>NC_064560.1:149497962-151997962 GCF_937001465.1 Orcinus orca
GTGGGGAGGGGAAGAATTCTATAGTCTTATGATTAGGTCTCAGTCTTTTAGTGAGCTTATGCCTCTGGACTGTGAACTTCACAAGTGTTTCTCAGTTTTGTTTTTCTCTTCCCTTAGGTGGGACAGGATGGTTAGATAGTGTGCAGTTAGGTATTTCCCATCTCTCACATGGAGGGCTAATGTGGACTGCAGTTGAGTATCTCCCTTCCCCCACATCATTTAGGAGCTGAGAATACCCCAGAATGATAGGGTCTGGTTGACTAGTTTCCCCCTGAGAACAGCCCTTGTTATGTAGAGCAGAGTGCTTTGACTTATTTCATAATCATTCCTTTTCCCCTCCCCATGCTGGAAGGAGGAGAAGATTTTTCCCTAATATTTATCATGAGAACTTGCTCTAGCTCATATAAGTAAAATTCAAAAAAGCATGGGAGCACTTCTATGACTGGGTCCCCCAGAGTTTTTAACTTGTCCACACCTAGCCTTTGACAATTCATCAAATACAGTTAAGTTTACCTACCCCAGCACTAGTTCCCACAGAGGTCTCTGCTTTGGTAAGTTGTTCTCTGTATCTGCCTATCTGTCTCTCCAATTCTGTGGTCAGTGGTTTTCCCTGTGACCTAATTTCTCTTAGAAATTTAAGAGGATTTGTTGATTTTTCAGTTTGTTGAGCTTTTTATGTGTTGTTAGGAAAGAGTGGCAAATTTCAAGTTCCTTACATGTAGATTTGGAAACCAGAAGTCCCAGTATACTCTGCAGTGACTTCTTACCCTACTTAGTGCTTCAGGCTGATGTAGAGGACTATATTTTTATAATCCTTGAGTTTCAGCCTTCTAAGTCTTTATTCCTCCAGTCTCTCCCATATCTGTGCAAACTCAAATTCCCATAATAAAGCTCTTTGACTGTAGTAATTTTGGTTGGCCCTGTTTTACTGCTCAGAATCAATAACAGTACCATGCCACACCATAGCAGAGTATTAGTCAAAAGGAAAAATCATTAGTACTGATCCTGCCTTTATTCAGAATTTTAGTTTTTTTGTCATGGATTTAAAAAATCAATTTGATTTCTTTAAATATTGCTTTAAAATAGTCTTTATTTCAATTACTGAGCATTTTGGTGACCTCTTTAATTTTGCTTCTGTGGAGAGTCCCTCCCTTGTCTTACCTTGGTCCCTGCCCTGGCATATGTATTATGTGAAGGTGTATCAGCATTCACTACTTCTTGCTTACCTTGTACATCAGAATAAATGATATAAATGAAATGTATCAGAATGGTGTGCAAAATTCCTTCAGAGTAAATTATGACAAAGCTAGACATGAATTTATATAGCTCTGAGGAAAGGTAATAAATATATATATTGATGTATATTGTTACCTTTGTCAGGCGAAAGCAAACTAATTCTGGTTGTCTTTACTAACAGATCATATTTGTGTGTGTGTGTGTGTGTGTATGTGTGTGTGTGTGTGTGTTTGCTTGATTAATAGCTACATACCAGGTATCAGGACTAATTTGATTTGCTCCAGTAAAGATATTGCACCTGGCAAAGGAACTGCAAATAGAGTCAAAACATGATTCACTTTATAGTAATCCACTGTCATTCTGCAATATCCAACTGTCTTCTTCACAGTCAAACATGCAAGTTAAGTGGGGCTGTGGTAGGACTCACCCTCGCTTTCTCCTTTAAGTCTTGGATGGTGGCACACAACTCTGCCAATTTTCTAAGGGGTTAGTTTTGGTATGGGTTTACTACTTTTATAGGGAAAGCAGTTATAGTGACATTTCCACTGGCAAATTCTACCATAAGAGCTCTTGTTCCATATGCCAGGGAACAAGCAAGGGGATTCTTCTAGTTATTAAATAGGTATATAGCCACTGTGCATTCTAGAACTGAGAAAATAACCACAGATGTATTTGGAATCTCACTAAGCCTACCATGAGATGAACCTAAGCCAAAACTTCATTAATAAACTGAACCCACTAGTGCCTACTTGAATGGCAAACCAAAATAACATTTTGGGTTCTAAGGAATTGTCAGTTCAGAGTCTAGTAATTTCTGAAAAGTCTGGGCATTTCCCTTAATGCACAGACATCCTGCTGTGACTACATTTGTGGTGATTCAGGTTCTCAGTTTGCAGAAACAAAACAAAACAAAATGCTATAAGCAGATAGGGTAGGGGATCCCCAGAGAAAGAGAAGCAGGCATGGCTTTCTTGATATAAGATAAGCCATTTTAGGCCTAAGTCATTCTGTGATGTAAGCCTGGCCACAATGCTTGTGCTTGAACAGGACTCAGTGATTAATTATCTTAAGGAGCAAACGAAGTCAGGAACAAAGGAAAAGCAATCAAGAAACCAACAATAGTTCAGCAATAAAACAGAGTCCTAATTCCTCCCCAAGGGATATGCATAACAACCTGATACATACTTTTGAGTTCTGCAGGAACTAAGGCCCCACCCAGGTGGAGGATCATGCTGAGACCCCAGACTGGTCAGAACTAAAGGAATAATGATGTTGACCTTTTCTGACCCTCCTGACTTCAATCAACTAAACCTTGGACTCTGTCAACCTTTGCCCCAATTCTATGCTGAATTCTACTTTACTCAAGCCCCTTCATGAATATGCATACACTGCCCAAGCCCCTTCATAAATATGCATGTATCCTTAGCATAAAACTTCCCCAATTTTGCTGTTCAGGGAGACTCTGCTTTGGGAAAGATCTTCGGTGTTCTCCTTACTTGCTGTAAGTAGTTAATCCTTCCTTCTTCCACGCTTTGACTTGGTTGTGTCATTTGGCTCAATACCCACCAAGAGGCAAATCGAGTTTTTGGGTAACAATGCCTCTATAAAGGTTTTTTTATTTGTTTGTTTTTGTCAGTTACACTTCAAGTAAAATGTTATTAGACTGCACATCTATTTCAACCCAAGAAACATCAACCATTGTGAATGCTGCTCTCACCCTCCTGTGCATTATAGTCCCCACAACCATCCTGTCTGACTTGCTTTCATGTATGGGCCAAACCTTGCAGGACTTCCATCTGGTTTCACCAGGGGCTCTTCACATGAAAAGTTCTCAACTCTAATCCTTGTGTTAGTCTGATGGTACTGAAAAACTCACTGCTTTGCTTTCCAGAGGCTACTTAGTTAACTACACACCTCTACCTTTCAGCAAATGTTGAGGGGAAAACAGGTTTAGTGATGGCTCAGCTCTCATTCCTCACTTCTCACTAGGCTAAATTCTTATTCCTCTGTGTTGCTTCTCAAATCTTTATATCCCCCAGAGTGAACTAAAAACTCTATTCTACCTCTGCTTCCCAACAGTGAACTCTGCCCAGGCAAAATCCAGATTGTCCAACTCTTGCCTAGTGGCCAGAATCAGAAAATACCCAAAGGGGAAAAAGCTGCTCCCCTGAGGGGAATCTCATTTCCTCTATCCCAGGTTGATTCATTAGCTCTCCAAAGCCTATAAAGACATACATTTGTATATTTATCCATTTTAGTTGCTCTCAAAAGGAGCATTGATGTACCACAAACTACTCCATCATACCTGGGAGCAAAAGTTATTATTTAAAACAAATGAAATAGTTGTTATTGGTTGATTAAATTTTCACTGGAGTGTTTTTAGATTAGCAACTCTTATGCCCCAAATTTCTTGCTCTATTGCTTTATAAAAAAGTAATCTTACAGAAGAAAATTAGGGCATCCTGCTTTATTTTGTAGTTGGATGCTTAAAGATTTTGTTTTTAATCTTTGTAATTCACAAGATTTTGGTTTTTCTTTTCTTATCATTTTTTTTTTTCCCCTAGCAATCACTAATACCCTCTCAATACACATATTCAGATTTCTTGCTTTGGATATTTTAGAAGCTTTTACTTTTGCTTCTCTATCATTTTTATTTCTGGTCTCTTGTATTTAGGCAAAATTGTTAAATTTTGAACTTCTCTTATGTATTCCCTATATCTTCTCCTTTAAAATTTATTTTTTCATTTTTCTATTCCTTCACTTTGAATTTTGAGAAGAATTTCTCAACTTTTCTTCTATGCCAGTAATATACTTTACTAAAAGGTGAATTCTGCAGTTAGGATTTAATTTTCTTAAACCATTTTTTAATTTGACATACTTATTTGTCATATATATTCATATTTAAATCTCAGCTTATCTTTTGCTGTGGCTTTGATTATCTTTCTTGAATCCCATGTCTCCATGTTAAGAATTCCAAAGAGTTATTGAAAAGTTCTTTTAGTTAACTGTTTTATCTCAGTTAAGATCTTCCTTTGAGACATTAGGAAACCATTCCAATTTCCATGCCCTTTAGTGAGTTTTTAACAATAAAATCTTAGATTTTTCTTTTACTTAATTATTCTGTGATGAAAAGAGATTTATCTAGACCAGGAATTTGCCAGTAGGTGATTTGCCTTGCTTATGTTCCATTTTTAACTTAGATAAAAATGTTTATTAAAACTAAAATTAAAGTATCAAGTGATATTTCAAAGTTTTATCCATGCCCCATACCTAGCAGGCATTCATCTAGCATAGCTTTACTGAAAGGAGTTGAAATGGGCTATTCCTTAACCTTCACTCCTGATTCTAGGACACTAAACTGTAAGGACATTAAAAAAAAAAAAATGAGAGCTATTAGCATGAATGCCACAAAGGCTCTTCCTGTTTTTATTCTATATTGAGTGCTTAATTTATGTGAACTAAAAATCCCAGATAAAGATTTGCTAGCAGTAATAATTCCCCTTCTCTTCAGCTACCCACCTCCCCAAAACCAGGCATTCCCTGCCCCCCACATTTGGTGTTCAGTTGTTTTCCAGGAATATCAATCTACAAATGTCTATAGAAAGTGTAATATTGACAGACCACCTCAAAAACCATCCTTATACAAGATGCAATATTCTCAGGTTTACAGTCTAGTTTTGTGGTTGTTATATGACTGGTTCTCTGAGCAAAAGTTCAAGCAACAGAGAAAGGAGTAAAATCTCTTGCATTTCTTTTATCAGGAAGATTGCATTTTAGATTGACTAGTATACCAGCAATTAGATTGTAATTTTTCATTTTATTCCATTGTTCTTGATGTTATTATGGCTTCCTCCAGCTATAAGGTGACTACCAGTATATATATATACACACAAATATATATATAGTTTCTTCTGTCTTCAAAACTATTTTAATTGGAACTTGACATAGGAAATGCTAGATATCATTTTAAACAAGAAGATATTTCTATAATTTTAATAGGATTATAAAAATTGTGTATAAATTTTTATTCTTAATATTTTACTCTTAGGCCATTTTAGAATTTTATATAGAAGAACCATTTGTGAAATTAAATGTCTTAGTTTTTTTCAGTTCTAGGCTCATCACAAGGGAAATAAAAACATCCCCTTCTAATATGAGGCATTTACTTTACTTGCTAATTAAATGTCTTCCAGCATTAGAATAAAATCCTTGAGTAAACACCTTTTTGGTTCAGCATTGTAATTTCAATGTCTAAAACAGTATTTGACATCTATCACCCACAAAAAGAAATTTGTTTAATGAATTATATTCTTCCTTTCCTCTTTTAGGTCCATAAATCTGAGACCATTGAATGGAGAGTTGCCATTTAATAATAAAACCATAAATTTCATTGGTATAATTGGGCATTAAGGAGACCTCTTTTATATGTCTAAGTTCATTAAGTAAACTAAATTGATTTTTTTTTTCCTAAAGAAGAATGGGAATAGGCCAAGTATATTGAGATTTGGAAGGAGGGAGAATGTCCTGTTTACTCACAGTTTCCTTGGATTCTAATAGGACTTAGGATAGAGGTGGTAGACAGGGATATGGGTGAGACAGTGATTGTGGATTCCATCCTTAGTTAATACAGATTCCTATTCCTTTTGGGAGCTTCACTCAAGGTCCTGAGAATCAAGTTTTATAAAGAGGGAAAGAGGCCACCAGTGGAGATGCCCATCTCTTGGGATCATGTGGGCACAGGGAAGGAGCAACAGTAGCTTCACTCACCAAAGATTAAGGATAAGAGTCTCTCCCTTGTTCTTGGTTGATATGTTCTGTGATTTTTATATCATCAAACAAAAGAAGAAAATACTTTAGCTCCTTTAGCATTTCCCCAACTGTTTGACAATTAGAGCTTTATGCTTTTTTATTATTTATTTTTACGAAATTGAGCATCTTTGTGCATTAAACTTTGGAGAGGTGGTTATATATATTTTCTTAGACTGGTTTTTCAGAATTGAAATTAATGGGTAAAAGGAACAAATTTTTTTTTTTTTTTGCGATAAGTGGGCCTTTCACTGTTCTGGCCTCTCCTGTTGTGGAGCACAGTCTCCGGACGCGCAGGCTCAACGGTGGCTCATGAGCCTAGCCGCTCCACGGCATGTGGGATCCTCCCGGACCGGGGCACGAACCCGTGTCCCCTGCATCAGCAGGCGGACTCTCAACCACTGCGCCACCAGAGAAGCCCAGGAACAAATTGTTTTAAGGCTCTTAATTTTTAATGCCAAATGGTTTCCTCCAAAGTTGTTCAGTTTTCTTTCTTTTTTAAAAAAAAATCTTTCAAAACTTTCTTTTTTTCCTTCCAGTTTTATTGAGAGATATTTGACATACAGCACTGTATAAGTTTAAGGTGTACAGCATTATGATTTGATTTAGATACATCATGAAATGATTACCACAGTAAGTTTAAGTTAACATCCATCATTTCACATAGATACACAATTAAAGAAATGGAAAACATTTTTCCTTGTGATGAAAACTCTTGGGGTTTACTCTCTTAACAACCTTCGTATATAACATACCACAGTGTAAATTATATTTATCATGTTGTATATTACATCCTGAGTACTTATTTATTTATAACTGGAAGGTTGCACCTTTTGACGGCCTTCATCAAGTTCTCCCTCCCCCTGCTCCCATCTCTGGTAACAAATCTGATTTCTTTTTCTGTGAGTTTGTTTGTTTGTTTTGGAAGTATAATTGACCTACAACACTACGTTAGTTCCTATTGTAAAACACAGTGATTCAGTATTTCTGTACATTTCAAAATATCACCAGGTTAAGTCTAGATATGATATGTCACCATACAAAGATGTTATAATTATTGACTATATTCCCCACACTGTACATTTTATAACCATGACTCATTTATTTTGCAACTGGAAGTTTGTACCTCTTAATCTCCTCCACCTATTTCTTTCCTCTCCCTACCACCCGCCCCTCTGGCAAACACCTGTTTGTTCTCTGTATCTATAACTTTGTTTTTGTTTTGTTATGTTTGTTCATTTGTTTTGTTTTCTAGATTCCACATATAAGTGAAATCATACAATATTTTCTCTAATTTCATTTAGTGTAATACCCTCTTGGTCTATCCATGTTATTGCAAATGGCAAAATTTCATTCTTTTTATGGCTGAGTGATATTTCTTTGCGTGTGTATGTATGTGTCTGTATACACATACCACAATTTCTTCATTCATTTGTTGTTGGACACTTAGGTTCCTTCTATATCTTGGCTATTGCATAAATGCTGCAGTGAACATTAGGATGCATATATCTTTTCTAATTAGTGTTTTTGTTTTCTTTGGATAAACACTCAGAAGTGGAATTGCTGGACCATATGGTAGTTCTATTTTTATTTTTTTGAGGAATCTCCATGCTATTTTCCATAGTGGCTGCCCCAGTTTACATTCCTACCAGCAGTACACGAGGGTTCCCTTTTCTCCATATCCTCGCCAATACTTGTTATTTGTTGTCTTTTTGATAAGGTGTGAGGTGATATCTTGTGGTTTTGATTTGCATTTTCCTGATGCTTAGTGATGTTGAGCATCTTTTCATGTGCCTGTTGCCCATCTGTATGTC
Source organism: Orcinus orca (assembly GCF_937001465.1). NCBI lineage: Eukaryota > Metazoa > Chordata > Mammalia > Artiodactyla > Delphinidae > Orcinus > Orcinus orca. The sequence continues at coordinate 149,505,819 of NC_064560.1, forward strand.
TTCTTTGCAAACAGGTCTATTTAGTTCCTCTGCCCATTTTTTAATTGGGTTGCTTATTTGATGTAAAGTTGTATGAGTTCTTTGTGTATTTTGGATGTTAACCCATTATTGGTTGTATTTTTCACGAATATCTTCCTCCATTCAGTAGGTGGCATTTTCATTTTGTTGATAGTTTCCTTTGCTGTGCAAAAGCTTTTTAGTTTGATGTTATCCCACTTGTTTAGTTTTGTTTCCCTTGTCTGAGAAGACATATCCAAAAAATATTACTAAGACCAGTGTCAAAGAGTGTACTGCCTGTGTTTTTTTTCTAGAAGTTTTAAGGTTTCAAGTCTTACATTTAAGTCTTTATTCCACTTTGAATTTATTTTTGTGCATGGCATGAGAGAGTAGTCTCGTTTGGTTCTTTAACATGTAGCTGTCCTGTTTTTCCAATACCATTTATTGAAGAGGCTGTCTTTTCCCCATAAAATTTTTCAATTTTCACCACCATAAACTGTATATAACACACATTTAAACAGAAGTTATCTTTCACAATTAAAATGTCAGAATCTGTCATTTCTAAATATTATTTTTTAATTATTTGCTTAAAAGTCAGGTTGACAAATTTTCTATATAAACCATTGTTAGGAATGTCGGACATTTTACTGTTAAATTTGATCTGGGTTTTAATAGGAAAGAAAAATACATTAATATATTAAGCAAATATCCTGCAGTGTTCTGGAAGTGTTTATAAAACACAGTGTTTACAAAAAGCTTTTTTAAAAGCTGTTGATTGCTGTATTCAAGTAAAGAATAGCCATTTTATTTTATTAAGGGGAAAAAACTGTATCCATCCTTGTTTCACATTAAGGAGGATAAGTATAAAGTGTCTTGGAATTTTTAGATAATCTATATATTTAAAAGCTGTGCTACCATCTTTAATAATTTAAATGTTGTTTTAAATTTTTTCAGATATGTTTTCTAAGTTAGAATATGCTAACTCATAGGATTAGCAGATCAAGTCTTCTCTACTTGTATTTTATAATGATTTCTATGTTAAATTTCCTTATTTATGAAAACAGGGATGATAAAATAATGCAATGGATGTATTGCACATACACATATACATGTATGCATATGTAGATAACAATTTGTGTGTGTGCTAAAATTAAATATGTAAGATATGAGAGGTGATTAAAGAATCATGAGCTAGGCAACAATTCTAGATTTTATAGCTGATTTAGCAGTGTTTTTCTGATTTGCCATGTTATAATAAGTTTCTAAAAATAATTATCTCTAAATATATGATTTCACTGACTATATTCTCATTAAATGTTTAAAAGATCATTTTATTGTGTGTTACTTTGACTCAATGGACATAATGCTGTAGCTATAGAGTATTTGATTCTGTAACAAGTGAACATAAAGTAATGTTTCTCTCTTGCTTTCTCAAATGAGTGTTTGCAGCATAAACACACACTGTGACATAGTCAACATGTGGTTATGGATCATTACTCGTTGACATTTCTATGTAACATAAACTTTAAAAAAATCACCTTGAAACAAAAGCCAAGCTGTGAGACACCAGATGGGAACTGGATATTTAAATATATACTGCAATTTCTTTTCAGAGTTGGCTTATAGTTTTATTTCATAAAACTTTGCAGAAAATGTTCAGACATTTAAATTTTGACAGGACAGTCAGAGACAGAGAGTTAACAAGTTTAAATGCTTTGGTTATAAAATTGCAACACAAATATCTTATTAAATGATCTTTATTGAACACTGATATTACATAAAATTAATTTTCTCCTGCATCTTTTTGTTGGCTACCTTAGTTACCAATAGTCATAGTGTTGCAGACTATTGAATAGTCTTGTATCTATTATTTTAAATGTTTTTTTTTTTTTTTTTTTTTTTTTGCGGTACGCGGGCCTCTCACTGCTGTGGCCTCTCGCGTTGCGGAGCACAGGCTCCGGATGCGCAGGCTCAGCAGCCATGGCTCACGGGACTAGCCGCTCCGCGGCATGTGGGATCCTCCCGGACCGCGGCATGAACCCGTGTCCCCTGCCTCGGCAGGCGGACTCTCAACCATTGCGCCACCAGGGGAGCCCTTTAAATGATTTTTGATCCAACTATCCTCTATCAAAATTTAAAATGTCATGCATCATAACAATCTCTATTTTGTTAGGAATTTGATTAATTTGAAAATTGTGTTCTTTACTTTTGACCTTTTATATGATGCCATATCCTTGAATTTGTCATTTTATCACATAAAGTGTAAGCTAAAACCATTCCATTTGCATATTTCAGATCACAGAGTATAAAGTCTGAGATTGGAACTTTTTTTTTTAACATTTACATTCACCAGTTTATTAAAAGATATGATAAGGTACACAGATGAACAGCCAAATGAAGGGATACAGAGGGCGAGGTCTGTAAGGGTTCCAGGCGCAGGAGCTTCTGTCCCCATGGAACTGGAGTGCAGTCACCTCCCAGTGTGGATGTGTTCACCCACCTGGAAGCTTCCAGAACACTGCACTATTGGGATTTTATGGAGGTTTCTTCACGTAGGAAGGTAACTCCATTTCCAGCCCCTCTCCCTTCTCTCAGGGATGAAGATGGGGGATGAAATTTCCAAGCTGATCATGGCTTGGTCTTTTTTTTTTCTTTTTTTTCATCTTTATTGGAGTATAATTGCTTTACAGTGATGTGTTAGTTTCTGCTTTATAACAAAGTGAATCAGTTATACATATATATATGTTCCCATATCTCTTCCCTCTTGTGTCTCCCTCCCTCCCACCCTCCCTGTCCCACCCCTCTACGTGGTCACAAAGCACCGAACTGATCTCCCTGTACTATGCGACTGCTTCCCACTAGCTAGTTATTTTACGTTTGGTAGTGTATATATGTCCATGCCACTCTCTCACTTTGTCATAGCTTACCCTTCCCCCTCCCCATATCCTCAAGTCCATTGAGATTGGAACTTTGAATATGAATCTTATTGAGTGGTAGATACTACTGACTACATTCACCCATGCCCTTGCTGATTGATTCAATAGAATTGAAGTCATGCCTCCTAAAGCTGATCGTATTTTGACCATGTTAGCATCATTCCATTTTGCAATAGGCAATAATTACTGTTCCCCTTCTCTTCCTTAACCTGGTTTCATGCATAAACTGTATAGAAACAAATCATTTTATTCTAAATGTAGCCATAGTTATGAGAACCGGTTGAAAGAAAAAAATGTAATTATAATAACTTCTTCGTATTTAACACAATCAATCCATGAAAAATAATCTTCTTATAAACTCAGAGTCATTGGGGATATAAAAAGCAGATGATTAAAATGATCTGAAAGTATCTCTTAGCCATCTGGGAGTGTGCAGGTTGGTAGAACTTCCACTGACATAGTGATGAAAGAAACTCCTTAAAGATATTTCGATTTGAAAAAGAGAGGGCAGAGGCTAGTTCTGGATGGATTAAGGAAAGAAGAAAATGAGGGAGAATGGGGGAATGTGCATGCAGACTAATCACTTGGACTAAGATCTAGGTGAAGATCTAAGTTTAAGAACACTCTTTTAGATTTTGGCTGCTTATTATTTTAAGAATGGCATAGAAAATAGAGGCATAGAAAATCTATTCTTGGTAGAAAGATCCTATAATTTTTAAACATGGCATTGAGCTTATACCATAGCTTCACTAAATTTATCCCCCAGAAACAGTAGCTAGGCTAAGAGGAATCACTTTAAAAACAAATCAAGATAAGGATTCTGGCCCTGCTATTTCACTGACCCCCTAATATTCATCAGAACTGAAAAAAACTCCCAGTGTAACTCTAGTTGATAAATAAGACATTTGATGCCCAACATATGGTCAGAAGCAAGATTGTGAAGTGGTGAGTTAGGATTTATGACTAGGGGTTTAAAAAAATCACTTATGGTGAAAACCCAATCAGAAAAATGATAAAAGTGATATGATTGAGATTTGGAGTCCAAAACAGCTGGATTCAAATTGTTTTCCAGTGTTATTAGCTGTATGACCTTATTTAAACTACTTACTTTCTGGGCTTCCCTGGTGGTGCAGTGGTTGAGAGTCCGCCTGCCAAGGCAGGGGACACTGGTTCGTGCCCTGGTCCGGGAGGTTCCTGTGTGCCATGGAGCGGCTGGGCCTGTGGGCCGTGGCCACTGGGCTTGTGCTTCCGGAGCATGTGCTCCGCAGTGGGAGGGGCTGCAGCGGTGGGAGGCCCGCGTACCGCAAAAAATAAATAAATAAAAAAAAATAAACTACTTACTCTCTGAAACTGCACGTTCTCACAGAAAATGAGCACTAGAATACACAACTCACAGGTTTATGAGGGTTAAATGAGAAAAGGCATCCAAAGAATCCAGCATACTGACTGGCACATAGCAGACAAAGTATATTTTAGTTATTACTATTGTCGTGACTATTACTAATATAATAATTATGATGTTGTCTAGATATAGGTGACAGTTTTCAAATCTTGAAACATAAAGGGGTCATGGTTTCAGAGTCAAGCAAGAACAATACACAGAAACCCAACCTATCAACCTATGTCAGGAAATGCAGCTGTAGAAAGTAAACAGTAGTGAAGATTGAAGTCTGAGGCTAAGTGAAGCATAGCAAAACCATGGTCCTGAAAAAGATAGGGCATCAGGTATTCTTAGCCTGACTTGGGAATGCTGAGGATAGAGTTGGAGGAGGTAAAGTAAAATCTAGACAAAGGCTTTTTTGAACTAAGTATAATTCAGGAGTAAGAACAAAATGAGCAAAGAAAAAAGTGTCTATGGTGAAATTAAAATAGAATCAGGAATATGCTGATACAGTACCCAAGTATGATCTAAGACTTTTTAAGAGCTCCTTGACTAGGGACATGACTGACTAAAACCCTAATGCCTGCCGTAGTTAAACACTAACTTTTGACAACTTTGGAAATTGCATAAATGTTACTATAGGGGGTTGTATAGATCACTATATTGTGGCTCAGAATTTTGGAAGAGTTTTATGATAGGTTTACTTGTCTCTCCTGGAAATTTCTGGTACTGGCTTTATCCTACTCCAAAAAGTGATCATGTGTTTGTGTTTTTTTTTAATGTTTTTTTTATTATTATTTTTTTTACATCTTTATTGGAGTATAATTGCTTTACAATGGTGTGTTAGTTTCTGCTTTATAACAAACTGAATCAGTTATACATATACATATGTTCCCATATCTCTGATCATGTGTTTTGAAATGGCTTTCCTACTACCTTACTGACTTTTTAAGAAAAGTTTTTGCTAGCAGAAGTAAGGTCCATGTAGATTGGTTTATCTTTCAGTCTCTCTAGGAATTTTTGAAAAAGTGTCAAGAGATAATAATTTCTAATATAAAAATTTAGGTTTAATTTTGAATTCTTAAAATTCCAAATTACACAACTGAGATAAGGGATAAACTGCTGTTTTAAATAAATTTAAATGTTGAGGCTTTAAGTTTAGAAGAAGGAATTTCATGGATTGGGATATTATTAATACTACATCTATAAATAAATACAAAAGTGAAATCAGAGAAGGAAGTGAGAAAATAGAGGTCAGAGACCATGATTGTAAGAACATTTTGGGTATATTAAGTTTTGTCAGTTTCTCCTGTTTATTATATAACTATTCCTGTTTTATTTCCTTGTAATAATAACTGGTAAAATTATTAACATGTAAGGATTCATATGTTTGTGTTCAGTTATACCAAAGAAAAGATGAGGTAGAAAGAGTATCTTATTTTGTATCCAGTTTTAATAAAAAATCTATAAGGATTGGAGTAAGCATTGGTAGCTATATAGAGGAAAATCCGCCCCAATATTTCATGCATACAATAGAAAAAAGAGAATAATAAGACAAAAATTGATTTCAAGAAAAATCCTAAGGATCCCATTTTTAAATCTTTACTTATTCCAAACAAGAACAGATAAACTGAAAATTTATGATATAGTAGAATAATAATGTCAGTACTTGGAAAGTTGGCACCCTGGGCTGACATGAAATGTTCAATAATATCTAACATTATAAAACAGAAATAAAACCGTTCATGGCTTCAGAGTTAAGCTGGCCACAATACGCAAAAGTCCAATCTACTAGTCAGCCTATATAAGGAAATGTGGCTGTAGCTACAAAGTAAACAAAAGACAAAAAAGACATCCTTACATTCCCCAAAAAGGAGGGAATTTGATGTGAGTGCTTTGCATAAACAAACACAATGTGGCTAAGGATGGTGTGGGGAGAAAATTAGGATATAAGGTTTTAGAATATGGAATTAGAGTTTAAATACCCAACAGTTAAGTACAAGATATGGCTTTGCACCTATACAAAGTGGGGCTAGAATTAGAAGCTTTCATAAATCAAGAACTTTCAAAGACTATGACACTTATGAAAAGAAAAAAAGTTTAAAATATTTGCTCACGAGAGAGACCTTCAAGATGGTGGAGGAGTAAGATATGGAGATCAACTGCCTCCCCACAAATACATCAGAAATACATCTACATGTGGAACAACTACTACAGAACACCTACTGAACGCTGGCAGAAGACCTCAGACTTCCCAAAAGCCATGTGGTTGACATGGCCTTGGTGCTCCAGCCGGATGTCAGGCCTGAGCCTTGGAGGTGGGAGAGCTGAGTTCAGGACATTGGTCAACCAGAGACCTCCTGGCTCCACGTAATATCAAACGTTGAACGCTTTCCCAGAGATCTCCACATCAAGGCTAAGACCAGCTCCACTCAATGACCAGAGAGCTACAGTGCTAGACACCCTATGACAAACAACTAGCAAGACAGGAACATAACCCCATCCATTAGCAGAGAGGCTGCCTAAAATCATAATAAGGCCACAGACACCCCAAAACACACCACCAGCCATGGACCTGCCCACCAGAAAGACAAGATCCAGCCTCATCCACCAGAACACAGGCACTAGACCCCTCCACCAGGAAGCCTACACAACCCACTGAACCAACCATAGCCACTGGGGACAGACACCAAAAACAACGGGAACTACAAACCTGCAGCCTGCAAAAAGGAGATCCCAAACACAGTCAGTTAAGTAAAATGAGAAGACAGAGAAACACACAGCAGATGAAGGAGCAAGGTAAAAACCCACCAGACCAAACAAATGAAGAGGAAATAGGCAGTCTCCCTGAAAAAGAATTCAGAGTATGGACAGTAAAGATGATCCAAAATCTTGGAAATAGAATGGAGAAAATACAAGAAACGTTTAACAAGGACCTAGAAGAACCAAAGAGCAAACAAACAATGATGAACACCACAATAAATGAAATTAAAAATTCTCTAGAAGGAACCAATAGCAGAATAACTGAGGCAGAAGAAAAGATAAGTGACCTGGAAGACAGAAAGGTAGAAATAACTACAGCAGAGCAGAATAAAGAAAAAAGAATGAAAAGAATTGAGGACAGTCTCAGAGACCACTGGGACAAAATTAAATGCACCAACATTTGAATTATTGGTGTCCCAGAAGAAGAAGAGAAAAAGAAAGGGACTGAGAAAATATTTGAAGAGATATTGAAAGTTGAAAACTTCCCTATATGGGAAAGGAAATAGCCAGGTCTAGGAAGCACAGAGAGTCCCATACAGGATAAATGCAAGGAGAAACACACCAAGACACATATTAATTAAACTATCAAAAATTAAACACAAAGAAATATATTAAAAGCAACAAGGGAAAAACAACAAATAACATACAAGGGACTCTCCATAATGTTAACAGCTGATCCTTAGCAGAAACTCAGCAAGCCAGAAGAGAGTGGCAGGACATATTTTAAGTGATGAAAGAAAAAACCTACAGCCAAGGTTACTCTACCCAGCAAGGATCTCATTCAGATTTGACAGAGAAATTAAAATCTTTACAGACAAGCAAAAGCTAAGAAAATTCAGCACCACCAAACCAGCTTTACAACAAATGCTAAAGGAACTTCTCTAGGCAGGAAACGCAAGAGAAGGAAAAGACCTACAATAAGAAACCCCAAACAATTAAGAATATGGTAATAGAAACATACATATCGAAAATTACCTTAAATGTGTATGGATTAAAAGCTCCCACCAAAAGACATAGACTGGCTGAATGGATACAAAAACAAGACCCATAGATATGCTGTCTATAAGAGACCCAATTCAGACCAAGGGACACATACAGACTGAAAGTGAGGGGATGGAAAAAGATATTCCATGCAAATGGAGATCAAAAGAAAGCTGGAGTAGCAAGTCTCATATCAGACAAAATAGACTTTAAAATAAAGACTATTGCAAGAGAGAAAGAAGGACACTACATAATGATCAAGGGATCGATCCAAGAAGAAGACGTAACAATTGTAAATATATATGTACCCAACATAGCAGCACCTCAATACATAAGGCAAATGCTAACAGCCATAAAAGGGGAAATCGACAGTAACATAATCATAGCAGGGGACTTTAACACCCCACTTTCACAAATGGACAGATAATCCAAAATGAAAATAAATAAGGAAACACAAGCTTTAAATGATACATTAAAAAAGATGGACTTAATTGATATGTATAGGACATTCCATTGAAAAACAACAGAATACACTTTCTTCTCAATTTCTCATGGAACATTCTCCAGGATAGATCATGTCATGGGTCACAAATCAAGCCTTGGTAAATTTAAGAAAATTGAAATCGTATCAAGTATCTTTTCTGACCAAAATGCCATGAGACTAGATATCAATTACAGGAAAATATCTGTAAAAAAAATACAAACACATGGAGGTTAAACCATACACTACTAAATAACCAAGAGATCACTGAAGAAATCAAAGAGGAAATCAAAAAATATCTAGAGACAAATGACAATGAAAACATGATGACCCAAAACCTATGGGATGCAGCAAAAGCAGTTCTAAGAGGGAAGTTTATAGCAATACACTCCTACCTCAAGAAACAAGAAACATCTCAAATAAACAACCTAACCTTCCACCTAAAGCAATTAGAGAAAGAAGAACAAAAGACCCCAAAGTTAGCAGAAGGAAAAAATCATAAGGTCCAAAAGGAAATAAATGAAAAAGAAATGAAGGAAACAGTAGCAAAGATAAATAAAACTAAAAGCTGGTTCTTTGAGAAGATAAAGAAAATTGATAAACCATTAGCTAGACTCATCAAGAAAAAAGGAGAGAAGACTCAAATCAATAGAACTAGAAATGAAAAAGGAGAAGTAGCAACTGACACTACAGAAATACAAAGGATCATGAGAGATTACTGCAAGCAACTCTATGCCAATAAAATGGACAACATGGAAGAAATGTGCAAATTCTAAGCAAAGTGCAACCTTCCACGACTGAGCCAGGAAGAAAGAGAAAATATAAACAGACCAATCCATGCACTGTAATTGAAACTCTGATTAAACATCTTCCAACAAATAAAAGCCCAGGACCAGATGGCTTCAGAGGCGAATTCTATCAAACATTTAGAGAAGAGCTAACACCTATCCTTATCAAATTCTTCCAAAATACAGCAGAGGGAAGAACACTCACAAACTCATTGTATGAGGCCACTGTCACCTTGATACCAAAACCAGGCAAAGATGTTACAAAAATAGAAAGCTACAAACCAATATCACTGATGAACATGGATGCAAAAATCCTCAACAAAATACTAGCAAACAGAATCCAACAGCACATTAAAAGGATCATACACCTTGATCAAGTGGGGTTTATCCCAGGAATGCAAGGATTCTTCAATATATGCAAATCAGTCAATGTGATAAACCATATTAACAAATTGAAGGAGAAAAACCATATGATCATCGCAATAGATGCAGAAGAAGCTTCCGACAAAATTCCATACCCATTTGTGATAAAAACCCTCCAGAAAGGAGGCACAGAGGGAACTAACCTCAACATAATAAAGGCCATATATGACAAACCCACAGCCAACATCATCCTCAATGGGGAAAAACTGAAAGCATTTCCTCTAAGATCAGGAACAAGACAAGGTTGCCCACTCTCACCACTATTATTCAACATAGTTTTGGAAGTTTTAGCCACAGCAATCAGAGAAGAAAAAGAAATAAAAGGAAGCCAAATCGGAAAAGAAGAAGTAAAGCTGTCACTGTTTGCAGATGACATGATACTATACATAGAGAATCCTAAAGATGCAACCAGAAAACTACTAGAGCTAATCAATGAATTTGGTAAAGTAGCAGGATACAAAACTAATGCACAGAAATCTCTTACATTCCTCTACACTAATGATGAAAAATGTGAAAGAGAAATTAAGGAAACACTCCCATTTACCTTTGCAACATAAAGAATAAAATACCTAGGAATAAACCTACCTAGGGAGACAAAAGACCTGTATGCAGAAAACTATAAGACACTGATGAAAGAAATGAAAGATGATACAAATAGATGGAGAGATATACCATGTTTTTGGATTGGAAGAATCAAAATTTCAAAAATCACTATACTACCCACAATAGTCTACCGATTCTATGTAATCTCTATCAAACTACCAATGGCATTTTTCAGAACTAGAACAAAAAATTTCACAATTTGTATCGAAATACAAAGGACCTCGAATAGCCAAAGCAATCTTGAGAAAGAAACATGGAGCTGGAGGAGTCAAGCTCCCTGACTTCAGACTATACTACAAAGCTACAGTAATCAAGATAGTATGATACTGGCACAAAAACAGAAATATAGATCAATGGAACAGGATAGACAGCCCAGAGATAAACCCACGCACATATGGTCACCTTATTTTTGATAAAGGAGGCAAGAATATACGATGGAAAAATAACAGCCTCTTCAATAAGTGGTGCTAGGGTAACTGGACAGCTACATGTAAAAGAAAGAAATTAGAACACTCCCTAACACCATACACAAAAATGAACTCCAAATGGATTAAAGACCTAAATGTAAGTCCAGACACTATAAAAGCCTTAGAGGAAAACATAGGCAGAACTCTGTATGACATATATCACAGCAAGATCCTTTCTGACCCACCTCCTAGAGAAATGGAAATAAAAACAAAAATAAACAAATGGGACCTAATGAAACTTCAAAGCTTTAGTACAGCAAAGGAAACCATAAACAAGACGAAAAGACAGCCCTCAGAATGGGAGTAACTATTTGCAAATGAAGCAACAGACAAAGGATTGTTCTCCAAAATTTACAAGCAGCTCATGCAGCTCAATATCAAAAAAACAACCCAATTCAAAAGTGGGCAGAAGATCTAAATAGACATTTCTCCAAAGAAGATATACAGATGGCCAACAAACACATGAAAAGATGCTCAACAACAGTAATCATTAGAGAAATGCAAATCAAAACTACAACCAGGTATCACCTCACACCAGTTAGAATGGCCATCATCAAAAAATCTGCAAATAAATGCTGGAGAGGGTGTGGAGATAAGAGAACCCTCTTGCCCTGTTGGTGGGAATGTAAATTGATACAGCCACTATGGAGAACAGTATGGATGTTCCTTGAAAAACTAAAAATAGAATTACTATATGACCCAACAATCCTACTACTGGGCATATACCCTGAGAAAACCATAATTCAAAAAGAGTCATGTACTACGATGTTCATTGCAGCTCTATTTACAATAGCCAGGACATGGAAACAACCTAAGTTTCCATCGACAGATGAATGGATAAAGAAGATGTGGCACATATATACAATGGAATATTACTCAGACATAAAAAGAAGCAAAATTGATTTATTTGTAGTGAGGTGGATGGACCTAGAGACTGTTATACAGAGTGAAGTAAGTCAGAGAGAGAAAAACAAATACCATACGCTAACGCATATATATGGAATCTAAAAAAAAAAAAAAAGGTTCTGAAAAACCTAGGGGCAGGACATTAATAAAGATGCACATGTTGAGAATGGATTTGAGTATACAGGGAGGGGGACAGGTAAGCTGGGACTTAGTGAGAGAGTGGCATGGACATATAGACACTACCAAATGTAAAATAGATGGCTAGTGGGAAGCAGCCACATAGCACAGGAAGATCAACTCGGTGCTTTGTGACCACCTAGAGGGGTGGGATAGTGAGGGTGGGAGGGAGACGCAAGAGGGAGGAGATATGGGGATATATGTATATGTATAGCTGATTCACTTTGTTATAAAGCAGAAACTAGCACACCGTTGTAAAGCAATTATACTCCAATAAAGATGTTAAAAAATAAAAAATCTTTGCTCACTTGTTCAGGTATATCATAAAGTACGTTGTCTTCTTCCCCAAGCCTTGGATTGAAAGAAAAACAAAAATCACTTGTAAAAAGAAAAAAACTTAAGTATCATTTTAATGAGACTTAAAATCTTAAGTATCATTTTAGAGTCTATATTTACATTGTTCATATGGTATAAAAATATTCAACTGAGAAATTAAATAGCAATTTGTTCCAGACCTTGCAAGCTGCTTGAACCCTGGAAAAATCTATTGCAAAACTCTTCAGGATAAGAGATTTTCAGTTAAGGTCACGTGGGTTTCCTTAAAAAAATTTATATAGCCCATGTTGAAGATAAGCTCAAGGAAACAGAATTGTAATGTATAGAAAGAAATGAATCACTAAAAGGGAAAGTCACCTGTCACAACAAACAAAATAATTGGGAACACATAACAGTGTCACCTAAAAGACACTTTAGAGAGCCCATTAGAAAAGAAACATTTATTTGGAATCCAATTTTCATAAATTCAAATAATTCTCTGTGCTTTAGAACCATTTTCCCTGAGAAAGAAGGGTTAAACTTATGATGACATGTAGTATGTTTATAAGAATTTATAAATGATGGACATTTTAGACATGGATAGTCTGTGGGATGGTTTATCATTGTTAAGGACCTGATTTGTAAGTAGCTGGTCCACCAAAATAAGCCTATAGATACAAAGTGGGTGGACATTTTTGAAGAGTTGTAAACTAATTTCTAAAAATCTAAACATTTGCTGTTCCTAGTAAGTAAAATCCTAAATGTCTCATGCTCAAACACTTTTATTGAGAGGGTATTTAATCTAATGTCATCACATTGGGCTGATACCAAGAATCAGTGTAATGTGGTCTTAATAATGGCAGAGCTGCAAGTAAATTTTACGTTTGACTGCTGCAGTTTTACCTCTAAGTGAAAGAAAAGTAGGAAGTCCTAAAGGTTGCAGGCAACCAGAGAAGTATTACTGGACTAAGCAACAGAAAGAATTAAAATATACTATTGTGTCATGGGACAGAAAGAAATCTGTCATTGCTATTTTTTATAATACTAATATCTGTTTATATCTAATAGTTTATAAACAATTTATAATAGTATTATATCTGTTTTTTAAAAGAACAACCTATTAAGAAAAAAACTGGTAAACTTTAGAAAAATGGCAATGAGAATTCTAGAAAATATAGACATTAAAATGAAATGTGCAGAATACTAGACATTGTTTAAGAGAAAATTAGTTATTCAAAATACAGTAAGTCCCCTATATACAAACAAGTTCCATTCTGAGAGCATGTTTGTAAGACCAATTTATTTGTAGGTCCAACAAAGTTAACCTAGGTACCCAACTAACATGATCGTCTATATAGTACTGTATTGTAATAGGTTGATTATAATTTTCACACAAATAATACATAAAACCAAACACAAAAAATAAAGAAAACATTTTTGATATTACAGTACAGTAACAGCAGAGTTAGCCATCCTTTGCTGCTTTATAGCCTGGCATCAACTTTTCCTCCTTACTGATGTAACTTCAGTCTGGCATCCTCTTCCAGTATAGTCCTGTCTCATCCACATTAAAAACCTGCTCAGGTAAATATGCGCCTTCATCAATAATTTCTTGAAGAAGCATTTCAGGAAATTCCCTGGCAGCTACCGTATCTGTACTCGCTGGCTCGCCACTTACTTTTACATTGTGAAGGTTGGCTCTAGCCTTGAACTGATGAAACCAGCCATGGCTGGCATTAAAAGATGTGCCCTCTGATTCTTCACCGTGCTTCTTCTTCAAGTCTTCATAAAGGCTTTTAGCTTTCTCTTAAATCAGACTGAGCAGAACTTGAAGCTGATGCTGATCCTACATCCACACACTGAGAAGTTTCTCCATCTCCTCCATCACTTTTCCAAGCTTCTTTGATATTATTATCGACATCATCGGCACAGCTGATGTCGCATGTTCCATGATCTTGTCCTTGTTCTTTAGAGTCGTGCTGATGGTTGAACGATTCATGTTATAAGAATGAGCGACATCTACCATCTTTTCACCTTGCTCCACTCTCTCAATTATTTTCACTTTTGTTTCCATCATTATTGCTTGGCACTTCTTAGCAGTACGAGCTACATCACTGCTGCTTTTACGCTTGCTTCCAGACATACTGGGTTTGAAATAAAGGTACTGTACTACTGTAATCTATACAGTACTGTACAGTAAAGTACACAAAAGCACAACCACTTGTAGAGGATGCACGTATGTGACAATGTATGCCAGACACATGGACTAAGTGATTGGACATGAAAACACACATTCACATCTTTGAAAGTTCGAAACTTGAAGGTTCCTATGTAGGGGACTTACTTTGTCTAGAACAGAGAGATGAAGAGATAAAATGTACTCAAGAAAGATTAAGACATATGGAAGACACAATAAGAAGGGTAAAATATGTCAAAATAGAAGGGCTTGATTGAGTTTTCTCTAACTATAGATACAGTAGAAATTAGAGAGAGAGAAAGGAGAGGGGAGAGGGGAAAAAATTAACAGCATTACGTTTTTAAGTTAAAAAAAGATAGATGAAATAAATATTTTTCTACTAGTATTCATAAATTACCATAAAAATTTCAAGAAGAACAAAGGAAAATTTTAGATCTATAATAATGAAAGAAAAATGAAGCCCTCAAGATACAGGTAAAGATCACCAAACTCCTCAGAGAACAAACTCTTTCATATAGATATTCTTCCAGAGACTAGAAGAACAAAATGACAGCCCAAGATGGACCATACAAATTATGATAAAAAATTATAGTCCTAGAGTATCAAATCTGAAATCTTTCAGGCCAGATATGGTTTAGAATTTATCATTTGCTTTGTTTTCAGAGTTTTAATGAGTATATATTTTCAAATTATGTAATAGTCTCAATAATGTCTAGTGTAACACTCTATTAATAAACAGCTTGTTTGTATGAATAAACATTAATATTTCCTAACAAGATGTAAAACTATTAACACTGTTGATAGTCTATTATATATGTTACTATTTATTCATATATTTTGCTAAATTGATAAGTGAAATAGTGGGATAAATATAAACCTTAAATACTAGAACTCTTATTTTTAAGAAATATGTTTAGTAGAACTTCTAAACATAGAATCTAAGCTACATTATATATGTACATATATATGCAGTATGCATTTATTACAGTTGTTTGAAGATCTTGGAGATGAAGCAATATTACTGCTGTTTTCATCAAACTGGAGTTGGACATCTCATGGTAATGATGGAACCCATTCTTAGGGATAAAATAGCATTACAATAGTCATTTTAAAAACCTTTAAAAGAGTATTCCATTGTTATTTGGCCCATTAACCTAGTTTTCTGACTAAGTAATCCCTCTTTAGTTGTGTAAAAGGCCATGAATCTCTTGCTCACTGATAAAGGCAGGCTGTTTGAGGGGAGCAATTAACAGAATATGCATTTTCACCATATCACCAACAATGATTTTATCACCTGTATGTAAAATGCCATCATTACCATCTTCACTAAGACCTTATGCTTATGTACACTTAACAGTAGAATAACTTCCCCATCATACAAAGAAAACACAATAGATATATCTTATTAATATTCATCATTTTTCTTTGTCAATTTCTAATTTATTCATATTGTTGTTTGAGAAACATTTGAAGTAACATGGTTTAATATTCAGTTCTCATTAATGAATTTCCATTTTCAGTTTCAATTTCAGTTTCAATTTCAAATGTCATAGGATAAATTTTGCAGTAAGCATTTAATATTGGTTTATTACCAATTAGTTATTAGTTACCATTTAGTTATTATAAATGTATTATACAGGAGTGTCTTTATACTGAATTACTTCAGGAAATAATGATTTCTCATCTATATTGAATACAGGAACTACTCAGAGCAAAAAGAGTATTTATAATATTATTTCATGGGGATTTTTGGCATTATTGTTGTCATACATACATATGTTATAAACTCCATTGGATATTATTATTTTTGTTTAATCAATTATATTTTTAAAAGATTTAATTAATGATAAAAATATCCTATACATATATTCATATAGTTATCCTTTTTTTGTGCTTTTATTTCATTGTAGAGATCTATATTTTAATCTGCTTTCATTTCATTCTGCCTGAAAGACTTACTCTAACATTTTTTGTTATGTTGGTTTGCAGGTGATGAATTCTTTCAAATTTTGTGTGTTTGAAAAAGTCTATTTTACCCCACAAAATTTTTAAAACTTTTATTGAAGTATAGTTGATTTACAATGTTGTGTTAATTTCTGCTGAACAGCAAAGTGACTCAGTTATACATATATATATATATATATATATATATATATATGTTCTTTTTCATATTCTTTTCCATTATGGTGTAGCACAGGATATTAAATATAGTTCCCTGTACTATACAGTAGAACCTTGTTGTTTATCCATCCTATAAATACTAGTTTGCATCTGCTAATTCCAAACTCCCAATCCTTCCCTTCCCCCTCCACCCTCCATTGGCAACCACAGGTCTGTTCTCTATGTCTGTGGGTCTGTTTCTGTTCCATAGATGAGTTCACTTGTGTCATATTTTAGATTCCACATATAAATGATATTATTTGGTATTTGTCTTTCTCCTTCTGACTTTGCTTAGTATGATAATCTCTAGGTCCATCCATGTTGCTGCAAGTTACATTATTTCATTCTTTTTATGGCTGAGTAATATTCCAGTGTGTGTATATGTGTGTACATATACACACAACATCTTTATTCATTCATCTTTTTTTTTTTTTTTTTTGTGGTACTCAAGCCTCTCACTGTTGTGGCCTCCCCCATTGCGGAGCACAGGCTCCAGACGCACAGGCTCAGTGGCCATGGCTCACGGGCCCAGCCGCTCCACGGCATGTGGGATCTTCCTGGACAGGGGCACAAACCCGCGTCCCCTGCATCGGCAGGTGGACTCCCAACCACTGTGCCACCAGGGAAGCCCTATTCATTCATCTTTTGATGGACATTTTTTTCCATGTCCTGGCTATTGTAAATACTGCTGCTATAAACATAGAAGTGTATCTTTTTGAATTATAATTTTGTCTGGATTTATGCCCAGGATTGGGATTGCTGGATCATATGGCAACTCTATTTTTAGTTTTTTGAGGAAACTCTATACTGTTTTCCATAATGGCTGCACCGATTTACATTCCTACCAACAGTGTAAGAGGGTTTCCCTTTTCTCCACACCCTCTCCAACATTTATTATTTGTAGACTTTTTAATGATGGCCATTCTGACCATTGTGAGGTAGTACCTTACTGTAGTTTTGATTTGCATAACTCTAATAATTAGTGATGATGAGCATCTTTTCATGTGCCTATTGGCCACCTGTATGTCTTCTTTGGTTATTCTGCCTATTTTTTGATTGGGTTGATTTTTGTTGCTGAGTTGTATGAGCTGTTTTTATATTTTGGAAATTAGGTCCTTGTCAGTCGCATCATTTGCAAATATTTTCTCCCAGTCCATAAGTTGTCTTTTCATTTTATTTATTGTTTCCTTTGAAGTACAGAAGCTTGTAAGTTTGTACCTCAAATTTTTGAAAGATACTTTCTCTGGATATGGAATCCTAAATTGAATTTCTTTGCAATAATTTAAAGATGGGGCTTCACTTCTTCTCACTTACATTGTTTCCGAAGAGAAATCTGCTGTCATCCATATCTTTATTCCCTTGTAAATAACATGTCTGTCTTGTGCTGCTTTACAGATTTTCTTCTTGTCTCTGGTTTTGAGCAATTTGACTATGATATGTCTCTCTTCATATCTCTCATGATTGACTTTTGTTGAGCCTCTTCGGTTTACAGTTTTCATCAAATTTGGACTCATTTCAACCTTTATTTCTTTAAATATTTTTGCTCCTCCTTCATATATTAGGGTGATTAAAATAGCTCCGAAATTTACTATTGCTTATTTCACTTTAAAATTCTCTCAGAATTTAATTTTTCTAGTTTGTATTACTGTTGTTAAAGTTACCAATTTATCCACTGTTGAATTGTAATTAATCTCATCCACTATATTTTTTCAGACTGTAATTTGCAACTCTAGAAGTTTGATATGGGTCGTTTTTTTTTTTTTTTTTTTTTTTTTGCGGTACACAGGCCTCTCACTGCTGTGGCCTCTCCCGTCGCGGAGCACAGGCTCTGGATGCGCAGGCTCAGCGGCCATGGCTCACAGGCCCAGCTGCTCCGCGGAATGTGGGATCTTCCCGGACCAAGGCATGAATCCATGTCCCCTGCATCTGCAGGCAGACCCTCAACCACTGCGCCACCAGGGAAGCCCTGATATGGGTCTTTTTATATGTCTTTACCTAACTTTTTGAATATATGGAATTTAGTTCAATAACTTTTTAAGTGCCCTTGTTTGCTAAATTTAATATTTGGATCAACCCTTATCTATGCTAAATTATTGATTTTCTTTTCCCTTTGGGAGATATTTTCCTTCTCTTTTGTATTCCTGGTAATCTTTTATTTGATCCAGATATTGTATATTTTACATTGTTGTATGCTGGATATTTTTGTATTTTTATAAAAAGTCTTGAGCTTTATTCTGGAATCAATTTAGCATTTGAAAATAGTATGGTCCTTTTGTTTAGTTGTTTTGTAAACAGTATGATGTTGTTAAAATTTGTTAGGCAGGACAGTACCAAAGGAGCATTTAGTCTAAGGTTAAGTATTCACCACTGCTGAGGCAATACCCTTCTAAATACTCTGCGCAACACTAAATTTTTAGATTGTCTACTCTGGCTGGGAGAAATAGATACTATTCTTGTCTCTGTTTGATCCCTGAGTACTGTTCCTTCTAATCCTTTTGGATGCTTCTCTCCCTGGCCTTGAGTAATTTCTTCATATTCACATACACATCAATACTCTGCTGAATAATCAAGGGACAATCTCTGCAGATATTAGATTCTCTGTGAAGTTTTCTCCTCTCCAGTATTCTGTCTTATAAATTCTGGCCACCTTGGTCTATGAGGACTCTAATTTCCATCTCCTCAACTCAAGGAGTGAGCTGAGCTCCACCTTGATTGCTCTCCCTTGTGCCAGGACCTGTAAACTTTTCAAGTCCGGAAGCTGGGACTTTCCTAGGGCTAACCTCATTTGTTTCCTATCTCCTACTCTCCTTTGTTGCACAATGTCCAGAGTCTTGAAAACCTTTGTCATATATTTTTGTTTTGTTTCTTTTTGTTTCAGGTGTATGCCTGAAATTTTTTCCTCCTCAATAAAAGAATATATTTTTATTAAATAAATGATAACTGAGTTTAAGAGGTCCCTATGTTAGGAACAAAAGATTGAGATTATAAACTGATTGTAAGCAGTTAGATACTCAGAATTAACCAAACAACCATAGCAAATCTGTGTTTATACCCACATATGTACATATATAATACATACACACATATGTAATTAGACAATGAATATGCAATATGAGGTTTGTAAGTTAATAATATAATATGACCACATCTATTGTAAATTGACAGCCCCAGAGACTTAAAGTTAGCCCATCAACTTCATCATAATCAAAATTATCCATTTTTACTTTCAGATTATATCATTGTTTCTTACATATGTCACTGTAGTTCCATTTTTCAAACTAAGCCAGAAGTTCCAAAGAAATTACTCAGGTGCTGAGAAATAGAATTGCCTGAGAATTGAAATAACACAATAATTTCTTTTCTATCATGGATATTAGTTCAAATTCAGAGAGAGAAAGAGAAGAGAGAAAGCAAGCATCTGTTACTGGTCCTAGAAAGTTTTTGCCCTTCAAATTATCTTTATTTTTAGATATTTTAAACTTTATATATCGGTTTTTAGTGTAAAGTTTTAAAATATCACTTTTAATAATATCAATTATACAAATTACCTAGGAATTAATTTAAAGAAATGTGTGCAAAAGAAAAGTAATAAATTACTGAGAGACATAAAGCAGACCAAATAGATGTAGTATGTTTATATATTAGAATTTTTAGTTTTCAAAAAATCTAATTTCTATAATTTAATTCTAGATTTAATAGAGCACTACTCAAAATCCCAATATGTTTTTGTGGAATTGACAGGCTGATTCTAAAATTCATATGGAAAAGCAATGGACAAATAATGCCAAGTTAGTCATAAAGAAGACAAAAGAATATTTACATTATCAAATATAAACACTAAAGATATCTCTATAGTAATGAAGACAGCATAGTTTTTGTTTGAGGATAGATATATAGACTGATAGAATATATAGTAGAGAGCTCAGAAGTAGATCCACCCATACACAGATAATTGAAGTATAATGAGATGGTACTGCAAAGCAGTGGGCCAATGATAACATTTTAACAAAAAAAAAGCTCATCTAAATGGATATCCATATGGAAAAAATAATGTAATTGGACCCCTACCTCACACAAAATAAGTAAACTCTTGCCAGATCAAAGACTTGAATGTGAAATTCAAAACTGAACATATTCTAAAATGTGCTGTAGAAAATCATCTCCAATAATCTATTGCAAAGAATGATTTCTGAGAGGAGGCAAAAAATACACTAAATATAAATTAAAATAATAATAACTTTTACTAAAACTGCAAAATGCCAAAGGAGACTACAAACAGAAAGGGCAAGATTCCAAGTGGGGGAAGGACTTGTATGTGTACAACAGACAATGAATTAATACCTAGGATATATAAGGAATGCCTACGTCAATGAGAAAAAGAGAAGTAAGTAGGACTAGAATAAATACTTCATGTGTGAGGAAATGCAAATGGCTGATAAATACATGAGAAGATTTTCAATTTTGATATGGAAAATGCAAATTAAAGAAGACAGTATTGTTATCATTACTCACCAATCAGAAAAGTGTGATGATAACTATTGGCAAGGCTGTAGGCATCTAGTATCTTCATATTCTATTACTAAGAATGTACGTTGTTTCAATCACCTTAGAACACAGTTTGGCATATTTAACAAATTTTAAGACACACAAGTTCTCTCATCTTGCAATCCTTTTCCTAAGCATAAATACAAATCTTCTGTACATGTTCCTCAAGATATATGAATAAGTATTTTCTTTGCATATTTGTTTATTATATTCAAATTTGATAATAATACACACATATATCATCAGTAAAATGGATAACTATGATATGTTCATTCAGTGCAAAAGTAAGCAAAAAATTAATAAGCAACATAGGCTAAACTATAGTTGAACTTCAGGAACAACATTTTTTGAAGAAAAAAGACAAAAGAATTCATATGATTTCATTAATCTAAAACTACAACTAGAGAAGAATAACTGCAGAAGATTTTTAAAATGTGTGTAATCTGGCATACTTGATTTTTCTATTACGATAGCGATCTCTCTTCCCATTAATTACTAGAACAGACAGGAATCCAAGTTTATCAAAGGCTTAAGAAACCATGCTATAGAAAACTTTAGAAAGCATTCAGCTTGGTTAACCTGTTAGAACCAATTTGGATTACAGAAGCAAAGTCAGAATTAATAAAAATAATTCATGTTATTTGTCATTCATTGTTAGATAGGCAAGATATTTATTTTAAAATTTCAATTAGAGAGAAACAAAGTTGTTTACTTAAATCTGTGGGAAAGCATTCTGTTTACTGAAATATAGATAGTAATAGTCTCTTGACTTAATCCAAATAATTAGACTATGAATGCAATTTATCTCATAACCAAAATTTAAATTTTTAGAAGAAAAGTTCAAAATATAAATTCCAACAAACTTCTGGTATCATGAGTTGTATTTACTTTAGCAAAGAATGTTCTATGCACATTATAAAAGACAATACAATTACAGTATAATTATTTTCTATTTTTTCTTTACTTCAGTGTTCCTTTCCCAATATATTATTTTTTTGCAGTGTTATAATATTTTGCATCCTTGAAGTAAAGCCAACAATAAATAACCTGTCAGGATCAATTCTCTTGTATAACATATGGGCTATTAAGGAGAGCACAGCTGGTTTATGTGTATCCATAGTTTTATTTCATGGAAACAATACAAAATTATGGGGAAATGAGAGAAAGTACATGATTTTAATGTTAATTATTGGCAATCAGGTGAGATTAAGAAAGTAGGATACAAATATTTTAAAATATCAGGTATTTATTTTTAAGAATGTTATAAAATAAGATTTTTGTGTACCTATTTTTTTTTAAATATACAGAAGGGGGCTAAAAGGTAACATCCTACTGAACAATTTTTCAAAATTCTAGGTTATTCTCTCCTTGAATCATCTTGTAAAACCTAAAGCTAACATTTTCTTTCCCTGATACATATTTTTCTTTCTTCATCAGACATACCTGGTCAGGAGATAACTTTCATTTTTTTCTTCTTCTTTTCTTCCTTCCTTCCTTCTCTCCCCACCTCTCCCCTCCCACCAAATATCTCCTCAAATAACATAAAGCATTTTATCTTATAGTGATGTTAACTTAGAATGCAGGTTCAGTTAATTTAAATGTGAGTAGAAATCCATTATGAGATCTTAATTCTTTTAAAACTTGAATATGAAAAACATTTTAAAAATGTGTCAACTGTGCAAATAGTTAAGATATATATATAGTCAGTTATAACTTTGCCTCATTCAACTCATGTCTTCCTGTGAGTGTTTTCTTTCTTTATGAGAATGTATGGGACTGTTAACATTATTTTGTCAATAATGTTAACAGCTGGAAAAACTCTCACATACTTGTGTCTTTCAGGCAATGTCTTTCAATGATGGTTGAATTTGGAATGATGGTTGTGAAAATTATGACTTGTAAGTATTTTGAATTTTTTTTCTATGGCACTTAACCTATACAAGCTTTGTTTTAATTTTTGTTGCAATTATATTGACCATGTTAAAAAAATTTACTTTTTAAAACAAATTAAGAATTCCAACATTTGTTCTTATGATCACTTTGATGATGTCTTGTGAATGCCAGTGGTTTTTTAAACATATGCACACTGAAGAAGAAACCTTGACACCTTTGTTCTTAGGCATTACCTATAGTACAATGGAAAATTCCTAGATTTTACTTGAATGTTCATTCAGTGAGGTTGACGATAAGAGTTAGGAAGAGACACACCAAAACAATCATCCTAAATTACTACAAAAGTGTGTATGTGTGTGTGTGTGTCTGTCTGTGTATTTGTGTATTCTCATATATGATCTCATTTCTCAGCCTGGTTGACTTCTGCATTGGGCTAACCTCTGTAAAACTGTATTCAAGTTACCTAAGAAACAGAACCTTCTGGTAAAAAGATAAGCCTCTGTAAAGCAGTATGTGATAGTTCATCTCAAACACAAGAGAGCTACTACAATTCCTCAGTTCCTATCTCTCAGGCTATTGGCAACTCTTAAAAATCTACTGATTAATTGCTGCAAATTTTCCATGAAAAAGGAGGAGCAAGTTTAACATGTAAAACTCAAACTTATTTTTTGGTATTTTCTCCCCATGAATTCTTTCAAGATTCTCAAAAGAAAAATATTCTACATTTCCTTGGTGACAATATTCGAAAAAAATCTAAACAAATTCTGGTACAAATGGCCCAGATCTTAGATTGTAGTGTCTTTCAACATCCACTACAAGTTTGAATATTAATGACGTCTCTCACCGAGAAACCACACATTTCCATCTGCCCTTCGCTCCAAGAACTCTGACTGTACCTCTCAGTTCCTGACAAACATGACAAGGAGTTTGCTCTCAGCTGCTCATATGTTCATATTCAATATGTGATTTTTTTTTTTTTACTTTAACCATCAAAATGGCTGTTTTTCTAAAAGGAGTGTCAGTATAAGCTACTGAAATGAATAAAACTGTCTCTAGTGCAATGTTGTTACAATACTGTTATGTAAAATCTTTATGTTATGTGCATGAGATGAACAAATGAAAACCAGAAGACATTTTAACATCATATTTAAAAAGACAGGAATATGCAGATGACTGTAACATTTGTTACTTTTTTGTAGGGTCTCTTTTCTTAAATTGGGGACTGCCATTTGAAGCAATGTGGTGAGAGCTGAGGCTGGGCTAGTCTCTTGCCATACTTTATGTAGGATTAGATAAACAAAGTGTGGAAGAATCTGTTCTTAAATGTCTTGTTAGCAATGCTGATAGCATCAGTCTTTATTAAAAGAATAGCCTCCTTAATATCACTTGTAGTTAGCATTTTACATCTCCCATCACATTTGGACATTTCAATTTGCATAGATTTGAGTGATTGTTTGAGAAATTAAGCTATCGCTTTTAACTTTCAACTCACATAAATCACTTTTATATCTAAATGCTGAAAAGGACAAATGTAATAAATGCTTGGAGAAAAGGCAGAAGTATCT
This sequence comes from Orcinus orca, assembly GCF_937001465.1. Taxonomy (NCBI): domain Eukaryota; kingdom Metazoa; phylum Chordata; class Mammalia; order Artiodactyla; family Delphinidae; genus Orcinus; species Orcinus orca. Next base: position 149,530,397 of record NC_064560.1, read on the forward strand.
TACTTCTATTTTTGTAAATTGCTATTTGACAAGGAGGCAGACATTTTAAGAATAAAGAAATCACTGTTTCAGTTATTTCTAAAATGCATACATATATAATAAATAATTTTAAAGCTCGTATTTAAAAAGAAAAGTGTCTTTATATTTCAGATTGGTAGCTGAAATTAGGTGATTAATAATATTCTAAAGGGATGATAAAAAGAATAATAAGGTTAGCTACAGTTTATTGAACATTTCCTAGATGCCAAGATCTGTGCTAGGTGCTTTGTGTGAATTATTCTTAATCCTAACAGGAATCATACAGATAGATGGATTTAGCTCCATTTAAATTGTGGGAATTTAAACTTGAAATTTAAGTAAGGTATACAGCTAAGTTGAATTCAAACTCCAGTCAGCCTTCTTAAAAGCCCATGTTTTTAATCATTGTATAATCTCAGATGACATTAAAACATAATTAAACAGAATAGTCACACCTATATTTTCCTTCCTCCCATACTCTCCCCATCCACATCAACTTTGGAAAATAATTGCTGAGACTGAGATAAATCAAACCTTTTTAAACATGAGTACATTGGGCTTTTGATCAGAAACAAGAACAGAATTCTCAGGGCAAAATTTCAATATGTTGTATGTTCAGAAGATGTTCTAAACTCCCTAGGTTATACTGATTTGTGACTTCTATTCTTCCTGAGATTTCTTTCTAGGGAAATTAAAGGCACAAGTTATAGGGGTGAGGAGTAGAAGGTGATGGTGATGGTAGTGATGATGGTCCCAGGAGGATCTATCTGGACTTACATAATTTGATCTTATGTGGGAACCTATTGGTTGCTATTTTAATTCAACCAAAACCCAAGACAAGAAAAGTAGATACTTTATTTAACTCATCAGTTTCTTTGTAAGTTTCAGGAAGCAAACCATGATTTTAAGGGCTGTACAATGCTAAGATAAATAGCAAAAGGAAATTATGGGTGTGACTTAAATTGCTTCTTATTTTTCAGAACAAAAGTGGGCGGCTATCTTTTCCCTCAGGAAGTTTTGAGTGCAGTCTTATTTTAAAACAAAGGTATATATTTGCAACTCCTCTAGGCTTATTCTAAAATTTCCTATTGTGTTTTTCCTTTTATCTCTTGATGAATAAAACATGATAAACAAAACATGAAAAGGTGAGTAGATGTTGAGCATAGAGAGAGGAATTTGCAAATCCAGATGCTCCTTCTTTAATCTAATTTCTTATCAAGTTATTTACTTTATTGTTATTTAATTTCTGGTGAAATTCTAGAGATATAAAGTGTGGTGAATACATCTTTTATATATCGAGTTTAACATAGTAGAATATTTTCTGATTAAGCCAGTACAAATTATGATGTCATCTTTTAAATCAGCAGAATCATATGATTAGTGTCGAAATGTTCACCAACAAATCAGGCTCTTGCCAAACAAATTGCAAATGGAGCCCAGTCAACATAAACACCTCTTCCTCATTGTAGTGCTATGAATAAGACATTAGAAAATCAGTCTAAGGTTATTATCAGTCACAAACGTGACTCCTTTGATACAGACATGTCTGTTGGCTTTGTTTTCAGCTGATGCTGTGGCTGCTGACAGCCCTCCTGGGCTTACTCCCTCACCAATTTCACAACACAGGCAGTTGAAAAGATCAGTGTGGTTCCCGTAGAAGTCCCCAGTTGTGTTCCTCAATAAAACTTTAGAGTTAAAATCTTATGGAACCCCATGAGGGAAAATAAGGGAGCCCAAAGCTGCAGCACTGAACCAATGAAAAAAATTTTCCTTTCAAAAAATAATTCGGTGACTTTCACAGATGCTCGGCTCCTCACTCCTCTGGGGTGTTAGCAAGCCCCAGTCATCTGGTTACTTTCATTATTTATTGAAAAGCACCATGGGGAGCAATGTGTTGCGCCCCACAGTGTTATTCAGTAGATAATGAATTAATGAACAGAGGAGCACAGAGATTTGTGCTTCAGGAGGAAAGAAAATGATATTTGTGTGGTAGAGAAGAGGCTAGGCAGAAAAAAAGAGAGAGAGAGAAAGAGTTCCTATTGAATATAAAAAGAGGTACTCTTTTCCCAATATCTTGCTTCCTTCCCTCACATAACTGAAGTAATGAGGCAAAAACAAAACAAAATGTAAAATCCTAACATCAAAGAGACCATATGTGTAAGGGTAAACTCATCTTTTGGGTCTTAACACTGATGTACATGTGTAGAAAGAAAAAACACATCTACGTATAGTCTGAGTTCAAAAGAAGTGAAAATAAATGGCTCAGGAACATCTAGTCATTAATGTGAAAGCCCATATGACTGCTCTATGGTAAACAAAGACCAATCCAGAGACTTGGTGGAATTCAAAAATCCAAATTTTCATTTCAGTCCAGCCCTGGACTCTATGTGAGGTATTGCTGCTCTTCCCATGTCAAGATGTCTCCCCTGATCCACTAGATCTCTTTTCTTCCAGGAGCTGTGAGAAATTAAGATTGCTAGATACTCTCTTTCACAAACCTTTCTTGTGGTTTCCTTGGACACAAGCAAATATACAGAACCTGTTACTAAGTAATCATATTTTTTGATATTTCTGTTGTGGATTAATGGGTAAAACTTCTTCAAATGGGGTCAAAAACAAATCAGCCTCTAGTGAAAAGTATCATATTATATTTCTAATGTATTGTCACTGTTATAATTAATATAAAATCTCTTTTTAAAAACTGAATATTCAAAATTTTACTAAATGGAATTCCATTCCAAATATCTATTATGAAGCTGAATATAAGAATGGTGCTCCCTTATGCCACAGTTTTCTCCCCCAGAACAGGAAAAATGGTTTTACCTCACCAACTATAATTTGAAATGGTTTTAGGGAGCAGGTGGATTCAACGGTTGTCTTACGCATTTGTATAAACCTGAACAGGGACCCTCTGAGGGTTTATAAATATACATGTAATGTGTACACATATACACACACATGTGAAGGGGCTATGAAACTTGTTGTCGGAGTCAGCTAAAAGTTATGGTGGAATAAGCCTCAAGATAACTGTGAAATGAGTAGGAAATGTGCACAAAAGCAAAATGATTACAAATATGTGCCATTGAAATGAGGTGTGCTAAGAATGGACTGTGAATCCAGAAGGCAATTTGAGACTATCTTGAAGAAAGTAGGGCACCAAGGCAGTGTCTGCAATGTCAATGTCATTGTTTTTGTTATACTGAAATTTATAAGTGCTGCAAATTAAGAAAGTCGACTTACAGGAAACTTAACAATAAACTTAAGCACACATAAATAGCTAATTGCCAGTGCCATCCTGATCTACATATAGTATGATTGCTGTACACTATCACTGTTTTCTTTATAGCCAAGCCTTCCCCCCATCTTTTTTTTTTTTTTTTTTTTTTTTTTTACCATACTGTTGTGAATAGAGTCCATGTTCTGGAGGAAGAGAGACTAGACTGTATTGGCTTTGCCATTTATTTACTTAATGACCTTGGCTCACAGTCTGAGTCTACTGCTAAATCAAAAAAAAAAAAAATGGGTAAAATGTTCCAATATTATTAGGAAATTTTGTTAGCCAGAAGCTATATAAATTATGTAAAATGCTTACAAAACCAGACACAAAATGAGCACACAATAAATGTTAGCTAATATTATTTATTTTATAAAGCTTTAAAAATTCTCTTATCATTTTGTAAGGTCACATGATTTTAAGCTTGCATTACTTTTTCCTAGCACTTGTTTAAAGTTTATAAACTATTGTATTTCTTTGTCCTTCATTCTTATTAAAAATTATTTTTTAAATGTTTTTAGTCAATTATTTTAGTTTCAATTTTTCCTAATATTTTAGATCATTTTCTTTATTTTTAATTTTTATTTCTTCTGTAACACTAATATTTCATTTCTCTTATTTCCTTTAAAAAACTTTCATTAACTATTTTGGATTTAAGCTTAAATTTTCCCTTTTTGGGTAATGTATTTTTTTAACTTTTTAATTTTTGTTTTATATTTCATTTTACCTTATTTATTTTTCACTATAAATACTTTTGAACTTAATAATTTTTCTTATTAAAATTTAACAGAATCTCATCAACAGAGATTTAGGAACAATAGATTTAGGAGTGGTTAATTTTAATGACAAATTTCTCCCATCCTGTTGAATCCCTACAGCTCTATATCTAGGGCTTGGCAATAAATCTCTTGTGCAAAAGCAAACAAAACAAATAAAGTAATACTTCCCTGGAGTACATAGAAAATTTGCTAGTTACTTCAAAGTCTTTTCTGATGATTCATGATACACTCAGTGTAGCTGGCCCACTTGAATGTCTACAGTGTTGTCTTGATATCACATTCCTTCCAGTATCTTTATGGGTAGCTCTGTGCTTTGAAAACTGACTGGTATATAAAGGCCATAAATTTTGAGCATGTTGTGCTTGGTGTCTTCCCTCATTAGAAAGCATGTTTAGAATCTGGAAAAGAAAAGTGCAACATCTATGCTTTTCCAGATGATTCCCAGAATCACTGAGTTCATTAGAATTCCACAACTAATGAAGAATGGGTGTCCACCCTTTGACAACAGGTCCATAACTATGAAAGAACTCTCAAAATGTGGTTAGAAGAAGACAGGCTTCATCTCTTGCCCCATGAGGAACGAAGGGAACACTTGTCCTATTATGTCATAATCATTCCAATGATATTTTCCTCCTAGCCTTTAATTGTAAAATTTCCCATAGCTGAGCTCTGGCTGAGAGTCTGGTTCTTCAGATATTTTCTATGCAATTCTTCTTACCATTTTTACTGTGATCTCTGGTAACCTGAGAGAAAGCACTGATAAATTGTCTTGCATTAATGACTTTAATTCAGTTCCCTTTTATGCTGAATGCAAAATTCTGCCATAGTATTTATGAAGTGTCTTTCATGATATGAGATAACTTTGTTTGTATAATTCACTGTATTTAAAGTAAAAAAATTTCTCCCAAATGGTTAGGTTTTGTCTCATTCTAAGTATTTATTTTCAGAGTTTGGAAGCACTTGGTATAATTTCAATCAGGCAGCTCTCTCTTTTAAAATACATATAATCAGAATAAAAATAGAAAATAAAACAATTTAATAATTTGAAAATCTTTTCAATGTAGCTAGAAAAAATAGTAAATACAGATAAGAAAAATAATTAAAGGGCACACACCAAATGCTACATACAGAGATTGTAAAAATTGGTGTATATCATTTCAGATTATTTTTCATATAATATAAAACATTACTTTAAAGACATAGGTTCTTGAATATAAAGGTTTCATATATAGTATAGGTTTTACATATTATATAGATAGCTGAGGTTCTTATATTGGAATCTTTTATCCTTTGCTTTTGTTTTCTGCTGGTCATATTGCTATGGTTGATTTTAATATAAGTGCTTAAATTATCTTAAAGAATTTTCTAATATCTCTTCTATTTAAAAAACTTATCCCATTATGTTTACCATGCATACAATCGTTGCTTTAATTTATAATTCCTGTTGCACAAATTTTTACAATGAGGAAAATCAGAGGTGACTTGACACCTTATGATTTACTTCAAGCTTATATATGATATACAAATCTTGGCTACTGTGCTTATAGATATTTGTGGGCTTTTGAAAGGAAACTGGCCGTATTCTACACTTTTTGACAACTTTAAAAAGCTACACTGTTATAAAGATCACAAATGTCAGACTTGGTCTCTATTTTCCAAAAGAAATCAAATCCACTTCCAACATTCAAAAATTGGGAGACTTAAAAAAATATGAATTTCTGGTTTCTCCCACAAAATTTCAAGTTTTCACAATACTAGCAACATTTGCTCATGAACTGTGACTGCCCCATTAATAAGGATACGAGCTCCTCACTTCACTATAGTCTCTATTTTTCCTTTTTATAGACCCAAAGCAGCCTGCTTTGATCTTTTATTATTGATAACCACTTGGCCTCTGTATATATTTAAAGGAGTAATCTCAGATTTAATGCTTTTTCCTGTGTTTCACCATCAACATCCTTCCTAAGGCAATCATCTTGATTTCCTGAGGCTTACCATATTTTGTTACACCTGATTAAACAGACTGCTTAACTGTAACATGCTCATTATATCAGGCTTGCAAATGGATTTATAACAAATCTGATTTTCCCTGTAAAGAAGAAGGAGTGCCCTTTATTTTCTAATTAGAAGCAACTAATGAAGTGTGATTGTTATCATAATGGTATGTGTACCTGAAATATATTACTTTACTGGTTGCATTAAATTATACTCCTCCTGTAGTTAAGAATAGTAAAATAATAGTGAATGCCTAGCTTTGGTTCATGTTCATAAATGTTCCATCAAATGCAAAAAGCAAGGACAAACCTCAGTGATCACTGTGTACACTGCTTAACCTTGTAGCTGGTTTTGTGATAAACAGCAGGGGCTAATGAGAAATGACAGCTTTCCACTTGCATGAGGATCACCCTGGCCATCAGGGCCCAACAATGACTAAAATAAACCAGGCAGTGAAAATGTTTGAATTGATTCCAGACAAAGTCTGGGGGAATTAATAATTCAGGAAATGCTAGAATGAGAAATATATAATATGCAGCAAAGAACAATTTTTATGAAATATTGTGAGAAGTAAAATGCTAGGTAATATATTAAATGGTGGAAGTAGTAGTAAATTTGGGGCAGTAAAATGTGTGCTTAAATCCTTACATTTTTGATATTTAGCTGTTTAATGGGTGTCTATTAGCCTAGGGAAATTAGTTAACCTCTCTGACTTGTAGGCTCCTCATCTTTATAGTGGGAACTATATATGCATAGGGAAAAATATTTGAGATACACACACATATGTATTTATGTATGTGTGTGTATTTATGTATTTATACATATATACATATAGTAGTCATAAAATAAATAGGATCAAGCGTAGTTGTAACTGTAGCTGAAGGTATTTCCTTTACATTCACCCCTACTAATCCTATCACTGTTTACTGTGGTTGTCTACCTATCAGTTTCTACCACATTAAGAAAAGGCCGAGAGAGGACTGAACTATTCCACATGCTATCATTACTCTGAATTCTTCTTCAGGTAGATTGCTTATCTCGACTTCACTTAGTTGTTCTTCTAGGGTTTTACCTTGTTCCTTCATCTGGGACATATTCCTATGCTGTGTCATTTTGTCTAACTTTCTGTGATTGTGGTTTCTGTTATGCAGGTTTCCGTTATGCAGGCTGCAGGGTTGTACTTCTTGCTTCTGCTCTCTGCCCCCATCTTGTTGTGGTATCTTCTTTGTCTTTGGATGTAGGATATATTTTTTGGTAGGTTCCAGCATGTTTTTGTTGATGGCTGTTCAGCAGTTAGTTGTGATTTTAGTGTTTTCATGAGAGGGGTGAGATCACATCCTTCTACTCTGCCATCTTGTCTCCACTCCAAGTATAGTTCTGTGTGCTGAAATCCCATATCTCAGAGATGATACCATTAGCACATTGGTGACTGTCCTTCTTTCATCTGTCATAGGCTTGTACTCATATTTGTATGATTTTACCAAGAGAGTCTTGGAACTGCCCTGAGGCAGAGAATTACTCCTCAGGGCAAACCGCCGAGGTGTTAGCAGGCTGCACATGCACAGGTACCATGTGCTTTATTGGAGACAACATTCTAACTCTAGAATTTATGATCCATTATGATCTGTTATATTTAATTACAATTTCTAGAAGATTCTGCACTCAAACAAACAAAGATCTCCTGCTGAGATCTTAGGAATTAGGCCTCAGTCTTCATATTAGACTTATACTCCCTCACTCACCACCTGACCATGTGGACTAATTTTTTTCAATATGCCAATATGAACAAAAATGTTCCCAATTACTCACAACTCCATTTGCTGAAAAAGGAATGCTGTTTATGACAAAAAACAAAACTTGTATGTTTACAAATTTGAAAATGTCTCAAACACTTCTCTCCATAGCTTCCCTATATCTTGGCCCTTGAGTTCAGGAAAGAAATGGAATTTAAAAGTTGATGTTTGTGGATTGTAAGAATTAATATTGTTAAATGTCCATACTACCCAAAACAATCTACAGATGCAATGCAATCTCTATCAAAATACCGATGGCATTTTTCACAGAACTAGAACAAATAATTCTAAAATTTATATGGAAACACCAAATACCTCAAATAGCCAAAACACATTTGACACAGAAGAACAAAACTGGAGGTACCACAAACCCTGGTTTCAAACTACTACAAGGCTATTGTACTCAAAACAGTATGGTACTGGCACAAAACAGACACATAGTTCAATGGAACAGAATAGAAAGCCCAGAAATAAACCCACAGTTATATGGAGAATTAATGTATGACAAAGGAGGCAAGAATACACAATGGGGGAAATGACAGTCTCTTCAATAAATGGTGCTGGGAAAACTGCACAGCTACATGAAAAAGAATCAAATTGGACTACTTTCTCATACCATATACAAAAACAAACTCAAAATGGACTAAAAACTTAAATATAAGACCTGAAACCATAAAACCCCTAGAAGAAAACATAGGCAGTATGCTCTTTAACATCAGTCTTAGCAGTGATTTTTTGGAATGTCTCCTCAGGCAAGGGAAACAAAGGCAAAAGTAAATAAATAGGACTACATCAAACTAGAAAGCTTTGCACAGCAAAGGAAACTCAACAAACCAGAAAGGCAGCCTACTGAATGGCAGAAGATATTTACAAATGATATATCTGACAAGGGGCTAATATCTAAATATACAAAGAATTCATACAACATCAGAAAAAACCCCACCCAATTAAAAAATGGGCAGAGGATTGGAACAGATATTTTTCCAAAGAAGAGATACAGATGGCCAACACACACATGAAAAGATACTCAAGATAACTAATCATCAGGGAAATGCAAATCAAAACCACAATGAGATATAACTTCACACTTGTCAGAATGGCTATTATCAAAAAGATAACAAATAACAAGTGTTGGCGAGCATGTGGAGAAAGGGGAACTCTCATGCACTGCTGATGGTATTGTAAATTGGTGTAGCCACTAAGGAAAACAGTATGGAGTTTCCTCAAAAAATAAAAAATAGAACTGCTACTTGATTCAGCAATTTCACTTCTGAGTATTTACCCAAAGAAAACAAAAATAGTAATTTAAAAGACATATGCATTCCAGAGGGCTTCCCTGGTGGTGCAGTGGTTGGGAGTCTGCCTGCCAATGCAGGGGACATGGGTTCGAGCCCTGGCCTGGGAGGATCCCACATGCCATGGAGCGACTAGGGCCGTGTGCCACAACCACTGAGCCTATGTGCCACAGCTACTGGGGCCCGTGCTCTAGAGCCCATGCTCCACAACAGGAGAGGCCACCGTAATGAGAGGCCCATGCGCCGCAATGAGGAGTGGCCCCCGCTCGCCGCAACTGGAGAAAGCCTGTGCACAGCAACGAAGACTGAACACAGCTAAAAATAAATAAAATAAAATAAATTTATTAAAAAAATAAGTAAAAAAAATAATAAAAAGATATATGCATTCCAACGTTCACTGCAGCATTATTTACAGTAGCCAAAATATGGACGCAACCTAACTGTCTATCAATAGACAAATGAATAAAGAAGATGTGGCACATATATACAATGGAATATTGCTCAGCCATAAAGAAGAATGAAATCTTGCCATTTGTGACAACATGAATGGATCTAGAGGGTACTGTGCTAAGTGAAATAAGTCAGACAGAGAGAGAAATGGCACATGATCTCACTCATACATGGAATCTAAAAATCAGAGCAAACAAAACAAATTAAAACAGATTCATAGATACAGAGAACAAATGGATAGTTGCCAGAAGGGAGGGGGTGGCTGAAGTAAATGATGGGTATTAAGAGGTACAAACTTCCAGTTATATAATAAGCAAATCACAGGAATGTGATATACAGCATAAGGAATATGGTCAACAATACTGTAATGACTTCATATGGGGACAGTTGGCTACTGTACTTATCGTGGTAATCATTGCATAAGGTATACAAATATCAAATCATATGCAGTACACCTGAAACTAACATAATCTTGTATGTCAACTATACAATTAAAAAAATAAAGGAAAGGTAGTGTTTTGTTTAATAATCTTTGCTCTATTGCTAATTAACAGGAAGACATGGCATGGCACAGATTCATGAAATAGCAAGTTCTATATGCCTAAAATGAAGTGAGGCAGAGGCTGAGGGGAAGTGGATAAAACAGGAGAAAGTTCAAACATACGATACTAGGCACCAGATAATGGCACCAGATCATGCTATACTTTATGAGAAATGTTTAGAAACTTGCAATTTATCCAAAAAATCATAAGAAACAATGGAAATATTTTAAATTTGATGTTACCAGTAATTTAAAAGCTCACTGGCTAGACTGTTGAAGATAGTTTAGATTGTACAGTACTTGAAGATGAAATAGCATGCCACAGCAGAAAGCCAAGCAAGAAAGAGACTAAATCAATAATAGTTGAAAAAAGTGGGAAATGATGAAGATTTGAGGAATATTAAGAAATTTACACTACTGGACTTGATGTTTAAATGTAGGAAGACAAGACATGGGAGAGATGTGATCAGATTCACAGGTTTATTTCTGTGGGCTGAATGGTTTTGTGATTCACTGAAATGGAAAATACAAGAGGAGGAACAGAAAGAGAACATTTTCCTTAATTACTTAACAAATTAGTAATCCCAGTCTGATGTCTTTACTTACATTTGTTTTTCTAAAATAATGTTCTTATATGTGTTACACTTGTCCAATAGAGCCAGTCAATTTAGATCTGTAAGGGACTTGTGATGTTGTATTCATGCTTTACAGAAATCTCCATGAATGAAAGAGAGAGCCTCTGAGGAGAACTGAGTGATTTAAACTAAATACACTAATTTCACAGCTGATGACTTGAATAATATAACCAGGCTCTGTATGATAGCCTCTTGTTCATTTCAAGGAGGTCCTATAACTAAAATAAATTTTCTAGAGGCAAGTCATCAGTCTTTCAGTTTTGCTTGGCTCTAATCTGTGGAGGGAATCTGATAACCAGAAACACAGGATTGAAAATGATACATGAAATAAAATGTCCAGAACATATTGAAAAGTTAAAGAGTTGATGAGATTGGATGTGCATCCAGTTACCAGTTTGTCTCCCTTCCTAAAAACCACATTCTGATGGAGGCCTTTTAGTGTTTTTTCCAGGATACTTAGACTATCCCCCTTAATCCACACTCACACCCACCCTATGCAAAAACAAAGGTGGTTGTTCTAATTCTGCTCGTGGAAAAAAAAAAAAAAGTTCCATCTTACCTAATTTCTCTCTTGCTGCCTCCCAATCACATCTTCCATGCATACCTGGAGATAAGGGGCCTCTAGTGTAGTAAATAGCTACAAAGGAAATGTGAGATTAATAGAGGGAGGGAATGCAGCATGATGGAAAGAGTGTTCAGTTCTGGGTTCAGACCTAGACCCTGGATATCTGTGGCTGTGTGATGCTGATCAGATATCAATTTTAGTTTTCTTATGTGTAAAATGGAAATCAGATTGCATAATAAATAGAATTAGTGGGCTGGTGAAGTTAAATACATGTCTTTAATGATATTGAAATGAAAATTAATATACTTGGAACATTTATGAAATGATTGGTCTAACACAAATGCTCTCTAGGTCAATGTTTTGAAACTTTATCAAAATGTTAATATCATTAAATGTTTTTACTTAATTCATACCTTTTTATGTAAAGCATAATTTTCTTAGTTTAGAATCTTACTTTAAATGCCACATTTGGATAATCATAGAGTTAGGAACTTAAAGGGAAATTGTTAAAGGAAGTATCAATAAGATTATTTAGGGCCCAAATCACTCTAGATCTGAAATGTCCAACAGTTAAAATTATTTTTAACTTTAATTTTAAGAATAATTAACTAGGCTTAATACATAAGTGAGCTTGATGTGTACTGTGTTGAGAAGTACGGAGTAAGTAGTAGAAAATTGCTTAAAAATTGGAGAGTTATTAATTCAAGTTTCTTTTAATAATCTCTATTATATACCTTCTATAGAAAACTGCCTTAAATTTATGGATATTTATCTGCAATGTGCTCATGTCTATATGGGGGGGAAAGGGATTCTTTTTTCCCTGAAAATATGAATGCATTTTCCATTTCCACTTGAAAAATTCCAAAATTTGAAAACATATTAGTAATATTTTATAAGATTGAAGTGTTTTGTGTAGCTATGATAAATTATGTTTTGCAAATTATCATTTTGATGCCATCATCTTCTGTTTTTTAGTGTTGCTTTCCAATAAATATATATTAAATACAGAAAAAAATAACATGAGAAAATAATTAGTTAAAAAGTAATAAAATCACAAGAAAATCTGGAATCTGGATATAAATAAATCCCCAGGACCAGATGGAATTTCCCTACTGGTTTTGAAAGAACTCAACGGTGAAACGGTGAAATTGTTAGCCAAAGTGCATTACCTGTTGGAACAAAAGCTGCAGTGTCAGGGTACAAAAAGCCTGCCAGTGTGCCAGACATCTAGAAGACACTCTTTAAACACGTGTTGAGCATTGATTCTTTGGTGCCTAAGCTGGTGGGATACATAAAAAAGAGTGGATTATAGATTGTTTTTTTATTTTGAAACAGCAACTTAAATTTTATAAGAAAAAGTCAACCTTACTAAGCTTTTTATTTTTAAATTAATTTATCGAGAATTTCCAAAAGTCTTGTTGACATTGCTCTTCTGCCAAAGCTTATGAAATATTTCTATTTAGTAGGATTCTTTTTATCATGTGTACTCCTTAGAGACAGGAATTAAAAAGAGTCCCTACATCTAGATGTCAAAGTGTCAATGGCAATGGTTATGGTGATAAGCCACGTTTTTTTTTTGCCTTATCTGTATTTTTAAACGTTGATAGAAAAATAGAGTACAAATAGTAAAATCCTAGGTATAATAATTTAAAAATATTGGAGGTTAGATGACACGTTTAAGGTCATAAAAGTCATTGTCAAATGGATTTACCTATACAAACACACATACACACACACACACACTCACACAAAATGAAGAATAACAGAACTGAAAGCTCGCACTAAAATAAGTAGTTTTTAGTCAAATAAAACTACAGCAGGTGGCAAACTTAATACTATCATTATCCAAAGTGCTATTGATGGCTAAAAGTATAGACTCAAAAATATTAAAATTAATTCACAAATTAGCCAGTTTTTGCACAAAGTTGAGGATGCTTGAAAATTCTTAAACCTTGCAAATTTCCTGGGCTAGATGGAATATTGATTAGAAACAGAATGCCATAAGCTAATTTATTTATACTGTGGTCATATGGTACATTTGTCTAATAGCTAATTTTATCACCTCATTACAAATATGTGGAAAGGGAAATCCATCTTAAAGGTTTGAGATAATATGGAGTATTTAAATGATAGTGCATTAGTCACTGAAGACAGAAAATAAGAAAAAGCTCTGGCTCTCAAGTGTCACACAGACATTAAGTGGGACAAATGCTCAGGTGTATATAACATCTCTGTCTTTATTCATGGCTTCAACGATGAGCAGGGCCTACAGATACTAAACGTGAAAATCCAAACTTCCCTTTACCTAGTGTTACCTAGAAGAAAAGAGTGTTCTGAGGCACTGGCAATCTGACTCCACTCTAGGGAAAGTCCTGGGCCTGATTCTGTCTAAAATGTATCCAATTCTTAATTCTATACCTTGATTTCTCTTTAATCTGAAGGGAAAACACCAGCAAAGAGGGGAGAAGTGACTTTTGTTGATATAAACGATGAGAGAATGGCATGTAAGAACTGTCTTCTCTTCTGAGCAGAATTTTCTTTGTAGTTTCAAGGAAGGAAACATCTTTCATGGGAAAGGGAGAATGCACATACACAATTGTTTTTTGATAAACTTGAGATGGGGACCTACAGTGAAATATAGCAAGACTGAACAAAATGGCTTTTCCAGGAGATAAGATGGAAAATGACAAGAGAAGACAAATAGAGAGTGAAGCTTATTCAGTTCTCTGAATTTTCCTGAGAGAAGCTAAATTTCAGCAAGTTGTTTTCTTTTCAAAACATCTGCCCGATTTTGTTCTCCTATGATTCCTACAATCATTTTGATAGTTAATACTGCTTCTAGGTTTGCATATATGGGACTGATTATTTATCTCAGTGCAAGTGGGTACACTTAAATTTCTTCCTGGCTGTGGAGAAAAAAAAATGTGTTGCTTTATGACAGTACAAGGAGGGGTCAAAGAGATCCAGATATTAGCGAGAATCATTTCCAAACACATAGTGCTTGCTATTTCTTAAAAAATAGGGTGACATTTATTTTAATGCTGTTTAAATGCATCAAGATTCTACCATACTGTTCTGCATGCACGTATTCATGAGAATGTCTACATTTTGTGCATAATGCATGGAATTCTGAGCTAATCATGTGTCATTTTTACATAGTTATTAAATATCAAAAATACACTTTCATTAATAAGCTGGCATTTGATTAATGTAAAATATCCATCTGATTAAATCTCAATTAAATGCCTATTCAAAACAGTGACATTTCATGTGTTATTAGACAACCTTACTGCCCACACAGATGGCATGCAATAAAAACATTAGCCAAATATTTTACTATGACTGGTTGAACAAACTAAAGCACATCCATCTTAATAAAATACATTGTAGACCAGGCCTCTGCAATACAGCCAACAATGAAATTATTACCATAACAGATTGGTGTTCACTCTAACATATGCTGCCAATCAAACATATTTTGCATTTGTGTAAACAAGCAGATGCAAATGTGTAATATTCTGTCCTGGATCTTGAGCACATTGTAGTTAGTATTAAGTAATAAACACCAAAGCAGACGGGTTATGGAGCTATGAATTTGAGTATATCTGATGACCGCTTGGGATATTCTTCAGAAGTATGCTATTAGAATTATTTTAAAAATATTAATCACAATATGGATATTCATCAGTAGAAGGATATCTATTTACATTATCATTATTAGTTAAACAGTTGGGAAAAATATATCTAAAACAGAACACTAATAGTTCTTACTAATAGTTATAATAAACATTCTTTACTAGAATGCACCAGGTATTATTCTAAGAGTTTTAGTTAGACTGGGTAATTAAATTAACAAGCTGAAGAAATAGTAATATTACATTCATATTTTACTGAGAAAATAAAAGTGTAAAATTAGTTGATCATGTTGGTGGGCTTCTGATCCAGGCAGTCTGACTTCAGAATTCATAAACAATCTGCTGTGTTTTCTCTTTGAATACATTCACTCAAAGACATGACATCAGTGTTATTCACTGAACAGAGAACTACTTTATAGAATAGACCATAAGGGCATCAAATAAAGGGACAATTCTCATTGATTTCTGTAATCCAGATACCTAATATAGTGCTTAAATAAAATAGCCATTCAATATGCTTAAATGATTGAAGGATTAAGCAAACGATCTACTGATTGCTGAGTAGCTGATATATGTGATATTCTGGGAAATATTGACTTTCTATTTATTTTTTTATTAAGACTTAATTTTTTAGAGTGATTTAAGGTTCACAGTAAAATTGGGGAGAAAGTACAGAGATTTCCCGTATAGACTTTTCTGCCATAGCCTCCTCCATTATCAACATCCCCTACCAGAGTGGTACATTTGTTACATCCCCTAGGTTGACACATAATAATCACCCCAAGTACATAGTTTACATTATCGTTCATTCTTGGTGTTATAAAAATTGACTTTTAAAGACATGTTTGTTGATCATATCCTAATACAAATGTGTTGATTAGCTGGATTGAGACTTAAAATTAGAAGACTTCTCAGAATTACACATATAAAAATGTATACACCTACACATGATGTTCATGTACATACATACATATATGGATATATATATATAGATGAAAATGTATTTGCTTAGAGGGATTTTACACATTGTTGCAATAACAAAAAAGCTGAATTATACTGTCTTTTTTTTGGTAATAGATTTTCTTACTTCTGTCTCTTCCATGAAAGGAAAAATTGTGTTTTAGAACATAATTTTAGAGCCCGAGTACACTTTGGTGGATAAGTGAAGGCCGTAATTGCTGACTTACCACCTTCTCTGTGACAGGAATCTCTTTCAGCTATCAGCTGGCATGACAGTATTTGTTTCTCCTTTTTCTTCCGACGATGCAGCTCTATTTACCATTTTTTAGATACCAAGGATGAGTTGGTTAATATAATCATTGTCTTGACAATAAAAAAATCACTTCGTTCAGTAGGAGATCATACACTAAATAACACTTCTGTATTATTTTAAAATACTCAAAATTATCACAAATCTTAAGATTCATTTTCATATTATTTTCACATATTTTTAATTAGTGGAAATGTCAGGCACAGTCTGTATTTTTCAAAGCAATGGCCTGTGTAGTCCACAGAAACACATTACTCACTATAGAATTTCTCTAAAATACGAT
Source organism: Orcinus orca (assembly GCF_937001465.1). Lineage (NCBI taxonomy): Eukaryota > Metazoa > Chordata > Mammalia > Artiodactyla > Delphinidae > Orcinus > Orcinus orca. The sequence goes on from NC_064560.1 coordinate 149,546,930, forward strand.
TTGGAAAAGTTACAATTTTCCTAATTCTTTGTCATCATTCAATGAGCTGTTAAGTCTAACACTTCCTTCATAAGCAGAAGCATTTCTTTGGTAAGTACTAGTCTTTCTGATTTCATTTTCCTCCAACTTTCTCTTCTAATTTATATTCTGCATCACTCTAGATTGACTTGTTTTGTAAAATGTCTCAGTCAGAAACTCTCCTCTTTCAAAACCCTCATTATTCTCTTTGAGTATCAGGGTTAAACCTCAAGTTATTTCGAAAGACAAGAAATGAACATCAAAGTTGATTCTCTTTCCCACTAACTCTTCTTCCTGATTAGTTGTTAAGGTTGTTCACTCTGGCAGTAATGTTCTTCGCTACTTAGGATTTGTCTCTGAGACAAAAAGACCAGTTGAATGGACCTCAGTCACTTGCTATTTGGAAGTTTACAGGGGATAGTCACATGTGGAGTAGCATTCCAAAAGAAAATCAAGAGTATATTTCTGAAACAAAGACACAAGGCTTTATTCAAGAGAATAGCTGTGTTCACAATCAGAAGAGGTCTGGAGGGAAGGCAAACAGCAGAATAAGCAGTGAAGCCAGTGCATTGGAAATCTAAGAACATAGAAACAAGGTGAAGTATGAATCTGACAGAGCAGATTGAGTCATTCATCCAAAAGAGATACATCATAGGATAGCTTTTTATATGGTGCCCACACACTGAGTTTTGTTGTGGATGGATCAGTACAGCTATTTAAACATTGAGTTGGAGTGGGTCTGAGTTCACTAAAATTCTTTTTTATGAGACTCCTCTAAACGTGCTCCATGGAACACTGGTACATTTAAACACCCTCAAAGAATGAAATGTCAGCTCTCCTTGATGCTGGAATTGGACTGACATCTGTGGTAACATGAGGCAAGAACCACCCATATGGAGTATTCTAGTTCTTTTTTATTTTTAATATTGATTGTCAAGACAGGATTGTCAAAACAGGGAATCATAAAATCTGGGTTCAGAAGAGAACAGTGAAGTACAGGCTAAATATACTTGAGGGTAACCATGAGCTCTGAAATTGGGATTGATAATCTAGGATACTTGGAATGGATTAAAGTGACATGATCCAATACTGGAATGGGCTCCTCAGCAAATGGTTCTCTCTCAAAAGGTTCTGGTGATAGGCTTGTGCCCCTAGAAGGGGTAGAGTTTTATATACCTAGAGTTTCTGGCTGTCAAAAAGTTTTATCATCCTATTTAACATTTTAGGAAAAAGATTGTTGATATTATAATTTCCATAGAGGTGAAGTGAAATTTATGGGAGGGCTTTCACAGGTGGACTTGATCATGGGGAGAGGGTGATATAATTATCCTGTTGGGAGGGGATATATCATATAAGGACCTTGTTCAAAATCTTAATAGTAGGTTCTATCTGGGTTTTAGTTTGGAAGAAGTAAATATTTGAATCAATTTCTAGACAAATTTGAAGAGGACTATTAATTGAGAAACATGTCTAAGAATACTACCAAAATTCCATTGATATTTTAAGTAGTATATTCTTAATTATGTTTTTAAATGTCTTTGTTAATGTTTAGAAATGTAAAATAGATATATTGATCTTTTATTCAATAATTTATAAAATTACTGAGAAATTTTAGTAATCCATAATTTAGTAATAAATATGGATTTATTAGTAATATGGATTTTTAGTAATAAAATCCATAATTTAGTAATAAAATCCATAATTCCCTTGAGGTTTTCTATTTAGAAAATGACTTAATCTGTGAATAGTGACAGTTTTGTTACTTCCTTTCCAAACTTTATACCTTTTATTTAATTTTCCTATTATTACTTGGCTAGGTCCACCAATGCATGTTCTATAAAATCTATGTCAGATATTGACTTTTCCTGTTTTTAAAGAAAAACTTCAGATATTATTTATTAAGGGTAGTAATTGTTGTAGGTTTTGGTAGCTACTCTTTATCAGACTAAGAATGTCACCTTTTATTACTGTTTTCTAAGTTTTCATTTGTCTGCTTATTTTTAAGAAAGAATGGTGAAATTTATCAAATATGTTTTCTAAATCTATCAAAATGATTTGTTTTCTCCTTAAGCTTGTCATATAATCAGTAACAAACTTTTTAATGGTTTCATTGTTTTTTGAAAGTAATCGTAGGTGGGGTGGACTAATATTTGTTAAAAGTTTTCCATCTATCTTCATTAGTGAAATTACTTTATAATTTAGTTTGCTTTTGCAAACAAGATTATTTTTAACTCAGAAAGACTCAAGATGGAGTTCCTATTTCTCTTTCCTATCAGGAAGAGATTGTGTAAGACCAGAATTATCTGTTTGCTATTTTGCTAGAATTCACCTTCAAACCAACCTCAGTTGATATTCTTAACTGTTTTCTTCAATTCATTAACGCCTCTGTGATTATTTGATTTCTAATTCTTTGTAAGATTTTTATATGTTTTTAAAAGTATTGGAACAAATTGTTTCATAATATTATCCATCATATAGTTTTCATCTTTGATAACTTTTTCAACTTGATTTATTTGTGCCTTCAATCATTCAACAATAACACCAGATACTGGACTTTACTACTAGTCTTTAAGAAAAAGAAACTATGTATATTTTGATCATCTCTACTGTAACATTTTTTTCCATTAATTTCTGCTCCATTCTTTAATTTTTCCACCCAAAGTCAAACTTAAAGCCTTTAAGCCGTTAAGCCTTTCTTAAAGCATGTAATGGTTCAACTTCTTCCTTATTTGTTTATTTATATACTCAACTAATTATCAGGCTTTTTCTTTTCTAACGTAACAATGCAAGGACATAGTTTCTCCTCAAAATATCACTTATTCATAATTTTTAATTTTGATATAGAATATTAAAATTTTTATTCAGCTCAAAATATTCAACACATGAGCTATTTAAATATTATTGTTAAATTTAGAAAACTATGCTTATCTTTTTGTGCCTTTCAATTATTGATATTAAATTGATGTCATTATAGTCAGAGAACAGTGTGTATGACACAAATTTTTAAAATTTGTTGAGATTTTCTTTATGATTTGTTTTCTCATTTATTTTGGAAACCATTAGGATCAATAAGGCCAGATTTTTAAGACAACTTGTGAATTTGTGTTAATTATGACAAAACATTTTTTTTTTAGATTTTAATGCTTTATTTTTTTAAAAACATTTTATTGGAGTATAATTGCTTTACAATGTTGTGTTAGTTTCTGCTGTGTAACAAAGTGAATCAGCTATACATATACATATATCCCCATATCCCCTCCATCTTGTGTATCCCTCCACCCCCACCATCCCACCCCCCACCCCTCTAGGTGGTCACAAAGCACTGAGATGATCTCCCTGTGCTATGTAGCTGCTTCCCACTAGCTATTTATTTTACTTTTCATAGAGTATATATGTCAATGCTACTCTCCCACTTCGTCTCAACTTACCCTTTCCCCTCCCTGTGTCCTCAAGGCCATTCTCTATGTCTGCGTCTTTATTCCTGTCCTGCCACTAGGTTCATCAGAACCTTTTTTTTTTTTTTTTTTTTTTAGATTCCATATATATGTGTTAGCATATGGTATTTGTTTTTCTCTTTCTAACTTACTTCATTCTGTATGGCAGACTCTAGGTCCATCACCCTCACTACAGAAAATTTGTTTTTTTTATATGGCTGAGTAATATTCCATTGTATATATGTGCCACATCTTCTTTATCCATGCATCTGTCGATGGACACCTAGGATGCTTCCACGTCCTGGCTATTTTAAATAGTGCTGCAATGAATATATGGTACATGACTCTTTTTGGATTATGGTTTTCTCAGGGTATATGCCCAGTAGTGGGATTGCTGGGTCATATGGTAGTGCTATTTTTAGTTTTTTAAGGAACATCCATACTGTTCACCATAGTGGCTATATCGATTTACATTCTCACCAACAGTGCAGTAGGGTTCCCTTTTGTCTACACCCTCTCCAGCACTTACTGTTTGTAGATTTTTTAATGATGGCCATTCTGACTGGTGTGAGGTGATGCCTCAATGTAGTTTTGATTTGCATTTCTCTAATGATTAGTGATGTTGAGCATCCTTTCATGTGTTTGTTGGACATCTGTGTATCTTCATTGGAGAAATGTCTATTTAGGTCTTCTGCCCATTTTTGGATTGGGTTGTTTGTTTTTGTTGATATTGACCTGCATAAGCTGCTTGTATATTTTGTAGATTAATCCTTTATCAGTTACTTCATTTGCAAATATTTTCTCCTAATCTGAGGGTTGTCTTTTCATCTTGTTTATGGTTTCCTTTTCTGTGCAAAAGATTTTAAGTTTCATTAGGTTCCAGTTGTTTATCTTTGTTTTGATTTCCATTTCTCTAGGAGATGTTTCAAAAAGGATCTTGCTGTGATTTATGTCATAGAGTATTCTTCCTATGTTTTCCTCTAAGAGTGCTGGAGCCTCTGACATTACATTTAGGTCTTTAATCCATTTTGAGTTTATTTTTATGTATGGTGTTAGGAAGTGTTCTAATTGCATTCTTTTACATGTAGCTGTCCAGTTTTCCCATCACCACTTATTGAAGAGGCTGTCCTTTCTCCATTGTATATTCTTGCCTCCTTTATCAAAGATAAGGTGACCATATGTGCATGGGTTTATCTCTGGGCTTTCTATCCTGTTACATTGATCTATATTTCTGTATTCGTGCCAGTACCATACTGCCTTGATTACTGTAGCTTTGTAGTATAATCTGAAGTCAGGGAGCCTGATTCCTCCAGCTCCATTTTTCTTTCTCAAGATTGCTTTGGCTATTCGGGGTCTTTAGTGTTTCCATACAAATTGTGAAATTTTTGGTCCTAGTTCTGTGAAAAATGCCATTGGTATTTTGATAGGGATTACACTGAATCTGTTGATTGCTTTGGGTATTATAGTCATTTTCAGAATGTTGATTCTTCCAATCCAGGGACATGCTATATCTCTCCATCTGTTTGTATCATCTTTAATTCTTCTCATCAGTGTCTTATAGTTTTCTGCATACAGGTCTTTTGTCTCCTTAGGTAGGTGTATTGCTATGTATTTTATTCTTTTTGTTGCAGTGGTAAATGAGAGTGTTTCCTTAATTTCTCTTTCAGATTTTTCATCATTAGCCTATAGGAATGCAAGAGATTTCTGTGCATTAATTTTGTATCCTGCTACTTTAGCAAATTCATTGATTAGGTCTAGTAGTTTTCCGGTAGCATCTTTAGGATGTTATCATAATTGTGTGTGGAATACTGTCAAAAGCTTTTTCTGCATGTATTGAGATTATCATATGGCTTTTATCCTTCAATTTGTTAATATGGTTATTACATTGATTGATTTGCATATATTGAAGAATCCTTGAATTCCTGAGATAAATCTTACTTGATCATGGTGTATGATCCTTTTAATGTGCTGTTGGATTCTGTTTGCTAGTATTTTGTTGAGGATTTTTGCATCTATGTTCATCGGTGATATTGGCCTGTAGTTTTATTTTATTGTGACAACTTTGGCTTTGGTGTTAGGGTGATGGTGGCCTCATAGAATGAGTTTGGGAGTGTTCTTCCCTCTGTTCTAATTTCATTCTTTTACATGTAGCTGCCCAGTTTTCCCAGCACTACTTATTGAAGAGACTGTCTTTTCTCCATTGTATACCCTTGCCTCCTTTGTCATAGTTTAGTTGACCATAGGTGCGTGGGTTTATCTCTGGGTTTCTATCCTGTTCCATTGATCTATATTACTGTTTTTGTGCCAGTACCATACTGTCTTGATTACTGTAGCTTTGTAGTACAGTCTGAAGTCAGGTAGTCTGATTCCTCCAGCTCCGTTTTTTTCCCTCAAGATTGCTTTGGCTATGTGGGGTCTTTTGTGCCTCCATACAAATTTTAAGATGTTTTGTTCTAGTTCTGTTAAAAATGCCACTGATAATTTGATAGAGATTGCATTGAATCTGTAGATTGCTTTAGGTAGTATATCATTTTCACAATATTGATTCTTCCAATCCAAGAACATGGTTTATCTCTCCATCTGTTTGAGTCATCTTTGATTTCTTTCATCAGTGTCATATAGCTTTCTGAGTGCATGTCTTTGTCCTCGTTTGGTAGGTTTATTCGTAGGTATTTTATTCTTTTTGTTGCAATGGTGAATGGGATTGTTGCCTTAATTTCTCTTTCTTATCTTCCCTTGTTAGTGTATAGGAATGCAGGAGACTTCTGTGCATTAATTTTGTATCCTGCAACTTTACCAAATTCATTGATTAGCTCTAGTAGTCTTCTGGTGGCATCTTTAGAATTTTCTATGTATAATATTAAGTCATCTGCAAACAATGACAGTTTTACTTCTTCTTTTCCAATTTGTATTCCTTTTATTTCTTTTTCTTCTCTGATTGCTGTGGCTAGGACTTCCAAAACTATATTGAATAATGGTGGTGAGAGTGGACATCCTTGTTTTCTTCCTGATCTTAGAGGAAATGGTTTCAGTTTTTCACCATTGGGAACGATGTTGCCTGTGGGTTTGTCATATATGGCCTTTATTATGTTGAGGTAGGTTCCCTCTATGCCCACTTTCTGGAGAGTTTTTATCATAAATGGGTGTTGAATTTTGTCAAAAGCTTTTTCTGTATCTATTGAGATGATCATATGGTTGTTCTTCAATTTGTTAATATGGTTTATCACATTGATTGATTTGCATATATTGAAGACTCCTTGCATCCCTGGGATAAATCCCACTTGATCATGGTGTATGATCCTTTTAATATGTTGTTGGATTCTGTTTGCTAGTATTTTGTAGAGTATTTCTGCATCTATATTCATTGGTGATATTGGTCTTTAATTTTCTTTTTTTGTAGTATCTTTGTCTGTTTTGGTATCTGGGTGATCGTGGCCTCATAGAATGAATTTGGGAGTGTTCACTCCTCTGCAATTTTTGGAAGAGTTTGAGAAGGATGCGTGTTAACTCTTCTCTAAATGTTTGATAGAACTCACCTGTGAAGCCATCTGGTCCTGGACTTCTGTTTGTTGGAAGATTTTTAATCACAGTTTCACTTTCATTACTTATGATTGGTCTGTTCATATTTTCTATTGCTTCCTGGTTCAATCTGGGAAGGTTATAGCTTTCTAAGAACTTGTCCATTTCTTCCAGTTTGCCCATTTTATTGGCATAGAGTTGCTTTTAGTAGTCTCTTAGGATGCTTTGTATTTCTGCAGTGTCTGTTGTAACTTCTCCTTTTTCATTTCTAATTTTATTGATTTGAGTTCTCTCCCTCGTTTTCTTGATGAATCTGGATAATGGTTTATCAATTTTGTTTATCTCCTCAAAGAACCAACTTTTAGTTTTATTGATCTTTGCTACTGTCTCCTTCATTTATTTCTTACCTGATCATTATTATTTCTTTCCTTCTGCTGACTTTGGGGTTTCTTGTTCTTCTTTCTCTAATTGCTTTAGGTGTAAGGTTAGGTTGTTTGAGATGTTTCTTGCTTTTAAGGTAGGACTGTATTGCTATAAACTTCCCTCTTAGAACTGCTTTTGCTGCATCCCATAGGTTTTGGGTCATCATATTTTCATTGTCATTTGTTTCTAGGTATGTTTTGATTTCTTCTTTACTTTCTTCAGTTGTCTCTTGGTTATTTAGTGGTGTATTGTTTAGCCTCCATGTGTTTGTATTTTTTGAGTTTTTTCCTCTAATTGATATCTAGTCTCATAGCGTGTGGCCAGAAAAGATACTTGATACAATTTCAGTCTTCTTAAATTTAATGAGGCTTCATTTGTGACCCAAGATATGATCTATCCTGGAGAATATTCCATGAGAACTTGAGAAGAAAGTGTATTCTTCTGTTTTTGTGTGGAATGTCCTATACATATCAATTAAGTCCATCTTGTTTAATGTATCATTTAGAGGTTGTGTTTCCTTATTTATTTTAATTTTGCATGATCTGTCCATTGGTGCAAGTGGGTGTTAAAGTCCCCTACTATGATTGTGTTACTGTCAATTTCTCCTTTTATGGCTGTTAACATTTGCCTTTTGTACTGAGGTGTTTCTATGTTGGGTGCATAAATATTTACAATTATTATACCTTCTTTTTGGATTGATTCCTTGATCTTTATGTAGTGTCCTTCTTTGTCTCTTGTAATAGTTTTTATTTTAAAATCTATTTTGTCTGATATGAGAATTGCTACTCCAGCTTTCTTTTGATTTCCATTTGCATGGAATATCTTTTTCCATCCCCTCACTTTCAGTCTGTATGTGTCCCTAGGTCTGAAGTGGGTCTCTTATAGACAGCATATCTACAGGTCTTGTTTTTGTATCTATTCAGCCTGTCTACATCTTTCAGATGGAGCATTTAATCCATTTATATTGAAGGTAATTTTTGATATGTATGTTCCTATTACCATTTTCTTAATTGTTTTGCGTTTGTTTTTGTAGGTCTTTTCCTTCTCTTGTGTTTTCTGCCTTGAGAAGTTCCTTTAGCATTTGTTGTAAGGCTGGTTTGGTGGTTCTGAATTCTCTTAGCTTTTGCTTGTCTGTAAAGTTTTAATTTCTCTGTCTAATCTGAATTAGATCCTTGCTGAGTAGAGTAATTTTTGTTGTAGGTTTTTCCCTTTCATCACTTTAATATGTCCTGCCACTCCCTTCTGGCTTGCAGAGCTTCTGATGAAAGATCAGCTGTTAACCTTATGGGGTTTCCCTTGTATGTTATTTGTTGCTTTTCCCTTGCTGTTTTTAATATTTTTTCTTTGTATTTAATTTCTGATAGTTTGATTAATATGTGTCTTGGTATGTTTCTCCTTCGATTTATCCTGTATGGGACTCTCTGCCCTTCCTGGACTGGATTATTTCCTTTCCCATATTAGGTAAGTTTTCAACTATAATCTCTTCAAATATTTTCTCAGACCCTTTCTTTTTCTTTTCTTCTGGGACCCCTATAATTCGTATGTTGGTGTGTTTAATGTTGTCCCAGAGCTCTCTGAGACTGTCCTCAATTATTTTCATTCCTTTTTCTTTATTCTGCTCTGTGGCAGTTATTTCCACTATTTTGTCTTCCTGGTCACTTTTCCGTTCTTCTGCCTTAGTTATTCTGCTATTGATTCCTTGTAGAGAATTTTTTATATCATTTATTGTGTTGTTCATGATTGTTTGTTTGCTCTTTAGTTCTTCTGGGTCCTTGTTAAACATTTCTTGTATTTTCTCCATTCTATTTCCAAGATTTTGGATCATCTTTACTATCATTACTCTGAATTCTTTTTCAGGTAGACTGCCTGTTTCCTCTTCATTTGTTTCTTCTGGTGGGTTTGTACTTTGCTCCTTCATCTGCTGTGTGTTTCTCTGTCTTCTCATTTTGCTTAACTTACTGTGTTTGGTGTCCCCTTTTCGCAGGCTGCATGTTTGTAGTTCCCATTCTGTTTGGTGTCTGCCCCCAGGGGGTAGGTTGGTTCAGTGTTTTGTGTTGGCTTCCTGATGGAGGGGACTGGTGCCTATGTTCTGGTGGGTGGGGCTGGATCTTGCCTTTCTAGTGGGCATGGCTCTGTCCGGTGATGTGTTTTGGGGTGTTTGTGAACTTAGTATGATTTTAGGCAGCCTCTCTTCTAATGGGTTGGGTTGTGTTCCTGTCTTCCTAGTTGTTTGGCATGGGGCATCCAGCACTGGAGCTTGCTGGCCATTGGGTGGAGCTCGGTCTTAGCGTTGCAGCAGAGATCTCTCAGAGAGCTCTTGCCAATTGATAGTACTTAGGGCCGGGAGTTCTCTGGTGGTCCAATGTCCTGAACTTGGCTCTCCCACCTCAGGCTATCAGGCCTGACACCAGGCCAGAGCACCAAGACCCTGTCAGCCACATGGCTCAGAAGAAAAGGGAGAATAAGAGAAAGAAAAAAATATATAATAAAATAAAATAATTAAAATAAAAAATTATTAAAATAAAAAAAGTAATAAAAAAAGAAAAAAAAGTAGATAGCAAAAAAAAAAAGTAGATAGCAACCAAACCAATAAACAAATCCACCAATGATAACAAGCGTTAAAAGCTATAGTAAGATAAACATAAATATAAATAACTAGTCAGTCGCAGACAGCAAACCCCAAGACTACAGTTGCTCCCAAAGTCCACTGCCTCAATTTTGGGTTGATTTGTTGTATAATCAGGTATTTCACAGATGCAGGGTACATCAAGTTGATTGTTGGGATTTAATCCACTGCTCCTGAGGCTGCATGGAGAAATTTACCTTTCTCTTCTATGTTCGCACAGCTCCTCTTTGGTTTTGTCCCAACCTCTGCATCTAGGTTGCCCTCAGGCTTCTGTTCTCACCCAGACAGGATGGGGTTAAAGCAGCGGCTGATTAGGGGGCTCTGGCTCACTCAGGCTGGGGAGTGCGAGGGGTACGGTAGCTGTAATTGGAATGCAGGACGAGCCTGCAGTGGCAGAAGCCGGCATGATTTTGCAGCAGCCTGAGGTGTGCTGTGTGTTCTCCCAGTCAAGTTGTCCCTGGATCATGGGGCACTGGCAGTAGCGGGATGCCCAGGCTCCTGGGAGGGGAGGTGTGGATAGTGATCTGTGCTTGCACACAAGCTTCTTGGTGGCTGCAGCAGCAGTGTTTGCAGTTCATGCCTATCTCTACAGTCTGCACTGATAGGTTTGGCTTGCGCCCCTCTCTGGAGCTCATTTAGGCGGTGGTCTGCCTTCTGTGGGCAGACAGGGAAGGAATCCCCTCTCCTCACTCACTCTGAAACAATGATCTCTTGCTTCTTAGGCAGGTCCAGGATTTCTCCCAGACTCCCTCCTGGCTAGCTGTGGCACAATAGCCCCTTCAGACTGTGTTCATGCCGCCAACCCCTGTCCTCTCCCTGGGATCTGACCTCCGAAGTCCAAGCCTCAGGTCCCAGGCCCCACCCACCTTGGCAGGTGAGCAGACAAGCCTCTCAGGCTGGTGAGTGCTGGTCGGCAGCAATCCTCTGTGCAGGAATCTCTCCACTTTGCCCTCCTCACCCCTGTTGCTGCACTCTCCTCTGTGGCTCTGAAGCTCTCCCCCGTACCCCCGTCTCTGCCAGTGAAGGGGCTTCTAGTGTGTGGAAACCTTTCCTCCTTCACAGCTCCCTCCCAGAGGTACAGGTCCCATCCCTATCCTTTTGTCTCTGTTTATTCTTTTTCCTTGTGCCCTACCCAGGTACATGGGGATTGTCTTGCCTTTTGGGAAGTCTGAGGTCTTCTGCCAGCGTTCAGTATGTGTTCAGTAGGAGTTGTTCCACGTGTAGATGTATTTCTGTTGTATTTGTGGGGAGGAAGGTGATCTCCACGTCTTACTCCTCTGCCATCTTGAAGGTCCCCTTGTCATCTTCTTAATGTGTGTGTACTGGGTCTTAAATCAGTTTCCATTTAAGGGAATTGCATTAAACCTTTCATGTCCCTATATTTCAAGATCAGAAGCCATGACTTCTCATATCATGAATATTTTTAAATGTTCCATGTGCTTTTGGACAAGGTTATATTGTCTAATGCCTGGATGCATAATTTTATACATGCCTATTAAATTGCTTAATTACATGTTTCAAATTCTCTGTATGTTTACTTCTTTATGCTTAAAGGAACAATAATTGAAACAATTGTGTCAAAAACCCTCAGAATGATGACAGATTTGTTGATTAGTCATTATATTTCTGTAAATTTTGTAATACATATTTAGACCGTTTATTTCATGAACACAATTTTATAGTTGTTACATTGGCCTAATGAATTGTGCTTTTTAGTCATTTTATATGTATGATATAATTCAAAATAAATTCAAGAAAAAAAGAAAAAACAAACATAATTCAATTTTATATTTTTTGAAAAATACATACATATTTCAAGACTTTTACAAATACAGTGGATATAAGCAAGAGGAGTAGAAATTAACAATGAAAAGATTTAAATTAAAAAAATAATAAAATGGGAATAGTAACTCACCCAAACGGATAAACTGAGGGGTAGATTGTGGGGTAAGATTGTCTCTCTGAACTATGTATCTAAGAGTCAAGAGAAGAAGCAAGAGACAGAGTAAAAAATAGGATTATTCTCAGAGAGAATGATTAAAGCCTGTGGCCCTTTAGCAAAGTTTTTTGAGGAAATTCTTTTTTTTTTTTTTTTTTTTTTTTGCGGTACGCGGGCATCTTACTGTTGTGGCCTCTCCCGCTGCGGAGCACAGGCTCCGGACGTGCAGGCTCAGCGGCCATGGCTCATGGGCCCAGCCGCTCCGTGGCATGTGGGATCTTCCCGCACCGGGGCATGAACCCATGTCCCCTGCATCGGCAGGTGGACTCCCAACCACTGCGCCACCAGGGAAGCCCTTGAGGAAATTCTTGATTATTCTGAACAATTGCTTAAACGTTTGAAAGGAAGTCAGGTGCCAAAAACCCCACAAATGATAACATAGTAAAATCCTTCCCTTGGAAATTAGAGAGGAAAAGCAATTGACAAAAATAAATAAAAAGTAGGAAATTCCTTTGTTTAAAATTTTGCAAAGCAAACACCACAACTCTCCCCACTCCTAAAGAAAAAGTTAATATAGAAGATTCCTTTATATTTAGCTTATTTTCTAGGCTTTTAAATAATTGCCATTATCAATTTATTGATAAATATTTTCATCATCATAAAGCAATGAAACTATATAACATTATCCATACATCTAAGAGGAGGATAGTGGTGTTTACTACCATCAGAAATCATCAATTATTTTTGGTATAGTTAAGAATGGCTTCCTCATTACAAAAACAGTACATGTTCATTTTATCAAAAATTAAGAGATACAGATAGATTATTTAAAAACAGTGAAAAATCCTTTAAATTCCCAGTGCAGAGGTAATCACAGTTGGTATGTATAATTACAGATCATCCTATATATATGGAAAGGCAGGTCATGAAGGTCTTTTTATATTAATGAATATTAGTGACCAAAATAATTTTTAATAGGTGAAAAATATCCACAGTGTGATGATTAATTTGCACATTTACATTGTTTTTTTAAATCACATAATTACAGTTACCATCCTACATTATTTTCTTGGGATTCATTTTCAGAAATGGTATTACTGGAGTGAAGGAAATGAATACTTTTAAGGAATTTTAAAACAATTTGCTAAAGTTGGACTAAATCATGCTCCTGAAAGCCATTTAAGAAATCTCTATATCTCTGTACTCCTGTCAATATTTAGGTTTTTATTCTTGAAACTGAAACTGTAAGAACTATGTGTGTGTGTGTGTGTGTGTGTGTGTGTGTGTGTGTGTATATATATATATGGATAAATAGGTATCATTTTTATTATTATTGCACAACTAACTAAATGGGAAAATTTCCTTAATGAATAAAATAGCTTTATATTGCAAGGTAATAAATTATTAGTGATAGATGGCAGAAATATACTGCCATCCTCTGAAATATTTTTTCCCTCTGAAATATGTTTTAAATATATTTGATTCATAAGTGTGTTTCTTTTTTCTGTCATGAATCTATGAGATATTTCTTTGACTTTTTTTTGGTAAGTGATTAATTTTAAGATTTTAAGAATTATTGGTTTCCTTATACAAATAAATTAGAGCCTACTTAATAATGTCTAAAATAAAGAAGTATATTTTAAGCCAAATAATTGAAAATGCTTCCTATTTTTTAGCATTTGAATTAAGCCAAATCAAATAAACATTTCATTTAATTTAAGAAGAAAAGTGGTTTGTGTATGAAGATTATTATAAAATGAGGTTAACTTTAGAGAGGTGTCAAAATTTTTTAATATTTTTTCTTAGGATTTAATAGAGTTCAAGCTTACACAAATAACTAAAAGAATTGGCTTTTAGATATCAAATGTAATTTAACAAATTGTTATTATATTTTTGTGATACCATGTTAATTTGAGATTCATAGATAATATCCCATTTAATATGGAAATTAGTCATATTCTTGACTACAAACCCTTTAATTTTCTGAGGTTAGAGATTAAGGGACTTGAATTGCAGTTTGGTGCTTACACTATCATTTAATCTTGCCACAACAACTTTATTTTAATGATATTACTAAGTAATTTTATCACTTTTGACATTCCCTACCCTGATACATTTGATATTACCCTAATGGACACCCCAGTTAAATGAGGTTCACTCTCATACATCTCATTATATTTCATCACAACACTTGTTTTTTTCCCCCAACTTTCATAGGAATTATCACCATTGTGACCATAGCTTCTTTATTTTTTAACTGTGAATGGCTCTCTAAACTCTCTGAGCCCAAAGGCATATCTATCTTATTCATTCTTTTTTTTTAATTGAAGTATAGTTGATTTACAATATTGCATTAGTTTCAGATGTACAGTGTAGTGATTCAGTTTTTTTGTGGGTGGATTATATCCAATGTATTGTAATAACCTATCTTATTCACTCTTACAGCTGTAGAGTTTAGTTGAATTATGAACAACACTGTTTTGTGTTTAGACTTGGAAACTATTAGAGTCATGATTACCTTTATTTAAACTTGTTGCAAACTTCTGCAAAAATAAGTAAAGAGACTAAGCTTTTTTTCAAAATCAGTAATGGAAATTATTCTGTTGTTACAATAATTTAAATGTAACAAAGAAGCTAGCATTTTCTTTGTTAAGGAAAAACAAGCACACACATTTCTGAAAGTTCATTTTAATTATACCTAAAGTATCAACCATATAGGTGACTGTCCAGAGAGTAGTCAGCAAGTGATTCTTGAGTGTGCATTTTCAAAATAATCATTTTGAAATGTGGAGGTAGAATAAAGGATGGAGAGGCAAATTTCTTTTTATATCTAACAATATTGGCACTGCTAAAGGAGCTGGAGAAGGTGTAGGAGACTTTCAAAGAACTACAATATGCTACCCACATTAAGAGGTATAAATGTGGCAATAAAATGGATCTTTAAAATCTCTCTGACTGCTTTCATGTTTTTATCTTTATAGCTCTTTTGTCCATGTAATATTTTCATAATGCTTATGTTGGAGTTACTCTGTCAAGATTTTGGGCTCTGAAATTAATACCCATTATGCACCTTGAAAAGATTTTAGATATTACCTTGTGTATTCATCAGTATTATGAATGTCTATAGAGGTCCTATTTTTTTCAATGGTGTGATTTGATGAATATTTTCCTTAGTAAATCTTAGTTATGCATGTTATTTTTTCTTAGTAATTAAAAAAATCACAAATGCACTGTAATATTTCATTTAGGATAACCATTTTAAGTAATTTATTTCAATATCAATATATTTTAGATTTTAAGTATATTATATGAATATACTTAAAATCTTATATTTATATAATATATATTATATTTTAAATATATATTTATAAATATATATTTATATTTTATATAATATAATATAAATATATATTTTATATAAATATATTATATTTTACAAATGCACTGTAATATTTCATTTAGGATAACCATTTTAAGTAATTTATTTCAGTAATATATTTTAGATTTTAAGTATATTATATGAAAGTCTATAACAGATGTGAGGTAATGTTGTTAAAGCAGTCTTTTTTCTTTCTCTGTTACCTTCGATTTGTCCTCCTCCCACATCAAGTAACCCATGTTAGTAATCTAGCATGCTTCCCTATGTATTTTTCTACTTGTCAGTATAATCTTATTAAGGCTTTTATAAATATAGTGGATTTAGGTGTCAACGTATGACAAAAATAAGTTACTTGTATGAGTTATTCTAGATCTTGTTTTTCCTTACTCAAAATACATCAAACCTTGTATACCTCAATTATTTTTCATGTAGTTTCCTACTGTCTTCCAAAGATTATCTTATTAATGTTGAAGTTATCTTTATACATCATGTGAGAGGTGAACCCAACTTTTTCCCCCAAAGGAGTAGTCAATTATGTCAACACTACTTATTTAGTCAGTTGGGGTTGATGACTCAAAATGAAGAGAATCCATAGGCAGGCTGCTATTCTTCCCTGAAGGTACCAGGAAGAAGTCATACTACTCCCCAGTCTTCTAGGACTTTCCCCAGGAGCAGCAAGGATCTAGCCCCTTCTCTTAGTCTTTCCTTGGGCTCTTGGTGGCCTGTGAGGCCAGACCCATTCATGTTGGGCAGTGCCAACTTTACCCACAAAGGATGATGGTTTTATAGGCCAAACTCTTTCCAGAATCCCCAGCATTCTAATCGTTGCCTCAGATTTCATTAGTAATGGAAAGTTCTCTGATTCATTATCTGCTGACCTAAAGGGAGGAAAGTAATGGGATTCCCATAGAGCCCTATTATTATCAATCAGTAGTCAACAAACAGGACCAGTAGCTTCTTTGCTCTAGAGAGGAATTCAGATTAGTGAGGGAGGGAAGTGAGAAAAATTCAAGTTCACTATTGTCTCAAAGATTCTCACCCATGGGTCCATTAATTAGGAAGAAAAAATAAGAGAGGAAAAACTACAGGTTAAAATCAAGTGATATTTTAAAAATCATAGCATTTTATTTAAAGTCCAGACATGTCTTTTTTCTCTTTGGGGACTGTATAACTATGGTGATGTTATTTCAAAGCATACATGCAATTATGTATACACACAGGTAAAATTCATATTTTTGTCTCTCTCTATACACACACATATATGCCACTTCCCATCTTATTTTGGTTGTATCAGTTACCATGCCCCTTGTAGCCATCAGTCCCAGTGTACTGATGGAATGTAACATAAAATTTGTGCTTGGGTTTGAAATTATTTTATCATAAACACAGTTGTACGTTCTCTAGAAATAAACCTTTCTTTATTGATTCTTTCAGATATTCTCTACTGAAAGTTATCAGAAACATTTTTACTGGGCATCTGCATCAAAAGTCATGTGCAACTAGCCTACCTACTCAAGCGTTGTATTCTTTACTTTATATTCAAGACAGTTGAATGATTCTACTTAGTTTGAGTGGCAGAGTGCCACATGTATATTACAGCACGAGGGAACTCAGAAGAGTCACTGAGGCTAACCATACATTACATGCATGGTGCACACCAGATGTCTCTTCTCACACGGTTATGGTTTCATAAGCTACACTGACATTGTCATTAAGTTCAGAAATTTGATTCTGCTCACTTTGCCGTCTTTAGTGTAGAAGACTCTGAAGGTTGCTGCTTTAACAAATAGAATTTGCATACAAAGAGAGTTCTATCAGCAATACTTGTAAATAATTACGTTGTTCCATTTATTCATATAAAGTAATAAAAAGAGTCAGTTCAGAAATAAATCATACCAATCCAGAACATGAAGAAATTCTAACAATGCTGTCACTGAGTTTTCTCTCCAACAGTATTCTGATATAAAACAACCACTTCCCTACCTCTCTTTTACTTTGCTATTGGAGTCATTTGTCTTTTATGGCGTGTACTAACATATATGACTGAGCCTGTAAAATGCCACAAATTGGATAAGACTGAAGCATTCTCCTCATTAAAGTTTGTGTAGCTTAGTTATATGGCTTAATTTGGCTTTGTGGTATAAAGCTGGAAATGCTGAGCTTCCCTTAATTATGCCATTGATGGCTTCCTGACATGTGGACCTAATGCCTAAGCTTGCCCAAGTAAAGCTTTGGAGGGCTGCAGCAAGGGGAAATGCTCATGTACTTGGAGCATTGCTTTTCCATTATAAACGCTCCAGGTATTTTCTCTACTGACATTTTGCAGTAATCAAAAATTCCCATAAGATTAAAAGTGTATTGTTTTTATAAATAACCATTGTATAGAAGGGTTGGGTGTTGGGATAATTAAAGCGCCCAATGTATTTTTCTCATTTGTTTATGTGTTTCTGAATAAATTCAGTTTTGACTTAAATTACTTAATAGTTTCTATATTTATTACTGATGCTTTGATAACGTTTTGTCAAGTAAATTGTTAATTAAAGCACACATATATTATTTAGCTATGTTTTGCTCTAATTGAGTTACTGCTAATATCTTTTATTTAATTATGCTCTTCTGTTCATTATTTTAAAGATAAGCATCCTAGAGGGCTGTTTCTATTATTAGCCATCAACATGTCTCTTCTTCCCTTCAGCATACATTTCTTTGGCATTGGGGGGTATTTGAATGATAATTTTTCTTGATGAGCAGATTTATGATTGATTCCCATAGAGAGTGGATATGTTTGTTTTTGCCTATTAAATATGCTTGGATAAATTGCCATCCTAATTTTTATAGAGAATAATTTTCTGTGATATAATGTTGGTCTCAATCTCATTTCTTGTCTGTTTAATCTTGCTTTGGTTCACTTTTCTTGCTCCTTCCTACCCTTTAGAAGTTACAAATATTTTAAAGTGTTTAAAGCAGGGTTGACTAATGCATTTACCACTTATTTAATTTTGAGTATCTTTGAGAATGCTGAAATATCAAACCTCTTATTCTTTATCAGGATTTACTATTGTAGTCTTTCAACTTTGCTCACTACTATCAAATAATAGTATTATATAAAAAAGGATGTGTTTAAAACTTAAGGAATTAACAGAATTCCAAATCCTCTATAGATGGCTAAATTGGTATTATATTCATATGAAAAGGTATAATTTATTTACAATTTTTCTATTGTACAATATTTAATATTTTTCCTATATGTTAATAATAAGACTACAATAATGTAAAGGTTTTAATATAATTATATTAAAAGGTGATATAATGAGGTAACTTTATTTTAGTCTTTGACTTTCCTTTTGAATTTGAGTAAATAGTTCTTTCCCTGCCACAAGTCCATGATGACTTGCTAATCGCTCTTCAGTAATAAAAAGTTGTACTTCATTTCAAATCGGAACACAAATATTCAGTTCAATAATTAAAATTTCTACTCCCAAGTATTAATCAAAATTCCCTCTTGATTTAAAGTGGAGGCCTCGGGCTTCTCTGGTGGCACAGTGGTTAAGAGTCTGCCTGCCAATGCAGGGGACACAGGTTTGAGCCCTGGTCCGGGAAGATCCCATATGCCACAGAGCCACTAAGCCCATGTGTCACAACTATTGAGCCTGCGCTCTAGAGCTTGTGAGACATAACTACTGAGACCACGTGCCTAGAGCCTGTGCTCTTGCAACAAGAGAAGCCACCACAATAAGAAGCCCGTGCACCACAACGAAGAGTAGCCCCCACTCCACACAAATAGAGAAAGCCTGTGCACGGCAATGAAGACCCAACGCAGCCAAAAATAAAAATAAAATAAAATAAAAAAAAATTGGAGGCCTCCCTATCCCTCCGTGTGGAATTGTTGTAGGCCAGAAAACTATAGTTGGGAGAAGCACATGGTTGATTTTTAAGGTGTTCCTTCTCTAGTGTTTAGACCTGTGATGACTTAAAGAAGGAAAGCATGTGGGGGAAGGAGTATGGGAGCAGGATTGTTCTTCCTGATGAATGTGTCAAGGTGATTGACGTTAGTGCCCTTTGATCTTAGCAGATGATGAAAAATGACATTTTAGGTGCTACCTGTTGTCTTTTGATCTCCAAGCCCTCTTTTTTCAGCCCTTCAAAACCACTTTTTGAGCGAAAGCAGGAGGTCAGCTAAACATGTACAACCTTTTTTTCTACAACATTCTTTTCAAATATGTATAGAGATCTAATATCTCTCTTTGAAACCTGACATCTATTATCTTAATGTCTCAGAAGGAAATTGAACAGAAAACATCCACTTCTAACATGCTGGTCCATAAATATTTGCCTGTACCTTTAACTTGTTAGTGTTGTTGTATTTTTTTTCTCCCCTTGAAAGTAGACTCATAAACAAAGCGTCACTGCCCTGGAAGACAATGGACATTTAAAAAACTCATAAGACATATTGAAAGGTGATTTTTCAGAAAAGTTGGACTCATTTTTATAATCCACCAGCCATCCTCAAAAGTGCACCTCTCACTAAATCCTAGCCTCCAATATTTCATTGTTTCTCTTTTGAAGATTCAATGAGTTAACAATAGATTGTCTTTATGTTTTAATTTACATGGATTTAATCACTAGCGAGATTGATCTTCTTTGCATATGTTTACCAGATGTCTGTCTTCTCTTAACCATGTCATTTGTCCATTTGCTTAGATAGCAATTTTTTTCAGTGTTTATATACACACATACAAAATAATGTATAGTACAGTATAAATAACAGGCATAATGTGTAATATAATTAGTAACTAACCATCACCTAACATAAGAACTAAAGCATGACCAACACATTTCGAGCCCATCTGGTGTAAGCCTTATGTTGTAAAGACAAATTTTATCAACAATATTTTTTCCAAGTATTTCTAAATTATTACTTTTGTTATGAATTTTTATAAACACTTCTTTAATTAAGTTGAAAAAATCAACAAACATTAAATATGTTGTTTGTAAATAAATTTGACATACAATTTATATTAAAAATAATGAAGTTTCAATCTTACCATCCAGAAACATCTTTGTACTCATTCCAATCTTCTATAATATCTCTCTGTAAAGTTTGATGTTTTTCATTTAGATCCTTGATCTGACTTAAGTTTATTTATATCAAGTACATCACTTATTATAATAAATAACAGATTTACTTTATTTTATAACTTTTTTTACTGGTATATTTGAAAGCAATCGGTATTTCTAAGTAAATGACCAACTAAACTTTGGTTTCATTTATAGTGATTCTCTTCAGTATTACTAAAAGACAATTATATTAACCTGGTTCTGTCTCATATTTTCCAATAGCTATTCATTTTATTGTTGTGTTTTGTCATAGTATAATGGGTATTGTTTCTTGTAATAGTGTAATTTTATGCCCCTAACTTGAATGAAATATTTCTTATTCCCTATTCATATTATTGATATTTATTGAGGTGTATTATTTCCAAAAAGCATCTTTCTCCTCCTATTACTGGGTATTTTATTATTTTGCTTTTTATCAGAAATGGATTTACTTTTTTAGTAAATATGTATTTCCATGGTTCTGCCAATCATCTGTCTATCCTTCATCTAAAATGGTATTGCTCTGCAAACATTGTAACGTGTTTTCTGGATAGATTGATTTTCTAAGGATTTACACTATTCTGTTAACAAATCTTATTCTGTTTCCAGATTCTGGCTCACATAAAGTTGGACCCAGGATAGAGGGCCACTCATGCATTTTCTGGGTGATACAGACCTTCAATGTCTAAACTAACTAACAGACACTGAGCCGGGAGAAGGGATTGTTTTGTTTATTTTCAAGCATGCTCTTTTCTGTTTTATAGCACATGTAGCCTACAAGAGTATTTTTCCTCCACTACCATTGAGTTTGGAGTTAGTGAAAATTCCCTCAGATTATGGAAAAGGACCACTGTTTTTCTGAATATAAACATGTATTTTTTCCAATGGCACTTGAGTACTCTCACAGAATAATTTTGATTATTTTTTTCCTTTTGGAATTAATTTTCCCATTATCTACTTACAGTTTTATATGGGTAGAGAGAAAACAATGGGGGTATCTTATTTTAAATTTTTCATAAGTTCAAACTATTTCTTGGTCAGTTATTTTGGTGAGTTATTGTGGTCATTATACAGTACTTGAGAGGGATGAAAAATAATCACAAAATGTGATGCTAGAAATGAACCAATGATATTTTTTCATTAGGATGTCTCTGAGTGTGAGTAAAAGAAAACTCAAATTGCTTAAACAACGATATAATGTATTGTTTCATATAACATGTAGGGAAGACTTGGCTTATTGATCTAGTGGCTCTCAAGAACAGTATCAAAGGCCCAAATTCTGTCAGTTGCTCTGTCTGCTGTTTGTATAGTAAATTTCCACAGCTTATTTCTTTGGCTGTTTGTAGAAAGGCTGTCACTTGCCATGGGATTACAGGTTGCCTAGTTCACCTCTGTCAGTAGGGAAAGTGAGAACACCTCTTTCTCATCCCTTCCCATTGGTGTAGTTATGCCAGCCTAGCTCACATGCCCTACTGAACCAGAAACCAGCACTGAGGGGAAATCCTTGTACTGAGTCCATGTACTGGTCCAACCCTAGATTCCTGGACTAGCAGTGAATCTAGGATTACTAATGATGGCTTTCACTAATCAGGATTTATAACATCAAACCCATTGTTACCATAAAAAAGGGAGGAACACAGACTATGTTGAGCTGTTGCATTGCTTCCCTAAACTTTATCATTCGCTATCGGATATCAAAAGTATCTTGGTGCATGCTCCTGTGTTCTCTTCCAGTGGAAACAAAGCTTACCTTTAAAGGTAAGAACTGTTTCATATTTGTTAGTATCTTTCAGTACTTAGCAATAATAATAGCTATTTCATGGACATATGCTAAATGAAGGAGATAGTTTCCTACTTTCCATTTTAACTTTTTTTTGATATTTGGGAAATAGACAAAAGCTTACCCCTGATTTTAATCATAATCATAGATTCATTAGTTTTCATGGTGAAATGAGCTCATCATAGACCACAATTTTCTATGTGATTTTCCTAAATATGGTTCTATAGATAAGCACCTTACTTAGATTCATTTCTGTGGTAATGATAGGGCATGCATATTATCTTTCATTCCGTAAAACTTGCCCTGAAGTGCTCTGTTACTTTCAAATGCCTTGTGACAACTGGAGATATGATGTTTCTATATTTCCAAATTATCTGGTGTTTATGGGATAGCAGAAGAGTCTCTATAGTGCTCATGTAAAAACCTTATGACAGAGTTTGTTTTTTCTTT
Source organism: Orcinus orca (assembly GCF_937001465.1). Classification (NCBI taxonomy): domain Eukaryota; kingdom Metazoa; phylum Chordata; class Mammalia; order Artiodactyla; family Delphinidae; genus Orcinus; species Orcinus orca. The sequence continues at coordinate 149,569,595 of NC_064560.1, forward strand.
GGAATCGGCACCATTTCTTCATGTTGAGGAAAAAAACACGTTCTTTTTAAAAATGTCCATGTGATGTTAAACTGATTTCTCATAACTGCTCCACAGTTTTGTTATTGTTATTTTGTTACTGGGAAATAAGTTAAATATCACCTTATAAATTCTCTTCAGTTTAATTCTTAGCATTAATCTAATTTATAAAAGAAATATGTGACTATAATTTTTTTTTCTTTTCAGAGATGTCTATTTTTAATTTTCTCAACACTTACTAAGCATCAGCAGAACATTTCCTATGTACCAGGCACCATGTCAAACACTGGGGATGCAAAGATGAATAAAACAGTCTCCATATTAAAGAAGCTCAAAGTCTACTAATGAAAATTAAAAGAAATTAGATAATCTATTTATGCAAGAGTCATTACAAAATTCTAATTATACAGAAAACCTTACTGAAATATAGAGAAGTCTTCTGTGGGAGTCAGGAAACTTTTCTGAGGGTGATAAAACCTAAGCTGAAACTTAAATGTATCCATTTTCTGAAAAACTTTTATTCACTTCTTAAACTAAAATGAATTTAAAAGCACATGTTATTTTACAGTAACAAAATTTAAATTAGGTATGATAATTTGCAAATTCTGTATCAATTTATGTGCTTTATTAATTCTGCCATGCTCAATCTCACAGGATGCATGTGTACCAACATGCCAATAAGTATAACCCATTCTTAACTGAAGTCTATAAACCTTAATCTTAGGCAAGTAGATCATAACTTTCTGCAGTAGACACAAAAAACAAATTGATATTTCTTCACAAATACGTTAGTGGAACACCTATGTTACTACAAATCAGTTAAACATCACATAGACTTCACATGTCTGTTCTGCAGGAAAAGCAATGCAAAGTGTGCTGGTGTATCTTGTCACAATTAGGCTAGAGAGCAGGGAAAGGCTTAATAGATTTATATTTTGTCCAAGAACTCAGCAGCAAAATTATTTTCTCATTCTCTAATTTCTCTTATATTTAGATAACAAGTCAGACAAATTAATAACATATGTGAAGCACTGGAGTCAGCCAGAAAGGGCATTAAAGTAAGCAAAATTGAAGGGAAAGAAAATAAACTAATGTAAAAAAAGGTTTAGAGGGGAAAAACATTTTTTAACAGCTTTATTGGAGTATAATTGCTTTATAATGGTGTGTTTCTGCTTTATAACAAAGTGAATCAGCTATACGTATACATATATCGCAATATATCCTCGCTCTTGTGTCTCCCACCCACCCTCCTTATCCCACCCCTATAGGTGGTCAAAAAACAACGAGTTGATCTCCCTGTGCTATGTGACTGCTTCCCACTAGCTATCTATTTTACATTTGGTAGTGTATATATAAGTACATGCCACTCTCTCACTTCGTGCCAGCTTCCCCTTTCCCCTCTGTGTGTCCTCAAGTCCATCCTATATGTCGACGTCTTTACTCCTGTCCTGCCCCTAGGTTCTTCAGAACCTTTTTTATTTATTATTATTATTTTTAGATTCCATATATATGTGTTAGCATAAAGTATATGTTTTTCTCTTTATGACTTACTTCACTCTGTACGACGGTCTGTAGGTCCATCCACCTCACTACAAATAACTCAGTTTCATTTCTTTTTATGGCTGAGTAATGTTCCATTGTATATATGTGCCACATCTTCTTTATCCATTCAAATGTCGATGGACACTTAGGTGGCTTCCATGTCCTGGCGATTGTAAATAATGCTGCAATGAACATTGTGGTACATGACTCTTTTTGAATTATGGTTTTCTCAGGGTATATGCCCAGTAGTGGGATTGCTGGGTCGTATGGTAGTTCTATTTTTAGTTTTTTAAGGAACCTCCATACTGTTCTGCATAGTGTTGTGTCAATTTACATTCCCACCAACAGTGCAAGAGGGTTCCCTTTTCTCCACACCCTCTCCAGCAGTTACTGTTTGTAGATATTTTGATGACGGCCATTCTGACCAGTGTGAGGTGATGCATCATTGTAGTTTTGATTTGCATTCTTTAATGATTAGTGATGTTGAGCATCCTTTCATGTGTTTGTTGACCATCTGCATATCTTTTCTGGAGAAATGTCTATTTAGGTCTTCTGCCCATTTTTGGATTGGGTTGTTTGTTATTTTTTGATATTGAGCTGCATGAGCTGCTTGTAAATTTTGCAGATTGATCCTTCATCAGTTGCTTCATTTGCAAATACTTTCTCCCAATCTGAGGGTTGTCTTTACATCTTGTTTATGGTTTCCTTGCTGTGCAAAAGCTTTTAATATTCATTAGGTCCCATTTTTTATTTTTGTTTTTATTTCCATTTCTCTAGGAGGTGGGTCGAAAAGGATCTTGCTGTGATTTATGTCATAGAGTGTTCTGCCCATGTTTTCCTCTAAGAGTATTATAGTGTCTGGCCTTACATTTAGGTTTTTAATCCATTTGGAGTTTATTTTTGTGTATGGTGTTAGAGAGTGTTCTAATTTCATTCTTTTACATGTGGCTGTCGAGTTTTCCCAGCACCAATTATTGAAGAGGCTGTCTTTTCTCTGTTGTATATTCTTGCCTCCTTTATCAAAAATAAGGTGACCATATGTGCATGGGTTTGTCTCCGGCCTTTCTATCCTCTTCCATTGATCTATATTGCTGTTTTTGTGCCACTACCATACTGTCGTAATTACTGTGGCTTTGTAGTATAGTCTGAAGCCTGGAGCATGATTCCTCCAGCTCCATTTTTCTTTCTCAAGATTGCTTTGGCTATTTGGAGTCACTTGTGTTTCCATATAAATTGTGAAATTTTTTGTTCTAGTTCTGTGAAAAATGCCACAGGTAGTTTGATAGGGATTGCATTGAATCTGTAGATTTCTTTGGGTAGTGTAATCATTTTCACCTTGTTGATTCTTCCAATCCAAGAACATGGTATTTCTCTCCATCTGTTTGTATCATCTTTAATTTCTTTCATCAGTGTCTTATAATTCTCTGCATACAGGTCTTTTTTCTCCTTAGGTAGGTTTATTCCTAGATATTTTATTCTTTTTGATGCAGTGGTAAATGGGAGTGCTTCCTTAATTTCTCTTTCAGATTTTTCATCATTAGCGTATAGGAATGCAAGAGATTCTGTGCATTATTTTGTATCCTGCTACTCTACCAAATTCATTGATTAGCTCTAGTAGTTTTCTGGTTGCATCTTTAGGATTCTCTATGTATAGTATCATGTCATCTGCAAACAGTGACTGTTTTACTTCTTTTCTGATTTGGATTCCTTTTATTTCTTTTTCTTCTATAATTCCTGTGATGAAAACTTCCAAAACTATTTTAAATAATTGTGGTGAGAGTGGACACCTTGCCTTGTTCCTGACATAGGAGGAAATGGTTTCAGTTTTTCACCATTGAGAATGATGTTGGCTGTGGGTTTTTCATATATGGTCTTTATTATGTTGAGGTTAGTTCCCTCTGTGCCTCCTTTCTGGAGGGTTTATATCACAAATGGGTATGGAATTTTGTTGGAAGCTTCTTCTGCATCTATTGAGATGATCATATGGTTTTTCTCCTCCAAATTGTTATTATGGTGTATCACATTGGTTGATTTGCGTATATTGAAGAATCCTTGCTTCCTGGGATAAACCCCACTTGATCATGGTGTATGATCCTTTTAATGTGCTGTTGGATTCTGTTTGCTAGTATTTTGTTCAGGATTTTTGCATTTATGTTCATCAGTGATATTGGATGGTAGTTTTCTTTCTTTGTGACATCCTTGTCTGGTTTTGGTATCAGGGTGATGGTGGCCTCGTAGAATGAGTTTGGGAGTGTTCCTCTGTCTGCTATATTTTGGAAGAGTTTGAGAAGGATAGGTGTTAGCTCTTCTCTAAATGTTTGATAGAATTTGCCTGTGAAGTAATCTGGTCCTGGGTGATTGTTTGTTGGAAGATTTTTAATCACAGTTTCAATTTCAGTGCTTGTGATTGGTCTGTTCATGTTTTCTATTTCTTCTTCGTTATTTAGTAGTGTATTGTTCAGCCTCCATGTGTTTATATTTCTTAAAGATGTTTTCCTGTAATTGATATCTAGTCTCATAGTGTTGTGGTCAGAAAAGATACGTGATATGATTTCAATTTTCTTAACTTAACCTAAGCTTGATTTGTGACCCAAGATATGATCTGTCCTGGAGAATGTTCCATGAGCACTTGTGAAGAAAGTGTATTCTGTTGTTTTTGGATGGAATGTCCTATAAATATCTATTAAGTCCATCGTGTTTAATGTGTCATTTAAAGCTTGTGTTTTCTTATTCATTTTCAGTTTTGATGATCTGTTCATTGGTGAAAGCAGGGTGTTAAAGTCCCCTACTATGATTGTGTTACTGTCGATTTCCCCTTTCATGGCTGTTATCATTTGCCTTATGTATTGAGGTCCTCCTATGTTGGGTGCATAAATATTTAAAATGTTATATCTTCTTCTTGGATTGATCCCTTGATCATTGTGTAGTGTCCTTCTTTGTCTCTTTTAATAGTCTTTGTTTTAAAGTCTATTTTGTCTGATATGAGACTTGCTACTCCAGCTTTCTTTTGATCTCCATTTGCATGGAATATCTTTTTCCATCCCCTCACTTTCAGTCTGTATGTGTCCCTAGATCTGAAGTGGGTCTCTTGTAGGCAGCATATATATGAGTCTTGTTTTTGTCTCCATTCAGTCCGTCTATGTCTTTTGGTTGGAGCATTTAATCCATTTACCTTTAAGGTAATTATTGATACGTATGTTCCTATTACCATTTTCTTAATTGTTTTGCGTTTGTTTTTGTAGGTCTTTTTCTTCTGTTGTGTTTCCCACTTAGGGAAGTTCCTTTAGTATTTGTTGTAAAGCTGGTTTGGTGGTGCTGAATTCTCTTAGCTTTTGCTTGTCTGTAAAGGTTTTAATTTCTCTGTCAAATCTGAATGAGATCCTTGCTGAATAGAGTAATCTTGGTTTTAGGTTTTTCCCTTTCATCACTTTATATATGTCTTGCCACTCCCTTCTGGCTTGCAGAATTTCAGCTGTTTACCTTATAGGGATTCCCTTGTATGTTATTTGTTGTTTTTCCATTGCTGCTTTTAATATTTTTTCTTTGTATTTAATTTTTGTCAGTTTGATTAGTATGTCTTGGCGTGTTTCTCCTTGCATTTATCCTGTATGGGATTCTCTGTGCCTCCTGGACTTGATTGACTATTCCCTTTCCCATATTAGGGAAGTTTTCAAATATAATCTCCTCAAATATTTTCTCAGTCCCTTTCTTTTTCTCTCCTTCTTCTTGGACCCCTATAATTCAAATGTTGGTGCATTTAATGTTGTCCCAGAGGTCTCTAAGACTGTCCTCAATTCTTTTCATTGTTTTTTCTTTATTCTCCATTCTAATTCGAAGATTTTGGATCATCTTTACTTTCATTACTCTGAATTCTTTTTCAGGAAGACTGCCTATTTCCTCTTCATTTGTTTAATCTGGTGGGTTTTTACCTTGCTCCTTCATCTGCTGTGCATTTCTCTGTCTTCTCATTTTGCTTAACTTACTGCGTTTGGGGTCTCCTTTTTGCAGGCTGCAGGTTTGTAGTTCCCATTGTTTTTGGTGTCTGCCCCCAGTGGCTAAGGTTGGTTCAGAAGGTTGTGTAGGCTTCCTGGTGGAGGCCTCTAGTGCCTGTGTTCTGGTGGATGAGTTTGGATCTTGTCTTTCTGGTGGGCAGGTCCATGTCTGGTGGTGTGTTTTGGTGTATCTGTGGCCTTATTATGATTTTAGGCAGCCTCTGTGCTAATGTATGGGGTTGTGTTCCTGTCTTGCTAGTTGTTTGGCATAGGGGGTCCAGCACTGTAGCCTGCTGGTTGTTGAGTAGAGCTGGATCTTAGTATTGAGATGGAGATCTCTGGGAGAGCTTTCACCATTTGATATTATGGGGAGCTGGGGGGTCTGTGGTGGGCCAGTGTCTTGAACTCAGTCCTCCCACCTCAGAGGCACAGGCCTGACACCATGCCAGGGCACGAAGACCCTGTCAGCCACATGGCTCAGAAGAAAAGGGAGAAAAAATGAAAGAAAGAAAGAAAATAATAAATAAAAAGAAATAAAGTTAATAAAATTAAAAGAAATTATTAAAAATTAAAAAGTAATAAATAAATGAAAGAATGAAGAGAGCAACCAAGCCAAAAAACAAATCCACCAATGATAACAAGCACTAAAAACTATACTAAAAACAACAACAAAAAAAATGGATAGACAAAACCCTAGGACAAATGGTAAAAGCAAAGCTATACAGACAAAGTCACAAAAAGAAGCATACACATACACACTCAGAAAAAGAGAAAAGGGAAAAAAATATATCTATGTTAAAAATAAAAGGAAGAGAGCAATCAAATCAATAAATGAATCTACAGATTATATTAAACTCTAAATACTAAACTAAGATAAACATAAACCAGAAATCAGTCAGTTGCATATAGCAAATCCCAAGTCTACAGTTGCTCCCCAAGTCCACCGCCTCAATTATGGGATGATTTGTTGTCTATTTAGGTATTCCACAGTTGCAAGGTACATCAAGTTGATTGAGGAGATTTAATCCGCTGCTCCTGAGGCTGCTGGGAGAGATTTCCCTTTCTCTTCTTTGTTCGCACAGCTCCTGGGGTTCAGTTTTGGATTTGGCCTTGCCTCTGCGTGTAGGTGGCCTGAGGGCATCTGTTCTTCACTCAGACAGGATGGGGTTAAAGTATCAGCTGATTAAGGGGCTCTGGCTCACTCTGGCCCAGGGGATGGAGGGTTACGGAATGTGGGGCGAGCCTGCGGCGGCAGAGGCCAGTGTGACGTTATAACAGCCTGAGGCAAGCCATGTGTTCTCACAGAGAAGTTGTCCCTGGATCATGGAACCCTGGTAGTGGCGGGCTGCACAGGCTCCAGGGAGGGGCGGTGTGGATAGTGATCTGTGCTTGTGCACAGGTCTTTGTGGCTGCAGCAGCAGCCTTAGCATCTCATGTCCTTCTCTGGTGTAGTGCTGATAGCCACGGCCCAAGCCCATCTCTGGAGCTCATTTAGGTGGTGCTCTGAATCTCTTCTCCTCGTGCAACCCAAAACAATGGTCTCTTGCCCCTTAGGCAGGTCCAGACTTCTTCCTGGACTCTCTCCTGGCTAGCTGTGGCACACTAGGCCCCTGCAGGCTGTGTTCACGCAGCCAACCTCAGTCCTCTCCCTGGATCTGAACTCCTCTGAAGCCCGAGCCTCACTCAGCTCCCAGCCCCAACCTGCCCCAGTGGGTGAGCAGACAAGCCTCTCAGGCTGGTGAGTGCTGGTCGGCACCCATCCTCTGTGCAGGAATCTCTCTGCTTTGCCCTCTGACCCCCTGTTGCTGCACTCTCCTCTGTTGCTCTGAAGCTTCCCCTTTCCTCCTTCACAGCTCCCTCCCAGAGGTGCAGGTCCTATCCCTATTCCTTTGTCTCTGTTTTTTCTTTTGCTCGACCGAGGTATGTGGGAAGTTTCTTTCCTTTTGGTAAGTCTGAGGTGTTCTGCCAACATTCATAAAGTGTTCTGTAGGAGTGGTTCCACATGTAGATGTATTTTTGATGTATTTGTGGGGAGGAAGGTGATTTCCACAACTTAGTCCTCTGCCATCTTCAAGGTAGAAAAACATTTCTTTTGAAGAGGAAAGAATTTCTAAAATGAAGCTAGGACTAAAGATGAGGCTAATAAATATAAAATAAATAATTCTTTAAAAAATTCCATTGGTTCAAGAAATCAAAGATCTAAATTGTTTCATCTAGAATGGTTTGTATGTTACAAAGAGTGCATGCCAATTTTGCTCTTCTAGTCTCATGGACTCTAATACATACTTGATCCAGGATTGTCTGTTTTGTTTTTTCTGTCTTTTGAAATCAGTTTCCCTATGCTGCTGTACTGTTCGTCTAAATGTTATTTTGCATTCATTTCCTTCAAAGTCTGCTCACCTTTTAAGGTAGCAGGTTTTGATGACATTTTCTAAAATATTTCACATGGTGAGATCACAGCTTTCAACATGAAGTTCTAAGATTAAGTACTGCCTTTTTATTGCTGTTATCTTTGATAATTGTCTTTTATCATTTGCAGAGTACTTTGACTTAACGTTTTCTAATTTTGCTTTAAAAAATATTTGAAAATCAATCAAACTATTTCAAATAAAAACAAGATTCATTCACTACATTACACTGCCCCTTGTATAGACTACACAAGCTGCCTTTGACTCTGGAAATTTAATTATATTACTTTTTACAACCATGTTATCACTAACCACATTTATCATGTAACTACCATATGTTTATTAACTTTCTTCAGTCATTCTATTTCATGTAGTTCATATAACTCCACAGTGTAAACTCTTTTAAGTCTGAGGCTGGAAGAATTTAAGGAAATGGGGTGGATGGAGATGAACTCAATTAAATGGTAGGAAGAAAGGAGAAAATAAAAAAGAACAATGAAAGCTGTATTTGTACTTTAAAATAGAGGATTGGTTTTGTTTCTTGTGTTTAAGTTTATAGCTCTGGTGATAAATCCACAAGAACAATTCTGAAATGTACTAAGATTTAGCAATATTGTTTGAATAGGATTTCCAGTTTTCTGAGTAAATCTATAAATGACAATTCTGAATTGGATGGATACATTTTGAAATTATTATTAAAAAAGAAACTCCAATTCAGTATTTATTAATCTTAGTTATCACAAAGAAAAAAAGTGTCATAGAAATGATTGGGTTATTTTATTAAAAATATCAACATATATTCTTAATATATTTTAAATATACTTCTGATTGAAATTGACTTAGTTGATTTTGAATTATTTAACCAGCATTAGAAATAAATATGAGATGTTTTCACAATAAAATAATTTTATCTAAGATCAAATGAACAGACCTTTAGGGGAAGTACGGATGACTTTATACATTTTAACAGCATGTAAACATTTTTCCTCTACCATTATAAGATAGTGCCTCAAGAAGGAAAAAATATATTTGTTCTGCACCAGTCATTATAACAACGAATAAATTAAACTCTAGTGCCTGTGCAATCACAGCAGAAATTCACTAAAGGAGAAGAGAAATCAACAGAAAACCATGAAACTGTTTCTAAAGTAGCCATCACTTAACCCAAATTGTTTTTTTCAAATATCCTTGAAGACAGCAGTTAAATATTGCACAAAGAAAACCTTCCATGATTTTGACAAAGAGGTTTCTTCATTTCTAACTTTTCTGTAAAAATAATGTAGGAATTATGTAGATGATATTTCTAAAATTGTAGATATAGTAATATATTAAATTAAATTGCATACAATTGATTTTCTGATTTATCATTGTTGGTGCACTTATAAAATTATCCTATTTTTATCATAAAGCCAAATCATATGTAGATCAGTAACTGGTTTTGCCAATTTTATTGTCATTTTTATTAAAAAATAACACTAAGTGACCCATTTCCTAGATAGGAAAATTAAATTTGCTTTTATTGGTCAAGTCCCAATAATTGTCAGGGGATAAAATTCTGTTTAATGGGTCGACTGTATTCAATTTGAATTTCTTCTTTGTCATGATTTTTTGTGATGGTAAATGACCCTCTTGCTTTTTGTGGGGAGATATCCCTGAGATCTACTTTATTGTATTTCAAAAACAGTATGTTGACAGTGACATATCTTTTTTCAAACTCTAGAACGATAAGAATATTAAGTCAATAAAAGTTGTGAAGTGGATTCTGTTACAGATGTTTAAATTTTGAAGTAATGGAATAAGTGTGCAATGGCTTGAGGTGGGGGCATGGTTAGATAGTTTGCAGAACTGTGTGCTGGTGCTTGGGTTAGGGTGATGGAGGAAAGCTGGGGAGTATGGACTGCAGGAAGAAAGGAAAGTAGAAGGAGATAAATTTAGAGAAGTAACTGAGTGGGGGTGGTGAACACAGATAACGTAAAGAGTTAGTTTATTTGTAAAATGGGATAAATCATAATGCCTACTGCATGGAGTCTTGTAAAGATTAAATAAAGTAATCCTCTTTACTTCAAAGAGCTTAGCATAATTCCTGGAAAATAACTAGATATGATTATTATTATTCTTTAAATATTTACTTTGTGTATGTGTGTGTGTGTGTGTGTGTGTGTGTGTATGTGTTTACAAACATGGGAATGTTAGTGCTTTGTTTTGACATGTGTATTTATAGACTATTTAAATGGAAAAACTTAAATTCTGGGTGCATATTGATGGGCGTAAAACTCTTCAGATTGATTAAATCAAAACTCATCTAGTGCTATCAGGATATATTTAGAGAATCATGGGCTAAGGCTTCGGAAATAACAGACAAGTTTATAAAGCCACTCAGGGTCACAGCATATAGCAGGATGTTGAGCAATGAACAATGATAAGGTAAATTTGAATTTTTTAATGAAAAGAAGTTATGATAACAGTGGTTTTACAACACTTAGGTGATAGAAATCTCAAAATAATTAGATGTGAAATCAAAAGATGGAGATGGAGAAGGTTATTAGCAAGATATAAATGCAAATGATAGAAAATGCAGTGTTTTTGTATTAAAGAAGCTATAAAGGTTAATTGGGAGCAATAACTGAAGAAAAACTATTAATGAGAATTTGGAAATATTCAGAACATTGCTGAGAAAACAGATAGAATTTTAGTCAAATGCCTAAATCTACTAAAATTCATGTGTAAATCTCCCCCCTAACAAAAAGCTTTGTGATTTTTTTCACAAGCATTTATAATATTTCTGTTTAATGGAGAAAGTTAAGACATTTAAAACTAAACACTTAAAAATTTAAACAGAAAATAGCAGTCTGAATGGGTAGGAGTTTGGTAGGAAGGGACTGTAGATATCTATTATCTATCCCCAGTAAAATTAGATTCTAGTCCCAATATATTTATCCAAGGCTCTGCAAATAACTTAAATTCCTTGCTTTTCCTTTTATAGAAATGTTTACAGACATCAGGCCCTCTTAATCTTGAACAAATGGTACCAACAAGGCTGGATGAGGGGAGAAAGCATTGTCAGGCCTTTGCCCTTCCTGAGCAATATATCTGATGTTAGCTTTCCAGCTCTCCAGAAAGCCCATCTTCTGCAAAGATAGAAGGACACAGAGAGTAAGTAAGGACTAAAATATGCCTTTTAAATATAAAAGCTAGTGACATGTTTTTCCTAGTTTCTTAAATTCAATCTTGCTTGGAAAAACCAAGAATCGCATTTGTGAAATGATGTACTCTGATTTTAAAAAATCTGTATTTCATTGATTTACCTACCAAAAATGTGGCTTTATTCTCTGTGGTATTCTATTATTTGGTAATTCAGTCACAAGTAAAATATCCTTATATTATTTTTACCCTGTAATTTTATAAGCTTAGAGGTTTTAAATAGAAATTATCAAAAATGAATCAGGTTTTATAATCCTCTAGTAGCTTTATTTTTCTCCAGTGGTCAATAAGTAATGAGAATTGCTTTCTATAATATAACGATTCATTATTTTGTTGTTCTAAATATGCTTACCAACCTAGCAAATATGATTATGAAGATAAAGAAACTAATCTGATAGTTAAATGCTGTTTTTCCAAAAGAATGTACATCTGCATTTAGGTTAAAAATACTGATTCAAATGAATTGTAGCTGGCTCAATACCACACTGAATTAATAGGTAACTTTTCATTTTCCTTATATCCTGATGTGGTTTTCATTCAACTTATTGATTAAAGGGTAATTGGACCCAATTCTACTATTGGGCTTGGAATAAAAAGTCCCAAGTTGTGTCTTTGACAGTTGTTAGTCATGTGACTTAGGAAAGTCACTTTCTCAATTATTATTAAAATTTTCAACACACTGATACTCTGACATAAATTCCTGGCTTAGTTTTGAAATTATAAAGATAGTCTTTCTTTTATTTTCCTTTTAAACATTTTTAATTGTACCTTTTTTTCATAAAGTTAAAAATATGAATACCCTAAGGCCCACTGATTTCATTCTTAGGTAATATTGTACACTGGGATGCAAATATAAGAGTGTTGATATCAGTAGTGTTCATAATTGCCTCAAACTTGAAACTATCCTTATGCCAACAGAATAAAGTATTGATGCACAGTTCTCCAATGGAATTCTACACAACAATAAGAATCAAATGAAATATAGAGAATAACATATACATCTCTATATTTTAATGTCAATTTCCTCACATATAAAATAAATAATAACATTGCACAAATACAATCATTAATGAGACATTGCAAAAATCATAGAGCACTCAATTAGACAAACATAAAGCGATTATTTTCCAAATAAATGAATATATGTTTAGAAAGGCTATATATGCTTAAGATGAATCCACTAAATGTACTATTCTAAAGATTTTTAGAACTATTAGAAAGACTTTAAAATCCCACAGTTATACACAAGGAAATAGGAACTTATTCTTGTTTGAGTTCAGAATAATTGGAACTGTTGATTTCACAAACATGCTTTTCTTCCTTCTTGCCTTTGTTCCAGTGATGCCTATGCCTATGCTCTAGCATCCTTTCTGATTCAGTTCAAATGTTTTCTTTTTCATAGAGTTCTTTATATATTGAAAGCCTATCATGTACCCTAAATTATGTTTGGTTTGAATAAGACTTTCTTTCCACTGGTATGTTAGATAAACCTGCATCCATAGGAGTCAACATAATCTTCTATTTTGAAGTTTCTGTATTGAATCATATCACATTTCCAGTAGCAGAACCACAATTCAATTAAGATACTGAATTTGAATTGATCATCAGACTAACAGGAGAGAAGAGAATTCTTAAAGTATAAAATGCATAACTTTTGCAAATTTTCAGCATGTGAAAGGTAGGATTTTTAAAAAATCCTGATTTTATTTAGTTCAAAAAATTTCCAAGTGAGTATAAAGATGACTCTTCAAAGAAGGGACTTGTTTTGCAGCAGGCAGTTTCTCTGCCTCCAAAAATAATTCATGGAGCTGTGCACAGTGGTTTCCCAGAATTTAAAAGTATCCTGAGGTTTAATTAGTAGACCTTTCCTATGAAGCATGATGAGTGACATGTGGAGTCTCAAATAACAATCTGGAAATTGAAGCAATTCATGTGATAACCAGGTAATCTGCAGTCTAGGTTTTAAATCACTGACAGCGTCAAACCACCTTTATGTGTGTATCACCTGCCCTGGTACATCTGCCTGGATCTTCCAGGCAGAGAACCTTGAGTCTTGAGTGACAATTTATGATATTCCCCACTAACCTTGATGCTTCTCTGGCCATAGATAAGCTCTTCTATCTTCACAATGGAACAATGTGTTAGAACAATCTTAAACTGGACTCCCCTTCATCCTAGTCTCTCTTCAGGGTACTCACCTCCTTTGTAAAAATCCTATTCCTCTAATAATCTTTCACAGTAGAACTGGAAAGTCTATCAAGAGCTTTAGAAAAAACAAAAGTATAATCTTTCCAGGCAGGGAAAGAACACAGTCATTACAAACTCAAGGACAGATTTTCCATTTCTGGAAATATGTGGAAAATAACTATATAACTTCCTTTTGATTCAATCCTCTAACACCTACCTTCTAACGCCTACTTCCCACACACATCTCTTTTTCATAGTAACTGTCAACAACATCAACAAGAGTAAATTAAAATTTTCAGTGCTCTTGCTGCTAGTTAAGTTTTGGAGGGGTGACCAGCTATACGATATACTGTGGAAACGTTTCAGTGCTGTTAAGTGATTCCTTATAATATCGTTTAAAAACTATTTACCTGGGCTTCCCTGGTGGCGCAGTGGTTGACAGTCCGCCTGCCAATGCAGGGGGACATGGGTTCGTGCCCTGGTCTGGGAAGATCCCACATGCCGTGGAGAGGCTGGGCCTGTGAGCCATGGCCGTTGAGCCTGCGTGTCCGGAGGCTGTGCTCCGCAACAGGAGAGGCCACAACAGTGAGAGGCCCATGTACCACAAAAAAAACACAATTATTTACCTTTGCATGACTGTACCGTACTTCAAACAAATGTCTTATTTTTGCATATTAAGGTTGGTTCTATATGGTTAAGATTATTAAAAATATAAATGATAAATAAAAACATACAGGACATTTGAACATTATATATATATTTTTTAATTTTAAGTAATAAAATTTAGGATAATAGATTAAATTCAGAAAAATAAATAAATATGAAACAACAAATATCTATGTATACAAACATCATTAACAAACAGTAAGAGTTTGCCAGTTTTCCTTATAAGTATTTCTTTGATTGTTTTTATGTGATAGAAATAAAACATTACTGATAAAGTTGAAGACCTAATTTTTACTTGCCATCCTCCCCAAGGCATTCACTTTCCTTTTTCTGTAGAAGATCATATCATATCTCAAATATCATATATTTGCTATTTATTTTTCAGTCCTTTTTATAAATTTTACTTCATATAAATGAATCCATGCCAATATATAGTGTTGCATATGTTTATTTAATTTACTCAAATGCATTGTACAAAGAATCGGGTGAAACATCCTTCTTTCATATTTTTCATTTAACAGAATATTTTCAAGAATTATCCAAGTGGGTACATATAAACCTAGCTTCTCTATATTATTTTATTATTTGATTTCATCATAAGTTTTAATCTATTTACCTAAAGTAGACCTTTGACTTGTTCTCATTTTGCTCTATTAGAAACAATTCTGCATTGACCTAAGTTGGATTTGTTTCCTGATGATGACACATGTTAGAAGACCCAGAGTTCCTCTAAGATTTATACTTAAGATCAGTATCGCTCAGTCCTTGGCTATTTCAAGCCTATTAGATGATGTCAATTTATTCTTCAAAGTAGAGGTTCCAATTTACTTTCTACAAGTTGATTAAGGAAGTTCTTATTTCCCATATTCTAGCAGATGTTTTTGGGTTAAGAGAATTTTTATTTCTGTCTACAAATGTGATTTCATTGACGGTTATTTATCTTCACAGTAACCTATTTCTTTTGAATTATATTTGCTCTTATTTAATGTTTTCTAAAAATAACTCATTTTAACTTTCCAATATTGTTGATATAAAATTTGTGACTCTTTCAATAGATATGTATGAAGTGCCTGTCACATGCTTGGCAGTGTACAGAAGGGACAGGCACTGTTCAGAGCCTGTTTGCAAATATTCCCTCAGTGCTTTTGGGATGACTCTTTCCTTGGCCTTAGGTACTTTCTTCACATGCACATGCTGATCACAGAATTAAGCAAAGTAGTTTATTATCAGAAAATTACAATTTTACAATACAATAAACTACAGCTATATGTAATAAAATGGGTAAATTTCACAAAAATTATGTTGAGTGAAATAAACCAGACAGAAAAGAATACATTTATAATACTCAAATTTATTAATTTCTGTACCAGATCTAGGTAATATTTGCTGTTAAAAATCATAATACTGTTTACAATTATGAACACCAAGGGGGGAAGGTGGTGGGGGAGGGGTGGTGGTGGGATGAATTGGGAGATTGGGATTGACATATATACACTAATATGTATAAAATGGATAACTAATAAGAACCTGCTGTATAAAAAATTAAATAAAATTCAGAAATTCAAAAAAACATCATAATACTGTTTACATATGAAAGGCTAGTGATTGATAGGGGACACTGAGTTGGGAGATATATTCTATTTATTCACCAGCATGATAGTTGCACAGGTATTTTTGTGAAGATTCATTAAGCTATACACTTATGATTTATAAACTATTCTTATGTGTGATATACTTTATAAATAAGGTATTAAATCAAGAGAAAATTGGAACATGAAGTTGAGGAAACCTAAGCTAAGTAGGAAAAAATAGATGAAACAGAAGAGAGGAAAGAGATATAAGGAATCAATCTAGGATTTAAAAAATCAGATTAATCAAAATTCTAGAAAGGACAGAAAAACTTGAGGAGGTAATATTGTCGAAGAGATTACAGAAAGAGAAATTTCTGGATCTGAAAGAAAACAATCTTCAAATTAAAAGAGTCAACTTAGAACCTTGTGTGCAATGAATGTACATTATGCAAAATTAAAACAACAACAAAAAGTTAAAGGGAACACCTAAAAGCTTCTTTGAGGACATTAAAAGTACTAAAACTAAGTAAACTAAAACAGTAACAAATCAAAAATTTAAATACAAGTGAACTGGAGTAAGAATAGTATCAGATATCTCATCAGTAGCATTGGACATTAGAAAACCATGGATTGACGCATTTAGCTTTTAGTAAGAAAATTATTTTCTACCTAGAATTCTGTTCCAAATGAAACAGTTAATGTAAAGAAAGAATAAAGGCATTATCAGTCATGTGATATTCATTACATTTATGTTGAATGTTGTTTTACTAAGGAATTCAGTGGAAAATTTATTTCCAACAAAACAAGACAATAAACCAAGAAAGAAGATATGAAAATAAATGTTAGATCCAACCTAGAAGAAAATGAAGAGGTATTATAAAACCATATATAAACAGCAGCCTTTGAAAAGAAATAGCAGAATGAGAATTTTGAAAAGCCTCAACTTAGGATGAAGGCAATTGATAGATGGTGAAAATGGACATTCACTTGAACTTGATGCTATGTACATTATCTGTTGGATAATCTGAGAGTTCAGAATTAGGGTCACATTAAGATGCAATAGGATTATATTTTAACTTGGCACTGCATTAAAAAATCTTATTTATGTCATCTAAGTTATCTGAATAATGTTATTAGTTTTAAGTTTCTAGAATCAATTTCGGAAAACTATGTTTACTAGAAGAAGATATGAAAGTAAAGAATTTAGAAGATGAAAGGATGTGAGGAGAAGTGAAAGGAATGAGGAAGATGCTAAGGTTCTCATCTAATAATGTAGAGAGTCAAAAGATAATGTCTGCAGTTTATAGAACAAGAAATGTTTGAAGTTGTTTGAAGAAGCAGAGGCAATTAGAAGAAAGAATATGGATGCCAGTATAACTGTTAGGGGAGGCAGAAATAGAGAGAGATGGAGTTTAATTTAAGTAGCTGTACTTTTGTCATAAACACATCTGCATCATGACTCATATGTACAGAAGAAAAAAAACCTTTATGTCTTAAACTATTCTTTTTTCACTCCTGGGCCTCCCACCTAGTTTCTGATTGCTGTTCTGATTCTGTGGCTGATTAAATGCAGAGTCTGCTTTTTCTCTCTCAGCTTGTTCAGAGCCTGATACCTCTTCCTGATTGATATGGCCTCACTCTGGGTCCCTCTGGCTGAAAACTGTGAGCTGCAGCCACATTGTGTATCCTTTCTGCTAATCTGGCACACCATGCCCAGGCTCTGATGTGGAATATCTCATCTGGGAGTCCTCATTGCCAATCCATTACTTATCTATTTAGCATCCATTCCACAGTTAAAATGCAGGGGGCTTGCAAAGCCTAATTTTAGACTCTGTTTGCCTGAATAAGATGGTGCAGTGTTAAAATAATATGGTGGGAGGGTGGCCCTGCAGTCATTGCCTGAGTTCTGAGGGGAACTGTATTGGTACCCTATTGCTACTGTAACAAATTACCAGGCACTTAGTGGTTTAAAACAACATGAGGTTATTATCTTATAATTCTAGAAGTCAGATGTCTGAAATAGGTTTCACTTTACTAAAATCAGGGTGTCAGCAGGTTTGAATTTCTTTTGGAGGTTCTCAGGAAAATCTGTTTTGTTACCTTTGCTGCATGCTTGAGGCCACCTGCATTACTTAGCTCTTGGCTTCTTCCTCCATCTTCAAAACCAACAGAATAACATTTCCACATCTCTTGCTCTCTTTTTTCTCCCTCTAATTGTAAGGACCCTTGTAATTATACTGGGTCCACAAAGGTAATCCAGGATAATTTCCCCATCTCAAAATCTTTAATTTAGTCACATTGGCAAAGTAAGGTAACATCATCACAGGTTCCAGGGATGAGGATGTGGACATATTTGGGAGACCATTCTTCCTACTATAGGAGCCAAGGCTAAAATTCCATTCTGTGCTAATTGTCTCCACTACATTTCTAATGTAATTCCTTTCCAGGAAGCATAGTTGTCTGACAGCCTTGCTTTCCTATCCCTCTCTCACTATTTCCCCTCCCTTTAACTCCCAGAATCCAATAGAGAGATTTCCTGTATGCCATTCTCTCCTTCCTGCCTTCACCTTTATTGTTGAGCCATTATTAGAAGCAGGCATATTTTTTTTCTATACATTTGGAGAACTCTATATTGACATGATAAAGAAAGAATGCAAGGGTAGGACAACGAAGAGGTGAAATCAATTTAGAAGTTTTTTTAAAAGACAATTGCATGGATCTCAAGGTGGCAGTCTTTTTGGATAATCCTATTTAGCAGATAAGAAGGTGATTATTACCTTATTCTTTCTTTTTTTCTTTTTTTTTTCTGCAACAAATCTTTATGTTCTCTAAGCCAGATAGATGTCTCTCAGTAGGGAGAAGGTCAGATACTCAAGAGGCGAAGAAGAACTGTACAAAGATAACAATCAAATTATCAATGTGGGACTTCCCTGGTGGTACAGTGGTTAAGAATCCGCCTGCCAATGCAGGGGACGTGGGTTTGATCCCTGGTCTAGGAAGATCCCACATGTCACAGAGCAACTAAGTCTGTGAGCCACAACTACTGAGCCTGTGCTCTAGAGCCCATGAGCCACAACTACTGAGCCCGCATGCTGCAACTACTGAAGCCCACATACCTAGAGCCTGTGTTCTGCAACAAGAGAAGCCACCGTAATGAGAAGCCAGCTCACCGCAACGAAGAGTAGCCTCTGCTCGCTGCAAATAGAGAACGCCTGAGCACAGCAATGAAGACACAACACAGCCAAAAATAAATAAATAAATTTATTAGAAAATATTAATGTGTTAGAAAGTACATTCTCCTCTAGCATGCAGTGAGTAATGGGAAATGTGAAAATATAAAGAAATATTATTGATATGAAGTTATTCATTAGAAGTGTCAAAAAATAGTGATTTAAAACTGGTTCTCCATAATTGGAGGGATGGACAAGAGACATGAATTATTTGATTCTTTATTATATGATTTATATAGGAAACAAAAAGTTGAAAGGATTTTTAATAAAATACTGGGTGAATTTCTATCTAAGAAATTGATCTGGAGAAAATTAGAGGTTAAAATAGTCTCTTAGTTACAGATGTTTCAGTAGTCTAAAGGGAATGTTTGTACAAAGCAGAAATGGTACACCCTCTGGATAAATGCAGCCCCATGGGGTGCACCTTAAGAAAATAGATGTCTTTATGCTAATTAGTACAATTGCCATTTTCTCTGGGCAGATGCGTTCATATGTCTGAGTTTGCAGCTTAGCAAGCATAGGGTAGGCTGGATTTCATCCCCCATGGCCCATCACTTGGACACTCTCCTGAAGTCTACCACCAGCAAAACCAAATGAGGTACTCATGCATGGATAATTCAATTGTCCAATATTCCCAGTTATATTACTGCAAATTGGCTGAAAAATGCAATATATGGAGCTTCAGAATTCAAAGAACCATTGGTGATAATATTTGCTGTTGTTGAGTTTCAATATAAAAGCATTTACAATTTTGTTGGCATTTCTGCTGTTTTCAAAAGTTTTCTTGTTTTATTATTTTTATTTATTATTATTATTATTTTTTGCAGCACGTGGGCCTCTCACTGTTGTGGCCTCTCCCGTTGTGGAGCACAGGCTCCGGATGCACAGGCGCAGCGGCCATGGCTCACAGGCCTAGCCGCTCTGCGGCATGTGGGATCTTCCTGGACCGGGGCACGAACCTGTGTCCCCTGCATCGGCAGGCGGACTCTCAACCACTGTGCCACCAGGGAAGCCCAGTTTTCTTGTTTTATAGCCAATAACAATATTGCATTTTTTTCTCACTTTATAAAACTCAGTTTTGTGCCAAGGACAAGGCAGTCAAATTAATGTATCTTAGTGCAGTTGAAAAGGTGGTTCCTCATCTGTGGAAAATTTGAAAATAGTTAAATCAACTATTACCCACTCTGGTTTTTATTATGGCCCATGCACTGGAAATTCTAAACATCATACATAAGAAATTATTCCTCCTTGAAAAATAAATTTTTATTCAAATTATAAAGACAACTGCTGCAGTTTGTGCCATATGTAATATCAAATCAGCTTTTGAAATTCTTAAAACTTAATTTTATTTTCTATTATTGCTTTGTATTTTATTTTGTACTTACTTTCATTCGTTACCCATTAGTACTGGATAGAAACATTGTATGTAACGTGAAAGTTAATATGGAGAACGCCTGGTTAAAAGTATATTCAATCCCTGACATGCACAGATTCAGTTACCTGTGTTCATTTCTAGAGCATATTTGTAATGATTTGAAATTACTCCATCTTCATACTGATACAGTTTATATATCCAACTCCTGTAGTTCTACAATTTGCTAAAGTTAATCAATAGTTTTGGATTTAAAAAAGTGGTAGTACAGTGTTTTTCAAGACAAATAAACCAAGCTTACTTCAATTCTATCACTCAATACAATCACTCAGAAATTTTACTTGTATTTTAAAATATAAAAGTACAAATTTAAAAGAGTACAAACTATAAGATGTAATATTTTTGTTTGATAGACACAAATTTTAGGTTACATGGAAACTTTTACTAAATTAGAATATAATCTGCAAAAAGTAAAGCATCTCTTTAAATTGCTTTTTTGAAACTAAAGACTGAATCAAGAGAAAAAAAGGGAAGTAATTTAGATACAACATTATTAGTGTCTATCACTGACTATTTGCTCACTTTATTCGATAAGTCCATACTTGTGTGCCACAGCAAGAATTTCACAGTAGTAATGCATAGACAATCTAAAATACTTACAGGATGAGCTAAAGTACTTATCTACGATAGCACAGAATGACTAGTACCCAGGATGGCTGTTTGGTAGTGTTGTCAGTCTGACTGGTTACAATGTCGGTCAGAAGCACAGTGGCAGGCAGGGTGCTATTACCACTGCTCTTTCAAGACCTTGCCATTGAACACTTGTGCCCTTGGTCTGTGTCTGTGATCCTGGGGATCAACCTCCTCAGCTTGTATGTCCACAGCAGCTGTCTCACATATAATATAGCTTTAATATTAGCAGAAACCATAGATTTCATGTTAACCAACAAGAGTGGGGAGAAAGACAGTGATGTTCAGACACTATGGTGTGGACCAGTTCCCTGAACTCAGGCAAGATTCTCTTAGATAACTATTTAGAAGTTAGGAAGGGATGAGAATACCCAGGTGAATTTAGGGATGGAGAAGACTAAATATTTGAGTCCTTATTTTGTCTTTAGTGTATTTACAGTGATAGGAAACGTACTCAGAAAGTTTTGTTTCTTTTGGCTATTTTAATCCCAGGGTAATTTCCCTCCTATGTGATACTACTATATTCTTTAAGGCAGTTAAGAGATATGAATTAATGCCTTAGTACTGTCTAGTTTGTGAGATTCATTATTACAAAGAGTTTAATTTACCCATACCACATTTTTTCTACTGATTAATGGTTAATTTTATAATGAATAAATCTGAAGGAGAATGTTAAGTGTAGCTTAAAGATTATAGAAATATAATTATTCTAAACTACTTTTAATGAAAGTGAGTGCATTAAGATTCCAGTATTCAGCTCATTTTTTTCTAAAAAATAAATGAAAACTGACAAGGTTAGTATCCTATCCTACCACTATCCTACAGATTAAAAAAGCAAATAACAATAGTGCTGAAACCCTGGTTTTCTAGGACAGTTGGAACTGAAAGTATTGCAGGTCTTTCTTCAAGAAGAAGATAGTCATGAATTGTTTAAAAGTTTAACTTAAGTGAGTTACAATAAAAGGAATATCTAATCTTAATTTTCGAGAAGTGTATGCACATTAAAATTTTAGCAAAACAAACCATGTTTATTGCAAAATTCATCATAAAAATGGGTTTCCTTGTGTTTTAATCACACACTCTAAAAACATGTTTTGATTATTAATATAATATTATAGTTATTATAGTACACTATTCTTTTTTTTTTTTTCTTTCCTTTTTTGGTACGTGGGCCTCTCACTGTTGTGGCCTCTCCCGTTGCGGAGCACAGGCTCCGGACGCGCAGGCTTAGTGGCCATGGCTCATGGGCCCAGCCGCTCCACGGCATGTGGGATCTTCCCAGACCGGGGCACGAACCCGTGTCCCCTGCATTGGCAGGTGGACTCTCAACCACTGCACCACCAGGGAAGCCCTAGCACACTATTCTTAACCAGACTTTACTTAGAACTAAATTTATATAATGTTCCTACCCTCACAGTTTGGGGTCCTTTGAACCTTAATTTAATATTTTGATTAAAATGATATTGAATATAGACAAGAAATATATACAAAGCTTGCATCTACAATTCTGGGATAAAATATTAAGTTCAATCCTGATCTTATATACAAGTTTTGTTAGCTTTATTCTTTTTTTTTTCTAAAGTGTACTTCTTGCTTTATACCCTCTGACTCTCTAGGTTTGAGGCCTGTATTAGTCAGTATAGCCTAATTTATGCTGTGAAAATAAACAAATCCAAAATATCAGTGGCTCAGTGCTATGAAAGTTTGCTCAGCTATACACCATGAGTTCCACATGGGTCATGTGGTGCTTCGGTCTACAGAGTACTCAGATCCTCAGTGAATTAGCACCACTACCCTGTAGATGGGTGATTATGGAATAAGTAGCTTTCTCCATCATGTAGGTGTGGAAAGATAAACCTAGGGAATCAGAGACAGGTCTTTCAGTGCCTTAATCAGGAAGTGTCAAATCACTGCTACTCATGTGTCATTGGCCAGAACCAGCCACATGACCTCAATCTAACTGCCAGGGAGGCTGGTGTAGGTAAGGGAGGAAATGGGAGGTTTGGTGAACACCACTGTTACAGTGCCCTTCCTTACTCTTGCCAGAAGCTAAATTTTTTACTGTTTAATATGAGTGTAGCATCTTGGAAACTGCCCACTCATCACCATCCATCCCTGTTTGGATTTCCAAACATTGTCAGCATCTGTACTCTTTACCTCAAATTTTGGAATGCTCTTTTGTTAGCCATGAATGGATGTAGGAATTCCTCATCGCCTGTTGTAAAAAATGACTGTACTCACTGGTTGTCCCCAGGCTCTCTGAAATAAGACAGAAATCTCAGAACAGGCTTTAAAACTAATTTTATAAGTGTGTCTCTAACTAAAATTTGGTTACGTCTCTATTTGGACTGCCTCTAGCCTCTATGCTCCAGAGGCTCAGAAGAATTTGAAATGCTCTAGCAATAGACATTAGAGAGGCCAAGGGGTAGCAAAAGACTGAGTTAAGTTCTCCTTCCTCTACTTTTTTCACCCAATTATCTTGTTTAAAGAATTTTCTGCCCAGAGCATTGATCTCTATTTATACAAATTTTTAAAGTGTGTTGAGGAAAAAGATGAATGGAATAAAACAATATACAGGTAGAGAATTTGGTTGGATGGTTGGTTTTCCTTTAAGAAGATTTGCTCCACAGATTTACATAACACATCATGTAGTGAAAACTCAGGAAAAATAAAAAGCAGAGATGTCTTTGTAAAGCTTACATCACAGAGAATCCAAGCATATGAGTATGCTCCAAAGATAAGCTAAAAGGAAAAAATAGGAGAAAAGAGGTTTGAGTTCTGGCACCTAAACTCATCAATCAAATAATGATCCCTTGTGTCTTGAGGAGGAGACAGAGCTGGAAAGAATGACAAGTAGTGCTATCCTGTGGGAGAGCCCTCCACATAAAAAAAAAAAAAAAGAAAAAAAAAAAGAATATATGATGATAGAAATAAAATCCCCTGACTTTTCCATTCTTAATCCTTTAGAGCTTAGCCATCAAGCCTATGATGAACTGGGGATATATGGTTAATGCCTCATAAGAACTTCCTTCCTTCAAGAGGCCAATCTCTGGCAACAACCACAGCCTCTTGTATGTATTATGCAAGAAAAAATAAGAGACAGCTTAGAATTTTACCTCAGGGGATGTTGAATGACCCAAATACTAAGATAGTAAATTGAATTTGAGAATACTCTGCCCATGGCCAAAAATGGATTCCTTCTCGTGTTTTCTATCTCAAGTCATGACCAGAAAATTCTTCTTTTGCCCGAGATGGAGTAACAGGGACTGGATTTACTCTGCCTGAAACAACGACAACAGCAAGAACAATAAAACAGAAAAAAAATGAAACAATGGTTTTCAAAACAGTGGACACCAAGCAATGAAGAAAAGGGAGATGGGAAACAAATAAGGCTAGCCCTACTACTGCCCAGCTTACTGCTTTGAAAGAGTTTCCAAGCCACAGTGCAGGGAGTGGAAACTGAAGTGGAGCCCTAGCACATTCTCTAAGTTGAGGGGACAGAGCTGAGGGTCTGGAGAGACCAAGAAACCCAGTGTTCACAGGATAGAGTCATGGGAGAGAACACCATAGAGAGAGACTACAGGAGACTTGCAGAATGTCCATCTAAATTGTCCAGCAAATTACTGTTCAGCATATGCATGTGAGGAAATTACCTGAGGTCAGGGAAATAACCATGTAATAATAATAATAAAAAAAGGAGAATAGTACCTGATGTTCTAGCAAGACACCGTGAACAGTGTCTTTTCCTACCAAATCAACTGGAAAAATTGATGAATTCATGGAACATTGAACAGAGAATCCAGGAAGATCTTGATTCAGAAGTAGGGAATAACAAACCTTAGACTGAGCACTGCTCTAGATCTACATAACAAATCATAAAAACAAGGTCCAAAAGAACAAGCCATTTCCAAGTAACTTAATTGCACTTTAGAACAAAGTTCAAGATGAATTTTAGGAATAAAAAAATTATCCGTTATAGAATAAAGTCAAATTCACAATGTCAGGAATCTATCAAAGATTACTGGGCATACAAAGAGCCAGGAAAAAAGACCCAAAATTAGGAGAAAAGCCAATCAAGACCCAGAACTGACACAGATGTCTGAATTATCAAAAAAGTCATTAAAACAATTGTCAAAATTAAAATAAAAAGTAGAGACATAGAAGATATTTTAAAAAGATCAAAATCAAGCTTCCTCAAATAGACTCCAATAAAAATTTTTAAAAAACATTTTAATATAAAAAAATAAATTAAAAAATAAAAAAATCAGACTTTGAAATGTAAAAACCATAATATCTGAGGTAAAAAATTCTGAATAGTATAGATGTCATAACAGATATTACAGATAAAGATATTAAGGACTGTAAGGATATAACAATAGAAACTATGCAAAATAAAATTAGAGAGAATAAACTTTAAAGAAATGAAAAGAGTATCAGTAGTTTGTAGGTCAACTTCAAGCACACTGCTGTATATGTAACTGTAGACTTTCAGTGGGGAGGGATTAGACAGAAAAAAAAATTGAAATGATGGCCGGTACATTTCCAAACATGATGGAAATGATAGACCCAAATATCCAAGAACCTCAATAAACCCAAAGCACAAGAAAAATGAAGAAAACTATACCAAGGTATGTCACAATCAAATTGCTCAAAACCAGTGATGAAAAGAAAATCTTAAAGCAGCCAGGAAAAATAAAAAGATGTATACAGAGGAACTAAGGTGCAGATCAGTGAGTATTTCTCATGGCAAATAATAGAGCAAGGAAATAGTGATGAAATACCTTTAAAATACTGAAAAAAGGTTAGGAGTGGGGGATAGAATTGTTCATAATGGCAGGCTTTATGATGGAACTGTTTTCAAAGTTACTTAGTTGGTGATACAGGATTCCATTCATTTGTCAAAACCCATCGAACTGCATGTCACAGAATAATTTTTAACACATTCAAATAACAACAAAAACAATAAAAATATGCCAAGTCATAAGGCAAATGTAGACTGTGACATAGGTATCTAACTGTATTACCGATGAATCACATAACAACATTGAAGTGAATGTGGAAGAAAGTAGGCAGTGACCTAAGTAACTTTAGAAAACAGTGTTGTGACTGCATATCATAAGGCTAAAGATAATAATAATAAATAAAAATTACTGTATGAAGACACTGTACTATAGTTTTATTTTTCTGCATTCAACATGCAAAGCTTGGCTTAAATGAAGTCTCTAATAAATAGTCACTAATTATATTTATTTGTACTTTTTGTTCCTGTATTTCACAAAAAACTGAGTTTAAAATCTTTCCAAATATGAAGAGTATTTGGGAGCTTTGTCTGACAAAATTGTAGACTATGAGATGAGCTATAATAAAAACTATTTTTGAAGAATCCTAGGAAGCAGCTAGGAGATTGAAGTGATACAGCAGTGACATGATCTAGTGAATGGTAGTTAAGATGGGGTAGAGACAAGGTCAATGGGAGTTAGGAGGTCCAGTAATTGAGAGGTTGAGCTATTGTCCTATGATATAATCTATGATGACAAAAATAAGCAAATGTAAAAATGCTTAACTATTAATTGACTGGCTTCACTATGTTTTATTAGTCTTGAGATTTAGTTTCTGATGTCTGTTGAGAAAGAGGGATCAAGAGTAAGTATGGTTATAATGAAAGGAGGGACCTGAGAATTATTAAAGCCTAGGGAAAGAACAAAAAGAACAAGCAACTAGGAAGTATGGAAGAGAGTTGAAGTCACCCATATTGTCTTTATTCACATGGAAAAATGTTAGGTCACACAATTTATAATAAAAGTCACACTAATATAAAGTCACACTATTTATAATCAGAATATCACTGTGAACAGACCTTCCTTATGTTGTCAGTATTGAAAGATTCATAGGACATAATCCTTAGGAAAAATTTCTTAGCAAAGCAAAATCTTCCAATACTGTTGATAAAAGACTCTCTAAAGTAGAAATCATATTTCTTTAAAGAACATAAAATCTGGCTCCAAGGAACACAGTTAACTTCCCCGAATATGGATTTACCTGAACAGATGCTCTAGTACTTTTATTTGGAATAGCAAATTAGGCCATGTGTATTTTCAGAATTAGCACATACAACAGATGAAAATTGGACATTGTACCCATTTTCACTGTTATGGGGATTTTGCTATGAGACACCCCAGATGTGACTCTTTGGAAAACAGTTGTTATTTTTTGTTTGGGGCTCAGAAGATTATCTTATGATTCTGGATATATGTACCAATCTTATTCTCCAAGCGTCTGGCCTAATTTGGTCAAGCGAATAATATAATTGGATTTCTTACTAATGAGGTTATATGTAAAATGACAGTTCACATGGTTTGGGAATCCTTCATGAATAACACTGCCTTTCCCATGCAGTGTGATGTAGTTTACTCTTTAATGAATGATGATTGTTGATTGAACAGAAGGCTCTATGTTCAACACGGAGACAAATTTCTTAATTTATACTGTGTGTTACACCTTCCTTTGGGCTCTACTAGCTTTCATTATAGTATGACATTTTAATAGATGCTGAAAAGCAGGCTGCTTCTTATTCAACAACGGTAATTGGTTAGTTTTGTTTTTCTTCAAGTATTTATGATGCCACATCTCTTTTCATAACTAATTTATATTTTTGATGTTATTTATTTTTAAATTTATTCATTTAGAATTCAAACTATTTATTGAATCTTGGCAATGAAACAGATAGATGCTGTGAAAATATGCGTGTTCCAAAATTCTTCCATCTTGGTGGGATGTACAAAATTGGGTTCATCTAGCCAAAATACATCAGATATAAAAACTTTCTTTTTTGCTTCCACTAATGTCATAAGTAGATGAGCCACCACTCTTCAATTCAAACCACTTAAAAAGTTCTCTGGGCTATTGGATGGATGTCTCTTACTTCGGTCAGGTGGGGGTAATTTCTCCAATCAATAGCCTTATTAAAAGAGCCAGAGGTTGTGCTTATCTGTTTCAATAAAGAAACTATAACCAGTGCAATATCCACTATTGGGGCTGCCATTTAATTAATTAACATCATAGTCCCTTTTAGTCTATTATGATCCATCTATTTTTACAGAGGTTATGCAGGTAAAATGAACAGGGATATTCTGGGAACCACCATTCTGTATCCAAACTACTGAAAGTAGTTCTACTCTCTACAATGCCACCCTGATATAGTATAGCTTCTTTTGGCTGGGGAGAGACCAGTTTAAGGCATTTCCATTTGACTGTTACTAATGTTTTTTTTCTATAGGTCCAGGAACCAAAGTGAGGGTTCTGTTAGCTGAAAGGTATATCTATACTAATTCCATACTCAGAACTTAGGTAAATAACCACAAATTGAAGCTACAGATTCATTGGTCTCTCTGTCAGACAAATTTGGCAACAGTACATTTATCAACTGTACTTCATATGTGCCAATCTAACTTGGTGGTCACCATAGTGTTTTATATAATCTAGATTATATATCTATAATAATAATCTAGATATAATCTAGATCTCCCTTCCCCAGTATATACAGCTAGTCTGATAAATGTCAGCAAGTACTTTTGGAGAAGGATTGAGAATACTTACTTGTGGTGATATTACAGGGCTCTTTTTCAAAGGAAATCAACTTCCTTTTCAGTTCATATCCTCTGACTCAGTACTTACCAAGAGTTAGAAACTAGATGGAACTTCCATTCACTAGTTTTTTTTTCCGGGAAAAACAATTAAAGTTACCCTTGTTGACTATCCATTCATTGTGTACCATGTTTATTAATGGATCCTTGGTTTCTATTTCAACCTTACTACTCATGATGTCAAGTATATCCACCTTGCCTCAGACACATGAGTAGTTTAAGTGTTTTCACTTTTCTTATCCAGAGTTCTATGACTCACATTAAACTAATGAGATCAGTTCCAAGGTATCATCTCTTTCTGTCAATTTTGAGTTATAGGTGGCAGCCACCACAGTGCTTCTCAAATATGCTGTCACATTAATTCCTTCATTATTGATTTGATAAAAGGAATGTCCTCTGAGACCTCTTAATGAATACAGTAGGTTAATTCTTTGGTCTCGAATAAAAAAGCAGTTTAACAACCTCACCACCTTGAGGCTTTAGATCCCTTTAATAACACACTAGGGATTATCACTACAAACAAGGCAGTATTTATTGTCACATGACTGATGAGTGATTCTTTTCTAGAACCCCATCATAGAGTGTGCTTTTTAGAATAATTTCTTGTACCAACTTTCTTAGCTTGAGTTTTCCTGAAAACAGAACCTGAGATAAGCACTTAAGTGCAGTTTTAATTATTTGGGAAGTGACTCCATAAAGTTGGAGGGAGGGAGTTGGGAGAAGAACTAGGGAAGTAGTTAAAGACTAAGTGTGCAATAGGGAAGTACTTCTATGAGCAGTGGGCACGTAATTCACCACATTTGCTGAGGGGTGTGCAGAATACCTCCCAGAAGTATTCTGAGGAGGGGAGGGTGGAAAATATATCCACTGCTTCCATTGTCCTTTGGTAGAGCTTTAGCTGGAGAAGGTATTATTTCTTTTGCCATTTGGTTGTACTTGTATGCTGACTGCAACATCAAGGAAAGTCTGGGGGAGAAGATGAAAATACATACATTGTTTGCACTTTGGGACCAAATTCTCAGTGCAAGGTGACTCTGAGCTTGTGTGCACCTGTCCATTGTACATATGGCTAAAATTAAAAGTACATCGATGTATGTGAGGCTGGGCTTTTACATGAGACTAAGGAAAAAAATAATTTACAAGAACTCAAAGAATACTGTATTCTTGAAGCCTTCCTGAAGAATATTTTGTAGGATGAGTTTTATCCAACCAAGACAAGACTGGGGAAACTTCAGCAAAGGGATTCCTAGTGAGAATTAAATACATTCAATTGGAGATTCAAGGCTAACACTAAGATGGGAACAAGGGCAGAAAAATACTATGTAAATACTATATATTCTGAAAAAAATAAAACAACATAACTAGGTAATAGGTGGGAGCCAAAGGATACCATTTAAATATGGCAATCCAATTTGTAGAAGCCAAAATAAGGAAGGGGTAAACTGAGAGCATTATAAAAATGTAAAGGTAACAACCAGGATAAAACTAGAAACACTTTCAAAAAACAAAAAACAAAACAAAACAAAAAAGAACACACAGAGAAAGAATCAGAATAATATAGAATAATATGGTAGAGTTTCAAGCAACTATTTCAGTCCTATCCATTAATGTGAATGGGTTTTATTCACATATTAAAGAAACAGATTCTCAGATTGGCTCAGAAAAGCAAAGCTCATTATTTTCTCTATAGTCAGTTTTTCTGAAACATTTTATTAGATAGGTCTTTGTATATATATATATATACAATACTCTAGCAATGTCTTCGTATATACATACAATACTGTAGCAATATGATTATATCAATATATATAAATCCTAGCTCATTTCACCAAAAGTATCTCAAAATTTAAATGCAAAGACACCACAATAGCAACAGCGATAACTAGTGCTTAGATATTCCTAAATACAATTCCCTACTGAAAAGGAACCAGGACTCCTTGAAGAAATGACTAATACCAGGTCTGAGATAGGGAAAAAACAAGGTGAGTCCCTGTTGGGTATATCTTGTGAGAATAATCAAAAGAATTCTTAACTGGCAGAGCCATGTCAAAACGTTCAGATGAACTGGCTTGAAGGGCTCCCACTGGCCAAATCTGTGCAAGGAGAGTATCCAAAAGAATAAATGATGGTAATGGATAGTTAACACCTAAGAAAATAATTCATGAATCCATTACAATTCTCAGAATTAAAGTTGGAGGGACCCTTTTTTCAGAAGAATACCAACAAAGGCACAGGGAATTATGGAACTAGAAAATTACTATTTTACATTCACCAGTATAATAATTGATACTCTTAAGGAGACAAGTAAGGATAGTCAGTAGACTCTTGATTAAAAGCTGTTAAGGCCAAGTATATTCACATGGTCTCAACTATCACTTATGGATCATTAATTAATTGTAGAACCAAAAATGAACCTTATCTTCTGTGCATGCCACCTAAACCAAGGGATCCCATTTAGCATCATCAAAATGGGACAAACTAATATTGTGTGTCTCCTGGTAGAATGTAATATGAAGTACAAGACATTACCTATATGGAATTCTTGCCAAAATATTTAATCTGAAGCAAATTATTAGCAATCCATCAAATCCAGACTGTGGAACATTCTATAAGATACCTGGGTTAGACTCTAAAAATGTCAATATCATCGTCTTAGATGTAAAAAAAAAAAAAAAAAGAGTTGTGCTTGGACCTTTCTAAATCAAAATAAACAAACGAGACATTAAAACCAAATGTCATGCATGGATTTTGATTGGATCCTGGATGTTTGCCTAGACTAACCTAGAATTTATTTATGTGTATATGCATTTATGTTGTGTGTGTGTTAAAATAATCCTCAGAATACTTAAGAAACTTCCCTACACTCATAGAATTTTGTTGGCAGAAAAATTAAGGATCTAAGAGTAGGATTCAGGTGTATTTCTTTGTGCTTTAACACTGCATGTCTCTGTATGGTACACCATGATGTATTCATTTCTCACATAAATTTTAGCTCATTGGGCTTATAATAATAGATTTTGAATTATGATAATTTGAATAGAAAGTACAACCATAGAGTCTGATGCAGGGGTTAGGTTTAGAGGTTATTTGGTCCATCTCTTCTGTCAAGGCAGGAACTCCATTTGACAGGAGATAATTCAAACTTTTATCTATAGCCTCCAAAAAAGAGCCCCTTCCCCAACCTCACAAATCAGCACATACATTGGTGGCAACTTCTATTCTTAGAGAAAAGTACTTCCTTAGTCTAAATTGCTCTCATTTTTCTCAATGCATCTGTTATGGGCCTACTTTTTATTTATATATGGCTAATTTACTAATACATATGAGAGCAAAATAATCTCAAATTTTCTTTCTATCTATCATCTGCCTATGTATTCATATTAGGTAAGAGATACAGAAAAGACTCCAAACCCAGATAGATAGATAGATAGACATAAAATGTGCACTTAAAGCAGAGGAGACTCCAAAACACTAGAAGAGGATGAAGGAATTAAAATTATAACGACATATGAATAAACAACCTCATAATCTACTTTTGCCTCACAGCCTGTTTGACATACCTGAACAGCTATTTCCCACCTAAAAAATGTACCAACTGGCAGTATCCTGAGCTGGAACAAATGACAGTTTGGTTTCTGCCTTGATAAGCGTCTTCTATTAATATTGTGCTATCTCCCGTATTTGCTGAAAAACAATATGCTACAGGGTGTTTATGTATTTTTCCCGCAATTTGTAAGACATATGCCTATCTTTATTATTTCCGAATACAATCTGTTGTAGTACTTCTATTTATCATTATTATGGCTATAAATATTTTTTGGTTATTACATATTTACCTCAAAAATTTTGAGGCATCACAGACATTCCTAATACACCAGCATCAAATTAAAAGTATTAAAAAATAATAAAATGAAATAAAGTATATATGTTTTGTTCATGATTTTAAATCAAACCAGAGAATGCCATATGGCCTGCTATTCTAAAACTTAAAGAATCCCAAGTATATCTTATAAAATGAGATTATCTTCTACCTTCTGGTTCTGATACTGTAGGAATCATTAAGTGACTGCCATAGAGGTGAGGACAGGTCCTATATCCAAAGGACACACTAGTTGTCCTGTTGAGATGGTGTATTCAGTGTAATGTACTCTTTCCTCAGCATATCTAAGGTTTTAAACTTCAAACATCTGCAATAAAGAGGTGAGAAGAAGGAAACTGGTGAAGAAGTTGACATCTTTTCCATACCATGCCAGGAAATGCAGATAAAAATACAATGGGCTTCCTTGTTACAATAGTATCTTCTCTAAATAATGGAAAAGAGGATCTGATATATTTTACTTATAAGCATTTTACTTATTTCTTTATTCAGAAATCTCAGCAGGATAATACTAGTCCAGAAAAAAACATTTCCATCAATACTTGTAACACTGAAGAGTGAAGATGTAACGTAATACAATACATAGTCAGTTAAAGAAAAGATTGCTCATGTCACCATGGCTTCCTGCAAAACAATTTTTGTTCTTCTCTGATTGTGTCATTTGCTGAATATATTTCATATACATTAATAGAAGCTGTTGACCTCCCTTACCCTGAGAATGTTCATTCACTATCTAATCAAAACTCTCTTGGAGCAATTTATTCTATTTTCTTCTTACTATTTACAATTTGTTTTTGCTCTCTGGGGGCTCAAATAAGATTCATTCTTGTGAAAATGCATATAATATACTATTGAAACTTCATTCACAAAATAGTAGAACAATATTAATTTTCATTTCATTTATGTGACTCAACCAATCATGGAGATGGAATCTCATAAGAGAATTTTGAATTATCTATATTTTAATTTTTTAATTATAAAATTAGTATATTATTATAGTAAAAATAAAACACACAGTTCAACTAACAATAAGGGCTTAGTTTATGTCCTTTCATGTCTTTCTTTTAATCATACAAACATACTCACACCATGTATTCTTACCTGGGTGGTTTGTTTGTGGATTTTTTACAAAATTGAATTATACTACAACTATTTCTGAATACTACTTTTTATCTGATCATGTTTTTTCATGAATATCCTTACAAGTTAGTAGATAAAGATGTAACACAGTATTTTCTATTTCCTTTTGCGCATAATTAGGTATTTATAGGATTGCCTATGTTGATTAATTTAGATTTTTGTTGTTGCTGTTTCTGTTTTTCTTTTTAAATCTTTTTCTTTCTTTCTTTCTTTCTTTCTTTCTTTCTTTCTTTCTTTCTTTCTTTCTTTCTTTCTTTCTTTCTTTCTTTCTTCCTTCCTTCCTTCCTTCCTTCCTTCCTTCCTTCCTCTCTTTCTCTCTTTCTCTTTCTTTCTCTCCCTCCCTCCCTCCCTCCTTCCCTCCCTCTCTCCCTCCCTCCCTCCTTCCCTCCCTTTCTCCCTCCCTCCTTCCCTCCCTCTCTCCCTCCCTCCTTTTTCTTTCTTTCTTTCTTCCTTCCTTTCTTTCTTTCTTTCTTTCTTTCTTTCTTTCTTTCTTTCTTTCTTTCTTTCTTTCTTTCTTTCTCTTTGTCTTAGTTGCAACACGCAGGATCTTCCTTGAGGCATGCAGGATCTTTCTTTGTGGCACGTGGGCTCTTTTGTTGCTGTGCACAGGCTTCCGTCTAGTTGTGACGTGCGGGTTTTCTCTCTCTAGTTGTGGTGCGTGACCTCCAGAGCGTGTGGGCTCTGTAGTTTGCAGCACGTGGGCTCTCTCACTGAGGCACATGAGCCCAGTAGTTGTGGAGTATGGGCTTAGTTGCCCCGTGGCACAAGGGATCTTAATTCCCTGACCAGGGATCCAACCCGTGTCTCCTGCATTGGAAGGCAGATTCTTTACCACTGGACCACCTGGGAAGTCCCCTGTTTTACTTTTTAAAATGACTTCCCTGCTTCTCTCCTCCTTGATCTTCCTTCAAGCCATATAACCTGAGTTAACAACCCAGTGTATATTCTTTGGTATTTTTAACATGCTCATATATCTACACACATAGATACAAATACATAATTGTTATCTTCACTGTACAATATCTATGTAAAACAGTCTAAGCCCCTATTAATGAGTGTGATATATAATTTACATTGGTTAGCTCCATAATAATTCTAACACAGGTCAAGCATAATTTCTTATAATGAAGAAGCTAAAGAGCTAACACTACATTTTCCTGACTCATCTGTAGCTAGTATTCTGATTTGGGAGATAGATTGTATGCATAGCATCCATTTTGCTGGCATAAGATTTTGCAGATGCAGTAAGATTTTGGAGTTTTCAGCTTTGACAGCACCTTCCTGATTCCTCAAGTTCTTGATCACGGCTCTCCTGTCTTGCCAGTTGAATAGCATGGTTTTGGGAAACACTCAGTGATGTGCTGAAGCCACCTCACATCAGCTGATCAGGGCTTATTGTGCATATTTCTTCTGTACTTTATCATGTTGGTGGATTGAAATTGGCCATGGTGGGAGTGTTGGTACTACTACCTGCATTGAGCAAGTTATATGAGGAAATTACTAGGCTCAGGGTTTTAATTTCTTAGCTTACTGGGTCATAGAACAATGGAGGGGTTTTTTTTGTTTGTTTTTTGTTTTTTACCCTGAATGAAACTTATCACTTGTTTCAGAGGTACTGGAACTAATATGAGAAAAGGGTTTGTATCTTCCATGCATAAAGTTTAATTATCATTTTCTGTTTCCTTATGTAAAAAAACAGAAAATGAATAAGAAACATTGGAACCCACTAGGAAGAATTGTGACATTTAGAAGAATTGAGACAACTACAGGTACCCCATATTCCCAGATGCCCCTGAGCCCCCATTAGTAACAGAATTGGCCCTTTCTCACCTGTCTGAGGATGCTGGTCCTGTCTTGATGGAATATCATGTAACAACCACACCTAACTCAGTAACCTTGCAAGAAGATACAAACTTCCTTTATGCCCCACCACTGCCACTTACCATTACCTCCAGACCTATAACTGAAGTCAGATGATTGCATACCCAAGGGACAAACTTGGTATACTCCTTTGAGAGGAATGAAACTGAGAATTTGGTAACTAAATCACTGAACTTGAAGAAGATGTACAAATATGAATTTTGAATTTACTTGAAAAAAAGAAGATGGGACAAATCCTAATTGAGACTGAATTTCTTACCCAAGACTCTGGATTAACCTAGGTGGTAAGAATGCATCTCATTTTTTATTTTGTTGATTGGTCAAGTCTAGACTTATGGTGGTCTATGATGAATGCATTTGAGATTACAGAATTATTTGATTTTGTTTTAGTGTAAAACACAAATCTGCTCCAGTTAAAATATAAGTATACAAAGATATTTGTCCTCTCAGGCCGTGAGATGGGAGAGAATGTGAGATTTGAGGTGGCTGGATGCCCTGTGTTACAAAGAATATTATCACTTTCTATTTGTGCTGTCATGTTGTGACAAAGTTTATGAAGTGCCAGTTAAAGAATGGATTTGCAAAAGTATGTCCATGGGAATGTTACACTGAGTTTAAGGAGTACCCTCTTATCCACCAGTTAACTGTGGTCTCTGGAAAAGTTTTTTTAAAAAACCCTTGAGAAATATACTGGAGAAGTGAGTATTAGCATCCTTGAAAATATCTTCAGTGACATGGAAAAGAGTATTCATCCTCTATAGTCTGAGGATAAAGATGGAAGACGCTGCCATTGCAGTTGATTTACTGATTTCAACTTGGACAAAAGATGCAGTGTAGGACACCATCAGCTCTTAAAATATCAAGATCACTTTGAGTGAAGGGGAGGCCAATTACACTTGAGATGTGGCCTTAATAACATCATACCTGCATTCTGTAAATATTCCTTTTACTCATCTTCAAAGGAAGCTGTGGTCTTTATCAAGGTAACTATGCACTGATGTAAGAGAAATAAGAAAAATTTAGGGGATGATTAGAGAGATTCTGAATGCCATGTTGGTACACTTATCAGAGAGGAGACTTATGGAATTTAAGTAATAAGTGTAGTTTTGGCCCAAGTTGTCTCACGTTGGTTCCAGTGGCATAGATGAGACTATGAATCCACCCTGTTCATCCTCTTACTGAGTTATTACCTCAGTAACTAGCATAGTGCATACAGATTTACAATGAATGTCAGAGTCCTCACCCCTTACCCCTGAATCATGGAGTGAGGGTCATCAGGATAGGAAAACTCAAGTGGAAATCCCTGGATCATTCTCTTCTTATCATAATGATCTTTCAGAAGATATATCATGTTCTGTTGGAGAATGGGAGAGATTGGGATCACCACTAAAGCACTTGAACATGCAGGTATAGTGATTCTTATCATATCCATATTTAAGTACCAAATTTATGCTTAAAAGAGACAGATGTTTCTTGGAGAATAATATTGACTGTTGAAAACTTAATCATGTGTTGATGAATCCAATTTCAGCTGTGTCCCAGATGTATTAATCTTATTGGAGCAAATCAACAGAATCAGGTTGTCAGGTTCCTACTCAGGCACCAGAAGGAAACCTCTCAGCTTCCCTAATCTCCTCTGGGCTGAAATAGACTCAACCAACATATTTAGCTTTTTCTCAGCTAGTTGGAGCAAGAAAAAGTAGAGTTGCTCCCTGAAGACAATCTTTATTTTCCCCAGGAATTTTTCAGGGCTGAGTTCTTAGAATCCACCATGTTCAGGTCCTAATCATGAACTTCATGACACACATCCCCCAATCCCTTTATAATGCCTCCTGGACTCTTGTCCGACCCACTGGAGGAAACATCTTGTAATAGTTCTCTACCTGTACCAAGTGGCACATGCTACTTTACAAGCCCAAAAGCTCTTTTATTCATGATGGATGAATATGTTGGTGTTGGAGTTGTATTGGAAGGAAACAGTTTTGTTTTGCTTCCCTACTGCTAAAGTTCACTTGCTATAATAAAATTAGTCTTTGTCCTGGGTTCCTGGGTGGGAAACTGAAACCTTGGACTTCCATGAGTGATAGGAGTGCCTTTGTTATTCATGGTGGGCCCTGATAGTTTATACTATGATGTGATTCTTGGTGGGCCTTTAGATATTTATGTCAAAGACTGGGGCAGGTCATGTCACAAAGAAGGGTGGGCTCTCAGCTATGTGATATCAGTCTATTTGATACCTCCCTTGGGGGAGGGAGAGTATAGGCTAGAGTTTGAGTTCAAACATGTGGTCAGTGTTTCAATCAATAATACTTGGGTAATGAAACCTCGATAAAATCTCTATACACTGAAGCTTGTTGGTGCTTCCTGAGGGTGAACACAACAGTGTGCCCAGAGGTTAATATAGTCTGACTGCACAGGGAAAGAGCATGGAAGCTGTGTGTTCAGGACCCTCCCAAATCTGCTCTTTGTGTCTCTTCACCTGGCTGGTCCTGATTTGCATTCTTTAAAATAAAACTGTAATGATAACTAAAGCACTTTCCTAGTTCTGGAGTTGTTCTAGTGAACTATAGAACCTGAGGGGGTTGTGGGAACCTCCAGGATTTGTAGCCAGTTGGTTAGAAGTTCAGGTGGCCTGGGGACCTCTGAACTTGCACTTAGCATCTGGAGTGAGGGCAGTCTCCCTGGGACACTTGCTTTTTTTAAATTGAAATATAGTTGATTTACAATGTTGTGTTAATTTCTGCTGTACAGCAAAGTGACTCAGTTATACATATATATTTAAAAAATTTTATATGTGTTTAATTTCACTTTTCAATATTTTTGATTCAAAATGACAAAATAAATACGTAAATAGTAACAGAACTTCTTGTGGTCTTCTGCCATTGTTGTGAATTTTTTCAGTTTCCAGGTATGGAGATGAATGCAGTGACAAATTAAGAAAATTGTCTTACTATAACTGAGCTGTGTTCATGTCTGGTAAGATACAGCAATGCTTCTGCAGACTGCAGAGCAAAACCTGAGCTGGCCCCATGGTGGCGGAGCCAGTGCGGGCTGGGTGTTCACGGGAAGCTGCTGGGAAAACGGGCTGCTACAGCAGGGCCTTGGATGGTGGGCAGGCCTCTCTCAGTGCAGACATCCTCGGGTGCTCCAGTTCAGCAGGTGCAGGGGTCTGCCAGCCTGCAGGTCCCCTCCACTGTCACCACTCCAATCTGCTGGAGCCCGGTGCACAGTTGGTCCTCATGGCCAGCGCCTGCCCATATATATACATTTTTTAACATTCTTTTCCATCATGGTTTATCACAGGATATTGAATATAGTTCCCTGTGCTATTCAGTAGGACCTTGTTTATCTGTTCTATATATAATAGTTTGCATCTGCTAACCCCAAACTCCCACTCCATCTCTCCCCTAAACCTCCTCCCCTTTGGCAACCACAAGCTTGTTTTCCATGTCTATGAATCTGTTTCTGTTTTGTAGAAAAGTTCACTTGTGTCATATTTTAGATTCCACATATAAGTGATATCATATGGTATTTGTCTTTTTCTGACTTACTTCACTTAGTATGATAATCTCTAAGTCCATCCATGTTACTGCAAATGGCATTATTTTATTCTATTTTATGGCTGAATAGTATTCCATTCTATATATATATACCACATCTTCTTTGTCCATTCATCTGTTGATGGACATTTAGGTTGTTTCCGTGTCTTGGCTATTGTGAATAGTACTGCTATGAACATTGGAGTGCAGGTATCTTTTTGAATTATAGTTTTGTCTGGATATATGCCCAGGAGTGGGATTGCTGGATCATATGGCAACTCTATTTTTAGTCTTTTGAGGAAGCTCCTTACTGTTTTCCATAATAGCTGCACCAACTTACATTCTCACCAATAGTGTAGGAGAGTTCCCTTTTCTCCACACCCTCTCTAACATTTGTTATTTGTAGACTTTTTAATGATGGCCATTCTGACCAGTGTTAGGTGGTACCTCATTGTAGTTTTGATTTGCATTTCTCTAATAATTAGCAAAGTTGAGCATCTTTTCATGTGCCTGTTGGCCATCTGTATGTCTTCTTTGGAGATATGTCTATTTAGTTCTTCTGCCCACTTTTTGATTGAGTTGTTTGTTTTTTTTGTTGTTGAGTTGTATAAGCTATTTGTATATTTTGGAGATTAATCCCTTGTCACTTGCATCATCTGCAAATATTTTTTCCCATTCTGTAGTGGTTTTTTTTGTTTGTTTATGGTTTCCTTTGCTGTGCAAAAGTTTGTAAGTTTGATTAGGGACCCTTGTTTTTTAACCTGTGGAGTCTGGTATTAATCCTTGGTGATCAGTGTCAGAATTGAATTACCTTGCAGTATTTTATCCACTCATACAAAATTTTAACCAAATAAAAAATAAATTGTTTTCCTGTTTGATACAGAAGATATTTGTGCTGTGATAAATGTAAAGTCGTATATTAGCTTTTCAATCAAACTGTCTCTGTGCTATTTAATTTAGTTGGTTCTACTGCCATCCAATGAGACTAAGAGTTTATTTCTTTATGCAACTGTTAGCTTTATGATAGTCTAATGGTCACATGCTATAAATAAGCTAGAACAACACCTTGTAAATTCATCACTGTCATAACTATTTCTGTTTACCATTTTAACTTCAGTGACTAGCATAGGTCCTAGCATATAGCATGTAAGGAGTCAGATACTTGATGAGTGTTGAAGATTAGTAAAATAGGACAGTTTTCTGCTCTAAGACTATTCTATTCTAATCGACAAAAAAAAAAAAAAAAAAAAAAAAAAACGGAAAGCATATGTTCTACGGATAAAGTGTAACTAAAATCATCATTCATTTTGTAGAAGTTTTATTCTCTTCCATGATTGACTTACAATGGACATGAGCTTCCCCAGTAATATGCCACAAATATGTTACAGGGTTGCCTCTCTTTAGGGGTCAGCTCAGACCTTAGCCAGCTTCTTCTAGCTTCATAAGGAGCTTCAAAGAGGGAAGCTCAAGCAGAATTTGCCACACACATCACCTGTAGGCTGAAAATACAAAGAGCAGCAAACCAGTACCCACCATTTTGATGCATGGCCAAGGAGAATCTATGAACTGAACACCTACCTCATTAAACAACTGCAGATGTTCCCTTGCTTCTCATAGCAAGGAGTCTATACTGCTGCCAGAGGGTATTCCGGGTCCTAAAAATATTAAATGCATGGTGAACTGTCCAACTGACTGCCAGTGGGATTGAGGGGGGACTAGAGAGAAAGGGAACAGGCAGATACTTAAGGGTATTACTCTACAACTACATGTCATTTCCTTAAATTAGGGTAATACTTCAATTGCATTCAAAGTCTAATCATGCTATCAATATTTAACATTTCTTATCTAACTGAAGACTAAGAAAAAAATATGGATTCTTTAAATATCACTTTTCCTCATATATTTTTGGATGGCAGTACATATTGGTTTATAATTTTTTTATCATCTACCTATGCAGAGTTTCTTGAAGATAGTTACCAATAAGACTGAAGATATCACTTAAAGATCTGGGTAAACATTGAATATAGCCATCTTAAGCATAAAATCAGATGTAAAGGTTTATGTTTATGTTCGTGGCACATACTCAGCTATCCCAATAATAATTTTTATATTTCATTTTCTTGAAAACATTTAATATACTCAAAAGGAAATGAACTTTAATGTTCAACAACATGTAGACAACTCTTACAGTTCAATCCATGGTTAAAAAATCTTGGTCATTTTCTCCATGTGCCATAAAGTACAAAAGTTTGGGAAGCACTGCTGTAGGCCAACTGAAAAACTGGTTTACCATATAAAAGATAATATAAATTTATATGTGATTAATTCATTTCATTGCATTATACAATAGTGATTTTTTTTTGCGGGGGGGGCATGCAGCATGCAGGATCTTAATTCCCCTACCAGGGATCGAATCCATGCCTTCTGCATTAGGATCGTGGAGTCTTAACCACTGGACCCAGGGAAGTCCCAGTAGTGATTTATTTTTAAAAGATATTTATCATAGTCCCTTGACATCTGTTTATTAGATAAGATTTAACAGTGATACACTTTAAAAATGATATATATGTGTATGTGTGAATATATACATATATATTTTTACTCATTAATATTTAATAAAGGAATACCTAAGATACCTCCCAAGGAAGTAAAAATATTGTGAAGATTATATTTTTTAAAATATTAAAAGATCAAGCCAGAGGCATAGCTTAAGGGCAATAACACTCATCTTACAGACAAATTGGAAATAAATGCTTAACTATTATATATAAAAAGGAAATGAAAACTAATTTATTAATGATAGCTAATACATAGCTTAGAGAGAAGGAATGCAAAATAATACTAGGAAAACATTAACCTACTTCACCTCAATTGATGATGAAAGATCTGGGCTAGCATAAGGCATGCCTCAAGATTTGCTTAACATGCAACTTATAAAAACAAGGTGTTCTTATGTCTGATAAATGCATTAATATGCTCTGTACTTTCTCCTAAGTTTTACAACTTAATATAATAGTATGACATTTATTATGCCTGTAAAAAAAAGTGATCATTGAAATAGTTATTCACATGATTCTGGAAAAGACATCTGTGTCTGTTAAGTAATTTGCCTTTTTGCTTTAGTTTTTTTTTTTTTGAATCAGTATATTCAAATACTGAATAATAAACCAGTAATTTGTCTAGAATCACTTCTCTGTTTTGCCTGTAGACAAAAACGTAGTGATGGAATAATAGAATCTTAGAGCTGAAAGAAGTCATCTATCACAGCTCCTTATGTAACTGAAGAAATCAAGCTAAAAATAGGCTAAATACCTTTCTAGACTCTTTAACCTCTATAATTTTTATACAGCTTCCCTCCATGTCACTGAAAATGTCAATGAGAGAAGATCTCAATCTTTTCTAATATAGAACAATTAAGAGATAATATTTATTGAATGTCAACATATTCAAGACACTGTTCAAGATGCTTTATATGTTTCATGTTATTTAGTCCTAGCAACAGTACTAACATGTTGACAATACCATCACTCTTTTACAAGAGAGGAAACTCAGTCATCGAAAGGTTCTAACTGGTTACCAATTTATGCAGCTATTAAGCAGCAGAAACAGGATTTGAACTCAGGTATTCTAGTTTTCTAGGTCCAGTGGGCTCTCTTACAACAATTAAACCCCTTTACATGAGCATAATAGAGCATTAGTGATACTGTATTCCTCAGTTATAACCATTGCTATTCCACTTACAAAAGCGTATGTGAGTGTACATGAGTAAAAGTGAAGTTGTAGTGTGTGTGTGTGTGTGTGTGTGTGTGTGTGTG
Source organism: Orcinus orca (assembly GCF_937001465.1). NCBI lineage: Eukaryota > Metazoa > Chordata > Mammalia > Artiodactyla > Delphinidae > Orcinus > Orcinus orca. The sequence goes on from NC_064560.1 coordinate 149,612,367, forward strand.
AAAAAGAGAGAGAGAGAGATTAAAATTTGGGTCTATTTATCAAACATTCCAGGTATCACTTTAAATATGAGAGGAATATATTTAATTGAAGCTCATTGGTTATGCCTGAGTACTTGAAGAACAGGATTTTAAGGACAGCAATCTTTCTCAAGAGGAGATGTGGAATCTGAACTCTTTACGAAAACTGGGACTTCTCATTTTTATTGATTAACAGCTTTTAGACATTTTGCCCAGTTTCCACAGTGGGAGCTACTTCAAGGAGGCAGCCCTGAGAGAGAACAGTGGTGTTGAGACCATCTGGACACAGTACACAGGACCCAAGGCAGAAATGACTTAAAGTAGAATGGACTGATTAAGAAACAGTTAGGAGACCTTCAAGATGGCGGAGGAGTAAGAGGTGGATATCACCTTCCTCCCCACAAATACATCAAAAATACGTCTACATGTGGAACAACTCCTACAGAACACCTACTGAACACTGGCAGAAGACCTCCGACTTCTCAAAAGGCAAGAAACTCCCAACGTACATGGGTAGGGCAAAAGAAAAATGAAAAAACACAGAAAAAAGAATAGAGATGGGACCTGCACCTCTGGGAGAGAGCTGTGATGGAGGAAAAGTTTCCACACATTAGGAAGGCCCTTCACTGGCCAAGACAGGGGGGTTGGTGGAGGGGGAGAAGCTTTGGAGCCACAGAGGAGGGTGCAGCAACAGGGGTGTAGAGGGCAAAGCAGAGAGATTCCTGCACAGAGGATCGGTGCCTACCAGCACTCACCAGCCTGAGAGGCTTGTCTGCTCACCCACTGGGGCAGGTGGGGGCTGGGAGCTGCAGCTCAGGCTTCAGAGTCAGACTCCAGGGAGAAGACTGGGGTTGGCTGCATGAACACAGACTGAAGGGGGCTAGTGCACCACAGCTAGCCAGGAGGGAGTCCGAGAAAAAGTCTGGACCTGCCTAAGAGGCAAGAGACCATTGTTTCAGGGTGCGCGAGGAGAGGGGATTCCTTCCCTGTCTGCCCACATAAGGCAGAGCACCACCTAAATGAGTTCCAGAGACAGAGCAAGCCAGGCTATCAGCTCAGACCATAAAGACGGGCATGAAATGCTAACACTGCTGCTGCAGCCATCAAGAATCCTGTGTGCAAGCACAGGTCACTAACCACACCCCCCCCTGACACCCCCAGGAGCCTGTGCAGCCCGCCACTACCAGGGTCCCGTGATCCAAAGACAACTTCCGTAGGAGAACACACAGAGTGCCTCAGGCTGTTGCAAAGTCAGGCTGGCTTCTGCCACTGCAGGCTCATCCTGCATTCCAATTATAACTACCCTACGCCTTCCTCCCCCTGGCCTGAGTGAGCCAGAGCTCCCTAATCAGCCACTGCTTTAACCCAGTACTGTCTGGGCAGGAACAGAAGCCAGAGGGCAACCTACACACAGAGGTGTGGCCAAAACCAAAGCTGAACCCAGGAGCTGTGTGAACAAAGAAGAGAAAAGGAAATTTCTCTGTGCAGCCTCAGGAGCAGAGGATTAAATCCCCACAAGCAACTTGAAGTATGCTGCATGTGTGGAATACCTGAATAGACAATGAATCAACCCAAAATTGAGGCGATGGACTTTGGGAGCAACTGTAGACTTGGGGTTTGATGTCTGCGACTGACTTGTTTCTGATTTTGATCTTTATCTTAGTATAATTTTCAGTGCTTGTTATCATTGGTGGATTTCTTTATTGGTTTAGATGCTCTCTTCTTTCTTTATTACTTTTTAACACACTTTTTTTGTTTTTAATAATTGTTAAATTTTAATTAATTTATTTTTAAATTTTTTTCTTTCTTATTTTCCTCCCTTTTCTTCTGAGCTGTGTGGCTGACAGGGTCTTGGTGCTCCAGCCTGATGTGAGGCTTGAGTCTCTGAGGTGAGAGTGCTGAGTTCAGGACATTGGAAAACCAGAGACCGCCCAGCCCAATGTAATATCAATTGGTGAGAGCTCTCCCAGTGATCTCCATCTCAACGCTAAAACTGAGCTCCACCCAATGGCCAGCAAGCTCCAGTGCTAGATGCCCCATGCCAAATAACTAGGAAGACAGGAACACAACCCCATCCATTAGCAGAGAGGCTGCCTAAAATCATACTAAGTTCACAGACACCCTAAAACACACCACTGGACACAGACGTGCCCACCAGAAAAACAAGATCCAGTCCCACTCACCAGAACACAGGCACCAGTTCCCTCCAAAAAGAAGCCTACAGAAGCCACTGAACCAACATTACCCATGGAGGGCAGACACCAAAATCAATGGGAACTACAAACCTGCAGCCTGTGAAAAGGAGACCCCAAACACAGAAAGTTAAGCAAAATGAGAAGACATAGAAATATGCAGCAGATGAAGGAGCAAGGTAAAAACCCACCAGACCAAACAAATGAAGAGGAAATAGGCAGTCTACCTGAAAATGAATTCAGAGTAATGATAGTAAAGATGATCCAAAATCTTGGAAATAGAATGGAGAAAATACAAGAAACATTTAGCAAGGACCTAGAAGTAGGGAGCAAACAAACAATGATGAACAACACAATAAATGAAATGAAAAATTCTCTAGAAGGATTCAATAGCAGAATAACTGAGATAGAAGAAGGGATAAGTGACCTGGAAGATAAAATAGTGGAAATAATTACCACAGAGCAGAATAAAGAAAAAAGAATGAAAAAAATTGAGGACAGTCTCAGAGACCTCTGAGACAACATTAAACACAACATTCAAATTATAGGGGTAACAGAATAAGAAGAGAAAAAGAAAGCATCTGAGAAAATATTTGAAGACATTATAGTTGAAAACTTCCCTAACATGGGAAAGGAAATAGTTAATCAAGTCCAGGAAGCACAGAGAGTCCCATACAGGATAAATCCAAGGAGAAACATGCAAAAACACATATTAATCAAACTATAAAAAATTAAATACAAAGAAAAACTATGAAAAGCAGTAGGGGAAATACGACAATTTCATACAAGGGAATTCCCATAAGTTTAACACCTGATCTTTCAGCAGAAACTCTGCAAGCCAGAAGGGAGAGGCAGGACGTATTTAAAGTGATAAAAGGGAAAAACCTACAACTAAGATTACTCTACTCAGGAAGGATCTCATTCAGATTTGACAGAGAAATTAAAACCTTTACAGACAAGCAAAAGCTAAGAGAATTCAGCACCACCAAACCAGCTTTACAACAAATACTAAAGGAACTTCCCTAGGTGGGAAACACAACAGAAGAAAAAGACCTACAAAAACAAACGCAAAACAATTAAGAAAATGGTAATAGGAACATATGTATCAATAATTACCTTAAAGGTAAATGGATTAAATGCTCCAACCAAAACACATAGACGGACTGAATGGAAACAAAAACAAGACTCATATATATGCTGCCTACAAGAGACCCACTTTGGATCTAGGGACACATACAGACTGAAAGTGAGGGGATGGAAAAAGATATTCCATGCAAATGGAGATCAAAAGAAAGCTGGAGTAGCAAGTCTCATATCAGACAAAATAGACTTTAAAACAAAGACTATTAAAAGAGACAAAGAAGGACACTACACAATGATCAAGGGATCAATCCAAGAAGAAGATATAACATTTTAAATATTTATGCACCCAACATAGGAGGACCTCAATACATAAGGCAAATGATAACAGCCATGAAAGGGGAAATCAACAGTAACACAATCATAGTAGGGGACTTTAACACCCTGCTTTCACCAATGAACAGATCATCAAAACTGAAAATGAATAAGAAAACACAAGCTTTAAATGACACATTAAACACGATGGACTTAATAGATATTTATAGGACATTCCATCCAAAAACAACAGAATACACTTTCTTCACAAGTGCTCATGGAACATTCTCCAGGATAAATCATATCTTGGGTCACAAATCAAGCTTAGGTTAAGTTAAGAAAATTGAAATCATATCACGTATCTTTTCTGACCACAACACTATGAGACTAGATATCAATTACAAGAAAACATCTTTAAGAAATATAAACACATGGAGGCTGAACAATACACTGCTAAATAACGAAGAAATCACTAAAGAAATCTAAAAAGGAAATAAAAAGTACATAGAAAAAAATAACATTGAAAACATGATGACCCCAAACCTATGGGATGCAGCAAAAGCAGTTCTAAGAGGGAAGTTTATAGCAATACAATCCTACCTCAAGAAACAAGAAAAATCTCAAATAAACAACCTAAACTTACACTTAAAGCAACTAGGGAAAAAAGACCAAAAATCACCAAAGTTAGCAGAAGGAAAGAAATCATAAAGATCAGATCAGAAATAAATGAAAAAGGAATGAAGGAAACAATAATAAAGATCAATAAAACTAAAATCTGGTTCTTTGAGAAAATAAACAAAATTGATAAACAAATAGCCAGACTCATCAAGAAAAAAAAGGGAGAAGACTCAAATCAACAGAATTAGAAGTGAAAAAGGAGAAGTAACTACTGACACTGCAGAAATACAAAGGATCATGAGGGATTACTACAAGAAACACTATGCCAATAAAGTGGACAACGTGGAAGAAATGGACAAGTTCTTAGGAAAGCACAACCTCCCGAGACTGAACCAGAAATAGAAAATATAAGCAGACCAATCACAAGTACTGAAATTGAAACTGTGATTAAAAATCTTCCAACAGGTCTTCCCTGGTGGCGCAGTGGTTGAGAGTCCACCTGCTGATGCAAGGGACACAGGTTCGTGCCCCGGTCCAAGAAGATCCCACATGCCACGGAGCAGCTGGGCCCGTGAGCCATGGCCGCTGAGCCTGTGCATCCAGAGCCTGTGCTCCGCAACGGGAGAGGCCACAACAGTGAGAGACCCATGTACCGGAAAAAAAAATAAATAAATAAAAATAAAAATCTTCCAACAAACAAAAGCCCAGGACCAGATGGCTTCACAGGTGAATTCTATCAAACATTTAGAGAAGAGCTAACATCTATCCTTCTCAAACTCTTCGAAAATATAGCAGAGTGAGGAACACTCCAAAACTTATTCTACGAGGCCACCATCACCCTGATACCAAAACCAGACAAGGATGTCACAAAAAAAGAAAACTACAAGCCAATATCTCTGACGTACATAGATGCAAAAATCCTCAACAAAATACTAGCAAACAGAATCCAACAGCACATTAAAAGGATCATACACCATGATCAAGTTGGGTTTATCCCAAGAATGCAAGTATTCTTCAATATATGCAAATCAATCAATGTGATACACAATATTAACAAATTGAAAGATAAAAACCATTTGATAATCTGAATAGATGAAGAAAACGCTTTTGACAAAATTCAACAACGATTTATGATAAAAACCCTCCAGAAAGTAGGCATAGAGGGAACTTACCTCAACAAAATAAATGCCATATATGACAAACCCACAGCCAACATTGTTCTCAATGGTGAAAAACTGAATCCATTTCCTCTAAGATCAGGAACAAGACAAGGTTGCCCACTCTCACCACTCTTATTCAACATAGTTTTGGAAGTTTTAGCCACAGCAATCAGAGAAATAAAGGAAATTAAAGGAATCCAAATTGGAAAAGAAGCCATAAAGCTGTCACTGTTTGCAGATGACATGATACTATACATAAAAAATAGTAAAGATGCTACCAGCAAACTACAAGAGCTAATCAATGAATTTGGTAATGTAGCAGGATACACAATTAATGCACAGAAATCTCATGCACTCCTATATACTAATGATGAAGAATCTGAAAGTGAAATTACAGATACAATCCCATTCACCATTGAAAGAAAAAGAATGAAATACCTAGGAATACACCTACTTAAGGAGGCAAAAGACCTGTATGCAGAAAACAATAAGACACTGATGAAAGAAATTAAAGATGATACAAACAGATGGAGAGATATACCATGTTCTTGGATTGGAAGAATCAACATTGTGAAAATGACTCTACTACCCAAAGCAATCTACAGATTCAATGCAATCTCTATCAAACTACCACTGGCATTTTTCACAGAACTAGAACAAAAAATTTCACAATTTGTATGGAAACACAAAAAAACCCAAATAGCCTAGGCAATCTTTTTTTTTTTTTTTTTTTTGCTGTACGCGAGCCTCTCACTGTTGTGGCCTCTCCCATTGTGGAGCACAGGCTCCGGATGTGCAGGCTCAGTGGCCAGGGCTCACGGGCCCAGCCACCCTGCGGCATGTGGGATCTTCCCGGACCGGGGCACGAACCTGTGTCCCCTGCCTCGGCAGGCGGACTCTCAACCACTGCACCACCAGGGAAGCTCCCAGCCTAGGCAATCTTGAGAAAGAAAAACGGAGCTGAAGGAATCATGCTCCCTGACTTCAGAATATACTACAAAGCTACAGTAATCAAGAGAGTATGGTTCCAGCACAAAAACAGAAATACAGATCAATGGAACAGGATAGAAAGCCCAGAGATAAACCCACGCACATATGTTCACCTTATCTTTGATAGAGGAGGCAAGAATATACAATGGAGAAAAGACAGCCTCTTTAGTAAGTGCCTCTGGGAAAACTGGACAGTTGCATGTAAAAGAATGAAATTGGAACACTCTCTAACACCATACACAAAAATAAACTCAAAATGGATTAAAGACCTAAATGTAAGGCCAGAAACTATCAAACTTAGAGGAAAACATAGGAAGAACGCTCTATAACATAAATCACAGCAAGATCCTTTTTGACCCCCCTCCCAGAGAAATGGAAATAAAAGCAAAAATAAAAAAATGGGATCTAATGAAACTTAAAAGGTTTTGCACAGCAACAGAAACCATAATCATGATGAAAAGACAACTCCTAGAATGGGAGAAAATATTTGCAAACGAAGCAACTGACAAAGGATTAATCTCTAAAATATAGAAGCAGCTCATGCAGCTCAATATCATAAAAATAAATGACTGAATCCAAAAATGAGCAGAAGATCTAAACAGACATTTCTCCAAAGTTGGCAATATACAGATTGCCAACAAATACATGAAAGGATGCTCAGTATCACTAATCATTAGATAAATGAAAATCAAAACTACAATGAGGTATCTCCTGACAGAAGTCAGAATGGCCATCGTCAAAAATCTACAAAAAATAAATGCTGCAGAGGGTGTGGAGAAAAGAGAACCCTTTTGCACTGTTGGTGGGAATGTAAATTGATACAGCTACTATGGAGGACAGTATGGAGGCTCTTTAAAAATCTAAAAATAGAATTACCATGTGACCCAGCATTCCCACTATTGGAACTATACCCTGAGAAAACCATAATTCAAAAAGAGTCATGTAACCACAGTGTTCATTCCAGCACTATTTACAGTAGCCTGGACATGGAAGCAAACTAAATGTCCAATGACAGATGAATGGATAAAGAAGACGTGGCACATATATACAATGGAATATTACTAAGCCATAAAAAGAAATGAAATTGGGTTATTTGTAGTGAGGCGGATAGACCTAGAGTGTGTCATATAGAGTGAAGTAAGTCAGAAAGAGAAATAGAAAAACCATATGCTAACACATATATATGGGATCTAAAAAAAAAAAGAAAATGGTTCTGATGAACCTAGGGGCCAGAGAAGAATAAAGATGCAGACGTAGAGAATGGACTTGAGGACATGGGGAGGGGGAAGGGTAAGCTGGGGCTACGTGAGAAAGTGGCATTGACATATATACAGAACCAAATACAGCTAGTGGGTAGCAGCCACAAAGCACAGGGAGATCAGCTTGGTGTTCTGTGACTACCTAGAGGGCTGGGTTAGGGATGGTGGGAGGGAGATGCAAGAGAGGATGTGTATGGGGATGTATGTATGCATATAGCTGATTCACTTTGTTATACAGCAGAAACTAACACAACATTGTAAAGCAGTTATACTCCAATAAAGATTTGAGAAAAAAAACAAAAAAAAACTTTTACCTTTGAGATCTATAAGGCTGTCTTTGTTTTCTTACATTTCTGTTTGCTTTTGTTTTAATCAGAAGCCCAGGTTTCCTAGATCACTCATTATCACAGAGACACTTATCGACAAACAGTTTCACATATTATCTAATTTAGCCCTATTAAACTTAATTTCCAGTCAGGGCAAATCTACTCACACTGGCCTCTGAAGCTCATAGTCTGTCATCATTAAAGGCACCATGTGTCTTCAATTTCTTTTCTGAAAGTTTCCTTCACTTTGGGGTCTAATTGGACCCTGACTGTATGCTGAGTCACTACTTCCTTGTATGATGCACTTTCCCACAACCCATTCACTTTAGGACCTAACAGTGGAAGATGGGTCCTCCACTTACCCCGCTGCTATTGATATTTACAAATCTTTTGGTGTTTTGGCATGGTAGTTGAGAAGTTCTTCCATAAAGGAGGATTTCAGATAGTTGTTGTACATGACTGCGAGGTAGCTAAATGAAATCTGTTTATTATGAGGCAGGTATTTCCAACCACACAGTATTAATTTAAGTACAGAATGTAACTCATACTTTTTCATACTGATGTCTTGATATACAAATTATCTTTCCAATTTCCTCTACTGCTATGGGGACAGCTCATATCACAACACAATAGGGTCAATTCAATGACAGTTAGGTAAAAGGGAGCATTATTCAACACAAAGAAACCAACTCACTCTCTTGGTGACTTCTAGGGAAATATGTCACTGTAGAGGAAGAGTGTTGCAACGTTAATGTAGGATCCTCAGTCGCACATCCCTAAAACCCCCAAAGACATTTTTCTTCTTTTATACTGGTAAAAGAGAAGTCTCTAGAGAGTTTTTCTTTCTGCATACAATAAAAACTTTAGTAATTATAGAAGATAATATTATCCTAAGTATAGAATAAAGTTTCCATACCACCAAGCGGTCAGATTGGTCAATTTCCAGTATTATTTTTAAAACTTGGCAATTTTTTCATATTCTAGGCCCATCGTACATGCACACACAATTAATATATATTCATTATATATTTATATATTATATTTAATATAATGTTATGCATATTATAAATAAATTTTATATGTATTTTAACCATTTGGTCAATTAACTGCACTCCCCTCTGGCCTACACATCAATTTTAGAATTATAGATCCTGTTATCAACCAGAATTTTTCCATTCTTAACATCCATTTCTACAACTTTTCTTTTCTCTGGCCATTTCATTATATCTATCAGTCTTATCCTCATTCCAGTTATATTTGTACACTATCTCCTACATTCTACTGATGTACTGTTTTTTTTTCCCTATCTGCAAAAGTCTCCATGTACTGTCAATCCAAAGGCTGTTTTGCTAATAACCTATTCTCCTTAACTCTCTGGACTGCCATTATTTCATCAAGGAAAACTTTTTCCCTGATTGACTCAAGTTTCATCACTTCAACTTTTACACATGAATGCTAAATGCAGCTGGAGAAAATTACACAATATCCTTACTTGGTGTTATAAAAAATAGGATTTCTAACCCTAAAGAGGAAACTAATAAAGAAGAGATATAAAAACAAATAATCTTGCCTGTTGCCCATTCATTTCTATGTGAAGTAGGGCCAAATTATATGCTGTAAAAGTAGAAAGAGTGTGAGAAGTGTGATAAACATAAAGTGTATATGGCAAAAATAGAAATTGTCTTTTTAGTACTATAGAAAGTAGAAATTATCTTTAACTCCTTTACCTCTATTTTCAGCATATATGTGTATATTTGTGTTTTACTATGTACCATATATTGCTATTTTCTGAAAACACAGCAGAAAAAGATAGATGGCATTTGTGCTCAAGAAGCTTAGAATTTACAGTGAGAAATAGATATTTTTAAGGATAGGAATTATACAACTTCTTATTCACTTATAGTTGTGATAAGTGCCTCAAAGGAAAGTCTGAAGGTACAGTGAGAGCATGAAGTATATATATTTGACCTATCCTAGAGTAATTTTCTGAAAACTGATGTGAAAAAGTTGCCAGTTTAAAAAAAATACCATGCGGAAGGATAAAAGAATATTTCAGCAATAAAGCCTAGCATGTAGGAAGGCACTGGAGATAGAAAGAAGTTTGTTTGCAAACAAGTAAACAAACAAACAAGGAAGGCTTGTGAAGGTAGTAAGCAATAGGAAGATTGTTTTGTGACAAGACTAGGATGTTTAGTAGGAGGCATGTTTTAAAGTTATCTTTAGACCTTTTAAGAATTTGGAAGCTGTGATGAGAAATCATTTAAGTCTGCAGGCAAGTGAGTCAGATGGAAATATCTGCATGTTTGCAACTTCATCTACTGTTCCATGTACAATTATTGGAATGGAGAAGACAACATTACATAGGTAGAAACTAGTTAGTAGGTTATTGCAGTACTCCAAATAAAAAATGATGATGAATTCCTTAGAGCGAGTGCAGGTAAAGATGTTCCATTTTCCCCCTTGTGTGCAGGATACAATGTCTGAAACAATTGCAGCCATCAGCCATCTTGCAACCAGCCTGAGGGTGAAGCCACACCAAGGATGGTGGCCCAAAGGAATGAAAAGAACCTGGGTCTTTGATAACATTACTGAGTCCTTGAATCAGGTAAGCCTGAAGATAAACTAGGATATCCGATTATGAGAACTGAGGCCCAGAGTAAATATCTGAAACCTATGTAAGTGTAATTTCTCAGAGAAATGGATTTCTTTAGAACTTAATATTCTTTCTTGAGTGAGAAGAAGGCCTTGAAGAGTTCAGACAATGCCTTGAGAATTTGAAGAATAAGACACCATTTCCAGAGAATGGGCTATTTTAATTAGTGATTTTGTGGTGATAAGTTTTGACTGTTGGTAGGGTCCAAGCTGTAAGGAAGGATAATTTCATTGACGATAAAATGGTCAAGGAAATGAGAGATTTGAATTGGATAGATCATCAGTGTGAAATTGGAATACATCTAGGATTATGGCAGAAAAATTGTGGTGGGGAGGAAGAGAATTTCAGTCTGTTACGGAAGTTTTTATACAGTGAGGAAAAGTGACAAGAAACTATGTAAATGACAGAAATAAAAGGGAGAATGTAATTGTATAACCATAAATCTCAGTGGAGCAGGGAAAGAGGCATCAATATAATTGGAATGACATTGGAATCAAGATCTTGATGTATATGAGATGTGAAAGAATGCACTGCTTACACTTGAGGAAGCACAAAGTAAATGGTGTTATTGAAAGCCAATTGTCATTTCAGGCTCAGAGATGGAAATAAAATTCAGAAGTAAAGAAACAAGAGAATTTAAAAAGTTTTTTACAGCAGAAATTCTGAAACACACAAAGAAAGATTTAGCTAGGATGGGGGAATATACAGAACCTGGATACAAAATGAGAAATATCAAACCATTCTAAAGAACTGTAGACTAGAATATAAATAACAGGAGGGAGTATTACCACATTAGTCACTGACTCATGATAGATGCCTTAGAGTCCTGGTAGATTTCTTCTTGATGACGTCTTGGAGGGTTTGTGTTTATGATACATTGCATTCTGAGAAGGAAGTCCTGCTGTTTGTTGTGGAGTGAGGTATCATTTTCTCTGCAGGAGCTGGCATCTGCAAGGGTATGGTAACTATGAGTGGCTGGGAAAATAAGTGTTTTGTTTGGTCACAGGAGGAAAGAAGATGTCTCTAAGAATATTAGCCTTAGATTTCAAAATAAATTCAAATGAGACAGTTGTCAGTCCATTACTGTTAAAAGTCTGTATACTAAATATTATCAATATGATAAATAAGTCATTCTATTTCAACATAGAATCCTGTCTTAGTGGTTGTTTGTCCCAGGACTCAGGCTAACAAAGACACCAATTTCCAGTAATAGGATTACACAGAAAAGCACTGTTGATTCTAAAGATAATACCATGGACAACATCATGCCAATAAATATTAAATTTTAACTAAAATTGATAAATTCATTGAAAAAAATCTTCTCTCTCTTATATAAATTGAATCCATGCTTAAAAACTTTTCCATAAACTTAGTTCCAAGACCTCACATCTTCACTGCTGGATCCCAAAAATGTGAAAAAAAAAAAACCCAAAAAAACAAAAAAACCCATAATACCAAAGTCAAAGAAATCTTTCAGAAAGGGAAAAAAAAATCCTTGTGATTGATTTGATGCGGTTTGAATAAACTTGATAGCAAAATATGTATGCCAGTCTCCCTGAAAAATCTTGATATAAAAATCTAACCAAATGATTAGCAAATGAAAGACATTGATGTATAAAATTGATAATGCATTATAATTATTTTGGAAATACAAGGTTTGTATTCATTATAATAACAGAATATAAGAAAAATCAAATGGTAGACACAATAAATGCAGAATATCCATTCATGATTGAAAACACAGCAAACTATGAACAGAAACTCTTTTAACCTGATTACGAATATCTACAAACATCTGTAGCAAACATTATGCTTAATGAATTATTGTAAAATATCCTCTGGAGAGTATTGGAGTGATGTATTGTATTTATATACTGGAACAATCAATATTGTAAAGATGTCAATTATTTACCTATTTATCTATGTTAATATACAAATTTTTGAAATTTATAAATTCTACTTTTAGAGTGAGAGAAATTTATCAGAAGATTCCAATAGAATTACTCTCCTTTATAATTGGCCAGAATGGTTTTTCATGAACATTACTAGCCCTGTCAAGGGAATAGGTTTACCAGATTAGCTTGAGCTAATCAAAATTCATCCCCTGGGGAATATGGCTGGATGATACATAAGCAATATTAAGGTTCTGTTAATAAGGAAAGCATACTGGAATGGGTTTTCACAAGAGCAAACTTTTAAAAATTTGCTCTTATGTACAGTTTTGTAATAAGTCACTTTTAGCTTTGCTCTGGAGACAAAAGTCATAAGATACATCTTGGAAAGATGAGCTGATTTATGAGCACTCACCCTTTACTATTCTCTTTTTATAAAATGGCACACTCCTGACATGATTCCTTCTGTCTTTGTTTCAACAATTCTTCTTGGAAGACTTAAGAAATGTATTAACACATATGTTTGAATGAAAAAGTGCTTGTATTTCTGCAATGAAATTCTACTGTCCTGCTTGTACAAGATTTTATTTGTAATAATTTTACAGCTATAGAGATTAATGCCTTTGCTATCAGCTAACTTGGTTCCATTTGACTATCTTTTTATCTCATGCATATTTGCTACTTTATTCAATCAGCACAGACTCTGCTATACAAAGAACTAGTCTTGATTCAATTGAGAGATTACCAGTTGGGTCATTACAGGTGGGTAATTAATTCATTACACAGTTAAAATAATTTCAGTGCTGTTGTGTGGTGATGTATTAACATAACATAAAATATAATTTAAGGAAACTTACATTTGTATCTGTGATTCTGATCCAGGGCCAAAGATACATTACTCTTAAACTTTCTATATTTAATTAATTCAGCAAATATTTATTAAGCAACTAATACATCCAGGTACTCAGCTAGATCTCTAGGATAGAATAGTGAACAAAAAGCAAAAATATTCCTGTTCTTGTAGAGTGTGCATTCCAGTGGAAGAAGGCAGATGTTAAAAAATAAGATTAGTACAAAATAGGAATTACTGAGGTAAACACATCAACAAATGCTGTAGACAAATGAAAGAGTAGACTAGTGTAGAGTGCATTTAGGAATGCTGGAGAGGGAGCAGATTGAAATTTTCAACAGAGTGATCAGGATAACCCCTATTGGAAATACAGCATTTGAATTAAGACTTAAAAAACTTAGAGAGGTAGACACAAAAGTGACTGAGTGAAGAAGAATCCAGTTGAAGAAAACAGTACAGATTCCTGCAAGGCTGGAGTATTCCTGATATGTTAAAAGGAAGGACAACAATGTTGCTCTTTTGTATAAAGCAGAGTGGCTGAAGGACAGTAGTATAATATGAGGTTAGAGAGTAACTGAGGCCATTACAGGCCATTATTAGAAATTGTCTTTTATACTGAGTTAAAATATTGCTATGTTTTGAGCAAAGGAGGGAGGTAAATAGACTTCCATTTGAAAAAGATCACTGTAGCTGTTGTGCTTCAAAGAAAGTAAGAAGGGAAGGGCAAAAACAGAAGGAGCTGTAGAAAGACTATTTCAATAATCCAGGCAAGTAAGGATAAAGACAATGGCTCAGAGAAGGATAGGTAGCAATAGAGGTGATGACACATTGTTACATTCTACATATAGTATTTTTAGGTCAGAGCCAGCAGAATTTCCTAATGGACTGGATATGAGGTGTGAGAGGAAAAGAGGCATTAAGGAGAACTTCATTTTTTTGGCCTATAAACTGAAAGAATGAAGATACTGTCAAATGAGATGATGATTGTTAACAGAGGAGAAAGTTTGATCAGGAAGATCAGGAGTTCAGTTCAACATGAGATGATTTGAATTATCTTCTAAATATCCAATTGAAGATATCTTGAAAACAGTTGGATTTATGAGGTCAGGGCATGGGATGAAGTATGAGCTGGAAAAAATGGGTGTAATCACTGGCCTATAGATGGCATTTCATATTATGATAATGAATTAGCTCATCAAGAAAGTGAGTGGAGCTTGAGAATAGATGAGCACCTAGGACTAAACCCCAGGGCACTTCATTTTTAAGAGGTTGAGGACAATAGCAGGAATTCGCAAAAGGTCTAAGACAAAGTTGAGTAAAAAAAAAAATCCAGGAGACAATGGTGTCATTAAATTTTAACGTTGGGTATATTTTGCATGGCACATTACCCTTACACTTTTGATCACATTTCATCCCTTTGTAATTTTTATCCTGTATACTACCATATTTAAATACAGTTTTTAAGTATTTCTAGTATTGAAGTAGTAAAATTTTTGTTTTTTCCCAAAAATTTAACTAAATTTGTTGAAGTGATGTTCAGTAAATATGCATGTGAAATCTGCCATGAAAGTCAAATGATACTTACAATACTATTTTTTGCTAAATCGTATATTAGAGTCCTAGTTTAGAACACTTGTAATTGTAAAAACACATTTCATATAAGAAGGTCATGAAAACTAAAGCAAACACAGTCAAAAATTAACATATAATACATTCTCATAAAAGTATATATTTTATGTGTTTCTTCATGTAAAAAAAAGACCTCTTTGAAAGTATAGAATAAAAAAGTCATCATGGTCACAAATAAAATAGACATGAGAAAATATAATTCATGAAACAAAATGAATTGCCAGAGAAATTATTTGCTGGAACACATCTAATAAAGGACTATTATCTAAAATCACAAAGAACTTTTAAAGTTCAAGAGTAAGGAAACAAACAACCCTATTAAAAAATGAGCAAAACACCTGAAGAGGTACCTCATCAAGGAAGATATACAGATGTCATATAAGAATTCAAAAAATGTTCAACATCATGTCATTAGGGTATTGCAAATTAAAACAACAATGAGATACCACTACACACCTATTAGAATGACTAAAATCTAAATCACTGACAACACCAATTGCTGGTCAGGATGGGGAGCAACAGGAAGTCTTATTCATTGCTGGTAGGAATGCAAAATGGTACAGTCACTTTGGAAGACAGTTTGGCAGTTTCTACAGAACTTACCATAAGATCTAGCAGTTGCGCTCCTTGGTTTTTACTCAAAGGATTTGAAAACTTATGTCCCCACAAAATCCTATACGTTGTTGTTTATAGCAGTTTTATTAATAATTACCCAAACTTGGAAGCAACCGAAATATGCTTCAATACATGAAATAGATAAATATATAAACAGTGGTATGACAATGGAATATTGTTCAGCATTAATAAGAAATGAGCTATCAAAACAAGAAGACATGGAGGAATCTAAAGTCCATATTACTAAGTGTAAGAAGCCAATCTGTAAGGGCTATCTCTATATATACTGTAGGATTCTAACTACATGACATTCTGGAAAAGGCAAAACTATGAAGACAGTAGCAAGATCAGTAGTTGCCAGCAGTTGGGAGAAGAAGGGAGGTATGAATAGGCAGAGCACAGAAGATTTGGGTATAACACTATAATGGCGCATGTATGTCTTATGCATTTGTCCAAACCTATAGAATGTATCAGGTTAAAAATGAACCCTGATATAAAATATGGACTTTGAGTGATCATTTTGTGTCAGTATAGGTTCATCCTATACATTTGTGTTAACTAATGTACCATTCTGGTGTGGGATGTTGATAGTAGGGGAGACTGTGCATGTATTGGAAAAGGGGATATATGGGAACTTTCTGTTCTTTCCACTCAGTTTTTCTGTGAAACTAAAACTGCTTTAAACATTAAAGTTATTTTTTTAAAAAAATGAATCAATAAAGACAATTTTCCAGTAAAGTAAGATTTAAATACACAAATCATAGTTAGACTGATTTAAGCTATTTTTTTTTTAAGATGGCAGAGCACTGCAGGGGGCCATCAGGCTAAGCCTCTGTATCCATGAGTCCCCAGAGCTCCGGGAGAGTGACTTTGTTTTTTTTTTTTACATCTTTATTGGAGTATAATTGCTTTACAATGGTGTGTTAGTTTCTGCTTTATAACAAAATGAATCAGTTATACATATACATATGTTCCCATATCTCTTCCATATCCCAGCCCTCTAGGTGGTCACAAAGAACTGACTGATCTCCCTGTGCTATGTGGATGCTTCCCACTAGCTAGCTATTTTATGTTTGGTAGTGTATATATGTTCATGCCACTCTCTCACTTTCTCACAGCTTACCCTTCCCCCTCCCCATATCCTCAAGTCCATTCTCTAGTAGGTCTGTGTCTTTATTCCTGTCTTGCCCCTAGGTTCTTCATGACATTTTTTTTTTCTTAGATTCGATATATATGTGTTAGCATATGGTATTTGTCTTTCTCTTTCTGACATACTTCACTCTGTATAACAGTCTCTAGGTCCATCCACCTCACTACAAATAAATCAATTTTGCTTCTTTTTATGTCTGAGTAATATTCCATTGTATATATGTGCCACATCTTCTTTATCCATTCATCTGTCGATGGAAACTTAGGTTGTTTCCATGTCCTGGCTATTGTAAATAGAGCTGCAATGAACATCGTAGTACATGACTCTTTTTGAATTATGGTTTTCTCAGGGTATATGCCCATTAGTGGGATTGCTGGGTCATATGGTAGTTCTATTTTTAGTTTTTTAAGGAACCTCCATACTGTTCTCCATAGTGGCTGTACCAATTCAAATTCCCACCAGCAGTGCAAGAGTGTTCCCTTTTCTCCACACCCTCTCCAGCATTTATTGTTTCTAGATTTTTTGATGATGGCCATTCTGACTGGTGTGAGATGATATCTCATTTTAGTTTTGATTTGCATTTCTCTAATGATTAATGATGTTGAGCATTCTTTCATGTGTTTGTTGGCAGTCTGTATATCTTCTTTAGAGGAATGTCTATTTAGGTCTTCTGCCCATTTTTGGATTGGGTTGCTTGTTTTTTTGTTATTGAGCTGCATGAGCTGCTTGTAAATTTTGGAGAATAATCCTTTGTCAGTTGCTTCATTTACAAATATGTTCTCCCATTCTGAGGGTTGTCTTTTGGTCTTGTTTATGGTTTCCTTTGCTGTGCAAAAGCTTTGAAGTTTCATTAGGTCCCATTTTTTAATTTTTGTTTTTATTCCCATTTCTCTAGGAGGTGGGTCAAAAAGGATATTGGTGTGATTTATGTCATAGAGTGTTCTTACTATGTTTTCCTCTAAGAGTTTGATAGTTTCTGGCCATACATTTAGGTCTTTAATCCATTTGGAGCTTATTTTTGTGTATGGTGTTAGGGAGTGATCTAATCTCATACTTTTACATGTACCTGTCCAGTTTCCCCAGCACCACTTATCGAAGAGGCTGTCCTTTCTCCACTGTACATTCCTGCCTCCTTTATCAAAGATAAGGTGACCATATGTGCGTGGGTTTATCTCTGGGCTTTCTATCCTGTTCCATTGATCTATATTTCTGTTTTTGTGCCAGTACCATACTGTCTTGATTACTGTAGCTTTGTAGTGTAGTCTGAAGTCAGGGAGCCTGATTCCTCCAGCTCTGTTTTTCTATCTCAAGATTGTGTTTGTTATTCAGGGTCTTTTGTGTTTCCATACAAATTGTGAAATTTTTTGTTCTAGTTCTGTGAAAAATGCCAGTGGTAGTTTGATAGAGATTGCACTGAATCTGTAGATTGCTTTGGGTAGTAGAGTCATTTTCACAATGTTGATTCTTCCTATCCAATAACATGGTATATCTCTCCATCTATTTTTATCATCTTTAATTTCTTTCATCAGTGTCTTATAATTTTCTGCATACAGGTCTTCTGTCTCCTTAGGTAGGTTTATTCCTAGATATTTTATTCTTTTATTCTTTTTGTTGCAATGGTAAATGTTTTCTTGATTTCACTTTCAGATTTTTCATCATTAGTGTATAGGAATGCCAGAGATTTCTGTGCATTCATTTTGTATCCTGCTACTTTACCAAATTCATTGATTAGATCTAGTAGTTTTCTGGTAGCATCTTTACGATTCTTTATGTATAGTATCATGTCATCTGCAAACAGTGATATCTTTACTTCTTCTTTTCTGATTTGGATTGCTTTTATTTCCTTTTCTTCTCTGATTGCTTAGGCTAAACTTCCAATACTATGTTGAATAAGAGTGGTGAGAGTAGGCAACCTTGTCTTGTTCCTGATCTTAGGGGAAATGCTTTCAGTTTTTCCCCATTGAGGATGATGTTGGCTGTGGGTTTGTCATATATGACCTTTATTATGTTGAGTAAAGTTCCCTCTATGCCTACTTTCTGGAGGGTTTTTATCATAAATGGTTTTGAATTCTGTCAAAAGCTTTCTCTGCATCTATTGAGATGACCATATGGTTTTTCTCCTTCAATTTTTTGAAATGGTGTATCACATTGATTGTTTTGCATGTATTGAAGAATCCTTGCATTCCTGGAATAAACCCCACTTGATCATGGTGTATGATCATTTTAATGTGCTGTTGGATTCTGTTTGCTAGTATTTTGTTGATGATTTTTGCATCTATGTTCATCAGTGATATTGGCCTTTGGTTTCTTTCTTTGTGGCATCCTTGTCTGGTTTTGGTATCAGGGTGAAGGTGGCCTCATAAAATGAGTTTGGGAGTGTTCCTCCCTCTGCTATATTTTGGAAGAGTTTGAGAAGGATAGGTGTTAGCTCTTCTCTAAATATTTGATAGAATTCGCCTGTGAAACCATCTGGTCCTGGGCATTTGTTTGTTGGAAGATTTTTCATCACAGTTTCAATTTCAGTGCCTGTGATTGGTCTGTTCATGTTTTCTATTTCTTCCTGATTCAGTCTTGGCAGGTTGTGCTTTTCTAAGAATTTGTCCATTTTTCCAGGTTGTCCATTTTATTGCATAGAGTTGCTTGTAGTAACCTCTCATGATCTTTGTATTTCTGCAGTGTCAGTTGTTACTTCTCCTTTTTCATTTCTAATTCTATTAATTTGAGTCTTCTCCCTTTTTTCTTGATGAGTCTGGCTAGTGGTTTATCAATTTTGTTTATCTTCTCAAAGAACCAGCTTTTAGTTTTATTGATCTTTACTATCATTTCCTTCATTTCTTTTTCATTCATTTCTGATCTGATCTTTATGATTTCTTTCCCTATGCTAACTTTGGGATATTATTGTTTTCTTCTTTCTCTAATTGCTTTAGGTGCAAGGTTAGGTTGTTTATTCGAGGTGTTTCCTGTTTCTTAAGGTAGGATTGTATTGCTATAAACTTCCCTCTTAGAACTGCTTTTGCTGCATCCCATAGGTTTTGGGTCATTGTGTCTCCATTGTCATTCATTTCTAGGTATTTTTTGATTTCCTCTTTGATTTTTTCAGTGATTACTTCGTTATTAAGTAATGTATTGTTTAGCCTTCGTGTGTTTGTATTGTTTTACAGATCTTTTCCTGTAATTGATATCCAGTCTCATAGCATTGTGGTCAGAAAAGATACTTTCAATTTTCTTAAATTTACCAAGGCTTGATTTGTGACCCAAGATATGATCTATCCTGTAGAATGTTCCATGAGCACTTGAGAAAAATGTGTATTCTGTTGTTTTTGGATGGAATGTCCTATAAATATCAATTAAGTCCATCTTGCTTAATGTATCATTTAATGCTTGTGTTTCCTTATTTATTTTCATTTTGGATGATCTGTCCATTGCTGAAAGTTGAGTCTTAAAGTCCCCTACTATGACTGTGTTACTGTCGATTTCCCCTTTTATGGCTGTTAGTATTTGCCTTATGTATTGAGGTGCTCCTATGTTGGGTGCATAAATATTTACAATTTTTATATCTTCTTCTTGGATCGATCCCTTGATTATTATGTAGTGTCCTTCTTTGTCTCTTCTAATAGTCTTTATTTTAATGTCAGTTTGTCTGATATGAGAATTGCTACTCCAGCTTTCTTTTGGTTTCCATTTGCATGGAATATCTTTTTCCATCCCCTCATTTTCAGTCTGTATGTGTCCTTAGGTCTGAAGTGGGTCTCTTGTAGACAGCATATATATGGGTCTTGTTTTTGTATCCATTCAGCTAGTCTGTGTCTTTTGGTGGGAGCATTAATCCAGTTACATTTAATGTAATTATCGATATGTATGTTCCTATTCCCATTAATTCCCTTAATTGTTTTGTGTTCGTTATTGTAAGTCTTTTCCTTCTCTTGTGTTTCTTTCCTAGAGAAGATCCTTTAGCATTTGTTGTAAACCTGGTTTGGTGGTGTTGAACTCTCTCAGGTTTGCTTGTCTGTAAAGGTTTTAATTTCTCCATCAAATCTAAATGAGATCCTTGCTGAGTTCAGTAATCTTTGTTGTAGGTTTTTCTCCTTCATCACTTTAAATATGTCCTGCTAGTCCCTTCTGGCTTGCAGAGTTTCTGCTGAAAAATCAGCTGTTAACCTTATGGGGATTCTCTTGTGTGTTATTTGTTGTTTTTCCCTTGCTGCTTTTAATATGTTTTCTTTGCATTTAATTTTTGACAGTTTAATTAATATGTGTGTTGGCATGTTTCTCCTTGGATTTATCCTGTATGGGACTCTCTGTGCTTCCTGGACTTGATTAACTATTTCCTTTCCCATATTAGGGAAGTTTTCAACTATAATCTCTTCAAATATTTTTTCAGTCCCTTTCTTTTTCTCTTCTTCTTCTGGAACCCCTATAATTCGAATGTTGGTGTGTTTAATGTTGTCCCAGAGGTCTCTGAGACTGTCCTCAGTTCTTTTCATTCTTTTTTCTTTATTCTGCTCTGCAGTAGTTATTTCCACTACTTTATCTTCCAGGTCACTTATCTGTTCTTTTGCCTCAGTCATTCTGCTATTGATCCCTTCTAGAGTATTTTAAATTTCATTTATTGTGTTGTTCATCATTGTTTGTTTCATCTTTAGTTCTTCCATGTCCTTGTTAACTGTTTCTTGCATTTTTTCTATTCTATTTCCAAGATTTTGGATCATCTTTACTATCATTATTCTGAATTCTTTTTCAGGTAGACTGCCTATTTCTTCTTCATTTGTTAGGTCTGGTGGGTTTTTATCTTGCTCCTTCATCTGCTGTGTGTTCTTCTGTCTTCTCATTTTGCTTATCTTACTGTGTTTGGGGTCTCCTTTTTGCGGGCTACAGGTTCGTAGTTCCCGTTGTTTTTGGTGTCTGTCCCCAGTGGCTAAAGTTGGTTCAGTGGGCTGTGTAGGCTTCCTGATGGAGGAGACTAGTGCCTGTGTTCTGGTGGATGAGGCTGGATCTTATCTTTCTGGTGGGCAGGTCCACATCTGGTGGTGTAAGCTGTTTTTTAAACATTTTATTTATTTAATTTATTTTTTATACAGCAGGTTCTTCTTGATTTAAGCCATTTTATATAAAAGACCCTTCAAAAAAATAGGCTGTTCATAAAAAGACTGGCAGTGAGTTAGCTGGTAGTGTCATCAAGGATCATGGTTTAAAAAAATATATATTGTCTAAAAAACCAATTCTTCTACCTATTTAAAAATCTAATTCAGATGAACAGTATTTAAAGCTGTTCTATTCTCTCTGCAGTATGAAGAATGGAATATTAATTGTACGTTTGGAACACTTGTTTTCTTCCAACTACCTGCTTTTCAAATATGTCAATGCTCATGTGCTGGATTCCATTATGAATTAAACATGCAAAATGGATGCTTTTCAATAAACATCACTATTCAGACTACAATAATATAATCCAGAATTTGAGCTGATTTAAGTGTGTATGTTCATCTAATTCCTTTACTTTTTTCCTTTCTACTCTGTGATCAATGTAGTTTTATGACATTATGCTTATTTGAACACTGTGTTAGGGAAGTCATGAAAACTAATTGCAGGGGTGAATTCCAATCAGCCATAAAGCAAGTCTTATTTCCTCTGATATAACTATTTACCTCATTTAGTCATGGAGATCTTTTAGCTAAATACTTCACATGATTATTTTTTCACTGTGTTCCAGATGCCATTTGAGGTTTCAGATTTCTGACTTGAGTGGCATATCTTCCACATTAGTATCTCTTAGATATCACTTTCTGTATTAATGTGTTAATCAAAAATGTTTTTCAGCTATTGAAAATACATTTGCTACACTTTAAATAAAAACACTTATAATAGAATGTAGATTTTGATGGTGTGTAAGATAGAGTTATCTTACAGCTGGACAGGCTTATTTTCAGGAATGCCGTGGTATGGAATTTTGTCCAAGATAAGGTTAATATGGGCTATCTAACAATTTACAAAGTGCTGTTTAAAGTTTGAAACTAGAAGACAGTCCCCAGGGCTAGTTTGTTTAGAGTTAGAGATGTGTAGATTGATGACTTAGACCTGGTATAATCAGTTACAAATTCTCTCTTGGCTATATAACCAATGGGACATAAATGATCTCCCTGGAAAATCTTGCTCAAGCTCTCATAAAACCAAGATTTCTTACATGGATCTTCATGGTTCATACTCCTGAGGCAAAATATGTCCTGTGAAACTAAGACAGTAGCCTATGTAGCTGTGCATGGAAATTTGTTGGGCTCCAGATGCTTACCTGTGCTTTCTTTCTACTGCTACACCGTGTTTACTCCCTTGACACCCTGAGAAATCTTGTGAGTCCTTTCTATTACCTGTGAAGTTGTTATAGGTGGCTTTAGGAAAGTAGCTAATAACTTCTTTAGTGGTAAGTTCCAAATGTGTCCTCTCCCAGTATTAAATTTCCTTAAGAAATAAAATATAACATTTTAAAAACATGTGAATACATGCATAGGAATACTGTTTTTCATTTAAAATATATTGGAATCAAGAATTAACATTGTTTTCTCCATTAAGCAAATGGTTACAAGCTTGGACTTTAGATTATATCTAGATTTCCATTTGACTCTGCGCCTTATTAATTCTGTGATCTTGGGCAAATAATATAAAATCTTTGTGCTTCAATTCTCTTTTATGTAAGATGTGGATAACAATAGCATCTAACTCCTAAGATTGTTTTAAGGACTAAATTAAATTATAAATCTGAAATCTATAGATAAATGCATCATAGTATCCATTATTAATAATTCCAACCCTAGTTGGAATCCTATAATATATGTAGACAAAATTTCATGCCTAAGGAATTAATTGTAAGTCCTCTTTATTATTTTCAAACTATTTCATCTTCTCCTTAAGGTGAAAAAAAATATTTCCTCAGAGCAAGAGTTCAGATATACAGGTTTGCAATCCTACCATAATCCAAAAAACGCTGAGCCAACTTTTTTATGGATTAACTGATTCTGAGGTTCCATAATACAGTAATTCAATTTATTTTATGGGAATATCTAAAATAATGACAATATGCATGTACTGTGTTTTTAACACCACTCACTTTAAGGTTACTAATGGAATGTAAAATTTCTTAAATAGGAGAAGTATATTTTGCATTATTAAAGCACAAATTTGGACTTTTAAACAGATTCTATTGATTACTCAAATTATCAAATATGAATATTAAAAATAATTATTCAAATACAAAATATAATGAATCAAACATATACCCAAGCACTATATTTTTCAAAAATTCCACAACTTTTCATCATATAAAAATGCATATAATTTGAAATATAGTTTTCATTAAATATTGGCATATACCACTTTGATCCTAGGCATTATCACTCTTAATTCTGTCATGCCCTTCTGGAAGTAACTCAAAACATCATATAAAAAGATGTTTATTATGGTTTCATTTAAAATTTAAAATACATTATGAATAGCTTTTAAGTTTAAAAATAGAAAAAATCGTTAAAGACAGTAATACATCTACTTATATTAATTTGTAGGAAATAAAAATGATAATTTTGAGAAATATGTTGCAATTTCATATTTAATACATTCATTTATAATATAAATTTAAAAGAAAAGCTGGAAATATTTGATCCACACTATGATTAGGGCCAGGTTAGAAATAATTGAGAAGGTAAAAATGGTTAAGATGGTAAATTTTACATTATGTGTATTTCAATTAAAAAAATAACTTAAAAAGGTTTTCACTCCTGCCTAGGATATGGAAAGCCAGAAGGAGTCTCAGTACACTTCTACAACAATCAAACTGCTGGATAATCTACAAAATCCTAACTTTTCTTGACACCATCAAAGAGCTAAGGAAATCTATCAAGTAAGTACCCTGAAATCTAGAAAAGACAGTTATTTCTAACGAGAGATGGGATGAAGAAAACCGTGGCTTACATGTGGCAGAATAAAGTGGGAGAGAGACATTGAATGCCATACCAAAAAAAAAAAAGGAAGATATCTGGAAGATTCCAAATATTTAAAATTTTACCCAAACACTTCTAATCCCATGGGGAATGAGCATATTTCAAAGACTATTACAAAATAGTGTTATTTTAATAAAATTTAAGTACAGCATTTTAAAAGTTGTATTATTATGCTACTTAATCAGTACTTAGAGGGAAATTTATATATTTAATGCTTATAAAAGAAAACAAGAAAGTTCTCAAATCAATGATCTGATTCCACCTTAACAATCTTAAAAAAAAAAAAAAAAGAGCAAACCAAAACCAAAGAAGGTAGAAGGAAGGATATTTTAAACATAAGAAATCAATGAATTTGATAAAAGCAAAACAATAGAGAATTACTAAAGTACTAAAACTGTCAACTCAGATTTCTATATTCAGTGAAAATATCTTCCAAAAGTGAAATTACCAGTAGACATAGTATGTGAAATGAAACCAGACTCTGACTTAAAGATGATTAAATACCAAAGACAGTTTCCACATACAAAGAAATGTGTCCATAATTTTTGATCTAAAATGGTAATGAGATAAAGTATAAGTAAACAACTTTGTTTTATTCACTATTTTTACTTCAGTGCCTTGAAGGGTAGCTGATAAAATTTAGGTGCACAAGAAACATTTTGATAAATATAAAAGGAGTAGGGATGTTTGTTTCCCTATTCTCGAGAATTCCTTTAATAATACTGTAACACAAATCTCATCCTCTATCTGCAACTAATTACTGGATTGAACATTACTATCCAAAATTGTCCCTGAGGATGCCTGAAGTTGAATCAAAGTCATGGCTCTTTACCTACTTGTCATTGGTAGGACCAAATACCTGAAATAACAATAAATGGCTGGTCAGGGATCATTTTTAATTCTCTTCCAAAGCTACAATTTATGAAGCTTGTTTAAGAGGGAAACTATTAACCTCACCAGGAATAGAACTCTTTATGTCATCAGAAAAGTGATTAGCCTCTGGATTCTGTTCTTGTGCAGGTCTTGATAACTGTGCAGAAGTGGTAAGAACAGTGTTCATGATGAGAATTAAATAGGTTACCAAATGTTTAGAGCCTTTATATTCATTTGACAGTTTATACCTCTATTGTAGCAAATGATGCTTAAGTTCAAAATACTAAATATTTTAGTTAAGAAGAATGTGGTGGTTGTTTTTGCTTTTTTGAAAATATAAAATAATAAGAAGTTTGCAAAATTCTGTAGGCAGGGTTTGGCAAATTTCAATGTGAGTATAAATCACCTCAAAAATCACTTAAGATACAGAATCTGTTTCAGCAGTTTGGGAGAAGGGTTTCAAATTTGTCATCTCTAATAATCTCCCAGGTGATGGCAATGGTGTTGGTCTATTGGGCCACACTTTGTAAAGCAACAGGCTAATATATCTTGAGTATTTAAATGCCAACAACCTGTAGAAATAAAGTAGAATACATTCAAAAAGAAGGGAGCCATGAAAGGGGCAGTAGAGTAAATTTATTCCTAGTCTTCTGGCTTCACTGCCACATCTATTATATGCCATTGTTACCTAACAAAGCACTTACTGCCCCATGCACATAGAAGCCAATGCTATGGCACTGGCTTTTGAGAAAAGAGAATGCTTTATTGTGAAGTCAACTGGCAAGGAGACAGAAGGCAGGGCTCAACTCTGTCTCCCCAATCTGGGGTTGATCTGGGGTTGGGTCAAACTCTTATGATGGTGTGTGGAAACACGGGTGGGACAGGTTTCCACTGGAGGGCTTTGGAACTTGGCAATTTATATAGTAAGGCATGGTAAAGGGAGCTTCAGTATCAATCTTCCTGGACAGTGGACCCCTTGCATCTGAAAGGGTTCCAGCATTCAGGTTCCAGTCATGTCCTCGTCCTTGGGTTCCGGGTGTTGTTTGTGGTAAAAATCTTCTCCTCTGCATATGCTTGGGCTGCATGACTTGCTGTTTTACTCTGTTGTCTCAAAAAAACAACTCAGTGTCTTGTTAGAGACAGTATAGGAACAGTTTGGGGTTGATTCTGTGGTTATACAATGAGGTAGAGTAGAGTTATGAATTTCAGAAAACTGTATGAGCAAGAAAGAGAAACCATGGACCTATCTCAACTCAATCCAACCACTATATATAAAGTCCCTAATGTAAGTACCCATTATAACTAGTTATATTAAGTCCCTAATGTAAGTACCCATTGTAACTATTATCTTGTTTGCATAGCATTTTGTTCTTCCAAAGATCAGGAACTAAAGTATTCATGTGCCCGTGTGTGTGTGAGTACGTGTGTGTGTGTAAACATATGATAGAATTTAACAAGTAATTACTGAATTATTGTATCTTTCAAGAATGACTACTATCCTGTTATGAAGTATAAAATTATGAACAAGACATGCTACCTGTCTCAAGGAGCTTAAATTTAGCTCTAAGGGAATCAAACAAATTCTTGTCACACTTATTCAGAAAGGTTGACAATTCTTTTTCTTATGCAAATTATTTATAATGTTTTATTATAACTATCTGCTATAGACTGAATGTTTGTCTCCCTCCAAAATGACTACTTATACCTAGGTTTCAAAGGAGGGAGTTGCCTGGAGCTGCAGACATGTGACCCCAGCCAGAGCGCACTGTAGGGAGGTAGCCCAGGCACAGAGCTACTGCAGGGTCTTCCGCTGAGCTGTAGGGGTGGTGTTGCCACCTCAGTTGGCCCAGAAGGCAGAGCCTTGAGCCAAAGCTTATTCTCGAGGCTTAAGGTTAAATAGAACATTCCCTGTTAGGTTCTGGATTTACCAGGAACCTGTCACTCCTTTCTTCTTTTCTGTTTTTCCCTTTTGGAATGGAATGTATATCTTAAGCCTGCCCCACCATTGTATTTTTGAAGCACATAACTTGTTTGATTTCATAGATTCACAGCTGGAGAGGAATTTGCCTCAGGGTGAATAGTACCTTGAGTCTCCACATCTGATTTAGATGAAACTTAGACTTTAAGGTTGATGCTGGAATGAGTTAATACTTTTGGGGCTATTGGAGTGGATTGAATAAATTTTGTGAGAAGGACATAAATTTTGGGGTGTGGGGCAGAATCCAATAGGCTAAATATTTGCACCCTCTCAAATTTCATATGTTGAAACCTAATCTCCAATGTGATAGTATTTGGAGGTGATGCTTCTGGGAGATAATTAGGTGATGAAGACAGAGCCCTTCTGATGGGATTAGTATCTTTATAAAAGAACCCCCCATGGAGCTACCTCACCCTGTCCACTATGTAAGGATTCAGGGAAGATGGTCGTCTATGAACCAGGAAGTGAGTTCTCATGGGACACCCAGTCTGCTGACACCTTGATCTTGGACTTCCCAGCCTCCTGAACTGTGAGACATAAATGTTTATTTTGTTTAATATTATTGTTATGATATTTTTGATACAGCAGCTTGAACAGACTAAGATACTACTTCTAAACAAAATTATCATTAAGAGCGAAAGTTACCATTTACTACACTAATTTATATGCCAGGTGCCATTATTGCTCCTTAACGAAGAGTATCCCACTTAATTCTCAAAGCAAATTTTTGAAGGAGGTACTGTTACTTATATTTTTAGATGACAAAATTGCAGCTCACAAGTTATTCCAGTTTTCTATGTGGCATAATAAACCCACCTTAGTGGAATGAAACAATCATTCATTGTCATGGTTCTAGCAGTTGACTGGGCTCAGTGGGGTAGTTCTCATTATGAAGTTGAAGGCACATGGTGGTTGGGATGGAGTCATACTAAAGACTTTCTCCCATGTCTAGCAATTGATGCCAGCTGTAGGCTGAGATCTCAGTGGAGTGTTGTTGGCTGGGGCACACACACCAAGCCCTTCCATTTAGTCTGGGATTCCTTGCTGTATGGTGTCTGGAGTCCACAGAGAGAGAGCCAGGGGGATGCTGTATTGCCTTTTATGACCTAGCCTTGAAAATCACTGTGTCAAATCTATTGCACTGTGGTCATTAGAAATGAGTCACTAAAACCATCCCATTATCAAGGGGAGTATCAAAGAATTTACAAACATGAATTTGTAGAACTACCTCTCTTATCAAGTAATTTGCCCAAAGAAAAACAGCTGGTAAATTTAAATATTAATATGGAATTGTTTTATCAGATTCCAAACTTATTTTCTTAACTATTATATCATTTTGTTTTAATTTCACAAATACCTCTAGTGAAGTATACCCTAACATTTAGACCATTCTTCAGTGGTAAGGGTAACAGAAGGAATTTAAAACAATAACAAAAAAGGACTACACTGAATGGCAGTTTCTTAAGTGGTTTTATTGAATACATGATCTTGGCAAAACTTGTCAAAAAGATTTTCTAGATGTCATTCTCCCCACTAGTAGAATATTTTGTCCAGTCTGCTCTCACTCCCATCCCCCTCTCACAGCACAACAGGACACACCCTTAGGAGTTAGACTTCCTCTGTTTGCTCCTCCAAGACTTTTATTTTATTTAATTTTATTGATATTCTATACACTACCATCAATTTAGGCTGTAAATTCTCAGAATTGAAATCCACAAATTTTCAGTTACAGATACCCTATGATAGTTTTATTTCATTTTCCCAATAAATTAATCCATGTAAAGTACTTAAAACTATGCCTGACATAGTAAGAATTCAATAAATGGTAAATGAAAAATGACTCCCAGTATTATCAAAAATAAGATTTTTAAAAATCCAAAATCACATGTATTTTTTTTATAACACATAATAGAACCATGTACTCTTTGGCTTTGACCAAAATGCCTCCAATTTTTCCTTAACAGAAAAGTTCAACATGTGCAGAAGCCCTTCTTTACTATAAAACATTTTAACTAGAAAGGCAAAGAAAGAAAATGGTCAATTAAAAATACCTTACCCTTTAAGCAGGGAACCTAGAAAATTTTACTACTTAGTGATTTCAAACAACAACAACAATGTGTATTTTATGTTTATGTAGAAATATTGAGTAAAACATCTACACTGAGACTAAGGGTCACCTTGGGAAGGCCTAGTGGCTGCCTAGATAAAGCTTTACAGGTCGTATGACTTTGATAAATACACTATAGTTCAACATTTGATTCCTAACCTTGTAGACTTAAAGTCATGACTTGTTAGCAAGCTAAGAATGGATCCATTTCTAAAGTGTGGATTTCCTTTAACCAAGTTCCCAGAGACTGAGAAATAAAACTTCCATGAGGTAGTTATTTTTCTTGTCCAAAATCCAAACTATTTTATCCCTTTAAACAAAATATATGAGAAAAAAAATCTGAAAACTTTTGAAATGTAGAAGAAATCTTGACAAGGAAAGTTAGTTATGAGAGTCAGATATTTAGTGGTGTCAGTCTTCATCATGGGAATATTCCTGCCACTGGGGCTGAGTTATATATTTTTTCTTGATCATACTCTATTGGAAATGTTTAGATCTGCTGCACAAACATTTTTCTCTGAATCTCTGTCCTCCTTCCTCCCTGCTTTCTTTCCTTCCTTTCTTTCTCTTTTTTCTTTTCTTTTAATTTTTGCTTCCATTTATGATCAAAGCCACTTCTTATTGATGCATTCTTTATTTTTTAAGATATGTTGATAATTCCATCCATTTCCTGTAAAATCTGCTGGTTTAGAAATCATTCCTTACCTGAAAAGTGATGTGCTCTATTTGTATTCTGGTACATTATACATTTAAAGTTTAAGTGATCTACAATTTCTTGGACAAAACTCATACCATTTCCATTAATGACAGTAACTATGTAACAGATTCTTTGCTAAGCAGTTTTAATAATAGTACTATGAGGAAGGTGTCATTATTATTGTTACTTATTACTGCGATGAGGAAAATGGAAAAGGGAGATGGTAAATAGCTTGCCCAACCCAACATCTTATACCTAATAAAAAACGAATCTTGGTATAGGGCTCAATATTTTACAGTAATGGAATTGGATTCTATCCTGCAGTGCAGTGAAAATGACAGGTGAATTTTTGTTTTACAAAGGTGGGAGCTTTTTGAAGAATGACTTGAAACAAGGAGAGACAAGAGGCCAAGGGATAAGAGGGATGCCAATTAGGCAGTTATTGCAGTAATCCTAGTATAATACAATAAACCTGGCACAAATGTATTGACAGTGGATTGAGGAAAGAACTCATATTCTGGGGTTACTAAAGAGTTAGTATAGGTAAGATGTCTGACTGGGTTCAAGAGGTAAAGATAAAAAGTTATCAAGAAGGAAACCCTGAGATGTCTGGTGTGGGCAGCTAGCTAGATGTTGGCAGCCTGCACTCTGATGATTAATTAATATATAAAGACCAATTAGAGAGAGGCAATGATCAGTTAAATTTAATTTTACATGTTAAAATTAAATTTCCTCTGGTATTTTCAAATAGACATATCTAGTGGAACATTTAATATAAATGTGTGGAACTCAGAGGAAATGTCTAGTTGACTAAACAGTATGAGAATCCACAGCAGGGATGTGGTAGATGATGACAGGGATGAAAATTAAATTACCCATAGATAATTTATAGAATATTAAGAAAGATGTTTGAAAACTGTGAAACACCAACATGTCTGAAGTAACGACAGAAGACCCCATGAAAATTTTATAAAGACAAAGGGATTAAGAGAGCATTTAAAAAAGAGGTTAAACGCAGTGCTGAATTTGAGTCTAGTGTTGATTTCAGGTAAGATATAAACTGAAAATAGCCAATGTCTATAGTAAGTAGGAAGTTTTTGTGACCTTGGTATCTTTAGTGTCAGTGGAATGACAGATGCTATATTGTAGTAAATTAAGGAGTGACTGGAAGGTGAGAAAGTTGGGACAATGAATGTTAGCTATAAAAATAGGATAGCAACTAGAGGAACATTTAGAATGTTAAGAAAGTGTGTGTGTCTGTATGTGTTTTCAAAGAAAAATTGCACTGGACCAAGTTATACAGGCAGGGGAAATTTTATTCAAGACTATTGCAATAGGGGAGAAAGAACTGAACTCTGCAGGAAAAAAAGGCAGAAAGACTTAAAGATTGGGCTAATGAAAAAGTACTGAATGACTTTAGGAAAGAGATTAGGCAATGTCATTAAGATATCTGCTTTGCCTTTTGGAGGACAGCGCAGGAGTCTGTGGAGCCACCCCAGGAGCCGGAGCTGTTGTATCCCCTCCTCTTCCACTTCCTGGTTGCAAACAATAAAGGTGGTCGTACCATTAAAAAAAAAAAAGATATCTGCTTTGGCTGATTGTCACTTAGTTAGGCTTCTGTCCTCTCACAGAGACTGGGAGATAGAGGCTCTATCTTTCTTGATGATTACATTTCAAAAGGATGACTGCACGTTCTCCAGAGAGGCATTCCTGGCTTGCTTGCAAGTTTTCTAAAGTATGTGTTCTAAGAAAATGATGATCAGGGGCCTATAGTTAGGAAGAAACCTGTCTAATGTTTAATCAAGCTGAGGGGAATGTTAAAGCTGTCTTGGTCAGTGTGTGCATGTGCCCTAAGATGAGACATTTTAAACTAAGGGCAAAGAACCTCAGTGGGGGGTTCACTTGAGTGAGTTTTCAGAGAAAGCAGATGGGGTAGTGGTTAAGACTTGGCAGGAAAAGAACTATTTCTTTCTTTATATTTGTGGGGAAAAGAGTGAGAACTTGTGCCAAGATAGTCCATTTTATGCCTCAAGGCAGGAAACAGAGGAAGTTAACAGTGATGAGCCTGACAATTATTTTAGGTCAACAGTGATATAGACTGAAATGTGACCTAAGTTCAATAAACTATTTCCTAACTCCTGAGCTAATGCATTAAGAGACAAAGGAGTTTTAAAGTGGAAAGGAGAGAGAGAATTTTGGACCTGGAGAAGTGTTGAATGGATGGAGTAGGGTTAAGAGGCCCTAGGAAATGATGGACGAGCAAGTAAATAAGGGGGGGGGGGCGGGGAGAAAAGCAATAGAAAAAAATGAAGGAGGTAGTATTGATTCATTCAAAATGTGTGAGACCAAGATGTAACCAGACTAACATCCAGGACACAGAGCCCATGAGAGAAACAGGCAAGCAATGGACAACAGATTATGCAAACAGAACAAAACATTTAGTTACACTGGGCCAAGGGCAAACTGATAGGAGAGGATACAAGACAAGTTTTTTCCTACAGCTGAATATTACACCTTCCCTTCTTAAAAGAGGAGAAAAAAGGATTAAACTAAAAAACAAACAAACAAAAAACAAAACAAAACAAAAAAACTAATGGCTTAAAAAAAATCTGACCAAGTTCCTGATGTCTCCTTAAGCCTTCTTCTATATACTCCCTTACACCCCATCAAGCTACAAGATCAGCACAGACCTGTGAGGCCTATAGAAATTTGAGCATGAAACCTTGAAAGAAAAAAAAATACAGAAGCTATCTTTCTTCAGTTAAATTACTGCTTCTCCTACTTCCTCTTTCTTGTGCCTCAGTACTGTAAAAACAGGGCAATACTAATTCAGGAGACCATCATTTGATCCTTCACTAATTGATGTGTAACTTTTTACAAATTAGCTAGATTCTTTATACTACTGTTTCCTTATCTGTAAAATTGGGGGTGGGCTAGAGTGTCCTCTAAAGGTGACTTTCATATCTGAAGTATTATGGTTCTTGCTATCTACATATGAGTGCTGTTCCAAGTTATCTTGAGTTAATCTGCTTTTCTAAATATAGTACTTATACCTAGGAACACCGGGAAGACTGCAGTGCAATAAGTTAAAATTAGGTTGTAGATCTCTCAGTCCTCCTGTCAACCAATGTCTCAACCAACAGTCACCAGGAATAATTTTTTTCTTCTTTTATTTTTAGTGTTCTTATTGTGAACAAAATTTCAAACTCACCTGATAAAATCTACACCACCTAAAGATTTTAATTGCCATGAGATAGATGAGACTTTATTTATTAGTGTTATTCTTTTAAGCAACTGATGAATATAAAATATCAACACTGTGTATCAATATAAATGTCTCTTAATGCTGGTAACAGTTTAACATAAAATCTTCTACAAATTAGTTAATCAGACTTAAAAAAGACAAAACAAAATAAAACCCTTAACAGATTAACGTAAATCAGCAAATATATTTTGAATGTCCTTTGTAACACAAAATCACAAGTTGGTTAATTAAAAATATATCTAAGAATAAATCCAGAGGAAATTATGTTCCTTTAGGAATGAAGCAGATAAGTTTTAACTTTGTAAGCACATTCAACAAACAAATATGTTTTATTTCCAATTGGAAAAGCCACTGTATCTGTCCCTGTAGGTCACAGAGCAATGTGAGTGGCATGAAGGCAAGACAATAAAGATTCAGAAACTGGTTGATGAAGACCATAACCTTAATGACCATATGGTTAGAAGAATTAAAAACAAGGTATTCCTGAAGGACTCAGTGTGGGAGAAAGTGAAGCAAATAATTTGGTAGAACAGTTCAAGAACGTTTTTTTCTAAATTTCATTCAACAATGTGATACAAACCTCCATCCTTGTAGAATTTTAAAAAATGATTAGTATTTGAACCTTCTAGAAAGATTTTTAAAATAAAGATGAGCCAACATAATAGAAAAGCAGAAAACAGGTGATTTCAGCTGTTATTTTTATAACTTAAATCTTTCCAATTTTTTGTCTTTCCATCTATAACAATCATTTCTAGTGAACTTGCCATTCAATTTGTCTTGAGTTATTTTGTGTAAAGAAATGTACTGACCTTACAGTACTGTCAAGCTTTGTCTGGGAACATTTGTTAGCATAGCCACCTATTAAGCATCCTATGTTGTCTTGAATTATATCAGAAAAGAATGTGTATTTAGAAAACGATTGATGAGGGGCAAAAAGCCCCCAATATTTCTTTTAAGAGCTTATTATGAAACTTCTGGACAGAATGTTCTAGAACTTGTGGTGAAGGCCTGGATACATAGGACAAGGGCCACCTTGTCCTACATGCTCATCTTCCTTTATTTCATTCAGTAGGATCTCACTGCAGAACTGTTCTACTAAAATCAACACTTCTCAAACATTTTGTATCCAAAGTTTTCCTGAAATGGATTACTTAGCCTGCCACCTGCTTGACGTAGAATATGATGCATTCAACTTGGCATGTCTTGGTCTCTTTAAGATTATTACTTTTCATTTCTTTCAGTTATTCTTTGCAACCAGAAAGGTTGTTAGTAATGTCTAGCCCAAGACATAAATGGATCTCTTATAAGGAAAATCCTTGAGTTATTTTGTACATTAACTTTGCATAAATGTAAGACTAAAAAAGTGGTTAAGAGCTTGTGATCTGGAACCAAACTGCCTGGTTCAACTTCTTGCCATGTCAGTAGTTACATGAAATTGGTCATATTACTTAACGTCACTTTTCTCAGGTTTACTCATCTGTAAAACTGGGCATAAATAATAAAACATACTTAATATGATTTTATGAAAGTTAACTGAATCAATATCTATAAAGTACTTAAAACGATGCTTGTCACAAAATAAATACAATTGGTTGCTCTTACTATCCATTCAAGTTATGCTGATTTTCTTTTTCTTCTGTTTTCTTAGTAGTATTTAAAAATTAGGGCCACCAAAAAAAATCCTTCTGATATATGTTATTATGTTCAATAAAAATCTTGAAAGCTATTTTAGTTGTATTAAAAATTCAAGGAAGACACAAGTCCTTCTGAACTCTCAGTAATGAACAACTCTAAGGCAGCCTTATGTGAGGTCTTGTATTACAGAATTTGTTGTATCTTTTCCCTCAGCAGATTGTGAGTTTATTGACAGCATGGACTTTTTATTTCCTTATCTGCTATGCATTTTTATAGGATTTACCAATTTTAGTACCTGACATGTAAATGGCCTTCCTTCACAGAAAACTTTCCTGCCTGTTGCCCTTCTTTTCTGAAGGATCATGCTAAAGCAAATATGTTCTGTAATGTAACTCTCCCCAGGGGCAGTTACATGATCAAGTATAGAGATATTTACTAAGGACAGGCATTGTCAAAGACTGATGAGGTGACCTGGATACAAAGCTCTCCCCCAAAACAAGGATGCTGGTGATTAGCTTAGTCCATTATAATTGTTTTCCTACAGATTTGGACTGGGATGCCTTCTGTGGGTGTCATTAGGGGTTGAGGGAATAAATTTAGCCTTATCTTTTCTTCTTACTCTATTTTTTTGTCAGCTCCTTAATTTTACCTACTAGTGGTGATTTGAGTAGACATTTGTTAGTTTATTCCTTTGGAACAAATGTCTTTGAATATTTGTACTTGAAACTAAGACACGAGTAAGCAATTAATGATATATTAATCTATTGGTTTAAATAACTCATTAACATATAAAAAGCTTCTCAGTGGAAACATTTTAACATCTGCCTGACACAACTATTTCCCTTGACTGCCCTTCTTTCTTTCCATGTGGGGATTTTAAGAGCCTGGAATTTTCATTGAAGGTTATATTTTAATAGCTGATTCAATCTCTTCAATAGAATCAGAATTTCTATGTCTTCTTGTGTCAGGATTTCATCAGTTGTATAATTTCAAGAATTTATTGATTTCATCCAAATTGGCAAAATTATTGACATATAATTGTAAGTAATATCTTCTTAATGTCTTTTAAATATTTTTAAATTTCTCTTTTGGTCATTTGTGTTTCTCTCCTTTTTCTTGAATGATCTTGCAACAGGTTTTTTCAAAATTATTATGTTAAAAAAGCATTACTAAAGATGTTAAAATTTTTTTTTAAAAAAAGCATTACTATAAGTCCATAGTTTATTCATATTTTATTTGTTTTTATGTACTGTCATATTTTCATACTAGTATCTCATCCAGAATATATCATATTTCATGGTCATGTTTCATTATTTCCCTACTGTCTGTGACAGTTCCTCAAACTTTCCTTGACTTTGATGACCTTGACCATTTTGAAGGGTACTGGTCAGGTGTTTTAAACTGGGATTTATCTGATGAAATTTTCATGACTACACTAGGGTTATGGAGTTTGGGGAGGAAAGCCATAGAAATAAAATGCTTTTCTTATTGCAACAGTGTTGATGCTAACCTTGACCACCTGGCTGAGGTAGTGTTTGCTGGGTTTCCCATGTATAAAATTATTCCTTTTTTCTCCCCTTTCCATTCTATATTCTTTTAAAGAAAGTCACTATGTGTAGTCCACACATGAGGAGTAGGAAGTTATGATCTACCCTCTTGAGGGAAGAATATCTACATCAATTATTCAGGATTCTTCTGTGCAAGAGATTTGTCTATTCTCTCCCATTTATTTATTTATATCATTAATCACTTATTTCTATCAGTATGGGATTTGGATATTTACTTTATTCTTTGGCTATTTATGTATTTTGTTGCTCAAGTTGTTTCAGTTTGGGCCATTGAAAATTCTGTCAGTTGGCTCCTATGTCTTTTTGACGTCTTGTACATACTTATTTCTTTATAAGTAAGGTTTTTGTTGGTCTCCCTGAACTATTTGGCTTCTTTCAAGATTCTTTTGTTTTGTCTTCAGTTTTCTGCAGTTTTTATATGATATTCCTAGGTGTAGATTTTTTTGATATTTATTCTGTTTATTGTTCTCTGACGTCTCTGATCTAGGTTTGGTGTCTGTCATTAGTTTTGAAATATCCTTAGTCATCATTACTGACATATTTCTTCTGCTTCATTCACTCTTTTGTTCTCCTTCTGGTATTCCCATTGCCCATATGTTATAGCTTTTGTAATTGTTCTTGGATGGTCTGTTGCATTTTTTTTTAATTCATTTTTCTCTTTGCATTTTTGTTTTGGAAGTTTCTATTGACATAATTTCAAGCTCACTAATTCTGTGTCCAGTCTATTGATAAGCATGCTAAAGGTATTCTTCATTTTTGTTACCTTTAAAAAAAAAATCAGACATTTCTTAATGATTCTTAGAGGTTATATCCCTCTCCTTATATTACTCATCAATTCTTGAATGTTGTTTACTTTTTCCAATGGAGCCTATACCAAAATCCATATTTGTTTTCTGGGGCTACCTTAACAAAAAGTCAGAGCCTGAGAGGCATAAGCAACAGAAATTTATTTTCTCACAATTGTGGAGGCTAGAAGTCCAAGCTCAAGATATCAGCTGGCTTAGTTTCTTCTGAGACCTCTGTCTTTGGCTTGCAGATGACTGCCTTCTTGCCTTGTCCTCACATAGTCTTTCCTATTTGCTTCCTGGGGTGATTCCTCCTGATTACCAAGAAAAAATTCACTGCTATTTCACAATGGAGGTAAGGAAGAGTATGTCTAGAATATAAGAGGTCCATTAGGGCATCTCTTAGTACTATCATTCCCTGTGATTAAAGTCAATGGAAAACTTCATCAACCCAAACCAATTTTTTCGTTGATGTTTGATTTTCAAATCAGCTTGTGTTCATTTCAGGTATTTGCAAAGAATGCATATTTTACATTCTGCAGTTTGAAGGTACAGTGTAAATTAGATCAAATTGTTAATTGTATTGTTCAAATTTCCTAAATCTTTACAAGAGCTTTGTCTACTTAGTCTATCACTGAGAGAAATGTGCCAAATCTCACACAAAGTTTATGAAATTGATGATTTCTATTTTACTATCTATATTTAAGCCATTTTATTTTATATACAGATGTGCAATTATTACATACATATTCCTGTTACACCAAACTTTCATCCTTATGAAATGGCTCTTTACCTCTATTAATGATTTTTGATTTAAAAATCTCCTTTGATATTTATATAGCTACTCACACCTTCTTCAGGTTGGTTGTTGGCATGGTATAGGTTTTTCCATCTTTTTTACTTTTAGTCTTTATTTGTCTTTATATATATAAGCAAAATGCAGTTGGATTTTTTCCAGCTTTATTGTGCTATAATTGAAAAATAACATTGTATAAGTTTAAGGTATATAACATGATGATTTGATACACATATATATTGTGAAATGAGTATCACAGAAAGGTTAGTTAACATTTATCACTCAGCATAATTACAATTTTGGGGGTGGGGGGTGGGTGGTAAGAACATTTAAGATCCACCCTCTTAGCAACCTTTAAGTATATAATACAGTATTGTTAACTATAGTAACCTTGCTGTATCTTAGATCCCCAGAACTTAATCACCTTATAACTGAAAGTTTGTACCTATTGACCAACATCTCAGCATCCTCACCAACACTTGTTACCTCTTGTCTTTTTGATAATAGCCATTCTAATAGGTGTGAGGTGATATCTCACTGTGGTTTTGACTTGCAATTCCCTGATGATTAGTGATGTTGATTATCTTTTCATGCACCTGTTGGCCATTTGTGTGTTTTCTTTGGAAAAATGTCTATTCAAGTCCTCTCTCCATTTTTTAATTGGATTGTTTTTTTTCTGTTGAGTTTTATGAGTTGCTTATATATTTTAGATATTATCCCTTATCAGGTACATGATTTGCAAATATTTTCTCCCATTCCTAAGGTTGCCTTTTCTTTTCATTTCATTGATTGTTTCTCTTTGCTGTGCAGAAGCCTTTTATTTGATGTAGTTCCACTTATTTTTGCTTTGTGGTTTGTGCATTTGGTGTCAAATCTAAAAATTTGTTGTCAAGACCAATGTTTTTTGATTTTATGGTTTTTTGGTTTCAGTTCTTACATTTAAGTGTTTAATCCATGTCAAGTTAGATTTTGTGAGTGGTGCAAGATAGTGGTCCAATTTCATTCTTTTGTCTGTGAATATCCAATTTTCCCAGCATCATTTATTATAAAGACTATCTGTTCCCTATTGAGTATTCTTAGCTCCCTTGTAAAATATTAGTTGAGTGTTTTGGATTTTGTTTTGGTTTCTTAATTTGTTTTAATCAATTCTCATAGTCTTAGCCTCTTCTTTGAAGTATTTATTATATTTATATTATACTTTTTTTCTATTTGGGCCACATTTATCATTCCTTGAGTATACGGAGATTTTTAAAATCTATGCTTAATATATTTCATCCATTGTGGAAAATCTTTGTTCATTATCTTTTCAAATATTACTTCTATCCAATTCTTTCCTCTCTTTCTGGGACCCCCAATAAACATATGTATAAACATTTTTAAATTACATCACTCATGTCTTTACATCCTTTTCACATTTTTCCAGTTTGACCGTCTCTGTGGGTCGGTTTATATGTGATCTATTGATCTATTTTTTAGTTCATTAATAGTGCCTTGTACTCTGTTTTTTTTTTTTTGTTGTTGTTGTTGCGGTACACGGGCCTCTCACTGTTGTGGCCATTCCCGTTGTGGAGCACAGGCTCTGGACGCGCAGGCTCAGCGGCCATGGCTCACGGGCCCAGCCGGTCCGCGGCATGTGGGATCCTCCCAGACCGGGGCACAAACCCATGTCTCCTGCATCAGTAGGGGGACTCTCAACCACTGCGCCACCAGGGAAGCCCACTCTGTTTGTTTTTAAATCCAGTTTTTGAATTTTATATAAAGTATTGTATTTTGTACTATAAAGTGTTTGATATTTTGTTTAGAAATAATTTTCTTATGAAATTAATATTTTTCCATATTTTCCCTCTGTATTCTTCTGTTTTCTTCACAATCCTGTCTGATGACTGTAATATGTGGCTTACATGTATGTAGTTTCAGTCAGTTTTTGTCTTGGTTTTCCCCCATATGGTACTGTCTTTTGAAATGCCTAGTAATGCATGATTCAATACTAGAAATAATTATTTATTGGTGATGTTATTTTTCTCTAGTGAGTATTTATTCTCTTATTTTTTTGAGGCTGATAGAGGGAAAGCTTTTCAGGTTAATTCAATCAGGTATGGAGCTGAGATAAGACTTGGGTTCAATTTGGTAAGAACTACTCTACCACTAAATTTCCCCATTGCTTATGGTATAGAACATCAGGGCATTCAAGTGATATCATGGTATGTTCACCAAGGTGCCACTCCCTTACATAGGACCTAAACTCAAATCTTTGCCTACTGGAAAACTCTAATTTTCAGAGGTTTGAGGTAGCTCTTTGACCTTCTGTGCTCTGCAGCTTTAGAATTTGGTAAATGTCTTGAGGTGTAAACTGATGGTGTGTTTGAAGCCTATCATTTTATCATACCAATATTGTCACTCCAGCTCTACAGGACCATTAAATGTTCCCCTGGTTCTGCTCGTTCCCGGCTGTGACCCTCTCTCCAGATGAAGCTAGATTCTCATCCATTTGCCCTCATCAGAACTAGAAATGCTTCCAAGGAAAGAGAAACTATTGAACTGTGATTCACACTCACCAGGAATTTTAGTCTTTTTTATCCCTCATTGCTTCAAAAATCTTTGATGCCTTTAAACAGACACTTTAAAAGCAAATCTATCTTGGCCTTTTCTAGTGTGTTTGCTGAATACTGCCATTCAATCAGGAAATAGAAATCTGTTGGTACTATTTTTAATGAATATATACCATCACTTGGAACCACTGTCAGGGCCTGTGGCCCAGCTCTGATCTAGGTTTACATCCAATATTTTTCGATCCTCCTTTTCACTTCCCTTTGCATGAAATTCTTTAAAATTAAATCTATTCATGTCACTCTTTTTTATAGTTATACAGTTTAAAAAATTCATGTTTCAAAAATATTATTTAACAATGATGACACTTTTCTAGTCATTGACTTCAGTACCTAGGAAAGGTGCAAATATGAGTGAGACATAGTCCCTGTATTCTATGTACATAAACATCACGTATCGCTATTCTCACTACGATCAACATTACTTTCACCATGACTACTCCTCATTCCTCAAAATACCATGATCTAAAATTATATATTTGTTTTCAAAAGGTACTAAGGTTATTTTGCCCTTACTTCTTTTTATATATGGAACATCTTTCCCCACTTATATATAACACTTAATCTTCTTAAATATTCTGCACAGTTGCCAACTCAATGAACACATCTCTA
This sequence comes from Orcinus orca, assembly GCF_937001465.1. Lineage (NCBI taxonomy): Eukaryota > Metazoa > Chordata > Mammalia > Artiodactyla > Delphinidae > Orcinus > Orcinus orca. The sequence goes on from NC_064560.1 coordinate 149,654,021, forward strand.
AACCATATCGCTTCCTTCTTCTCATCCCTCTGTATGCTGATTAGGGAAAATGCCTTCTTTCAAAATATATTTGACTTCTCACAAAAATTTTAGACTGATTAGTCTGAAAATCCTAAATAATTATTTTCTACTATATATATATATATATAATTATTCTCTAATATATATATATATATATAGATAACAGTTTGTAATTTACATCAAATTCCATACAATAAATAGATTAGATTCTCTGAAGGAGTAATTGGGGATCATATTTTTAACAAGTATTAGTTAAACCCTTTATGTTTTTGGTATAAAGTAGTTCAAGTCACACTTAGTAAGGCATGAAAAATTGCCATAGATATTAAAAATTATGTTTTCTCTTCTTAACATATTAATGTAAAATATTTATTTGTAACCATATACTTAAATAGATGCTTCTATTGAGATGCCAGTTGTACTTAATAGTAGCTTCTCAGGCAAAAACACCTCATCGTTAATTAACATATGGATTATTACTTCTTATTCTGAAACTTATTTGCAAAGGTTTTTACCTATTAATTTAAGGACCAGATCATTTACTACCAGGGTAATAACATTCCTTGTTTTAAGTATCATATGTGTCTATAAAATCAAATATTATTTGCAATACAAATGTCTCTGTCCTTAATAAAGTGAGTTCTGTGGATTAAGATTCTGATAAATGAAAATTTTCAGCCAAAATGAAGCTAATTTCAGAATATATAGTAGAAAATTTATGTCCTTAATACTTTATTATGTCAAATGATTTAGGGAGTTACATCAGAAGCATGTTTTCAATATTTCTGTGCCATACACAAAGGAGCAATTGGAGCCATGTGTTGTAAAGGTGAATTAGGGTTTATTGGAGATTTAAAACAATAAAAGAGCAGAAAACAAATTATTTCCTATTAAGTATACAGAGACGTATACTTGAACCAGGCATTACTGAACTGGACACACCATGGAGAAGACTCCAGAAGAAGGAATGAATCCACATAAAATTCTGCATATTTATAGGAACATCAGGGAAGGAGATATCTGGGAGACTGGGAACTTCTTAGTTGAGAAAGTCGACTCGTTAGAGAAGGGAATTTTGTACCAACCTGTCTTTTACTGATATAACTCAGGTTCCTGAACAAGTTCCTTGCTAACCTTCTGAGAGGGGAAAGCCATAAGGCTTTAGAGCCTCTGAGTTCATCTTTCCTCATTCTAATCTTGATTTAACCCTGGATATCATCAAAAATATTCTAAATTTCAGTTTTTAATAACTTCACAGCATGGAGTTGCATCAAGTTACTAAACACATGTATAAATATCTGTGTTCAAAATCTACACCTCTTTAGGTGTTTAGAATTAAAGTGTTTGGGTTATTTATTACTTTCAGTTCATGGAGGGTTAACCCATTAATGAAGATAAATAATTTCCATTGTGACTGTATAAAAAGAAGAAAGGAAGCAATGTGATTAGAATTCACTTTGGAGATATTTTCAATAAGGAAGAACTCATCATTTAAGTATGGAATATAAATAGCAAATTAGACCCATTTTGAAAAGTATAGGTTTCCTTGAGATCAATTTAATGCATGGTCAGTCCAGTTTCAATGAGTTTCAATGAAACATATGACAATCCTGCAGCTTGTGGAATGAAAACCACATTCACAGAAAGATAGACAAAATGAAAAGGCAGAGGGCTATGTATCAGATGAAGAACAAAATAAAAACCCAGGAAAACAACTAAATGCAGGTAGAGATAGGCAACCTTTCAGAAAAAGAATTCAGAATAATAATAATGAAGATGATCCAGGACCTCAGAAAAAGAATGGAGGCAAAGATCGATACAAGAAATGTTTAAAAAAGACCTAGAAGAATTAAAGAACAAACAAACAGAGAGGGACAATACAATAACTGAAATGAAAAATACACTAGAAGGAATCAATAGCAGAATAATTGAAGCAGAAGAACGGATAAGTGACCTGGAAGACAGAATGGTGGAATTCATTGTCATGGGACAGAATAAAGAAAAAAGAATGAAAATAAATTAAGACAGCCTAACAGACATCTGGGACAACATTAAATGCACCAACGTTCACCTTATAGGGGTCCCAGAAGGTGAAGAGAGAGAGAAAGGACCCAGGAAAATATTTGAAGAGATTATAGATGAAAACTTCCCTAACATGGGAAAAGAACTAGCCACCTAAGTCCAGGAAGTGCAGAGAGTCCCAGGCAGGATAAACACAAGGAGAAACATGCCAAGACACATAGTGATCAAATTGACAAAAATTAAAGAGAAAGAAAAATTATTAAAAGCAACAAGGGAGAAAAGACAAATAACATACAAGGGAACTCCCATAAGGTTAACAGCTGATTTCTCAGCAGAAACTCTGCAAGACAGAAGGGAGTGACACAATATATTTAAAGTGATGAAAGGGAAACTTACAATCAAGTTTACTCTAGCCAGCAAGGATCTCATTCAGATTCAATGGAGAAATTAAAAGTTTATAGACAAGCAAAAGCTAAGACAACTTAGTATCGTCAAACCACCTCTACAAGAAATGCTGAAGGAACTTCTCTAAGTGGGAAACACAGGAGAAGAAAAGGATGTACAAAAAGAAATCCAAAACAATTAAGAAAATGGTAATAGAAACATACATATCGATAGTTAACTTAAATGTGAATGGATAAAAAGCTCCAACCAAAAGACACAGGCTCGCTGAATGGATACAAAAACAAGACCCATATATATTCTGTCTACAAGAGACCCACTTCAGATCTAAGGACACATACAGACTGAAAGTGAGGGGATGGAAAACAGATATTCCATGCAAATGGAAATCAAAAGAAAGCTGGAGTAGCAGTACTCATATCAGATAAAATAGACTTTAAAATGAAGAATGTTATAAGAGACAAGGAAAGACACTACATAATGATCAAGGGATCATCCAACAAGAAGATATAGCAATTATAAATATATATACACCCAACATAGGAGCACCTCATTACATAAGGCAAATCCTAACAGCTATAAAAGAAGAGATCAACAGTAACAGAATAATAGTGGCGGACTTTAAAACCTCTCTTTCACCAATGGACAGATCATCCAAATAGAAAATTGATAAAGAAACACAAGCTTTAAATGACACAATAGACCAGATAGATTTGATTGATATTTATAGGACATTCCATCCAAAACAGCAGATTACACTTTCTTCTCAACTGCACATGGAACATTCTCCAGGATAGATCATATCTTGGGTCACAAATCAAGCCTTGATAAATTAAAAAAAAAAAATTGAAATCATATCAAGCATCTTTTCTGACCACAATGCTATGAGATCAGAAATCAATTACAGGGGAAAAAATGTAAAAAACACAAACACATGGAGGCAAAACAATACGTTACTCCATAGCCAAGAGATCACTGAAGAAATCAAAAAGGAAATCAAAATATACCTAGAGACAAATGACAACAAAAACATGATGATCCAAAACCTATGGGATGCAGCAAAAGCAGTTCTAAGAGGGAAGTTTATAGCAATACAATCCTACCTCAGGAGACAAAAAAAGTCTCAAATAAACCATCTAACCTTACACCTAAAGGAACTAGAGGAGAAGAACAAACAAAACCCAAAGTTAGTAGAAGAAAAGAAATCATAAAGATCAGAGCAAAATAAATGAAATAGAGACAAAGAAAACAATAGCAAAGATCAATATAACTAAGAGCTGGTTCTTTCAGAAGGTAACTAAAATTGATAAAACTTTAGCCAGACCAATCAAGAAAAAGAGGGAGAGGAATCAAATCAATAAAATTAGAAATGAAAAAGGGTAAGCTACAACAGACATCACAGAAATACAAAGCATCATAAGAGACTACTACAAGCAACTCTATGCCAAAAAATGTACAACTGGAAGAAATGAACAAATTCTTAGAAAGGTATAACAGTCCAAGACTGAACCAGGAAGAAATAGAAAATATGAACAGACCAATCACAATGAATGAAATTGAAACTGTGATTAAAAATCTTCCAACACACAAAAGTCCAGGACCAGATGGCTTCACAGGTGAATTCTATCAAACATTTAGAGAAGAGCTAACACCCAACCTTCTCAAACTCTTGAAAAGAATTGCAGAGGAAGGAACACTCCCAAACTCGTTCTACAAGGCCACCATCACCCTGATACCAAAACCAGACAAAGATACTACAAAAGAAGAAAATTACAGGCCAATATCACTGATTAATATAGATGAAAAAATCCTCAACAAAACACTAGCAAACAGAATCCAGCAACACACTAAAAGCCTCATGCACCATGACCAAGTGGGATTTACCCCAGGGAAGCAAGAATTCTTCAATATACCCAAATCAATCAATGTGATACACCATATTAACAAATTAAAGAATAAAAACCATATGATCATCTCAGTAGATGCAGAAAAAGCTTTTGACAAAATTCAACACCAATTTATGATAAAAACTCTCCAGAAAGTGGGCATAGAGGGAACCTACCTCAACATAATAAAGACCATATACAACAAGCCCACAGCCAACATCATTCTCAATGGTGAAAAACTGAAACCATTTCCTCTAAGATCAGGAACAAGACAAGGATGTCCACTCTTACCACTATTGTTCAACATAGTTTTGGAAGTCCTAGCCATGGCAATCAGAGAAGAAAAAGAAATAAAAGGAATAAAAATTGGAAAAGAAGAAGTAAAACTGTCATTGTTTGCAGATGACTTGATACTATACATAGAAAATCCTAAAGATGCCACAAGAAGACTCATAGAGCTAATCAATGAATTTGGTAAAGTTGCAGGACACAAAATTAATAAACAGAAGTCTCTTGCATTCCTATACACTAACAATGAAAGATAAGAAAGAGAAATTAAGGAAACAAAACCATTCATCATTGCAAAAAAAGAATAAAATACCTAGGAATAAACCTACCTAAGGAGGTCAAAGACCTGTACTCAGAAAACTATAAGACACTGATGAAAGAAATCAAAGATGACACAAACAGATGGAGAGATATACCATATTCTTGGATTGGAAGAATCAATATTGTCAAAATGATATACTACCTAAAGCAATCTACGATTCAATGCAATCCCTATCAAATTATCAATGGCATTTTTAACAGAACTAGAACAAAAAATCTTAAAGTTTGTAATGAGACACAAAGGACCCCACATAACCAAAGCAATCCTGAGGGGAAAAAAATGGAGCTGGAGGAATCAGACTATCTGACTTCAGACTATAATACAAAGCTACAGTAATCAAGATAGTATGGTACTGGCACAAAAACAGTAATATAGATCAATGGAACAGGATAGAAACCCAGAGATAAACCCACGCACCTATGGTCAACTAATCTATGACAAAGGAGACAAGGGTATACAATGGAGAAAAGACAGTCTCTTTAATAAATAATGCTGGGAAAACTGAGCAGCTACATGTAAAAGAATGAAATTAGAACACTCCCTAACACCATACACAAAAAATAAACACAAAATGAATTAAAGATCTAAATGTAAGACCTGAAACTATAAAACTCTTAGAGGAAAACATAGGCAGAACACTCTTTGACATAAATCACAGCAAGATCTTTTTTGACCCACCTACTAGAGTAATGGAAATAAAAACAAAAATAAACAGATGGGACTTAATGAAACTTAAAAGCTTTTTCACAGCAAAGGAAGCTATAATCAAGATGAAAAGACAATCCTCAGATTGGGAGAAAATATTTGCAAATGAATCAATGAACAAAGGATTAATCTCCAACATATATAAACAGCTCATGCAGCTCAATATGAAAAAAAAAAACAACCCAATCAAAAAATGGGCAGAAGACCTAAATAGACATTTCTCCAAAGAAGACACACAGATGACTAAGAGGCACGTGAAAAGCTGCCCAACATCACTAATTATTAGAGAAATGCAAATCGAAACTACAATGAGGTATCACCTCACACTGGTTAGAATGGGCATCATCAGAAAATCTACAAACAACAAATGCTGGAGAGGGTGTGGAGAAAAGGGAATCCTCTTGCACAGTTGGTGGGAATGTAAGTTGATACAGCCACTATGGAGAACAGTATGGAGATTCCTTAAAATACTAAAAATAGTACTACCATATGACTCAGCAATCCCACTACTGGCATATACCCAGAGAAAACCATATTCAAAAAGACACATGCACCCCAGTGTTCATTGCAGCACTATTTATAATAGCCAGGTCATCGAAGCAACCTAAATATCCATCAACAGATGAATTGATAAAGAAGATGTGGAATATTACTCAGCCATATAAAGGAACGAAATTGGGTCATTTGTAGAGACGTGGATGGACCTAGATATTTTCATACAGAGTGAAGTAACTCAGAAAGAGGAAAACAAATATCATATATTAATGCATATATGTGGAACCTAGAAAAATGGTACAGATGAACCAGTTTGCAGGGCAGAAATAGAGACACAGATGTAGAGAACAAACAGATGGACACCAAGTGGGAGGTGGTGGTGGTGGGATGAATTGGGAGATTGGGATTGACATATATACACTAATATGTATAAAATAGATAACTAATTAAAAAAAGAAAGAAACATATACTTAAGAAGCCTTAACCATAATCGGTATGATTTTATTTATTAGAGAATGTTGTATTGCTTAATTCGCAGATTAAATTGTAGGAACCTAGATCATTTTTTAGTTCTTCCTTTTCTTCTAGATATAATGAGACCATCACAGTGCTATTGTTCTTAATTTTCTCTTTATCTCCTATCAAGTTATTATTTAAGTGCTTTCACATTCTTGGGAGCATAGTGTTTAATGATAGTGATTGTGTTTTCTTATCTATAGGCAGACACGTAGATTAGAAAGTTCCCTTAAATTGATATATACCTCCCTACTCAATTCTCAATTCTGGTAAAGCTTATTATTCAATCTCAGCAACTGTGAAGAGAACTCTAGATTCCAAAGGCAACCTGTATTGAAGTGATCTTTGCTGGTGTTAAGATACTAAGAATAGTGTATTGCAGGTATTTCAAGAGCTGAGAACTTTTAGAACGTGTGTTAGTCCTTAATTGTCAGTGCCTTTCACATATTGGTATGCAGAACTTAGAAGTACTTAAAGCATTCTGAGGCTGCTGAGATGACACTGCAGGATGTTCTTAAAAGATTACATAAACTTGTTGCCCTTTCGTGCCATTCTCTAGGAGTCTGCATGGCTACCAAGTAATATCACTTCAGCTCCAGTATTTTTCCTGACATGGAATGGATGCTTTTATTATTAATTTTTTTTGTCCCACCTGAAAGAGAGTAGAAGTTTTGTTTTTCTTTTAATATCTTTAAAGATATCTGTTCTTCCAAGGAAAAATATGGGCCAAGGAATGACTATAATGTGCCTTTTATTTGTTACATGTTGGAACAAGTAATAGTTTTGGCAGAAGAAGGTGATGCATTGAATTGATATTCTTTTTTTTCTTTAAAAAATATTTTCGGATCAATTTTGGAACAAAAATATTTTCCACCTGGTAAATTTTAACTACTATAAATGTGTATCCAAAATCACCACAGTTTTCTTATCCCTTAAGTTACCACAGGGATTTAAAAAAAAATACCGTAAGGGTTGTAAGGCCAGTAATTTGGAAAGTGTTCTGCCATACTGCATATGCAGATCATGGATATACAGCTACTCATGACAGAAAATTAACAGACTGCTTTAATGACCTTCTGATTTTTCCCTGTTTTTCAAGCAGCTGACTCAATCCCCAACAGCTATCGTTAAACAGAGCAATCTGTCAAGGAAGATAGCTGCTCTTGTTAATTCTGTAAACCACCATGTTGGTCTTTCCTATTGTGCTCTGTGGCTGACACAATCTTGAAGGCTTTTTGCCAAAGCAAACTGCCAGGGGATAAAACTCTAAACAAGCAGCTGGTGGAATGAAGCTGAAGATGCTTGTGCACCATAGCATCATGTCACCATTTTCAGTTTGGAAACAGGCTGTCCTGGAGCAAATACAATAGAGAAATACTATCATGTTTGTAAGTAAAAACAAACAAACAAACAAAAAAACCCCAAGGATTCTGGCATTACATTCGGTAACTGAATTTCATAATAGATCAGTTGGAATTTACTCTTTTATAATTCTGGGGATAAATGCTTCAAGCAGTTTGGTTTCTTTAAACCCATTATCAGTCAAGTCAAATTCTCTTGTTAAATGAACATCTCCTATTCTTATGTGCCCTCTCAGCTTCCTGCCATAATAGATTATACCCCTCACCTATAGACCATTTTGGAGGCAGTTCCTCTGTGTTTAAAGAGAACCAATTTATATGCAATATAGAAATAGCTGAATCCAGTAATGAGACTAATTTTATATGCATTTTTCTTTTAATCTAGCAAAACATTTTTCAGTATAGTTGCTATGTAATGTTTGTGTCTGGTTTGAGGTACATAAATAACAGTGGAAATCAGAAGGAAGCTAAATCTCTAATTAGGATAACTTCTAAGAACTCACACATTGTATAAAAATAAATTGCTGAGTTTATTTTGCAATCAGTAATTTTATGATATCCCTACTTTTCTGATTGTGGAAGTGTAAAGCCTCTCTTTCTCTGAGTACACAAGGTTTTAAAAATACACAATTATTATTATTAATTTATGTGGATTGAGAGTTAATCTCCTTTCTCATTTTCCCTCTTGTCCTTCCTTCTCTGTGACATTTAAGTTCCCATATGATAATAAGGAGAATGTCATTTAGTCTTTCTCTTTTCTTCTACCATAGTTTTTCATCTAGCTATTAGTTAATTTATGACTATCTACACTTTTGACTATCTTTAAGATCAAGAGAAATAAGGCAATTATTGGGCATTGGAATATAGTCCACATCTCTTGAAAGATTAGAACTCACAAGCTGAAAGTCCAAACATTTCTCTCCATCTGTACAAAAGGTTTTTGCCTGATTTCCATGAAAAATTAGAATTCCCTTGCCCTGTCCCATTTTAGAGACATTCTCTTATTAAAAAACTTATTATTAAAGACATTCTAAGAGAAGAAAACTGACCCTCTAAATGAAATATATGTATTTCATACAGTTTTCACTGGCAATGAAATGACAGAAAAATCAATTTTAATAAACATTTGGGCATTTCTGGGTCATTTTGATTGCACTTTGGTTGTAAGAGCTGGAAATGGTGACACGTAAATTCATTTTTCATAAAAAAATTTAGAAATACTGCATAAACTTTCATCTTTAGTAAGATAAATCTCCCATAAAGCAGTTTTATACTACCTGATATCCTGACTGCCCAAGCAATAGATTTGTATGAGTAGTGAGTGGCTTATTAGTCATGTCAGTGTACACTTTAATGTTTCTTAAATATTCTATGTGAAAATGAATGTTTAAATAAATTTCCCTAGAGAAGAAAATTATGTGGAAAACACTTGAAAAGTGTGTTTATACTGTATTAAAACCCCAAGTCTCTGTGACTTTCAAATGGAACACCAAAAGTGAGGACACTGCAGCATTCAAAACAATTATTGACCCAAATGGTTTAGTTGCTTTTCTATGTCTCCAAATAGGTTTTGGTTTGTTTTCATCGCTTTTAGAAAATCTACTCTTTTCCTTGCTCCAATTTATCGTTATTGTTATGTTAATCTCTTAAAACTACTGTTTTCACCTCATGGTGTCCTTGGGAACTTCCAGGGTGTAATCTGAAACCAGCTTCCACACTAATGGAGGACAGGAGAGACAAAAGAAAGAGGCAGACTACTCCAGATTGATAGGTGGAGGTTTAATAAGCAGGTTTAATAAGCAAGGGAAGTTACTTATGAGGCTTTTCTTGGGCAGCCTCAAGATTAGTATGTTTTTGCACCTGCCCAGAAAATCTTAAACGTTTATATAGAAGAGTTTACTGGGTTCAGTCATGTATACCATCCAGGTGGTCTCAGCAGCATATCCTTGGGGCAGCTTCTGGGAATAGGAGAGGCAAGGGAAATGCACATTTCAAGGACAGGGAAGAGAGTGGGAGCCTCCAACTGCCTGGGTCCAGCTCTCCGGTCAACAGGCAGTCATTATCTTCTCAATGATCTCCCCCAACACATGGTAACCACAAAGCAAAAACTTACAGTAGTTATACAGAAGATAAAGAGAAGGGAATCAAATAATACCACTATGAAAAATCATCAATTCACAAAGGAGGGCAGCAAGAGAGGAAGGGAAAAATAAAAACAGAACTACAAAACAGCCAGAAAACAATAAGATGGCATTAGTAAGCCCTTACCTATCAATAATTACTCTAAATGTAAATGGTTAAATTCTCCAATCAAATGATATAGAATGGCTGAATAGATAAAAAAACAAGATCCAACTATATGTTCCCTACAGGAGGTTCACTCCAGCTTCAAGGACACACACAGGCTCAAAGTGAAGGGATGGAAATAGATATTCCATGCAAGTGGAACCAAAAGAGAGCAGGTTAATTATACTTATAGCAGACAAAATAGGCTTTAACTCAAAAGCTGTAACAAGAGATAAAGAAAGCCATTATATAATGATAAAGGAGTCAATTCATCATGAGAACATAAAAATCATAAGTACATATACACCTAAACATTGGAGCACCCAAATATATTTTTAGATATGACACCAAATGCACAAGTCACAAAACCAAAAATAAATAAGTGGAACTACATTAATAAGAAGCTTCTACACAGCAAAAGAAACAATCAACAGCATAAAATGGCAACCTAAGGAATGGGGGAAAATATTTGCAAACCATGTATCTGATAAGGGGTATTATCTAAAATGTATAAGGAACTCATACAATTCAATACCAAAAAATCAAACAATCTAATTAAAGAATGGGCAGAAGACTTGAATAGACTTTTTTTTCCCAAAGAGGGCATACAATGGCCAACAGGTGCATGAAAAGATAATCAACATCACTAATCATCAGGGAAATGCAAATCAAAACTGCAATGAGACCACCGCACACCTATTAGAATGGCTGTCTTCAAAAAGTCAAGAGATAAGTGTTGATGAGGATGTGGGGAAAAGGGAACTCTTGTGCATTGCTAGTGGGGATGTAAATTATTCAGCCACTATGTAAAGCAGTATGGAGTTTCCTCAAAAAATTAAAAATAACTACCATAAAAAAATAAATAAATGAAAAAACTACCATATGATCCAACAATCCCACTTCTGATTATATATCCAAAAGAAATGAAATCAGGGTCTTGAAGTGATATCTTCACTCCCATGTTCATTGTAGCATTATTCATAATAGCCATGATGTGGAAACAAGTGTCCATACATGGATGAATGTATAAAGAAGAGGTGGTATACCTGTAGAATGGAATATTAACCAGCCACAAGAAAGAAGGTAATCATACTGTTTGCAACAACATGGATGGATCTTGAGGGCATTATGCTAAGTGAAATAAATTAGACAGAGAAAGACAAATACAATATGATTTCACTTATATGTGGAATCTAAAGAAGCCAAATTCATAGAAATATAGAGTAGAATGGTGGTGGGGGAAATGGGAAGATGTTGGTCAAAGTGTACACATTTCCAGTTATAAGATGAATAAGTTCTGAGGATCCAATGTACAGCATGGTGGCTATAGTTAATACTGTATTAAATATTTGAAAGTAAATCTTAAATGTTCTCACACACATGCACGCACACACACACAAATTACAATTATGTGAGGTGACAGAAATATTGTGGTAATCATTTTGCAATACATATATAAAATCATCACATTGTATACTTTAAACACACTGTATTATATATCAATAATATCTCAATAAAGCTGAAAGAAAAAAAATAAATTAAAAAATAAAAATAAAATTCCCAGCTAAAGTAATCTTTGATATGTTCACATAAAAAAAAAAACCTACTCTTTTAAAACTTAAGTTATTGGGTTGAGACTTCAAGGGATGGAAAAAAAGACTATGGTGCCAACTGGGGAAGACTTGACAGTTAGGAACACAGGTGTCTTGAGGAATTTAGGCAACTGTTAATTTTCCAAATCAACTTTTCTAATTTTGTTTTACTTAGCTCCATAAAGGGAGTACTAGAAAAATTGTGTCTGTTTTGTTAGTTTATGTCATGTGCTTACCCCTGGTCTCCAGATGGGAAGGCATCTCAACGATGGAGCTACCAGACTCCCAGAAAATAAAATTAGAAAAGAGATGTGATGTAAGAAAGTGGGAGTGAAAGCTATATGACCAAAATATCAATAGTAGCATCCATCAACAAATATTCACTATATTCTATATTTGAGGTGTTGAGCTTAGAAGTGTCAGATTAATATTTAAAAAAGAGACTTTTTGTTTGTAAGGTGAAATATCTAAATTTTATATTAATTTCTCCATTAGTAGAGAATCAAACAGAGAAGACAAATGTCCCTTCACATCACTCTCAACAAAAGTCAGTAAAATACTCTCCAAAATACCTTGATTGTATGTAGAGTGTTTTACTGTATATAAAACATTTTAACATCTATTATCTTATTTAAGGCTCAATACAACCATATGTTTAGCAGTAAAGGCAATATTTTTCTTATTTTATAGATGAAGAAGACTTGATAATCAGCAAAATATGTAAAGTGTAGAAAGGGCAATCTTAAGAAGTAGAAAAAAATACAATCTCTTTTTCACAGCACTAGGGAAAAAATAGCATAGCAGTTTGTGCTGTGTCACTAGGGACTCTATGAGCATTTAACATTATGTGTTTACATTTACTGAAATGTTTCAGGTGGTTTAGCAAAAAACAGTCCTTTAAATGAAGAAAATTTATGTTTACCCATAATCACCTGGCACTACATGGCATTATGATTCTCTTTTTTTTAATCCATGAAGTCCTTCTTGGCCAGGGTTGATTTACTTAACTCTCTTGCATACTTGATATATTCTGTAGTCTTTCAGCACCTTTATACGTTGTATACTATTCAATCAAAGTATTTGGTTGGCAAAAAGTTCATTTGGGCTTTTCCATAACATCTTATGGAAAAACCTGAATGAACCTTTTGGCCAACCCAATGTGTTTCTGGATAGTATTTTCCATTTGAGAAGACATGACTCAATTTGATCATGATGTTGGTAAAAATATAAATAATTCCAGATATCAATCCCAAATTCAGATGCAATTACCCTTCACTAATTAGTAAATCAGCAATTTTCCAATCTTCCTATAAAGTAGAACTAATGTCAGAACATTTACCAATGTTCATAGAAAGCTGGATTTTTTCATTGATCCTGCATAATGTAAAACCAAATACATATTTAACTTTTAAGTAGGTGTGTAACTGATTTTCTGTATGGAAACTACCTTTCTCATCATAAAGTTTCATTTTTTAAAATTTCCTAATCTCAATACTAAGTAGATACAAAATGTCATTTATAAAATTTGTGTAATTTATAAAGAATAATGAACAGAGATACACTTACCACACAGTTTAATTTGAAATACTGTTATAATCGTCTTCAAAGACCTTTTATGCACTATTCCAATCCACTTCCTTTCTTCTTCAGAGGTACCCATTATCCTAAATTTTGAATTAAATTTTGCAATTCCTTAGAATACTATCATGTATATTAGTGCCCCTGAACACTTTTTTCATTTTACAGACTTTTAACTTTATAAAATGCAAATCATTAGGCATTCTTCAACATACTTTTTTTTTTTCCATAAACATTTGTTCTGAGATTTTTGCATGATGGTACTTAAAGTTAAAATCCATTCATTTTTACTGTTGCGGAGTTTTCCATTGTATGAAGTTACTAATTTATTATCCTTTCTCCTGTTTCCAGTTATTTGCTAATACAAAAGGGAGTACTATTAACACTTTTGTAGATGTCTCCTGGTGCACATATGCAATAGATCTTCTAAGATAAATACCTAGGGGTGGAATTGCTATTTCATCAATATGCACATCTTCAAATTTACTTGAAAAAGTCTGTCATAACTTGTGTTCCTGAGAAGCAGACCCTGAGATGAGGAGTCAATTATGAGTAACTTATCTGGGAGGTGATCCCAGAAGGAAGTGAGATAAGGAAGGGAAGACAGCCAATAAAGCATGAATTTTCAAGCAAGTTACCATTGTGGGCAACTGGCACTTAATTTTACTAAGAAACTATGATAACCAGTGTAGAATGTGGTTGAAACTCAGAGATATTCAACCTTAAGTGTGAGGGAACTAGAGTATTTATACATTAACTCACCTGTTATTGATTGAGGGCTGTTCCTAGAGCCATTAATTCTCTAGGACTTCTGGCCTGCCCTGCATGCATGCCTGGGGTGAGTGTGAGCAGAGAAAATACTCTCAGGTTAAAAATATGCAGATGACTTGCAGCTAAAAGCCAGTCTTACTTATACTATAATGGTAAGGCCAAGGAAAATAGCACAACATCTTCTAAATATTTTCTCTTTCTCCAAAGCATTGTATGGATTTACATAGCTACCAACATGTTAAAAATACTCAGGTTATAACACAGTGTCACCAACACTTGATATTAATAGACTATTTTTTTCTATGTTCAATCTGTAGAAATGAAATGGTATCTAACTCCTTAACTGCCATCATTGCATAAAGTTCTGTTGGTCAGCACTGGTAAATCAATATTTTTAAGAAGGTTTTCTGTGAAAAGAAGGAAAGCAGTTAGGCAGTCAGGAGAAAAAGATGTAAAGATTTTAATTTAAAATATGTCTGTGTGCTTTTAAGGATGATCTAGTAAAATAGGAGAACTTATGGTGTAGGTTAAATAGAGGAATCTTGGTGGAAAGATATCCTTGATATATTAAAAAGATGGGATCTAGTGCAGCAACAGAGATTTTGTCCCTGCTAGGAGCACAGACAATTCACCTTCAACAATAGAAGTAAATTCCTATCTGGGCCTTGATTTTTCTTTTGGGGAAAGTTTTTAACTGCAAGTTCAATTTTAATTAATTTAGAGTTATTAAGATATCTATTTCTTCTTGAGTGAACTTTGCTGGCTTGCCTCTTTTAAGGAATTGGTCCACTAATACAGGCATTTAGTGCTATGAGTTTCCCTCTAGATACTGCTACAGCTGAATCTTGAAATTTTTGCTACATTGTTTACATTTTCATTCAGTAAGAATACTTTTTAATATTAATTTAAATGTCTTTTTGACACATGTCTATTTAGAATTGTGTTGTCTCTAAATATTTGAGTATTTCCAGAGATCTTTCAGTTACTGATTTTACTACTAGTTACATTTTGCTTAAAGAATTATTTTGTATGATTTGAATCCTTTGGAATTATTGAGTCTTTCCCAGGAGGCTAAAAGAATGCATTTCTGTTTTAGGGAGAAGTATATATAAAGGTCAATTAAGTCAGGTTCATGAAAAGTGTGGTTCAAGTCTTTTATATTCTTATTGAGTTTCTGTTTTTTTTTTTTAATCAGTTATTGAGAGATAATGTTGAAATCTTTTACTGTAATTGTAAGTTCATCTATGTGTCCCTGTGGTTCTATCAGTTTTTGCTTTGTGCATTTTTAATATATTCTATTATGTGTTTAAATGTTTAAGATGATTATGTCCTCTAGACAAAACAATCCCTTTGTCATTATGAAATGACTCTGTATTCTTGATAATATTCTTTGCTCTGAAATTATTTTGTATAATACTAAAATAGCCACACTAGCTATTTGGATCACTGATTAGTGTTAACTTTGTATATCCTTTTCCATTATTTTACTTTTAGCTGAGGAAAAATCAAAATTTCCTTGTATTTCTCAGTGTTCCTAGAAAATTCTGACGTTCTGAGCTGTGGAAATTGATATACTATAACAAAGCATGTTTTCTTTCATTTTCCCAGTAATGTTTGCTCTTCACAGGGCATTTATATCAAACCTGCAGCCATTTGCTTTCTTCATGATAGAGGCATTTACTTCTTTTTGGAAGATTAAAAAATCAAGAAACCCACCCACCCCCAAAACACACAGACGCACATGCACACACACTTTCCCTTACCTCCCCTGTAGCCAAATGCTTACATTCCAGAGTACTGGGTTAAGGGACAAATTTTGAAAGTAAATTCCATAGGGATGTAGGGACATGTCTCCTTATGTGTTTATATTTCAAAGGGGAATAAAACTCTGGGTTGTAAGCTTAGAGGATGATTTAGAGACATTTATCTACATTACAAAGTGTAAGAACCCAGGATCTTCCCCTTTCTCTTCCAGAAGAGAATTTTTGTTTACATTAGGGAGCAAAGCCTTCTTTTCTTTTATAAGGAGGGGACTGGGAAACAATTACTCTTCTCTTATATAAACTCCCAGATTAATATTTGCATTGTCTACTTCCTGTACTTTGATCCCACCATTCAAGTAAGATTATTCATCTGGCTCTCACCATGTCACCTGCCTAGTACTAGGAATGAGGGATCAACTTGATAAAGCTCTAGTCTCAGACTCAGATACCTACAGTTTCTGCTAGTATCTATCTATCTTTCTGTCTGTCTGTCTGTTTAGCTATATCCATCTATTTATCTATCATCTATCTATCTATCTATTTATTTATCATCCATCCATCCATCTAATATATAATCTTGTAAGTAGTAACATCTCATGTCCTTCACAACTTCTGACTTTACACTAATCTATTTGTTTCTCTATTTAATCTGGCTTTCTTATATGCAACATATAGTTGGCTCTTGCTTTCTCATCTAATCCGATAATTATTGTTTATGTCATTGTCATGGTATCATTTTTTTCCACCTAAAGCTCTTCCATTAACTTTTTTTTATAGTGCAAGTTTGATAGTGTTGAATTTCTTCAGCATTTGTATGTGTGAAAAGTATTTATTTCATCTTCATTTTTGAAAAATATTTCCTCATGTTATAAAATTATAAATTGACAGATTTCTTTCCATTATTTAAAGATGTTGTTTTAATATCTTCTATCTAGCACTTTTTCCTGCCAAAACACTGCTGTCACCCTTATCTGTATTCTCTGTATATATCCTTTTTTCTTGAACTTCTATTAAGGTATTATTTTTCTTCCTCTGGTTTTAAACATTTTGCTTGTCATATACCTTAGTGTAGTTTCCTTCTTGTTTCTTTTCATTGGTTTTTTTAGTGTCTTCATCTGTGGCTTTACAGTTTTTATCAAATTTGGGGGGAAAATCTGCCATAATTTCTTCATATTTTTTTTTTATTTTTCATCATCCCATGCTTTTTGCCTCACCCGACTCCAATTACATGTACATTAGATTGCCTGATATTGTCACATGGTTCCTCTGTTCACCTTTTTTTTTTTTTTTTGGTCATTCTTTTTTTTCTCTGTTTTATTTTGGATAGTATCTTTTCATATGTGTTGAGGGTCACTAATCTTTGTTCTTTTTTTTTTTTTCTGCAGTATATTATATACTGTCAACACATCTAAATAATTTTTTTCTCTCAGATATTGTAGCTTTCATCACTGGAAGTTGGATTTGGGTCCTTTTTTGTATCTTTCTTTTCTCTATTTCATGTGTTAATCCTTCCTCTAGCTTCTTAAAGATTTAGTATACACTTATAATAACTCTTTGTACAGCCATGTCTACTAATTCCATCATTTGTGTCATTCTGGGTAATTTCTGAATCCTGGACAATATGAAAGTATTAGCTGCTGGATTTTTCTTTTTTTTTTACTCTAATAAATATCCTTAGGCTTCATTCTAGCATGCAGTTAAGTTACTTGGAAACAGTTTGATCTTTTCAGGTCTTGTTTTTAG
This sequence comes from Orcinus orca, assembly GCF_937001465.1. Lineage (NCBI taxonomy): Eukaryota > Metazoa > Chordata > Mammalia > Artiodactyla > Delphinidae > Orcinus > Orcinus orca. The sequence goes on from NC_064560.1 coordinate 149,671,772, forward strand.
GCATTGTGAGATAAGAGCAACATGCAGTTAATGACTAATTTTCCTTATACTTAAGGCACTACCCCTCTGAGTACTCTACACAATGCCCTGTAAGTCTTTCCAATCTGACTGGTAGGAACTGGTATTATTTCTGGCTCTGTGTGAGTTCTGGAAATTTTTCTCTTTAATGATTTTGAGTGGTTCTTTCTTTGGGCAATATTTTCCCCAAATGTATATAAATACTCAGATTAAGACTCCAGGGGGCTACTCTGCAGATTCTCAGAATCCTCTATCTATATAGCTCAATCTTTGGTACTCTACACTGTGAACTCTAGACTTTTTGGCTTCTCAGGACCCTCAGCTTCAGTTCCTCAACTCTAATCTCTTCCTGGGTCCCCTATCTTTGCCCCAGCTGGAAACTTTCTTTAGACAGGAAAGTAGGCAATCATAGAGCTTACCTCATTTGCTTCCTGTCTCTCAGGGATCACTATCCTTAATTCCCTGATGTCCATAGACTTAAAAACTATACTCTTCTTTTATGTATTTTGTCTATTTTTTCAGTTGTTTCAAGTAGGAGTGTAAAGTCAGTCTCTGTTACTCTAGCTTGCCTGGGAGTTAAAAATCAATGCCCAATTTTTAATAAAAATTTTCATGTAAGTTAATTTCATGTAATGTATATGACATATGGAATATGATATAGAGGTCTCTGTTAATATACATTTCCCTTAAAATTAGCAGAACATGACTTTAGATGATCAAGTCCTTCTTTTCCCTTTCAGTGGTAACTCTCTGATTGGTCATTTTGAGCCATCACTATGTTTTAATATGAGACCAAAGACTATTTAGGCAGAATGAATTGATGATGACTAAAGGGTCATTTTGTTTTTTGAAGACTCTTCTCTTCTGGCTTAATAACCAATTGCATTTTTGCAATACTGTGGAGTATTTTTAGTACACAATAAAGAAAGCTAAAACTGTGATAAGAATTTTCAGACATGATAATGTAAAATTATATTCCAAATGAAAGTAAAGTTTGGCATTAAACAGAAATATCATATTCCTTATGTTGCTTTATAACACATGAAGTATAATTTTTTAAAAAGTTTTGGCCCAAGTATAATCATATATAACTGACCCTTTAACCAGGCACTGCTGCAAATTATCTTTGAAGAAAAGAACTGAATAAGAGAAGATATGCTAACGTGATATGTTTTCTTTTTAGAAAAGAGAGCATAAACAAATTTACTCTGAAGTTTAAAAATAAAAGTTAAATAATTATTTATTTGGTTATATTTTTCTCATAGATCAAGTAATAGGGCTCTATCTTCTCTCTTAATATATAATCAAATCAATGATGTAAGGTTAGTTTGGATGATAAATCTAATTTAAGGAAATGACTGATTTACAAAATGTATTTTAAAAATACTTTAAAATTTTGCCTTAAGGAACTTCCTTTGAAAAGCAGTCCTTCAGTAACACACCCAATATTTATTTAAAAAGTCTTATAAATTAGGGTAGTATATTACATGGTTTAAGCATTTATATGAAACTTTTATATTCGGGGGAAAAAAAACCCTTCAAGCAAACATTAAATTATAAATTAGAGAGATGTAGTTCATTTGAGATTTAACGGCAGATAATTGAGCCTTGAGCCACTGCTAATTTTATTAATTTGGAAAAATACTTCTCCAGCCTTAAGTGAATTAGTTATAAATATCCAGGACAAACAGTTGGACAGACCACTTTAATAAATTAATACTAAAAAATTCTACCTGATAAATAATTTTACACATCATCCATTAATATTATGCTTATAAAAAGGAAAAATTAAATCACAATATTCAAGAGTACATTTTTGAAACAAGAAACCAAGAAAAAACAAACTCACATCAGAGCCATATCCCTAGGAATCATTGCATATCCCACAATCCAGGGTTTCTTATCTTCAGAAACACAGGGCAATGAATCTGTTATCTGCAGAAACACAGGGCAAAAAATATTTGATAAATGTTCCTATTAATTGATTCCACAAATTAACTACTAATCCAGAGATTTTGATTATGATTACTACTAATCAATTTATTTGATAGCAAGCTTTCACCAGATTGTAAATTAAAAATTGCTTACATTTTTCTGGGTTGGCTTAATTAACAGATTTATCCTAGTTGTGAGAAAACAAGATCTTCACTTTTAATTTCCTCTTGACTCACTTCCTTTCTCCACGGGGCCTCTTCAGAAGTTCTTCAGAAAGAGAAAATTAAAATGCTGTCAACAGCTTAAAACACTAGTTAGCCCAAAGGAATTTTTTCCAGAGTCTCCATGCTATGTGGAGCCATCTTAGGACAGCTTTCATGGGGAAGATCTTCCAGATCGCCAGGTTGTGCTTCAAGCTAACACATGCAGATGAACATTGTCTTTTGCTCCAGGTCAAAACATTGACATCTTTGTTGTTGACTGCATTATCTGCTGGAGAGCCAGAGGCTCTGACAAACAAGCTGACTCTCTGCTTGTTTGTTCTTATGGTACCCATCTTTATTTTCATGGAGGGTAGACAAAAAACAAAATGTTATCAGCCTAAAAAGTTGTATTAAATTGTCAAAGTCACCTGTCTTCAAGAGGATTGAGATTTTAGTGACCAATAATTGTGGATCTGTTTCTATCATTTATAACCATCACAGAGCTATTTTTGCCTTATTCTGTCATTTGAATCAGCAGAGCCTAAGGATTTATTTGATGAGTACAAATGACATTTAGAAATTATAACTCATCAACATATATTCATAGTTTTATGTGCAATATAGTGAATGCATATTCACTTTCATCATAAATATTAATTTTCTACATAATTTTAGACAGGTGATACTTGGGACCCTTGAACCAAACATTTGGAAACCTTGCTGTAGGTTTATCTCTGAAATCTGAAACATAAATATGAAAAGAATTACCATTAGAAGAACTAAGACATTTAAAAAATACACCCTTCTAGACTTTTCCACAGTGCTCCTGTGTACGACCCAGTGTTCACTAATTAGACAAGAAGCTCCTTCACAAATATTTCCTAGATTAGCTCATCTCTATTTTTGCCTTTTGCTGAGATAACTGAGGGATAATGTCCTTAAGTTTCTGAGATGCTCTTCGGTTTAACTGAAGGGATCTGTGTGTCACACCCTTAATATCTTCAAAGAACACTTTATGAAAATAAGTACTCTGATGATACAAATTGTCATCCTACAATTGTGTAGGTCGGAATTCTGACAGAGGTCTATTGGGACAAAATTCAAGGTGATGGATGGACTGTGTTCCTTTTTGGAGGTTCTAAGGGAGAATCCATGTCTTTGTTTTTTTCAGCTTTTACTGTCCACAACTTTCCTTGGCATATGGCTCCTTCCTTCATCTTACAGTCAATATCGAATATAGTTCAGGATGCAGTGACTTCCACTGTGATTGGAGAATCAGTGCATCCAGAAAGAGGTTTTTAGTTTACAATGCAAATAAGACTTGGGCTAAGGAAATGAAGTTACAAAAATTTTCAGGAAGAAGAAATTATTATGGCACTTTGGATCAGAAACCTATAGGACTTAGTGATTGATTTAATATAGTGTGAAGGAGAGGAATGAGTAAGACCAGAATTTAGGACACTTATGTTGCCATTAACAATAAACAAGATTAAAGTATAACAGATTTAGAATGAGATGAGTGCATTTTTTCATTTTAAAGTGACAGCAAACTACCAGCAGGCATTTGGATAAATAGTACATTTTAACATTTAAAAGGAATACAATAAAAAATGAGAATCCCCACATTTTTAATACCATGATGACACAAAAGTAATCTATTTGACTGTATTAACCCACACTAAAATGTTAAAATATTTTTGAATTGTAAACTGCAAGGCAATTTTGCAGGAGCTAGTCGTATTTCTTCAGAATGAATCATATTATACACGTTGAATCTTGAATCCCTAAAGGATTACTGTCGTGGATGAAAGCATCGTAAGTTCCCAAACTTAAATTTAAAGTAAGTTTTAAATTAAATCCCAAATTTAAATTAAATATGATAAACACATATCAAAAATATTTAGAATTAGGCCTCAACAAATCTATTCTTGATATAAAGGGTTAAATTTTATTAATTTAGAAATATAAACACCTAAAGAATTTTCCCTGAATGTTTAATATGAGTATACCTATTAAAACAAGATAATTCTGTTACTTAATTTTACCCAAATATTAATATCAAAGTATTATCATGTTAAAAAATGTATAAGCCCCTGAATCTAGCCATGTTGTATGGCACAAAGTTAGATTCCTACTTTATAAAATAATGATGAAGCATATTGCTTAAAAAGAAAAAAGGCTTATTTACCATTGTACTGTATTAAATTGTGCTTATCCCTTTAGCATAAGATAGGGAAAGTGGGGAAAATCTTATGAATAGCTTTATTTGTACATCCAGTCTCCTGGAAGCAATCCTCAGAAATACTACAAATATAGTAAAAAAAAAAAAAAAAAAAACCAAGAGTTTATTTGTTTTTGAAAAAAAATCCTCGAAATATTCATGGAGACAGGTTTTTTCAATATTTTTCTTAAATATCTTTTAGCTGCTGTCATCAAATTTATAATAGATAATTTTCCATTTGCCAAAGGATCATAATCTGAAACTACAAAATAGGACAGAGAGTACAGAAAAACATTTATATTCTCATCTTTTTATGGTGTGGGTGAGGTGGTAGGGAATGAAGGATGTGTAAGGGAAACAGTGAAGCAAATAGAATGATTAGTTCTAAATTACAATTTGGTAGGCCACTTCATCTTAGTTATATTTTTCAAATCATGTATTATATGTGACAGTATAATTGTATTTCCTACTTAAAACATTCCTTTCTGAAATTCATTACCTCTAAGGGGTATGAATATCAACCTGAGATTCATATTGAATTATGTTTTTAATTTAATAAACGTATCTTTTTCAAATGCTAATACCCACTTTTGAATTGAAAATGATTTCATGGAAAATAGTTTTCATTTTTATTCCCAATTTTCATTAACTAGAGATAAAATTTACTTGAATTGAATGTAAGAATATTGATCAGCTTCTTTTAGTTTTTGCTTATATGGAATAGATGAGATAAATATTTTTTCACTTTACCACTTAGTCACTAATAAGTCAAGAACAAGAGGATTAGTGTAATTGCATTAAGATACATAGCACAATGAAAGCTTTGTAGCATATTTCCACTTGCATGTGGAATTAGCAGAGCAATGAGACTGATACATAGATGCCTACTGGTAGAAATGAAACACCTTATGAATGCTAGCAATAATTTCATTATTTATTTATTTTTATTTTTAAATTTTTAAAATTTTATAATGGAGTAAAGTTGATTAACAATGTTGTGTTAGTTTCATGTATACAGCAAAGTGATTCAGTTATACATATACATGTATCTATTCTTTTTCAAATTATTTTCCCATTTAAGTGATTACAGAATACTGAATAGAGTTCCCTGTGCTATACAGTAGGTGCTTGTTGGTTATCTGTTTAAAATATAGCAATGTGTACATGTCAATCCCAAACTCTCAATCTTTCCCTACCCCATCTCTTCCCCCCAGTAACAATAAATTCATTCTCTAAGTCTGTGATTCTGTTTCTATTTTGTAAATACGTTCATCTGCATCAATTTTTTTTAGATTATGCATATAAGTGATATACGTTTGTCTTTCTCTGTCTGACTTACTTCACTAGTATGATAATCTTCAGGTCCATCCATGTTGCTGCAAATGGCATTTTTTCATTAATTTAATGGCTGAGTAGTATTCCATTTTATATATGTACCATATCTTCTTTATCTATTCATCTGTCCATGGACATTTAGGTTGCTTCCATGTCTTGGCTATTGTAAACAGTGCTGCAATGAACAATGCGGTGCATGTATATTTTCGAACCAAGTTTTACTCCGGATATATGCCTAGGAGTGGGATTACTGTATCATATGATAGCTATATCTTTTAGTTTTTTAAGGAACTTCCATACTGTTCTCCATAGTGGCTATAAAAATTTACATTCCCACTAACAGTGTAGGAGAGTTCCCTTTTCTCCACACCCTCTCCAGCATTTATTATTTGTAGATTATTTGATGATCGCCATTCTGACCGGTGTGAGGTGATACCTCATTGTAGTTTTAGTTTGCATTTCTCTAATGATTAGTGATGTTGAGCAGCTTTCATATGGCTCTTGGCCATCCAAATGTCTTCTTTGGAGAAATGTCTATTTAGGTCTTCTGCCTATTTTTTGATTGGGTTGCTTGTTTTTATGGTATTGAGCTGCATGAGCTGTTTGTAAATTTTGGAGACTAATCCCCTGCCAGTCGTTTCATTTGCAAATATTTTCTCCCATCCTGTGGGTTGTTTTTTCGGTTTGTTTATGGTTTCCTTTCCTGTGCAAAAGCGTTTGAGTTTAATTAGGTCCCATTTGTTTATTTTTTGTTTTTATTTCCATTACTCTGGGAGATGGATCGAAAAAGATATTGCTGCAATTTATGTGAGAGAGTGTTTTGCCTATGTTTTCCTCTAAGAGTTTTATAGTATCCAATCTTACATTTAGGTTTTTAATTCATTTTGAGTTTATTTTTCTGTGCGGTGTTAAAGAATGTTCTAATTTCGTTTTTTTACATGTAGCTGTCCAGTTTTCCCAGCACCATTTATTGAAGAGACTGTCTTTCCTCCATTGTATAGTTTTGCCTCCTTTGTTGTAGATTAATTGACCATAGATATGTGGGTTCATTTCTGGGCTTTCTATCCTGTTCCATCAATCTATGTTTCTGTTTTTCTGCCGATACTGTCTTGATGACTGCAGCTTTGTAGTATAGCTTGAAGTCAGAGAGCCTGGTTCCTCCAGATCCATTTTTCTTCCTCAAGATTCCAGCAATAATTTTAGATGTACATTAAGGAAAAACATATTGACTGTAAGAATAACAAAATTATGGGTGTAAAAAACACTCAAGTGAGTGTTATTAAAAATTTTCCCCCAGATTGGGATTGACATATACACACTACTATATATAAAATAGATAACTAATAAGAGCCTACTGTATAGCACAGCCTACTGTACAGAGTACTCAATACTCTGTAATGGCCTATAAGGAAAAATAATCTAAAAAAGAGTGGATATATGTATATGTATAACTGATTCACTTTGCTGTACACCTGAAACTAATACAGCATTTTAAATCAACTATATCCCAATTAAAAAAAAATTTCCCCTAGACCTGTTAGTCTAGATGGGAAATTCAAAGAACTGTAAAATCACTGTAAAGAGGTAATTAGCTAGGAAGACAGGAGGTTGTAGTTAGAGAGAATTTTGCTTAAAATTGAGATTATTCAGTCAATGATATGTTCAAGGGAGTGAGCAGATGAGAAATGCTAAAGTGTAAGATCATTGGAATTGATGGTTCCCTCTTCTTCAAACCTCCTCATACCTTCTCCTTTTAATTTCTACTTATCCGGCCACAAATACCTCATCATTTCTCACCTGGATTGAGCAATAATATCCACATTAATTTGTCTGGGTTCAGTATCAAAACTCTTATGCATCGTCCATATTTCTTCCATAGAGATATATACTTCAAGGAATGGTTCAATTTTCTCTACATTTTCATATTTGTAGGGATAGACTTGTTCATAGTATTTTTTTAACATCTTTATTGGAGTATAATTGCTTTACAATGCTGTGTTACTTTCTGCTTTATAACAAGGTGAATTAGCTATACATATACATATATACCCATATCTATCCCCTCTTGCATTTACCTCCCTCCCTCCCTCCATATCCCACCCCTCTAGGTGGTCAGAAAGCACCGAGCTGAACTCCCTGTGCTATGGGGCTACTTCCCACTAGCTATCGGTTTTTATTTGGTAGTGTATATATGTACATGCCACTCTCTCACTTTATCCCACCTTACCCTGCCCCCTCCCCATGTCCTCAAGTCCATTCTCCAGTAGGTCTGCATCTTTATTCCCATCCTGCCCCTACGTTCTTCATGATCATTTTTTTTTTTCAGATTCCATATATAGGTCTTAGCATACGGTATTTGTTCTTCTCTTTCTGACTTACTTCACTCTGTATGACAGACTATAGCTCCATCCACCTCACTACAAATAACTCAATTTTGTTTCTTTTTCTGGCTGAGTAATATTCCATTGTATATATGTGCCACATCTTCTTTATCCATTCTTCCATCGATGGACACTTAGGTTGCTTCCATGTCCTGGCTATTGTAAATAGAGCTGAAATGAACATTGTGGTACATGACTCTTTTAGAATTATGCTTTTCTCAGGGTATATGCCCAGTAGTGGGATTGCTGTGTTATATGATAGTTCTATTTGTAGTTTTTTAAGGAACCTCCATACTGTTCTCCATAGTGGCTATATCAATTTACATTCCCACCAAAAATGCAAGAGGGTTCCCTTTTGTCCACACCCTCTCCGGGATTTATTGTTTGTAGATTATTTGATGATCGCCATTCTGATTGGTGTGAGGTGACACCTCACTGTAGTTTTGATGTGCATTTCTCTAATGAGTAATGATGTTGAGCATTCTTTCATGTGTTTGTTGGCAATCTGTATACCTTCTTTGGAGAAATGTCTATTTAGATCTACCCATTTTTGGATTTGGTTGTTTTTTTTTGAAATTGAGCTGCATGAGCTGCTTGTAAATTTTGGAGATTAATCCTTTGTCAGTTGCTTCATTTGCAAATATTTTCACTCATCCTGAGGATTGTCTTTTAGTCTTGTTTATGGTTTCCTTTGCAGTGCAAAACTTTTAAGTTTTATTAGGTCGCATTTGTTTATTTTTATTTCCATTTCTCTAGGAGGTGGGTCAAAAAGGATCTGGCTGTGATTTATGTCATAGAGTGTTCTGCCTATGTTTTCCTCTAAGAGTCTGGTAGTGTCTGGCCTTACATTTATGTCTGTAATCCATTTTGAGTTTATTTTTCTATATGGTGTTAGGGAGTGTTCTAATTTCATTCTTTTACCTGTGGCTGTCCAGTTTTCCCAGCACCACTATTGAAGAGGCTGTCTTCTCTCCATTGTATATTCTAGCCTCCTTTATCAAAAATAAGGTGACCATATGTCCGTGGGTTTATCTCTGGGTTTTCTATCCTGCTCCATTTATATTTCTGTTTTTGTGGCAGTACCATACTTTCTTGATTACTATAGCTTTGTAGTATAGTCTGAAGTCCGGGAGCCTGATTCCTCCAGCTCCGTTTTCCTTTCTCAAGATTGCTTTGGCTTCTCAGGGTGTTTTGTATTTCCATACAAATTGTGAAATTTTTTGTTCTAGTTCTGTGGAAAATGCCAGTGGTAGTTTGATAGGGATTGCATTTTATCTGTAGATTACATTGGGTAGTATAATCGTTTTCACAATGTTGATTCTTCCAATCCAGGAACATGGTCTATGTCTCCATCGGTTTGTATCCTTGTCAATTTCTTTCATCAGTGTCTTATAGTATTCTGCATACAGGTCTTTTGTCTCCTTAGGTAGGTGTATTCCTAGGTATTTTATTCTTTTTGTTGCAATGGTAAATGGAAGTGTTTCCTTAATTTCACTTTCAGATTTTTCATCATTAGTGTACAGGAATGCAACAGATTTCTGTGCAATAATTTTGTATCCAGCTACTTAACCAAATTCATTGATTAGCTCTAGTAGTTTTCTGGTAGCATCTTTAGGATTCTCTATGTAGAGTATCATGTCATCTGCAAATAGTGACAGCTTTACCTATTCTTTTCCGATTTGGATTCCTTTTATTTCTTTTTCTTCTCTAATTGCTGTGGGTAAAACTTGCAAAACCATGTTGAATAACAGTGGCAAGAGTGGACAACCTTGTCTTGTTCCTGATCTTAGTGGAAATAGTTTCAGTTTTTCACCATTGAGAATGATGTTTGCTGTGGGTTTGTCGTATATGCCCTTTATTATGTTGAGGTAAGTTGCCTCTATGCCTACTTTCTGGAGGGTTTTTATCTTAAATGTGTGTTGAATTTTATCGAAAGCTTTTTCTGCATCTATTGAGATGATCGTATGGTTTTTATACTTTAATATGTTTATATGGTGTATCACATTGATTGATTTGCATATATTGAAGAATCCTTGCTTTCCTGGAATAAACCCCACTTGATCATGGTATATGATCCTTTTACTGTGCTGTTAGACTCTGTTTGCTAGTATTTTGTTGAGAATTTTTGCATCTATATTCATCAGTGATATTGGCCTGTAGTTTTCTTTCTTTGTGATATCTTTGCCTGGTTTTGGTATCAGGGTGATGGTGGCCTAATAGAATAAGTTTGGGAGTTTTCCCCTGTCTGCTATATTTTGGAAGAGTTTGAGAAGGATAGATGTTAGCTCTTCTCTAAATGTTTGATAGAATTCTCCTCTGAAGCCATCTGGTCCTGGGCTTTTGTTTGTTGGAATGTTTTTAATCACAATTTCAATCAGTGCCTGTGATTGGTTTGTTTATTTTCTATTTCTTCCTGGCTCTGTCTTGGAAGGTTGTGCTTTTCTAAGAATTTGGCCATTTCTTCCAGGGTGTCCATTTTATTGGCATATAGTTGCTTGTAGTAATCTCTCATTATCCTTTGTATTTCTGCAGTGTCAGTTGTTACTTCTCCTTTTCCATTTCTAAATTCTATTGATTTGAGTCTTTTCCCTTCTTTTCTTGATGAGTCTGGCTAATGGATTATCAATTTTGTTTATCCTCTCAAAGAACCAGCTTTTCGTTTTATTGATCTTTGTTATTGTTTCCTTCATTTCTTTTACATTTATTTCTTGTCTGATAATTATGATTTCTTTCCTTCTGCTGACTTTGGGGTTTCTTGTTCTTCTTTCTCTAATTGCTTTAGGTGGAAGGTTAGGTTTTTTATTTGAGATGTTTCTTGTTTCTTAAGGTAGGATTGTATTGCTATAAACTTCCCTCTTAGAACTGCTTTTGCTGCATCCCATACGTTTTGGGTCATTGTGTTTTCACTGTCATTTGTTTCTAGGTAACTTTTGATTTCCTCTTTGATTTCTTCAGTGATTTTTTGGTTATTAAGTAGTGTATTGTTTAGCCTCCATGTATTCATATTTTTTACACATTTTTTCCTGTAATTGATATCTAGTCTCATAGCATTGTGGTCAGAAAAGATACTTGATACAATTTCAATTTTCTTAAATTTACCAAGGCTTGATTTGTGACCCAAGTTATGATCTATCCTGGAGAATGTTCCACGAGCACTTGAGATGAAAGTGTATACTGCTGTTTGTGAATGGAATGTCCTATAAATAACAATTATGTCCATCTTGTTTAATGTATCATTTAAAGCATGTGTTTCCTTATTTATTTTCATTTTGGATGATCTGTCCATTGGTGAAAGTGGGGTTTTAAAATCCCCTACTATGATTGTGTTACTGTCGATTTCCCCTTTTATGGCTGTTAGTATTTGCCTTATGTATTGAGGTGCTCCTATGTTGTGTGCATAAATATTTACAATTGATATCATCTTCTTGGATTGATCCCTTGATCATTATGTAGTATCCTTCTTTGTCTCATGTAATAGTCTTTGTTTTAAAGTCTATTTTGTCTGATATGAGAATTGTTACTCCAGCTTTCTTTTGATTTCCAATTGCATGGAATATCTTTTTCCATCCCCTCACTTTCAGTTTGTATGTGTCCCTAGTTCTGAAGTGTGTCTCTTGTAGACAGCATATATTCGGGTCCTGTTTTTGTATCCATTGAGCTAGTCTATGTCTTTTGTTTGGAGCATTTAATCCATTTACATTTAAGGTGATTATCAATATGTATGTTCGTATTCCCATTTTCTTAATTGTTTTGGGTTTGTTATTGTAGGTCTTTTCCTTCTCTTGTGTTTCCTGCCTAGAGAAGTTCCTATAGCATTTGTTGTAAAGGTGGTTTGGTGGTGCTGAATTCTCTTAGTTTTTGCTTATCTGTAAACTTTTAAATTTCTGTATGGAATCTGAATGAGATCCTTGCTGTGTAGAGTAATCTTGGTTGTAGATTTTTCCTTTCATCACTTTAAATATTTCCTGCCACTCCCTTCTGGCATGCAAAGTTACTGCTGAAATATCAGCTCTTAACCTTATGGGGATTCCCTTGTATGTTATTGTTGTATTTCCCCTACTGCTTTTAATAGTTTTTCTCTGTATTTAATTTTTTATATCTTGATTAATATGTGTCTTGGCATGTTTCTCCTTGTATTTATCCTGTATGGGGCTCTCTGTGCTTCCTGGACTTGGTTGACTATTTCCTTTCCCATGTTAGGGAAGTTTTGAACTATAATCTCTTCAAATATTTTCTCAGTACCTTTCTTTTTCTCTTCTTCTTCTGTTACCCCTATAATTCGAATGTTGTTGCATTTACTGTTTTCCCAGTGGTCTCTGAGACTGTCCTTAATTTTTTTTATTCTTTTTTCTTTATTCTGCTCTGCGGTAGTTATTTCCACCTTTCTGTATTCCAAGTCACTTATCCGTTCTTCTGCCTCAGTTATTCTGCTATTGATTCCTTCTAGGGAATTTTTAATTTCATTTATTTAGTTGTTCATCACTGTTTATTTGCTCTTTAGTTCTTCTCGGTCTTTGTTAAACATTTCTTGTATTTTTTCCATTCTATTTCCAAGATTTTGGATCATCTTTACTATCATTACTCTGAATTCTTTTACAGGTAGGCTGCCTATTTCTGCTTCATTTGTGTGTTTTGGTGGGTTTTTACCTTGCTCCTTCATCTGCTGTGTGTTTCTCTTTCTTTTCATTTTGCTTAAATTACTGCATTTGGGGTCTCTTTTTCACAGGCTTCTGTTTCGTAGTTCTGTTGTTTTTGGTATCTGCCCCCATTGGCTAATGTTGATCAGTGGGTTGTGCAGGCTTCCTGGAGGAAGGGACTAGTGCCTGTGTTCTGGTGGATGAGGCAGGATCTTGTCTTTCTGGTGCACAAGTCTGCATCTGGTGGTGTGTTTTGGGGTGTCTGTGCTCTTATTATGATTTTAGGCAGCCACTCTGCTAATGCGTGGAGTTTTGTTCCTGTCTTGCTAGTTGTTTGACATAGGGTGTCCATCAGTGTAGCTTGCTGGTCGTTGAGTGAAGCTGTGTCTTGGCATTTAGATGGAGATCTCTGGGAGATTTTTACCATTTGATATTATGTGGAGCTGAGAGGTCTCTCGTGGAGCAGTGTCCTGAACTCAGCTCTCCCACCTCAGAGGCGCAGCCCTGATGCCCAGCTGGAGCACCAAGACCCTGTCATCCACATGGCTCAGAATAAAAGGGAAAAAAAGAAAGAAAGAAAATAAACATTAAATAAAATATAATTATTTAAAATAAAAAAAATTTAGAAGTAATTTAAACAGAAAAGAAAGAAGAGAGCAACCAAACCAAAAAACAAATCCACCAATGATAAGAAGTGCTAAAAAGTATAGAAAAAAAAAACAAAAACAAAAAAAAACTGTATAGACAGAATTGTAGGACAAATGGTAAAAGCAAAACTATACAGACAAAATCACACACAGAAACACACACATACACCCTTACAAAAAGAGAGAAAGGAAAAATAAAATATATCATTGCTCCCAAAGTCCACCAGCTCAATTTTGGGATGATTCGTTGTCTATTCAGGTATTCCACAGATGCAGGGTACCTCAAGTTGATTGTGGAGATTTGATCCGCTGCTCCTGCGGCTGCTGGGAGAAATTTCCCTTTCTTCTCTTTGTTTACACAGCTCATGGTTTCAGCTTTGGATTTGGCCCTGCCTCTGCGTGTGGGTCGCCTGAGAGCTTCTGTTCCCACTCAGAGAGGATGGGTTTAAAGTAGCAGGTGATTAGGTGGCTCTGGCTCACTCAGGCCGGAGGGAGGGTGGGGTATGGATCCAGGGCGAGCCTGTGGTGGCAGAGGCCAGTGTGACATTGCACCAGCCTGAGGTGTGCCGTGTGTTCTCCCGGGGAAGTTGTCCCTGGATCCCAGGACCCTGGCAGTGGCGGGCTGCACAGGCTCCCAGGAGGGGAGGTGTGGAGAGTGACCTGTGCTGGCACACAGGCTTCTTGGTGATGGCAGCAGCAGCCTTAGCGTCTCATGCCCATCTCTGAGGTCCGCACTGATAGCCGCGGCTCGCACCCTTCTCTGGAGCTCCTTTAAGTCGCGCTCTTAATCCCCTCTCCTCTCACACCACGAAACAAAGAGGCAAGAAAAAGTCTCTTGCTCTTTGGCAGTTCCAGACATTTTCCCGGACACACACCCGGCTAGCTGTGGCACACTAGCCCCTTCAGGCTGTGTTCACACCACCAACCCCAGTCCTCTCCCTGGGATCTGACCTCCGGAGCCTGAGCCTCAGCTCCCAGCCCCCACCTTCCCTGGCCGGTGAGCAAACAAGCCTCTCAGCCTGGTGTGTGCTGGTCGGCACCGATCCTCTGTGCAGGAATCTCTCCGCTTTGCTCTCCGTACCCCTGTTGCTGTGCTCTCTTCCGCAGCTCCGAAGCTTTTCCCCCGATACCCGCCGTCTCTGCCAGTGAAGGGGCTTCCTAGTGTGTGGAAACTTTTCCTCCTTCACAGCTCCATCCCAGAGGTGCAGGTCCCGTCCCTATTCTTTTGTCTCTGTTTTTTCTTTTGCCTTACCCAGGTACGTGGGGAGTTTCTTGCCTTTTGGGACGTCTGAGGTCTTCTGCCAGCATTCAGTACGTGTTCTGTAGGAGTTCTTCCACATGTAGATGTTTCTGATGTATTTTTGGTGAGAAAGGTTATCTCCACTTCTTACTCTTCCACCATCTTGAAGCTCCTCTCTGACAAGACCCATAGTATTTTTTCAAAATATTCTAATATCCATGGGATCAGTAGTAATGATGTTTCTTTCATTTTTTATGTTGACAATTTGTGTCTTCTCTCTTTCTTTCTGTGTTAGCCTCCATTTTGGGTTCTTCACTCAAATTCCAATGTGTGTATAAGGTGGGAGGTGCTTTCCCACACCAACAAGCAACATTTTTGACACCAGCTGGGTGTCTAACAATTCAGGTCAATTCTCATACTGTCCACTCAGAGATGGAATCAGATTCACAGGTTGAGGGCTCAGTCCTGCAACACTGCTTCCACCACCACCCCCAACCCTCTCCCCTCTCCTCCAACACACCCTTCAGATGCCAGTTGCAAGCACAGATTATCATCTGTGTTTCTGACCGACTGGCTATAGACTGTAGACCCCAACAACCTCCTCCTTTGATTTCAGATGCCAGTGGCAAGTCTGTGTGCTTCTGACAAACTGGCTATAAATAAGAGGTTCCCATGACCTCCTCCTTGGGTTCAATTAATTTGCTAGAGCTCAGCGAACTTAAAACATTCTACTTACTAGATTACTGACTTATTATAAAAAGATGTAACTCAGGAAGAGCCAGATGGAAGAGATGCATAGGGAAAAGTATGGGTAGAGGGTGCCAGGATTCCATGCTCCCTCCTAGCACCACTCTCCCCAATCTCCACATGTTCACAAACCGGGAAGCTCTCCAAACTGCATCCTTTCATGGAGACTTCATAACACAGCAATAATTGATTAAATCATTGACCACTGGCAAGCCTTTCAACCTCCAGCCTCTCCCCTCCCCAGAAGTTGAAGGGTGGGACTGAAAGGGGTTGGTTGCTAGGGGAACTAACCAATCCCATCCTCAGGTGCTATCCAACAGTCACCTCATTAACAAAACATACCTTTTTTTATTTTCAACAGTTTTGGGAGCTGTGTGTCAGAAACACGGATGAAGACCAAATGTATATTTCTTACTACTAATCACAATACCACAGTCTGGATAGAGATTTATCAATTTTACTGATTTTTCAAAGAACAAGTTTTTTTATTTAATTGATTTTCACTATTGTTTTGTGTTTTGAATTCCACTGCTTTCTGCAAAAAAATTGATTATTTCTTTTCTTCTGCTTCTTTTAGGCTTAATTTGTTTTTCTTTTTTCAGTTCCTGCATTAGAAACTTGGGTTATTGGTTTTAGAACTTTCTTCTTTTCTAATATAAACATTTATAAATGTCTCTAAGCACTACTTTCACTGCATCCCATAAATTATGGTTAAGTATATTTTCATTTTTATTTAGATCAATATATTCTTAAGATTATTTTGAGACTTTTTCTTTTACACATGTGTTAACATGTGTTGTTTGATCTACAAATATTTGGGGATATACAAACTATCTGTGATGGATTCCTAGGTTCACTTAATTGTGGTCTGAGAACATACATTTTATGATTTCTATTCTTTTAAATATTGTTTTTTATGTCCCAGAATATGGTCTATCTTGATGAATGTTCTATGTAAACATGAGAAGAATGTTTATTCTACTGTTGTTGTGTGGAGTATCCTATAAATATTAGATGAAGTTGATTGACCTATTCAGGTCAAATGTACTTTGTAGGAGACCCCATTATTGGAATTTGTCTGATATTTTTCTTATGATAAGAGTAGACTTAACAGGTCATTGAAAGGAAGATTACAGAGGTAAAGTATCATTTTCATCACATCATATCAAGGGTATATTCTATCAACAGAAATTCTGATAGTTAATCTTGACCTTTTTAAACTGGTTGAGGTGGTGTTTGTCCACTTTCTCCACTGTAAGTAATGCTCCACTCCAGTACTTTCTATATTGTACTCTTTGGAGGGAAGTCACCATGTGCAGCCATGCCTACAAGAGTCAGGAGTTATCTTCTTCCTTGAGGGTAGAATACCTACACAAATTATTTGGAATTCTTCTGAATGGGAGATTTTTCTCTTGTCCTTACTCACACACTTGGTCATTTATTCATATCACTATAAATGATTGATATTTATAGTATACTTTTGGTTTGAAATACTTTATTTTGTTGCTCAGATCGTATCAGCTTTGGCTCTTGGTAGCTCTTTTAGCTTGTTACTGTTATTCTTTGACATACACCATTCCCCATCAGTGTAGGGTTTGTTTTTCATTGTTGTTGTTGTTTTTGAGTACTTCTATAAGATTCTTCTGTCTCATCTTGCATATTTCCTGCCCCAGTACTAGAATTAGCCTTTGCTCCAACAAGCCCTGGCTCCTTTTCCTGGCGAATGATATTAGAAACCAAAATCTGAGAGCTGCATGTGTTAATTGCTAAGGAGGTGTTTTCTTTTAAGGCCCTTTCAGCTGATGATATGTATTTATACTAACCTGTGTATATACTATTTCTAGAAATATTTCTATGTGTAACCATCTGTATTTACTTCAAGCTAAGCATAAATTTATACTGATGTTTCCAATTCAAATACATGGATCACTCTAGCCACCTTATCCTGGTTGACTATAATTTCCCATTTCGACTGTGAGAAACTTAGCTCCTACCACCCGCCAACCATCTATATAATTGTTCAGTTCCAGCATACATGTACAGTATATCATATGTGTTATCCTGAAACCTTGTGGGAAACAACTTTGTTAACTGGATTACAGTGCTTTATGTGCAGTACTTCTCCCTGGCCTACCCCCTTCAGTGAAGTTATTTTATATGTTTAAAATAGTGTTAGATTGTTTTGTCACATTGGACAGTACTTCCAGGTATTCCCCTAACTTCATGAGTGATTTTGTGAAAATTTCATATATTAAGGTTCATTCTTTGTGCTGTAAATTTCTATGGATTTTGACAAAAGCAATATGCCTTGCATCCACTATTACAGTAACATACAGTGATGTTTTATTGCCTTGTCAATACTATGTGCTTTACCTATTCACCCCTCCAACCTTCCCCTCAAACTCCTGGCAAACAATGATCATTCAACTTTCTCTGTAGTTTTCCCACTACTAGAATGTCATATAATTGGAATGACGCAGTATGCAGCCTTTTCAGACTGGCTTCTTTCACTTGGAAATATGCATTTACATTCCTTCTACCTCTTTGTGGATTGAGAGCTCTTTTTTATTTCTGAATATTCCAACATTTGGGGGATGTACCACAGTTTGTTACCCATTTACCTATTGAAGGATATCTTTGTTGCTTCCAGTTTTTGGTGATTTATAATAAAGCTGTTACATTTATTTGCAAATTTTTACATGGACATATATTTTCAAATAAACAGGATAAATACCTAGAAGTACAATTGCTGGATTATATTATAAGATTATTGTTCACTTCATAAAAAACCGCCAAACTGTCTTCCAAAATGGTCATAACATTTTGCATACCCACGTGTAATGAATGAGCGTTCCTATTGCTTCATATCCTTGACGACCTCTGGTATTGCTTTTATTGTTTGCTTGTTTGTTTTTGGATTTTAGCCATTCTATTAGGTATGTAGTATTATCTCGTTGTTTTTCAATTCTCTGATTACAAATGATATTAAGCATCTTTTCATATGGCTGTTTGCCATCTGTTTTTCTTGGTGAGGTGTCTGTTTTGCTTAATTCTTAATCGAGTAGTTGGTTTTCTTACTGTTGAGCTTAAAAGATCTTTGTATATTTTGACTACACGTCAATTATCAGACAAATAATTTGCAAATATATTCTCCCAGTCTATAGCTTAGCTTTGATTCTCTTAACAGTGATTTTTGTGAAATAGTTTTTAATTGTAATAAAGTGTAATCCATCAAAAATTTCTATCATGCACAGTGCTTTTGGCATTGTATATGAAAACTCATTACCAAACCCAAGGTCACTTAGATTTTCTCCTGTGTTATCTTCTAGAAGTTTTATACATTTGTGTTTCTTATTTAGATCTATGATCTATTTTTAAAATACTTATCGTATTGAGTATAATATTATATCTGTTTAATCTAATAAAAAGCACTGTATTTTTTTAAAATTTATTTTTCTTGTAATTAAATTTTATTGTATTTTTACAAAAGTATCAATTTGCAAGATTAGGAAAAAAGAGGAGGCTTCCCCGCAGGTGGTTTGAGAATCACTGGGCTCAAGACCTGTATGAGAGCAGGATAAGATCCACAGTGGAAGGGAAAACTCAGAGATTCTGACCTGGGATTTTGCAGAAAGTTTGTAGGAAACTTCATGAAGGTTGTAGACAATGGAAAACCTGGCTGGGGGCAGGAAAGTATGGTTCTCTCAGCAAGGGTGAGGGTGAGTCTCCCTATAGTTGGGAATAAGTCCTAATCTGGGTGCAGCCCTCACAGGTACCAGTACACTTTTCTACAGCCAGACATTACTGTAGTTAAAACAAAACTTCTTATTTAATTTTTTGATACTATTAATTCGATTTAGAGTTTCATATGGCATGTAAAGACAAGGACAATGAGTTCCAAACTAGGAAATCAGGCAAAGAAGACATGCAGTGCAACTCTCATCTGCAGTAATGATGGACTAAACTGTTTGGACCAACCTTCCCAATGAAAACAACTAAAACTGCTGGACAAAATATTTTTTTAATAAAACCTTAAAAGTATCAAATAGCTGACCAGATAGTAAGGAATTGCCAGGTCAAAATTGTAGGGAGTATAGGAATCTGGAAAGGTAAGATAAGCAAAAAATTTTTGCCAATCAGCGCAATTTCAACTTGGTTTTCATGGCTTTCTAGTCTTTGCAACTGTTATTTTCTCTCTCTCTCTCTCTTGAATTCTTTGGCTTCATTTGAGCATCTTATATAATTTCATTTCTCTCCTCTCTTGGCATATCAGTTATGCTTTTAAAAACTTTGTTAGTGGTTGCCATAGATTTTGATATATCTATGAGATATCTATATCTTTTGATATATGTTTTTAAGTTGAGATTAATTGCGTACATATATATTTGAATTGTGTGTGTGCATATATTTATATATTTGAAGTGGTATACTGTTAACTGGAAATGCATTCTTTTAGATCAAGTAGTAATAAGAAAAATATTGTAACCTAACTTTATTAATTCCTTCTCTGATAATCTTTCTTTATGTAGATACAAATTTCTGAATCCTATTATTTTCCATCATTGTTCGAAAGAAGTTAAAAAAATATTTTTTTTCATGACAGATTTGCTGGTGATAAATTCTCTCTCTCAGTTTTTGTTTGAGAAAGTTTTTATTTCTCTTTCTCTTTTGAAGAATAATTTCACTGGACATAGACTTCTAGTTTGATGATTTTTTTTTTTCCTTTCAACACTAAATATTTCACTGCTCTCTTTTTGCTAATGTAGTTCTGACAAGAAGTCTACTGTAATTGTTATCCTTGTACCTCTGTAGGTAAGGTGTTTTTGTTTTTGTTTTGTCTTCTACCATTAAGATTTTCTTTTTGTGTTTTGTTTACTGCAGTTTAAATGTGATATTCCTGGATGTAGATTTTTGGGTGTTTATCCCATTTAGTGTTCTCTGATCTTTCTAGAACTGGAATTTGGGATCTGCAACCAATTTTGGAATATTCTCACTGTTGCTTCTTCAAATATTTCTTCTCTTCTATTTGCTTTTTCTTCTGATATTCCAATTATGCATATATTCCACCTATTGATATTGTCCCACAGTTCTTGGATATTCTGAGTCTTTTTTTCCATTATTTTTATGTTTTTCTCTTTGCATATCAATTTAGGAAGTTTCTACTGACTTATCTTTAATATCATTGATTTTTTTCTCCACTATGTCTAGTCTATTGATGTGCCTACCAAAGGATTCTTTTCTTTTACAGAGTTTTTTCAATTTATAGTGTTACCTTTTGATTATTATTAGTTTCTATCTCTTATGTTACATTATTCATGTTTTTGAACATTGTCTGCTTTTCCCATTACAGTCATTAACATATTAATCATAGTTATTTCAAATTCTCTGTCTGATAATTCTAAAATATCTGTCATATCTGAGTTTGAGGCTTTGTTTCTTTAGACTATTTTTTCTTTTCTTTTAACAAGTTTTGTGATTTTTTTGTTGTTGTTGAAACTCAGACATGATACACTGGGTAACAGAAACTGAAGGAAAAGGACTTTAGCATGAAGTTTTATATTAATCTGGTTAACATTGAGATGCGTTTAATTTTTGCAGTAGCTGCAGGTGTCAGTGGCTTCAGTTTCCTCTAGTGTTCTTTTTTTGTCTCCCCTCTTGTTCTTTTCCTAAGAACTCCTTAGAGTCAGCTTTGCAGCTCATTCATCTGTAATCCATTTACTGTACTGGATCATTGTTGATGTGGTGGTAATATGTTGAGGAGTGGGAGCATTCTATAATCTTCTGATTAAATTACAGTCTTTTAGTGGTCATATAACTTCTCAAGAGCTGTAAATTCTCAAGTGTCTCAAGGCTCTCCCACCCTTTTAGGTGAGACAGAAAGACCAGATATTGTTGGAGTTGGAAAATTTCCACCCTACATAGAAGGAATACAGTTGACCCTTGAACAATATGAGTTTGAACTGTGCCGTTCCACTTACATATGAATGTTTTTTCAATGAATATATTGGAAAATTATTTTGAGATTTGTGACAATTTGTAAAAACTCTTAGATGAACCACATAGCCTAGAAATATCAAAATATTAGGAAAAATATATGTCATAAATGCATAAAGTATTTGTAGTTGCTAGTTTATTTTATCATTTAATACCATAAAATATACCCAAATTTATTATAAAAAGTTAAAATGTATCAAAATTTACACACAAACACTTACAGACCACACTTGGCACCATCTTCAGTTGACAGAAATGTAAACAAATGTAAAGATACAGTATTAAACCATAACTGCCTAAAATTAACTGTAGTGTGTACTGTACTACTGTAATAATTTTGTAGCCATCTCCTGCTGCTATTGTTGTGAACTCAAGTGTTGCAAGTATCCACTTAAAGTACCATGTGACACAAATCATCTCCATATGAGGAACTCATCTCTCCAGTAAATTACATACAGTAGCAAAGAGTGCTCTCTCACAGTTTCTGCATACTTTTCATTGCATTTAGTGCAATACCACAAACCTTAAATAACAATATGGAACCAATACAAAATGTCACTAGTGGTGCTGGAGGTGCTCCTAAGAAGCAGAGAAAAGTCATGACATTACACATATAAGAAAAATTTGAATTGCTTAATATATGTACTATTGATTGAAGTCTGCAGCTGTGGTTGCCCACCATTTCAAGATAAATGAATCCAGCATAAAACCATTGTTAAAAAAGCATAAAAAACATTGTAAAAAGGCAAAAGAAAATTCATGAAGCCATCACTACAGCTATGTCAGCAGACATGAAAACTTTGTACTTTTTTTGAAAACCTTGTACTTTTTAAGAATTACCTTGTTCTTTTAAAGAATTACCTTTTTATCTTGTATTGCAAACACAGTTTTTATGCGGGTGTAGGATTGCTATTCAGAAAGGCATAACTATAGACTCTAACATGATTCAGGAAAAAGTGAAGTCATTATGTATGATGACTTAAAGCAAAAGTAAAGTGAAAGATCTAAAGCTGGACAATTTAATGCCAGAAAAGGATGGTTTGATAATTTAAAAAGAGCTTTGGCTTTAAAAAAAAATGTCAGGATAACAGAAGCAGCTTCTGCTGACTAAGAGGTAGCAGACAAATTTGCAGACACCATTAAAATATCTTTAAGGAGAAAGAATATCTGTATGAACAGGTTTTTAATGCAGACAAAAGTACCCTATTCTGGAAAAAAATATCACAAAGGACATATATTAGTAAGGAAGAGAAGAAAGCACCAGGATTTCAGGCAGGAAGGGATAAGCCCACTCTACTGTTTTGTGCAAATGCAGTGGGTTTATGATCAGGACTGCCCTACCTATAAAACTGCTAACTCCCAAGCCTTGAAGGGAAAAGATAAACACAGTTGCCAGTCTTTTGGTTGTTCATCAAGAAGGCCTGGACAACAAGAAACCCTTTTCCTGGATTGGTTCCGCTAATGTCTCAAAGTCAGGCAGTACCTTGCCAGTAAGAGACTACCTTTTAAAGTTCTTTTGATATTAGACAATGCCCTGGCCACCAAGAACCCCATGAATGACACTGAAGTGGTCTACTTGTCCCCAAACACAATGTGTATAATTCAGCCTCTAGATCAGGGGATCATAAGGATCCTTAAGGCTCATTACACAGGCATGCTATGGAAAAGATTGTCAATGCTATGGAAGAGAATCCTGATAGGGAAAACACCACGAAAGTCTGGCAGGATTACACCATTGAAGTTGCCATCATTGTTTTAGAAAAACCATGAAAGCCACCAAGCCCAAAACAATAAATTCCAGCTGGTGAAAACTGTCTACATGTCATGCATGACTTTACAGGGTTTACAACAGAGCCGATCAAAGAAATCATGAAAGAGATGGTGGATATGGCAAAAAAAAAAAAAAAAAAAGGTGGGAGGTGAAGGGTTTCAAGAGATGAATCTTAGAAAAATTCAAGATCTAATAGACACCATAGCAGATGAATTAATGGAAGATGACTTGATGGACGTGAAATCTTCCAAGCCAGTGCCAGATGATGAGGAAGAAGATGTAGAAGCAGTGCCAGAAAACAAACTAACATCATACAGTCTGGCAAGAAGGATTCTGATTGTTCAAGATTGCTTTTGACTTCTTTTATGAAATAGACCCTTCTGTAATTGGAGCACTAAACTAAAGCAAATGGTAGAAGGATTCATTTTTAGAGAAAGGAAAATGCAAAAAAAGGTAGACAGAAATTAAGATGTATTTCCATAAAGTTACACTGATTGTGCCTGCCTCTCCTGTCTCTCCTTCCACTTCCTCAACATCTTCTGCCTCTGGTACCCCTGAAACAGCAAGAGCAACCCCTTCTCTTTCCTCTCCTCCTCACCCTACTCAACATGAAGATGACGAGGATGAAGGCCTTTATGATAATCCACTTCCACTTAATGAATAGTAAGTAATCAGCATGCTATACAGTTAATAAACTTATCCTTTGTGTATTCTGTATGAGTGTCTTCATGTGAAAATCTAATAACTGTACAGCAAGAGATATATAAGATGCTTTTGTATCATCATCATCATCACCTAAGTATTCATTGGGTAGAACATTGTTTGCCAGAGTTGTATTGAAGTGGAGAGCCTATCCTTACATAGTCATAAGGTGAGTGATATTTAATATAAAATTAATAATGTATTATTTTTATATTATTTTATTATTTTTTATTATATTATTTATATTATTTTTTATATTTTTTACATTATATTATTTTTGTAATGATTCATTCATTTAGTGTATAGGCTAGGATACCTTGAATCAGTGGTATCGATTACACTAGGTTCATTTGCCCAACAGGAAGCAAGCTAAAACACTGAGACACTGAGGTTTGTAGCAGAGAAAGAGTTCAATCACAAGGTAGCCAAGCAAGGAGACTGAAGAACAAATCTCACAAACGCCTCCCCAAAGGCAAGGAATACAGGATATTTGTGGGATAGAGTTGAGGCATGGGGATCCTGGGGAAAGGTGATTGGAGATAAGAAAAAGGTGAGGTAATCATCATTCTGTGCAGGTGTAACTAAGCTACATGCTTTCCATGGGACATGTGTTCAGAAAATGGCAGTATTAGCATGTTCTGAGGGTTGAGTTTTGGTACTCTGACATCAAAAGGTCACCAATCAGACACTCATTCATGCCTTGTTGGAGGATTGGTAGTCCCAACCAGTCTTAACCACCTTGAGCTCGAACTGGACACAGCTGACTCCAAGTTCCTAAAAAACAACTTGGGAAAACATTTTATTGTTTAGGCTATGGGATGCTTGGAGGTCATGAAAGTTTTCATAAAAACAATTAAAATGAGCTTGATCAATGAAGACAGGTTACATTTCATTATTTATTAAGCAAGTTACAGTTTAATGGATCTAACTGATGACCACCCTTGGTTTCAATAATGCTGCTTCTTCGTTATCAATGCATTAATCATTATACCTGTAAATAAATATAAATTTTTACATTATCTCTTCATTTTTGATGCCTAGTGTCAGTAATATAGCATATTACATATAACATTTATTGAATAATATAATGTGTTACATATAACATATATTGCATATAACATTTACAGTGTTTTGTATCATACAAGACAATGTTGATGTAGCTGACAAATGATTTATCTTGTAAACAATGTAAACCTTCTGTATCAATAAATACAGTGCAGTACTATAAATGTATTTTCTCTTCCTTATGATTTTCTTAATAACATTTTCTTTTCCCTAGTGTACTTTATGGTAAAAATACAGTATATAATACATATAACATACAAAATAGGTGTTAATTGACTGTTTATGTTATTGGTAAGGCTTCCAGTCTATAATAAGCTATTAGTAGTTAAGTTTGGGGGGAGTCAAAAGTTATACACAAATTTTTGATTGTGTGGGGCTGGGCTGTGCAGATCTGATAGTCTGTTCTGCTAAAGAGTAGGCTCTATCATTGAGAAAGCTCTTGACTATTTCAAAATTATTCCTTTGCCTTCCCGTTTCCTACGATGATGAGAGAATTTTTCTTGGCATATCTTTGTGAAATTTTGATGGAGCTCCTGGAGGTAAAAAAACCCACATAAGTTTTGCGGCTCCCTAAGACTGTGACACCTAGAAGTTTCTCCAATTTGCAATAGTATGATTTAGCTTCCAGAAATTCAAAATTGCTATGTCTGTTTTTGGACAGATTATAGCCCCAGTGGCTTTTGTTTCTGGTAAGGGTATCTCGATTGTATGTTTTGTATTCTCCTATCACTCCAGTTTTTAGGGTGCCACTTTGCTCTGCAATCTAAATTATCTGATAAGTACAAGAAAGTTGTTGATTTTCAGTTTGTTCAGCTTAGTTTTTGTTGTTTTAAGGATGGAAGTGAAGACTTCCAAGCTTTTCATATGTCAGAGTCAAAACTAGAATTGTCTGTGATAAATATGTCTAAATACAAATTCCATGATTTTAATGTATCCATTTAAAATTCTTCAGTGACTCCCCATTGTGTACAATGTACACATGAAACTCAATATAGTATATAGACCTTTTTAAGATTTGAGCCTTGATTACCTCTCCAGCTAATATTTTCACCCCTTAAGAGGTTGTCAAACTCTAACCTAATGTACAATTTACAATTCCTAGAATTGAATGGGCCATACTATCTCATGCCTATATAACAGAATTATATACTGTTTGTTTTTCTTCATACACTTCCACAGTCTTCCCATTTGCCTACTTTTTATGCATCTTTCAACTCCAACAATATGTTTCAGAGCCTCTAAACTTCCTTGACTTTCATAGTGTTTTTCAATTATTTATTCCTGTAGCATTGTATGTATATTTCTATTAGAGCATTTATTTTGCTACTTGATTATTGTTTTTTTCTTTTCTCCATGTTAAAGAATAAGGATATTGTGGAGAGGCACTCTTAACTTTTAATCTCTGTATGAGAGCCGTGCCTGAATGACAGCAAATATATTCAAGAATATATTTTGAATGAGCCAACTGAAGAAGAGATACATTTAATTTAGTTATGGGATTGGAGGGTATAAATAAGTAAAGAACAAGGAGTTTGTCTTTTATTCTAAAGTCTAGAAAAATGTAAAGTACACAATTGGTCCTATATTGAAAAACATGTATTGACATGTATAAAAATATTTTTTGATTCTGTTTGGGAAGGTATGTTTCAATTTGAAAAATGAGTTAAAATTGAAGATCTCAATCTTGACACATTAAACTTACTGAAGATACTTATGTAATTATTTTCAAATCATGGTTTAACATGATTTGCAAAAAAAGGTCTGAAAACTCAAAGAAACTTCTTTATATTTTTCTCAATATTTTTCCTAATTATTCTGGTAATTTTAGCAGTTTCTACATTGATTTTTAAAGTCATTTCAGAAAAAAATTATTAATAATTTTCAGTGTGCATATTTGTATTATTATGATTGTACATAGACTCCTATAATCCATGTTTTTTATTCAGTGGTATTTAACTTAAAAGTCCTTCAGGGAGTATAGTGAATGACCAAGCCTTTCCTGAGTTGGGGATTTTGTATTTGAATTACTGAGTCAGCTGGAAATTTTGTTGAATGAAATTGAACACAATTACTTCCATTGACCATGTAACAACACATACTTCTATAGGCCATTTATTCTAGCAAGGACTGCAATAAATTATGTGTGGAAGAAAAGTTCCTCATACATTTATTTGAGATGTTTTGGATACTAGTCATGGAATAGTTTAGCATTGTATTGGAATGACACCAGCAGTGTAACAATGATCTCATTGTCATTGTTGTAAAGATTGCCCCCCTTTTAGGATGCTGCTTATACTTTTACTTCACAGATGGTTTAAATTCACTTATAACCCAGGAGTAAGTTGAAAAGTGTATTTCTATAGGTGATAACATTACTAGACTTGATATCCTATCTAGTTAGTAGTCTTTTAATTTTTATAAAATCACCACCAATAAGGAAGTATATTGTTTCCTATGAATAGATGTCCACCATTACACCCAGAATTAATCCCAAACCCAATTTCTGTTTGACACCTCATACATCTATTTCCATCTTGCCTCCTTTGTCAAGCTTCTGTTTTATTATTCTTCCTTCTTTTAACCCTTTCATGTCTCTACATAAAATGACACCTGTTGGATCATGCTCCCATGTTGCTCCGTCAGTACTCAGGTCCTTTGATAGAGTACTTGCCAAAATGGGGAAACTACACAAAAAGACTTGTTTGTTTGATTTTCATCAGTACACTTATTTACACTTACATGTCCCTTTTTTCCTCTTCCTCTTAAAGATCTTCTAAGGGAGTATTTCAAAAATTATTTTGTGAGTTGCTAAACTGATCTATGCACTTAATCTATGAGAGTGGTTCTCAATATTGGGTAAATATTAAAATTAACTAGAGAGATTTAAAAATTAATTATGTTTAAGTCCTACTTTATAAATAGGTTTTAATTAGTCTAAGGTGTTCTCCAGGCATCCAATTTTTAAAATATACATCATGTGCTGCAAACAGAATATTTGTGCCCTTCCCCCCCACCAAATTCATATGTTGAAATCTAATCCCCATTGTGATGGTATTTGGAGGTGGGAACATTTGGGAAGTACTTAGATCATGAGGGCAGAGCCTCACAAATGGAATTTGTGCCCTTATAGAGAGATTCCCAGAAAATTCCCTTGCCCTTTCCACCACTTGAGGACAGAGCGAGAAGACAGCCACCTATGAACCAGGAGGAAGGCAATCACTAGACACTGAATCTGCTGGCTCCTTGATCTTGGACTTCCCAGCCTCCAAAACTGTGAGAAATAAATTTCTGTTGTTTATAAGCCAAGCCAAACACTCTACAGTACCATGCTATAGCATCCAGAATGACTAAGACAAGGTGATGCTAATGTACAGTTAAAGCTGAGAATCACTTAAATAATATGAACTGTAAGACAAAGCTATCCAGGTTGGTCCTTTTTTTTAAAATTAATAAAATAATTAAATAAGATTTTTTAGGTGGAAAACTATCCATATATATATGAATGATATATATGTCTATGTATGCATGTATATATGTATACAGATAGAGAGAGAGAGGTAGATAGAAAATTATGTGGCCTTTCTAATTATGTACCTTTAGGTAAATTATGTACCTTTAGGTAAATTATGTAATTTCTCTTCTTAAATTATTTTAGCTTCTTTATCTGTAAAAGTAGGTGGAATGTTAGTTGAGAATTGAGTTATCACGAGGATTCAAAGACGTAAACATTGAGTACAGTGCCTGACATGGAAGTCACTTGATAATTGTAGGCTATTTCTAAATAATATTATACACACACACACACACACACACACACACACACACACGTAATTGATTAATAGCTACAATGATCAAGAATAAAAAACACAAGCAAAACAAAATATAGTTTAGTACAAACTATAAATTCTACCTCAAATTTTTCAGTTTATCTAAATATCTGTATATATACAGTTTATCTGTATATTAAGGTATACAAACTATACAGACAAGATCTGAAAACATGAATTTTACAAACATTTATTTAGCTGATTATCCTACTGTTTCCATAGAAAAGTATGTGAATTGTTAGATTTACATATAATGAACTTCTTCTCCTCTGCATGCCCCCCCCCAGTTATGTGGTTTAAATTTTATAATGTAAAAATAATAATTTTTTTTTAGAAATTTGGGCCTATTAATCAGCTAAAATTTAATCCTTTAATATATTTTCAAAAAACCTGTTCCACAATTCCCTGCCTCCTCTTCCTTAGTTTTAGTTATGCATATTAACATAGTTTATTGCATAAAATGTCGTTATGGATCTTGACATAATATTTAAGTATCTTCTTATACTCTTCACTGGCTAATTGACTTTGGGCAGGTCACTTAACTATAGTGAGAATGTCTCCTTGCCTGTCAAATGGTGGAACTGGATAAGAGAGATGGAATTTCTTCTAGTTCTAGGATTCAATGATTCTATTCCCTTCTTCTCACTTTTGGCCAGGTCACACTCAGTCTGTTTATTTGTTTTTGTTTTATTTTGTTATATTTCTTCATGAGTATGTATCTGTCTCTTTAAATTCTCTTGATGGCAGAATTCTACATATGCTTTCTGATTTCTAGCAGAGTGAGATCCTAAATTAAGTCAGAGGCAACATAAAACATTTTGATGAAAATTGTCACTATAAACTTGATATATATGCTTTCTCATTACTTAAATTATGACTTTCTTTATCATTTTCTGTTTTCAAGTTTTTCTCTACCACTTACATTTAAGGTCTGAAACCTAAACAAAGATAACATCTTCCCATCATTTCTATCTATATAACAATTTCATTTCCTGTCAGGATACTAAATCAGGGCTTCCCTGGTGGTGCAGTGGTTGAGAGTCCGCCTGCCGATGCAGGGGACGCGGGTTCGTGCCCCGGTCTGGGAAGATCCCACATGCCGCGGAGCGGCTGGGCCCGTGAGCCATGGCTGCTGAGTATGCGCATCCGGAGCCTGTGCTCCACCACGGGAGAGGCCACAACAGTGAGAGGCCCACGTACCGCAAAAAAAAAGATACTAAATCCATTTTTCAAGTTTATCACAATTAAATATTTTTCAAAAAATTTTCTTCCAGTACAAAGATATTTGCCCTTGCATTATTTTTATTATTCATGGTCCTATTATATTTTTAATCCATGAAAAACAGATCATATTCTGCTTATTTAAAATTAATTTAAAATTACTTACATGTAGTTTATTGGCAATATAGAATCAACTTGTGTAGGAAATATCCCAAATTTTTATGTTTCTTTTTAATAATTAAAATAAAATCTATGAGAGAAAAAAGATGATTCAAAGAGATCAACTACTTATTAGAAAGTAGAAATTGATATTAATATAAAACATAAAAGATCAAGATTAAAGTAGGACCTAAAGGAGAATGATGAATGAGGAACCACAGTCTAGGGTTAGTGATGTCCACAAGTTTTCCAGACCATCTCACCAAAACATTTCATTGGACTTTGTAATCAGTGGTCTTGCTAGTGTTCTAAAGAAATTTTGCTATAGGTATCCCCTGTCCAAATCTTTTTCAGAAATCTTGGACTGCTACATGCAAAAGAATGAAATTAGAACGTTTTTGCACACCATATACAAAAATAAGCTCAAAATGATTTAAAGATGTAATGTAAGACTTGAAACCATGAACCACCTAGGAGAGAACATAGGCAGTACACTCTTTGACATAAATTGTAGCAGTATTTTTTTGGATCTATCTCTTAAGGCAAAAGTAGTAAAAGCAAAAATAAACAAACGGGTCCTAATTAAACTTAAAAGCTTTTGCACAGCAAAGCAAACCATCAACAAAATGAAAAGACAACCTACTAGATAGGAGAAAATATTTGCAAATGATATAACCAATAAGGGATTAATATCCACAATATATAAACAACTCATATAGCTCAATATCAAAAAAACTAACAACTGGAATAAAAATGGGCAGAAGACCTGAATAGACATTTTCCAAAGAAGACATAAAGATGGCTAACTGGCACATGAAAAGGTGCTCAATATGGTTAATCATTAGAGAAATGCAAATCAAAACCACAATGAGATACCACATTACCTGTCAGAATGGCCATCATCAAAAAGACCACAAAAAACCAATGTTGGTGAGGATGTGGGGAAAAAGAAACCCTTGTACACTATTGGTGGAAATGAAAATTGATGCACCACTGTGGAAAACAATATGGAGATTCCTCAAAAAACTAAAAATAGAGCTACCATATGATCCAGCAATACCACTCATGGGCATATATTAGGAAAAAACCCCTGAAAACATTAATTTGAAAAGATACATGCACCCCAGTGTTCACAGAAGCATTATTTACAATAACCAAGATATGGAAGTAACCCAAGTGTCCATCAACAAATGAATAGATAAAGAAATACATATATATGTATACATATTCATATATATATGTGTGTGTATAAATCAAAGACAAATACTGTATGTTATTACTTATATGTTGAATTAAAACATAAAATAAATGAATGTACATAACAGAACAGAAATAGACTCAAATATATAGAAACAAGCTAGTTGTTACCAGTGGGGAGAGGGGTGGGGCAAGATAGGGTTATGAAACTAAGAGATACAAACTACTATTTACAACATAGATAAGCAACAAGGATATATTGTACAAGGATATATTGTACAACACAGGGAAATATAGCCATTATTTTATAACTATAAATGGAGTATAATCTATATACCTGAAACTAATATTGTAAATCCACATATTTAAGCAGTCTATATTAAGACTAGTTAGTAGATTACTGTAATCTAGACTAAATGGGTGTCAATTATACATGAGAATACTAATGATAGGTGTGATGAGAAGCAGTTGAATGCAGAATATATTTTGAATTTAGACCCAAGAAGATTTCCTAAGGGATCAGATGAGGAGATGTGATAAAAAGATAAGACTAAGGATGATACCCAGGTTTTGGCCTGAGTATTTGGAGAATAGAATTTTCATGTACTGAGGTGAAGAAGACTGTGACGGTATAGGTGGGATATGGAGAGAGGGGATAAGGATGTGTTGGCTGAATATTAGGAGCTTAGCGTTATATGTTAAGTTTAAGATATATTTTGACCATTCATCTTGTTACCCAGCAGTATGGTAACATCTCCAGGACCAGAAAAATTTTCAGTAAACCGTAAAGGATAGTATTGTTAAAGTATTGTTAAAGTATACTTTCTGTTGTTTAGTGTTTAAATATGAGTCCATAGAGATATCCTAAGGGACGTGACGTACAGGATCAAATACAGAATTTCAATGAAGACCAGAAGGATTGTTTTTCTTTGTTTATAATCTATTTTTTTATTGAAGGATAGTTGATTTACAATATTAGTTTCAGGTATATAGATTATATATCCACAACACACAATGCCATTGTTCATTTGTAAAAGCTCAAAATTAATATCCATGGGGAGATGATAACTAAACTGCATTTTTATTTTCTTCTGAGCAAATTTTGAGATTCATTTTGTGAAATCTTTAAGAATTACTCTGAATAATACAAATTCTGGCTTAGAAATAATTTCAGATAACATGAGCAAACATACTTAGTTAATAAACTACGTATCACATAATAGATGTAAAAAGGTGGTATTTCTTTTTACAAATACTTACATTACTAAATATTTTGTGTGTTGGGGGGGAGGGAAATGCAAGCGTTTAAAAACCATGGAATTCATTAAAACAAAATAAGGCTTTTTTTTAAGGTCCCCAATATTTTTTAAACAGAAGGAGGAGCAGGCAAAAATGTAGTAAAGCTACAGATGAGCCTGGATAAAGTAGGAATATAGAGGACTCCATGGGTAATAGTCTATGGGCAAGGTAGGAGGTGGGGAGAAGCATACAGTAGGCTGAGCTTCAAGACGATCCCCCTCAGGCCTTTGCTGACTCTTCTCGCCACGGCGCACCACCTTGGCCTTCCTTATCCAGATGGAAAAGCCCCACAGAGCCTCAGCTTACCTTCTCAGGAAACATCAGTCACTCCAGTTTCTGTGCCTTTGAGATGCCTTGTACACTAGTAAATATCCCTAATGTTACCACTCAAATGTGAAGAAACATGGTGAATTACTTATTCCCTGCCTTAGCACATAGCTAGGCACAGAATAAGGTGTTCAACTTAGGTTTATCCAGGGGCTCAATGTGAATATCATGGATGGAAATGAATTGTGTAGATGGAAAATGACATAAAGCTAACCTGAAGGAAGCTTCTGAATCTCTTTTATTAGTTAAAATTGATCAGTATGATTATGGCATATATCATTTAGAACAGAACAGGGACTGGCAAACTTTTTCTATAAAAGGTCAATAGTAACTGTTTTAGGGTTTGCAAGCCATAAAGTCTTTGCGGCAATTACTCAACTCTGCCTGCTGTTGTAATGCAAAAGCAACCATAGATAATAGGTAAACAAAAGAACATGGATGTATTTCAATGAAAGTTTATTTTAAATATAGGGGACAAGCCATATTTGGCCCTCAGGCTTAGTTTGCTCACACCTGTTACAGAAGATAGGATTTTAGTTTAAGTTTTGCTATTTCTTTAGTAAAACTTTAATTTTTGCATGGATTTTGATTATCTAAAATATCACCAGTTATATGAAAACATTATAAAAGTGTTATTTAACACAAGGGAAGTATAAATAATTGGTTGTAAGACAGAAACAATAGAGAAAATTAACGAAGTTAAAAGTTATTTGAAAAGATAATAAAATTGAGAAACTCCAAAAAAGATCAAAGGAGAAAAAAGAGAAAATAAGAAATGACAATATTAAGAATTAAATTGGGACATATATTTGGGGGGCAGAGTCAAGATGGCATACTAGGAGAATGCAGAATTCATGTCTCCCTACAACTAGGGCACCTACCAGGCACTGGTGGGGGACCACGGATACCTAAGGAGAAAGGAGGAACCCCCAGTGACCGGGTAGGATGTGGGGCATGGGGGGAGTAGGGGGGAGGAGAAGGGGAGGCAGGATGGGACTGGCGCCCTTGAGGTGTGGCTGGGGGAGGGGAAGGGATCCCAAGCTTGAAGGGGGAAATTGGGGGACCATTGGGAAGGCAGAGGATCAAAAGGGAGTGTGGCCAGGTTTCCCCTGCCCACTTAGGCCCCCAAGAATCTGTTGAGATCCCTGGCCTGACCCACTGCCCACCGAGGCCCTCTCCAGCCGGCGGGTCATGAGAGAGTGGGAGGGAGGGAAGAGGGAGCAAAAGTAAAGGCTGGACCTCTGGGATGACACCCCTGAGGGGTGGCTGGGGGAGGGGAGGAGTTCCTACACCCAGCAGGACCAACCCACGGTTAGGGGTTCAGTGGGTGACCAGGGAGACCCTGGGGGAGACAGTGGGGGTGGGGTGCGAAGGAACAGAAGGGAAGGTGGCCAGTGCTTTCCCTGTCCACTTAGGCACCCGGAAGCCTGTTGGGCTCCCAGGCCTAATCCTCTGCCCTCGGAGCCTCCCTCCTGCAGTGCAGAACCCAAGCTGTGCCCCTAAACCCCCACCCAGGGCCCTACCACCCAGGGCCCTACCCCTACCTTGGAGACCCCTCTGAGACCCCCTCCAACTGCGCTGGGCCTAAACCCCACCCACACAACCTCACTTGGGCCCTACCTCCAAGCTCCAGAACTCCACACTCCAGAGGCCCTCCTTTCCAGGTACAGCCCCTCCCCTTCCCTGCAGGTCCTAAGAAGAGGCCCCACCCCACGCTTGAATATCTCCCCACCTAGGCACCGCCCCTAGGGCCTCTTCCATCTACGTGGGACCTGAGCCTAGGCCCCATCCCACACTCAAACATCACCCCCCCACCCGCCTAGGCCACACGCCACCCTAAACCCCATTCCTGCCTAAGTTCCACCCGCGCCTAAACTCTGCCCCTTATAGTCAAGTTTTTTTTTTTTTCCTCTTTTATATTGGGGTTCTCTTTTACCTTGTTGATTCATTGTTGTTGATTCTTGTATATTTTTATTTTTCCTAATAAATCTTTTATTTTTCTAATTTTATTTTATTCATTATACATTGTTATTGTTCTCTCCTTTTGGCTTGTGGTTTTTTCTTTTGTGGTTTGATTTTACCTTGTTGCGGTTGTCTCAATTATATTTTTATTTTTCCTAATATATTTTTTATCTTTCTAATTATATTTTGTTTTTTATTCTTTGATATTGTACTGCTCCCTTCTTTCTTTCTTCTTCTTTTTTTTAACCATGCCATGAAGCTTGTGGGATCATGGTTCCCAGGCTGGAGGCTGTGCCCAAGCTCCTGTGGTGGGAGATCTGAGTCCAAACTGCTGGACTAACAGAGAATTTCAGACCCCAGGGAATATTAATCAGAGTGAGGCCTCCCAGAGGTCTTCATCTCAGCACAAGATCCAGCTCTATCCAAATGTCTGCAAACTCCAGTGCTGGATGTCTCAGGCCAAACAACCAGTAAGACAGGAATATAGCACCATCCATTAAAAAAAAAAAAAAAAGAAATGACAAGAAAATATGTTACAGATGAAAGAGCAAGGTAAAACCTACTAGATCAAATAAATGAAGAAGAAATAGGCAACCTACCTGAAAAAGAATTCAGAGTAATGATACTAAAGATGATCCAAAATCTCAGAAATAGAATGGAGAAAATCCAAGAAACATTTAACAAGGACCTAGAAGAACTAAAGAGCAAACAAACAGTGATGAACAACACAATTACTGAAATTAAAAATACTCTAGAAGGAATCAATAACAGAATAACAGAGGTAGACGAACGGATAAGTGACCTGGAAGATAAAATGGTGGAAATAACTGCCAGGGAGCAGAGTAAATAAAAAAGAATGAAAAGAATTGAGGACAGTTTCAGAGACCTCTGGGAAAACATTAAACACACTAATATTCGAATTATAGGGATACCAGAGGAAGAGAAAAAGAAAGAGTCTGAGAAAATATTTCAAGAGATTATAGTCGAAAACTTCCCTCACATGGGAAAGGAAAGAGCCAATTAAGTACAGGAAGCACAGAGAGTCCCATACAGGATAAATCCAAGGAGAAACATGAGAGACACATATTAATCAAACTATCAAAAATTAAGTACAAAGAAAAAATATTAAAAGCAGCAAGGGAAGAGCAACAAATAACATACAAGGGAATCCCCATAAGGTTAACAGCTGATCTTTCAGCAGAAACTCTGCAAACCAGAAGGGAGTGGCAAGATATCACAAAGTGATGAGAGGGAAAAATCTACAACCAAGATTACTGTACCCAGTAAGGATCTCATCTAGATTCAATAGAGAAATTAAAATGTTTAGAGATAAGCAAAAGCTAAGAGAATTCAGCACCACCAAACCAGCTTTACAACAAATGCTAAAGGACCTTCTCTAGGCAGGAAACACAAGAGAAGGAAAGACCTGCAAAAACAAACCCAAAACAATTAAGAAAATGGTAACAGGAACATACATATCAATAATTACCTTAAATATAAATGGAGTAAATGCTCCATCCAAAAGACGTAGACTGGCTGAATGGATACAAAAACAAGACCTGTAGATATGCTGTCTACAAGAGACCCACTTCAGACCTAGGGACACATACAGACTGAAAATGAGGGGATGGAAAAAGATATTCCATGCAAATGGAAATGAAAAGAAAGCTGGAATAGCAATTCTCATATCAGACAAAATAGACTTTAAAATAAAGGCTATTACAAGAGACAAAGGACACTACATAATGATCAAGGGATCAATCCAAGAAGAAGGTATAACAATGTAAATATTCATGCACCCAACAGAGGAGCACCTCGATACATAAGGCAAATGCTAACAGCCGTAAAAAGGGAAATCAACAGTAACACAATCATAGTAGGGGACTTTAACACCCCACATTCACCAATGGACAGATTATCCAAAATGAAAATAAATATGGAAACACAAGCTTTAATGACACATTAAGCAAGATGGACTTACTTGTTATTTATAGGACAGTCCATCCAAAAACAACAGCATACACTTTCATCTCAAGTTCTCATGGGACATTCTCCAGCATAAGCCATATCGTGGGCCAGAAACCAAACCTTGGTAAATTTAAGAAAATTGAAATCGTATCAAGTATATTTTCTGACCACAATGCTATGAGACTAGATATCAATTACAGGAAAAAAAACTGTAGAAAATACGAACACAGGGAAGCTAAACAATACACTACTAAATAACCAAGGGATCACTGAAGAAATCAGAGGAAATCAAAAAATACCTAGAAACAAATAACAATGAAAACATGATGACCTAAAACCTATGGGATGCAGCAAAAGCAGTTCTAAGAGGGAAGTTCTAAGAGGAAGTTTATAGCAACACAATCCTACCTCAAGAACCAAGGAAAATCTCAAATAAACAACCTAACTTTAAACCTAAAGCAATTAAAGAAATAAGAATAAAAATAACCCAAAGTTAGCTGAAGGAAAGAAGTCATAAAGATCAGATCAGAAATAAATGAAAAAGAAATGAAGGAAACAATAACAAAGATTAATAAAATTAAAGCTGGTTCTTTGAGAAGATAAACAAAATTGATAAACCATTAGCCAGACTCATCAAGAATAAAAGGGAAAAGACTAAATCAACAGAATTAGAAATGAAAAAGGAGAAGTAAGAACTGACACTGCAGAAATACAAAGGATCATGAGAGATTACTACAAGCAACTGTATGCCAGTAAAATGGACAACCTGGAGGAAATGGACAAATTCTTAGAAAACCACAACTTTCTGAGACTGAATCAGGAAGAAAGAGAAAATATAAACAAACCAATCACAAGCACTGAAAGTGAAACTGTGATTAAAAATCTTCCAACAAACAAAAGCCCAGGACCAGATGGCTTCACAGGTGAATTCTATCAAACATTGAGAGAAGAGTTAACACCTATCCTTCTCAGCTCTTCCAAAATATAGCATAGGGAGGAACACTCCCAAACTCATTCTATGAGGCCACCATCACCATGACACCAAAACCAGACAAAGCGGTCACAAAAAACCTCAACATAATAAAGGCCATATATGACAAACCCACAGCCAACATCATTCTCAATGGTGAAAAACTGAAACCATTTCCTCTAAGATCAGGAACAAGAGAAGGTTGCCCACTTTCACCACTATATTCAACATAGTTTTGGAAGTTTTAGCCACAGCAATCAGAGAAGAAAAAGAAATAAAATAATCCAAATTAGAAAAGAAGTAAAACTGTCACTGTTTGCAGATGACATGATACTATACATAGAAAACCCTAAAGATTCCACCAGAAAACTACTAGAGCCAATCAATGAGTTTGGTAGAGTAACAGGAAACCAAAAAATGCACAGAAATCTCTTGCATTCCTATTCACTAATGATGAAAAGTTTGAAAGAGAAATTAAGGAAACACGCCCATTTACCATTGCAACCAAAAGAATAAAATACCTAGGAATACACCTACCTAAGGAGACAAAAGACCTGTATGCAGAAAACTATAAGACACTGATGAAAGAAATTAAAGATGATACAAACATTGCAGAGATATATTATGTACGTGGATTGGAAGAATCAACACTGTGAAAATGACTATACTATCCAAAGCAATCTACAGATTCAATGCAAATCCTCTCAAACTTCTTTTCAAAGAACTAGAATCAAAATTTCACAATTTGTATGGAAACACAAAAAACCCCAAAGAGCCAAAGCAATCTTGATAAAGAAAAATGGAGCTGGAGAAATCAGACTCCCTGACTTCAGACTGTACTACAAAGCTACAGTAAGGAAGACTGTATAGTACTGGCACAAAAGCAGAAATATAGATCAATGGAACAGGATAGAAAGTCCAGAGCTAAACCCATGTGCATATGGTCACCTTATCTTTGATTAAGGAGGCAAGAGTATACAGTGGAGAAAAGACAGCCTCTTCAATAACTGGTGCTCTGAAAACTGGACAGCTACATGTAAATGAATGAAATTAGAACACTTCCTAACACCATACACAAAAATAAACTCAAAATGGATTAAACATTGAAATGTAAATCCAGATGCTATAAAACTCTTAGAGAAAAACATAGGCAGAACACTGTATGACATAAATCACAGCAAGATCCTTTTAGACCCACCTCCTAGAGAAATGGAAGTAAAAACAAAAATAAACAAATGGGACCTAATGAAACTTAATAGCTTTTGCACAGCAAAGATAACCTTAAACAAGACAAAAAGACAACTGTCAGAATGGGAGAAAATATTAGGAAATGAAACAACTGACAAAGGATTAATCTCCAAAATATATAAGTAGCTCATGCAGCTCAATATCAGAAAAACAAACAACCCAATCCAAAAATGGGCAGAAGACCTAAATAGACATTTCTCCAAAGAAGATATACAGATTGCCAACAAACACATGAAAAGATGGTCAACATCACTAATCATTAGAGAAATGCAAATCAAAACTACAATGAGGTATCACCTCACACAGGTCAGAATGGCCATCATCAAAAATCTACAAACAATAAATGCTGCAGAGGGTGTGGAGAAAAGGGAACCCTCTTGCACTGTTGGTGGGAATATAAAGTGATACAGCCACTATGGAGGACAGTATGGAGGTTCCTTAAAAAACTAAAAGTAGAACTACCATACGACCCAGCATTCCCACTACTGGACATATGCCCTGAGAAAACCATAATTCAGAAAGAGTCATGTACCACCATGTTCATTGCAGCACTATTTACAATAGCCAGGACATGGAAGCAACCTAAGTGTCCATGGACAGATGAATGGATAAAGAAGATGTGGCACATATATACAATGGAATATTACTCAGCCATAAAAAGAAACGAAATTGAGTTATTTGTACTGAGGTGGATGGACCTAGAGTCTGTCTTACAGAGTGAAGTAAGTCAGAAAGAGAAAAACAAATAACATATGCTAACACATTCCATATATATGGAATCTAAAAAAAAAAAGTTCTGATGAACTTAGGGGCAGGATAGGAATAAAGAAACAGACATAGAGAATGAGCTTGAGGACACAGGGAGGGGGAAGTGTAAGCTGGGATGAAGTGAGAGAGTAACATTGAGACCACCTAGAGGGATGGGATAGGGAGGGTGGGAGGGAGGGAGATGCAAGAGGGAAGAGATATGGGGATATATGTATGCATATAGCTGATTCACTTTGTTATACAGCGGAAACTAACACAACATTGGAAAGCAATTATACTCCAATAAGGATGTTAAAAAAAAAAGTATTAAGTTGGGTATATCACTCTAGATTCTACAGACAATGAAAGGATAATAAAAGAATCCCAAGTACTTTAGAGTAATAATTAAGTGAAATAGAAAAATGTCTTAGAAAAGCACATATTAACAAAAACTAACACAGAAAAGAAATGGAAAAGTTGACTAGTTTTAATAGTTTTATATCTAACAAAAATTTAATTAGTTAAAAATCTTCTTACATAGAAAATTCCAGATACAGATGTTTTTCTGGTGAAATGTTTATGGAAGACATAATGCCAGCTTCAACTAAGCATTCTTAGAAAATGAATGACAAAACACTTCTAGTGATTTTTTAAAATAAATATAATTTTTCTTTAACAACTGTTCCTCAATAATGAATCTGTTGAACTCCCATTTTTCACTATGTGATGGGTCCCTTCATCACATCATTTCACCAGATTTCATAAGGTTTCAGTTACTCTTGGTTACTACAGTGGTCTAATTTTGTTATTTAGAACTCAGTCTTTTTCATTAAAAATTTCCAATCTTGAACTTGATTCAGAGATTATCCATTTTTCTCTACTGTAGCACAGGTAATTTCTGCTTGTAGTAAGTAGGTATTGTGAACTGCCTCTGAGATGCCCCTCACCTCCAGCTAAGAGCCAGGTTCTCCACTGTTGGGGCTCTTATGGGGCATTGGAGAGCAGAGGGCTCCCTTCATGACCAGCCACATAGACCATGGAAACTACTAGACTTTTCTTCCACAATTTCTGAGATGCACAAAGAAA
The DNA here is from genome assembly GCF_937001465.1 of Orcinus orca. Taxonomy (NCBI): domain Eukaryota; kingdom Metazoa; phylum Chordata; class Mammalia; order Artiodactyla; family Delphinidae; genus Orcinus; species Orcinus orca. The sequence continues at coordinate 149,712,679 of NC_064560.1, forward strand.
CTTCTTAGGTTCATTTCCTGTCACAGATTATGTTCTCCAGAAAGCAAGAACCGAGACAGATACTTGCATGCAGGAAATCAATTGGAGAGTGTCTGAGGATCAACAACTAAGATCAGAGAATTAGTAGGTCCTATAACTGATTTTTAGAATTATCTGACAATAAAATCTGTGCTCTTTCATTTCTGCTATGCTACATTTTTCCCTCAAGTATCACTCCTTTTTTCGTCAAGCAGAGCACTTGAATGTTGTTGTCATGAAATCTGCAACACGTGGCCTGAAAAGTGTCCTTTGTAGGGGAAGAGGCACTTTCCAATAATATTTACAAACCAGTATAAATATATAATACTAAAGCCGACTAAGACAACACAAGAAGATAAATAGACCAATTTCTCTCAGAAATATAGTCCCAAAAAATCCTTCGTAAAATATTGGCAAGTAGAATCCAGTAAAATATAGAAAGGAAATTACATAAGATCACTGGAATTTAACGCAAGAGATCAATTGTTTTAATATAAAAAAGTCAATCAACGTAATTTTCCATGTTAACAGAATAAAGGAGAAAAACCAATTGATCATCTTAAAGGTTGAACAAAAATCATCTCAAAGATTAAACAAAAATCATAGGGATAAAGTTCAATCCCTATTCAGAACAAAGATTTCCAGCAAAGGAGGAGTTGAAAAGAATTCTCACAAGCTAAAAAAGTGCATCTCTAAAAACAAACAAACAAAAAACAGCTAACACCTTATTTAATGGTGGAATACTGAATATTTTCTCTTTGTTCTTGAGAACAAGGCAGGGATGCCTAATCTTATCACTTCTATTAAACATTGTTTTGGAGTGTATTAGCTAGTGCAATAAGGCAAGGACAAACAACAAAGAGATTAGAATGGAAGAATTAAAACTGTCTATCACAAAAGACGTTATTTTTTGCAATGAAAAGCTTTAAGAAATTTACAAAACCACTACTACAATTAGAGTAAGGGACATTAGTAATAATGTAGGATACAAAGTCAATATACAGAAATAAATTGCATTTCTATATAGTAGTAACAACTAGAATATGCAATGAAAATTTTATTTACATGATCAAGAAACATTAGGTAAATAGGAATAACTAAACACATACAAGACCTTTACAGTGAAAGCTATAAAATGTTATTGAGAGAAAATAAAGACCTAAATAAAGATGAGTTAGCCATGTTCATAGATCAAAATTTTTAATATTGTTAAAAAGTTAGCTCTGCCCTATCAATCAATGAATTCAACAAAATCTCTATCAAACTTTCAACAGGCTTTTTAAAAAATAGGAATTAAGAAGTTGATTCCTAAATTCATATGGAAATGTGACATATAATAGTAAAAGCAATCTTCAAAAAAGAGCAGAGCTGGAAAACTTATACTTTATTTCAAGACAACATAAAGCAATGTTAATCAAGATCACAGGAAATTGGTGTAAACATAAATAAGCAGATAAATAGAACAGAATGGGCAAGCATGTACTAAGTTCTCATTGTTTATGAATGGGATCAGGAAGGAACATCAGCATTTTCTGATCTTCCTATCATTAAATAGAGGTATTTAATTTAATTTTGAGTTCATAATTCCGTATTTTTGCTACATTTTCATTTCTAGAAGTTAGATTCTCTTTCTAATCTGATTATTTTCACTGTTCCCATTTCCTATAAATGTTTAAAAACATACATTTTATCTCTTTAAATATAGTGAACATGGTTATATTATAGTTATAGTATTTATTTCTAAAATACCTGAACAATTTTCTGGTCTATTTGTCAAATCTGTTGTTTGGCTGGCTTTCACCCATAATGCCTTTTTTTTTTTTAACATCTTTATTGGAGTATAATTGTTTTACAATGTTGTGTTAGTTTCTGCTGTATAACAGTGAATCAGCTATATGTATACACATATCCCCATATCCCCTCCCTCTTGCGTCTCCCTCCCACCCCTCTAGGTGGTCACAAAGCACTGAACTGATCTCCCTGTGCTATGCAGCTGCTTCCCACTAGCTATCTATTTTACATCTGGTAGTGTATATATGTCAGTGCTACTCTCTCACTTTGTCCCAGCTTCCCCTTCCCCCTCCTCGTGTCCTCAAGTCCATTCTCTATGTCTGCATCTTTATTCCTGTCCTGCCCCTAGGTCCTTCAGAACCATTTTTTTTTTAGATTACTTATATATGTGTTAGCATATGGTATTTGTTTTTCTCTTTCTGACTTACTTCACTCTGTATGACAGACTCTAGGTCCATCCACCTCACTACAAATAACTCAATTTTGCATAATGCTTTTTTAATAACGCTTACTTTTATTTTGGACGTTTTGCTTCCCTTGTAACACTATTTGTGGAAATTGATTTAGGTATACGAGAATAAATTCATTTAGCATAGACGTGTATTCCTTCAGTGCAGAGCAACAGGATCACCTGTCTAGAAAACTTTAGATTAAATTTGTGCATAAGTTTTCAGAATGCTCAGGTAATGGTAATGTGGGTGGCAAATCCTTGTGAAGGGTGACTAGAAGTCACAGTTTCATAGCATTTTCCCTCTGATTTTCTTAGAACCTAGGTAGCTTTCCTGGTAACCCCTTGGGCTGTAGGTATATGTCATGTTTGCTGCCAGATCACTCTTAATCCGAGTATGCAGGCTTTTGTACTCTCTGTGTAAGCACTTTGGTTTGCCTCTTTTAATCTGGGCACCTAAGCTAGTGATTTTCAGATTCTGAAAATGCTCTCAGGTTAAAGGAATTCAGTAGTCTCTTGACTTCCTACACTCCTAGTTTACCTTAAATACTGGCACAATTATTTTTTGCTATTTTACCTGTCCTTTTTGCTTTAAGAAGCTTTTAAAATATGTCATTCAGCTTTTTTAGTTGTATTCAGAAGGATTAGTCCAAATACTGTCCCAGTCTTATTACTAAACATGATTCTGATTTATTTTATTTTTTATTAGATAACTAACAAATTTATCTGAAACAAAGAGGTAGATGCATATGTACCAAGCCATAAACAGTCATCTACATGAGCCATATTTAATCATTCAGCTTTAAATTGTCATACAGGACACCAAACCTAACAAGGTAGTGGCTAGACCACATGTTTTAATGAGTTGTATCATTTTATAATAAATAATTTACATCAAACCTATTGAAAAGATATGTTAAGGAAGATTAGTATAATTAATATATTCAGTTGGCAACAGAGCTAAAATAAAAAATACCCTGGCCTTTTATTTAGATATCTATTCTAACTGTACATTGTAAGGAACACTTTACCTACATTGATCATTTATTAAATTTTAAAGAGTATTAATATTGCCAGAGAATGAAAGATGTTTAAACAGGAAAGGACTGGGATGTGAAAGAGAGCAGCAATGAAATAGTTATTCTTTTGAAGTATTTTTATCATCATAGACATTAAACACTCACTATGTAAACAGAGTTGTAAAATTTTTCTGTGAATTTATTCAACCAATCATCCACCTATGTCAAACTTTCATTTTTCAGACATTCATTGGGCATTCTTTTGTGTATTTTTTTTCAGGACGTTTTTCCTCATCAACCCCTCTCTATCTCTCCTACTGTGTTAGACTTAGCTCTTTGATACTCCTATTTTTCATTCATAAAAATACAATCAACAGCCAAAAATAGCTAGCTATTATTACTTTTTTTATGTTCCATAAATTTAATTAGCATTTCATATGCATTATTTTATTTAAAAACTCACAAAGGGTCTGAGAGTTAATTCTCTCATTAACCGAGTTTAAGGTGAGGAAAACGAGTAAAACAACTCCAATGTCACACAGTTAATGAAATTTAGATATTATTTGCATCCTATCTAACTTCAGAAACAGACACTCTGCTGTCTCCAGAGTAACGGATGTGTGGTATCTTAAAAGATAATTAAAAATAAATAAGTTCATCATTCCAATAATTTCTACACACACACACACACACTCACATTCACAAAAACCTGTTTTTCACTTCTGTCATCCAATTGAAACCATGATTCAGTTTTAAAGTGGCATCACTTTTAGAGAAACAGTACAAGACACATTAAGATAATTTAAAAGGAATTTTGATCTCTATTCACATGTTCCAAAAACATTGTTGGAACTCTTAAGTCATAACGCTGATAAATATTTCCTATTCTCTCTTTTCTTTTCTTCCCAAATTCTCTCAGACGCTTCCCAGAGTATGTATCCCTTCTTGCCCTTCATTATGTAGATTAACATAATTTCTCTTAACGTTACCTTATGAACTTCCTTCCACCTCTATGGTCTTTACTTTCTCTATCTGTTTTCGAATTCTAAATTGGAATTCTTAGCATTAGGCTGTTAAGAGAGGGACTCTCCTCTGGGAGATGAGAGAGGCTGGAAATACATGCACATTTATGTGTGTGTGTGTGTGTGTGTGTGTGTGTGTGTGTGTGTGTGTGTGTCTGTTTGATATAAAACTGAATTTAAGTGTTGTAATGCCTAAAATGAAAACAAAACAAAACAAAACCTGTAGGGTAAAATCATGAAGAAGAAAACAAGCGTGAAGTTTCTGTAGCCATTTTGCTTATTTTACAAGAAAGCCATATGAATGAATGGAGTAACTTATTCTAAAATACAGTTACTTCTCTGAAAAAAGGTGACCATGACAATGGAAGCTATGTTCTTTAAGAAATTCTCTTATGCTGATAACCTAAAGGTATTCTTCCTTCTATATTTAACTGAGTAAGCAGTTTCATATTACGTACAGGCCATTCACAGAGATTAAAAATTTTAATTTGCCATTTACATGTAAGTATATTTGTTTTTAATGTATGTTTTAAAAATATTTTTGAATATCATTCCTAGAAATATTTTAACACACTTGGGAGACTATCAATAACCTCAAAGTTTTCAAATGCTCAAGTATTCTCTGGGATTAACAGTCAGTTTAGGAAGCTACGTTCATTTTCTTGCCACTTGGGTTTCATTTAATATATTGCTGCCTCAGTGCCCCACTGCTGTGAAACTCTGTTTCAAGTTGAACCTTTTTCTTTTCCTGAGTTTTCATGATGGAGAGCCCCTGTGGCCTTTGTGGTGCCTGAATGGAAGAGTGCTTTTGCAATTCAGGGCTGCTGGGGGTCCTGCCCCTATTAGGTGAAACTGCAGCCCTGGAGTAGCAGCTGAGAAAAGTGGGAGCCCTTGTCTTATTGAAGTAGAACAGCTGGGAATAGTTTCAGTAACAAGGAGCTGGGACATAGAGGAGCATGGGGTCGGGGGTGGGAGGAAGCTGTGGCTCACATGTCACAGATTTGCTGTTCTTACCCAGATTTAATAGCTTTTCTTGAATAAATATTTCTGAAATGGTAAGCACAGAGACTTTAAACGGTTATTATAATTATTAAATAATTTTCACCAGGTAAATGGTTGTTTTACGGGGCGAGCTACTCACATTGCCATTCCAGAAGTCCAAGGCAATTTTTAAATCAGTCTTCAGAGATTTCAAAGTTCCTTAATTAGTCTTGTTCATATAATATTAGAGAATAGTTGCAAGAATGATTTTAACTAGTTGTCACATGTATAATCTTGAACAGTGTATCTCAGTCCACATGGTTAGTTATCACCACAAGGGAAGTTTTTAAAACATACTGATAAACAGGACTTGCCCCCAAGATATTCTGATTAAATTGTTCTGGATTGGACCTAGCATTAGTAATTTTTTTTTTTTTTGATTCCTGGCATGATCCTAATTGGAGCCAGATTTGAGAACCGTGGAATTTGATATTTTAGAGAGGATTCATGTGTTGAATTCGTAGTTGAAATTAATCACTTTTACATTTTCTACAAAACTTAACATTGAGATTACAAACTTTCTGAGGGTATTTATGTGGTGGATAATTATCTCTTCTTTACACAGTTATAAATAACTACATAATGAAAATAACGTAGAACATAAAGTTTTAATTGCTTTTGTTTGATGAAGATATGACTTGCACAAAACACACATTTTCCTCCTTATCCTTTTTGGTATAAATATTATATAATCATCTATACAGACATATTATTTATAAACCTATTAAGGGATTACGGTTATTATATCAAGTGAAATGTGTTAGTAGAAATTGGTAAATTTCATTTCTGTACAATATGGCAATCACATATCTTTTGGTTACTTCATGACAAGTATTGCCAAAAAGAGATCTGGAAGCATATAAAAGGTTTAAGAGAAAGAATATGGGAAAGCCAAACTACAATCCAGGTCGGATTATTCTCCTGACTTTACGTAGGAACCCCTATTGTCACCTACATGGATAGTAGCAAAGTGGATTTGAATAACAAGCTTCCAAAGATTATGGTCTTTTATGTTCCCAAAATAAAACGAAAATTAAAATGAATATTTTTAGAAACCTTATGCTAATCATTAGACCATCCCTCCCTAGAGGATGGACACCACATGTTACAATTGCAGCAATTGTTATTTTCTCCTTTGTGATTTTACCTAATTATATAAGAGGACTGTGTTTTGTACAAGATTACTGTCATTAGTGTGACAAATTTCTTCCCAAGTTTCCGTTTATGAAGAACTATTAAAATCTATTATATTTTATTTTATTTTCCATCTTTTTAAAAGTGTTAATCAGCACTGTGACAAGACTCTACATAGAGATTACCATTATAAGAGATGCATCAGATAAATTTTGATAAAGTTTGCCTTTATTCAGCCATGGGCACCAGAGATCTACATTATAAGAAATTATTATTGTTTACATAACAATCAACAGGTATTTGAGACATCTTGTGGACAAAGGTATTATGCTCTGGGCTATACAACTGAATAAACAGTTCATTTCTTTTTCAGGTTTCTGCATATTTAGGGCCCATTCATTTAATGTTGGAATGGGATCACAGAAGTCATGGCTAACTATGAAGTATATACTAAAGATTATTAGAATAATCGTGAACTTGACGAGTTTTAAAATTTTTTGTGTGACTTTTCCTCTCATTTATAAAGGTTAAATTCCTGGAAATACCTATTTTAATGTGTATAAAATTAATGAAAATTTGGGAGGATATATAAATAATTTTAAATCAGTTTTCAATAAAATTACATAAATATAAAATATTAATTTAATAGATATAACCATTTATAACAAGGTAATACATGAAGGTAAATTATCATCTGTTACCTATATTATAATACCTTTCTATTTCTCAAGATAATTTAAGTTGATTTTATTGAGATAATAAGCATTTATTGATAAAATGAGTAGCCCATCATACATAGTGGCATAAAATTTTAAACTCTTTAAAATTTGTTATTGCTCTAAATCTTCACAATGACATTTGAATGTCATTGTCATTTCATTAACATTGCACATTATTCTATACTTCGGTCAGGAAACTGCAGATCTTAATGAGATTTTAGTAGTAACAATATGCACTGTCATAAAATTTGTGAGCTCTCATGGTGAAATTAAGCTCCAGTGCTTATATTGAGTTGTAAACTTCCTGAGACAGGTCAGGTAAATGGGGACTGGTGCCCATGGCTGACTAAAGGCAAAATTTATCTGATGCATTTTTATGTGCTTTCTGGATTCTCAGCTCCTTTCTGCACAATGCATTCTCAAAACAGTACTTGAGCCACAGAGCACTTGATGTCCAGGTATTTCCTTTCAGGCTTAGAAGGAGTGGCAATTTCTAAATAATTTAATCTATTCCCTTTATTTTGTGTAAAAAGACACTGAAGCCCAGAGAAGCGCTGATTAATGACACACAGCTAAGGTGTTGCAGAAATAGGCAGGGAAATGGGCCTTTCTGATTCACATTGCCTGTGTATTTTTGTTGTTTCAAATCAGATGTAAGCAACTTGTAGCCATATTCTGGAAATTCACTGGCCAGAGCTCAAATGAACGAAAGTTTAAGATGATCAATCCAATGCCAGTTTATAAGGGAGCGAACGAAATATTTATGAAACCATATCAACAGTGATTGTAGTATGCCAGAAGGAGAGAAAGTGGATGATATGTGGTGGAAGAGATGTGTGTGTTTGCGTGTGTGTGTGCTGGGGAGGGGGTGTCACATGCTTTGTCAAGCTTACCAATGCCTCCATAATATTCTATCAATATTAAATATTCATTAAATACCTCATATTACTTGACTCATCTCTAACAATTAACAAAATGGATCTCTCCCACCATTAGTTTCCAGGACATTACTAATTTTCCTCTTACCTAAATGGTTACTTCTTAGTCTCCATTGGTCCCTCCTCTACCCCCAATCTCTGGATGTTGGTGTGCCCTGGGCTCAATCCTTGGGCTTCTTTTTTCTGTTTACACCTTCTCTTGGTGATCATATTTAGTATAGAATTCCTGATTTCTTTTGACACCCCAAAGCTGTTCCACCCATTGAACTCAGTTAAATGAAATACTGTCCTTCTAGCTGTTTCAACCAAAATCCTTGGCATGATGCTCAACTTTTTATCTTATAAATTACATCTAATTTTTTGGCAAAATCATATCTAGATGCTGAGCACCACATTACTATCTATCTCTACAGCTAATACCCTGGTCCAAGCCACCAATATCTCTTCCCTTCATTCACAGCTTGTCTCCCTGCTTCCACAGTTACTCTCCTATAGGCTATTCTACACAACACATCTAAGTTATTATGACATACCTCTGGTTAAAGTTCTCCATTCATTTATTTCTTCAACAAATATTGATTCATTCTCCATTCATTCATTGAATATTTTCATGTGGTAGACACTCTTTTAGATGCTTGGTATCTATCACTGAACAAAGCAAAAGTGATTCCTGCTTTCATAAGCTTACAGTCAAGCAAGGAAGAAACACAACAAAAAATATGACTTAAAACATTAATTGTATTCTCTATTAGGAATTCTACAAAGAATGATAAAAGTAGATCAGGGTAAGAGGGATCAGAATGCCAGGGTGTTAATAATGGTAGAGAGATGAGCAGGCAGGCTGCAATCTTAAATTGGGTGATTAAAAGTACCCTCACTGAGAAAGGAAGACTTGCACATATATTTAAGGGAAATAAAAACTTAGCCAAGTGTATACTTGGAGGAAGAATGTTCTGGTTAGAGGGAACAGTAGGCACAAATGTCAAAAGCCAGGAGACTGCCTGGCATGCCCTAATCATTTCGCTCCAGTAATACTATGCCATGTTACTTGAGTTTTCTACCCATGTTCTTGCCTCAAGATCTCCATTCTTGCTGTTCCTTCTTCCTTGAATGCATTCATCGGGATATTTGCAAGGCTCATTATGAAACTTTTCCATGTGTTTGCTCAAATTTAACATCAGAGCAACCTTCCTTGATCACATTATTTAAAACTGCATCTCTTTTCCCCAACACCATCCATCTCCCTCCCCGCTTTAATTTTGCCAAGACTACTCAACATAATCTATTATATCCTATGTTTAATCCATTATACTATATTATTTATTTGTCATATCTATTGTCTGTCTTCCACCCTAAAGGGTTATGTCCATGAGTGCAGGGATTTTGTCTATTGTGTTTATTGTGCTACTTCCAGCACCTAGAACAGTGCCTGGCACTACATCTTTGAGCTACTCTCTATTTTAATCTAGTAAATGGGATTATCAAAGCATTGAATAATTAGTCTTTGAATGAAAGAATGGTTAATTATTTTAGAAGCTCTAAATTCTCTACTAATATTTGCCTATCAAAATAAAACTCTCAGATAAATGGTCATGATTATGTAAGATATTAACTTTAGAGAAAGTTAGGTTAAGAGTAAACAAGAGCACTATCTTTGCAACTCTTCTAAAAATCTAAAATTATTTTAAAATAAAAAGTAAAGAAAAAAATAGAACCAGCTTTACATAGGTCTTGATGCTCAAAGGGGGCTTAATCTCAATTGTATAATTTCTTCTAACACACAAGAAAATAAAAATATCCACCTACTATTGGCTCAGTTCATCTTACCTAAATAAACTAGTAAATAAATCACGATCCTTATATCCTGAGACCTGTGGAGACCAGGAAGCCCTCTTGTGCAAGATCCACGGCAGTCCTTGAGTGAGACCAGGCTCTGTACCTCTTGTAGAGAAACTCCTCCAAGTTCTTTTCAGAGACCACAGCGGCAAAAACAGAGACGTGAAAAGTTGACAGACTTACCAAGATAGTTGGGTCAAGTTAAGTGACGATGCAGAATTGAGATACCAGTGTAGAGGAGGGAGAACTGAACAGTTCCAGAGTCAACAAAATGCCACAATTATAAAAGGTAAACGAGACAAGGGCCTGACTACATTAGTTAATAAATTGTTATAAAATTAGTGATTATTGGTCTAAAAACATATACATTTGATGATGATTTAGTAGAAGATAACATAGTTTAAAGTGTTTAAATATATATAGTATAGAAGGACATTTAGTTCAACAAGAGTTACTATGATACATTTCTTAAATCCTATCTGTACTCTGAATGACTATGACACTTATTAGTTCTTTACTAGGACATCAGGCATGTAGTGAAATACAATCCTATACTTTATTCATTAGTCTTTAAACTTTTATAGAAGAAAACTGTTTCTCAAAAGATTATTATTGAGAAACCACATACTTAAAAATACATAAAAACAAATTGAGTTGACAAGTAACTAAAACTTTACACACACACACACACACATATATATATATATATATATAAATGCCCTATTAGCAGTGTTATCTAGATTACTTTAAATGATAAAAATGTTACTGAAGTAAAGACATTATTTCAATGTATTGGATCAAAAATATTCCCATATTATTTTGGTAGTAAAAATGAATTTTGAAGTTTTGAAAATTCATTGAAAAATGAATTTTGAAAAATTTTGAAAAATTCATTATAACACAGTGTGATAAGTATTATCAAATGGGCAAAGATACAAGGTATCTTGAAAATGCAAAAGCAAGAGCATCCACTCCAGTCTTGAAGGTTTTCCAGAAGTGACATATATGTTGTGGCCTGAAAAATAAGAAATAATTTGTCAGGTGTATTTTTTTGTTGAGGGAAAAGCTATGCTTTCTCTCGGTGGTCAATGATCATTTCTGTAGATGCAGCCTTTTAACATCACTTCTCTGGGAAACTCTCTATTCTATTTCTCCCAAGGAGTTGGAATTGGAGTTGGCTGCCACAAAGAGGGGTTGTGAGTGCCGACAGCCTCCTTAATATCTTCGAGAGGTGCACCAACCTCAGCTCCAATTCCCTCTACCTTCACTCTACTCAGTGATATTCTGGAGTTGTTCTGGAGATAACCTCACATATTCAGGAAATTATAAGTAATTCACTGTAGAACAGAGAGAATGAAGAGACAGCTATCATGATACATGGCTTGGTGGCTAAGAGGGGACCTGAACAGGAAAGGGTCTATAAGTCATGTTAAGGTTTTGAACGTTTTCTGAGATGAAAGGGTAAGATTTTGAATAGTTCAAGCAGGGAAATGGCATGATCATATTTGTGTCCTACAGAGATACTCAGAATGTAGTAAAGCCCTTTAAGAGATTGTGGCAATGAGTTTTGCTATGGGAGAACAAAGGTTCATTTCAAGAATTGTAAATCAGGTGAAAGCATAGATATGAATAAAAAGGAGTACAAAGGGCCAGCCAGTTTCCTATAGAACCCAAGAATAAGGTAATTTAGCCTTTAGGCACATAGTCTGGTCTGGGAGATTGTAAATATTAGTTGTCTTGGAATTACATAAACCATTAATAATAAAGTGAATACAATTATCCCTTTCAAGAGTTTTTAAATTATTTTATATTTTTTGCAGATTTGATATTAACCCCATACTTTGAATACTAATTAATCTGTTGGAGATTTTAGAGATTTGTGATTTTTATTCTAATAAATTATTGCTTTAGTCAATGAACTGTCATTTCTCAAGGACTACATTATATTCCAATCAAAAGTCCTGGGGAATAGACTTAACTACCAATATAGTGTTTTAAATGATAGCCATAGATATTAGCTTCATAAGCAGTGAGTACAGTTATAGGATTTTGTAATTTAAAATGTAAGAGTAATGATAAATTTAAAATTTTCCATATGCTTTCTAAGAAAGAAACATGAATATTGAAATATTGCTTTTACCAATAATTCTGCTTTTCTTTGGTTACAGATAAATCAAAAGGATATAAAATAAAGTTAATACTTTATTTTTAATTTAACATTCTAGACATTATTTAAAATGTATCTTTAAACACCTCTTTGCATGCCACTGTGAACTATAATAGTTTGCCAAGATAGACATTTTAGAAAAAAACTTTAGTCATATATGAAGTGAGCTCTTCGGTTTCATGGAAATCATTGTTCAACAGCAATTCTAGCATTCCTTTTACATTTCTGAATAACTCCTTTTCATCAACAGATGACTTTGTATAGATACAGTTACGGATGGACATAGAGAGATAAAACAGTTAGTGATGTGGACATAAATTGTTATCAGTTAGGGTTTAGTCATATTCAAAGTGTTAGAGAAAACAATTCTATTTCCAAATACCTTAAGTATTCTAACAGAAAAGGATTATAACACAGAAAATCAGGTGTGCTTAGAGAACTATCAGAAGGGCTTGGAGAGCAAGGGTCAGGGCAATATGTCATTGCAGAGATTAGGAGGCTACAGAAATTATACAAGGCTGGTTCTAATGAGCTCCCCCTTCTGTAACACCAAGGTGAATGATTCACTCACATATGTGATTGGAAGTTTATATGAATCTTTTGTGTCTGCCTACCGCTGCCAAAGGAGGTTAATTTTTTCCCCTTCTCTTTAGTCTTCCAAATCTTAAGTGAATGCTTTTCATTGAATCTAACCCAGAATCCTGATGACAAGAGATTCTGGGAAGTACATTTCCAAGATTTCTCCTATGCAGTGTAGGGGAGAAAGATGCTGATTTGATAAGTCCTAATATGGCACAAAGATACAGAAAGATTTAGTATGGCTATAGGTGAAGACGTAGAAAAGTTAAATTACAAAGATTTATGTATTTGTAGTTGAGAGATATTATAGCCAAAAATGGAACTTATTTATTCTACCAAACAACAAGGAATCCCTCAATCCACAAATATTTATTTAAAAAATACTAGGCATTAATCTTAGGAAAGCTGTCAAAAGAATGGGCAATTAAGGAATTTAAAATCATGAGAAAGAATAAGGTTGGAGAGAGAACCAATATTTTTTTTTCTCTTTACTGATGAAAAAATTAATAATCAATCTAAGAAGGAAATGGAAAACTTTTATTCAGGGCAACCTGAGGATTATAACCCAGGAGACAGTCTCTCAGAGAGCTCTGAGAACTGTTCTGAAAGGTAAGGGGGGAGGTCCTTACATATGTGATTTTGGAGAAGGGATGTGTGCAATCAAAGACCTATCTTGGTAGAAGGTTACTGCTTTCATGAGAAAGAGATATATTAGTTAATGGTTTTAGTGCTTTGCTAAGTACGGGAAGATGCAAGAAACTGGGTTCATAAAATTTTCTACTGAAAATATCTAACTATCTGAGGGGCAGTTCTGCCAGTTTTCCCAGAGTCCAGAGTACCTCATCCTGATCTTTGCCCCATTTTTCTTTCAAGCTGTTTTGTAGGTCAGCAACTGCAGTGGCTATTGACTTGATTCTTATAGAACTGAATGGTAGGCGGCACTTTTTATTTTACAATGTCCTCCCTTTTGGTTTTATTTTTGATCAAGGTTTGTGAGGCATTTTGTGACGAATTTGTGACCAATTTGTCCCAAGGTTCTAAGAATGTTCATTCCCAGGTCAGGCAAAGATTTAGTGGATAGGTCACTAACGTGCTATTGTTGGACTAGGCCCTGTTAACAGTAACCAAAAGCCTCTGGATTGCCTGTCTTACAAGTCTGTTATGGTCTAGGAAATGCTTCCCTTTTGTCGCTTCTTCCCATACCTGGAGTTGTTACGCTATTACAATCATTTATCTTATAGAACTATATATTTGGTCAATTGTTTCAAGTTGCCTGGTCATCATTATTTTTATTGGAGGCTCAGTCACACATTTAGTAATGCAAAAATAACATTCTTATAAAAGAGTCATAAAACAAGTAACATAGATAGTAACACTAACAAGGTCATAAATAAGTATTTAAGCTAAGAACTGTCGTTAGGTATGGCCCAGTATCTCCACGGATCATCTGACCCAGTCTATTCTGCACCAGTCACTATCTTTGAAGGAAATGATATATTGGCATTGTACATAAAGTTCACCAAAGATAACTTTTTTCTTTTTAGATTCCATATATATGGAATGTGTTAGCATACGGTATTTGTTTTTCTCTTTCTGACTTAACTTCACTCTGCATGACAGATTCTAGGTCCATCCACCTCAGTACAAATAACTCAATTTCGTTTCTTTTTATGGGTGAGTAATATTCCATTGTATATATGTGCCATATCTTCTTTACCCATTCATCTGTCCATGGACACTTAGGTTGCTTCCATGTCCTGGCTATTGTAAATAGTGCTGCAATGAACATTGTGGTACATGACTCTTTTTGAATTACGGCTTTCTCAGGGTATATGCCCAGTAGTGGGATTGCTGGGTTGTATGGTAGTTCTACTTTTAGTTTTTTAAGGAAACTCCATACTGTTCTCCGTAGTGGCTGTGTCAACTGACATTCCCACGAACAGTGCAAGACAGTTCCCTTTTCTCCACACCCTCTGCAGCATTTATTGATTGTAGATTTTTTGATGATGGCCATTCTGACTCATGTGAGGTGATACCTCACTTAAGTTTTGATTTGCATTTCTTTAATGATTAGTGATGTTGAGCATCCTTTCATGTGTTTGTTGGCAATCTGTATATCTTCTTTGGAGAAATGTCTATTAGGTCTTCTGCCCATTTTTGGATAGGGTTGTTTGTTTTTTTGATATTGAGCTGCATGAGCTGCTTGCAAATTTTGGAGGTTAATCCTCTGTCAGTTGCTTCATTTGCAAATATTTTCTCCCATTCTGAGATTTGTCTTTTCATCATGTTTATAGCCTGTGCAAAAGCTTTTAAGTTTCATTAGGTCTCATTTGTTTATTTTTATTTCCATTTCTCTAGGAGGTGGGTCAAAAGGATCTTGCTGTGATTTATGTCATAGGGCATTCTGCCTATGTTTTCCTCTAAGACTTTTATAGAATCAGGCCTTACATTTAGGTGTTTAATCCATTTTGAGTTTATTTTTGTGTATGGTGTTAGGGAGTGTTCTAATTTCATCTTTTACATGTAGCTGTCCAGTTTTCCCAACACCACTTATTGAAGAGGCTGTCTTTACTCCACTGTATATTCTTGCCACCTTTATCAAAAATAAGGTGACCATATGTGTGTGGGTTTAGCTCAGGCCTTTCTATCCTGTTCCATTGATCTATAATTCTGTTTTTGTGCCAGTATCATACTGTCTTGATGACTGTAGCTTTGTAGTATAGTCTGAAGTCTGGGAGCCTGATTCCTCTAGCTCTATTTTTCTTTCTCAAGATGCTTTGGCTATTTGGGGTCTTTTGTGTTTCCATACAAATTGTGAAATTTTTAATTTTAGTTCTATGAAAAATGCCATTGGTAGTTTTATAGGGATTTGCATTGAGTCTGTAGATTGCTTTCGGTAGTATAGTTATTTTCACAATGTTGATTCTTCCAATCCAAGAACATGGTCTATCTCTCCATGTGTTTGTATCATCTTCAATTTCTTTCATCAGTGTCTTATAGTTTTCTGCATACAGGTCTTTTGTCTCCTTAGGTAGGTGTATTCCTAGGTATTTTATTCTTTTTGTTGCAGTGCTAAATGGGAGTGTTTCCTTAATTTCTCTTTTAGATTTTTCATCATTAGTGTATAGGAATGCAAGAGATTTCTGTGCAGTAATTTTGTATGCTGCTACTTTACCAAATTCGTTAATTATCTCTAGTAGTTTTCTGGTATAGTCTTTAGGATTCTTTATGTATAGTATCATGTCATCTGCAAACAGTTACAACTTTACTTTTTTTTTTCCAATATATATTTATTTCCATTTTATTGTATTACAATTCAGGAAGAGAACTATAAACCTCACCTTGAGCTACTCAAATATGGGAAGATGAATAAGCACCTTGAAAAGTTAAAAATGAATATCGGGGCTTCCCTGGTGGTGCAGTGGTTGAGAGTCCGCCTACCGATGCAGGGAACACGGGTTTGTGCCCCGGTCCGGGAGGATCCCACATGCCGCGGAGCGGCTGGGGCCGTGGGCCATGGCCGCTGAGCCTGTGCGTCCAGAGCCTGTGCTCCGCAACGGGAGAGGCCACAACAGTGAGAGGCCCGCATACCGGAAAAAAAAAAAAAGAATATTGCGTTAGATAGAGTGGATTTGAATGCAATAAATTAGAGTAGAGAAAGTCTGTATGTAGCTCCCCCAAAATCAGATTGAAGTGCTTCTAGGAAAACTCTGATGTGCCATGCTGCTAACCTCTAAGAGACTTGTTCGGGGTTATAATAAAAATAAATAAATAAAAATAATTTGCATTGATATCTGTGAGTGTCAATGGCTCTGCCATTCAGATATGAAGGCTGAGATACAAAATATGACTACTTTCACCTTGAAAGTTAATCTATACTGTCTGCCTTTGCTGTCTTCTGCTACCGGAATGCACTACATTTTAAACCTACTTCTCCAATAACCTTATAAACATTAAAATTCTACCAAAGAAAATAAAGAGCCTTCCTCTTAACTATAAAAATTGCAATCCTTTTCCTTTTGAGTTATTATCTATGACTTCTCTCTGCTACTTTTCAAAGATAACTTAAAATTTGCACCCTCATTGCTTAAAACGCCTGATAATCCTAACACACTTATTTTAATAGTAAACCATCCTCCCCTCCAAAGCCTGTATTCATTTCATTTCATTCCATTTCATTTCTTCTTACAGATAAGGAGCAGTTTCAACTTTAAGGTCATCACTTTCTGTGGCTACATGGTCTTGAATGGTATCAATCTCTCACAGCCACATAGCAGACCTTGGAGGCTCTTCTGTTTCTTTTAAAGAAATCTCAAGGATTTGGGCATTGCTGGGGCAGTTTTTAAAATTCAAACAAGTTGTTGAGCCATTTTTAAATGTTTAGATGAAGTCCAGAAATTATAGCAGGCATCAGTGAGAACCCAGAGAGCCCAACAGGCAATTTCCAAAACTGAAGAAAGAGAAGGAAAGGAGTTGAAGGGTGTAAAAATGGTTAGACACCAAAAGACCATAGAAAAAGTGAAGTACATATGATGACAGTTTATCTCAGGAACAAAGTCTGTGAGTACACTCAGTTTACTATAGCCTCATTCTTTTGCACAGCATGACTGCCATCACTAATATCCTGCATAAGATTCAGAAAGGAACAAAGCACGCTTTTCTTAATATGTAAAAAGGAAAACAATATTTTAAGTATTGTCCTTATATAATATTTTTAAGTAAAACAGTTGGTTGTTCATCTAAATTCAACCAGAGGGTACTACTAATAGAGTAATATATACCTCTCCTTGCTTATTCTCTGGAATATGCAATTGGAATTTAATTTATTGACCACCAGACCTCATCTGATTACCTTTATCCAAAAGCAACTACTTCAATTCCAGACTTATTTTTATCTTGTCTGCCATAAACTTCTTTTTAAGCCATAGTGCTATGTTCTGTCAATTTTCCTGGGAAAGTATGAAGTTTAATTAGGTGGAAAAAATAATATTTTGACAACTAATTTATGTAAATCTGAGCAATTATCATGGAAAAATAAGGAATGGAAAAAGAAAGGGAGGGATATAAGATCTTTAAAAATCCAAATACTTGCTATTAATTTTTATGTGTTATCATTTTGATTTTCCTGGAGAGAAAATCAAAGAGAAAGTAAGAAATATCAAACTCTTTCTAACATTTTTTAATCTAGTATTTATTAGGTGATTTCCTTCTTTTTTTGAAATATTGTAAGACCTTATAACCTCACATTTGTGACATGAGCAAAATTACAAATATATTTAAAGGTAGACATTTGTAGTCTGGGTATTCACACACTTAAATACACTATTACCTGGGAAGTGGCAGAGATTAAAAGAGAAAAGTTCTTAAATAATTTTATGTATTTTAGAATATATTTCTACTTTCTGATGTTCTCCTTGACAGAATAAATATTGAACTGGTTTCAATAATAATCTATTGTCAGATTATTATTTATTATAATTCCATAGTGTAATTGAAGCAAAATGCTGTCCAATGCTTACACAGGTTACATGTGTCTTTAAAAAAATAAATCCAATATCTAAATAAACTTATTAGAATCAGTCTGAGAATTGGATCCTTATTGGGTAGAGGCTGATATTATTCTGTTTAGTAGATCATAAATTCAACAGATGCTTGAGAAATTATATTTACTGAAGTCAAAAGCAAATCCAGCCAAGTCCTTTATGTACAGATAATTGAGAATTATATAAGACATGAAATCTCAGACAAATCTAATATTATAAAAGTTTAGGTGGAATCATATTATAATTATGAAATAATTTAAAACTTCTTTCAAATGATGAGTATTCCTCTTATTGTCAGATTATCCAGGAAATATGTGTTGGGAGGTAATTCTCCAAGGGTCCCTCACACTTCTGCACATCTTCCAGAGGCATTAAGACCTTTTGTTCTGCACTATCTTTTCATAGATGTTTGTATAGCACACAGCATTGGAAGACAGAGATAGTGCTTCCTCTGGGGAAGAGTTCAAGATTATTTGCTGTCCAAGATAATAAAGATAATGTCTTCCTCTGAGGCAAAGGCTGACCAGATTTGTTAGCAGCTCCTTTTAAAATATTGGGAATTCCTAAACTCAGGGTTCCTCAGCTCTAATGCAAATCCACTGTATGTGCAGCATCCACCCGAGCCTGCCTCTATATCACCTTCATGGGATTTGGGGGCAAGGAGAACCAAATGCACATGATGCTCAAATCGTTGCTGTGCCATGAGTAATAAAGTCCTTTATTTCTGACGCAAGAATATTGTGACACCTGCCGATATCCATGAGATCATGGCAGGCCAACTTGTAGCATGCAAGCAGGGTAAAATTTCAGACCCTTCACAGTTATTGACAATGGGCAAAATCCAACTCTATGAGTGTGGAGATGGACTTCTGACTTTACGATATTATATTTTTGAGACTTTGCTCCCTGATACTTATTTCCACATTTCCTATGTACACACTCATAGTTTATGTATTCAGTGTAAGAATTCGATAATAAACAATCTTCTCAGCTAGTTGGCAATGGCTTCCAGCTCATCTGCCCTCACACAGCACCTACCGGATGACCACAGCTTCACCTGGTACCTTGCATGCAACATGTGCTCAATCTGTGAATAAATAAATTCACCTAATAAGTCTCCTCACTTTAAGTTCTCATAATGTTTCTGTAAACATGGTGTTTTTATAACATGTATGTTTCTGTAAACATGCATCTGTATGCATTTCAGTGAGTTTCTAGGAATCATTTAAACATATACTAAATTTCTGTTCAATATTGTAAAAAATTTCTGATTGGCATAATTATTTCCATTTTTTAGAGAAGTTTCAGTTTAGTCCTAAACAATGTGTATGTGTAATAATAATTTTTTACTCTCTTTTCAGTAGGAAGGAAAACTACTTTCAAAAATCTTACAAAAGGCTGATGTCAGTCTATTAGTTGGGCTTCACAACATCAAAGCATGTCAACCTGAGACTGATTTCTGCAGCAGCAGGTTAGAAATAAATACTTTTGTGTTTTCACATCTATTTCAGGATTATTTTAGTCCTAAAGAGTAGTTTGGAATCCTATCAGGATATAATCAAGCAATCTTTAAATCTGGTTATGGATGCTTTCTGTAATGGAGATAATTCTATGCTAGGCAATAGTGACTTCTGTAGAAAAGTTCACCTATTGATTTGCAGAATTATGTATTTTCCTCATATTCCTCTCCTTTTTCATGATAAAATAATCTTAGAAGGAAAAATTAATCTGTTTATATAACAAAAGATAATTCAGAAAAATATAGCAATTATTTAACGTTTAAATTATTTTTTATTGAGATATAATTGACATATAACATTAGTTTCAGGTGTACAACATAATGATTCAATATACATATACATATTAAAAATGTACAGAATGGTGACTATAGTCAATAATATTGTATTGTATATTTGAAAATTGATAAGAGAGAAACTTTTAATTCTTGATTGATATTAGCCATTTTTTAAAAGCTGGATACATTCAGATTTATATTAAAAATCTGTTTAAGAATGACTAAAACATAAATTGATGAAAATAAATATCATTTTTGTAAAATCTTCCATTTTAAAAACTAAATTGTCTGTTGATACTTTAACATATTTAAAAAGATCACATTATTAACAATAAACATTAAAATCTTACTTCCAGCTTCCCACTATTAATAGTTTCTTATATATCCTACATTCCAAAAAGAAATCAACTATTTTAATCTGCCTTTACTGTAATAATTGCAGCAGCCTGGAATAGAAACACTTACTCTTGCAGAGAGTGTGCATGCCTAGCTTACCAAGTGATCCTCAAAACTGCTTACTCAGATCCTGAAATGATTCTAACATTTTATAGGGCTGTTACAAATAGCAATATATAATACAAACTATTCCACATCTTGTTTTCCCCCTCTTTTAATAATGTTTCTTGGATGTATTTATTGACTGAGTGATAATTTTTTGTATAAATGTAATACCACCTATCTACCTAGCTTGATTATGTTGCCAATGTCAGCTTTTTCCTGTCCATTGCTTTAAAAAATAATGCTACATTGATTTCTCTACTATACCACTAAGAAGGTATATTTACATGTAAATTCTTTTCTCTCTCTTTATGTGCACACAGACATGCAAACATACAATTATCTTTCTGATAATTTTTGATAAAGCATACAATCTCTAATTATGAGACATGGGGCTTTAGAATATGTAACAAAAGCAAGACTTTACATTACATATCTATGTAAAAATATTTGGCAATCATGAAATAATTGGTTAGTGTGCACTTTGTTTTTCTTTTGTGTACTCTGCACTAAAGTTCACCCTAGTCTAAGTTTACTTCCCTAAATCACTATCTTCTCTTAATAGTATCATTCATGTTATTAATAAACCAGCTTACTATGCTTTTTCTTTTAATTAGAAAAGCTAAACTTTGGCTTTGTGGTTCTTTGGAAATGTTCTTAATTAAAGTGCAATATGGTGCCAAAAGTAAACAAAATTAGCTACGTGGTACAGCAAGTAATAATGTACATTTTATAGTAGTATGGTAAACCACAGTTACTTTAAAAATAAAAGGTAGGGCTTCCCTGATGGCGCAGTGGTTGAGAGTCTGCCTGCTGATGCAGGGGACACGGGTTCGTGCCCCGGGCTGGGAAGATCCCACATGCCGCGGAGCGGCTGGGCCCGTGAGCCATATGGCCGCTGGGCCTGCATGTCTGGAGCCTGTGCTCCGCAACGGGAGAGGCCACAACAGTGAGAGGCCCGCGTACTGCAAAAAAAAATAAATAAATAATAAAAATAAAAGGTAAAAGATTTAAATAAGATGTCTCACAATTAAATTACTATACCTTGTCTTAAATATGACAACCACCATCTTCTCACCTATCTCTTTAAAAATGATATATGCCATGACATTTTAAACTCAATGTAAATAATTATATTTAATTTATTGAGCTAGTGTGAATAGAATGAAAATAAAGTTATTCTGAAATACATCATATAAAAAATTACTGAGAGTTAAAATATGTTTCAAATTCACCATAGGAGCTGTTTTAAGAAATCTAATCTTGTTTTGTTTCGAAAGCAAATATAGTTTTATGCATGATAATAAGTCACTGAGCACTTACTATAGGCCTGACAATCCACATTATTTCACTTAATAAGACCATTATTTTTAAAATTACGTTTTAACATATCCTCTTATAGGTGAGGAAAAATGGTAAATTGTCCAGGGTCACACAGCTAAAAGTGTCAAAGATGATATGTTAATGTATGTTTTTAATTAGAAAGTGAAATTTCTAATTTAAAGAATTTAAATTAAATACTCTGAAGAAGATATGCTAATGAAATAAGCTTCATATCTTGTCTTTTTTGTGTCATTAATCTTATATTTCTTTTTTTGGTCCTTACCCAGCAAGGTACTTTACAAACCAAATATATTATTAATATCTTATAATCTTTTGTGAATCAATAATAGTCCTTACTAGAATTTTCTAGCTTTAATTTAAATGTTAGTGTCCTTAACTATACAGCTCTTCATGTAGTGTTAGGACTGATATATTTATTCTAGCGAGCAAGTAGTCACTCTTTTCTGTATTTTTGAAGTCAAAGCAAACTTGAGCTTGATTGGTAACACAATGGATCCCAGAAAACATGACTACAATTTTCAGGTGAGTAGAGAAAAAAAAATGGCAGAGAACAAAATGTATCCAATCTCTCACTCTTGTTACTGAGGACTGGAGGAATCTACTGATTGATACTTAGAAATAGTTTGATTGTCAATA
Source organism: Orcinus orca (assembly GCF_937001465.1). NCBI lineage: Eukaryota > Metazoa > Chordata > Mammalia > Artiodactyla > Delphinidae > Orcinus > Orcinus orca. The sequence goes on from NC_064560.1 coordinate 149,735,207, forward strand.
TATTTCCAAATACATAGATACTGCATTAAAAAGTAGAAAAAATAGCTGTTCTGAAAAAAAAATCAATTGTACCACTTTTCTTTTATAGGAGGATTACTAGTTCATTCCATTATATAGAAAATAAGAAAGTAAGATACATACCAGGTACATAACCATTGTCTAATGGTTATTAATATCTAATCTCACCCTGACACTGGTTATAGGTTTTTCCTGAACACCCTCTGCTTTTGCAATAATGGAGATATCTTCCGCCAGCATTCTAGATTCTCCAAACAAGTTAACTTTAAAATTGTTGTACTCTTATTGGCTTGAGGAGAGATATGTATCACCATCATCTATGAATAGTCGTGGTGGATTGGAAAGTGCTAATATATATGCATATAATTTCTGAGACAGTGTGAATGCTAGAAACAAACCATCAGACCTTCCTTAGTACTATTTCTCCCCACTCCAGGTGACATGACTTGGTTTGATCATATATAGAGAACAAATCAGAATGGAGCTCTTTAGAGCTCACTATTCACTCATTTAGGAAGCAATGAAGCAGCTGTAAAGGAATTCCTTTTTTCTCTCACTTTTATTTGGAATCAAAATTGTTTCTAGACACAATCAGTAACAATGATCAATATTTTCTTGTGAGCATGAATTTGACACACTTTTTTTCTGTTGACTATATTATTCTCTTTGAAATAAAGTTTATTTGGATTTATAACTAAAATTGGTAGACTGAGCCTAAGCATTTAATGTTTCTCCCCTCCCCCCAAGATAATGCTTTTTGAATTGATAATATAAAAATAGTAAAAATATATACCATTTTTATAAAAAAGAAGCAACTATATCACCTCCGTGTCAAAACCTCAGCAAAATCTGCAAGTAGCAGGACACATTAAACCTATTGGGGAAAAGATTCCCCTATTTGACTTACCGCATGTGAAAAAAATAGCAAAGCTAAAATACAATTAGAAGACATGAGAGCAGAAGGCCACGGAAACCTCTGAACTCAGAACAGCAAATGATGGAAAAGAGGCATGATTATGTATCAGTATTTCCCAAACTCAGTCTATATTCTCTTGATGATGCTCTTATTATTTATTATTTTAATGCTATTACTAATAATGATGTTAATTAAAATAGTGCTAACATTTATTAACATTATGACTAAGTTCCAGATATTTTTCTAAAATTTTACATGCAGTGTGTCACTTGATATGTAGAGAAATCCAAAGAGATGTGTAATGAATTTAGTATCTTTTGGAGATGAGAAAACTGGGATATAGAAAATATTGATAATGTGCCAAAAATCATAGAACTAGTAAGAGATGGGACTTCAATTTGAGTTGAGCAGTCTGAGTCCAGACCAGTGCCCTGGTCCTCCATTACCTCTATGTACTAGATGACACAAAAACTGCATATTTTATTATGGGGCTAGAGAATATAAAGGTCAATAACGTCTTGAATCATATAGGAAAAAACTAAGAAAAGAGAAAATAAAAGGTAGCAGCAGAGAAGTAAAAAAGGAGAAGGAGACTAAGAAGGAGGAGGAGGATGAAGAGAAGAGGATACAGGGAAGGAGAAGAGGAAGAGAGAAACAAAGAGATGAGGAGGTGATAAAAGAAGAAACAGCAGTTTACAATAGACTATCAGAAGACCATACATCAAGTAGATCCATTAATGTAATAAAAGTGGGTTAAATTATTTTGAGATATTCATTTAACAAATGAAATGAAGGACTAGCAATAAAGGAAGGATAAAATATATAATGGCAAAAAGTAAACAAAAAGAAAGCAATGATGCTTATACTGTTATCATATAAAAAAATTGAGAGTCAAAAGCATTAAATGGGGAAATGAGTTATTTTATATAGTTAATGATGAATCTACAAAGAGAAGAGAACATTCACGAACTTTTATGAAATACATTAAAAATATCCAGGAGCAACATATAGATAACTGATAAAAATATAAATCATAGTTTTAGATTTAATATAACATTTTTCCTTCCAGCTTTTATTAAGGTGTAATTGACATACAGCACTGTATAAGTTTAAGGTGTACAGCATAATGATTTGACTTACATACACCGTGAAATTATTACCACAATAAGTTTAGTGAACATTCATCATCTCATACATACACAAAATAATGAAAAAGAAAAAAAAATCTTTTTCCTTGTGGTGAGAACTCAGAATTTACTCTATTAACCACTTGCATATATAGCATATGTCAGTTCTGATTATATTTATCATGTTGTTTATTACGTTCCTAGTACTGTTTATCTAATAACTGGAAGTTTGTACTTTTGGACCACCTTCATCCAATTCCCCTCCCCCCAACCCCTGCCGCTGGTAACCAGAAATCTGATCCTTTTTCTGTTTGTTTTTGAAGTATGATTGATGTACAATACTATGTTAGTTCCTGGTATACAACTTAGTGATTTGATATTTCTACATATTATAAAATGATCACCATGATAAGTCTAGTTACCATCTGTCACTATACAAAGATATTATGTTATTGTTGACTATAGTCCCCACACTGTACATTTCATCCCTGTGACACATTTATTTTTTAACTGGAAGTTTGTATACCTCTTTATCTCCCTCACCTATTTCTCTCATCTACTCATCCCACTCCCTACTGGCCGCCACCTGCTTGTTCTCTGTATCTATGACTCTTTTTTTATGTTTGTTCTTTGTTTCGTACTTTAGATTTAGTATATAAGTGAAATCGTATGGTATTTGTCTTTCTCTGACTTATTTCACCATAATCCCCTCTAGATTCATCCATGTTATTGCAACTGGCAAGATTTCATTCTTTTCTAAGGCTGAGTAATATTCTGTCGTATGTATGTATGTATATGTGTATGTGTGTATATATATGATACCTTCTTTATCCATTCATGTACTGATGGGCCACATATGTTGCTTTCATATCTTGGCTATTATAAATAATGCTATAATGAACATGGGGTAGATATATCTTTTTGATTTGGTGTTTTTTATTTACTTCAGATAAATACCCAGGAGTGGAATTGCTGGATTGTATGATAGTTCTATTTTTAATTTTTGGGGGGAAACTCCATACTGTTTTCCATAGTGGCTGCACCAATTTACATTACCACAAATAGTGCACAAGTTTTCCCTTTTCTCCACATTCTTCCCAGCACTTGTTATTTGTTCTTTTCTGAAACAGCCATTCTGACAGGTGTGAGGTGACATCTCATTGTGGTTTTGATTTACATTTCCCTGATGATTAGCAACGTTGAGCACCTTTTCATGTGTCTGTTGGCCATCTGTATGTTTCTTTGGAAAAATGTCTATTCAGGTTCTCTGCCCATTTTTTTAATCGGGTTGTTTGTTGATTTTTTTTTTTTTTGATGTGGAGTTGCTTGAGTTCTTTGTATATTTTGGATATGAACCCCTTATCAGATTTATCTTTTGCAACTATCTTCTCTGATTCAGTAGGCAGCCTTCTCCTTTTGTTGATAGTTTCTTTTTCTGGGCAAAAGCTCTCTAGTTTGATGTAGTCCTATTTGTTTATTTTTGCTTTTGTTTCCCTTGCCTGAGGAGACAGATAAAAAATAATATTTCTAAGACCTATGTTGAAGAGCATACTGCCTATGTTTACTTCTAGGAGTTTTATGGTTTCAGGTCTTACAGTTAAGTCTTTAATCCATTTCAAATTTACTTCTGTGTATGGTGTGAGAAAGTAGTCCAGTTTGATTCTTTTGCATGTAGCTATTCAGTTTTCCCAGCACCATTTACTGAAGAGACTGTTTTTTCCCCATTGTATATTCTTGCCTCCACTGTCATAGATTAATTGGCCATACAAGTGTGGGTTCATTTCTGGGCTCTCTATTCTATTCCATTGATCTATGTGGCTGTTAAAGATTTTAATATAACATTTTAAGCAAAATAATGAAAAAAGTGAATTGAGGATTTAAACTATAGCATTGTTATTCATGGTTCAAAATATGTACAGCAAAATTTATCCTTAAAAATTATTTTAAGCTTCTATAGGGACATTGTTTATAATAGCATATATTAGGGGAAAAAAAGTTGAAGTCCAATAATAAAGGAAAATTTGTAGACATTACAGAATAACATGCTGGAATAATAGCTTCCTGGAGACCTAACAACATGGAAACAATTCTCATTTTACTTTAAGAAGGAATATCAGGTTACTGTTTGATATCTTATTCTGTATTAATGGCATGTTAATATTTTGTAAATGATTGAATTCTACAAGTAACTCTAGAATTACTTTTTCTTTATACGTCATTATAGTTTTCAAATGACCTACAATACACTACTTTGCTAATCAGATACAGGCCAAAAATGCAATAAAGTTTATTTAAAATAAACTTTTTTGTTCTACTAAAATATCTATTGCAGAATTTGACGAATGATTTAGGGAGAGTTTTATAAGAGGCATCTCAGAGTCTTTTGTTGAAATTTTAATTACATAGGAGTGAGACACAAAGAATTTAACAAAGTTGTACTGTGTGCATCTTGGTCAATGATCTCTAGCAAATAAGAAATTCATTCAAGTAAAACATCACTCCCATGCCCACCCCTGCCCTCCACACACAGATACACACACCACTGTGCGTTTCACATTTGGGTGTGGTATTTTTGCTTTGAGCTCCATATTCAAAATATTTTTTTTCTTGTTCCATTGGTTAGTTTGAAAGAACCCTTAAAATGGATATTTCCAAACACTGTTTGGCTTCTGAGAATGGAACTCCTGCTGCTGCCAGTTTGAGTTGCTATGAAGATCAAGGATGAGAGGTAAAATTATAGCTCTTAAATATTTTTAGGAAAGAAGGTGTCAACTTTCTGACATTAGGCCTTGCAATCAATCCTTCTCATCTTTCCATTGTCAGGAATAAGAGTGGGAAAAGACCATTTCAAAGCTAAATTGACGCTACACTATCAGACAGTAATTTAAAAGCTCTTTGCAGACCAGATTTTTGTTTCTTTTCATGTATCTTGGACATTGAAAGAAGAGTTAATATAAAATTGTTTAATGTTTTTATAGATGGATTTAGTCTCCTCCCTTATTTTTTAGAATGCCTTTACTAAAAATTCTGTTGTCTCCTTTTATCATTTCAACACCCCTGCAATGAAGTAACCATTTCTGTCTTTGATGTCCATATTAATAATTGGTCTCCCAGAGAATCATACATTAGTACCATAGTGATATGGTACTAAATATTCATAACAACAAAAATAGGGCACTTTTTTTTGCTATGATTAAAGGGGATATTTTTCATATCAAGATATTTAGTCATCACCATAGATAAAATATTTAAAAAATAATGTGTATATACACTGTAGTGAGTTACAATAGCACAAATTAAATCCATGAAGACTTATAGTGCTAACCTAGATATACTTTTCACTGACTCAGTAAACAAGGTAACCAATGTGAAAAATCAAATGGTTACAGCAAGAAAGATTTTAATATCATCAAAATACATACTTACAGTTGAGTTTCTAGAATGATTATGCACTTTTGTTACCATGCAGGTGGATGAAGACCTGCATGAGATGCAGGTTTATGAGATGGCCAATTTGTGCTTGATGGTAAAATATGTAGTAAAGACATTTTGAGAAATATACGTGAGTATTTTTATGAAGCACTGCATCTCTTGGAAAAAATATACAGGTGTAATAGAATCAAATGGGTAGCAGACAAAACTGAGGGAAATAGCAGTCTGTATCAAAGTAATTGTGCACATTGAATCAGCCATGGAGCAAACTTTAACATTTTGTACCTTATTTTCTATATATATATTCAATGGGTGGTAAGAAAAAATTGCATCAAAAATGGGTTAACAGTGCTTCAGATATTCTTTTTTAAAGTAAATTATTAATGAGAGTGGAAAGTGCTTTTAAAGGTTGGCTTAACAGTATAGAAGTTGTCAGGGAAATATTGGCCAGAGATTTTTCTTCATGGAGGAAAAAATACATTACAAAGAGAAAAACCTGGATAAAGTGAAAGACTCCTCTTTAATGATAGTCATAAATTGGGCATAATTAACAGATTTTTTTCAAAGCTGGGAAGTTTAAATCAACAGGAACACATCAAATATTTATTGAATGTTTTTAGTGTACATGTCAAAATTACTTCAATTAAAATGAAATTTGAAAGATCGATTGAGTCAACTCAGTGTAGGTGGACTTGAAACTACTTCTATTTACTTTTGTGTGATAATGATTACTGTTAAATTAGTGGTAACATTAAAAATTTATTGATATATCATCTTTAGTCTCTTGTAAATTATTTCCCTGTTTGGTTAAGGGGACTGATCAAGAGCTCCTACAAAGCAGTAATAAATATTACAACAAATTGATAAGCACTGAAGTACATGCCTAGGCAATTCACAGAAAAATAAGTAGGAAAGTTCAATTAAGGGAAAATATTAAATGAAAGAAATGCAAGGTAGAACATAATGGGACATCAATCTCAGTTAATTAAGTAGGATTTTAAAAAATTATTTAAAAAACCAAACATGTCCTCCATAACTTTCCTTATCCAAAAAACACATTCTACTTTCCTTAACTACTTTTCATACGCAATTGTTTATTTTCACCCCTATTATTTCTAAGTCGTTTTAATTGATTAGAATTTTAACTCTTAAAATTCTTAACTACTAGTGAAAACTAAAAAGTAAGCAATTGTGGAATGTCTTTGACAGTAGCTTTCTGTGGATTGACAAATTTATAAATACATTTTATAGTTTCTCGAAGTATATATTCTTCTTTATAGTAAATTTTCAATATGGCACAAAACATATTTATTAATAAGCCCAAATATCTTTAGTTCCTCTGTAAAATGAAGCCAAAAGTGTTTTTTGTTTTCTTTCCTGGCTGTGCCACACGGCTTGTGGGATCTTAGTTCCCTGACCAGGGATCAAACCTGTGCCCCCTGCAGTGGAAGCACAGAGTCCTAACCACTGGACCGCCAGGGAAGTCCCTGAAACATTCAATATTGATCATAGATTTTAACCACTTTTGCCAAAAAATAAAGAACACACAATGAGGGAATTCCCTGGTGGTCCAGTGGTTAAGATTGTGTGCCTCCACTGTAGAGGGCATGGGTTTGATCCCTGGTGGGGTGCTAAGATCCTCCATGGCGCATGGTGTAGCTGAAAAAAAAAGTTAATAAAATAATGAGTGCTTCCCTGGTGGCGCAGTGGTTGAGAGTCTGCCTGCCGATGCAGAGGACACAGGTTCGTGCCCCGGTCCAGGAGGATCCCACATGCCACGGAGCAGCTGGGCCCGTGAGCCATGGCCGCTGAGCCTGCGCGTCTGGAGCCTGTGCTCTGCAACGGGAGAGGCCACAACAGTGAGAGGCCCGCGTACCGCAAAAAAAAAAAAAAAAAAAAAAATAATAATAATAATAATAATGAATGTTTCAGGATTTTATCTTATTTACAAATGATCTAGATATTCAATGGATATCATTTAACCTATCTCAGTATAACTGAAACTGAGCTCCCCTGCCAAGTTTAACCATGATTAACCTCTCTGTCCAAAATGTTCTTCCCTTTCTTGTCTAACCCTTGTTCCCCTTTTCTTTAACGAGAATCAAAGAAAAGAGGGGATTGAAACCGAATAGTGTTACGGAACCAAACTTGGGTCCACTAGCCCATGAAGTGAAGCCAGTCTACTGATACTGGGTTGTGGTGAAGAAAAGTGCAACGTTTATTGTAAGGCACCAGACACGGAGTTCTAGGCAGTTAGTGCTCAAAAAGCCCCAAACTCCCCGATGGGTTTTAGCAAAGCATTTTCAAAGGCCAGGTGAGGGAGGGGGAGGTCACAGGGCATGTGATGATCTCGTGCACAATTCTCTGACTGATTGGTGTTGAGGTAACAGGGTGGCTAACATTATCAATGCTTAGGTGCCAGAAGGTCTGGGGGCCATGTGCACATGATCATCACGTAGTTAATTTCTTCCATCTGGTGGTGGTTTTAGCATCTGCATATCTCAGGAAATATGCATGAGATACTATTATCTAGGTACTTCAGAGAGGAGCTCAGTAAAGGATGTAGGGGAGGGGTCTGTGCCAGGTAGGCCCATAACCTACTGCTCAGTTACTGTGGGGATCTCCCAAGTAGAGTACAAATGTCTTACCATGTCCCCTGTTATTTGTAAGAAAAAGGCTTCAGCCTCCTAGACCTTCCCAGCGTTCCAAAGGGCAGATTCAAACAGTTACTGATCAGGGAAGTGAGGGAACGCAGAAACAAAGGAAAAGCAATCAAACAATAGAGTGGCATTAAGCAGAGTCCTCCTTCCTCCAGAAGGAATATACAAAACAATATCTTTGAGTACTTGTGCAGAACTAAGGCTCCCACCCAGTTGGAGGATGATAACTTTAGGCTGAGCACAGGGTTCTTGGAACACTGCCCAAGTCTGCATTATTGTTTCTATTGTTTCTTGACTGCTTCTCCCTTGTCTCTGCATCCTCGAATGCAAGTTCCTCAAAAAGAACTTTCGTTTCCTAAATTCAGGGTTTTTACAATACCTATGAGCATTTTGAGATGAATAGGGGAGGATTGGGGGTTGGTAAAAAGGATAGGTGGGATTTTTCTGTTTTTGTAAAGGCTTAATTAATAAGAAAAATTTTACAAGCTGTCCTCAATTTGTAGGACAGGTGTTTTTAATTCATCAAAGAATTGGGTTGTAACCTGAATGCTATCAAGGGTCTGAGATAACCATATTTATCTTTAATTTGCCTGTTTATATCAGGGAGAAAATCTTCAACTAGAAATCATAAGATTCCTATGTTCTCTTTGGGATATTTTTCTTTCCTTCTGGGTACATAGTTTCACTTAGCTAAGGAGGGAAGCCCTGAAAAAAATTCCTATCACCCTCTGAATATCAGCTTCCAGTTTGGTTAACGTCTTACCATAGAGCTACTTAATTTAAAAACAACAACAACAGCAACAAAACAACCAACCAAAGCAAAAAAACCTTTCAGATATCATGTCAAGTTTCAGCCAGGACAAAGAGAGTAAGTATTCCTGGCAGTACTGAGTGACCCCTTTAGACACAAGAGATGTCTCCTCAGAGGGTACAGATGATACTACCCTCTCAAGACCCAGAGTTACTCCCAAAAATTAGCCAAAGAAAGAAAGACAATTTCCCTGAGAGCTGGAAACAGTCAGTAGTACCTGAGAGAGTTACTTTGTATATCAGGACCCACAAAATGGAGGCCACCCCAGCAGACAGGCCCACATCACATATTTAAACTTGTCAGCCTGCAATTAGGGGAAACACCTGTCAAGGATTCCTAGCTTAATACCCATCACACTTCTCTAACCCAGCTTTAGCTAGTTTACCTAGAAAGTAGACTAGCCTAAAAGGAAACTCCTGACCTCCTAGCCAATCCTGCCCTGCTTCCCTGTTGCCTCTTCTAACTTCTGTGAAACTCAGTCTTGCCCCATTCCCACAGGGAGAGCATTCCACTGCTTGTGAGGCGCTGCCTTCGCCCAAACCAAAAGGATTGTTGTCCTTTGAATAAAGGATGTCAAACTCATTACTAAATTGTTTTAGTTTCATCATTTGACAGACCCTAGCCACAGAGGGACTGCAACCCATGTTCCTGTCCGGCCACACTTGGGGGCCCCCAACCTGACAGTTGAGCTGCCTCCGTGTGCAAGAATCAGCAACCGAAAGCCAAACCAAGTTCTCAGGACACAAGACAAACAAGAAGACAATAGCTGTCGCTGGGAGAGAAAAGGATGGAAAGCCAGCAAGGAACAATGTGAAACAATTGCTTTCTCAACTGGGCACTGTAAAGATCCAGGAGAGCCGATTCTGGTAAGAATTCTTACCCTTCACTGGCTTCTGCCAGTTTTCTCAGGACCCAAACTGCAGGCTCCAGAGCGAGTGAGGTTTAGAGTATCTACCAGAATTTTGCAAGGTTTTCTATTAATTTTAGTTTCCTGTGGGCTGTTTAAGGTAATAGCTCATAGCAGTTTACTAGAAAATCCCTGGGAGTGTCACCAACCCTGGGAGGTACCCAAATGGTGGCCCTCCTTTGAGGGTAGATGTGGGGGTGTTCAAATTGGTGTGGAAGAATTTGCACCACGTTTAAGGACATTTTTTTCCACTGCCTCAGTTGATTGCCAATGAGACACCAATTTCTGGCCCAATGCTTTGATGTTGGACCCATAGGAAGGTGCAGTGGGGGAGGGCCAGGGGTTGTTTTAGGTTTCTGGCCTGGTTGCAGTTGTAAGGTCACTAATTTGGTGAACTTTTGTTTATGGTCTTGTAGTCTCTTTAAGGTGAAAAGGCAATTCAGAAAGCAGATTAGTAGACTGTGAATTCTCAGGTAAAAGAAGTTAGAGGGGAGTCGTAGGAGTCACATCAGTCTTACTTTAGGTACCTCTTGTGTCTTTACTTTTTCATTAGTTTTTTGCAATGAATCTTTCAAGGAAGCTATTTTGTAACCTTGGAATTTTTTGGAGTATTCTGCATAACAATTAAAATAGGTATCCCTTGGGCTTCCCTGGTGGCGCGGTGGTTGATAGTCCGCCTGCCGATGCAGGGGACACGGGTTCGTGCCCCGGTCCGGGAGGATCCCACATGCCGCGGAGCGGCTGCGCCCGTGAGCCATGGCCGCTGAGCCTGCGCGTCCGGAGCCTGTGCTCTGCGGCGGGAGAGGCCACAACAGTGAGAGGCCCGCGTACCGCAAAAAAAAAAACAACAACAAAAAAAACGGTAAAATAGGTATCCCATTCTGTTGTTTGATGTGGGAACCCTTGCTTTTAAATGCACTTCTCAAATGAATAATCTTGTCTAATTACATTGCCCATAAAGGCTATGGTAATTCTAGATTGTCTAAGCAAGACTTTTATCATTTTTGTAGGTATCTACCGCTTCTGGAACAACAGCTGTGAGACATAAAATAAGCAGGTGTGCCAGAAGTCAGTGCACTCAATTCCTTGGGTTTCTTGGAGCTAAATTAATAACTAAGAGGGATGTGAAGTTAGGTTGGGGATTTTGTGTGGTGTTTTACAGTGTACCTCATTGCAAAGAAATTTTCTTGAGATTAGCCAGGGAGCTACTGTCAATTTAACTTGTTTTATGACCAACTTATCGTAGCACAAGGGTCTTAGAGTTAAGCTGTTAGAGTGCTCACCACCTATAAGTGCTTGACCTATACCTACCAGTTTTGCAGCTTTGGTTTCTGAGATTCTCATTAGTAATAGAGCTATTAATTCCTTTCACAAGAAGATTTCTTTATAGTGATGGATGCCCTGATGGCTTTTAATAGTTTGACTACTACCCACCTAGATTTTGATGTGCAATTGGTCAAAACGGTCCAAATTTCTTTTCCTAATTTATTTCCCCGAGTCCCTCAGTGGTTTATGCTGTGGACTTACTTTGAGGCTTTGTGAGTCACCTAAAGACTGACATCAATTGCAGACTCCCAATATAACTGTATAACTTTCTGGGAACTTTTACAGGATCCAGAACCTGGAAACTGTAACAAACCCTGGAACATTTCCAGGGCCCCAGAAGCTTTTTCATGTGTGTGTGTGTGTATATGTGTGTGTATATATATATATATGTATATATGTGTGTATATATTTATAATATATGGTGTGTATATATATAATACATATGGTATATATGTGCATATAATATCTATACACATACATATACTGTATCTTTTTTATCTATTCATCTGCTGATGGACACTTAGATTGCTTCCATATATTGGCTATTGTAAGTAATGCTGCTATGAACATTGGGGTGCATGTATCTTTTCAAATTAGTGTTTTTATTTTCTTTGGACCTATACCTAGGAGTGGAATTGCTATATCATATGATAGTTCTATTTTTAGTTTTTTAAGAATCCTTCATACTATTTTCTATAGCGGCAGAACCAATTTAAATTCTGTCCAACAGTGTATTAGTGTTATATTTTCTCCACATCCTTGCAATATTTGTTATTTGTAGACTTTTTGATGATAGCCATTCTGACAGGTGTGAGGTGATATCTCATTGTGGATTTGATTTGTATTTGTCCAATGATTAGCAATGTTGAGCATATATTCATGTGTCTGTTGGCCATCTATACGTTTCTTTGAAAAAATGTCTTTTCAGGTCTTCTACTCATTTTACAATTGGGTTGTTTGTTTTATTCATATTGAGTTGCATGAGCTGTTTATATGTTTCAGATATTAACCCCTTATTGGTCATATCATTTGTAAATATACTCTCCCATTAAGTATGTTCTCTTTTCATTTTGTCCATGGTTTCCTTTTTTGTGCAAAAGTTTAAGTTTAATTAGGTCCCATTTATTTATATTTACTTTGCTTCCTTTACCTGAGAGGATAGACAAAAAAATATATTGCTAAGATTTATGTCAGAGAGTGTACTGCCTGTGTTTTCTTCTAAGAATTTTATGTTTTCTGAGCTTATATTTAGGTTCTTTAATCCATTTTGAGTTTATTTTTGTATATGGTGTGAGAAAATGTTCTAATTTCATTTTTTTAATGTAGCACTCCAATTTTCCCAGCACCACTTATTGAAAAGACTGTCTTTTTCCCTTTATATATTGTTGCCTTTGTTGTAGATTAATGGACCATAAGTGTGTGGGTTTATTTCTGAGCTCTCTATTCTGTTCCATTGAGCTATATGTCTGTTTTTGTTCCTGTGTCATACTGTTTTGATTCCTATGGCTTTGTAGTATAGTCTGAAGTAAGGGAGCATGACACCTCTAGCTTTGTTCTTTTTTCTGAGGATTTCTTTGGCAATTCAGAAATTGGTTCCATATAATTTGGGGTTCCATATAATTTTTAGGATTATTCTAGTTCTGTGAAAAATGTCATGAGTATTTGGGTAGGGATTGCATTATATCTATAGGACATTTTAACAATATTAATTCTTCCAATCCAGAATATTAATTCTTCCAATCCAGGAATATGAGATATCTTTCCATTTCTTTGTATCATTTTCAATTTTCTTCATAAGTGTGTTATAGTTTTCAGAGTATAGATCTTTCACCTACTTGGTTAAGTTCATTTCTAGGTATTTTATTCTTTTTGATGGAATTGTAAATGGTATTTTCTTGAATTCTCTTAAGGATAGTTCATTATTAGTGTGCAGAAATGCAGCAGATTTCTGTATATTAACCTTGTCTCCTGCAAATTTACTGAATTCTTTTGCTCTAATGGCTTTTTGGTGGACATTTTAGGGTTTTCTGTATAAGTATGATGTGATCTGCAAATAGTGACAGTTTTACTTTACTTTTTCCTTGGATGCATTTTATTTATTTTTCTTGTCTGTTTGCTTTGGTAGGACTTCCAATACTATGTTAAATAGAAGTGGCTAGAGTGGGTATCCTTTTCTTGTTCCTGTTCATTTCTACTTGCATGAAATATCTTTTTTCATTACCTCACTTTCAGTCTCTGTGTGTCTTTAGCTCTGAAGAGAGTCTCTTGTAAGCAGCATATAGATAGGCCTTGTTTTTTTATCCAATTCCTATGTCTTTCCATTGGAGTATTTAGTCCATTGACATTTAAAGTGATTATTTATAGATATGTACTTATTGCTATTTTGTTATTGTACTTGTTTTTTTGTTTTGGTTTGTTTTGTTTTTGTAGTTCTTCTCTGTTCTTTTCTTCTTTTAGTTTCTTCCCTTGTGGTTTGATAATTTTCTTTAGTGGTATGTTGGTGCTCCTTTCTCTCTTGTTTTTGTGTATTTATTGTAGGTTTTTGATTTGTGGTTACCATGGGTTCATATATGTTGATCTTTAACTATACCTACTTGTTTAAATTGGTAGTCATTTACATTCAAACACATTCTAAAGACCTACAATTTTTTACTCCTCTCCCCTACATTTTGTGTTTTCGGTGTCATATTTTACACCCTCATGTTTATCCTTTAACTGTTTATTGCAGTTACAGTTGATTTTACAATTTTTTCCTTTTAATATTTATACTAGCTATTTATGTGGTTGATCCACAGTCTTTACCATATACTTACCTTTACTCATGGGACTTTTCCTTCCCAACACATTTTTACATCTTGATGTAGCCTTTTCTTTTCCACTTAGAGAAGATCCTTTAACATTTCTTTTAAGGTCAGTTTAGTACTGATGAACTCTTAGTTTTTGCTTATCTGAGAAGTTCTTTATCTCTCCTTCAATTCTGAATGATAATCTTGCTGGGTAGAGTATCTTAGGTTGTAAGTTTTTCCTTTTCATAACTTTACATATGCCACTCCTTTCTGGCCTACAAATTTTCTGCAGAAAAATAAGCTGAGAGACTTATTGAGGTTTCCTTTTATGTGGCCCTTTGATGTTCTCTTGCTGCCTTTAGAATTCTCTTTATCTTTAACTTTTGCCATTTTAGTTATGATATGTCTTGGTGTAGGTCTTATCGTATTCATCTTGTATGGGACGCTCTGTGATTCCTATACCTGGATATATGTTTCCTTCTTCAGGTTCAGAAAGTTTTCAACCAGAATTTAATCAAATATATTTTCAACCCCTTTCTTTCTCTCTTCTCCTTCTGGGACTCCTATCATGTGAGTGTTGGTATGCTTGATGTATGTTATCTTTGAGGTTCATTAAACTATTGTGATTTTTCAAATTTGTTTTTCTTTTTGCTGTTCTGATTGGGGGTTTTATATTATTCTGTCTTCTGGGTCACGATGTGTTATTTTGTATCACCTAGTCTGCTATTAATTCCTTCTAGTGTGTTTTTCATATCAGTTATTTATTCTTCAGTTCTGACTGGTTGTTTTTTATATTTTCTAGTTCCTTGTTAAAATTCTCACTGTGTTCATCTATTTTCCTCAGTTTAATTAGCATTCTTATTACTAATGCTTTGAACTGTTTATCTAGTCAGTTATTTATCTGTTTCATTAGGATTTTTTTCCAGGTGTTTTTCTTTTTCTTTATTTGAAACTAATTCCTCTGTTTTCTTGCTTAACTGTCTCTATGAAATTAAGTGAAACAATTACTTACCCCAGTTTTGAAGTGGTGTTCTTGTGCAGGAGCCCCCCTATGCAGTCTGCATGTACCCAGTGGTTTTGGTGGGAGAGCTGGATCTGATGTGAGTACAAGTCACATCTCTCCCCAGGGTGTGCTGGCAGCTATTGCCTTGGTAGGAGGAGGAGATGAAGGGGCTAGAGCCAGAGTTGGTGTGAGCCAGGGCTTCTCCTCTGATCAGTGGCTAATACCACCCTACTGGGGGTAGGTCAAGTCCTATGTTGCTGGAGCAGAAGCCCTGAGGTTTGGGTCCACCCTGGTTCTGCTTCCTCTAAGTGTGTTCTCTCCCCCTCCCCAGCATCAGCACATTTACCCAAGACGGGAGCAGTGCTGGAGCAAGAGGGGCTGAAGTGCGTGCCTGGTGTGGGTCAGGGCACACACTGATGTGGTTCCTGCACCAGTCAAGGCTCCAGACCACTTCTGTTCTGCTGCCCCAGTGAACACCAGTATTGGTTGACATGGCCCCATTCAGTTGATGTGCTTGGTCAGAGCCAACTCTGTCCCTTTCAGCTGCTCACTCTACTTGACCATGGCAGCCATTGCCCTAGTGTGGAGCTGCTCCATGCAGCAAGAGGGGCTGGAGAGATTGCTTGACTTGGCTGGGATGTGTGCTAGGACAGTCACAGGAAACCAGCCAGGTTTGCTGGCAGTTTCAATCCACTTCTTCTGTCTTGTTTCAGAAGTGAGCAAGTAAGTGCATGCTCTTCATGAGTGGAGTCTACATCTCTTATAGCCCTGCTGTCAGTCCCACTGGTTTTCAAACCAGGTAAGGGGACTTGTCCTCTCAGGATCAGACCCCACGGCTGAGATGCCCAATATGTAGTTTTAACTGTTCGCTCCCCAGGAAGGATCTCCACCTATATAATCACCCTTCTCTTCTGTGTTCCCTCCTAGTGGCACAGGTCCTGACCTGATCACTTCTCTTCCTTTCCTGCCTGACTCTGTGTGGCTCTTTCTTAGAGTCCTGGTTGTATGAGTCTTTCTGCCAGTCTCCAGTTAGTTTTCAGTGAGAATTGTTCCACATGTAGATATATTTTTGATGTGTTCATGGGGGGAGGTGAGCTCAGTGTCCTACTCCACTACCTTGATCTCATCCTCTCTGGATTGCATTTTATATAAATTACAATATCAAAGTTATATTCCTTGGTGTGAAATGGAATTGTGGTTATGTAGGGGTTGTTCTTGATCTTAGAAGAAAGATAATGAAATATTTAGAAATGAGTACCATTATACCAGTGATTTACTTTTGAATATTTAGTGAAAGAGAAAGAGAAGACAAATGTGCCAAAAATTAACAATTGGTGAATCCTAGTAAGGGGTAAGTGTGTATCATTAAAATATGACTTTTACTACAACTTCTGTAGACTTGACATTTTTCAAAGTAAAAAAAACAGGGCAAATATCAAAAACAACAAATAGAGTACAGAATTTTATACATTCTTAGGAGTTGTATCTTCATTAAACCTACCCATTTTGTTACCAAAGCCTTATCTTTTATGAGGACTTTAATACAAGCAAAGACATTTATTGTAATTTAAAAGTTTCACAAGACATTTTAAGAGTCATATGTTCACAACAATCATGAAATAGGAATCAACTCCTACAAACATCATATCCCCCTCCTCATAATGGCCTTTACAGTTTATCTTTCCCTGACTCATCCTAATATGAAAAGCTTATGGCTTCACGCATAATTCCATTTAAGTTTTAAGCTAAATTTAGGAGTATAGCCACTATTTTTCTAGGTTATGAAACAATTATTCAATAATAATGTTTTCATAGTAGTTTTGATAATATAAGGCTGAAATTAGATTTTAGCTGAGAATAAAGGATGACAGTTCCCAATCTATATTCAGAATAACACAGTATTTCTTGGAGTAACAGAAAATAGAAAATGACAAAGAAGAAATGGCTGAAACTTTGAACCATGACAGCTTTGAAAGTGGCATAACAGAGTTAAAAGTAGAAGGAGAATGTTAATGTTCAAATGTACAATGAGAAGTCATTATTTATATTATTTTGAAGATAGGAAGAAGAGTGGAAGAGTTTACTTTGTGGTTTTAGAACAGAAAAGCTGTTCAGCACTGTCCTTTTACTTACAACTGAGAGTAGATAAGACCCTTTTACTTATAATTGAGAGATGAAACTGAAAATCCCTGAGAGGATTCTGCAGAAGTTTTACATGTTCACTTATTTGGACCATTAACATGGTGAAAATATTATCATCCTTTCCTACAAACTTGAAGCTGTAACTTATTTTTCTGCTCTTTGGAGTGACATAATTCTTTAAAATATTATCACTTTGAAAAAGGTAAGTAATGCACATAAGTTTTAGAAAGTACTCATATCACAGAACTGCAAAGTCAACAATTATGTACTAATTGGCACAAAATGTTGGGTGCTAAACTGATGCTTACTTCTGTTGGAATCTTTTGATCACAGCTGCGTTTTGCTATATTAAGCTTTCAAATTGGTTGGCCGTAAATAACAATATCCTTACTGTATCACAAAATTTGTGTTAATCTATTTCGACTACATGTAAGCTCATTTGGTACCTGCTAGAGTAGTGCTTTAAAAATTCTGGGCCACAGTCCAATAACATCAACTTAGTGCCTGAGACTAGCATTAATTTTAATAAAGCAGGGTAGGATAGGACAGACCACAGTACTTCTACGTGCATAACAAGTAGTAGGTATAAATGTTATTTAGCAAATGAGTGTGTGTGTTTATGTGTGCAGTGTTGCAATATAAAATGTCTTATTGTCTCAGTTTAAAAAGTTGAAGGCCATGATTCTTGCCTGCATTTTCATAGGGTAAAATAGAAACTGCTATTTTCAGAAACTTTTAAACATAATAGAAAATTTTAGTGGAAAATTTTTCCAAGCATAGCAAAATTTAAGTTATAAATCTAAATAA
This sequence comes from Orcinus orca, assembly GCF_937001465.1. Lineage (NCBI taxonomy): Eukaryota > Metazoa > Chordata > Mammalia > Artiodactyla > Delphinidae > Orcinus > Orcinus orca. The sequence continues at coordinate 149,753,142 of NC_064560.1, forward strand.
AATAAAAATTGTGTTTTTATAGATAACTTTATTAATATTATCTCATGTGGAAAATAAATGCTTATTATAAAGTTAAAAAGAAGAGTTAGAAAATCTGATCATGAGTCAAATTAAGCATCTTATATTCACAAGGTGTTTGTATTTTACTGTGGACTCTGTATTATTTAAATATCTTTCTATTAGGGGGTTAATCATTTTCTTGTTGAGTGGTTAAAAATTTAGATATTTATCACATTTTGCAAGTATTTTCTGAATTTGTCTATAGTCTTTTAACTTTGTTTATTCAGACGTTTTCAAAATGTATGTAGTCATTACATCAGTTGTTTCTGGGTTTGTCCCTTTTTTTTTTTTTTAAATTGGGGTATAGTTCTTTACAATGTTGTGTTAGTTTCTGCTGTAGAGGGAAGTGAATCAGCTATATATGTGTGTGTGTGTATATATATATATATATATATATATATATATATATATATATATATATATCCTCTCCCTCTTGGGCCTCCCTTCCCCCCACCCATCCCACCCATCTAGGTCACCACAGAGCACCGAGCTGATCTCCCTGTGCTATACAGCAGGTTCCCACTAGCTATCTCTTTTACACATGGTAGTGTATATATGTCAATTCCAATCTCCCCATTCATCCTCCCCTGCATCCCCCACCGTGTCCACATGTCCGTTCTCTCTGTCTGCATCTCTATTCTTTACAGAGGATTTTCTATGTTCAGATAATATATATTTTACCTTCCTATCTTGTCTACTAATACCCTTACAATTCCTATTCTGTACCTATGTTCTGTCTTTTTCTTAGCAGTATCATACCAGTACAGGCCTATTAAATCATGGTAGGTTTATAGAAACTTTTAATAATTCATAGGGCTTGTCTCCATATACATATTTTAAATATATTTCTGCTTATTTATTTGATTATTTTTGATTTTTGTAGTAATTACAAAATAAAATGTTTGTAGGAGTTTAACATAAGTGGACAAAATTAAAACTTTACAGCTTAAAGAATGATTGCAGTCCAAAAAGACTCAAGTGATATCTCAGTAAAGCTGAAAAAACAAATAAAAAGGCTCGTGTAATCAAACCAAGATCAAAGTATAAAGCATTACCAGCACACCTTATCATTATCAGCCCAGGCAGAAATAAGCACTCAGTATATGGTACTGTTTGTCCCATAGCTAGGATTCATAGGTCTAGGAATCAAGGGGTGGAAATGTGAGTGGCACCACTCACTATTACCCCTAGTGACTTATAGCAAAATTTTCACTTCCTCTTTCCACAACCTTATGCTCTACTGGTCTAGAGATCTTTGTACTAAAGGGTGAATGTTTCCACCTGTTCAGATTCCCTTGAACTGTAAGTTAAGATTGCTACCTGATCACTTTGAACTCCTAATGCCTCTGAATCAACAGGCAAAGAAGGAAATTACTGTACTGTCTCAGTTGATTGTTTCTGACAACCAAGGGGAAACTGGACACTACTGCTTCACAGTTGAGAAAAGGATCTAGGATACAGGAAATCTCTTAGGGAGTCTTTTAGTATTACCATGTCCTGTGATAAAAATCAATGAAAAACTACAATAGTATGCTCCAATCATGACTAGTAATGGCCCAGACTCTCCAAGAATGAAGGTTTAGATGACCCACCAGTTAAAGAATCACACTCAGCTTAGATACTTACTGAAGGAAAAGGCAATACAGAATGGGTAATGGAAAACTGTAGTAGATAAATACCAGCTATAACCAAGTAACAAGTTACAGAAACAAAGACTGTAATTGTCATGAGCATTTCCTCCTTATTTTGCTATGAATGTTTGTGTGTGTGCATGTGTGTATCATATATGTTCATTTTCTTCCCTCTCTTATTCCCTTAGATAACATAAGATGTATATGTGTTAAGATAAGATATCACAGTGTTAAGTATTGTTAATATCACGATATTTGTTAAGATGGGCTATCTTCTGGGAAAGGGGTTACTTTTTGGCTGTATGCAGGATAGAATCATGTTAGTATTATGTTAGGGATGGACTTGTGATGGTTAATTTTATGTGTCAACTTGACTGAGCCATGGGTGCCAAGACGTTTGGTCAAGCATTATTCTGTATTTGTCTTTGAGGGTGTTTCTAGATGAGACTGTTTTCTAGATAATTCTATTTAACTGGTAAGCTGAGGAAGAATGGATTGCCCTCCCTCATGTGAGTGGGTCTCATACAGTCAGTTGGGGCCTTAGTAGTACAAAAAGACTAACCCTCCCATGACTAAGGGGGAACTCCTTCTGCATAAACTGCCCTAAACTGGGATCTTGGACTTTTGCCCTAGACTCAGACGGAAATATCAGCTCTTTCTGATTGTGAAGGAGAGTGCAAACCTGCTGTCACTCAGACTGGAACTATGCCATTGACTCTCCTGTCTTGGACATTGCAACTAATAGTTTTTAGAAACTATAGATGATTTTATGACCCTCTGATAATTATTTTTAAAATTTTATCTTCTAAGAAATATAACTTGGCTAAACTTAAACTATGAAGCTCAATTCCCCTTATAGCCATAACAGGGCTATTTGGAGTTTTCCCCATGTATGAGTAGTTCAGAGGTTAGCCAGAGATTTGGGCAGACATTGCACAAAGAATTTAAGAATCACCTCTCCCTTTTCCTCTGGGATTTTCTCCCTTGTGTTAAGTGGCTGTAGTTAACCTAAATCTGTCCTACTGTCCCTCATACCAATAGGACTGCAGGGTTTTTGTTAAATTTTATCCACATTGAATAGTGAATGCTTGGGACTTCTCTCAGGATGTCATAAATAATTTTCCCCCATGTCATTCCCTTCTTCCATGTGTCAACTACCATGGAATATCTGCTTGCTTCTGTCCCTCTCCAGTGCCTTAAGGAAATTGTTGATGTTTGCCCAGAGTTCATAATTGTTAACTGCAGGAATGTTGGTCCAATGGGAGATTATTTGCCATGCCAGACACAGAACTCTATACAGAGTGACAATTTTTAGGAAACTGAAGCTTGCTCAGAACATAAAATAGAAGAGACATAATTAGATCAGGAAAAGGAAATCCATCTTGTTTCTGTCATTCACATCTGAGAGTTTTTTCCAACATCTATTCTTTTGAACATATTTTAAAATTTTACTGCCACTTTTACATTTCCCTGCATTAAGATTTGATCTATATTGTGAGAACAGTTTCAGAGCAGGCCAAGGAGGTCTTTTATGGAACAGGAAAATGCTGTCAAGAATTCAGGTGTTGGTGGAAGCTGTAATACACAGTCCGCACAACTTTGAGCTTGTCTTAAAAGTAGCTTTCCTTTTTGCTTTACTAATAAAAGTCACTTAATTGTACAATCCCTCTGTTCATTGTAAGTTCACTTTATTGACACCAGTTAGACAAAAAAGAGATGTACACTATACACACCACAGTTCTACAAGGAATAATGTATTTTAAGGCATGTTATTCATATTGCTTCATCTATGTTCTTGACTGGGAGCCAACATTTAATTTGTGATTTTTATCATAGTTATAATGGCTAACTATAGAAAAAATAGAGTATACTACAGTAACATTTTTAAAAATCATTTTATTAATGATAAATACTGAATAAGTACCAAATATACTCACTATGTTTATTTTACATGCATTATTTTTAACCATCCTAAAACTTTGAAGGTACAGTTGTATCAATTTACCAACTTTTCAAAGTCAAAACAAACAAAACAAAAAGGTAACAGTCACAAGAATTAAGTAGCCTGCCCAAACCATGTAGCTACTAATTTGTGAAATCTTGTTCAAACCAAGGCTATGGGATTCCGATAGCAATTTTCCAGATTCCATTCCCAGTACATTTATTTTCCTTTTTATTTTTTCTTTTGGTGGGACAAGGTTGAAGGAGGGGCAAGAATGAAAAGAAAATAGAGGATAAATTTCAACAATTTACTTTATAAGAATCTGACAGGTTATTTGAGTTCCTAAACTTCACATTTTGAATTGCCAATCTCAAATGAACAAAATGCACGTCTATGTAGTCAATCATAATAATTTTAATATTAATTCAGTTGTCTTGAATTTGGAGAGTATATACTTTTATACTTTTTGATTTCCCATCTTTATACAGCATACACAGATTTATGGAGGACAGCTTGAGGACTGAATTTAAAATGAGGAGACTAGGATTTCACGTATTTAGAAGATTGACAATGTAATCTTTCAGTTTAGTCACTTTTAATACTCATTTTATGGTAAAGTAATATGGTATTGACTCTTTTTACAGTGAATTAAATTCAGTTTTTTTCAACTTGATAATTTATCAAAGAATGAAGGTTTCATTTTTTTTAAGAGGATACTTGGCTTCTGGGGCAGAATTTCCCAAGCAGGTCCTCTGACTATCTAGGTATTGCTGGAGATCATTTTCTTTCTATGGTCATTTATATATCTCATTAGTTTTATAAAAAAGCTTTTTAAATTCACTTAAGCAAAACAAAAAATTTCATAAAAGTACTTTCACATAAATTAAACTCATTTAACATTGAAGTGATTTAGTCTATTCACTTTATTGAAAAATAAGATATTGTTAAAAAGTTGATGTGAAAGAAACTTTCAATTAGGGGACCTGGGCAGATAAACAGAGTGTCTTATTGAAAATAAATAAAATAGGATAAACTATTAAATTGCCCTGTAGATTTATTATTGTTACTATTTTGCTTATGCTGATACTACAAAGTCCAATGTGCAGTGGTTATTTTATTTTTAACCCTCTGAACTGCAATTTTCAAAAAACTGTGTATTGATTCTCTATTATGTGCCTGAAAAAGAAGTAATGATGGAAAGGAGTAGATGGAGTGTTTGAAATAAGGTGAATTTGATCACTACAGGAAGAGAAGAGATCACAGGTAATTCACATATCAGCATGACATTTCTTCAAAATTTTATTACTTCAATATTTTATTCACATAGAAATTAAGCCACTTTACTATTTTAAAAATAATAGGTATTTGGATAATTTATGTAAGAAAATGATATAAAAAATGTCAGATTTGAATGAAGATAAAACAAATTTTAATTGTTGAGCTTAAAGTTAAATACTAAGAAAATATATTCAGCATTTTATTACATGGGAACTTTACAATATAGCATCCCTTCATTATAGAAGCTTATCACTTATCTATAATTCCCATTTTATTAAAATTAACCAGTAAGAAAAACTAAAGCAATTAAAAAATAATAATTGTGAATTGCATATCATTAAAATAAAATGAAAGCTAATTCATAAGATTAGGTAAAGGAAACTAATAATATTACTATTGATAACAGTTGTTTCATATTACTAATTTCCAAAACCTTAGCATATTCCTGCTACTTTGCTGTTGCCTCATTGTCCATTGAACACTAAACTAAGCTCTACACAATCAAACTGCTATTAACAGATTAACAATATCTGTTCAAGCAGAATATTTTATATAAATTTATTATTAATTTATTTTTCTCTCCTGAGAAATGTTTGAACATTGTGAATAATTGGTCTGATAATATTCATAATGCTATGCTTTATTTAAGAAGCAATTTTGCTATAGATTGAGATCTTTATTAACAAAATATAAATATACAGATTATATTTAATGCATAGATTATACATGAAGAATGATAGAAAAAAGAAAAAAATGAAAAAAGCAATCACTTTTTTTATGTTCTTTTGTTTAGTGTAGAAGAGAGAAAATACATTGAATATAGTGGAATATAGTGAAAAAACTTGCAGTAATTCTCCTTTCATGTTAAAGGATACTCTGGAAAAATATTGGAATTCTGTCGGGAAAGAGATTTTTTGTAAACGCCACATCTCGAAGCCTTTCCTCATTCTGAAATAATATTAGTAAAGAAAAAATTATGTGCTTTGTTTAAAAGAATATCTGGATAGGTAACCTGATTTTCAAAATAATTTTTTATATTTTAGTTGTCTTCAAAGAAAATGTGTTTTCATTATTGTGTGTGTGCGCATGTATGCAAATTAGAGAAGGTAACTGAAAATAAAAATCAATGATGATCTAGCTATAAAGCAATCTTTTAGGCTGAAAGAAAATCTTCTCTTAGGGACCGATTTCCTAATTAAGAGCTTTTATTAGGCTTCTACTTCATGCTTTTGTTTGTTGAATTTCAGGAGATCTGTCAGTTAAAGAAAATGTTGTCAGTTATTTATTATAAAGTTATTTCACAACCAAGACTGAAATAGTGAAAGCAATGTATGTTAGGACATCTTAACATTTATTTGTGAGAAGGCAGCATTCAGATAGCCTAGAGAGAATATATCCTTTTTATTTCCAGGTTCTCCAGTAATGTCTTGCATGTAATTTAGGATCTCTGTACCTCCAGGTACTTCTAAAATCTTTTATTTTAGCTGTTGGCATAAGGAATATAATGCCTCATAAATATTTTCCTGGATTCTTCAAGACACTACAAAATAGGAAACATTGGGTATTGCTTATTCTGGTGATTAAAGTGCATTCATAGTGATAAAATAATTGAAAACATTAAAATAATTATAAAAAAAAAAAAGAGGGCTTCCCTGGTGGTGCAGTGGTTGAGAGTCCGCCTGCCGATGCAGGGAACACGGGTTCGTGCCCTGGTCTGGGAAGATCCCACATGCCACGGAGCGGCTGGGCCCGTGAGCCATGGCCGCTGAGCCTGCGCGTCCGGAGCCTGGGCTCCGTAACGGGAGAGGCCACAACAGTGAGAGGCCCGCGTACCGCAAAAAAAAAAAGATAGATATCTTCTTACTTGTGCCTCAAAAAGAAGCCTCTATTGTGTTACTTGTGTTGTAGCTAGTTAAGTACAATAAACTTCAGTCTCTAAATTCTTGCTTCAGGAAATTTTAAAAAGCTAACTAATTAGAGATTATTTTGAAATTTAAAGTCACCGTGTTTACACAAACAACAAATAAAGCCTTTCTTTACATCATAGAGAATATCCCTAGTTGATATAAATATGTTGTTGCATTCTTCAGAGTCACCATCTTTGCATAAGGAATTTTGTCACTATGAATGTGACAGGGTCAGAACCAAATCAACTGTGTAGTGATCTAAACAACTGTGTGGCAATTAATTACACAGAGGATAAAAAATGAAAATCACCATGAAATGACTCTTTCCTTTATATTTTATAGACATAGTCAAAAATTCTGTTAGTTATTCTCTGTTTTAGTCTATTGCCTCACTTTTCTAGAATACTGGCATAACTTATTTGGTAGTAAATAGATATTTTTCTATTAAGTAGAACAATCTGGACTCCTTATTATCTTCTGAAATTCAAACTTACTTAAATTTTTCTTATGTAACTTAGAGAATATTCACTATGTTCCAAAGAAAAGCCATAGTGAAACCTTTATCAGTTAGTAATAAAATATTTGTGCCAAGAACTAAATTTAATGCAGTTCACAGACTTTGGTATGAAAGTGATAATCGTGTAGTTCACTCTTCACACCAGTATCTGTGATCTGAAGAGCCTGCAGTTTAAATATGGTGCCTCAGTGAAAATATAATCAGTGATGGGCCATTGGGGAGTGAGGGATACTTCCAGTGCCTCTCTCCTTTCTAGGATTACCTAAGTGACTCTTGTTGACCCAGACCAGGTCCTCTGGTCTTCAAGCCAATAAGATTGGAGAGTTTCAATTAGAATTTTAGGCACTCTGTGCAGTGCAAACTAGGAGCTACTGTTTGATTAATTGCTGCCATTGTATTCCTCACACAACCCCAATTCTCGCTGAAAGTGTGAATGTTTAAAAACATTCTCTTGAGGCATTTGGACCAGCACTAAGCAAAATGTGATATAGGCAAAACATGTGCTCATCACCTGTGATACTTTTTCTGCTCTAGATTCATCTCTTACTCCTAATTTCAGGTGCCTCTCATGCTGCGTGTGTTCAGCTGTGCTGATAAAGATAATAATGTAATAATAAACTTATTACAATAGATACTATAACCGCCCTCCCCAGGAGTTCTTATATTTTAAAACAGAACCACAATAGGGCAGTGCTTTATCAAAAGGAATAGTATTCTAGTGGAGAAATGATAGATATGACTGAAAGATTTTTGGGTGGGTTGGTCACACATCACCTTTGATTGATGACACATATTCTGATTGCTATTAACAACTGACCTTGTGAAACTCTCATGGTTTCATTTATTTTTTCTGAATATTTAAGTATAGCTTTGGAAATTATATAACATAGAGTATTTTAAAATTTACATGTCAAAGGTAAAGAAAGTGACAAACCACAAATGAGGGGCTGGTCTGTCTTATTTGTATTCCTGTTAAAAATATACCTTGAGAGAATTTAGTAAAAATTATATGATGAAAAAGTACCTATTAGTGTAGCAGAAGTATGTGGGTTAGTTTTGTTAGAGTGCCATGTCATAACCGTTTTGGGGGATATTAGAAATCTTAGTCACAGAAGAAAAGATAAAACATAGAATTAATATACGAAAAATCTATGTTTTGACCGCATAACTTAGACATACTATTTTCCCAGCCTTATATCTGTCTCAGACCAAAGCCTTATGGTATTTTCATGGAGGTATTATTCCTTTATGCTACTGGGAAAAGCTGTGACCAAATTTGCAGGTAATGAGGATTGATAGAGCCAAATTCCCTACTCCTATTACTTTTAACACCCACCTTTTTATTAGCATTAGTGTATTAATGTTCAAAGCCTTTAAACTTATATGTAGGTTATGTCAGATTCTTAATAAAAATCAGTTTATAGAAACACAAATTCATTCTTAACATTTTCTTTTCTTTTTCCTCTTATTCTTGTTTATTTCCACAATGCCAGCACGTTAGTGTACTCTTACTACCGAACCGAATTGGAGATCAACAGTTGAATAATTATCAACTAATTCCTTGTTTTTAGTTTTATTAATTACTTAAACCTCATTTGCAGATAAAAGCATATAAACAACCTCAATGTATGAACTGGAAAATATATTCTGATTTTAATAAGTTCAAATTTTGATATCTATTTACTAAGAGGAAAGAACTAAGAGGTAGTTTTGATTAGCACCAAATTTTAATGGTGATTTCACATGAGAGTAGCAGTACTGTCTGCTGTATTATCTAATTTACTGCCATGCTTTGTTGTTGTTGCAAAGTAGGAAGAGAATCTTTATACAAATAAGTGCTTATATGTAGAAGTTAACTCTCTGCATTATATCTGGTGAATACTCTTCTGATAAGGTGATCTGACGTTTCAAAAATGAATGCTATGATATTTATAAGGCTGAATTAGCAACACTATTTAATAAATGCTTTCATATGTTAATGAGTTCAATATCTGGGAGACAATGATTGGGTTTAATAGATAATATAAGTGTTAAATATTGGACAGAAAATATTTATAAATATGTCATAGTATTTTGAGAAGTTGAAAAATGTTATTAAAATAATCTTAGCTATCTTTTTTCAGATATAAATTCAAAATTTCTAAAAACTATAGTCAAGTTTTCAAGTCATGGCTAAGTTTAAGTTTTAATATATCACTACATTTTATCTGCATTTTTAGAGAAGTAACAGAATAACTTTGGATTTCTAAATTGAGGTCCGAAATAATCATCAAAAAAAAATCAAGTTTATACAACCATGACATATTGGAGATCTAATTTATAAAATATTTGTGAAGTGGACTTAGAAAACAAAATTATAGTTACCAAAAGAGAGGGAGGGAAGGGGGATAAATTAGGAGTTTTGGATTAAAATACACACACTACCATATATAAAATAGAGAACCAAAAAGGACCTACTGTATAGCACAGGGAACAATAATCAATATCTTGTAATAACCTATAATGGAAGAGAATGTAAAAAAAAGAATATATATATATCTATCTATATATATGTATAACTGAATCCCTTTACACCTGAAACTAACACAACATTGTAAATCAACTATATTTCAAATAAAAATTAAAATTAAAAAAATATTTCTAAAAGCAACCTCAATCCAGCCAACAAACTTTGACATGAAAATGAAAATCCTGGAATTCACTAGCCACATCATTGTGAATTAGTTGATTGAGTCTACAATTTAAAATGTCTTGATAAAAATGACAATCTATGTCGTATCATATATTCAACATTTTAAAATGATGCTGGCATTTTTCACTGTTAATACTTGTCAGTGAGACCTACATAATACTAAAAAGCAACAACAGCTTTGATATGAACAGCAAACTCTATTGTTCCTTTTCCATACCATTGTTTCTCTTTTAAAAAATGTTTTGTCTTTATACAGTTTTTAAAGATTACTTTCCATTTACAGTTATTACAAAATTGTGGCTAGATTCTCCATGTTGCACAGTAAATCCTTGAGCCTATCCCTTCTGCCATCACTGTAGACCTGCTCGGTGTGTATAATAGCCACAAGACAAATGTGGCATTTGAGTACTTGAATGTGGCTAGTCTGAACTGAGATATTCTGTAAGTGTTAAATACACCATTTTGATAACTTAGTATAGAAAAAAGTAAACTCTCTTACTATTAATTTTGTAATGATTACATTTTAAAATAAAAATTTTAGGTAACTTTAGTTAAAATATTATATTTATATGTTTATTTTAATGGAACTATTAGAAAATTTTGAAGACAGGTAAATATTCTCAAAAAAAGGTGAACAACAGCAGCAAATAATTTCCATTATCTTCACATGTGAGGTATATTATTTTAATTTTATAATGTTTGTCATCAATATGGTTCAAATCAGTTAAAATATTATTGAAAATACTGATGCTATTTGTCGCAACCTTCCACCTTAATCAAAGTTTTCTTTCTTCCTTGCTGCTTGCAAAATATTTCTTTATCCTTAGTTTTCAGAATTTTAATTATAATAAGTCTTGGCATGAATTTCTTTGGGTTTATCCTGCTTTGAATTTGCTTACCTTCTTCAATCTATAGATTTCAGTCTTTTGCCAAAATTAAAGAATTTATAGCCATTATTTCTTCTAGTACTTTTTTAGCCCTGCCTTCTTTTTCCTTTCCTTCTGGGTTTCTGTAGTCTAGAATATTAGATCTTTATTATAATCTTGAGCATTGTTTTTCATTCTACTTTATTTGTTCAGATTAAGTAATTTCTATAGTTCTACCATTAATTTCATGGATTTTTTACTCTGTTTTCATTATCATATTGAGCCCAACATTTAGTTGTTGTTGGATTTTTTTTTAATTATTGCATTTTTCAATTCTAAAATTTTATTTTAATTCTTCTCTATATCATATTTCTTCTTTGAGACTTGCTATATTTCCATTTGTTTGAAGTGTGTTTGTAATTGCTGGTTGAATACATTTATGATAGCTGCTTTAAAATCCTTGTCAGGTAATTTTAACATCTGGAACATTGTCAGTGTTTGTTGATTGTCTTTTCTCATTCAAGTGATATACCCTTAGTTTTTGGTATGATGATTGATTTTTAATCAAAGCTAAGGACATTTTGGGTATTATTATGGAGATTATGGATTTTATTTACATCTTCTTTTTTAGCAGGCCTCTTCTGACACTGTGCTAGCAATGGAAGTGCGGTCTTACCTCATTACTTCCTGATGGGGGTAAAAGTCCAGGTTCTCCACTGGGCCTCTCCATGGACATTGAATGGGTGGGGGGCCCTTGTTGCTGCCTGGAGGTGATAAGTGCCCCAGCTCCTCAACTGGCTTCTTCTGATATCACTCTAGCAGGGAGGGGGCCTTGTTATCCCAGGTGGGAGTAAATGTCTAGGTTCCTCACTGTGTCTTTCCTAAAGAGGGTGGAGGAGCTGAAGCTTTTTCTGTGGTGTTGGCTGGGGAAGAACCATTATCCATTATTGTTGTGATGTTTTCTGTATTTCTAGACAGCCCCTTTTCTGGTCATTTGACTAAAGAGAGCAGGCTTTTCTGGAGGCTTTTTCTTTTCTTTTCTTCTTTTTTTTTGGTCTGATCTTTGTAGACTTTATGCAAGGAAAAAAACTGCACAATAAACTCAATTGAAAATTTAAATCCCTCACAACACTGTAAAGCAATTACACTCCAATAAAAATGTTTTTTAAAAAAAGACACATGCACACCAATGTTCATTGCAGCACTGTTTACAATAGCCAGGTCATGGAAGCAACCCAAATGCCCATCGACAGACAAGTGGATAAAGATGTGGTACATATATACAATAGAATATTACTCAGCCATGAAAAGGAATGAAATTGAGTCATTTGTAGAGATACGGATGGACCTAGAGACTGTCATACAGAGTGAAGTAAGTCAGAAAGAGACAAACAAATATCATATATTAACGTATATATGTGGAACCTAGAAAAATGGCACAGATGAACCGGTTTGCAAGGCAGAAATAGAGACCCAGATGTAGAGAACAAACATATGGACACCAAGGGGGGAAAGTGGCAGCGGGGGTGGGAAAAAAAAAAAGGAAAAGGAAAAAAAGTATTTAAATCTCTTATCAAAAACTAGGCTGCCATTGGAGGGGGAGTATTTTTTCTCTCATTCACAATCAATATCTAGTTACAAAATGGTCTCCAAAACCCTCTCTATTTCTTCTCTGAAATGTCTCTACTGTTACAGTGTCCTTTCTTTTTCCCAGACAGCACTTAAGTTTAATGCTTGTTTTCTATTCTTTTTTTCTGATTAATGTTTGAAAAAGATATTTTGAATATGTCATCCATTTGCCAATAGCAGCAGCAAGCATGAATCAACTACTTTTAGTTACAAGCTTTTTCTTACATAAGAATGCCCAGCCTCTGGTTTTCCAAGCCCTTGAGTTTCTTTCTATCCTTAATTTCTCCATAAGAGCCCTGCATTTAGAGGGGCCATCTATACACAGCCCTAAATATTTTTGGCATTCTTATCCTCAGTTGCTCAAGCCATTTAGCCTGCCTATGATGGGCTCTCCACTCCTCTCCGAGTACTCACTTTCTATCTAATTCTGAAGAGTCATTTCACATGTTCATAAAGTCTTTCTAGCTCACTCTAAAACCACAATGAGTTTCTTTGCTCTGGACCCATAAGGTGCATTGTCTCTAAATGTAATTTTCAGCTATTTCAGACCCAAAGTCCACTTTCATAAAAAATATTCCATATTCCTTTCACCATATATTATTTATAGAAAATATAATCAAACTATGAACATAATTTCAAAAATTTAATATCCAGTGAAATTATATAGGATAAATAAAAAGAATGTAAATTATTTTAAAAAATCATCTGGACTTAATATGTAAATATTCTGCTTCAATTTCAAAAAACACTTTGAAACAATAAGAGTTTTGTAAACTCACTCTAAGAGCAAAAATTGCAGAACAAAATACAGAGCAAAAATACAGATGTTTTCTATTGCTGACTTAAGTAAATTGAGCCATAATTGCAATTGGCTTTGTATTCAATATGAGGTTATCTAATATAGAGGACAGGTCTTGATAAACGGTATAGTGAAAATATAATGTGTTCTTTTGCATTTTTTAGAGCAGTGTATTTTTTGAGTGTATTTTAACCCGTGCACAAACTGTTTTGTTCTTTCTGTGAACTAGAGATTAGGTTCTGGGCTTGGGTAATTGTAAACAGATTTTCTTTCCCTTGCATCTCTGCTCCTGATCACCAAGCATGTTACCCTCCAATAACTGTCAATCATAGATGGTCCCGCAGATATCTAACACCTCTAAAGGGAATCATATTGTAGAATCTATAATCACACATGGACTGACAACAAGTTTTGAATTTTTATCAACTTCTATGTGGCTTTTAATTTTGTCTTAATGTCTGAGATACTTTTGTGAGCATAAATTTTTCTATACATAATTGGCAATTTAAAAGTTGCACATATTCATGAATTCACCCACAAAAAAGAGGGTATTTATTTGGAAGCTATTATTTTTTCAATTGAAGTATAGTTAATGTACAATATTATGTTAGTTTCAGGTGTACGATGAAGTGATTCAGTTATAAATATATGTGTATGTATCTATATTCTTTTTTTGCACTCTTTTCCATTGTAGTTTATTACTATAGGTATGAATATATTTCCCTGTGCTATACAGTAAAACTTTGTTGTTTATTTTATATATGGTAGTGTGCATCTGTTAATCCCATACTCCCAATTTATCCCTCCCCCACACCTTTCCCCTTTGGTAACCATAAGTTTGTTTTCTTTGTCTAAGTCTGTTTCTGTTTTGTCAATAAGTTCATTTGTACTATTTTTTAGGTTCCACGTATAAGTGATATCATATGATATTTGTCTTTCACTGTCTGACTTACTTCACTTAGTATGATAATTTCTAGGTCCATCCATGTTGCCACTAATGGTATTATTTCATTCTTTTCTATGGCTAAGTGATATTCCATTATACACACATGCACACACACACACACACACACACACACACACACATACACACACACACACCCCACATCTTCTTTATCTATTCATCTGTTGATGGACACATGCATGCCTTGGCTATTGAAAATAGTCCCACTGTGAACATTAAGGTATATTTATCTTTTTGAATTAGAGCTTTCATCTTTTCCAGATACATGCCCAGGAGTGGGATTGCTGGATCATGTGGTAGCTCTATTTTTAGTTCCTTACTGAACCTCCATACCATTTTCCATAGTGATGGCACCAATTTACATTCCCATGAACAGTGTAGAAGGGTTCCCCTTTTTCCACACCTTCCCTAGCATTTATTATTTATAGATGTTTTGATGATGGCCATTCTGACTGATGTGAGGTGATACCTTATTGTAGTTTTGATTTACATTTCTCTAATAATTAGTGATGTTGAGAATTTTTTCATGTGACTGTTGGCCATCTGTATGTCTTCTTTGGAGAAATGTCTATTTAGGTCTTCTGCCTAATTTTTGATTTGGTTGTTTGTTTTTCAATATTGAGCTGTATGAGGTGTTTGTATATTTTGGAATTTAATCCCTTGGTCACACAGTTTACAAATATTTTCGCCATCTGTAGGTTGTGTTTTTGTTTTGTTTATGGTTTCCTTTGCTGTACAAAAGCTTTTAAGTTTGGTTAGGTCCTGCTTGTTTATTTTTGTTTTTATTTCTATTGCCTTGGGAGACTGACCTAAGAAACATTGTTATGATTTATGTCAGAGAATGTTTTGTCTATGTTCTCTTCTAGGAGTTTTAAGGTGTCATGTCTTATATTTAAGTCTTTAATCTATTTTGAGTTTATTTTTGTGTATGCTATAAGGGAGTGTTCTAACCTCACTGATTTGCGTGCAGCTGTCTGGATTTCCCAACACCACTTATGGAGAAAAGAGACTGTCTTTTCTCCATTGTATATTCTTGCCTCCTTTGTCCAAGATTAGTTGACTATAGGTGTGTGGATTTATTTCTGGACTCTCTATTCTGTTCCATTGATCTATACATTTGTTTTTGTGCCAGTACCACACTGTTTTGATTACTGTAGCTTTGTAGTATTGTCTGAAGTCTGGGAAGGTCTTGCCTCTGGTTTGTTCTTTTTCCTCAGGATTCCTTGGCAATTCTGGGTCTTCTGTGGTTCCATATACATTTTAGGATTACTTGTTCTAGTTCTGTGAAAAATATCATAGGTTGTTTGATAAAGCTCACATTAAATCTATAGATTGCTTTGGGTAGCATGGCCATTTTAAAAATATTAATTCAAGAGCAAGAGATATCTTTGCATTTCCTTGAATCATTTTTGATTTCCTTTATCAATGTTTTATAGCTCTCAGCATGTACATCTTTAACCTCCTTGGTTAGGTGTATTCCTAGGTATTTTATTTATTTTTTTGCAATTCTAAAAGTTGTTTTTTTTTTTTTTACTTTCTGATATTTCATTGTTAGTGTAAAGAAATGCAACACATTTCTGTATATTAATCTTGTATCCTGCTACATTGCTGAATTCATTTATCAGTTCTAATAGTTTTTGTATAGAGTGTTTAGGGTTTTCTATAGAGAGTATCATGTCATATGCATATAATGACAATTTTACCTCGAACCTTCCAATTTAGATACCTTGTATTTCTTTTTCTTGTCTGATTGCTGTGGCTAGGACTTCTAATACTATGTTGAATAGAAGTGGTGAGAGTGGGCATCCTTTTCGTGTTCCTGAATTTAGTGGATAGGTTTTCAGCTTTCCATCATTTAGTATTATGTTGACTGTGGATTTGTCATAAATGACTTTTCTTACATTGAAATATGTTCCCTCTATACACACTTTTGTAAGAATTTAAGGCCACTCCCTTCTGGCCTGCAACATTTCTTTAGAGAAATCAACAGATAGCCTTATGGGTGTTCCCTTGTAATTAACTCTTTGTTTTTCTCTTGCTGCCTTTAGAATTCTCTCTTTAAATTTTGTCACTTTAATTATAATATGTCTTGGTGTAGGTCTGTTTGGGTTCATCTTGTTTGGGACCCTCTGTGCTTCCTGTAGCTGACATCTATTTTTTTCTTTAGGTTTGGGAAGTTTTCAGACATAATTTCTTCAAATACATTTTTGATCTTCTTTTCTCTTTTTTCTCCCTCTGGAATCCCTATTATGCATAGATTGGCATGGTTTATATTATCCCATAGGTCTCTTATATTGCTTGCATTTCTTTTTCATTTGGCTTTCTGTCTGCTGTTCTGTTTGGGTGATTTCCATTATTCTTTCTTCCAGATCACTTGTTCGTTCTTCTGCATTATTCACTTTGCTATTCATTGCCTTTAGCTCAGCTTTTGTCTTGGCAAATGAGTTTTCTAATTTTTCTTGATTCCTCTTTATAGTTTCTAATTCCTTTTTACAGTAATCTGCATTTCTATCAATAGCCTTTCTTAATTCCTTCAGTATTTTCATTATTTCCTTTTTGAATTTGGTGTTTATTAGACCGAAGAAGTCTGTTTCATTGTTTTTTCTTTCATAGGAATTCTCTTGATCTTTTCATTGGGATCTTTCTTCTGCTTCTTCATTTTACTTATATTTCTATTACTCTATAAGTTTAGGAGAAACAGTCATCTACTGTGGTCTTGAAAGACTATTTTTATGTGGTAATATGCCTGTGTAGCCTGCTTGAGTCCAATATTTTTGATTTGAGGGCTGTTTTTAGTATGGATGCCTGCCACATATTTCCTCAGGGTGTTCTGGCCCTTGTCCCTTCACTAGGGGGTGTGTTTGGTGTTGTAGTGACCAGAGCCTGCACCGGATTTTGAGTGGGGCCTCCTCTTTGCTCTGTGGTTGTCACAGCCCTGTGGGGGCAGGGCCTATTCCCTGTTTTTGGAGTAGAAGCCCCCAGTTCCAGTTCTAAGCTGTGGTGTGATGTAGGTGGGACTGGAGCACTCCTGCTGGGAAAGGAGCCACTGTGTTTTCTTTCCCAGGAGTTGTTTACTGTACTTTTTTGATGACGCCTGCTACATGATGTGAGCACCCACAAATTTCACTGCTGCTGGCACTGTCTTCAGTGACTGTCTCTGCTTGGGAGTAATCTGCTCAGAGGTCCCTTAGATGCACATGTGTCTCACAAAGCCACCGGCTTGACAAACCAGCAGAGCCACGTCCCGAGCCCTGCAGTTAATAGGCTTATGCCCTCAGATGTGCATGCATGGTCCTGGTCCCAAAATCTGCCAAAGCAAGGACCTGCTGGAGTGGCCTCCCTGCACCCACAGTGGGATTGCTGATAATCTGCTCAGATTTCAGTCCCACCTCTGTGTGTGCTCACCTACAAACATCACAGAACCCATGAGTCTGGACCCATGCCCCACTGAGAGCAATCTGACAATGGGGCTGCTATGGTGGACCCATGCTCCCTCTTTCCCATGTTGATAATGGGGCTCCTGTGATGGACCTGTGCTCTGTCCTGCATGTGCCCACAGTTGCTACCCGGACCACACTCCAGGCCCTTTATGCTGTCTTCATGGAGCCAAACCAAGTCCTCTTTCCCTGGATCTGTCCACTGAAGCCTGAGTTTTGGCACCTAGCTGCTGTGCACACCAGCAGCCCTGGATCTCTGTCTGGGAAGTGCAGCAACACAGCCAGGACAGTCTGTGCTAGTCTCTCTACCCTGTGTAGCTATAGGCCAGCTCCCACACTCTCCTCTCCAGCCTTTGAAGTTCCCAGTCTTTCCCGTTGGGCCTCTCACCCCATGAAGGAGGTTCCCAGGGTGAGAGAACATTTCCTCTTTCACAGATCCCTCCCAGGGGCACAGGTCCCCTCCTGATTCCTCTTCTTCTCCTTTTTCCCTTCATCTTGCTTGGTCACCTGGGGATCTTTCTTGAAGCTTTGGTTATATGAGATCTTCTGTAAGCTTTAAGTGAGTATTCTGTGAGAACTGTTCCATGTGTAGATGTATTTTTTATGTATTTGTGGGAGGAGCTGAGTTCCATGTCCCTCTACTCTGCCATCTTGATATCCTCCTTGAAACCATTAATTACTGGCAAAACTATTTAATTAAAAATTCATGAGACCAGTAATACTGTGCAATTTAGGGATTATTGAAAATTTTGGAAAGTAAAAGTTCTTACATATTATAGTGGGAACTCTGCATTCAGAGATTCAGAGAAATTAGATCTAGACCTTATTTAAATTAGCTTAAAATACAGAGTTTCTCTAAGGTCGATTGTAATTTCTGAATATGATGACATTAGTAACAAAGTATTACATTAAAATACCCAATTTATACATCCTAAAACATTTTCCTAACGAATAATAATACTTTTAAATTCAGTGTTAATCAACAAGTAGTCAATAACCATAGATTTAAAAAACAGTAAATAAGAGCTATCTACTCTGAGAAAATCTGTATCTTTAAAAGTACTGAGCTTTAGCAGAGCAACTTTGATTACTGTGGATGCTTTAACAAATGATGTACAGGCTAGGGTTGATTTGTCTGTGATGATTACTGTTGATCATGAATTGGGCAAAATGATTGGCTCAGTCACATGTTGGACATGAGAGCATCATTATTCCTCAAACAGAGTAGTTCCAGAATAACATTAGTGAACTTTGTAGCAAGCAATGTAGCATATTAAGGAACATAAGACTTTGGGGTTGGAAAATATTGTCTTTGTTTTCAGTCTATAAAACTTCCCAGATTTTGACCTTGAGTAATTTATTTAGGTGCTCTCAACCTTTGTTTTATCAGTTATAAAATAAAAACCAAATATATTCTTCATAGTTTTTTAAGAGTGTGAAGTTAGTAGGAAGCAACATACTAACATCATTCACTGTGTGTCTGGAGAAAAATATAAAAGGTAGAGTGTAGTCAATGACAAAATTATCAGCAGGCTTTACATATTTAATACATATGAGACATCTGTGATAATAATAACCTTTATGTAGTACCTGTTGTGAAAATCTAATGATATCTTACCATTTAGGCTTTGCTGACTTAGCGTAGTCCAGAGGTCTGCAATCCTCTCAAATCTCAGATGACAAATAAAGGCTACTGTTGTGGTCATTGTAGCAACTATTCCACCTAACTATTGTGGCACAAAAATAGCCATAGGCGAGATGTAAAATAATGAATGCCACTGTGTTCCAATAAATCATGATTTGTGGACACGGAAGTTTGAATTTTATTTATTTATTGTGTTTTACAAAATAATGTCTTTCTTTAAATTTTTTAAAATGTAAAATTCAGTCTTAATTCATGAGCCACACAAATCAGGCAGTGGGCCAAATTTGGTCAGCGGCAGTGTTTGTAACTGGTGTGGCCTGAATCAATAATATTAGGAGAAATACGTATATCTGGCTTTGTAAAAGAAAAAAAATGTTCTGGAATTTTTTACTTTTTTATTATTAATAAGGAACTAAAATAAGACTCAAAATGTTCAGTTCATTAGTCTCTTCATTTCCAGTGAACTTTACACTTATTCTACCCTAAACGTCTTATTCAATGGCCGCATTTTGAATCTGGTAATCATTGAAAACTATTCTGCTTCAGAAATGTGAACTCTAAACATCTTATTCTCTGATCATTATCAGCTGTCTCTCTCATTTCATTATGTTCTCTTACTTCATAGGGTCTTTGATCCCTTCACAGTTTAATTATCAGCAGATTCATGTCTCTGCTTCCTTGTTTAACTAACTTAAATCCCATGCTCTATTATTTGAACTCCTTGCCTCTTACCCGTTATCCTTTTTCTGAAATTGTGTAGAAAACGAAATCCTTAGTCCTAATTGATAGTGTCTTCCTACATTTATCCATCAGCTAGGATGCGAAGAGCACTTGGAAATAATAAATTTCAACCATAATAAAAATAAAAACATATGAATAAAACAACCATAATAAAAATTAAAATATAATAAACATGCAATAAATAATAAATATACAATACAATAATAAAATTATATATAATAAAAATAAAGAATAACCATAAAGCTGAAAGCCACTACTCAACATACTTTGTAACCACAAGTGGCCTGTTAACATTACCCAACCATCTTCATCAATTCAAAGATTATTTACTGAACACTTAATGTCAGCCAGATCCTCTTCTAAATGCCCAGTGTATAGGAATAAACACTTAATTATTACTATTTTAATTGTCACAAAATCAGAATGCCATGTAATGGGAAACATAAAAAGGGAACTAGGGCTTCCCTGGTGGCACAGTAGTAGAGAGTCCGCCTGCCGACGCAGGGTACACAGGTTCGTGCCCCGGTCCGGGAGGGTCCTGCATGCCGTGGAGCAGCTGGGCCCGTGGGCCATGGCCGCTGGGCCTGTGTGTCCGGAGCCTGTGCTCCGTAGCGGGAGAGGCCACAATGGTGAGAGGCCTGCGTACCGCAAAAAAAAAAAAAAAAAGGAACTAATCTGATATAAAAAATTGTATTAGTGCCAAGACTTTAACAACAAAAAAAGATTTAGCTATATGAAGAGGAAGAGAAAGAGAGTTCCAGGAAAAAATAACAGTAGTTGAAAGCATGGAGAAAAACTGCTATTGGGCAATGAAAAGGAAATCCATGTATTTGTAATAATTAGTTCTGGGGAGAGAGGTAAATTATTTGAGGATAGGAAGGAAAACAAAGTTTGAATGTGGGGGGATTTCATAAGCCTTTTAAGGACTTTGGACATCTTTCCTAAAGATAATAGTCTTCCATTAAGATATTTTAATTGTGGAGGGGACATGATTATATCTCCACATTTAAAAGGTAATTTCTGGCTATAGAGAGAAATGGAGGCAGCAAACCAGGAGGGACAGTGAGGCCTGCGAGCACATTATTGCTGTTTCGCAGCTGAGAGAGAAAGGTGTCCCAGATTTGGGTGAGGCCACTGGAGATGAATGACACCAGGGTTGGGCTTGAGCAATTGGGGAGTTGTGATGTCATTTACTAAAGTGAGGAACTAGAAGAAGAGCAGGTTTTAAGGAAGAATGAAGAGTTTAGTTTGCAGTTGAGGTACATTAAGGAAAGTCAAGGGGAGTTCCCAAGTCACCAGTTGGTTATTCAGATATGGCACTTAGGAGAGGGGACCAGACAGAGATATTTGAGAATTGTCAGAATATTCTTGGTAATTGAAGCTTAGGGAGTGGAAGAGACTCCCCAACATCAATAAATTCAAGATTGCCTGTGAGCAAGGGCTGTGCCTGCTTTGTTCATGCTTGTAACCATGCATCCCAGAAGGGCATGTACCACATCTCAGATACTTACTATAAATTTATGATTTTTCTTACACAATAAATAAGATGCAACAATGCATTGACCATATAGGAATAAAAATAAAAGAAACAAAAAAGTGGCTATTAGAAAACCCCCAAAGTAAGTCTTGCTTTTCTCCACAAATTCTTTACAGCGGTGCCAAAATGATGATTCTAAAACCCAAATCACACCATGCCCTTCTCCTCCTTACAACATGGCAGTTACTACTCATCACTCACTCTGAGATGTGAATGGACCTCGGTGGTTATCTCCCTTCCCACCTCCCTCCTGCAACTGTTTCATTCATCTTCCACTTTAGTTGTGTAGGATTGATACCAGTCTCCAGGATGGACACTTCACAGGAAGAAATTACTTGTGGTAAACCAACCAGTGCATCCTCACTTCTTTTCAACTTCCTCACTACCAGGTTGTTGAACACATGTCCTAATTGGTCCAGTTGGAATGATTCTCAAAATTTTTACTCAATAGGTCTTCTTTTTTGTAGCTCACATTAAATGTGCACATGTCCCTACTGCAGCTGACTTGTCTCCACACTAGGGTAAGCTTTAGAATGATGCCAACTCACAGAGAAAGATGAGAACACCAGGAAATAAAAATCACCACCCTCCTTAAGACTTGACTGATGTTTGCCCTCAGCAGCATCTTTAGGTTTTTCAGCTAATAGTTACTGAAGCATGGGAATAAGTCCATGGTGTGCCATTTAAGGCAGGCCTCTCATCATCTCTCCTGTTTTACTTCTGGGTTTTAACTCTCCCTTTCCCAGTTCCACTTTTTTTGTGTATCATGTTAAGCACTTTTACCACTACTAACTCCTAAGACATAAGAAGAAAAATAAAACTAAAGACCTAATTGTCAAAATAAAACTTTTTAAGTGGAAGAAAGGTAACAAAAAGATTATCTTTAAAAGTTATTTTTCTAAGATAACTCCGGTATAATGAATATACATAAGAAGTTAGTTTTATCTTTGTTGAGGTAGACAGAAGGAACACTCTCAGTGATTTACTTTCAATTCTCTTTCTGTAGAGAGAGACACTGATGTGGGGACATTTGAAAGAATCCTGTCAATTTACAAATTCACCTCTAAAAATGGGCTATTTTAGCTTCTATTTTTCTTATTTCAATGGCAAAAGATACAGTTTATGTGGCATTGCTCACAAAGTATAGACATACTTTGTACTTTGCTACATTAATGGTTGGTAGTAAAAAAAATGGTAGTATTGCACTGCTATTAGCTATAATCAGAGTGGATCACCTCCTAGGTCCTTGATATAGTTGTCTGTTAAGAGATTGCATATTAGTATCAATATCTCCTAGTTTCTCCTTTTATAAAGATATCAAGAGCCATTTAAATTTTAAAACATCACCTCATTGGATTCAATTTATTGGGCCTTCATACTCCCATTTTTTTTTGAGATCAGTTCTGAGCTTGCACAGCCTGTTTTATATGACCATCAGAACATTTACTCTGTGTTAAAAATGAATCTCAAAGATTTAGCCTAGGGCTACCTTGAATCATGTCAAGGAATAGTTATTATTTCTGAAGCTCTATTACTTTTTTAAAAAAATCCCCAAAACATAACTTGCTGAGCAGAAAGATGTTGGTATAAGACCAGCAACCCTGTATCTATGTGCCATGTAGAACTTTACTCCCTGGAATACGGTAGATTGCTTATTTATAAGAACTTTTTTTTCCTTCACTTTCAGTGAGAGTTCTGAACTTTTTATTTGAGCCAATTATGAAAAAACACTCTACAAATCATTGAATAAACAAACTTAATATTTGAATAAGCAATGATGAATCTATTTAGTGATCTAAAAGTCTTTAACTGAAGGAACATATGAATTTTAGTGGAATCATTTAGTTAGTACATAGAAAAAAGTTAAAAGGAGAAGTTTAGTGCAGAATATAGGAATGTTCAATTCTATTTGACTTAACATATTTTGGAAGAGGCCCATAGATTTTGAACTATTGTCCAGAAGTAATTTGTATCTGTGTGTAGAAGCTGTGTCCTTACTAAAAGGGTAGATACACGAGAAAAGCAGTTCAAGTGACCAAAATGAATTAAACATTAAAATAAACTGGCCAAATTATTACTTGAGACCCTGCTTTTATTTTATTTTTCTACTTTACAGTATTTGGACAGATACTTTGTGAACTGGAAATGATTTCAATTTCTGGATAAAAAATGCCCATAATCATTTTACCCTGAGAAATAGTCTATAGAACAGCAGAAATAACTATATTTTTTTCTTTCTGTTAATTTTAATTATATGGCTGTCTTGGAAACTAAAGCAGGAAATGTTCCTTGTTCTCATATTTTAACATATAAATGTTTCAGAATCTAGATATCACAGCATTTGATCATGGATTAGAATAAATTCTCTCACCTTGGCTATGTCTATAATTCAAAGTAGAGTGGAAAATGGTATTAATTACTTTGTAAGTAAAGTTTAAAGTCTTTGCTCTTGGAATTAACCATCCACAGCCAAAATGGCATTCTGAAGATTTATTTTGATCTGCAATGATCTGATTCATTTGGCTAATTCTTTATTTGAATTAGAAATGTAGATTTAATCACTGTGATATGATCTGCTCTGCTTTTTGTCTTAACATATCCATGTCTGTTAATCACCCAGACCTTGAGTCCAGTTATCAATATTGTTGAAGGGTCTGGTAAACTGCCTACTCCTTCACAAAGCTTTCATTACTCATGAACTTCATTTACCTTTCTCTTCTCTAAAAATTTAGTACTTAATTATATGCTGGCTGTGTCTTGTGTGATTTGTGAATAACTACATATGGTAGGCTTTGCTTTTAGTAAAACTGTACCCTAACTAAACTGAACTACTGTTTCTTAGTTCATCTACATTCCCCACCTCAACGAATGTTGTAGCAAACAAATATCTGTAGAACAATTGATATTTCACTTTATGGAGAGATTTGACTCGTGATTTTGAATAAGTAATTTTTAAAAATTTGTGTTTACTCTTGCTTTTAAAATCCAAGATATGGAAGTATTACAATTGAGATGGTAAAACTGGAGAAGAGAAAGAGAAATGTATAATTTACACTCTGTGTTGACAGAAAGCCTCCAGATGTTGTTGAGAAATATAACGACTAGTAGGTGAGATCATTTCAATTATAAGATAACTTTTTAAATCATGACTTTGGAAAAAAGTGCTAAATTTTATTTGGAATATTATTGGAATAATTGAAAATTGAAGAGAGAGCATTTACTTTTGTACAAAGTCTCTGATGCTGCCACATTTTTTCCAAGGGTAGTAGAGATGACTACAGTTTACTCATAACATGATTCCCTCTTTTTCTTGGCCATTTTGGAAGACTAAACTTCCTAGCCCCCATTGAAAATAGAAATGTGTCCTAACTAATTTAGGACACCTAAATAGGGTGTCCTAACTAACTTAAGTAAAGCACTGTGAGTGGAAATGTAGTATATCATTTCCAGAACAAGGCAGTAAATCCTTTGTAATATCTGGCTGCTTTCTTTCCCTGACACTGCAAACTTGGAAGCCATGTGTTGAGATGGCAAGAACAGAAGATAGAGGAATCTTGGATCCCAGAGTCATCAGATTGAGGAGAACCTGCCCCATTTCCTCCTGCCAGTCCATATTAAACTGTGCATAAGTGCATAACAGACTTTTGTGCAAAGCTACTGAGCATTTAAGATTTATATGTAATGCAACTAGTAACTACTCACCCACTTGGCAAGTTCATAGCAGTAATCCAAATGCCTTTTGACTTTAGGTTTGGGAAAATAAATATTCCATGGTAATTCCAGTCAAATAAAATCTCCCAACATTTAAGATGGTTATATGAAAGAACATCAACATTAATGTTATGTTTTTACTAGTTAATGCTCTTTTTTTGAATAGTTATTCAAAAATTCTGAATTTAAGAAAATTTTACTAAGTTGGTTAACCTGAAGCTAAATTCCATTAACTGTAAATAAAGATACTTTTCTACTTTACCACCCATATCATTATTTATGAAACTATATATTTAATTGTAAATAAAAAAATAGTTTCTAATGTTTCATTTTTAATTCTGTCTTTTTAAAACACTTTTAAATACTGACTCTTGTAATAAGTACAAGCTTCAAGAAGAATACAGCATTTTTAGCAGTTCTGCCAGCAAAGTACTAATCTAAAAGATTAAAATAAAGATTTACCCAACAACTACATAGATTCTCTACATAGAATAGGCATCATACATGTATATTATAGATTATATCATAATTATATATTAAATATTCATATATGTTAAATAATACATTGGAGAATAATCCATTTTTTTCCTCCTGGAATTGCTTTTGCCAAGTCATAAGACCTCTTTCTAGTTCCATATGACACTGACATTGTTGATTATATTTTCCTTACTTCCATACAACTAGCTGGAAAGTCCCCTCTTGCTCTCTTTTCTGGACAACACTCTACCCTTTCTTCGAAACCTCATTTAAATGTTAACTACTCTGTAAAGCCTCCTTGTTATCCCCATCCTTCCTAGTGGCTCTTTCTTCACTCAGTGTTAATTTAACAAATGGTCATTGAACTCCAACCAAGCACCAGGTAGGATGCTGAGGACGTAGTAGTAAACCAAAAGGCATAGATCACTTCCTCTTGTGGAGTGATGTGGAGGGGTATAGGAGATACATAAAGTACTGAATAAATATTTCAGATGGTGGTAAGTGTTATGAAGAAAGAGAAACCAGAGTAAACAGTGGAGCATGCCAGGGTGGAGGGAGCTACTTTTGCAGGACGAAGGCAAGAAAAGCTAAATTCTAGATGAATTTTATCATTGACCTAAATGACATAAGGATACCAACCATTTGTATATTTGAGGAAAAGAAGTCCAGACAGAGATAAAGATCAAAGGCAAGGTCATGCATGGTGTGTTCAAGAACATCAAAGAGGCTGTTCAATTTTTAATATTAATTAATGTTATCTGGGATTCACATGTATGGTTTCTAGAACAGAGTGGATTATTATTATTTATTATTTTGAGCAAATAATAGCAGTGCAGGTTTCTATGTCCAAATTTTTACCTTTGGAGTGATGCAAATGTCACCCTACACATATGCTTCTGGATTTAAGTGAAGAATACCAAATTAACAAAAGGTCTGGATTATGTTAACAGAGGAGAAAGAAGAAGTACTCTCCATCCCTTTCTTGGTATTTTTTTGAGAATTTCCTTGTAAATGTAATAGGAAAGAAGAACATTCTAAAGCTTTGGAATATACATTAATCTCTCCAGGAGAAAGATAAGACTGATGTACTACCCAGGGGATATCTCCTTGGTCCTGGATCTTACTCCCTTGAAATTAAATACATACTTCCAGAGAAGTAAATCTGTCTGTAGTTCTCACTAGGTAATCAGTGGTCATTTAAAAAAAAAAGAAAAATAACCTTACTGATACATATTTCACATATCATAGAAAACACCCATTTTGAAAGGTCACTTCAATGATTTTTAAATAAATTTACCAAGTTGTTTAACCATCAGCATAAATCAGGTTGAGGACATTTTCGTTGCCCCCATAAGACCCTTTGTGAGCATTTACTGTTAATTTCCTTCCCCTACTTCAACCACAATTTACTTTCTGTCTCTGTAGATTTGCCTTTTCTAGGCTTCACACAAATGGGATCATACAACCTATCGTCTTTTGTGTCTGGATTATTTCACTGAGAATAATGTTTTTGAGGTTCATCAATGTCATAGCATGTATCTGTAGTTCATTCCTTTTTTGCTAAAAAATGTTCTATTGATATTTTGTTTATCCACTCACCACTTGAACATTTTAATTTGTTTCCAGTTTGGGGCTACTATGAATAATGAGAGTGAGAACATTGTGTGCAAGGCTTTGTGTGGATATATGTTTTCATTTCTTTTGGATAGGCAGTTAAAGATAGACTTGCTAGGTCATATGGTAACTCTGTTTATTTAACCTTTTAAATAACTTCTAGGCTGTTTTCCAAAGTGGCTGAATCATATTACATTTCTATTATTAATGTTAGAAGTTTCCTTTTACTCCACATTATCACCAACCATCACTATTTCCATTTGTTATTTTCTGTTATTTTTATTATAGCCATTTTAGTGAGTATAAAATAGTATCTTATTGTGTTTTTCCTTTATATTACCCTAATGACTAGTGAGATTGAGAATCTTTTCATGTGCTTATTAGCCATTGATATATCTTCTATAGTTAAAAGTTTATTCAGATCTTTTGTCCACTTCTTAAATTGGATTGTTTTATCTTCTTATTCTTAAGGTTTAAATACCTTCTTTGTATATTCTAAATATAGCCCTTTGTCAATATTTTGTGAATTTTTCACTCTGATGCTTGTCTCTTCATTTTCTTCTGGTGCCTTTGAAGAACAAACATTTTGAATTTTGATGAGGTTCAATTTTTCAATTTCATTTTTCACAAACCACACTTCCTCTGTCATATCTATGAAATTTTTGCCTAACCCAAAATGTTTTCTTCAAAACTGTTATTGCTTTAACTCTTAAATTTAAGTCTATGATCAATTTTGAGTTAATTTTTATACATGCTGTGAGGTAAGGGTCTAAGTTCACATTTTCCCATGTGACTATCCAGTGGTTCCACTATCATTTGTTTAAAAGGCTCTACTTTCCCCCAATGAATTGTCTTACAACCTTTGTCTACAGTCTTTTGGCCACAAATATAAGGGTTCATTTATGGACTCTCAATTGTTTCATTAATCTGTGTCTATGTTATGCCAGTAACACACTATCTTATAACCATAGATTAATAGTAAGTTTTGAAGTTGAGAAGTGAAAATCCTCCAACTTTTGTGATTCCTTTTCAAAATTGATTTAGCTATATGAGGTCTTATGCCTTTCTACATAAATTTTAGGATTAACTTGTCAATTTCTAGATTTGAAAAAAAAAAAGCCTGCTGGAATTTTGGTAAGGATTGCATGAATCTGCGAGTCGATTTTGGTAGAAGTGCCATCTTAACAATATTGAATCATCAAATCCATGAAAATGGAACATCTCCCCATTCGTATAGATCTTCTTTAATTTGCTCATTACTGTTTTGTAATTTTCAGTATACATATCTTATGCTTCTTTAGTTAAATATTTTCTTCAGTATTTTATTCTTTTTGATACTATTGCGAAAGGAATTGTATTCTTTATTTCATTTATGAATCATTCATGTGTCATATGTAGAAAACAATTGATTTTGTATATAGATCTTACACCAGGCAACCTTACTGTAATTGATTATTTTAATAATTATCTTTTGTGAATTTCTTAGGATCTTCTATATGCTGGATCATATTGTCTACAAAGAAAGACAGTTTTGCTTCTTTCTTTTCAATCTGATGCCTTTTATTTCTTTTCTCTTGCCAGATTGCACTGGCTGTTCTTCAGTACAATGTTGAAAATAATGGCAAGACAAGCAACCTTGCCTTATTCTCAGTTTTAGAGGAAAGGCCTTCAGTCTTTCAACAAGGGTGATGTTTTCCCAGGGTTTTCCATAGATGTCTTTGTGAGGGTGAAAAGTTTCCATCTATTCCCAGTTTGTTGAGAGTTTTTAAAATCATCAGTGGATATTGGATTTTGTCAAATGCTTTGTTGGTGTCCATTTTGAAAATCATGTGATTGTTTTTCTTTTTTCCAATAAAATGGTTTATTATATTAATTGGTTTTTGAAAATTAGATTATACTTGCATTCTTGGGATAAATCTCACTTGGCCATGGTATATAATTCTTTTTATGTGTTGTTAGCTTCAATTTGCAACATTTTGTGGAGGACTTTTGCGTCTGTATTCACAAGGTATATTACTCTGTAGTTTTAGTTGCATGGATGTGTGATGTTTTTTTCTGGCTGTCTTTGGTATTAGGGTGAAACTGGCTTCATAGAATAGGTATGAAGTTTCTCCCCTTCTCTGTTTTGTGGAAGAGTTTGTGAGACATTGACATTATTTAATTTTTTAAGAGTTAATGAATGCATGAATGTATCTTGGCCTGTACTTCACTTCCTAGAAAGATGTTTAATGGATGATTCAATTTCTTTACTTGTTATTGGTATATGCTGGTTTAATCAGTTGTATTTTTACTGCCAGGTTGGTCTTTTAGCCCAGGTGCTAAGGTTCAGGCAAATTTGCTCTGAAAGCCCTCAAAGTACAGACATATATTTATAGTCACAGAGATATCATAGTAGCTGCATGGAATTAGTAAATGGAAGACTGTTAAGAGGTGATATCATAAGAGGTTAGTGATGGACCTAGAAGCCATTTTATGGACTTTGGATTTTACTCTGAACAGAATAGGAAAACATTGATGGGTTTAAAGCAGAGGTGGGATGTGATTAGATTTAGTCCTTACAGTTTATACATAGTTCACACACATATAATTTTAAAAATATATAATCAATTATCTGTTGCTAAAGTATATAAAGAATTGATTTTTCTAACATTAAATTTTTAAACAATAAAAAACGATTTTGTAATGAAACACTTAGACTGCCAAAATATTTACCAAGTGCATTGCTTCCCATCCATATTGGATTTCTATGCTGTCCTTCCAGGTTCTTTTTCCTTCTAGTAGAAGTATACCTTAAGTAGTTTATCAGCTAAAGTCTCTAAGTGATGAAACTGTCAGTCTTTATGATTAAGTCCTAAGCCTGGTTCAAACTCTGTCTGTACTCCAGATAAGCTAGAGAAGATTAGGATTTCCATGAATACTGTCAAGGAAATTCATTGGATTTATCATTTAACCTTGCATTATTGATTAATAAATGTAAGTTTGTCATCATTTCTCTTTAATGAATCAATCACACTACAACTGTCAGTGAATTCTACAACTGTTTTAGTTACCATTTTCCTCCTATTTCTCAATTGCCTAAGATATTACACAAGCTAGTATATCCCCTTCCACCACTGTCACATGCCAGTTTACTAGCAGTGGAACTTTTAACAGTTACACTGACATGCCATGCCAGAAGTTATTCATACTCCAAGTTCTAAGAATGTTGGGTTCCTCATTGACAGTCAGCTGATACATGATCAATGTCCAAAATCTCACCTAAGAATCTGTTTAAAGCTTCACTCCTGGTGCTAGCTCTCTTAAATTTGGTTATGTGATAATAGATTCTAGATAAAAAGAATTGTGTGCAGTTTTACTTGTGAATACTTTTAGGATACGACCTGTAAAGAAGTAAGGAAGGCAGGATTAATCGGAGAGGGAAGCGAGACCTGCAATGCCTATTTCTTTACTAAAAATAAATGAAAAATGGATAATCAGGAGGTCAGCCACCTCAAAAAAAAGTCATGTTCCCATGTTCAGTTTCTGGACATTGACTGTCTTTTGGTCTTAAGCATCCATCCTACAGCACTGATCATATTAGATTCAGATGGATTAGTATCGTCATCCTCTGTCCACAGAGAATTATCTCACCCAAGTTTCTACCTCTTCCCAGGGGCGGCTCAAGGTTAATAAGTGACTGACTAAAGACTGAAAAGGCATATCCTCTTTGCCTCAATTTGGGGCAACTCTGTCATCCCAGCTCCAAAGTTCTGCATTTGACTTGGTAAGGTCCTAGTCCCAGTTACATTGCAGGTCAGTTTTTCTTGCTGCCCACTCTTGCTTCTTCATTTTTTTTTTCACAGTTGTATCTGCAAAGAGCACTCTGCAATAAACAGTCTACAATTCTGCATTTCAGAATCTGTACCAAGTGAACATAATCTAAAATAAGTGGCATACTCCGAAAGAACCCAGGGTGAATCACCCTGAACAACTAAGGGCAAAAGGCAAAACAGCAATAGTCCTTATCTTCTTGTTCTGGAAAATCTGTAGCATTGAGTTTCTTTCTTACACTGGCTACCCTAACCCGTCACTACTTCTGTTTACACACATCTCTCTCCTTTCTACTCTAACATGCTTAATTTCCTTCTTGCCTCAAGGGTCACTCTTCATTTCTTTCTGTTGCTTTAAAATTTTAAAACCCCCTGTTTAAATTAGTGCAAACTTCCAGTTACAAAATAAATGAGTCATGAGGATGAATTGTACAGTATGGGATTATAATCAATAATAATCTAATATCTTTGCATGGTGACAAATAGTAACTAGACTTATCGGGATATTTTGTAATGTATAGAAATACTGAATCACTATTCTGTACACCAGGAACTAACATAGTGTTATATTTCAACAAACAAACAAACTCATATAAAAAGAGATTTGTGGTTACCAGAGATGGGGGTGGGGGAGGAGGAATTAGATGAAGGTGGTCAAAAGGTACAAACTTCCATTTAAGAGGTAAATAAGTACTAGGGATATAATGTACAACATGATTAATATAATTAACACTGCTGTATTTTATATACGAAAGGGGTTAAGAGAGTATATCCTAAGAGTTCTCATGACAAGAAAATCTTTTTCGCGGGCCTCTCACTGTTGTGGCCTCTCCTGTTGCAGAGCACAGGCTCTGGACGCGCAGGCTCAGCGGCCATGGCTCACGGGCCCAGCCGCTCCGCGTCATGTGGGATCCTCCCGGACTGGGGCACGAACCCGTGTCCCCCTGCATCGGCAGGTGGACTCTCAACCACTGTGCCACCAGGGAAGCCCAAGAAAAACTTTTTATTTTGTATCTACATGAGGTGATGAATGGTTTACTAAACTTATTGTGATAATCATTTTATGATGTAAGTCGTCATTATGCTGTACACCTTAAACTTATACAGTGAAGCATGTCCATTATATCTACAAAACTGGAAGAAAAAAAGCTGAAAAAATAAAATAAATTTAGTATATAGCAAAAAAAAAAACTCAAGGAAAGAAACCTTCAATTTTCTATCATTTTTGGTGTAGCATTGTATACTTTGAGGGTAATTCACTTCAATGCTTTCGATCCTGAATACTGAGCAGAACAATTATGGTTGTAATTGAGATCTGTGTCTGAAAGGTTATGTCATAGTAAGTCTTCCTGAGAACTAGTTATCAAGTAGTGTATGTCATAATGTGTACTTAGAAGCTCTTATGGAGACAATATGAACACGGGCTAGGATACTGTAGAGAAACGTGAATGTTCCTTCTTCTGCCTCTTTGGCAATGATTCCACTTATTAATTATTTTAAGTCCTTTGGTGGCGAGACAGAAGTTGATTAGAAAGGGATTAGAAAATATATTGTAATATTGTCAGAGGAGTAACTGCTGGGGATGTTCAAACCTCTGAGCTAGGCTTGGGGCTTTGCAGCAGGCTCACACCAATGCTGCAGGCACCTTGAGGTCAATAAAGTCTTTTAATTTTCTATGCCAAATTGATTGTGGTCTCCTGTAAGTTATCTCAGGACCTGAAGGATGTGGCAGGCAGATGACAGTTATTAAGGTGTATGGTAGAAGATAGAACAGAGGGGGCAAGGAAAGGCCTTACAACCCTGACATGCAGCCTCGGCTGCATTTAACAATTATGGGCTACCCACAAGATGTAATGTGCACATCAATTCAAAATAAAATAAAAACTGATAACTATGAATTCACAAAGCTATTATTTTTGAGTTTTCCAAAGAAATATGCAAGTTTCTTTTCTACGCCACAGGACTGACTTGTTGATGATGATGATTATGGTGTTTAGTTTTTATAAAGGAAGAAAATCATACATTTTTTATAAGGGAAGAAAATCATACAGGTAGCCTCAAAGAGTGAAACATGTTAGATCAATATAATTTTCCACTTGCTTGGCAGGAGTTCTCACCTACCTTAAGAAAGTTAACTATTCAGAAGGTTAATTTCAGGTCTTATACTATTTTAGAAAGTCATCATAGTAAAGTGGAAAGGTTGATGGAGAATCAGGAGTCCTGTATTTTAGTTTCTGCCATGTCACTAACTAGC
This sequence comes from Orcinus orca, assembly GCF_937001465.1. NCBI lineage: Eukaryota > Metazoa > Chordata > Mammalia > Artiodactyla > Delphinidae > Orcinus > Orcinus orca. The sequence continues at coordinate 149,786,652 of NC_064560.1, forward strand.
TGTGTGACCTTGGGCAAATCACTAAACCTCTAGGGTCTCTGTTATCTCATGTGTAAAATGAGGAGGTTGAACTACATGATCTCTAACAGTGTTTAACTAAATCTGCAGCTAAATCAAAATACAGAGAACTTGATTGAAATAAATCCTATAGAACTGCAGCACATAGAAGCTAGTGTTGAAGAACAGAAATAAGGAGTTAGAGCAGATTCTTTATATTTATAGGTCTCTCCCAATCCTTAATGTTCACTTCAGGCTGTTCCTAATAATTTCTCCATAGAAGTTTCTGTGAAAATAAAGCTCTATTCCTTTGGTATATTTTTAGTAGAATTAGAGAACACAGCAGTATTCTACAAATATTTCTTTTACGCCCATCTGTCTGACAAAGTTAGAGTGCATTTCTCTCATGTTGGTCTTTTATTTATTTCTGATATCTCATTGATAAATTGTGTATTCTAGTAGAGAAAAGTGAGAACTATCAACATGTGGCTATCAATACCTGATAGAAGGTAACCAAATAGCACTTCCTGTCTCTATTAGAACCAAGAGGTGAAATTTCTGTAATTTAATCTACCTCTGGGGACATGTGTTGAAAATCCCCTTTACTCTCACTGTTAATAAGCAGAGAAACTTGGAGAAAGCAAATGGAGGTACATTTGTTAGCTTTTCTACTCAAGTAAAGGTCACTAAGAGTGGTCAAAATCATCCCAAGTGTGATTAAAACTTATATACAATTTCTCCCAGATGCCACAGGAGTGTCTCCTCTGAGAATGATAAAGGAATATTACAAGAACATTCTGAGATTTCAGGACTCTCACATTTGCTGCTTCATATAATAGCTTAATTCAGACACGTGGATCCTCTTGGTCATATAGTTGGTAACAAATTGTTTGCTTGTAGAAAATTTCCTTCCAGTTGAGTTACTTAACAGAGGCTCATATGTCTTATCTTAATCAGCACCACTGCGATTTCTATTCTAACTGTATATTTTTGGCTATTCCACTATATGGAATGGTGTCTATTATACACTCAAATATTTCCTCCATCAAGAATTTGAATTTCTTAAAATATATTCTTCTTCATTATAATGTAAAATGAATTTTCCTCAATTCTGTCAGGGTTTTATGTTTTTTTCTCCCCAAAGCTTAACTTTACCAAGTAAATGGCAAAGCAAATCAGTGACAAAATGTTACCCTTGAGCTAAACTGTCAACCTAGTCGTTAGAATAAGGACAGAGAGAAATGAAAAGGAAAAATGACATATATAACCTAAAGCTTTAATGCAAGGATTTGTAGAAGAGCAGAATAATTAAAATAAAAACGTTCTTCTTAAGAAACACTTATTTGTTTTGCAATAGATGTATTTAAAGTAAATAAATATTAGTTAATAACAAAGTTTTTACGAATTAAAAAGACCTCCAGTAGAAATATTTAAAAGGACATGCGTGAGCAGTACATAAAAGAAGAAATTTAAACAGCTAACAAATGTATGCAGACATTCTGAAGCTCACTAATAAAGCAAGAAATAAAAATTAAACTGTTAATGAGCCACCACTCTTTTAATGATCAAATCATCAAGAATTTTATAAGCGATAACACTCAATGTTGGCAATGGTAGAAGAAAATGAAACATGACATATATTGGTGATTGGAAAAGAAAGTTGTATACGCTTTCTGTAACACAGTTTGACAATAAACAGCAAAAGCTTTGAAATGGCTCCATGCATCAGTTCTCCTGGAAATTAACCTAATGGATTATACTGAAGTAAGCAAAGATTTAGTTTCAAGGATGTTTATTATAAACAAAATGCAGTGTAGGAAACAAGCTTTATGTGCAAAAATGAGGGTGACTGCTTTATAAATACGTTTTTACATTTCATATGTTACATATATGCTCATATTGCAGATGTATATATTCATGTTTCACAAAAAACTATTAAAACCATAGTGATGGACATATAAACATGGAAGGGTATATATAATGTAGTCAATGAAATGAGTACAAGATTTTGCAGAATTCTGATCTGATTTTTTTTTTTATATTGCAGTATCTGGTGGAGTGCTTTCCACAAAGTATAAAACATGTGTTTGTTGAATTAATGGATGAAGGTAACTTTTGTAACTTCTAAATGGATTCTCAGCCACTTATGTAGTATGCTACTCATACACCACTAGAGATCATGATATGCAAGTTTCTTTCACTAGTTATACTTCTGTTAACTGTTTTGGGACTATGTCTGGAACCTGTATAGAGAGTGTTACTTTCAAAGTGACTTTAAGTCTAATTTACTAGTATAGTCCCTCTACTTGTATTCATGGAATATTGTATGGCTATATCTCCATGTGTTATTCTTCATACTTTAAAAAAATATATTCTTGTTTAAGTTGAACATTATTGTAATAATCAACATAGAAATGATTAAATTGTTAAAATTTAAAGGGACAATTTTTAAATATTGCTGTGAAGTTCACCTTTAGCCATCATAAAATAAAGATTTAAATTTAAAGTAGCTCTAGAAAATGGCAAAGGCCTCTTTATCTTAAGAAAATCTAATACCTCTCATTTCCTCATTAACAACTTCTCTGCTTGGCTAGCCTCAGAAAACCAAAATGACGATAGGCAATAATTCCCTAGGCCAAGCGATCTCAATCTGGCAATTCCAGATCTCTGCAGTGTGACTTGGTCACTATCTCCTGGGGCTGTAATTAGCTGCTGCTCTTACTGTTTCATGCAGCTGCTTATGTGTGTCTATAATGATCCTGCATAGGATCCGGTTGATTTTTGTAGAACTATATCTATCTGAATCTTTAATGATGCCCCCTCAGTTCTCCTGACAAAATGGGTAGGTGGGAGGGACCGAAATAAAATCTATGAGTAAATCAGTGAGCCAAGCTTTCTCTGTTCTAGGAATGCAGACTTTCAGTTTTCCACAACTCACTGCAATGTCAGCCTTTTGTGTGGCACAAGAGAAGGAGGATGGAGGAGGGAACAGGCCTGTGAGGGTAAGTCACTGGCTGTGGACAGCTAAGGGTATGAGGAGAGGAAAGTGTGTACATCAAGCCCTCAAAGAATGTGCACAGAACTGTAGAGTAATATCAGGGAATAATCAGTTTATCTTATTTATCTCATTTGTCTTTTTTTTTTTCATCTTATGTATTTTCCTCTCTGGCGTGTGGTTTGTGATTTATGGTTAACCTGGTCATCTGATCACCTAGCTGGTCCCTCTGATGCCTAGAAAACTGTCACCCCTTTGTGACCTGCCATTCTCCTTTTCAGCCCTTGTCATGCTCATGTTAGAGTTCTTTTTGATTGATTTTAAGCTGTTGAGCATTGCTGGTGAGTGTCACAACAGAGTGGCATGTAGGTTCTCTGAAAACTGTGTCATCCAACCTCTAATGGGACTTTTCATTAATGAATTCTTTGACAGCTCTATCCCACTCATTATATTATTCATTCATCCAAGTAGTCCATCTGACATTCATAGTGTGTGCCTATATACCAGGCCTAAACTGCCCATTTACAAAGAAAAAGATTCATGTAAATTGGCATATTAATTATCATATATTTCTTCTCCTTTACTCTATCATTCCACTTTCTTCACTGTCAAAAAGTTCCCTCCTCTCTCCCTTTGTTCTCTCTTCTGCTTCTTCATTCTTTACGCACTGTGCATTTTCGGGCTTCTCTGGCCCCTGCTCCTGTCCTACCTCTGTTATTGTTCTGCCTAATTGGTTGGCTCCTTTACCTTCTTTCACAACATCAGTGTGGACATTCTACATGGTTGGATCTTTACTTTCTTTCTCTTTTTTTCTCTAGACTCCTTCCCTCAGGGACATTACTCATTCTCATCATTCAGTTATTACTTTTACATGGATTACTATAAAATTTTATCTTAATCTATACTTCTTTCCATATATTCTATCCCATATTTCCACCTGGACTTTCACTGGTATCTAAACTCTGTATAAATGTGATCATCTGTTTTCTCCACCCTTACAAATGACATGTCCAGTGTACTGTTCTACACCTCAGCAACTCCTAAAATAATTAAGCTCTGTTAAGTGTTTTCAAGAACTCCCTGCTATAGGTGAATAATTGAGGTGGATACTGGGACACAGAAACGTAACACTGGTTTCTTCTTCTCACTCTCAACTTTAATACTACAATATTTATTAAAGAACCAAATCTTTATTGTCATGTATTTTATGGTTTAAGATCAAGAAGAAAGCTTATCTACCTTCCTAAAATGCAACTGATTAATGTTGATATTTCTCTAATTTTATAGTCATGAATTAAAAGTAAAAATATACAAATTTCCTTGAAGATAAACTGTCTGAATAGATTCAAGTCAAATTAAATAGGGTAATGTCAAATATCAGACCAAGTTACTATGCAGGAGCTACTGAATACTTTGAAGGGTGGAAGATACCAATGGACACAAAAGGTGACACTGAGGGAGGCTGAGACCCTGATATTTAAACTTCACATCTCAACCATTCCAATTTCTGGTCCTTAATACTTTCATGCGTATGGACGGAGAGAAACTGTTTGCAGAGTTATTTAACATCCTCTGTGGCCACTACAGGCATGTACTTTAGCAGAAACTCTGGTGAAACCCCCCAGACACATATATTAGACCTGAAAAGTCTTTTTTTTGGCTGCATTGGGTCTTTGTTGCTGTGTGTGGGCTTTCTCTAGTTGTGTAGAGCGGGGGCTACTCTTCATTGCGGTGCGCGGGCTTCTCATTGCGGTGGCTTCTCTTGTTGCGGAGCACAAGGTGTGCGGGCTCTAGGTGTGCAGGCTTCAGTAGTTGTGGCACGTGGGCTCAGTGGTTGTGGCTCGCGGGCTTAGTTGCTCTGCAGCATATGGGATCTTCCCAGGCCAGGGCTCGAACCCTGTCCCCTGCATTGGCAGGCAGATTCTTAACCACTGTGCCACCAGAGAAGTCCCAGGCCTGAAAAGACTCCTGCATGACCAGGTGGCATAGGGTCTTTATGAAAGCCTTATTGGGTATTGAGGTCAATTTAGGTCATTGTAATTATGAAAGATTTTGTCTAAATTGGAGGCACTCAGAATAGCAGTGAATATTATCAAAAGTGATGGAAAGTAGTTGTTCTATTTTTCATGAAAGTCACATACTTCCACAGTTTTACTTCTCCTGTGGGCTCTCCCACATACCCCAGACTCTTTGTTCAGCCTCAGTCTACAGCCTATCCTAATTCAGTCTCAACTCATGTCTTAGGTATGTCTCATTCCAGGTGACAAACCACCTGTTTAAATCATGTTGCAGTTCACACACTGTGATGATATTATGTTGGTTTTTGTTGTTTTTGTACATTTGAGGAACTAGATAACTATGTACTTTTCATTCATAATGAGAACATTGCAGCATGAATGATGCTAGTACATATTATCATCTCCATAATCACAGTTTCCTTCTCATTTTCTTAGTTTTCATAATTTCAGCCATAACACTGGTACAAGAAAACAATGGAGAAATAAATCTTAAATTCTGAGGGAAAAGAATTTCGAACCTAGAATTCTACACTTATCCAAACTATTATAAAAGTGAAGACATATAAAACCTGCTTGAGATTCACCACCATCTTTAGTGTGTAGCTCCTATACTTGGTCTTCACCAATATGGGTAAGCAATCAATGTCATTTTCATACCTGAACTCTGAAATATTGCAGTTCTGAGCTCTTGCCTGCCCCAAATAAGAAATAGTTAGTATTTTCTTGCCCTCTGCCCCATCTCTTAATACTTGATTCTTTAAAGACACCCAGCAGGTGTTTGGCGTCTGTTCTGGTCTTCTGCCCCATAAGCTAATGGAGCAAATCTCATTTCTGCCCACAGAAGACAGAGAATCCTTTGCCATTGACCAAATGATTGATAGAAGGAGAGGGTCCATACTGGGCACTAGTATAGAGATAGATAAATCATATGTCCTTTTATGTCATATTTGCTTCATATGCAGTAAGGAATTTTCAGGGAAGGGGTTAGGCACTAAGGAGTGCAAGGTGATGAAGGTAGCAAACTGAGTTTCCAAATTAATTTTCTTAGAGTGAACCTCTGATGTATGTCATCCCTGTAGTGAAATAGTCCTTGCTCACAACACTATTCCTAACCAGGTCCCCAAATCCTGATACACAATGGGTATAACATTTTGTTATATTTACTCATGGTGAAAGTATTGTTGCTTCAGCTATCAAAACCAGAGTCTCAGAATCAACCCTAATGGACAGCCCAACAGTTTGTATAGGTGTGACACCAACTCTGCTACTTTTCCCATTGTCAGGAAGTATTTCTTCGAAATGCCAGGAAAAATGCTCCTTACTTCCTCTGCTTCATCACCTGAGATCCCCCTTGCTCGGAATGGCTTGCAACTGCAATGTAGGGTGTTGACTTTTGGACTTGCTCACAGAGCCTCTCCTTTGGGAACTGGTGTGCATGAAGGATGGCTAGGGGTAGGCAGGTGCAGAACTGGCATCAGTGCTCCTTTAAAACCTTATTTCAGAGTCCAGTCCTGGCCCCATTTTCTACCACCTCATTGTAAATTATTTTTCAGGGGCCCAATTGCCCATTCAGTAATCTGCTTTTGGCTGGGTTCCCTTAGTCCCCTTCTATGACTATGATTGTTTCCCAAATCTGTCCCTGTTCCTGGCTTTGCTGTAGAACCATGCAGCTGGCATTAGAACCTGACACAGTAAGGCTCTCTCTTGATTTTAACTAACTGTTTGATTTTTTTCCCCTAAATATTCTCTGCATTCTTCGAACCTACGTATAACTTTAGTTAGTACTCATAAGTAAAAAAGAAGAGGACAAAAGTGAATTTTCCACCTTTTCCTTGTTAACTTCTTTACCAGGAAAGGAAATTGGCCAGAAGCTGGTAATATGGACTTCTTTGCATTTAACTCCCTTTACATCTTCTAATATTAATGAATGCCAACTTTTAAATTCTAATCAAATGGCAGGAGGTCATAACTGACTCTTCTGCCTTCTAAAGCTATCAGTCTAGTTTTCTGATTTTTTACAAATTCACATAAAGACAGAATTTTCATTGTAAAAGGAATCTTAGAAACCATTTGGTAGAGTCAGCTTAGTTTAAAAATGAGAAGAGGAAGGGCATGTCCAGGAATAGATTGCTGAAGTTCATGTTAGCTTATGAAATTGGGACTAGAATACAGGTTGCTGTATTCTGTGGCAAAACGTTTCTCCTTTTTTATTAACTTGAGCAATATTTAAGCATATTTTAAAATTATTCTTAATATATGTCACATTTATCATGTGGACTATTTCTGTTGTGACCAAGAATCCTGTTGATTTTCAGGTCATTTCAATGGAAATTCAGAAATTTTTGCCATAATACTTGACATGAAAGCTTCCTTTTTTAAGGGGAAGAGTATTATTTCTAAATCTGAATGGAGCCACTAAGATATATGTGTTTTTTAATTTCTAAAATTAGTGGGAAAGTGCTTATAAGTGCTTTTAGCATTCAGAGGGAAAACAGCAAACAATGGAATGAGATTAGGAAGCTGCCAACATAGTATGATTTAAACAGAATACAAAGGCTTCTAGCCTGAACACAAACATCTCCTATATTGACCAGCTGTATGTCATTAGTCACAACTTAAGGTGCTGCTCTCAGAAAGCCCTTGTTAAATACAATCTTATTACCTGGAAAGTATGCATTATGTTCCGTTATTCAATTCGTATTACCACCCAACATCACATTAGCAGCAAAATGTCACCAAGAGATGGGGACATATAATGTCTATTTTATCATAGGAACATAAAAGTTGCAAAACACTGTCAATGTGGGATACCTACAAGCAAGAGAGACCAATTAGAATGCTGCCTTGAGGAGCCTAAACACAGAAAGAAAAGCTGAGGTTGACAGAAAGGGACTCTCAAATCCAACTGCTACACAGATTGGCCGAGGGCAAACCCGCTGAAAAAAACAGAACAATAACTTGAAAATAATCGGTGGAAAGGCAGCTATTTAGCAATCACAAAATTATGCAAAACATTCTTAAAGAAAATGTGAGTGACAACAATCATTAAAACTTGTCTTTAATGTGAGAGTGAAGCATTCTCTATCAGAATCTTGAGCTCCACAATGATTGTTAACAAAACACAAAAACAGGTGTTTCACAAAGCTACTCTGATTCTTAAGTGCTAGCAATTATGTGGTAGTCAGACTCCTTAGTAGAATGCCAAATATCAGTCAAATGTGGGCCTTGCAGGGGAGAGTGAAAAGTACAAATGGGGAGAGGGATATATTTTCTTTGAGGAGCATCACACTAGACTATTTGTATTCTAAAAACCCTAATAGTGCTGCTATGAACAATGGGGTGCATGTGTCTTTTTGAATTATGGTTTTCTCTGGGTATATGCCCAGGAGTGGGATTGCTGGGTCATATGGTAATTCTATTTTTAGTTTTTTAAGGAACCTCCATACTGTTCTCCATAGTGGCTGTATCAATTTACATTCCCACCAACAGTGCAAGAGGGTTCCCTTTTCTCCACACCCTCTCTAGCATTTGTCGTTTGTAGATTTTCTGATGATGCCCATTCTAACTGGTGTGAGGTGATACCTCATTGTAGTTTTGATTTGCATTTCTCTAATAATTAGTGATGTTGAGCAGCTTTACATGTGCTTCTTGGCCATCTGTATGGAAGCAACCTAAATGTCCATCAACGGAGGAATGGATAAAGGGTAAGCTGTGACAAAGTGAGAGAGTGGCATGGACATATATACACTACCAAACGTAAAATAGATAGATAGTGGGAAGCAGCCGCATAGCACAGGGAGATCATCTCGGGGCTTTGTGATCACCTGGAGGGGTGGGATAGGGAGGGTAGGAGGGAGGGAGACGCAAGAGGGAAGAGATATGGGGACATATGTATGTGTATAACTGATTCACGTTGTTATAAAGCAGAAACTAACACACCATTGTAAAGCAATTATACTCCAATAAAGATGTAAAAAAAAAAAAAGATGTGGTACATATATACAATAGAATATTACTCAGCCATAAAAAGGAACGAAATTGAGTCATTTGTGGAGATGTTGATGGACCTAGAGAGTGTCATACAGAGTGAAGTAAGTCAGAAAGAGAAAAACAAATATATATTAATGCATATATGTGGAATCCATAAAAATGGTATAGATGACCTTATTTGCAAAGCAGAAATAGAGATACAGATGTAGAGAACAAATGTATGGATACCAAGGGGGAAAGGGGTGGGGTGGGAGGAATTGGGAGATTGGGATTGACACATATACACTATTGATACTATGGATAAAATAGACAAGTGAGGTGAACATACTGTACAGCACAGGGAGCTCTACTTAATGCACTGTGTGTCCTAAATGGGAGGGAAATCCTAAAGGGAGGGGATATATGTATATATATGTCTGATTCATTTTTCTGTGTAGTAGAAGCTAACACAACATTGTAAAGCAACTATATCCAATAAAATTAATTTAAAAAATAGATAAAATAAAAGCCCTAATAAAATGATCCCATTATTTCTCAAAAATCAGAAATAGCATGATTATCCAAGGAGTTTTGGAAAAAGTGACTATTAATATAAACATGTTTCAAGATCAGTGACTTCACTGCTGATCAAAGTATGCCTTATAATTAATATTGTAATCAGACATATGTTTATGTAATTCCAAAAATGATATAATAAAAACTGTGGTTGCTTACTGATTGTCTAACAGACAATGCTACTGCACTTCACATTTTTCTAACAAGCAAATGTATTCCTGTGAGACTTTATTCCCTGAAGATTATGAAGTGGAGTGATATTTTTGCTTTTATTGATGAGGAAGATTTCTGATACTCTGTATTAGGATGCCAGTTTATATGTAACACATTAAAAATGCATTTAGTCCTAGAAGTAAGAAGAGAAGTGTGAGGGACGGGGAGAAAGTATATCAAGTCTCCTCTTTAGATCAAACATTATGCTTTTTCTTATGTGTAGCCTAGCTGAGCTCACCTTGGGCTAATGGCTCCAAAGGAGGATAGGTCCTTGGACAGAGCAGGGACACTCAGAAGCAAGTTCACAACCTTGCAAGTCTAGTAACTGTTCTCTGTTCCAACAAAGGTCAAAATACAGCTGCTTACCAGGTAAAAGGTAAAACTCCCTTTATGCCAGACCAATAAACAAATTCCCCAAATGTCAGCTTCCTGTCTATTGTTTCTTTATTTAACTTTTCCCAAGGAAAAGTTTATAACTCAGAGAAGACCTCAACTGAGTGATTTCTCCAAAGGTGACATTTCCTCATTCCTATGTATCCTTTAAGAAGGGCAAACCAGCTTTGCTATTCTCCAAAGTAATATATTTTATATACTGTAAACTATTCATTTATTTTAATATAGACATTTTTTCTAAAATTTAAGACATCTTAAACTGCAAATTCTTTTTATTTTTTTCACTGAAGAGGTCAGTTATTTATTGAGATATTCCAATCTCTCCTACTTCTGCAGAGGGATTAGCAGAATTCTGCAGAGTGATGTGTAGTGGCATTATCAAATCAAATTGACCTTAACCTAAGAATAGAGAAAGAATTTTATGTAGGATGCAATTTGGAGCATACAGTCTAATAACAGTCACATCAGGATGGTCTTCCTGGAGCCATGGTGCTGATCAGCCACAATGGAAAATCCTATCTGAGTGGTATTCAAAGGATTAGCATATTCCAATATTAGCACACTTTGACTCTTCCTCAGTTCATTACCACAGTTCAAGGGCATTGGCACTTTTCTATTTCATTATATTTTTTTTCCTAAACTCTCTCTTCAGTCAAGTCAATACTGAAGTTTCAAGCTTTCACTGATAATTGCCATCAGAAATATGGTTGTAAAAACTTACTAAAATAATGCCAACTGTATTAAGCCATAAAAGAGAATTACATTGAATTAGTCAATTTTTTGAATATACATAATATTAACTGCTTTTTTTTAACCTCAAAGTCTTCTTATAAATGTGTTTTCTTGACCACCATAAGTAACAATTGCAAATGGAACTCAAATTACAAAGTTACTGTAGACATCAGATTTATTTATTTCTTATATACTATCACAAATGTGCAGAAATGGAGTTTAATTTGTTTGTATTCCTTAATTTGAAGTATGAATGTAATTACGTTGATACAGATGAGAGTATATCATCTCATAATACATTTTTCTGTATTTTTAACATACAAAATATTTTTAATTAGGAAAGGTCAGAGAATTTTTAAAAATAAAAGCACTAGCACATCTTGATTGAAAATAATTGGAAAATCAGTATCATTACACAGGGCATGAGGAAAATGAAATGATAAATAACTGAATTAATGCATCCCAATAAGCAGTAATCACTGGGCAGAGGAAGGAAGAAAGTAGGAATGAAGAAGAAAGGAAGGAAGGGAAAAAGGAAACAAGAAAAAAGGAAAGAGGTTGAAACTAGAGAGGGAAATGTAACTAGGCATTAATATGCTAATTGGGGGGAGGATATCTAAACCTCAAAAGGAGTTGATCAAGATACTCAGAAACTGAGAAGGAAAATTTGTAGGGTTAATTATTAATTGACTATAATAATTTTAAATTTCTAGAGATGAAGCTCTGTGTCCACTTTATCTTTAAATCCTTAGGGTCTGGTTCATATGTGAAGTAAACATGTTAGAATGAAAAAATTACATAGTAATATGAAATCTGCTTTAGGAGATTTTTAACTAATGCATTTATGTGGGGAAGGCCTGAAACCAATGGCTATTAATACTGATAAACTGATTTTAGCTCAATTTAAAGAAGAATTTTCATTCTTATCCAAAGGTAAAAGAATCTACCTTAGGAGTAATGTTTCTCATTCTAAGTTGAGCAACAGGTATGAATAATACAGTGGGTGAGTAATGAATATCCAGATTTATTCAAACTTTGAGATTATAATTCTATAATTAAAAGTTAAACAAAAACATGTAATAAAATAAATTTTACAAATAATATAGCAATAAAATTATATCTGGAGTTTTAAATGCAATGTCATAAAACGTGAGTTTAAATATTTCCCTAGGATAAGTTTTTTAAATTAGTTTTACAAATTCAAATAATGAACTTAGCATCATCAAAGCATTTTTTAATGGTTCTAGTCCATGTAATACATTTTACCTTTATTTAACAAATCACAGAAATATATTTTAAGGAGTAATAATATATATATAAGTATATATAAATTCACAGTTAGAAATGTTAACAGCTGTATTATTGAAATGAACTTTAAACATCATTAGCTTCTGCTAAATTAGTTTCTATATTTTGGGTAACACTAATTTCCTCAAAGAAGAAATTCTTTCTTCAGCATGGCACCAGTGCATACAGGATTATACAGTACACACTTTGGATTCTTGTATCACAAACAGTGAATACTTTTCTTGTATCTAGTAGAATAGAAAATTCCATTTGTTATCCAAAACATCGTATTTTCAGAAATATCTTCTTTTCATTACTAGACTTCATAAAGGTCATCCTCAGGCTAAGCTGCAATTTTTGGACTTAATGTCCTCTGCCATTATAGGTTTTATAAAATTTCCATAATATGAATTCTCAGAGAATCTTCCCATACTTCTTGGGTTATATCTCTAACTAAAATTTAAAGTAAGATAAATAATTTGTTCATTTGCACCCACTTAATTTTGTAACTGCAAAAATATGTGAAGTAGAAGAATTCATTAGAAGATAATTGATTTTCATTCATGAGTCCAAGAGATCAGGTAATCTACTCACTTAAAACCACTGCAGAAAACAAATATGAAAAAAAAAATCAAACACATTAGGCTTCACCTAAGAATAATAAACATAAAAGATGTTTTGAAAAATCAAAGACACATACACAGAGTGAGAAAAATGTTAAGGCAACTTATTGCCTCTAAAAAATCAGTATATACATCTTTCACAATTTCTTGATTGTTACAATTTGATGTTCAAAAGTGCTTTGTACTCGTGCTGTTGCCTTCAGTTTCTGATGTTCAGGGTTCAAACCAATATAATTGCTCCAGTATTTCAACAAAAGTACTTAAATGTTACAAAAGGAAGTTTCAATGTTCTGTTCCTGAATTCTTCACTGCATCACTATTGCTTCCATTAGAAGTTCCTATGATGGAAGCCTTTGCTATTAAACAAATTTATCTATGCGGAAATGTGCCCAAAAAGCAAATTAGGAATCTTTATGATTTATTTAATTAGGAGGGGTAAGAAAAGGATTTTAAAAGACTCAGATCTTTACTTCCCAAAGAAACCATAAAAACAACCTAGTAACGTCTTATTAGAATAAGGTAAGGCCATTGTTACTTTATAAATCAAATCCTTTTTAACAATACTTTATAGACAAAATTTCCAGATGTGCTTCTTATTTTAACTGTTCTTGGTAATATATACATTGAGCTAGCGGTCTTCAGTGGAAGGAAAACTGTAGATGTGTGTTTCATACTCTGAAGGACTTCTGCTTGTATAATCTCAAAATACCCATTTACAAAATGAATATTTTCAATAGCTTGATATTCAGAACTTTCCAAATATTTTGAAGGCAAACATACAATTTTTAAAGTGTTCATTTAGGAATTGACATATACAATTAGCTTGTCACAGATATGTATTATTTAAAAAAAATTAAATATAACGAGGTGTATATATTTAAATTTTAGTCCTTAACTTATTTAACACAACATTGCAATAAAATAAAATTACAATATATAGTTTTGTACTTAACTGGATATTTTTAAAATCTCAAATTGTTTTATTCACTATTAACTTGTCAACCCAGTAAAGCAGTACTAAAGCAAAACTCTCCAAAAAGTGTGATGATAGAAATGTTTTATATTTGCTCTTTCTAACATGTGCTACTGAGCATTTGACATGTAGCTAGTGTGACTGAGGAAATGAAATTTATATTTTATTTAAGTTTAGTTACTTTACACTTAACCACGACAGTCAGTGGCTATCATATTGGACAACAGAGCTCTAACATATTTTAAAGTACTGGATTGGCCAAAAATTTCCTTTGGATTTTTCCGTAGGATTTTACGGAAAACCCAAATGAACATTTTTGCCAACCCACTAATTCCAGAACTATTACTTCTCTTTATTGTTAACCTTCCATTTTGAATTTCACTTACCACTGTTACAAGTTTCTTTGCAATAACTCTACACCAAGGATATTTAGTGACATTTAGTCTTGCTTTATCAGTGAATGTCAACCCAAGGTGTATCCATCCATTCTTTTAAAAGCTGTGCTTTCTGAGAACCATAATAATCACAACTATTATCTATGCAATTACAATGGCAGAATGTCTTATGACTCCAACAGCAGTTCCTTCTTTCCTTAGAATTTACCTTGCTTTACATAATTTTTCACCATAAGAATTCAATAAGTCTTAAAGACTTACCCCACTTATCCCACTATAATAACATAAGAGCACAAATAAGCAATAAAATTTCTGCACTCACTTCCTCTTCAGAGACCTCATTTCAGAATTACCTCATTTACATAAAAGATGAAGTTCAGATTTCTAATTTTAAGCCAAAATTTCTGAATTTTATTGCCTTTCGTCTACTCTTTAATTAAGCCACAGAAATCTCACTGTTCCTCATGGAGCCTTCACTCATTTTCCTCTTTGTGTTTTTCTCATCCTATTTTGTTTGTTTTGAATTGAAATCTAACTATTTTACAATACAAAACCCCGTGCAACTGTCATCTCCATCACAAATCCTTCCCAAATATCTCAATTAATGGGAAGAGCTCCTTTCTCACAATTCTGAAGCTATGTATTTTTTAAAAATTTATTCCACTTATCACATTCTACCTTGTAGCATTACACTTTGCATGTATATCATAGTTCCTACCCTAGAAAATAAGTTCTTCAAGAATATTATCCAGCAACACATATGTTTTGTGTATTTCATGTCAGGTTATATGAATTGACTTGGCTGAAGGTCTAAGACAATATCCTCAAGCCAAGGATAGAAAGGGAACTTCAGTAGAATGAGCTAATAGGTACTTATAACAGGTTTACCCTCAGGAGGTTATATAGATTCTTTGAATATGGGGAGCAAAGATAGACATTGAAGTATTAACAGGCACGTAGGAGATACCAAGTGCAATTTTCATCAGCTCTTATCATCCACACAAAACTTGCAAAGTTTGTAAAGCCTATTTTGGTTGCCTTTATAATCTCCAGTTTCCCAAATATTATTTTTATATTTCCCATGATTCTGTAATTTCCCTCAACATACTTTGGACATTGTAAAACCCTATAACTCCCCTCAATGATTTAACATTTCCCTTTCACAATATTCAGGAAGAGGATATTTATGAAAAAACAGCTACTTAATTTGATAAATAACATGCTGTTTCCTTACTATAATCATGTCAGGTATCATTTAAAAAATTTAGTCTGTTCGTTGTGGGAAATTTTCACAGAAGTGATTAATCATTATGGTGGGACTGATGGTAGTTACACTAAGTCTTACCTTTTGGAAGCCTTTGGAAAGGTATTTGATGGCTTCACTTAATTTTTCCTCTCTGGCCACTTTTGACATCTATGCATTCATTGATTTAAGGGAAAAGAAGGATTTGCCACAGGATCGGCTTCCTGAGTTACAGGTTCTTTAATTTATAGGAAACATGAAACTCCTATGGTGAACAGGACTAGAGCAACAGTAGAGGGAGGGTAGCTGTTACAAGATGAATTTTGCCCCCTCAGACCCTGCTATTTCATATGTTGAAATCTTAACTGCCAGTACCTCTGAATGTGACGGTATTTGAAGGCAGGATCTTTAAAGAGGTAATTAATCTTCAATGAAGTATTGCAGTGGGAGAAAAGGTGAAATGAAGACTGACACAGGGAGGAGACAGCCATTTATAAGACAAAGAGAATTTCTGTTGTTTAAGCCACCTCATCTGCGGTACTTTGCTATGGAAGCCCTAGTAAACTAATCCAGTAGCCTTTTGGAGCTAAATACTGTGGTACAGTTAGAATTACTCTTTTTTTAAAAAGGTAGTTTACAATTCAAATAAACTTCTGCATTTATGCACAATAAGCACACAGTTGGCAAACCTGGTTTGAAATAGAAAATAAAATGACTGGCCAGAAAAGGGAACATTTAGGCAATCAGGTGTCTTTATACATGAAATCTTCTAAATGGGATTCAATATTTTCCTTCAGCCTCTGCTGTTCCATTTACTAGGCTTTGGAAAAAATGCTAACCCTCACCAATAAAAGTCTTGGAGAAATATCACTGTCCTTGTTGACACCAAGGACACATGAAACCCAAACACTAATGCTATTAAGGATCACTCAGTCTCTTGGTTCACTCCTCATCTCCAATCATAAATCTGCATTGACTAAATAGTGAGACTTTGCTGCCGACACAGCAGACAATCAATGAAGCACTATATAGATTTAATCATGTACTAACTAGAAATTGAGTTAGGCCGATAACGACTTGATTTTTGTAGCTCCTTAGATACATGTTACACATCCTCCAAATTTACCAGGAGCTCATTTACTTTTTAGACTCAACAATAACAATGGCAACAACAAAATAAAAACAACTTTCTCTCCCAAGACTTTTGGAGATAATGATTAAAAGTTAAACTGATACAGATATGCTTTGTGATCATGACATCATCTGTATTTATCATCTCAAGTATGTGGTATTGAGAGTGTTATTAATTTTTACTTACCAGGCATCATATAGTCTCCAGTACTACATTAATTTTTTTCTTTTTTTGGTAAGAACAATTAACAGGAGATCTACCTTCCTAACAAACTTGTAAGTGCTTTTTTGGTAAGAACAATTAACATGAGATCTACCTTCCTAACAAACTTGTAAGTGCACAACATGGTATTGTGAATTATAGATACAGTGTTGTGCAGTAGATCTCTAGAACTTTTTCATCTTTCATAACTAAAACTTTATAACTGTTGAACAGCAACTCCTCATTTTCCTTTCCCCCAGCCTTTGGCAACCGCCATTCTACTCTCTGTTTCTATGAGTCTATTTTATATCTCATATAAGTAGAATTATGCAGTATCTGTCCTTCTGTGACTCGCTTATTTCACTTAGCATAATGTCCTCAACGTTCATCCATATTGTTGCATATGGCAGGATCACATTTTCTTTATGCTTTCATCCATTGACGGACAGTGAACATTTAGGTTGTTTTCATATCCTGGCTATTGTGACTTAATGAATTCTCAAAAATTAATACTAGTAGTTTGTAATGGTTTCAATCAGTTTTGAGAGAGAGCAATAATTTTTGTTTTAAATATTAAAATTACAGTATATTTACATGGCACAGTATACACTGCTTACTTAAGTATACAGACTGCCCTAGAGGCAGGCTGCCTATGTTTAGAGCCTGACTCTGCCACTTACAGTTGGGTAAGATACTGAAGCTTTCTATGTCTCAAATGTCTACCTGTAAATGTGGCTGATAATAATTCTTATCATAGGAATTCTGGGAGAATTAAGTTATCAAAAAGTATTTAGAAAAGTGACATATAAATATATAATAATTTTATACATATTATTACTTTATTGATATTATTAGTTTACAGATTCATTTCCTGTTTTCTTAGACTGAAAAATGCATCACTTAAAAAGTAAAGGTACAAAACCTAAAATCAAAATGCAACTTCATTTTCCACCAATAAATCTGCAAACTATAAATGCTGATAAGGGACATTACTATAGACATTTTAATAGAGATGATTAAAAGCAGAGTTAAATTCAGATTGACCTGAGTTAAAGGCCCGTTCATAATTCTTATCATCTGTATGACATTTAGCAAGTTACAGAAGTTTTCTGAACCTACATTTCCTTATTTACTAAAGATAAAATTATGATGTACATGTCATAGGGTTGCTGGGGAATTAAATAACTGAATGTTTGTATACCTTACTGTTGTATCATGCCTGGAATATAGTAAGTCCTCAATACATTTTGGTTTTCGATGTTGTTTTATTACTATTATTTTCTGATTATCTATTACCTGAACACCACAAAACTTGATGGCACAAAGCAATGATTTATTTTCTATCGCTCATGGTTCTGTGTGTTGACTGAGCTCATTGGAATAGTTCCCACTTGGAGTCCCTCATGTGGTTCCAATCAGTTGGCAGCTGGGCTGGAATTGTTTGAAAGTTACACTGGGATGGACATCTAAGATGATTTCTTCTAGATTCACACATGTCTTGTTCCTCATCTACGGTATCAGGAATACTGTATTAGCCGAGCATCTCTCTCTCCATTTGAACTTTCCCCTTGGCAGCTTGAACTTCTTGCAACATGGCAGTCTCAGGATAGATGGACTTCTCAAGTGGAGGCTGGCTTCCCATGGGATAAGAAACCTGAGGCCAAGGAATAACCTATAACAATATTTTAAACCAGCTATTGAAGCCACACAATATCATGTGGACCTCATTCTCTTTGATACAAATGAGTTATAGAACCATCCTCGATTCAAGGGGAGGAAACTATATGAAAGTATGAAAACTAGGAGGTGAGATTCATGAGGGGTGGGTAACCTTGAAAGTAGGACTACAACATTATTATCTCTATGATCACTATTATTATCACCCACATGGTCCTCACTATCATCATCTATTCTTGATTTAACTATAGCTTGTTTCAATCTTATTGAGGAAAACATAATAGAAAATGTTAGTACTCTTAAACCATCAGTTACCTTACACCAAAAAAATTCTACTTCTGAGACCTAAGGGAATAATCCAAAAGAATGCAAAATAATTTATTTGTAGAGACATTTGTCTTTCACATAGATAAAGCTGAAAAAAATGAGAATGACTCAATTAAAAATAATTAAGTAAATTAAGACATTTATTGAAGAAAAATGTTAGCCAACCATTAGAAATGATATTTTAAAGGGTATTTTAAATAACATCTACTTATGTTATCACACTACATACATATATATGTGTGTGTGTATATATGTGCATTATATATACATTTAGAACCAATAAAGAAACATAAACATTGAGGCAGATTGGAAGAAAATAATCAATATATCAATATTGGTAAATTATTTAGTGAAATTTTCAACTCCTAGTTCCGTCTTATATTTTGGGGCCAAATTATCTGTCCTTTCATATTTTACTAGACTGCCATTCAGAACTCTTTTCCTACACTATTTCCATCTCATACTCAGTAATTCAGCTCTACTAAATTACTTATATATTTTTGGATGCACCTTATTAGCTTAATATCAGTAGCAGAGGTCTTTGGTCCACTTCATATCCTTTGGCCCACTTCTAATTTCACCTGTAGATGCCATGGACAGTTTTGTGAGAGTTCATCTGGCACTGTCAGTACATCAATCATAAATGGCTTATCTTTATGCTTTACTCCAAGATTTTTTCTAGTGCCATGGTTGCCATCTTAACCCACACACAAGCATGGCCAGAGAGTTAGGGGGACTAAACATTTCTGAAGCAAGTCTCTGTCAGTAGGGTCACAGGGAGACATTTCTATTCTTTTCCTAAGAAGGTCCTGGCAGAATCAAGCTCCTATTTCTCACAGCAGTCATTTAATTACTGCAGTCTAATATCATCTCTCTCATTCCAGTACCTCATTCCTTCATCTTGGACCACTTTCCAAGTATTAATAATATACCTCCTCAAAATTCCTAATCTCAGTCTGTTTCTCGAGGATCCTAATGTATGACTTGTTTCCATGCTTTTGATGTCCTATTCTCCCTACTAAGTTTGAAGATTCATCACTGCAATACAACCTTCTCCTTAACTTCTATGGAATGTTGATTTATCCTTACGAACCAAGCCCCAAATAAACTTTTCCAGTGAGGCTTTTCTTGATACCAAGGAGGTTCAGTATTCCCTTCCTTTGTGCCAGCACAAAAACACCTCCTTTATAAGTTTTACTACATTGCATTATGATTATGTTCTTACATATTTGAATATTTTAGCAGACTAAGTTTTTGAGGGCAGTGACTTTTATTTTACTTATATTTGTATGTTAGCATTTGATAGTTGACATATAATTAAGTACGCAATAGCATCATTTGAACAGATGACTGAATTGGTAACCAAAGAATAATACCATTGAGAATTAAGTCTACTTTCATGCCAGGTTGATGAGGATGGTTAATAACCATATTACTTTAACTCAATAACCCATGTCTGTAACTATAGTGTCAATTATTCTCTCTGTATGTCTTCTGATCTTTACGTGATAGCATCAGCCATAAAAATTCCTTAAAAATTATCAAAGTCGGGAATTCCACTAGTCAGGACTCCATGCTTTCACTTGCCAAGGGTGTGGGTTCAATCCCTGGTCAGGGAACTAAGATCCTGCATGCTGTGGGGCCCAGCTAACCAATCAGTCAATCAATAATAAATTATAAAAAAATTGCATAAGTTTTAAAAAATTATCAGTTATATGAGTTCAAAAGAATTGTACATATATGTGGCAGACACAGTCTAAAGTGACCCATCAATGAGTAACACTCTTTTATAATCGCCTTCCCTTGAATGTTGGCAGGATCCTTAAATTATTTCTAACAACAGCAACAAAAAAAGGCAAAGGTGATGTAATGTCACTCCTTCAATTAGGTTATATTATATAGCAAAGGTGATGGGATGTCATGACCTTGGTATATTATATTAGGTAAGACTTCTTAGGAGTTAGAGAATTCTGTTTGAAGAAACAGAGCCATTCTGTGAACTACATATGGAGAAAGCCACATGGCAGGGAATTATGGATGACTTCTAGGATCTGAGGGTGACTTCCAACAAACAGCCAATAAGAACTGGGGGCCCTTAGATATACAGCCACCATACTGCCAATAATCTGAATGAGCATGGAAATGAGTTCTTTCCCAATGAAGACATCAGGTAAGAATGTGGCCCAGCTGACACCTTGATTGCAGCTTTATGAGACCCTGAGCAGAGGATCGTACTAACTTCTCCCAGACACTTGACCCATGGAAACTGTTAGATAATAAAAATATGTTGTTTTCAGTCATTGAGTAATTTGGTATGCCTCAATAGAATACTGATAAAATACAGTTTTAGAAATTAGAATTTAGAATTAAAACATTACATTAAAACTGTATTACCTTAGTTGTATTTCTGACCCAAATATTGGTTTATCAAAGCATTAAGGAGTGAAGATCCCAGACTTAGTGAAGTTACAACTCAACTAGTAGAATTTTGTCAGGTAGAGATGCAAATAAATTCTATCCAGTAGAACAAATAATACCAAAAGTTACAATTTGTAGTTCTATTTGCCATAATAGTTGAGTTTAATCCAGCTATCTTATCCAACATTTCTTTATTAAATTGTATATCTGTACCTCTACTTCTATCATTACTTCCTAGCTTGCTTGCTTTCTGTCTGTCTGTCTATGTATGACTTGTCAAAAGCTCTTTGGACGAATTTTAATATCTTCTGGTTGCATCATTAATTAACAAGTTAAATAAAATATGTAAAACATTCTCATTTTATATTTACATAGAAGTCATGTTATTGAAGCTTTTGAAAATAAGAGTTTAGCACTTCTGTAGATCATCCACTGAAATATGCAAGTGGCCCCACTTGATGGGAGCAAGTAAACTGCCTTGTTGGAGAAGTGTATTCACTTAAAGGGCTGTTTAAGCTTGAGCACATCTTTTTTTTGGCTTATGGAGTAAAACCTGAGAGCAATAGTACTTTAATTTTGTTGTCTCTGGGAATCTCAAGGTTTGTTTGTTTGTTTGTTAACTGATATTACAGGGGATTTTTGTTGCTGATCCATGCAGATGGAAAAGTTATTTTCCACTTGTGGGAACCATGGTTGGAAACTGAGTATTCTGGTTGGCTCTGTCAAATAATGGAGAACAATCTTCTGTCACATGAAAGATGACAGAGAATCGAGTCTGTATTTATTTTTCTCTGTGTATTCGTTTGTCTATTCATGAGTTCAAAGAATTAAGAATTTTGTACCCACTGGCAAGGAGAGTAGTTCTTTGAGGCCATGACTAGATTTATCTTTAATCTGTGGCTGAAATTGCAGTTCTAAAGCCATAAGCTCTCTGCATGTCTCAGGTCTGTGGTTGAGGAAAGCCTTTACCTTTTTTTTTTTTAGATGAGTGTGAAGTATTTTGCCATATCTAGAGTGTATTAATAAGTTAGATTATTACATCTTTTAAATTAAATGAGCACTATTCATACTGACATATAAAGAGTATTTCCAAAATTCACAGCAATTAAGGAAACAGAATTTTTAGTAATATAAAATGTTTAACTTAAAACAAAATCCCTCTTACTGAAACTGTTTTCTCAGAAACATTTAATGAGTCCAGATTAACATAATTAATATGTATCTTTGGATAAATTGGAATGATTAAGTAATTTTGGTCTAAGAAGATAAAAAGAAGCAGCATTATGTCTTTTCTCTGTTTTATCCTTGTTAAGTATAGTACAAAATACATTTTCATAAGATTTAAGTTTGTTTTATCATGAAGCGTCCTCTTTAGTCTGAACTTCCTAAATGTCTTATATAGGTTTACTTATCCAATGAGCTGACATTACTCATTTATATAATATTTAAGAATTTGAAAAGATGAATTAGTGTTCAACGAGTTTGAATAACAATTTTGATGAACATTTTTTTTTTTTATTAATTAATTTATTTATTTTTGCTGTGTTGGGTCTTCATTTCTGTGCGTGGGCTTTCTCTAGTTGTGGCAAGCGGGGGCCACTCTTCATCGTGATGCGCGGGCCTCTCTTGTTGCAGAGCACAGGCTCCAGACGCGCAGGCTCAGTAGTTGTGGCTCATGGGCCCAGTAGCTCCGCGGCATGTGGGATCCTCCCAGACCAGGGTTCGAACCCGTGTCCCCTGCACTAGCAGGCAGATTCTCAACCACTGTGCCACCAGGGAAGCCCGATAAACATTTTTAAAATCTTTTATAGCAGTAATTTGTTGTGCATTAGCTCAAATATTAGTTCTAAGATTTTAAGTAATCTAAAAATGTGATTAAACATTAAAGTTAATATATTAATATTATTTGGACATCTGTTTATTTTCATCATAATAGTGAATACTAAAATATTGATTACTGAGCATAGTTTTAAACTTACACATTTTGCTTCTTATTTTTATGTGTTTCAAGAGACTATACTTTTAGGTCATAATAATGATGACACCTTAAATTGATTTTGCAACCTTAAAAATTCATTTTGCCACCTTAAAAAGATATAAAAGTGTATGTGGCAATAGAAAATTGTGTTATATGTCTTGATAAATTTTGATAATCTGCTAACATGCTTGAATATGATAGACATTTCTCAATGAACCACCACCAGGCATTTTATTTTAAATCGATGTTATTTTTTTTTGGATAAAAGGTATAATTAATATGAACAATTGAAATTATCCTGGGGAAAATAGTGATTGAGAAGCAGAAATGTATAGATAAAGTAATAAAATTTGTGGGTTTTTTAGTTAGCCTATTAAAGAGAGTAGTCTTAAAGTATCTAGTTATTCCATAATTTGAAAGAAAATAGTGAAAAGCAAAACCTGAATGATTATGGCAATGTTTGCAATGCATGCAGAAAGGGGGGTTTTACTTGTCTTGATTTATAATAGCTGCAAATACAGGATCTGTAAAGACACAAAGGGTTGTGTAAATATTTTTGCCAAAGTTGGCTCAGTTTGAGGTGTTTATTTTAAAAATTCTAGGAAGCGTTAACTGCCAAATATTAATGCCAAACTGGAATTTGGCTTCCTCACTGTTAAAATGATAAATGATCATCTTTTTACCTTCTGTGCAATCTGCTCAGATAGCAGAGATTCCATGGCCCACCAAAATGATTTTATCTTCTTTGAGATGACTTTATCATGCCCTTCATTATTAAAATAGAGCAGAGTTTCCTCACACGTGAAAGAGCTAAGCTTCCTTAAAATTGTGTTGCCCAGGCACCCATGTTTCTATCTTAATCTAGTAGCCAGATGTCTTGTGATAAATCTTTTGATTTTGCTGTTTCAAGATCTGGCCCTTTATCTATAAAAATAAAAATTATAAGGAAAATGTTTACACCTGAAACTATCTTTTATGCTTCCCAGAAGGCCCCTGGAAAGTCGTATAGATCTGTTCTTTTACTTTATAAAAAGGGACACTAGAAATAAGTTTGTTTGTTATGCTCCAAATTTTTTAAATTAGCTCAATACAATTGTAAAACCTGTGCAGGAATTGTCAAATCAGAAAGGATGCTTAGAGTACCCTAAGTTAAGATAGTAGAGCTAAAATATTATTGGGAGAAATATTTCGGGTATGGATACTCTCCATAAATACCTGGGAGATTTGTTGATGACTTCGTATTCCATTGTTTGTTCTTACTCTCATGGGAAACATTGATCAAATTCTTATGCTTTACACTGTACCCCAATAAAGAACTTTACTCTTCTATGTTCTGATATTTTTGGTGACTAAAAAATTAACTACAGTCATTTAGTATTATTATCAAACAGGTTTTTGCTTCCCTCTGATGGTTGCCTGAAGGCTCTGCTACAAGCTGCATCTGGTATTTGTGTATTAAACTGTGAAAGTACTATCACAGTGCCTCATGAAAAGAACTGTGTCAGGTACTTTAAACTACTGACACTTCAGTACTTTAAACTACTGACACTGTTTTGTACAGGCTTCCAAGCTGACATCACTTAGGCAATTTTCAGACTATACCAGTTGGTGAGTCACTATACCCAGGTTTCTTTATACTTTGAAAACAGATGTACTCCGTGAAAGCACGTAATGACCCACAACCCAGCAGAACAAGAATTGATTACCCAGGACTAAACGGATGAGTGAAATTTAACTCTGATTATTTGTGTGGAAAATTGTTGATAATATTTTTAAAATTCTATTTTTGTGGATACATGGAGAAGTCACTATCTCTAGCACTAGATTTAGTAGACTATATTTTTTTAACTGAACTGAAACATTTTTAATGGTATCTGGTTGTCACTGACTTTCTTCCTCCTCTTGCCCTTACCCAGAATTCAGAAAAAAACACCTTTTTTGAGCCACCTTATATTTTAGGGCAGTATAGTAATTTGTATCCATTCAGTAAAAATCTGTCTTCCTATTTACCAGTATGTAATTGGACGAATCGATTGTGTAGCCAAGGTCATACCTGAAGCATTGCATCTGAGAATGAGTCTCATTTAATCAGGCATGGCAAGTCCACTATTAAGAGACAAGGGTTGACCTGGCATATGGAGCTGGTGCTTTCAGCTCATACTTAACCAAGGATTTTGTGAAACACTTTGCCATGTGGCCTATAGAAATGTTACCATGTTGGCTCAAACAGTTCTGATTTGATACCTGGTTTGCTGAGTCCCATTTTCACATACAATAAAAGAAGTTATTTCTTGACAATTACGGGATATTAGCATATTTGGGGGACCTCAAGAAAAGGGGAATTTGCCTAAATTTATGAGTACTGCACATAAAATCTGGCAGAGAAAATTTCTTGCAATTCGTTTTCTAGCTTTGGAATAGAAGAGCAAACAACACAGGCTTTTCCAAACCCAATCTGAGATTCAGTATCCAAATTTCCAGGCAGATGTTAATTTTCTGGCATTTGTACATGCTCAATGTGAATGGCTCTAGATTTACAGAGAAAACTCAAGAAACCCTGTATGGTTAATAAGTACTCTTATAATACCTATGTAAATAATCAGGCCAAATCGAGATCCATAAACCTCCGTGTGAACAAGAATAATCTTTGGAGATTACTTATAATCACAATGTGATAAAAGGTAAAAACAAACACAAAAACAAAAGAAAATAAAAACCCTGAAACCTAAATAAGGGGGGAAAAAAGTGTATTTTTCAGTGTTCTACATTGAGAGACAAACTCAGGGATTATCTTGGAGAATGACTTAGTATGACATTGTTTACTACTGATTTACAGTCCCAGGCTTAGTAATGCTACATGCTAACTTACAAAGAGTTCCCCAGTAAAGCTGCAATTAACTTCTGTCAGGTAGAACAACTAATCCTAATGGTTACAGATTATGGTCTTGTTGGACTTTAACCAGTTTTGTATCTAACGAAGTAATCATATACTAAAAGTTCATTTATTTTTTAAATTGCCTATCTCACATTCGTTCTCATTATTTAATTAGTTAAATAAATTGAGTCCATTTTTGTGAGAGATATGTTAGTCTTTTGAAAATTATAGTTTAATACAATATTAATACTATAATATATGGAACTAAAAAAGGGGGAAAAGAGCATTAAAACACCCCAAATTATGCCAACTTCCAATACTAGCTATCAGTTGAATGTGATTTTAGACATTTATCCTGCTGTATGTCTCTGCAAGATATATAAGGAAGGCACTCAAGGCAAAGATACATACATCAGGAAAATTTCCTATTGAAACATTTTTAGGGAGAATAATTTTTGTGGGAAACAATTTTTCTAGTAAATGTTCTAGTTCATAACTATATGAATTGATACATTTCCAAATGATTTATATTTAATTTAAACTTTTCTCCTTTACGCTTTAGAAGGTTGTTCATTCTCTAGAATTTTAGGTTTCTGGAGATACTTGGGAAAATATTTGAAAGAAAACTATCATACAAATGTAAATTATTATCATTATTATTTTATCTTACTATGTGGGTAACTGAAAGTTTTCCTACAGTAATATACTCTATTTTTCCATTACCTTGCTGGTATTGATGTTATACACACTTAGAGTTCAGCTACTATAGAGGCTTGTCATTACTTCCAGGTCTATTTCCAGATATCTAAGAAAAAAAGTTTTCAACTAATCCCAAAGGCTTCTATTTTAAGAATGAAGTGAACTCATCCTTTCTTTGGTTCTTGAGCCTTGTGAAGAATTGCTGTAAAAAAATCATTTCCTCTTTTACCAATGTATTGATTGTCCTTGTCCTTTTTAACATTGCATTAAAAATTTTAACTGTGTCTACAATGATATAATTTTAAATGCCAGGGAAATATGAATATGAAGGTAGTCATCTTCATTTTAATAAGAAAGTAATAAAGTATTCATACTGACATTGGGCAATGGCAAAAACATTATTATTATTTATTCAACACATTCAATGTTCACTTTATAATTCTATACTTTTTAATAAGAAAAGAAAGTTAAAGGGTACTTTTTAAGATCACAAGAGAAGCAGCTAATTTCTCATAACCTATTTAGCATAATCTCCTTTTAGAGTTCATTTTCCATTCATAGAGATGAATCCTTTGAATGTCATAATTCCAGGATATTTCTTTTCTACTCTTTGTGAGAAAACAAGATATTTATTTTAAGTTATTTCAATATAATTATCAAAATTTCAAACTGAGTCTTTTGTCAAAAAAACAGGGCAGAACTTCTTTTCAATAATGTTGACAATGGCTTTCCCTGAAAAATATAAAACTATAGCTATAGGAATATTATTATCACATTAATTTCACCTTATAAATGGTGTTTTATTAGAACGAAAAGTGTTATTAGAAAAAAAGTGGGAGTTTTTGCAAAGTTTTTTGAAATTTCCTCTAACAAATCTATACTGTTTACAGATAATAAGCAACTTCATCATTACCAGAAGGCAACAGTACTTCCTTTACATTTTACAAAGGAATATACTTACTATATGAATGAGGGTTACACTTAATTTCAAGGACAATTAAACAAGCTATTTTGAATATTATTTTCATAATAACATAAAGTCTCTCAGCCCCATATTTTAATAAAATGTAGTAACTGAACAAATCTGTTGGCTATCATAAAAGACAGGAAACCAGCTGATACACATGATTGCTCTAACTTAAGGGGTTGGCAACCTTTAACACTTATGCCAGATGGTGACACACTAGGACATTTGGACTGGCAACCAGCCTCTGGCAGTAGCTCAAACCCCTCTGTCTTTACTACTTTTTGGAGTTACTTCTACTATTCCTGGCCACTAGCATAGGCACAATCAATACCGGTCTTGGATCCCACAAAGTTATCATGGCCTCCAGGTCACTCCACCCCATCTGTTCTAAACTCTTTTTAACTGCAAATAAAAGAGAGGAAAAGATGGTATAAATCCCGAGAAGGTTGGTTTTTAAAATATTTTTATTCTTCTGTAGATTATTATAATATATGAGGTATAAGAACTCCAGTGTTTCATTGAGCAGTATCCTCATCATGTGGCCATCCTGCCTTAGTGGGACAACCACAGTGATGGGGAACTCACTGTGTTTTGAGGCTGAATTCTTTTCTTTTCTTTTAATAGCTGAAGGCAAGAGCATGTAAAGAATTCAGCGTGGGCTTTAGGATTACACAAGTCTTAGCTGTGGTGATGTATATGAAAACTTTTGAAGATATAAAAATTTATAAACTTGCTCATTGTAAAAATGAAATAGAATAAAAAGGGAAGAATGACTCCTGCATTATTCCAGGCTCAGTTGTAATATTTCTTGCATTCATTAATCTGTAAAAATGGACAAAGAAAATAATAGTAGAAATAAAGACTCACTATTCACCCATTAATGTCTAGCAGGCTGTATTCAATTCTTTCCATTACCACTTCTCCAAACTAGTCCAAGCCATGATGGCGCTTTGCCCGTGCAGTTGCAATAACCTCTCTATTTTTTTTGCCCCATTTCTCTTTCTATTGTAAAAAAATCAAAATTTCTCATAAACAAGTTTGAAATGATGAGGGAGAAAAGTCATTTTACACAGAGGAACTATACTTAAAAAAGAAAAGAACAGAGTCTCCCAAGCAGAAAGAGCCAGTGGAACCAATGATACCTATACCTCTAGTTCTTTCAAGGTAGTCAACTATTCTCACTGAACAAAGTTTGGGTCAGTTTTTTATTTCCAAGGAAAAGATTCCATATTCAATTGCAAAATACATAAGCATTCTTATTTTATGCTGGTTTCAAGAAGCATGGCTTTAAGAATGCTTCTTGAAAACTGGTTCCTGTTATTTATGAAGTATTTTAGACTTCTTTGTAATTCAAGAATTCTTTTTGGGGGTTTCCCTGGTGGCGCAGTGGTTGAGAGTCAGCCTGCCGATGCAGGGGACACGGGTTCGTGCCCTGGTCCGGGAAGATCCCACATGCCGCGGAGCGGCTAGGCCCGTGAGCCATGGCCGCTGAGCCTGCGCGTCCGGAGCCTGTGCTCCGCAACGGGAGAGGCCACAGCAGTGAAAGAATTCTTTTTGGAAGATTCTGCCACTCTGAGTTTATCTTGAAATGTAACCCTTTTAGAAATACAAACCTTTTTCTTTGTAGGCATATGAAACTCATAGGTTGAGAGACATGATGTGTTCAAATGAGTACAGAGCTAGACTGAAGGCAAAAGGTCACATTTGTTTTCTTTTTCGTTCTCTGTTCCATTCTCTACCCAAAAGCTAGAATGATACTTATAGAATTCAAGCAGGATCATTATTCTCATTAAAACATAGCAATGACGTTTTTATGCACTGGGCAAGTATTCCTCATCATGTTCTTCAGGGTATTATGTAGAATCTGGCCCTTTTACTTTTCCAACCTTAACTTACAGTGAAAATTGAAACCATCTAGATTAAAGCCACAGAGCTTAAAAGGACAAAAGATGAAGACTGGTTCCATAAATGTGGTTTTACTATCCAGGGAATTCTTGCCCAGGAAGAAAAATAACTTTATGTTTCAAAAACTTCTAGCACTGAAAAAACAGTTTACTCAACTTGCCCTCATCAGGGTAAAGGACTCCTTTATCAGAATGATAGTCACTCAACTGGGTTTCTCCATAGCTGTTTATTCTTTGAGGTTCATTTTAAATCCTCAACTCTCTGTTTCTACCAAACCTAAATTTTTATATAAGGAACTTTGTCTGTAATAATAAGCTTCCACATTGAAAGTTCTGCCTTAAATCAGACCACAAAACTATCAAAAATATTTTGTCCTTAACATCACCCTTCAGAGGTGCTATAGAGAATCTGTCAGTGTCTCTCTTTATGCAGTAGTTGATCAAGGGTCAGCTTAATCAACAGGTAATTTTGGTGATCTTTTAGGAGTTTCCTCTGTAAGCTGCAGTCAGCATTCTTATTCATCTCTGGCTTCTCTCTAGCTCTTCATCTGTCTGAATTATCCCCTCTCTTCAGAAGTCTACTTAAATATTCTTTCTTCAGAGGGGTTAACCTGTCACTCCATCTACTTAGGACCTTCATTTCTCTTCTTTTTCTCTATCTCAGTCCTGTGTCCATTATCTCTATATTCATAACTTGAAGTGATGGAGATTTGATTTCCCAATTGTTCATTGCTTGTTTTTCTCTACTAGATGTAATCATGAGGAGTCATGGACTGCCAGGCTATTCTCAGTAAATAGATCTTGAATGAATGTAGAAATAGATAGATAAAACTATTTGTAGTAGACACTGAGGATACAAAATCAGATGAGATACAGGATACAGTCCTTATTCAAAGACTACTTGGGGGGGTCAAATAAGGAAAACACAGAATTTAATATCTGTTTAGTTTAGGTACATAGGTACTTCAAAATAATGTTGACTAGAACAGTAATTGCTGGCATATGAGCAAATAAATTTGACATACAACGTCCAGGTAGGAAAAAATTTGTGCCTTGAGTGATTGAGAATATATATGTGTGTGTGTGTATATATACATATATATATATAATACATATATATGTATATGTGGTAAATATATTTATATGTGTATATATATATACATATATATATATATATATACATACATACACATATAAAATCAAGTCAAATAGCATTTGTTTGATTGGCTGTTTGACAGAAATATCTTAGTTGACATGAATCACCCATAAATTTTATCAGCTCATAAAGCCTTAGGAGGAGTTAGTTAAGTCCGATAAGTTTTCTGTGAAAATGTATGCTAGCCTACCAGTTTGCTAGAATAAATTGCAAGGAAATTTGCCAGAGAGAGCCATAAGGGACACTATTTCTGGTACTCAGGATATTTAGATCCTAAGAGAAATATTTCTGATAAACCACAGGGTGTCCTGCTGTGAATGTCTTCCTAT
The DNA here is from genome assembly GCF_937001465.1 of Orcinus orca. Lineage (NCBI taxonomy): Eukaryota > Metazoa > Chordata > Mammalia > Artiodactyla > Delphinidae > Orcinus > Orcinus orca. Next base: position 149,817,729 of record NC_064560.1, read on the forward strand.
TAAAAGTACTCACCAATTATGTGTGTTCTCAATGCAAACTGGTCTGGTTGCTTAAAGAATAGTAGGAATGTGTGAAGAAAAACATTATGTGCTCTGAATGACTACAGAGGATGAAGATCAAAAGAAATGATCTAGAAAAAAAAGTGATAGTGGGGAAACAGGCAATTAAATCAACTATGAAGAGTCCCTAGTGAAAGAACATGCACAGAGAGAAGAAGAAATCTGAGTCCAAGCAGGCTAAGAGTAATGATGCTTTTTCTGAAAATGATATTGTTTACCGTATCATAGACAAATAACAACAAGAAAAAAAAGCCTCACTGTATTTTAAGATATTAGCGCATAGGAGAAAAATCTAACCATAGCTCTGGGGTTGCAGGCTGGGGATGGAGGGAAGACTTGGAGTAGTATCTGGTCATGACTCATGTCCTGCTTAGGAAAAGAAAGGATCTGAGGGTAAGATGGCACTGCAACTCATTCTTCCAGGTTAATTTTATAATAGCAGAGCTACTAAATTTGGTTTCTGGAAAATACTTTACCATATAATATTAGAAGAATGGGCTTTTTAAAAGGGTTAATGTGCATCTTGTCATCATTTGGAATATTAGCTTGCCAAGAAACACATCGGTCTGAGTTAAGAAGGGTTTCAAACTGAAATAAGAGGGTTAAAAAGACAGAAAACAAATATTCAAATAAAACCATAGACTGCATCCTATACACAATATTTGGTAGCATAGAAAAATGGAGAACACAATAAAAGGGAATGTTCAGTAATTCTTAAGGAAAAAAATAAGAATAAATTATCTATATAGTAATAAATAGAGGCTGATGAATAAAAATGGATCTTAAATTTTTTAAATAAGAATATAAATGGGAGTCCAGAGGTTGAGGAACTCCCTATTAGATTATGGCAATATGTTTTTACGATTTATGAAAACAAACACTCACTTTCAATGTGCTGGACCCTAAGCTAGGCACTTCCATTGCATACTGTATTTTTCTCCTATTTGGCAATACAGTAAATTCTGTGAGGTTAAATCTTTTACCCAAGGGAACACATCTGAAAGAAGACAAAACAAAATATGAATTCAAGCCTATTTCTATTCAACCATACAATCACGGACAGCTGCTTAGAGATTCATGAGAGGCATGGGACTAAAAGGGATGTCAAGTACATTAACTGTCAGAATCAGAATCCATATTAATATAAATACATATGTACACACATATACACATATATACATGTACACACATATATCATGTTTGCATGCATAGATACATATGTGGAAAATATGTAAATATGTGCATATGTGTGTGTAGAGCGATACATATATTTCTCCATCTCCAATTCCAGATAGCAAACTAGGAAGTTCATTTGCTTACCTTACCTCCCATCTAGTGGGAAAAAAAGACACTGAAGATATAATAAAAGAGAAAAAGGAAATATAATTATTAAAATGCTGTGAACAGGAGGAATTCTTCAGTGAGCACATATTTGATTTTCTGGATTACTGAAAGGAAGTAGATCACACTAACAGTTAACATACCAAAAAATCCTTTTTGTTGTTTATATTTTTATTACTGGTATTATTGATATTGTTTACTTCTAGTTCTTCCATTAGAGTCTTTCTAATGGTTTCCTCTCTCTGCTCTTAGACATGTTGTCCTTTTCTACTTAGATCCATTAATATAGTAACAGTTATTTTAATTTTCCTCTGTGATTGATCCAACATCTGAATCAGCTCCACTGAATATGTTGATTTACCTCTTAATAATTTTTTTTGTTTTAATTTTTGTTTTATGTATATATCCCATAATTCTGATTTAAATGCCAGACAGTATCTTTTCATAGGACAGTAGAGATTGAGGTAAATAGTATTTATATCTCCTCTCCTGTTAGGCTATTAGTGCAGGAGCTTGTGTCAATCTGGTTAGATGGTGATCTGGGTTTGGGTCCTGTTGTTGCTATTATTACCTTCAGTTCTTTACAGTTCATGTTCTTCTAGTGGTGACCTTCTACTACCTTATGCTTAGGGTGGGAGCTGGGTGCCAAAAAGTTTTTCCTGGTGTTCATGCTCCATTCTCAACTTCCAGTGGTCTATGTATATGCAGAGAGAGCTGTATCTCCATCCTGTTGCTCCTCGCCAGTAGTAGAATGTTGTTGCATATTACTTGGTGCTAGGCATGTGGTGGAGTCAGGAGAGCTCTCCGTTGTTCTGGTCCAGCCTCAGTCTTAGGCATGACCTGTGTACCTGGGTATAATATGTGGGACTTTCTCAGTATTTCTTCTCCTTTTCCCCGTGACAGCCATACTCTGTCCATCTTTAGTTGGATTGGGGCAAGATTTTCCCACTTCTCCCCAACAGGAGAACACCTCTCCTTGCTATCAGTACAGATCCCTGATTCCAGGTTGTATCCTACCCTCTATCTGGGGCAGAGGTATAGAGGGTCTTTGCCTAGCCCTTGAGATGAAAGGAATTGCTGGCCCTTCCTTGATAGTTTACTGTTTCTGCTTCTTTAAGAGAGAAAATTAAAAAGGAATGTGTGTACCTTCATGCCTTTCTCTCAGTAGGTGCTAATCAACTACAGGCAACTCTAAGAGGTGCCTTTCATCTGAATTCTGCCCTGTCCTCAATAATTTTCATGACCACCCATTCAAGGGTCATGGAAAAGTATGATATTTCATATATATATATATATAAAATTATAAATATATATTTCAGCATTATAATTTGACATCTGTATACACTACAAAGTGATCACCACCACAAATCGTGTTGCCAATCATCATCATACAGTTGACCCCCTTCACCCATTTCTTCTCCCAAATTCTGTGACCATTACTTTAAACTCTTTATCAGGTAAATTGCTTATCTCTGTTTTGTTTAGTTATTTTTCTGAGGTTTTGTCTTGTTTTTTTGTTAGGAACGTACTTTTCTGTCCCCTCATTTTGCCTAACTCACTGTATTTGTTTCTAAGTATTAGGTAAATTAACAATCTCTCCCAGACTTGAAGGAGTGGCCTTATTTGAGAAATGTCCTGTGGGGTTCAAAGATACAATCCTACCTGGCCACTAGAGACAGGAGCTCAAGGAGTGTTCCCTACGCACACCCTCCTGTTGTGGTGGCGCCACAGCTGCTGCAGCAGCATCCTGGTGGGTAGGGGGCTGGCTCCTGAACTGGCTAGGAGGACCACCATGATAGCTGTGCGCACTAGTGGGGTGGCCCATTGGCACTAACAGTTTATATAGAGAATTTCAAAATGGCGCCTGCCAGCTCTGTCATCAGCAAGATAGCCTGAGATCTTAAAAATGGCTCCTGCCAGTGTCTCGGATCACAGGAAGTATCCCAACTGGTTCCTGCCCCTCTGGCAGACGCATCATAATAGATTAGTAAGTGGGTGCTCTTCACCTGTGGTCCATGCACTATTCAATTTGGTGTTTTTACACTGGTTTGCACATCAAGTTAATTTGCACATGGGCCCTTTAAAAGTGGGTTTTCTGGGCTACTCTGGTGGCGCAGTGGTTGAGAGTCCACCTGCCGATGCAGGGCACACGGGTTCGTGCCCCGGTCCGGGAAGATCCCACGTGCCGCGGAGCGGCTGGGCCCGTGAGTCATGGCCGCTGAGCCTGCACGTCCGGTGCCTGTGCTCCGCAACGGGAGAGGCCACAACAGTGAGAGGCCCACATACCGCAAAAAATAAAATAAATAAAATAAAATAAAAGTAGGTTTTCTGTTTCCTGCAGTTCTATAGTGTTTTTTGGATATATTCCATATTCCTTCTGTGTTTTCAAAGCCAGGAGCTTTGGGAGCTTGTCTCGCCTGTGCAGGATCTAAGGGTTGGGGTGCCTGATGTGGAGCTCAAATCTTTCACTCCTCAGGAAAAGATCCGTAACTTTGTGATCCCTCCTGATTGTGAAACGCTGTGGCTGAGATGTGGTTTTTTTCCTTGGCAAGACCATACCTCTGCCTCTCCCACCCATCTCGATACTGTTCTTTTACCCTTTGTGGTAGAGGCTATGTTCATCCAGTTTTCAGGTCACTTTCTGAGGGAATTATTCCACATGTGATTGAAGATTTGTTCTGTCCATGGGAGGAGGTGAGTTCAGGATCTTCCTATGCTGCCATCCCAAACCCTCCCTCCATGAACTACTCTTATCTCTGGGGCCACAACTTCTCCACTTTGAAATATCAGGTCACGTTTAGCCTTAAAAATGTGTTAAAATATTAGCTGATTTATTTTTTCCTACTTCTCTGATAGCCAGCTTTTCCTCCTGTGATCTGCCATAGGTGAGAAAATTCATGGATTTCATGGTATTGTGGAAGGTGCTATGGGTTGGATATTATCGCCTAAATATATATAAGTCCTAACTCCTCATAAAACGAAATGTGGTACATGTGTCCTTTTGAGTTATGGTTTTCTCAGTGTATATGCCCAATAGTGGGATTGCTAGATCATATGGTAGTTCTATTTTTAGGGGTTTTTTTGGTTGTTTTTTAAAAATTAATTAATTAATTAATTTTTGACTGTGCTGGTTCTTTGTTCCTGTGCACAGGCTTTCTCTAGTTGCGATGAGCGGTGGCTACTCTTCGTTGGGGTGTGCAGGCTTCTCGTTGTGGTGGCTTCTCTTGTTGCAGAGCATGGGCTCCAGGTGCACAGGCTTCAGTAGTTGTGGTACGCGGGCTTCAGTAGTTGTGGCACGCAGGCTTCAGTAGTTGTGGCTTGTGGACTCTAGAGCACAGGCTCAGTAGTTGTGGTGCACGGGATTAGTTGTTCTGCAGCATGTGGGATCTTCCCAACCCAGGACTCGAACGCTTGTCCCCTGCATTGGCAGGCGGATTCTTAACCACTGAGCCACCAGGGAAGCCCTATTTTTAGTTTTTTAAGGAACCTCCATACTGTTCTCCATAGTGGCTGTATCAAGTTATATTCTCACCAACAGTGCAAAAAGGTTACTTTTTCTCCACACCCTCTCCAGCATTTATTATTTGTAGATTTTTTGATGATGGCCATTCTATCCAATGATAGATGAAAGGATAAAGAAGATGTGATACATATATACAATGGAATATTACTCAGCCATAAAAAGGAACGAAATTGGGTCATTTGTAGAGTTGTGGATGGACCTAGAGTCTGTCATACAGAGTGAAGTAAGCCAGAAAGAGAAAAACAAATATCATATATTACACATCTATGTGGAATCTAGAAATATGGTACAGGTGAAGCTATTTGTAGGGCAGGAATAGAGATGTAGACATTGAGAATGGTCATGTGGACACGGGGTGGGGAAGGGGAGGATGGGACGAATTGGGAGATTAGGTTTGACATAAATACACTACCATGTGTAAAGTAGATAGCTAGTGGAAATCTGCCACATAGCAGAGGGAGTTCAGCTTGGTGCTCTGTGGTGACCTAGATGGGGGTTATGGGGGGGAGGGAAGTCCAAGAGGTAGGGGGTATAGGTATACATATAGCTGATTCACTTCATTGTACAGCAGAAACTAACACAACATTGTAAAGCAATTTTACTCCAATTAAAAAAAAACTAAATTGACCTTATTTACAGATGTAATCAAGTTAAGATAATTTCATACTGGAGTAGAGTGGGTCCTTAACCCAATGTAACTGGTATCCTTATAAAAGAGGAGAAGAGACACAGGCACAGAAGAAAGGTGGTCATGTGAAGACAGGCAGTTTTGAGTTATGCTGCCACAAGCCAAGGAATGCCTAGGGCTACCAGAAGCTGGAAGAGGCATAGAAAGATTCTTCCCTAGAGGCTTCAGAGGTAACAAGGTCCTTCCAACAACTTGATTTCAGGCTTTTAGACTCCAGAACAATGAGACAATAAATTCCTGCTGTTTTTAAGCCATCTAGTTGTGGTATATTGTTAGGACCATCCTAATAAATTAATACAGATGGTCTTGTCTTTCCTTGGAATTAAAATTATTTGGTTGCTAATCAACTTCAGGTCTTTGATGGTTACCCAAAAGTTAAGATTTTGAAGTTTATCTGCATTTTTCTCATTATTATGTAGGAATTATATTCTCTGCAATATTCTACATTATGAGCAGAAGTGGACAAACTTGTCTTTGAAAATAACTTTCCTGGATATATATTTGCATGTGAAAAAGATTTCCTGGTTCATCCTTGACTGTGTCACCCCATTGTGTTTTGGCTTGCATTGTTTCTAACAAGAAGACTAATGTCATTCTTATCTTTTCTTTTTTGTATATATCTTTTTTTCTTTTTCTGCCTTTAAGGTAGAAACCAATTTATCACTGGCTTTTAGCAATTAGAGACCAATATACCTCGGTATGGGTTCCTTGTCATCTCCTTTGGCCTAGAGATGATCTATTGGAAGTGAGCTAGAGAACTCAATGGGCCCACCTTGATAGTTTGCCTTCTGCCATGGATTAATGTCTTGTATTATGAGTGATCCAGTTTTATAAATTTTCAAACTGATTGTTTCATATATATTTTTTCAATTTGTTTAAAGAAGGAGGGTAAACTCAATCTTTTTTTATTTTATCTTAGCCATCACAAGTTTGCAATATATATGTTTTTGTTTTTGTTTTTGCAGTACGCGGGCCTCTCACTGTTGTGGCCTCTCCCGTTGCGGAGCACAGGCTCCGGACGCGCAGTGTCAGCGGCCACGGCTCACGGACCCAGCCGCTCCACGGCACGTGGGATCCTCCCGGACCGGGACACAAACCCGCGTCCCCTGCATCAGCAGGCGGACCCCCAACCACTGTGCCACCAGGGAAGCCCCAACAATATATGTTTGATTGACAAAATTTTTAAAATTTGAGTTGCTTTAATAGCTATTAAGATGAAAAAGTATTTTATTTTATTTTTTATTGAGAATTGTTTATTGATAGCCTGTATTTATATACTTGTACTTCGTAAATACACTTTGTCAGTTTGAAACATTTTGGTTTTGACTATGCGAGTTAATGGAGGACTACTTATAGTCCTTGTAGGCTTTAAATCTGGTACAAAACCACACCACATATTTTATATATACATAAATAATAAATAAAATAAAACCACATATTTACCACTTGCCTAAAGAGGTCTACTAAGTGTATAGTGATCTATATTATTAAAGGCACTGCCAGATATTGAGACACGTGCTATTTTATAGTCAACAGCTTATAAAGGGAGAAATAAAAAACAACACAGATTAGCTTACACAGAAAATTTTTCAACAACAAATTTCTCTAGATTGTATAATTATCAATTATCAGGAAAGAGTAAACTATATATACATTTTAAATATTACCATATAGAGTAAGCTATAGAACAAGACAATTAATTGTCATTTTCTGTTTTCTAACTTCTTTTATATGATTTAGACTCAGTTGGAATCAAGGAGGAAATTAGGGTTCCCTTCAGGGCATTTTTTTATTGAATTATCATTGATTTATGATATTGTGTTAGTTTCAGGTGTACATCAAAGTGATCATTTTCTATGTCTGTGAGTCTGTTTCTGTATTGTAAATAAGTTAATTTCTATTATTTCTTGGTTTCCCCATATAAGTATTATCATATAGTATTTGCCTCTCTGTTTGACTTACTTTACATAGTATGATAATTTTTAGATTCCACAAATAAGTGATATTATATGATATTTGTCTTTCTCTGTCTGATGTCACCTTAGTATGATAATCCCTAGGTCCATCCATGTTAGTGCAAATGGCAATATTTCATTCTTTTTATGACTGAGTAATATTCCATTTTATATATATATATATATATATACACACACACACACACACACACACACACACACATATATGTGTATATACCATATCTTCTTTATCCAATCATCTGTTGATGGACACTTAGGTGGATTTCATGTCTTGGCTATTTTGCATAGTGCTGCTGTGAACACTGGGGTGCATGTATCTTTTCAAATTAGTTTTCTCTGAATACATGCCCAGGATTGGGACTGCTGGATATTATGGTGGCTCTACTTTTAGTTTTTTAAGAAACTGCCATACTGTTTTACATAGTGGCTGCACCAACTTACATTCCCATCAACATTGTAGGAGGGTTCCCTTTTCTCCACACCCTCTCCAGTGTTTATTATTTGTAGACTTTTAATGATGGCCATTCTGACCAGTGTGAGGTGATACCTCACTGTAGTTTTGATTTGCATTTCTCTAATAATTAGCAATGTTGAGCATCTTTTCCTGTACCCATTGGCCATCTGTATGTCTTCTTTGGAGAAATGTTTATTTAGGTCGTCTGCCCATATTTTTATTGGGTTGTTTTTTTGGTTGTTGAGTTGTATGAGCTGTTTGAATATTTTGGAAATTAAGCCCTTGTCAGCCGCATCATTTACCAATATTTTCTCCTAGTCCATAGACTGTCTTTTCATTTTGTTTTTGGTTTCCTTTGCCATGCAAAAGCTTATAAGTTTGATTAGGTCCAATTTGTTTATTTTTGCTTTTATTTCTATTGCCTTGGGAGACTGACCTAAGAAAACATTGGCAAAATTTATGTCAGAGAATGTTTAGCCTATGTTCTCTTCTAGGAGGTTCTTTTTTTTTTTTTGCAATACGCGGGCCTCTCACTGTTGTGGCCTCTCCCGTTGCGGAGCACAGGCTCTGGACACGCAGGCTCAGCGGCCATGGCTCATGGGCCCAGCCGTTCCGCGGCATGTGGGATCTTCCCAGACCAGGACACGAACCCGTGTCCCCTGCATCGGCAGGTGGACTCTCAACCACTGCGCCACCAGGGAAGCCCTCTTCTGGGAGTTTTATGTTATCATGTCTTATATTTAAGTCTTTAACAATTTTGAGTTTATTTTTGTGTATGGTGCAAGGGAGTGTTCTAATTTTATTGATTTACATGTGGCTGTTCAGCTTTCCAAATACTACTGGCTGAAGAGATCCTTTAATGAATTTTTTATTCTTATATATGTTACCACAAATTCAAAATTACAATACAGTCTTCTCATAGGCTTCAAGTTTATTTAATTTTGAAGCCATTAACTGAATTATTTTTGCATGTAAGGAGTTTAGAAGTCATCACTGCACTCTAACAATAAGTACAAAGCTGAACAAATTAAAAATCAACAACTCTTCTTATATCCATTAGAGAATTGAGGTCATAGGGCAAACCACTGAGAATCACAACTTTTCAGAGCAGAAACCCATGAGGAGAAGCCTCAGTGGGAACCAGTATCCAGGTAAAAGAAAACACTAAACTGTAATTGATAAATTGCTAGAGGCTCAATAGGAATAAGTCAGAGAGTTAAAATCTCTAGGAAGGGCCAGTCTTAGGTGCGTCCCCCACAATTTTGTGAGTTTTAACTACAAGAGCCCTACCAGATTCTCGATTTGTTCAAAATAGTAATAGAAACCATGTATTCAGTGATTGTAGCATATATATATAAGTGAAATGAGTGACAACAATGGTACACATGACTGGAGGGAGGAATTAGGAATACTTTGTTATTATAAGGTACTTGCACTACTTGTGAAGTAATACAGTATAGTGTTGTTTAACAGTGAACTTGTATTATTTGCAAATGTGTGTTGCAAACTCTAGGGCAATCACTGAAAATGGTAAAACAAAACAAAAGAGTATAACTGATATACTAAGGAAAGGAGAGAAAATTGAGTTATCTAAAATGCTCAGTTAAATCCACAAAAGGCAGAAAAGAGTGAAAGACATAAATTAGAACAAATAAGAAGGGCAACAAACAGAAAACAGTAACTAATTTTGGTAAATATTAATCCAAACACATCAATAATCACTTTAAATGTCAATTATCTAAATATACTTACTGAAAGATGGAGATTGTCATAGCGGATCTAAAAAACATGATCCAATTATATGTTGTATACAAGAAACCCACTTTAAATATAAAGACATATATAGGTTAAAAGTAAATGAATGGAGAAAAGTATAGCATGCTGACACTAATCAAAAGAAAGCTGGAGTAGCTGCTATGTTAATTTCAGACAGAACAAACTTCAGAGCAAGGAAATATAATGGGGATAAAGAGAGGTATTACATAATGATAAAGGGGTCAATTCTTCAAGAAGACATAACAATCCTTAACATCTACACACCTAAAAGCAGAATATGAAATTACATAAGGAAAAACCTGATAGAACTGCAAGGAGAAGTAGATTAATCCACTGTCATAGTTCGAGACTTCAACACCCTCTGTCACAAATGAACAGATCCAGCAGGCAGAAAATCAGTAAGGACATAGTTGTATTCAATTAACTGGATAAAATGGACATCTATAGACTACTTCATCCAACAACAGCAGAATACACGTACTTCTTAAGCTCACATGGAACATTCACCAAGATAGATCCATTCTGGCCCTAAAACACACCTTAAGAAATTTAAATAATAGAAATCAAATAATGTATGTTCTCAGTAAACAATGGAGTTAAACTATAATTCAATAACAGAAAGATAGCTGAAGAATCACAAAATAATTGGAGATAAAGCAACACACTTGTAAATAACACATTAGTCAAAGAAGAAATCTCAAGAGAAATTTTAGGATATTTTGAACTAAATGAAATTAAAATACAGGTTGTCAAAATTTGGGTGATGTGGTGAAAGCAGTGCTTATGAAAAAATTTATAACATTAAATGCATATATTAGGAAAGAAGAAAGGCCTAAAATCAATAATATTAAGCTTCCACCTTTGGAATCTAGAAAAATAAGAGCAAATTAAGTCCAGAGTAAGCATAAGAAAAGAAACAGTAAAAGAGCAGAAACTGAAAACAGGAAAGCAATAGAGAAAAATCAACAACAAATGCTGGTTTTTGCAAAAATCAATAAACTCTATCTAGCCAGGCTAGCTAAGGAAAAAAGAGAAAAGCCATGATTTACTAGTATCAGAAATGAAAGAGAGCCCATAGATGTTAAAAGTTGTTATTCTCAACAAATTTGTGCCCACAAATTTGATAACTTAGATGGAATGTATGAATTCCTGAGAAATGTAATTTGCCAAAACTCAAGAAATAGACGATCTGAATAGGCCTATATTTTTCTCTTTTTTTAAATTGAAGTATATTTGATTTACAATGTTGTATTAATTTCTGCTGTACAGCAAAGTGATTCAATTATATATATACATGCGTTCTCTTTTTGTATTCTTTTCCATTATGGTTTAATGACAGGATATTGAATATAGTTCCCTGTGCTATACAGTAGGACCTTGTTGTTTACCCATTCTATATATAGTAGTTTGCATATGCTAATCCCAACCTCCCAATCCATCCTTCCCCCCCCACCCCCTTGGCATCCACAAGTCTGTTTTCTATGTCTATAAGTCTCTTTCTGTTTTGCAGATAAATTCATTTGTGTCGTATTTTAGATTCCACATATGAGTGATATCGTATGATATTTTTTCTTTTTCTGACTTACTTCACTTAGTATGATAATCTCTAGTTCCATCTGTGTTGCTGTAAATGGCATTATTTCATTTTTCATGGCTGAGTAGTATTCCATTGTATGTATATGTGTGTGTGTGTATATATATATATATATATATATATATATATATATATGTATATACCACATCTTCTTTATCCATTCATCTATCGATGGACATTTAGGCTGCTTCCATGTATTGGCTATTGTGAATAGTGCTGCAATGGACATAAGGGTGCATGTATCTTTTTGAATTACAGTTTTGTCCAGATATATGCCCAGGAGTGGGACTGCAGGATCATATGGCAACTCTAATTTTAGTTTTTTTGAGGAATCTCCATACTGTTTTCCATAGTATAAATAGGTCTGTATTAATTAATAAAATTGATCTATAATTAGTAACCTTCTGAAACAGAAAGTGCTATGCCCAGTTGGGTTCACTGCTGAATTCTACTAAACATATAAAAAAGAAATTGTACCAAATATCTACAGTTTCTTCCAGAATATGGAAGCAGAGGGAGTACTTTTTAACTCATTCTATGAGTTCAACATTAATCCAAAACCAAAACCAAAGACATTACAAGAAAACTATAGACTAATATTTCTCATGAACATAGATGCAAAACTTCTCAACAATATGTTAGCAAATGTAATCAACAATATATTAAATATATATATACTCTATGGCCAAGTGGGATTTATCCCAGTTATGCAAAACAGCTTTAAATTCTAAGAGCAATTACTGTAATATATCACATCAATAGACTAAAGAAGAAAAATCACATGATTATATCAATAGATGCAGGAAAGCATTTGACACAATCCAACATCCGTTTATGATTTTTAAAAAAATCTCAGCAGGGCTTCCCTGGTGGCGCAGTGGTTGAGAGTCCACCTGCCGATGCAGGTGACATGGGTTCGTGCCCCGGTCCGGGAAGATCCCACATGCCATGGAGTGGCTGGGCCTGTGAGCCATGGCCGCTGAGCCTGCGTGTCTGGAGCCTGTGCTCCGCAACGGGAGAGGCCACAACAGTGAGAGGCCCGTGTACAGCAAAAAAAAAAAAAAAAAAAAAAAAGAAATCTCAGCAAACTAGAAATAGAGAGAAATGTTCTCAACTTGATAAAGAAGATCTACAAAACACGTACAGGTGACATTTTACTTAATGTTAAGAAACTAGAATCTTTTCCACTATGATCAGGACCAAGGCACAGTTGTCCCCTCCTACCATTCCTTTTCAACCTCGTACTGAATGTCTTGGCTAGTGCATTCAGACAAGAAAGGAAATAAAAGGTATACAGATGGGAAGGAAGAAAACAAACTATCTTTGCTCACAGATGACATAGTCACCTATGTGAAAAGTCCAAAAGAACTGACAAAGAAGCTCCTGCAACTAAGTAGTTATAGCAGGTTTGCAGAATATAAGGATAATATAAAAATGTCAGTCACTATCCTATTGACCTGTAATGTTCAAGCAGAAATTAAACATAAAAAACTATTTACAATAACACACTTCAAAATGAAATACTTAGGTGTAATTCTAACAAAATTTATACAAAATCCATTTGAGAGACACTATAAAACTCCAATGAATAAAGTCAAAGAAGAACTAAATAAATGGACAGATATAGCATGTTCATGGATTGGAAGACTCAATATTGTCAAGATGTCTGTTCTTCCCAACTTGATCTGTAGACTCAATGCAATTCCTGTCAAAACCCAGGCAAGTATTTTGTGGCTATCAACAAATATAAAGTTTATATGGAAATATAAATATACGCCAGAGTCAGTAGAATACTGAAGACAAACAAAGCCCAAGGACTGATACTACCTAACTTCAAGATTCAATATAAAGCTACAGTAATCAAGAGAGTGTGGTATTAGCAAAAGTATAAGCAAATAGATCAATGGAACAGAAGAGTGAGCCCAGGAATAGACTTACACAAATATAATTAATTGATCTTTGACAAAGGAACAAAGGCAATATAATGGAGAAAAGTGGTCTTTTCAACAAATAGTGTTGGAATAACTGCACATCCATGTGTAAAAAATGAATCTAAACACAGACCTTACACATTTCATCAAAATTAACTCAAAGTGGATCATAGATATAAAATGCAAAAAATATAAAACTCTTAGAAGATAGCAAAATAGAAAATCTAGATGATCTAGGATTTGGTGATGCCATTTTATATATAATACCAAAGGCACAATCCATTCAATAAACAATTGATATGTTGGATTCATTAAAATAATAACCTGCTCTGTGAAAGACACTTTCAAAAGAATGAGAATACAAGCCAGAGACTGGCAGAAAATCTTTGCAGAAGACATATCTCACAAAGAATTGTTATCTAAAATATAAAGAACTCTTAAAACTCAACAGTAAGAAAATAATCAGATTTAAAAATAGGCAAAGGATATGAACAGACACCTAAACCACAGAGATATAGAAATGGCAAATAGCATGTGAAGAGATACTCAACACTATATGTCATCAGAGAATGAGATACCACCTGTTAGAAGGATTAAAATCCAAAATACAAATAACACATATGCTGTCAAGGATATAGACCAGCAGGAATTCTCATCCATGGCTTGTGGAAATGCATAATGGTAGAGCCACTTTGGAAGACAATTTGGCAATTTCTTATGAAACTAAACATATTCGTACCATACAATCCAGTAATTGCACTCCCTGGTATTTATCTAAGTTAGTTGAAAACTTATATCCACACAAAAACATGCACACCAATGTTTGTAGCAGCTTTATTCATAATTGCCAAAACTTGGAAGGAACCAAGGTATCCTTCAGTAGTTGAATGGATAAATAAACTGTGATACAGCCAGACAATGAAATTTTATTCAGAGCTAGAGAGGAATGAGCTATCAAACCATGAAAAGACATGAAGGAACCTTGAATATACATTCCTGGAATGAAACCGATCTGAAAAGACTACATTCTGTGTGATTACAAATATATGGCATTCTAGAAAAGACAAAGCTATAAATACATTTAAAAGACTGGTGGTTGCCAGGGGCTGGGGAGAAGGGAGGGGGAAAAGGTGAAGCGCAGGGGATTTTCAGGGACTGGACATTCATCTGTATCATGCTATAATGGTGGACACAAGTCATTATACATTTGTCCAAACCCATAGAATGTACAACACCAAGAGTGAACCCTAATGTAAACTATGAATTTCGCATGATAATATGTCAATGTAAGTTCAGCCGTTGTAACAAATGTATCATTTTGATGAGGAATATTGATAGTGGGGAAGTCTATCAATAGATAGACTTGAGGTGAAGTGTGAGACAGTGTGAAGCAGGGGGTATATGGAAACTCTCTGTGCTTTCCTCTTAATTTTGCTATGAACCTAAAACTGTCCTAAAAAATAAATTCCATTTAAAAAATAAAAAAATAATAGGAACCTTGTAGTATATCTTTATAATTCCTTCAAATAAGTAGAAATTCCTCACACTCCATGTTCTAACACATTAATGTCTCTAACACATTTTCACTGTGTCACAAGTAGGGATTTGTTCAATTAGTTACTAACATATTAACATTTCTGAGTGATTTGATTTCTGTAAATTTGAAGCAAATTAAAGCTTTCTCTGTTTTAATCTAAGCCTAATATCCTAAATCTAACATTATGACATATATTTGGTAGAGAAAGATAAGTGTAAAGTTACAGTTAGTGAATAGAATTATATATAACTGAAGTTACATTACTAATCCAGTGATTAAGAATTATTTCTTAATTCTTTCATTCTCCACAAATATGAGAGTTACCATACATACTGTAGATGTTCATCACCAATAACCATGTTGCCTCCCCTTCTGGACAGGTAGAAAACTGCATTTTTTGGCACTTTGGCAGTCAGTGATCTTCAAAAGTAGGAAAAATGCAAAGAGATACATTCAGACACATTATTCTAAAAATGTTAAAAGACAAAGAGAATGAATCCTAGGGAACTACTGATTTAAAAGTCAATTACACAAAACATTATGCATTCAGTGGTATTGTTGGTCCTATAACAAATAGCAATGCAGTATATTTGGTAACAACAGCATAAGACAGTGGGTGGGAATAAAGCTGTATCAGAGTAAAGAAATAATACAAGATGGTAACTTGAATCTACAGAATTAAATGAATAAATAAATAAGTGGTAAATAATAAGGTTAATAAAACAAACTCCATAAATGTAAACATGTTCTCCTTTCTTCTCTAAGCTTTTTTAAAGACATAAACTTATATAAAGTAATAAATATAGCAATGTATCATTGGGTTTGTGATGTTTATAAATGTAATATGTATAATAGTAATAACACAAAAAGGGTAAAGAGGGAATAGAGCTATATAGAAGTAACATTTTAATACCTCACTGGAATTGAGTTAATATAAACTTAATGTAGTTTCTGATAACTGAAGGTGTATATGTAGACCTAGAGCAACCACTATGAAAATAACTTAAAAAAATACAGTGAAAAAATAATCAAAAGAATTAAAATGTTACCCTAGAAAATAATCTCTTAATGAAAAATAAAGCAATAATGGAGGAATAGAGGAGCAAAAATAGATGTAATGCATATATAAAACAAGAAGTAAAGTAGTGGCGGGTATAAAATCCAACTATATCCATTATAATAGTAAATGTGAATGGATTAAAATCCAATCAAAATACAAATATTTTCACATAGGATTTAAAAATATTATCTATCAACTGTTTACAGGAGACACACTTTAGATTCAAAGATACAAATAGATTGAAAGCAAAGGATGGAAAATGAAATGCAAACAGCAACTGTAAAAAAGGTGGAATGCCTGTACTATTATCAAAAAAAGTAGATTTTAAAACAGAAAATGGTACAAGATATAAAGAGGGATGTTTTTTTGTTTGCTTTTGTTTGTTTTTTGCGGTATGCGGGCCTCTCACTGCTGTGGCCTCTCCCTGCTGTGGCCTCTCCCGTTGCGAAGCACAGGCTCCGGACATGCAGGCTCAGCGGCCATGGCTCACGGGCGCAACCGCTCCGCGGCATGTGGGATCTTCCCGGACCGGGGCACGAACCCATGTCCCCTGCATCGGCAGGCGGACTCTCAACCACTGCGCCACCGGGGAAGCCCAAGAGAGATGTTTTTAAACAATAAAAGTGTTAATCCATTATAAAAATATAACAGTTATATAACACAACAGAGCCCCAAAATGCATGAAGCAAATGCTGATAGTATCGAATGAGAACTAGATAATTCAACAATAACAATTATAAACTTCAATACTGCATTTTCACTATTGTATAGAACTGGGGAAAAAAATCAATTAGGTCCATATCAGCACCATCTTGGTCCGATCTACAGTTTTATTTTCCCTTTTATCTATCCCTGCTAGAATCCTGCCTCACATATATTGTTCAGATTTCTGATATTAGTTAGCAAAATATAGAAATTCTCCTCAGACTTTGAAATTGTTCCTTAGGGCATTAGAGAACTGGTTCTGATTTACGGATGGATACGAAAATATGTGGTATGATTGGGCAAGATATAGTGTGTGTATTTTGCAAGGAAAATATCTTAAGTAAAGTAACTTTTATGTCTTCATACAAGATAAGATTAGTGTTAGTAGGGAAAAAGGAGATGCTTCTGTGTTTAATATGTGTAGACTCATCTGAATTCATCAAGATGAATCAAGATGAATGTTACATAGTACACCTGGAAAGGTTGTGAATTCACCTTACATTGTAATTCAGTACTTACATCAAACTTTTATTGTCTGTTTTTGATTTTGTTGTTTTTCAGTAAGGCTTTCAAATGATGGAAGATCTTGTACGGTAACCATTAAAAAAAAATGCTAGTCCTCAGAATTTGCCCAGAGCTGAGAGGCTAAAATTTATAACTTGTCATTTTATTCCTTTAATTAATCAAGTTTTATCACAAACAGCCATCTTATTTCAATTCTGGTAAAAAATACTGCATCATTCATAGATCGTTGTCAGAGCAAAAATTAAAAACAATTCTGGGTATTTTAAATAGGAAAGAAATTAAAACAGGCTTTTTGGTGTTTACAAAATTAGTGGGAGTTCTGAAAGAGAAAGTTCTAGACTGGATCTTCTAAGAATGACTCACAAAATAACACAGAATTGCTCGATGGGGCTTCCATTAGAGCTATGTCTAGTACCAGAAGCTGCAGTCATTCCATATACAACTGCCTTTCCCATCTGGGAAGCTAGAGTGGACACTGGAATGAACACTGCTACAGAATAACTCAGGTTTCCCCAATATTACTTGCCAGACATATCAGCCAGGAGTTGTAGGAAAATGTCTTGGGACTTGACTTTATGTTCCAAATCTCATAGGAGGATATCTACTTGTTGGAAAATAATTAAAAGAGATGCAAGTGAGTCAAAAAATGTAATTTATTTCCAATCTCTCCCAATAGATAAAAACTAGTATGGAGGGCAACTCTATGCCTAATCCAGAATATCCAGGAAATAAATGGAATCTGTATATCATGGTAATTTTATTCCCATGTAATTCATTTAAAAAATACATGAATTATAATTTCTTTAATGGTCATTTCTTTTGCTTCTGAAACTCATATGTCCAGACAATTTCCCCCACAGAATTTGGTCATGTATGATATATATTTATAATTTAACTTTATAAATATATATTTATAATCAAACTTTGTATTGATTATGCATTTATATTTCTTTGCAACAAATTTGTGCATATAGAATAAATTTTAAGATATATGCATTACCATGTTGCTTTATAGTGTCATACTGAATAATTATTCTGAATTAAGTTATCATTATAGTTGCTGCTGAGTTCATATTTAATCCAAGCAACAAAGTACATTTTTACTTTGAAATATAATTATCAAATAAAATGATATTATATAAGGGAAGCAGTTATAATAGAGTAGATATATATTTTTAAAGACTATTTTATGTACTGATGATTTGGTAATTTTAAATGTTAGAGTAAAAAATTATTCAGTGATTCTTAATAACAAAATGAAAAGAAGGTATGGGCACTTTTATGAGTAGGGCTTATGGAAGATGCATTAATGATTGTTGTTAGGTACATTATTTCAGTAAAATCCGCAACAGTGGAATCCCAACATATTCTTATTAAATTAATCTAAATCCAACAAACTCATGATGAGAATGAATAAAAGTGAGGAGAAATAGTCCAGGAATGACAAAAACAAGGAGTCTTGTTCTAGAGGGAAATTCATATTTCAATAAACTTGTGGGAAAAATTATGAAAATATGCCTCCTATGACTCAGAAAAAATGTTTAAGAAAATACATTGCCTCTTATTTGAAAATGCAGTTATATTTTGGATTTAAATATGGATTTTTTAACCACTTCCTCTTTTAAATATGTAGCACAGATACAGGTGAATAAAAGTGTTCATCAAGTTTTTCTCACTAATAGTGAAGAATAGTGAATTTTCACTACTTTTCACTAATAGTGAAAATTCAGAAAGGATATATGTGAGCAGTTTGTTATTTCCCCACATGCCTTTTATGAATTTTGAATATTCAGATACTGACATGGAGAGATACTGTCTTAATCATCATCATGCATTTGCTATCTGATTGACATAATTTGCTGACACCTGCAACTTTATTTGCTTTGTCTCATTGTCTTTGACTTTTGAGTCTTTGACTAAGAGACATGCTTTGTCTCTTAGTCAAAAACTCATTGCTTTGTCTCATAGGAACAATGCATCATTTTACAACAGAGGATAGAACAGAGAAGTGCATTAACATAAAGTCTCTTTACCTCTCATGACCATGGAGAATAGAAGAGTGTTTGCAAAATAAAAAAATGGATTTATGCTGATTTTCA
This sequence comes from Orcinus orca, assembly GCF_937001465.1. Taxonomy (NCBI): domain Eukaryota; kingdom Metazoa; phylum Chordata; class Mammalia; order Artiodactyla; family Delphinidae; genus Orcinus; species Orcinus orca. The sequence continues at coordinate 149,836,998 of NC_064560.1, forward strand.
CAATAAAACCCTTTTCATTTTATGGCTTACAGTCATATTGTACCCAGGAAAGCATTTTTAGAAAATAGAGTAGATTGAATTCATGTCAAGAACACTAGATGATACAGACTTCTCAAAGCCAAAGACTAAAGGAAAGAAAATCTCATTAAGTATGTTTTTCATCAGAGATTAATGGATATCTAGGTTTTTCAATGTACTTCTTAATCTCAAGAAAATCACTAGACAAATTTCTATTTTGTTTTAGTGTTAAGATTTGCTGCCAGTTTCTAGACTAGATCAGGAAATTCTTATCTCTGGAATACAGTAGTTTTAATATTTTAATTGTTCTGTGAAAGTGAGAACAAAATTTAATTCAGGAATTACCGAAAGAATACTTTCTGTTTTGATCTATCTATAAAATTTCCCTTCTGTTTATAAGTATACTGCTAGTTTTGGCACATGAGCAAATATAGTTCAGTTCTATAGTCTTTTAATCTTGAAAATGGACTTTCAAAACATGTAGCCGATAAAAGCTTCGCTGTGTAGCCTAACACATAATCACCTGATCTATTGACAGAGACATAGAAGTAGAATTGGAATAGCAATTTTTAGGGTTAATTTGGTTTCTGGTAAATGATGAAAATTATAACTAGGTATTTTTATGGCTATTTTAAGAATACAGTTGTATCAGATTGAAAAAAAATTCTTCACCCATGTACAATGCAAATACCTTAGTATCCTAATAAAAGAAATGGTCACATCTTCTTTATTTAGAATAACAAGTACTTTTTTTCCAGATTCAAAATGGAATTTGATGGGTATCTATACAAATCACACAGTATTAATGCACTCAGGTGCATGTCCAAGAGTCAGAGTGAAGCTATTTCCATCTTTCACCCTTTTTCTCTTACTTCATTTCTCTGTCTCTCTGTCTCTTTTTGTCACCCTTTGTCAGTCGCTGTTAGATCTCCTGAGAGCAGGTGAGGGGATTAAGAAGAGATGGGGTCAGGAGGGTGGTGTACAAGCACACACACACTTTATTTCCCATCAAAACTTTTTATAGATTACAGTAGGCAATACATGTTTTTGTTACACAAGACAGAATCATCAGACAGTATTTCCTTAGTGTTGAAGTTATAGTACAAAACATTCTGCGAACCCGAATATAAACATGCGTGAGAACAGACTGTGATTACCGAAACATGCCAAGGACAAACTATAGTTAGAGAAACCGCAAGCAACCTCACGGGCCAAGACTCATATCTTCTCTAATAACTCTTTCGGGTCCTGTCAAGAATTAAGCAGGACTTTGCCATGCTTTAAGCTGCAAGAACTGTGTCAGCTTGCAGTTTGTTCCCGACAGCCCTTCATGGTTTTCTTATATGATTTATAACAAAGTATATTTGAAAAATAAGGGATGGCATATAAAAATTCAAAAAAAATATAAAAAGTATATATGTTTAAAAATGTCTCCCCATCCCAGACCCCAAATTTGAAACTTGGCTCATCTTTTTACTTCCCTCCCCCAGGAAGTAACTGCTGATAAACACCTGTCATACAAAGTTCCAAAATATTTAACTGAAAATACCAGTATACCTGTGTGTATTTATTGATATGTTTTAGTACATGTAACTGGCTTATTCCACCCATCTTTCCACTCATTTCTTTAAATGTTTGATATCCACAAACATATATACATTAATATGTATTAAGCTATAAAGATATATATAAGATATGTATTGTCCATAGCCATGATTATTTTCTTAAGACATATGTACAGAGGGTAAAATTCATAGATTAAAGTGTACACATATTTTTACAGATTTATATATTATAAAATATCTTCCCTACAACAGAAATGTGAACAATTTGTTTTCTCACCAATGTTTAGAGGAGTACCTCCTATTCCCTACCCACACATCGACAATATTATTATAAGAAATCCTGTGATCTTAATGTAATATATCTTTGGTAATATCTATTGGAAGAAGACATTTTCCTTACTATCTGGCCTGGAAAAATTTGTGTTAGTTTTCTCAGAATCTAAAGAGGTATTTTTCCTTGGTTTTTTGTTTTACTCCTGCAGCTCAGTAGAGTGTAACTATTTGGATAAAATGTGTGCACATTCAAATAATTGGACTTTTCTCTTGCAATACTTCCCAAGGTGGTGAAAATATAGAAATGAACTTTCTTCCTGCTTTACTATCTGTTAGAGACAAAATGTCTTTTACCAGCTATTGAATTGCTAAACATTTTTGTTTAAATACACAAAAGCAATTAGTCATTAATGTATGCCTTTCTGGTCTTAGAGATAACTTTTGTAGCAAGGACAGAATCAAATTTATTTACTCTTGTCATCATTTGCATTATTTTATCTGGAGATGTGCTCTTTCAAACTATTGTTTTAACACCTTGGTACATTTTATTGTAGAATTGGTTTGGAAAAGAGTGAGACAAAAAGAATGTAACACTCATAATTTAATAGAATCATTGGTAGATTGATTTAGTGCTATGTTGACATTATCCCTATTTTAAAAAAATACTGTTATTTCAAATTCATCAGTAAAAGTAGCAATACAGTAATTCATTTATGCCTGCAACATGTACGTAAAAATCATTTAACATAAACGTGAGAGACAATTTCATCTGAAGAAAATCATTAATATTTTAAAAAATCGATATTACACTATGATTTATTCCTTAATAGCAAAAGTATTAGTAACATGCTTAGTAATTATTATTATTCCATTAAAATTGGTATTTTAAAAATTTAAAGCTGAGCATCATAGAATTGTGAATATTATGATTCACAGTGAGATAGTACCATGATAACATAGTATATTTCCATTACTACATTTCCAAAGATTTCAAATTCAATTTTCTGCATAACTTTGAGATTCTAATTTTTATTATTTTGTGTCATAAAGTGCTTTACTTGAATGAGTTTTTTTTAAACACTTCATGAACTTAAACCTCCCTTCAGAATTCTGGAGTACAGGTTTTTGCCTCCTTAGGTAGGTTTATTCCTAGGTATTTTATTCTTTTTGATGTGACGGTAAATGAGATTGTTTCCTTAATTTCTCTTTCTGATCTTTCATTTTTAGTGTAGAGAAATGCAAGAGATTTCTGTGTATTAATTTTGTATCCTGCAACCTTACCGAATTCATTAATGAGCTCTAGTAGTTTTCTGGTAGCATCTTTAGGATTTTCTATGTATAGTACCGTGTCATTGGCAAACAGTGACAGTTTTAACTTCTTTTCCAGTTTGGATTCTTTTAATACTTTTTCTTTTCTGATTGCCATGGCTAGGACTTCCAAAATTGTGTTTAATAAAAGTGGCAAGATTAGACATCCTTGTCTTGGTCCTGATCTTGGAGGAAATGTTTTCAGTTTTTCACCATTGAGAATGATGTTTGCTGTGGGTTTGTCATATATGGCCTTTATTATGTTGAGGTGGGTTCCCTCTAGGCCCACTTTCTGGAGAGTTTTTTAAATAGGTATTGAATTTTGTCAAAAGCTTTTTCTTTATCTATTGAGATGATCATATGATTTTTATTCTTCAGTTTGTTAATGTGGTGTATCACACTGATTGATTGGCATATATTGAAGAATCCTTGCATCCTTGGGATAAATCCCACTTGATCATGGTGTATGATCCTTTTAAGGTATTGCTGGATTTGGTTTGCTAGCGTCTTGTTGAGGATTTTTGCGTCTATATTCATCAGTGATATTGACCAGTAATTTTCTTTTTGTGTGGTATCTCTATCTGGTTTTGGTATTGTGTGATGGTGGCTTCATAGAATGAGTTTGGGAGTATTCCTTCCTCTGCAGTTTTTTGCGAGAGTTTCCAAAGGGTAAGTGTTAACCCTTCTCTAAATATTTGATAGAATTTGCCTGTGAACACATCTGGTCCTGGACTTTTGTTTGTTGAAAGATTTTTAATCACAGTTTCAACTTCAGTACTTGTGATTGGACTGTTCATATTTTCTATTTCTTCCCAGAATTCCAAAAACAATAATTCCAGACTTTTCTGGAGACTTCATAAAGATGATAGACATTTATCTACAGAATGACATTTTGAGAGTTTCCAAGAAGGCTCCCCTGTACCATGCAGTGCTCTAAATGCATTCTAAAAAGAATTTGCTTTGTCATCAGAATTTTTACTTTGTGTAACATCTGAAAAAAATTGCTTTAATTTATGAAATATATCTAAACCCAAAACCTCAGTAAACTCTCTTTCTTGACCATCTTGTGCCTGGCCTTCTTTTAGTGAAGAAGGTAGCTTATTAAATGAATTCAGAAAAAATTCTAATACTAGCGTTTGTTCGGGTTTGGCAGAAAAGCTGACTGCTTGAGATTTCTTTTTATTTTCCCCCCATTAAAAATATATAGCATGTGCATTTGTCTTCTCTCGGTATCTTCCTGAGTTTGTTTATTGTTGGTGTGTATATATGCGTGCATATATGTGTGTGGAGCGGCACTAGCAGAGAAACTAACCATGCTATTGAAAAAATTTAGATTTTCTCACCCACGCTTCTCTGGAAGGCCACAATGTTAATATTCACTCTCGACTTTTTGTTGTTTTTCCAGGATGTAAAAATGACTGGTAATATGTTGGCTAATTTATATAATCTTTGTGCATTGTGTGATTCATCCCTGCTGAGACCAGTAAATCCATTACAAACAAGGCTAGGCTCACCTCTAGACAGTTATTATACCCCTTTGCCAAATAGCAAGTTAGGGAAACTGGAGAGTGAGGAAGAAATAAAAAGTTGTTTTACCAATGCAGTTTATTCCTGTGCATGAAAAAATCAGGAAATAGATATCAGGATGAAGAGGGCTTTGACATACCACAGTTCATTAATGATCATAATTTTGTGATTCTGAGTCATATGCCTGCCCTGAGTCACTCATGACAAAAAAATTAGTAAATGATAAAATAGTGTATAATGTTTATACTTCACTGCAGTATCAGGCAAGCATCTAAAATAGATCTCATCCATCACTCAGATGTTCTAAAATTGGATGGAAGGAAATTAATGTTTATTTGATCATTTATTATTTGTGAGTTAAAATGCTAAGTAATAGGGAAGCTACCACCCTCACATTTTACATAAGACAAACACACATTTTATATGAACTATTTAAAGACATTACATTCTCACTATTTAACTTGCTGATACTTTTTGCAAATACAACTTTTTAATCAGAGAGACATGATTTTCCCATTTGATATACATGCTGGTTTCAGTGTACAGTGGAAACAAATGAGAAATAAAAGTCATTTTTAGGCCCCTTTGGATAACAAGCATAGATAGTGAAGGAAGTGAATGAAAAGTGCTCCTAGCCCTGAAATAAGTAAAATTTTGGTTAAAGTAAAATCACAGTAATATCACATTCAGGCCTTCAATACCTATATATGTACATGATTAAATCATTTACAAAACACATATTGCAGCCAAGTATTTGTTTTGGTCTTATTCTTTTCTTTGGGTGTTCTGTTTAACTGCTCATTTTATAAAAGAAAATTCTCCCTTGGCAGTCTTTTACTTTTCTTTTGGGTTTTGAATTTCAAAACTTTACACTGTTCAAATTGTAAGGCGTCTCTTAATGACATCTGTCTTTGTATTAGTGCATATGTGTTTCACCTGCTAATTTTTTTAAAAATGATTCTTCAGATGATATTGAAAGCAATAATGCAAGGCCTGGGAGCAACTATTAGTTTGTTTTATGTACTATAAATTAGTTTGATTTTTATAGAGTTTTTTTAATGAAATTTTATAGTCTGTACTATTTATCACCTAGTTTCTTTTACTTAGAATAATTATTTTGAAATTCATTTATATTGATGCATATATCAGTAGTTCATTGCTCTGTAGTATTCCATACTTCAGGTTGTTTATGCACGTGCCTGCTGATGGACATTAGAATGTTTACCGTTGTGGAGTATTAGAAAGGAAGATGCTGTGAATACTCCTGTATAAGTCTTTGTAAGGACACACATTTTCTTTTCCTTGAGTAAATATCTAAGAGATAATGGCAGAAACATAAAAAAACTGCCATTTCCAGTGCTTTCCATGCATTTGTGTAGATCTGTATTTCCTTCTGGTATCATTTTCTTTCTGCCTGATAAGACATTCTTAAACTTTTTTTTTTATAGTGAGAGTATGTTCTTGATTAGTTCTTTCCATTTTTGTATGTCTTAAAATATACATTTCATCTTAATTTTGGAAGATACTACAAAGGGTATAAATTTTACATTGTCAGGGTTTGTCTTTTCTTTCAGTACTTAAAAGATGTTGCTCTACTATTTTCTCACTTCCAGTGTTCATGGCAAAACTCTGCTTATCATCTTTGTCTTTGTCCTATATGAAATATGTCTTTTTTTCCTCTGGCTGCTTTTAAGGTTTTCTCTTTACAGTGGTTTGGAAAATTTTTAATTTGGTGTGCCTTGGTGTGGCTTTTATGTATTTTTTACATTGAGCAGGATTTTGTTTCAACCCATAGAAACCTAGTTTCTGCCCCTCTCTACTCCAGTAAAGTTCTTCTTGCCAAGATCACAAATGTCCTTTTACTCCTATAGTTCATCACTTTTTATGTATCCTGCCGTCTGAGTAATGCTTGAAAAATGTAACACTTTGTCCCCTTGATATCCCATGTTCCTGATATGTTTTCCTGTTTCTCTGGCTGATCATTACTATTCAATCTCCTTTGTGGATGATGTTTTTTTTGGTTTTTTTTGAAGTTTAGTTGATTTACAATGTTGTGTTAGTTTCAGGTGTACAGTGAAGTGATTCAATTATATATATATATATATATATATATACACATATATATATATACACTTTTTCAGATGCTTTTCCCTTATAGATAATTACAAGATATTGAGTATAGTTCTCTGTGCTATATAGTAGGTCCTTGTTGGTTATCTATTTTATATATAGTAGTATGTATACGTTAATCTCAAAGTCCTAATTTATCTCCCCCATTTCCCCTTTGGTAACCATAAGTTTATTTTCTATGTCTGTGGGTCTATTTTTGTTTTGTAAATAAGTTCATTTGTATCATTTCTTTTTAGATTCCACATGTAAGCAATATCATGTGATATTTGTCTCTGTCTGACTTACTTCCTTTATTATGCCAATATCCAGGTCCATCCATGTTGCTACAAATGGCATTATTTCATTCTTTTTCATGGATGAGTAATATTCCACTGCATATACATACCACATCTTCTTTATCCATTCCTCTGTTGATGGACATTTAAGTTGCTTCCATACTTTGGCTGTTGTAAATAGTGCTGCTATGCACATTGGGGTGCATGTATCTTTTTGAATTAGAATTTTCTCTGGATATATGCTCAGGAGTGGGATTGCTGGAGCATATGGTAATTCTATTTTTAGTTTTGTAAGGAAACTCCATACTGTTCTCCATAGTGGCTGTAGCAATTTACATTCCCACCAACAGTGTAGGAAGGTTCCCTTTTCCCCCCACCCTCTCCAGCATTTATTGTTTGTAGACATTTTGATGATGGCCATTCTAACTCATGTGAGGTGATACCTCATTGCAGCTTTGATTTGCATTTCTCTAATAATTAGCGATGTTGAGCATCTTTTCCTGTGCCTGAAGGCCATCTGCCTGTCTTCTTTGGAGAAATGTGGATGATTCTTCTTCCCCCTTCCCTTCTTACACTGACTTACTCTTTCCTTTTCACCCTGATCATTCTTTCTGATCTCCATTGTCTCTTCTTGCTTCAATTGTCATTTAGATACTGATGACCATCTCAAACATCTCTGCTGAACTCCAGATACACATATCCAGTTGTTTATTGTACATTTCCACATGGGTGTTTTGCAGCATCCTCCTCAACCTGCCATCCTCTTCAAATTCTGTCACCTCTTCCTCAAACTCTGCCAATATCACACTAAGCACACTATCATCCTACTAATTTCACTATTTCACCAGTATTTTCTGTTTCTGAGTGCTGAATAAATGTGTGTAATTGCCTTTTGCCCTTAATTTTCCTTTCTGTGCTTGCCCACTGAACTACTTAATTTAATATACCTGCAAATCTTTTTATATCTGGCCTATTTACCAGCTCTAGTTTCTGTTGGTTAGCATTGTATGTGGCCATCCATAGTCTGCGAGTGACCATGAATACCTTCTATGTTACCTTGTTAATCTATTATTAATATTGCATAAAGTAAAAAATAATTTAATATGCTTTTTTTCAAATTTATCATGCTTATCATAGTAAAGGTTTTGTAAAAATTATAATCTCAGTGTCAGAAGGCATGATAATAATTCAATAATTATTTCTAGATAGTATAATTTACAGCTACACACATAGAGTACACATGGCTTAAAGTTTTCAGGATATATATGTTTCAACAAACTAATAAAATATTGTGTAGTTTTTCAAAATTCCTAGCATTTATATCATTCATCATTTATTTGCCTTTTAGCTGGACTTTGCTGTTTTATTTTTAAGTAAAGAGTTATTGTTCCATTTAAAGCCATTAACCTTACATTAATGTAAGTATCATTGCTTGCTTTTCAAATTTGATTAATTTATTCATATTCAAAATAACAGTTTATGACATTTAAAGATACTAAATCATTCATAAATTTTCTCAGCATAATCATATTTATATTGCAACAAATAGCTTGGAATGAATAGTTGTACTCCAAATTGAGTACTACTGGATTCCAACACTTTTATATTGTCATTCAAACATGTTTGTCATATTTTTGATGGTTCATGAAAATTTCCTGTCTTTTCTGCAGTTAAATAGTTGTCAAGAATAAGTTAATGTCTTCTTTCTTTGACTATTACTTTTTACAGACTCTTTTACAAATAAATTAAATTCTCATATAAGTTTTAATAATATAATAATAGCTGTAAGAAATGATAAATTTCTTCATGATTTTTCTACCTCTCAAACACCTAATTAGCTTTGAAAAATGTAATAAGAAATATTTTAGTACAGTGTTAATAGACTATTTTAAGCAATAGAAACATGCTTTAACACCACTTTTTCAAAAGGAAACTCACTGTGAACATTAAGGACTCATTTATTCTACATTGATTTGGCTAATGTATATAAGAATTGGAAGAGTCTTCATGGCAACAAAAGACTGAAACAAAACTAACGTAAATATCTTGCCTTCAAATAACTTAATAATCTAGACGTCAGGTTGAATGAGAGAGGAAACAAACATTGGTATCTATAATACATGATACATTGTTGTTAACTTGAACTCTTGGATTTGGTATAACATAAGTAAATTAAAATTAAATAATATAAAACAGAAACCTTGAATATGACATTAATATACTTTGGCATAAAGAACATATTCTGTGATAAGGGCTATATGAACAGTTAAAGATATAGGTGACACAGAAAAAAACCCCAGAATGAATTATCTCTAATTTAGTCATCACAGAAGAAATCTATGGAGTAACATTCAAGATAAACCTTCATTATCATTTTGTTAAATAAATGTTTGGTAGTAGAGGTAAGAATATATATAAATAGAGATGTGAACACAGGCAAGTACAATTCAGGAGAGACAGATATTATATGTAGATGTGAATCACTGAATAAATGGAAATAAAACAGTAAGAGCAATTTTGAGGGATACTGGGATGGATAAGTGAAATAATATTTAAAATTTGTTTGAAATTGGATAACCAACCACTAACTATTTCTGAATGTGAACACAATAAAAGTGGCAATTTTAGAGAGTCTAACTGGATAACATTGCACAAAGTTCACCAAAGCATATGAGAGTGGAAAATAAGAGAATCTGAATAAGAATATCTTAATGGTCTAAACATTAATTATAGACATGGCCTTTATGATGGATGTCCACCAATAAAAGTATGTTTGAGTGCCACTGAATCAAAAATCCATGGTATTGATTGAATGAATTTCCTTCTAGGTATCACCTCACCTGATATCAGAGCCAATCCCAAATACTCCTCCTTTAGATATATATGAACATGAATTGTCTAAGTTTTTATTTGTTGAAGGTGTGAATGATATGTATATTGCCATAAAATAATTCATATTATATTTAGTCATAGTATGTCTTACATTATAGAAAACAAAAAATCTTTGCTCATTTTTCTCAATAAAATATTAGACTTTTTTTCAACTTTTTATTTTATGTTGGAGTATAGCCAATTAACAGTGTTGTTACAGTTTCAGGTGTACAGCAAAGCGACTCAGCCACATATATGCATGTATCCATTCTCCCCCAAACTCCCCTCCTATCCAGGCTGTCACATAACATTGAGCAGAGTTTCTGTGCTATATGGTAGGTCCCTATTGGTTATATATAGCAGTGTGTATATGTCAGACTCAAACTCCCTAATTATCCCTTCCCCCCACCCTTTCCCCACTGGTAACCACAAGTTGATTCTCTAAGTCTGTGACTCTGTTTCTGTTTTGTTAATAAGTTCATTTGTATCATTTCTTTTTAGATTCCGCACCTAAGCCATTTTTTTTAACTGATAAAAAGACAAGTGAGCTGAGATGTATGCACCCTGATTAGTCAACTCATCCCTTCATCTTTGAAGAGGCTGAGCTTTGATTGCCTTGCCCTTGTCAGGCTGTGGCTACTGCATTTTCCCATTCATGTTATTACACCTATGGAAGTATCAAAAGACTCCCCAGTGAATTCTCTAAGTTTCAAATATACTTTTCTCTGCCCCTACTATGTACCCACATCCCCACCTCCTCATAATCATGAGAATCCAATACTCCCACCAGTATTATAACTTCTTTCTTGCCCTGTTGATCTTCAGGAGTTACTCAAAACCTTCGAAACCTCAGGTTCAGACTTGTGTTCTGTGACGATATTGTTGCTCTACTGGGAACAGGACCCCTAACAAGCAGAGTTCAGTTTGTAGGGCAGGAGAGCACAACTTCTACAAGTGAGTCACTAAGAGCGATAAAGAAGCCAATCTTAATTCTATCCTTCGGTTCCCAGACCATGCCTTCTATACATACAGGACATAGCACTATATATTGGATGTAGCCTTAATGAATATATAACATCCTGTGTTGTCGGCTGCATGTATAGTCTTTATCTATACAAACATGGCCACTTCATTCATGAGTCCATTTCACAGGCAATGGTATAGCCAGACATAGATGCTGGCTAGCATCCACTGGGTATGCCATCTGTCCACCATACTGTCAAGTGCCCTTATGCATTGGATCCTTCCTACTAGGTCCATCTACATGCTTCTACTCCCAAATCTCTTTTCTATGATTTTTTGTTTTGTTTCTCTGGGCTCTGACTGACCAGGCAACTGTACTACCCAGTGGCCCATATATATCTTTATAACAGGCATTATCTCCTCTCTGTGAATCAGGCCTGATTCTTCCCATGAGGCCATGGGAGCTCCATTACCCCTGCTGCAATTGTCCCTCTTAACTGAATTATCCCATAACTTAAGTTATGGAAGAGGAATAGTTGCAACAGAGGTAATGGAGCTCTAAACCAATTTTTCATGTAATTTTGGGGGCCCTCTGTAAGTGCTTGGGTCTGATTCTGACAGTATGATTTTCATCATACAATGGATTATTGATGCTCTTGCCCAAAATGGTGACTCGGTTGATCTGGCAATAACCATTTTGTGATGAATAGCCCTGTTCACATGGTCACTTAAAGTCTAATGTTCAGGTTTTCAGTCTCAATTAATGCTCAGTAGCATGCCACAAACTGGTTTTCAAATAGTGAGTAGAAACCATAAGCCCTGGCCATTTTCTAGAACTTAGAATGTCTGTGTTGTGACTATCCAATTGGGTTTTGCCAGAGACCACACACATATTCCTCATTAAACATATTTATTCCTTGTAAGATTGAACTTGATCTTTCACCACAGCTTGGACCTAACTACATAAGCCTTCCTTTATTGGAGTCTCACTCAAAATTGTGAAGTTTTATTTTTTAATTTTTATTGGAATATAGTTGATTTACAATGTTGTGTTAGTTTCAGGTGTAAAGCAAAGCGAATCAGTTATACATGTACATATATACACTCTTTTCTAGATTCTTTTCCCATATATCAACAGATCATTACATAGTATTGCATAGAGTTCCCTGTGCTATACAGTAGGTCCTTATTAGTTATCTACTTTATATATAGTAGTGTGTATATGTCAATCCAAATCTCCCAATTTATCCCTCTGCCCCACCTTTACCCCAGTAACCTGTTTCTCTTTTGTAGATAAATTCATTTGTATCATTATTTAAGATTTCACATATAAATGATATCATATGATATTTGTCTTTTTTCTGTCTGATTTACTTCACTTAGTATTGTAATCTCTAGGTTGCTGAGAAAGACATTATTTCATTCTTTTTTATGAATGAGTAACATTCCATTGTATATAAGTACCACATCTTCTTTATCCATTCATCTGTCAATGGACATTTAGGTTGCTTCTCTGTCTTGGCTGTTGTAAATCGTGCTGGTATGAACATTGGTGTACATGTATATTTTCAAATTAGTTTTCTCCAGATACAAGTCCAGGAGTGGGATTGCTGGATCATATGGTAGCTCTATTTTTAGTTTTTAAGGAAACTCCATACTGTTCTCCATAATGGTTGTACCAATTTACATTCACACCAACAGTATAGAATGGTTACCTTTTCTCCACACCCTCTCCAGTATTTACTTTTTCTAGACTTTTTGATGATGACCATTTTGACCAATATGAGGTGTCAAGATTGTGAAGTTTCTAATTCACCTGATAAATTGATGGGAAAAATATCTGCAAGTGCAGTATATGCTTTTCAAAATCCATACAGGCTCACATACTGCTATGCCTTTTAATGGTCAGAAGTGCAAGACACTAATTTGACCTTAACTTTATTTATTGATTGATTGATTAAAAATTTTTTTTTCATTTCCATTTTTTTTGAATTTTATTTTATTTATTTTTTTATACACCAGGTTCTTACTAGTCATAGATTTTATACACATCAGTGTATACATGTCATCCCAATCACCCAATTCATCACACTACCACCACCACCACCCCCTGCCACTTTCCCCCCTTGGTGTCCATAAATTTGTTCTCTACATCTGTGTCTCAATTTCTGCCCTGCAAACTGGTTCACCTGTACCATTTTTCTAGGTTCCACATATATGCATTAATATACGATATTTGTTTTTCTCTTTCTGACTTACTTCACTCTGTATGACAGTCTCTAGATCCAACCACGTCTCTACAAATGAACAAATTTCGTTCCTTTTTATGGCTGAATAATATTCCATTGTATACATGTACCACATCTTCTTTATCCATTCATCTGTCGATGGGCATTTAGGTTGCTTCTGTGTCCTGGCTATTGTAAATAGTGCTACAGTGAACATTGGGGTGCATGTGTCTTTTTGAATTATGGTTTTCTCTGGGTATATGCCCAGGAGTGGGATTGCATGGTCATATGGTAATTCTACTTTTAGCTTTTTAAGGAACTTCCATACTGTTCTCCATAGTGGCTGTATCAATTTACATACCCACCAACAGTGCAAGAGGGTTCCCTTTTCTCCACACCCTCCCCAGCATTTGTTGTTTGTAGATTTTCTGATGATGCCCATTCTAACTGGTGTGAGGTGATACCTCATTGTAGTTTTGATTTGCATTTCTCTAATAATTAGTGATGTGAAGCAGCTTTTCATGTGATTCTTGGCCATCTGTGTGTCTTCTTTGGAGAAATGTCTATTTAGGTCTTCTGCCCATTTTTGGATTGGGTTGTTTGTTCTTTTAATATTGAGCTGCATGAGCTGTTTATATATTTTGGAGATTTAATCCTTTGTCCATTGATTCATTTGCAAATATTTTCTCCCAATTTGAGGGTTGCCTTTTCATCTTGTTTATGGTTTCCTTTGCTGTGCAAAAGCTTTTAAGTTTCATTAGGTCCCATTTGTTTATTTTTGTTTTTATTTCCATTTCTCTAGGAGGTGGATCAAAAAAGATCTTGCTGTGATTTATGTCAAGGAGTGTTCTTACAATGTTTTCCTCTAAGAGATTTATAGTGTCTGGTCTTACATTTAGGTCTCTAATCCATTTTGAGTTTATTTTTGTGTATGGTGTTAGGGAGTGTTCTAATTTCACTCTTTAACATGTAGCTGTCCAGTTTCTCAGCACCGCTTATTGAAGAGACTGTCTTTTCTCCATTGTATATCCTTGCTCCTTTATCATAGATTAGTTGACCATAGGTGCGTGGGTTTATCTCTGGGCTTTCTATCTTGTTCCATTGATCTATATTTCTGTTTTTGTGCCAGTACCATATTGTCGTGATTACTGTAGCTTTGTAGTATAGTCTGAAGTCAGGGAGTCTGATTCCTCCATCTCTGCTTTTTTCCCTCATTACTGCTTTGGCAATTTGGGGTCTTTTGTGTCTCCATACAAATTTTAAGATTTTTTCTTCTAGTTCTGTGAAAAATATCACAGGTAGTTTGATAGGGATTGCATTGAATCTGTAGATTGCTTTGGGTAGTAGAGTCATTTTCACAGTATTGATTCTTCCAATCCAAGAACATGGTATATCTCTTCATCTGTTGGTATCATCTTTAATTTCTTTCATCAGTGTCTTATAGTTTTCTGCATACAGGGCTTTTGTCTCCCTAGGTAGGTTTATTCCTAGGTATTTTATTCTTTTTGTTGAAATGGTAAATGGGAGTGTTTCCTAATTTCTCTTTCAGATTTTTCATCATCAGTATATAGGAATGCGAGAGATTTCTGTGGATTAATTTTGTATCCTGCTACTTTAACAAATTCATTGACTAGCTCTATTAGTTTTCTGGTAGCATATTTAGAATTCTCTATGTATAGTGTCATGTCATCTGCAAACAGTGACAGTTTTACTTCTTCTTTTCAAATTTGTATTCCTTTTATTTCTTTTTCTTCTCTGATTGCCATGGCTAGGAATTCCAAAACTATGTTGAATAATAGTGGTGAGAGTGGACATCCTGTCTTATTCCTGTTTTTAGAGGAAATGCTTTCAGTTTTTCACCATTGAGAGTGATGTTTGCTGTGGGCTTGTCATATATGGCCTTTATTATGTTGAGGTAGGTTCCCTCTAAGCCCACTTTCTGGAGAGTTTTTTTTATCATAAATGGGTATTGAATTTTGTCAAAAGCTTTTTCTGCATCTATTGAGATGATCATATGGTTTTTATTTGTCAATTTGTTAATATGGTTATCATGTTGATTGATTTGCATGTATTGAAGAATCCTTGCATCCCTGGGATAAATCCCACTTGATCATGGTGTATGATCCTTTTAATGTGTTTTTGGATTCTGTTTGCTAGTATTTTGTTGAGGATTTTTGCATCTATATTCACCAGTGATATTGGTCTGTAATTTTAATTTTTTGTACTATCTTTGTCTGGTTTTTCTATCAGCATGATTGTGGACTCATAAAATGAGTTTGAGAGTTTTCCTTTGTCTGCAATTTTTTGCAGGAGTTTGAGAAGGATGGGTGTTAGCTCTTCTCTAAATATTTGATAGAAATCACCTGTGAAGCCATCTGGTCCTGGACGTTTGTTTGTTGAAAGATTTTTAATCACAGTTTCAATTTCATTATTTGTAATTGGTCTGTTCATATTTTCTATCTTCTTGGTTCAGTCTTGGAAGGTTGTGCATTTCTAAGAATTTGTCCATTTCTTCCAGGTTGTCCATTTTATTGGCATAGAGTTGCTTGTAGTAGTCTCTTAGGATGCTTTTTATTTCTGCTTTTTATTTATTTATGTCTGTTGTAACTTTTCCTTTTTCATTTCTAATTTTATTGATTTGAGTTCTCCCTCTTTTTCTTGATGAGTCTTTGATAAAGAGAATTATCTCAATATCAATGAGAATTGATAAAGGTTTATCAATTCTGTTTGTCTTCGCAAAGAACCAGCTTTAAGTTTGATTGATCTTTGCTATTGTTTTCTTTGTTTCTATTTCATTTATTTCTGCTCTGATCTTTATGATTTCTTTCCTTCTGCTAACTTTGGGTTTTGTTTGTTCTTCTTTCTCTAATTCCTTTAGGTGTAAGTTTAGATTGTTTATTTGAGATTTTTCTTATTTTTTGAGGTAGGCTTGTACAGCTATAAACTTCACTCTTGAACTGCTTTTGCTGCATCTCACAGGTTTTGGATCATCATGTTTTCATTGTCATTTGTCTCTAGGTATTTTTTGATTTCCTCTTTGATTTCTTCAGTGATCTCTTGGTTACTTAGTAACATATTATTTAGCCTCCATGTGTTTGTGTTTTTTCTCCCCCTGTAATTCATTTCGAATCTCATAGCATTGTGGTCAGAAAAGATACTTGATATGATTTCAATTTTCTTAAATTTACTGAAGCTTGATTTGTGACCCAAGATGTGACCTATCCTGGAGAATGTTTCCTGCGCACTTGAGAAGAAAGTGTAATCTGCTGTTTTTGGATGGAATGTCCTATAAGTATCAATTAAATCTATCTGGTCTATTGTGTCATTTAAAGCTTCTGTTTCCTTATTTGTTTTCACTTTGGATGATCTGTCCATTGGTGTGAGGTGTTAACGTCCCCCATTATTACTGTATTACTGTCGATTTCCTCTTTTATGGCTGCTGGCAGTTGCCTTATGTATTGAGGCGCTCCTGTGTTGGGTGCATATATATTAATAATTATTATGTCTTCTTCTTGGGTTGATCCCTTGTTCATTATGTAGTGTTCTTCCTTGTCTCTTGTAACATTCTTTGTTTTAATGTCTATTTTATCTGATATGAGTATTGCTACTACAGCTTTCTTTTGATTTCCATTTGCATGGAGTATCTTTTTCCATCTCTTCACTTTCAGTCTGTATGTGTCCCTTGGTCTGAAGTGGGTCTCTTGTAGACAGTATGTATACGGGTCTTGTTTTTGTATCCATTCAGCAAGCCTGTGTCTTTTGGTTGGAGCATTTAATCCATTCATGTTTAAGGTAATTATCGATATGTATGTTCCTATGATCATTTTCTTAATTGTTTTGGGTTTGTTTTTGTAGGTCCTTTACTTCTCTTGTGTTTCCCACTTAGAGAATTTCCTTTAGCATTTGTTATAGAGCTGGTTTGGTGGTGCTGAATTCTCTTAGCTTTTGCTTGTCTGTAAAGCTTTTGATTTCTCCATCGAATCTGAATGAGATCCTTGCTGGGTAGAGTAATCTTGGTTGTAGGTTCTTCCCTTTCATCACTTTAAGTATATCATACCACTCCCTTCTGGCTTGTAGAGTTTCTGCTGAGAAATCAGCTGTTAACCTTATGGGAGTTCCCTTGTATGTTATTTTTTGTTTTTCCCTTGTTGCTTTCAATAATTTTCTTTGTCTTTAATTTTTGCCAATTTGATTACTATGTGTCTTGGTGTGCTTCTCCTTGGGTTTATCCTGCCTGGGACTCGCTGTGCTTCCTAGACTTGGGTGGCTATTTCCTTTCCCATGTTAGGGAAATTTTCGACTATAATCTCTTCAAATATTTTCTCTGGTCCTTTCTCTCTCTCTTCTCCTTCTGGGACCTCTATGATGCGAATGTTGTTGTGTTTAATGTTGTCCTAGAGGTCTCTTAGGCTGTCTGTATTTCTTTTCATTCTTTTTTCTTTATTCTGTTCCACAGCAGTGAATTCCACCATTCTATCTTCCAGGTCACTTATCCATTCTTCTGTCTCAGTTATTCTGCTGTTGATTCCTTCTAGTGTAGTTTTCATTTCAGTTATTGTATTGTTCATCTCTGTTTGTTTGTTCTTTAATTCTTCTAGGTCTTTGTTAAACATTTCTTGCATCTTCTCGATCTTTGCCTCCATCCTTTTTCTGAGGTCCTGGATCATCTTCACTATCATTATTCTGAATTCTTTTTCTGGAAGGTTGTCTATCTCCACTTCATTTAGTTATTTTTCTGGGGTTTTATCTTGTTCCTTCATCTGGTACCTAGCCCTCTGTCTTTTCATCTTGTCTATCTTTCTGTGAGTGTGGTTTTTGTTCCACAGGCTGCAGGATTGTAGCTCGTCTTGCTTTTGCTGTCTGCCCTCTGGTGGATGAGCCTATCTAAGAGGCTTGTGCAAGTTTCCTCAACCTTAACTTTAGTGGAGATGTTTACCACAAGAACTTACTGTATATTTCAAATAAGAGGTATTATTGTAGAAAGGATCAAGTGAAGGCTCTAAAAATGCCCTTTGCAGCCAAGATATTAAATCAGATGCTAGATAAATATTGCAAAAAACATTTTTGAAAGGGCCTTCATTTTCTCTGCATTTTAAGGGATCATGCCAGAATTATCAGTACCAGTTCCAGGTTCCTTGCTAGGAGATTACATTCTTAAATCCTATGTAAATAATCTTATCAGTGTTTAATATTAATCATAATTCCACTTATGGCATTATATCAGAAAACATGCAAACTAATATACAAACAAGGAAATAAGTTGGCAGAAAGAAACATAAGCAAGCATTTATACTGTAAATGTATTCATTAATTCATCACAATATTTTATATCACACAAAAATACCCAAATTGGGATTTAAGTTAAAGAAACTATTTCTGTTTTAACATATATAAAATATTAATCATGTAGGGAAATTTTAAAAGTAGAACATATATAATAACATATATAGACTAATATGAAATATTGAAAATTCATACCTATAATGTCTCAAAGGACAAGTGTCAAAATGTGAATGCAGATATGTTTATGTATTTTATATTATAATTTCTGTTTATCATTGGCTTTTATCTATTCTGTTCATAAAATATTCAATATTTCTAGAAAAATAAGATATAAACTGCAAACTCTTACACAAATATAATTCATTAATGCTTTAAAGAGTCAAGGCTAAACTATTTTTGTTAAAATATGTCATATTCAAAAATTGTCCAAAGTGCATCTTAAATCAGTTTGTGTTTAATAGGATGTATTAGTACATAATTGCATAGAACAGCTCTAAAAACATTTGAAAAAACACCCCCAAATTTTATTTACTTATCCTAATTATAAAAAGGATTCAACATTTGGTTTTAGTACAACTTGATATATATCCAGTTACCCATTCATTAATTTTCTTTATGCTTACTAACCTCAATATATTCTTTTTTATACTATTAGATAAAAAATTTCACCTATTATTAGAGAGCCTCAGGTGAAGAAATACAACTCAGTCAGAAGAAAGTATAGATAGTGCATACTATTTATTTAAAAAAAAAGTTTAAAAGCTTTCAATAAAAATTCAGTACAGCATCAGGTTTATCAGTGATTGAATTAAATGCTCAGAACTTTAAGGTAATGGTCACATTATCTGTAGAAAGGTTCAGCATAGAATATCATTAGATTATCCATCCTTCAAAGAAGGCAACCCAACTTCCAGCATTCTTCTAGTAATGTAGAGAAGCAATTATTCCCAAGTGCTAATGAGGGTTAGCCTTTACTACTTTCAGTACGCTTATAGAAGGAGTTCACTCTCTTGACTATCCTCTCAGTTATATTAGTTACATGACAGTAATTTGAAAAGACAAAGTGAATATCTTATTAAATTTAACGTAGTGCTGTAATTGTTAAATTGGCTTTATAAAGTGGCCAGATGGCAGGATTTTCTTAAAGTGATAGGCAAGTAACTGAAATGACCATAAAAATGAAAGGAAGTGAAGTCACGTATGGTAAAAGGAGTCAGGTTGGGTGTGAAGATTCAAGGTCATGTGGTCTTATATGCAAAAGATACAGCTACATTCAATGAAGACCATACTAAGATGAGTAAAAGTTTAGGTAAAACAATTTAAAAGAGGCTAGATTCAACAAGCTTCAGTAGGTTCAGATCAAGATGTAGCAATGGTTTCTAGTAAGGTTGCTGAATAGTTGAAGAAAATTTTCCCAGGTCACACCGAGTACTAAAAGGACTATACAAATAATAAGGAGGAGGTAGAGTCCTGGGATTAGGGAAATTATCTTCATTTACTCAGAAAATTTCCCCTGAGAGTTAGGAGTTGTCAAAGTTATTTACTCCTGGAAAATACTAAAGTCTGTTTATATACAGTATGGGACTCTGAGATGATTCCCTCTCTTGAGGTAGTAGAGAAGGCCAAGGCCTAGGCAAAACTTAGGACCTTGGCAGTAATAAAGAAGCAGGAAAGAGATTAAAAATGTTAATTAACCTGAGCAAACTCATAATTTTACTCCAAGAAAAGTACAGAGCTTTCTCTCTGCCCTGCTCTCTTTCTGTTGCCTTACTTTTCTTCCAGAAACCCTTTAAAAATAAGATAGATCTTCATGACTCAGGAATCTGAGCCATCTTAATTATATTCTTTTCCCCATCAATTTATATTGTTTAGAGTTTAGATCATGGGTCAGCAAACATTTTCTGTAAAGCATTAGATTGTAAATATTTTGGATTTAACAGGCCAATAGGGTTAAAACTACTCAACTCTGCACATGTAACATAAAAGCAGCCATGACAGTACGTAAATGAACGGGCATGGCTGTCTTCCAATAAAACTTCCTTTACAGAAATAGGTTACAGGATTTAGTGTAGGAATCATAGTCTGAAGTCCCTTAGTATCATTAGGTATGGACTAAACTGTCATAATAAAGAGATCCCCCAATACAGTAACTTATTCAAGATGCACATTCACTTATCTTCTACATAAATTTCCAGAGTTAAACAGTTTGGGGCTAATCCAGAGCCCATGCCATCCTTAAATCTGAGTCAGTCACAGCCTCCCTCTCACTCTGATCTGGATTTGGCTCCTCCAAGTCCAGTTATTTACAAATTAATCCTTTGTGTGCCTTGCACCTGATATGTGATGATGGAGAAGAAACAGGATATACACCAAAACAGAGAAGTAAAACATAAGTAAAAACAAGAAGCAAAATATAAATAAAAATAAAACAAAAAATCTTCACCTTTAGAAAAGAGAAAGCTTTAAAATAGTTGCCATTAGCTGATAACATACGGAGCAGAACCGTGAGGCCCTTCTGCCATGGATGTAGAGTTAAGTTCCTTTTTGAGATCCGAGTTCCGCTCTCTGGGAGGAACTTTCTTGTTCATTGTCCTTTGTAATCCTAGACTTTCCATCTGGATAAATCTTCCTTTTCTACTATTTCACATATCACATATGAGTTGGACATTAGACCTCCTTTGCCATATTACACATCTCACACTTTTGTGGATTTGCAGCCTGAGGGTATTTTAGAGGTGGAACGATTGGGTTTTACATACCAACTTTCTGATATGGTTGGCAATATAATTCTTTTAAAAATTCAGAAACTTTCCAGTCTATTTGTTTTCACTTCATTGTTTGTGAATGTAAACACCATAGCTCAAGACTTATTTGAGCATAGATTTTAAGCCAACATTTTCACCATCTCTGTCTTCAAGTCAGCACTACTAAGCACCCAGTTAAAGACAATACTGTGGGGCTACATTTGTCTAAGTGCTCTGTGTTCAGAAAATCTGTGAACTAATATGTGCCAAATGGGGAAATTGCCCTCAGAAGAACTGAATGTGTTCTGCTCTGGTTCTGTCCTCCTTTTTGAGGGTAGCAGATGGGACTCAGACCTGCCCCCTGGGTTCAGATACAAAAGCTGTGCTTAGAGAATGATCAAGCCACCCCACCTGGGCTGGCATGCTTACTTCCTAATGGTTACATGAGAGAGCAATAAATGGCTCTTTTGTTTAAACCACTAAATTTTTAGGTCTATTTTTACAGCCACCTAGCCTCTGCCTTAACAACAGAGACATAGGGTCTATTGTTTTATAATTTCTCAACCAGCCAATTGGTTAATAATCTGTTCACTTAATATAAATAGAACTTCAAACTGTATTAGTAATAATCCAGGGCTAGAGATGCCAAGGGTATAATGTCAGAAATACAGACAAAAAAAGTAGTCTGCTATATTTGCTTATAATGTTTATAGTACAAAAATAATATGCTTCTTTTCCAAATGGCCTTTTTATATGTCACTCTCTCAATTTTCAACAGAATTCTTCTGAAAGCACTGTAATGAGTCAGAAGTTTGTGCAAAATGTAAGTAATTCAATCCTCTTTAAAATAAAAGGATGCATATCCATCTACCTCTAATATTCTCTAAAAATTGATTGAAGTCACAAACTATATATACAGGCACAACATGAAAGAAACCTATGTTCAAGTTGTGTGCATGTGAATATCAATATCTGTTAAAATCATATCTTATTGGTGATGACCATACTAATATTTACAACTAATTTTGTTGAGTATTTTCTATATGCCATATTCTGTAGTAAATAATTAGAAGATAATTTAGAAAGAGACTAAGTTCAAGCTCACACAGCTAGAAAGAGGCAGAGCTGTGATTTAACTTTTTACCATTTGAGATATGAAAAATTTCAGTTGACTCCATCAAGGTAGTGACAACCACAATGCATAGGACAGTTTTCATCTTAAAAGGATTTATCAAGATTAGTTATTTCTTCATTCAGATCGGATGACTACAAGTTTATTAATATAGCTGATCTAGGATGCAGAATATTTTTTCTCACCAAATTCAGTTATGAAGTTTGTCTGCATATCTCCAATTTTTATTAACAAAAAAAGAAAGAAAGAAAGTTTCTACTAAGCTTTTTCTATATTTAAGATAGTATCCTTCTTATTTCTGATTTTCCTCTTATGATCTTTAGAATTAAATGCTGTATATGAGATCCTGTGCTGATTAAAGCAGCAGTCAATGGTGTTACTTCTCTATATCCTAAATCTTGTTTCCCTGTAGAGACCAGTGAATTACATTACATTTAGCCAAAGAATGTGCTTTAAAAACACCAAGCAACGAGTCTCAGGGTGGTGGTGAGCATGACCTGTAAAGTACACAGGTGTCAGGCTGTGTAACATTAGTATGAGAATGAAAGCAAGTCCACTTCTGAAATTTATCAACTGTAATTGAGAGTAAGTCAGTGGGTGAGCTCCCTGATAGGTGAGACTGATATTCCAAGATAGGTCACAGACCAAGTCCTTCATCTAGTTACCAGGAAAATTGGAGATGAAAGTTGATAACTAGAAAACTGAAAGAAGGAATTATTTACCTATGGTTTTGAGATTTTTTAAAAAGGAAATTTTACCATGCGTCAGCAAATATGTGTCTCTTCATATTCTTTCTCTGTGGAATTTTCAATATAGAGAAAGACTTTGGATCAGGTGTGAGAAATTGGGAAATTGAAAGTATATTCTGTGGCTTAAAGCCAAAGTAGTAGTGAGTTCCATTACAAATGTTCTCCCAGATGACTGAAAGGAAAGGCTGGCTCTTTTCTTGAATTTTGAAGGAGTATTAACTCTTGAGGGTATATATATATATATTTTTGTTTGTTTGTTTTTAATTTTTTTTCAAATAACTGTCTCCAACTACCTTCTGTTGAATCCTCCTTTCATTCTGGGAAGGTGTCAAGATATCTTGGCTCCACTTCAGAATTTCTGTCACCTTGTGGTAGTAGAACAGCCTCATTTCAGTAGTTATTTGGTTATTTTCAGAGAAATATTCAGTTATTTTTGTTTTTAAAAGTTTATTCTCAAAACTAAGTTCAAAGTTGTATCTTTGCCCCTACCTGACGGCAGGCTATTTCTCTATCTATATCTCTCTGAAATAGAAAATGATCTGTTTGCATTTGAGACACTTCCTCCCTTTCTCTTTTCTATGCATGGGCTCCAGTGTGGGGCTCAAGGAGCAGGGAGAAGGGCTAGATCAAACCAAGGTCTTCTGTCATGCCAGTAAAGGCCTCACTCTGATTTAGTCTGTTCTTATTTATCTTTAACTCTTGGCTTAAATGGTGGTCTGTGGTTATGCCTTTGGAATATGCCACCAAGTTGGGCATGCTTTTACTTAGCTCAGTAGCCATCCACAGCTCCTTCCCCTCTGCTAATCATCCCACTAACTACTCTTAACTGTGAAGTCATGGATACAGCTGAAGATTTTGATCACTCAACCTTGAGCCTCAGATACAAGGTGAATAACCCACTATTTTCTCCCCAGGCATACAAAAACCACTTCCCTTTCTAGCACTCTGGCACAGAGTGCTTCAGAATTCACTGCACCACAGGTGGACACTACTCTTTAATTAAAAAATACACTGTTTTTCCCCACGGTAGAGAAGAATTAATAAGTATCAAAACCATAATGCCAACCTCTCAGAATATTCTCAGGAACAATCTCTACACCCTCCGCTCTTATCTGGATGCCAGAGGGGTCAGTAGTGTCTGAGTAAGTGTCAAGCTGGAGAACAAGATGCCGATGACACTTTTTGCAAGTACACTTAGTCTTTGTAAGTGATTCTGGGGGGTCACTTGGCTTTAAGCCTCTCATGCATGGACCTTCTACTCCCTAAGAGGCTGATAACTTTCTCAGCCATCTACTTGTGCTAGCTTGAGGGCAGAGGCAGAAGCAAGGAGCTGAGTTATTAATTCTCTCAATTAACTTTGAGGAAAATTGGCTAATCTCACCTACTTATGGTGTTTTCACCTTAGACTGTTGGGTACTTAGTAATTTTGTCCTCAGCTTTGGGCTATGGCATCAGTTCTAGGACAACAGGAGAAATCCCATTTAATATTCCTGAAGACCTCATTAGCCACTTTGAGACATAATCTTGATATGACTTACTCATTCTACTAGCTATTATAGATGGCCAGAGGAAATACATATTTATTCACTCCTACTTATGCCACAAAAGGAAAATCCTCTTGTTCTTCTACAGAGAATGCAGAACTCATTTTAATTAGGAGGGAGTACAGACCTCTGCTCTTCAAATGTAACTAATGGAAGAGGAGGGTAGCAGTACAAATCACTTTAGTGAGCACAAAAGGAAAGTGCCATTCTGTTGACAGCTGAGAGAGACGAAATTCTTAAAATCAAGTCATCAAATGTCAACACTGGAAGGTACCTTAGAGATCACATAAGTCAAGTCTGTGTGAAGGGAGGATGTGCTAAAGCTTCCTCAGCTATTTTGAAAAACTAAGAACTAGCAGCCATATTTTCTGACAACAAATGATTTCCACAGAAATTCTAAATTTGTTTTGTCAAACAGTTGGGACACAGAGAGATAGGGCCATGCACGTTTCACTGGAATAACACACTCATAGCTATGATAATAAAAATACTCATGCATATGCTGGCATCAATATCGAATACCATGAAGTTAGAAGAATTCCTTTTAGTGCCTCTGCCAGTCTGTCTTCTAAGTGGCATTTCAGGTTTATTGATGGAGCCTCATCAAATCATCTGAAAGTATGTATCATGTATTTCAGATGCAAAACAATATGAGATTTTCATTTGCTAAGTATGCATGACCATACTACTCATCCTTACTAAGCCCAAAGAGCCAAAGATATTAAAAGACTGTCAGTGGGAGAAAACAGCTGCATAATTGGAAATACTACCCAGCACCAGAAAAGCTTCAAATGACATAGATAGGGTAGAAGGGAATGTACAGTCTTTGTAAAATGAAGGCATATGTTAATTTTTCTTAAAGCATGAATTTAAAATCATCCTATTAAAGGCTTTGGCATAACTTAGATTTATTTACTTTCTCTTCTTATCCTTCATGTCATTCCCATAAGGAATAAACCTCACCCAGAATTAGTATCGTATATTTAGGGACTTGGAAATAATAATTTAGTCATATAGCCTGTCAGGAAAAATGGCTAACTTTAAGATGACACCTTTTATATTGGTTGTAGTCTGCTTCAAATAATAAAAACTGTGCTTATGAGCTGACATTTCTATCGTCCTGAAGAGGTTCTCTAATTAGCCATCTGAAAATAGTGGTGCACAGGTAGCCTGTGAGCAAACACAAGTCACTATCCACACCGGCCCTCCCGGGAGCCTGTGCAGCCCACCACTGCCAGGGTCCCGCAATCCAGGGACAACTTCCCCGGGAGAACGCACTGCGCGCCTTAGGCTGGTGCAATGTCACGCTGTCCTCTGCAACCACAGGCTCGCCCCGCATCCGTACCCCTCCCTCCCCCCGGCCTGAGTGAGCCAGAGCCCCTGAATCAGCTGCTCCTTTAACCCCGTCCTGTCTGAGCAAAGAACAGATGCCCTCAGGCGACCTACACGCAGAGCCAGGGCCAGATCCAAAGCTGAACCCCGGGAGCTGTGCGAACAAAGAAGAGAAAGGGAATGTCTTCTAGCAGCTTCAGAAGCAGTGGATTAAAGCTTCACAATCAACTTGATGTACCCTGCATCTGTGGAATACCTGAATAGACAACGAATCACCCCAAATTGAGGAGGTGGACTTTGGGAGCAAGATATATTATTTTTTCCCCTTTTTGTCTTTTTGTGAGTGTGTATGTGTATGCTTCCATATGAGATTTTGTCTGTACAGCTTTGCTTTCACAATTTGTCCTAGGATTCTGTCCATCCTTTCTTTTTTTCTTTTTCTTTACTTCTAAATTTTTTTTCATAATAATTAGTTTTTAATAGCTTTATTTTATTTTATCCTACTTTATTTGATTTGATTTTATCCCCTTCCTTCTCCCTCCCTCCCTCCCTCCCTCATCCCTCCCTCCCTCTCTTTCTTTCTTTCTTTCTTTCTTTCTTTCTTTCTTTCTTTCTTTCTTTCTTTCTTTCTTTCTTTCTTTCTACTTTTTCTCCCTTTTATTCTGAGCCGTGTGGATGAAAGTCTGTTGGTGCTCTAGCAAGGAGTCAGTGCTGTGCCTCTGAGGTGGGAGAGCCAACATCAGGACACTGGCCCACAAGAGATCTCCCAGCTCCACTTAATATCAAATGGCGAAAATCTCTGAGAGATCTCCATCTCAACATCAAGACCTAGCTTCACTCAACAACCAGCAAGCTACAGTGCTGGACACCCTATGTCAAACAACTAGCAAGACAGGAACACAGCCCCATCCATTAGCAGAGAGGCTGCCTAAAATCATAATAAGACCACAGACACTCCAAAACACACCACCAGACGTGAACCTGCCCACCAGAAAGACAATACCCAGCCTCATCCACCAGAACACAGGCAGTAGTCCCCTCCACCAGGAAGCCTACACAACCCACTGACCCAACCATAGCCACTGGGGACAGACACCAAAAACAACAGGAACTACGAACCTGCAGCCGGTGAAAAGGAGACCCCAAACACAGTAAGATAAGCAAAATGAGAAGATAGAAAAACACACAGCAGATGAAGGAGCAAGATAAAAACCCACCAAACCTAAGAAATGAAGAGGAAATAGGCAGCCTACCTAAAAAGAACTCAGAATAATGATAGTAAAGATGATCCAAAATCTTGCAAATAGAATAGAGAAAATGCAAGAAATGTTTAACAAGGACCTAGAAGAACTAAAGACCAAACAAACAATGATGAACAAGACAATAAATGAAAGTAATATGCTAGAAGGGATCAATAGCAGAATGACTGAGGCAGAAGAATGGATAAGTGACCTGGAAGATAAAATAGTGGAAATAACTACTGCAGAGCAGAATAAAGAGAAAAGAATGAAAAGAACTGAGGACAGTCTCAGAGACCTCTGGGACAACATTAAATGCACCAACATTCGAATTATAGGGTGGCCAGGAGAAGAAGAGAAAAAGAAAGGGACTGAGAAAATATTTGAAGAGATTATAGTTGAAAACTTCCCTAATTTGGGAAAGGAAATAGTTAATCAAGTCCAGGAAGCACAGAGAGTCCCATACAGGATAAATCCAAGGAGAAACATGCCAACACACATATTAATTAAACTATCAAAAATTAAATACAAAGAAAACATATTAAAAGCAGCAAGGGAAAAACAACAAATAACACACAAGGGAATTCCCATAAGGTTAACAGCTGATCTTTCAGAAGATACTCTGCAAGCCAGAAAGGAGTGGCAGGACATATTTAAAGTGATGAAGGAGAAAAACCTACAACCAAGATTACTCTACCCAGCAAGGATCTCGTTCAGATTTGATGGAGACATGAAAACCTTTACAGAAAAGCAAAAGCTGAGAGAGTTCAGCACCACCAAACCAGCTTTACAACAAATGCTAAAGGAACTTCTCTAGGCAAGAAACACAACAGAAGGAAAAGACCTACGATAACAAACCCAGAACAATTAAGAAAATGGGAATAGGAACATACATATCGATAATTACCTTAAATATAAATGGATTAAATGCTCCCACCAAAAGACACAGACTGGCTGAATGGATACAAAAACAAGACCCATATATATGCTGTCTATAAGAGACTCACTTCAGACCTAGGGACACATACAGACTGAAAGTGAGGGGATGGAGAAAGATATTCTATGTAAATGGAAACCAAAAAAACCTGGAGTAGCAATTCTCATATCAGACAAAATAGACTTTAAAATAAAGACTATTACAAGAAACAAAGAAGGACACTACATAATGATCAAGGGATCAATCCAAGAAGATATAACAATTGTAAATATCTATGCACCCAACATAGGAGCACCTCAATACATAAGGCAAATACTAACAGCCATAAAAGGGGAAATTGACAGTAACACAATCATAGTAGGGGACTTTAACACCCCATTTTCACCAATGGACAGATCATCCAAAATGAAAATAAATAAGGAAACACAAGCTTTAAATGATACATTAAACAAGTTGGACTTAATTGATATTTATAGGACATTGCATCCCAAAACAACAGAATACACATTTTTCTCAAGTGCTCGTGGAACATATCTTGGGTCACAAATCAAGCCTTGGTAAATTTAAGCAAATTGACATCATATCACGTATCTCTTCTGACCACAATGGTATGAGACTAAATATCAGTACAGGAGAAGATCTGTAAAATATACAAACACAGGGAGGCCAAACAATACAATACTTAATAACGAAATGATCAATGGAGAAATCAAAGAGGAAATCAAAAAATACCTAGAAACAAATGAAAATGAAAACACGATGACCCAAAACCTATGGGATGCAGCAAAAGCAGTTCTAAGAGGGACGTTTATAGCAATACAAGCCCACCTTAAGAAACAGGAAACACCTGGAATAAACAACCTAACCTTGCACATAAAGCAATTAGAGAAAGAAGAACAAAAATACCCCAAAGTTAGCAGAAGGAAAGAAATCATAAAGATCAGATCAGAACTAAATGAAAAAAGAAATGAAGGAAATGATAGCAAAGATCAATAAAACTAAAAGTTGGTTCTTTGAGAAGATAAAAAAAATTGATAAACCACTGGCCATACTCATCAAGAATAAAAGAGAGAAGACTCAAATCAATAGAATTAGAAATGAAAAAGGAGATCTAACAAATGACACTGCAAAATTACAAAGGATAATGAGAAATTACTACAAGAAGCTCTATGCCAATAAAATGGACAACCTGGAAGAAATGGACAAATTCTTAGAAATGCACAACCTGCCAAGACTGAATCAGGAAGAAATAGAAAATATGAACAGACCAATCACAAGCACTGAAATTGAAACTGTGATTAAAAATCTTCCAACAAACAAAAGCCTAGGACCAGATGGCTTCACAAGCGAATTCTATCAAACATTTAGAGAAGAGCTAACACCTATCCTTCTCAATCTCTTCCAAAATGTAGCAGATGGAGGAATACTCCCAAACTCATTCTATGAAGCCACCATCACCCTGATACCAAAACCAGACAGAGATGTCACAAAGAAAGAAAACTACAGGCCAATATCACTGATGAACATAGATGCAAAAATCCTTAACAAAATACTAGCAAACAGAATCCAACAGCACATTAAAAGGATCATATACCGTGATCAAGTGGGGTTTATTCCAGGAATGCAAGGATTCTTCAATATATGCAAATCAATCAACGTGATACACCATATTAACAAACTGAAGGAGAAAAACCATATGATCATCTCAATAGATGCAGAGAAAGCTTTTGACAAAATTCAACACCAATTGATGATAAAAACCCTGCAGAAAGTAAGCATAGAGGAAACTTTCCTCAACATAATAAAGGCTGTATTTGATGAACCCACAGCCAACATTATCCTCAATGGTGAAAAACTGAAAGCATTTCCACTAAGATCACGAGCAAGACAAGGTTGCCCACTCTCACCACTCTTATTCAACATAGTTTTGGAAGTATTAGCCACAGCAATCAGAGAAGAAAAAGAAATAAAAGGAATCCAAATTGTAAAAGAAGAAGTAAAACTGTCACTTTGCAGATGATATGACACTATACATAGAGAATCCTAAAGATGCTACCAGAAAACTAATAGGGCTAGTCAATGAATTTGATAAAGTAGCAGGATACAAAATTAATGCACAGAAATCCTTGGCATTCCTATACACTAATAATGAAAAACTGAAAGTGAAATTAAGAAAACACTCCCATTTACCATTGCAACAAAAAGAATAAAATACCTAGGAATAAACCTACCTAAGTAGACAAAAGACCTGTATGCAGAAAATTTTAAGAAACTGATGAAAGAAATTAAAGATGATACGAATAGATGGAGAAATATACCATGTTCTTGGATGGGAAGAATCAACATTGTGAAAATGACTCTACTACCCAAAGCAATCTACAGATTCAATGCAATCCCTACCAAACTACCGCTGGCATTTTTCACAGAACTAGAACCAAAATTTTCACAATTTGTATGGAAACACAAAAGACCCCGAATAGCCAAAGCAATCTTGAGAACAAAAAATGGAACTGGAGGAATCAGGGTCCCTGACTTCAGACTATACTACCAAGCTACAGTAATCAAGACAGTATGGTACTGGCACAAAAACAGAAAGGTAGATCAATGGAACAGGATAGAAAGCCCAGAGATAAACCCACGCACATATTGACACCTTATCTTTGATAAAGGAGGCAAGAATATACAGTGGAGAAAAGACAGCCTCTTCAATAAGTGGTTCTGGGAAAACTGGACAGGTACATGTACAAGTATGAAATTAGAACACTCCCTAACACCATACACAAAAATAAACTCAGAATGGATTAAAGACCTAAATGTGAAGCCAGACACTATCAAACTCTTAGAGGAAATCATAGGCAGAACACTCTATGACATAAATCACAGCAAGATCCTTTTTGACCCACCTCCTAGAGAAATGGAAATAAAAACAAAAATAACCAAATGGGACCTAATGAAACTTCAAAGCTTTTGCACAGCAAAGGAAACCATAAACAAGACAAAAAGATAACCCTCAGAATGGGAGAAAACATTTGCAAATGAAGCAACTGACAAAGGATTAATCTCCAAAATTTATAAGCAGCTCATGCAGCTCAATAATAAAAAAACAAACAACCCAATCCAAAAATGGGCAGAAGACCTCAATAGACCTTTCTCCAAAGAAGATTTACAGGTTGCCAACAAGCACATGAAAGAATGCTCAACATCATTAATCATTAGAGAAATGCAAATCAAAACTACAATGAGATATCATCTCACACTGGGCAGAATGGCCATAATCAAAAAATCTAGAAACAATAAATGCTGGAGAGGGTGTGGAGAAAAGGGAACACTCTTGCTCTGTTAGTGGGAATGCAAATTGATACAGCCACTATGGAGAACAGTATGGAGTTTCCTTAAAAAACTAAAAATAGAATTACCATACGACCCAGCAATCTCACTACTGAGCATATACCCTGAGAAACTGTAATTTTAAAAGAGTCAGGTACCAAAATGTTCATTGCAGCTCTATTTACAATAGCCAGGACATCGAAGCAACCTAAGTGCCCATCCACAGATGAATGGATAAAGAAAATATGGCACATATATACAATGGAGTATTACTCAGCCATAAAAAGAAAAAAATTGAGTTATTTGTAGTGAGGTTGATGGATGTAGAGTCTGTCATACAAAGTGAAGTAAGTCTGGAAGAGGAAAATAAATACCGTATGATAACACATATATATGGAATCTAAGAAAAAAAATGTCTAGAAGGACCTAGGTGTTAGAAGGGAAGAAAGACACAGACCTACTAGAGAATGGATTTGCGGATATGGGGAAGGGGAAGGGTAAGCTGTGGCAAAGTGAGAGAGTGACATGGACATATGTACACTGATAAAGGTAAAATACATAGCTAGTGGGAAGCAGCCACATAGCACAGGGAGATCAGCTCGTTGGTTTGTGACTACCTAGGGGTTGGGATATGGAGGGTGGGAGGGAGGGAGACGCAAGGGGGAAGAGATATGGGAACATATGTACATGTATAACTGATTCACTTTGTTATGAAGCAACAACTAACACACCATTGTAAAGCAATTATACTCCAATAAAGATGTTAAAAAATAAATAAATAAAACCTGTGCAGTTATGCAATTATAGTTATTTTTAATTGCTTTATTCCTAATGAGGAAGCTTTTTGGGTTAACTTGCTACATTTGTAGTGGGTGAAAAAAACATCTTGATAAAAATAATGTTCTCAAATATTTGCCTGTATCCCCAAATAAGTAAGGGAACATTTTTTTCTTTCTTTTTATCTTGTTAACCAAAGGTAGTCTGCAACCTTCACTTGGCTACTGAATAAAATTATCTGAAAATAAAAACTGCTCAGTCTTTTTCACAACGAGGGTAAAATCACTGGGAGAGTTTTGTATGACTGAATCATTGGCAGAGAATGGGCAGGAGGCCACACATATTTCGGGTGGAATAGAATAGGCAGTTAGTCAGCCCAGTGCAATAATATTGTGTATAACTCTTTTGTCCAAAAATGGTACAGTCAAGTCCCATTTACATGTATGAAAAAATTACTGAAACTACATATAGATTCAAGTAGCCTTCCAAGTGACTTCTGGTTATCTTTGACAGTCCCTGAATTTATACCTCAGTAACAAATCCACTTAAATTCTTCTGACCAGCCCTCCTCTTCAAACTATCAGTTTTCTGATGCTCCTTCCAATGTCCTCTGTGAGAATGCCTACTTGAATGCCAGGGGGGAAGTCTCCCAATTATCCTAAGACCACCACTACCATGAATGCCAAGGGTGGTAAGTTTTGCACAAACGTCGGAGAATGGGTCTCTTCCCAATTTTGTCACTTTAACTATAAATTAATTTACTTTTGTCACATTTACTTTAGGTTCTTTATAAATTAGGTCTAGAAGGATCACTCCTGTGCAGTTGGTTGTGAATTAGGATTCTTCAGAGAAACAGAACCAATAGGAGATTCCTATATATCTGTCTATCTATCTGTCTATCTATCTATCTATCTATCTATCTATCTCTCTATACATGTTGATTATAAGGAATTTGCTCACACAATTATGGAAGTTGAGAAGTACCAAGATCTGCAGTTCAAGTCCTGAGAACCAGGAAAGAGGATGGTGTCAGTTACAGTCTGAGTCCAAAGGCAGGAGAGGAACAATGTCCCAGCTTTAAGACCTTCAGGCAGAGAGTACTAATTCTCCCTTGCTCAGCCCTTTTTTCTATTCAGGCCTTCTATGGTTTGGATGAGGCCCACCCACACTGGGGAGGGCAATATGCTTGACTCAGTTTACAGATTCAAATGTTAAGATCATCCAGAAAAATTCTCATAGACCCATCCAGAATAATGTTTAACCAAACATCTGGGCACCATGTAACCCAATAAAGTTGACCCATAAAATTAACTAATACTCCTTCCTTGAGTTGCTGGCCTGCTTCTTACATCATGTTTGCAACTTCTCTGACCTCAACCTCCCACAATTCTATAAAAATAAGAAACTTCTAGACCCAAAGAAATCTTCATGCTTTTATTAGGTGGAGAATTATTTTTCTTTCCTAAAGAATCTCTTACTAAAAGGACACAATTCTGCTTATAACTATGTGACCACATTCTACAGAGGCATTTCTGCTCTAGAAGACTTCCCAAACCTAAATCTTTAATCTCTAAAAGACCCAAAGTTGATTTTCCCAGAAGTAAAGGAACTGTACCCAAAGGTATAATAATGCCTTATCTCTTTGGAGTGAGTTTGAAATGGCAGTCTTTACCTCTTGGAGACTACATATTCTTAGACTCAGAAGTTGAGTATCAAGACTGAAGAACTTCACTTAAATAGAGTTTCTTGAAGAATAAATCCCAACCTCCCCTCCCACACCCATGGAATGTCCTAGGAGTGGAAATTAAGCCCTAAAACAAATGTAGGGGAAAATTTATTTCCCTCCTAAAAAATTGATGCAGAGTTTCATGATATTATCCTCCTAAAACACCTTCAGATTATGACTTCCATGTATATGACAATTTTATTTTGAGTTCCATGGTATCCTGAAGTACATACATAAATTTTTTTAAAATAGAATGAAATATTGATAATTAATAACATGAAACATAATAGGATTTGCTTTTCCCTGGTAGTATCTCCTGTCTTTGCTAATCAAGTCCAGATGCAAAACTAAAATCCTATCTTTATTTCCAGGCAGTTCATTTCTTACATTATTTGTCAATGTCTTGTTGTCTCCTCCATGTTTCAATTTTAAATTAAGGTATCCTTCTGTAGGTGACTATTCTTACAGAATCTTCTTTATATGATCACAGATACAAACCAATCCAATACTGATTAAAACATAATAAATCTGTTCAGAGTCCTATTAAAAAAAGATGTTACATTTGCCAAACTATTTTCTTAAACTTTGGAAAAATGTATATAATAAAAGCATCTAAAGTCATTTACTTTAGGTTCTTCATTTTGTAAATTGGGAAACTGTTGTATAGGGAGGCTAAGAGGCATGCCCAAGCAACCCAGCAACTGGAGAACTGTGAATAAACCCCAAGAGTTCCCTTTCCCAGTGCCATAGTTTTTCCTATGAAATATCATGTTTGAGTATCCAGATGTTATGAAAAATGCTAAGTTAAAAGTGTTAAATAAATGTGATGCAGATAGGAATGCAAGAGATGAAAGCATCTCTTTCACTAATTTTTAAAAATATATAGGGAATTCCCTGGTGGTCCAGTGCTTAGGACTCTGTACTTTCACTGTCGAGGGCCCGAGTTCAATCCCTAGTAGGGGAACTAAGATCCCGCAAGCCATGTGGCATGGCCAAAAAATATTTTTTAATATATAAAAAGAATATAAAAAGACTAAGCCCTTCCTCATTTTGCATACAGAAACAATTTAGTTTCAAATATTTCTTAAGCATAACTAAAATATTTTTAAAACATGATTTTCATCATTGTGACAGCATAACTAGATTAAACTCTAGCAGTTACTATAAATATGCTGATATAAATTTATTCTTATAGTATAACCAATAAATTAGTAAAGCAAAAAGAAAAAGGATTATTCAATAATATATGTTTAGATTTCTATTAAAAACTTCAATCCCTTACATACGTATCGGTTTCATATACTGCAATTAACTGCAAATGCAGGCATATAAAGAAAGGGATGTGCTCTAGGGAATAAGAAATAGGACCCTTGTTTATTTTTAATAGCTGGAAAATTGACAAACGGAATTATTTTCCATTCATAGGATCACTCTGGAACAAAAGTGAATAAACCCAAGACAAAATAAATCTGTTGCACTAATGAACTAAAATTTTCAACAAATCTGTGGAAAACACCAAGTTGATGGGAGCTAGTTAACACACACACAATGAAGGAGAAATGACCTAGGCTAGATTATGGTAGGAAAAGATTGCGGAGGAAGTGAGGACCAGTTTGCCAGACAGAACTTGAAGGATCTAGC
This sequence comes from Orcinus orca, assembly GCF_937001465.1. Taxonomy (NCBI): domain Eukaryota; kingdom Metazoa; phylum Chordata; class Mammalia; order Artiodactyla; family Delphinidae; genus Orcinus; species Orcinus orca. The sequence continues at coordinate 149,872,586 of NC_064560.1, forward strand.
GTACACATACGCACACACAACCACATATACTCTCTCTCACACACACACACACACACACACACACACACACACACACACACACACTTTAGAGAATATCATCTAAGACTGTAACCCAATTCATTATTTCTTTATATTTTTATTCTTTGTGCCTAGTCTCTTTTCATTATTAATTCCCACCCAGTATTGGACTTCCTATTTTGATTCATCTACCTAGAATCTAAAAATATACAAGGAAGCAAATATAATATTCATGGGAAAAAATCATTCATTTTCGAAATACTTGCATATCTGCAGATGCTTCTTTGTTCACACATGAACTACATTGTGGCTTCCTTACTAGCCCACGCTTTTTAAATACTAGAGGTTATTCCATTTTCTTCCAGCATTTAATGTTATACAATATATCAGTCTTCAATCAGCTTGACTTTTATTCTTTTCTGGGTAAGATATTTTGTTTGGTGACTGTGTATGTTCATTTTTCTTTGCATTAGTGAAGGATTATTGGATTATGTCTTTGTTTTTGAAAGTTAAATACGTGTGTAAGCATAGATCTCTTTTTATAAAATTGTAACATTATGTACTGGTTTCAGACGTGATTCTTTTTTAATGTATAAGGAAAGCTTTGTCATATCAAGTCTTAAATCATTTCATTTGTTTGATTCTCTCTTCCTGAGACATCAAATATTCTAGGTTTTAAAATATACAATTTGTCTTCATATATTACTTCTTTTCCCATAAATTAAAGCTTTTTTTCTCTTTGCTGGGAGTATTTATCAAGTTTGTCCTCTGCTTATATATTTTATTTTCTGCTGTATCAAGTATTTTATCTATTTTTTCATAAGGTAGGCTATATTCATCTTGACATCTTACACTCACAATGTGCTTCCATTTTTTGGTAAAAACACTGTTTTCTTATATCTTATTCAGAAGCAGAGGTTATGGTTTTTCACTATCATTGTTTCTTAGACCACCTGGTATCAGTACAAAAGAAAGACCAAGCAGTTTGCTCTTCAAATATCATTGAAAATTATCTGATAAAAAAGGAAACAGAACCATCATTTAAAAGCCCTAATAAAGAGGTAAGAAGTTGGTTATAAGGGGGAGAAGGAGGACACAGCAGGAGATGAAAAAATGGTAGATAGAAAGTTTCTAGCTCTGTCACCTTCCATATACAGAAATAAAAAGGGAAGTAGGTGATAGACTTTTTAATGGGCTCAAAGTCACCCTCCTCCATTCCCTCCCCAACACACACTTACCTTCTAGGTCACAGAACTTTATCATATTCAACTTAAAAGACTTAAGCTGCAGTTTAGAGTTTCTTCCAACTCTTTCCTTAATCTTGCAGTTTCCTTTCCCAGCATAGAGAATTCATATAAGTCATGGTAAGAAATTGGGAGATGTCCTAAGTACTTATTCTCATGTTATCATATGGAATTTGCTTCTTTAAATAAAAATGATGAACGGGTTTATTTATTTATTTTTTTGGAGGTGGTGGGGAGTCACAGAAAAAGTGTACTAGCAGTTCAAATTTAGGTGTCTCAAAATACTGTAGTGCAATTTACATGAGTGCAGCAAAGTTTGTGTTAATCTTTCTTTATATATGGGCTATTTGCTATCATGACTGTGTGAATACAATGAGCAATCAGCTTCTGTGATGGTGGGCTGCTTATGAGATGACTCATTCGTAAATACTGCAAGCAATTGTTAGAACATTGGCAAAGTCACATCGGCCCTTCTTGCCAGTCAAATCTATAAATATCTCTGGCATTCTGGAGAATGAGTCTCCTGAACATACCACTGTGGAATGTTGACAGAAAATCCAGATTGCTACCCAAACTGTATGGAATACAAATGAAGGATATTCTATCTGGTCATGTTGGAAAAGAAAAGAGCACGTAGTATAATGAATATCAGTGAATCAAAAGACTGCAAACATAAAGCAATTTGAATTAGTTTAATGCCAAATCAAATTGTAGCAACACAAAATGCAGTGAGACAAGCATGTATAATTAGAAAATTAATGTCATGAATTTGAGGCTGGAGGCAACAAACATATTACTTGAGAATTCTTAGATTCCATTGCTGATATGTGGGTGGCCTGGCAATTCATATTCATACGGGCATATGAATTTATATTCTCAATATTTACTACTGTCACTGCTTATTTCCTATTTAATTTCTGTTAAAAAAAACATAGATTTGGGTGATATTAGTGCTATTCCATTTGTAAAGATGTACTACAAATTTACTCATTCCAATATATAATTTCTTTATGTATAAAAATGCAGTTGTATAGATTTGAGGGTTTTGCACTATTCCTGGCTTTGTGAAGGCATTGCTCTATGCAGTGTTCAGGCGTTATGCTTCAATAACTGTATCGGTCAGGATTCTGTAGAGAAACATAACCAATAGGCTATATATAGATATATAGAGATTTATCATGCGGGATTTGTTTGCCTGATTGTGGAGGTGCGAAAGTCCCGAGATCTGTTGTCTGCAAGTTGGAGGCCCAGGAAAGCTGGTGGTGTAGTTCCAGTCTAAACTAAAGGCATGAGAACCAGGGGGCTGATGGTGTTAAGTCCCAGTCTGAGTCCAAAGACCTGAGAATCGGGAGACCATTGTCCAAGAATAGGAGAAGATGAATGTCCCAGCTAAAGCAGAGAGAGCAAATTTACCCTTCCTCTGCCTTTTGTTCTATTCTCAGGACCTCAAAGATTAGATGGTACCCACCCATATTGGTGAGGGTAATCTTTATACAGTCTACCATTTCAAATGCTAATCTCTCCCCCCAAAACCCCTCATAAACACACCCAGAAATAATGTTTTACCAGCTACCTGAGCATACCTTAGCCCAGTCAGGTTGATACATAAAATTAAGCAGCACAATAACTGAGGAGCTAAAGTGTGTCACTTTGTTACTTACACCAAAACACATTGTTTCTTCTTTATCCTTATTTTAAAGTGTCTGACTCTCTTATCTAGCAGTGCAGGTAGAAGAAGGAGGGAGAAGAGGAAAAGCAATAGAAATAATATTGGCAATATCTTACATTAATTGACCACTTACTAGGTGTCAGAGCACATGCTGGATCCTATATACAGACTACCTTCTTTAATCTTCAAAAACCTTACTATTTTAGAACACTTGAGTTAAGTTTTAGAGATATCAATTAGCCCTGAATCCAGAGTTTTGTTTTTAGCCACTCTGATATCCTAATGGGTAGACACTCCATACTGAGAGAATCACTTGAACTACATAACCACATTTTTGTGTTGTCTAATATTAAATTAGTTTGTCCATTCATTTAACATATATTAAATTTCATCCATGTGCTAGAACCAATGCTTACAGTGAAACAAATAACATGATATCTATCTTCATGGCACTTAAAGGCTATTATATTTAATTTCAAATTATTCATTCATTTGTTTATCTTCCTTTTGCCATATTTACTAATTTATTCAAGAAATATATTATTGAGCATCTTTCACGTTTCAAGTACTGTGCTAGAGAAATAAAATATAAGACAATGTCCCTTTTGCTCAAGAATTTCAAAGTCCAATGATGCAGATAGACAAATAAACTGACAATTATTTAAAAAAACAAAGCAATGTGTGCCATGGTGGGGGATGCAAAGGCTATTATATTAGAAGGAGTCCTTATAGGGCTCAGAGAAGGCTGCTCAAAAAAAAAAAAAAGAGATGAGAGTTGAGGCTTGAATGGTGATTAGGAATTAGTCACACAAATCTGGGAGAAGTGAGAACTGGTAGGATGTTTCAGGCAGAATAAATAATATATGCAGATATATAGAGACAAGGGAGAGAGGTGTCGTTAGAATGATACAGCTTGAAGTAGGACTTGTGAGGGAGAGAGGTTCAAGTCTTGAAGAGATTTTTGTACCACAATAAGGAATTTGTCCTTGGAATGACAGGGACCATTGATTTATATTACTAAAGGGACAGATATGATCAGCTCTGCATCATTGAAGTCACTGAGGTGGTTGGATTATATTCAAGGAATGAGGTGTGTGTTGGGAGCAGACTGGAGTTCTAGAGACAGGGAAGGGATCTATTGCAATTAGACTGAGTGAAAGAGGGCAAGATTTTAAAGACACTTCAATTAATTTATTGTTCATGCCATTTCACCAGGCATAGGACAGATATGGAGAAATCATCTGACATGGAAATAAATCAAGCAAATGTTTAAACTGCATCTGGCAATGCTGATTACATTTATCCAGTTGAATATGTATGTGTGTAAAATTCCCCTATTGTTTTTGGCTTTAAAAGCCAAAACCATTAGATCAGTCATTTATTTTATTAAGGCATCTTTAATTCAGTAAATTGTACCTTGCTGATTTCTTTTGGAATTGGGGGAAAACAAAACAAAACTTTTTCAAAATAATTCTAAAATATGTGAAGGTAAATTTATAATAGCTGAGGCATTGTGTTGAGTTAAACTAACAGAGGACAGTTTGTAGACCAGTTTGGAATATGTTGAAATATCACATCTTATTTGAAAAGATTTATGGAAAAATCACATATTTACCATAACTTTATGAAATCATTACATTATTCTGTTGCATTTAAAAATTTTATTTCTATAACTTTCTTTATATAAAAATGAGCAACTCTGGGGCTTCCCTGGTGGCGCAGTGGTTGAGAGTCTGCCTGCCGATGCAGGGGACACGGGTTCGTGCCCTGGTCCGGGAAGATCCCACATGCCACGGAGCGGCTGGGCCCGTGAGCCATGGTCGCTGGGCCTGCGCATCCGGAGCCTGTGCTCCGCAATGGGAGAGGCCACAGCAGTGAGAGGCCCGCGTACCACAAAAAAAAAAAAAAAAAAAAAAGAGCAACTCTTATTAGGACCTAATTGTTTTGGCAGATATCAGATATGTACATGATCAAATCTCTGCCTCATCATTAATTGGGAATTCAGTCTATGACAGCCCTGTGGTAAACAAATAAGCAAAGTCTTTCCCTCATGGAGCTCACATGTAGAGTTGAAATCAGACAATAAACAAATAAGAAACTATATCTCTGACAAGAACTAGTGCTATTTAGAAAATCAAGCAAGTTTATATTTAGTGAGTGGTCAGGTTTGAGGGAATTTTAGATAAAGCATTCAGGAAGCCTGCTTGGAGGAAGTTCTATTGAAGCTAGGAAGTGAATGACAGAGAGGTAATCATCCCTCGATCTGAAGAACATTCCAGGTGGAGAGAATGGTCATGGCCCTTTTTTTTCTTTTTTTTTTTAACATCTTTATTGGAGTATAATTGCTTTACAATGGTGTGTTAGTTTCTGTTTTATAACAAAGTGAATCAGTTATACATATACATATATCACCATATCTCTTCCCTCTTGTGTCTCCCTCCCTCCCACACTCCCTATCCCACCCCTCTAGGTGGTCACAAAGCACCGAACTGACCTCCCTGTGCTCTGCGACTCCTTCCCACTAGCTATCTATTTTACATTTGGTAGTGTATATATGTCCATGCCACTCTCCTAGTTTGTCCCAGCTTACCCTTCCCCTCCCCATATCCTCAAGTCCATTCTCTAGTAAGTCTGCGTCTTTATTCCCATCTTGCCCCAGGTTCTTCATGACCCTTTTTTTTTTTTTTAGATTCCATATATATGTGTTAGCATATGGTATTTGTTGACAGACTCTAGGTCCATCCACCTCACTACAAATAACTCAATTTCATTTCTTTTAATGGCTGAGTAATATTCCATTTTATATATGTGCCACATCTTCTTTATCCATTCATCTGTTGCTGGACATTTAGGTTGCTTCCATGTCCTGGCTATTGTGAATAGAGCTGCAGTGAAGTTAGAACACTCCCTAACACTATACACAAAGATAAACTCAAAATGTATTAAAGACCTATTAAACTCTTAGAGGAAAACATAGGCAGAACACTCCATGACATAAATCACAGCAAAATCCTTTTGACCCACCTCCTAGAGAAATGGAAATAAAAACAAAAATAAACAAATGAGACCTAATGAAACTTAAAAGCTTTTGCACAGCAAAGGAAACCATAAACAAGACCAAAAGACAACCCTCAGATTGGGAGAAAATATTTGCAAATGAAGCAACTGGCAAAGGATTAATCTCCAAACTTTACAAGCAGCTCATGAAGCTCAATATCAAAAAAACAAAAAACCCATTCCAAAAATGGGCAGAAGACCTAAATAGACATTTCTCCAAAGAAGATATACAGATTGTCAACAAACACATGAAATAATGCTCAACATAATTAATCATTAGAGAAATGCAAATCAAAACTATAATGAGATATCATCTCACACCAGTCAGAATGGCCATCATCAAAAAATCTACAAACAATAAATGCTGGAGAGGATGTGGAGAAAAGGGAACCCTCTTGCACTGTTGGTGGGAATGTAAATTGATACAGCCACTATGGAAAAAACAGTATGGAGGTTCCTTAAAAAACTAAGAATAGAACTACCATATGACCCAGCAATCCCACTACTGGGCATATACCCTGAGAAAACCATAATTCAAAAAGGGTCATGGCCCGTTTGAAGAAAGAAAAGCCAACATGGCTGGAGCAGGGAAAGCAAGAGAGAACCTAAGTAGGAAAGTGTGAGGTAGGAGAGAGAGGGGCACGTGGAGACAGGAGAGAAAGCAAGACCATGAAAGACCTTTGGAGCTGATTTTATTCTAATTGCAATGGGAAACTTTAGCAAGGGAAACTTGGTTAAATCTTCGTCATATCTATTTCTCTGGATCTGTACAGTAGTCTTACAATGCCAGCCTTCAGATCTAACTGGTATAAAATACTGAACAAATCCCAGGAGAGCTAAATCATTGTCATGTCCCAAGGGTATTTACTGTGATCAGCAGTTTGAGCAGCTCATAAATTAGATAGATAGATAGTAAATTCTGCCAAACTTATTTTGCTCCAAATAATTTCAAATTACATATAAAATATATATAAGTGTGTGTGTATATATATACACATATGCACATGTGTGTTTGGGTATGTATAAACCTATATATATTTCCAAATTATTTTTAACATGGTAAATTTTTTGGATTTGATTTTTTTTGTGTGCAGCAGGTTCTTATTAGTTAACTATTTTATACATATTGGTGTACATATGTCAATCCCAATCTCCTAATTCATCCCACCACCACAACCCCCCTCCCCACTTTCCCCCCTTGGAGTCCATACATTTGTTCTTTACATCTGTGTCTCTATTTCTGCCTTGCAAACCAGTTTATCTGTACCATTTTTCTAGATTCCACATATATGCGTTAATATACAGTATTTGTTTTTTATCTTTCTGACTTACTTCACTCGGAATGACAGTCTCTGGGTCCATCCATGTCTGTACAAATGACCCAATTTCATTGATTTTTATGGCTGAATAATATTGCATTGTATATATATATACCACATCTTCTTTATCCATTCATCTGTTGATGGGCATTTAGGTTGTTTCCATGACCTGGATATTATATATAGTGCTGCAATGAACATTGGGGTGCGTGTGTCTTTTTGAATTATGTTTTTCTCTGGGTATATGCCCAGTAATGGGATTGCTGGGTAATATGCTAATTCTACTTTTAGGTTTTTTGTGGAATCTCCATACTGTTCTCCATAGTGGCTGTATCCGTTTGCATTCCCACAAACATGGCAAGAGGGCTCCCTTTTCTCCACACCCTTTCCAGCATTTGTTGTTTGTAGACTTTCTGATGATGCCCATTCTAACTGGTGTGAGGTGATACCTCATTGTAGTGTTGATTTTCATTTATCTAATAATTAGTGATGTTGAGCAGCTTTTCATGTGCCTCTTGGCCATCTGTATGTCTTCTTTGGAGAAATGTCTATCTAGGTCTTCTGCCCATTTTTTTATTGGGTTGTTTGTTTTTTATTAATTTTGAGCTGCATGAGCTCTTTATATATTTTGGAGATTAATCCTTTGTCCATTGATTTGTTTGCAAATATTTTCTCCCATTCTGAGGGTTGTCTTTTAGTCTTGTTTATAGTTTCCTTTCTGTGAAAAGGTTTTTAAGTCTCAGTAGGTCCCATTTGTTTACTTTTGTTTTTATTTCCATTACTCTAGAAGGTGGGTCAATAAGGATATTGCTGTGATTTATGTCATAGAGTGTTCTGCCTGTGTTTTCCTCTTAGATTTTTATAGTTTCTGGCCTTACATTTAGGTCTTTAATCCATTTTGAGTTTATTTTTGTGTATGGTGTTAGGGATTGTTCTAATTTCATTCTTTTACATGTAGCTGTCCAGTTTTCCCAGCACCACTTATTAAAGAGACTGTATTTTCTCCACTGTATATCCTTGCCTCCTTTATCATAGATTAGTTGACCATAGATGCGTGGGTTTATCTCTGGGCTTTCTATCCTGTTCCATTGATCTATATTTCTGTTTTTGTGCCAGTACCATATTGTCATGATTACTGTAGCTTTGTAGTATAATCTGAAGTCAGGGAGTCTGATTCCTCCAGCTCCATTTTCTTCCCTCAATATTGCTTTAGCTATTCGGGGTCTTTGTGTCTCCAAAAAAATTTTAAGATTTTTTGTTCTAGTAAAAAGTGCCATTGGTAATTTGATAGGGATTACATTGAATATGTAGATTGTTTTGGGTACTATAGTCATTTTGACAATATTGAGTCTTCTAGTCCAGAAACATGGTATATCTCTCCATCTGTTTGTACCATCTTTAATTTCTTTCATCAGTGTCTTATAGTTTTCTGAGTACAGATCTTTTACCTCCTTAGGTAGGTTATTCCTAGGTATTTTATTCTTTTTTGTTGCAGTGGTAAATGGGATTGTTTTCTTAATTTCTCTTTCTGACCTTTCATTGTTAGTGTATAGGAATGCAACAGTTTTCTGTGCATTAATTTTGTATCCTGCAACCTTACCAAATTCATTGATGAGCTCTAATAGTTTTCTGGTGGCATCTTTAGGATTGTCTATGTATACTATCATGTCATCTGCAAACAGTGGCTGTTTTACTTCTTCTTTTCCAATTTGTATTCCTTTTATTTCTTTTTCTTCTCTGATTGCTGTGGCTAGGACTTCCAAAACTATGTTGAATAATAGTGGTGAGACTGGACATCCTTGTTTTGTTCCTGATCTTAGAGGAAATGGTTTCAGTTTTTCACCATTGCGAATGGTGTTTGCTGTGGGTTTGTCATATATGGCCTTTATTATGTTGAGGTAGGTTCCCTCTGTGCCCACTTTCTGGAGAGTTGTTTTTATCATAAATGGTATTGAATTTTCTCAAAAGCTTTTTCTGCATATTGAGATCATCATATGGTTTTTATTCTTCAATTTGTTAATATGGTGTTTCACATTGATTGATTTGCATATATTGAAGAATCCTTGCATCCTGGGAGAAATCCCACTTGATCATGGTGTATGATACTTTTATTGTATTGTTGGATTCTGTTTGCTAGTGTTTTGTTGAGGGTATTTGCATCTATATTCGTCAGTGATATTGGTCTGTAATTTTCTGTTTTTGTAGTATCTTTGTCTGGTTTTGTTATCAGGATGATGGTGCCCTCATAAAATGAGTTTGGGACTGTTCCTTCCTCTGAAAATTCATGGAAGAGTTTGAGAAGGATGGGTGTTAACTCATCTCTAAGTGTTTGATAGAATTCACCTGTGAGGCCATCTGGTCTGGACTTTTGTATGTTGGAAGATTTTAATCACAGTTTCAATTTCATTACTTGTGATTGGTGTGTTCATATTTTCTATTTCTTCCTGGTTCAGTCTTGGAAGGTTATATCTTTCTAAGAATTTGTTCATTTCTTCCAGGTTATCCATTTAATTGGCATAGAGTTTCTTGTAATAGTGTCTTATGATCCTTTGTATTTCTGTGGTGTCTGTTGTAACTTCTTTTTCTTTCTAATTTTATTGATTTGAGCCCTCTCCCTCTTTTTCTTGATGAGTCTGGCTAAAGTTTCATCAATTTTGTTTATCTTCTCAAAGAACCAGCTTTAATTTTATTGACATTTGCTATTGTTTTCTTTGTTTCTGTTTCATTCATTTCTGCTCTCTTCTTCATGAGTTTTTCCTTCTACTAACTTTGGGTTTTGCTTGTTCTTCTTTCTCTAGTTCCTTTAGGTGTAAGGATAGATTGTTTATTTGAGATTTTTCTTGTTTCTTGAGGTAGGATTGTCCTGCTATAAACTTCCATCTTAGTACTGCTTTTGCTGCATCCCATAGGTTTTGGATTGTCGTGTTTTCATTGTCATTTTTCTCTAGGTATTTTTTGATTTCCTCTTTGATTTTTTCAGTGATCTCTTGGTTATTTAGTAATATATTGTTTAGCCTCCATGTGTTTGTTTTCTTCCCTGTAATTTATTTCTAATCTCATAGCATTGTGGTTGGAAAAGATGCTTGATATGATTTCAGTTTTCTTAAATTTACTGAGGCTTGATTTGTCACCCAAGATGTTATTTATCCTGGAGAATGTTCCATGTGCACTTGAGTAGAAACTATAATCTGTTGTTTTCAGATGGAATGTCCTATAAATATATCAATTAAATCTATCTGGTCAATTGTGTCATTTAAAGCTTGTGTTTCCTTATTAATTTTCTAACATTGTGATTTTTATCCTTAATTGTTTTATCACTAAAACAACTCTCAAATTCTTTTACTCATATACATTTTAATTGAGTCTCATCACAAGCTCAGGATGCTACAGAAGATCTCCTTAGGAGAAAGGGAAAGAAAATTCTTTTTGTTTCCCTTTCATATTCTTACCTTCTTATCACCTGTCAAAGGACAACATTGTTTCACTTTTTAAATCCAGAGGAGCTCCAGTGAGAAGCAGGCCTCGTAAATCCCATTCAGATCCTCTCCATGCTGAGGCTGGTTCTTGTTCCTATTTCCAGGACACCCTCCTACACATGCAATTTTAGACTTGACACATATAATTATACCAGTGCAGTCATGCCTTGGGCAGCAAACACTTAGAAAGTAGGAAGGATGCCAGAACGTTTTTTTTCTACCATCAAGGGTGCAGCTGGCCACTTTTGTTGCTCTTTATGACATCTACTACTCAGCTCTGACAGTTTTGTCTTGCTATCTGTGATTATAGTTCTCACTGACAGAGGAACAGCAGCATGGGGAAAGGAGTAGTCAACCTCATTTTTCTGTTTGCATTAGTGGTGTTCATTTTCTTAGTTTCCTGATATACAGTATTTTAGAATGCATGGTGGCCTGAGTGTATTTGGGTCTCCCTGTTAAAGACAGATGAACGATGTTGATACCCCTCTGAATGAGGAAAGTTTTTAAATCCTTCCACTACATGCTCAATCAGAAAATGACAGTAGTCATCAACATGTCCTAATTACTTTTGTTATAATAAGGCGACAATTTAATATTTATCTTTGTGACTCTAAGTTGAGTAGTAATTGGTCCATTTTCCATAGTCTTGATTCAGCAACTCAAAAAATAGCGAAGAAACTATCTTAAAGAAGGAGCTGTGCAAACATGTTTGACCTATTATTTCTCCCATATTTGCAAATAATAGAAAATGCAAGTAGCTTATTATCGTTATTATTATTGGTATTATTCATATGTTAATGTATGCATAAAGTTCTATTTCATTTAATTATAATTTGAAATATGAAATATCTTTTTGTTTTATAAAATATATTCATTCAGCATCTTGCTAATTAGTTTTATTATGACAAACAAAAAAAAAATATATGAAAAGAGCTACTGATTGACCTTTTGCTCATTCAGTAAATAGAGGTTGATTTTTAGATAGCTCTTACAAATTTAAATATTTAGGGTTTTAAAAATTATTTTTCTAAGTTAGGTGAACTATATATAGCTATTTCCTTTCTTAGAAATCATAAAAGAGTAGAAATTTGCCAATATGGTAATGAGGAAAGGAAACTACAAGTGTTATTTTCCACCCCCCAACTTGGAATCCTACATTTTAAAGGTGAATTAGGGAAGGCAGTGAGTTTGAAGGTGTGCCTGGTATGGTGTTAGTCTAGGTCAAATAAATCATAACTTACTCTTTCCATGGAAAGAAAGTGATGGGATCTATCAAATTTAAAAGGGAATTTTGTTTTTGTATTGTATATCATTACTTAATATAAGAATAATACGTTTAAGGAATACATGACAGTATAATTTTGATTTATCAGAATTACAATGATTATTTCATTCTGTCAAAAGTCTTAAGTTTAATGAGATTGAGATTACTTACTTCTATACTGAAATAATGAAAATAAAATGTACTCATCTAGAAATGTTGGGTTAATATGGTCTTGTCCAAAAGAAACATGAGAGTGCCTTGGTCAAGAAGTTATTTCTAGATATAAGCAACTCAAAAATGTTATTAAAATGTTTCTACAGCTCTTCAGTTGTAAGTGGTAGGATGAACCAAGAACATAATGCCTCATCAGTAACAGTAGCAATGCCTTGGCAATCACTACCCTTCGCATAGTGACTCTTACTTATCTGGATGGTGTAGACCTCCCTTCATATCAATGAAATTATAATGAGAAAAATCTTCATATAAGTGAAATAAAGAGTAACCAGAGGAGAAGCAGTAACACATTATCTTGGCATCTAGATCTGAGAAAAAGATGCGGGTAGGAGTTTGTGTAGCAAATGGAAGTTGAGATAATAAACAGGTTTTAGGTTATGGATGAAATTGGTAATGATGGAACCTGTTTTTTGAATCCTACTTCTTTAGTTATTCTTAGTGCCAATAAATCAATTATTCTAAATCTACTCTGCTTCATCTCCCCTATTGTCAGTATGCCCCTTACAGGGATCTTCAAATGGGAAAAGATAGAACTGGTGGTGTGTATGGCTGGGCTGGAAATTCTAGTAATTATAGTAGCTTGTACTTTAAAAGTAGCTTCCTACCTCTTACTATGGTCAGAGGAGGCTGGGCCCACCCAGTGGGAATAGATCCAGTGACCATTAGGTTGAACTTCAGAGTTATTATCCTAAGAAAGCTAAGAACATACTGCCATTCACTATTAAAAGTTGTTGAAGAATGAAGAACATTTACAAAATTAAAATCTATTTCATGTATTATAACATTTTTATGTTCATAGATTATTTAGAAATACCTAGTTTTTGATTTCAGAATACAGTGATGTTTCACTGTTTAAGTCTTTGAAAGAAAATGTACATTAAGCCTCATATGCAGGGGAGATGTCTTCTTGATGATAAAATGCATTGGTTTAAACAGTCGTGATGTACGTTGCTGCTGATGGGATAGTAAAGGAAAAATCAAGAAAATTATTTGCCTGTGGTTACATACATATCATTAGAAATTATGAGGGAAATCCCATGTTTTGATGCACAGTATTAATTAGAACCATGAAAGCACATTCTCTCTAAATCATTTTTACTAGGAAGTACTAAATATATTCCTTACTTCAAACACAAGCTAAATTCTTGATGAGGTTAATTTTCTTCACTACATTAAACCCTCTGTAAATGATATGAAGTCACTGCTCTCTGACAGCAGTTCAGTAGTTTATGTCAGTGATCACAGGCCAGTTCCTAGTATTAATGTGTCCACATCATGAAAGCTGTCAAGAAAATTGATATTAATGAGAGCCCTTGCTAGAAAACTGAGGACAAAGGCCAAGTGGAAAAGTCTGTGGACAGTGAACTCTGTCTTAACTTCTATAGGCTATACTTTCTTATCAAATTAAAATGTACCAACACAAAGTTTTCTCTGTGAACACATATTATACATTTGGAAAACTATAAGATTTAAATCTATAGTGCCAGAGGCTTTCATCTCTCACAGCACATTCAATACAGACATTAATCAGTATACACTTGATCAAACTACTTAAACTTCATTGGCTGCAAGAACAAAGGATACTTAAGAATACTTTGGAACACAGGTAGCGTGTGATATAAACATGCAACCTCTTACATCCACCTCACAGACATTTGCAGTGTAAAACTCCAAGGAGTGCATGGAAGCTTGCCTCTTGTTATACAAATGATAAGGAAACAAGTTACCAGGCACAGAAATATCTATTGTTTATATATACATCAGCTTACTCTTTCAACAGCTACCAAAATAGATTATTAATCAGTCTTCTGCAGGGGTTAAAGTGTGTTTCTAGCCTCCCAAGAGGTTGTGTGTTTCTAGCCTCCCACACAAATCAGTTGTCCCGGACATATAAGTGAAATTGTCTCTGTGACAACCTAACCACCATAGTTTCCATGAAAATGTGATTTCAAGTTCTAAAGTATTTTTATTTTACTTTATTTATTGAGGTATGATTGATTACAATGTCATGTTATTTTCAGATGTATAGCACAGTGATTCAGAATATATATATATATATATATATTCTTTTTCAGATTCTTTTCTCTTATAGGTTATTAGAAACTACTGAATATAGTTCCCTGTGCTATACAGTGGGTCCTTGTTGGTTATCTATTTTATATATAGTAGTGTGTATATGTTAATCCCAACCTCCTAATTTATCCCTCCCCCCATCAAGTTCTAAAGTAATTTAAGATATATTGATATTTCAGGAAAATAACACCCTTATAAGGATTACCTATATTCGTTCTATCTCTCAATATTTTAAAAATGTCAGCAACCTCTTTTTCCATCAGTAATTTATTTACTGTTTCTGACCATATCTTGTATGTGTACTGCTTCTAATACAGTGTTGTGGCCGCTGAGCCATAAACTTGTGGATGTGCAGGTGGATATTTGTGGTGGAAGTGTGAGGGGGTCTTGACCATCACAAAGTTATTAAAAAGAGCCCTCAAATGCTTATTTGAACAAGACGTTGTTGTTAGAAAAAAATGATATACTTCATGTGGAATTTCTTTACTATTTTCCAAGTATAATTTAGGTTAATTCAATAAAATTTATAGAACATTGTTTAAGTTTTTAGGGATGCTTTACTGTAAATGAATTGTCTACTACTAAGGTTATTTTATTTTTTTTATTTTTTGCGGTACGCGGGCCTCTCACTGTTGTGGCCTCTCCCGTTGCGGAGCACAGGCTCCTGACGCGCAGGCTCGGCGGCCATGGCTCACGGTCCCAGCCGCTCCGCAGCATGTGGGATCTTCCCGGACCGGGGCATGAACCCACGTCCCCTGCATCGGCAGGCGGACTCTCAACCACTGCGCCACCAGGGAAGCCCACTAAGTCTATTTTTATGTAAGATCTGTAAAGTATTTTAAGGTTATTCATGTTTTAAGACATTTTGGGAAAACCTGCACTATGTTATTCCAAACTATGCCTTTTCAATATGCTACAGGCTCTCTAACCTGGTATTCCATAAAAATAAGTAACCTGTGTATTCACTGTATGTACATCCCTTCAAAATTATAATCTGGTTTTGGGTTTACCATAATGTATTCTGATGTTTTTTCTAATCTGATTTTGAAGTGTTATATTTATATAGGGTAAGAATTCATTATTCTAACTTCTCTTCTTTTTTAGTGTTTATCTTTGTTTGTTTGTTTGTGTTCTTACATATACATATATCTATTCTTTTTAAATTCTTTTCCCAATTAGGTTATTACAGAATATTGAGCAGAGTTCCCGGTGCTATACAGTAGGTCTTTGTTGGTTATCCATTTTAAATATAGCAGTATGTACATATCAATCCATACTGAGTACCCCAGAAAGAAAAAGAGAAATATCATATGATATCGCTTATATGCAGAATCTACCTCCTCTTTTAAAAAGCATTTACCCTTAGGAATATTCATATAAGATCCTTAACATCAGTGAGTTTAATAGTTTCATTTCTTCCTAGACGTTAATAGTTAGACTATGAAGGCAAGACAGGCCCTAAAATGAAGGGAAACTATACAGAAAGTAGAGATAGGACTTCTGAAGTACTGTATTGAGAATACTATTTTGAAATAAGTTTTTAGATCTCTACAAACAAAGTTTAGAACAACTCTCTAAGTCTTCACTCTTGAAAATCCCCAAGTTCTCAGGGGATGAAAATATTGGTTTCACCCACAACTTTCTTAGAGTCTTTTAAAAATGACTGAAAATTTCATTTTTGATTCTCCCAGTCTTTTAAATTCTTTGACCATTAGATGAAATGTACACTTTCCTTGATTTTTACCTTCCAATCTAAACATAACAAGAAAACATTGGGTATAAAAATATTCCAGTCTTTCAGTATACTATATAGTTTGATTATTATAAATCTTAATGAATGATATATATGAAGACATTTCTGAAGTGATGAATTGCTTTCTAAGGACAAGTACAAATAACAAGTGTCTTTAAATTTGGAAGTAAGTCAGCTTTCTCTCTTTTATTGGCTATACTCAATCTGTGTCAAAGTAACTCATGTTTAGTTTCCACTTAAATGACATTTTAGGAAACAAATCACATTAACTTGATGAGGTTTCTTTTTTACTTCATACTACTGTTTTTCAAAATTATGAATTGCCTGTCTTGACACTAAGGCATCCATGATGATCTGTTTACTCAATTATTTCTTTCCAAAATTAGAAACTTCAAAGTGCTTTTATCTTTAAATGACTAGCGCTCTAGTAATACTGCTGATCAATCATTTCAAGCTAATGATTAAAAACAGTAAACATTCTTCTACTCTCCATAGCTACTCTAAATAGTGTGTCAAACACAGCAGGCTCTATTTATTGTCACTGCATTTAAACATGGGCTATCAAAGCAACAGAGATGAAGCCACGTTCAGGGCATTTATATTCTTCATATCTGCTTTGAATGACTTTAGAAAATGCCCATTTCTCAATTAAAATACTTTATTTAGTAAGTTATATTCTTTTGGGATTTGCTATCCCCTAGAAAAAAGTTTTGTATCTTGAAAACTGTATTTTCATGATTCTCTACAGCAGAGGGAAATACCAATTTCCTAAATGGTTCCAAAAGACACTTAAGTATTCATAGAGAATACTGTGTGTAGAACAGAGTGAAGAGTTGATACATCTCATTGTAGAAACTGTAATTTAGAGATGTACGAATTAATTTACTTTAATTAAATGTTGAACTCATTAATTCAATCCAAAAATTATAATGGTGGTTTGTTTAAATGATACAAAATAACAATGAGATACCTGGCTTGAACAATAAATTTCTCAATAGATTGTTTTGTTATATTATCAGGCTCTTAGGTCCTTGTAATTTAGTAGGACTCACTTCTGAGCAATTTCTTGATACTAAGATGGAAAAAGAACACAAGAGGTATGTTATTTATTCATCAACTAGCTGGTATTTCTCAATTCCAATTCCTTGTTCCTTTTCCTCTTCCCACCATGTTTATACTTGAATAGTCCAGAGCTCAGTCATCCCATTCTCCTCTATTGACACCCTTTCCAGGGTGATCTCATTCCATCTCATAGTTTTATATATCAACCAACTCTCACTTTACAACTCCTGTGTTCAATTTTTAACTCAATATGATTTTTTTGGTACTTTGTCCTTCAACTTTTAAGAGTTCTCTATAAGTAAATTTATTAGTCCTTTGTCTGTGGTATAGGCTGTGGAGATGATCTACTAGTTTGTCAATTGTCTTTTGACTTTGTTTACAGTTAAATTTTCCATACATTTTATAATGTTATCAAATTTATCACTTTTATTGATGCTGGATTTTGAATCAGAGTTAGAAATTCTGTCCCATACAAAGATTAAAGAGTAATTCACTCAGATTTCTTCTAGTACT
The DNA here is from genome assembly GCF_937001465.1 of Orcinus orca. Lineage (NCBI taxonomy): Eukaryota > Metazoa > Chordata > Mammalia > Artiodactyla > Delphinidae > Orcinus > Orcinus orca. Next base: position 149,890,268 of record NC_064560.1, read on the forward strand.
TTTTACTTTGAGATCCCTAGTTCATTTAGAGTTTATTCTCATGTATGGTGTGAGATATGGGTCAGATTGTATATATATGGCTGCACCGTTGTTCCAGCATTATTTAGTAAAGATTCCATCTTTGCTCAGGTGGTTTAAAATATTTCCTTTATTATATACTAAATATCTGTATGTTCTGAGGTTCACTTCTAGACTTTCTGTCCAAAGATGTGTTTGTGAGCTGGTACCTCATGACTTTAATTTTAGATGTAGTTTAGTATGTTTTAATGTAGGGCAGAATAGCCCCACTAAGAGATTTTTTTCAAATATTCTTGAATATTCTTTCTTTTTTATGGTTTTTAGTATTACTTTACATTTTATTTATATGTTTTAAGTTGAGAAGTCAGGTTTTATTTTCCCCCAAGCTTTACTGAGTTATAATTGACATATAATATTGTGTAAATTTAAGGTGTACAAGATGATCTGATATATATATATATATATATATATGTCAGATATATAGAGATATAGGTTAGATATATATATAGTGAAAAGATTACCACAATAAGGTTAGTTAACATATCCATCAACTTATGTAGTTACCTTTTTTGTGTGTGGGCTGAGAACTTTTAAGATCTACTCTCTTAGCAACTTTCAAGTATACAGTACAGTATTGTCAACTTTAGTCAGCATGCTATACATTAGATCACCAGAACTATTCATTTATAACTGGAAGTTTGTACCCTTCAACTACATTTATCCATTTCTCCACCCTTACCCCTACCCTGCTTCTGGCAACTATCCATCTATTCTATGTATTTATGAATTCCCTGGTATTTTTTTTTAGATTCCACACATTAGTGAGATCAAAGAGTATTTGTCTTTTTTGCCTGACTTATTTCAATCAACTTAATGCCCTCAAGGTTTGTCCATTTATTGCAAATGCCAAGATTTCCTTCTCTTTTATGGCTGAATAATATTCCATTGCATATATATATATATATATATATATATATATACACCATATCTTCTTTATCAATTCATCTGAAGATGGACATGTAGGTTATTTCATACTTTGGCTATTGTGAATTTTGCTGCAATGAACATGGGAGTGCACATATCTCTTTGATATTCTGTGTTCATTTCCTTCATATATTTACCCAGAAGTTGTATTGCTGGATCATACAGTAGTTCCATGTTTAATTTTTGAGGGACCACCATACAGTTTTTCACAGTGGCTACACCGATTTACATTCCCACCAACAGTGCACATCGGTTCCCTTTTCTCCACATTCTCACCAACAATTCCTTGTCTTTTTGATAATAGCCATTCTAACAGGTGTGAGGTGATATCTCATTGTGGTTTTAGTTTGCATTTCCCTGATTAGTGATGTTGTGCACATTTTTATGTATCTGTTGGCTATTTGTATGTCTTCTTTGGAAAAAATGTCTATTCTGTTTGCCCATTTTTTAATGAGTTTTTTTTTTTTTTTTTTTTTTTGCTCTTGAGTAGTATGAGTTCCTTATATATTTTAGATATTAACCTCTTATCAGATACACAGTTTGTAAATTGTAAATATTTTCCTCCCTTTCCATAGTTTGCCTTTTCATTTCATTGATTATTTCTTTTGCTGTGCAGAAGCTATTTAATTTGATGTAGTACCAGTTGTTTATTTTTTTCTTGGTTGTCTGTACTTGGTATCATAGCCAAGAAATCACTGCCAAGACCAATGTCAAGGAGCATTTTTCCTACATTTTCTTCTAGGAGATTTACATATTCAAGACTTACATTTAAGCCTTTACTCCATTTTGAGTTAAATTTTGTATATGGGATAAAAATAGGAGTCCCATTTCATTCTTTTGGATGTGGTTGTTCAGTTTTCCCAACAGCATACACTGAAGAGACTGTCCTTTCCTCCTTTTGTGTTCTTGGCTCCCTTAGAAAATATTAATTGATGGTGTATGCATGGATTTATTTTTGTGTTCTCCATTCTGTTCCATTGGTCTATGTGTATGGTTTTATACCAGTACCATATTATTTTGATTATTACATCTTTGTGGTATAATGTTTTTATTGTGGTTAAGACTTAGTGATTTTATTTATTTTTTGTTTTTATATAGTATTTTCTTTTTATTACACTGAAGATATAAATTTAGTAAGGGTTTACTTCTTTTTCTAAAATTTTTGTTGGGGCTTCCCTGGTGGCGCAGTGGTTGAGAGTCTGCCTGCCGATGCAGGAGACATGAGTTCGTGCCCCAATCCGGGAAGATCCCACATGCTGTGGAGCGGCTGGGCCCGTGAGACATGGCCGCTGAGCCTGCACGTCTGGAGCCTGTGCTCCGCAATGGAAGAGGCCACACAGTGAGAGGCCCGCATACCACAAAAAAAAAAAAAAAAAAAAAAAAAAAAATTATTGGAGTATAGTTGATTTCCAATGTTGTGTTAGTTTCAGGTGTACAGCAAAGTGAATCAGTTATACATATATCTACTCTTTTTTAGATTCTTTTGTCATGTAGGTCATCACAGAGTATTGAGTAGAGTTCCTTGCGCTATACAGTAGGTCCTTATTTTATATATACTGGTGTGGTATAATCTGAAGTCAGGAAGTGTGATGCCTCTGGCTTTGTTCTTTTTTCCTCAAAATTACTTTGACTATTTTGGGTCTTTTGTGGTTCAGTACAAATTTTAGTACTGTTTTTCCTATTTCTATAAAACACAACATTGAAATCTTGATGGAGATTGCATTGTATCTACAGATAGATTTGGGTAGTCTGAACATTTTAACAATATTGATTCTTCTCATCCATGAACATGGGATATCTTTCCATTTTTTTGTGTCTTCTTCAATTACTTTCATCAGCGTCTTCTAGTTTTCAGTGTACAGATCTTTCACCTCCTTAGTTAAATTCATTTCCTAGGTATTTTATTGTTTTTGATGCTTTTGTAAATGGAATTGTATTCCTTATTTTTTTTTAGACAATTTGTTGATAGTGAATAGAAACATAACTGATTTTTATGTGTTGATTTTGTATTCGCAACTTTACTGAATTTGTTAGCTAGTTCTAACAGTTTTTTGGTGGTGTCTTTAGGGTTTTTATATATAGAATCATGTCACCTGCAAACAGATACAATTTTACTTCTTCCTTTGCAATTTGACATCTTTTCTTTTTCTTGCCTGATTACTCTGGTTAGGACATCCAGTGCTATGTTGAATAGGAGTGGTAAGAGTGGGAACCCTTGTCTTTTTCCCGAAATTAAAGGTAGAGCTTTCAGCCTTTCACCTTAGAGTAGGATATTAGCTATGGGCTTGTTATATATTTATTATATGCCATTATATTTTTGAGGTGTGTTTCTTCTACACCCAATTTGTTGAGGGATGTTTTAAATCATGAAAGCATGTTGAATTTTGTCAAAATGGTTCTTCTGCATTTATTGAGATGATCATAGGATTTTATTTTTTATTCTATAATGTCATGTACCATGCTTATTGATTTGGGTATGTTGAACCATCCTTGCATTCTAGGGTTATATCCCACTTGATCAGGGTATATGATCCTTTTAATGTACTATTGATTTCAATTTGCTAGTATTTTGTTGAGAATTTTGACCTGTATATTCATGACACATGTTGAACTGTGGTTTTCTTTTCTTGTAGTGCCCTTCTTTGGTTTTGGTATTAGAGTAACACTGGCCTCATAAAATTAGTTTAGGTATATTCTCTCCTCTTCAATTTTTTTGATGAGTTTGAGAAAGATTGGCATTAATTCTTCTTTAAAATGTAGTAGAATTCACCATTGAGACCAAGACTTGTCTTCGTTGGGTGGTTTAGATTACTGATTAAATCTCCTTACTCATTATTGTTATGTTCAGATTTTCTGTTTCTTCATGATTCAGTCTAGGTAGGCTGTGTGTTTCTAGGAATTTATCCGTTTATTTTAGGTTGTCCACTTTGTTGGAATATTATTATTAATGGTAGTCTTTTATGATCCTTTGTATTTCTGTTTGTATCAAATATAATGTCTCCTCTTTTATTTATAATTTTATTTATTTGAGTTCACTCTTTCTTCCTCTTGGTTAGACTAGCTAAAGGTGTCAATTTTGTTTATCTTTTCAAAGAACCATTTCTTAGTTTTGTTAATCCTTTTATTGTTTTCCTATTCTCAATTTTATTTAGTGTACTTCTGCTTTAATCTTTATTATTTCTTCACTTCTGCTAACTTTAGGCTTAGTTTGTTCTTGTTTTTTAGTTTCTTGATTGGTAAAGTTAGTGTATTTGAGGTCTTCCTTTTTTCTTTTATTTTTAGTTTTTTAATTTAATTTTATTTAGTTTTTTATACAGCAGGTTCTTATTAGTTATCAATTTTATACACATCAGTGTATACATGTAAATTCCAATAGCCCAATTCATCACCCCCTACCCCCATCCCCCCACCGCTTTCCCCCCTTTGTGTCCATTCCTTTTTTCTTAATGTTTCTAACTGTTCAGGCAGGGCTGTGGGCTGTGTGCTGAGATCAGGCCAGGCTGTACGTTTGCCTTGAAGATGGGCAGGACTGCAGGCTTCAGCATCAGGTAGGTAGCTTCCTGCTCTGCTGTTGGGTGAGGTCACTGCCCAGGCTTTCTGGTCAGGCAGGCCCTCCATCAGTATCCTATAGTTGAGTGGGCTGGAGACTGTTCTGTGGTTGGACCGTGTCACTGTTTGTGTTTCCTGATCATTTGGGGCTTCAGGTTATACGCCACAATTGGGTTCTGTGACTATGCTTTCTGTTTGGATGAGGCGGCAGACTGAATTCCACAATGGGAGCAAGGCTGTCTGCTGGGCTCAGCTATTGCGCAGGGCTGTAGGCTGGGCTCCAAGGCTGCCCAGGGTCACTGTTCAGGCCCCCTGATTAGGAAGGGCCAGAGGCCATGCTCAACAGTTGAGAGGTTTACTGGCTTGGCTTCCTGCCCAAGTGAGGCTGTAGCATTGGCTCCACAGCTGCCTGGGTTGTCTGACCAATCTTCCTGGTTGGGTGAATCTGGAGGCTATTCTCCACAGTTGGGGGTGGTGGCAGCTGTAATTTGTTTCCCTGCCCAGGAAGGCCATAGGATGTGCTCTTTGGCTGCCAGGTATCTGTGTTCAGACTCGGAACACTGCTTGGCCACTGACATAACCAAGTATGTGATTGGCCATGATCTGAGAGATAGTTGCTGTATGCTCCACCCCCATCTCCATCCCTATCTAATTCCCAGTGGTCTAGGTCTGCAGATTCCCTTAATGATCTCCATTAGGCAGGATCCAGCTGGGCCTCCTGAGATGTCTCCCTCAATGGTGGGAGAGGTGGATGTTCACTTTGGGTTCTTTTTTACTACTAGAGAACATACAGATGCAGAGGGGTCCTCTAGATACAAGTCTATACTGGTCTGGAGGAGGGGAGATGTGGTCAAAGTGAAACCACTCCTCTTACCCTTCTAATGCAGTCCTTTTCTGTGTCTGTGGTCCAGGAGGGTACTTCAGCTGTATCCCACTTCTGGGATTTTCACAGGGATGTTTTGTCTGTGGATAGTTGCTAGTTGGCCTTTTGTGAAGGGGACTGATGTCTGAAATGATCTATGAAACCATCTTGATGATGTCACCCTTTCCTGGCTATTCTTGCATGTGTATGAATTTTAGTATTAATTTGATTCACTCCCTGGAATACTTTGTTGGAATTTTAATTGGTATTATATTGATGTTATATATTAATATAAAGATAATTGTTATCTTTTTAATGTGTTGTTGTTTTTATTCAATTCTACTTTAGTGTTCTTCAGGTGTATTCTAAAATTTTTTGCATAAGATTTGCATATTTCTTATTAAATTCTTCTTAAATATTTAATTTTTTGTTGCCATTGTAAATTGATTATTTTCCTACCAGTATGTCCTCTGTTTATTATTTGTGAAAAGAAAGACTATTGATTTTTTAACATTAATTTTATATTTTGCTGCTTGATTGAATTATTTTATTATTTGACTTAGTTTTATAATTGGTTGTTGTTTTATGGTATCTAATAATAATTTTATTATTTGACTTAGTTTTATAATTGGTTGTTGTTTTATGGTATCTATTGGATCATCTCAAAATAGTGACTATTTTACTTCTTCTTTACCCCCTTTTTTATGCCTCTAATTAATTTATTCTGTCTAATTTCATTGGCTAATACTATGAATACAATTAACAGTTGACATAGTGGTTATCTTTATCTTCTCTTTGATCTTAGTAGTCATGCTTCCAGTGTTTCTCTATTAAAGAAGATGCTGGAGGCTCTTAGTAAGATAAAGTAAGCAACTTCACCTTGTTTCTCCCACTGAAAAGAAACCATAAAACCTGGACAGAATGCAAGGAGAAGCTATTTAATTACATCTATATGCAAATAAACAAATAACTGAACCTCAACCTAAACCCTATACGTTATACAAAAAAAAAAAAAAACCCAAAAAACTCAAAATGCATCAGAAATCTAAAAGTATACAATTATAAAACTTTTAAAAGTAAAACATAGGAGAAAATATTTGTAACTTAGGGTTAATCAAAGAATTCTTATCCACATCACCAGAGCATGATGCATAAATACCTCCTACCTTCAGTCAGTTAAGCACAATCCAGGGGTTTTGTTAGCTTTTCGGTTGGTTGGTAGGAGAAGCATTGTGAGGCTTCCAATTTTATGGCTTTCTTTTACTCTGTAAAACCCTAAAATTGCCTTCTTATTTTTCTTTTTCTCTACACCATCCTATTGCCAAAGAGTGTTTCTACCTTACTTTTTGCCTTTTTTCTCCCTGAGGAACTATGCGTTTTGAAAGTCCCCTTTTAGATCTCCCCTGTCCCTTTTTTAATATAAATTTATTTTTTTAAATTTTTAATTAATTTATTTTTGGCCATGTCAGGTCTTAGTTGTACCATGCAGGGTCTTCATTGCGGTGCGCAGGCTCTTCATTACGGCACGCAAGCTTCTGTCTAGTTGTGGCATGCGGATTTTTCTCTCATTGTGGGGCGCAGGCTCCAGGGTGCGTGGGCTCTGTAGATGTGGCACGTGGGTTCCAGAGCACGTGGGCCTTGTAGCATTTTGAGTTTTATTGTATAACAACATTTTAGAAAATTGAATTCAGCAATATTCCTTGGTAGTTAAAGACACCGGTGGTCCAGTGGTTAAGACTCCACGCTTCCACTGCAGGGGGCTCTGTAGTTTGCAGCATGTGGGCTCCCTTGTTGAGGCACACAAGCTCAGTGATTGTGGCATGCCAGCTTAGTTGCCCTGCGGCATGTAGGATCTTAGTTCCCTGACCAGGGAAGGAACCCTGGAACACAGATTCTTTACTACTGGACCACCAGGGAAGTCCCTTCCCTATCCCTTTAAAATGGCATCTCCCCTTTTAAATAGTGACTCCCCCTTTAAATCATATCTACTTAAGAATCTCTTCTCTGTAGATTATGCCCTGATCTGCCCAGACACTTTTCCAGTAGTTTCAGATTTAGGATGGATTTAATATGTTTGGTTCTCATTGCAAATCATCTTTGGGATCCTCTGGCTAGTGTCCCTCTTATGTCTTTCCCATAGTTTTTCTCATTCTGTCTTTGTTTGCCACAAAGCCTTGTTCCTGGGCAAGAGTAGTATGGTAGGCCAAGATGTTCTGCATTGAAATTTTTTCTTTTCTTTTTTTTACTTACAGTTATTTACAGTTTCAGCATTCTTTATTTTCAAATTATGCTATACTTATAGTTTTGCATAATTTAATTTTCACTTTTGTTTTTTTTAGGAATAAAAAAGATTATATACTTTTCTTTTGATTTGGAGAGGAAAATTTTGGAGATGGTAGCTGTATTACAATCATTGTCTTTAGCTACCAAGGAATATTGCAGAATTCAATTTTCTAAAATGTTGTTAAGGATTTTTTTCATTTATATTCATAGCAGAGATTGACTTCTAATTTGACTTTCTAATAACATATTTATCAGATTATGATGTCAGATTTGTTCTGGTTTCATAAAAATGTCTTGACTCTAAATCTGGTTAGGATAGACACAACATGAGCTTGAAAACGTTGTTATAGCAGAAAGTAAGAAAAGGCTAAAATAATAATAATAATAAAATAAATATATGGGGGCCTATTACTAGGAACCAGGAGGCAGTTTTTTGACACCTACTAGCCAAATCTTGGGCAATTTGAACAGCAAAGTAGAAAGCCATGAGTATATAGCAATCATAAGTAAACAAACAGATAAATAAATATATAGATAAAAGGATGAGCTGAAGGGCTTTTTTTCATAGTAGAATGTCAGTTGACAGCCTCTAAATGTGAAGGGACTGCAGGAGATGGAAAAATATCATTTTGTAACTGTCATAGTGAAGATTGGTTCAGGCAAGAATCATTAATGGTTGATAAACCCAGGAGAATATTTTTAATGAGTTATGGGATATTTACATGGTCTGAATGTATCTTCCCACAACTTCCTTGTGAGTTTCACAGAAGAAACTAGTAACCATAAAGTAGAGAAATAGGAAAACACCTTGTCTGGGTGAAAAATTAATATCAGCAGTGAGAGGCAGATTGACATTTTATGCTTCCTGATGTGATCTCCTCTGAGGGACGTGATATCATTTAGGACCTTTGTCAACCTGGAATGAAGCACATTAATCTAATCATGATAAATATTAGATAAATCCAAAATGAGGGTAGTTCTGTTCACAAAAATGAAAGTAGATGATTCCAAATGATTATAAAACATCTGTGATAATAGACAGCAAGAGAGCTATCTAAGATCACTTGAATCTTCAGAAGTTTTCAGGGGTCAATGTATCTCACACTGGCAAAGACAGAGTAATTTTCACAATTACAATTATTTAAGGAAAATAATTGTAACAGGTTGAAACAGGTCAAATATATTTAAATCCATGAGTTCTTAACAATTAAAAATAGTTGCTCATAGCTTGAGGTTGCTAATAAAGCTATATATTATTTTTAAAACAGCCAATTTAAGAGAAAAATCAAGTATGTATCTTGTTTTTCCTATAAAAGCTACCAGTGTAATAATAATAATAATAAATACAAGAATGTTTTTTCCTATAGAAGTACTCCACCCAATAAATGAAAAAGAATGCTAGAATTAGAATGTTTCACAACTTCTGATAACAATGCATACAGGCATTGGGCATCAAAGGCTGTTAACCAGAATATGAGACAACAAGATATTGTTGCTTGCAGATGGCAGAACACACCCACCACTTACAAAACTGAATTACCTGTATCTTATCAAGCTTCTAAATCAAACAGAGGACAGAGAAACATTTTAAAATGCACCATGGGATGCAATCAGCAAGACCCATACAGTGGGAAAACTCTACAGGACAAGTAGAGTTGTTTTTTTTTTTTTCCAACAAATAAACTGAAAGGGAAGAAACATGAAGAAAGTAGAACCTATAGATTTAAAGAAACTTAAGAGCCATATTGAACAGTGGCAATGCGTGGACTATATTTGGGTCATAATCAAAGTCCCTTAAATTTGATTTCATTACATTTAAAAACTAACTGAAAATTTGAACACTGAATGGATATTTGATGATATTAAGAGATTGTCAAAAGTTTTAGGTGTGGTAATGGTGCAGTGGTTTTTTAAAAAATAACTATAAAAACATTTTATAGATAAATACTGAATTACTTACAGATAAAATGATGTGAAGTATGGTATTTGATTCAAAATACCCTGGGAACTGGAAAAATGGTAGGGAAATGGATGAAGTAAGACAGGCCATGGGTTCTTATTTGTTGAAGCTGAATTTTGTGTACATGGAGATGCTTTATACTCTTTGTCTACTTTGGTATATATTTACAATATTTCAGGATAAAACTTTAAAGAAACCCTTTATGGTCTGGACCAATAAACTACTTTGATAGGCTGTAGAAAGAAATAGTATCTTAGCATCCAGGTAAGCACCTAACTTACAGTGGATGATCAATAAATATGTGTTAAATGAATAAATTCATATTAAGACCAGGGAAAAGTAGAATAAAATATCAGTGTGTAAATTTTCTTCTTATGTTTTATTCCTTATCCAAATCTACAAATCTTATTAAAAATTAGGGTTTATAAGATATGTCATTATTGTCCTGGGTTTGTTTAAATTAACATAATTGATGAATTAAACATGAATTTTGTTTCACTTAAAGGTAGCTTATTCTTCAGTAATCACACATCCTTTTAACGCAGTTTAGAATTGTTAATAAAATCACATGAGTTGTATTTTCTAGTCTTATATTCCACAAATATTCTTTTCACAGTGAAAGAACTTTGATAAGAAAGGAAAGCCTCTTATCCATTTCCCTTGTGAGGCCATGTTAAGGATAGTATTTCAAAGATCCACACTGTATTCTTCTCCCTATAAAATGCTTTAACTAAGATCCATGTTTTATCTCAACTGTTTCCCGTCTCTCAAAGAAATGTTTCATACAATTAACAGCAATCATGTTACAATAGGGTGTTTAGTTAGATGTGGAGTGTATGAAGAAATCTTAAAGGAAAAGTATTTGTAATAAAATGAAAATGTAATTTCCCAACAATGAGTTATCTTTATGTCCCTAAAACTGAGAGATATGCTCCAGCACAAAAGAGCAGTGGCCAGAATTTCCAAGACTCAATTTGGAAAGATGCTATGCCTGAATAAGGATGGAGTGTTATAGACACTGGTGGCTCCACTGACAGTTTTATTAGTAACAAATTTTCATGGGATGTTCAGATAGTGACCATGGCAGCTTCCTACATTTAGCATAATTTTGCAAGCTTACTTTTGAATTTTGCTTCATTTTCAAAAAAGTATCACTTTGAAAATCTGGGTTTTTTTTTTTTCCTTGAGAAGGGTGGAAATATTGTACTCTTACCAGCACCTTAATTCACTTCAAGTTCAACTTTAAATCCCCATTATTACAATTATTTGTAGTCAGCAGATTTAATTGCTCCATTAGTTGCCCATGGAAGCATCAAATGGAGCAATTTGAACCTGACCTTGTTTCCTAGCATCAAGTTTGTAGAAATTGCTTTAAGGTCTGCAAAACTTTTTGCTTTTCTATTCAATAATGTTACTGAACCAAACTTGGGCCCATCTACTTGCCCACACGCAGCAAAGCCAATCTACTGACAACAGGTTGTGGTGAAAGAAAGTGCAGCGTTTATTGTAAAAATGCCAATACAAGGAGAACAGGTGCCTTGCTCATGCTCTAAAACTCTGACCTCCCCAAAAGGTTTCAGCAACGCATTTTTAAAGGCCAAGTGAGGGATGTGGGTATGTAATCAACTCCTGCACGGTTCTCTGATCGGTTGATGGTGAGGTAATAGGGTGGTGTTACAGGAGTTAATGTTACCAATTCTTAGGTGCCAGAAGGTCAGGGTTATGTGCTCATGGTCATCAAGTAGTTAATTTCTTCCATTTGGTGGTGGTTTTAGCATATGAAAAACTCAGGAAATAAGCATGATGTACTATTATCTAGGTACTTCAGAGAGAAGCTGTAGCAAAGGATATGGGGAGGGGTCTGTCCCTTGAAGGCCCTATATGGTCCTGTTTGGTTACAAGATTGGTATGTCAGCCAACCATGGTGGTTCTATACAACTGTGACTATATGTTTTAAAAAAGGATATATGCTTTAAGCCTCCTAAGACAGTAAAAATCAGCTCATTTCCTACAATTTGGGTAAGATTATCTACCTTGGTGATGATGGAGTCTGATTTCTCAGTGCCCACTCTTCCTTATCACCATTTTACAGACTATAATAAAAATGCCCCAGAACAAAACACCAATAGATGAGCACACGTAAATTCAACTGCTTTACTCATAGCTTCGAACCATATATTTACATTTTACAGTATTTTCATGATTTGCTGGTGGTCCACCCAAATGGGCAGCATCTCTGAGAAGCTTAACAAGACTCAGCTTTCAAATACCTAAAAAAGAAAAAAAAAAAAGTTTCATGTGTTGTATGCTCACATTTCAGATGTCATATCTTCCTGATCTATTTTATTTTGAAGAAAAAAAATCTAAAATAATAAACTGTTAGTTTGAGAAATATATTTTATCACATTTGCCCTGACCTATGAGTTTAATAGCATTTTTTCAGTACATTATTTTTGAACTTCAATTACAGGTGTTTTGCAGTGAAATGCCAGCAATAATTTTCCATAATTATAAATTATGGAAAAGAGATTTGATGAAATCTCTATTCAACCTCTAAAATAACCCTAAGGTTTACAAAAAAATATGGGCTAGTGTTTTAAATAATATATATGTTTTGGGCTTCCCTGGTGGTGCAGTGGTTGAGAGTCCGCCTGCCGATGCAGGGGACATGGGTTCGTGCCCCGGTCTGGGAAGATCCCACATGCCACGGAGTGGCTAGGCCCGTGAGCCATGGCCACTGAACCTGTGCGTCTGGAGTCTGTGCTCCGCAACAGGAGAGGCCACAACAGTGAGAGGCCCGCAAAAAAAAAAAAAAAAAAATATATATATATATGTTTTTAATTTATTTTCATATAGGTATGCATGTCTATATAGATATGTTTTCATAAAAATAATATTTAAGTGTAGCAAGCTGAAATATCAGTTCTTCAATATTTGTCCTAATATAGAACATGAATAGAAAATATGTGTAGGGCAACTAGGGGTATATATAACTTTGTAATTCATTCAGAAACTCTCAGATAGATAGAAGTAGGTATTATAATGAGAATAAATAGAGATTTAAGCATGCATATAAGTATGAGCATACACTAATACAAAGCTGGAGCCAGCTATATTTTGTAAACTTGGTAATCCCTTTGTGGCCAGTCCTATGTCACCTTTGAACTCACCCCACCTACTAGCACCTCACCATGCTGCTAATAAAAAGGTAGAAGGAACATGTAGCTGATAATAAACAATTTATAGGAATCTGAGGAAACAGCTTGTGATTTGAAACATTATCCTAGTTAAGCATATAGATCCCAGGTAGGACTAGCTGAGTTCAAATTCCAGCCTTGACACATCACAGCAATTTGATATCTCTGTGCTTTAGTTTCCTCATCTTTAAATAAATAGAAAACTACAACCTCATAGATCATAGTGATGAAAAAAATGTGTCAATATTTATAAAGAGGGGAGAATAGTGTCTGTTACAGAGTCAGTCCTCAAACTGGCTGTTAGCATTGTGTCAATCAACTCATCTTGCCTTTGACTGTTTCCTTGCAGAAACCACTATTCTACATTTTTAGCCTAAGCTTCACATTCACAACAGAGCTGTTTCAGTTAGTCAAAAACAACGTGTTAAAGCTTGAATAGTGTTCCCGAAAATATATGCTTAAGTCCCATTTGGTACCTGCAAATATGACCTTATTTGGAAATAAGGTTTTTGCAGATGTAATTAAGCTCTAAGTTAAGATGAGGTCATACTAGAGTATGACAGACTTTTAATCCAATATGACTAGTTTCTTCATAAGAAGAGAAGAGACACAGAGACAGACACACAGAGAGTATAGCCACTTGATGATGGGGACAGAGATTGAGGTGAAACAACTGAAAGCCAAGGAAGGCAAGGATGACTGACAAACCACCAGAAGCTAGAAAAAGAGAGTGAAGGATTCTCTCCTATAGGTTTCAGAGGGAATATGGCCTTGCTGATATTGTATTTTGAACTTTTAGCCCCCAAAACTATGACAATATTTCTGTTGCTTTAAGCTACTCGGTTTATTGTTCTTTTTTACAGCAACCCCAGGAAATGAATACACAAGGAATAATATTATCTAGATAATCCAGAAAAGAGCATCACTTTTGCCAGCCCTTGGAATCAGTGTGCTCTCTCCTTAGGATGTGTAGGGGTGAGAGCTCTGGGTCTTTAAACGAAGTTCGGCCATGATCTGTCAGCATCTTACCTGGATCTCACTTCTAGGAGATTTTTATTTTCTCCTACTTTGATTCTTATTTGATTTTGTATCAATTCCCCTGTGCATTTCTTGTGCAAAGCTTATAGCTGGACTTGTGAATTCTCCTTTCAACAGAGTTCTTTGTTTTGGTTTAGAGGCTTCAGTTTAGCTTTGAGTCTCTCCTATCTAAGCTTTGATGATTGACTTCACTCCCCCTTCACTTTTCTCTGGGCCTGTATTTAACCAGTGCCCTCTCTCCTGAATGTCCCCTACCCTGTCCACACTCTCCATAGCATTTGACGCATATGCTTCCATAACACCTCCTGGCATATAATTCAGCCAACATACAACTTTGATCTTTGTTTTTGTTGACACTGACCTATTAGAGTGATTGCTGCTCATTGTGGGAAGCATAAATTATATAAAAAAGTATTTACCTAAATTTTCTAGCTAGTAAAGTTTCAAATGTTTGGTGGACTGATATCTTTGTATGATTTCTTTAAATTTCATCTAACTGTACATGTAGAGGATAATAAACTTGTTCAATTATTGGGAGAAGATATTTGCAATAACAATATCCAACAAAAGACTCATCCAGAATACAGAAAGAACTCCTACAAGTCAATAAGGAAAAGACAAAGAACTCAATATAAAAAGAAAAGGGCAAAGGCCTAACTCTTCAAAGAAGAGGATATCCAAATGACTGATAAACATGAAAAGGAACTCAGCCTCATGACTTTTCTGAGAAATGAAAGTTAAATGTGAGATACAACACCATATCAACCACAATAAGTAAAACTAAAAAGCCTGAGAATTCCAAGTGTTGGTGAGAATTAAAGCAACTGGAACTCTCATATTTCCCCAAACTGTAAACAGTACAAATGTTCATCATCAGGTGCATTCAGCACCTACTCTTCCTTCAGATATCAGCCCATGTGTCATTTCCTTGGATGAAGATCCCTAACTCCTCAGACTGGGTGCACTCGCTACTGTTACAGGAATCACTATGTGATGCAGCCTTTGTGTTGACTGCATGTGAACATGAATTCTTTATAGCTTTGAGCCACTTTTATCAGATTCTACCAGACTTTGCATCTTCCTGGAGACTCATAGCAGAGCTCAACCAAAGGGACAGCTGAGGTACCACTTGGTTGGACTAGCAATCTGAGCATTGTTTGCTGATTTAAGGCCACAAGTCAATGGATGCACCTGACCCTTTAATCACCACAGG
The DNA here is from genome assembly GCF_937001465.1 of Orcinus orca. NCBI lineage: Eukaryota > Metazoa > Chordata > Mammalia > Artiodactyla > Delphinidae > Orcinus > Orcinus orca. The sequence continues at coordinate 149,905,372 of NC_064560.1, forward strand.
CCAATGGATGCAACTGGCCCTTGGATAGAGCCTTGAGTCTAGACTCTAGGAGGGGCTTTTCTCCACAGGTGGGGCACCTCCATGACTTACCTAAAGCAGACAGGACAGCATTTTTCTATCTTTTCAATTTGCTACCTGACTTCCTGAATTCCATGACTTTTTGCTTCTGTTCTATTTCTACTTCTCAGGCCACACCTCCACTTTCTCCTGAAATTTTCCCCCTGTGTTGTTTCCAACTACATTCTCTTCCTAGTTGAACACAATTTATGACCTTCCCATTCTCTTGTTCTCTCCCTCCTCAAGACACTCCTAGGCCTCCCAGGGAACTCTAATTCCTTCATTAGTCCACTTTTTCCCCATCTAACAGCACACCTCTGACAGCATAGCTTCTTCCTGCCTTCTCATGTCTGTGATGTATGTAGATTGTTATGTGGATCACAGATGTGACTTTCTGATTAAGAGATTGATTTGATAATTTTTAAAAATATAAATACATTTTAAAAATATAAAAATATACAATATATATAGATGAATGGTGATGGTTGCACAACAATATGCATGTAATTAATACCACCAAGTTGTGCACTTAAAAAATGATTAAGATAGGGACTTCCCTGGTAGTCCAGTGACTAAGACTCTACACTGTCAATGCAGGGGGCTGGGTTCAATCCCTGGTCAGGGAACTAGATCCCACATGCCGCAACTAAAGATCCCATATGTTGCAACTACAAAACAATATCCTGCATGCCTCAACTAAGACCGGCACAACAAAATAAATAAATAAATATTTTTAAAATGATTAAGATAGTAAATTTTATGTTATGTATGCTTTACCACAATACAAAATAGAAAAAAAAAGAAATAGCATATTACAGATATAAATAATAGAGTGAAGACATTTACAAATCATGTTTGTTCTTAGGATGCATCTGGCTGCAAGTAAATAAAATTAAACTTAATGTGGCTTTAAAAAAAATAAATATAAAAACAATACTAAGCAAAAACAAAAACTTATTCAAGTATTCCACATATTATAATTTATAATATGAGTAGCTTAAGGAAACTACTTTTCTTTGCTTGCAGCACTTTCAGCTGCACCTTTCAGTTAATTCAATTAAAATTACCTCTACATACAAATATGTATGTAAAGGCACCTCTACAAATAATTAGAATACTTGGGGACAGAGACTGTGTGCTCTTTACTTCCCTCTTTGTTCATTATTTTAAAAAATTAGTATTGTGTTCCTATAATGGCCAAGCCACTATTTTAGATACTAGAAATCTCTATCCTTAAAAATGCAATCTGCATACATTTTATATTCCTCAAACCCTCAACAATTGCTCAGTTCCTAATTAATATCCCAGTATGATATCAGATTAATTAATTATAAAGAGCTCTGTCTGAAAGCTTTGGATTGAGAATAATGTCAATGATTAAACTGGAATTTTAAAAAATAGCTTATGTCTGTTTGTGGACTCCTGAAAATTTTCTTTACACATACACATAGTGGAATAAACATTAAATCCAAAATTAAAAATCCATTTTGCCCTTCTTTCACTCTCTCACAGAATCATGTGTAAATATTAAAAGTAAAAATACAGTTATTCCAAAAACTGCTGATTGCATAGACATGACAGATGATTATGTTGTTCTCTGAATCCTTTAGCTTATATGAATAGACTCTAAGTACAAATGCTACAAGAATAGGAGAATTTCATAACTTTCTTGTGGGTTCTCTTTATAAAAGAAATGCACATTAAATGTATAAAATTTTTAAAATGCAGAACATAAAAATGTAATTCATTCATGAATTACAATTCATGAATTGTAATTCATACAATTTTTAACTGAATGCCTACCATGTGCTCCTATGTTTGCCTAAGTTGTTAGACCTACATATTGTTGGATGATTTCAGGTGAAAATTTATACCTAATATTTTTAAGTGCACGAAGCTAAACATCTAATCAAGATCATCTTGTAGCTAGTTCCAAGCCAGCCACAAAATACCAGCTCTAGAAGTCTTCTACTCTTTTGTGAATAAGTAATATAAGGTCCCTGTTTCCACGGAAATTATCTTGTGAGTGGGGAGATTAATAAGAAACAGGTAAACTATCAAATTAGATTGCAATAGCTACTATAAATACAATTTTAAAAGGATAAGTAATGTCAACACTATTACTAACTTGCATAGCTTTTAAACATATGAGACTGTGCATTCATTCTGAATTCAAGCATGCTGTGGTTTCTACCTGACTCTTTACCGTATTCCTCCACATGGTAACTGCTAGTACCATGAATACTTGCCCTGAATACACAACCATTGTCTGATTATGATACTTCTAACAGTGTTCACACATCCAAGCAGAATTCATTTCAAATTCATTTTGAATTAAATTAAATATTTGAAGTGCTACAAAAAAAATGCCCTCCTAAAAATAATCTATACTTACTGAATTCCTTTCATTTAATGCCATGTTCTGACAAAACGATAATGAGGGGTTTTCTTACATGACTTCTCCTTCTTGTATTTATGCCATCTTATTAGTTATGGCTCTGCCAGACTCTGTTTCTTGTCTCCCATTTTACATTCTATTAATTGAAACAGAATTTTGTCCAAGTGATTATTAACTCTGCTATATAAGACAAGCCAGATTTTAAAATAAGGCTCCCATTACATCATTTAATAAGTGTATATTTTACACAGGGTATTAGGGTACAAAGCAAAGAATGAAGACAAGCATACATAAAATAATCATAAGTTCATTTTTATATATCTGAAAACAGGTATTAAAATATGTTCTAATAAATAATATTCTTTTCTGGCATAATCAAAATGTATGGTGGTTATTTCAGCTGTTGCATAATTCTCTCCCCATCCCAATGTCATTTTGTTAATGATTAGGGACTACCATGAAAACCCCACAATCCTATAAAGGTTTGCTGTGAATCAGAATCAAAGAGTCTGGCAGATAAACTTTCCAGTCACTGATGGAAACAACACCATTGGAAAAGATACATGTCCTGCTGACAGGATAGCATCAACATTACCATTATATGTAATAAGAATTTTATATAAGCTATCATTCTCCATTATATTTATATATTTTAAAAATTCAACAGGATCAGGTCTATGACTGTTACTCTGAAGCAGTATCTTTAATATTGTTAAAAAACATAAGTCAAAGATGAGGACAAATTTTAGCCTAAGAAGTACATAAGAGTTCAAACCCCAAAATATTTGTGATTATGAAAAATATGTTTATTATACATAAAACCTTACATATAAATATGCATTTTATATGTAAACGTATGATATAACAATATTCACATTATATATATGTGTGTGTTTGTATATGTATAAAGTTACTTTCTGTCTCACTTGTTTTGTAATGCTTTGATAATTTCAGGAGAATATTAATACCTAATATTTTTAATTGAAGAAAACTAAAAGTCTAATCAAGATCATGTTGTAGCTTGTTCCAAGCCAGCCACAAAATTCCAGCTCTAAAAGTCTTTGACTCTGTTAAGTCTATTTGTTATCATGTGAAAACTGAGCCATTAATTCCAAGAGATAGCTATGTCTTTAGTTTAAAATTAGAAGCTATCAACAAGTACTACAATAGTTCAATTTGCTTTCTGTTAAATATATTTCCAATTTGTCAATGATGAAATTTAGTAATAGCATGTCTAATTTTCTTTGTTTGAAAGTGAAATCAATTTATATTTGTCCTGTCGGGGTTGTCAACATACTAATGGCCTGAAGGTTTTGAGTATGCATATGATTCATCAGTAAACATGTACATTTTCACCACTAGAGTTAATGTCAAAAACTGTTCTAAAAATATTCAGATTGAACCAAAAATAGGATGGAAATTAAAAGGAATGCTATGTTCTTGGTCTGAGGAGAATAAATAACAACTTTGCCTTTACCGAAGTGTCAGCATGGAACTTGCAATAGCAGTAAATTAAAAGTGACATACAATATGCACTTTGAATGCAAAGTTGCCTTCTACCAATTAAAACCTTACTTGTAAGTGTCACTAAATACTAATTTTAAATGATTTTAGGTTCTTGTACATTTTTATTGATGAATGTGTCAAAAGGATGGAAGTTCTGAATAATTGTACAAACTTCACTGCATTACAAATAAAAACTAATAAAGAGAACTTTATAAAGAAAAGAGATTAAATGTCAGCTTTCCTCTGTCAGCAATGGATCTCTGGTTTGAACATGTCTGATATCTAAGTGTTGTGACCCATGCCACAGGCTTTACTCTTATTTGGTATGTTTGGTGTATTACAAATATTTCAAATTAAAAAAGTAATATATTGTATATAAGAAACAAACAAACATTTCCCGTACTTGCCACTGAAGAAATTTATGCTCTTTTGTTGTTCTTGTAGTTTTTGTTGTTTGCTTACTTTTTGCTTGTAGAAAATGAGAACTCTGAAGTTTTTCTGCACTCCACTGTCATTACCAGAAATTTTTGGCAGATGAAAAGAGATGCAAATAATTATCATAATATGTTAGATAGCTTTATTTTTATTTCTTTGCTCAATTTTAATTATTTAATTTTAATCTATTTTTATTCAGGTAACATTTGTTTATAACATTATATGTTTCATGTTTACAACACTATATTTCTAACTCTATGTACCCTGCAACATGCTTGCCACCAAACATCTAGTTGACCTCCTTTACCCATTTTGCCCTCTCACCCACCCCTTCCCCTCTGATAACCACTACTCTGTTCTCTGTATCTATGTATATGTTTTTGTTTGGTTTGATTTGTTCATTTATTTTGTCTTTGTTTGTTTTTTATATTCCACATATGACTGAAATCATATGATTTTTGTTTTTCTGAACCTGATTTAATTCACAGCATAATACCCTCATGGTTCATCCATGTTGTCACAAGTGGCTATCCCACATCTCTTTTATCTGTCTATAGATGGACACTTAGGTTGTTTCCATATCTTGGCTATTATAAATAATGCTGTGATGTACATAGGATTGCATATATCTTTTTAAATTAGTGTTTTTCTCTTCTTTGGAAAAATACCCAGAAGTAGGATAGCTGGATCATATGGTAGTTCTTAATTTTTTGAGGAATCTCCATTTTTTTTAATTAAAAAATTTTATTGGAGTATAGCTGATTTACAATATTATGTTAGTTTCAGCTGTACAGCAAAGTGAATCAGTTATAAATATACATATATCAACTCTTTTTTAGATCCTTTTCTCATATAGGTTATTACAGAGTATTGAGTAGAGTTACATGTTTTATACAGTAGGTCCTTATTAGTTATCTATTTTATATATAATAGTGTGTATATTATATATAAATAATCTCCCAATTTATCCCTTCCCCCACTTTTCCCCCTGTTAACCATAAGTTTGTTTTCTACATTCCATTTTGTTTTCTCTAGTGGCTGGACCAGTTTATGTTCCCACTAACAGTGTATGAGGGTTCCCTTTCCTTCATATCCTTGCCAACGTTTGTTATTTCTTGCCTTTTTGATAATAGCCATTCTAACAGGTGTGAGGTGATATCTTATTGTGGTTTTGATTTACATTTCCCTAATAATTCATGATGTTGAACATCTTTTCATGTACCTGTTGACCATCTGTATGTCTTCTTTGGAAAAATATCTATTCACTCTTCAATCCACTTTTTCAGTTGTTTTTTCTTCTTGTTATTGAGTTGTATGAGTTCTTTATATATTTTGGATATTAACGCCTTATCAAATATATCATTTGAAAATATTTTCTCCCATTTGGTAAGTTGTATTTTTGTTTTGTTGATGGTTGATTTTGTTATTCAGAAGATTTTTAGTTTAATGTAGTCCCATTTGTTTAGTTTTGCTTTTGTTTACCTTGCCTGGGGGGACCTAAATAGAAAGATATTACTAAGATTGATGTTAAAGTGTGCAATGCCTATGTTTTCTTCTAAGAGTATTATGGTTTCAGGTCTTACATTCAAGTCTTAATCCATTTTGAGTTATTTTTTGATATGGTATAATATAATGATCTAGTTTTATTTATTTTTTTGCATGAGGCTGTCCAGTTTTCCCAACACCATTTATTGAACAGAATATCCTTTCTCCACTATGTGTTCTTTGCTCCTTTGTCATATATTAATTGTCCATAATTATGTATGGGTTTATTTCTAGGATCTCAGTCCTGTTTCATTGATCTATGTCTATGTTTTTCTTCCAATACCATACTCTTTGGATTACTGTGGATTTATAATATAGTTTGAAATCAGGGAATATAACACCGCCAGCTTTGTTCTTTTTTCTCAGGATTGCTTTGGCCATCCAGGGTCTTTTGTATTTCCATATAAATTTTAGAATTTTTTGTTCTATTTCTGTGTAAAATGTCCTTGGATTTTTATAGGGATTGTATTGAATCTGTAGATTGCTTTAGGTAGTATGGACATTTTAACAATGTTAATTCTTCCAATCCATGAGCACAGGATATATTTCCATTTATCTGTGTCTTCTTCAATTTCTTTCAATGGTGTCTTATAGCTTTCAGTATACAGGCCTTTCATCTACTTGGTTAAATTTATTCCCAGGTATTTTTCTTTCTTTTGTGATTGTGAATGGAATTGTTTTCTTAATTTGTCTTTCTGTCATCTTATTATTAGCATATAGAAATGCAACCCATTTTTGTGTTGATTGTATATCCTGCAACTTTACTGTATTAGTTTATTATTTCTAATAGTTTTTTGGTAGATTCTTTAAGGTTTTATATATATATAATTATGTCATATGCAAATAGTGACAATTTTGCTTCTTCCTTTCCAATTTGGGTTCCTTTTATTTCTTTTTCTTACCTAGTTACTTTGGCTAGTACTTCCAATACTTTTAAATAAGAGTGGCAAGAGTGGACATTCTTGTGTTGTTCCTGATTTGAGAGGAATAGTTTTCAGTTTTTCACCACTGAGTATGATGTTAGCTATGTGTTTGTCATATATGGCCTTTATTATGTTGACGTATGTTCCTTCTTTACCCAGTTTTTCCATAAATGGGTATTAAATCTTATCAAATACTTTGTCTATTGAGATAACCGTATGGTTTTTATCCTTCATTTTGTTAATGTAGTGTATCATGTTGATTGATTTGTAGATGTTCAACCGTCCTTGCATCCCTGGAATAAATTTCACTTAATCACGGTGTGTGATCCTTTTAATGCATTGTTTTATTTAGTTTGCTAATATTTTGTTGATGATTTTTGCATCTATGTTCATCAGGGATATTGGCTTATAATTTTCTTTTTTTGTGGTGTCTTTGTCTGGTTTTGGTATCAGGGTAATGCTAGCCTCATAATATGAGCTTAAAATCATTCCCTGTGCTTCAATTTTTTGGAAGAGTTTGAGAAAGATAGGTATTAAATCTTCTTTGCATGTTTGGTAGAATTTACCTGTGAAGTCATATGGTCCTGGACTTTTGTTTTTTTGGAGCTTTTTGATTACTGTTTTAATCTCTCTACTAGTGATCGGTCTATTCAGATTTTCTATTTCTTCAGTCTTGGAAAGTTGTATGATTCTAAGAACTTGTCCATTTTGTTGAGGCTTTCCAATTTGTTGGCATATTGCTGTTCATGATATCCTCTTATAATCCTTTGTATGACTATATATCTGCTCTTATTGCTCCTATTTTATTTGTGATTTTGTTTATCAGAGCCTTCTTTCTTTTCTTCTTTACTTAGTCTAGCTAAATGTGTGTTGATTTTGCTTTAGACAGGTTTGTTTTTAAATATGTTCCCAACACTAGTGAAAAGTTTAACTTTACAAAAGTAGCTCTCTTAATATATCTTTTAATATATGTGGCTGTATCTGCCACAATTATCAATTATGAAAAGTTATTATCTGTTTATGTTATAATATTTTACCTATAGGCATTTTATCACATTCTATTAAATATGAAGTATTTGATATAAAATGTTTTTAAACTCAAATAATGAATTTTAATTATGAATATTTTAAATGCTAAACAAACTAGAATTTGACCATCTAGAAGTATATTGTATACTGAAAGACTACAAGTGTTTTATAATGCTTCCAACACAAAATTTACTTGAATATCATCTATTCTCCACTCCAATTTCTTTTCATATCAAAGCTAGAGTGATGTTTTACAAATCAGATATGATAATGTCACCACTTCACCCTACATAAATTATTCAATAGCTTTGATAACTCTTAGGATACAGGCCAAAAGTCTTAACATATACATCAGGATCCTTCATGATATTTTTATGTCCACCTTGTTTCACTCCAAACCTTTATATTCCAGCTACACTGACCTTTCAGTTCTAGCACTGCTACAGTTCTTTCTGACTCAGGTAATTATCAGCGCTGTTCTTTCTGTCTGGACCTTTCCATCAACCAGATCCTCCTCTATCCTTTACTAAGCAAATATCATTCACTCGGCCTTCAGATATTAAATGTTACTTTCTAAAGAAGCCCTTACCCTTCCTGCCGTCTACACTTCCCCACTCTGTGTCTAGGTTATGTCTCTCTGTCATATGCTCCTATGCTCCTGTAATTTTTTCTTGGCACATAACATAGTGTATTTTTTATTAAATATTTATTTGTATTTTTATTCCTATGTCTACCTCCAGTATCTACTGCTACTACAGTGTTATCATACATTATAAGTATTTAACAATTGTGTTGAAAATATAAATGAATGGATTTAAGTTATTCAAATTAATATCCTATATGCTCTGATTAAGTTGACAGAGTCATTGCAAATAGATAATTTTCATTCCATCTTACCATTTTTACTCCACTAACCTGCCTTTGTCAAGATACTTTTTCCATTAAAAATTGCAGTGATATGATGTTTAATAAAGATGAGATGAAATGCTTTGATTCAGAGGAAGAGCAATATATAAAAGAGAAAAAAAAGCTAAATGGCTATCTCATCACCCCATGCTGCAACATTAATTTCTGTATGTTGCCAATTAAATATTTTCAGCCTGTATATATGGGTGTAAGTATTTGTGCAATAGGCTAATAGTTCTCAAATCAAAATAGGTGCTGCCTTATGAAAACTGGGCCCTGCTCAGCTTAAGCAAAATTTGCTTGTTGATGAAAATTGTTATTATTATGATAATAATACCACTATTACCCCTGCTGCTACAGATGCTGCCTGTACTATTATTACTGAGATTTCCTAAGCACAGCAAAAGGTAGCTACTCAGAATTAGATTGAACTACTTAGGAAAGTAAGCAGTTAATTGAGGTTTTCTCCCTCATTGAAACCATAAATTAAAAGAGAACAAAAATATATAATTTCAAAAGATATCAGACAGCTGTCAGAAATATTTTATATTCAAAGGTATATTCAGTGATTTTTCCATTTGCAGGTATCACCACAGTACTTTCCCCAGAATAGGAAGAGGATCTTGAATCTATTTCAATTCTCTAATAAAGGGCATTTTCTCTATGATAAAATGGCAATTATTTCTTAACACTGGTGGACATAATTTAGATGGTCATGCTTTAATAAGGTTTTTTTTCCCCTTGTTACCATCTATTTTCGCTAATGTCCTTGGCACTGGAGATTTTTAGAGTTTTCACCAAGCTCTCGTCCATTAGTGATACATGATGAGATTTATGTGAAAAATTCCATTAATATTAATGAGATTAGCTCTCATAACTCTGATGTTATTGCTGATAGAGTAGATTCTAGAAACAGTAAAATTCTGTACATTAATTAGAAATTAAATAGCATTACTTTGTCAAGTATATGAATACATAAAATAGTTAAGTAATTAATATATGAGTATTTAGTCAAAGTCATGTAAATTCTAATAATTATGATAAAGAATTTCAAACAGTTACCATTTCATTCTGATGACTCTTTTTCTTTTAAGCCAACTGCTGTGAGCAATGTGTATGAACAATACCCAACAATATGGCTTGGCTGGATGTTGTGTGGAGGACTGGTTATCACTGAAACATCTTTATTTGCATGTTATTGGTCTGATTAGAATGCACATGATACTGTATCTCTTCATACCTGCTGTTTCATATTCATGTGAAATCTTCCTTGGCTACTCAGCACCCTCAATTCTGAACTTACGTATATTATTTGATATTGATGTTTTTTCTCCTCGCACAATTCGAATGATTTTGTCAGAAAAATAATAGATATGGAAATGGCCACTACAGCATTTGTCATTCCTTTATCATTTATTTATCATATTTTCAATAATATGTTGAGCATTTATTATTTATTAGTAAGTGCCAGAGATATAAAGATAATGAAATTTATCTCTGTCCTAAAGGAATCACAGTCTACCAATAAACATAAACATGCAAAGTAGCAATGCAAATATATAATGGTGATTATGTATAATGCATTATGGTAGTACAGAGAGGAGTAACTCCCTGAACTTTTGGGGCAGACAATGTAAATGATCTGGAGAGGGTAGCAATAGCACAGAAAGGAATTCCTCTACATTCTTGTATTCTAATTAGCTGGTTCTTGGGAGCAATAAGTACTTCAATATCCACATTTGACATTTAATCAGGTAAAAACCAAAAAGTTGATATTGTTCTTTTAACTATATCATGCAACATTTTAATTATTAACTTTTTGTATAGACAAGAGAAGTTGGACAGATTGAAAACAGCAAAGAGGGTCTCCCTGGGACTGCTTAAGGAGAGTAGAGGATGGATCTGGTGATCAGGTTGAGGTCATTGTTTCTTAGCCTTGTAACTCTCCTTCATACTGTTAGGCTTATTCCCATTCCAAATCCCTACCTCTTGTCTCTCACATTGCCTTTCCATTAGTCTTCTGATAAAATGAATATCCAAGCATGACACCTCTGTCTAAAACCTCCTTCTCACTCCTCACAGCAAAACTCAGGTAACTTGCAAGGCCTACCAGATCTTCAAATTCCATACCCTGCCACTACTTCCAGGCTTCATTACCCTCTGGTTCCAACTCACACCTTGCATTACATCAAACAGAATCCCTCACAGTTACCTGACCCTTCCATTCTTTTTCATGCGGATGTCTGTGCAATAAAAGCCGCCTTCTCTAGCTCAGCTTTGGTTTTCCTTGTGAAAGTTCATTCTGCCTTCTAAAACCAGTTCAAAGGCCACTGTATTAGTTTTCTATTGCTGATGTAATACATTACCGCAAACCCAGTGGCTTAAAACAACACAAGTTTATTATTTTGCAGTTCTGGAGGTCAGAAATCTGAAATAGGTCTTATGGGACTAAAATTAATGTTTCAGAAGGGCTGTATTCCATCGGTAAACTCTAGGAGACAATATGTCCTATGGCTTTTTCCATTTTCTCAGGGTTACTTGTATTCCTTGGTACATGGCCCTTCCTCCATCTTCAAGTTGAAGTGTAGCATCTTCAAATTGGGCCCACTGGGATAATCCAGATTAATCTTCCCAACCCTAGATCTTTAACTTAATCACACCTTCAGAGTTCCTTTTGCCATGTAAGGTAGCATATTCACAAGTTTGCAGGATTAAGATACAGATATCTTGGGGTATTATTTTTCCTACCATCTCTGGTAGAGAAGTCACCATCTCTGTAAAGATTCATATCATCTCCATTCCCCCACCGAGGGTTAATTTTTACCATTTCATATGTATTAGTCAGCCCAGGCTGCCCTAACAAAATACCAGGTGGCTTAAAGAACAGAAATTTGTTTTTCACAATTCTGGGTGCTGGAAGTCCAAGATCAGGGTGCCAGCATGGCCAGGCTCTAGTGAGAGCTTTCTTCCTGGTTTTCACTTTCTTGCTGTGTCCTCACATGGTAAAGAGGGACCTCTAGTGTCTCTTCCTCTTCTTATAAGGGCACCAGTTCTACTAGATCAGTTCTATGCTTATGACCTCATTTAACCTTAATCAACTCCTTAAAGACTGTATCTTCAGTAAGTCACATGAGGGATAAGGGCTCTCAGAATCATGTACATATGAATCATTACTTTGCCATAATTAACTGTTTTCACATCTTCCTTAGTTAGATTTGGAGATTGTTAAAGATAAGTTACATGCCTTTTCAGTACCATAAGACTAGTGCCTCAAAAATAACAAATGTTTATCTAACCAAAAATGTTTGATTTAGGGTAGAAAAATCAACTCAGCTATCCTTGCAGAATATAAAGTTAACTGCATGTAAATTAACTGTAACAGGAGAAATTGCCAACACAGACCATAGGGCAGGCTGTGGTCTGTGACATGGTAATGGGAAGACCACCAGTGGTGCATATACTTAGTTAAAAGTTACCCATGACCATTGCCCCTAAATATCTCGGCTATTTCTACAGATCTCTTCCATCTGTCAAAATAACAAATGACAAAATAATAGTGAAAACTGCCATAAAAGAGCAAAAGGAAAAATCTTATGATCCAAAATGAATAACCTTTTAACTCACCTTCTAGGTAATTGCATTTATCAGAAATCATTTGGAATTACAAACCTTCACATGTTAATCTCAGTTATGTTTTCCCCACTAAATTCACTTCAGAACTTTAGAATGTACGATAAATTCAATGTCATAGATATAAGTGCCTTAATGAACAATTTAATGAACAATTTCAAGAATATGCTAAAGTGTTTTACTTGGTTTTAAGTAATGTATAAGTAGAAATGAAATTATAGCACTAAATTGATATTGAAAGTAGTGCTTCTTATTTATATCTGCTAGTAGTCATAAGGTGTTTCATATCTTATTAACTTCTTTCAATGGACCACATTTAATTCAGAATCAGAAATAAGATTTAAATTTTTTTTTATCTTATTCAGAACCAGAACTAGAAAAAGTTATATGATTAGAGAGATTTTCTGTGAGAGATTTATATTATAATACTATATTTGTTTTTATTTGTGGTATTTGAGAAGAATAAAGCTATAAGTTGCTTATTCTCCCAATTCATGATCATATCCATGATCATATTTCATACAGGATAAAGCTCATGCCAATGTAAACAGAAGATCAGTAGGGAGGAAATATTGCTCAGGTATGATATACAGAACACTGGCCAGATACTTAAAATCCGATGGAGGGGGACCTTCAAGATGGTGGAGGAGTAAGATGTAGAGATCACCTTCCTCCCCACAAATACATCAAAAACACATCTACATGTGGAACAGTTCCTACAGAACACTTTATGAATGTTGGCAGAACACCTCAGACTTACCAAAAGGAAAGAAACTCCCCACGTACCTGGGTCGGGCAAAAGAAAAAAGAAAAAAACAGAGACAAAGAAATAGGGATGGGACCTGCACCTCTGGGAGGGAGCTGTGAAGGAGGAAAAGTTTCCACACACTAGGAAGCCCCTTCACTGGTGGATATGGGGTGGGGGGGAAGTTTTGGAGCCACGGAGGAGAGCACAGCAACAGGGGTGCAGAGGGCAAAGCAGAGAGATTCCCGCACAGAGGATCTGTTCTGACCAGCATGCACCAGCCTGAGAGACTTGTCTGCTCACCCGCCAGGGAAGGTGGGGACTGGGAGCTAAGGCTCGGGCTTCAGAGGTCAGACCCCAGGGAGAGGACAGGTTAGCTGCATGAAAACAGCCTGAAGGGGGCTAGTGCACCACTGGTAGCCGGGAGGGAGGCCGGGAAAAAGTCTGGACCTTACTAAGGAGCAAGATACCATTGTTTTGGGGTGCACGAAGAGAGGGGATTCAGAGCACCGCCTAAACTAGCTACAAAGATGGTTAGAGCCGCAGCTATCAGCTCGGACAACAGTGACAGGCATGAAATGCTAACGCTGCTGCTGTAGCCACCAAGAATCCTGTGTGCAAGCACAGGTCACTATCCAAAATCCCCCGAGAGCCTGTGCAGCACGCCACTGCCAGGATCCCGTCATCCAGGGACAACTTCCCCGGGAGAACACACGGTGCACCAAATGCTGTTGCAACATCATGCTGGCCTCTGCCATGCAGGCTCACCCCGCATTCCAATTATAGCTACTGTACCCCTCCCTCCCCCTGGCTTGAGTGAGCCAGAGCTCCCTAATCAGCTGCTGCTTTAACCCCATCCTGTCTGGGCAGGAACAGATGCCTGAGGGCGACCTACACACAGAGGTGGGGCCAAAACCAAAGCTGAACCCCAGGAGCTGTGCGAACCAAGAAGAGAAAGGGAAATTTCTCCATGCAGCCTCAGGAGGAGCGGATTAAATCCCCACAATCAATTTGATGTACCCTGCATCTGTGGAATACGTGAATAGACAACAACAAATCATCCCAAAATTGAGGCGGTGGGCGTTGGGAACAACTGTAGACTTGGGATTTGCTGTCTGCAACTGATTTGTTTCTGATGTTTATGTTTATCTTAGTTTCATTTTTAGCATGTGTTATCATTGGTGGATTTGTTTATTGATTTGGTTGCTCTCTTCTTTTTTTATTACTGTTATTTCTTTTATTTTTTATTTAAATAATTTTTTAAATTACTTTTATAAAATTTTTTCTTTCTTTTTTCTGCCTTCTGAGCTGTGTGGCTGACAGGGTATTGGTGCTCTGGCTGGGTGTCAGGCCTCTGAGGTGGGAGATTCAAGTTCAGGACATTGGACCACCAGAGACCTCCCAGCCCCACATAATATCAATCAGTGAGAGCTCACTCAGAGATCTCCACCTCAACACTAAGACCCCGGTCCACCCAATGGCCAGCAACCTCTGTGCTGGATGCCATATGCCAAACAATTAGCAAGACAGGAACACAACCCCAACCAGAGGCTGCCTAAAATCACAATAAGTTCACAGACACACCAAAACACCAAACCAGACGTGGCCATGCCCACCAGAAAGACAAGATACAGCCCCACCCACCAGAACAGAGGCACCAGTCATCTCCACCAGGAAGCCTACACAACCCACTGAACCAACCTCACCCACTGGGGGAAGACACCAAAAACAACGGGAACTACGAACCCGCAGCCTGTGAAAAGGAGACCCCCAAACACAGTAAGTTAAACAAAATGAGAAGACAGAGAAATATGCAGCAGATGAAGGAGCAAGGTAAAAACCCACCAGACCAAACAAATGAAGAGGAAATAGGCAGTCTACCTGAAAAAGAACTCAGAGTAATGATAGTAAAGATGATCCAAAATATTGGAAATACAATGGAGAAAATACAAGAAACATTTAACAAGGACCTAGAAGAACTACAGAGCACACTAACAATGATGAACAACACAATAAATGAAATTAAAAATTCTCTAGAAGGAATCAACAGCAGAATAACTGAGGCAGAAGAACGGATAAGTGACCTGGAAGATAAAATAGTGGAAATAACTACCACAGAGCAGAATAAAGAGAAAAGAACGAAAAGAATTGAGGACAGTCTCAGAGACATCTGGAACAATATGAAATGCACCAACAGTCAAATTATAGGGGACCCAGGAAAAGAGAAAAAGAAAGGGTCTGAGAAAATATTTGAAGAGATTATTGTTGAAAACTCCCCTCACATGGGAAACGAAATAGCCAATCAAGTCCAGGAATCACAGTGCGTCCCATTCAGGATAAATCCAAGGAGAAATACACCAAGACACATATCAATCAAACTATCAAAAATGAAATACAAAGAAAAAATTAAAAGCATCAAGGGAAAAGCAACAAATAACATACAAGGGAAGGCCCATATAGTTAACAGATGATCTTTCAGCAGAAATTCTGCAAGCCAGAAGGGAGTAGCAGGACATATCTAAAGTGTTGAAAGGGAAAAAACTACAATGAAGATTATTCTACCCAGCAAGGACCTCATTCAGATTCAATGGAGAAATAAAAGCTTTACAGAAAAGCAAAAGTTAAGAGAATTCAGCACCACCAAACCAGATTTACAAGAAATGCTAAAGGAAATTTTCTAGGCAGGAAACACAAAGAGAAGGAAAAGACCTAAAAAAGAAACCAAAAACAATTAAGAAAATGGTAATAAGAACATACATACAGATAATTACCTTAAATGTCAAAGGATTAGATGCTCCAACCAAAAGGCATAGATTGGCTGAATGGATCCAAAAACAAGAACCCTATATATGCTGTCTACAAGAGACCCACTTCAGACCTAGAGACACATACAGACTGAAAGTGAGGGGATAGAAAACGATATTCCATGCAAAAGTAAATCAACAAAAAGCTGGAGTAGAAATACTCATATCAGACAAAATAAACTTTAAAATAAAGATGGTTACAAGAGGCAAATAAGGACACAATATAATGATCAAGGGATCAATCCAAGAAGAAGATATAACAGTTGTAACTCTTTATTCACCCAACATAGAGCACCTCAATACATAAGGCAAATGGTAACAGCCATAAAAGGGGGAATTGACAGTAACAAAATAATAGTAGGGGACTTTAACACCCCACTTTCACCAATGGACAGATCATCCAAAATGAAAATAAATAAGGAAACACAAGCTTTAAATGACACATTAAACAAGATGGACTTAATTGATATTTATAGGACATTCCATCCAAAAACAAGAGAATACACTGTCTTCTTAAGTGCTCATGCAACATTCTCCAGGACAGACCTTATCTTGGGTCACAAATCAAACCTTGGTAAATTTAAGAAAACTGAAATCATATCAAGTATCTTTCCTGAAAACAACACTATGAGACTAGATATCAAGTACAGGGAAAAAACTGTAAAAAATACAAACACATGGAGGCTAAGCAATATGCTGGTAAATAACCAAAAGATCACTGAAGAAATCAAATAGGAAATCAAAAAATACCTAGAAACAAATGACAATGAAAACACAATGACCTAAAAACTATAGAAAGTAGCAAAAGCAATTCTAACAGATAAGTATGTTGCAATAAAATCCTACCTCAAAAAACAAGAAAAATCTCAAATAACCAACTTAACCTTACACCTAAATTAATTAGAGAAAGAAGAAGAACCAAAAACTCTAAAGTTAGCAGAAGGAAAGAAATCACAAAGATCAGATCAGAAATAAATGAAAAAGAAATGAAGGAAACAATAGCAAAGATCAATAAAACTAAAGGCTGGTTTTTGAGATGATAAAAAAATTGATAAACCAATAGCCAGACTCATCAAGAAAAAAAGGGAAAAGACTCAAATCAATAGAATTAGAAATTAAAAAGGAGAAGTAACAACTGACACTGCAGAAATAAAAGGATCATGAGGGATTACTACAAGGAACTCTATGCAAATAAAATGGACAACCTGGAAGAAACGGACAAATTTTTAGAAAAGCACAACCCTCCGAGATTGAACTAGGAAGAAAGAGAAGATATAAACCAACCAATCACAAGCACTGAAATTGAAAATGTGATTAAAACTCTTCCAACAAACAAAAGCTCAGGAACAGATGGCTTCACAGGCAAATTCTATCAAACATTGAGGGAAGAGTTAACACCTGTCCTTCTCAAACTCTTCCAAAATATATCAGAGGGAGGAACATTCCCAAACTGAGGCTACGAGGCCACCATCACCTTGATACCAAAACCAGACAAAGATGTCACAAAGAAAGAAAGCTACAGGCCAATATCCCTGATGAACATCGATGCAAAAATCCTCAACAAAATACTAGCAAACAGAATCCAACAGCACATTAAAAGGACCATACACCGTCACCAAGTGGGGTTTATCCCAGTAATGCAAGGATTCTTCAATATATGCACATCAATCAATGTGATACATGATATTAACAAATTGAAGGAGAAACAACCTATGATTATCTCAATAGATGCAGAAAAGTCTTTTGACAAAATTAGACACCCATTTATGATAAAAACTCTCCAGAAAGTAGGCATAGAGGGAACTTACCTCAACATAATAAAGGCCATATATGACAAATACACAGGCAACATCGTCCTCAATGGTGAAAAACTGAAAACATTTCCTCTAAGATCAGGAACAAGACAAGGTTGCCCACTCTCACCACTATTATTCAAGATAGTTTTGGAAGTTTCAGCCACAGCAGTAACGGGAGAAAAAGAAATAAAAGGAATCCAAATCTGAAAAGAAAAAGTAAAACTGTCACTGTTTGCAGATGGCATGATTCTATACATAGAGAATCCTAAAGATGCTATCAGAAAGCTACTTGGGCTATTCAATGAATTTGATGAAGTAACAGGATGCAAAATTAATGCACAGAAATCTCTTGCATTCCTATACACTATCAACAAAAGATCAGAAAGAGAAATTAAGGACACACTCTCATTTGTCACTGCAACAAAAAGAATAAAATACCCAGGAATAAACCTACCTAAGGAGACAGAAGACCTGTATTCAGGAAAACTATAAGACACTGATGAAAGAAATTAAATCCAATACAAACAGATGGAGAGATATACCATGTTCTTGGATTAGAAGAATCAACATTGTGAAAATGACTATACTACCCAAAGAAATGTACAGATTCAGTGCAATCCCTGTCAAATTACCAGTGGCATTTTTCACAGAACCAGAACAAAAAATTACACAATTTGTATGGAAACAGAAAAGACCCTGAATAGCCAAAGCAATCTTGAGATATAAAAGTGGAGCTGGAGGAATCAGGCTCCCTGACTTCAGACTATACTACAAAGCTACAGTAATCAAGACAGTATGGTACTGGCACAAAAACAGAAAGATAGATCAATGGAACAGGATAGAAAGCCCAGAGATAAACACACACACATATGGTCACCTTATCTTTGATAAAGGAGGCAGGAATGTACAGTGGAGAAAAAACACCCTCTTCAGTAAGTGGTGCTGGCAAAACTGGACAGCTACATGCAAAAGATTGAAATTAGAACACTCCCTAACACCATACACAAAAATAAACTCAAAATGGATTAAAGACCAAAATGTAAGGCCAGACACTATAAAACTCTTAGAGGAAAACATAGACAGAACACTCTATGACATAAATCACAGCAAGATCCTTTTGACCCACCTCCTAGAGAAATGGAAATAAAAACAAAAATAAACAAATGGGACCTAATGAAACTTCAAAGGTATTGCACAGCAAAGGAAGCCATAAACAAGATGCAAAGACAACCCTCAGAATGGTAGAAAATATTTGCCAGCGAAGCAACTGACAAAGGATTAATCTACAAAATATATAAGTAGCTCAAGCAGCTCAATATCAAAAAAACAATCAACCCAATCAAAAAATGGACAGAAGACCTAAATAGACATTTCTCCAAAGGAGATATACAGATTGCCAACAAACACATGAAAGGATGCTGAACATCACTAATCATTAGAGAAATGCAAATCAGAACTACAATGAGATATCACCTCACACCAGTCAGGATGGCCATCATCAAAAAATCTACAAACAATAAATGCTGGAGAGGGTGTGGAGAAAAGGGAACACTCTTGCACTGTTGGTGGGAATGTAAATTGATACAGCCACTATGGAGAACAGTATGGAGGTTCCTGACAAACTACAAATAGAACTACCACACGACCCAGCAATCCCACTACGGGGCATATACCCTGAGAAAACCTTAATTCAAAAAGACACATTCTCCCCAGTGTTCATTGCAGCACTATTTACAATAGCCAGGACATAGAAGCAAACTAAGTGTCCATCGATAGATGAGTGGATAAAGAAGAGATGGCAATATATACAATGGAATATTCCTCAGCCATAAAAAGAAGCGAAATTGAGTTATTTGTAGTGAGGGGGATTGACCTAGAGTGTGCCATACAGAGTGAAGTAAGTCAGAAAGAGAAAAACAAATACCGTATGCCAACACATATATATGGAATCTAAAAAAAAAAAAAAAAAAAAAAAAAGCTTCTGACGAACCTAGGGGCAGGACAGTAATAAAGGTACAGATGTAGAGAATGGACTTGAGGACACGGGAAGGGGGAAGCATAGTTGAGACGAAGTGAGTGCGTAGCATTGACATATATATACTACCAAATGTAAAATAGATAGCTAGTGGGAAGCAACTGCATAGAAGAGGGGGATCAGTTCAGTGCTTTGTGACCACCTAGAGGGGTGGGATAGGGAGGGTGGGAGGGAGACCAAGATGGAGGGCATATGGGGATATATGTATATATATAGCTGATTCACTTTTTTATACAGTAGAAATGAACACAACAATGTAAAGCAATTATACTCCATTAAAGATGTTAAAAATTATTCAATGGGAAAAACCATACATTTACACTGTTTCATCAGTTCTAAAGTATATACCTGTGGGTACTTACTGATTAAATTATATCTAAATGCAATTTTTTCAGATGATAGTTTATAAGGATATTGTGGCTTAGAGAATGTGTTAGTTTGTGGTTTACAGAAGTTAGTAAATGGTTTATAAATGCTGGGTCCAATAATGGAAGACATTATCAGCCCTGTTAAGAAGGGTATATTCAGTTCTTGGCCAGAATCTGAGATTCAGTTTCTACTGTTAAATTCTTCCCTACTTCCCCTCTTCCCCATCCCAAATTTCTGAAAATGTATAGATTCCTGATCAGTTCACTGATGACAGATTATTTGACAGGTATTTATATGACAGATTATTTAAGTTTAATTATTCATGAAGATTCATGATAATCTGACCATTGATTGTTTCTGGCCACTAAACAAAGACAGCAAATATGTCCTTTATCAGAATTACAGAATTGTTCTGCTTTTCCCTATTTGCTTTTAGTTGATCCATCGGGATTTAAAGTTGTCTTTTTCTTCCAGTACATTAGTAAAGGCCTCTCCAAGTAGAAAAGACATTCAGTATTCTAGCA
The DNA here is from genome assembly GCF_937001465.1 of Orcinus orca. NCBI lineage: Eukaryota > Metazoa > Chordata > Mammalia > Artiodactyla > Delphinidae > Orcinus > Orcinus orca. Next base: position 149,926,074 of record NC_064560.1, read on the forward strand.
TTTTATGACCATAACCCAGGGGATACATCCTTACTGTACATGTAGTCTGAGCCAGGAGAGACCCCGAAATTGTTTAACAAACTTCTTTACTACTGCCGAACGAGGACTGGTAACTCCTGCCCTGAGGTACCGTTGTTCTCATTGTTTCCCCTGCACAACCTAGATTCAGAGCATTCCATTTTTTTTTCCCAGTCATCACAACACAATGACTCTGGTTACATATTTCCATTTATATTAAGACCTGTAGTCTTAGAGAAACCCAACCTAAACAAAATTCAATTAAAAAAGAAACCCATTAGAAATTGGTCTACAAAATCTCTGACAAAGCAGGAAACTTTTTCATAAAACATTCAAACCCAAAAGGAAGTCTATCAATTTCTGTTGCCATGTCTTTCTTCTCCCCCCTCACTGCACCTCTTTGAAGTTTCCCCTCGCCTCCCCTGATCCTGGGTGGCTCACTTGCTCCTGGGCCTGCTGCCTAGTGTTATGTAAGTATCTTCCTTTCCTTCACCTTGTGATTGCCTTTCATTGCTGTCCTGTATAAAAGCCTGTTCATTTCCTGGGTGTTGTAGTTTTTCTTTTTCTTGTTTTACTACAGCTTTTGTATGGAAGATATCTTGTAGAGGCTTTCTGGGAAATGGTACATAGAACTTAGGTTTTTGAATTCTTTCTGGTCTGCAAATATTACAGTAAACTCAGCCTTAACTTATAGTGTGGTGGACACACAGAAACTAAATTTGAAATATTTTTTTCTCTGAATCTGCAGACATCCATGCATTGTCTTCCAGCTACTTTTGCTGATGCTAGGAAACCTGATGCCATTCCACTTCCTGATATTTTTATCTTATATGCAAGCTTTAAGCATCTTTTTTTGTTCTTTCTGTTCTTCTTTTTCAGGATGATGGGACTGTGTGTGTGTGTGTGTGTGTGTGTGTGTGTGTGTGTGTGTGTGTACTTTATTTATTATTCTGGGCACTTGGGGGAATCTTTCAGTTTGGAAACTAATAGTCTTTTGTCCTGAAAAAAATGTTTTAAATTATTTCTTTGATAAGAGAAGGATGCCATGTTTCATCTTCTCTCTTTTCAGAAGCTACTCTGAATCTGGTGTGAGATCCTTTAGACTAATCTTCTTATGGGCATATATTTTTCATCTTTGTTGATTTGTTTCCATTATTGTTAGATTTTTCTCAATTTTATTTTCAACATTTCTATTTTTTAAATAAATACCCACCATCATCATTTTTTTCATTTCTAAGAGTTCTTTTTTGTTTTATGATTATTTGTTTTATGACCTTCTGTTCTTATTTTTTGAATGCAATATCTTCTTTTGTTCCTCTGAAAATATTAAATTCCTTCATGTCTAAATTTACTTCTGTTCCTTACACTGTCTCTGCTTCTGTTTTCTGAGTCTACTTTTATGATTGTATGTTTTGGTTTCTTTCTGTCAGCTTGGGTACTTTTCTCAAATATTTGTCAGTTTTGGGCACTCACAAGCATATTAGAACTTCTATGTGTGGGAGTGGCTTGAAAACAAAAGACTTTACTGTAAGACCCCCAGATACGGGTTTCCGTACATTTTTTTCTGTTTGCTCTGTCAGGTTCCCTGAGATGAATTTCTCAATCTCTTCCTCGTGGATATAAGTCTAGTGCTAGTCTACCCTCCTGAAGGAGTATATAGAAAAAAAAATATGTCAGGTAGATTTTTACTTAAACTCTCTTTTTGTAGTACATAATTCCCTTCCTTCTTCCCAGTGTCCTTTGGAGCAGTACTTGATTCAGAGTATCCAGTAACATCCCTGAAATAGGATGGAACAGTATCTAGAAGACCAACTCCTCTTCATAAGAACTTAACCAACAGTTATTTTCAGCTCTTTATCTCCATTTTCTGAGCAATCTGGGAGATTTTTAGCTTGGATCACCTTAAGTTTAATTGACTCCTTACTCTGTATCTTTAGATTTTAATAGTTCCCAGCATTCTAAGTCAGTTATTAGTTTTCCATCTACTTTCAATTTTCCAAAATTTTGTTGTTATGTCTAGTCTTCTTTATCTGCTATTGACCTTCTCTCTCCTTTTCATACTAGTATATTTAGTCCTTTTTGTATTTACCCTCATTTTAGTGTGCTTTCTGGGAGTGAGCTAAAAGTACACTACCAATGTGCATTTTAAACTGTCATCCATTTGACCTTTAAACCATGTTCATGTATTTGTTTCATAAAATAAATTGAAATAAAAATGCTTCCTTAAGTAATCACCTTAGTCTTATTATGATAATTAATATGCTTTTAAAAGTAGGAACTAACTTTTAAAAATATTTGGACTACCTATATTGGTTCTTCAAGTATTTTTTTTCACAATGTAAAAAAGACTTAATCATCTTCCTTGAATGGTAATCAATATTAAAGACACAAACTAACAAATTTAACCCTCGATCTATAAAATTAAAGAAAATAACTTTTTCCTTTAGGCCATAGTTGAACATATCTATTCATTATTACAGGATCCATCTCTTTGCCTTTGTCAGCTATTTATTAAGTATTCCTCTTTCAACCATCTCTCTCAAAACACACACACACACACACACGTATGCACACACACACTCTTATGCAGAAATACACCAATACATTACACACAAATATTCATTTTCAAACTATCTGAAAGAATACTTTTTTCTAAAACTCACCTTTCTCAAAATACCTGTGTAACCCTGCTTTCATGATTATGAATTCAATGGCCAATGTAAGAAAAATGTTGTTGCAGATAGTTATATTGTATTAATTCTTGGTTCATGAACTTTTCCTATTTTGGCCAACACAATAGGTTGAATGGTGGCCCTACAAAAGATATGTCCGTATTCTAACCATTTGAAGCTCTGAATGTTACCTTGAGATGAAGAGAGCATCCTAGATTATACAGGTGGCCCCTAAATCCAATGACAGTTGTCCTTATTAGAGTCCAGCAAAGGAAGATTTCAGATAGAAGAGAAGACATGAACGCATGGAAGAGAAGGCAACGTGAGGACTGAGGCAGTGATTAGAGTCATGCAGATGTGAGCCAGTAATGACAAGGATTGCCAGAAACCACAGAAGCTAATAGAGGGACATAGACTACATTTTCCCTTAGAGTCTCCAGAAGGAACTGACTCTGCTGACACCTTGATATCTTACCTCTAGTTTCTGGCTTCCAGAACTGTGAGAGAATAAAATTCTGTTATATCAAGCCACCCAGTTTGTTATGATAGCCCTAGGAAATTGACTCTACCATTTTTCTGCTACTTGAGTAAACAAACTTAAGATCTACATACCCCAAGTCCTATTCCCCTGTTGGCCTGAAGTCAGAGGTCCCAGTATGGCAGAGCCAAGAAGAGGTGGAATGGGAATTACGATTACTCCCCCAAGCCGTCTGATTGACATGCAATACTGAAGGAGGTGGCCTGTGTGATTCAAGGAATTTTAACTTCAACAAATTCTTCTTTTTTAATTTATTGAAGTTTAGTTGATTTACTATGTTGTGTTAATTTCTACTGTACAGCAAAGTGATTCAGTTATGCATATATGTACATTCTTTTTCATATTCTTTTCCATTGTGGTTTATCACAGAATATTGAATATAGTTCCCTGTGCTATACAGAAGGACGTTGTTATTTATCCATTCTACATATAGTAGTTTTCATCTGCTAACTCCATCCCTCCCCTATCCCCTCTCCTCCTTGGAAACCACAAGTCTGTTGTCTATGTCTGTCAGTCTGTTTCTGTTTTGTAGATAAGTTCATTTGTGTCATATTTTAGATTCCACATGTAAGTGATATCATATGTATTTGTCTTTCTCTTTCTGACTTACTTCACTTATGATAATATCTAGGTCTATCCATGTTACTGCAAAAAGGCATAATTATATTCTTTTTTATGGCCGAGTAGTATTCCATTGTGCATGTGTAACACATCTTTTTTATCCATTCATTTTTGGTGGACATTTAGATTGTTTCTATGACTTGGGTATTGTAAATAGGGCTGCAATGAACATTGAGATGCATGCATCTTTTTGAATTACAGCTTTCTCTGGATATATGACCAGGAGTGGGATTGCAGGATCATATGGCAACTCTTATTTTTAGTTTTTTGACAAACCTCCATATGGTCTCCATAGTGGCTGCACTAATTTATATTCCCACCAACGGTGTAGGAGGGTTCCCTTTCATCCACACCCTCTCCAGCATCTGTTATTTGTAGACTTTTTGATGATGGCCATTCTGACCTATGTGAGGTGATACCTCATTGTAGTTTTGATTTGTGTTTCTCTAATAATTAGCGATGTTGAGCACCTTTTCATGTGCCCATTGGCCATCTGTATGTCTTCTTTGGAGAAATGTCTATTTAGGTCTTCTGCCCATTTTTTGATTGGATTGTTTGTTTTCTTGATGATAAGTTGTATGAGTTATATGTATATTTTGGAAATTAATCCCTTCTTGGTAGCATCATTTGCAAATATTTTCTCGCAGTCTGTATGTTGTCTTTATGTTTTGTTTATGGTTTCCTTTGCTGTACAAAAGCTTGTAAGTTTGATTAGGTCCCATTTATTTATTTTTCCTTTTATTTGTATTTCCTTGGGAGATTGAGCAAACTGGTTTTATTGGCTGAGGATAATAGAAGTCTAGAATCAGTATGATACCATACAATTAAACCATACTATTAGTATTACCCCAGGTAAAATTTCTTTTGAGTCTAAATAGCTTGTATCTATCAAATATCAGTTCTATGATCAATGTGTGAGTCATTTTTAAAAATCATGTTTTAATTCAAGCCACTTAGTGATTTAGACTGGAACTATTATAGTTTTTTATAAAAAAAAAATTGAAGTATAGTTGATTTATAATGTTATATTAGTGTCAGGTGTATGGCATAGTGATTTAATATTTTTATAGATTTTATTCCATTTAAAGTTATTGCAAAATAATGGATAAATTTCCCTGTGCTGTACAATATATCTTTTGTTGCTTATCTAATTTATACATACAAAGTAGTTCATATCTCTTAATCCCTTACCCCTATCTTGCCCGATCTCCTTTCCTTCCCCACTGGTAACCACTAGTTTGTTCTCTAAATCTGTGAGGGAGCTGTTACCATTTCAAGCAACACTGAACACATTATATCATTAGTTTATTCAATAGATCATCATGAATTCTTTGGAAATTATTGATCTATCAAAGGAAACATCCTAATGGATTCTATGTAGTGTACTCTTCTTCTACAGATATATTTGCTGCACATTTCTGACAATTAGATAACTATAGAAACATCTTTCACATTTATATCAAGAAGATAAACTGTTATTATATTTAGTTTACCAATAAACAATATCTACTATAGCTGTATGGTTTTTTTTTTTACATCTTTATTGGAGTATAATTACTTTACAATGGTGTGCCAGTTTCTGCTTCAAAACAAAGTGAATCAGTTATACATATACATATGTTCCCATATGTCTCCCCTCTTGCATCTCCCACCCCCCACCCCCCCATCCCAACCCTCTAGGTGGTCACAAAGTACCGAGCTGATCACCCTGTGCTATGCAGCTGCTTCCCACTAGCTATCCATTCCATGCTTGGTAGTGTATATATGTCCATGCCACCCTCCTGCCCTGTCACAGCTTACCCCTCCCCCTCCCCATATCCCCAAGTCCATTCCCCAGCAGGTCCGTGTCTCCATTCCCGTCCTACCCCCAGGTTCTTCATGACATTTTTTCTTAAATTCCATGTATATGTGTTAGCATACGGTATTTGTCTTTCTCTTTCTGACTTACTTCACTCTGTATTACAGACTCTAGGTCCATCCACCTCATTACAAATAGCTCAATTTCATTTCTTTTTATGGCTGAGTAATATTCCATTGTGTATATGTGCCACATCTTCTTTATCTATTCATCTGATGATGGACACTTAGGTTGTTTCCATCTCCGGGCTATTGTAAATAGAGCTGAAATGAACATTTTGGTACACGACTCTTTTTGAATTATGGTTTTCTCAGGGTACATGCCCAGTAGTTGGATTGCTGAGTCATATGGTAGTTCTATTTGTAGTTTTTAAAGGAACCTCCATACTGTTCTCCATAGTGGCTGTACCAATTCACATTCCCACCAGCAGTGCAAGAGGGTTCCCTTCTGTCCACACTCTCTCCAACATTTATTTTTTCTAGATTTTTTGATGATGGCCATTCTGACTGGTGGGAGATGATATTTCATTGTAGTTTTGATTTGCATTTCTCTAATGATTAATGATGTTGAGCATTCTTTCATGTGTTTGTTGACAGTCTGTTTATCTTCTTTGGAGAAAGGTCTATTGAGGTCTTCTGCCCATTTTTGGATTGGGTTTTTTGATTTTATGTTATTCAGCAGCATGAGCTGCATATAAATTTTGGAGATTAATCCTTTGTCAATTGCTTCATTTGCAAATATTTTCTCCCATTCTGAGGGCTGTCTTTTGGTCTTGTTTATGGCTTCCTTTGCTGTGCAATACCTTTGAAGTTTCATTAGGTCTCATTTGTTTATTTTTGTTTTTATTTCCATTTCTCTAGGAGATGGGTCACAAAGGATCTTGCTGTGATTTATGTCATAGGGTGTTCTGCCTATGTTTTCCTCTAAGAGATTTATAGTGTCTGGTCTTACATTTAGGTCTTTAATCCCTTTTGAGCTTATTTTTGTGTATGGTGTTAGGGAGTGATCTAATCTCATACTTTTACATGTACTTGTCCAGTTTTGCCAGCACCACTTACTGAAGAGGCTGTCTTTTCTCCACTGCACATTCCTGCCTCCTTTATCAAAGATAAGGTGACCATATGTACGTGGGTTTATCTCTGGGCTTTCTATCCTGTTCCATTGATCTATATTTCTGTTTTTGTGCCAGTCCCATACTATCTTGATTACTGTAGCTTTATAGTATAGTCTGAAGTCAGGGAGCCCGATTCGTCCAGCTCCATTTTTCGTTCTCAAGATTGATTTGGCTATTCGGGGTCTTTTGTGTTTCCAGGCAAATTGTGAATTTTTTTGTTCTAGTTCTGTGAAAAATGCCAGTGGTAGTTTGATAGGGATTGCATTGAATCTGTAGATTGCTTTGGGTAGTAGAGTCATTTTCACAATGTTGATTCTTCCAATCCAAGAACATGGTATATCTCTCCATCTATTTGTATCATCTTTAATTTCTTTCATCAGTGTCTTATAGTTTTCTGCATACAGGTCTTTTGTCTCCTTAGGTAGGTTAATTCCTAGATATTTTATTATTTTTGTTGCAATGGTAAATGGGAGAGATTTTTAATTTCACTTTCAGATTTTTCATCATTAGTGTATAGGAATGCCAGAGATTTCTGTGCATTAATTTTGTATCCTGCTACTTTTTCAAATTCATTGATTAGCTCTAGTAGTTTTTTGGTAGCATCTTTAGGTTTCTCTATGTATAGTATCATCTGCAAACAGTGACAGCTTTACTTCTTTTCTGATTTGGATTCCTTTTATTTCCTTTTCTTCTCTGATTGCTGTGGCTAAAACTTCCAAAACTGTGTTGAATAAGAGTGGTGAGAGTGGGCAACCTTGTCTTGTTCCTGATCTTAGTGGAAATGCTTTCAGTTTTTCACCTTGAGGATGATGTTGGCTGTGGGTTTGTCATATACAGCCTTTATTATGTTGATTAAAGTTCTCTCTATGCCTACTTCATGGAGGGATTTTATCATAAATGGATGTTGAATTTTGTCGAAAGCTTTTTCTGCATCTGTTGAGATGATAATATGGTTTTTCTCCTTCAATTTGTTAATATGGTGTATCACGTTGATTGATGTGTATATATTGAAGAATCCTCTCATTCCTGGAATAAACCCCACTTGACCATGGTATATGATCCTTTTAATGTGCTGTTGGATTCTGTTTGCTAGTATTTTGTTGAGGATTTTTGCATCTATATTCATCAGTGATATTGGCCTGAGGTTTTCCTTCTTTCTGACATCCTTGTCTGGTTTTGGTATCAAGGCGATGGTGGCCTCATAGAAAGAGTTTGGCAGTGTTTCTCCCTCTGCTATATTTTGGAAGAGTTTGAGGAGGATAGGTGTAAGCTCTTCTCTAAATGTTTGATAGAATTCGACTGTGAAGCCATCTGGTCCTGGGCTTTTGTTTGTTGGAAGATTTTTAATCACAGTTTCAATTTCAGTGCTTGTGATTGGTCTATTCATGTTTTCTATTTCTTCCTCATTCAGTCTTGGCAGGTTGTGCATTTCTAAGAATTTGTCCATTTCTTCCAGGTTGTCCATTTTATTGACATAGACTTCCTTGTAGTAATCTCTCATGATCTTTTTTATTTCTGCAGTGTCAGTTGTTACTTCTCCTTTTTAATTTCTAATTCTATTCATTTGAGTCTTCTCCCATTTTTCTTGATGAGTCTGGCTAATGCTTTATCAATTTTGTTTATCTCTTCAGAACCAGCTTTTAGTTTTATTGATATTTGTTATCATTTCCTTCGTTTCTTTTTCATTTATTTCTGATCTGATTTTTATGATTTCTTTCCTTCTGCTAACCTTGGGGTATTTTTGTTCTTTTTTCTCTAATTGCTTAACGTGCAAGATTAGGTTGTTTATTCGAGATGTTGTCTGTTTCTTAAGGTAGGATTGTATTGCTATAAACTTCCCTCTTAGAACTGCTTTTGCTGCATCCCATAGGTTTTGGGTCGACGTGTCTCCATTGTCATTTGTTTCTAGGTATTTTTTGATTTCCTCTTTGATTTCTTCAGTGATCACTTCGTTATTAAGTAGTGTATTGTTTAGCCTCCATGTGTTTGCATTTTTTCCAGATCTTTTCCTGTAATTGATATCTAGTCTCATAGTGTTGTGGTCGGAAAGATACTTGATAGAATTTCAATTTTCTTAAACTTACCAAGGCTTGATTTGTGACCCAAGATATGATACATCCTGGAGAATGTTCCATGAGCACTTGAGAAAAATGTGTATTCTGTTGTTTTGGGATGGAATGTCCTATAAATATCAATTAAGTCCATCTTGTTTAATGTATCATTTATAGCTTGTGTTTCCTTATTTATTTTCATTTTGGATGATGTGTCCATTGGTGAAAGTGGGGTGTTAAAGTCCCCTACTATGAATGTGTTACTGTTGATTTCCCCTTTTATGGCTGTTAGTATTTGCCTTATGTATTGAGGTGCTCCTATGTTGGGAGCATAAATATTTACAATTGTTATATCTTCTTCTTGGTTTGAAACTTTGGTCAAAGTGTCCTCCTTTTTGTCTTCTAATAGTCTTTATTTTAAAATCTATTTTTTCTGATATGAGAATTGCTACTCCAGCTTTCTTTTGGTTTCCATTTGCGTGGAATATCTTTTTCCATCCCCTTACTTTCAGTCTGTATGTGTCTCTAGGTCTGAAGTGGGTCTCTTGTAGATAGCATATATATGGGTCTTGTTTTTGTATCCATTCAGCCAATCTGTGTTATTTGGTGGGAGCATTTAGCCCATTTACATTTAAGGTAATTATCGATATGTATGTTCCTTTTCCCATTTTCTTAATTGTTTTGGGTTTGTTATTGTAGGTCTTTTCCTTCTCTTGTGTTTCTTGCCTAGAGAGGTCCCTTTAGCATTTGTTGTAAAGCTGGTTTGGTGGTGCTGAACTCTCTCAGCTTTTGCTTGTCTGTAAAGGTTTTAATTTCTCCATCAAATCTGAATGAGATCCTTGCTGGGTAGAGTAATCTTGGTTGCAGGTTTTTCTCCTTCATCACTTTAAATATGTCCTGCCAGTCCCTTCTTGATTGCAGAGTTTCTGCTGAAAGATCAGCTGTTAACCTTATGGGGATTCCCTTGTGTGTTATTTGTTGTTTTTCCCTTGCTGCTTTTAATATGTTTTATTTGTATTTAATTTTTGACAGTTTGATTAATATGTGTGTTGGCGTATTTCTCCTTGGATTTATCCTGTATGGGACTCTGTGTGCTTCCTGGACTTGATTAAGAATTTCCTTTCCTATATTAGGGAAGTTTTCAACTATAATCTCTTCAAATATTTTCTCAGTCCCTTTCTTTTACTCTTGTTCTTCTGGAACCCGTATCATTTGAATGTTGGTGTGTTTAATGTTGTCCCAGAGGTCTCTGAGACTGTCCTCAGTTCTTTTCATTCTTTTTTTTTTTTTATTGTGCTCTGCAGTAGTTATTTCAACTATTTTATCTTCCAGGTCACTTATGCATTCTTCTGCCTCAATTATTCTGCTATTGATCCCATCTAGAGTATTTTTAATTTCATTTATTGTGTTGTTCATCATTGCTTGTTTCATCATTAGTTTTTCTAGGTCCTTGTTAAATATTTCTTGCATTTTGTCTATTCTATTTCCAAGATTTTGGATCATCTTTACTATCATTATTCTGAATTCTTTGTCAGGTAGACTTCCTATTTCCTCTTCATTTGTTAGGTCTGGTATGTTTTTATCTTGCTCCTTCATCTGCTGTGTGTTTTTCTGTCTTCTCATTTTGCTTATCTTACTGTGTTTGGGGGTCTCCTTTTTGCAGGGTGCAGCTTTGTAGTTCCCATTGTTTTTGGTGTCTTTCCCCAGTGGCTAAGGTTTGTTCAGTGGGTTGTGTAGGCTTCCTGGTGGAGGGAACTAGTGCCTGTGTTCTGGTGGATGAGGCTGGATCTTGTCTTTCTGGTGGGCAGGTCCACGTCTGGTGGTGTGTTTTGGGTTGTCTGTGGACTTATTATGATTTTAGGCAGCCTCTCTGCTACTGGGTGGTGTCGTGATCCTGTCTTGCTAGTTGTTTGGCATAGGGTGTCCAGCACTGTAGCTTGCTGGTCGTTGAGTGAAGCTGGGTGCTGGTGTTGAGATGGAGATCTCTCGGTGATTTTCGCCATTTGATATTATGTGGAGCTGGGAGGTCTCTTGTGGACCAGTGCCCTGAAGTTGGCTCTCCCACCTCAGTGGCATAGCATTGACTCCTGGATGCAGCACCAAGAGCCTTTCATCCACACAGCTCAGAATAAAAGGGAGAAAAAGAAGAAAAAGAAAGAAAGAAAGAAAGAAAGAAAGAAAGAAAGAAAGAAAGAAAGAAGGAAGAAGGAGGGAAGGAAGGAAAGAAAGAAAGAAAGAAGATAAAATAAAATAAAGTTATTAAAATAGAAAATAATTATTAAGAAAAAAAATTTAAAAAAAAACGGATGGATAGAACCCTAGGACAAATCGTGGAAGCAAAGCTATACAGACAAAATCTCACACAGAAGTATACACATACACACTCACAAAAAGAGGAAAAGGGGAAAAAAATCATAAATCTTGCTCTCAAAGTCTACCTCCTCAATTTGGGATGATTTGTTGTCTGTTTATGTATTCCACAGATGCAGGGTACATCAAGTTGATTGTGGAGCTTTAATCCGCTGCTTCTGAGGCTGCTGGGAGGGATTTCCCTTTCTCTTCTTTGTTCTCACAGTTGCCGGCACTCAGTTTTGGATTTGGCCCCGCCTCTGCGTGTAGGTTGCCGGAGGGCGTCTGTTCTTCTCTCATACAGGACGGGGTTAAAGGAGCCGCTGATTCGGGGGCTCTGGCTCACTCAGGCCGGGGGAGGGAGGGGCACGGAGTGCGGGGAGAGCCTGCGGCGGCAGAGGCCAGTGTGACGTTGCACCAGCCTGAGGCGCACCGTGCGTTCTCCCGGCGAATTTGTCCCTGGATCTTGGGACCCTGGCAGTGGCAGGCTGCACAGGCTCCCCAGAAGGGGGTTGTGGATAGTGACCTGTGCTCTCACACAGGCTTCTTGGTGGCAGCAGCAGCAGCCTTAGCATCCCATGCCCGTCTCTAGGGTCCACACTTTTAGCCACGGCTCGCACCTGTCTCTGGAGCTCCTTTAAGCAGCGCTCTTAATCCCTTCTCCTCGCGCACCAGGAAACCAGGAAACAAAGAGGTAAGAAAAAGTCTCTTGCCTCTTCGGTAGGTCCAGACTTTTCCCCGGACTCCCTCCCGGCTAGCCGTGGCGCACTAACCCCCTGCAGGCTGTGTTCACGCCAACAACACCAGTCCTCTCCTGGTGCTTTGACTGAAGCCCAATCCTCAACTCCCAGCCCCACCTGCCCTAGCGGGTGAGCAGACAAGCTTCTCGGGCTGGTGAGTGCCGGTCGGCACCGATCCTCTGTGCGGGAATCTCTCCGCTTTGCCTTACGCACCCCTGTTGTTGTGCTCTCCCCCGCGGCTCCGAAGCTTACTCCCTCCGCCATCTGCAGTCTCCGCCTGCAAAGGGGCTTCCTAGTGTATGGAAAACTTTCCTCCTTCACAGCTCCCTCCCACTGGTGCAGGTCCCGTCCGTATCCTTTTGTCTCTTTATTTTTTTTTTTTTCTTTTGCCCTACCCAGGTACGTGGGGACTTTCTTGCCTTTTGGTAGGTCTGAGGCCTTCTGCCAGCGTTCAGTAGGTGTTCTTGAGGAGTTGTTCCACATGTAGATATATTTCTGGTGTATCTGTGGGGAGGAAGTTGATCTCAGTGTCTTACTCTTCCGCCATCTTCCCCTTGTCCTCCAGTTGTATGTTTTATACACTTTTATCTTTTATCAGTGCAGCTATGAAGGCCTAAAAATAAAATGGTCATTATTACCGTTCAGATTTAAAAATATATCCCAGAAGATCTTTTCTGCTTTGCTCTGTAATGTCAGGATGTTTGTGGTTTCACAGATATTTTCTATAATTGTGCTACAAGAAAAATTTGAGTAGAAATCTAGAGCAATTCTTTCAACAAATAATTAGTAGACATCTTCTATGAGCTGGTCTTTGTGCTCAGTGCAGGGAATCTGTTTTAATAGTAGTTTTTATTTTCTTTAAACTTTCTTATTGACTCACTCTCCAAATGTTAATATTAAAACATACACACCAAATTAACATATATCAGCTTTAAACTTTGTGGAAGATCTCAATCTCTTTTCTAAGAGCAGAGTCAGGAGAGAGGAATACAATGAGCTTTAAATGTTAAGGAGCATTAAGTATGCCTAGACATTATACATTATAATATTCGAATGTATTGAACTATTATAACTATTGCATCTGAATTTAAATAAGTAAGAATTTTATTTAATTCCTGGCTTATGGCAGTAAAGGTACCAGAGCATGGGAAGATGTATAACATGGTACAGTCACCTAAAAAATGATAAGGTACAGAAATATATTTTTCTCCTCTCTCTAAGAATTTATTTTTAGTTTTAGATACAGTTGGTGTCACATATGTGTGTGTGTGTGTGTGTGTGTGTGTGTGTGAAGTATGAGAAAGAGTCTTTGTGTTGTGTAGATCACTTTTGTTTTGGTGTCACAATCCACACTTACCTAAATTATGTTTAGCTTTCTCAAACCACTTCCATACCAAAGGTTCTACTAGTTTGTTAGCTGTAATTTCTTAATAGCTAGATCAATGGAGGAATACTTACTCCTCCCAAAATAAGCCAGATATTAAACAAAAATCTAAAACTTTCCCTTATAAATTCTCATTTTTGAAGTGTCAATAGGAAATATGATTTCCAGCTTTGTGTGAATAAATAGATAATAATGGGTAGGTAGAAAATATCACCCATTCAAATGATCATGAGACTGTGTTGTTTGATTTAACATTAATTTTTAATTAGTATTTTGGAGAGCCTACTCTGTGCCAAGTACTCTGTCAGTTACTGAGACTGATGCAAATAACTTAAATGTAGTTCTGACCTGGCTCCCACCTTAGTAGAGAAAATCGCAATTTAAAAACCATGACAAAATAAAGCTTGTAATGTCTTTGTGGACAGTGTGAGCATAAATGGAGAGTAAACTTTGGGGACATGGATGAAAAGTTTACATTGTAAGTGTAGCATGTGCTTCATTTCCATGCTCACATCCCTTCAGTGAGCTGTATCTTACTTCTAATTCCAGCATCTGCATCTCTTGGCCAGATTTGTTTCTTTCCCTGAAGACATTGAAAGGGCACACAGCCCTAATGGTAAGCAAGCCCAAGACATTATCCTCAATCAGTGGCTGGGAGGAGTGTGTAAAGATCTTAGGCTCCTTTTCTCTTGGGTGGGTTAATGCTGAGATGTGTGTTTTACTGTTTCCCAGGTTTCCAGTATGTTAAACTCTAATCATCCCTTGATAGTGGACCTTTTATTGGCTGCCCCTCCTACCCTGAATGACTCCGCAGCTTTCCTACAAGGTTTTCCTCTACATCTCAGATGAACTTAGTGCACTGAAATCCTCTTACATGTCTGCTTCTGGTGGATATTTGATTATACAAGTGGCTTTAGGAAGCAAATTCTGTGAATAGGAGACTAAAATTGGAACACTTGTGAGACAAATGGGAAAAGAAAACTCCCTTTGAAGAGAGTATGTAGGGGAATGATACCCCCTGACATGCTAGAGCATCACATCAACAAGAGTCTTATATGTGGTGACCTGGGATGAGATGTAGGTAGAGGAGGAAGTGGTAGTTTATATGGCATCACCAGCATTTGAGAGATGTGATAGGGATGAAAATTCTAAGGATCTGGAGTTTGTTGGTTGTTGGGAAGGAAGATAACCCAAGGAAGGAGAGTAGGACATGCTCAAATCAGCCAATTATTCATTCGGGTCACAGTATGAAGGCCAAAAGATCTTTATTCCAGTATTTAGTCCTTATTTCCTGCAGGCAGAGAGCAGATTTGTTGAAAATCTGGCTTCGGAGCTCATTGTAAAACTAGAATTACCGAAAGTCAGGTTGAAATCCCTGAAGTTGTTCCCTCTACAAACATCCCAGTCAAGGTCATAAATCAGAACACATACCACATACCAGATGGATTAATGCCATATTCAAAGTCTTAAAAGTGGCCAGAACACAAATGGATTATGAGACATGACAGTGGAATATAATAACCTTATTCAAACAGCAGCCACATTCACATCACTGTGATAGATATGGCATTGTTTGTTTTGCAAAAATATGTTGTATGAACGTAACTTTTTGAGTACTTTATTATATTGAATAGTGCCCCCTCCTCAAAAAAATATATGTCTAAATCATAATCCCTGTTATCTGTGAATGTAATTAACTGCAGATGTAATTAAGGTAAATATTGAGATGGAGTCACACTGGATTAGAGTAGATCCTAAATCCAATGAGAATATCCTTATAAGGAACAGAAAAGGACACACAGGGAAAAAGCCATGTGAAGGCAGAGGCAGGGATTGGAGTTACGTTGCCACAAGCTGAGCAACTACCAGGAACTGGAGGAGGTTAGGAAGGATTCTTTGCTAGTGTCTTCAGATGGAGTATGGCCCTGCTAACACCTTGACTTTGGGCTGCTGGACTCCAGAGATGTGAGAGAATAAATTTCCATTGTTTTAAGGCAATATAGCGAATTTAAATTTCTAGAATAAAAGTGCTGCCTCTGACTTCACTAATTGCAGTTGGTTCTTGTGAATGCCCTAAGGAGACTGAAAACTATCAGTGCAAGTGTGCGTTTTAAGGGGTTGAGCAGGAGTGAGCAGGATAAAAAGCAGGATTGTGGAACATATCCTAGAGCACAATTGTAACTTGGGAGGAAAATTTGTCTTTTATATATTTCTTGAAAGTTACAATCCTCGACCTTCATATACATTTTTTATTTAGTTTTAGGACTTAATTGTAGTACCTCTGACACAAACTAGTTATCTAGGTGTGAATTAACTCACATTCCTTGAGACTTAGTTTTTTTCATACACAAAATGAGGGATTTCAGACAGGAGAAAAAAACCTTTTTGTTCTAAAATAATCTCACTGTGATTTCCTGATATATTTAAATCATAAAATCAAAGAACTTTGGTATAAAAGTATTAAATTGATCAATAAAAGTACATGTATAGAGATGGTCAATTTTGTTTAATTACTGCCACAGTGATCCATTAGTTACCTGTCTTCATTTTATTTTTTTTAAATTTTATTTATTTAATTTTCAAATTTTAGGTGTTTTAGGTATCCATTCTTTTTTAAAAAAATTAATTAATTTATTATTTTTGGCTGCGTTGGGTCTTTTTTGCTGTGCACGGGCTTTCTCTAGTTGCGGCGAGCAGGGCTACTCTTTGTTGCGGTGCACGGGCTTCTCATTATGGTGGTTTCGCTTGTTGCGGAGCACGGGCTCCAGGCACGCGGCCTTCCGTAGTGGTGGCTGGCGGGCTCTAGAGCATAGGCTCAGTAGTTGTGGCGCATGGGCTTAGCTGCTCTGCGGCATGCGGGATTTTCCCAGACCAGGGCTCGAACTGGTATCCCCTGCATTGCCAGGCAGATTCTTAACCACTGTGACACCAGGGAAGCCCACTGTCTGCATTTTAATTGCCTACATTCAATCTATTTATCTCCTTTCATTAAGAAGAAGTACAGTGATTCAAACACATGGATTCTGTTAACAGTGGCAAAATCAAGTGTTGATTCAACTCTTCCTATTCAGTAGTACAATTGGATTATGTTCAGTGCCATTGATTCTGTGACCTTGTTTACATATTCACTTGTAATATTAACAAAAAATCATCACTATGCAGCCTTAATGTTGAGATGAGAAACTTGCTGCTAATAATCAAAGTTTTATTGAGGAACATTAAAATCTCATTGCTTTGTTTCTTATTATTAGTGAAGTCAAACAAGTTTGCATCTATATTTGAATATGAAAGCTGACATATGCTAAATAAATTAAGGATATCTCAGTTGGTAATTCAATATATGGAAGATAAACAAATACACATCACTACATTCAGTGTTTTAAAAATTTGCTATCCATTTCCTGTACAAAAATCTTTTCATCTTCAAATGTATACCCATTATTCCTTTTTTGCCTGTTCTAACTCATAAAAGAGCATTTTGTTTCTCTATTGTATATATAATCAGAAAGCTTTTTTTTAAATTTGGAGTATTTTAGATATTGCCTTGTAAATATTCAGTATGTCTAAAAAAATTAGTCATGTGCGTCAGCATTTTTTTTTGCTTTGAGTAAAAGCGTATAGATTGCGCTGTCCAATATAGTACTCACTAGCCATATGTGACAATTGAAACTCAAAATGTGGCTAGTCCAAATTGAGATGGGATAAATGTGTAAAACGCATAGCAATTTTGAAAATATAGTACATAAAAAAGGAATGACAATTATCTTAATGACTTTATATTTTATACTGAAATAACATTTTAACCATATGTTTAAATAAAATATGGTATTAAACTAATTTCATCTGATCCTTTTTTTTTTTAATGTGGATACTAGAAGATATATGCTGAATTATACTCACATTTGTGGCTCATTTGATTTTTCTGTTGGACAGTGATGGTCCTATAAATCTTCTGTATGATTTGCAAGCTAGCTTACAAGGAAATAAGTTATAAGAAATGGAGGATAACACGTATTAAATACATATTATGTATGGGACTTTATCCTATTCCTTTTATATCTGATCAATTCTCATAAAATCTTCTGAGAATGATGTCATTATTTTCCCCATTTTACTCTTAAGTATTCTAAAGCTTAGATTGGTTAGTTGTTTTATTTTTTAAAACAGGTCTAGTTAAAAGTAAAGTCAGAAGCCAAAACATGTATTATCTGCTACTTGCAAGTTTCTTAGATTTAATAAATTTAATTTCTTTTTTTTTAACATCTTTATTGGAGTATAATTGCTCTACAGTGGTGCGTTAGCTTCTGCTATATAACAAAGTGAATCATCCATACGTATACACTATCCCCATAACCCCTCCCTCTTGCATCTCCCTCCCACCCTCCCTATCCCACTCTTATAGATGGTCACAAAGCACCGAGCTGATCTCCCTGTACTATGCAGCTGCTCCCCACCAGCAGCCACCAGCTGCTTCCCATTCTACATTTGGTAGTGTATATATGTCCATGCCACTCTCTCACCTTGTCCCAGCCCACACTTACCCCTCCCCTTGTCCTCAAGTCCACTCTACACGTCTGCATGTTTATTGCTGTCCTGCCCCTAGGTTCTTCCATCTTTTTTTCTATTTTTAGATTCCATACATATGTGTTAGCATACAGTATTTGTTTTTCTCTTTCTGACTTACATCACTCTGTATAACAGACTCTAGGTCCATCCACTTCACTACAAATAACTCAATTCTGTTTCTTTTTATGGCTGAGTAATATTCCATTGTATATATGTGCCATATATTCTTTTTGTGTGTGTGTGGTTCGTGGGCCTTTCACTGTTGTGGCCTCTCCCGTGGCAGAGCACAGGCTCCAGACCTGCAGGCTCAGCAGCCAAGGCTCCAGGCCCAGCCACTCCGTGGCATGTGGGATCCTCCCGGACTGGGGCAAGAACCCGTGTCCCCTACATTGGCAGGAGGACTCTCAACCACTGCACCATCAGGGAAGCCCCCCATATCTTCTTTATCCATTCATTTGTCCATGGACACTTAGGTTGCTTCCATGTCCTGGCTACTGTAGATAGTGCTGCAATGAACATGGTGGTACATGACACTTTTGAATTAAGGTTTTCTCAGGGTATATGCCCAGTAGTGGGATTGCTGGGTCATGTGGTAGTTCTATTTGTAGTTTTTTAAGGAACCTCCAAACTGTTTTCCATAGTGGCTCTATCAATTAACATAGCTGCCAACAGTACAAGGGGATTCCCTTTTCTCCACACCCTCTCCAGCATTTATTGTTTGTAGACTTTTTGATGATGGCCATTCTGACTGGTGTGAGGTGATACCTCATTGTAGTTTTGATTTGCATTTCTCTAATGATTAGTGACGTTGAGCATCCTTTCATGTGTTTGTTGGCAATCTGTATATCTTCTTTGGAGAAATGTCTAATTAGGTCCTCTGCTCATTTTTGAATTGGGTTGTTTGATATTGAGCTGCATGAGTTTCTTGTATATTTTGGAGATTAATCCTTTGTCAGTTGCTTCGTTTACAAATATTTTCTACCATTCTGAGGGTTGTCTTTTCATCCTGTTTATGGTTACCTTTGCTGTAAAAAGCTTTTAAGTTTCATTAGGTCTGATTTATTTGTTTTTGTTTTTATTTCCCTTCCTCTAGGAGGTGAGTCAAAAAGGATCTTGCTGTGATTTATGTCATAGAGTGTTGTGCCTATGTTTTACTCAAAGAGATTTATAGTGTCTGGCCTTACATTTAGATCTTTAAACCATTTTGAGTTTATTTTTGTGTATGGTGTTAGGGAGTGTTCTAATTTCATTCTTTTACATGTAGCTGTCCAGTTTTCCCAGCACCACTTATTGAAGAGGCTGTCTTTTCTCCATTGTATAATCTTGCCTCCTTTATCAAAAATAAGGTGACCATATGTGTGTGTGTTTATCTCTGGGCTTTCTATCCTGTTCCATTTATCTATATTTCTGTTTTTGTGCCAGTACCATACTGTCTTGATTACTGTAGCTTTGTAGTATAGTCTGAAGTCAGGGAGCCTGATTCCTCCAGCTCTGTTTTTCTATCTCAAGATTGCTTTGGCTATTCAAGGTCTTTTGTTTTTCCATATAAATTGTGAAATTTTTTGTTATATTTCTGTGAAAAATGTCGGTGGTAGTGTGATAGGGATTGCCTTGAATCTGTAGATTGCTTTGGTAGTATAGTCATCTTTCTTGTATCATCTTTAATTTCTTTCATCAGTGTCTTATAGTTTTCTGCATACAGGTCTTTTGTCTCCTTAGGTAGGTTTATTCCTAGGTATTTTATTTTTTTGTTGTTGCAGTGGTAAATTGGAGTGTTTCCTTAAGTTCTTTTTCAGATTTTTCATCATTAGTGTATAAGAATGCAAGAGATTTCTGTGCATTAATTTTGTATCATGCTACTTTACCAAATTCACTGATTAACTCTAGTATTTTTTTGGTGGCACTTTAGGATTCTCTATGTATAGTGTCATGTCATCTGCAAAGTGACAGCTTTACTTCTTTTCCAATTTGGATTCCTTTTATTTCTTGTTCTTCTCTGACTTCTGTGGCTAAAACTTCCAAAACTATGTTGCATAATAGTGGTGAGAGTGGGCAACCTTGTCTTGTTCCTGATCTTAGAGGAAATGGTTTCAGTTTTTCACCATTGAGAACGATGTTGGCTGTGGGTTTGTCATATATGGCATTTATTATGTTGAGGAAAGTTCCCTCTATGCCTACTTTCTGGGGGTTTACATCATAAATGGGTGTTGAATTTTGTCAAAAGCTTTTTCTGCATCTCTTGAGATGATCATATGGTTTTTCTCCTTCAATTTCTTAATGTGGCGTATCACATTGATTGATTTGCATATATCTATATCTATATCTATCTATATCTCTATCTATCTATCTATCTATCTATATATATATATTTTTTTGCGGTACACGGACCTCTCACTGTTGCGGCGTCTCCCATTGTGGAGCACAGGCTCCGGACGTGCAGGCTCAGCGGCCATGGCTCACGGGCCCAGCCGCTCTGCAGCATGTGAGATCTTCCCGGATTAGGCACGAACCCGTGTCCCCTGCATTGGCAGGTGGACTCTCAACCACTGCACCACCAAGGAAGCCCTGATTTGTGTATATTGAAGAATCCTTGCATTCCTGGGATAAACCCCACTTGATCATGGTGTATGATCCTTTTAATGTCCTGTAGGATTCTGTTTGCTAGTATTTTGTTGAGAATTTTTGCATCTATGTTCTTCAGGGATATTGGCCTGTAGTTTTCTTTCTTTGTGACATCTTTGTCTGGTTTTGATATCAGGGTGATAGTGGCCTCGTAGAATGAGTTTGGGAGTGTTCCTCCATCTGCTATATTTTGGAAGAGTTTGAGAAGGATAGGTGTTAGTTCTTCTCTAAATGTTTGATAGAATTCACCTGTGATGCCATCTGTTTCTGGGCTTTTGTTTGTTAGAAGATTTTTAATCTCAGTTTCAATTTCAGTGCTTGTGATTTTTCTGTTTGTTTTTTTTTTCTTTCTTCCTGGTTCAATCTTGGAGGGTTGTGCTTTTCTAAGAATTTGTCCATTTCTTCCAGGTTGTCCATTTTATTGGCATATAGTTGCTTGTAGTAATCTCTCATGATCCTTTGTATTTCTGCAGTGTCAGTTGTTATGTCTCCTTTTTCATTTCTAATTCTATTGATTTGAGTCTTTTCCTTTTTATTCTTGATGAGTCTGCCTAATGGTTTGTCAATTTTGATTATCTTCTCAAAGAACCAACTTTTAATTTTATTGATCTTTGCTATTGTTTCCTCCATTTCTTTTTCCTTTATTTCTGATCTGATCTTTATGATTTATTTCTTTCTGCTAAGTTTGGGGGTTTTTTTGTTCTTTCTCTAATTGCTTTAGGTGTAAGCTTAGGTTGTTTATTTGAGATGTTTCTTGTTTCTTGAGGTAGGATTGTATTGCTATAAACTTCCCTCTTAGAACTGCTTTTTCTGCATTCCATAGGTTTTGGATCATCGTGTTTTCATTGTCATTTGTTTCTAGGTACTTTTTGATTTCCTCTTTGATTTCTTCAGTGATCTCTTGGTTATTTAGTAGTGTATTGTTTAGCCTCCATGTGTTTGTATTTTTTTACAGTTTTTTTTTTCCTGGAATTGATATCTAGTCTCATAGCATTGTGGTTGGAAAGATACTTGATATGATTTCAATTTTCTTAAACTTACCAAGACTTGATTTGTGACCCAAGCTATGATCTATCCTGGAGAATGTTGCAGCAGCACTTAATAAGAAAATGTATTCTGTTGTTTTTGGATGGAATGTCCTATAAATATCAATTAAGTCCATCTTGTTTAATGTATCATTTATAGCTTGTGTTTCCTTATTTATTTTCATTTTGGATGATCTGTCCATTGGTGAAAGTGGGGTGATTAATCCTAATCTTGATTATAGGTTTTTCTGTTTCAGTACTTTAAATATGTCCTGCCACATGCTTCTGGATTGCAGAGTTTTTGCTGAAAGATCAGGTGTTAACCTTATGGGAATTCCCTTGTATGTTATTTGTTACTTTTCCCTTGCTGTTTTAAATATTTTTTCTTTGTATTTAATTTTTGATAGTTGATTAATATGTGTCTTGGCATGTATCTCCTTGGATTTATCCTGTATGGGACTCTCTGCACTTCCTGGACTTGATTGACTATTTCCTTTCTCATATTAGGGGAGTTTTCAACTATAATCTCTTCAAATATTTTCTCAGTCCCTTTCTTTTTCTCTTCTTCTTCTGGGGACCCTATAATTCAAATGTTGGTGCATTTAATGTTGTCACAAAAGTCTTTGAGACTGTCCTGAATTCTTTTCATTCTTTATTCTGCTCTGCGGTAGTTTTTTCCACTATTTTATCTTCCAGGTCACTTATACGTTCTTCTGCCTCAGTTATTCTGCTATTGATTCCTTCTAGAGAATTTTTAATTTCATTTAATGTGTTGTTCATCATTGTTTGATTGCTCTTTAGTTTTTCTAGGTCCTTGTGAAACGTTTCTTGTATATTCTCCTTTCTATTTCCAAGATTTTGCATCATCTTTACTATCATTAGTCTGAATTCTTTTTCAGGTAGACTGCCTATTTCCTCTTCATTTGTTTGGTCTGGTGGGTTTTTACCTTTCTCCTTCAACTGCTGTGTATTTCTGTGTCTTCTCATTTTGTTTAACATACTGTGTTTGGGGTCTCCTTTTCTCAGGCTGCAGGTTCATAGTTCTTGTTGTTTTTGATGTCTGCCCCCAGTGGCTAAGGTTGGTTCAGTGGGTTGTGTAGGCTTCCTGGTGGAGTGGACTAGTGCCTGTGTTCTGGTGGATGAAGCTGAATCTTGTCTTTCTGATGGGCAAGACAACATCTGGTGGTGTGTTTTGCGATGTCTGAGAACTTAGTATGATTTTAGGCAGCCTCTCTGCTAATGGGTGGGGTTGTGTTACTTTCTTGCTATTTGTTTAGCATGGGGTGTCCAGCACTGGAGCTTGCTAGTCATTGAATGGAACTGCATCTTAGCATTGAGATGGAGATCTCTGGGAGAGATCTTGCCGATTGATAATACCTGGGGCTGGGATGTCTCTGGTGGACCAATGTCCTGAATTTGGCTATCCCACCTCAGAGCCTTGGGTCCCACAGCTGGCCAGAGTACTAAGACCCTGTGAGCCATACCCCTGGAGAAGATGGGCTATGAGTTGGATGTCAGCCACTGCCCTGTTGTAACTCTGTCTCAGCTGTCTCCAAAGGTCACCCAGATATATTTGGTTATTCCACCATTCCTCAGAACTTGCACATGACAGTCTCGGATTTGTAGATGTCCTCCTGATACTCTTCATTGAAATACCTTGACTTCATGATGGTGAGAGATATGCTAATAGTGTTGGTTCTCTTCAGTTCAGTGACTGGGACAATCTAAGCCTTTATGTGGCCAAGTCAGGAGCAGCTGTGCAATGGTCCCAAAGTAATAACATGTCAGATTCCAAGAAGGCTTTCTGCAGTGCCTGAGCAGTATTCCCAAGCAGCCAGTCCACTCAGCTGCAGCATTCTGACTGGGGATCTCAGTGGGACCCTATCAGGATTTCTGCCTGCCCTAGAGCCAAACTTGCCCACCCAGGCAAGGAGCAGAGGAGAGCATCTCCTGGCTCTGTCTCACCAGAGGAGTGGACACCTGGAAGCTGTGCAGCCAAGAGCTTTGGAGCTCACAAATTTAATTTCTAGTAGAAGATGTCAGAGATTGTTGTTGTCTTCAGTATCTACTTTCCCACTTATTATAGTAATAGAATTCTTAATTTTTTGGGGGCCCTGATTTCCAACCCACTTGCAGTTCTATATAATGTACGATGAAGGGATGCAAGCAGATGGGAATCTTCCTCAGGGAATCTACTTCAGAATGATGATGTGTGTTCTTTGCCTCTTCTTCTTTACTCCTTTCTCCTTGAATGTGTGATGCCTGGAATCAAAGCAATTAGTTTGGACTTTAAGACTTTGGGATAATAACACTCCTAGGATAAGATTACTTGAGTTTCTGGAAATGTCACACAGAAGAATTGGCATAAAAACAGTTGGATGATTTACCTCAAGACTTCCACATGTGAGAACAGTAAAAGTAGATATTGTTGAAGATATTGATATGCTTGGTCTTTGTGATTTTTAAATATGCTTAATCCTACTTGATACCAATAATAATGAAATAGCCTTTAAAATGGAATGAAAAGTATTTCTGTAATAGGTTTCAATTTTTGGATAAACAGTAACTGAAAAGTCTGAAGAATAATGATAACTTGGCAGTAGAAAATGGGAATGTTTTAACCAAGGGACTTGTAGGGCTTTCTGGCCATGGTAAGAAGCAGAGGGGCAGAAAAGGGGATAAAAGAATTTAACAAAATACAAATGACAAGCAAAAGATACAACCTGACATAGTTGCTCTACAATTGTGCTTAAAACCCTTTAGTATCTCAGAGACATCTTTCATTCTTACCTTAACTAGTGCCATTTGGTGTTCAGATCTCCTTACCACATCATCTTGAGCTCAGAGATGGCATAAATACACCTTAAAGTGGTAAATATATGCTATAAGCAGGAACAAGTTCAGTACTTTCTCTACTAGACTTTAGGTTAACAGAAGCATATAAAATGAAGGATAACAGAAGCAGATAAAAATGTCCATTCCTGATCTGTCTCAACCATATAAATAAGGGAAAATGAACAAAATCCATGAGAGGAGACTCCCCTTGTCTACCACGGCTATACAAAAGTGTAGAGCTGGTAACCAATACAACAATAACTGATACCTCCAAATGTAAAGTGGACAGCTCAAAAAATGGGGAAACTATTCATTTTATTTTGCTACTTGCTCAAGACTTGATTTTCATTTTTCCCACTTTTAGGTCATCATTTTGCCCATGAAGATTTTCATTAAACTTTCATCTGACAGGCAGGTCTTCAAACCTGGGATTAGTTTCGTAATAGGAATCCTTGCTTGAGGCTCTATCTGCATTTCTAAGTCAGAACGTTGCTCATGATTTTTGCCAGAGGGAATTTTTAGAGGTTGGTACAGATTCTGGTTTAAGGACACTCTCCTAGTCTTTTCCCTCCATCCAAACCCTTCCGTTCAGTCTTACTGAATTTATTTAAGCAGTCTTGCTCTTCTGGACTTCAAGCTGAGGAATAAGAATAAGTAAACATAGATATTGACCACTAGAGATGGTATTACCTATCATGACTTCCTTGAAATATAAAGCAGTGTTGAGACTAAACAGCGTGATTTTAAGGAAGTTCACAAAATCTATTAACTGAGTTAAATTTATAAGTTACTAACTCTCAGTGGCCTGCAGGAATTGTTTTCTTTTTAATTTTTTTACTAATCTAATTACATTATTTTCTTTATATATGTTATGTACCAAAATAAAACTTTCTCTTAAAAAATCTGGAAACTAAAAGCAGATAAAATGAAAATTTATTTGGGATATTTTTCTATACCCAATACTGTATTCAAGGCTGACATATTTAAGAGATGGGAATATTCCTTCAGAAGTGTAGAGCAGGCAAAAATCCAAGCATGGTGTGACTCTCTAACTTAGGAAAACTGGGTTAAGCCTTTAAAAACTAAGGAGCAAACAAAATGAACACAATGATTTAGAAAATATTCTACCTGTTTTCCCTCGGTTATCTTAATGTTTTAAAGACATTGGTCCTGCACAGATGGTGCTCCTGAAACAATGCTGTCTGCTTAAGGGTTTAATATAATTGTGAAATTCAGCATTCCTGGGATATAGCTACATTTCTCAGAAAACCTATAAATATTTCTCAGATGACTTTGAATACAAGAAGTGACTCCAAGCTAATGAAAATTGAATGGGGGCTGGAGTTTTTCCCCAAAGCCTAATGTTTAGAATTTTAATCTACCGAATTCAGTCAGCCCTAATTAGAGGACTTCAGCACTACACAGACATCAATCACCATGTTATGACTCTGGGGAGGTACGTGTGTGTAATTAATCACCACGCATACCTGCCATTTCTTCTTTTCCCTTGTGAAGATTAGAAGGGAAAGAGATGAGTAGAGTTACCACATTGTGTAAACAATGCCACATCTTAGCGGCTCAATTATTTTACTTTCCTAGAAGAAAAGCCTTGCTTTAAAAAGTTGCTAATGTTCATTTTTTTCATTCTTTCTAGTATACACACTCATGGGCATTTTCTTCTTCTAGCCTGAAAACTGCAGAGCTATTTCCCTAGGTAAGGAGCAGAGGGCGGGAAATTTACTGACTGTCTTATGAAGAGTGTGCTGTTCTGCCTCAAAGGACAGAGTTCCCCCATGTGAATCCCCAGTGTTTATCCATGAAACACCTGTCTTTTCTTTGAAGACTTCCGTCAAAGTACTGAGAGAATCTGACCTTTCTTAACTTATGAGATAGTGACAAGACTGCCAAACATGTGTTGTCTCATAATTGCTCTTACAGATCTGTGCCATAAGCTATGATTAAATACCAGGAGAAAGGTCATGAAAAGATAAAACATAGAAAATGGCTTATTTATGGAAATTAATGAATTTAGAATTCTGTAGCACCTATGATAAACCACACATACAGTGAGACAATAAGTGTTAATGAACTTTAAATGTTGAAGAATATTTTTCTGCTGGGCCATCAACAAGTTTGGGTATGAGCGGCAGATTTTGCATATTAAATGCTGATATTTGTACTCTGCAGGACAATAATGAGAAAAGGGGTGGAGTTGTCTTTCAGTGTAAAATAATAAAGAATAAAGGACTCTAGTCTCTATAGTTTCCCAAGGGAATTGTATTCTTTAAGTTACTCAGCTCAAATGTAATTGTGTCTCATCCAAATTTCAAATTCAAAAATTTTCCCTTCAAACAAATCAGAGGAGGCAGAAACAACATACACCACTGGGTCCAAGGTTCAAAAACCATTGGAAGTATCAGAGTGGACCATAAAGACAGAGCAAAGAAACTACTGGACTTGGAACAAAATTTGCTTTTCTGGCAACTCTTCACTGTAGGTAAAGCAATGCATCTTAAGGACATGACACAATTTTGGGGGACTTTGATCTGAAGGCAAGTCAAGAGGTTCCTAAAGCTCTGAGAGGCAGCTGGTAAATGAGAAAGCTTATATCTGAGAACAGGAACAAATAGACCTCTGGTTAAAAGCCCCAAAATTAATGCAGCAAGAGAAAATGCAAATCAGAAATTGTTCAAAGATAAAAGTGATGGTAGCAGAAGCAGAGTACTAGGAATTTGAGTTGTGTGTTAGAATTTGGACTCAAAGACAATTAAATGAGCCTTCCTTATGCAAAGAAAGGCAAGCACAAAATTTTAGAAAAGGACTTAAAAATCAAACCATGATTGGGTATTCTGCTTCTGCCTATCTGAGGGTTAATTCCTGAATCCTTAATTAGAAGGAAGCATATCTATGTTACCAAGTCTCTTGACATTGCAATTTTGACAATTGAGGATCCAAGGGAAAAGTCAAGAAGAAAATGCCAGTCATGCAATCTTAGCAAATTTTATTTTTCTTGGCTCCAGCCCTTTACAGGAAAGCAGATTTTGATGAATCCAAAGTCTGTTTCAGGCAGGAAAATATTTGGGATTACATTAGCAAGAAAAGGTTGCAGATGATATCAGAAATTTATTTTTTAAAACATAATTGATATGAATTCAGGTATATGTCAAGTAGCTAGCAGAAAGAGGGATGATCAAATTTGTGTAAAACATTAAAATGAAGACATGAGCTAATATTTTGTGATCTAACTTTTAAAGCAATTTCCCACTTGAATTTTGGGAAAGGATTTAGAAAGGACTTAATTCCAAAAATTTTTAATAAAAATACTATAAGGTTACCAGTTTTTCCTTTGAAACAATAGGACAGGATCAACCTTCTTCTTTGTAGAAAAATAATCTACTTATGATTTCTAAGTAAAGGCAGCAACAGAAAAAAATAGCAAGAATGTTACCAGTAGTGCTAAGGAAGCATTTTATGAAGTGAGGCAAAGCAAAGACAATGTCGGATTGCCTGCACCTTTAAAGACAAAAGCATTGAAAAGGAGAATGATGAATTATCTTGGTTGAAAGATTTTTTTTTTGTAGAGTACTCATGTTTTAGGTCATCCTTTCATCCAATAGTGCTGATTCATCAGTTTGAAGAAATTAATAAATTAAATGCCAGGTTTGGTATCACGTTCTTTGTGGGAGCTCAGTAAACATTAATCAAGGGAGCCGATGAGAATTTACAAAGGAGAAAAACAGTATCATCCACCTATTTGTGACATACAATAAAAATTGTAGTAGCCCTGGCATTTAAAATATGGGCTACATGTGGCTGTCTTTCTTATTTTGGTGACCCTGTTTCAAGGGCAAGTTGACTTCTTTGATAGATGGATAATTCTATCTTGAATTTCTAATCACATTACTCTGCAAAGTTCCCTTTAAAGAAAAAGAAGTACCTAAAGTACGAACAGTTATGTCTATGCAAAATGTCAAACGGAGTTAACATCTTTCTAAATTAGAAAAATGATATTGGTAACTCTTCAGTACTCAGGTTGCAATTATTAGATCTGAAGATTTAATATGTTCAGTTACTCATTTTGGTAATTCAATAGATAAATATTTAGGGAACTTACTGTGAACCAGGCTATCAAAAACAAATGAATACCACCTCTTTCAATTATTAAAATTATCATTATTACTTAGCAGTGCATTGCATACTAATGAGGTAGTAGGATGAGGGAGAGGGCTAGGGGGACGCAGGTCCCATAAGAAGAAAGGTAGGAGAGGAAAATAACATTCAGACATTCTGAAGGTACTTTCCTATACCTCATTTCACTTAGTCTTTAAACTTTACATCACCCCACTGAGATAGGTGTGACTACCTATCTTCCCTATATATTTTTTTCTTTATATTTCTTTTTTAACAAATGAAAAATTCTTTGCTTAAAGTTATGTGATTCTCCTAGCAATTAAATTATGTAGCTAGGATTTGAAGCTGTGTCTATTTTACTTCTGCTATAGTATATCAGTATAACTATAGTGGTTATAATTTTAACCACATTGCCTTAGGATCTAAGGGGAACACTTCTGCTATGACATCCCTACTGAACCATGTTATATCATTCCTAGCTATAAAACAGACTAATGGTTCCAGGAACCCATAACAACAAGTTTGAACTAATGGCCCGTTTTGCTCAATGACACAGTCATTTCAAATCCCACTGTTTACCATTACTTATTGTGGGAAATATTTGTAATTTCCAGAAACTAAGCATCCTAGTTAATGCATTATCACCTGAACTCTAATTTCCTTACTATCTTGGACATCTAATCTGTTCCCATTTTTTTATCCCTTTTGAGAAGGTCAAGATTAAAACACTGTGCCCTTGGAATCTCTGAACCAGTAATTAACAACCCATAAATCTTCAGTCTTTTACTTATGCTCACCTCCTGACCCTATCTAAAATTAAACTCTCTGCTGAGGATAATGCTTTGCCTACATCCCTCAGATCTAGGAGGTAGATAGGATGTCCTCAATTTTTAAAAGCTTTATTTTAAGCATTTCAATTTTCTACTACACTTCTTATTGATTCATTTTATTTATTCTACCATATTTATTTTCTTCCTTCATCAACACCATCTTTCCTGCACTTCCATTTTCGCTCAATTTATATACATTGAGCTATCATTAAAATGACTGCATTGAAAACATTCACAATTCCCTTTCCCACTCAACCTCCATCATCTTTGAATGCAGGGTCCTCCATCTCTGCACGTGCCACAAAACTGCTGGCTGTAGCTGGGGGGAGATATCACAAGCATGGTGCTCTGTTTCACTAGTAATTCACAACTGCAAACAAATACTAGCACTACCAAGTAAACCTACTATTTTTTGTTGGTACATTTTCCTTTATCTTCCAAGTTTTTACCACCTCTCTTTCCCACCATCCTTCACTCTCATGTAATGATTTCACTTCATGTTTCATTGAGAAAATAAAACCTAACACTGAAAAAGAACATTTTTTTCTACTAATACATCTATAATCCAACACAATTTTGTATCTTCCATCTGTCTTCTCTCTTATTCCCTTACTTTTATCTAAATCCCTTCTTTATCCTTGGTTCTGGATAATATTCATTTGATTTTAGTCAAAATTTTAGCTTATTCTCTATTCATCACTGTCTTCTAAATCATCAAATTATCCTGCTCCACTGGATTATTAACATTAGCTGATCTAGTGTCTCCTACTAAGTGAATTATAACTCCACTGTAAAACAAACAAACAAACAAATTCATCCTTGATGACACAACCCCTCCAGTGATGGGTCATTTTCTATTCCTCTTCATAGAGAAAATATTCAAAGCATCTTCTACAATTTGTGTCTGATTTTCTCATTTTCTGTTTACTTGTCAACCAATTTTAGTTGTGCTTCTGTCCCCACAACTACTGAGACTATACTAACCTAGGTGATAAAAAAACAACACATTACCAAACTTACCAATATTTCTTTAGCCTCATCTTACTTGAAGTCTCATCAATACCCCCTTCTTTCTGGGATGAGTCCTCTCTTGGATTCTTTCATATCACACATTCCTGACTTTCTTCTTCTCTCTCCTTTTCCCTCCTTCTTAGGCTCTCTTTTCAGGATATACCTACTTAAATGTGCCCCAGAGGTTAAGCTGGAGGACTTTAGTTCTTTTCTATCTACCCTCCACCCCAGTGATTACATCCAATACCAAGGCTATAAATAATATTTTTATGTGATGATTATACAGTTTATATGTTCAGATGGCTAATTCAATAATTTATTATACATCTTTAGTTGGATATGTAATAGGCATCTCAAATTTAGCATGTCCAATATGCATTGCATCTTGTATCCCTTCCCAGGAGTCCTCTTCTCAGTAAATAACACTGCAGAGCCCACAACTTGGAAACACCCTTTATTTTTCTCACTCGTGTTTTCGTCATCCAACCCATCATTACGTGCTTTTAGGAATAACTCAAATATTTCCAAATATACCAATTTTCCCACCTCAATTTCTGGGCCCCATTCAATCAGTGTTTTCATATAGTATTTAGAATGACAGTTTTTTTAAAAAAATCCAATCAAATAATGGCTCTTTTCAGCTATAAAATTCCTCAATGACTTCGCATTTTTAAAAGCATAAAATCCAAACTTCTTACTACAGCCTTTAGGCCTACAAGCTGTCTCACCTGATTCTGAACTCTTCTCATTCACTATCATACAATCATATCATACAGGCTCTTTTTGTTCCTTTTCCTTGCTTCAGGGCCCTAGCTCTTGCCCTTTCTATTCTTTGCCAGGAATGTTTTCTTAGGGACCTCCCAGTACTGATTCCTTTGCGTTTCTTGTCTCTCAGCTCATGTCTCATCTGTAGAGAAGCTCTTCATTTTCACACAATGAAAATCCTTCCCCATGATTCCCTCACATCATCTTGTTTATTCATTTTATTTCAAAATATGTTGTAACATTACTTTTCTTTTCCATTTAAATTTAAATTCAGTCAGAATAAGGGTCTTGTCTACCCTGACAAGATGAGACCTAAAGCTCTCTTGCCTAGAAGCGTCACTTGCACGCAGTAGGTACTCAATAATGATTTGTTAAAGAGTAAGTCAGTGGATATGTCATTCCCCAGGATCAAAAGTAAAGGAAATATAAATGCTAGAGAAAAGAGACTGTGATGCCCAAAATTCAAAAGCTTGTTACAATCTTCATAAGGATTAATCTTTATAAGTGTGATAATGAAGAATGTTGCTATTTCTAGGATGTCAACAGAGGCAGCTAATAGTGCAGAATGTGGGCAAGATGAGTCTCAGAAGTGAGACTTGGAAGGTCCAAAAGAGCTAATTTTTTACTTCAGAAATTCTAATTTTTAAAATTCCATTTTCTTACCATTTTTGGAAACATCTCATGTTTCTTAAAAGAGAAACTGGAGCCACATTCTGTACACTAAATCCATGTTTTAATCACATAGCAATTGTGATGGGGATGGAGATAGTTACATCAATGGACTTTCTGTTTTCTTATAAGATTTCCTATAAATCCATGTCAGAGATGCTACTATGCTTTTAGCTCTAAATTAATTAATCTCCCTTTACCACTTTATAGATTTATTCCTTTCTTGGTGTCCAAAACCTTTAAACTCTGATTTTATTTTGAAAATAATAAATCATTCTAGAGAATGGATGAAAGATTTGTTAAGACAGTGGCCGGTAAAAGAGATCTAGAAATGCGAGGGTATGCTTCACAATGGTAACCCTCCATTTCCCAAAAGCATAAGTGCAGCTATATTGATTAATCCAGAATCTAAATTTATTGTTCAGATGCCCAATGATGATCCTTGTTCAATTATTTAAAGAGGTTTTTTGGAAGACAGTTCTTCATGGATCTCTCATGTTTCTGCCTGTCTTGCTAACAAGGCACTAACTGCCCTTTTTCCAGATCCTTTTCAAGGATGTCTGTATAGAAAACAACCTTGAGAAATAGTGATGGTGTCTCCCTCTGAAGCACTAAAAATGACTGAAGTTGCCTATGCTCCGGGTTCTTCTTTTGTAATGAAACATGATACTTGTGCAGTTATCATCAGGCCCCGTTTTCATTACCATGTGAGAATTCGGGCTTGGCAGCTGAGGCAAAGTGCTGAAATTTTGGTTACTGCTATTTCTTTGAGTTATCAACTCTCCTTTTTCTCTAGCCTAGGAGCTGTGTGTCTTTTACCAGCATCTATATAGTGATGACAGGCTAAATTGTTTGCTTGTGAGTAGGTTAAAATTTCAGATCCTTCGTGGTTCTTGATAGTCATCAGTATTTATCTAGTAGTCTATGAGTTCATCAATGCCTTTTGTTTCTTATGTGACAATATCTGTTTATCTCTTGTTATTAACTATTTGCATAACATTACACCACTATTTGTATTGTATAGAACAAATTCCATTAAAGTGAAATTTGATAGTACTATATTAATATCTACCACTCTCTATTTTCTTTCTGTCTTTTAAAAATTAACCTTGACTTTTTGTTTTATTTGCTCTATTATTAGAAACATGCAAAAATAACAATTTGTGTTTTGAATTAAGTTTAGGAATTATTGTTTTGGAGATATGTTCCCACAAAATACTAAAATGTTTGCTCTGATAAAAATTACATTGGGTAAATTAGAGCATTTTCTGTACAAAATATCGTAATTTGAGAGCTTCTGTGCCTTTAGTCTGGATAAACCTCAGAATGAGTTAGTTTAATGAAAAAATTCAGTCTCTGTTGCATGGCAAACTGACTTAGAAACACATAAGTTGAAATATACCACAAACAAAATTGTTATCAAATCAGTAGTAGTTCTTCACAGCTTCATAAGGTATGGCCATTTAACTACACTGACTGTAACATCTCTCCATGGTTTGTTTGTTCATCTATTTATTCATTCATTTGGGAGAACTCAAACTGAATGAGATACATGGACTTTCTGTTTTTAGGCCTTCAGATGGAAAAATAGAGTCTTATTTGCCCAGAAATGCATATATATATATCCCTTTATGTATAACTTCCTATGTGGACTCACTAGATGTTTTCACATTCATAATTAATTGAATAAAAGTACATTCCAACAACTCATCAAATTTAAACAATAAGAAAAAGAACTGCTGTAAGTGTGTACATTCAAACAAAAGGTTTTCTGTCCTAGAATTTAGGTCTTCAGAGGAAATTGGATTGGAATAATAGGAAGGGCCATCCAATGACTTCAAAATATATGATTGTCCTGATGGTTTACTAGGAAATTTGCATTCCATAAATTTAGCCATGTATGAGAGTAAACAATCAGATCATACATGTGTAAGAGGACTCAGAATTCAAATCACAGTAATCTTGAGAGTGATATTAGGGAAGCCCAATTTGAATTTAATAAATCAAAATTTGATTAAGCATGTATCAAACTGTCTTAGTCCATTAGTGTTGCTATAAAAAAATACCCCAGAGTTGGTAGCTTATAAACAACAGAATTTTATTTCTCACAGTTCTGGAGGCTGGGATGTCCAAGATCGGGGCGGTAGAGCGTGGCAAAGGCCCACGTCCTGGTCCATAGCCTGTGCCTTCTCTCTGAATCTCTGTAGGGTCTCTTTTATAAGAACACAAGTTCTTATAAAACTAGCTGGCTGAATCCCCCTGATGACAAATCACCGCTCAAAGGACCTACCTCCTAATATCACCATAATGGACATTAGGATTTCAACATCTGAATTTGGGGGGGAAATATTCAGACCATAGCACAAGCCAAGTTTAGAGACTGAAGCCTCTGTTATTTCTAACATACAAAAACAATTTACCAAATGCTTACTATGTGTGAAACATTGTATATAAAATAATGATCAAAACAAGTAAGAACCCTGACTTCCTGGAGCTTGCAATTCAATCCACATTGACTAAGTAATTATTTAAATTAATTTAAATTCAAAATTTTGCTAGATGCTATGAAGTAACTACTCCAGTGTTATAAAAGATTTAATTTAGTTTCACACTAAGGAAGGCCTCCTGAGAACAGCAGGGCACATTGGAGTGGAATATAAATAGAAGTAAGCCCCGCAGAGTCTCTCTGGGGTTGGTGGTGGAGAAGGGGCTTGTGGTTACTTAGAACCCAACATTCATATTCCTCTATCAAGGCTTCCCAAAGTGATGGAGAGTATTTGTTGCTAACTAGCTAAAAGAGACTTCTTAAAGATCTACTAATTCCTGTGTCCCGTGTCCATATTTACCAAACAAACTTTTGATAATGTGGTGCCTGCTATAACTTACCTTCGGTGAGAGAGGATATGAGTCATATTTCACATCATTATACATTTTATAAAATATTATTTAGATTATAATTTGACTTTACATGTTACTCAGGCTGCAGGAAGGAAAAGCACTAACTTTAGCATTCTTGTCACATTTGCAGCTGTATTGTAAATTAGCATATTAGCATTTGGCTTTCCTCAATCAGTCTGTTTGAGCTTAATATATATCCAACTCGGAGATGTGGATACCTTTAAGATGTGCCCCCCAAATTAGTCTGTGTATATAAAAGTCTTTACCAGCTTTCAGACAGTGGTGAATTCATTGAGATAAATGCTGCCTTCTAAGGCTGCAGTGGCCAGGTTAGGTGGCCAGAAGGATCTCTTCAGTTTACATACTTTTTTCTTTGTTAAATAAGAACTATTTATTCCTTTAGAACTGATTTACAAACAGTAAGGGAACATCTGTTTATTCATGCCTGTTCAATGATTGTAAAGTGAGTAGGAAAATAACAGAATAGAAGTTATACTGGATAATATAAGTCCATATTTGATAACCAAAATTAGTTACTTACTTTCCTTAGTGGAGATACCATGCATCTAGTTAAAGCTTGATGAAATGTAAATTTGAAAATAAATAGAAAAATAAACTAGTTATTTTTAATGTTCACAGATGACAATTATCAAATATAATTATTGCAAATTATTTAAGAAAATTATTAATAGTGATAATAAATATAAGCACAAACCCATATAATTGCAATAAGTAAATGCAGAGGAGAATGTATAGATAAAAACTCCTTCAGGAGATGACCTAATTCCTTTGCCTACTAAACTCTTAGGAAAAAAATTTTAGACTGAACCTTCCTTGTTGTTATATTAGTGTATGTGTGTGTTTCTGTGTTTTCTTAACTAGTATACCTTTTCCCACATAAACTATATTTTCCATATTACAAGTGATATAGCTACATATTACATATACATACATATTACATATCCTGTCTGGCATTATTCATAGCACTGTACTCTACTGTATTTCCAACTAACGTCTCTCAGTGACAAGAACAATCACTGAAGATGGAAGTCAGCTACACCACAAATCAGCAACCAATAAATTTGTCTCATGTAAATTCTCAAAATCCCTAAGGATCTTTCGGTCATAGAGGCTGGAGAGTTTTTCTGACAAAGCCAATGTAGCAGTTGATATTCCTCCTTATTAGAATACATGTTGGTAAGGTTATTAATTGGGAAATTGAATCATAATTATTTAGCATTGATGTTAATTCTCCATATGATGAATGGGAGTTTATGAATGTAAGCCTGGCCTTTCCTACTCGCTGTGTTTTCTTGAGTAAATATCTCAACTTCTCTCAGCAGCAGTTTAGAACAAGTAGATTTAGAACCCATGTGTAATCGTTTTAGCCACATTCTTTCCAATGGTATTATTTTCTTTGCCCTAATGTCCCATCTAAAAATTAATCCATACCGCTGGCTTTTCTGAATCTGAACTAATGAGTAATAACAAATAAAATCACATAACCAAGCAGACAGGTGCTGCTCTATACGTGTACACAACCGTCTCTACAAGGCTTTTAATACTCCCTGGAAATTCTTTATATTTTCCAAGTCTTCCTTCTAACCCATTCTCCAATTACTTCAAACCTCTGTTTCTCTTCACAAACCTTCCATATGACATTTTCCTCTTTTCACATTCTGATAACATCTTCTAGCCTCCTAAACCTAAACCCATAAACAGGCTTTTCTGCACCCTCATCTTCTGGTTCCATTCCTCTTGCCCAGGCTCAATACTCCTCCCTGGCTTCAGATTCCATCTTCTCCTGTTTCTCAGGACTATCCCACTATTGATTTCCTCTCTTTTACCATATTTTACTCTTTTTGTACTGATACCTTCTATATTGTTTTCTTATTGCTACTGTAACAAATTACCACAACTTTAGTGGTTTAGAACAAGACAAATTTATTATATTACAGTTCTGGAGGTCAGAAATCGATCTTCGAGGGCTAAAATTAAGGTGTCAACAGGGCTCTGTTCCTCAAGGAGGCTTTAAAAGAGATTCTGTTTCCGTGTCTTTTCCAAATTTTAAAGGATACCTGGATTTCTTCACTTGTGGACCCCAGAAAGCAATCATGATTCCAATCTCTGCTTCCAACCTCCTATCTTTTTCTCTGATACTGACACTCCTGTCTTCTCAGAAGAACTATCTTAGAATATACATTGAGCCCATCCAGAAAATCCAGGAATATCTTTCCAACTCAAGATACTAAACTTGAGTGCCATGTTGCTGCAAATGGTACTATTTTGTTCTTTTTATGGCTGAGTAATATTCAATTGTGTATATGTACCACTTCTTTTTTTTTTAATCTTTATTGGAGTATAATTGCTTTACAGTGGTGTGTTAGTTCCTGCTTTATAACAAAGTAAATCAGTTATACAAATACATATGTCCCCATATCTCTTCCCTCTTGCGTCTCCCTCCCTCCCACCCTCCCTATCCCACCCCTCTAGGTGGTCACAAAGCACTGAGCTGATCTCCCTGTGCTATGCAGCTGCTTCCCACTAGCTATCTATTTTACGTTTTGTAGTGTATATATGTCCATGCCACTCTCTCACTTTGTCACAACTTACCCTTCCCCCTCCCAATATCCTAAAGTCCATTCTCTAGTTGGTCTGTGTCTTTATTCCTGTCTTACCCCTAGGTTCTTCATGACATTATTTTTTCTTAAATTCCATATATATGTGTTAGCATACGGTATTTGTCTTTCTCTTTCTGACTTACTTCACTCTGTATGACAGACTCTAGGTCCATCCACCTCATTATAAATAGCTCAATTTCGTTTCTTTTTATGGCTGAGTAATATTCCATTGTGTATATGTGCCACATCTTCTTTATCCATTCATCTGTTGATGGACACTTAGGTTGCTTCCATGTCCTGGCAATTGTAAATAGAGCTGCAATGAACCTTTTGGTATATGACATTTTTGAATTATGGTTTTCTCAGGATATATGCCCAGTAGTGGGATTGCTGGGTCATATGGTACGTCTATTTGTAGTTTTTTAAGGAACTTCCATACTGTTCTCCATACTGGCTGTACCAATTCACATTCCCACCAGCAGTGCAAGAGGGTTCCCTTCTGTCCACACTCTCTCCAACATTTATTTTTTCTAGATTTTTTGATGATGGCCATTCTGACTGGTATGAGATGATATCTCATTATAGTTTTCGTTTGCATTTCTCCAATTATTAATGATGTTGAGCATTCCTTCATGTGTTTGTTGGCAGTCTGTATATCTTCTTTAGAGGAATGTCTATTGAGGTCTTCTGCCCATTTTTGGACTGGGTTGTTTGTTTTTTTGTTATTGAGCTGCATGCGCTGCTTGTAAATTTTGGAGCTTAATCCTTAGTCAGTTGCTTCATTTGCAAATATTTTCTCCCATTCTGAGGGTTGTCTTTTTGTCTTGTTTATGGTTTCCTTTGCTGTGCAAAAGCTTTGAAGTTTCATTAAGTCCCATTTGTTTATTTTTTTTATTTCCATTTCTCTAGGAGGTGGGTCAAAAAGGATCTTGCTGTGATTTATGTCATAGAGTGTTCTGCCTATGTTTTCCTCTAAGAGTTTGATAGTTTCTGGCCTTACATTTAGGTCTTTAATCCATTTTGGGCTTATTTTTGTGTATGGTGTTAGGGAGTGATCTAAACTCATACTTTTACATGTACCTGTCCAGTTATCCCAGCACCACTTATTGAAGAGGCTGTCCTTTCTCCACTGTACATTCCTGCCACCTTTAACAAAGATAAGGTGACCATATGTGTGTGTGTTTATCTCTGTGCTTTCTATCCTGTTCCATTTATCTATATTTCTGTTTTTGTGCCACTACCATACTGTCTTGATTACTGTAGCTTTGTAGTATAGTCTGAAGTCAGGGAGGCTGATTCTTCCAGCTCTGTTTTTCGTTCTCAATATTGCTTTGACTATTCGAGGTCTTTTGTGTTTCCATACAAATTGTGATTTTTTTTTGTTTTAGTTCTGTGAAAAATGCCAGTGGTAGTTTGATGGAGATTGCATTGAATCTGTAGATTGCTTTGGGTAGTAGAGTCATTTTCACAATGTTGATTCTTCCAATCCAAGAGCATGGTATATCTCTCCAAATATTTGTATCATCTTTAATTTCTTTCATCAGTGTCTTATAGTTTTCTGCATACAGGTCTTTTGTCTCCTTAGGTAGGTTTATTCCTAGATATTTTATTCTTCTTGTTGCAATGGTAAATGGGACTGTTTTCTTGATTTCACTTTCAGATTTTTCATCATTAGTGTATAGGAATGCCAGAGATTTCTGTGCATTAATTTTGTATCCTGCTACTTTTATTTCTTTTTCTTCTCTGATTGCTGTGGCTAAAACTTCCAAAACTATGTTGAATAAGAGTGGTGAGAGTGGGCAGCCTTGTCTTATTCCTGATCTTAGTGGAAATGCTTTCAGTTTTTCACCATTGAGGATGATGTTGGCTGTGTGTTTGTCATATATGGCCTTTATTATGTTGAGGAAAGTTCCCTCTATGCCTACTTCATGGAGGGATTTTATCATAAATGGGTGTTGAATTTTGTCGAAAGCTTTCTCTGCAGCTATTGAGATGACCATATGGTTTTTCTCCTTCAATTTGTTAATATGGTGTATCACATTGATTGAGTTGCGTATATTGAAGAATCCTTGCATTCCTGGAATAAACCCCACTTGATCATGGTATATGATCCTTTTAATGTGCTGTTGGATTCTGTTTGCTAGTATTTTGTTGAGGATTTCTGCATCTGTGTTCATCAGTGATATTGGCCTCTAGTTTTCTTTCTTTGTGACATCTCTGTCTGGTTTTGGTATCAGGGTGATGGTGGCCTTGTAAAATGAGTTTGGGAGTGTTCCTCCCTCTGCTATATTTTCGAAGAGTTTGAGAAGGAGAGGTATTAGCTCTTCTGTAAATGTTTGATAGAATTCGCCTGTGAAGCCTTCTGGTCCTGGTCTTTTGTTTGTTGGAATATTTTTAATCACAGTTTCAATTTCAGTGCTTGTGATAGGTCTTTTCATATTTTCTATTTCTTCCTGTTTCAGTCTCGGCAGGTTGAGCATTTCTAAGAATTTGTCCATTTCTTCCAGGTTGTCCGTTTTATTGGCATAGACTTGCTTGTAGTAATCTCTCATGATCCTTTGTATTTCTGCAGTGTCGTTTGTTAAATCTCCTTTTTCATTTCTAATTCTATTCATTTGAGTCTTCTCCCTTTTTTTCTTGATGAGTCTGGCTAATGGTTTATCAATTTTGTTTATCTTCACAAAGAACCAGCTTTTAGTTTTATCGTTCACTTCATTTATTTCTGATCTGATTTTTATGATTTCTTTCCTTCTGCTAACTTTGGGGTTTTTTTGTTCTTTCTCTACTTCCTTTAGGTGTAAGGTTAGGTTGTTTATTCGTGATGTTTCCTGTTTCTTAAGGTAGGATTGTATTTCTATAAACTTCCCTCTTAGAACTGCTTTTGCTGCATCCCATAGGTTTTGGGTCGTCATGTCTGCATTGTCATTCGTTTCTAGGTATTTTTTTTATTTCCTCTTTGATTTCTTCAGTGATCACTTCATTATTAAGTAGTGTATTGTTTAGCCTCCATGTGTTTGTACATTTTACAGAACTTTTCCTGTAATTGATATCTAGTCTCATAGCGTTGTGGTCAGAAAAGATACTTGATAGAATTTCAATTTTCTTAAATTTACCAAGGGTTGACTTGTGACCCAAGATATGATCTCTCCTGGAGAATCTTCCATGAACACTTGAGAAAAATGTGTATTCTGTTGTTTTTGGATGGAATGTCCTATAAATATCAATTAAGTCCATCTTGTTTAATGTATCATTTATAGCTTGTGTTTCCTTATTTATTTTCATTTTGGATGATCTGTCCATTGGTGAAAGTGGGGTGTTAAAGTCCCCTACTATGAATGTGTTACTGTCGATTTCCCCTTTTATGGCTGTTAGTATTTGCCTTATGTATTGAGGTGCTCCTATGTTGGGTGCATAAATATTTACAATTGTTACATCTTCTTCTTGGACAATCCCTTGATCATTATGTAGTGTCCTTCTTTGTCTCTTCTAATAGTCTTTATTTTAAAGTCTATTTTGTCTGATATGAGAATTGCTACTCCAGCTTTCTTTTGGTTTCCACTTGCATGGAATATCTTTTTCCATCCCCTCACTTTCAGTCTGTATGTCTCTGTAGGTCTGAAGTGGGTCTCTTGTAGACAGCATATATACGGGTCCTGTTTTTGTATCCATTCAGCCAGTCTGTGTCTTTTGTTGGGAGCATTTAATCCATTTACATTTAAGGTAATTATCGATATGTATGTTCCTATTCCCACTTTCTTAATTGTTTTGGGTTTGTTATCGTAGGTCTTTTCCTTCTCTTGTGTTTCTTCCCTAGAGAAGATCCTTTAGCAGTTGTTGTAAAGCTGGTTTGGTGGTGCTGAACTCTCTCAGCTTTTGCTTGTCTGTAAAGGTTTTAATTTCTCCATCAAATCTGAATAAGATCCTTGCTGGGTAGAATAATCTTGGTTGTAGGTTTTTCTCCTTCATCACTTTAAATATGTCCTGCCAGTCCCTTCTTGCTTGAAGAGTTTCTGCTGAAAGATCAGCTGTTAACCTTATGGGGATTCCCTTGTGTGTTATTTGTTGTTTTTCCCTTGCTGCTTTAAATATGTTTTCTTTGTATTTAATTTTTGACAGTTTGATTAATATGTGTGTTGGCATGTTTCTCCTTGGATTTATCCTGTATGGGACTCTCTGTGCTTTCTGGACTTGATTAACTATTTTCTTTCCCATATTAGGGAAGTTTTCAACTATAATCTCTTCAAATATTTTCTCAGTCCCTTTCTTTTTGTCTTCTTCTTCTGGAGCCCCTATAATTCGAATGTTGGTGTGTTTCACATTGTCCCAGAGGTCTCTGAGACTGTCCTCAGTTCTTTTCATTCTTTTTTCTTTATTCTGCTCTGCAGTCGTTATTTCCACTATTTTATCTTCCAGGTCACTTATCCGTTCTTCTGCCTCACTTATTCTGCTATTGATCCCTTCTAGTGTATTTTTAATTTCATTTATTGTGTTGTTCATCATTGCTTGTTTCATCTTTAGTTCTTCTAGGTTCTTGTTAAATGTTTGTTGCATTTTCTCTATTCTATTTCCAAGATTTTGGATCATCTTTACTATCATTATTCTGAATTCTTTTTCAGGTAGGCTGCCTATTTCCTCTTCATTTGTTAGGTCTGGTGGGTTTTTATCTTGCTCCTTCATCTGCTGTGTGTTTTTCTGTCTTCTCATTTTGCTTATCTTACTGTGTTTGGGGTCTCTTTTTTGCAGGCTGCAGGTTTGTAGTTCCCGTTGTTTTCGGTGTCTGTCTGCAGTGGCTAAAGTTGGTTCAGTGGGTTGTGTAGGTTTCCTGGCGGAGGGGACTAGTGCCTGTGTTCTGGTTGATGAGGCTAGATTTTGTCTTTCTGGTGGACAGGTCCATGTCTGGTGGTGTGTTTTGGGGTGTCTGTGGACTTATTATGATTTTAGCATCCTCTCTGCTACTGGGTGGTTTTGTGATCCTGTCTTGCTAGTTGTTTGGCATAGGGTGTCCAGCACTGTAGCTTGCTGGTCATTGAGTGAAGCTGGGTGTTGGTGCTGATATGGAGATCTCTGGGAGATTTTTGCCATTTGATATTACATGGAGCTGGGAGGTCTCTTGTGCACCAGTGTCCTGAATTTGGCTCTCCCACCTCAGAGGCACAGCACTGACTCCTGGCTGCAGCACCAATAGCCTTTCGTCCACACAGCTCATAATAAAAGGGAGAAAAAGTAGAAAGAAAGAAAGAAAAGAAAGAAAGAGAGAGAGAGAGAGAGAGCGGAAGAAAGAGGATAAAAGAAAATAAAATAAAGTAAGGTAAAATGAAATAAAATTATTAAGAAAAAAGTTTTTTTAAATCGTAAAAAAACGAACGGACGGATAGAACCCTAGGACAAATGGTGAAAGCAAAGCTATACAGACAAAATCTCACACAGAAGCATACATATACACACTCACAAAAAGAGGAAAAGTGGAAAAAATCATAAATCTTGCTGTCAAAGGCCACCTCCTCACTTTGGGATGATTCGTTGTCTATTCAGGTATTCCATGGATGCAGGTTACATCAAGTTGATTGTGGAGATTTAATCCTTTGCTCCTGTGGTGCTGGGAGAGATTTCCCTTTTTCTTCTTTGTTCACACAGTTTTTGGGGTTCAGCTTTGGATTTGGCCCCGCCTCTGCATGTAGGTCGCCGCAGGGCATCTGCTCTTCGCTCAGACAGGACGGGGTTAAAGGAGCCACTGATTCGGGGGATCTGGCTCACTTAGGCCGGGGGGAGGGAGGGGCACGGAGTGAGGGGGGAGCCTGCGGCGGCAGAGGCCAGCATGATGTTGCACCAGTCTGAGGCGCGCCGTGGGAGGTTGTCCCAACTCCCGGGGGAGTTGTCCCTGGATCCCGGGACCCTGGCAGTGGCGGGTTGCACAGGCTCCCCGTAGGGGGGTGTAGATAGTGACCTGTGCTCGCACACAGGTTTCTTGGTGGCGGCAGCAGCAGCCTTAGCATCTCATGCCCGTCTCTGGGGTCCGTGCTGTTAGCCGCGGCTCGTGCCCGTCTCTGGAGCTCCTTTAAGCAGTGCTCTTAATCCCCTCTCCTCGAGCACCAGGAAACAAAGAGGGAAGAAAAAGTCTCTTGCCTCTTCGGCAGCTCCAGACATTTTCCTGGACTCCCTCCCGGCTAGCCGTGGTGCACTAACCCCCCTTAGGCTGTGTTTATGCCACCAACCCCAGTCCTCTCCCTGCGCTCTGACCGAAGCCCGAGCCTCTACTCCCAGCTCCACCCGCCCTGGCGGGGGAGCAGACAAGCCTCTCGGGCTGGTGAGTGCCGGTCGTTACCGATCCTCTGTGCGGGAATCTCTGCGCTTTGCCCTCCGCACCTCTGTTGCTGCGCTGTCCCCCGCAGCGCCGCAGCTGCCCCGCTCCGCCACCCGCAGTCTCCGCCCGCGAAGGGGCTTCTATTGTGTGGGAACCTTTCCTCCTTCATGGCTCCCTCCTACTGGTGCAGGTCCCGTCCCTATTCTTTTGTCTCTGTTTTTTCTTTTGCCCTACCCAGGTACGTGGGGAATTTCTTGCCTTTTGGGAGGTCTGAGGTCTTCTGCCAGCGTTCAGTAGGTGTTCTGTAGGAGTTGTTCCACATGTAGATGTATTTTTGATGTATCTGTGGGGAGGAAGGTGATCTCCGCGTCTTATTCTTCCTCCATCTTCCCCCACACACACATCTTCTTTATCCATTCCTCTGTTGATGCACATGTAGGTTTTTTATAAGTACCAATGATTTTCTAACTTCTATTTTTAGTATAGGTCTCGTTTTATTTCATAGCGTACAACTAATTACTGTAATTTTCAATTAGGTGCGAAAACACTTTATGCCCTAATCTT
The DNA here is from genome assembly GCF_937001465.1 of Orcinus orca. NCBI lineage: Eukaryota > Metazoa > Chordata > Mammalia > Artiodactyla > Delphinidae > Orcinus > Orcinus orca. Next base: position 149,970,257 of record NC_064560.1, read on the forward strand.
TTTCCATTTCTTGTATTCCTTATCCTCAAACAGAAGTCTTGAACTATATTCTTGAATTTGTCTCTGTATCTCTGCCATCAACGTGTTATAATTCTTATGTTCTTTCTTCTAAATACATCCTGAAATTTTGTAATTCGCTCCATTTTTATGCCCATTACCGCAGTTCATGCCAATATTGTCTATCATCTGAATTATTTGTAGAGCCTTCAGGTGAGTCTCCCTGCTTCAAATATGGCTTCCCTTCCAAGCTATGCTCTATAATGGAGGCAGAAGAATATTTTTAACACTCAAACGACCTTTTAGAATTCTCTTACTTAAAACCTTTCATAGTTTCTTCTTAGTCTTAGATGGGACTAGCTTCATGGGCGTGTGGCATGAGCAATTACACAGGGTCCTACTCTTAGAAGGGCCCCATCTTGATTTGGTGCTCACTCTACCATGTTGAAATTCTTAATAATTTTTGAGCACAAAGCCATATAGTCTCATTTTTGCACTGTCCCCCACACATTATGGAGCCAGTCCTGCTCTTAGGTAAAATTTTCATATCTTCCTATAGCTTTTAAGACTTTCATAACTAGGTCCATTTTCTCTGTCTTGTCAGCCACTCATATTGCTCTTTCTGTCTGAAAACACAGACACACACACACGCACGCACATGCACATGCACAACTCAAACATTTGCACTCCATCCCCAACCCTTTGTTAAAATTCTATTCAATCTGTAGATCTCTGTTTCAATATTATTTTCTCTGCCTTGCTACAATCTATTCCATAGCCAGTACTAATCACAGGGTATCTCTGCTGCTCCAATATGTCACTCATCTCCCTCTATGGTAACTGTTATGTGCTTTTCTGTATCTTTCAGAGATGCTAAAATCCATGCCACTCTTTACTACTTCATCCATCTTGCATTACGTAGTTCTTATAGTATTATGGATATATGTACTTAATTGTGAATGGTTAACAAAGAGTAATTGTCTTTTTTACTTTTTTCAAAAGAAATAAACATGCAAATGCTAAAACTGTCTACTTAATATGAACCTGTGCCAGCAAATAAAACATAGTTATTATTTTTCTATTGATCAGATTTGTACATCTACCAAAATTCAGAGAGAGACTAGCATCGTGGGTTTTACCTCTTCAAGTATTGCAAGAAAAGGGAATATTTTTTCAAATCAGAGTACAAATCTTTAAAATTATAGCATCCATCATTGACTACTGTCTTTTTTGACTTTTACAGGAATGGTCTTTTATAGTTATACAAATACTATTATTCTGAAAAAGCAATTCAATTGCTAGCTAAACCCTATGATGAAGACCAAAAGTAGTGAAAAATTGGAGGTCAATTTTCCTGTCTTGCTATGATTGTCAAAACAACTCTTATTTGCTCCATGTAAATAAAAGACAATGGTGGAAATGGTATTAGCATAAAAGCCTAAGGGAAAGAGATATCCCATGGTGTATTTTTTTGGTAAAAGAAATAGCCTGGTACACAATGCTAGAAAAACATTGAAAAATGAGCTTCTGCAAATGTCTAAAGTGGACCAGAGTGGGAAATACTTTTCTACCACATAATTTTGTCCTAATGTCTATTCTTATCAGGTTCTCATTGGGTAGTAGGATGGGCCTGAACAGGCTACAGCACTGCTTAATTATCTGGACTTTATTATCACCATTCACTGAATTATGATCATTATTCTCATGAAGCAAAATTTACACAGAATCTACTATCCTGAAGATGCTAAGATGCTAAGGGAATTGCAATAGATAAGTATCTTAATTAGATTAATTTAAACATTTTTAAATTGTATTTTAAATTTTATTAAAGAAGAGCTCAGGACCCTCTTCCTTGTTATATAAATGAAAACGTGATTTTGCTTTTCTAATAATCCTAACTTATCTTTCTGCAAAGTGGTTCTGCCCTATTTCCCTCTAGCTCCATTAACCTAAGAGCATTTCCCATATATTTAAACAAGTGAACAGGAAGATTAAGTTAGATAAAAACTTACAGACACTGTGAGCTTTAAGAAACATGCTAAATAATAAAACATAAAATCATTTGCAAAATAATGCAGTTGAAAGTCCAAGAAAATCATGTGATCACATGACTAGCACCCAGGAAAAAAGGATCTGTATGCTGGGCACAGATATGGCACCAGCACGAAAGACAGATGTTTTCCTAAGCACTATTGTATAACCTTATTTGGGTACAGCCGGGGGACATTGCCAGTCAGATCCAGGCCGTGTTCATTAGAGAAGCGGTGAAAAGTGTTAACAGAAACTGATTTTTCCCTTCCAAGAATTGTCTGCTAAAGCAGAGTTGTCAGTCAGCCTTTGGGAATCTTTGCCCATGTGCAGATGTTGCTATTCTCTTGGTGCATAATCAGATCTGTCATTAACACCTCCACAGTCTTCTATATTTGGGCAGAGAAGAGAGTGTTTTTCTCTTATGCGGGAATCTAAGTGTTTTGCTATGCCCTAGTCAAAAATAAAATGGAAATTATTTCTGGGATCTCATTTATATGATCTTGCGTGAAAATTTAGGTTTCTTCTCAATGTTACGATAAGCTTTCCAAATTGACTGAATATTGCCCTGCCTTAGAAAATGGAAGGCTAATTAAGCAGGCAGTAGACCTTTTCTCACCCTGTGCTCAATTTTACCACTTATTTTTAATGCTGTTTTACCCTTGACTATAAAAGCTCACTATTTGCTAAATGTTTTACCTCAAAGTTTCAAAAAAGAAAGGGAAAAAAAATCATCTTAAAGGCCTATTGATTTTTTAAGCATGTTTTGGTTTTACAAGTTAGAGATGGAATGATTAACTTATGGTTAAATGTTGATTTCCTGTTCTCAAGAGCAAGGATATTGTGTTATACTTATTAATAATAAATAACTTATAAATTGTTAGACATAAGAATAGGCACTCAGGATATACAGAATCTAACAGATTCTGGGCATGTCATGATAAATATGACACAATTTTTATTCCCTTGATGATATTAGCAATGATCACAAATGCTAGCCCTTCTTCTGGGCACCCTGTAGGAGAGCATTCCTAATCCCCCTGTTTGAGTTAGGTATGTTCAGGTGACTTGCTTCAGTTTATGAAATGTGGTACAGAGGTGTTGTTTCACCTTTTGAGTGGAAGCCTGAAGAATCAGTGCATGGTGTGCTGGTATTTCCTTCCCTGTTAATTGTCATAGCAATCCTGAAAAGATGAGATAGGGCCTCTGCTAGCCTTGAAGACCTGCAGTTAACAGAACCTCCTGCCAACCCACATCAAACATCTGGTATGAATGAAAAATAAACATTTAATATTTTTAGCCATGAGATTTAGGAATTGTTTGCTACTGCAGTGTAACCTAGCTATCCTGACCTACATGAAATAAGATCAAAACAACCTAAAAGAATGCATAGGAGTTAATAATAAGAATGGAAGGGAGGAGTGTTCTAAACAAAGAGGGGTATCAAAAGCAAAGGAACAGAGAAATTTCAAAGTCCATTGCTGGGGGATAAAACACAAAATTAGTGACTCAGGTTTGATATAATCAGCAGAGAAATCTGCTCAAAGAATAGGTTTTTAACCACATATTGAAGACATGAGCAGAACTGGTGGAATTGTTGAGGGAATATGGACTGAAGGAAATGTCAAACATATGTTGGAAAGGGAATCAGATGCTACTTTTCCTAGAGAGCATATGCTCCTTGGAAATCTCTGCCTTACCCTTCTGACTCCTTTCCATAGCCTGTGGTAATTGTGGTCTGTGAGAATTCCTCAAATACAGCTTGTGACCTCTTAGAAAATCTGCAGAGTTTTGTCCTGGTGCCTTTTATAGTCTACATGTATTTTAAAAAGTGGAGAGGAAAATTAAGCCAGATAAAATTTACAGATGTTAAGAGCTTTAGGGAAATTAATGGTCTAGTCCCAATTGCAGAGCAGTGTAGAGAAAGAATAAATTTGAAATTTAAGGGATTAAAAGTTGTATCATATTACATTTATTTAATATAATCTATACACTTTTGAATTACAATATTTGACTAGTAAATATTGCATAGAGAAGTTGTTTTTTTTCAAGCTGAAGTTTTATTTAAAATGTAAAAGGAATGGTTCTTCAAAATGCTGATGAATAAAGCAGAAGGATACAGTGCTCTCTTTCAGCTACTCAATCCAAGTACAGGATAACATACAATATTTAAGTGCTGGTAGGATTGTACAGTAGTTTAGTTAGAGGACTTGAGCCTAGATTATGTAGAAATTCTCAGGGTGTAATCTGGGTTCGGAGTTTGCACCTTTACTGAGCATGAACGAGGGCTTGTGCTCAAATCCTTTGGCTCAAAGTTCTTTGCATAGCATCTGTTACAGTAGATTTCACCTTCCTTCCTAGTCAGGGTTGTTGATACAAGACTCTTCCCACACTTGGCACATAGAAACACATTTGTGCCTGGACTTTCCAGCTCCAGTTAGCTTCTCTGCAGCATATATGAAATCCCCATATCTGGAACACTTCTCATCACCTCCCTATTAATGAGCATTTTTAGAAGTACTTGGATTTGTTGTAGCCCTGTAAGTTTGGATGCCTAGCCTCTCATCACCATCCATCTGGAACATGCTAGGGCCCCTGTTGCACTTAAGCCTTTTGGCCCATTCTTCTTTCCATGGCAAGATTTACAGTGAGTCTTTTCATCAGGAAATGCTGCAGTCATGCTATCTAAATTTTTCCTGTCAATCATGAACAGAAAGCAGCGGTGAAAGCTTCTCCCAACACATTGAAGCTCTTCCACAGGGTTCACGATGCTCCCACCAGCCCCAACTCATTTCCACTCCCCAGACCCCAGACCAGCTTTTGGAGATGGAGGTAGGACCATGCAACTCCAGGCTGGGCAGAGAGGAGCAGTACACTGGTGGAAGTCAGGGAGCCAGGAGAGTTTTTACAAGTTTGGGTGTATTTCCTTTAGAGCTACTATGAAAACATTCTCTGACAGAGAATTTATATTTTTTCTTAATATTTTTATATTATCTTAATAATGATGAATTTATATATTCAATGGCTAAGCACCTATTATTTTCAAATTCATTAATGTTATTTGAAATTGTTCTTCCTGAAGAACTGTATTTATTCTTAATACTGTGCATGTTCAATTCATTTTCTTTAGATTCTTAAAAAAATAATAACTCTCTTGGGGAAAAAAAAACAGTTCAAACAAAATGTACAAACTAATTTGGTTACCAGTCTTCAAAATAACAGTAAAATTTCATTGACTATTTGGTTGTTCTATAATTAGTATGGAAATAAATGGACTATAAATAATCAGGCTGGTGGTATAAATCTAAACTTGTCAGGCTTAGCTAGTTAGGAACTGATTTTGTATGTGTGTTTGTTTTCATTAGTCATGAAATATATGCAGAATTGCTTCCATGTCAGTTTTAAGTAGCTGAACACTTCTATATATGCATATCCCCTGGGGATATTGGGACTAGAAATTCCCCCCAAAATTAAGTACCAGATTGTTTAGAAGCATAGATATAAGGGATAAAATTTTACCTTTAGCTATGTTAATGCAAATCCAGTCACAGTCATGAATATATTATTTTTATTCTTCTGGATCTGAGATTGATATATCAGAAATGAATTTTAGCCCATTTATCCTGCTGATATAACACATTACATGTGTACCAGGTAGCTCATCTTTTTTTGCTTCTTTTTTCTGGTATTACAAAATATAACCAGTAGCTCATTTTCTTATAGAATCTGAGAACTCTCTCCAACTCTGAAATGGTTAGACTATCATTCCAATGTAAACCAGAGCAGCGCTTGATGCTACTGACCCTGGCAGGCTCCCTCTCCAGGGATTTCACAACAAACAGGTTGATTGAATTGATCAGTGAACTCAGTGAATCACTGGCTGATTCCATGAAGCAACCCGATCTCCTATGATATTGTTGAGTAGTTTTTCAATCTTGATCAAATTGAAGAGTCATGTTGGTATTGTATAGACAAAGTTCAAATTTACCAGACTTTACTCAGGGCCCTTTATTATTTGGTCATATTTTCCATAAATATGTATTCGGATGTGTGTTATTTGTGTGTGTGGAGGGGGGCAGGATTTTGTAGGCCTTAGTTATCATGTATTATATTGTACTACTCTATCCACTCAAAGTGAAAACTAAACATGATGTCAGGCATGAAAATGTAATGTTTTGGGGTTTCCATTTAATATGATATCACTTATATGTGGAATCTTAAAAAAAATGGGTACAAATGAACTTATTTACAAAGCAGAAATAGAGTCACAGATATAGAAAACACACTTATGGTTACTAGGGGATAAGAGGGGAAAGAGGGATAAATTGGGAGATTGAGACTGATGTATACACACTACTGTATATCAAATAGATAACTAATAAGAACCTGCTGTATAGCACAGGGAACTCTACTCAATACTCTGTAATGGCCTAGATGGGAAAAGCATCTTAAAAAAAAAAAAGAGTGGATATATGTATATGTATAACTTGTAAGTTGTATTATAAATCAACTACACTGCAATAAAAATTTAAAAAAGGAATGACAAACTATGGTTATCTATAAGCAAAAAAAACAAACTATGGAAACACATCAAAAGAATTTGAAAGTGTCTCCATTAATACTTTAGTTTATATTTACTTTGCTGATTTACCTATCAAAAGTATTGTCTTTTCCTGTCATTTATTTTACCTGTTTTCATGGACTCCACAGCATAACTTCAGATGGGCCTCCTGGGATGGTGAGATGTCCCATATATACACACTAGACAATCTATAAATGACAATGTACTTAACTTGTCTAGGAGTTGATCTTGAAGGAGGAGATTATGAATCATAGTAATTGAAGTGTTGGGTCCCCATACATAAAGATAGCTAATATTTACTGAGTAGTTACACAGGTCAGGCAGAATCCATGTTTTACATGAATTAATTTAATTCAATTGTCTCAACAGCACTGTACACTGTTACTGCCCATTATTTGTACATGAGGAAAGTAAGTCTTAGAGAACTTAAGTCATTACTTTTAACTGTGTAACTTGGATTCTTTTTTCTCAGTTTTATTGAGAAATAACTGACATATATCTTTATGTGAGTTTAAGGTGTACATCATGATAGTTTGATTTACATATATTGTGAAAGGATCACCATAATAGGTTTAGTTAGCCTTTATTCATTTAAACACAATAAAAGAAAAAATTCTCCTTGTGATGCCTAACTTGTGTTCTTAAACAACTTGCTATAACAATGTGGGATTTTTTTTTCAATGCATTATATGAGTTCCTTGAACTGCAAGACTATAGTTATGTAATTGCCCATGTAAAAATAAAAGCAAGCCTTTATTCTCTTTTTAACACTAACCACACATAAAAGTGAACACTGGACGTCTCAGAGTTATCAACTGTGCATTTTTGGTTGCAATACTCATGGGATGAATATAATCCCATGATCAAAAAGTAGAAGGGGAATGCTGTGGAGAGAGATTAAAAGAGGACTAGCAATATTTCCTATGACTGCCCTTGAAACATCAGATAATAGACTGTTAAAGAGTCAGAGCTAATGGACCAGTTTATTTTTTTACATAAGGTGTTCTTTATTTTTTTTGAATTTTATTTATTTTTTATACAGCAGGTTCTTATTAGTTATCCATTTTATCCATAAGGTGTTCTTATTCTTTTCAGATATAAATTAGCCCAATCATATTAAATATCATGCACTATGTGTAGAGTTGGGTAATGATCTCCATCAAATAATGAGTGCAGAGGGTTCACTTCAAGCTGTCTCTCTGTTCCAGCTGTTTCTTCTTATCTTAATTTTCCTAATTGGGTTACAATTAGGCTGTGAATGAGACGTTAATGTGGGAATTGGAGCTTTTCAACGAAAAGGTTTACTTCTTTTTTTGTTTTGTGGTTCTTAACTCTCAGAGGCCTATTTCTTGCTACACATTAACTAAAAAACATTACAAAGTATTTAAGACGAGCTTCTGGCATGCCAAGAATAACCTGTTTACATCTCCACAGAGCTAACATTTTGGCTGCAAGAAAAACACTATTTGGGAAAATGTTTTCAATTTGTTTAGGGCATGAGATGTTTATTTAAAAACTATTATAATATCTCATATTTGTTTCTGACATTGTCTACAGGCCTGACTTCACTTACTAATTTGAAAGCTATCAGCTGGACAAGCTTTGAATAGGAATGGTAAAAGTCAAATCTAAGTCCTTGCTGTTCAGAGTATGATACTTGGATCAACAGTATCAGCATCACCTGGGAGCTTGTTGCAAATGCAGAATCTCAGACCCAGTTTGGTTTTAATCCTATTGAAACATAATCTGCATTTTAACAAGTTCCCCAAGTAATTTATATGCATATCAAAGTTTGAGAAACCCTTTTAGAGTCTGATTATAGTAACAAATCAAAGGCAATTTCAAATTTTAAAAAATTATTTGTCTCATCATCCATTCTGATCATATATAAGAAGATATGAAATCTCAACTGGGTCGTCTAGTGACAATTAGATTTAACTTTTTTCAGGCGGACTCTCAACCATTGCGCCACCAGGGAAGCCCAGATTTAACTTTTTAATAACATTGCTTCTTTAGATTTTAAAAAACAGGTTAAACAACTTTGAAAGCATTACATGAAAAAAGCGCAGAGGCAGAGTTGGAAAGTGTTGGTTCTTTAGGCTGTTGTTCTCTAAGGAATCTAGACAATCTAATTTTCTTCTCCCCTGTGGGTCAGTGGTGCTGAAGTTCGAAGACTGATATAAGACTCTGGAATCAGTGGAAAGTATTTCATTGCATTCATAGATTTCCCCACTATGTTTTCTTATTCATTTTAGTAATCGTAGACCTCTTATTTATTATTTAAGTTCACTTTATCCAATTAAATGTACTTTGCCACTTGAAACTTTAATTAATAATGCATTTTCAAAATTCCTATTCTAGATGACCAGATTCCCGAGGAATGCTGTGCAACTATTTATTTATTGACAGAGTGTCATCTGTTGCCAGCCATTGATGTCAAGGTGACTTAGCTGAGATTTTTGTGGTTGTCCTATGACAAGCAGGATGCCCTTGTGAAGTTTTTCATTCTGTCAGTGATCACTGTGTTATCTTTCTTCACCTATTTCCTTGGTGTCCTGAGATTTGAAAATGTTATCCACAAGTTTCATCTGTACTTTAATTATTGGACTATCCTGTTCCTGGTTGAGGAGGGGTTTTATCATTTCTGTATCTGGTTTGGTGGCCAGGACTGGTAGTATTTGGAACAAGTCATTGGAGGGACAGTTTACCTAGGCTTAAATGATTATCTCTGCTGCAAGTTACCATGTACTTCATCTTATCCACATTATATATAATCAACATTCAGAATATCTGTATGTCCCTGGCCTCTCTTTTCTCTTCCTTCACTTTCATCATCAAGTATTAACCTCTTCAAAGAGCTTGAGAATGGCTAAAGCAGCTGGGCCCCTTGCTGCTCCTATAATTGCTATAATACCTGAATGTATCTCCTGATCTGTGGCTGTATTCTGAGATAATGAAGGGATGGCTATCTTTTGCATTCTGCTCACCTACTACGTGCTAATTAAGGCAGCAAACACTGGTTCCATGTATTGCTGGCCACGTATGTCCTTCTTTATTCTACATGGTCTCTTCGTTGGAAGAAGTTTATATATTCTTGATCAGCTCAGTTGCTTTCATGTACTCATGTAGGTGCTCACAGGACATTTCTCCCAGTGAATCTCTGCAGCCTTCTGTACTGTTTACTACCTGAGCACCATTTTTTGGATGAGGTTCTCCTTTGTGTGTTTGCGTCTCATTCTGCATCAGAGAACACAGCAAACTTTGTAGTCTTTGCTCCTTGCTAGATCTGTGCCTCTGTGGATTACCTGTGTAGCAAGTTGAATAGCTAGCAATTCAAAACTCTTTTCCAGAGTACCCCCTCCCTGGTGGCTTTGTCCTTTTCACCGTGGAAACTCTCTTTTACTGACCCTGGAGTGGGTGTTTCTACTCAGTGATGGATCTTTTCTGTGCTAAGATCCACATTCTCATTCTTGGTGCTAGCGTCAGCCGACAGTCGGGTCATACTATTTTCTGTTACTTGCAACAATAAACCTTAAATAACACAGGTACACACATGTTTTCATTTTCTATCTGATGCTTAACTTCCTTAAAAGAATTTTGGGAAAAAAAAAGGCAAAATATAAGATTTTAAACCTAGGTGGTTAGTTTATGGATATTTGGCTTATTCTATTTATTTTAAGATTTGAATTGCTTCACAGTGATAATAGTTTTAAAATATAATTTTGTTTTTTTTCAAATAGTTTTAAAAGATTAAAAATTGAGAAGAATGCAGAACTCCGATGAACAACTTTGTCAAGCTTTTATGTAGTTATGCTCTTGCTGACTTAGGCAAAGCAACAATGCCAAGAAACTTTAAGCTTTGAGACAAGCCAAGTTGTCTTGGTGCTCCCTCTGTATGAATGTTCTTCTCGCCCCAAAACACAAACCTTGGTCCTCATGGACCAGATACTTTATTAATCGTGGTCTTCTCCAAAAGCCTTTCCTGTTCAATAACTAATAATCCTCCAACTTAATTCTTTCTAATTCTCTTCTCTACTTTACTTTTCTCTACAATTATTCACACTAGTTTCATTTATATATGTATTTTTTTATTGGGGTATAGTTGCTTTTCCCACCACCAGAATATAGGCTCCATGAAGACACAGTATATATCCAGTACCTAATAGTGCCTGCCACATAGTGGGCACTAAATAAATATATATTGAATGGATAGATGAACAAGAGAATTGATATCAGGTAATATGATCTTACACCCTTCAGATGTCTTGATGTGTGAGAGCTGGGCCCTTGGAGGGTCTCTTTTCTTAACATCTTTTGCTTCTGATGCTCTGAAGCTTCTTGATATCTGGATTTATACAGATGAGCCCGTGGTTAACTGAAATACACAGGAATGTCTATTTTAAGATTTACTACTAACAAGAATAGAAATTGTGAATTATCACATTGATCCAAGATAATCTAATCTTGTATATAGCAGACCCTGCGTCAATGTAAGACAGCACTCTTAGGATTCTTCTTCTTCTTATTATTATTCCTAATAATAATAATATTAATCTTATAATCTTACTAATAAAAAGATAATACTAAGATTAATAATGTTATTAATCTTAATATTAATAGCCACTCTACTGTGAGTTAGCCAGAAGAAACTGGAATTTCCTCAAGATCTATAATACCCAGGAGAAGAGTCAATAAGTTTGATGTTCTTTACCCTCCTCAGTGGTGAGAACTAATAACAGAAAGGAAAGGAAAGAAATGGTAAGCACTCAAAACACTTACAGAAGTAGTAAACTGGCCTTCAGATAGACAAAGAAAGAAGACTAGTGTTGTGATAAGTATCCGCTTCAGAATGCCACATTTCTGATTCCTTTTCATACTTTGAATGCATCTTTTAAATAAGGATTTAAGAAAGATGTCTTTACTGAATAAATGATGAGAAAGCTACCTCTTCTCTGTAATGAGGTTCTTTTAATTAAGAATGATACTTCACATGAGTTATTACAACTCATTTTAAAATTACAAGATGAGAAGCATGTCAGGCCAGGCCATTTCCCAGAGCAAATGTAAATGTTTACACCACTGCAATACCATCATGTGATGATGTATATATCTTAAAATGATAAGAAGGATATTTTAATTCAACTAACAAAACAACAAGTGGAAAAGTAAAAGACAACTTTGTATATTACCAGTTACATTTTTCTCAATCTTAGAGTAAAAATATATTTTCTTTTCAGTTTTTGCTCAAGGAATACTATAGACCCTCAGTGACCCAGAAACCTGCCACAGAGAGTGCATTTCTTTGTCTGTAAAGTTGAGATCAAGAACAAAGAAGGCCTCCAGTGTTTAAAAGCAAGGAACAAATGGCTTTATGGTGGAAGCATAATGTGTTATTTGGATAAGATAATGGAAAATGGAAAAGTAGAAGCTGTGGACAGGGTCTGGAAAGATATTTTCTCTACCTGACTTACATAATTGCTATAGGGATTATTCATTTACCATTAGCAGATATTTTGTTTCCTTGATACCATGATTTGACCTTTTTTTTTTTTTTCCTTTGGTATAATTAAGAATCAGTTTTAGGCCAGTGAGTTCTAAGTTGTTCAGACTTCCCCTTCCACCCGCCCAAACACAAGAACTGTCTGTTTGCTAAGTATCTATATGGACACTATACCCTCTTACCCTCTTAAAGTATAAGCTCCACACAGGCAAAATTAAGTGCAATTGTAAAACGAGATTCCTACTATTGATTTAGCCCCAATGAAAACTATTGTTTTTTTTTTTTATGATTTATAGTCTGCCTTTAGTAAATCATTCCTGGAATTTAGGAGATTGTTTCCCATTTTGACATGAATGCACCTGGGGTGATTGCCAAAGGACAAACATTTTTATTGGGCATTTACAATTTTGCATAAATTAGATTCTTCTTCCTCTTCCCCTTCCTCTCCTCCTCTTTCTCTCTTCCTCATTCTGTTCTTCACTCTCTTTTTCTCCTCTCTTTCTTTCTTGTGTCTGTTTATTTGCCTGTGTAGCGCTCTCAGAATGGAAAAAGCACAAAGGCCCTCAACTTTTTGCAAATATTTATTACTCTGGCCAAAAAAATGCTGAATCTAAAGGCTGTTTACTTTTAGCCAAATGTAAAATATAACACTTTGTTTTCCTAAGAGATTCTGGGTTCCCTTAGGAGATTCAGGTCTAGGTGTCAATTGATGGGTCCCAATTCTCTCTCAACAATAAACTTGATTTTTGGTTCTACCTCTTTGTTTTCTCTTTAATGAAATGAAGATACTACCAGTCTTGTGTAAGATATGGTTATCTTTCAGCTGCAATTGGTCAGCTCTGTGCTTATCTCCAGGAATGTCTGGAAGTCTGGTGCTGACATCTGATAAGAACGAAGATGTGTTAGTTATTGATAAAGGGCAGTTTACAGTTTGAATCTCTCATACAGGTGCCCAGTGCCAAATTGTCTATATTGTTTGGAGATGGATTGATGGTTTATACTTGTTTCAACCTACAGAGGTGTGTAACCAGTAGGGTGTAAAAAAAAACACTGCTGTGAACTTTTGAGTAACCCTGAAAACAAGATGCCTTACACGTGTCTTGTTGGTTTATAATCTGAAGACAGAGAACATTTGCAATTGAGAAACAAATTGCAGATGTTCTGCAATGGGCTGCATCTGGAAATGTTAAACCCTCTATGATGATACGTTCTTTCTCCTGCTGTACCGTACTCTACTTTTTTTAATAGTTTTTTGTCAGTGCCTCCTGTGGAGGCTTGCGAGTTCTCTCAATTATTAGGACCTTTGTAATGGGTGTAATGACCTTTTCTTCAGATATAGTTGAGAGATCAATTTAGATAAGGTATTATTACTTTAATTTTCTTCTTCCCTGTACTAACTCTGACTAGAGTAAACGTTTGAAAAGTGGAACACAGAGAATAGTAATAAAAGATTTGTTCCTATCTCGAAAGCCTTTCAGGATGTGAACCATTTTAAAGAAATGTCAGATTATAACATATGCGGGTACATAATTTCCCAACGATTATTTTGGGAAAAAATTGCTGTGAAGTGGTGTTTGACATCTGTTTTGACTGAGCATAACGGATTTTTTTGGCCATAATACATTGGGCATGTTGATGCTTACTTAGTGTCATATTATTGTCTTTCTTAAAAATCTGCAAATAAGACCTTTTCAAATGAATTATCCAGTAGGTGTTTCCAAATTACAGACAATAATTCAAGTTCACATTTTAGGGATAGTGAATTTAAGAGTTTGTAAGTGCCTCTTTGGCATTGTTTCACTAAAATTTTACATGAATTTAAGAAAAACATACCACTCAAGGAAGGCTTACTTAGTTTATAGTTATTTTATATTCATTGTTATTAAGGCGTTTCAAAATAATGCTTTATTTTATTGTTTATTCTCCATGGTGTCCAAAAGAATTATTGTTAGAAGTCCCTACCACTTTTTAATAAAAGACATAATAATCCCTGAAGGATGCATCTGATAGCCTCAATTATATTCATAAAGATGAATATTAAACTATACTCTTTGAATTGGTGATTACCCTGAATAAAAGGGAACATTATGACTTTCATGTTAATTGTCAAATTTCACTTTAATAAAAAAACTATATATAATACATTATCCTAACACACACACACACACACACACACACACACAAAACCACACTAGATTTTTAGTGCTGTATTTTCAAACAGGACAACAAATAGAGAAATTCTAATAAGGTTATTTGCTACTTTACATTCTTCTCTATGTTTTAAATTATTGTCATGGATGTCTTTTAAAAACCTATATCGTATACATCCACATTAAAGCCAAATCAATATCATTTCATTTAGGAGACAGATATCTCTAGCCCCCAGTTTTCAGGACACAAAGATTTTAACAGATCTTTTTTCAGTTTACACTGCCTTCTCCCTCTCCTTCCCATTTTCTATTCCTAAAATTGCCAGAATAGAAATATTTGTATTTTTCTTTTGAAAGAACATTGTCATACCCTATTTTCTGAGATAATACTTGAGAATTTTCAAAGTGATATTCATCTATGCTTCCTTGATCTCTCCAGCTAAACTATGTTTAAGGAGAGTTGATTTTTTTGTTTGTTTGTTTTGCCTTTGAAATCAACTTTACTTTTAAAAAATATCCCAAAGGAATTCAGGAACAGAGAAATTCAGCTGAGACAGCTCAGTTTCTGATAACAAACAGGTTTTACTCCTTCTATAAATGAGCAACTGAGTTGTAGTTTGACTAGTTTTATCAGTAGAAAGAAAACAGAAAATTTTCTTTTTCTCATTTTCATTAGATCATTGTTTTTATTAGGCTTGGATGTCGAATGTCAAATGCATTCAGTGAGGACAAGATTGATTTATCATATTCATTGTAAAGTGGTGATATCTAATGAGAATACAAGCACATGTTTTGTCTTTAAAATAAATCAAGGATATTACAGTCAATATATTGTTTAGAAACTTGGAGTAAACTTAAAGATTGTGATGGGAAAGACCAGACGTTGGACACTGTAACATAAGGAACAAAGAATAAAAGTATTCCTCTTATCTAATTAAAAAAGGAATAGAGAAAGGCAAGCTTTAAAATAGTCTTCAAGCCCATGAAATTTTATTTGAAAAACAAAACAAACCAACCTAGTATTTTTCTCTTCAACTGTAAATAGACAGACTAAAAGGGCTTATGTCATAGCACAAATATATGAGATCTCTAATATCCTGAACATGAAAAGTAATATAAATTTTACCGGTTTGTTCAATATATCGTCGAATTTTAGCTGAGTGTGTATGGATTTGATGACTTTCAAAATCCTTCCAGCTCCATGAGTTGCTGAGTCTCTCAAAGTATCACCTTTCACTGTTTGACGTGCTTATAACTGCAAAACATCCTTCCATCATATACAATAAAAACAGGTTTCAAAAAACGAGATGAAGCTAGGAATGTTTAATCTAATTTCATTTTACAGAAGTAGAAAAAAAAACACTAAGATTTTGCAGTGCTTCTTTTTTTTCCTCTGTAAAATAGTAATTTCATTTTTAAAATAAAGCTGTCATTAGATAACTTTTTACATCTCAGTGGTTTTGTGTAGCTTTGAGCAATGTACAATGTGTTCTCCTTTCCTTGAGGTTGTCTGATATAAGTGAATTTGTGGTGGCATAAATATATTAAGGGGAACGATGTTTCACTGGTAAAAAATTGCTAACATCAACGCTTCCATATAAGGAGAGGATAAATAAAAGAGAAGTTTATCTTATGTGGTACATTGTCCTCTTTACGCAAACCACTGCATGAAAAAATAAGCAGTTTATTTTTCCGAATAGCCCTGTTTAATACAAATATAACACAAATAAAGCAAACATTTGGTAAATTTTAAGTGTTCAGTACATGCAGACATATAGAAATATATAAAATCATTATATATTTGCAGAGAAAGAACAAGATCCTTGAGATGAGCTAATTTACCTGTAAAATGCTCACCACTAAACGGTTTACAAATGATCATTTCCCATATTTATTTCTGATATACAAAATTCATGCTGAAGATATTTATGTTAGTAAGTCAGACCATATAGGATGTCTGGGATAGTTCATGCTTCACCTATGATAATGAGACTGTTACAAACTATCCCTTTAAAAATCTCCCTCTAGGGCTTCCCTGGTGGCGCAGTGGTTGAGAGTCCGCCTGCCCATGCAGGGGACACGGGTTCGTGCCCCGGTACGGGAAGATCCCACATGCCGCGGAGCGGCTGGGCCCGTGAACCATGGCCGCTGAGCCTGCGCGTCTGGAGCCTGTGCTCCGCAACGGGAGAGGCCACAACAGTGAGAGGCCCACGTACAGAAAAAAAAAAAAAAAAAAAAATCTCCCTCTATAGATCTATATAAATAATCAAGGGCTAAAACTTTATGTCATTTTTTTGAGGTATAATACTGAATCCAAAATAATTATGATTATATAAGGTATAATACAAAAACTAAACTGTATGCTTCAGTGCTGTATCTCAGAATAATAATAATAGCACAAATAGCAAATAATAAATATAGTAAAAGTAATAGGAAAGATACATATAGGGTTTACTCTGTGCTAGGTACTACTGATTATAATATCAGATGTATTTATTTAGTCTAATTTTTGAGGTAAAATTATTACTTCATCCACCATGAAGATGAGAAAATGGAGTCACAGATATTAAGTGACTGGCTAGGGTTACCAACCTAGAGCGTGATAGAGCTAGGATCTAAAATGAAGTAGGTTACTTCTAGAAACGGTCTGAACTACTTTACTGTACTGTGTCTCTATAGAAATAATGTTTTTGAAGTCATAGCATAATTTCTGATTTTCTTTTTTTGGTATTTGTCCTTAGTAATACATTTCTAATCTTGAATATTTTACTTTATTGTATTAGTTTCCTATTTGGCTATAACAATTTATATATATATGTGTGTATATATATATATATATATATATATATATATATATATATATATATAATCTTATTTCTGGAGCCCAGAAGTCTGAAATACCCTCACCTGGCTAAAATCAAACTGGCCAGGCTGCACTCCCTTCTGGAGGCTCTAGGAGAGAATTCACTTTCTTGCCTTTTCCAGCTTCTAGAGGCTGCCCTTGGTCCTTGGCTGTAGCTTCTTTTCATCTTCAAAGCCAGCAGTGGCCAGTCGAGTCTTTCTCATGATGCTGTCTCTCAAATTCTAATTCTCCTATCTCCCTCTTCCCCATTTATGGACCCTTGTGATTACACTGGGACCACCAGATAATCCAGGGTAGTCTCTTTATCTTAAGGTCAGTTGGTCAGCCACCTCAATTTCATCTGCAACCTATATTCCCCCTTGCTGTGTAGCATAACATATTCACAAGTGCAGGGATTAGAACATACACATCTTTGGGAGACCATTATTCTGCCTACCACCATCCTTATGTATTTATATTGGATATTTTATACCTCTATGTGTGTAAGCATATGTGTGTGCAAAATAACATCACAATATAATGAGAAATGTAATTAGCCATTTAATTGACTGTACCTTAGACATTTTTGTTTGTTAGTCTAAAATTTAGAAAATGTTACCTAACTAACCATTGATGAGTTAGTTTTTGTTGGAAATTGCCATTTGGTCAGTAAACTGAAGTGAGACAGTTGTGAGGACTGCAGTTAAGGCTCCCTGCAGAATTGGGAAACTGACAGTTGGCATGGATCATATCATTTAGTATCTGCAGGTTGCGGTTTGCAGCCAGTAGAGGCTTATCCACTCTCCCACGCTCTTTGGAACCACACTGGTAATAATTTTCTGAGCCTTTGTGAAAACTGATTAGCTTTTGATAACATGTCTGTTATTATCCTGGGTCACTTGCTTACGTTTACTTTGCTTTTTTGCTTTGTTTCCTGAAAAGCAAAGGGAAATTAAAAGAAAAAAAATTTTGTGTTAAAATTATTTAAACAAGCATATATGCTTATTTTGTCTCCAAAATGTTGGATTTAAACATGAGAAAGAGCACTCATTGAACTGGTATACTTTATATATAATATTTAAAAATGGAAGAAACTACTCCTAAATATTTATTTATAGAGTAACTTGAATCATGCTCAACTTTTTGCTCTATTTTTAAATCATGCCTTATAATTCAGAGCTAACATAGTCCAATAATTCTCAGCATAAAGAGAATATTTATTATGAAGCTAGAAATTTTTCTCTTCACTGTATAAACTTTTTCCTGAGGGGAATTTTCTTTAGGGTTCAAGTCCTTTCTTGGAAATAATGACCTACAAATATAGGCCTGAAAGATTGAAAGATACAAGTAATATCTACATGCAAACAAGCATCGGACAGAAAATAATCACAATGAACACCTGTGTTTATGACCCACATAATGATTCTATGGTATCAATGGAAAAGGACTAAAAGGAGTTGTAATAATGATTTAGGCTGAGCCCATGAATTGAGAAGTGCATAAATACCAGAAGCAGTGTTTCTCAACTCTTTTTTTCCTTAACTATTACCTCTTAAGGAACCTGTCTAGACATACTCTTCTTGATCACTCCTTTCCTTCCATGGAATTTTAATACCATAGATTTACTGTGTGTCTGTTTACATATGGTGGCCCTTTGGAGAACCACAAACTATTATAATATCTAAGATGCCAACTCCCAAAGACACAATTTTCACATCTTGGAGATTAAAATCATCTCCAGTGAGAATACATGATATAGAGTGACAGCAGTGGAAGGAATCTCAACAAGCTGTTATTAAAAACACTTCACTTTACAGACAGTAAGCTGGGACACAGAAGGAAACTGATTTGTCTAAAAGGATGCATACTTAATCGGTGTTGTGGATAAAATAAAAGAAGTATAAGGCATAGAATTTGTCAATTTGCTTTTATATACACCTAATATTGACCAAAACAAGAAACACCACTGGAAAGAAAAGAAAAAAAAAACAAAATCAAAAACCATAGTACCCACAAGATGACTAAATGATGATGTAACAGTCTGGGCACTGGAGGTGTTACATCTTAGTCTGATACTTCGATATAAACAGAATGTAACATTATTTGAAAGTTCAAAAGCTAAGTATTACTTGTATGAAAATCTATAATAGAAAAAAATCCTTTGAAAGGAGCTCAGCAACAGAGACTTAAACATTCCAATACAAGGCAAGGCTTGTTTAAATGTCAGTCACTGGTATTCTCTTGGTATTTTCCCTGGGTTAGAGCTTGTTCAACAAAGTAAGGAGTACACAACTGTCAGATGCTGGCATTTCAAAGGGTAAAAGACATCTTTATGAAACAATCAAGACAAAAATCTCTTCATGTACAATAATGTATTAAATATCACCTAGAAAATAGTATTAAAATTTCTCTTTCTATATATGAAAAAGTATCTGTTCTTAGAGATATAGAGATAAAAATAATAGTCACAATCAGAAAGTAAAACTGCCATTTGAAGTTAATATCTTCATATTCCTGATCTAAATGACTACAGAATAATTAGCAGAAGGTTATTGTTAAGATCAGAGCAATAAACAATGTACTATGATTAAATTCCAACATTTAGAGAGAGAAAAAACAAGCCAACTTCCTTGCTCATAGGGAGAGATGGTTTCTGGCAGGTAACTGCATACATTCTTAGTTGGAAGCACTAGACCTCTAATTAAAACTATCAGGATTCTCTTAGTCCAATAAAGTATTCTAAATTGCTTCACTCTACATGCTTTACTTTTAATACATTCCTAGAAGTCTTAGGAATACCTATTGTAAAGTAATACAAATAGTGTGCAACTCATAGGGAAAATAAAATATAGTAGGCGGTTTTATGTAACTAATATAACTAATATAATTCAAAGCAGGTATTTAAATTTTAAAGAAAAGAATAAGTAGTTGTGTCCTTGTCTTGGTCCATGTGTTTGATCATGTTAACATTTATTCCCCTTGAAACCACACTTTATCCAACTCAGCTATCCTATGTGTCTCAAGGCCAGTAAACTCAAGCAAACCTCCTTCAATTTCATTCATACAGATTTCCTAGGACCTTTTCACTTTTTTTATTAGGCTTACTCCTAAATCAGTTTTGAGTTTTACCTGGTCCCTGACTCCTGGTTTATATTCCATTGTGATTCTTCTCCTCCCTTCACTGGCTGTACCCTTAAACCTAGTAGATTTTTGGCTTAATATTTTATTCCTATATATCAACTAAAATATAACACCGAAGTCTCAGATCCAGGCACCATATCTCCCAAACAGACATCATTGGTGGTGCCCAAGCTGAGATTGTTCTACAGAAATCAGACAATTAATTTATTCCTTCATTTTTTCTTTTACTCATCACAAAATTATTTATTGAACATTTCAATAGTCAGGGAACTCTGCTAGGCTTGGAAACACAATGGAGAATTGGAATGAGTGCTTTTTAATTCATGTATCTTACATTCTATTTCAGGAGACAGATATGAAATAAATAATAGCATAATTACACAATTAATTATTCCATTGTAATTTTGATAAATCCTACAAATAAGCTCATAGAGAATTTATATCATGTAACTAGAAACTTGTCCTATGCTGGTAAGTCAGAGAAAATTTCACTGTATAAATGACATTTAATCAGAGGCTCAAATAATATAGTTTACTTTTCAAAGAATAGGGAGAAAAATAAAAGAAAGTGAAAAGCATAAAAGACCTAAAATAAGGAGGAGCCTGGCTCATTAGATGAAGTATGAGAAAACCAGTGGCAGAAAGTAAGGGGTGAATAGAGGTGTATAAATATATTGGTGAGGTAGATAGATGTCAGATTATATAGGACAATTTTAAGCATTTTGAATTCATCCTGAAAGCTTTGGGAAGACATGAATGACTATAAAGTTGTGAAATAACATGATCATATTTAGGCTTTATAACTATTTTTCAAGAAAGACTATGGATAATGAATTGGGGGTTGTAAAGCAGCTACTAAAAATCAGTTAGATCAAAGGACACAGTCAACAGTGAAAAGACAATCTAAGGGATAGGAGAAAATATTTGCAACTCTATATCTATAAGCATTAATATCTGGAACTTCTATAACTCAACAACAAAAAAGTGAAATAACCCTATTAAGAAGTGAACAAACAAATAGATATTTCTCAGAAGATGATACATAAATGGCTAAGAAGTGTATGAAATTGTGGTTACCATCACTAATTATCAGAGAAATATAAATCAACACCACTATGAGATATCACCTCGCACCCGTTCAGATGGTTACTATTAAAAGGAAATGAAAACAAGTCCTGGTGAGGATGTGGAGAAATTGAAACACTTGGCACTGTTGGTGGGAATGTAAAATGGTGCAACTGCTATGGAAAACAGTTTGGAGGTTCTTAAAAAATAAAAATAAAAAAGAACTACAATGTGTCACAGCAATCCCACTGCTAGGTATAAATATAAAATAACCTAAAACAGGTCTTGAGGAGATATTTGTATACCCATGTTTGTAGCAACACCATTCATAATAACTAAGATGTAGAAGCAACACAAATGTCCATCAAGGGATGGATGAATAAACAAAATGCAGTATACACATACAATTATTCAGTCTTAGAAAGGAAGGAAATCCTGTCATGTGCTTCAACATAGATGAACCTTGAGGATATTAGGCTAAGTGAAATAGGCCAAACATAAAAGACAAATACTGTATGATTCCACTTATATGAAGTATCTAAAGTAGTCAAATTCATAGAAACAGAAAGTAGAATGGTAGCTTCTAGGGTCTCAGGGGAAGGATGGATAGGGGAGCTGTGGTTTAAAGGGTATACAGTTTCAGATTTGCAAGATGAAAAAGTTCTGGAGATCTGTTTCACATCAATGTGAATATACTTAACACTACTGCACTGTACACTTAAAAATGGTTAAGATGATAAACTTTGTTATGTGTTTTTTAACCATTATAAAAAAGTTATTTAGGAGCTATTGCTACAGTTCAAGAAAAAAGTTGAATGGTAGTTTGGGTTAGAATTATAGCAGTGGAGATCAAGAAAAAAGGACAAATGTAATAGAGATTTTGAAAGTAGAATTAACAGCCGTATTAGGTTAAATATGTGGAAAAAGGAAGAGGAAGTAGACAAAGAATTACTGAGATTTTTTGAATTATAAAACTGTATTTGTGCACTATTATGCCTGAGATACTGACAGTAAGGAAAGTCATGGAAATAGATGAGATCGTAAACCATTTAAGAGGCCGACAGTCGAGAAAGAAGAAAGTGAGATATAAAGAGAATCTAATAATCAATCTGACCATCTCCAGAATTTACAGCTCAAGTCAAGGAAAATGAGTTAACAAAAAAACTGAGAAGAGGAATATCAATAGGTGTACTCTAAATCCGTTAATCATTCAAACTCACATTTACCAACTCTTTGTTACTTACCTATTAATATTAACAAAAAGATTACTTACAGTAATCTTACAGGAAAGAATTCCCCAAATATTCTAATCTTACACTCTATGATGATCAAATAAGAAACTGCATGGTTTCATTTAATTCTTTCTTTGCTTTGATTTATATAAAATATGTTGATGTACAGATTGGGATGAAGTTCTAAAATAAGCAACTGATTTTCAACTTTACAATCATATGCAAATCCATATATATTTAAAATCCCTCTGTACATTTTTAATTTTTAAAAATTTGAAGAAACAAATTTAACCCCTTTTCTACACTAGAATTAGAAACTTCAGCCATTATATATGTAAAAACAAAAGATAACAACAAAATGTCCTTATTTATAGTGGCACAAAAAGAAACTTTGTTATCTAACCAAAAGTGCTTATTCTTCTTTCAACAACTGAGAAAAATTGGATCTTTTATTTGTGTTTATGTTAGCATATTAAATATACTTGGGTTTCAAATTTTTGTAGTTTAATTTAGGGCAGAAAGAGTAAGATTATGTAAAGGTTATTAAAGGTGGATTAATACATAATACCATTAAAAGATGGGTTAAGTGAACTAATTGTGTATATTCAACATAAATCAACTTATGTGTAGATTCACCACTGAGTTCAGAATATTTTCTTACACTATAACAAATTGAGTGCCTGGGAATACTAACTCTTATGTGCACAGTTCACGGACAACTTTCAAAACGTGATCATTTTTTACCATCTGAGCACACTGAAAATATCCCCTAATTATTAAAATTAATTATTAAATTATAGATACATTGATGAATTAATGTCCAACTCACTCTCTTATAAGGAAATTAGAATGGGATGTAGCCAAATATATTTCCACTGTACTGTTAATCACATTATAGATAACATGTTATTGAACAGAGATAGATATCTTGTTAATAAAGACATTTTAGGTCTATCCTTGAATTTCTGCCTTATGAAATATTGAGTGTTTTAGGTGCTGTAAATCACTTAAATGTTTATTACTTGGTGCTCCTCTGATAAGATGATCTAATATTAGTTTCTCTGAATTTCAATTTACAAACCCAAAGTATTATAAACCACAGAATAAGAAATTTGTGGTATAGAACAAATACCTACTTGAGTAATTTTTTAAAATTTTAAGATAGTACTTGAGTAAAGTATTTCTGAAGATTTGTTTCTGTCTATATTTCATACTTTTTTGGGGGGGGGAATTAAAATCTGGACTTCAAAATTTGCAATAAAATTAATTGCAAAAACATTTAAAAAATACTCTTTTAGAAACTAATTAAAATAACCTTTCTTGTTCTAATCATCTTGCTGTTTTGAAGTGTAACTTTCAGTATGTTAGTCATTCAAATGTTGATGTTTACTCTGGCATGAATCTTGCTTTTGCAGATCTTTTTAACCCTGGAGTAATTTATAAACATTTGAATTAACTTTTTCTTTTTCTAAAAAGATTCTATCAGGTATTCTGATACAATTACAAATATATTCAGAGCTAACAATGACATATTATTTCCATTTTATTCCAAAAAAATTAATTTTCCATTGGGAAGAATTGCAAATATATAAGTAATGACCTTAATATTTTTATGGACTATAAATGTAGCACTGTAGAATAGCAAATATGATCTGAAAATAAGGCTCAATTAAAAGAATAAGACAAAAGATCATGAAGGCATTTTAAAAATAATCTACCTTTTATTTCAGCATGCAAAGTAAATTGCAGAGAATTATTATGCAATTTCAGTGGATTCTGAGGGAACACATTACTATGATAAAGTAACTTTTTATTAAAAAAGTTATAAAACCACTGATGGGATCATATACACATAAATATATGCATGCATATGTACATATGTATAATTTATAACTATAAAAATATAATCAGTAATAGTTTAACTCTTTATATGAATATACAATAATTATATTGAAATGATAGAGAATAAACAAATGCTCATTACATATATTTCATAGGCTATAATGTTTAAAGTATTATTTTAAAATCCTTCATTGAAAATTAAGATTAATGGTGAAATATATTACATATATATGTATGTGTATACATTTATATATACTTTTAACATATATTGCTTAAATTCAGAATTTGTGTTAACATCTAGATCTTCACACTGTGGCACATACTATTATATATAAAATCCTGATATTTTCTGTTTAAAAACTTATTTCCACAATTTGAAAATTGTA
Source organism: Orcinus orca (assembly GCF_937001465.1). Lineage (NCBI taxonomy): Eukaryota > Metazoa > Chordata > Mammalia > Artiodactyla > Delphinidae > Orcinus > Orcinus orca. Next base: position 149,995,022 of record NC_064560.1, read on the forward strand.
TAGAGGCTTGAAATAGTTCTTATTCCTATTAAACTGGGGCATCATTCCTTTCTTGGAACAAGTCAATATAATATTTAATTAAAGTCAGCACTTCAGTAAATGTACCCTTGCCCTTGAAAACATAAATCACTTAACTCAGGAGAGAAAAACAAAGTGTACACAAACTTCACCTTCTATTTAGAGAAATGCTGGAGTGAGCAGGTTGTGGCATACATCTCTATCAGCTGACCCTTGGAAGGCACTGGTAGGAGAGTTAACAAAGGAAAAAAATCAAACTAAACTGTTTTATGTGTTGAATAAAGAAAGCAAGTAGAAGCAAAAATAAGGTATTATAACCTAACCCAAATATTGAAAAAAGATTAGTAAAACTTAATTGTTACTATATTGTTTCTAAACTTGTTTAAATGAATGTATTTTCCATAAATTTTTGCTCACATCATTGAAGAAGTGAGTTGCCATCATTATTTTACATCATAAAGATTCACTTGACGTTTAAATGAGTTTTTTATTTTCCCGCCATAGTTCCATATCCCAACCAAATTTTAAAGAGATGTTATTCAGCCATGTGTTAAGTAGGTATTAACACAAGGGGCACTGCTAGCATCTTAATGAAGAATCGCTATCAAATAATTATTTACTTTTACTTCTGATTCTTTCTGTGATTAGTTATTATACTAACCTTAACATTTTCACCTTTAAGATTTCTATACCTTAAGTATCTTTCTTTTGGAAGCTATTCTCATTTTAAGGAAAAAAACCATAAAATTATGCTCCAGTTGGGTTGGAACCAACCCTGTACTATAATATGCCTATATTGAAGCCCATTTTCTTTTTTTTGTAACCAGGTCTTTGTATTCCTATATTAGGAAATATATCTGGGTATTTTAATCACCATACAGAAGCTGAACTTTATTTAACATTATTAATGAAGTAGTTTAATATTAACTAGAATTTGGAGGATGCAGAACAAAACGTTATTTTACGTATTTGAAAAAGCAAGTTAGATAATCGGTTCTCATCGAAGTCACTAATTTTCACAGTACTATCAAAGCATTTATTAAACTATTTTGATTACATTTTATATACTTGCTTATTTAAATGATTTCTAATTACAAAATGATGGGAAAATTACTCCAGTCATATATTTTTTTCCTCTCTAGCACTTGGTTTGTTAAATTCCCTCACCACCTAAGGACTATAATTAATATTAGCACATTTTTAATTCTAAAGGGTATTTGACCATTTTTTCCCCTTATTTTTATGATTAATATATGTATATACATATATATTTGTATGAAAGAAATTATCATTAAAAGTTATTACTAGTGCAAACTTAATTGTGTTTTTAATTTAGCTTAGTATTTACTTGTGGGCCTAGCTAAAGCTATAGCTACTGAGAATACCTTCATAACTTAAACAGGACAGGAAACAGTACAAATTTAGATCAAACTGTTTCTTGCTGAGAGTAGAAAATATGGAAGGAAATCTAACAGGTGCCTAGCTCTCTAAGCAAATAGAACTAATGAGGCAAATTTTCCATTTTGCAGAGAATAAAAGGAAAGAGTAAGACATATAGCAACAATTGAGGAATATATGATAAGCCATCTGGCTTAATGATGTAAATAGATGATAATTTCCATATGCAGTTCTCAATATTGGTACAAACGCAAGACTACTAAATGAGTACTTAACCCACTTAAACATCTGCCAGGACTCTCATGCAGCTACAGTAAGCTTACCTAGCTGATACTTGATTAATTTTTTTGACCAGTTACTCTCTATATACAAGGTAAATGCCAAGGGAATCTGATAAATTGGACCGTACTCTGACCAAAACAGCTATTAGGCCAAATGCAACTGATGGGGTGAGTCCCTAGGAGTAAGTGACCTTGACACTGAAAAGGACAAAACTATACAGAAAGAAATACACCCAGGTATAGAAAAGTGTTCTGCTTTATTTAAAGAAGAAATGTGCCCTTCATTCATAAAATATTACATGTATAAATATGTATCAAAGCTTTCATGTATAAAAGTTTTCAGATATAAATATCTAAAAGGGAAAATAGAATCAAAGAATCTGGAAATCTACAAATATGTAATTTTGAATTGTCAATCATATATTGTACTGATTTGTTATTTATTTAACAAATACATGTTTTCTGAGGGGAACGTTTAAAAATGCTTAACGAAATCAGTTTAGTTTTACAAAAAATTCTCCAATCAGCTTAAATTTTTAACTAATAAATACAAACAACAGGAAAAAAAAGTTAAGTAACTGAGAAAATGTATGAAGTCACAAGAAAAATGTTAAGAACTTAATTGCTCACTTTTTATATTTAAAGCAAAAAAAATATATCAGAAAGGACAATGATCACTTCCATTTAACCTAATAAAAAACAATCCTAGAGAAAAATGTGATAAATTGTGTCTTTATAACAGCAGTTACCCAATTTGATGTACTCACCAGTGTACGACTAAGATTTTTTAAATTAAGAGATAAGGAAATATTTGAATTCATAACCATAACTACCAATTATCTGATGATATTTCCAGTTTGGTTTTTTTTTTCGGTACTCGGGCCTCTCACTGTTGTGGCTTCTCCCGTTGCGAAGCACAGGCTGCGGACACGCAGGCTCAGCGGCCATGGCTCACGGGCCCAGCCACTCTGCGGCATGTGGGATCTTCCCGGACTGGGGGACGAACCTGTGTCCCATGCATCGGCAGGCGGACTCTCAACCACTGCGCCACCAGGGAAGCCCTATTTCCAGTATTTTTTATCAAACAATAAAATGGTAGTTAATATGACTATATTATTTTTATTTCTTATAGTCAAAATAATTGCATAATTGACATTTCTCTTGATTTTACATACACCTATTACATATGTGAACTGAGTAGTGTACATGGATAATAACATCTTTATTTTCATCCCTATATTCATTCATTCAACAAATATTATTGAGCAACTACTATTTCCAGACACTGGTACAGCATTTGTGAAGTGTCAGAGAATGAAGAGTCATTGGCTTGTGGATTTATTTTGAAGGTCGAGCCATCAGAATTCTCTGACAGATGGAACATAGGTTGTGAGAGAAAAAAGAATCAGAAATGACTCTAACATGTTTTTCCTGAGCAAAATTATCCTATGGATTCTTAAGAACAAATTTAGAAAAAAAATTGATTTGAGCGGGAACAAGGTACTATAAATCAAATTTTATGAGAATCCTAAAACAGAACCATCCTCCATAGGACATAAGAATTAAAATTGTGGACAACCTCAGATGATTTTCACAGGAACAAAAATAAGTAAATAAAAACATTAAACTGAGGAACAAAAATTATATTTAAAAACTATAAAAAGTAAGAGGAAGGTGAGAGTAGAAATAGAGGAGAAAGTAAGCTAAGAGAAAAACCTCACAAGTTGGAAAAGATAAGGTAAGATAAAATAACCCCTCCAGTCAATGGAAAGGAGAAGTTAAATTACGGTCTTATATATACAACAGCCCACATGCATTAATGATGTCAGATTTGAAGCAAAAATTGTTCTGCAATCAGGTGCTTCAGCTGTATCTGCAGCTAGAGGAATAGGAACAGTGAGAATGATAGCTAGAGGAGTCCCATTTAAAGGTGAGCCTTGAGAATGAAGAGTCCCTGAAATGGAAGAAAGGAGTACAGAAAAAAGAGAAGGACACTGTAACCCATGATAAAAGGCAGGAGCTAATGCACAGTAATATTCAGAAGAAATATGCTGTGTGTGCTAAAGGGAGAAGTATATCAATGAGCAAATCACTTTGATTTCCTACTTCCTTCCGAGAATGTTTTAAAGACCATTTATTTTCTTATTAATACAGAAGACTGGACTTGAAAAACTAACAGATATACAAGACAGCAATATTTTTGAAACATTAGTTGATGTTTTACTCCTGAAATTGCCCTTCTTTTTCTACTCGCCTCCACTGTTTCATTCAATTAAGCAGATTTGGAATCATTATCTTGGAGTAAGGGATATGAGTTAGATGGAAAATAGAAAACACTCTGTAAGTTGTTACTTTTGTTTCCAAAACACTAAGGCCCTTTAAAAAATTCACTGGGCCTATGGTATATTTAATGTTTGGGAGAGTGAGATTTGAGGACTGTGTCTTTCCTCTGGAGCAATGTTTCTCATCCTGGAGCAATTTTGTGCCCCTGGGTAACATTTGGCAAGATCTGGAGGCATTTTTGAATGTCAACACGAAGTAGGATGGGTGGTGCTGCTGGCATCTAGTGGGTAGAGACAAGGGATGATTGTAAACATCCTACAATGTGCAAGACAGCCCTTCCACCCCAGAAAAGAATTATCCAGCCCCAAATGTCAAGAGTGCCAAGGTTGAGAAAACTTGCTCTAGGGAGACTGGAGAATATTCCCTTTCTTTCATAGGAAGACAGGAAAGTATGAACAAGAAAAGAGAGTAGAGGGGGTGGCTGATTATGAAGGAAAGCATCCATTTCCCTAGTAGAGTCCTGGATGTTGTGAGGACATCTTGTCTCACAAGCTAATACCTAGAGGCATGGCATGAGCACAGTAAAGAAGGACTGTGCCTTGTGTTCAGGACAGTCTGGTTTGAGCCTGGCATCATGGTGCTCCTGTATGTCAGGGAAGTTATAGAATGATCCCATGTCTCAGGGCACAGAAAGGTAGGGAGAGGTGACTGCAGGTGAATATGCTAAGCAAAGGACAGTGAGGGAGCATCTCAGGGAAGAACCTAATGAAGAACTGGAGACAGGCTGGGGGATGCCCTTAGCTGGCCAATTTTACAACAAGGTTGTGGCTTGAGGTGGATACAGAAAGTCAAGCCCTGGAAGAGAATACACTCTCTGTTTAGTCTAAAGAGGGTTCTGTCCAGCAACACAGGAAAATGTTTCCCAGGAAGACAGTTAAGTTTAGGAAAGCGTTTTGCATAAGGAAAAGTTTTCATAGAAATAATCTTAAAATAATCCAATTTCAGATGATTACACTTGAGCAAGAGATTTTGCTGTGCATGCCAAACATTAAAATTTCTGAAGCTAAATTTAAATACATCAGATTTGAAGATGGAGAAATTCTTCACTTTTCCTAAGTACAAGGTTTTTAATATAGGGCTCTATATTGTTGCTGTTGTTTACTTTGTTTTTGTTGTTGTTGTCGTTTTTTAACTTAGACATTCTAACTCACATGGCTGGGATTGAAAACACTGAAGGAATGCCATTTTGCACACATGTAGCCATTTATTATCCTTCTGCCCTCAAGAGTTCTAACAGAGATTGGAGGGAGGGCAGCGGAATAGAAGTTTTGTTTGGTTTGGTTTTGGTTTTGGGTTTTTTGTTTGTTTTCTTTGTCTGAATAACCTGACCTCTTTGTATCATGGTTCTGTAAGGATATTAATGTTACAACTCTTATAAAGTCTGAACTATTTAAACATCTAAAAATATATCAAATTCATCAAAAGTGAGAAATCATGCCTTTATAGTATAGTAACTAAATTTACTAAGTACTAGGTATGTGCCAGCCATTATACTAGGACTCTGCATGTGTTATTTGCAACAATACTGTGAGGAAGTTCATGCTAATATCCCCATTTTAAACTCGAAGAAACTAATATATAAAGATGTTAAGGAACAAAAAAGATCAAAATTTAGGAGTGGGGAAATCATTGTTTAAATCTAAGCAGTCTGGTTTTAGATTGTGTGTCAGTAGGTTAGAACCACCTCTATTCCAGGATGGAAGTTTCCCAGAAGCTTTCAAGTAACACGTCTATTTTACACCATTGAGTAGGACTTAATACGAGCTGCAAAGAAACTGGAAGAGGAAATCTTTTTCTCTGGGAAGCCATGTAGACAGCTAAACATCTAATGCTATGGAAGAGGAGAAATCAGATTTAGGAGACAGTTAGAAGTCTGTGCCTCTGGCTAATTAGAATACATATTTATTGTATCTCCTGTATATAATATGATCTCCATCTTGTCCTCATAGTACAAGCATCAGTATTGATGAACTTGTCTAGATGGTTTAACCTATGCCAGATTCTCTATACGTTCCTTGATTAATATTAAAATACTTTGTCTATTAAAATTATTTTAGAATGAAAAAATTAAGTTTCATTATCAAAAAGTGCTTTACATCTGTACTTAAGAGATGCTGCCTCTACGGGAATTCCTGAGTCATAATTCCTAGATAGCATGTAAGTCACACCAACTTTTAGGTAAAATAACAGCATTGGTGAAATTAACAACTAAATTACTGTGTACAGTCTGTGCAATTATTTTCTTTGTCACATGAAACTTAAAATGTTTTGATTTTTCAAAGAATGCATGAGCTGTCTCTTGTTGTGTCTATTGGTTCAAACTCAAACTGTTTGATACTAAACCTTCAGGGTCTTCATTACTGGTCATTGTTGTTATGTGGGAAAGCCTTTAAGTATCTTACAATAGGCTGCTTTTACAAACTTCCAAGTCTTTCCTAATAATTTTTCAGAAGCTGTACTTTTTTTTTTTCTTTTTAGGTAGACAGCCAAGGTGTAATACTGAAGACTGAGGCCCTCTTTTCCAATCGATATGAAATTTAATCCCTTTTTCTTTTCTCATTGAATTTTTTTAAAAAAAACATTTAAATTAACATGAAATTAGAGAGGTACTAACTGATATTCTTGCCTTTCTGTAATTTTAGTGAGTTAAGAATTTAACTATTAAGTTTAAAATTGACCATGAACAATATATCTCTGAAATCATGTTTGAAATCTGAAGATTTGGAAACAGAGCACTGGAGCTTTCCGGAGTTAATATATTGGCATTAATATCAGGAAGCAGCTGTCCAAGATCAAGAAGCAGAAAGTTTGTCACAGACAGGTGCAAGATTCACTAAGTCAGTGTAGAGGAGAAGAGGCTAGAGTCCCCACTAGATAAGGACCAGACAAACACACATTCCTAGGCCAGCTTAGACATGATGGGTTACCCTTAAATTATGGTCAATAATTAAATCTAAGACTACACACTAGTTAAAATAGATTATACTTTGTCCTTTTTTTCCCAGTGTGCTTATATTTAAACAATAAATAACAATATAATTCTTTGTCTCTATCCTGTATTGTTATATTATAAATAATCAAATTTAATAATAAATAAATATATTTTTAAGAGGGAAGTCTTAGATCAGCACACCAGTATGACATGGTAATTACCATTGTGGTGAATTTATTTAGAAAGCAAACTAGTAAGACTTTATAGGATTGTTTCCAAGAAAAGTCCTGTTATGATTAGTGTAATAAATAGGCCTACAAAATACACCAGGATATAGAGTCTATTTTCTTGTAGCCCTTGGTGAAAATGTTACCACGTCATCTTATTACTATGTTTGCTTGTGATATATTTATAATGGCATGCTCATGGGAACACTGAATATTGTGTTCTTTAAAACTAACATGCTTAGCAAGCAATGTAAGTATTGTTGATCCTTCGACCACAAACATAATCTCCACATTTAGAAGAAATTCACTGTGTGCAGTTTTGTATTTTCATCTTTACAGATAATCATGGATAGTTAGAATAAACAGGTTTTTCCCTTCTCAATGACTACATAACATAGACTTTCAACAAATGTATCAACCTGAAATTTCTGTTTCAGTTCTTAGTACTATTTTAATTCTCCTATATCTGTATCAAAAAGTGACTTGGATTTCTGTGTAACTCTGAGTAAATGTCTGTCTTAGATAACAGACTGGACTATGATCATGTATTTTTTACAGCTTTTCCTAGAGAAGTACTCACAGCTTTCTGGGAAATCCATATCACACCTCCACATGGACATTATAAGGAAGTTGATGCTTCCGTAACTTTTACTAGTTTGCTCACTCGTTGACCTTCTTTCCTGTGGAAATAGTCTTGTGTCGTTATTTTCTTTTTGACAGTCCTCCTCAAGTTTATGCAAGGTATTTTGTATTTAGCTTTCACTTTTATATATTCTTGTGTCTATTTTAATATTACTCTACTTTTATGACTGCCTATACATACTCTTTTTTTTTAATAGTTTTGTTTTTAGATGTTGGGGGTAGGAGTTTATTAATTAATTAATTTATTTTTGGAGTTTATTAATTAATTAATTTATTTTTGGGTCTTCGTTTCTGTGCGAGGGCTTTCTCTAGTTGTGGCAAGCGAGGGCCACTCTTCATTGTGGTGTGTGGGCCTCTCACTGTCGCGGCCTCTTTTGTTGCGGAGCACAGGCTCCAGACGCGCAGGCTCAGTAATTGTGGCTGATGGGCCTAGTTGCTCCGCGGCATGTGGGATCCTCCCAGACCAGGGCTCGAACCCGTGTCCCCTGCATTAGCAGGCAGATTCTCAACCACTGCACCACCAGGGAAGCCCTACATACTCTTTTGAATTAATTAATTATTATTATTATTATTTTTTTTTGCGGTACACGGGCCTCTCACTGTTGTGGCCTCTCCCATTGCGGAGCACAGGCTCCAGACACGCAGGCTCAGTAATTGTGGCTGATGGGCCCAGCCGCTCCGTGGCATGTGCGATCTTCCCGGACTGGGGCCCGAACCCGTGTCCCCTGCATCGGCAAGCGGACTCTCAACCACTGCATCACCAGGGAAGCCCTGAATTATTTATTTTTGAAGTGTAGAATAGAAAGCATCCTAAACAAATCATTTATTCAAATAGGACTGGAGGGGCAAGTGAAATATGAGTCTGCCCCAGGACTTAACTTTCTCATATCATATCCACAATGGCTTTGAATAGCAGACAATTCCACCGTGGCTTTCATGGTGTTCCTTTTTATTCTCTGTTGCTACAATGGATGTTTTAGAATAACTTTATTTCCCTTTAGGTGTCTGATAGGATTTAACCTCACTAATTTACAAATAGGAAAAAAATGAAATTATCTAGCACTTTTAGTGCAAATTTCAAACATATTTATGGCATTAGACAATGAAAAGTGTTTGAATTGCCCTAGATAAGATGGATTCAGGAACTGCTTTATTTACCTTTCTTATGAGTTATCACATTAATGACCATTGCTGACAAATGGGAGGGAATAAACATTCATTATAATATAGCAGCATAAAAGTGCCTGTCAGGTTTTACTCTTCCACTGTGCCTTTGATATATTAAGCATATGTTCTCTTAGATTCTGACTTAAGATCAATAAAAAGTGACCTTTCTGTCCTGGGTTCATAAAACACTTAGATGTCCTTCATGTGAACTTCCTCAGCAATTGTACTTGCACCAACCTGATGCTCACTCCAAACATTTATTGATCTTGCTTTCCATTTATTCCCAACACTTAGACTGAGGCAATTCCATAATAAATTCTTGCTTCAAAAATAGTTAAGAAAATATACATATGGCAAACAAACATATGAAATGATTATCAATGTCGCATGTCATCAGGGGAATTGCAAATTAAAATAATGAGACACTACTAATTCAATTGGCTAAAATCCCAAACACTGATGATGCCAAATGCTGGTGAGAATGTGGATCATACTCTTATCATACAACCCAGCCATCATACTAGCTGGTATTCACTCAAAGGAGCTGAAAACATGTCCATACGAAAACATGCACATGGATGTTTATAGCAGCTTAATTCATAATTGCCAAAACTTGGAAGCAACGAAGTTGTCCTTCAGTAGGTGAATAGATAGATAGACTGTAGTGCATCCATACAAAGAGGTATTCAGCGCTAAAAAGAAATGAGCTGTCAAGCCATAAAAAGATGTGGAGAAAAATGCATATTACTAAGTGAAAGAAGCCAATCTGAAAAGGCTGTCCTGCATACTGTAGGATTCTACTATATAATATTCTGGAAAAGGAAAAATTGGAGGCAGTAAAATGATCAGTGTTTGCAAAGAGTTTGGGAGAGGGAGGAATGAATAGGTGGAGCACAGGGGACTTTTAGGGCAGTGAAGCTATTCTGTCTGATACCATAATGATGGATATATATTATACTTTTTTCAAAAGCCATGCAATGTACAGCACCAAGAGTGAATCCTAATGTAAACTATAGATTTTAGTTAATATATCAGTATTGGCTCATCAATGGTAACAAATGCACCACACTACTTATAAGATACTAATAATCAGAGAACCTGTGTGTGTATTTGTGTGTGTGTGTGAAAAGTTGGTGGTAGTGAGGGGTACATCAGAACTTTTTGCACTTTCCATTCAATTTTTATGCAAACCTGAAAGTTCTTGGAGAAATAAAGTCTAATACTTTGTTTTAAAGTTATTGAACATGTTTTGCAAAACCTGGTTATATCTTTGGTTTTCCAAAGGTATTTTAAAATTTTTTAAATTCAAAATTAATTTTGGTTAAATTTAATTTAACATTTAATGCTTTCACCTAGAACATCCGGTTGGAAAATCTGATTGCTTGACAGTGCCCAGCTTCAGGCTTAATTGAAGAACAAACTTTCTCCAAACTGCTGAAAAAAGGGCCTGAGATCCTTTCACGTTAAAACACAGTCTCCTTGGGCTTCATAGATAACATGGGAAATTATACTATTTCTGTGAGGTCCAGACAATACCGGGAGAAGTGCCCAATGCACTGTAGCTGATTCATAGTGGCTTATGATAGTTGACTTAGTGCTTTTCTTTCTAATTCAGTGATACCATATTTTTTGCTTGAATTTGGTCATGGTGGAGTATTTACATCATGAACATCAGCAAATGCTGCAAATCAGTTCATTTCTTTTTTTGGTTTGTTTTAGAGAGTGGGCTTACCAGCACACCATTGATTAATACAATATCTCAAATTTATATCTATAGGAAATAACTTGCCCAAGTTTAAATGGATTATACAAAACCCTTCTTCCCAGAAAGACCAAAAAGATGACAATTCTCATATCAATATTTTCCAGAAAAAAATCATTTTTCTACATTTTTAATTGAAGTATAGTTGGTTTGCAATGTATTAATTTCTGCTGTACAGCAAAGTGATTCAGTTGTACCTTCTTTTTCATATTATTTTCCATTGTGGTTTGGCACAGGATATTGAATATAGTTCCCTGTGCTATACAGTAGGACCTTGTTGTTTATCCATTCTATATATAGTAGTTTGCATCTGCTAACGCCAAACACCCAATCCATCCTTCCCCTACTCCCTCTCCCCCTTGGCAACCACAAGTCTGTTCACTATGTCTGTGAGTCTGTTATTGCTTTGTAGATAGGTTCATTTATGTCATATTTTAGATTCTACCTATAAGTGATATCATAAGTTATTTGTCTTTCTCTTTCTGACTTACTTCATTCTGTATGACAGTCTCTAGGTCCATCCATATAGCTGCAAATGGCATTTTTCTACATATTTTTATTCTTTTGATTTTCTAGAACCTTAATAGTAGTCTGTTTTTGAAGTTTCTAAATTGCATTTTTATAACAGAAATGAATCTAAGGGATCATAAAAGACTGTAAACAATACAGATTAGGGATTAGTGAAGATGTTAACAAATGATTAATTGGAATAATGGAAGGAATTGAAGGAGAGTCTATATGAAGATGAATGATTCTGCCTTAAGGTAATTGTCAAAGCCTAGTGATGAAAAACCAATGAGGAGAATACTAAAGTTTGTATGTGGGTTTTTTTTTTTTGGATGCCTAGTGTACTCCATGTTCTTTTATACTAAGCCTATATAATATTAATGCATGTTGAAAGAATTGTAGCATTAGGCTGTGGAATTCCATGTAGCAAGATGAAGGTTAATGGTGGTAAATTGAGAGAAAGAAGTATATAGAGACTGAATGCAAAACCAGTAGCAAATATGTAACTTTGATTATTGAAAGCAATTAATACATTACTTTAAAACAAAAAATAATTGTGCCAGGCCCTGCCCTAGGCATAAGGAATACAAAAATGTTTCCTGAAGAAATTAACTCAGGGTTAATTTTGGTAAGGGTTCTTAACAGAGGCAATTTGGTAATAAAAAGACTACAAAGTCCTCTGGGAACAGTAACAATGTGTGTCAGTGACGGTTTTTCACTCTGCTTGTTTTTCAAGATCTTGATACTTTTGAAGACTATTTGCCAGATATTTTTTAAAATAAATTTATTGGCTGCATTTGGTCTTCGTTGCTGTGGGGGGCTTTCTCTAGTTTCAAGCAGGGGCTGCTCTTTGTTGCGGTGCGCGGGCTTCAGTAGTTGTTATTTGCCAGATATTTTGTAGAATGTCCTTTTATTTGGGTTTGAGTGATGTTTTCTCATGTTTGAACTGGAGTTATGGATTTTGAAGAACACCACAGAGGGGAGGTTGCCTTCTTATACTATCACTTGATACTGACATGACTATTGCTAGTGATAGTTTCCTTGATCACTTGCTTAAGGTGAAGCTTCCAGACTTCATGTAAAGTTACTCTGTTTTCCTTTCTGTACTGTGTTCTTTGGACATTAGTAAATCCAGCCCACACAGGGAGGAGAAGTAAATTGTACCTTCTGTAGGAGGGAGTATCCCCATACATTATTTGGAATTCTTTAAAGATTTGTCCTTTCTGTGCCATTTATTTATTTATACAATTATTTATGTATGTCCGTATGGATTCATTGATATTTATTTAATGATTTATGTTATAGTCTAATACTATGTTATATAAATAACTCAATTTATGATGCTCAATTGTTCCAGCTTTGGCCATTGGGAGCTCTTTCACAGTGCCCTCTGTGATTCTTTCTTTCTTTCTTTCTTTCTTTCTTTCTTTCTTTCTTTCTTTCTTTCTTTCTTTCTTTCTTTCTTTCTTTCTTTTTTTCTTTCTTGACATGTATCTATCTCTCTTTTGTCTCTGTTTCAGCACATAAAAACTTTTAGGAGTGTAAAGTGTTTCAGCTAATAGTGTATTTTTTTTACCTGCTTCAAGCCTGGTATTAGTAATTTTTTCAGGAATATCTGATTTCTTTTCCTGGAGAATTGGTATTTTAAAATAAAACCTAAGTGCTGGTTGTGCTTATTTCTACTAAGATGTCACTGCTTCTAGATCCTCTCTAACACACACCATATTTGTAACAGTTTGTAATCCATTCTGAGATTCTCCAACATTCTGGTTGATTTAAAATATTTTTTCCTTAAATTTCACACTTTGTGATATAAAGTTATACATATGTTGACAAATGCAAAATGTCATTCATCCACCAACCCATTGTCATACGGAAGAGTTACATAACCCTCAACATTTCCGTGCATATTTCTTTTGTAGTAAACCCTTTACTCTCTCCAAAATCCAAAAAAAATCATTGAACTATTTTTCTTCCCAATATTTTCACTTTTTCCAGGATGTCATGTACATGTAATCATATAAAAAGTAGACTTTGGGGTATGGCTTTTTCCTTTTAGCAAAAAATCTTTAAGATTCATCCATATTGTTACCTGCATCAATAGTTCATTCTCTTTTATCCCTGAATAGTTTGGGATACTATTCCACAAAACATTCACATGTTGAAGCAAATCTGAGTTAGAGATTCCAGTTTTTAGAGATTATAAATTAGACTACTATAATAATCCATGTATAGGTTTTTGTGTGAACATAAGTTTTAAATTTACATATGTAAATACCTAGAAGTGTGACTGCTAAGACTGTAGATTACAACTTCAAGTGGAATGCAGATATCTCATCACCATTTTCATTCCTTTACCCTCTTTCCTTTATGATATGGTTATCTGAAATATTACCTCTTCACTGCACTGAGAACCAGATTAAACCATTTTATAATTATCTTTGCTTTTAACTCTCAAACGTAATTTTAAAATATCAAGAAGAGAATAGTCTATTATATATTTATCCTTCCCATTACTCTTTCTTAATTCTTAATGTTTTATATTTCCTTATAATTTATTTTCTGCCTGCCCCTACCCAGCAGATCCTATGAAAGGTATTCTGACTTCCACCCCTCTTAGTACTGAGATGGCAGTCCATCCACATTTGAACCATAACACACAGAAGTGGGCCAGGAAAACCATTCTGAACCTAAGCATGTTAGCTACCAACTGAAACAGAATATTTACAAAGGAGTAGTCTTATAACACATAATATGTTCAGGGTACAATGCAAAATTACTTGTAATTCTAAGAATCAGGTATATCAGGAAAGATTTAACCAAACAAGAACCTGTAGGAGATTTATATTAAGAGGTTTATTGCTAGGAATTGACTTACCTGATTGGAGGCTGGCTATTCAAGTCTAAAATTCATAGGACAGGTTATCAGGAAGAAGAGACTGGAGGTATTGAGCATGGGCTGAAGCTGCCATTCTCAAGAGAAAATTTTTTCTGTAAGGATGTCTCATCTAGGTTTTTAAGACCTTTCAACTAATTGACTCAGACTGACTTAGATTATCTACAATATGCCTTATTTAAAATAAACTGTTTGTGAACTTTAATTACACTTACAAAATATATTCACAGAAAAACTAGATTAGTGTTTGATTGAATAACTGGGGATTACCCTCCAGTCAAATTAACACATCTAAATGATCACCATACTAAACAAATCTCAATTTGAATGAGAAAAGGCAATAAATGAACACTAACACTAAGATAACACAGGTGTTGGAATTCTCTGGCATGGATTTCAAAGCAGCTGATGTTAAAAATACTGTAACGAGAAATTGCAAATGTTCTTGAAACATTTAAACTGTCAAAAATCTCAGCAAAGAAATAGAAGACATAAAGAAAAAGCAAATGAAAATTTTTGAATTAAAAAGTACAATAGCCAAATTAAAAATAATAAAAATTGGATAGGCTCAATGTAAGAATGGAAACAACAGAAGAAACAATCAATGAACTTGAAGATAGAGCAATAGAAATTATACGGTCTGAACAACAAAGAGAAAATATATTGAAAAAAAAAGAAATTAATCCTCAGAGAGTTGTGAGACAATAACAAAAGATCTAGTAAAATAATTGTTCATCAGAGTCAGAAAAAGAAGAACTTATGGAACTGAAAAATATTTGAAGAAACCAATGGCTAAAAACTCCCCAAATTTGGTAAAGAACAAAACATAAACCTACAGATTAAACAAGTTGAACAAATGAAAACAGGATAACATCAAAGAAATCTATGCCTAGACATTTCTTGATCAAACTTCTGAAAATTAAAGACAAAGAAAAATCTTGAAAGCAGACAGAGAGAAACTATGCATTAACCATGAGGAACAACAAAGGCATCAGATTTCTCATCAGAAATCTTAGAGACCATAAGAAAAGTGGCACATTTTTTTAAGTACTGAAAGAAAATAACTGTCTGCCCAGTATTCTATATCCAGTGAAAATATACTTCAGGAATAAATGTGAGATAAAATCATTCCCAGAGGAAAGGAAGTTAAAAGCAGATGTGCTCTAAAGAACATCTTTAAACTCCAAAATTTACCAGTTACTATTTACAAGAATTAGAAGAGAAAGAATTAAAGCACATATATTGCCTAGCAATTTTTTAAATGCATGTATCATTCTATGATTAACACGTTAATAATAAGGTAAATATCACATTTTGAAAGTTCAAAGTATTAATTTTGAAAGGATCCAAAACAAGAGTAAGATTACAGTCTTAATATAATATCTTCAGGTAAAGCAATGCTTCATGTCATTAAATTGATAACCGAAAGAGAGAGACTACAATTAAAAAAAAACAAGGGTAAAGATATGAATAAATGATTCACAGAAAAGTAAATCCATATGATAGTAAATATATGAAAAGTTATCAATTTCCCAAGCAGTCAAAAAATATAAAATGATAATTAGTGATCATTTTATACCCATCAGATTAAAAATTTTAGAAGGAATGATTCCAAATGCTTCTACCAATGATGATAGGGGATATGTACTCTTATTTTAGTGGTGGATATATGATAGGCTTTTATTAAATATACTTTATATATTAATGATGGATATGCATTTTTGGAAAGCCATATTCAAATAACAATTAAAATGTCCATATCCTTTGATTTTAAAATCCAGTCGTAGGAATGCATTTCATTTGAATAAAATTACCCACACATAAAGATATTTATTGAATCCTTTTTTATAGAGTTAAATACTAGAAACAAAAGGAATCTCATCAATAGATGGAGGGTTGAATAAGCCATAATTTATCCAAACACAGAACACTGTACTGATACTAAAAACTATATGTTAGATATAACAACTGACTTAGATTTTCATAACATAACAAAAAATGACAAAGCAAAATGCAGAAAAATGTTCATAATATTGAACTATTTTTAAAATGGAAAATAAATATATATATAGGTGTGTAACTGAATATAAACGTGTATGTTTATATGTGAATGCTTTTGTATATAGTTATGACCATGGCATTCAATATGCAAGAATATACATCAATGAGTTAATATTTATTACCTGTGGTAGTGGGGGCAGCCATGAGACAGCACTAGAAAGGAGTGTATGTGAAATAAAATGACTCAATATATTTTGAGAAATGCTTAAATAAAAACAAAACAAAACCAACCCCTATGAATTCAGTAATAAAGAAACAATCTAAACACAAAATAGGAGGAAAAAATATCCAGTGTCGACACATTATAAAAATTTCAAGCTGTCCTCATACTGAATATCTTAATTAGATTATATGGTACCTTTAACCACACTGGTTCAAGGTTAACAGTTCCCTAGAGATGAACATTTTGAAATTAATTTCAGAGTATATTTTATATTATGCATATTAGTTTGTATGGAAATATGTGTAGTACATTATATGGCATTTTCATTTAAAATAATGAAAATAAAACAAAGCCACAGAGAAGCTTAATTGTTTTGTGTACTTACCAAACTAATACCTTTGAGCACTATGCATTTGGAGTGCTGGACCGGGAGTGCAACAAAACAATGTGACCTGTGAAAGTGTCTAATTACTTCACTTCTGAAATTGTCAATCTTCCCAACTTGCCAGATTCACATTTAGTTTAAATTGTTTTACATGGTTTTATGCTTTGGAGAGGACAAATCAACTTTTGAATAAAAGTTGTATGGAGGGCTTCCCTGGTGGTGCAGTGGTTGAGAGTCCGCCTGCCGATGCAGGGGACACGGGTTCGTGCCTCGGTCCGGGAAGATCCCGCATGCCGTGGAGAGGCTAGGCCCGGAGCCTGCGCATCCGGAGCCTGTGCTCCGCAACGTGAGAGGCCACAACAGTGAGAGGCCCGCGTACCGCAAAAAAAAAAAAAAAAAAGTTGTATGGAGAAACTCGTGTAACCAAATATGAATCTGTATCAAAGCTATTGATAATTACCCCACTAAATATGTTGAGTGAGCTGGAACTCCAATCAGCTCTTAGCTGATAGATTTACATCTGTAGTGATTTTTCTGCCAATATACATTGATTTGAAATTGAACTAAATCTGATTTAGACTTGTTCTCTGCCAATTCCATAAATAAATAAGTAGGTAGGAAGATGGATAAACATACATATATACATACATACATAAATATATACATACATGTATGCATACATACATGATACACACATACATACATGAATACATAAATAAAATAATGAGCTTCTCACTGCTCAAAATGAAAATTCCTACTATTCCTACTCTTAATAGCATAAAGTAAAGGCAACTGATATTATTAAATAGGAAATGTGAAAGTTTTCCATTATCATTATTGACCTTGAAAATTAGTAACAAACCTAGTTTGGAGATAAGTGAAAATATTTATCCAATATGGTATCAGCTTTGAACAAACCTTTTTAAAAATAAGGATATAAGATGATGGCTTAAAATCTGAATCTTTCCTGAGATATAAAGTTTTTAAAATCCTCTATTAAAAAAGAAGTTCCTATTTAGGTATTCCTATACCTAAAATAAAAGTACTCATATATTAAATGTGTATTTTCTCCATCTGGGATTCTTTGTCTAAACATAATATAAATTAAATGGGACACAACGCATTTAAAGAAGTTTCTCAGTTAAATGACAATTGCGATACTGAGTCTACAGTATGAAGATTCACATAGACTATTAGGGTCAATAGTAATGAACAGTGTTTATTTGACAAATATAAATACAGCTCACGTTGTTAAAATGTTTGACAACTAGAACCCCAAATTTAACTGGGTAAGTTATATACTTAAAACATTACTTGAAAATAAGAGTAGAAATTTCTACCTGAGCTTTTATGCACACACTCTAAATCTTTTGGACTTATAAACTTAATTACTGTGTGAACTATTTGAAAAGATAAATCATCTAACAAACAGAAGCTTACTGCATTCAACAGTTTCCAACTGATTCCTCCTCTGAGAGAAAGACTAGATTGATCTATGAGGAGTACCCATCCCATGGAGCTGGACTTGGCCTTGAAAACATTGTATACACAGAACTAGTCCAGTTTGTATAAAAAACTGAGTAGCTCATGGATCAAGGTAGGGTTAGAAGATGACAAAAAAAAATTGACCAAACTATGGTCATAGCCACAAGGAATACACAAGAACTGGCATAAAATCAATCCAGGAAGACAAGATAAAACCAGAGTGGCAGGCTACATGAAAGTGTGATGTGGGAAACAATGAGAGGGCTGTTGCCCATAACATTCTTCCCTGTGGATAAATTATTTAGTGGGTATATTACTGAAAATTAACTCTAATGCGTTTCATTAAAATATCTCCTATCTTAATTTCAATCAGAGACAACGTCCAATAAAGATTCTTTTAAAAATGGTGACATTTCAAGTCATGTAAAGAGTGAAGAATCAGTTATCTCTGTTTTGTACGTGAAGGATAGAATGCCAGGAGAGCAAAACATAATGAATGGGAGAAGCAAACACAATATGGGATTTTGATGTTTCAATTATAAATTGAAACATCAAATTCTATTTGTTCATGAATTAAATATTTGCTGAATATTTATTATGTGAATCGCATGTTGTCTGGCACTGTGCAAGACCAATTAGATGGCAGTAATGACAAATTATCTCTAAATATTTGTTAGTTTTGTGATAAGTCACACATCACAATTCCACTGCCAGTGATATGTCATTTTTTTAAAATGTAAGAATTTTGTATTGGGAGTGGGGTAAGTCCTGCTTTTTTATTACCATAATGGCAGAATATTTTTCCACAACAAGCTAGAAAAAAATTTATATATGATAGTTAGAGACAATCTTTATACTTATTTCATTTTTTTCATTTCTAGTTCCAAAATATGAATTTTGCTAAAAATGTTATAAGCAGTTAAAAATGCCTGTTAAAACCATCTAATTCTAAATACGAATTTTTTTCTTCATTAGAATAAAAAATACCAAACAACAAGCACTCAATAAGAATATGATTCACCTATTTTATGCTACCACATTTTTATAAGAGAAATCAGGTTGGCTTTATAAAACATGTGGCAGTGGACACAAAACTCACTTGATAGCAGGTGATGGATTTTAAAAAACTCTAGAAGAATTTAAATGCACAAAGTTATGTTTTGTTTAGGAGAATAATATTCAAATCAAGTAATTATTCATACTGAGGAAAACAGCAAAACAAATACAATAAAGATGTTAAAAGAAAAGAGCTTTGGGAGAAAAATTTTATACGACTATCATGATAAAAATAAAGTAGAAATCACAAAGCAGAATAATAAAACAACTGGATATTACAGCAGAATTAGATGTATACTGCTTTCAAGAATTGGTATATGTGGAAAACTTCTATCACATATTTACCTCAGTATGAAATTGAAGCTATCACAGAAATTCCTGAAAAACCATTAAGATATTTCGTGCTTATATAAAATTTAACATATAGCTAACATTCTATCATTTATATATAAAGATAACTACCAATTCCTTATGGGTAGTATTTGACCTTTCATTTTGTTTTCACAATAATGATTTCAGTGATTCCTCCTTGCAGCCAATTCAACTGGGACTCAATAGCTTACTAGGATTAGAGCTATGGTCTGTGGAGTAAAACGTAGCATATTTCATGTAAAAAACTAAAAGAACAATAGACAAATTAAAATAATCAGATAAAGCTCCAATAATATCATGTCTCTTTTATCATGTATTTGAATTTATAACATATTGGAAATTTAACCTAAAGTTGTATAACCTAGAGTTACTTTATTAGTTATACCCAAAGGCGGCACCTGACATTATTTTATTCTTATTATCGACTATATTATTTTCAGTTAAGTGAAACTAAAATTAGTTCTCAGATACTCCATGATTACAAACTAGAATGTTCATGGGGAAGTGGCAAATAGCAAATACATTAATTGGAGTAGGTGTAAGACAAATGTACAGTGATCCCAACTCTTTTTAACATGTGGCACACAAAGAAAACCACTTTGGGAAAACAACGGACCTGTCCAAAGCTGGATGCAAGAGCCCTCTCCAAGGTTCACCCTCCCATTGCTTCCCAGCTGTTTGGTGCCTGGGTGGATCAGTATTTCAGCATAACTCTAATTTAGTTGGAATATACATAGGGAGTGCTTGGATTGTGCCCCCTAGAAAATGTATGCCCAGGCTAACTATTTAGAAGAATTTTAATAATTTTCAAAAGTAATCAATGTCCCATAATTTTTATTTTGATAGGGTTCTCTTACCACTTTTTTGGTAACAAGATTAGATTAGCTTTATAAATTGAACTGGGAAACTTCTCATAATCTGAAATACCTTGAATAAGATAGAGGGTATCTCTTACTTGAAAGTTTGGTTAATTTATAAATCTAGGCCTGATGCATTTTGGGAGGATATTTTGAAACTTAATTCAGTTTCTTTAAAGGCTACAGTTTGATTCTTGTGTTTTCTTAAGTCGATTTTGGTGTTTTATATATTTTTTAGAATATTTTGCTCCAATTTATCTCAAAATATTTGGTATAAAATGTCTTATAGTATCCCTTTGTGATTTGTTCATCCTCTGTTCCATGTGCAAATTCATTGGTTTTTAAATTTTACTGTTCTTAATTTGCATCTGATTTACTTTTTCCTTGAAAAATCTTGCTTAAGGTTTATCTACTTTATTAATCTTTTCAATGACCTTTTTTCTGTTTCTAATTTCTTAAGTTCAGTGGTGCCTGTACAAGATAGTGTAGTCTAGATTATGCCTATCAACTCTAAAATCTTGGTGAAATATACACAAAAAAATATTTCTTACGTTACTCATGCTGCATGTTCAGTGTTGATTTACAGGGTGTTTACTTATGTTTCTTTGGATTCAGGCTGACGAAGGCCTTATCTTGACATCAATTTCTACAATCACTGAAATAGAAGAAAGGGGATATGGTGTCTCAGATATGGTGCTTAAAATTTCCACCCAATCATGACACACTGAATTGTGACTCTCAAAATTCCCTGGCCACAAAATGTCAAATGGTTAACTACATTCTAGGGGAAAGGAAGTAAAATCCTGTCATATGCCTAGAAAGAAATAAACACTGGAAATATTTGAAAAGCTGTGCTAATGACCTTAGTTTAATTAATATTTCTTAGTGATTCTTATTTTGAAATGTGCATTATAAGTTAATTTATAGATACCATTCTAGAGACTTTCCCACAGGTTTTGATTTATAATGGCACTGTTGCCATTTAGTTCCAAACATTACCATAATAATTTCTTCTTTGAACTTGTTAAGAAGCTCTTTATGTTTTATTAATTATTTTTGTCTTGCTTTAATTTTCAAACAAGTAGGAATTTCTTGTCTGTCTTTTTGTAACTGATTTCTAATTTTATCACATTTTGGCCATAGAATGTATTTCATTGAATATTTATTTTTTTGTAGATATTTGCTTTGTGACCTAGTACATGATCTAATGTTATATATGTCCTACATGTACCAGGAAAAAGAAAATGCATCTACTTTCACAGTACAGAGTTTGAAGTATGTGGATTAATTGTGTTCTTAACATACATTATCCTTACTAATATGTGTTATCTATCTTACTCATTAAATTGAATTAAAATTGACCACATGATTTTGAATGCATCAATTTCTATCAATTTTATATTTCTATTCCTTATTAATATGAAATATAGAATAATGATTTTTATAGTTTCTTAAATTTTCACTTCAGCAGTAAGCAATTTTTGCTTAATTTTGATTTTTGTCTTAAAATATACTTCTCTGATGTTAATATTGCTGTGTTTTTATTTCATGGTCATTTTCCTGGCATGTCATTTTCTATCTTTTTCAACTATACATGTTATTCAACACAATTATTTTAACTACACTGAAGAAAAATATTCTAGAAAAACATAAATTATCAAAAGATGTAGCTTTTTTGAAGAGCACATGGAAACATATTTTTAACCCAACTGAAAAGTATCTATTTTCAGGGAAGTTTAATCTGTTTAACATATTTTGTGAGTATTTATAAACATTGATGTATATTTACTATTTTTTCTGGTATTTCCTATTGACCATGTACTTTGCACCTTCTTTTTAAATCATTTATTGTGTTTATTGTGTTTTCTTTTCCCCTCCTTTTTTACACACTTGCTTCTTTGGAAGTTATATATTCTACTTTTATTACTTTAGAAATTTTAGATGCACACTTAGCTTTCCTATGTCTAAAATAAATCAGTATGTACAGGCTTCTTTTATAATTTTTAAAACTTTCAGAATTTACCAAATATTTATAACTTCTTTCTAACCTTACTATGTAATCAGTTGTTTTATTTACCTAAATGTTTACAGATTCCTATGGTCATTCTTTATCCTGCCATCTCACTCTTTCCTTCTTACTGAGAAGTTTGTTTTTTGGTAGAGGCTAGATTTTAGTGAAAGTATATGAGTAGGAAATTGTTTCACCTTTTTTTAACGTTTTGTTTTATAGTATTTGTATTTTGCAATAAATTTTGAATGATAGCTTAGTTGAGTATAGAGTTATTCTTGGATGGACAGATATACTGGTTAGTGCTTCTGTGATATTAATCTGTTGTCTAAAGGCATTCATTATTATTGATGAGATGTTTGTTTTCAGACTATTTTTTGTTCATTTCATGCTTTTTCCTTTGTATCTCTTAAGATTTTTCTGCACATTTTATGATCTATAGTTTCAGAATGGTGTATGTGGGCCCAGATTTGTTTTGCTCTTGTTCAGGAACTTTTCTGTTGCTTTTATCTAAGGACTTAGGATTTCTTTTTAAGGTCTGAAAAATTTACCACAATTTTTTTTTTCAAATAGAACTTCCTTTTTCTCCATTCTATAATGCCAAAAGTACAATTTCTATCCTTCTCATGTTATCCTCAATGGTTCTTAATGGCTGTTTAATATTTTACATATCTTCATTCCTCCTGATTTCTTGGTGATTTGCTCAGATTTGTCAATTGACAGCAAATCTGTCAATTTGCTCAGATTTTTTCAGATATGCCCACTCTTTTATTTAAAATGTTTATTTAAATTTTAATGATTATATATCTAAAAAATACTGCTATTAATTTATTATTTGTTTATTTATCTGTCTTTTATTATTTTCTTCCCATCACATATTTTCCTTATTGACTACCCAGACTGGTGGGTGGAATGTTTTCAGTTTCCTGTTTCAGTGATAAGAGGGCCCCTCATAGTACCCTAGGTTGTGTAGCGAGCTTTATTCTACTTCTCTGTCTGCTTTGGCATGGACATTAAACTCTAGCCATCAACCTCTTTGGTCTGATTCCCCTGGGGACACCACTAAATATTCATATCCCTCTTACCATTCTCAGACTTGCTTATCCTTGTCATTTATTGCACCTAGGGGTCTGTTTTCTTTCTTTGTTGGTCATATATATATTTTTTAATATTCCAAATTTCTTTGTTTGATGGGAGATGCATCTGCTCTCAATATCCACTTAAATTTACCTTATTATTTAAAGTTCAACATATATAGTACAAATGCATATTACCTTGTTTTGTTATTCTAATCTCTGTTGTTCCTAGAGTTTCTATAATGTTTTAAAAATATATAATTCTGTCTAAACATGTAGAATATTGTATGGAATTGAAGGTATAGGCCAGAAAGTTCAAAACAAAGCATTTTTGCTTGCAAGAAATAAGGGTATCCAATTTGTATATTAAATCTTTGCTTTTATAATTTGCCAGAAATATGTTTCTTATCCTTTATGCCTAAAAACTTCTAATAAGCCTAGCTAAAGTAGATTTTGGGCAACCAAAATTATGCCAACAGTATCCACAATTTTATGACTCATTCTTGTTTTGTACAAGAAATGACAAACATTTCCTGATGGGAAACCACTAATCAATCACTAAACTCTTTCTCACTGAATCTGGATGCAGCTTTGAATGCTTTTCAATATAGTACTCCTGGAAGCCACAACAAATCAGTCAGCGTGAGCATGTGAATTGAAACATACTAGTCATCTTGATCTCATATATCAGACCTAAATTGGTAATAATTTTAGTTAAATGATATCAGGTCTGAACTCAGACCATCAACCTTGCTGCTAAATTGATGCTAGCAATTTTAGACAGGGGAATTATATTTTACAATACTCCTGCTATACCCTATGCTCTTTGCAGTCCTCTCATTTTGTCCTCACAACAAACCTGTGAAATTAAAATTACATTCATTAAGGAAAAAAGATACATGCTAATTTCCTCAGAGACACAGAGCAAAAAATTAGCAAATCTAGAATTTAAACCTAGGTTTTGGTCTCCAAAGCCTATGTTTCTGTGATATTCATGCCAAAGCCAAAATAAATTACTGAGAAATAGCTATAATCACATTACTATTTCCTATTAGAATAACACAGGCAGTTTGAATAATTTTGAAAATCTATTTAATAATATAAACAATTTGAAAACTGATAAATGTGCTTATAAACCCTAAAGATGAAATATGTACAGAATATATATAATAAAGGAGATAAACAAAAATTTGGCAAACTGCTTCAACTGTTTGATGTTGTTTATTGTCTAACTTTTCCTTCATTTGACATGTAAGTTTGCTAACTGCCTTATTTGAAAAACACATTATGTAATCAGTAGATTTCAAGATTTAAATATGTGTTCATAATATGTCATATTCCAATTCTCATTTAAAGGATCTAAGATGAAGGAAATAATTAATATATAATTGGCCAATAAAATGGTTTACCTGAGCATCACATACATCTCTATGCAATGCCATTGCTAGTATTATTTCTTTTAAAAAAAGAAAACATTTCAAGTCCTCATTTTTTAAAATAAATAAATTTATTTATTTATTTATTTATTTTTGCTGTGTTGGGTCTTTGTTGCTGCTCATGGGCTTTCTCTAGTTGCAGCGAGCAGGGGATACTCTTCATTGCAGTGTGCAGGCTTCTCATTATGGTGGCTTCTCTTTTGAGGGGCACAGGCTCTAGGCACATAGGCTTCAGTAGTTGTGGCTCATGGACACTAGAGCTCAGGCTCAGTAGTTGTGGCTCAGGGGCTTAGTTGCTCTATGGCATGTGGGATCTTCCTGGACCAGGGATTGAACCCATGTCCCCTGCACTGGCAGGCGGATTCTTAACCACTGAACCACCAGGGAATTCCGCTAATATTATTTCAATTATATTTCCATTCAAAGTGTGTTTTAGCAAAATATGACATCAAAATTAATGCTATGATTTCTCTATGAGCCAAAATCAAATAACAAATACCATATTTACTTTCCTACTTGAAATATCTAAGCATCCACACTAAATATATGAATAATGATATTTTCTAGTCTTGCAGAGCACTGGGTAAAATAATCAGAAATATTTTGCCTATATAGTTTGAAAGAATCATCCTTAAACTAAATGCTTCTGTGCTCCTTCCAGATAAATATTAAAAGCAACTGTGAGAGGATTAAACTATGTTTAAGCAACATGTCTTAAAACAAGCTTAAGAAAAATTATAGGAATATAAAAATGTCCAATACACAACAAGGTGAAATGAAAAAGGTCTGGTATTCAATAAAATTTTATCAGCATGCAAAGAAATACAACACCTAGAGAGATTAAAATCCTGTCAATCAAAACTGACAAAGAAATATAACCAATGTTAGAACTGGTAGAGAAAAACAAATGTTTTTCTAGCTATATTTTATGTATTGGAAAAGCTAGAGAGAAATGAGAGATAGAGATAAGGAGACAAATTAAACTTTACAAAATAAAAATTATAATTTGTGATATGCAAAATTCACTGGATGACATTAATGGCACATTAAATACTGCAGAAGAAAATATTAGTGAATTTGAACAGATCTCAATAGAAATGACCCAAATCAAAACTGAAGAGAAGAATTTAAAAAATTAGCAAATAATTAGCAAATAGTTTGATAACTTCAAGATATTCAATTAATCTTAGTTCTCAAAGATGAGAAAGAGGACAAAAGAAAAAATGTTTGAAGAAATTGTAGACAATAGTTTCCCAAAGTTGATTAAACTATAAACCCACACATCGCAAAAAAACTCATCAAACTAAAAATACAAAAAAACACAAAAGAAACCAACTTGAAGGACAATAGATCAATCCCTTGGAGTCAATTATAAAGAGAAAAATCTTAAATAAGTCAGAAAAAAGAAGACAAAGATGCAATAAATTAACAAATATAAAAATGCCATCAGATTGGAAACAATGCCAGCAAGAACAACAGGATAAAGTACTGAAAAAAAAAAAAAAAACCCTGTCAATTTACAGTCCTATAGCCAAAATACCTTTCAAAAAAAGAAGGGAAGACAAAGAATTTTGAAGACTTATGAAAGTGGAAAGAGGTCATCTCCAGAAGACACAAACTATGAAATAAAAGGAAATCCTTTAGACAGAGGAAAGTTGTTTCAGATGAAAATATGAATCTTCAAAAAGGAAAGAAGAACACTGAAAATGGTAACCATGTGAGTAAATTGATTATTTTTTCTTATTGCTTAAATACATAAATTGTTTAAATAGATAATTGACATTTAAACAAACATGGTAACAGCATAGGGTTAGGTTGATAACATGTGTAGAAGTAAAATGTATGACAATAACAGAACCAAGGCCATGGTATAGTATACCACTGTAAGGTTCTTACACTGTTGTTGAAGTGCTATAATATCTCTAAAGGGTAGATCTGGTGTGTAAGATACATACTATAAACCATAAGTCAACCACTAAAATTTTAAAAATAATTCAAAATTTATAACTAATACATTAACAAAGGGATAAATGGAGCATTAAGAAATTTCAAGAAAAAGAAAAATGGACCAAAGAATTGATAGAGCAAATAGAAAACAAACAGATAGTAGATTGAACCAAATCGTAATGCAATCACATAAAACATACATGGTCTAAACATCCTAATTAAAAATCAGATATTTTATTATATACTATCTACAAATAAAAAACAAATAAGCAAAAACAATATAAAAACAGGACTAAGTTAAAGGTAAAAGAATAGGAAAAGATAAATCATACAAACAATAATCAAAGTAAAGCAGGAGTGTCTATATAAATATCACAGAGAATAGATTTCAGAAAAAAGTGTACTATCCCAGTTATATAAGTTAATTTCATAATAATAAAGGATTAAGGGAGATATAACAATCTTAAGTGTTTATATATCTAAGAGAAGCGTTTGAAAAGATATGAATCAAAAACTGAGATCGCTTCAAAAAGAAACAGACAAATCCACAGTCATAGAACTTTTTTCTTAACATCTTTATTGGTGTGTAATTGCTTTACAATGGTGTGTTAGTTTCTGCTTTATAACAAAGTGAATCAGCTATACATATACATATATCCCCATATCTCCTCCCTCTTGTGTCTCCTTCCCACCCTCCCTATCCCGCCCCTCTAGGTGGTCACTGAGCACCAAGCTGATCTCCCTGTGCTATGAGGCTGCTTCCCACTAGCTATCTATTTTACATTTTGTAGTATATATAAGTCCATGCCATTCTCTCACTTAATCCCAGTTTACCCTTCCCACTCCCCGTGTCCTCAAGTCCAGTCTCTACATCTGTGTCTTTATTCCTGTTCTGCCCCTAGGTTTTTCATAACCATTTTTTTTAGATTCCATATATATGTGTTAGCACACAGTATGTGTTTTTCTCTTTCTGACTTACTTCACTCTGTATGATAGTCTCTAGGTCCATCCACCTCACTACACATAACTCAATTTTGTTTCTTTTTTTGGCTGAGTAATATTCCATTGTATATATGTGCCACATATTCTTTATACATTCATCTGTTGATGGACACTTATGTTGCTTCCATATCCTGGCTATTGTAAATAGAGCTGCAATGAACATTGTGGTACATGACTCTTTTTGAATTATGGTTTTCTCAGGATATATGCCCAGTAGTGGGATTGCTGAGTCATATGGTAGTTCTATTTGTAGTTTCTTAAGGAACCTCCATACTGTTCTCCATAGTGGCTGTATCAGTTTACATTCCCTCCAACAGTGCAGGAAGGTTCCCTTTTCTCCACACCCTCTCCAGCATTTATTGTTTGTAGATTTTTTTCATGATGGCCATTCTGACTGGTGTGAGGTGATACCTCATTGTAGTTTGGATTTGCATTTCTCTAATGATTAGTGATGTTGAGCATTCTTTCATGTGTTTGTTGGCAATCTATATATCTTCTTTGGAGAAATGTCTATTTAGGTCTTCTGCCCATTTTTGGATTGGGTTGTTTGTTTTTTTGATATTGAGCACATGAGCTGCTTGTAAATTTTGGAGATTAATCCTTTGTCAGTTGCTTCATTTTCAAATATTTTCTCCCAATCTGAGGGTTGTCTTTTTGTCTTGTTTATGTGTTCCTTTGCTGTTCAAAAGCTTTTAAGTTTCATTAGGTCCCACTTATTTTTGTTCTTATTTTCCTTTCTCTAGGAGGGGGGTCAAAAAGGATCTTGCTGTGATATATGTCATACAGAGTTCTGCCTATGTTTTCCTCTAAGGCTTTTATAGTGTCTGGACTTACATTTAGGTCTTTAATCCATTCTGAGTTTTTTTGTGTGTATGGTGTTAGGGAGTGTTCTAATTTCATTTTTTTACATGTAGCTGTCCAGTTTTCCCAGTACCACTTATTGAAGAGGCTGGTTTTTCTCCATTGTATATTCTTGTCTCCTTTATCACAAATAAGGTGACCATATGTGCGTGGGTTTATCTCTGGGCTTTCTATCCTGTTCCATTGATCTATATTTCTGTTTTTGTGCCAGTCCCATACTGTCTTGATTAGTGTAGCTTTGTAGTATAGTCTGAAGTCTGGGAGACTGATTTATTTGAGTTTTAAAGTTTCCTCTATAGTCTTATATTTCTGAAATTGTTTTTACCAGATATGTTTTTAGTTTTATTTATTTTCATATTTCATTGTTTTTTTTAGAGTGACAGAAAATACTGAGTTTTGTAGAAAAAAATTTATATATGATAAACATGGAGGCTGAAATGCACCAGAGTTCAGTAAACATGCTCTGAGTGAACACTAGCTTTGAAGCTTGTGAGCTTGCCTGTGTTACAATTTCACTCTGTTTTCATCCTCTTGGGATGCCTTTCCTATCTGCTTAGTGATATAGCTAGGAGATTATTTTTATACTTTATTATCCTGTATTTTACTTGTTTTTAGTAATGCTGTTCAGGAGGCTTAATTCACCATACTGCCTGCAATGAAGATCCTCAAATTTCCTCCTTAGGTTTTGTTAAATTCTACTTTTGGTTATTTTTTTTTCTATTTCATTAATTTCTCCTCCTTTTAAGTTATTATTTTGTTCTTTTTATTTTCTTTCATCCCAGACTTTTGAATTAAATACTAATCTCCTTTATTACCTTGTTTTTTTTTTAAGTAAATGTAGTTGTCTGAAATTTTTCTCTAAATATCAGTTTACTGTAACTCTCAATTTTAATGTATAATATTTCATCTGTACTTTATTTAAAGATATTCAAAATACTTGTTTCACCCATAATTCTAAATTGTTTGCTTCCCAACATAAGTGAATTGTATCTAGAAATTATATCCTACATATTAATTCTTTAGAATTTTTTAATTTGTGCAAATAAGCAATTAATTAATGCAAATTATCATTTGTGATAATTTGGGGGAAAATAATTCTGTGTTTTAACTGTGTGTTATTTCCAGGGTACTGTTTCTTCACAGGAACTCACTGTTAAATAAGATAATGACTAAGCCTATAAGAAGACTATATTCCAGTGAGGGGGAGCAGACTATAAGTAAGTAAACAAATAACTAAAATCAGAGTGATGCATGCTTTGAAAGAAATGGAGTTTGATAAAGAAGATAGCTTTGGAGTCTATTTATATGTTCAAGGAAGAATTTTTGGTTAAATTAGAAAAATCTTTCATTTTTGAAGATTTGACAAATTTTCCCTTAAGTTTTTCTGACCATCATCTATCTGTTCTTATTTTGGCTTTTGAAATTTAATTGGGTAAACTCTCCCTTTAAGTAAGTTTAATTCCTCTTTATTTATTGGGGCAATTAATTCTGAAATCTTATTTTGCAATTTATAACCTTTACCTGAGTGTCTATTTTTTCTCCCATTTTCCTTTGGGTTTATAGTTTTCTTTTTCTTTATCTCCTTGCTCCTGCAATTGTGATTAAAATAATATATATTTTTTATATTATCTTAATGGTTGCCCTTATATTTTAATAAAATCTAAATTTAATTAATATCTTTATTTTTCTCGTAAGTTAGGATGGTTTATAAATTGCCTACCTTTTCATCTTGTTATTTTTGTCTAGTATACTAGGCTTAACTTATTTTTAACACATCCTCAAATTTGGATTTATGAAAATGACAAGTGATTTGCCAAAATATATTTCTGTTACTTTGCTCTATGTGGCTTTTTCTAGTACTACTTTTGTATTCAGTTTTCTTCTCCCTGAAGTTTATCTTTCCATGTTTTTTTGGTGAGCTTTTATAAATACTAAACTTGCAGTCTTTTAAATGTCTTCACATATATTGCACTCAATCTGGGGAATGGCTGACTTTGATCTGGAATTCTTCAGTAACAGTTATTTCCCATCAGAAATTTGAAGCTATAAGCACATCTTTTTCTGGCCACTTTTTTGCTATTTGGAAGTTTGCTATGGAAAATGGCAAATTAATGTGGGCTTTTGGATTCTTTCCTCAGCCATAAAAACTAAGATAATTATTTGAGGTAAAAGAAGGTTGCTGGTTCTGTTTATGTCTGTATGGGTGTGTGTAGGGATGGAAGTAGATGCTGCAGATAAAGTGAAAAACTGTAATGTATCTTGAATGTGGAACAGGTAGCCTACATTTTCATCAGCAAATAATTTCTTGCTCCACTCTATGCTAAACAGGAGACTTAGCCTAACATCATCTACAAGCGTTAGTGGTGGTGATGATAGGGGAAAAGGGTGGTGGTTAGATCCTTGCCTTCCAGTTGAATCCAGGAGCTAGGCAACCCCTGGAAGAATGTATTACTCTGATTGGTGACAAGGCAATGTTCACTGAAAGGCAGATACGAGGCAAAAAAGAAGTCTTAGCTCCAGATTGCCACACAAGGACTTTTTACCATGAGGTGTGATCCTCTGTTCCCTAAACTTCCCTTGATAAATACAAACTGCACTTTCCTGTACTTGACTGTTTTCCCTCCAGTACACAGTGAAAGACAAGTTAGCAGATAAGTCCATTTTCTTTTAATTCATTAAAAAAATACTTATTGATTTATTTTTTAGTGAAGTATATTTGAATTACAATATTATATTAATTTCAGATGTACAGCATAGTGATTCAGTATTTTTACATATTATACTACATTAAAAGTCATTAAAGACAATGGTTATAATTCCCTGTGCTATACAACATATCCTTGTTGCTTACCTATTTCATAAATAGTAATTTTTCTCTCTTAATCCCATACCCCTAACTTGCCCCTCCCACTTCTCTCTTCCCTCTAGTAACCACTAGTTTGTTCTCTATATCTGTTTAGCTGTATACATTTACTTATATTATTTTTTTTAATTCCACATATAAGTGATATCATACAATATTTTTCTTTCTCAGTTTGGCTTATTTCACTAAGCATAATATTCTCTAGGTCCATCCATGTTGCTAGAAATGGCAGAATTTCATTATTTTTTATGGAATAATAACCCTTTGCTCTTTTTTCTCAAAATTGGCAATTTAGGGTCTTTTGTGATTCCATGTAAATGTTAGGATTATTTGTTCTACTTCTGTGAAAAATGTCTTGGGTATTATCTAGGGACTGCATTAAAATCTGTAGATTACTTTGGGTAGTATGGACATTTTAACAATATTAATTTTTTCCTATCTAAAAGCACAATATATCTTTCCATTTCTTTGTATCACCTTCAGTTTCCTTCATCAGTATTTTATAGGTTTCAGGGCATAGGTATTTCACCTCTTTGATTAAGTTTATTTCTAGGTGTTTTATTCTTTTTGATGTGATTTTAAATGGAATTTTTTGGTTTTACTTTCTCTTTCTGATAGAAAGAGAACACTTGTTAGTGTATAGAAAAGCCACAGATTACTATCTATTAATCTTGTACCCTGGAACTTTGATGAATTCATTTATCAGTTATAATAGTTTTTGTGTGGAGTATTTAGGGTTTCCTATATAGAGTATCATGTCATCTGCATTATAATGATAATTTTACCTCATCTCTTCTGGTTTGTATACCTTTTATTTTTTATTTTTTCTTGTCTGATTGTTGTGGCTAGAACTTCTAATACAATGTTGAATAGAAGTGGTGAGAGTGAGCATCCTTGTCTTGCTCCAGAATTTAGCAGGAAGACTTTCAGCTTTTTACTGTTTATGTCGGCTGTGGGTTTGTCATAAATGGCTTTTATTATGTTGAGATATGTTCCCTTTATACCCAAGAGTTTTTATCATAAATAGATATTGAATTTTATCAAATGCTTTTTCTTCATCTGTTGAGAGGATCATGTGGGTTTTGTCTTTTGTTTATGTGGTGTATCACATTGATTGATTTGTGTATGTTGAAACATCTTTGTGACCCTGGGATGACTCCAACTTGATCATGGTGTATGTTTTTTATGTGTTGTTGGATTTGGTTTGCTAATATTTTGTTGAGGATTTTTACATCTATATTCATCAAAGATATTAGCCTGTAATTTTCTTTTTTTGGTAGTGTCTTTGTCTGGTTTTGATATCAAGGTAATGTTGGCTTAGAATTAATTTGAGTGTGTTCCCTCCTCTTCAATATTTTGGAATATTTTCAGAAGGATAGGTGTTCTTCTCTATATGTTTGGGGTTCCTCTGTGAAGCCATACAGTCCTAGACTTCTGTTTGCTGGGAAGTTTTTGTTTTCTTCTTGATTCAGTCTTAGCAGGTTGTATGTTTCTAGAAAGTTGTCCACTTCTTTTAGGTTGTCCAATTTGTTGGCATATAACCGGTGGTAGTGTTCTTTTATGACTTTTCTTTACCTCTGTGGTATTAGTTGTTATTCCTCCTCTTTCATTTCTTATCTCATTTATTTGGGTCCTCTCTCTTTATTTCCTCATGAACCTGGCTAAAGGTTTATCAATTTTATTTATCTTTTCAAAAAAATGGCTCTTGGTTTCATTGATCATTTCTATTGTTTTTTAATCTCTATTTTATTTATTCCCTCTCTGATGTTTATTATTTCCTTCCTTCTGCTGACTTTAGGCTTCCTTTGTTCTTTTTCTAATTCCTTTAGGTGGTAGTTCAGGTTGTTTATTTGAGATTTTTCTTGTTTCTTGAGGAAGGTCTGTATTGCCATAAACTTCCCTCTTAGAACTGCTTTCGTTGCATCCCATAGATTTGGAGTGTTGTGTTTCCATTTTCATTTATCTTGTATTTTCTGATTTCTTCATTGACCCAATGAAGCATATTGTTTAGTCTCCATGTGTTTGTGCTTTTCCCATTTTTCTTTCTGTAATTGATTTCTAGTTTCATAACTTTGTGGTCGGAAAAAATGCTTGATAAAATGTCTGTCCTCTTAAATTTGTTATGACTTGTTTTGTGACCTAATATGTGATCTATCTGAGAGAATGCTCCATATGCACTTGAAAAGAATGTGTATTCTACTGGTTTTGGTTGTAATGTCCTCTATCTATTAAGTCCAACTGGTCTGTTGTGTCATTTAAGCCCACTGTTACATTATTTATTTTCTGTCTGGATGATTTGTTCATTGATGTAAGTGGGATATTAAAGTCACCTATTATTATTGTCAAATTTTCCCTTTATGTCTGTTAGTATGCTTTATTTATTTAGGTGCTGCTGTATTGGGTGCATATATATTAACAAATATAATAGCCTCTTTTAGCCTGGGGCATACAGAGAGGTAGTTGTGGGAAACCCAGTAGCTGCTAGAGCAGACCGCTCTCTGTCATGCCTCAGGGGCTAGCCAGTACATGCGTTCCTCATGAGGGGGGTTTAGGCTTCCCACAGTACTTCTGTTTGTCCCAGCCATCCTCCAACTAGCCAAGAAGGCTTGTCTCCTTCATGTAGGACCCCAGGGCTAGGGCACCCAATCTGTGGCTTGAATTGCTCACTCCCCAGGGAAAGTGTTACCTGTGTAATCCCTTTTCCTCTGAGTCTCCTCACAGGGACACAAGTTCTGACCTGATCACTTTTTTTCCTTCCTACCTGATTATGTGTTTATCTTTCTTACAGCTTTGGTTCTTCTTCCAGTTTCCAGTTAGTTTTCCATGAGAATTGTTTCACATATAGATGTATTTTTGATATATTTGTAGGAGGAGATGAGCTCTATGTCCTCTTACTCCATGATGCTGATCTCAGCTTCACCTGATTTTGAATCACTATGTTGTACACCTGAAACTAGTATAATATTGTAAGTCATGTATACCTGAAAAATATATAAAAAATTAAAAAAGCAAGGATAGCAAAAGAAATTATTGAAAACATACTGTCCGTTGGACACTATTCTCAGGTGCATGGAACACATTAGTGAATAGAGCATTAAAGGTCTGTGCCCTATTCCAGTTTCTACATTAGAAGGTAGAAATAAAATAAGCAATAGATACAATAACACAGTAAATTATATAATATGCTAGAAGATTACAGAAAAAAAAATACAACAGAGTAGGAGGATAGCAAATATGAGGTATGGAGTAGGAGGAAAAAAGAGTGAAACAGATGTTAACAAGTGCAAGAAGACCATGGAATAAAATTGTGAAGTCTATTAAAATTTAGAATTGTTCATCAAGGTAAAATTTCATGTAAACATACAGGTAAAATAAAATTTTAACACTTACTGAACTAGCTTTACCTAAATATCTCTTGGGAGATGTACTTCAGCAAGAAGGGAAAATGTTATGGACTGAATTGTTTTCTCCTCCACAAAGTTCATGTGTTGAAGCACTAATTCCCAAAGTAACAATATATGGAAATTGGACCTTCAGGGAGACAATTAAGGTTAAACAATATCAGTTAAACAAGGTCCTTAGGACCAGACCCTAACCCAAGAGGATTGGTGTCTTTATAAGTAGAGGAAGAGACACAAGAGATTGTGTGCACATACACAGAAAGCAAGTCATGTGAGGACAGAGAAACAGAAGCCATTTACTGGCCAGGAAGAGAAGCCACACCAGAAATCAACCCTGATGGCACCTTCGTCTTGGACTTACAGCCACCAGAACTGCGAGAAAGTAAATTTCTGTTACTTAAGCCACTGTCTGATGTACTTTTTTATGGCAGCCCTAGCAGACTAACACAGAAATGAACCCAGGAGGAAGTACATATGGAAGATAATTGTGAGTTAATACTCTTGTTAAATTTATTGTTATTTTAAATACACAGTGATCAAAACATTAAAAATATATCGGCCAACAAGAATGGCTAAAATAAAACAGATGGAAACCACCAAAGTTTGGCACTAATTTAGAGTAATTGAAATTCTTATACACGGCTGAAAGATTATTATTAGTAGCACATTGGAAAACTGTCAGTATCTACTGAAGCTAAATATACACATATGTTCAGATCCAGCAATTCATACCTAGTTATATTCCCAGATAAATAAGTGTATATTCACCAAAGACATGTATAAAAATGTCCATAAAGGATTTATTCATAATAGCCACAAACTAGGAAAAAATAAAACAAATGTCCATTAATAATAGAATTGATAAATAAATATCATATATTACTACAGTAGAATTTTATGCATCAGTGAGAATGAGTTGTTGACGGCTACATGAAGTAAAATGGGTGTATCTCAGAAGTATAATTTTGAACCAAAGAAATCAGACAGAAGAGCATATGTCTTATTATAATATTCATATTAAAAAAACAAAAACAGGCTAAACTAATATAAATTTTTACAAGTTAGCAAAGAGTTGCAGACAGTTGCAGTCACTGCATGGGAACCTGAGATGTGGCTTTTGGCAGCTGGTAGTGCTCAGTTTCTTGATGAGAACTTGTTACCTAAGGTATTGTGAAAATTCTTCCAGCACTTATGAAATATAAACCCTTCTGTATGTACATTATACTACAGTAAAATGTTTAAAAATATCAGTATAATCTAAAGCAAAATATCTACATAGACAGAGGGTAAACAGATCAGATGAGAACAAAGAAAGGTACTTGTCTTGTTAGAGAGGAATGCATGGATATTAATAAACTGAAGACCCTGATAGGTAAAAGGAAACATAAATAAATGTCTTATGAACTCAGGGTAACAAATACATGAATAAAAATAGAATGTTTGTCTTTTTAAAATACCATAAGAAAACTCTAAATATATAATAAGAATTAGATAAAAGGAAAAAGGAAGTTCTTTATATATTGGCCTGTATCCTCTAATCTTCTTAAATTCACATCTTATAGTTAATTTTTTTTATTGATTTATTAGGAATTGTTTTATAAAGACAAATATGTAGACTTCAGATAAACACAGCTGAACAGTCTTTTTCCTTTTTATATTTGTCATTTTTGTTTTATTTTATTTTACTTCATGAGCTGGAATCTGCAGAACATGGTGATTGACTTAGTAAAAGTGTAAATTTTTTGCTTGTCACCAATCTTAGGGAAGAATCATTCAATTATTGGCTATATGTTTTTTTATAGATATACTTTATTAGTTGAGAAAATTTCCTTTCATTCTTAATTTGGTGAGGATTTTTTAAATTGTAAGTGGGTATTACTTATCTTTTATTCTATTACTATGTTGCATTGCATTGATTATTTTCAAATGCTAAACTAAACTTGTATTCATAGGCTAAACCCCACTTGGTCATGATGGATTTCTGTTTTTTATATATTACTAGATTGTTATTGTTTTGTTGAAGATACTTCCATCTATGTTATGAAGGATATTTGTTTATAGTTTTCTTTCAATGTCTGTGAGATTTGTGGTATCAGGGTCATGCTAGTCTCTAAAATTAAATGGCAAGCACTCATGTCACATTTAATTTCTTAAAGAGTAAGTATAAGAATAGTATATTCCTGCCTTAAATATTTGATAGAATTTACCAGTGAAACTATCTAGACCTCGAGTTTTCTTCATTAAACAAATTCTTTTTGATCTCTTGAGTTAGTTTGGTCAATTATGTTTTTCGAGGAACATGTTCACTTAATCTCAGTTATCATACTTCATGGAGTAAAGTTCTTCAAAATATTCCAGTTTTAGTCTTTAAAATTTGTAATGATATCCTCTTTTTCATTCCCAGTATTTGTGTGTTTTGTCTTTTTTCTTTATTAATTTTGTTGCGATTTTAGCCATATTCTGATTTCCAGAGAATGAACATTTGACTTTGTAAGACTTATCTATTATTTGTTTTCTTACATTGATTTCTACTCTAATCTTTACTGCATCCATTCTTCTCATTATTTGGGGTTTAATTTGTTGTTCTTTTTTCTAGCATCTCAATGTGGGAAATGAGATCATTGATTTTAACCAGTTCTTTTAAAATGTAGTCCTTTAAACTTTGTATTTCAATTTAAACACTGTATTTGCTGTGTGCCACAAATGTCAGTAAGCTGTGTTTCCACTATCTTTTAGTTTAAGTATTTTATTTCCCCTGTGATTTTATTTTTGATTCATGAGTTATTTAGTAGTATAGTTAATTTATAAATACTTAGGGGCTTTCTAAGTATCTTCTTTGCATTTCTTTCTAATTTATTTTGATGGCAGACAGAGAACTGAGATGTTTGTGGCGACTGTAGTCTATCTTGGTGAATCTTCCATATACATCTGATAGAATATGCATTTTCAATCATTGGCTTGAGTATAATATTGTCTAGATATCATTGAATTCAGATAGCACTATTCAGATTTTTATTACACTTGATGATTTTTTGTCCGTTTTTTTTTTTCTATCTGAGAGAAGGCAGTTAAAATTACTGTGAAATGAGGTTCAAATTTTTAACTATGTTCTTAAATTGTCTATTTCTTCCTTTAGATATGTCAGTTTGTGCTTTATGAATTTTGAAACTCTGTTATTAGGGGTATACATATTAAGATTGTAATACCTTTATGATAAATTACTCCATTTAGTGTTGCTTTTGTAATGCTTCTTGTCTTGAAATCTACTTTTTCTAATAGTAATATAGTCTCACCAGCCCTTTTATATCTGGTCTGTCTAGTATATTTTTCCATTTTTAAATTTTCAACCTATTTGTGTTTTTATATTTAAATTTTGCTTTTTAAAGGTAGCATGAAATTAGCTAATGCTTTTTTAACCAGAGTGATTACCTCTGAATATTAATTTATGCCAATTAGGTATACTTCATTGTATTATTTTTATTTTTAGTGGTAGCTCTCTATATAATAATAGACATCCCTAATATATTATTGTTTTCTAGAGTCAGTAGTGTGCCATTTCACACTTTACATCTTACATTTCTCACCTCCTACTCCACATATCCAACTTCTTACTTCATATTTGACAATTCACATGTCTTACATCCCACTTTGTAAATATAATAACCTTATAACAGCATTGTCATTTATTCCCTTATACTCATTCTTTGTGATAATCTATCTTTTTCTTCTCTGTATAGTCAATTGAATTTTATAGTGTTATTTTTTATTTAAGTTTTTAAAGCAAATTATGAGAAAAAAGATTAATATAGTCCTTTATATTTAAAATTACTATTTTTAAAAATTTCTTCTTGAAGATTCTGGTTTCCACCTTGTAACAATTTGTTTTAATCTGAAGAATCTCCTTTAGTGTTATTGTGGAGTAGGCCCATTGTTGATAAATTGTTTCAACTTTGATTAACTGAAAATATCTCTATTTCAGTCACATTTTGAATGATATTTTTGTTGGATATAGGAGTTTTAACTTTCATACAATTAAATGTATCCTTTTACTACCTTCTGGTTTCATTGTTTCTGATAATAAGTCAAGTTATTTAAATTTTTATTCCCATGTATTTATTCTCTGAGTTATTTCAAGATTTCTTTTAAAAATCTTTGTTTTTTGCTCTTTATTTATGATATAACAAATGTTTTTTTTTTTTTTCTTTTTCCTTCACATTTTCTTTAGGAGTATGGGACTTCTAGAATCTCTATGTTGTTTTCATTCAATACGGAAAAATTTCAGCCATTATTTCTTGAAATATTTTTCTGCCCTATTCTCACTCTCTTTTTCTTCTGGATCTTAAATTTTATACTTGCTAGACTATTTGATATTGTTCTTCAGGCCCCTGTGGTTCTGTTCATTTTTTTTCAATCTGTGTTCTCTCTGTTCTTCAGATTGGAAAGTTTATATTTATCTGTTTTCAAGTTCATTATCTTTCTACTGCTCTGTGCAGTTGGATGTGAAGGTTATCTAGGATTTTTAAAATTTCATTATTTTAGGTCTCAGTTCTAGAAATTCCATTTTTATAGTTTTCATTAATCTTGTAAAAGTCCCCTTTTGTTCAACCATTACACTCATATTTTCCTTTTATCACTGAAAGAATTGTCTTTTAATTCTTTATCATGTTTATAATATTGTTTTAATGCATGTGTTTGTAAAATCCAGCATCTACATCATCAGAGCCAGGATGGATCTGATTATTTGGCTGTGGTTTCTCTTTATTGCATTTGTGTGACTCCAAGGACTTTCTGACCATGTCGGACTTTCTGACCATGTCAGTCTTTCTGGAATATGCGATATCCACAACTCCTAGAACAGTATTGTATACACAACAGCCCGTCAATAAATATTTGTTGAAATGAACAAGTGGATAAGTATGCAGATACTTTTGAACATATGATATTTTCATTCTAGGGTGGAATCTAGTTCCTGCTTACTACCTACCATAAAGTTTTTAGAAGGGGGAACCTATAGAAATCCATGCAAGTCTCATAACAATTTGCTAGACAAACAGGAGGAATAAATCCACAGTTTATTTGCAGATGTCTGACCACTCCATCTATTTTGCTTGTAGTCTACTCAGATTCCTACCAACAATTCAGAAAAAGGCAGAGAATCGTCACATGTTCCTCTTTGCCTGAATAAAACACTAGATTGTGCTTGGTGGTAGTTTGTGTGTTTGCATGTAGTATACTAACAAAGCTAAATAGAGACCATAATTTTTATTTAATTTTAAGTATAAAAGCTTTATTGAATTATGTCTAACTCTGACAGCCAAACAGATGGCCAAGGCACTCCTTATTCCAGCTTGTTTTTTGTGTTTTTTCACTCAGTGTCCCAGAACATTACCTCCTATGAACAACCAAGCAGCTACTCTTTTCTTGCTCAGTGTTTATCAGCAAACTCCTTCCTCATTTTATCTCATCTCCTCTTTAGAAGAAAAGCAAATCTTGACAATTTGGCTTTCGCATCTGTTTCTATGTCTACCACTTGTTTGAGGGAAAATCATGTAGCAAAAGTGAGCTTCTTTCTGTTCAGAAGGCATGATATACCATAACGTAGCTTTAACATCTATTAATCAAAAACAACCTGTCATTATTATAAATATACAGTAAACATATCTACTTATATTTTATTGTATGTACCATTCAGCAATTTTCAGAGTGTCAATTAGTTAATCCTTTGAAATTGTGCTAAAGGAAATGTCCAGCATGCACTACTGAGAATTGAATATTTTTATCGTTGTTTCCAAGTAAAAGTAAAAGTTTACATTAAAAGTAGACGTTTCGGGCTTCCCTGGTGGCGCAGTGGTTGAGAGTCCGCCTGCCGATGCAGGGGACACGGGTTCGTGCCTCGGTCCGGGAAGATCCCGCATGCCGTGGAGAGGCTAGGCCCGTGAGCCATGGCTGCTGAGCCTGCACATCTGGAGCCTGTGCTCCGCAACGGGAGAGGCCACAACAGTGAGAGGCCCGCGTACCACAAAAAAAAAAAAAAAAAAAGAAGTTTCTTTATTAGGTGTGTGTTTTTTTTTTTTTTTTTTTGGCCATGGCTCACGGGCCTAGCCGCTCTGTGGCATGTGGGATGTGGAATCTTCCCGGACCAGGGCACGAACCCACGTCCCCTGCATTGGCAGGTGGACTCTCAACCACTGCGGCACCAGGGAAGCCCTCTTTCTCAGTTTTTAGTGGAAGGAAAATATCGGAATCTACAACCACTTGAAATTACATCAACTAGTTTACATAATACTCTTTAGTTTTTAGTTTACTGACAATTTTCCTATAGTTTTCCTTTTAGTAGTCTCTATTTAACATAGTACAAATATTAAGAATATGCTTTGACTTACGAAAATTATATGATGGGTACATTTTTAGTCAAAACTGATAATGAACTTTATGTTCAGTGATGATGAATAACTGTTTATGATAAGCCACCAACAATGTCTTATGAATACAATTTTTAGAAGACTAAGTTAAAGGCATGCTTAGTAAAAATTTGCAGTATAGGATGAAAATTGGTCTATTCAGAGATTAAATGTCACCCTTTAGCAACCTGTTCTAAACTAATAGTAGGAATATTAGGCTAAATATCTACTTAAAGGAAGCTTGCTTAAGTGGCAAATAGAAAAACCTCTGTCTACAAGCCTTGTTAATTAAATATTATGTATTAATGTGGGAACCATTGAAGCTGTATGCTGATAAATGGCTTTGTGATTCTCAGGTACACAATAAATAAATTCTAAGCATAATAGATAGTAATTAAACTGACCCATTAGAAAATTGCTGACTTAAATATGTATGGCTTTTATTCTAAAAATGTATATGCACAGTCTGGAGTGATCCTCAGTGAGTGCATTGTTGTGAATTATTGTTGCTGTGATTGACTATACACTCAGTAGGGCTTACCCCATCCTCAGTCCATAAATCATGCCATAAAATAGCCCTATGAAGGAGTCATCTGAGTGCCCTCAGTTTTTCATTTTTCTATCATACTCAACTCAACTATTTCTAGCCTTAGGTTGTCTCCTTGTCAAGAAATGCAGGATGTTTTTTTTATTAGTCTGTTCTGGTGCATACAGGTGTTATTTTATCTTTTATGCCTCTGTGCATTTCCTTTCGGATATATGATGTAATTTGGTAGAGGAAATACTGGAAAATAGTTTATTTTTAAACTACTTTTGAAAGGTGAAGAAATAAATATGAATCTTCCTTTTTTCTTTTATAGCATTATTATACTCTCTGGAAATTAGAAAATATAGTAATATATTTTTCAGCTCTAGTCATGGTAACACAGTTGTTTAGAAAGTATGTTTGTATGTTTGAGAGAATTACCTTGTCTGCAAATCTCAGAATTAAGACTTTTTGAGTAGCAGCCTGAAACCCTGGTTTCAACTCCTAGCTATGGACATGAAGTTATTCCAGGATGCATATGGATGCCCAGGGATAGCCTGATATGTTCCCAAATTCTCTATTTCCACTGCTTTCAAAACAGCTCATTACTCTGTGTCATTTTCGGTCTTGCTAATCCCTTTCATTCACAGAGAAAAGGCATTCTTGATCGCTACTGTCACTAGCTCAACAAAAGTCCATTATTTGTAAGATGTTCCTAACGTGAATTCAAGTATGTAAGTTTATAATTTTCTCAGAATAAATTTAGTTAAATATTTGTTACACTAGAAGGCTAATAAATCTTCAGTTTCAATCATGTGTTAACTATGTAGGCTAGAGATGATAAATACCACTTTAATGCATATACACACAGACTTATACCCACGCACTCTTAAATGTACTCATGTTTGCTATTTTTATCAAATTCTAAGGGTAGTCAGTTTACATAATATTTCCTGATAGTTAATTCCTTAATCCAAGAAGTCTCAGAAATAGCTAGAACATAGTATAAGAAGCTTATATTGAGATTAAGTTTCTATTAAATTATAATGAGAAATTTGATGATATGTTTATGAAGGATAGATTAAAAATTTCCATGAAAATCTGAAGCTCCCCCCTCCTCCGAATGCTTTTTCACTTCACCCCTCTAAAAATCCTTGTGATGTGAGATGTTTCTGGCTCTGCAGTTCAGTCATCAAAGTTCTCAACTATCCTAGAGCTTGTCTGAATGCTTGGGCTTTAACCCTCTCTGTACCCAAAATAGAGACATTTCCATGAAGATTGGGTCCTCACTTCTTCTCCTCACATATTATGCACTGTTTTTTGGAGGGGTTAGAAAACACATTTAATTCCCAAACTTTTCTCTGCCATG
Organism: Orcinus orca; assembly: GCF_937001465.1. Lineage (NCBI taxonomy): Eukaryota > Metazoa > Chordata > Mammalia > Artiodactyla > Delphinidae > Orcinus > Orcinus orca. The sequence goes on from NC_064560.1 coordinate 150,038,464, forward strand.
ATATCAGAGTCTCCCGGAGGCATGTGCATAACCTGCTGACATTTCTTCCTCCAGAGACTGTGGACCATGTAGGCACTGAAGGCTGTTTATCCAGCTCTCACTGCATGGCCCCCAAAATGATAAAACAATACAGAGTTTGGGAATGTTTTCCTTCTTTGTCTGATCCTGAAAGTAAAAAAAATCAGCTATGTTCCTCTTTGGAGTCTTGTATCTGATAATTCTCAAGGTCTAGTACTATCTACTTAGTCTTTCGATTTTACAAGCCTCTGGTTTGACTTGACATTCTTTCTTTCCCATAACCATCAATTTTATTATAGTGTTTAATGAGGATTTGGAGGTTACCCAATCCATATTTGGAAATTTAGTCTCACAGATATCAATGTGACTTTATGAACGCAATGTATATCTTAAGGGCAGAATTAGAATTATAATTTTTACCTTCTGACTCCCAGCCTAGTGTTTCTTCTCATATATTTCTTTTATTATTTTATAGCAGGTGGACTCAATAATCCCTTGGCTGACTCTAAAGGTATTTTTAATATAATAATATGACAAGGCATTATAACATGATGTGGTAGGTAGAATACTGGACCCCCTCCAATGATGCCCATGTCCTAATCCCTAAAATCTCTGAATATGTTTAGTTACATGGCAAGGGGAATTAAGGTCGTAGACGGAATTAGTGTTGTGAATTAGCACACTTTAAGATAAAGAGATTATCCTGGATCTTACAGGTAAACCTGATATCATCCCAAGGGTCTTTTAAATGTGGAAGAGAGAGGCAGGACATTACAGCCAAAGAGATTTAGAGATGCTGCTGGCTTTGAAGATGGAGGAAGGGACCACAAGCAAAGGAATGTGGGAGGCCTCTGGAAGCTGAAAAAGACCAGAAAATAGATTATCCCTTAGAGTCTTCAGAAGGGAGCACAACCATGCTGACACCTGGGTTTTAGCCATTTCAGACTTCTGACCTCCACCACTGTAGGTTAATAAATGTGTTGTTTTAAGCTACTAAGTCTTTGCTAATATGTTATAACAACAATAGAAAATTAATACACTTAACTTAGTGGGGGAGAGGGTAAAGAGTTAATTTTCAGACCTTTCACGCTTACATACATCATTCGCTCTGGAGAATGGTAGCAGTGTCATCCTTTTATAGGTATAACAAGCATAACTATAGAGTCCATAAGGTAACACACACTGTCCAGATATTACCTCACTATCCTGGGTCAGAATGGTGTCAAGGACTTGAAAAGGACAAAAGTCCTTATACAGTTAGCTATATCTATACTACACATGAAGAGGTGAATAAGAATATTTGTAGTTATGATACACACAGCTGTATTTTTCCCTGATAATACATATACATTCAAAACACATTCCCAATTTGCAGGAAGAGCAAGTTCTTCTGTCGTCAAGTCCAATCCAATAAGTACAATTAAGGGTTTGCCTTTCTCTCTACTGTTTTTTCGTTTTCTTTTTTCTTCAAAGCTGATTTATTGTTTTTCTGCTATTCATGTGATCTGGTAATTTATTCATATATTTTCCTATATTTTTCACTTTCCAGAATTATAGATATAAGTGTATTTGCAAAGACTTCAGAACCATTGTTTTAATACTAAGATTATTGCTTTAACACTAAGAACACCAAAGGATCATTCATTGTACCCATTTACCCTACAATTTCCAATAATGGAGAAAGGAACATATTTCTACTCCCAAGATGAATAAAAATAACTTATGTTTATGATGTAACTGATAGGGTTTTCCATATGAATGCTAATATAACGCTTACTTGGAGAACTGGACTCTGAACTTCCAGCAAGCCATTAAATTAACTTTCTGACATGAATTAGATTCTGAGAAAGCCTACAAGCAAAAAAAGATGAAAATAACAAACATGAAAAAAATAGAAAATACAATGTGAATAATCTGTTTCACAGCAGAATTTTCTTGGAAATGACCTTATAATTCCCCTTGTATTTGAAAATAATAAATCTTTAAATTAACAATGTAATACGTATATAAAATTAAGTTCTACAAGTCATGCAAGTGTAAACATTTTCTATAACAGGTTAATACATTCTGTAGGATAGAATCTTAAAAATGAATGTTTTATTTTCATGCTGGCTTTCCTATATATATTTATTATAAACTATATATTGAATTGTTTTTTTATTAGCTCATGAGTGGATTTAAAGAGCAAAACATGCAAATTTACTTTTGTTTTATGTAGTAATATTTTCTTCAGGGAAGGCTACATAAATTCCCATGTCACATAATTTGCTTCAGTGCTAGTATTTTATAGGCATTTGCATAGCCATATAAATTAGAATATATATTCTTTAAATTATAATGAACAGACAAAACAATGAAAACATTAAAGAAGGTTGAAAAAGTTAATTAAGTGAACATACCTCAGTATGATATTATGTCTAATTTTATACTACTTTGAGAAAAAAGTCCTCAATTACCACAAATTATTTTAGGCAAATCTATGATACTGTGAATAATGAGTCTATTGATAACATCTGGTAATTAAGTACTTTCACCAAAATACATCTTTTATTCACATATATTTGTTAATATCTCTAAAATAATATTCTAAATATCTATTAATTTGAATGAGTTAAAAATTAACCAGTTTTCTGTATTTTACTCTGCTACTTTTAGATGAGGATATTAAACTGTAATCAGGATTTGTAATACTGTTTCCCAGTTTTCTTTTGCAATGTAGCAGATGTTTTCTTACAAGTTTTTATATCTTGAGAAACTGTATCATTATTCTGAAGGTTTTTCTCCCACTATAAAATACCTTCTCACATTAGATTGAAAATTGTATATATTTTGAAATAATATTTTATATTAGAAATATAATCAATAGTCCTAGACTGAAAGGACTTTCAAAATGTATCTAGTCATATATATGAGGAAATAAACCCATAACGACTGAGTGGCTTGCTTGATAGCTGCAGAGTCAATAACAGAAGTCACCCAGCTACCCTTACAGTGTTACTCCCACAAAATGTTAAGAGCCTACCAGAATTGAACAACTGATTGTTTGAAAGAATGAGATTTGAAATGCAGTTCTGGCATAATCTACAAATGTGTAGATTTCCAGCAAGTCACTAAGATTATCTGAACTCAGTTGTATACCCTGATAAAATGTTGATAAAAGACTCAGAAGGTTGTATTTTGTGATAATGGCTACCATGAAATACTCTGAATGGTAGAGTAAAAAAGTGTATATAATAAGACATAATCAAGAGTAACTGAAGTAGAATAGACAATTAACTTATAGGAACATTTTAAGATATTTAAGAATTAATATCAAAAATAAAAAGGTTACCAGGTCTAGGCTCTGACTTCTGAGAGCTACAAAGTTATCAAAAGCAAACAATATCTATACTTGATAAAATGTGCAGAACATTGAAAATGATGGATTATTTCCTAAATCATTTATGAGGTTAGGATAACTCTCATACCAAAACCAAGCAATGATGAAATTTAAAATGTAAATATAGACAAATTTTATTTACAGATATGTGTGGATTTGCTGTTCTTAAATGTTAAATGTGTATTTAAAGAGTAACTCATTGCCAACCTCAGCTTGTTCCAGAAATCCAAAGATGGTTCAACATTAGAAAAATGTTAGTTCAATCTAGCATGTTAGCTGGTCGAAGAAATTGAATAGAAACAGTAATCTTGCTTAAAAAGCATTAGATAAAATTAAACTCCTCAAATTAATAAAATCTGTTACTTAGGAAAGGTGAAACAGAAGAAATTGTATTTATTAATAAGACATATTTCCTCGAAACACGAAACACCAATCATCCTTATTGGTGAAATACTAGAAAGAGTACCATTTAAAATAACCATGATATAATTTCCTTCAATCAAATAAAAGGCAATGTGGTATTGGCAGTTCTATCCAATGCAATAAGAGAAAAAAAGAGCTATAAATGTCAACAATGAGGGAAACAAAACTTACATTGAGATGATAACAATAACTGTTAGAAAGGAAAATAAATTTTTAAATTATTAGAATCAAAATGGTTTAGAAAGGTAACCATATATGTCTTTGAAATTCAGTAGTTCTCTTAATAATCTTTAATAAGCAAAGAAAGTAACATCATTCACTAAAACAATTATATTATAAATTGTCTGGGAATATAGATAGAGAGAGAGAGAGAGAGAAAGAGAGAGAGAGAAATATTTGTATAAAGAAAACCATAAAACTTTAACTGTAAAAACTTCTAAAATGTTACTTCTTTTCAATTTATATTCAATTAAAGGCAAATTAATTTCTCTAAATTTTTTGGAGAAATTTAATGTTCATTACGAAGAGAAAATATTTACTAAAACCACAAAATTTTGTAAAAAGTTAATCGGATTTCAAAATATACTATGAAACCATATATATTAAATCATCCTTATGATTAACAGAATACAGAATTCCAAAAGGTAAGATAGATGACAGCCAAACAAAGATTTGTTCAATCTATAAATTTCAAAAGTCATTGAAGAGACTGAGGGCAGCTTTCCCCATAAAAAGTCACAATCTCTGGTCTAATCTCTGAATCTAAGTCTGTCTTCGGACCTGCATCCCAATGGCTGAAGGGAGAGTCTGTTTCAAAGGAAGAGGAACCCTGCAACTACACTACAAGGTCAGACAGTAATTCCTCTCTTCAGGGATCTATAGAAGTTTACTCAGGTCATTGTGTACTGGGGAAAGGATAATACCCAGATGTTTCAAGGACTATGGGACCCTTGGTCTGAGTTGACACAGATACCTGACCACTCAAAGCATCAGTATGCTCCCATCTCTTATTCTTTCTAAGGTGAGGTGGTATGGAGGCCACTAATAAATGGAGTCCTGGCCCAGATCTGACTCCCTTTGGGTCCTCGAAGTCCACAGAATAGGTCACTTCACCTAGTCTTTGAAGTGGACTTAGTTGATATTTAGCAGAACCCTCACATCGGGAGAGTCTTCTCCATTCCTATGGGGTAAGAGTTACAGTGGGGAGAGCCAAATAGAGGACCTGAAATTTCCCCAGCCAAATTAGTGTACAAAAAAAATACCTCAGAGTAATACAGAGATGAGTGTCACCCTCAAACTGCAAAGGATTTGGTGTGGTGATTCTCATCTTTTCCAATTTAATTCACTAAAATCCAGCTTATACAAAAACTAGATGAATCCTTGAGTATGAGTGTAGTGTACTACCACAAATTTAACCAAGTAATAACCTCAACTATAGTTGTTTACCAGTTGTATCTTTGCTTAGCATGTAGAATGGTCTCAGGTCCATGGTAGACAGCCACTCATCTAGTAAATACGTTATTTATCTCTAATAGGAAGCAAGATCAGAGCAGAGACACTTTGTATTCACAAGAGATAAACAACCATCTGTCCTAGAGTTAACTTTTCTATCATATTTGACAAATGAGTGTGGACCAGTTAGGCATCACATTGGTCTAATATATCAATGGCATCCTGTAAATCAGAACATATGAGCAAGAGATGACAAGTACATTAGAGTCCTTGGTAAGATACAAGTGTTCCAGATGACAGAAGATAATCTTATGACAGGCTTGCAACACCACTGAAGTTTTTAGGAGTCCAGTGGTCTGGGGCATGCTAGAATATCAATTTCAAACTAGAAGACAAATTGTTACATCTTGTACCTCCCAGAACCTGAAAGGCCTCTTTGAGTTCTGGAGGAAGCATATTCTCCATTTGAGATTACTGCTCCAATCCTTTCAGTGAATGAGATGGAAGAGTACTGATGTCCAGTGAGTCAGAGGAGTGAAGGACCCTTCAGGAGTTCTGGGCTATTGTGTAATCTATTCTGTAGCTTGAGCCATACAAATTAAGAACCTAGAGGTTCTTAATTGGGAAAAGACATGATGTGGGGCCTATGACAAGGTCCAATAGGAGAACTACAATGTAGACTCTTGACTTGTGGAGTACAGCCCGTGTCATTTGCAGCAGAGAACTGTATCAGTATATCATTTGAGAAACAGCTGTGGCATGCTACTGTACCCTGAAAGGTATGAGATGTCACATAACCATGTAACCAGAACCTCTGATCATGAGCTGTATTTTCTCAGACACATCACAAGTTAAGGAAGAGCCAGCAGCAATCCATGGTTAGATAGACATAATATCTGTATTGTCATGATCAGGACAGAAGCGTACTAGTAAGATGTACAAACAACCAGCTCAGATGCCCTGTCACCTACCATTATTACGCTAGCACCACTTCCTCAATTCATACCTATGGGTGGGCAGTATGGGGGTATATCCGGCTAACGATGGAGAAACAAGTCCCAATTTTGTCACAGGACATCTCAGTTTGTGGGTGTAAACTGAAATGACCACTGCCACACTGCAGTCCCATTTGCTGGTGGCTCTGAATGCCTTTAATTGGTGGCTGCAGTGTGGTAACTTCAGGCTTATTGTGCCAAGAGACTGATAGGCAAGGCAAGACACCATCATCCTGGCAAGGTTAATTGACCCTATCAGAGGGAAAGAGCAGCCACTCTTATACAAGAAAGGCAGGAAAGAATAAGTTTGCTATCTAGGAGGTACTACCCTGCCCCAAATCAACAGTAAATGGACAAGCGTGCAGCCATGATCTGAAAAGGACACCATGACCAGGGAATCAGACTCTTTAGAGAGGAGGAGCTAGGTCACCCTACCAGGTAAGGCACCTAGATTAGCAGAAATGCTAAATTCAGTTTGTCTTAGCAATCTTTTTCTTGTAAGTTTTTTCAAGAAAAGAGGCCAACCAGAATTCTGGAGAAGCTGATGCTAGGTGTAGTGTATTTATTATGTAAATAAGTGGGTCTGAGAGGTACAAAGGGTAAATTGTAGTGTATACTGTTGTGCATCACCCAGATGCTACCTTCCAGGACCAAAGCACTCAATACCCAACTGTCAGGAGTGGTGTCAGATGAGAGTTCACGTCTGACTCATTTCCCAGAAACTGCCTTTAGCCAAGATGGCTGCTTTACCCAAAGTTATGTCCCTACCTGAGGGCACCTTGTTTCCAGTGACTAGTAAACATGAGGATTACAAAAGCCTGGTTCTTTTGAAACAATTGGAGACATCTCATGAATGGCCAATCCAGATTCAGAATTCCCTGTGGGATGGTCTAAAGTGTTTGTTGCAAAAGCATATGTATTCAAATTCTTCCTCTGCCCAATCCTGCTTCCATCACCCTCTTATAGGATTTGTTCCTAAGAGTGTCACCGAGTGACCCATCTGCAAACAACCTCTGTCAGAATCTTTTTCCTATGAAAACAAGGAAACTAATGTACAACAGATTATAAATTGGTAGAATCTATTTTTGGAGGGCAATTTAATAGTATCAAAATATAAGTGCATTCTTCATGATCTGGCAAATCACTTCTACGAATGTAAACTACACAAATACTCTTATATGTTCACAAAGCTATGAAAGTGAATATATTTATTAAATATTGCATTTAATACTTTAAAATAGAAATCCTTAATGACTGGCAATAAGGGAAGATATAAATAATGGTATACACGTTACAGAATGCTAGTAAACATTACAAAATGAAGTTCACCTATATTTACAGACATATTTATAAAACATATTCTTTACTGAAAAATAAAATTTTAGAGCAATTCATGTAATATAAATTAGATATATTCCTTATTGATTATTCTGAGCCTTTTTATTTTCAATCAAATCTTAGTAAGTAGGACATACCCCAATTCCCAGAAAATCTTCTGTGTAGGAAATGATTCTTTCTTAAGGAGAAATCATTATATAATAAGCAGAACAGCTCATACTTTGATTTTTAAAAATTGTTTCATTATCAAATCTTTCATAAGTTTAATTCTAACTGGGATAGCAGTCCCACAGTTGTAGGGGCTGGACAAGTATGAATAAGAAAAGATTGTGCCACCAGTTCTTTGGCCAGGAAAAATTAGTTGTATGACTGTGGATCAGACTATCTGATTCTAAATAGATTTATGATAATTTCAAATATATAATTTAAAAGTACATTTTTAAAAAATCATTTTCAAAAAAGTATCGATGGGCTTTAGGTTACATTAATAATGTGGTGTTGAATACAGTAATAATTATCTGCTCTTGTACTTGAAATTTCATGATTATGGTTTATTAGATAGTGTTAATGAACAAATATTAATTACTTAAAAAATGTCCAAAATCAACTTCCAAGTGTGGCATCTTACTAAATATTTTTTGTTTTTGTTGATTGTTAGACTAAATGTCATTGTAGTTACTATTTCTTCTGACTGATTTAAGTGACATTTGACAAGTCTTACCTTTTCAAGTTATTTACAAGTAGATGGTTTCATTGCTTAAAATTTTGTCCACACTAGCTAAAAGATATATGATAGTATAATTGAAATATGGATATTAATTCATTCTGTTATATGTAGTATTAACCATTGTTTATAACTTCACAATAATATTTAAATTATTTTTATCGTCCAGAAAAAAAAATCACTGTGTGTTTCTTAAAAACTCTATTTGCTGCTTTACTGTTTTCAAAAGTAAATGTCATAAGATTGGAATGATTTGATTGATAAATGAATGTAGTTTCTGTTAAGCATCATCATAAGCAATGCATTAATATATTTTCAAGTTATTTAAAAATTTTTATTTCTACACAGTACCAGAGCTTGATTAATGTAAACTAGACAAGACCTAGTTAAAATTATTCAACAATAACAGCATAATGCAATAAACATTTAAAAATTACACAACTGAAATAAAGGAATGTCAAATAACCATAACTCAATGATTTAATCAATAGTGGCTACATGTAAGTTACCACAGGAAGATTTCTGGTTGTGATTAAAATAGAATAAAGGTATAGATGGCAGAAAATATGTTTTTCCTAGAGTGGGATTAATTTACCCATAGCCTTTGCTTTATTAAAGCATGTAGCACATTTAATGCTTAAGAAAAATTTTTATCAAACATGTCCAAATGCATATTCTGCTTTATCATAATTTTTTTTATAAAATAACAAACACAAAAAGACTATTTCTTAGCAATGCTCAACAAACAATAACTTTATTTAAAATAATTAATTTTTGAAATGCCCAAGAGCAATTACATTGTAGGAAGTTCAACACAAATAACTGCTAATTTTCCCATCTAATTTTCAAAAGCTGCAGCCAGTCACTAGAAGGCAATAAAAGTGAAAGAAAAACAATATAGTCTAAGGCATCAGCATTATAATGACCTTTTGTTCCTCAAAATGACCTAAACCTAGTATGTTAGACTTCTGATCTAAATATGAGAATGTCATTCACAATAAACAAATACCTAAATAAATAAGTTGCAAAGTTATATTGGATGATTAAAAAATATTATTCTTGATGGAGTTGAATTTAAATATGGGAACTACAGATGATCTAGGCTTGGAAGGATGTAAATAATGCCATCTAATCATAGTTGGTTTATGTCTAGGTGAGGAATTTGAGTTCTTTTTTAAGTAAGGAAAACAAGGAAAGTTTTAAATAAGGAAAACAAGGAAAGTTTAAGGAAAAGATTGCCTTTGGAATTAGTTTTACCTGGATTTGAATCCAACCTGTGTGTCATTGGATAAATTAGTAACTTTTTGAGCTTCCTTTTCTTCTTCTGTAAAATAAGAATCTGCCAGAATATTGTTTTGCTGACTGAGTTGTGTAGGAGAAAATTAAACTTTACCTAAGTGCTGTGCTCCTAGAAAACAGTAGCGGGCCAAGAAAGATTGTCTGCACCTGCTTGTCTTCCCTCTCTTCTCATTTACACATCTATCCACTGTAGAATAACATCTTTTCTATCACTCTCTTGAAAGTGCTCTCATCGAGAAACTAATGGCATCCTTATTAACTATAATGGATTCTTTCTTCTCATTATCCTATGTGATCTCTTAACAGCATTTGACTATGTTAGCATTTTGAAACGTTCACTGAAATCCTTTACCTGTACTCTACCAGTTTTCAATCTGTTACTCTGTTTTTGTTTAATATTTTAAGGATGTTTCTTTTCCTTTTCTCTTTTAAATATCAGTATTTCTTATGTTATTTTTCCCCTTTTCCATCTACTTTTATTTTCCCTGGATCTAAAGACTCATCAAGTCAGTTTCAAGGGGAATATTTTAGTGCCCCAAAGGGTTCATACATACTTAAGGGAAAAATAACCAAAAAATATTCTAAAAGCACAAAGATGCAAAGGTGAAAAAATATATTACTTATGTATATGCTTCTTAAAAATGCAAGTGGCTGATGTACTTTAGCAAAGATACACACACACACACACGCAGAGGAAGTTTTGGCAGAAGAGTTTTATGCTAGACAATTATGATTGATTGTATTTATTCATGATTATCATTCCCTCTCTGCCCGTGCCATGCTTTCCTGTAGAAGGAGTATATTTTTCCATTACCCTTTAGTTTGGCCATGTGACTGCTGCTGGCCAATGAAAAATGACTTGACCTTATACACCATCATCCAAGCAGAAGTTTTACATGCACGTGCATAGTTTGACTCTGTCTTTTTACTATTATTCTTCACCATGTGAAAAGTATGTACCTGATGGTGCCTACTCCTTTAGCCTGGGTCCCAGTTGAGAAGACACATGGGAATGAGTCTTAATAAGTACAGGCGAGCCATGACAACTCAGCACAGCCACAGCCAAACAATAACCCTCACATGACATGAGCAAGAAATAAATGTTCACTGTTGTAAGAAACTGAGTGTCTTAGTTAGTTCAGGCTGGTATAACAAGTTACCAGAGATTGTTAGAAACATTTCTCACAGTTCTGGAAGCTGGGGAGTCCAAGTTCAAGAAGCCAGTAGATATGGCTTCTGGTGAGATCCCTCTTTCCAGTTTCATTGTATCCTCACATGGTTGGGGGCAGAAGAGAGAGCAAGAGAGTGAGAGAGAGACAGAGAGAGAAGAAGCAGGGAGGGGAAGGGTACAGAGGGAGAGGGAGAGGGAGAGGGAGAGGGGAAGCTCTCTCATGTCTCTTTTTATAAGGACAGTAATCCCATTTAAGAGGGCCCCACCCTCATGTCCCGATTACCTCCCAAAGACACCACCTCCTAATTCCTTCACATTAGGGGTTAGAATTTCGACATATGAATTTGGGGATGCAAACATTCAATCCATAACACTGAGATATTGGAAATATTTGCTATTACTGTGAAGGCAGACTAATAAAATATTAAAACAGTTAAACATGTAGTTAAATGTGAATGATTGTGTTGTTCAAATACAATGCATATGTAAAAAAATATTATTCATGGAAAAGAATGTATGTATAATTCAATGTTGATTGTATAAACCATAATAGGTTTAAAATTCTCATGTATTAACAAAGGGAAGGATGTGAGTTAATAATTGGCAAAAGCATGTTAAGTGCTTAATTTTACTTAAAGTGAAGTGAAAAGACATTATTAATATCTAAAATTGGAAAAATGCTGGTTAAAATATAAGCAATGAAATATAACAAAATATTTTTTATGCAATATAAAATATATATAACCAAGAAAACTAAATTATAAATCATTGGAAGATGTAAACGAAAAGAAAGTATAGGTCATATGACCAATCACAGAAACAAAAGTAACAGCAAGAATGAATAAAATATGTTGATAATGATCATCATAATAATTTTTAATAATGTACATAAGATAGGTCTTTTGCATGCATACCATGCACTGCATGTGCATTAAAAAGTTAATATACATTTTCTCAATCTTTATAAGATTATGAGGTAGGCACTATTATTAAACCAGTTCATGATTTTGGTTTACAAGACATAAATCTAAAACAAAGTGACAATGATTAATTAAACAAGAAAAACATAAACAAGTATATAAAATACTAGGGATAGAAGAATTAATATTTAAAAGCAATGCAAAAATTATAAAGACAAGCAAATACTATCATCATTCTATATTAATAAACTGTGGTTCATAATGAATATTATTAATTTTGAATATCTGTTAGTGTAATATGGAATGTATAAAACTGAAACAACTGAAAATATCAAAGGAACATGATAGAAATGCATTATTAATGGAACACTATAAAGCAGTCTTAATCTATAACACAGAGAAAAAATAAGCAGTAATAGTATCTTTATTAAGTATGATTAGTATATATGTTATAATTATACTATACAGAATATAGACTAATTTTAAAGAGCCTTGAGGGTCAGAAAAGGAAAAAAAATAGATTTAAAAAATAAATTCTGAAATATACTATTATATAGACCAATTCTTTTACCATAATCTTTTTTTTTTAAATTTATTTTATTTATTTATTTTTGTCTGCATTGGGTCTTCGTTGCTGCGTGCCAGCTTTCTCTAGTTGTGGCGAGCGGGGGCTACTCTTTGTTGCAGTGTGCGGGCTTCTCATTGTGGTGGCTTCTTTTGTTGTGGAGCATGGGCTCTAGGCATGCAGGCTTCAGTAGTTGTGCCGCATGGGCTCAGTAGTTTTGACTCGCGGGCTCTAGAGCGCAGGTTCAGTAGTTGTGGCGCACGGGCTTAGTTGCTCAGCAGCATGTGGGGTCTTCCTGGATCAGGGCTAGAATCCATGTCTCCTGCATTGGCAGGCAGATTCCTAACCACTGTACCACCAGGGAAGCCCTATCATAATCTTTTAACACTAGAAATGAATAACCAAGTGTCAGTACTTAAACTTTAGCCCCTTGGAATCTATAAAACACAAGTTTAATAAGAAATACAAAATCTGATTACAGACAATTTTAAAATAACATATAGAATATGTCCTATATGCTAATTTAGATGCATAACATTAATATAACAAACATATATGCATAACAGAACATATAAGCATATATAGGGTATATATGTATGTGTATATGTATCATGAATATATACACATATAAATTTATAAATATATGTATAGTATGTGTGTGTGTGTGTATATATATATATATATATAAAATTCACATATATATGTAAAATTGGTCCAGTTCTTTTTGTCCAGTCTAGGGATTGTCTCACATCGGTCCAATGGTTACTCCTTGGAACATTAACTGTGCATAGCAGGGAATATAGTTACTTAGAAGGCAGGCCAACTTCCCTTTGAAGATAAATAGGCAAACACTATAGCAAATATCTATTTCTAAATCCTAGGGACTAAAAATTATAGGCTATACCCGCAAAATATCTATAAGTTAAAATCCTAGAATTAAATATGTTATCATTAAGTTAGAAAAAATTAAATATATTGATCTAAGCATTCAGTTTAGACAGCTGGAAAAATAAAACCAACACAAGGAAGAGATAAAAGAAAATATCAGTGAACTAATACCAGGAAAGCTTAAGAACTGATCAAAAGTTTAAAGATAGTTCTTTGAGAAATATAATAAATAAATATCATTCATCCTAGAAATTTTAATTTAAAAAAGAACTGAAAACAGGAAATGAACATAGTTAGATTTTTAAGTGCTAAGTAGTTAAAAATACAAGGAGTATAGCTATAATCATACAACAAATCTGGTTATCCACTTGAAGTAGATTATTATAAAATATATGAATGAACACAGTTGACTCATTACATAATAAAATACTGAGCAGACCAACAACCTTGATGAATATTTTTAAATTAGCAAGGAAATATATCCATACAGTTTCTGGAACCAAATAATTTCATAGAAGAGTTATTTACAACTTTTATGAAATAGCTAATTATCATTTCATATAAGCTATTCTGAAGCATAAAAGATGTAATCAACTCATTTTGTGAAGGTGGCATATCTTTTATACTTAAATATTAGAACACAAAAGGGAAATCGTTAAAAGACAAATCTCAGTTAAGAACAAGAATGAAAAACAAATAATAGGAATTCACAGACTAAGCCATCTAATAATGAATTTAATAGACTAGGTTTTATCTCTACAATAAAGGACAATTAATTGAATCTAATAAATTTGATACTCATTAGATCCCATTTAAAAAGGGTATATTTTATAATGCACTAAAAGTGATAGATAGAACTGAAGAAACATTGCTGTTATGAATACACAGAAAAAGTAAGAGCTCAGAAAAAATATTTTTAGATGTATTTTAAAAGGCACTTATCAAAAGTAGCAGAATCCATATTCTTCTAAGTGCACATGGAACACTCACTAACATATATGATGTTCCTAAAAATGTATTATTTGGGAAGTTTACTCAGGATGAAAATAAGCATACAAAATCTTAATTTCTTTAAATAAAATTCAGTTGTACATAAAACAATTTTTTTAATTGTGTGAGATATTACCAATCAGAAATGAGTGGTTTTAATTGCATTACTGTACAGTTTTGGCCTGGTGGAAACTAGGGTGTAACGTCAGGCCAAAGAGAATTCTAGCTATTGAAGCAATGGAATCACTTTGGGTTACAGGGACATTTTTTCCCCAGAACCTAACTTTTTTGAGATACAGACTGAAAACTGGCAAAGATGACAAACATGCAGCTGAGCCAATAATTGGTGCACCTTAGGATGTTTTTTAGGGCTTACATATGTTTCTACCAAAAACTTTCAAGAATAGAAAAGATCCTAAATAATATTTTGAATATTTCTTGGTGTTGATGTGGGAAGAAGTACCAAAGGTAAGGAGAAAGAGGCAAGGAGAGGGCATGGAGAGATCACTGACTAAACTCACTTATGGAAATCACTGATGGGAAAAGATAGGAAGTTACTTTGGCAGATAATTCATATGTATACCACTATCTCCAAATTAATAAATAAACAGCCCCTTTACTCTCTAACAGTTTCTTCTTTCCATCTTCGTTTTTCTTGATATTTTTCTGCTCTTGGCACTTTTAATCATAAATAAGAGAAGGAGAAAATATGGAAATCTTCCAATGGCAAGGAAACTAACATTGTATATAATCATTAATAGCATACATAAGAAAAATAATATCACCTTTTGAGTTCTCAAAATATGCCAAGCACTAAACTTGATGTTTGTTATCATAGTCAATCTTCACAAACAATTCTTTGAACTAGTATTACCATTCACATTTTATCAAGGAAGTTATTTTCAGAGTCTCACAAGTAGTAATTGGAGGGATCAGAATCCTACTACAGTATCCCTTCCTTTTCACTCTGTCTAAAATCCTTGTCTCCTGACTCATAGGTTCTACTTTGGATGTCTGGGAGAGATGAATTCCATGTAATGATCATTATTTGTTTGTTTTTTTTTTTTTGGCTGTACCACACGGCATGCAGGATCCTAGTTCCCCAACCAGGGATAGAACCAGTGCCCCATGCAGTGGAAGCTCAGAGTCCCTGATCATTAATTCTTGATCTGGGTTTTAAGAAATTTGAAATGACAACTCCTAGGGTGAATTGCCCCAGTATGGATGTGAAAGAATCCCCTGTGTCAAAGTGGTGGACATCATTTTTGCCTGTCTGTGGTTTAGGCTTTTGCATCATTTTTGGCTGTCTGTGGTTTAGTTAGGCTAAATAACTCTCTATGCACTTCACACCACCTTATTTGCTCTCTGAACTCAAGACTTCATTGGGAAAGATGGAAGGACACAAGCATCTTTGTCTCTGACTTAGACATTTCATTCAGCCTTTTTCATACTTTACCTCATATATTTCACTATACAAAGAGCACTGAATCTGCAAATAATGCGTTTCTGGGTTTATTTACCAACTTTTGTTTTATTCTCATTTTTATATTTTAAGGCATAATACACAGAAAATAGATCATATGACCAACAGTAATGTAGAATTTGTCTCCTAGTAGGACAGTATCTCTTACACCAGGGATGTATGTTTAACATATTTAACAAATATATGGAAAAAAACACAAACTACTCAGAACAGATATGAGAGCAGGATCCTGGATACCTTTTGTTGTGCCAGAAATTCCCCCTGGATTTAGGCAAGGTCCTCAGAATCTCTAGGAAGGAATCACAGTGAGCATATTGCATAAGTGGCCCTCAGGGACTGGAGGCAAGAGCTTTTCACCAACCAGTAGAAAATCATTTCAATAGTTAACAGCTGACATAGGAGGAGATCGGCCCTGCCTTAGAACTACAAATTCCCCATGCATTTATGTGGATGATTCCCTCTAAATATCCCATATAAATGTTACATTTTGCAATCTTAAGGATAGAAAAAGATAGAGAGACTTTTTAACTAATTGAGTTGGTACCAGTCAAACCCTTTTTGTGATTGCATATTGAAAATGTGTTTTCTCCACTTCATCAAGTCAGCGTGATAGTAAATACAGGTGTGGAAAACAAATGGTTGACATAAAATAAAGAGAAATACATGTGAATAGAATTTCAGGTGTGGGCTGCATAGAAAGACTCTAGTTTGCGTTACTCTGAGGACACTGGGAGTAATTCCTTCAAGTTTAGAAACCTCAACTAACAGTCATCTCACTGCACAGTTGTGTCAGGAAATTCTACTTTTCTGTATGTGTGTGTTTGTTTTATCTACTTTACTGAAATTATTCAGATTTTTCTATATATATTCGGTAAAGATCTAAGATATGTTTACTATTAAATGAGTCAGAACAAAAGTATTCTGGTTGAGGATAACTATAGGATAACTGCCTATAATTAAATTTAAATGTATGTTATGCAAGAGATTTAAGATAATTTTGGTTACTCTGTTCATTTTACATGGTTTCATTCTCAACATTGTGAATTAAACAGCTGTATAGTATTCTCTTAAGGAGAATTAACTATAATAGTTCTGTGGCTCTGATGAAGTGTAAAATGTGGAGACAATAACACTTCATATGAGAAAAATAGAATACATAAAAAGTAAAAGAAACCAAAATCTAACTTAATTACTTAAACAAAAACAAATGAAGTTTCTAGGGAAGGGATAAAACTATATATGATCATTTATTAAGCCTCAAAAGTGATATGTGCAGAAAAGCTCCAGTTCTACTCTGAAATAGCAAAGGATGAATGTCAGTAGGTATAAAATTACCGTTTAAAACAAAATCTAATATTACTTTGTGTTCCTGAAACTGTTCAAATTAGTATGATTTGGATGCTGCAGTTAAACAGTTACAGTACTGACCCTACAAGTTTTCCAATAATTTACTGCATCTTAAAAATGCTGAAAAGCTATTTCCTATAATCATTTTTTAATTTATGCCTTTGGAAACTATGAAATTATTTATGAGGTGGCTGCAATAGAATGAAATTATTTAATTAAGCCTTTTTAACTGCTTAGAGTTGATCCTATAGTTAGAAAGTAGTAGGGTACAATTAATAATTAAATCAACTCTATTTTTCCTGTTTGTGGGTCCCTAAACTATGAAAACTTTTGAAGATATAATGTAGTTAAAGCTTTACACACCAACGTTTTTTGGGGAAATCAAGGAAATATACATCAAGCACTTGGGGGATTTCATTTAGTTGACTATTTTCAGACTCCTGCTATATGAATTCCAGGTTGGTTTTATATCAGCAGTACTGATTATATCAATGGCATCAAATTATCCTTGACATGATGAAATATCAATGTATTAACAAGTTTAAGACAGAAAATTTTAAATGAGCCTTAGGTTGAAAAAATATAAAGGATAGTACATCCTATGATGTGTTCTATGAATTACCAGTTAATAAAATTTTTCAGAAAGGTGTTTTTTATAACTTTAATGATTAAATTTCCTCAGTAATTAAAATGTTGAACATTGATGATGGAAAGACCTTAGTAACATTATTTTAAGACATTTTTCTTATTGAAATAGAAACTAATTAATATTTCTAATTTTAATTATATTTGGCTTTAAAAATGTGTCATTTGGGAAGTTCTCTAGGGATGTAGATAAGCATAAAAATATTAATTTCTATAAACACAATTCAATTGTACATAAATTTTTATTCATTCTATGAGATCTCTAAATTGTATAACTTTATTTCTCACCACTATATACCCAGGACTTAAAACACTTCCTCATACATGTGTGTGCCCCAAAATACTTCTTGAATAAATTAATAAATAAAAAGACAATAAAATATTACTAATTTTCCTCATCTATGAACATATACCCTAAATTTGGAAGCATCTGAAAAAATTTTATGACTCACAAAATGTTTACATTTACCCTTCTATTGTACAGTGCATTTTATCAATCCTCATAAAACAAAAATCAAAGGTTATCATGCAAGTTATGTAACTTTGAGTTTGAATATCCAAACATTGTTTCTATTATAAGGTCTCTAACATGTTTCCTTCTTATATGCAGAATAAATGTTATTAAGTACTATGTTAAAAATTAGCTATACCTGTCTAAATGGGAAATAAAATGGAATAGAAAGACATTAATGTCCATTTCTAATATTATTGTAGAATAGATGTCCTGAAAACTAACTCAAACCTAGTAAATTTTTTCTAAATAATAACTACATATTTTTCAAAAAGGCCCAGGGTCAAAAGGTGATAAGGAAAATTTACTAGGATCTGGGTAGAAAAATTAAAACATCTCCTTCGATAATCTGTAACCAAAGTTGGCCCTTTGTGACTATAGGTTTGAACTCACATTACCTGCAGGTCCCAGGACATTCAAAGTTAGGAAATTAACACACATCCTTGGTTGATAGGACCAAAAAACACCTGGTGGGGCGAAGAGGAAGGGAAGCAAGAGTAAATATTCTAAGAAGGCAAATGTACAATGACTTTATCATTTACCCATCTATCAGTAGTTTCATCATTTAAATAAAGGATGTGGTCCGTTTTTGATGTTCAACTGATGACAGCTTTTAATTTTCACTCCTTCCTCTTTCCATCTGCCCCACATCTGCACAGCCATGTAAGAAAGCCTGGGTGTTCTCTCCTTTAGCACTGGCAAGACGTTCAAACCACATGCCAGATCCCTCACTCCAGCCCCACCTCCTGCCCACAAGAAACCCCAAGCCAATAACATTTTCTTTCCCTTTCTAGCCATTTTCAGACCTGCTTAGGAGCCATTACATTCTCGCCAGAAAGCCTCATTATGTGAGTAATAAACCTTTTCATAACCTTTTGGGGTGTGTGCGTGTGTGTATGTGTGTGCACGCGCACGTGCACACACACATTGATCTCAATATCAAAACCAAATATTGGGTAGGGGTTCACCCTGAAATTACAGACAATGAAAGAAAAAAAACTAAATATGTTTTTCATTGATCCAGCCTTTCTTTTGGGGGAACAAATGACTAATTCAAAACTTACTCTAGTATTATTATTAATATCAGTTCACCAGTTTATAATTTGTAACATTCATCTATTTTCCTTTGAGAAAACTGAATATTTTACATTATCTAGACTTTAAGGACCTTCCTCTTCATGATAATTTAATGACCAAAATTCATTCACTAAATGCCACTGAAGATTTTCCTAGTGTGCTCATGGGAAACAAGTTTGAGACATGAGGCTTACACTCACTGAGATCAGCTAGAAGCTCTCCTATAATTTCTTACCTAGTAGGAGCTTTTATCCTATCATAGATGCTCATGGGCTCTAAAACTCTAAAGGCTATATAGGTAGCCATTAAGAGCAATGGCTTTGAAGTACACCTGGCTCTTTAAGATGCTTTATCATAAGTTGTGTAAACTTGAACCTTTTCTTATCCTTTTGATCTTGAGTTTCATCATCTATAAAATTGAAGTTTAGTTCATATCTTATAAGAATAGTGTACATGTTATTTTTTAAAGTTTCTAAAAAATACTAAAGTTAACATAACAACAACAAAATCGAAACCCAAATTACTCCCTAATTATTTCAGAACAGTCCCCTACATTAATAGCCTGAGAAGAGATATGCCCATTATTGGGTATAAATTCTATTTAACTTTATCTCTCCTGTCCTACACAGACAGGATGCCTAACATTCAATAAAAAGTTATAAGACATATAGAAAAGGTAAAAGAAAACAAAATAATTAGCAGAACCAAAGTCAGAGAAGACTCAGATGCAGGAGCCATCAAAGAGGTATTTAATAATGTCAATGATTAACATGGTAAGGAGCCCAGTGGAAAAGGTAAATAATATGTATGAACAGATGGGGAATTTCAGAAGAGAGAAACTACAAGAAAGAATCAAAAGGAAATGCTAAAAAATACAATATCAGAGACATGAATAACTTTTTTGATATATTTATCAATGAACTTCCTACAGGAAAGAAAAAAATCAATAAACTTGAGAATAGATTAGTAGATACTACCCAAAGTGAAACACAAAGGAACAAAAAGTATGGACAAAAGGATGTCCTAAGAACTGTGAAACAACATCACATGGTCAATATACTGGAATTCCAGAAGGAGTAGAGCAAAAGAAATATTTGACTATAAAATAGCTGTGAGTTTCATGAAAGTAATGAAATAATAAAAGATTAAAAATCCATGAAACACAGAGAAACCGAAGCAGGATACACACACACACACACACACCCCCTAGACCTATCATATTCAAACTGCTGAAAAAAGAAATATAAAGGTAAAATTATTAAAGCAGCCAGAGAAAAAGACATATTCCAGACAGAGGAAAAAAGATAAGAGGCAAAGCAGACTTCTCTTCAGAAACAAGTAAGTCAGAGACGATGAAACAATATCTCTAAAGTACTGAAGGTACCTGTGCTTGGGTTTGGGCTGGGTTGAAGAAGATTTAACTTAGGGGTAAAACTCTATGCCCAGTTTTCAGCTGACCCTACCAGTTACTGCTTCAGAAGGAGTCTTGTCTTTATTTAGAGTCAGAGTGATGTTGCTAACTATTCAGTGGTTCCTAAGCTTGTTGTGGGGCAAGGGGAGTTCTGTGTTTTCCTAGTCCGACCCCAGTCTTATGCAGGACACATGGGCCTTGGTCTCAGTGTCAAGGATTTCTTAATGTTCCTGTTGCTATTTTCGGTAACCAAATTTCACAATTTATCTGTGGTCATTCTCGTGTGGGAGAGTTTCCTCCCTGTAGAAGAA
Source organism: Orcinus orca (assembly GCF_937001465.1). Classification (NCBI taxonomy): domain Eukaryota; kingdom Metazoa; phylum Chordata; class Mammalia; order Artiodactyla; family Delphinidae; genus Orcinus; species Orcinus orca. Next base: position 150,059,411 of record NC_064560.1, read on the forward strand.
GATCTCTGATTGTATTAGATTTGAAATCTGGGCTCAAGAGTGTTTCCAGCCCCACTTGTAGAAATAGTTTTTATAGTCTATTCTTCCCGCAGCAAAAATGAGTCTTACTTGTGTCTTGGGTGTGAGGGTATTTACTGTTCTCAGTAGGGGCTTAAGGCTTTTGAGAAAGGAGCCCAAGTAAGGCGTGGGGCTTCGTGCCTTTCTTAAAGCAGTAGGCATCTCCTCCTGTAACACTGACAGAGGGTGTTCTCTTTAGAATACTTCTTATAATATTTTTGTCTCATGAGTATCCAGTGGAGGCCCAAGGAAACAAGCCTGTGAATGTTTGCAAACTCCTCTTGTGTCTGCATATCCTAGAGATTCTGTACCAACCCCAAAGCCCACTGTTGCCTTTTAGCAATTCATTAACATTTTAGTTGATTTCTTCTTGCCCGTGTTTATGATAGTCATGCAGTGGCAAGTAACCTGCACCCATTAGATGCCATTAACAGCCCCCCGCTCAGGTGTGATGATTAAAAATGCCTCCTGACATTGCCAAATGTCCCCTTAAGGAGAAAATCACTCCTGTTGAAGACCACTGCTCTAGATGAAAAAGTATGAATAAGATGACATTTCTCCTCTCCACTTGTTCGTGGCATATTTGCCCTATAAGTAAACATTCATCAATATGAACCAATGCTTGAACTATTTTGAGAGGAGTCAAGAAGACTTTCTTAATCCAAATCTATGTCTAAAATTTTACTCTTGGTCAATTATTCTTCAGGACCTCATAGCCTATTCTATCTTCAGGAGATCCCTGATACCAAAATCCCTGACAATCACTCAGATATGTCATACTCTAGTTATACCATAACAGTATATGGGAACCAGGATAGAAAGTCATTCAAACAAAAACATACTTTTATTCACTATTTTGACAGGTACTGTTAAATGAGTAATATTTATCAGCCACTGTATTGGGCACTAGGAATACAGTTTTGAAAGTGGAGGCATGGTACCTGCCCTCATTGAGTTTACCATCTATGAGGGAGAGAAGTATGGAAAATACAGTAGAAAGTAATTTCATAATGTTTGTAAATAGAGTTGAATCCTTTGCATACATTTAAATAGTTCAAGCAATTACATACTCTCTTGAATGCAGGGAGTAGAAAGTCTAGATTGAAGCTGAGGTGGGATGTGTGAAACTGATCTTGCCTTAGTTTCATTTTCTTAAGGCCTTTAGTAGCATGGCATTTTGTCATGTAGAGTGCAATTCTAGTGCCTAAAAATACATATTTTCATTTACATGGCACTGAAGTACAAGACAATTTCTTCATAGAAGGTGTATTAGAAGAAACAGTAGTCTGTTCCAATCTTGAAGGAATCTTGGTTTGCTTGGGCTTATTAAGACATGAAATATTTACCTCCAATGTCATACCTTTTGAAGGGATTTCAAAGCATAAGTCTCCTCTTAAAAGCTGACTCTGTAAACCCCACAGAATGTGTATCATTATTTTATCAGTAATATAAAGAAAAGTATAGTGTTTCACAAAATAATATAAGGAGACATAATACAATCAAGGGGCTGTTAAGTGTTATAAAAGATGAAGGTTTCCTAAAGAAATGATACTTAGGTGGAAACTTGCTTCATAAGTAGGACTAAGTCAGGCAGAATAAGGTGTGGTTAGATGTGGAGAAGGAAGCAGGGAATTGGGAGGACAAAACAGCATAGCACAAAGGAAGTTTCTGAGAGTGGAAAGGAAGGAACATGTATGTTGGAGAAGCAGAGAAAAATGCAGTTCTGTGTGGCAGAAATACAATAGGAAGAGGACAGTGACTGGAGATAGATGTTAGTGTCGATTATATAGGGCTTTGAATACCTTATTAATAATTTTGAATTTCACTTTAGGAGCAGTTAGAAGCATTAAGAAATTTTATCAAGGCATTTCTCAGTTCAGAATTATATTTGCTGTTAATCTAATGAGAGGTGATGTTGACTTAGAGGAAGGTGGCATAAGAAGACATCACGAGAAATTGTAAATTGACAGAATGTGAGTTTATGTTATGGGCTACATGTTTGTGTACCACTCGCCCCCAAATTAATGTGTTGAAATCATAAACGCCATTTGGATGGTATTTGGAAATGGGGCCTTTGGGAGGTCATTTGGTCAGGAGGGTGGAGCCTTATGATAGGCTTAGCACGCTTATAAGAAGAGATATGAGAGAGAGCTTGCTTCTTCTCTCCTTTCTGCCATGTAAGCATATAAGGAGAAAATGTCCATCTGCAAACCAGGAAGAGAACTCTCACCAGACAAAAATGCCCTGGTGCCTTGACCTTGGCCTCCCAACCTCCATGACTGTGAGAAGGAGAAAAAAAAGTTTGTTTTTTAAGCCATATCATATTCTATAATATGTAACACTGAAAAAAAATTCAGTTATTGGATAACAAGAGTTCAGTTTGGGGACATAAAAAAATTGAGATGCCAATGTGACATTCAAGTGAAAATGTCAAAAAGCAAGTGTATATATAAATCTGGGGTTTAGAGGAGATGTCTGGCCTGGTGATAATAATTAGGGAATTGTCAAGTTACAGAACTTTTTAAAAGCTATGGAAAATGGATTTAATCATCTATAAAAACATATAACAAGAGAATAGAAGATGACCTGTGACTGAGCCCTGAGGAACACCAATGCCATTAGAGAAGGCATCCGTACAAGTTTTTACCAGTTTACACAAGTTGGAGCTCCATGTGTGTATGACACATCCAAATTCCAACTGAATAAATACCTTGAATTTCATCTTATAAATGCCAGGCAATGCGTTGCAGCAGTCTATGAGTCATTATAAAAGAGACCAACTTAGATTTTCTAGTAGAGAAAGTAGGACCCTGCACTTTGAAGGGAAGAAGAGTCATTGCAAGGCTGGAAGGTAATACTAATGCCAAGTTTGAGACCTTACAGTACGGAGTGCTGACAATCAAAAATTGAAAGTACAATACAATGTGCGTATTACTTATGAGAGTGTCACATTCTCTTTTTTAAATTTAACTTCTGAAAATAGGAAAAATTAAGGCAGTTTAATTTTTTCATGTTGCCATATGTCTAAAACCTTAAATTCAAATTTTATATTTCCTATAGTCATCAATATTTCTATACACATAGTTGTGTTTCCACTAGTGTTCCCTACTCTCCAGGAATCTCCAAGAAATGCATAAATTATTTAAAAATTCTATGAATTCAGAAAAAGCTTTAAAGTCACTAGAAAAATGACAAATATAGTAAGGATATTTCTGCCAAGTGATTTGGCCTTGATTTCTATGAAAGCATATGCAAATACACAGACTACAGATAGAGAAGAATATTTTAGGCCAAACCATTTCTGAACTAGAATCAATTCCATTATTCTAAAGCTTATTGTGCAATTTATGGATTATCTAGCCCTGTCCCATTTATTTTTTCTTTATGATCCTTGGATTTTGCCAATTTTTCTGCTTCTTATAATTCTTCCAGAGGGTGATCCAGGGAAAAGAAAAAATAAAAGAGAAAGAAATCTGAATGAAAACATGGCTATTTGTGGAGCGCTATCTCACTTGGGAAAAAATGTTTAGGAGGGTAGAATGGTGACTATATTTGCCAAATTAAATTGTGAGATTATATGTGGATTTAAAGTGCATATGTCCCTAATTATTTTAGAAAAGATTTTTTAGCTGTTTGCTGAGCTCCTTTTACATTTTAATCTTTCTTTAACATTGTTTTCCTAAATACAAACTTATAAGAAGCTTAAAAATCAAAAGAAATGTAATTACAGTTCCCCTGAGTAAAGCAAGAGATGGATCCTGAAGCTACACTCCTTTGAATAACTTCCTACGTACACACACAAAAGCATACACAAATGCGTACACATTCACAGACGTACTCATTCACACACGTACATACACACTCCTTCATACATGCATATACAATCATGTTACCCGAAAACTGGGTTCGCCTTTTGGTGGGTGTCAAGCCAAAAAACACAACCAAGCCAAAGATTGGAGAAGGAAGGATTTATTACTTGCAGCAAGTAAGGAGAACACCAGGGATCTTTCCCAAAGCAGAGTCTCCCTGAACAGCAAAATTGGGGAAATTTTAAGCTAAGGGTACATGCATATTCATGAAGGGGTTTGGGCAGTGTATGCATATTCATGAAGGGGCTTAGGTGGTCTACAGAGTCCAAGCTTTAGCTGATTGAAATCAGGAGGGTCAGGAAAGTCAATATCATCACCCCTTAGGTTCCAGTTGGTCTGGTGGTTGAGTGCTTCAGGCTAATCTTTACCATTGAAAGAGAACTTGGAGTCTTTACAGCTGATGTATTATCTTTGCTATTGTTACTTCTCTTGCCTGATAACAGTCCGTTGTTCCTACATTCTTCTGTTCCCTTAAGATCATTGATTACTGAGAATTGTTCAAGGGCAAGCATTGTGGCCAGGCTTAGATCACAAAATGGCTTAGGCCAAAAATGGCTTCTCTTATGTCAAGAAAGTCATTCCTGGGTCTCTTTCTCCTGGGACCCCTTATCCTATCTGCTTACAATCATACATAGACATGTACACATACACACACCAGCCCCAAGAAAGCCCTTTGCCTATCTCTGCAGAACTCTAGGACTGGATGCAGTTTGAAAATAACTGCTGCAAATCACAAGAATAATGTCATGAAAGAAAAATTCTTTAATTTTATGGATTGGAGCAAATTACATGGTATGAACATACACAAAAAGAATGAGTGTCATAATCACCTAAGGTAGAGGATAAAAGTAGGATGTAATGCTTACAGAAATGTCTATTTATATTTGTTACACAAATAAATGGACAGAAAGGGCAGTTACTGTTTACACAAATAACTAGTATTAGCATTTCATTATACAATTTGATTGCACTTATTTAGATATCTACAAGAAATTGAGAAATGGCCAAAGGCAGAAATGTTCCACTTTTCCAAAGAACCCAGGATCATTAACATATCCAGACTCAGACATTCCGAGTTATCAGTAGCAGATAGACTTGACAACAAGGTCATGAAGAAACACTCTTGCTACTTCTCACTCCTAAGTCTAAGAATACACTTTGGTGGAATAGCAGTGTGACTTAAATTAAGACTTGGCACTTTTATCAAATTTATCACTCTCTGTGGGGACAGAGTACTTTATTTAACTATGCTGAGGCAGATTTTCAAGCACTAACTCGAACTTGGAATGGCTGATAAACTTTCTATATCAGTCAGTATGGTTTGGCTGCAAGTAAGAAAATACCCAAGTCAAAGTAACTGTTAAAAAAATAAGGATATAATGAAAAATCTAGGATGTGAGAGTTTTGATGTTTATCCTGAAGATAAGTATGTAACTCCACTCTTTTTAGTCTTTCAATTCACCTCCACCTTCAGCCCTAATGGTTGCTCAAATCAGAAGTGATATGGTTCCACATCCCTAGAAAGTAATCAGTCATTATGAAAAAAGGAATACAGGGGTCTAACACCTATAGTAGGAGTCTAACACTGTTCGAACTGTCCTCGTCTTGTGACCTCTGTACTCAGCCTTCAGAAGTAGGCATTAGAACCTTTCTTGATATAAATTTCCAGAATAAGCCTGGTTTTTGCTGCATTTCCACCCCACCCCAATTCCCCAGAGCTGTTTTAATTTATCTTTCTGTGGCTTGCTAAGCTATTGTAAATTTTCCATCCTCTTTGTAATTTCCAGAATGCTATTATTTCTCCTTTTGCAGGTCTCTTATTGGTTTAAACCCTTTCTTTATTTTGTATTACCATTTTTTGTGGGGGGGTATGGGGTTTTGAGAAGGAGGAGGGAAAAAATGTATGGGATCAATATGTTAGATTTAACTGCAGGTAAAAGTTATTTTGTATTATATTGTTCAAAATGACACAGAAATTTATAGATATAATGCCTGTAACATTAAAAAAAACAGCAAATAAATGCTAATATTATTCTAACTTGCTTAGACTATACTGCTATCAACTTTGACAGTAGTGCTTCTGACATCTGTTGAAAACAAGCAGTGATTTATGTTAGGCTACTGAGGTAAAATAAGTTATTGTTCATTAACTGGCAAAACTATAAGATAAGACAGGCTGACAAAACAGTTTTGTCCTGATAAATTGTTGTGTACTTATTTACAAGGCTGGGATAAATAATCCTATTTCTTCAAGGTGCAAACAACAGATAGCAGGAGACCATTAGATGTTAAGCCAGCAAAGGACCATGGCAGCAGTACAGCAACCTCAGGGCTTATTGCTTGAGAATCATTAACTTATGTGTTCTAGTGTGGGGCTCATTTCTAAGAAGAGTCAAAAGTCTATTTCCAATAATTTTCAATGATAATATAGTCATTGTTGAAAATAACAGGGCTAGTTGTCTTTGTGCTATTATTTCAGGGATAAAAGCCCTACATTCAATAAATTAACATATTTTTCTCTGAATTATAACATGAAGCAAGAGTGGCAATCATTTTGAGAAGACATTTGTTCAGTCATCACTATTTTTTATTGGTTGACCCTAATCTTATAACGGATTATTTTAGATGGTAAATGTGTCATTAGTTGTAAAGCTCAATTTTTTTTAGAATTTTTAGTTAAGTAACTCTTTCTGCCATATTCAGAAAGGAGTACTTGTATGTGATAAAACATTAAAATATTTAAATACAAGAATACTGTAATTGTGATTGAGTGTGCTTAGTGATCCCCATGTATGTTAATAAACTGTGACAGAGCAATATGGGAACTTGAACTTTACCATTAATTAGCAAATGAATATAGAATCTATTGCAGATTCAATTAAAAGGAAATTTTACTCAAAATTGGATGTAAAAAATGTCCTTAATTTAATTTCATTCTGTAAAATAGTTCAGTCATTCTGAACATGTTATTGATGAACACATTTTAGATAAAAATACAATTTCCATTTTATTTCTCAATCCTTTGATGCAAAAAAGAAACATCTGGGTGAATATGGAACACAGAGCATTGGATGTTGTACCCACTGAGTTTCATATTGAGATATATGGGCTGTGTCTTGGTTCTGTTGGAGGGCTGAACTCTATTCTAGTGTTCTCCTCCATGATTAATTCTTCACACTATGTTCTACATAGCCTACTTTTTCTCCACAATTTCCAAGTGTCCCCTGATAAGTCCCATTCTAGTTGTGTAGCCATTCTTTGTTCTTTTAGCAGTTGGTGTCTGCTTCTGTCCTAAACACAGTAAATTCAAGTTGTTTCAAAGTACAACCAATAACATGCCCTAAAATAATGATTGAAGATGTCCAACTGTGACTGCTTAATTTAGATACTTTTCATATAAAGTGAACTTGCTTTTTCTATAAGGCAATATTATTTAATGCCTTGATGCTTTCAAAATCCCAACTGTAGATTAATGCTAAAAGAGACAAAACAATATTAGAAGCAAGCTGTTATTATGTAATTTAGATAATTTTGATAGACTAGAAATACTTACCTACTTCTGGCTCTATTAATAATCCATTTTGTGACCCTAGAAAATTACTTCATGAATCCGGATCTTGAATTATCCCCTATAAAATCACCAAAAAAAAATTTTAAAAAGGAATCATATGAAGTTTTGTTAGTTTTTGCCTGATAAAATCACAGAGAAAAAAAAATAGTTGAGCTTTTATCAGGTTTATTAGATATCTAATCAGATTTTATTTACTTGCCAGTTCTAGATAAATGTTATTTTAAATTATGAATTTATATTAATCCTACGGAATGTGCATGATTGGTTGTTAAAAAAACATGAATACACAAGGAAAATAAGAAGGAAATTCTAGAGACACATAAAAGAGTGTACTCTCACAATCTAACAAATCCTTAGCTAAAATGGCTCAGACTCCTCACATTCATAAAATGTGAATGATTTGCTCTCTCATTCATTTCAAAACTTTTTCCTTTGAATAGACAACTAATTTTATTCTTCAATGTATATTCACCATTAAATCCTTCCATCAGTTTAAATATGTATATGAGTATAACAAGGAGTTTTAGTGCTGAAAAATCATTTTGGGTGAGAGCAAGGTGAAATCTGTTCATTACTAATGATTTATCCAAACTGTTTATGTTTAATCTTCCAAGAATAGATCAACTTTTCAGCATGACATAAATCTGCAGGAAGAATTATGGTACTTCACTTTGCTTACTGATTTTTAAAAGGAAAAGAATCCTTATAAATCAAGTGGCTAGGTTATAAAAATTTTGGTAGAGCAAAGTGTGCTTTTAAATTCTGATTTGCTACACAAATTTAAAACACACCTCTCTCTCAAGCTCTGATTATTACGTTTCACATGCTCCTTTTCCAAAATATATTCCCCAATCCTGTTGGTAGTGAGGTTGAAGAGACCCAGATATGCTCTATTAACTTAATGATTATGTATTGACCTGCTATTATATTCAAAGTGTTGGAATTGACTAAGGAACGGAGGTAGAGAGGAAACCAAATTTAGTACGACATTATCATTGGCCTCTATTTTCATATGGTGGAAGAAATAGGATTTTTTAAATTTATGATTTTATTAAATTTAGTATAAAAAGAAACATCTATAAGTGCTTTTTATGCATAAAAATACTCCTTTGCTAGTAAAAAAAACCCCTCAATTTTGCACTTATGAGTTTATACACATGCAGATAATATTTCTGGAAAAATACACCCTAAACTATTTACAATGTTTGCCAGTAAGCTGAAGAAAGACCTACTTTTTATTAGCTTTCGACTTTGTTCCATTTGACTGTATTTTGTTTTGGAATGTATTACTTTCTTTTTTAAAAAAATAAATTTATTTATTTTTTTACTTTTGGCTGCATGGGTCTCTGTTGCTACACGCAGGCTTCCTCTAGTTGCGGTGAGCGGGGGCTACTGTTCGTTGCGGTGTGTTGGCTTCTCACTGTGGTGGCTTCTCTTGTTGTGGAGCATGGGCTCTAGGCACACGGGCTTCAGCAGTTGTAGCACGTGGGCTCATTATTTGTGGCTCACAGGCTCTAGAGCAGAGGCTCAGTAGTTGTGGCGCACAGGCTTAGTTGCTCCGTGGCATGTGGGATCTTCCCGGACCAGGGATGGAATCTGTGTTCCCTGCATTGACAGGCGGATTCTTAACCACTGTGCCACCAGGGAAGTCCCTGTATTACTTTCTAACTCCACTTTATTTGGGTATAATTTACTTACAGTAAAACACAATCAAGTAAAATGTGTGGATAGAGCTGAATTTTGACAAATAACATGCAACCTTGTAAACACAACCTCATTCCTCAGTCGAGCAACTGCTGATCTTACTTCCATCACTATAGACTTTTTTGAGTATTTTAGAACTTCATATATATAGAATAATAGCATATGCACTTTATCGTTATTGTCGTCATTCAGTCTGCATAATAGTTTCTGAGATTCATCCATTTGGTTATATGTATCAGTAGTGTATTCTTTTTTAATCTTAAGTTGTATTCCATTGAATAAATCTACCACAATTGGTTCATTCATTTACCTGTCGATGAATAGTGTGGCTCTTATGAACAAATTTATATGAACACATACAAGTTATTGTGCAGTCATATGTTTTTATTTCTCTTGGTAAAATAACTGGAAGTATGATTGTATGATAAGTGTATTTTAATGTTATAAGGCATTGGAAAACTAGTTTTCAGAATGACCATACTATTTTGCATTTCTATCAGAAATGTATGAGATTTCCATTTCCTCCATGTCTTCACCAACCCTTGGTATTGTCACTCTTTCTTTTTTTTTTGGCTGTTTATTTATTTTTTTAATTTTCTTTAATTTATTTTGTATTTTTTTACATCTTTATTGGAGTATAATTGCTTTACAATGGTGTGTTAGTTTCTGCTTTATAACAAAGTGAATCAGTTATACATATACATATGTCCCCATATCTCTTCCCGCTTGCGTCTCCCTCCCTCCCACCCTCCCTATCCCACCCCTCCAGGTGGTCACAAAGCACCGAGCTGATCTCCCTGTGCTATGCGGCTGCTTCCCACTAGCTGTCTACCTTACGTTTGGTAGTGTATATATGTCCATGCCTCTCTCTCGCTTTGTCACAGCTTACCCTTCCCCCTCCCCATATCCTCAAGTCCATTTTAATGTTAGCTTTTCAAGTGGGTGTGTAGTAATATATATTATGATGTTTTATTTTGTATTTTCCTGATGACTAAAGTCTTAAACATTCTTTTTGGCCCATTTTTGACTTCTAATTATTCTATTATGAGAGGTTTTTATATGTTTTGATAATAAGCTCTTCACATTGTTAGGTAGTGTAGTTATATTCTGCCATTATTTGGCTTGCTTTTTCATTTTTCAGTGTTGCTTTTTTTTTTTTTTTGCGGTATGTGGGCCTCTCTCTGTTGTGGCCTCTCCCGTTGCGGAGCACAGGCTCCGGACGCGCAGGCTCAGCGGCCATGGCTCACGGGCCCAGCCGCTCTGCGGCATGTGGGATCTTCCTGGACCGGGGCATGAACCCATGTCCCCTGCATCGGCAGGCGGACTCTCAACCTTTGCGCCACCAAGGAAGCCCATCAGTGTTGCTTTTTGAAGAGGATTTTTTAATGAAGTCCAGTTTATTGCTTTTTTTTCTTCTTTAGAGTGTTTGCTTCTTTTTTTTTTTTTGGTCCTAAGAAAACTTTGCTTACACCCACTTCATGGTGACCATAATTTCATTGTAAAACTATGTTTTCCTCTAGAATTTCATAGTTTTGGGGTTTTTATTTAGGTCTGTGATCCATTCTAGGTTTATTTTACATATTTTATTTGGTAGTGACTGAAGTTCATTCCTTTTTCTATAGACATACCCAGTTGTTCTAACAAAATATATGGAAAACACAGTCTTCCCAAATTATCACGGCACATTTGTTAAATTAATTGATCACTCACATGTGTGTCTTTTCTTGGATTCTGTTGTTATATTGATTTTTATGTCTAGGCTTATGCTGATAAGAGATGCTGTTTAATTCTGTATCATTACAGTATGTCTTCAAATAAAATAGTATAAGCTCTCCAACTTAAATTGGACTCCTACTACACACCTACATAAAAATTGCTTCGAAATGGATCATAGATTTTGATTTACAAACTAAAACTATAAAACTCTTAGAAGAAAACATAAATAAATCTTTATGAGCTTAAGAAAGGCAAATGATTTTTTTAGATATGATGCCAAAAACAAAAGAAATTTTTTAAAAGATTTTAAAAAGCTAAGTTGAACTTCATCAAAATTGAATAATTTTGTGCTTCAAAAGACACTGCAGCAATAAAATGAAATGAAACCTACAGATTAGAAGAAAATAGTTGCAAATAATATTTGTTAAAGAACTTGTATTTAGAATATAAAAAGAACTATTATAATGCAACAAAAAATAAATAAATAAGAAATAGAGCCACACAAATGTTGTCAACTAATAGTTGACAAAAGAGCAAAGGCAATCCAATGGAAAAAATGGTCCTAAAAATCTGGACACTCATATAACCGAAAAGTGTCTAGAACTGACATTATACCATTCATAAAAATGAATTCAATGAATTATAGAACCAAATGTAAACTATAAAATTATAAAGCTTCTAGAAGATAATATAGAACAAAATATAGGTAATTGGAGTTTGACAATGAGTTTTTAGACATAGCCCCAAAGCATAATCCATGAAAAAAAAATTGATATGTTGGACTTCATTAAAATTAAAAATGTCTGCTCTTCAAAGGAACCTTTTACAACAATGAAAAGATAGGCCATGGACTGAAAAAAAAATTTGCAAAATATAAATCTGATAAAGGACTTGTATCTAAAATATACAAAGAATTCTTAGAACTCAATGATAAGAAAATGACCAAGCCAGTTAAAAATAGGTCAGAAGATCTGAACAGATACCTCACCAAAGAAGATATACAGATATATGGCAAATAAGCATATGAAAACATGCTCAATATTATATGTTATTAGGAAATTGCAAATTAAAACAATGAGGTATCATTACACACCTATTAGAATGGCTAAAATCAAAACTACTTATAATGCCAAATGGGGGCATGGATATGGAGAAATAGGAACTCATTTATGCAGGTGGTAATACAAAATAATACAACCGCTTTGGAGGACAGTTTGCCAGTTTATTACAAAGCTGAAAATAGTCTTACTGTGCAATCCAGCAATCATTCTCCTAAGTATTTAATCAAATGAATTTAAAAATTAGGCCTATACAAAAATCTGCACATGAATGTTTATAGTAGCTGTACTTGTAATTGCCAAAATTTGGAAGCAACCAAGGTGTCCTTCAATAGATGAATGGATAAACAAATGTGGTGCATCCATACAACGGAGTATTATTCATCAATAAAAAGATATGAGCTATCAAGACAGTAAAAGACATGGAGAAACCTTAAATACATATTGATAAGTGAAAGAAGCAAGTTAAAAACGCTACATACCATAAAATTCCTACTATATACACAACTTAGGGGACGATTATTTTGTCTATGACTTCCTAAATGACATGCATGTGGGAAGAGAGGCATTGGACCAGGCGAGTCTCTGAGAGAAAGGCTTTGGTGTAGCAGGAGTACAGCAGTAAAACTGGAAAGAGAGGAGGGGACAGTGAACAGTGTCCTACCTCGGATGGAGAAAGTGCAGGTAGAAAGGAGAGATCCCTTCTCTGAGGCCTATTAATGGGCATTCAAGAAATTTGTCAGATAATCCTCAAAAGGAAGTATCCAAGGCTAACCATGTTTTCACTGGAAACATACATTAGAGATGCAGGTGGAGTCCTCTAAATGTAACCCTTGAACTAGAACCTCCTTAATAGAAAGAGTAAGCTTTTGGGGGGGAAGTTTATGAAGGCACATGTGTTTTAAGTTGTCCACCCCACCCCCACTGAAATACCTAGCATAATCTCACTTAACATCACTCCCTTGAGAGTTGCTTACAGAGACCTTTGAAAATGAAAAGTCAAAACTGGAAAATGCCTTAAAATGGATATAAAATGGCAAATGAAAATTTCACCCTAAAGATTAGAGAGTTTACCTAAAATTTGCAGCCTATATTTCTAAACCTAAACCTTACAGAATTATCAAATGTCTAAAATTAAAATAATATTATAATTGTCAAATTTCTTCCCATTCAAAAGTGGATGTAAAAAGATGTTTTGTATACCTGTTTCTCATTTGTATAGATTTCAAATTCCATACCAATACAAAGCTCTCATAGATAGAATTTCTAGTTTTAACTGAATCCTATCCTGTTCTTCTAAAATCCTCAAACTCAATTCTGCAGCCAGTTACAAGCAAAATGTCTTACCAGTGTAAAACTTTTAAGTGCTTTCAACTCCAGGTTTAAGACTCCAGGCCTCTAGTTTTATGTCTGTAATTCATGCCAAATGTCAGAATCATTGTAGTAAGAAACAGTGAGACATAGTGCCACTGTTATATGTCATATCTGTAGAGTATCAAAAATATCTTCAATATCAATGTTAAAGCTATAATTATAGAGGCAGATGGTGACATGTTATAGTCAATACTTTAACCTGAAGAGGCCACCATCATTTAGACTTTACTCACTGGTTAAGAAAATTGCTCCATTTCATAGCTTAAAGTCAAAATGGATTTGCAATCTTTTTGTAAGTTCTAAGCCTTTCTGTTCAAAATCGTTGACTAAGCCTTATTTTCATGATGAGTTCAGCATGAAATCAGAAGCAAGAGTAATTTCATACTCTCAATGACTTTTTAAAAAATACTTTAACAGGAATTATTGCTTTTTAAATCACCCTATACTTTTATATTAAAATTTATTAATCTCAAACATTAGTACTTAAGCTGTTTTTTAGTTTTCTAATATAATAAGGTCTAATTGCTTAATTTAATTAAGCAAACATAGCATTTATTTGGCATGCTGCATTTTCTCCAAAGGAACTACTGATTTTCAATCTTGTTCTGGATAAAGAAGGTGTGGCACATATATACAATGGAATATTACTCAGCCATGAAAAGAAACAAAATTGAGTGTTTGTAGTGAGGTGGATGGACCTAGAGTCTGTAATACAGAGTGAAGTAAGCCAAAAAGAGAAAAACAAATACTGTATGCTAACGCATATATATGGAATCTAAGAAAAAAAAAAAGGTCATGAAGAACATAGGGGTAAGATGGGAATAAAGACATAGACCTACTAGAGAATGGACTTGAGGATATGGGGAGGGGGAAGGGTAAGCTGTGACAAAGTGAGAGAGTGGCATGGACATATATACACTACCAAACGTAAAATAGATAGCTAGTGGGAAACAGCTGCATAGTACAGGGAGATCAGCTCAGTGCTTTGTGACCACATAGAGGTGTGGGATAGGAAGGGTGGGACGGAGGGAGGGAGATGCAAGAGGGAAGAGATATGGGGACATATGTATATGTATACCTGTTTCACTTTGTTATAGAGCAGAAACTAACACACCATTGTAAAGCAATTATATTCCAATAAAGATGTTAAAAAAAAAAAAAAAAAAAAAAACTAGTGAAAATTTGAAATGACCCCTCTGGAGATTTGAAAAGGGAGGTCAATTAGGAATTTAAAAAAATATTTAAAATTAGAGAATGGATTAGAAAAGGTAGAACTCCTGTATTTATTGTAGCAGAGCCAATAAGTAAGTCTATGGGATTTTTTTTCCCTTCAAAGTGATGCTCAGTGTCACAATAACATGGTAAAAACAAGAGTATATTTACAAGGGACATTTATGAAGATGGATAAATAGCACTTGATCCATTAGAGTAAGCATCAGGGCTAAGATGGCTCCAGGGTTTCTGGCTTAGAAAATTAGTGAATAGTAATGCTCTTCCTTAGCATAGAAAGTTCAAGACAAGATGAAAATGTGGTAAGGTGGAGAAGATAGTGAATTCACCTTCAGTCCCTTAAGGTCAAGTTACTTGAGAGACATCCAGGTGGAAAGTCTATCAAATGCAGGCATTCAAGATCAAAATAAAATTTATTCAGTTTTGACTTCTAATTGTTGAGTAAACTGGGCCTTGGCAAAGAACCTTGGTTTCCTTAGGAATCAAATGCTTCATCCTAGACAAGGAAGAATAAAAGGAAATTGTTCTACAGTAGAGTTATGACACATCCTCAAGAGAATGATGTTGACAGTTCTATAATCATACAGTCTGAAGCAGTTCCCAGAAGACTATTAAATATACAGAGCCTGACAGAGAATCCTAATACTATGTTTCCTGTCTAATGCCCGTAAAAACGTGATATATGGGACTATCTCCTTCAACTCTGCTCAACTATGGAGATTATTAACACTTACTTTACATATTTTTATTTTTGTAATTGTAATGATGAACACACATTGAGGTATGTCTTCCTATTGGCCAACTCAGTTATTCCTCATTTCTTTTTAACATTTATCTTCTATATGAATATGTTGCCACCTATATAATCATGTAGAGAAAAGGTTTATAACGTTAACAGAAATTACACTAATATTTATTATAATACTGATAATGCAAATATATTCAAATTTATATATTTTAGGCTTTGGGGTTCTTAATTTTACTTAAAAGTATTAGAAAATAATACAACTATCTGTAATGCCACTCTTTCATAGAAAGATGTAAAGTAAAAAGTGAAAATCTAGCTCTCCAGAAGTGACCACAACTAACAATTCTTGTAATTGTTTTAGTTCTCCCAAACATGCTCAATAGGGTGAAGGAAAATGATCTCGGGTAGAATAATGGAGGTATAAGAAATAAAAAGGAAATGCAAAAAGGGTAAATATGAAAGACTACCAACTGGTTAAAGCTACAGTGTTAACAAATCACTGTGGTGTTTATAATATATCTGGATGTAAAATATATAAAAATAGAGGAAAAGGAGCCAGAGGAGTTAAAAAGTGTTAAATATTGCTTCAAATTTTTTGCATTGTACTGGACCTGGTCTAATATAAGGTATATGATAATAAGTTATGGTTGTCTTTTAAAATATTTTTTAATTCATTTTTATTGAATAGTAGTTGATTTACAATATTATATTAGTTTTAGGTATACACCATAGTGATTCAATATTTTTATAGATTATACTCTATTTAACTTTATTATAAAACAATGACTATATTTCCCTGGTCTATACAATATATCCTTGCTGCTTATCTATTTTTTACATAGTAGTTTGTATCTCTTTTTTTTAATTTTTTAATTTTTTTTTACTGTTTCAATATAGTTTTATTAGCAGTTATTACATCAAAATTCACATTTACAGGATCCAAAGGACTGTCTTAGAAAGTTCTAAAGTATATGTAGTTAGGTTTTAACAGTAAGATAGAACATATTCTCATAGCACACCCCTTAAAAAGTCAAGAATAATACTGAGAATTAAGTACAGTTCTATCAAGAACTAGAAATGAATTCTGTGTGCATAGCGTCACTTAAAACAAAGTTCCTTGTAAGTATAATACATCTATGGATGTGAATTTCAGTGGCAAACACTAACTTCCAAACAACTGACACCAAAGGAATTTCCAATCAAAACACAAGCATGGTGGCTTTCATTCAATGTAGAGCTGTGATAATTCTATAAAGAGACCCTGAGTCCCTAAGTCCTGTAATATGATTTTACCCTGTGACACTAATGCAAAACACATCAACTCTAATGCACAGATTCTGCTGCATCATGATAAAAAGATAGCCCTTATCTATATCAGAAAATGCTGAGTTGTCCAGTGCAGTATAGGCTGGTCATTGCTGATCTACTGAAATTCTACATCCTCCAGACTGAGCAGTATTGTAGGACTCACAAATATTACATTTCATGCCTAATATATGGAACTGGACTGTAGATTTTCCATTGCAATCATTGCAGAGAATATCCACAGTCATGTTCTGATATTCTGATGGCATAGGAGTCTGTGCTACCTCATCATCCAGCTGTCTCCAGTACCTAGTCATATCTAAAGCAGAGTGCATATATAATGGACATCTGTAGCCTTCTTTCAACATTTCTTCATAACACGTTCTGTGTAAAAGATGTCCACATGGCAAGACATGAGCAACAATACAGATGTGTGAATGTCCTGCAAACATATTGGACAATTCTGCCGGGAAACATTTTCAATACACTTGTGCTTTCCTTGGAGATTTATTGTGAGGCATAAGTTACATTTCAGACAGTGAAAAAAATCTTCCTTTGGACCAATCCTACAAATTCCACAGTTTTCACAGTGATACTGTTTCTTGTCTTTGTCAAACAGATGGCACATACTAAAATAATGTTCTCCAAACAATGTGCTACATTCTTCACAAGTCTGTTGTGCACGTTGGATTTTTTCACAGTTTATGCACTGCACTTCCTTTACTTTAAAGTGATCTAGCAGATGATCTTCATTGTTATCATGACACAACTGGCAAGAATAAAGCTTGTCACAGCATGGTGCCTTCAGGAGACATCCTCTGTCATAGTGCTCGCAGCCCCGCCGCCCTTGCGCTTGCCTACGGGCGCCGTCTTCCTGCGCCAAGGCCGCCATCTCCTCCACCTCCTCCACCTCCCCTCAAATTCCACGGACCCTTCCCCCAGGACGAAAGCTACGCCCTGAGAAGCATCACAGCTCTACCCTACCCCATCCTGGGTACAGCTCCCCAGTAGTTTGTATCTCTTAATCCCATAACTTTATATTGCCCCTCCTCCCTTCCCTCTCGTCATTGGTAACCACTAGCTTGTTCTCTATACCTATGAGTCTTTTTTCTGTTTTGTTGTATATATTGATTTGTTTTATTTCTTAGATTCTACTTATAACATATGGTATTTGTCTTTTTTTTTTTTTTTTTTTTTTTGCGGTACGCGGGCCTCTCACTGTTGTGGCCTCTCCTGTTGCGGAGCACAGGCTCCAGACACGCAGGCTCAGCGGCCATGGCTCATAGGCCCAGCCGCTCCGCAGCATGTGGGATCTTCCCGGACCAGGGCACGAACCCGTGTCTCCTGCATCAGCAGGCGGACTCTCAGCCACTGTGCCACCAGGGAAGCCCTGTCTTTTTTTTTTAATAGATCTTTATTGGAGTATAATTGCTTCACAGTACTGTGTTTGTTTCGTTGTACAACAAACTGAATCAGCCATATGCATACATATGTCCCCATGTCCTCTCCATCTTGAGCCTCCCTCCCATTCTCCCTGTGTCACCCCTCTAGGTCATCTCAAAGCACCGAGCTGATCTCCCTGTTCTATGCTGCTGCTCCACTAGCTAACTATTTTACATTCAGTAGTGTATATATGTCGATTCTACTAACTTCGCCCCAGCTTCCCCTTCCCACCCCATGTCCTCAAGTCCATTTTCTATGTCTACATCTTTATTCCTGCCCTGCAACTAGGTTCATCAGTACCATTTTTTTTTATTCCATACATATGTGTTAGAATACGGTATTTGTTGTTCTCTTTCTGACTTACTTCACTCTGTATGACAGTCTCTAGGTCCATCCACCTCACTACAAATAACTCAATTTCGTTACTATTTATGGCTGAGTAATATTCCATTGTATATATGTGCCACATCTTCTTTATCCATTCATCTGTCGATGGACATTTAGGTTGGCTCCATGTCCTGGCTATTGTAAATAGTGCTGCAGTGGACATTGTGGTACATGTTTGTCTGACTTATTTCAGTAATCATAGCACTCTCTAGCTACATCCATATTGTTGCAAAAGGTAGAATTTTGTTCTATTTTATGGCTGAATAATATTTCTTATATGTGTGTATATATATCTATAGATATATACATATCTATACATCTCTCTCTATTTTTATATATATATATATATGTATATATATCTCACACATCCTCTTAAACCAATCATCTGTTGATAGATACTCAAGTTGTTTCCATGCCTTGCTATTGTAATAGTGCTGCTATGAATATTAGGGTGCATGTATGTTTTCAAATTAGAGTTTTCATCTTTTCCAGATATATTCCCAGGAGTGGAATTGCCAGATCATATGATAGCTCTATTTTTAATTTTTTAAAGAACCTCCATATTGTTTTCCATAGTAGCTGCACCAATTTACATTCCCACCAACAGTGTAGAAGGGTTTCTTTTTCTCCACACCATCTCCAGCATTTATTATTTGTAGAGTTTTTGATGATGGTCATTCTGATAGGTGTGGGGTTTGATTGTGGTTTTGATTTGCATTTCTCTAATAATTAATGATGTTGAGCATATTTTCATGTGCCTGTTGGCCCTCTATGTATCTTTAAAGAAATGTCTATTTAGGTATTCTGCTCATTTTTCGATTGGGCTGTTAGGTTTTTTTAAATACTGAGTTGTATGAGCTGTTTATATATTTTAGGTATTAATCCCTTACAGGTTTTATCATTTGCAAATATTTTCTTTCATTCAGTAGCTTGTCTTTTCATTTTCTTGATGTTTTTCTTCGCTGTGCAAAAACTTTTAAGTTTAATTAGGTCCAATTTATTTATTTTTGCTCTTATTTCTTTTGCTTTAGGAGACAGATCTAGAAAAATATTTCTATAATTTATGTCAAAAGTGTTGTGCCTATGTTATCTTCTATGATTGCTTTGTGTAGTATGGAAATTTTAATAATATTTATTCTTCTGGTTCAAGAACATGGTATGTCTCTCCATTTCTTTGTATCATTTTCAAATTCCTTCATCAGTGTTTTATAGTTTTCAGAGTATAGGTCTTTCACTTATCTCCTTGGTTAAGTTTATTCCTAGGTATTTTTGGTGTCTTTTGTAATATCTGAAATAACCAGTAAAAGAATGATAATAAAAGTCATAGCAAGTCAGATAATAGAAATTATATGTTTAAATAATAAAACATATGCAATTAATTTTTAAAAAGCCAGGAAAGGAGAAATAAAAGGGCAAATAAAAAAATGCCACAAATAGAACAAAAAGAGCAATATTTTATTCTCCAAATAGACAGACATACATGCTATGTAAGCATGCTATGCAAGCAAAAACAAAGCTAGTGTAGCTGTATTAATATTATATATCATATTTTTAATTTATATTAACATATAATATTAATATAGCACAAAAGTAGTTAAAATTAAGAGTAACAGCTGAGATAAAGAGAGACATTTCCTAATGATAGGTAATTTAACAGGAATAAATAATATTAATACATTTATATAAACTTAATAACATAGCTTTAAAATATATAAACTAAAAAGTAACAGAACTAAAATGAGAAATCAACAAATCCACAGTGTGTGTTGGAGATTTTATAACACTTCTCCCAGTAACTTATAGAAGAAGCAGAGTCATTGCACAATGAAACAACATGATTAACCAATTTGACCTAATAGAGATTACAGAACACTACATCCAACAAACGTAGAAAAATAATTTTTTTCAGTTGCACATAGAACATTTACCAAAATATTCTGGACCATGAATCGTGTCTCAACACATTTCAAAGATTTAAAATAGAGCAGTGTATGTTCTCTGAATACTGTAAGATTAAATTAGAGCTCACTAAGGAAAAAGTAAGTAGAAAATCTCCAAATTTGTGAAAAAAATTTTTAAGTCAATCACAGGGGAAATTAGAAAATATTGTGAATTTACTGGTAATGAAAATATAGCAGATCAAAATGTTGAGGATGCAGCAAAAGCAATACAAATTTGGAAACTCCCATTCCATAATACTAGAATACTAATACTAGAATACAGAGATGAACTTCAAGAACGTCAAGAATGTGACAGGAGGCATGCTTTCAGACACCTTTGTAAGTGAAGCTTAGAGGTCAAGCATCTTGAGAAAACATACCTCAGGTTCTCTCTGCAGGCAGAACTCTGTCACTCCCCATTTGCTCCATGGTGAAGACTACTTTCTGGTATTTGGATGAGTCTTCTAGGACTTCACCTTCCCATAAGAGTATTTACTTCATCTTTGGAAATTAAATAGTAAAATTTAGAACTTTGCCTATTAAGTATTTCACAACATCAAATCAAATCAAAAATATCAACAGAATAGAAATCAACACTAAATTTCAGTTGCCTGCAGTTAGAAAACTGAAATTGATATGACTTCAAACTGAGACAAAAATATGTAAAGCTGACTTCCAATCATAGTGTTTAGATGGTTCTGTGAAGATTTTCAGTCCCCACTCTGGATAGATGCAGGGTGCCCTGGGGAATTAATCAGGAAAGAATCAAATGTATCAGTCATTTTTGCCAGGCTGCCACATAGATTTTGCTGGCATTTGAAGAAAAGAGTTAGCTGGCATGATTAACAAAATCACTCTGCTCCATTTTTATAAATTTAGCCAGAAAGGCTCATTGGAAGGTTAAGATACTTTAAGACATACAAAAAAACAAGTAAAGAACATGGAGAAAAATTCCCTATGTTTAACCAAGCATAATAAACATCACAATTAGTAGCAGCATGTTAAATTATCCTTTTTTAAAAATTTGTTTATTAAATTTAATTTATTTTTATGTAGCAGGTTCTTATTAGTTATCTATTTTATACATATTAGTGTGTGTGTATATATATATATATATATATATATATATTTATATATATATATATATATATCAATCCCAATCTCCCAAATCATCCCACCACCTCCCCTCCACACCCCAGCCCTCTGCTTTTCACCCCTGGTGTTCATACGTTTGTTCTCTACATCTGTGTCTGTATTTCTGCCTTGCAAACCAGGTCATCTGTACCATTCTTTTAGATTCCACATATATGCATAAATTATCCTTAATCATTAAAATTCACTTATGCATTCTTTCCATTTTATATTTTTCAAACTACTTCAACTTTAATTAGCACTAGTCATTTTTTCTCTTAATCACATTCATATGAAAGTTATTGAAAGTTATCTCTAAAAGAGTACATTACATTGGGTTCTCTTAAATTCCCAATATTTCATTTATTAGTCAAATATAAACTTGATCAATAAACATGAGATAATCCTTATTTTCCTCTTTATTTTAGATGATTTTAGTGGGTTTCCTGATACTGGTGTTATTTTTTTCTTCATCTAAGTTTATATTTCAATAATTCACAATCTAAAGTGCTTATTTCTATGTCCACTTATGGAATAGTTGTCCCCACATATTCAGATAAATTGAATGTCTTTAGGTATGACAGTATTTTCTGAATGGGAAATGCTAGGTCACTTCCTCACACACAGAAGAAAAGCAGTTAAACTAATGTTTTTCAAAATGTGGTTCTCAATCTAATTGCATCAGAGTACTGGTTACAAATGCTGCCACTTTAAGGTCCTACTCCAGGCCTACTGATCAAAAAGGAGGGGCAGGAGCAGGCGCTTGTACTGTTAATAAACTCCTCATACAAATTCTTATGTACTCTTCAGTGCACGAGAATGCTGTAGACAGATACCTGTAATACACCATTTTAATCTTATATAAATTATTTCCTATCTTAAAACTTCATTGAAATGCCAAATTTAGTGTGTGGAGTGAGAATTTTTCTAAAAAGTTGAATCTACTTATAAAAAGTTTGGAATAGCATCCAACTTCTCTCATAGAACTAAAATGGGTTAAGTTAGTAATTTCATTATAAACAGAGTAGGTCAGTCAGAATTTGGGGAGAGATAATTTTAAAAAGTAAATGGATAGAACTGCAGAATGGTTAGTATTCTCACCACTTCAAGAAAAACTAGCTTGTAGCGCATTATGAAAATTAAAGATTAAAGCTGTTTTGCATATATACCATTCCTGGAAATAGGACCTTCACCTTATCAAAATGACATCATGATGAAAATCACATCTAAATGAAGTAAATGAAAATGACAGAAGGAGACTTACTTATTCTGAGTAGACTGTTTGAGAAACATTGCTGACACCAAGCCAAAATGAGGGCATGGGAAAGCAGCCAGGTGACTTGGGGCCCAGCCCACTGACCAGTGGGACAGCAACATACTCAGGACTCCTTGCAACACAGCCAGCCATACTGGGACATTGCCCTGCCCACCAGTGGCCAGCAGTCTCCATGCAAGAAAGGGCCTGGCAGTCAACAAGGCCAGGAACCAGCCATGCATACAAGCATGCCCACAATAGTAAGCCCTGCCACAACAGAAGGGCCCACATCACTCACATAGTGGGCACCCCTAGGACATATAGCTCTGGCAACCAGAGGGAAATGTGTGGCTGGGCCCCATAGGGTGTCTCCTACATAAGGCCACTTCAAGATCAGGAAACATAACCAACCTACCTAATACAAAGGAATAAAAACAGAGAATTCAGTAATATGAGGCAACAGAGGAATATTTTCTAAGAGAAGGAACAAGATAAAACCACAGAAGAAGAACTAAGAGAAGAAGAGATAAGCAATCTACTTGAACCCCTCATTCAAGGGGTATTTATCATTCAAGATAATGATCATAAACTTAGGAGAAGAGGGCTTCCCTGGTGACGCGGTGGTTGGGTGTCCACCTGCCAACGCAGGGGACGCGGGTTCATGCCCCAGTCCGGGAGGATCCCATATGCCGCAGAGCGGCCGGGCTTGTAAGCCATGGCCACTGAGCCTGCACATTCGGAGCCTGTGCTCCGCAACGGGAGAGGCCACAACAGTGAGAGGCCCGCGTACTGCAAAAAAAAAAAAAAAAAAAAAAACTTAGGAGAAGAATGTATAAACACAGTGAGAAATAAAACAAAAAGTTAGAAAATATAAAGAAGAACCAAGTAGAGCTGAAGAATACAATAACTGAAATTTAAAAATACACTAGAAGGAATTAACAGAGTAACAGATGAGTGAACTGGAGCATAGAATAATGGAACAGAAAAGCTCAATATAGAAAAGAAAAAAAGAAGTTTCAAAAATGAGGATACATTAAGAGATCGATGGGGGAACATCAGCCATACTATCGTTTGCATGATAAGGTCCCAGAAGGAGAAGAGAGGAAGGGATGGAGAATTTATTTGAAGAGATAATGGCAGAAACTTTCCTAACCTGAGAAAGGAAACAGAGGTTCAGTAGGTACAGAGTCCCAAATAAGACGAACCCAAAGAGATCCACACCAAGACTCACTGTAATTACAATGGCAAAAATTAAAGATAAAGAGAGAATATCAAAAGCAGCAAGAGAAAAGCACCTGACTATATACAGAAGAACTCCCTTAAGGCTATCAGCTGAGTTTTCAGTAGAAACTTTGCAGGCCTAATGGGAGTGGCACAATATATTCAAAGTGATGAAAGAAAAAAAAAATACAACCAAGAATATTCTACCTGGCAAGACTATCATTCATATTTAAAGGTGAGATAAAGAGTTTTACATAAAAGCAAAACTAAGAGTTCAGCACCACTAAACTGGATTTACCAAAAATGTTAAAGGGACTTCTCTAAGCAGAAAAGACCACAACTAGAAATATGAAAAAGACTACAACTAGAAATAGGAAAAAACTGATTGGTAAAGGCAAATATACAGTAAAGGTAGGAGATCAAACACTTATAAAGCTAGTAGGAAGGTTGAAAGATGAAAGCAATAAAAACATTTATATCCACAATCATTAGATAAGGGATACACAGACCAAAAGATGTAAAATATGATTTAAAAAAAAATTAAATGTGGAGGAGTAAAAAAGTGGGGTTGTTAAAATGCATATGAACTTGATATCATCAACTTATAATAATCATATATATGTGTATATTTATATATGTTATATCTAAATCTCATGATAACCAGAAACCAAAAATCTATAATAGATACACACACAAAAAAGAGAAAGGAATCCAAACATAACACTAAAGATAGTCATTAAGTCACAAGGTGGGTGATCAAACAGAAGAAAGGAGCAAAAAAGAACTACAAAAACTACCCAGGGCTTCCCTGGTGGCGCAGTGGTTGAGAGTCCGCCTGCCGATGCAGGGGACACAGGTTCGTGCCCCGGTCTGGGAAGATCCCACATGCCGCGGAGCGGCTGGGCCAGTGAGCCATGGCTGCTGAGCCTGCACATCCAGAGCCTGTGCTCCGCAAAGGGAGAGGCCACAACAGTGAGAGGCCCACGTACCACAAACAAAACAAACAAAAAAAAACTACCCAAAAACAGTTAACAAAATGGCAATAAGTACATACCTATCAATAATTTCATAAGTGTAAATGGAATAAATGCTCCAATCAAA
Organism: Orcinus orca; assembly: GCF_937001465.1. NCBI lineage: Eukaryota > Metazoa > Chordata > Mammalia > Artiodactyla > Delphinidae > Orcinus > Orcinus orca. The sequence continues at coordinate 150,084,521 of NC_064560.1, forward strand.
AGACATAGAGTAGATGAATGGATTAAAAAAAAACAACCATATAGAAGTGGCCTAAAAAGACTCACTTCAGATCCAAAGATACACAGAGAATGAAAGTGAGAGGATGGAAAAAAGTATTCAATGCAAAAGGAAATAAAAAGAAAGGTGGGGGATTCCCTGGTGGCGCAGTGGTTGAGAGTACGCCTGCCAATGCAGGGGACACATGTTCGTGCCCCGGTCTGGGAAGATCCCACATGCCGCGGAGCAGCTGGGCCAGTGAGCCATGGCCGCTGAGCCTGTGCGTCCGGAGCCTGTGTTCTGCAATGGGAGAGGCCACAACAGTGAGATGCCTGTGTACCGCAAAAAAAAAAAAGAAAAGAAAGGTGTGTGGGGGGGTGCAATACCTATATCAGACTAAATAGACTTTAAAACAGAGACTGTAATAGGAGAGAAAGAAGGATATTACATAATGACAAAGGATCAATCCAACAAGAAGATATAATAACTGTAAATATATATGCACCCAACATAGGAGCACCTAAATATGTACAGCAAATATTAACAAACCTAAAGGAAGAAATTGACAGCAATGCAATAATAGTAGGGGATGTTAACACCCCATTTACATCAATGAACAGATCATCCAGACATAAAATCAATACAAAAACACTGGCCTTAAAAAATACATTAGATCAGATGGAGATTTCTCTCTCTCTCTCTCTCTCTTTGTATTTTATATATATATATATATATATATATATATATATATTCTATCCAAAGACAACAGAAAACACATTCTTTTCAAGTGCACTTGGACCATTATCCAGGATAGTTTCCATACTAGGCCACAAACAAGTCTCAGTAAATTTAGGAAGATTGAAATTATATCAAACGTCTTTTCCAACCACAAAAAATACAAGACTAGAAATCAACTGTATGAAAAAAACTAAAAAAAATTGGAGGCTAACCAACATGCTACTAAACAACCATTGGGTTACTGAAGAAATCAAAGAGAAAATTAAAAAATACCTGGAGACAAATGAAAATGGAAGCACAACAGTCTATATGGGACACAGTAAAAGGAGTTCTAAGAGACCAGTTTATAGCAATATAAGCCTACCTCAGGGAACAAGAAAAATTTCAAATGAACATCTAACTTTACACCTAAAGGAACAAGAAAAAGAACAAAAAATCCCACAGTTAGTAGATGGAAAGAAATAATAAAGATCAGAACAGATATAAATGAAATAGAGACTAGAAAAAAAATAGAAAATATTAATAAAACTAAGATCTGATTCTTTGAAAAGATAAAAAAAATTGATAAATCTTTTAGCCAGACTCATCGAAAAACACAAAGAGGGCCCAAATAAATAAAAGCAGAAATAGAAAAGAAGTTACAACTGACACCACAGAAATACGAAGCCTCATAAGACATTAGTACAGACAATTATATGCCAATAAAATGGACAACTAGAAGGAATGTATAAATTTCTAGGAATGTACAACTTCCCAAGACAAAAGAAAAAAAAATTCCCAAGAGAAAGAAGAAAGCTGGAGGTATCACTCTTCCTGATTTCAAACTATATTATTCAAACAGTATATATATATATTCAAATAGTAATTGTAACAGTGTAGAACTGGCACAAAAACAGACACACAGATCAATGAAACAGAAAAGAGAGCCCAGAAATGAACATACACTTATATGGGCAATTAATCTATGACAAAGGAGGGAAAAGACAGCCTCTTCAGTAAATGGTGTTTGGAAAACGGTATAGATATATGCAAAAGAATCAATCTGTACTACCTTCTCACACCAATTACCAAAATAAATTCAAAATGGATTAAAGACTTAAACATAAGACCAGAAACCATAAAACTTCTAGAAGAAAACATAGGCAGTATGCTATTTGACATAAGTCTTAGCAATATTTTTTGGATATGTCCTTTCAGGCAAGGGAAATAAAAACAAAAATAAACAAATGGGACTGCAATCAAACTAAAAAGCTTTTGTACAGTGAAGGAAACTTCAAAAAATTAAAAATAGAACTATCCAGCAATTCCAGTTCTGTGTGTTTTTCTGAAGAAAACAAAAACACTACTTCAAAAAGATATATGCACCCCTATGTTAATCACAACTTTATTTACAATAGCCAATATTTACACTTATCAAAGCAACCTCAGCGTCCATCAACAGATGAATGGATAAAGAAGATGTGGTATATGTATACAATGGAATATTACTCAGGCATGCGAAAGAATGAAATCTTGCCATTTGTGGCAACATGAATGGACCTAGAGGGTTCTATGCTGAGTGAAATAAGTCAGACAAAGAAAGACACTTACTGTCTGATTTCACTTATGTGTATAATCTAAAAAGTAAATGAACAAACATAACAAAACAGAGCAAAGTTATAGATACATAGAAAAAACAGTTGCTTTCCAGAGGGGGAGATGAGTGACATGAATAGGTGAGGGAGATTAAGAGGTACAAACTTCCAGTTACAAAATAAGTCACAGGGATGAAATGTACAGCATAGGGAATATAGTCAATAACATTATAACTTTGTATGATAACAGATGGTAATTAGACTTATTGTGAGGATCATTTTGTAATGCATAGAAATATCTAATCACTATGTTATGCACCTGAACTAACATAGCATTGTAGGTCAATTATGCTTCAAACAACAACAACAACAAATAAATGAACAAACTGAGGGTATGAGGGAATGTATATGAGAGATTTAGAAAAGGGTTAGCTTGAGTCTGCATACCTAAGAAAGCGAGACCTTCTTTCCAAATATTGCTGGGTTGTTATTTAGTGACTATTCAGTAAGTTTGGGCATTAAATAACCCATATGTCCCTACATATTCATGTTGCCTTATCTGCTTTAATGTATTGGTTTGTCTACTTGGAAAAAACATAAGAAATGTGTGGAGCCAGACTTGCAAAAGATAAGTTCATCAACCAAGGTCCTTCTGCTTAAATTGCCCTCCTCATTACCCTTAGGACCCAGGAATAAGAAACTGTCCAAAATAATATAAAGGTTGGTCCTTTCATTCAAGTAGGTAGACTTTATTACCATGTTTTATTTTCCAGACACATTTTTTGGACCAAAGTAAATATATACATTTTAAAATTCTAACTATAAGGAAAAACAACTGACCCCTTCCTTATTTCTCACTAACTCTGAATCCCTCTCCCCTAAATTTTGTAACTGTTTTTTTCTGGCAACTTCCTGTTATACTTGGCTATAAATAATAGGGTTATACTTCTATTTGTTGAGTTATTGATTTAAGACATTAACATTTCCCTTGTATTATTATGTAAGAAGAGGTTTTAGACTTTCCCTTATTAGCTCTTTTTCAATGCCAGCCTCTGTCCCTCTTCTACTGTGCCTTGGGTGTCCTTGGGTATAGAGCATCTAGTTCAATTTTTCCATCAAATAAAACTCTATTCTTTTGCAAGGAGTGAAAGAGGCAGATGCTTGGCTATACAGGACTGGGAAGCAGCCCTGTGGTTAAGATGCTTGCAAACACTTTCAGTTCATTCTCCTCATTTTAGTCCATGTTTCATCCTACCTCTATCATACCTGGTCTTCAAATGTGAGAGCCCTTCAAGCAAGAATTATTGTGCTTGCCTTTGACATTCCCTTTCCATCTTGTATCCACTTCAAACTTCTAAAAGCTATGCTGTCATCTCCTATATGACTTTTTTTTTGTTTATACCATAATCACTTCTTTACTCTGACTTTACCCAGATTTCAGAAAAAAAGCACAGATAAATGTGTATATACAGTGCACAATGTTTAACTTCAAATCTCATGAATAGATAGTATAATCCATTTATTGCTTCATTGGAATACTTCTGTATAAACAAGTAAGAGTCACCAGTTTTTGTTTTTATAGACAATATTCCTATTGTTTTGATTCTGATAGCATAGTAAGAGTGGAGTAAAACAGGTACTCTCATATATTGATTGTGACCATGTAAATTGGTACAACCCTTTTGGAAAACAATTTAGCAGTATGCATTTAAAAGCCATTAAATTTTTAACACTCGTGGGCTCAGTAAAATTCTACTTCTAAATGTCTGTTCCTAGGAAACAATCTTAAATCCAAGAATGAGAAAATTATGCACAAAGATCCTTTTATGTGCTTACTATAAGAGGATAAAATAGGTAATAATCTCATACTATCAGTAAGAAAATGGCTAAGGAAAGGCACAAACACCCAATAGAATGGTATACAGATATTTAAATGTTGTTTACAAAGACTGTGTGGATACAGTTGGAAGTTGGAACCTGAGCTGAAAGCTTACTCAAAATAGTTGTTGTTTCAGTGAGAAAGGTTTTTTTCAAAGAGAGAATAAAACCTGGGAAATATGTTTATGGAGGATATATTTATACATCATTAGTATGTTAGGGTTGAAAAGCAGTTATCTGGTCTTGAACAAGACTTATTAAGTATTTAAAATATATTCTAAGAATTAATTATTATTACAGAAAACTGTAAGCTGTGTTTTACAAAACAGAATTCAAGTACTTGAAAAACACAAGGCAATTTGGTTCAAAAGTACTTGGGATGTATTGAAGTCAACATAGCTTATTTTTATAGCAGTGCTAAATAGCTTCTGAATGTCTAGTTTGATAATGATGCATGAATATTCTTACTCCAGGGGACAGTGAAACTAATTACTTTGGAACGTTGGTGTTTTGAATTTGTGCCAGGATTTCTTGAGAAGAGTGCAAACAACTTCATAAAAATTAATCCATTTATTCTTATCATTTCTTGCTGATACAGGTATGAATCAGATAGTTTCCCAGATTTATAATATGTAAGCCACAAAGAATATTTAGCATCTCGTTGAAATCTATATTTCATAGAATCCAAATCCCCTGTACCCTAAGTCAATTGTTCTTTGCACTGGCCTTCACTGTTATTTCATTGGATTGAGAAAGTATTCCTCAAGTGTGATCAACTAAAATGCAGAGGAGATTAGCCTCTCACTTCCTGGTAATGATGTTAGAGTATTAAAAATAAAAAAAGAAACCTACAGTGAGCCTGAAGCAGATAAGAATGTTAACTATCAATTATGTTGTTTGAACAAAGTTTATGATTGAAATTCAATGACTGAAGCATTTGTGACATTACTTTAAGTGAATCAGGATGGCTTAATGGCCTATGTCAAGTATCATTATATATCATTTATATCATAATATAAGCACTGAGAAAATAAGTAACTTGAGATATATTTTATGCTGATTGTCTGGGAAAGAGTATTTATTTAAAACATTTTCAAAAGGAATTCATCCTTCTTGATTACTACTGACTACCTTAGTCAAACTAATAACACATACTTCATTGTCTAAGATGAAAATTTGACCCATAATTAGTATTGTACCTTGAGTGATTCTCCAATGTAGATGGAATTCTATTTTAATGATTACTATCATAGCATTTCAGATTATGCTGTAACTATCTCCACTTTCCCCAAAAAGGTTCTATTAACACTACTTTGGTGCTATGAATATAATACAGTTTATTAAAAGAAAGTCCTATAAAATATCCATATGCTTGTAAATCCCTATCTATAAATCTGTTTGAAATAGTATTCTTTTGGTTCAGTGTTAAAATGTATATGTGCAATGACTTTGTATGAATGTGTATTTAAGGTTAAATCATCAAAGTGCATTATGATACTTTTCATTTCAAGAGGTGCTGGTACAATGAGGAGTGCAGATGGAATTATAATAGTAACTTGAAGCATGAATAAATTCCCTTCTTTAGTGATGTGTACTAGTAGCAATAATACAATCATCTTCCTTAGACCCAGTCATGTGGTGATTAGGGACAAAAAGCAAAGAAATGCGTAACCTTGGACAAACTAAGGGATTAGCAAAAATGGGGCATGTTCCTTAATGAAACATCAAGTCCTGTGATAAGGTGGAAAAAGAAATAAAATTGTGTTGAGAATAAGATGTAAGTCAGTAATTCTATTGTGCTACCAGCTGTCAAATTTACATAGGAAGAGCTTTTTTAACAAGCAAAATAAAAGTATCTGTATTCAAAAATGATCGATACATCACTTTTAAAAACATGCCAAGTTTTATTGGAAATGTATTCAAACACATTTACTCTCTTCCTTCAAGACTCTAATCCAATAATAAATTCTTGTTAAGAATTTTTCTTTTTCTTTTTTTGCTCTCCTTTTTTTCTCAACATCTTTATTGGAATATAATTGTTTTACAATGGTGTGCTAGTTTCTGCTTTATAACAAACTGAATCAGCTATACATATACATATATCCCCATATCTCTTCCCTCTTGCATCTCCCTCCGACCCTCCCTATCTCACCCCTCTAGGTGGTCACAAAGCACAGAGCTGATCTCCCTGTGCTATGCGGCTGCTTCCCACTAGCTGTCTATTTTACATTTGGTAGTATATATAAGTCCATGCCACTCTCTCACTTCGTTCCTGCTTACCCTTCCCCCGTCCCATGTCCTCAAGTCCATTCTCTATGTCTGCGTCTTTATTCCTGTCCTGCCCCTAGGTTCTTCAGATCCTTTTTTTTCTTTTTTTTCTTTTTTTTACATTCTGTGTATATGAGTTAGCATACGGTATTTGTTTTTCTCTTTCTAACTTACTTCACTCTGTATGACAGACTCTAGGTCCATCCACCTCACTACAAATAACTCAATTTTGTTTCTTCTTACGGCTGAGTAATATTCCATTGTATATATGTGCCACATTTTCTTTATCCATTCATTTGTTGATGGACACTTAGGTTGGTTCCATGTCCTGGCTACTGTAAAAAGAGCTGCACTGAACATTTTGGTACATGACTCTTTTTGAATTAGGGTTTTCTCAAGGTATATGCCCAGGAGTGGGATTGCTGGGTTGTATTGCTGTAGTTCTGTGTTTAGTTTTTTAAGGAACTTCCGTACTGTTCTCCCTAGTGGCTGTATCATTTTACATTCCAAGCAACACTGCAAGAGGGTTGCCTTTTCTCCACACCCTCTCGAGCATTGATTATTTGTAGATATTTTGATGATGGCCATTCTGACTGGTGTGAGGTGACATCTCATTGTAGTTTTGCTTTGTACTTCTCTAATGATTAATGATGTTGAGCATTCTTTCATGTGTTTCTTGGTAATCTGTATATCTTCTTTGGAGAAATGTCTATTTAGGTCTTCTACCCATTTTTAGATTGGGTTTTTTGTTTTCTTGATATTGGGCTGCAAGAGCTACTTGTATATTTTGGAGATTAATCCTTTGCCAATTGCTTCATTTGCAATTATTTTCTCCCATTCTGAGGGTTCTCTTTTCGTCTTGCTTATGGTTTCCTTTGCTGTGCAAAAGCTTTTAAGTTTCATTAGGTCCCATTTGTTTATTTTTGTTTTTATTTCCATTTCTCTAGGAGTTGGGTCAAAAAGGATGTGGCTGAAATTTATGTCATGGATTATCCTGCATATATTTTCCTCTAAGAGTTTGATAGTGTCTGGCCTTACATTTAGGTCTTTAATCCATTTTGAGTTTATTTTTGTGTATGGTGTTAGGGATTGTTCTAATTTCATTCTTTTACATGTAGCTGTCAAGTTTTCCCAGAACCACTTATTGAAGAGGCTGTCTTTTCTCCACTGTATATTCTTGCCTCCTTTATCAAAGATAAGGTGATCATATGTGCGTGGGTTTATCTCTGGGTTTTCTATACTGTCCCATTGGTCTATATTTCTGTTTTGGGGCTGGTACCATACTGTCTTGATGACTGTAGCTTTGTAGTGTAGTCTGAAGTCAGGGAACCTGTTTCCTCCAGCTCCATTTTTCTTTCTCAAGATTGCTCTGACTATTCGGGGTCTTTGTTTTGTTTTGTTTTGTTTTGCGGTACGCGGGCCTCTCACTGTTGTGGTCTCTCCCATTGTGGAGCACAGGCTCTGGACACGCAGGCTCAGTGGCCATGACTCACGGTCTTAGCCACTCCATGGCATGTGGGATCTTCCTGGACTGGGGCACGAACCCATGTCCCCTGCCTCGGCAGGCAGACTCACAACCACTGCGCCACCAGGGAGCCCCTATACAGGGTCTTTTGTTTCAATACAAACTGTGATTTTTTTTGCTTTAGTTCTGTGAAAAATGCCATTGGTAGTTTGATAGAGATTGCCTTGAATCTGTAGATTGCTTTGGGTAGTAGAGTCATTTTCACAATGTTGATTCTTCCAATCCAAGAACATGGTATATCTCCCCATCTGTTTGTATCATCTTTAATTTCTTTCATCAGTGCCTTATAGTTTTCTGCATACAGATCTTTTGTCTCTTTAGGTAGGTTGCTTCCTAGGTATTTTATTCCTTTTGTTGCAGTGGTAAATGGGGGTGTTTCCTTAATTTCTCTTTCAGATTTTTCATAATTAGTGTATAGGAATGCAAAAGATTTTTGTGCATTAATTTTTTATCCTGCTACTTTACCAAATTCGTTGATTAGTTTTCTGGTAGCATCTTTAGGGTTCTCTATGTATAGTATCATGTCATCTGCAAACAGTGACAGCTTTACTTCTTTTCCAATTAGGATTCCTTTTATTTCGTTTTCTTCTCTGATTGCTGTGGCTAAAACTTCCAAAACTATGTTGAATAATAGTGGTGAGTGGAAAACGTTGTCTTGTTCCTGATCTTAGTTGAAATGGTTTCAGTTTTTCATCAGTGAGAATGATGTTGGCTGTGGGTTTGTCATAAATGGCCTTTATTATGTTGAGGTAAGTTCCCTCTATGCCTACATTCTGGAGGGTTTTCATAATAAATGGGTATTAAATTATGTCAAAAGCTTTTTCTGCATCTACTGAGATGATTATACAGTTTTTCTCCTTCAAATTGTTAATATGGTGTATCGCATTGATGGATTTGCATATATTGAAGAATCTTTGCATTCCTGGGATAAACCCCACTGGATCATGGTGTATGATCCTTTTAATGTGCTGTTGGATTCTGTTTGCTAGTATTTTGTTGAGGATATTAGCATCTATGTTCATCAGTGATATTGGCCTGTAGTTTTCTTTCTTTGTGACATCTTTGTCTGGTTTTGGTACTAGGGTCTGGTGGCCTTGCAGAATGAGTTTGGGAGTGTTCCTCCCTCTGCTATATTTTGGAAGAGATTGAGAAGCATAGGTGTTAGCTGTTCTCTAAATGTTTGATAGATTTCGCCTGTGAAGACATCTGGTCCTGGGCTTTTGTTTGTTGGATGATTTTTAAGCACACTCTCAATTTCAGTGCTTCTGATTGGTCAGTTTATACTTTCTCCTTCTTCCTGGTTCAGTCTCGGATGGTTTTGCTTTTGTAAGAATTTGTCGATTTCTTCCGGGTTGTCTATTTTTTTGACATATAGTTGCTTGTAGTAATCTCTCATGATCCTATGTATTTCTGCATTGTCAGTTGTTACTTCTCCTTCATTTCTAATTCTATTGATTTGAGTGTTCTCCCTTTTTTTTCTTGATGAGTCTGGCTAATGGTATATCAATTTTTTTTATCTTCTCAAAGCATCAGCTTTTAGTTTTATTGATCTTCACTATTGTTTCCTTCATTTCTTTTTCATTTATTTCTGATCTGATCTTTATGATTTCTTTCCTTCTGCTAACTTTGGGGTTTTTTTTGTTCTTCTTTATCTAATTGCTTTAGGTGTGAGGTTAGGTTGTTTATTTGAGATATTTCTTGTTTCTTGAGGTAGGATTGTATTGCTATAAACTTCCTGCTTAGAACTGCTTTTGCTGCACCATATAGGTTTTGAGTCATCGTGTTTTCATTGTCATTTGTTTCTAGGTAATTTCTTATAACCTCTTTGATTTCCTCTATGATCTCTTGGTTATTAAGTAGTGTATTGTTTAGCCTCCATGTGTTTGTAATTTTTACAGATTTTTTCCTGTAATTGATATCTAGTCTCATAGAGTTGTGTTCGGGACAGACACTTGATACAGTTTCAATTTTCTTATATTTGCCAAGGCTTGATTTGTGACCCAAGATAAGGTCTATCCTGGAAAATGTTCTATGAGCACTTGAGAAGAAAGTGTATTCTGTGTTTTTGGATGGAATGTCCTATAAATATCAGTTAAGTCCATCTTGTTTAATGTATCATTTAAAGCTTGTGTTTCCTTATTTATTTTCATTTTGGATGATCTGTCCACTAGTGAAAGTGGGGTGTTAAAGTCCCCTATTATGACTGTGTTACTGTTGATTTCCTCTTTTATGGCTAATAGCATTTGCCTTATGTATTGAGGTGCTCCTATGTTGGGTGCATAAATATTTACAATTGTTATATCTTCTTTTTGGATTGATCCCTTGATCATTATGTAGTTTCCTTCTTTGTCTCTTATAATAGTCTTTATTTTAAAGTTATTTTGGTTGATATGAGAATTGCTTCTTCAGCTTTCTAATTTTTTTTTTTTTTCGGTATGTGGGCCTCTCACTGTTGTGGCCTCTCCTATTGCAGAGCACAGGCTCCAGACACACAGGCTCAGTGGCCATGGCTCACAGGCCCAGCCACTCCGCGGCATGTGGGATATTCCTGGACATGGGCACAAACCCAGGTCCCCTGCATCGGCAGGCGGACCCCCAACAACTGCGCCACCAGGGAAGCCCTCCAGCTTTCTTTTGATTTCTATTTGCATGAAATATATTTTTTCATTCCCTCACTTTCAGTCTGTATGTGTCACTAGGTGTGAAGTGGGTCTCTTGTAGACAGCATATATATGGGTCTTTTTTTTTGTATTCATTCAGCCAGTCTGTGTCTTTTGGTTGGGGCATTTAATCCATTTATATTTAAGGTAATTATCAATAGGTATGTTCCTATTACCATTTTCTTAATTGTTTTGGGTTTGTTATTGTAGGTCTTTTCCTTCTCCTGTGTTTCCTGCCTAGAGAAGTTCCTTTAGCATTTGTTGTAAATCTGGTTTGGTGGTGCTGAATTTTCTTAGCTTTTGCTTGTCTGTAAAGGTTTTAATTTCTCCATCAAATCTGAATGAGATCCTTTCTAGGTGGAGTAATCTTGGTTGTAGCTTTTTCTCTTTCATCACTTTAAATATGTCCTGCCACTCCCTTCTTGTTTGTAGAGTTTCTGCTGAAAAATCAGCTGTTAACCTTTTGGGGATACCCTTGTATGTTATTTGTTGTTTATCCCTTTCTGATTTTAATTTTTTTCTTTGTATTTAAGTTTTGATAGTTTTATTAATATGTGTGTTGGTGTGTTTCTCCTTGGATTTATCCTGTATGGGACTCTCTGTGCTTCCTGGACTTGATTAACTATTTCCTTTCCCATATTAGGGAAGTTTTCAACTATAATCTCTTCAGGTATTTTCTCAGTCCCTTTCTTTTTCTCTTTTTCTTCTGAGACCCCTATAATTTGAATGTTAGTGCATTTAATGTTGTCTCAGAGGTTTCTAAGACTGTCCTCAATTCTTTTCATTCTTTATTCTTTATTCTGCTCTGCAGTAATTATTTCCACTATTTTATCTTCCAGGTCACTTATCCGTTCTTCTGCCTCAGTTATTCTGGTATTGATTCCTTCTAGAGAATTTTAAATTTCATTTATTGTGTACATCATTGTTTGTTTGCTCTTTAGTTCTTCGAGGTCCTTGTTAAACTTTTCTTGTATATTCTCCATTCTATTTCCAAGATTTTGGATATCTTTACTATCATTACTCTGAATTTTTTTTCAGGTAGACTGACTATTTCCTCTTCATTTGTTTGGTCTGGTGGGTTTTTACCTTGCTCCTTCATCTGTTGTGTGTTTCTCTGTTTTCTCATTTTTCTTAACTTACTAAGTTTGGGGTCTCCTTTTCCCAGGCTGTAGGTTCATATTTCCCGTTGTTTTTGGTGTTTGCCCCCAGTGGCTAAGATTGGTTCGGTGGGTTGTGTAGGCTTTCTGTTTGAGGGGCCTGGTGCCTGTATTCTGTAGATGAGGCTGGATCTTGTCTTTCTGGTGGGGAGTACTACATCTGGTGGTGTTTTGGGGTGTCTGTGACCTTATTATGATTTTAGGTAGCCTCTCTGCTAATGGGTGGTGTTGTGTTCCTGTCTTTCTAGTTGTTTTGCATAGGCTCTCCAGCACTGTAGCTTTCTGGTTGTTGAATGGAGCTGTTTCTTAGCATTGAGATGGAGATCTCTGGGAGAGCTTTCACCACATGATATTTTGTGGAGCTGGGAGGTTTCTGCTGGACCAATGTCCTGAACTTGGCTCTCCCACCTCAGATGCACAGGCCTGACATCGGCCGGAGCACCAAGAATCTGTCAGCCACATGGCTCAGAAGAAAAGGGAGAAAAAAAGAAAGAAAGAAAGAAAAAGAAAGAAAGAGAGAAAGAAAAGAAAAGAAAGAAAGAAAGAAAGAAAGAGAAAAAAATAAAATAATAGTTATAAAAATAAAAAGTAATTATTAAAAATAAAGAAAATTAAATAGTAATAAAAAAGAGAAAAGAAAAAAAAAAGAAGAAAGCAACCAAACCAAAAAACAAATCCACCAATGATAGCAAGCACTAAACACTATACCAGGAAAAAAAAAAAAAAAGAGTAAACTCTTAGAATAAACTTTAAAGATCACATACAATTCTCTCTAGCAGATTAATCATTTCAAAGATAGTGTCAGTTATCTACAAATGATTGAGGGGGCTTTATAAGGACCGTGGAAAGGCTTCCAGGAATGTTTTTAAAGTTTCAAGAATCTTTTAACCACACCAAATTACTAAAATAAGCTTGTCGTATTTTTCTTCTTAGGCTTATGCAGTTTTCAAAAGTTAAAACTTCCATCAGCAGGGTACAGAATAGACTACTATGATATCTCCTAAGTATGAGCCCTCTACTGCAACATCAGGTTTTTAACCTTCTGGTTCAGAGCTAGTTTGGAAAATTTCCCGTTCACTTTGCATAGTAGTCCTTTTGGAAGCCAACTATGAGGATTAAGATACATAATATATTTGTCCTTATGTACATGACCAATCCAGAGTTATTTCAATGTTAAAATTTGGCCTGGAATTACTGTTTCCAAAAATGGAAAAGAGAAGGAGGGTCTAAATTATAGTGTTATTTATTATTGTCATCCTTTCTTTGCTTTTGACCCAGGAATTCCTCCTCCTCTCCTTCCTCTTCCTCTTTTATTTATTTATTTATTTTTTAAACAATTCTAGGCTCCCATTAGTATTGCTTTGTAAAGTTATACCTAAAAACCCAAAAGAAGAGGGAATAACACATTTGAGGTAAAATATAACTTTTATTCTCTTTTCTATCTTTCCTGGAGGGAATGTTAGTAGTATCATTAAAATAATTATGAACACTTTTTTCAGATCTTTATGAGATGTTAGACTTTCTGTGTTTGGTTTACAAATGTTGAGAAAAAAATTAAAGGCAACTTTAATTCATATTATTGTCAGAAAACTTAAAACAGATATATTACATTACATTAATATAAAGTGTTACTTTTGTCAAACCACAATTACATATCAATCCTTTTTACCTAACAATAATCCTATATAAGAAGTTATAAGAAACATATTATCAGTTTTCAAATGAAATAACATAAGCAAAGAACAATTTTAAAAACGTAGTTACCAAATGTGGACTAAAAATGCCACCTGCCATATCAGTAAACAAATGATGTTGCAGCCATCAAGACATCAGCCACTACAGCCACCTGTGAGGGTGCACCCTGAGGAAACTCAGGATGAGAAAACACAGGATACTGGCCTCAGATAGCTGAGGTGCGTATCAAAGGAATGATTTCAGTGAGCCCAGATTCTTGCATCTTCCATGTCATAGAAAAGCGCTAAATCCCTTAACTTGAGATATATGGTATTCTTTTATTAACAGTAATCTTTTGATGTTCCGACTACCTGGTCTTTTATTGCAAAATCTCCTATATACCCTGGCCCTGCTGCCCTACCCCACCTTGCCTCTTTGGAGCAGTTTCTCAGTGTTATCTGAGATGCTGTGTCCTGACCTTGAAGTCCTCAGAATGTCCACTGAATAAAACATAACTCTCAACTTTTAGGTTGTGAAATTTTTTCAGTCAACACAAAGATAATTTCCAGTTTTCTGTTTTCTTTCCATAACAAGGGAAATCATATAACTAAGTGCAAAGAGTTTCAAATTACCTCAATCCTTGATTGCATTAATATGAACTACTTCTCCCTTAACTGTCTGAAAAAAGCAAAAGGAAATTCTGCCTTGAAAAACATAAATATCTAGATACTCAAATTATCTCTACATTTTTATATATAACAATCAACCTTATAAAATGCAGACAAAAGGACATCAATTGACAAAAAAAGGAGGAAAAGAGAGGAAATAGGAAGAGAAACTAAAAGGAGAAGCAAATAATATAGGTAACAGACAGATATAAAAACAATGGTAATTATTTTGCCATAAAATTATAGGACAAAATAGAGAATTTTCAGGCAGGAAGCAGAAACTATGTCAGGAATAAAATGGGTATTCTCAAACTGAAAAACATAATAACTGAAACTAAATAGTTAGGCTTAATAATCACATTATATACACTGAAGATAACTAGAGAATTGGAAGATAGACCAAAGGAAAATATCCATAATCAATAACAGAAAGACAAAATGATGGAAAATAATAGAAAATGTTCTGAGAGACACTCACTTTGTGAAGTGGTAGAAAGGTTTACACATGTTTAATTAGAGTCCAAGAGGAAAAAGAAGAGAGGAGTAATGTTTGAAAAGATCTTTGCTGAGAAGTTTTCAAAAGTAATGAAAGACATCAAGTCAGAACCTCAAGAAATGCTTCAAATTCCAAGCATGATAAATACAAATAAAATGATACATAGAAAGAGGATAATAAATCTGATGGAAATCAAAGACTGAGAAAATGTTAAAAGCAATCAGAGAAAAGGCATGTTACTTTCAAAGGTGTGACATAGCTAATGTACCAATAAAAATAATGGAAACCAGAAAATGATAAAATTATATCTTCAAATGGCAAAAGTAAATGACTGTCAAACTAGAATTCTAGTTTGACTAGAATGACAATCAAAAGTATTGTTCAAAAATGAAGGTGGGGGCTTCCCTGGTGGCGCAGTGGTTGAGAGTCCGCCTGCCGATGCAGGGGACACAGGTTCGTGCCCCGGTCTGGGAGGATCCCACATGCCGCGGAGCGGCTGGGCCCGTGAGCCATGGCCGCTGAGCCTGCGTGTCCAAAGCCTGTGCTCCGCAACGGGAGAGGCCGCAACGGTGAGAGGCCCGCATATCGCCAAAAAAAAAAAAAAAAAAAAAAGTGAAATTAAGACATTTTTAGATAAGCAAAAACTCAGATAATTCAGCATCACCTGATTAAGACCAAAATAAATATTGTAGAATGTTTTTAAAGCAAAGGACATGATACCAAGTTGTAGTAAGAAATGCAGGAAAGAAGAAAAGTACGTAGAATTGGAAGAGGCATATCTGTGAGAAAATATAAATTCAAATTGACTATACTTTTAAAAGACTAGTGAGTAAAATAGACAGCTAGTGAGAAGCAGCTGCATAGCACAGGGAGATCAGCTTGGTGCTTTGTGACCACCTAGAGGGGTGGGATAGGGAGGGTGGGAGGGAGGCGCAAGAGGGAGGGGATATGGGGATATATGTATACATATAGCTGATTCACTTTGTTATACAGCAGAAACTAACACAACATGGTAAAGCAATTATACTCCAATAAAGATGTTAAAAAAAAGAAGACTGGTAGGAGTTAAAATATATATAAAATAAAAATACATTACACAAAAGTTAGGAAGGGAATAAGAGTTAAAGTTTTGTAAAGATCTTGCTTTGTCTGGGATGTGGAACTGTCAGTGTCTCCTGGAACAGTGATAAAGAATCAACAATCTGATAGAGGAGAAAACTGGAATAATTCTTCAGTTATTGAAATTGGACTGATTCCAGTTGGACTGATTCAATTGAAGGAAAGAAAGTAAAAGGGTAATAGAAGTAGGACAAATAAACACCAAACAACATACATATGTGGAACCAAGAAAAATGGTTCAAATGAACCAGTTTGCAGGGCAGAAATTGAGACACAGATGTAGAGAACAATGTATGGACACTAAGGGGGGAAAGCAGTGGCGGGTGGGGGTGGGATGAATTGGGAGATTGGGACTGACATGTGTACACTGATGTGTATAAAATGGATGACTAATAAGAACCTGCTGTATAAAAAATAAAAATAAAATTCAAAAAAAAAAGACAATATACATCAGTAACTACATTAAATGGAATAAATAATCTAAGTTAAAGGAGAGCAAAATTGTTAAACAAGAAATAGATAAAATCGATTCCAACTATATGCTGCTTACAAGAAGCACAACTTAAATATAAGTACACTAAAAAGTTAAAAATAAAAAGATGGAAAAGCTATACCATTCAAATGTTAATTAAAAAAACTGATAAAAGCCATCTTATTAGAAGAAAAATTGTAATTGAAAGAAAGAAGTATTCATAGGTATAGAGAGCTTTCATAATTACAAAAGAGTCAGTCTATCAGGATGATATGAGAATTCTAAGTTGTCATATTGTATCAAGTACATATCAAGTTGGTATGTACCAAATAATACAGTCTCACATTAGTTATATAAAGGAAAAAAAATAATAGAAAATCAAGGACAAATAAAAATTCACAATTATACTGATTTTTAATATATATCTTTCAGTAACTAATAAATCAGTCAATTAAGGATTATTGTTTGTTATATCCTTAATTATATCCATAATTAAGGATATAAAAGTTTGAATAGGATTTACAAAGTAAACTAATTACATACATAGAACAGTATAATCAACATTTCCAAATTACACAATTTTAATAGACTTTAATGTTTAGAGCAGATTTAGGTTCACAACAAAATTGATCAGGAGGTACAGAGATTTCCTATACACCCCCTGCCCACATATGTATAGCCTCCCCCATTATCAACATCCCCCACCAAAGTGATACATTTGTTACAATTAAACCTACATTGACTTATTATTATCACATGAAGTCCGTAGTATACATTGTGGTAAACTCTTAATATTGTACATTTTGTGGGCTTGGAGACATGTATAGTGATATGTATCCACCAGTATAGTATCATATAAAGTAATTTCACTGCCCTAAAAATCCACTGTGCTCTACCTATTCATCCCATTCTCCCCCAATCCCTGGCAACCTGATCTTTTTAGCTTCTCAATAGTTTTGACTTTTTTCAGAATGTAACATAGTTAGAATCCTAAAATATGTAGCCTTTTCAGATTGGTTTCTTTCGCTTAATAATATGCATTTAAGTTTCCTCCATGTCTCTTCATGGCTTGGTAACTCAGTTATTTTTAGTACTGAAGAGTATTCCATTGCCTTGATGTACCACAGTTTATGTATTCATGTGCCAAAGGACATCTTAGCTGCCTCCAAGTTTGGGCACTTATGAATAAAGCTACTATAAATATCTGTGTGCAGGTTTTTGTGTGGCCATAGATTTTTACTCCTTTGGGTAAATTCCAAGGAGCACTTTTGCTGGAGTATATGGTAAGATTATGTTTAGTTTCATAAGAAACCACCAAACTATCTTCCAAAGTAGCCGTACCATTTTGCATTCTCACCAGGAATGAATGAGAGTTCCTGTTGCTCCACATCCTTACCAGCGTTTGGTATTCTCAGTGTTCTGGAATTTGGCCATTCTAATAGATGTTTAGTGGTGGTGTCTCATGGTTGTTTTAATTTACATTGCTGATGACATATGATGTGGAGCATCTTTTCATATGCTTATTTGCCATCTGTGTATCTTGGGGATGTGTCTATTAAAGTCTTTGGCCCATTTTTTAAATGGGTTATTTTCCTATTGTTGAGTTCTAAGTGTTCTTTGTAACTTTTGTATAACAGTCTTTTATCAGATATGTCTGTTGCAAATATTTTCTCATAGTCTGTGGCTTATCTTTTCATTCTCTTGACAGTGTCTTTAGCCAAGCAGAAATTTTAAACAAAATTTTGACAATAGAACAAAAATAGTCTTCTCAACAGATGGTGCTGAAACAGCTGGACATCCACATGCAAAATATGAATCTACATACAGGTCTTACACCCTTCACAAAAATTAACTCAATTAACTTAGCTCATAGACCTAAGTGTAAAATGCAAAATGATAAAACTTTTAGAAGGTAACAGAAAAAAATCTGGATGACTTCGTTTTCATGATGACTTTTTTGGCCTCCCCCATTGCGGAGCACAGGTTCCAGACACGCAGGCTCAGTGGCCATGGCTCATGGGCCCAGCCGCTCCGCGGCATGTGGGATCTTCCCGGACCGGGGCACGAACCCCTGTCCCCTACATTGGCAGGTGGACTCTCAACCACTGCGCCACCAGGGAAGCCCTCATGATGACTTTTTAAACACAATACCAAAGGCATGATCCACGAAGGAAAGAATTGATAAGCTGAAAATTTAAATCTTCATCTCTATTCACTTTACAAATTTTCTTTAGACAATATTATCCACACTTGTGGTTTCACGCCTCACTTTTATGTTAGAACTAAAAAATATATCCTTAATAGAGACTTCACTCTGGAGGGTATTCTCAGCCAAAGCCTTTTTTTTTTTTTTAAACACCATTTTTATTGTTGACCTGACACATTCCTCAGGTTGATGAAAATTGGACTTTTTATTTTATTGGAAAATATTCTTAAATGTTTATGCAAAATGTACAATTCTACAGTGAATGGGACTTGTTTTATTGAAAACATTTAGTTACTCTGCCTCCTTGGGTATTTTTTCATTTATGTTTCTCCTAAACGTCTAAACATGTCCTGTTTTTCAGGGATGTTTTTCTATAAACTTGACAAATGGTTGTGGGTGTTCTTCTCTATAGTCTCTCTTCTCTAGAACATGAAGTTAAAAGTTAATCACAGATCAGAGTTCCAGAGTTTTCATGGTCACAGCACAAAGCAACAACACAAATACATATAAAACTCTTAACTCTGACTTAAAAATGAATTGTCTAAAAATTACTTTCTGTTGAGAGGATAAAGGTAATGATATTTGTGTTTTCTAGGCCAGGGAATGACAAAATGCCCTGAGATACATGAATATTCTCAGGACAAAAACTTTTGCTTCTGACTCAGAAAAAAGCTCAGCTTTTAAGCCTTTGTAGCAAGACAAAGACATTAAAAATGCAAGGGGTTTCAGAAGTCTTAACTTTGAAGCTTGTAGCAAACTTGGAAAAAAAATAATAATACCTTCCATAGACTATATCACTCCTAAATCAAACTAGGTGTTCGAAGCTCTTTTGTCCAAGTAAATAGTTTTAGATGAGATTATAATATCTACTCAAATATCAGTTTAACATTAAATGAATTACACTATTTAGATTTGGAAAACCTGGATTCAAGTTAAGGTCAGTCACTGAACTTCCTGGCTGCTGAATTTCCAGCAGATTTACAGTCTCTCAGAAACTGTATTACCTAATCTCTAAACGGGTGATTGCAAATAATACACATGTCACATGATTACTGTGAGCATGTGAAAAAAATTGCATTGAAGAGCTGGGTATGCTGTAAAATATTCTGAATATACTAGTATTATATTATTTTATTATTATTATATTATTTGATTATAATCTTTCCCTCCTCAAATTCCCAGATTATAAATTATATGATCTAAGCATTTTATCTGCTTTTAACAGAAATATTTAAACTTTTTTCACTAAAAGATGATAAGTAAGCTTGTTTTTGTTTGGAGGATCTTAAATGTTAGAATAAGGATGTCATCATCTGAAATTATGTATGGTCCCTTAAAAAGTAAATCATGGAGCCCCTGATCTTCATTAATTAGTTTTTGGCCTAACTTCTGAATTATTGCTATTCATTTATCCATCCTGTTTATTATTCATACAACAAATTTTTATCAAAGCTTATGTCATTTTCTAGGCATGTATTATATAAGACAAAATCCCTAACCTCAAAGGGGGTCATAATTTATTGGAGAGAAAGACAAGCAAATAGCTCCTAAAATGCAGTATGACATGTGCTGGGATATATGGATGCAGAGGATGCATGCTGTGAGAAGGTGGCTTCCTGGGGGAGATGACTCCAGAGCTGAGTTCTTAAAAGTGAGTGCTAGAGGCAGTTGGCTAAGTGAAACAGTAGGGTGAGGGGTAGGGAGTGGTGGTGGTGAAGAGTGTTCT
This sequence comes from Orcinus orca, assembly GCF_937001465.1. Classification (NCBI taxonomy): domain Eukaryota; kingdom Metazoa; phylum Chordata; class Mammalia; order Artiodactyla; family Delphinidae; genus Orcinus; species Orcinus orca. The sequence continues at coordinate 150,104,679 of NC_064560.1, forward strand.
CAAGGCAGGGAAGGGCATGTGTTTGCCAGAGGGAGGAGCATGTATAAGCATAGAAATGGCAAGAAACATAGTCTGTTTCAGCAAAAATCACTGTAATACTCACTGCAAGTTCCTCTTCCCTCTTATGGGGAGAGAGAAGAACACATTCAGGAACTCTAAGAGGTTCAGTGTGGTTGGAGTACTAGATGAAAATCACAACATGGCTTGAGGGAGATGGGAAAGAAAAGCAGAGGACAGGCCGCAGAGTTCAGCATGTGTTGTGCTGAGGAGTGTGAATTTTAGTACTGAAGGCTATGAAGAGCTATGGAGGAATTTTAAGCAGCATTGTGACTTAATTGGGTTTGGATTTCATGAGTATAAAAATCTAATGATGTAATATGGAAGAATAAATCTGACTCTGTATTGGATCTGTTTCTTTTACTTTAACCTTTGTATTCTATTGCTTTTGCTACAAGTTAAGAATGTTACCTATAGTCTGAAATATACAGGATAGCCCATTCTCAAGGCTCTGACCTTTAAAGGTATAACACTTTTTCATTCATATAGAGATAAAAAGTTGCAGAACAGAGAATAACATTTGTCTTGGAGCATTGTGACTGGACCTCTGTGGACAGCTGCAAGGACAAAAGATTCTGGCACCAAGAAGTTTGCAGCAACTAAGCACACACCCTCCCCTTTTAGTACAAAAGAAGCCTGAATTCTAACTCAGGGAAGATGGTTCTTCGGGACACTATTTCACCATCTCCTTGGTCTGCTAGCTTTCCAATAGTGACTTCCAAATGAAGTCACTATTCCTTGCCCCACCACCTCATCTCTCAACTTATTGGCCTGTTGTGCAGCAAACAGTATGAGCTTGGACTTGGTAACAATGGTGATATGTAATGTGTATTGACCAAGACTGAAGGTGGAGGCTGATGCAATGACCTGGAGAAGCCAAGAAGATGATATGAACTTGTCCATGGAGACAAACTTCAGAGGACTTCAGGGTGTAAGCATTGTCTCCCTTCTTAAGAAACTTTAGTATCTTTTCAATTCCAGTGAAATTAAAATCCCCACTCCTTACCACACCCTTACAGTCCCTGCACAACCTGGCTCCTATGTGACAATAGTGACAAAGGAATGAGCTTGCCTATATTTAAATCTCAGCTCTCCACTTAGTACCTGTGTGACTTGATGTAAATTCCTTAACCTTCTTGTGACTCAGTTTCCGAATCCCCAAAATGAAGATGAAAATAATAAGGTAACTATGAATGTAAAATATGATAACATACTTAAACTTCCAGCACAATAATTTGGCCATGGAAAACACTCAGTAAATGCCAGCTAATAAATACATGTCATGCCATTCTCTCCATTCATTCTACTTCAGCCACACTGGCCTTCTGGTAGACCACAGAATGAACTCTCCATTGTTGTCCTTCAGCCTGAAACACTCTTTCTCCAATGGCTTGATTCCTTTATATCTCAGCTCATGGCTTGAAGATCACCTCCTCAGAAACCTTCCTTGAACAATCTGTGTAAAATATATACCCTACATCAATTCCCTGTCATGGCAACCTAGTTATAGTTTTCATTGTATGTAGCAGAAACTCTAAATATTTATCAATAGTTTATTTATTTGCTCATTTATTAATTGTATGTCTCCCCAACTAGACTATAAACTCTATGAGAATTCCCTGTTCTCTTGTGTAACTTCGTATCCATTGATCCTAACTCAGCATCTGGTGCACAGAAGGTTTCAATAAGTTTATATTAAATAAAAACAAAGAAAGGAAAATGTATAGATTTGGAGAGCCATCCAATGTGGAAAGTATGGACTAATGGTGAGGGGGAGGTTATCAAACATGATGAATATCAAACATGAAGAATTCAGGTGGTGAAGAAAGATGAACATTTCAAATTTAGGCACATTTGTGGATACAATGAAGCCATGGAGAAGTCAGTTGGATACTGGGACTGGTGTCTAAGGAGATCTTTGAATTCAAGATAGAATCAATATACAGTAGTAGTTGTAACAATGGACATAGATGCATTCACCTGGAAAGGGCTTACTCAGTGAACAGAGACAGGAGCTTGGGAAGGAACTGCAGGAAGCACCGTTCTTCAAGATGCAGATGGAAGAAGACTGAAAGGGAAGCAGACTGATAGGGACACTTGGGGGGAAAAAAACCCACAAAACAAAGCAGGTTATTCAAATAACCCATGAGAGAAGTTATTCAAATCCTTTAAGATAGACTGATATTCCAGGTTTTTAGCTCTTTATGTAACGTCAGGGACTCAGGCACTCTTTATAAGGCATCACTACTTTTTTTGATGCCACCCTGTCCTTAAGCAGGCACCTTCTTCTGGGATTTTGTCTGCTTTGGTCCCTGGGCATACCTGGTCCCCTGACTTCCATTATTTGTCCCCTAGGCTTCATTAGGCAAATGAAGTTTTTTGCCTAGTGTTATGCAAAACATATTCTTCTATCCTTAATGTTATGAAGATTTTAGTTATGTGGTCCAGAGAACACGCTTTTAACTCTAAAGTATTGTTCACTCTGAATTCAGTACAGAGGTCTCTAGATCACATGATTAAAAGTGCCTGAGAGGAGGCCTTCAAGAGGTTGGAAGAATGAGACGTGGAGATCACCTTCCTTCCCACAGATACATCAGAAATACATCCACATGTGGAACAACTCCTACAGAACACCTACTGAACGCTGGCAGAAGACCTCAGACCTCCCAAAAGGCAAGAAACTTCCCAAGTACCTGGGTAGGGCAAAAGAAAAAAGAAAAAACAGAGACAAAAAAATAGGGATGGGACCTCTGGGTTGGAGCTGTGAAGGAGGAAAAGTTTCCACACACTAGGAAGCCCCTTCACTGCCGGAGACGGGGGATGACGGGGGTGGGGGGAAGCTTCGGAGCCGCGGAGGAGAGCGCAGCAACAGGGGTGCAGAGGGCAAAGTAGAGAGATTCCCACACAGAGGAGCAGTGCCGACCAGCGCTCACCAGCCTGAAAGGCTTGTCTGCTCACCCTCTGGGATGGGCGGGGGCTGGAAGCTGAGGCTCGGACTTAGGAGGTCAGATCCCAGGGAGAGGACTGGTGGCGTGAACACAGCCTGAAGGGGGCTAGTCCACCACGGCTAGCCGGGAGATGTCTGGGAAAAGGTCTGGACCTGCCGAAGAGGCAAGAGACTTTTTCTTGCCCCTTTGTTTCCTGGTGCGCGAGGAGAGGGGATTAAGAGCGCCGCTTAAGGGAACTCGAGAGACAGGTGCGAGCCGCGGCTAAAAGCACGGACCCCAGAGACGGGCATGAGATGCTAAGGCTGCTGTTGCTGCCACCAAGAAGCCTGTGTGCAAGCACAGGTCACTATCCACACCTCTCCTCCCAGGAGCCTGTGCAGCCCACCACTGCCAGGGCCCCGTGATCCAGGAACAACTTCCGTGGGAGAACACACAACACGCCTCAGGCTGGTGCAATGTCATGCAGGCCTCTGCCGCCGCAGGCTCGCCCTGCATCCGTACCCCTCCCTCCCCCGCCTGAGTGAGCTAGAGCCCCCGAATCAGCTGCTGCTTTAACCCCATACTGTCTGGGTGGGGAACAGATGCCCTCAGGCGACCTACATGCACAGGCGGGACCAATCCAAAGCTGAAACCCAGGAGCTGTGCAAACAAATTGAAAGGGAAATCTCACCCATCAGCCTCAGGAGCAGCAGATTAAATCTCCATAATCAATTTGATGTACCCTGCATCTGTGGAATACCTGAATAGACAACAACTCATCCCAAAATTGAGGCAGTGGACTTTGGGAGCAACGGTATATATATATATATATATATATATATATATATATATATATATATATATTTCCTTTTTCTCTTTTTGTGAGTGGGTATGTGTATCCTTCTTTGTGTGATTTTGTCTGTATAACTTTGCTTTTGCCATTTATCCTAGGGTTATGTCTGTTGTTGTGGGGTTTTTTTTTTGTATACTTTTTAGCACTTGTTATCATTGGTGGATGTGTTTTTTTGGTTGGGTTGCTCTCCTTTATTTCTTTTTTCTTGTTTTATTTTAAATTTTTTTATTTTTAATAATTAAAATTTTTAAATAACTTTTTAAATTTTATTTTATTTTTTTTTCTTCCTTTCTTTCTTTTTTTCTCCCATTTCTTCTGAGCTGTGTGGCTGACAGGGTCTTGGTGCTCTGTCTGGGGGTCAGGCCTATGCCTCTGAGGTGGGAGATCTGCATTCAGGACATTGGTCCACCCAAGACCTCCCGGCTCCACGTAATATCAAACAGCAAAATACTCTCCCAGAGATCTCCATCTCAAGGCTAAGAACCAGCTCCACTCAATGACCAGCAAGCTACAGTGCTGGACACTTTATGCAAAACAACTAGCAAGACACAACACAACCCCACTCATTAGCAGAGAGACTGCCTAAACTCATAATAAGGTCACAGACACCCCAAAACACACCACCGGATGCAGTCCTGCCTACCAGAAAGACATGATCCAGCTTCATCCACCAGAACACAGGCACTAGTCCCCTCCACCAGGAAGCCTACACAACACACTGAACCAACCTTAGCCACTGGAGTCAGATACCAAAAACAATGGAAACTAAGAACCCGCAGCCTGCGAAGAGGAGACCCCAAACACAGTAAGTTAAGCAAAATGAGAAGACAGAGAAACACACAGCAGATGAAGGAGCAAGGTAAAACCCCACAGACCAAACAAATGAAGAAGAAATAGGCAGTCTACCTGAAAAATAATTCAGAGTAATGGCAGTAAAGATGATCCAAAATCTTAGAAATAGAATGGATAAAATAGAAGAAACGTTTAACAAGGACCTAGAAGAATTAAACAGCAAACAATGATGAACAACACAATAAATGAAATTTAAAATTTTCTAGAAGGAATAAATAACAGAATAACTGAGGCAGAAGAACGGATAAGTGACCTGAAAGATAAAATAGTGGAAATAACTACTGCAGAGCAGAGTAAAGAAAAATGAATGAAAAGTATTGAGGACTATCTCAGAGACCTCTGGGACAACATTAAATGCACTAACATTCGAATTATAAGGGTCCCAGAAGAAGAAGAGAAAAAGAAAGGGACTGAGAAAATATATGAATAGATTATAGTTGAAAACACTCCTAATATGGGAAAGGAAATAGTTAATCAGGTCCAGGAAGCACAGAGAGTCCCATACAGGATAAATCCAAGGAGAAACATGCCAACACACATATTAATCAAACTATCAAAAATTAAATACAAAGAAAATATATTAAAAGCAGCAAGGGAAAAACAACAAATAACATACAAGGGAATCTCCATAATGTTAACAGCTGATCTTTCAGCAGAAACTCTGCAAGCCAGAAGGGAGTGGCAGGGCATATTTAAAGTGATAAAAGGGAAGAACCTACAACCAAGATTACTCTACCCAGCAAGGATCTCATTCAAATTTGATGGAGAAATTAAAACATCTACAGAGAAGCAAAAGCTAAGAGAATTCAGCACCACAAAACCAGCTTTACAACAAATGCTAAAGGAACTTCTCAAGGCAGGAAACACAAGAGAAGGAAAAGACCTACAATAACAAACCCAAAACAATTAAGAAAATGGTAATAGGAACATACCTATTGATAATTACCTTAAATGTAATGGATTAAATGCTCCAACCAAAAGACATAAACTTCCTGAATGGATACAAATAAGATGTGTATATATGCTGTCTACAAGAGACCCACCTCAGACCTAGGGACACATAAAGACCTGAAAGTGAGGGGATGCAAAAAGATATTCCATGCAATGGAAATCAATAGAAAGCTGGAGTAGTAATTCTAATATCAGACAAAATAAACTTTAAAGTAAAGACTATTACAAGATGCAAAGAAGGACACTACATAATGATCAAGGGATCAATCCAAGAAGAAAATACAAAAATTGTAAATATTTATGCACCCAACATAGGAGCACCTCAATACATAAGGCAAATGCTAACAGCCATAAAAGGAGAAATCAACAGAAACACAATCATAGTAGGGGATCTTAACACCCCACTTTCACCAATGGACAGATCATCCAAAATGAAAATAAATAAGGAAACACAAGCTTTACATTGTGTTTTCTATACATTAAACAAGATGAACTTAATTTATATTTATAGGACATTCCATCCAAAAACAACAGAATACACTTTCTTCTCAAGTGCTCATGGAACATTCTCCAGGATATATCATATCTTGGGTCACAAATCAAGCCTTGGTAAGTTTAAGAAAATCGAAATCATATCAATTATCTTTTCCAGCCACAACGCTATGAGACTAGATATCAATTACATGAAAAAATCTGTAAAAAATACAAACACATGGAGGCTAAACAATACACTACTTAATAACCAAGAGATCACTGAAGAAATCAAAGAGGAAATTAAAAAATACCTAGAAACAAATGACAATGAAAACACGATGACACAAAACCTATGGGATCTAACAAAAGCAGTTCTAAGAGGGAAGTTTATAGAAATACAATTCTACCTCAAGAAACATCTCAGAAAAACAACCTAACCTTACACCTAAAGCAATTAGAGAAAGAAGAACAAAAAAAACCAAAGTTAGCAGAAGGAAAGAAATCATAAAGATCAGATAAGAAATAAATGAAAAAGAAATAAAGGAAATGAGAGTAAAGATCAATAAAACTAAAAGCTGGTTCTCTGAGAAGATAAACAAAATTGATAAACCTATAGCCAGACTCATCAAGAAAAAAAGGGAGAAGATTCAAATCATTAGAATTAGAAATGAAGAAGGAGAAGTAAAAACTGATACTGCATAAATACGAAGGATCATGAGGGATTACTACAAGCAGCTATATGCCAATAAAATGGACAACCTGGAAGAAATGGACAAATTCTTACAAAAGCACAACCTTCTGAGACTGAACGAGGAAGAAATAGAAAATATGAACAGACCAATCACAAGCACTGATATTGAGAGTGTGATTAAAAATCTTCCAACAAACAAAAGCCCAGGACCAGATGGCCTCACAGGGGAATTCTATCATACATTATAGAAGAGCTAACACATATCCTTCTCAAACTCTTCCAAAATATAGCAAAGGGAGAAACACTCCCAAACTCATTCTGTGAGGCCACTATCACCGTGATACCAAAACCAGACAGAGATGTCACAAAGAAAGAAAACTACAGGCCAATATCACTGATGCACATAGATGCAGAAATCCTCAACAAAATACTAGAAAACAGAATCCAACAGCACATTAAAAGTATCATACAGCATGATCAAGTGGGGTTTATTCCAGGAATGCAAGGATTCTTCAATATACGCGAATCAATCAATGTGATACACCATATTAACAAATTGAAGGAGAAATACCATATGATCATTTCAAGAGATGCAGAAAAAGCTTTTGACAAAGTTCAACACCCATTTATGATGAAAACCCTCCAGAAAGTAGGCATAGAGGGAACTTACCTCAACATAATAAAGGGTGTATATGACAAACCTACAGCCATCATCATTCTCGGGGTGAAAAACTGAAACCATTTCCACCAAGATCAGGAACAAGACAAGGTTGTCCACTCTCTCCACTGTTATTCAACATAGTTTTGGAAGTTTTAGCCACAGCAATCAGAGAAGAAAAAGAAATAAAAGGAATCCAAATCAGAAAAGAAGAAGTAAAGCTGTCACTGTTTGCTGATGACGTGATACTATACATAGAGAATCCTAAAGATGCTACCAGAAAACTACTAAATCTAATCAACGAATTTGGTAAAGTAGCAGGATACATATTTAATGCACAGAAATCTCTTGCTTTCCTATACACTAATGATGAAAAAAATTTGAAAGAGAAATTAAGGAAACATTCCCATTTACCATTGCAACAAAAAGAATAAAATACCTAGGAATAAACCTACCTAAGGACACAAAAGACCTGTATGCAGAAAACTGTAAGACACTAATGAAAAAAATTAAAGATGATACAAACAGATGGAGAGATATACCATGTACTGGGATTGGAAGAATCAACAGTTTTAAAATGACTATACTACACAAAGCAATCTACAGATTCAGTGCAATCCCTATCAAACTACCAATGGCATTTTTCACAGAAATAGAACAAAAAAATTCACAATTTGTATGGAGAGACGAAAGACCCTGAATAGCCAAAGCAATCTTGAGAAAGAAAAACGAAGCTGGAGGAATCAGGCTCCCTGACTTCAGACCTACTACAAAGCTACAGTAATCAAGACAACATACTGGTACAAAAACAGAAATATAGATCAACAAAACAGGATAGAAAACCGAGAAATAAACCTATGCACATATGGTCACCTTATCTTTGATAAAGGAGGCAAGAATAAAGAATGGAGAAAAGACAGCCTCTTCAATAAGTGGTGCTGGAAAAACTGGACAGCTACAAGTAAAAGAATGAAATTAGAGCATTCCATAACACCATACACAAAAATGAACTCAAAATGGATTAAAGACCTAAATGTAAGGCCAGACACTATAAAACTCTTAGAGGAAAACATAGGCAGAACACTCCATGATGTAAATTGCAGCAAGATCTTTTTTGATGCACCTCCTAGAGAAATGGAAATAAACAAATGGGACGTAATGAAACTTGAAAGCTTTTGCACAGCAAAGGAAACCATAAACAAGACGAAAAGACAGCCCTCAGAATGGGAGAAAATATTTGCAAATGAAGCAACTGACAAAGGATTAAGCTCCAAAATTTACAAGCAGCTCATGCAGCTCAATATCAAAAAACAAACAACCCAGTCCAAAAATGGGCAGAAAACCTAAATAGACATTTTTTCAAAAAAGATATACAGATTGCCAACAAACACATGAAAGAATGCTCAACATCACTAATCATTAGAGAAATGAAAATCTAAACTACAATGAGGTATCACCTCACACCAGTCAGAATGGCCATCATCAAAAAAGCTACAAACCATAAATGCTGGAGAAGGTGTGGAGAAAAGGGAACCCTCTTGCACTGTTGATGTGACTGTAAATTGATACAGCCACTATGGAGAACAGTATGGAGGTTCCCTAAAAACTAAAAGTAGAACTACCATACAACCCAGCAATTCCACTACTGGGCATATACCCTGGGAAAACCATAATCTAAAAAGAGTCATGCACCACCATGTTCATTGCAGCACTATTTACAATAGCCAGGACATGGAAGCAACCTAAGTGTCCATCTACAGATGAATGGATAAAGAACATGTGGCACATAATACAATGGAATATTACTCAGTCATAAAAAGAAACAAAATTGAGTTATTTGTAGTGAGGTGGATGAACCTAGAGACTGTCATACAGAATGAAGTAAGTCAGAAAGAGAAAAACAAATACCATATGCCAACACATATATATGGAATCTAAAAAAAAAAACAAAAAAACATAGGTTCTGAAGAACCTAGGGGCAGGACAAGAATAAAGATGCAGATATAGAGAATGGACTTGAGGACATGGGACGGGGGAAGGGTAAGCTGGGACGAAGTGAGAGAGTGGCATGGACTTATATATACTACCAAATGTAAAATAGATAGCTAGTGGGAAGCAGCCGCATAGCACAGGGAGATCAGCTCTGTGCTTTGTAATCACCTAGAGGGGTGAGATAGGTAGGGTGGGAGAGAGACACAAGAGGGAGGATATATGGGGATATATGTATATGTATAACTGATTCACTTTGTTATACAGCAGAAACTAACACACCATTGTAAAACAATTATACTCCATTAAAGATGTTAAAAAAATTAAAATTAAAAAACAAAAAATATAAAAGTGCCTGAGATGTCTTCATCCAGGGCCCAAGTTCCTCACGTGGGTATGAATTTTGGGTGTTGTTCTTGACATTCTTTACCTATCACTAAGTAGAGAACACAGGTATGTACACATAGTGTATCTACTCAGATAGGACCTGACAGTTTGTTTTTGATGGACCTGTTTGATGGCATGATACATGAGCTAGACAGGTTGAAAATAAAATGAATAGGTTGAAAGAGCATGGAAAGCTGGATTGATGGTTCTTTTGTTAGAAAAAATAAACATTTTTTGTTAGGAAGCTTTCCTGACTGTATGGAAACAAATGTAGTTTTAAAATAAACTTGAAACAGATTGCAAGGAGAGAAGGGAGGGATAGTCTCTGGTGGATTATCTGCTTGTTTTGAGTATAGCCATTCTTAGAAATATGTGAACAGAGACTCTGGAATTGGGTTGATCCAAGTGGAATGTAAGATTGTTATTAGTGAACACAAAAACCCACACTCCTATTTCAAACGTGTGGTGTGTTCTGCCTCACTTCATCAGTGGGTTTGTTACACAATAACTCGCTGTCTTATGAGTTTTGAGCATCAAATATATAAGAAATGTCTAACAATAGCCCAAAACACTATGTGAAGACTCAACAGCTGATTCCAATTGAAATGATCATTCCTAGAATTCCATTTGGATCTTCCTAATTCAATAACCAAAGGAATTAGTTGGAGTACTATAGAAAGAACTGGCAGAAGAAACTTAAGTAATTAAAAAACTTTACACGATCAAGATTTACCCCTAATCCTGCTTGAGTATTTGTGCGGAGTATCTTAAGGCTAACAAAGCAAGCTGCAGGAAATGAGTGTGGCATCATTAGAGAAAGAATAAAATCAGAGGAAAATAGATAGTGACTAGAGAAATTGTGCATACAGCCTTTAAAAAAGGACAAGATCAAATAAAATACCTTATGTTTATCATTATATGAAACCTCGAGACAATGTTTGACTCAATAGGCAGGAAATTAGACATGAGATTCAGGCATTGTTAATGTGATTTTCATACTTGAATCCTGGCTCATTGTAATGAAAATCCCCTCTCTGCCTCTCCTGCATTTCTAGCTTTCATGACATTTTTGCCAAGTTACCCTTCTATCATTTAGTCATTCATCCCAATAGTCTACAGCAGCACAGAAGCCATATCACAAGGTACAGTCTTTCTGCTTCTGTAAATGAGTTCACCCACTTCAAAAGCCACTCCCTTTGTTCCTTGATTTCTTTTTGAGTGCCTAGCAACCACCATTGTGTCAGATTCTAAATTTAGATGCATCTCTCTGAAACTGCAAATTATATTCCATCAGTGCCAACTGAGATTAAACCTTGGTCTCTTCAATCTGGCTAAGGCTAACTACTGTATGCTAATTCCTTTATGCATGGAAACCTTACTAAAGTAGGTGCACAGGAACAAAGAGGCAAGGACTAAGAGCTGTTACAAATGGTAGAACTACTAAATCAGTTATTTGTTACTTTCTGAACATCCCTATTTCTCCTCCTCTTGTCATTATGAAATACAGCAAATTCTGTACTGAATTTCTCAACAGCTCTTTCAAATAATAATTTCTAGTAGATTGGCTCATGCAACTTGGTGATTTAAGCCAGGTTAACACAACTCTCTTCAGAAAAAGTTAAGAAGGAGGCAGAGGGTCTACACGGTTTTTGAAGAAGCACTTCTCAGTATTTAAACCTATAAAAGGGGAATGCCAGTTTTTCATAAGCTTTACCTCCCTTGTCTGTATTTTCACAGTCTCATCAGAGGGGAGAGACAGGGAAGCAGTGTGATGCTGAGTTGAAAACCTAAAGGCACTGGTTTGTAACAAGCCAATCAAAACATAAAATGCAGATGCTATGTGAGGCATGCCTCCATACACTGGCTGGATTTCTATACAAATCTTTGTCTTTCTATAGACAAAGTCTATGTCAATGGTGTTCATTATTATCTTAACTTTCTTTTCAAGAGTTACATACTGGAAAGGAATCTTCAAGGCTATCACCTTCATCTTCTTTTTTAAATAAATTTATTTAGGTTTTTTATTTCTTTTTTATTGAAGTATAGTTGATTTAAAATATTGTGCTAGTTTCAGATATATATCAAAGTAATTCAGTTTATATATATAGATACATGTATTTTTTAAGACTATTTTCCATTATAGGTTATTACAAGATATTGAATATATTTCCCTGTGCTATACAGTAAATCCTTGTTTCTTATCTATTTTATGTATAGTAGGTTGTATCTCTTCATCCAATACTCCTAATTTATCTCTTTCCCCCTTCCTCCTTTGGTAACCACAGTTTGTTTTCTATGTCTGTGGGTCTGTTTATGTTTGGATATAGATTCTGTTGTATTATTTTTCTAGATTCCACATATAAATGATATCATATAATATTTGTCATTCTCTGTCTGACTTACTTCACTTAGTATGATATCCTCTAGGTCTATGCATGTTTCTACAAATGGCAATATTTTATTCTTTTTTACGGCTGAGTAGCATTCTATTGTGTGTGCGTGTGTGTGTGTGTGTGTGTGTGTGTGTGTGTGTGTATATCACGTCTTCTTAAGCCAATTGTCTGTCCAGCAATCCTCCTGGATATACATTTGGCAAAGTTGAAGAATCTAATTGGAAAGGATATATGCATCTCAATGTTCATAACAGCACTATTTACAATAAATAGCCAAGACATGGAAACAACCCAAGTGCCCATCAACAGATGATTGATTTAAGTAGATGTGCTTTTAAAGTCAGTCATGTGATCAAAAACTATGTATAGGAATGCTTTTCATATTCTATTTTTTAAGGAATTTTTTGTTTGTTTTGGGTTTCCCTAGAAGTTGACCCTAAAGCAAAGATTTGAGTAGAAAGAATTCTTTTTAAAAAAAAAACAAGTATTTGTATATTTATCTTTTTAGGTGATCCCAGGATACCACCTATAGGTGTTGTAACAGTAAATCAGGTAAGGCAAGGCAGCCAATAGTTTGTCATGCTACTTACCCCTTTGAGTACCTATAGACTAATCCCACTGGAGAACTCTGAGAACCAGTGTAAAATACAATTGGCCCTCCATATTCATGGATTCTGCATCCATGGATTCAACCAACTGCAGGTTGAAAATATATTTTTTTTAATTCCAGGAAGTTCCAAAAAGCAAATCTTGAATTTGCCTCACATCAGCAACTATTCACATAGCATTGGCATTGTATTTATAGCTATTCACATGGCATTTACATTGTTTTAGGTATTATAAGTAATCTAGAGATGATTTAAAATACTTGGGAGGATGTGCATAGGTTTTATGCAAGTACTATGCCATTTTATGTAATGAACTTGAGCATCGTGGATTTTGGTATCTGCAGGGGGTCCTGGGACAATTCAATCCCTGTGTATAGCAAAGGATGGCTGCATACATTTAAGAGTTCTTCCAACCAGAGAATATAAAATTCTGGCTTCCTGAGCAGATAACAAAGTGGGCACTCTTGGCCGGAAAAAAAAAATCCCTAGAGGAACTACATGTGAGCACTGGAAGGTAGATGGATGTCACTGAGGTGGTAAGGGCAATGTCATCTACTCTAGAGAGCATGCCAGTGATTCACTGACATGGAAAAAAATACTGCTTATATTTTTACAAATCCATCACCACAACTAGAAAACTATTTTAAGATATATTATATAGGAGAGGGTCATTAGCTCTGAATTTCATGCTCCTCTGCACTCTGTTGAGCTCATACTATATTCAAGGAGTTCTCACTTATTTTAATTTTGTTTAATTCTCCTATAACCTCTGCACATGTGTAAGGCTGATAGAATCATTCTTGTGTTACAGATAAAGAAACCAAGTTCAGAGGAATTAAAACACTTTGTCATATGGCTATAGTAAAAACCAGATCTTCTGCTTTCTACTGTTTTTTTTCTCCATTTGACGGCAGTAAAAACAACATTTAGCTTGTCCATGTCTTTCTCAATGGTGATTCATTTAAAAATTAAAATTATTTTTATTTTTAATTCAGAAACAATTCAAATATTTCTCATTTGCCAATTATTTTTCTATTAAGATGATACCATGCAGGGAATTTGTATCCTTTTCTGACTGGATGTAAAAAGTTTTTGGCCACAGATATTGGACAGAAGGCACACATGAAGACTGGAGTTGGGAAAGTTAGATCATGTTGGGTGGGGTCACTAGCTTGAGGGAGGAGTCATATTATAGGAGAGAAAGGTGAGCACCATGGAAACCAAAGTTGGGTTTCAATTGGTATTCTATGTGCTGAAGGGTTATTGAGTAGATCAGGGTAGATTGTAACCAGACAGTCAGAAATATTGAAGAGATGAGTTAAATAATCAGTGGGTCAGAAACTAGGGAGGCAAACTGGAACAAAAAAGACAAATTGCAAAGATAAGACAGGTAATCAAAGGTTTGGGGCATGAGAAGTAAAGCAAAATATATCAAAAATGTCTGACAAACTAGAGGGCCAGTCATTTAGATACTTGGTCTGGGCAGCAGGAAATGGGATTACACTGTAGGAAGGATGGAACTTAGGTCATTGGCTGTAAAACAGAATTTAAGTTTCTAATCACCTTTGGGAAACTTCTTAAAAATCTTCCTGCTCCAGAGGAACCAAATGATGAATTATCATTTGGGAAAAATATATTCTTCTAAGGGTCTAAATTATAATATTTTATATATTGTTTTCACTGAAAATAGGTCATATATATATAAGGTAATATAAAAAGAAATGGTTTAAAATAATTACTGTCAGCTGTAAACATGCATGTCACTTTTAATAAGGAGAGAAGATATTGGCAATGTTTTGCAAAGCCATTATGAGCAAGGGCACTCAGAGCAGACCTGAGCTCTAATAACTGGCTTTTATCTGTGGTTCTCACAGACAGTTGCAAGTCTTGCTAGGTAAGCATTCTGAGGCAGGTGTTACTAACTTGGTCTGTCCATTCTGAACACCTTGAAAGTATTGGCTGCTACATACTTTTGAGTAAATTCAGCTAGGCATTATTATTTTTTTAACACTGGAAGGGAGGAATCTTTAACTTACAAATTGAAAATGGCAAAATTTTCTTCACCCAACTTTGAAACGAATTGCTCATAGTTCATCTAATAGTTAGCTTAAACATGAATGAGCAATGAGTTATAAAGAACATGCAATTTGGTTTTGATGACAGTCTGCAACCTGTCTTCATCAGAGAATTGGTGAAACCCTTAGGCAGTTTGTGGCAAATGTTGTCTTTCTTGGTCTAGTTTGACTGTCAACACTTGCTTTCTTTGGCCTGATTGGCTCTGCACTAATTCTTTGTGCCCCATGTATTCTGTGCCATCCATGTTACAATTCATGCCGTTTTGAATTTGAATTTTCAAACAAATTGCTGAGAACTCTTGGTCCCTGTCTTTATATTGCTCAAAAATCAATATTAGACATATTTTCCATCTCTATGTCTGACTTTCCTTTTCTCTCTTTGCTTCATTCAGTTTGGTTTCACTGCTACCCTCCCTTCTTCTTCTTCATTTGTACTCCCTCTGTTTCTGATACTGGTGGCAGGTAAGAGGCCTGAGAGGTGCACAGAAGAAAAGTTTCACCTACTGTATTTTTAACCTGTTAGCATCTTTTCTTCTGATTGTATAACTTTTAGTATGATTTTTTAAATGTATTAAACATATAAATATAAAACATATACTCTTCAATGTGCATTGCAAAAATCTGTCTCTTTCTCTGAGTTGCATAGCATTGTTGGAAATGGAAGGTAGCACTTCATTTTTGGTACACAAATAGCACTCTCTGATTAGATATGATATTATAATTTCCCTCCATCACTCATAAAGCATTGTAATTTCTAAGAAATCATATTAAAAAAATCCTCTCAGTTAACTCACGATTCTATTCTTTGTCCTAATTTTTGTAACTCTAAAGTCTTCATGGGCTGAACACATGTTAGAAGACAGGGAACTCCATACTCTTTTGATTTCCAAAATTCTTCTGGTTACAAGAGATGCTGCACATGAAAAACAAAAAAAGTACCATATTAGGGAAAAGTTCAAGCTGAGTTTATTTGAAACCAGCAAAGCAGTTCATCTTCAGTTAAACAGGCCATTACTTGAGAAGACAAACCTAAACTTATAACTAAAGGAAGGATTTTGTCTTCATCATGTGGCAACTTTCAGATTAGTCTTGATGGTAGAGATCTACCGAAACGGATACAAGGTCACTGAACAGGATCAATGTTTTCAGAAGATATATTCTTTGATTAAGAGGTTATAGTGTAGTGGTTCTATTGTACTATTACTGGGAAAACTATATGCTGTTTTTCAGTTGAGTGCTTAACTTATGTGTTAGCTATGAAATGAACATGGATTGTTACACTTACTTTGAATCCTGTTTCAGATTACAGTACTAAAGAGTAGGTGTTTCTGGATTCTAAGTTACCTGTATTTCTAGCCACAGCTCTGGAAGTATGCCTAATGAATTTGAGAATAAGTATTTTTAGTGATTTCTTTCTAAAGTTTTCTCTGGTGTCCAGATTTATCCTAGATCCACATCTCATCTTTCCTATTCCCAGGCCAAACTTGGTATAATCCCTTCTGTTAGGTTTCTCTGTGATGGACATGACACAAAAGAAATTACTTCTTCCTTCCCCCTTTGCTTCTATTTCCTCTCCAGGCTTTGTTCATCTTAACTCCATTATCTCAGTCTTCTGTGTATTAGTGGCGGCAGAGTTAGAAGAAGTGAAAGGCAGGAATTTGGCTATTGAAAGGCTCTCTTTCGTGTGTCCAGAAGCATATTTGAGGCTGACAATTCAAGTCAAAACTCTGTAATGTTTCAACATTGAATAACAAATTAAGAAAGAGGCTAAAGGATAAAAAAAAATCCAGTGTAAATATGAGTGTATTTTGGAGGTATAAAACTTGAGTGCCTGCAAGATCCAAGGTTGAAGGTGAAGCTGCTGATGTGAATAAGGAGAAATGGATTTTCCTTTTGAATGCAACTAAAGGGACAACTGACAATAAAGGCTAAAGAAAAGCTGTAATGAAGAGAAGAGGTAGCTAAGAGACACACTTGAACTAGTTGATCAAAAAGCCATCAAATAGCTCTGATACCTTCCAGATGTTGTCTCAAAAAATGTCTATGAAAGGAAAAATTTTGCATCCTACTAGCTTTATAAAAATATCTTTTTGGGGCTTCCCTGGTGGCACAGTGGTTGAGAGTCCACCTGCCGATACAGGGGACACGGGTTTGTGCTCCAGTCCGGGAAGATCCCACATGCCGCAGAGCGGCTGGGCCCGTGAGCCATGGCCGCTGAGCCTGCGTGTCTGGAGCCTGTGTTTGGCAACGGGAGAGGCCACAACAATGAGAGGCCCGTGTACCGCAAAAAAAAAAAAAAAAAAAAAAGTCTTTTTAATGGTTTTAATATTTATATTAAGATATTTTTCCATTTTAATACTTACAATAACATAGGAATAATAATGGGGTTAAAAGATTTATGAAGAATACCATTATATTGTATTTTATTAAATAGTGTCTGCACATTTAATATGCTGTTGAATTCAGTTTGCTAGTATTTTTTTGAGAATTTTTGCATCCATATTCATCAGGGATATTGGCCTGTAGTTTTTGTTCTTTGTTTTTTCTTGTAGTATCCTTATCTGGCTTTGGTATCAGAGCAATTCCTGAGCTGGCATTGGCTGGACTCCATGGTGTGTGGGCCTGCTGGCTGGGCTCTACGGTCAGATGGGGTCACTAGATGGGCTCTGCAATCACTTCTCATTGAGTGAGGTTGTAGGCTGTGTTGCCACTGTTTGGAGTCTGTGGCTGGGCAGGGCTGCTCCCTGATTGGATGGTGCCACTGACTGGTCTCTTTGTTCAGGTGGGGCTACAGGCAGGGCCCTGCAGTCCCATGGAGCCTCAGGCTGTGCTTTGGGATCCGGTGTGGCCACAGGCTGTGTCCAAAAATAGGTGGGGTGATTAGGTGCTCTTCTGATAGTTGAGGCTGCTGGTGGGACTCTCTCATTGGGCAGGGCCTCCACCTGTATTCCACAGTTCAGTGAGCCTGGAGACCATGCTTTGCAGTTGGGCAGGAGCACCGTCAAGGCTTTCTAGTTGGGTGGGGACCACAGGCTATGCTTTGCAATTGGACAGGATCACTGGCTGAGCTCCCTTCCTGGGTCAGGTCACATGCTGTCTTCAGCAGTCAGTAGGGCAGTTGACTGGGCTCCACAGCTGAGCAGTACCATAGGTAGGACTCAGGCTGACCAGGATCACTCTTCAGGCTCCCTGGTTATGTGGTGCCAATGGCTATGCTCAACAGATAGGCGTGGCTGCTGGTTTGGCTCTCTGTCAGAGGAGGGCTGTAGGATGGGCTCATGGCTACCTGGGATCTCAGGCCAGTCTCCTGATCAGGTCAGACTGGAGGCTAAGCTCAGCAAATGGGTGTGGTTGTGAATTTTCTTCCCTGCCTGGGCACGCTGTAGGATGTGCTCCAAGGCTGCCAACCAAGCTGGGAAGCATGTAACCATGCTTCTCAGTGGGGCAGGATTGTAGGTTATGCTCAGCCATTGGGCAGGGCTTTGAACTAGCTTCCCTGCCTATGCAGGGCCATAGAACATACTCCATAGCAAATATGGCTTGTTGGCTGGGGACCCAAATCAGGCCAAACTGTCAACCAAGATCCCTGGTCAGAATGGGATAACAACTTTCTCTACAGATGGGCAGAGCAGCTGGCTGAGATCTCTGCTAGAGCATTGGGCCTTGCTACAGGCAGCAACATGGTCCTCCATAATCTGAGCACTGGTTGCTGTAAGCCCCACCCCCTTCTCCGTCTCTATGTGATTCCCGATGGTCCACTCCTGAAGTTCCCCCCGGGGATCCCTGACCTAAGTGTACCTGACTGTGAGGTGAGACTTGAGTATGCCTCCCAAGCTGTGTCCCATAATACGGGGGAAGCTGGATATCCGTCTTGGATTCTCTTTTCCTACTGGAGAAACTGAGGCCCGGTGGGGGGTTCCTCTTGGCACAGCACTGTGCCCAGTTTATGGAGGGGCCAATGCAATCAAAGTGAAACTGCACCTCTTCCTCTCCTAATACTGTTCTTGATTTCTGTGATTTTCAGGGTGTTTCAGACTTACCCTCGGGATCTGAGATTTTTCACAATGGTTTCTTATCTATGGATAGTTGCCAATTGGTCTTCTTGTGAGGTGGACTGAAGTCAAGAACTACCTACATTGCCATCTTGACGATGTCATTATATTCAACATATTTTTATAAGGCTGATTCTAGGTTATGCTAATCAATTTACATATACCATTCTCATAAATAATTTATAGCAGATTAAATGACTTTAATGGTATTTTTTATGTTCAGCACCTTAATTATTATATCATTATTATATGGTCAAATCAGATTCAGCTTGAGTAATTTTAACCTGTGACACCTTTCTAATAATTCAACCCCATGAAGTTTTGGACTGCCTACACCTGAAAAGATCTATTCAAAATGCAGCCAGTAGAAGCTCAACCATAAATCATTCCCAGTGAGTACATGTATCCAGAAATTTAAAGCCAATTAAACAAGAGCAGGTAAATGAGTACAGTTTTGTAGAAGGGGTGATGTAGTGGAAAAGATCAGATTCTAACTACCTCCATATAAATTGCTCATAAAATTTAAATGTTGAAAATATGCTTGTTAGCATATCTTGAAAGCAGCAATGACTATTAATGGAAATCAATAAATTAATAAAGCAATACATCAATGGGAGGAAATCCCCAGGTTTCTTCTGTTGTGCCTACAGATCCTCTTTCTGCCCTCTCTACTCTGTTATCCACAGAGGTTGACTGTTTGGATTCATTAAATGTCCTGTGTAGTTGCTGTCTTGTGGCCAGATTCTTAAATGTGGAGCCTTGGGAGGAGCTCAGTGGAAAGAAGGGGAGGGAAGTCAGGGTTCTTAGTCCCTAGCTCCCTCTCTGCAGGGTCAACACTGGCTGGCTGTTTTTCATAACAAAAGGTCTCAACCCCTGCCAGCCTGTCTATACAGACACAGTGGGAAAAGCATAATTTCTTCAATAAATGATAGTGGGAAAATTGGGCATCCACATGCAAAAATATCAAATTGTACCCCTACCTTATATCATACACAAAAATAAAAGCAAAGTAGATTAAAGACTTAAATGTAAGACCTAAAACTGTAAAACTCCTAGGGAAAAACATAGAGGAGAAACTTTATGACATAGGTCTTGGCAATGATTTCTTCAATACCATACCAAAAGCACAGGCCACAGAAGCAAAAAATAGACAAGCGGGACTATATCAAACTAAAATGCTTCTTCACAGAAAAGGAAATGACAGAATTAAAAGGCAACTTTTGGAATGGGTGAAAATCTTTGCAAACTATATATCTGATTTATAAGGAACTACCACAATTCAATAGCAAAAAAAATAATTCAATTAAAAAACGGGCACAGGACTTGAGCAGATATTTCTCTAAAAAAGATATACAAATGGTCAACAGGTATATGAAAAGATCCTCAACAGCCTTAATTATCAGGGAAATCAAAATCAAAATCACAATGAAATATCTCCTCACACCCATTAGGATGACTATTATTAAAAAAAAATGATAGCAAGAATTGGTGAGGTTGTGCAGAAGTTGGAACCCTTGTACACTGTTGTGGGAATATAAAATATAAACTGGTGCTATTGCTATGGAAAACAGTGTGAAGATTCATCAAAACATTAAAAACAGAACTTCTGGGCTTCCCTGGTGGCGCAGGGGTTGAGAGTCCGCCTGCCTATGCAGGGGACGCGGGATCGTGCCCCGGTCCGGGAGGATCCCGCATGCCGTGGAGCGGCTGGGCCCGTGAGCCACGCGTCCAGAGCCTGTGCTTCGCAACGGGAGAGGCCGCAGCAGTGAGAGGCCTGCGTACCGCAAAAAAACCCCCACAAAAAACAGAACTTCCATATGATCCAGCAACCTCGCTTCTGGATCTATACCCAAAAGAATTGAAATCAGAATATTGACAAAATATCTGCACTCCCATGTTCATTGCAGCATAATTTACAATAGTCTAGATATGAAAACAACCCAAGTGCCCATCCACAAATAATGGATTAAGAAAATGTGAGATGTGTATATATAAAAAATTCAGCCTTAAAAGGAAAGAAATTCTGTCATTTGTGACAACATGGATGAACCTGGAAAACATTATTCTAAGTTAAATAAACCACACTTTTAAAATAATCCTTTTATTAAACTCTCCTTAAATTACCCAATTTGAATATGCTATCTCTTTCCTGCCAAAATCCTGAAGGTTACAGAAGATATTGGGCAAAAAGCGTAGACAGGCTCCCAATATTTCAGTGTATTAGTTAGGTAAATGATTCAGCTTCTTTAAACCTCCCTTTTCTTATATGTTAATGAGGATAATCATCCCTATTTTTGGTAGGCAAAATAATTGACCCTTAAAGATGTTTACTTTCTAACCTCCACCACCTGTGAAATGTTATGTGCCACGGCCAGGGTGAATTAAAGTTTCAGTTGGGAGTAAAGCTGCTGATTAGGTGTACTTAAGTAAGGAGATTAGCTTGAATGATCCAGGTGGGCCCAATGTAATAACAAGCATACTTAAATGTGGAAGAAGGAGGCAGAAGGGTTAGTATCAAAGTGAGGCACTTCGAGAAAGGTTCGAGTTGCCATTTCTGGCTTTTAGGTTGGGAGAAGAAGTCACAAGACAAAAAGTGTGGACAGCAAGGAAGCAGATTCTCCTCAGAATCTCCGAAAGGAGCACTTTGAGACTTCTGACCTCCAGAAAGGAAAGGTAATGATTTTTTGTTGTTTTAAACTGTAATGTCTTAAGCTGTTGTAATTTGTGGTAATTTGTTACAGCAGCAATAGGAAACTACTATTGTATGGGTTTGTTTTGAGAATTGGATGAAAAAATGTAAAACTGTGTTTTAACGCATGAGAGCTGGAATTAGATCTGTGTTTTGAATCTCTCTTTCAAACTAGTAATTATTACCTTGGTTGAATTACTTAACTCTGTTTCTTCATCTACATGTAGGAAGATAATATCTGGAAACACAAAAATGTTGTCAGTTTATTCTTTATGCTTTCTTATACTTGATAATTTTCCTAGTTGGACAGAATTAGATACATCGTCTCGAGAATTAGTAATGTAATTCATAAAAAAAGGATCTTGATAATCAGAAAGGAAGGATTAAGGGAAGCAAGGAAGAGAATTCATGCTCAAAGAATAATGCTGAACAGTGAATAGAGTTATAGCTAAACAACATTGCCTCCACTCCTGAAGAGTTTAGAAGAGGACCACTAGGGGAGGTGGTGTAGGACAGGGGAATGGGTAGGCATAAATGCAAGAGTAGCAGAGACTCTTCTCATCCTGACTGGCCAGTTACAGGGAGTTGTGGGGAAACTATCATCTCTAGCAGCTCTTCCTTCACCATTCTGTGTAGGACTGTGGCTCAACAGAGCAGAAAAAAATAAGTTGACTGTTGTTTTGGATTCCATGGGATAAAAGCCTCCCACTGAAAACTATCTATACACCATTTTCTAGCAGAATGACCCTTTTATTGACTGTGGGTTTTGCAGATTTTTATGTAGACTGTGTGGACAATCCTTCCTCACCACCAATTTCATTGGCTCATAATAAGCACCTCATTATCCCTAAACAGAGTGAGATATCTATGACAGCTGAAGAAATGGGTGTTGAAGCTAATAGGAAAACCTTGGTTCCCATCTTATTATTGAACAGCAATGATTGAGCACAGCCTGTACTTGCTAACCCCCTCGCCATGTAAATGGAGAGTTAATAATCCAAATTGCTTAGGATTGAATGAGGTAATGCATGTCAGGTTCTTATCTAAGACCCTGGTAATAACAACCACCACCAACACAACTAACTTTTCCTATAATTCCATGGCATTAACAAGTCGAATGTATTCTTCCTTTTACATTTATAATAAAAACACAAAGTATAAAATCCAACAAGTTCCAAAGAGTGGAGAGCCAAAAAGTCCCCCACCTTCCCCTGCTCCGTTATGTAGTTTTCCTTCCGAAGAGCAACTACTTTCACAGATTCTTGTATAATATCAAAATATTCTACATATTTATAAATATTTACTATTGTATCCTTGCAAATGACAGTACATCAGTTTTTGCCTTTGCCTTTTCCACTTAACCATATATGCTAGAGTGTTTTCCACATCAGTAAATAGAGTCCTACTTAACTATAGTTACGAAAGTGATTTGTCAACTGTAAAGTGTTTATAGTATTAGGTTTCATAAAGTCAGTAGTGTTTATTTGGGAACTAAACTGGTAGAATTGATTAATATCCAGTAGAGTTGATTAATATCCCAGATTAACATTAAGATTTATTTCACCTTTGGGCTGATGAAGAGATGCTCCAAAAGATAGTTTGTATATTTTGACAGGAAATACCTTGTGCAGTTTTGACCAGTTCTTTGTGCTGTTTTTAGACTCAGAAATATCCCCTTCTTTGCAGAATTGGCAACAAGTAAAATCAGACAAAGCCTGTTGGATGTGCACACTTGTGATAATTACCACACTTCAAATTATTTACATAAGAACATGTTCATTCAAATGGACTCTTTAAATGCTAAACAGTGAATATAGACTAGAGGGCCCACTTTAACTGATGGCCATAGATGGATGTTCACTCCAGGTTTGGGTTGATAGATGCACATTTCTTCCGCAGTAAGCAGGATGAGCAGACGTGTAGGAGGTCTAAACAGCTGCCGTAAATGTGGGCCCTCAGGGCCTGATTACAGAGGAAGCTGGATGGACTTGCCTACTGCATGAAGGCCCAACTCCTGCTTGGCTTCCCTTGCTGAAGTCACTTTTAGGCTGGCATCCAAGTTTGACATCATTTATCTACATGAACAGGTGATCCAATAAAATGAACCGCAGAAAAAGCAGATGCTACGGCAGGGCTCAGTGATTTCCCACTTGATGTTTTTGTAGAGGGTATGTTTGAAGACAGGCAGGGTTACTCTATTTTCTCAAGAAGCTGAACAAAGAAAATACAGAGAGCAATATTTCCCAGTGCAGAGTAGCTTAAAAAAATCTAGAAGGTTTTATTTTAAATCACTTATTTAAAAGCATCCCAATTCCCCCAAATTCTTTCAATATGATTTATCCTATGTTTCATGGTGTCCGAATTTGTGTCAGCATGATATATATTTGGTATGGTATTAGAACAAAAGAACAATTGGTGGAATGTGTTTCAACATGATCATGGTGTGGCAAAGAGGATGGAGGAAAGGCTGGAGCAGGGATAAGTTGACATTTTCCCAAATGGAAAACAACATATTTAATTCAAATCAAATGTTTTTGGAGCTCACACTATTGCCAAAGTACTGAGGAGACTACTGAAGATAAAGTCTCTGGAAAAAGTTCAGGAAATTGGGACATATATTTAAAAAGAAATTGTAAAATTTAATAATATAGAACAGCAGTGATTTATATGTCTGACCATGAGGACTTCAGATTGGTCCAACTCCCACTTGTTTTAAAATGTAGAAGTCTTCCTGGATTGAAAATTTTACAAGGTGAAATCACTTTAAATTTTTTGTTAGAAATTTCATGAATTTCTGAGGACTGAATAACCTGTGTAGAGGAGAAGACCTGTCCAATCTGAATAGGCACTCATTTTCCAAGGCATATCCTGTTCATCTAATTACATCAACTCAAAAGGCCAGATCTCATCAAACTCTAAGAAAAATAGACAAGGAAATATTTTAGGGGTAAGGGATACTTAGAAAATCAGTATGATATTCTTGTATTGTCACATCCTCACTGTCAGTTATCACAAAATTGAAATATTATCTCTTAGCACTGAGAAAATAAAACAAAAAGAATTAACAGGAGGACCTTCAAGATGGCAGAATAGTAAGACGTGGAGATCACCTCCCTCCCCACAAATACATCAAAAATACAGCTACATGTGGAACACCTGCTGAATGCTGGCAGAAGACCTCAGACTTCCCAAAAGGCAAGAACTCCCCCACGTACCTGGGTAGGACAAAAGAAAAAAGAAAAAACAGAGACAAGAAAAAATAGGGATGGGACTTGCACCAGTGGGAGGGAGCTGTGAAGGAGGAAAAGTTTCCACACACTAGGAAGCCCCTTCACTGGCGGAGATGGAGGGTGGCCGGGAAGAAGCTTCAGAGCCATGGAGGAGAATGCAGCAACAGGGGTGCGAAGGGCAAAGCTCAGAGGTTCCCGCACAGAGGATTGGTGCTGACCAGCACGCACCAGCCCAAGAGGCTTGTCTGCTCACCCGCCAGGGCGGGCGGGAGCTGGGAGCTGAGGCTCGGGCTTCGGAGGTCAGATCCCGGGGCGAGGACTGGGGTTGGCTGTGTGAACACAGCCTGAAGGGGGCTAGTGTGACACAGCTAGACAGGAGGGAGTCCGGGAAAAAGTCTGGAACTGCCTGAGAAGCAAGAGACCATTGTTTCGGGGTGCGCAATGAGAGGGGATTCAGAGCACCACCTAAACAAGCTCCAGAGATGGGCACGACCCGCGGCTATCAGCACAGACCCCAGAGACAGGCATGAAATGCTAAGGTTGCTGCTGCAGCCACCAAGAAGACTGTGTGCAAGCACAGGTCACTCTCCACACCTACCCTCCCAGGAGCCTGTGCAGCCCGCCACTGCCAGGGTCCCGTAATCCAGGGACAGCTTCCCCAGGAGAACACACAGCGTGCCTCAGGCTGGTGCAATGTCACGCCGGCCTCCGCCACCGCAGGCTCACCCCGTATCTGTACCCCTCCCTCCCCCTGGCCTGAGTGAGCCAGAGCCCCTTAATCAGCTGCTACTTTAACACCATCCTGTCTGGGTAAAGAACAGACGCCCTCAGACGACCTACACGCAGAGGCGGGTCCAAATCCAAAGCTGAACCCTGGGAGCTGTGCAAATGAAGAAGAGAAAGGGAAATCTCTCCCAGCAGCCTCAGGAGCAGCGGATTAAATCTCCACAGTCAACTTGATGTACCCTGCATCTGTGGAATACATGAATAGACAACGAATCATCCCAAAATTGAGGAGGTGGACTTTGGGAGGAACTATAGACTTGGGGTTTGCTGTATGCAACTGACTAGTTTCTGATTTACATGATTAGCATAGTTTAGTTTTTAGCGCTTGTCATCAAGGGTGGATTTGTTTATTGGTTTGGTTGCTCTCTTTTATTTTTTAATTTTAATAATTTTTTAACATTTTTTATTTTAATAACTATTTTATTTTTTAAATTTCTTTTGTTTTTCCCTTTTCTTCTGAGCCACATATCTGACAGGGTCTTGGCGCCATAAAAGACCCTGAATAGCCAAAGCAATCCTGAGAAAGAAAAGCTGAGGTAGAGGAATCAGGCTCCCTGACTTCAGATTATACCACAAAGCTACAGTAATCAAGACAACATACTGGCACTAAAACAGAAATATAGATCAATGGAACAGGATAGAAAGCACAGAGATAAACCTATACATGTGTGGTCACCTTATCTTTGATAAAGGAGGCAAGAATATACAATGGAGAAAAGACAGCCTCTTCAATAAGTGGTGCTGGGAAAACTGGACAGCTACATGTAAAAGAATGAAATTAGAACAATCCCTAACACCATACACAAAAATAAACTCAAAATGGATTAAAGACCTAAATGTAAGGCCAGACACTATAAAACTGTTAGAGGAAAACACAAGCAGAACACTTTATGACATAAATCACAGCAAGATCCTTTGTGACCCACCTCCTAGAGAAATGGAAATAAAAACAAAAATAAACAAATAGGACCAATGAAACTTAAAAGCTTTTGCACAGCAGAGGAAACCATAAACAAGACAAAAAGACAACCCTCAGAATGAGAGAAAATATTTACAAATGAAGCAACTGACAAAGGATTAATCTCCAAAATATACAAGCAGCTCATGCAGCTCAATATCAAAAAAACAAACAACCCTATCCAAAAATGGGCAGAAGACCTAAATAGACATTTCTCCAAAGCAGATATACAGATTGCCAACAAACACATGAAAGAATGCTCAACATCATTAATCATTAGAGAAATGCAAATCCAAACTACAATGAGGTATCACCTCACACTAGTCAGAATAGCCATCATCAAAAAATCGACAAACAATACATGCTGGATAGGATGTGGAGAAAAGGGAGCCCTCTTGCACTGTTGGTGGGAATGTAAATTGATACAGCCACTATGGAAAACAGTATGGAGGTTCCTTAAAAAAATAAAAATAGAACTACCATATGATCCAGCAATCCCACTACTGGGCATATACCCTGAGAAAACCATAATTCAAAAAGAGTCATGTACCACAATATTTATTGCAGCACTATTTACGGTAGCCAGGACATGGAAGCAACCTAAGTGTCCACCAGCAGATGAATGGATAAAGAAGATGTGGCACATATATACAATGGAATATTACTCAGCCATAAAAAGAAGCAAAAATGAGTTATTTGTAGTAAGGTGGATGGACATAGGGGCAATCATACAGAGTGAAGTAAGTCAGAAAGAGAAAAATACCGTATGCTCACACATTTATGAATCTAAAAAAAAAATGGTTCTGAAAAGCTAGGGGCAGGACAGGAATAAAGACAGATGTAGAGAATGGACTTGAGGACACAGGGAGGGGGAAGGGTAATCTGGGATGAAGTGAGAGAGTGGCATGGACATATATACACTACCAAATGTAAAATAGCTAGTGGGAAGCAGCCGCATAGCACAGGGACATCAGCTCAGTGCTTTGTGTCCTCCTAGAGAGGTGGGATAGGGAGGGTGGGAGGGAGAGGCAAGAGGGAAGCAATATGGGGATATATGTATAACTGATTCACTTTGTTATACAGCAGCAACTAACACAACAATATAAAACAATTATACTCCAATAAAGATGTTAAAAAAAAAGAATTAACAGGGTCCTTACAAATAAATCTCCACATTTTATTATTTTAAAATGTATAGATTTTAGATTAAATGCAAGAAAAATTGTAAAATGAAACTTTTAAAAATTAGAAAAAAATAATATATTATCTAGGTAAATTGTCATTGTGTAAGTAAACCATGTGCCATAAATGTTGGGTTTATTTTAAATTTTATATTTTAGTTTGGATGTTAATGGAAGTATTCTCTTAGCTACTTGGTGCACCATGTGGTTGGATTCTACTTTGTGTACTAGTTAAAGAAACTGATTTAAAAAAAAATACTTTGTATAAATTGAATATCTAGATTTAACCACCCCTTCCCCAAATTTTTCAAAAGCAATTGGGATAAGTTACATATTACAAATCTTTTCTTGTTTCAATATTTTTATCTTCAGGTACTGTTATACTTCCCTTAAATTCATCCTTTCTCCTAAAGGAGTGTTAGCTAAATCTCTCTGACCAATACCTGTCCCTACTTAAACAGAGAGATTTAAAGTTGTTGTATACAGCAAGTTACAGGTTATTTTGCAATAAAATAATTTCTGATGAAAAGCAAAATAATAATTTTGATAGTGTTAAATACCCGATGCTAGTAAATAAATACCCTTAGAATTAGGATAAATATATGGACACCCAGAAGCATGGAGTCACGAAAACGGAACTACTTCTTCAGTTATGTGCTAATGATAGTATTTAGGTCTTAAGAATCATACACTGTCCTGTTGAATCAAACCTTAAGTGGTACAGTATATTTTATACTTCATGCAGTTATCAGGGGAGAGAGATGATGAAAAAGGTGAGATACAGTTTAATGTCTGCTTTCTGGAAGGTGAAAATAGAATCTGCTTTAAAGATTTATCCCAGATAGCAGCCTGTTCCTGTTTTCTCTGTGAATTCTTCCTGATATTATATATCCTCTTTTGATCTGGGGAAGAACTGACAAGTTTGGTATTTATTTTCATGTCTCTGAGCAAGCTTAGTTAGTGGCCTCGTATGGGTACAAACTAAAAGCAATTTAATTTTTTTAGGTGACTTGTTATATAGTTGATTGGGAGAAGTCATCACCAGGAAAGTAAAAGCCATATATTCAGTGAACATCTTTTCATCATAGTCACTATTTTTATGGACTAAAATGACAATGAGATTGCTTTACATGGGAGATCTGTCTCCGGTATATTATGATCTTAATGTCATCACTGACCTGAAACTTTGTAGTTTATATATCTAACTACATTTGCTTCTTTTTCCAACTCTGTAGTACTTCCATGGGAACAGAAAAATGATTAAAATTCTGATTATTAATATGAACAAAACAAAACAAAAACCTTCAAAATTAAAATTGAGAGAGAAATTGAATCCTGTAAGAGAGTATTCATTTATATTCAAAGAATGCTAATAATCTTCAGTCTTTGTGCATGAGATCTAAAATTCAATCAGTAAATCACCTTAACAACAGAATCCAAAAATGAAAAGGCAAAATAGATTGTTTTCCAAGATAACCACTTGCTGCTATTGATCAAAGCTTGATCTAGGTTTATATACTATTGACAAGCTGCAGATGGGATTTTATAGATTATTCAATGTAAATGTAATTTACCAAATGTTTTGGTAATGTTTTCTGTTAGCTATCACTCTTGCTTGTAACATGAGCAAACACAGCAACTGTTCTTTCTTCTGTTGTGATAATCATGCTCCAAAGAATGAGCAGCTTTAGGCAAGGAGGTGATTCACTTCTTTGTTTATATGCCAGACAAATGTAATTCATTTGCTAGTATGAAGTGTGTAGGTACTTCCTACTCTGCTGCTTACTTAAATCCAGCTTCATGGACATCAATATTTAATATTATTTGTTTCAGGCTTGGGATTTTAAGACATTGCTGATATAAAGGTGTCAAAACTATAGTGATGCCAGAAAATATCACTTTTATTTTTGCAATGGACATGAAAAACTGTATGAAAAACCTGATTTATAGTTCTTTTCTTTACCTCTTCTGAATTTAGGGCCTCTGTGTTGAGGAAGTCAGTGAGCCTCAGGGGCCAAACCAGAGTTGCAGAAATATATGGGATGTTTGAGGCCAGGGTGAGAAAACCTTCCATGTACTGTAAGATGTCCTACAAAACACAGAGAAGAGGCAGGGGCATCTTTCTCTTCCTCTGTAACTAAATCTTGCCATTGTTCCCCTGGAGTAAGCTATAGAAATATTTTCAGATGAGGTATACAGCACGTTAAAACCCAGGACCCATCATTTGAGAACCTGTCCTCATATTTGATGCCCCAGCTATGTTGTTTTCCCACTGTCCCTGGCTCTTGTATTGTGTCTTTCCTGAAAGGCCTGCATGCAGTCCTCTCCCTTAGACCTCAGTGCTGGTTGCTCTGAAAGACTACTGCTGATCTCTTTAGTTCTAAAGGCTCCCCAAAGTGAATTCTAAATACATACATCACCCACATTTTAAGGCATATCACCCCAGACATAATTCCCACATTTGGTTAAAATCCATCTGCAATTTTCACGTGATAGGTGATATAATAGATTGTTATACATGATTATCTTTATCATGTAAAAATTTGAGCTTCCTTTTAAAAAAGATCTCAATAAATACATAAATGCATACAATATATGAACCTACATACATTCTTTTGTGGTGTGTTGAGGAGTCCATTAAAGAGGAACTGGCTGAAAACAAAGTCCTGAAACCCTCAACTGAATTCCTTTCCATTTCACAGTCAAGAGTAAGGGGATGAGAGTTTCAAATGAGGAAATAAATGAGGAAAGTAGGGCTTGGTTTTTATTTGGAAGAGATGGTTCATGAAGTCTGGGGTTGTCAGGAGGCTCATGGATGGATCTAGTCATATTGATTGAATTCTTGTTCTTTCTTCCCAGATAACCAGGAGTCTCTAGTAGTCTTGGAGGTTTGGATTTGTCTCATATCTAGTATCAAATGTTGTGATTTATGGTTGAACAATAGCCATATAAATACTTGCTAGAAGAGTGATGATGTCCTCAAGTTACCATAGTTATTTTCATTTTAAATTTACCCTGGAAAAAAAATGTGGTAAAAGAATGTTAGTGCTAGATTTCTCATAATTCATACCTACAAAGTAGCAAATAAAAGAAAATACTGGCTTAAGTACCATGGCATTAAAGTTCATCTTTCTGCCTCTTACATAGGAAATCATGAGTAAGATACACTCTGCCTAAGCAATCTTAATCTTAGGTCTTAGGTCAGAAATATATTGGTTTGGGCCAAAAGCCTAAGAAAACTTTTAAAATAAAGAGAATCTATTTTGATATTTAGGATCAATTATAAAGTTTGAAGTATATCAGAGTAATAGTGAATTTTTGAATATAAGAATATATAATATCTCAGTATAAATTTAATCAAATAAATTATTTTTATTATCAAAAATAGCTATTTTGGAAACAGCCAAGGAAAGACATATAATTGATATGTATGCTTTACAGTTTATAATTGTTCTACAATTGTTACTGATAAATGCTAGCTAAAACCATCCCCACCTCCCCACAAGGAAACATTAGATGGTTTTAATTAATATAGAAAATATGAAAGTAAGATGCGATGTACTATAACTCATGGGTTCTGTAAATGTAGATTCATAGGGATGAATGCCATCTGCCTTTGTCTGAAGACAAATTACTGAAAACATGGATCTGAGCTTGGAAAATGTGAAACTTGATAGGTTAGTGATCAACTATGATCATTTTAAATTATTCAGTGTTAATGAGAGAATCTTATTTTTCCCAATTTAGCAACAATTTTTAATCTAAGACATGATTATGGTGAGTAATATAACATTCCCATTTATTTGGAATGGAATCAGTTGGAAAAACTTTATGGTTCTTATCAGCTCAATTTACACAATTCGCTTATTGCATATGGCACAATTTTGAAATGATTCTTAAAAGTTTAAGTGTGTATGTATGTGATTTTTAATTCTTAAGATTTTTACAGCCATATGAAATAGATTCTAGCAGA
This sequence comes from Orcinus orca, assembly GCF_937001465.1. Classification (NCBI taxonomy): domain Eukaryota; kingdom Metazoa; phylum Chordata; class Mammalia; order Artiodactyla; family Delphinidae; genus Orcinus; species Orcinus orca. The sequence continues at coordinate 150,136,463 of NC_064560.1, forward strand.
GGGAGGTTCTTTTTCGCCATAGCACAAGAGGGAAAGAGGAAAGTTTTGTGAGAAAAATTTTGCATAAGGTTTCCAGTGAATTAATTAATTTGTCTGTTTCAATATTAGACATTGCTCTAGCATTCCATAAAGGGTTTGGGGTTGTTATAAAAGTTCTAGGGCAGGATCAATCAAGTGGCTACCTTTTGGGTAGCTAAATATTTAAGTAAACTGAGACACTATTTATATATTCCCATCCTATTGAGAATCTCAAAGTGTGGCATTCCTACAAAGTTTTCAGAAGTTTTGTAAAACACCAGGAGCAGGTTTCATATTGAGAAAGCATGGCAACTGTGGGTAACTTGATCAAATCCCATGGTGTGATAGTTTCCTTATAAAGTTCCTTCACTACTTAAACTGATTTTAAAGGTAGATTTTATTTTCTGCTTTTGTTTAAGTGTTTAAGTTTATTTAAACACTTTTGTTTAAGTGTTAAATTTTGTTTAACATTTGAAGAAGATGCAATATTTATAAATCAGTTTCAATTTTTAAAAAAAAATAAAAAGTTAAATAAATTCACTTTGACTACTGATCATTTTCAGTATTAAATATCAGTTCAATCTTGGATGTTCTAACTTCTGAGAATTTACATAGATGGTTTAATGAGAACAAAAATCCCTCTCATTTCTCTTATCCAATATGTGTAACATGATTTTCCAGTCAATTATTATTAATTTTTGAGGGGCATTTAAAAATAGACCTGGAAATAATAACTAAAGTCATGTGTTTGACAGTACCACTCATTATAAAGAAACTGAGAGAGTTGTTAAATATGCCTTAAGCATCTTCATCGTAAGCATAAGCAGCATATCTTGGTAACTTCATTTGAATATACTTAATGAAAGCAAGCCAATATTCAAAAGATTGGAAATAAAGTTGTGATTTTGAAGTGTTCTTGTGGAGTTGCCTTTAAAGTTCAATATTTAACATACATTTTTTCTTGATTCTATATTATCACCTGAGAAACACATTTTCCCAAAGGGTAGAGGGGAGAAGACCCTCCCCAGCATCCCCATTGTTGCAGTACCACTTGCTGGAGTGTGCACATCTTGATTTCCAGGACACAGCTGCATTTCTGGCTGCGTGGTCTATATGAATGTTGGTTTGTCACTTTTCTGCAAGCAGCATACAAAAGTATCATATGCCCAGGGACTTGGTAACTCTATCATCTAGAAGCACAGACTGTATCTTTCTAAATAGTAGAAACAGAAGCCATATAGTTGCAATGATCTGCTTCCCTTGTTTTCACACCTGGAATAAATATTCTTTATAATTTTGAGAGAAGAGATATATCTTGGGGTAGAAATACAAATAGCACAGGGCCATAAGTACTGTTTTGACAGTGATCCAAGAGTTTATGGTGTGAACTAAAAAGTCAAGTTTTGTCAGAGTCTGGCCATTCATCCTGTAGTTGCACAGTCAGGGTCTCTTAGTAGGAAAAAGGTGGAGCCACCTCATCTCGTTTCCTCAAGGATGGAACAGTGAAAAGCAAAAGGGATCTTGCCAATTGCTATAGGGATGTGGGTTTCATCTAATCAAGAGGATTACTCAGAACTGAATCTTGAATCCAAACACACATATGATCCATGAGCTAAGTGTTCATGATTCCAAAGCAAAGTGAAACAATACACTGGGTCCAAGATTTGAGCGGTTAAGTATTTAGGTTTAGGAAACCTGGAGGGTAGTCCCAAATAAATGAAGTTCAAATAGGAATGGATAATAGATCTGGGGTCATCCCAGACTGCAGATTGTAACATGGGTCAATGAACCAGAACCATTTTAAGGCTAAAAGTGTCTAACTGCCTCCTGTTTAAATTCATTTCATGAAGCCATAAATGGGGTTGCCTATAATGAAGGATTAGATATGCTGGTGGGGAACCAAAGTTGCAAACTTTGTGTTAGACTCTGCCTAATTCCTTACCTTGTCATATGTTTTTCACAGGTAGGTAGAGGTACTCAGCTCCCATTAGCAGGTTCAGACCAGCTTTGTCTCTGGAACCAATCCTGAATTTTGAGAGTAAGAAAGAAAGCAACCTAAGTCTTAAAATTAAGTTATCCAGACTCCAAGTCAATCCTCTTCTATATTTAAAGCTCTGTATTGGACTTGTGATTTATTTAGCAGGTCCCCTTTTCTTGTTGTCTCCAGCTACTGGGTAACTATACTTTTCCCAGAGACAAACTGTCTTGATTTTTGATCAATAGCTCAGCCTCTTTAGGACTAAGCCCTTGTCTAAATTAGAGATCACCTATCTCTAAACCTCAATGCAGTGGTCAGGGGATTGTTGACAGAGCTTAAAAATGCAGGCATTGTGTTGACATAGACTTATAAGACATCATCACCTGGCATCATGCTTCCCATATGAGGAACATCAATGTCAATGCATTACCTTGGTGTATGTTTGGATGTTGTGTATGGTCTATCAGTGTGGAGCTTCCCCTGGCATCTGTACCACCTTCAGTAACTATGTTCCATTTCATGGTTTGGCCCATTGGCTACAGACCATTATGATGAACCAGAGCATTTAATTCATGTAACATATAACATTATGCTACCATTCTATTTATTTCTTTTTTATATAAAGCTGAGGATGGTCCTCTCTGAAATAACTACAAAAGACCAATATTTGTGTGGCCTAATGAAAACTGGAATCTATTACACTTCTGTTCATAAAATTTTCCCCTGTTTAGTCAACAAATACTTATTGGAGAACCAATTGTATTATAGATGACAGGGATGAAAAGGTGAATTTGGACACATCATCTATTTTTAAGCAATTTACATTATTGTGGAAGAGGCTTAGAAATAATTATGTTACAATATGACAAGTGTTTATAAAAATGGTAAATACATGCTAGGTAGTGGCAAAGGGGGTTACCAGTTTCTGCTGGAGGGGCTGGTACTAACAAATGTTGATTATTTTGCCACTTCTCAGTGCTGCTTTGTTATTCAGGATAACAAATGAATTAAAGAACACCTCCGTGACATTACACATTTCTTTATATATCTAAAACCTATTTCCTTGCCACTTTTAAAAGACATTTCAAATTTTCTAAAATTACATGCTATGTTCTTGCCATGCTTGTGATATTTGAGTAATCTCAGTTTTAAAAATACCTTTATCAAATACGATTTCCATGCTGTCTGATATTTTTGAGACTATAGTCAACTAATGTCCTCAGCTTTGTTATAATCAAGAATGAAATATTTATAGAAAATAACATGATGAACTTATACATATCACTCTGCTAAATTTTAAACAATATTTCCATGACACACTAGAAGAGATTTATCAGCATAGCACATTCCAAATCAAGTTGATACAGCAGTTTTCTCCTAACCTTTTCAAAATCACCTTATTTCTTACCAAAGTTTTCTTGCACTTCAGGAGATAGGCAACTGTGTGAAGTTATCTTGGGAGCAGACTAAAAACCTCATCCTAAGCAAGGAGCCCTGTGACCTGAGTTAATTGAATGCCCATCCTGAGAACGCTGTATAGTGAGATGTGTTAATTGCATTGCCTTATCACAATATAATGATGCAATTAACTTGTATCACCATTGTGGACTGTTTGTTAGCACACATTTTTATTTCAAAGATATCAATACCCGCAAAGACTAGCACACATTCTGTCTAGCAAGATTTGACATATAATTGTGCTGAAATGTGCTTTCTAGTGGATAGTCAATCTCTAGTGACCATGATCTTTGAAAAAAAAAAAAAAGTTCTCAGCATGAAGAGAAAAGAAAGGAAAATGATTCTCTTGAAAAATTTAAGCCATTTACATACTTTTTTCTTGCTGAGAAATTCTACATCTAGTGCTCCTATTTCAGCAAACATTTTCTTTCCTCTTTCAGCGTGCTTGCCTTCAAGCTCCTGCACAACTTTCCTTCTTTATAAGTTATCGGTACCTATGTAATTAGCCAGAGGGCTTTAATTTTCTTAGTAGAAACTGTAGAGAAAATTAACAGCAATATTTTGTATTTATAGGGGTAGTAATTTTACTATAATTCCAGTGTCCTGAATATCACATCTCTGGAAAAAAACCACAGGTGGAAAATAAGTCTACCCTGTACTTGTTTCTTCATGTGGAGAAAAATATCTGTATATTCACTACAACCAGTGGAAGCTGCCGTGATTGTCGTGGCCCCTAACCTTGCTGTCATTGTCAAGGAAGCAAGGTTAGGGGCCATAAGGATTGCTATCATAATGTTCTTTCCCTATTGTTTTGAACAATGTGGGGCTGATAGCAGTACTAAGAATAGTAATAGTACATTTCAAGTTAGCATTTTCTTGATGCTCCAGATGTGGAGGAAGATTCTGCATGCGTACGTACACAGTCTTGTATCTTCATGGCTCTGCAAAAAGCAATTAGATTAAAGCAAGTGCATTATGCATTTTCCCTCTCCTGGCAAAATCACTATGATTTAATATAATTATGTTACTATCCACAAGTGAGCACCTCTTCCATCTGTTTTCCACAAAGGCTGTGCATTCAGCAAATAGTCTTGGGTGGCTAAAGGATCTCAAGAACTGCTCCACAAATAAACCTTTCCAGATGCCTGCAAATATCCAGGTGTAAGGCACTTGCTGTCTCCTTTCATCAGTCATAAATTCGTACATCCTGACCTTCAGGCAATTTAAATTCAACTTTTAGTTACTCATAATTTTTCGAAGTTTTTTGGTCAACTTTTCTTGGCTTAAAAAAAAAAAGTTAAATTGTGCTTTTTCTTGTGATTTCCTTGCTGCTTTTCCCACTCTGGTTTTTGTCTTCTGTGTTGTTCTGGGAAGGCATGTGTTAGATTAGTGTTTCATTTCATCCTTGTCTGTACTTACTACATTCCATAACATGAAGCCCTGAGAAGTGCATTGCTTTATGGATGATGACATATGTTCATTAAATATGGATTCTGAAAGCCATTATGTAATTTTATCCTGATATCATAAATAATTAAAAGTAAGGAAGAGAAATAATTTTCCTCACTATCATTTAGTCACAAGGAGTACGTAATTTCATGCTGAGTTGTATTTGTTTCTGCCCATGAGTACTTAAGCCAGTAAAATATTCTTTCAGAAATGATTGAGGAACCATCTCACTACCAATCAGAATTATAATGGTGGGTGTAATTAATGAACAACTTGAATCAAGATGTTATTAGGTGATTTGGGGATTAAAATGAATTGGTGAATAACTCATTTTTCCCCAATACAATAGAGGTATCTTTTTGTGAAAGAAATTCACAAAAGATATGCCTATTTCTGTGTTAAGGAATCCTGGAAGGAAATAAATTTTTCCTCTCAAGGGTAGGTGACTTCTGCCAAGTCTTTCCCCAGTTTTATAGGAGGCAGAGAAAGAAGCCAATGAGAGGTAAAGAAAATTACTGATGCTTTTGATCTGTAAAATTCGGGCACTGTCCATATTTATTAATGCCACATGCTAAATTTGCTTTCGTCTTTTTCAATTATGGTTAATTGACAATAAGCAGATTTTGATTTCTTGGAATCTCTAACATTAAGATCAAGAGATTTAAGACAGATCTCTTATAGTCTTTTATATAATTTATGATAAAATATTTTATTATATAACATATATTATATACATGTATACCCATATAGTCTCTAACATATTTATATACATATATATGTATGTGTTATATGTATATACATATATATTTGTATGGTCTCATGGCTGAGAAATAATTTAAATGACTGTGAATGGCATGATATATGAAACATGTTGGACTGAATATAAAATATATATTTACCTGGTCTCAAAGGTGATTAGTGGGCTGAATGGCTTGAATATATATGTCCCTTTTGCTGATATACAAGCCTTCCACACTCAGTTTCCTACCTATAGCACCAATTGCATCATGTATGCTTAAGAAGCAGATGCATGCCCAATTATCATAAAATATTCTGTGGGGAAAAGAGATGTTACATAGAAAATAAATTTGGCTGTGTATATTAATGCCACTACCTTGATCAATACAAGTTAATAGGTGTCCTAGCCTACTAAGTAAACAGTATGTTTAATTTATGGACAGTTTATTTTTTGATAATTTTTATTATTGGCTCCTAATTTGATTTTTCTTTTCAGTCTACATTCTTCTGCTTTTCAGTTGAACATTTTGTTCTTAGATTCATAATCCCCTTTTTTCATTTTACCCTAGAACAAAATATTAATCTCTCCAAAGTCATTAATAATGGACTATGATACCAGAATCATATGTATTAAGACTGAACTCACAGAGATTGTTTACAATTATGATGTTGTTGGCTGCTAAACAAAAAGACAAGAAATAAACAGAAATAACATAAGAGATAATCTGAATTTTAGCATATACTACTCATCTGGCTCATGAGATAATTACTTATACTTGCTTTTGGTACATAGACAGTGTTTACCTTTGGTGGATATTTAGCTGCATAGTTTCCTTACCCAAATGAATATCTTTTCAATACATCCAGTGTGTAATTTAATAAAAAGCTGACAACCAAGCTGCCATCTTTTAACCTTTTCTTGGTCTAAGATGGAGTTCTCTTTTGCTATAGTATTTAATTCCTTTAAATTTCTTTTAATGCATTCAACTCCTTATCTCTTTTATTCTAAAATATTTCTTTTAAAATTCACTTTTCCCCTCCTTGTAAAAGCAATATCCTCTTTTTTTTTTTTAATACATCTTTATTGGAGTATCATTGCTTCACAATGTTGTGCTAGTTTCTGTTTTACAACAAAGTGAATCAGCCATATGCATACATGTATCCCCATATCCCCTCCCTCTTGAGACTGCCTCCCACCCTCCCTAGCCCCCCCCGCAGGTGGTCACAAAGCACCGAGCTGATCTCCCTGTGCTATGTGGCTGCTTCCCACTAGCTATTTATTTTACGTTTGGTATTGTATATATGTCGATGCTACTCTCACTTCACCCCAGCTTCTCCCTCCCCTGCCCCATGTCCTCAAGTCCATTTTCTATGTCTATATTCCTGCCCTGCTACTAGGTTCATCAGTACCATTTTTTTTTTTAAAAAAAGACAATATCCTCTTTAGTATATTTTTTTCTTAACTTGTTTGAAAGATATTGGTAAAAGAATTCTTCACAGTTTTCTTTGCTCCCTGGAAACCCTGAATATCTACTTTTCTACATTTCACCTCCAATGTGGGTCCCTGAAGAAGGTGGAGTGTTTGCTGAAGGATGATGCCTACATCTTCTATTGCTTCCACTCTGTAATATCTCTCATCTATCCCATCCTTTCCAGGCCCAATGCTTGTTCTCCAAACTATTAACAAAGATGTCAGCTTTCCAGACCCTTATCTTCCATTTCTGTATTACATTCTGATATAAAAGTAATCTTCTGAAAACGTTTTTTATCAAATTTTTTAATAATCATGCTTTCAGAATAAAATCAAAATTCCTAAATGTCACATTTAATATTCTTTATTATTTTAGACTTCGTTTCTTTTTTCAAAATTAATTAAAATCACTTACTTCTTCTACCGGTTTTAACTGTTCTCATCACTGTGGATTCTTTGCACTTTTCTGAAATGATTTCGGCAGCATCTTTTATGTGGCATGGTCTCCTTAACACCTTCTCAATCTGAAATCCTCCTGCCCTTCATGTGCATCCCTAGCACATGGGAAGCCTTTTAACCATGACTCTCTTAACTGCATATGGCTTTCGCACTTGTATTATAATTATGTATACATGAATTATTCTTCTTAAGCAGCAAGCCCTGTAGAGAGAGAATCTGCTCATGAATCATCTTTGTATATCCCTACACTGCTTTGCACTTAATGAGCCCTTAATAATGACTTGATGAATAAAAATGAATGGGTTAATTAGGTGATACATAGTTTTCTGTAGTGATCTATACCTAGAGTGGCCCTGATAGGTCAGAAACAAAATACTTAGATCGGGCTTCCTGTATTTCAGGAATGTTTACCATAGGAAGGATTGTTGATAAGTTCATTAGACTTTTTTCCTCAAGGAGATCACAGTCTAATTGAGAAGACTAGGTAAAGTGTAGTTCAGGAACAAATAATAAAATGCAATGTAGTAGGGTTCAATAGAAATGTAGAACATAAATGCCACACACATATGGAGGAGAAATGAACATTCTGAGGAGGGGTTAAATTAAGGCCACACATAGTTGAATGTTGAATCATGTAGAATTGATAGAAGTTGAATAGGCAGAGAAGAGGTGAGTGACCTTTAGAACTGATTTCTTGGTTAGTAATGGAATTACTCAGGGTTGCTGCTGCATTTGAATAAGTATCAAAGCAACTTTGTATACTTCTCTCTGCTAAAGCTGCTTTCAAGACTCTAGAAGTTCCACATAAGGAGAGATGTTCACTCCTTTTGAGAGTAAAATCAAAATTCCAGAATTAGAATTTCTGTGGCACTTCTTTCTACAAACAATAATCCAGAGGAGGCACTGAATAACCTTTGTAGAAGGGTCAATAGAAACAACTACTCTGAGCAAAAATAGGCTATTGCTCTTTCACCCAACAAGCCTAGGAATTATTCTAACAACTTGTTGCCTTTGTGACTGGCCCATGCCTACATCAATTTGGACTTGTCCTATTTTTCAAACATCTGTGCTATATAAACCCTAAATGGTATTAATAACACGGCACATGAATAATTGATTGCATTTACTAATACTTAACATTTTCAGCAAATTTCCATGATCCTCAAGGAGACTATGTGCTTAAAGTACTAAAGAAAATGAAGTTTCTGCAATTTGATTAATTGACACCCTAAGGACCTGACCTGTTCACCTGCTGAGATACTAACTATGCAAAGGTGAAAGTATATGAGAGCAGAATTATAATTACCTGGGATTAGGCCAAGAAAGAATTCACTATATAATTTAGCAGCACATTCAACAGTTTACTAAGGGATCCAGGTTTAAAGATTTTCTTTTAATTACTAATTTTGGTATGTTCCAGATAATATTTGTAGTTCATCTAATGACATAACAGCAAAATTATTACAATGAAAAGTCATTGAAAAGAGCCCTAGATTTCTCTTGTCTGTTTCCAAATTTTCATAGGATGCAGATTTCCACAGCTTTATTTACTCTTAAATTTTTCTTTCTATATCACTCCTTTTATTATTATTATTTTTTTTTAACTTAAAGGGTGTCCCTCTTGCTCCCCTGCTGCATGTCCAGATCCTATAAACCATCCAGGTCCTATAAACCGTCCAGGTCCCAGTGGAAGTTCTACTCAACCTTGAACTCTTTAGTATTCCTCTTGGTTGGAAGTAATCTCTCCCTTCTCAGAAAGTCTTTATACTTGACCTTTCCTCTTAGGCTCTTGTGCTTGTACTGTATGCTTATCATTTACCAGCATTCTTGAATATATTAATTGCATTTTTAAAAATTATAAAGTCTAATGTAAAACTTTACTCTTTGGTTTTGATGAACATCCTATGATTAGGTAATATGTCAACATAAGAGGAAGCTGGGTGAAGAGTACTTAGGAACTTTCTGTTCTATTTTTGCAAGTCTTCTGTGAGTTCAATTGTTAAAAAATCTTTTTTATAACATCTTTATTGGAGTATAATTGCTTTACAATGGTGTGTTAGTTTCTGCTGTATAACAAAGTGAATCAGTTATACATATACATATATCCCCATATCTCTTCCCTCTTGCATCTCCCTCCCTCCCACCCTCCCTTTCCCACCCCTCTAGGTGGTCCCAAAGCATCGAGCTGATCTCCCTGTGCTATGCGGCTGCTTCCCACTAGCTATCTATTTTACAGTTGGTAGTATATATATGTCCATGCCACTCTCTCACTTTGTCCCAGCTTACCCTTCCCCCTACCCATATCCTCAAGTCCATTCTCTAGTAGGTCTGTGTCTTTATTCCCTCCTTGCCCCTAGGTTCTTCATGACCATTTTTTTTTTTTTAGATTCCATATATATGTGTTAGCATACGGTATTTGTTTTTGTCTTTCTGACTTACTTCACCCTGTATGACAGACTCTAGGTCTATCCACCTCACTACAAATAACTCAATTTCATTTCTTTTTATGGCTGAGTAATATTCCATTGTGTATATGTGCCATATCTTCTTTATCCATTCATCTGTCAATTGACACTTAGGTTGCTTCCATCTCCTGCCTATTGTAAATAGAGCTGCAATGAACATTGTGGTACATGACTCTTTTTGAATTATGGTTTTCTCAGGATATATGCCCAGTAGTGGGATTGCTGGGTCATATGGTAGTTCTATTTAAAAAATCTTTTTAATAGAACACATGATTAGTTATTATACTTAAGTTGAGCAGAATGTTTGAGGTCAGCCAAGTGATGGTGTTATGTAATTACAGGTCTGCAAAAACGTACAATCAAGAGGATAAATAATAGATCTAAAACCAGAGACTTTGTCAGCTTTCCCTGAACCTCTAAAATAAAGGTGGAGCTGATAAAGGCTCTAAAGCACTACAAAATATAGAGATCCCTCATTTCAATGTTTTTGTCAATCCACAATTTTCTTGAGATCATTTGCCAACCAATAGTCCTTTCCCAAGCATTTTTTTTCTTTCAGACCAAATTTAGGCCACTAAAATCTTTGAGAAAAGGTAAATATATTGAATAAATTGTTAAGGAGAGCAAAAAGGAGTTTTGTTTTAATGAAACTCCATAGCTTTGCCTTAACTTTTCCTTGTAATAAACATCCATTTAAAGGGAAATGAGAATTTTAAAAAAGGATTGATTAATTCAGAGTCTAGAAAATAAGTTTACAAATCCCACATACAGTGACAAAAAATGTGACATCTGCAGTTGATCCATTCATTAAAAGAAGACAATCTGTGCAGCCCATTTCTGTAACTGTTTTGCAGACTGGCTAAACTTTTCATTCTCATAAAATTAGAGATGGGCTGTTTGGTTTATTGGTTAATACTGCAGAGGCAGAATGGTCCTGTGTTTGCCAGTCCACAAACCCCATAGATGTTTATCCACTCACGGCAGTGCCAGCCTGCTGCATTATTTCAGCAAGTGACGTTTCCTCGATGAAAAACAGCAGCTGCTCACTCAAAATAAACTTGTTTCTGTTTATGCTGTCAGCAGAAATCTGTTTTAAAAAATCATTAGATGCATCATGCTGTTGCAGTATGTTAAATTGTGAAACTAAAAAATCATTGGTGAAAGATAAGCACCATGTTACCTCTATGACTCAGAGTGTTTCTATCTTCTTTCTGAATTATTCAAATACAGATAAGACTGGTAATCTCGGGTGTTTAGACACAATGTTAATGATGCCAGGATGATGAGTTGAAGCCTCTTCCAGGTTAGTGAGCATTAGACAAAGGAAAATGTGTAGAAAATACTACAATAAGATCAGGAGACCTGGTACTGAGGCTGGCTCTGCCAACCACAATCTGTATGATCTGGGATATGTCTCTTGATCCATCTGAGCTGCATTTTTTAATGTAATCTAAATGGTCTCTTAAGAACATCACATGTTATCATGTGTTGCTGTTATTGTTAGCATTTTTCATCAGTTGTGAGAGTATGCATGACTGATACAAATTTATTCTGACCCTGGTTAAATTACACAAAGCGCTGTTTTACTAAAACAGTCAATAAAGATATCTTTATATTAAAAGAGTGACACATTTACTTTGTCAACTTAAAATATCTAGAAGTAGATTTTGAATTTTCTCCACCAATTATCATTGGTAAAATAAAATATGGTGATGCTATATGATAAATTACCATATTGCTAGTACAGTATTCATTAGAAAATTGGATTACATTCATTAGAATGCTAATGAACTAACAGAGAGCATCAAAAAACATTATTCATGGGCTTCCCTGGTGGCGCAGTGGTTGAGAGTCTGCCTGCCGATGCAGGGGACACGGGTTCGTGCCCCTGTCCGAGAGGATCCCACATGCCGCAGAGCGGCTGGGCCCGTGAGCCATGGCCACTGAGCCTGCGCGTCCGGAGCCTGTGCTCTGCAACGGGAGAGGCCACAACAGTGAGAGGTCCCCGTATCGCAAAAACAAACAAACAAACAAACAAAAAACATTATTCATTTAAAAGAAAACAAGTAGAAAAGTAGGCTATGTGTTGCTTGTCCCATTTTTGTAAAATAAAATAAAAAAATATATATATATATACACATAGGCATACATACAAACATATATACATACACAAAGTTGTAGAGTAAGATATTACCAGCTTTTTCCAGGTGTTTTTCAGGGCCATGTTCTAGAGAACAAGAGGATCCCTTGGTGATCTCCCAAAGCATCAAGAGATGACAGTGTTCCTGAATGATGCCTTCATTAATGTTTGTTTTATAATAACAAATAACTAAAATACATTAAAATATTTTAGTGAAAATATGCTAATATAATAAACTTTTTTGAGGTAAAATTTTAAGTGTACATTTTTATGAATTTTGAGAAATGTGTGCATGTATGCCATCACTCTGAAAAAAGTATGTTAGAATCTTTGTAGTCAATCCTCCCACCCACAACCCTTGGCCCCAGACAAACACTGATCTTATTTTTCAATTAATTTACTTCTTTTAGATGTAAATGGAATCATATAGTCTCCTCTTCATATTTCTCTTCTTTTGATCAATATTGATTTTTAGATTCAACCATGCTGTATTGTATTCACACAGTAGTTGTCTCCTTGGCATTGCTGATTACGTTATACATTGTTATACAATTATTATTACATTATACAAATATGCCATAATTTGGTTTTTCATTTCCCTCTTGTTGGATATTTGCAGTATTTTCAGATTTTTCCTATGAATAATTTTATAAACATTCATGTACAAGTATTCTATAGGCAAATGCTTTATTTCTCTTGGGTATATACCCAACACTAACACTGCTGGATCATGGGGTAGAAGTATGTTTACCTTTACAAGAAACTGCTGAAGAGTTTTCCAGCGTGGTTGTACAGAAATGGCTGTGGTCTCATACAGAAATGTATGAGAGTTTCAGTTGTTCCACATACTTGTCAAAACTAGATATCATCAGCTTTTTAAATGTTGGCTATTCTTATGGCTACCCACTGGTGTCTCTTTATAGTTTACATTTCATTTCCTTGGTGATAAAAAAAATGCTGGCCATCTTTCCACATGCTTATTTATATATCTTCTTTCGTGAATTGTCTATTCAAAGATTTTGCTTTTAAAAACTTGTGTGTTTTGTCCTTTTATTATTGAGTTCTAAAAGCTCTTACAAATACATTGTCAGCTGCATGTGTTACAAACATTTTCTCTTAACCTATAGCTCATCTTTCTATTTTCTTAACAGTAAGCTGAAAAATTGAATGTTTTGCCTTTGATGAACTCCAGTTGATCATTTAAGGCTTTTTGTGTTCTGGAAATCTTTGCCAACCTACAAGTTGCAAAGATTATCTCTTATATTTTCTTCCAGAAGTTTTATCATTTTACCTTTTGTGTTTAGGTCTTTTTTACTTTTATAATCAGAAAATATACAACAATATTTTTTAGTGAAAATGTGGTACTTTTAACATAAATAAATGTAGACTTTTACAAACCACTTTCAAATTGGATCTCTTGATAGTGTTTATAAAAGGTCTGATTTGTAAAGATATCTGGGTCCATCTTAGGGAGGAAAGCTACATTTTAAATTATATTCTCAGCCTACCTGTGGAGAGAGAATTCCTCTCTCCACTTTATCTTATCTGTTTATCCACAAACATCCTTTAGTGCTCAACACAATCCATCTAGTTGACATTAATAGAAATATTTTCTGAATTCTTACCATGTGTCCCACAATTTGCTAGTTACTAAAAATAATACCTTACTTCTGTAGGATTTAGTCCATGCCATGGAAGAGTGAGGTCACACATAAGACATAATTACCATATATGTCATAAAGGAAAGGTCAGAAAAATAAAAAGAGGGTGTTATTGGCACTCATAGGGCTTATAACCAGAGTAGGAGGGGGATGGGAGCCTCCTGGGATGGGCTTTAGCTTCCAAATAGTAATTGGTACTAGATGTGCTACATACCCTTGGGCAGATCATACTATTTGAAAAAAAAAAAAAAGTATGAGAAAAGAAAATGATTTTGCTTAGGATGTTCTCAATTTTTTTTCTCCTCCATCTTTGGTTGGTAAAGAGGTCATTATGGATACACTAAATCAATCCATCTCTACCCCAGTTCTGATATTATTTGTATGTTTCTGAGAATCACATAGACAAATGGATCTGTTATAGACTGTCTATTAGCAAGAAGGCACAGCTTCTGTTGGAGCCTCCTTTTCCCCTTGGGGTTGCATTTACCTATCTCCTCTCCACTTTTATTTTTAGCTTAAGTCTTGGGGTCCAGGTAAGGAATGCTGTTCATAGCCAGTGATTTTGTCTGCCTGTTGCCATTCTTTATGTAGGTAGTCTTTTTCTTAACAGGATCAGGATATGGCTGGAAGTCTTGCTTTTCTCGGTATGTAAGCTCTAGAATTAAATATGACACTTTCAGGAATAAAACTTTGGAAGTCTTTTACTGATACATGACTTTTGTTTTAATTTATTTAAAATGTATTTAGCACATACTGTGGCCAAGAACTAGGCTCAGTGCTGGGAAATAAATGAAATAAGACAGACACAGCTGGTTTCTTATAAAGTTGAAAATGAAATGGCAATGGGTTTCACTGAACATTTAGAGGTATGATGAGTAGTGTAAGGATAAGTGTTGTGCTATAGCATATATAACAAAAGACTGAGGAAGTGACGTTTCAACTGAGACTTGAGCAGGCAATAGAGCAGGAACAGGAGAATCCCAGTAAACTAGACTATATGTGAAACAACTCTGAGGTGAAGATGAGCACAGCACATTTCAATGTATTGGCCAAAAGAGCCAATATGGTGGTCATGTAGAGAGGAGTGAGGAGACCGGCAGCCAAGGATGCTAAAGAAGGATTTAGGGCCAGGTCTCCATGGGTCTTTGAGCATACCTAGCATCAAGCACTCAGTTAGAATGCTGTGGATTTGGGGGGAGACATCGGAAAATCTTACCCCAACTAGCTTCAAAAGTGGGAATTTTTTTGTCTTATATAAAAATAAGTCATAAGGTAAGACAGCTTTGAGGTTGGTTAATTCAGCAAGTCATATTATCAAATTACTTGTATTTTTTGAATGGCATTCTCAGTATGTTAGTAGTTCCCCCCATGTTTGCAAGATGCCTGCCTGCATCAGTTTCATGTATCACAACCTCACATGCCAATATCCAGAGCTGTAAACATAATATATTTTCTTTGTATTTCTTTTTCAAAATAAGTGATTCCCATAAGTACCCAGGAATTTTCCCTTTTACTCCTTGGCCAGAATGGGTCGCAGGGCTATTAGCTTTCTACACCAATCACTGATAAAGTGGAGAGTGACCACCATAACTAAAGTCACTCAAGGAATGCATGGGGGATGAGAAAGTGGCAGCATTGAATATATACAACTCTTTACACTAGTTAGTCTGCATGGTGGGGGGATGAAATGGCAGATCAAATGGAATTTAATCTCAAAACTAGTCATGATGTCCCTAAATCGTTGACACCAATAGTGGTGTTTTCCGAAGAAATGACTTTGAACTTTATCCAAACTGAATTGGGAGCAACTCAAAGATTTTAAGCATGGAATAAATGTAATATAATCTTTGACAAAAGTATGATTTTATCCAATATGAAAAAATGAGAGACTTTTCATTAGTAATATAATTATTCAACATGGAAAAAAAGGAACAAGGGATAATACAGAAAAAACACTCATGAGACTATGATACTAATGCAAAGGAGATGTGACAGCAACTTGAACTGGTTAGGATAGAGAAAATGGTTATAATATAAATATACTTAGTAACTAACATCAATAAGAACTGGCAGTGCAGTTGGCAGGCGAAGGAAGGGGAGAGGTCAGTTTTGACACTCAGGATTCTGGTTTGGACAGCTGGTTAGTGAGAGGTCCCATTCACTGAGATGGAAACACTGGAGGGATAGCAGAGTGGTGGGGTTGGGGGTATATTAAATTTGAGTTGTTAATAAGATGTTCAAATGAAGATATCTGGTGGTCAGTATAGGTATGGTGCTCAGGGGAGAGGCTTAACACTAGATATAATTTTGCTGATATTCAGTATAAAATTGTAATCAGACATGGGTAGATAAGATGAGCTAAGAGAGAATATAGATGGAGAAAAACAGAGTGCTTAATCTGGTCCTGAAAGATGCTAAGCTTCAGGGATT
The DNA here is from genome assembly GCF_937001465.1 of Orcinus orca. Taxonomy (NCBI): domain Eukaryota; kingdom Metazoa; phylum Chordata; class Mammalia; order Artiodactyla; family Delphinidae; genus Orcinus; species Orcinus orca. Next base: position 150,152,730 of record NC_064560.1, read on the forward strand.
GGGAGAGAAAGAGCTTCTGACAAAGATGACATGAAAATGGCTCTGAGAAGTTGGAAGTAAACCAGTGGAATATTATGTCATGAAAGTAAAGAGTTGTTCCATGAAGAGGGAACAGACACCTCTTATCAAATACCTCTGATAATTCCACTAAGATGAGCAAAGAATTATAACCACTGGATTTAGTGATATAAAATGGTACTCTTGGGCTACCCTGGTGGCGCAGTGGTTGAGAGTCCGCCTGCCGATGCAGGGGACACGGGTTCGTGCCCCGGTCCGGGAAGATCCCACATGCCGCGGAGCGGCTGGGCCGTGAGCCATGGCTGCTGAGCCTGCGCGTCCCGAGCCTGTGCTCCGCAACGGGAGAGGCCACAACAGTGAGAGGCCCGCGTACTGCAAAAAAAAAAAAAAAAAAAAAATGGTACTTTTAACAAGAATAATTTGTGTAGAATGGTGTCACAATTCAGGCTGGAGTGAACTGAGTAGTCAATGGACACTAGGACAAGGAATTCCCGGAAAGAAAAAGTATTGGGCAAGGTTATAGGCAGCTTTGCTCATAGTAAGGAAAAGTTTTCTTTGCCCTTAAATTTTCATGCTTGGCACAGTATATATTTTATACCCGGGAAAATTCTTCTTTGTTTCATGCTTGAAATGGCAGGGTGTTAATCAATCCCTAAAAGAGTAGAACATGCAAAATTGAGGTGAAAACGTGACATCTACAGTGGATAACAGTCAATAACTTAAAACTTTTCTTCCATAAATTATTTATTTAGGCCATGAAATCATAATCTAAAAAGTTGTTTGATAAAACTTGACTGTAAGAATAACCTGCCACACAATTTGAGGGCAAATGATACCACGTAATGAAGCAAACTAGAACATTTTACCATTATGGTACTACTTTAGAAGCTTTAGCCTGTTTGGATTTCTAAATTGATATTCTAACAGAAGATGATTAAGGAGACTCCTTCAACCATCAGAAAGTACATCTAATAGCACTGCACAGTAGACACTGGCATTGGACTAGATTGGACTAGATTACTGAAGTATGGACTATGAATGGAAGAGAGCAGAGGTGAAAGCATCATCATTAATCCAGGTGCTTCTTAGATGACTAGTTATTGGACACACAATTCATATGCTCCTTCATTCAGTTTCATATGAGAAAATATATCTGTCACTTGATAGGGTAAATTAGCATACTAGAAATAAGATAAATTGTGCCCCATATTGAGAACTAATTCCAATAAAACTATTTGTGAATTTATGGATGACTGAAAATATCATTTTAAAAATAATGTATATATGTTGGCTAGGAAAGTATTATGCTTTCCTATTCTTTACTAAAATTATTTTGCTAAATAGAAAATATGTTGGATAAGGTCTTATATAATGAAGGCCTCTAAATGGAATATAATGGACTATATTAGGTAGAATGGCCTTGATTATGGAACTGAATCAATTGTAAATATTCCAATGACTTCAATGGAACAATAATTTATTATTTATTTACTGCTGTTCTCCCCTTGATCTCCTAACTGACCAGATTGATGAATAGTATACCCTACAGTCTACAAAATAGCCCTAATGAGCCAGGCCTATAATCGCATGATTCTCACGTTTTAAAATATCATCTGGAAGGATTACCCTAATGGTTTGTCTTGAATGAATTTCATCCTTGTTCTTTCTTTGGACAGTACTAATTGAATTTAAAACTTTCTTTTTCACTTATTATTTGTGGTAATTTCTATGCTTAGAACATTTGCATATATGTCCAGGAATGTATTCTATTTTGTCCATCAGGTGAAAACAGTGATTCATTTATGAAGCACTCCAGTCAGAATCCATCCCAATATTAAATACAGGATCAAGTCAGCAGTTGCATCTTTGATGGATTGTGTTGTCAAGGCTTTCAATGAAATGGCAATTTTCTACTTGTAAGCAGTTTTCTAGGAAAGAAGTATGAGTAAGGCCTTAAATTAGTATATAATTATCAAATTATGTTGTATTCACTACCTTGATTTAATTAGAATAAATGCACACAATTTAAAGAACAGGTCTCAGGTTGGAAGCTATTTCAATATAATTAAAAATGTCACTTAGGTGAGTTCATGTTTATATTTATCATTTTCCATAAATGTTCTTAAATGCTCCTAAAGAGAGTGGTTAGCAATAATCCTCAAGCTTTATTCAAGGAATAAATACAAAAAAAACCTTGTTTCATGATTATATTTTTCTATTTAGTTATTGAATATTAAGTAGCTGTTTCATGCTAGACATTTTGCCATGTCCTATTCTACAATACGAGCTCTCCTGGTTCTCAACCTACCTCTTCATTTTATCCTATTTCATTTTGATTTTAGGCAGCCCTTCATCTCAGTCTTCCTTATGTGTTGGTTTTCCTTACGTGATGTCTATGTTTCTTTCTTTTAACTCACCCAACTCTCCAGAGGTAATTGTATAACACAGTAGATAAGCCTTGAGTTTTGGAGTGATGTACAACTGGAAAAAATAGGCTATAACTAGGAATTTGAACTTTATCTTATGAGCAACAAAAGCATCTTTAGCACAGAAATAAGATGAGGAAAATGTTACAGTAAGTGTAGTGGTGATGGGCCTTACCACAAACACCCTGTCCTGGACGGATGCTTATTCTACTTTGAGGGTGAGATCCAGTCTTCAGAAGGGAATTAATTAAGGGAAGACAGACGAGTAATCTCAAATTTTAACTTAGCTGAATTAGAAAAGAGTTTTTCCTGACCTCACATTAAATCAGTTTCTGGGGTTCATAAGCTCCAGGCTTAATTATCTAGGAAAGGACTGATCTTGTTCTGAAAGCATAATATGTAGGGGAGTGGGAAGGTAGAATTCAGGGGAGGTTGAATAAGCTTAGTGATGCATAGTGATTGTTCTTGTAGCTATCTTGTGAATGAATTACACTTTGTCTTCCTCCCACCTTCCCCTTCTAAAGGCAGTTTTTGATCAACATGTAGACTCATAAGATTTTCAGAATCATTGCATCACTTCATTTCAATAGCAGTAGATATTTATTGGACAGCTGTTGCTTTTGCTTGCTTTCCTTATCCTTGTTTGTTTGTTTTTTGTGACAGTACCTTGATTTTCTTTGGAGAACTATTTCCTCTTGTTTAAAATGGTTCTGGTGGAATTAATTATCAAGGTGCCAAGCCTCTTATGCCCAAGAGGTGGGCATGGGACCTAAGTTCAGCCAATCAGGCTCTTCCTGAAATTTGTATATTTAGTGAAGTGACACAAGGAGAGGAAATTATTCTAATCACGGGGCCCTGAAAAAACCCTTCATGTCCCTGCTCCCTTTATTGCCAGAACTGCCTTGGTACCTGAACTTCCTAAAGTTTGTTCTTTCAGGTTTCCTTTCAGTTCTATGAGTTATTTCATCTATATACTTTTATAAAATTATCTACGTTATAAGTTATCAAGCATTGTTTTTCCTTGATAGCAATCAAATATCACTAATTGATTTTTGTTGGAGATTGTTCAAAACCCTAAACAAAGCAAAGCAACACATCTCAAATCTCGCTTTTAACAAGACATCAAACAATTTCTGTTTTCTAAAGAACACTTTCCTTGTAATAAGTACGTATGATTTTCACATGAAGACATAGTAGATCATTGAGTGAAAAAGACTCAGAGGTTTTCAGCTTGAAAAGCAGTGTATGGTAGTTAAGAGTGCAGCTCTCCAGGTGTATTGCAGGAGGTAAAATCCTGACCCCACCATTAGCAGCAATATGATCTTGGATAATTTTCTCAGACTCTAAATTCTTCCATTTCTTCAACTGTAAAATGGGAAGAAGATAATCCATGCGATGCACTTAGAACAACGTCTAGCACATAGTAAGAACTCAATAAATGTTAGCTCCATGCTCAAACTACACTGCTAACTTATGTCAACTCGACTTTGAGCTCCTTGTAAGCGGAGGCCTTGTTTTAGCCATGTCTATCTTCCTACTTCTGAGCCAGATTGTGCTTTTTTTTTAGTGGCTACACTACAATGATACATATGGGGTTTGTTTTTACGTGTGTTGTAGTTGTATTGATAGTCACACAGAAACCTAATATCAACTGTAACTTTATTGAGAACTTAATTAGAGCACCAGCCTATTATCCTTCTCCTACAAGGCACCCTGGCTATAAATGGTTATAAACATGTGTAATAATTTTCATTGTTTTATTTCCTTCTAGTTAATCATATTAGAATACCTCTGTTGAACACTTAAGACTCCACCAATGGTTCTCAACCTCAGCTGCATATTAGAATTACCTGGAGAGCTTTCAAAAACACTGATTCCAGGTCACTACCCCAGATTAATAAAATCAGACTCCCTGGGGGTGTAACCTAGACATCAGCATTTTTCTCAAGCTTCCAGGTGATTCTAATGTGCACCCAGAAGTGAATCACTGTTTCTTGAACTCTGTTAGACCATCCTAGTAAGACACCAATAGATCTGAAAAATACAGAAGGCTTCTTTTTCCTATTAAGTGTATATAATTTTAGAACTGAGGAATTTTGGTTAAGTTGCCTGACTATAGTTTTCTTGTAACATTAAAGAATGGGGGTAATAGGGCTTCCCTGGTGGTGCAGTGGTTGGAAGTCCGCCTGCCGATGCAGGGGACTCGGGTTCGTGCCCCGGTCCGGGTGGATACCGTGAGCTGTGGCCACTGGGCCTGCACGTCTGGAGCCTGTGCTCTGCAGCGGGAGAGGCCACAGCAGTGAGAGGCCCACGTACCGCAAAAAAAAAAAAAAGAACAGGGTAATAAAGAAAAAGGCTATTTCTTTGTTTCTTCTATTTCTCCCTCCTGATCTTTCATCATCAGATTATAAGAAACTATATTGTTTCATTGAGAAAAGATGGAATTGGCGTAAAGATACTTGAATATATATATTTTTGGAGTCTCTTAAGAGGCCAGGATCTGTGTATTATCTGATTCCATTTTATAGACTATATAGTGTGTAAAAGTACAGATTAAGTTCTGCAATCCAAATGATTTATGTCCAAATTTATATTACCTCAAGACCTTTTGGAACATGACTTTTGGTTGGGATCAGAGAGGTGGTGTGTGTGTGTGTGTGTGCGTGCGCATGTGTGTATGTGTGTGTATATACATATGTTTTGATTGTTTTTATTATATATATATAATTTATATATATAAACTTTGTGCCTGTTGGCATTATTTTTTCTCTCTTGTGCATATACAGTAGTCCTTTTATCCTTATGTTCCAAGACCTCCAGTGGATGCATAAAACTGCAGATAGGTCTGAATCCTATATATATATATATATATATATATATATATATATATGTTTTTACTATACATACATACCTATGATAAAGTTTAATTTATAAATTAGGCACAGTGAGAGATTAACAAAAACTAATAATAAAATAGAACAATTATAACAATATACTATAATAAAAGTTACTTGAATGTGGCCTCTCTCTCAAAATATCTTATTGTACAAATTAAATACCTTTTCCATTTTAACTAAGCACTTATCGTGCACTGTGGCCATAACTTTTGCAGTTTGAGGTACAACAGCAAAACTAGTGCAGATTTCTTTTTTCCTTCACAATTTCAGGGACAGAGTATTTGTTTTTAACTGTAGATCTTAGCAGCCTCAGCATAAGATTTTTTTCTTATTAAATCAAGAACTTTTACCTTTTCACTTAAAGGATGTACTTTGTGACTTCTCTCTTTGGTGTATTTGAATTACCAGTATCAATACTGTAGCACTTTGGGGCCATTATTAAATAAAATAAGGATTACTGAACACAAACACTGTAATACCATGACAGTCATCTGATAATGGAAATGGCTGCTCAATGACTAAAGGTGGGATTTGCTGGACAAAGGGATGATTCACATCCCTGGGTGGGACAGATTGGGACAGCACAAGATTTCATCAGGCTACTCAGAACAGAGTGAAATTTAAAATGTATGAATTGTTTCTGGAATTTGGCATTTAATATTTTCTGAAATTGTAAAAATCAAAACTGCAGATGAGCAGGGACTACTCTGTTTAAAGTCTTAACCACTTAATAACTTCTCAGACATTTAAAGACAAATATTGCCTCTCCTTCAACTTTTCTCTTCTCTAGGATAAACATGGGCAGTTTCATACATGCCATGGTTTCATGAACATTCAGTATGTCCACTGTCTATCCTGTTTAATCATAGTAGCTGATATTGACCACACATCTACTATGTGTCAGGTACCAAATGCTTATTAAGTATTAAATCATTTAGTTCTCACAGCAACCCTATGAGAGAGTGGCTAAGTTGTTTTTTTTTGTTTTTTTTACCAGATGAGGAAACTGATGCACAGACATAAAAGACATGTTTAGAAATCTGCCCTAAGTCTCAATTACAATTCTGGCAATTCTGTGTCTGCAGTCTCAGTCACTACATTATAATTATTTATATACTATGTAGCAATATATAATTGAATAAAAATGCAACCAAGCTACTAATCCATTAGAGGGTGAAAAAAGGGAACTTTTTCTTAAATTAGTTTAAAAAGAACTTTTCCGTTTTTGGTCCACTACATAAAGCAAGAATTTGTATAGATCTTTTTCCCCCCTGAATAATCCATGGAACTCTTTGCTACCATTATATACCATTATATATCTGTGGTTATTAAATAAGTATAAAATCTACAAACTGTATTTGGTTTATGATATGTCATATTCACACAAATTTTAACCCTGTAGAAAATGGTTAACTACTTATGTAGCACAAATTCCATTTCAATCTGGCTTGTGTGTGTGCCATCTTTGAAAGGTAATGCATCAAGAAGTGACATCTAATATGAGTCCCCGGTGTTCATCATACCTCCAGGTTAATCTTTTCTTTAGTGCCTTAGATACTCACAGGAAATGAGGCGGGAAAAATATATCAATCCTAGCACATCTGAAGTAACAGGCAGGGGAAGTCTGTGCTCAATGGTGCAATATGTCAGGGAAGAAGCTAAGCCTACCAGAATGAATGCTGCTGAATTTGGGCAGCTGGCCAATATTTAACAGCACCAGAGAGGTGCAATTTTATTTTAATCGTCTGTTCTTATGTCAAGGCCAAGAGCAGCATTTCCACCAGCTTCTACTTCCCCATCAGTTACCATAATATGCACTCCAGAACTCTCAGTGCAGGGAGCTTGAATTTGCATATTAGCAGAGCAGCAAAATATATTTATTCCATTCATCTCTGGAAGGTGGGACAGAGAGAGAATCATGGAAGCGAGGACTAGTTGTTTCCAAGCCTTTCAGTATTAAAACATACCATCCTAGGCAGATAACATTTGAATCATGATGTCAAAATACAGCACAGCAATGCAGTGTTTTGGAACCAGCAGCTCAGAGGAGCAGACAAACTATATAGGTGCTTTTTTGCACGAAGTTGACACTTGGATCCATCCTACCCTCTGAAGACTGGAACACATAGATTTGCCGCACACCCAGATGAAATAATTAACAATAGCAGCATCTTAAGTAAAATCAGAGCCTGAAACTACCAAATCTACTGTCTTGATGGGACTAATCTATCGAGTTTGTTCACAACCCTTTGAGTTTTTTTTTCAATGAATTGTGTAGATTAAATGTTACTTGTACTTTGTACACACGCAGCCATAATTAAGGGTGACAAAGAACAACTCCATCTACAACTTATAAAATCATCAGGGAATGAGGTCAGATAAAAATAGATTGACATTTTCTTTTGATTCCATTGCATCTTTTGCATGATTCCCTGTTTTCCCCACCTTGATGTTCTGCAATATATCCCATGCATAGTTCGTATCTTCATCTGAAGTCAGGTTGACCTTCCTGCTCCAGATTCTCCAGCTCTGATAGAACTTCAAAAATCTTAACCAAGCAATGCCATCTCTCCTTTGATCTCTCCTGAAATTAATAAACTTTACTATAATTTAGGGGTGTATATCTCTTTAATAATATTTCCACTTATCAAAATAAAAGTAATTCTTATACTTGTCATCTCCAATTTACATGGCATCTAATTTACTTACATTTTTGTTTTAAAGTTTCTTGACCAGCGGCTACTAAAAATCATGGACTATTAGACCTGATATAAGCCATGATGTCAGTAGTCAACACTTCTCTTTGTTGTTTAAATCTCTATAGTATTCTAGAGAAGCGGTTATCCAGGTTTTCCTGGATGCCTTCAAGTGGAGCTTACCATCTCACAAAAGTAATCTATCATAGTATTAATATTGTTCACTGTATTGTACACATATATGCCTTTTTAAATAATTTGTCAGTTGGTCCTAACTTTCTTTTTTTTAACATCTTTATTGGAGTATAATTGCTTTACAATGGCATGTTAGTTTCTGCTTTATAACAAAGTGAATCAGTTATACATATACATATGTCCCCATATCTCTTCTCTCCTAATTTTCTTCTATGATACATAACATTTAAAACTTCATCTACATTGCAACTTTTCAGGTATTTGAAAATACCCCCTAATTCTTTCCCTTCTCTGGGATAGACATGACAGATTCCATATATAACACAGTTTCATGAATATTTGACATAACCACTATCCTAGTTACTCTTTTCTGAATATGCTCCAATTTTTCCACATGTGTCATAGACATGGAAATGTTCGACTCAGATCCCTCTTCAACCTGCCGCCCAGGTGAGGGGGGGTGAGTTCAGAAACAGCCTCCAGCCGTTAATTCCTTCAGGATCAGAGTCAGGTGCAGGCAAGAGCCTTAACCAAGGCCATGAACTTCCCAGAGCAGCTCACATCCTTTGAGTGAGGGAGGCAAAGTCATAAAGGCTCAACATTTCTGTCCAAAGAGGGATGACTGATGGGCAATGCTTGTCTCAGAACTCCCCACTGGGTTGGCCAAAGCTTTGTCTCACTTTTTTCCTCTGCCCAACACTGCTTCTTCCCTTCCCCATCCTGCCTTTTCACATATGTTTATCCTTAATAAGCATCTTGTACTTCAAACTTATAGTCTAATTGTCTACTTCCAGAGAACCTAATCTAAGACACTGTTTCTTTCTTCCTATATTGCTCTTTGCTCAGGCTAATTTAGAATATATTTTGAACCAAGTGCAGACCCTCTATTTATATTAAATGTAATTTTTAAAATATTGAACCACACAATATTAAATCTGTTTGTCGGGATTATAGCAGGTATAATTTTACCCTCCTACATGTTTGCTTCACCCAGGTTTGTCATTTAAAAACGATTACCACCATTTCTTAAATTTTTTTATAAAATGTTAACTAAGTCATTTTTATAGATTCACAAGCCTAGATTAACACACATCTATTAATTAATGTTTATTGGTTATGATTATTCAGTTAAGAATCTGTTTTATTCTATTTTCATATAGCTAGAACAACATTAAAGAACTTATCTCCTAATTTTTAATTATAGCATATAACATATATTGAAAGGTACACAAAACCTAAGTCTAAAATTAATGTATAGGCAAACTCATGTATCCACCATGCCAACCATGAAATAAAATATTACCAGCAGCTCAAAAGCCCTTCAAGCCACTAACTCTACCCTCCTGTTTCTTGTAACCTGATAAGAAATCTTAGCCTACCCCCAAGGTTTTAAAGATGTTTTCCTTTATTATTTTCTAGAAACTTTACTGTTTTACCTCTCACATTTAGATAATACAATACTCTTGAAACTTGGTGTATGGTTTAAGGTAAGGGATCAATGTTCTTTTTATTATATAGATATGCAATCTATTGAAAAGAGAGTTTGTTCACCACTAATTTGCAGTGTCAACTTCTCTTTTTAGTTTGCTGAGGATTTTGTTGTCTTAATGTAAATAGTTATTGAATCTTATGCTTTTTCTGTTTTAATAAAATAATCATAGTTTTTCTCCTTTATTTTGTTAATGCGATGAATTCCATTGATTTTTTTAAATGTCAAGCCCCCTTTGCATTACTGGAATTAACTCAATTTGTTTAATATTTTCCCTTTTATATATCACTAAATTTGATTGCTATTTTTTTCTTTCCACTTTGTGTCCAGATTCATGAGAAATTTTCATCTGTAACTCTTTTTTGTTTTTCCCCTTGCAATGTTCTTGTCATTTGGTGTAAGAGTAATGTTGGCTTCATAATAAGACTTGTGAAGTATTACCACCTGAGGTTAGGAAATCTAGAGGCTAGAATTTAGCTTCTTGATAGGGAAGTTTACACTATTGCTTTCCAAACTTTATACGTTTCTAATGTACACATTTAAAGCTATATTTCACTTTAAGATCTGGTATAATTATATATGCATGTTTTAATTTCCATTTCATGTGGTTCAAATTTTTTTTAATTTCCATTTGCATTTCTTCTCTGATACATGGGTTATTTAGAACCATGTTGCTTAAATTTCAAACATTTTGATATTTCTATTGTTGATTTCTAATTTTATTCCTCTGTGGTCAGTGAATACTCTCTAAATGTTTCAGGTCTTTGAGATTTATTGAGACGTCTTTGTGTCCCAGTATATGGTCCATTTTGGTAAATGAATACTTCAGACAAATATATATTCTGCAGTTATTGTGTATAAAGCATATATATAACATATGTTAGGTCAGTTTGGTGAATAGTGTTGATCAAATATTTTATATCCTCATTGATTTTAAGATATTTTATATCCTCATTGATTTTAAGTCTGCTTAATGATTTTATGCCTACTGATTTATTTCAGTTACTGAGAAAGGAGTGGTAAAATTTTTAACCGTGGTTCTGAATTTATCTATTTCTTTTTTGATTCTATCGAATTTAGTTGCATATATTTTGAAACCGTTATTTGATGCATACAGACTTAGAACTATTGTCTTCCTGATGAAGTGACCCTTTTATCTCTTATTATCAGAAATATTTCTTTTTGTTTCTATTAATATATCTTAAACATACTTTGCCTAATTTAATATAGCTTCAATAATTTTTGTTAATATATGCATGATATGGTTTTCCATTCTTTTCTTTCATACATTTTATGCCTTTTGATTAAAGTGTACCTCTTGTAAAGGAACATCTTGGGTTTTATTATTTCATAGTCTATAATCTTTATCTTTTAATTGTAATTTTTAGTTTATTTATATTTAATTTTAGTTTGATATGTTTAGGTTAAAGTCTATTGTCTGGGTATTTGTTTTTTATTTCTCCCATCTGCTCTTCATTCCAACATTCCTCCTTTGTTTCTTTTTCTTCCTGGGTGTAGAATTCTAAGTTGGCAATAATTTGCAGCTTTTCATAAAGAGATGGACCATCTCTCTTTTTGTTCATTTGTATGTAATGGATCCTTTATCTTTAGCTATACGTACAATTTTCTCCTTGTCTTTGATTTTTACACTTTTATTCTGATGTGTTTTCGCTTTTACCTTCCTGCATTTGTTCAGTTTTTTGGCTATAGTCTTTTAAAATCAGATTTTGAAAATTATTGACCATTATTACTTTAAAAAAAATTCTTCTCAATTTTCTCCACTCCTTTCTTTCTGAAACTCAAACTATTAATAAGTAAATAAATATGTACAAATAAACATATTTAAAATAAATTAACTATTTATAAAGAAATAAATATGTTTTTCTTTCTTCTTTTAACCTGAGTTAGTATATACTAATCTTGTTTTCATTTGGTATGTTGTTAATTCATCTAATGGATTTTTTAATTTCATACTTTTTATTTTTATGGCATATTTTATAATGTTTATTTTATATATATATATATAAAATTATCTGTTGAGATTCTCTTTTTATTCATTTTGTCCATTTTGTTTAATATATTTTTAATAGTGTTTATTTTCAAGTCCCTGTCCATTAATCCTAACATGTGAATAATCCTTGGGTTTGTTTTTACTATCTGTTTTTTCCTCTTGACTATCTGTCACATTTCATGAAACTTCTCATGTCTCATAATATTTAATAGTATGCTACTATACAAAATACAGAGATAGAAGTTGATGCCATTTGTTTCTAGAAAATTTTCTTTTTTATGAAAATACTGTGAAAGGTTTGTACTTCAATCTAATTACTTAGTAAGACCTGTTGGACCTGGGTTGCAAATCCAGTTACTTTCAGCCCACTTCTGTTTTCATAAGTCTCATAGGTGAGATCAACTGTATATTTATTGTAGTCTCTCCCTTATGTGGGACATGTTTTCTTAAGAATTGCAAGACTATAGAAGAGTACATTGCCTTTATGCCCTAAGGTGCTACTTTTCCTGCTTTCGATTGAGTCTGGCCATTCTCTCTTTCTGCCTTGTTGAAAGTTTGGCCTACTGGATGTTGATGTTTGGAGGTTAACTCTTTAGCCTCACATTTCACAGATATTTAAAATATGGAAAATGTGTTGAGAGAGAGACCTGCCATGCACTTCTTATAGGCTTATACTTCTCCTAGTAGAGTATCTTTGACTATGTCAAGACTGACAGTCAACCCTTGCCCAGGCTTAGCAAATGCTTTCAAGGAAGAAACTGGCTGGTGATTTCCACTTGCCCAGGAAGGGCTCTTCCCTCTCTGGGGTTACATTTTATTCAGTTATCTTGATTTATAAGACTCTCATTTCTTTAATTTTTTTTTTTAATTATCTTTCCTAGTTGTTACAGTGAAAGCAATGGTGTGTTGCTTCCTGTTGTAAGCATAAGTGCAATCAATCACAGTAGTTCAAAAAGCCACAGCCCTTCATTATAGGCACCTGCCTCAGCACAGCTTTTAACTCAGGGAACAACATGTAATGTATTATTTTGCAGGTAGACAGAACACAAAGGAGTTACCCTACATTTTTAAAGGGTATTTATCTGAATATACATTTCTAAGTTAGTAGTTTCTTTTTTCTTTTTTATAGAACTTAAAAAAAATTATTCCAATTTTTTCTGTCTACCTTTGTGTGTGCTAAGAAGCCAACTGAGGGTGTCATATTGCTCCTTTGAAAGTAATGTGTCTTTTTCCATTGGCTGCCTTTAAAGTGTTCTCTTTACCTTTGTTTTTCTACATTTTTTTACTATGTTGTGCTTAGGTGTAGTTGCCTTTCTATTTACGTTGTCTACGGTTGATGTGTTTCTTGAATTTCCAACTAGATGTTTGTTTAGGGAGCACTGAGACCATCCCTATTTGGTGCTTTGTTCAAAGGACTCACAAGATTCAACACAGGGTTGTACTCATGAGTAAGATTTGTATAGTTACACAGTAAAGACGAATAGCTGAATCAGTAAGGGGAAAATGCACATAAGGCAAAATTTGGAGAAACTAAGGCACATGTTTCCAATGTTCTGCTCTCTCTCTCCCAGCCCAGGCAGGGTCACACTGAGCATGCTCCTTTCTCCAGCAGTGAAAATGCAGCAGCATTGTATGCAATGTTTCTGTCCAGGGAAACCTGTCTGAGATTACAATTTTAAGGTTTTAATTGGGGGATAGGCACTCCCTGACAAAAACGCCAGACTTTCAGAAGGAAAGCATGTGTTCACCATAAATCACATTGTTTTTTAATTTTATTGCAGTATAGTTTATTTACAATGTTGTGTTAATTTCTGCTGTACGGCAAATTGATTCAGTTATACATATATGTATATCCTTTTTCATATTCTTTTTCATTTTGGCTTATCACAGCTATTGAATATAGTTCCCTGTGCTATGCAATAGTACCTTGTTGTTTATCCATCCTATATATAATAGTTTGCATCTGCTAATCCCAAACTCCCAATCTTCCCCCCAGTCACCGCCCCCATCAACTACAAGTCTGTTCTCTATACCTCTATCACAGATATTTTAAATCCATGTCTGATAGCGCCAATATTTTGATCTTTTGTTGGACTGTTTCTCTTGTTCTCTTGGTTTGCAGTCACGTGATTGTCACTTCTTTTACGATTGGCAAATATTGATTAAATGTTAGCTATTGTGTTTGAAAAGTTAGAGACGGTTTGAGGCCCTAAATAATGTTATATTTCTCCAGAAAGGATTTACTTCTGTTTCTGACAGGCCTTTGAGTAGAGCAAGTTCACCTTAATCCAATCACAAAATACACTTATTTGAATCTAGGCTTCATATAGTTGGCCCTCCATGTCTGTGGATGCAAAAACCATAGATATGGAGGGCAAACTATTAATTGTACTACGCCATTTTATAAAAGGTACTTGAGCATCTGCTAATTTTAGTATGGGGGGGTGGGAGCTCCTGGAACCAATGCCCCCCACATACAAAGGGATGACTGTACTTGGTACAGGTGGATCTATTTCTGCATTGCTTTTACTCTTGAGATAGCCCTCCAAATGCACAACCTAAAATCTGGGCGTTTACTTGGGACTCTCTTCATTTTGGACTCCAGATGTCCATTCTTTGTCTCCCTAAACCCATTGTATGACCACAAGCTCTTCTCAGCTTCTCAGTCACCCAGCTATTATTGTGTGCTCAACTTTTAGTGTTTTAGCTGCCACTTTAAAGTTGACAAGTGCCTTGAGGAGGGAAGTTGCACTGACCATGTGGCCTTCCTCCATGAGCTTTATTTTCTTACTGGATTTTGGCCCTCAGGTCCTTGCTACCTTGCATGTCTCCAACGCCTAAACACACACATTAGTAATGAGATATCTTAAGAAAGTGATAAATGGTGTTCACTGAAAATATAGAAGAAACTACTTGACTAATTCTAGACAGTGCTTTCAGGCATGATTAATTAAATAGTGAATGTATTCCTCTCTCTAATGTAGGCATTTTTCTCATGTCCCCTCGCCTAGAAATGTCTTTTCCTCTTTTCTCCTGAAAACCAAAATCCACAAGATTTAGCTAATACATCATTGTTTTCAGAACCCCAAGTCACTTTACACATATCATTTCTCTTTCTCCTAGTTTCTGTTAGAACTTATCTGAATCATGTACTTGGTTTCTAATCACACAACTCTTGTCATGTTCTTTCAATCCATGTGTATATATAATATTTACAGTTGGATTATGTTGTTTGTAAACAAAGATCAATATGCCTTCTCTATTCACTTGCTTCAATCCTGCTCATAACTTTTCTCCCATGATTGTTTACTTCCCTCTTTTTTCTTTACTTTGTGGCTGCGCCTGAGATGCAGAGCCTTGGGTAAGTGGGCCTAGGAAGGAGGGAGAAACTTGAGTGCTGACATCACTGCAGAGATGTATCAAAAGGAAAGAGTGGGTGATTGGAATTGAGAGAACAAGTGTAGTTTTACACCAATTTTCATGGTTCTCACCACAGAATACACCAAACCGAAGAGTTCTCCAGTTTTACCTGGGCATACAGTGGTCTCTACCTACTTTGTGGGCCATTTTACTTCTTTATAACACTAACTGAAGGAAGCTATGCCTGTGGGAAGTGTTCAATATACAGGTATAGCTTAGAGATATCGTGGGTTCAGTTCTAGACCACTGCAGTAAAGCAAGTCACACAAATTTTTTGGTTTCCCAGTGAATATAAAAGTTATGTTTACACTATACTGTAGTCTATTAAGTGTGCAGCACCATTATTTTTTAAATATAGGTACCTTAATTAAAAAGACTTCATTGCTAAAAACTGCTAATCATCATCTGAGCCTTCAGTGAGTCATAGTAGCAACATCAAAGATCATTGATCACAGATCACTATAACAAATATAATAATAATGAAAAAGTCTGAAATACTGCGAGAGTTACCAAAGTGTGACAGAGACACAAAGTGAGCAAATGCTATTGGACAAAAGGCACCAGTAGACTTGTTTGATGTAGGGTTGCCACAGACTTTTTTTTGTTTGTTTCTTTTTTTTTTTTTTTTGGCAGTATGCGGGCCTCTCACTGCCACGGCCTCTCCCCTTACAGAGCACAGGCTCCGAACGCGCAGGCCCAGCGGCCATGGCCCATGGGCCCATGGGCCCAGCCGCTCTGCGGCACGCGGGATCCTCCCGGACAGGGGCACTAACCCGCATCCCCCGCATCGGCAGGCGGAACCCCAACCACTGCGCCACCAGGGAAGCCCACCACAGACTTTTAATTTGTAGTTTTTAAAGTTAATAAAACCTGAGTTTTTAAGAAATATTTTATTTTGGAGATTTTTTTTTGCCTGAAAACCTATCAATATCTCACAGAACACTACTAGTACTCTAAGGAACACATTTTGAGAAGCTTGACATAGGGTACTATCTACCCCCAGTCTACTGTCAATTTTCTTTTCCATTGTACACTATTTTTTTTTCTGTTTCCTAATACTTGGCTTTAACACTCTGGAAGCATCATGCTTACAGTGCATGAAATGTCTGAATCCCTCTGGCTTACTGAAAATTCCCAAGGAAGTTTATATAATGTTTAGATACAAGCTCTGTTCTCAGGATGAACGAAGGAGAAGTTTAGACAACTGTGTTAGTTTTGTATGGCTGCTGAAATAGATTACCACACACTTAGTGGCTTAAATAGCTTACAGTTCTGGGTATTGGAAGTGTGACTATGCTAAAGACTAAGATAAAATCATGGTGTCTGAGGGGCTGCATTTCTTTCTGGAGACTCTGAAAGAGTATGGTAGACAGAATAATGGGCCCTCAAATATATCTACACTCTAATCCCTGGAATTTGTGTGTATGTTATATTATGTGGCAAAAGGTAACTGAACTTGAAGATAGAATTCAAGTTGCTAAGTAGCTGACCTTGAAATATTTATTTATTTTAGTTTATTATTTTAGTTTAAACTAAAATATTTAAATATTTTAGTTTATTCTGGCAATTTTGGTGGGCCCAATGGTCCATAAAAGTGGAAGCAGGAGGCAGAAGAAGAGTTAGTGTGTAATTATCACAGCATGAGAAAGACAACCAGCCATTGTTGGCTTTGATGATGGAAGAGGGCCACAAGCCAAGACAGGTGGGCAGCCTGGAAAAGGCAAGAAAACAGATTCTCCTCTAGAGCCTCCAGGAGGAATGCAGCCCTTTGGCACCTTTTGAGACCTAGTTCAGATTTCTGACCTCTAAAACGTATGATAATTGTGATGGTTAATTTTACGTCTTGACTAGGCCATGGGGTTTAGATATTTTATCGTATAGCAATCTAGATGTTACTGGAAGGTATTTTGTGGGTGAGATTAACACTTAAATCAGCAGATTTTTAGTATAGGCAATTATCCTCCATGATGTGGGTGGGTCTCATCCAATTATTTGAATAAGACTGATAAAGTCTTTAAGATAAAGACAGATGCCACCTAGGGAAAGGGAATTCTGCCAGGGGACTACCTTGCACTCCAGCTACAGCTCTTCCCTATGTCACCTGCTCATGTGCCTGCCCTGAAGATTTCATACTTGCCAGCCCCATCAATGGCATGGGCAAATTCCTTAAAAAAAAATCTGTCTCTTTCTCTGTATATATATACACACACATTTATATATATATAAATTTGTGTTGTTTTAAGCCACCAAGTTTATAGGAGTTTGTTACAGCAACAATAGGAAACTAATACAAGAATAATCGATTTCCTTGTCTTTTTATTATAATCTGGGATAATCTCCTTATTTTAAAGTCAACTGATTAGTAACCTTAATTCTATCTGTAATCTTAATTCCCCTTTGTATCATAATATATTCATTGATCCTGAGCGAGAGGTATGCATCTTTGGGGGCTAGGAGGGAGCATTGTTCCACCTATTACCACAACCAGTAAATCAAAATAGGAGATTACTAACTTTGGTGTTTGAGAGCAAACCAATTACGTGTTGATTGCGATAATTTTCTTGGTTCATGAAATTCTTGTTCTTAAATTATTCTTAATTTTTCAGACATTGAACAATTCCTGGATGGCTCCTATCCCTAGTAGTTTGAAATTCTGATTCAAAATGAAAGAGAAAAGGGCTATATTGCTTCATATTTTTCAAGACTAAAGGCACTTAAGTTATTTTAAAGAGAAAACATTGGAGTCAGGGCTCTGATCACAATCAGCTAAATCAGTTAAGCTCATTTTTAATCCATTCACATTGTTTCTATATAAAATTTTATGCAACTACTTATTCTTTGCACTAGATCTTAGAATGCATTGTATTGTTAAGTGTAAATATGTTAATTCACACATTACATAGGAATAGCATTTAGCTAATCTATTGTGGGAACAGTTGTTGTTAAGAAAGAAAATAATGTTTTTTAATCACCATGGCCTTAACATCATCGTAGTTTGTTGCTAGAAACATATAATATATATATGCAATATATATGCAAGAAACATATAATATTTTAATATACAAGATATTTAGTGTGAACTTTGGTTTTGGAATGTACAAAAGAATATTTAATTCAGCTTCCTATTTAATTTGCATAGCTTTTAAAAACTACTTTACAAGGGCAATACAGCATATTTTTCTTTTCCAAGGCCAAAATAATGAAGTGTTGACAGTCCCTCTGTAGCTTCAGACTTTAACAGCAAGAGTTTTGGTTTCATCAAAACCAAAGGAGTGGGCTTCCCTGGTGGCGCAGTGGTTGAGAGTCTGCCTGCCAATGCAGGGGACACGGGTTCGTGCCCCGGTCCGGGAAGATCCCACATGCAACGGAGCTGCTAGGCCCGTGAGCCATGGTCGCTGAGCCTGCACGTCTGGAGCCTGTGCTCTGCAATGGGAGAGGCCACAACAGTGAGAGGCCTGCGTACCGCAAGAAACAAAAACAAAAACAAAAATAAAGGGGATTTGAGCTCGAGAGCAGAAGAGTGATGAAGCTATGGGTATTGCTGGCAGATATGTTTCTGAGCAGACATGAGTCAGTTCTCAGCATTCTAGGAACAACTAGGCAAATGGGTTCCACTTGCCACCAGGCTTCTCAGTTTATAAATCCCAGGAAAACAAGTATTGTATGTGATTTATTCTAGAATATTGAACTAATGTAGGCTTTATGCTTACAAAAGACAGCTATCAGCAGGAAATACTTGAATTGTCATTCTAATATATAAGATTAAAAAATCATTTTAATTAACAAGGATGCAGGCTGTATTAGAGCCCTCACGTAGGAGTCTGTACAGCATATTTAGACCTACTGTACCACTCGGCTGAATCACTGAGCAAGTCACTTAACCAATGTACATATTTTTCTGCCTCTGCAAAATGATGGACCTTGACTAAATTATTCCTATGGTCTCTGCAGTTCTTCCATCCCATAGTTATAAGAAATTTCTCTAATTCCTAATAATTAAACCTACCTCTCTGTCTTAACTGGATTAAAAATGGACTGTCTCGTATTTTAATCTAATCACTCCTAAATGTTAGTTACATGTCGCCGGTTAGAATATAAAGTTTTTAGTCCAGGAACTATGTCTCACATATCCTTTGTATTCACTATGACAGTAGGAAAAGTACTTGGAAGAATAGTTATTTAATACTCATTAAAGTGAAATAAACTAATTGCAAATATCTCGCATGACTGTTTTTAATATTTGAGTTATTTTAAGATGGTTTTGATATTTCAGATTATAACTTTTAATTGTCCCTGTGGCATTCTTCAGAGATCTAGGAATATTCATAATTTTTTTTTTTTTTTTATTGCGGTACGCGGGCCTCTCACTGTTGTGGCCTCTCCCATTGCGGAGCACAGGCTCCAGACATGCAGGTCCAGCGGCCATGGCTCACGGGCCCAGCCGCTCCGCAGCATGTGGGATCTTCCCAGACCGGGACACGAACCCGCATCCCCCACACAGGCAGGCGGACCCCCAACCACTGTGCCACCAGGGAAGCCCAGAATATTCATAATTTTGATTACCTACAATTAGCTAATAAGTTCAAGCAAAAACTTAAAGCCATAGCATTCCGTAATGCTCCTGACAACTAATAGGAACCATAAACTCTACCACAGTTTCTCACTATTTGCCTTTTATTGTAAGTGCTTTTGGATCTGGGGACTATTCGAGATGTGAGGACAGTCACAAGGGGCTGGACAAGTAGGTCATAAGAATGTAAATGCCAGAGATGTGTACAACCTGGAAGATCAGTGATTACCATAGTCCTGAGGAGGGGAGATCAAAGAAGAAAGGAGAGAATTGTCATGCTGTGGCAGAAGAGCTGCAGGTAACCAAGCCATATTTATGGGTCAGGATGGACACACAGATATTAAAGTGTCAGCTTTTTGTAAAATGAGCTGATCATGGAAAATTATTTTGTAGTTGATATTTCCTGTAGTGCCAGTTCTACCCGAAAGCAGCAGCTCTTATAGTTTCCTGGTTAGTTTAATTAATAGAAAAATGTAGGAAAAAAAAGTATATTCAGCTTACAGACTATAAATTGCTTGAGGAAACAGGAGTCTAAAAATGAATAAAACTTAGTGGCAAAAGAGAAAAGAAATCCATCTGTGTTCATTTTTTCCTTGGTAGAGGAAGGCTGTTACCAGAATATGTCTACATTACCCTTCCAATAAACTGGAAAACAGAGTGTGGATGAAAAGGATAGCTGGATGAAATTTTTTACTTTTATTTTAAGCAAATTTAAGAAAAAATAGAAAAATGTCAAACACAGACATACATATTCCATCAAGAGGTGACATAGAAGACTTTAAAAAGAATTAAAATGCTACACTGAAGCTAAAATCAAGGAAGACTTCCCCATATTCTATTTCTGGTTGTTGAGAACCTATTAATAGGAGAAAATCTTCAGATGAAATGAGAATTGGTCTTGAGATATTTCAAAGGGAAACAAACCACCAGAAAGACATCTACATGCATTATGCAAATTTTTGAAAGGTCAAGGATTTTTAAGAAGGAAAATTAGTGAGTAAAATGTCTTGTGTTTTAAAAATCAACCCTCTCTCCTCATTGCTAAGAAATCCACAGAATGCTGTATATATTTTCACCATATTTTCTGAACTGAGATAAAGGGACAAAAAAAAGTGACAACTTAAAATTAATTACCTGTTAACAGTGAAAAACAAAACTTCTAAGTATGTAGGGTTTTTTATACTTACTAAATAAGCTGTCATTTTATTGTCTAGTTGCATTTTAAACCTAATATTCTTGGGCTGTCCACTCTGCTATCAAATCAAACATACTTATCAAGCAAGAATAAAGTGAATAGGCCATATAAAGATAAACATAAAAGAAGATTGAAAGTTAGATCGAAGTTAGCAGTTGTTTTTAATATGTTGTCACTAGCATAAAAAAGTGCTAGCACTTGTATGAAACTATTTTTTACAGTGCATTTTTAATAATACAGTCATTATTTTCTTTTACATTTATATGTAAAATAAATATACTGCTATATAGTCACTTTCTAATGTATTTTTATTTTACGAAAGTAAACGAGTGTCTTTTTTCAGCATTTATTTAAACAGACTACTTAAATATATGCATTCAAGTAAATATCCTCATAATTTGAACAGTTTGAAATATCTAGTAAGTTAGAATTTAATAATGATTTTTGTTCTTTTCTGATCCTGGAGATAAAAATAATTCTAAATCTATCACCATGGATACAGAAAGTAAAATGTTAGTAAGTGTAGGCCTAAAAATATCATTTTCTTGGGAATTGTTTTCAATGATTATACCATGACATATCATGTAAATTAGAGCCAGAGTCTTTTCTCTCAATAAATGTTTAAATTAAATGAATGAATTAATACATTAATGAATAGATAGGTTTATTTTCAAAAGAACACACATACACACATGAACACAATCATTCATAGACTGCCTAAAACAGGATACTTAGTTATTGCTTAGTGGACTTAAATAATGAAGACTTGATAATCTTTTATAATCACTTATACAGATGTTTGCAGATATAATTTTTTTAGTATTTGTCATCCTTATATTCCTATATATAGGTGACAAATTAGAAAATATGATTATTTTAGTAGAAAAATATCATCATACGTACTAATATTGAAGTAATAAACATCCTACTTTTATAAATCTGCCATGCTGAAGGACATTTCAGAAAAACAATAAATCAGTTGAGAGTAACCTGATATTTTCCCTACCTTTTCAATTACCTCTTCCATCTTTCTACTGTTCTTGCTTTCATACTTTATTTCATACTATTTTCAAGAATAAAAGCTGCCGGGCTTTCCTGGTGGTGCAGTGGTTGAGAGTCCGCCTGCTGATGCAGGGGACACGGGTTCGTGCCCCGGTCCGGGAAGATCCCACATGCCGTGGAGCGGCTGGGACCGTGAGCCATGGCCACTGAGCCTGCGCGTCCACAACGGGAGTGGCCACAACAGTGAGAGGCCCGTGTACCGCAAAAAAAAAAAAAAAAAAAAAAAAAAGCTGCCACCTATCCAGAAAGGGTAGGTGCTAAACAGATTGTTGCAGGCTGACATTTGGGGTCAATTGACATGTAAACACTATGGAATTATTGGCCCTATGAGAAATATTAGTAAAGAAATTGACTGTGAACTCTGCACTAATCCATTTTTCTCATCACAGTCCTGTAAGAGCGGGCTAGACTCTCCATTAGATTGTCAGTTGAAATTACGAGGAACATTTTGTATGATACCTATGGCATCTTCAATTGTTCTCAGGCTTAACTAACTTTAAAGTAGGGCAATATTGGGCTTCCCTGGTGGTGCAGTGGTTGAGAGTCCGCCTGCCGATACAGAGGACACGGGTTCGTGACCCGGTCCGCGAAAATCCCACATGCCACGAAGCGGCTGGGCCTGTGAGCCGTGACTGCTGAGCCTGTGCTCCGCAACGGGAGAGGCAATGACAGTGAGAGGCCCGCGTACCAAAAAAGAAAAACATTTTGTTAGTCATTTCAGCACTCTGAAGTGGGGAGGTTACATTTACAGCTATTTACAGTGAAATCAGTATGTTGAGAGTCATGGTCCTATAACTAGACATAATATCCTCTTTATACAGTGCCTGTGTTCTTTAATGGATATTTTAAAATTAGTTGTTTTTATTTTTTTCAAATTTATTTTATTTTTAACTTTTTATTTTATATTGGAGTATAGTTGATTAACAATGTTATGTTAGTTTCAGGTGTACAGCAAAGTGGTTTGGTTATACATATCCCTGTATCTATTCTTTTTCAAATTATTTTCCCATTTAGGTTGTTGTATAATATTGAGCAGAGTTCCCTATGCTATACAGTAGGTCCTTGTTGGTTATCCATTTTAGATATAGCAGTGTGTTCATGTTTTTAAATGGACTCATACTTTATCATTGGCATGTATTAGAATTTATTGGATATTTATTTTCATTTGTTATTTATTATTCAGTCAACAGTACTGATAAAATTAATTATCATTAATGTCTAACTCTGAAAATTTTATTTCTCCTGACCTTTTGACATGTACCCAGGGATTTTTCAAGCAAATACTTTATTGCACAGTTTTCCACATAAATTAATATTTTTGTAAACCAGTAAGGGAACATTAACTTCCTAAATTTGTCTTGTTATTCTGGAATTATGCATATCATCTCATTTGGCAAGACTATGCACTTGTAACCGAGCACAAGAGCTTAAGGAAATTCTTCCTTATGACTAGTTAAATATTTCCTGAAAAATATAAAGAGGCTTTAGTGTGATAAATACAAAAGATTGACAACTGTTATGAAATTATAAAACAATTTATTGAAGTATATAAAAGCCATACTAGCAATATGGGTGTACTCTTGGTACAAACTCAAATACTAAAGAGTATGACTAGCTATAATTTTACCTTCTGGTATTATTTTCTGAGCATAAACTATGTAAATTCAATGTGCTAGCAATATTTAAGCTAGTAAAATATAGAAATGTGCTCTGAAGTTTGTACACTATTAACTGTGTAGCGTGATTAAAAACCTTCATTCAGTAGCAAATTTTAGTATTTAAGATATTTTAGATTATTGGAAGTCACCAAAATAGACATTCATTAATTTACTCATTCACTAAGAATCTATGTTAGTTTCCTATTGTACTGTAACAAGTCTGTGATAACAAACTTAGTGGCTTAAAACAACACATAATTGTTATTTTACAGATTTGGAGGTCAGAAGTCTGAAATAGGTCTGACGTGTTAAAATCAATTTATCGATAGAGCTGTGTTGCTCTTAGAGGCTCTAGGGAGAAATATGTTCTCTTGGTTTTTCCACCTTCTAGAGGAAGCTGCATTCTTGTCCTCCTGATTCTTTCCTCTGTTTTCAAAGAACATCACTCAAACCTCTGGTCCTGTCATCGCATCTCTTCTCTCTGACCCTCCTGCTTTTCTCATATTATTGAACACCTACTTCATGCCAGACCCTATGCTAACTGCTGGGTATATAGTGTTGATGAGGAAGACTTAGTTCATGTCAATGGAGCTTAGATTTTCGTTAGAAAGCTAGAATAAAAAGTGTAGGGGTGAACACATTTATCCACACCAAAGACACATGGTGGTGTTGTCTATGATTTATCTAAACTTCTTCACGAATCCATCTTTTTGGGCTGTGGTAAAGATATTTTAAAATGGCAAATTTATCTCTGTAATTTTTGTTTGAGTAGTTTGTCTCATTCTCTTTTCAGTAAATGTGCATTCTTTCCAAATTTCTTCCTCTGTCTTCCTAAGAAGGTGACTGGGTTAGAGGATAGGAATTCTTGACCTCCCAGAAGTAGAAGAGGGAGCCTTGGATCAGCTGATATCCACTGCCTATCACTAGTCCTGTTGTGATGTGCTGATCCGGTCTAATTCCTAGATCCATTAAATTGATTTCTGGTGGGTAAGGCTGCTGAACTTATCTTTAGTTCTCTGGGAGAATTTCAAAGCTTGATGGTTCTCTTTGGCTGATTCAATTAACAATATTTTGGCTCTTAAGATGCTGTACACTCTGCAGCCCCATGTGGTGCCCCAGACAGGCTTACCTCTTTTTCCAATGTGTCTCAGGACTTGGCATATGCTTTTCTTTCTTATTAAACTACATTTCCCCACATGATCAAGTGGCAGCTCATTTCCTTCTTTTTAGTTTCAGCTCAGCTCAATGTCACTTTTTGGAAAAGTATCCTTTGGTCGCTCAACATAAAATAAGTAACCCTTTGTGATTCCTTATATCATTCCCTTATTAACTCATAACAACCTGCAAGTTTTATATACAATATAATAATCAGGGATAATAATCAGGGGTAATCTGTGATGATTCTAAAGTATTTTCAAGTCCTGAAAATCTTTTTGCCCTACAGTTTGCCACTTATCAAATCAACAGAAGGGAATCAGGGAAAGAACTGGTGCTATTGAGAACATAGGGTTCATATCTCAACTTTCAAAGATAACTTCTTTTTAAATTCATAATGAAAAGAATAGCCATTAAAGAAACCAAAGGAAAAGATTTATTGTTTCACTCCTGAAACATATCAAGAGCCAGCCCTTGTGGATATGATAATATTAGAAGACAAAAGGGTTCCAACTAACCCTTATAGAGTCTTGAGGAAAAATTGTATATTCAACTGGAAAGTTGTTCAAGGGCAAAGGCATAAAATAAAAATGTTCTGAACATGCAAGAACTCATGAACATTAGTTTCTTTTATCTCTTTTTGAAAAACAAAAACTATAATACAAATATTATGCCAGAAGCATTAACAGAGAACCTATGTCCAAAAGAATAACAATGAACATGATTTTTACTTGACTGAAGGACTGAAACATAATTAAATGTGGAGACTAAAATTCCAAAGACAAATATATATCTGTCAAACCTTCATAATGAATGACTTAAGTAGCAAAAGTTGGAAGAAAAACTTCTAGAGAAGGTGAGAAGTACCTTTTAATGTTAGTGGTTAAAAAAATGGTATTTGAATCTAATAAAACAATGGAGGTATAAAAGTAGTAAAAGATAAAATAAAACACTAAGAAAAATGATATGATCAACTACAATTGGATTGTAATTTGTGGTGAGGAAAAGGAAGAAGAAATACAAACATGCTAATTTAGTTATTATACATACAAGAAGTGTATTAGTTAAATTTATGGCTTTAAATGTAATCAAGAACAAACTTAGAACAAAATATAACTCTTCCAAATTTTCAGAAGGTGTGTGTGTGTGTGTGTGTGTGTGTGTATGTGTGTGTATTTTGGTGTGTGTATATATATATATATATACCAAAAAAAGCAAAACTAATACAAACATTTTGCAAAATTCTCATAAAATCCTGTAGAAATAGAAGAAAATAACATAGGATATAGGAACTAAGAGTATATATATCTGCCATGCCTATAAGTGTAAATGAGATAAAACTCACCTATTTTAAGATTTTCAGATTTGATCACAAAGTAATATCCAGGTAGAAACAGTAAACAACAGACATAACTAGAACAAAGTGATGTAGAAAGGATGAAATTTAAAATATCAGTAAAGGGAGAAAATAGGGGTTCTTACTTTAAGATTATGTTGCTTTAGGGACAAAGATATTAAATGAGGTAAAGAAGAGGCCTTCATAATGAAAAATTGTATGCCAACATGAAGATCTAATATATGTGAAAGTAATGTGGGCCAGCATTCACAAAATAAAAATGGCAGGATATAGAATGTGATATTAACATACATTTGTTAAAATGCACAATAATAGGTAAGGAATAGTAAACTCAAAGTCATTTGAACTTATATAACTATTGAATTTTGTGCCTGCATATAGACAATGGTCCTTTCCAGATTTTCGTGGAATATTCAAAATATGACTGTGTATTAGGACATATTTTAGGACAGGACCATACAATATGACCTATGTGCCAAATTTGGTCTGCTGCCTGATTTTGTAAATAAAGTTTTATTGGAGCACAGGCATGCTTATTCTTTCATGTCTATGGCTGGTTTTATATGCCAATAACAAAGCTGAATAGTTGAGAGGGAGACTGTATGGACCACAAACTTGAGAACATTTGCTGTCTTGCCCACTAGAAAAAAGTTTGCTGATTGCCTAAATTACTTAATGAACACTAATAATTACAAAGTATAAAGAGTATAAATATATGTGTACATGTATATAGATATTGATATAATCTGTGATCACAATGTATTAAAAATAGAACTGAAAGAAAATATTAGAAAATAACCACCACAACAAAAATTCTTACTATCTAAAGAAAGAAGCTAATTTTATGAACTCAAATTGTTAGGGAAAAACACTAACCTTAAAGAAATGAGTAAATAAAAATCAGATAAAAATATCTAAAAAGTAATAATGAAAAACCATAGATAAGCACATATATGATATAGTTCAAGTAATGCTCGGAGGAAAACCTTATAGCCATAAGGAATTGTGCTAATAAATAAGAGAGAATGAAAATAAATCAATTAAAGACTAAATTCAAAGATTTAAAACAATAAAAATAAAATTGTAGGATGAGAAGTAGAAAGATCGAATTAGGAAAAGAATAATAGAATCAATAAATAAATTCAGGAGGTGGCTTTTTGTAAAAACAAATATATATTATGTAACCTACCAAATTAAAATTAAATAAAATAAAAAATAAGGGAGTATAAACACAGAGAACATGTTTAAAGAAAGATAAAAGGCTACTTTGATGAAGTGAATTTGAAATAGTGGTTGTTTTTCAAAAGAAATGCTTTATAAAAGAAATAGTTTAAACTATCAAATTTACCCCAAAAGAAAGAGAAAATCTAAATAGACAAATTACCAAAGAAGACAAAGGGAATATTGTCAAAAATCTGCCCACCACAAAATAGTAGGCCCAGATTCCATCATCCTTTAAGGTAAATTCTACAAAATTATTAAAGAACCAGTAACACCACTGCTACTTAAACTGTTTCAGGACAAAGAAAAAAAGGGGCAATTTCCAATGTCATTTTATGAAGTGAGCATGACACTGATAACAAAACCTAAAGAGAAGGGCACAAAAGATGAAAATTATAGACCAACCTCACTTATGAACAGGATGCAAATATATGTTAAATACAACATTAGCTAACCAAATCAAACAGCATATTAAAATTACCTAAATGGGACATGTTCACTAAATGTTAAAATGGTTCAATATCTGTGAAGCTAATAATATAATTCATCATGTTAAGAAATCAAAACAGAAAAATCACATGTGCAACTCCAAAGTGATCAAAAGACAATTCAATAAAATTAAATATACATTCTTAATAAAAAATTTGTAAATATATGAATTAGTTTAAACGTTTAAAAGTATATATTTATCTTAACCCTAAATTCTTTATAATGCACAATGAAGAAAAGGCTAGGAAAAATGGTATTCAAATCATTAATAACATAAAGATGTCCATTATTACTGGTATTATTTATGACAAATATGGAGATACCAGCCAATACAATTACATAAGAGGAAAAAGTAAGATATAAAATTAGAAAATAGGCATATACTTATCCTTATGTCATTATAGTATATACATTATTTGTTTATATTGTGCATATATACACACACATATATGCTAACCAAAATATTACAAAAAATAAACCCAGCAAGAATTCACAATTTCAGTAAGGTCTCTAGACACTTCCAAGGTGTTTCATAAGAACATATCCATACAAATTCTATTGTTTGTATATGGGTTTGTTTAATCAGGAGGGACGAAAGATCATAGCCAAAATGTGGGAAGAGAATAAAATAGGTAAAATTGTCATATAGTTTTAAAATATAACAATGTTACGTAGAGTTTGATGTCATATAATGGAATATTGATTGTATGTTTAAAGCTCTTAGTTTAAGTGGAGTAAACATTTTTATAGTTGGTATCTTCCTGCCTTAACACAGGAAGTAAAAATGCATTTATTAATATGGATTAGAATATGACTAGCTGTAACTCATTGAGAGTTTTGAATAAATGTCCCTTCAATTATGAAAATTTACATAAAATATTTGTAGAACATAATTGGCTCAAATATTAAGAAAATAATGTTCATACAATTTTTGTATGCAACTTTGGCCTCAAACTCTAAGAAATGTTCCTAGTATTTAAGTGTGAAGAAAGTAATTTCTTTATTGGAAAGCTCACTGAATACTGATTCTCACTTTTCTTTTGCCAATGCTAATGTTTATTAGTGATATTTAGATTATAATTGTCAGGAATTGGCTAGTATTTTATATTAATCTTAGAGGTTATTTTATGCACATCAAAACATCAGAAAATATTCACCTCTGGTATGTACAGTTTGAAAAGTAAGGTTTACAGAAAAAAAAAAGTACATTTGTGCTGCTGAGATTGCACCTTCTATTCTATTAACCTTGAAAATTAAACTTCTCACACCTCAGGTAGGAACTTTCTAATGATTGAATATTCATGTACTATTCAACAGCCCATCAAATGAATGTGGCAGTTTTCTGATTTCAACTGAATGTAATGGTGAAATGTAGAATAATGATAGAAAATATAATTTTATCCTTTCTTTACTCTTAGAACATGAAATTTATAATTTTCTCATTATACCAGTAACTGTAACCACCAAGAATATCATCAAAATCAAATTATAAGATGGTTGCATTTGTGTTTTTTTTTTTTTTTTTGCGGTACCTGGGCCTCTCACTGTTGTGGCCTCTCCCGTTGCGGAGCACAGGCTCCGGACGCGCCGGCTCAGCGGCCATGGCTCACGGGCCCAGCCGCTCCGCGGCATGTGGGATCTTCCCGGACCGGGGCACGAACCCGTGTCCCCTGCATCGGCAGGAGGACTCTCAACCACTGCACCACCAGAGAAGCCCCATTTGTGATTTTTAAATAACATTTTCAATTTTCCCTTCTTTACCTTAACCTACCTTTGGTAATCCACATGCCTGAATTTTTTTTTAATTATAAAACCCTCAAATGCTAATTCATCAGTTTATAATTTCCAACTTCAACTAGTGCTGTAGTATACCAATTTGAATTTTTTAACCTTATTCAACTCTCTCCCTTATTATTTCAGGAAATCTACCACTATCCTAGATACCCCACCCCCACTCCATTTATTTTCAGCAGATGAAAGATCTTTAATTGAGGGGGGAAAAATCTATCAATACTTAACTTTTTGTCTCATTTTCTTTCATGATAGTCCTTAAAGTGTGGTCGATGGACAACTAGGGGTCACTGAGGTCAAAATTATTTTTATAATATTAAGATATACTTTGCCTTTTCACTGTGTTGATATTTGCAGTGATGATGGAAAATCAATGGTTGGTGAACTGATGGTACCTTAGTACAAATCATGGCAGAGGTATAAAACTGTTATACTAGTCATTCTATTCTTCACTGCCCTGCACTTGGAGAAAACAAAATGCTAGTTTAATTTAAGAATGTCCTTGATAAAGCAGTGAAACATTTTGATTATACTAAATCTCAACTCTTGATTATATACATTTTTATAAATATCCTGAATGATGACAATGGCAAATATACACAGAACACTTCTGATGTATACAAAGTATGATATCTCTCTTGGGGAAAATAACTTCTGTGAGTGTGTGTGGGTTATAAATTGAACTAGCCACTTTTTAAACAAAGCACCATTTTTACTTGAAAGAACAACTTATAAAGTGAGGTTATTTCAACTTGGGTATTTGGCAGACATTTTCACAAAAATAAATACAGGGGACCTTTTATTTCAGGGAAACAACTGACATTTGTTGCCAATGAAAACGTGAGCTTTTAAGTGAAAATTAGGAGTTTAGACAACTTATATCATCCACTGTAGATGATGACTTCCCAATACTTAAATATTTTCTGGTAAATTAATAATAATATTAGAGAATATATATTTTTATATTGTATGATTAACCAATGTTTTTCAAATGACCAAACATAATGTTACAACATCATACATAGATAAAATAGTCCATTTAAAGTATAGATAGACTGAATGAATTTATTATTAAAAGAGTATTAAATGTTCATTGATATAGTTTCAGATTCCACACTGTAGTGAACCTGTAGAAAACTACCACTTGATGAGTTTTAATGTAGTATTAAAGAAGACTACTCACAAATATCTAAAAAAGACTATTAAAATACTTTTCTGTGTGAGGTGTGTTTGCCTCATATACTTTAATTACAACAACATATCACACCAGAGAGGCTACTATCTGCTAGATATTTGCTTACAATCTTGGAATACGACATTGAACCAGATGATAAAGTACTTGCTCTCACTGAGCACACATAACTGTTCCTTGCTGTATCTCTGGAGCTTGGGACAAATAGGAATATAATGATTACTGATTTAATTTTATAAGTAGTTCTGTTCTCTGACCTCATATTCTCAGTTAATTTTGCTGATATCTCTTTCACTATTTGCTACACTTCCCTTTCAAAATTGTGTATTCATTAGGGTACTGCTTTTATTGTCTGTATACTTTCTTTCTGGGTACTTGTTCACTTAAATATACTTACCTGTCACCTAAATGCTCTTGGACCCTTAAATATATATTGCTAATTTTTGCCACTATTGTAAATTTCAAAAAAACCTTCAAATTTGAATTTCCAGTTACCTGCTTTACTCCTTTGCCTAAAAATAGCAATAACCATTCAAACCAACATGTCTCAAAACAAATCCAGTTCTCTATCTCCACTCTTTCTGCATGGCAAAGACTTCTCTTCTACTAGAAAGAACATCTGAGTAGATTTGCCAATTGTATCACACCAGCATATCATGACCATATTTTTTTCACGTTAAAACTGAGTAACACAGTCTGATTTGTGTGTCTGTGTATTATTTGTTTCATTGATGTCCTACTTTTATGCAGTGTATCATTTATTCTGCTTTAATCTCTAGCATGCTTTTATTTTTAAACACTTTTTATTGAAGTGAAATTCATATAATAAAAGTAAACCCTTTTAAAGTGAAAATTTCTGTGGCATTTACTACATTAACAATGTTGTACAACTATCACCTCTAATTCAAAATATGTTCATCACTTCAAAATAAAACCTTGTACCTATTAAGCAGTTACTCCCCAGTTCCTCCTCCCCAAGCCCCTGGCAACTCACCACTAAACTGCTTTCTGTCTATATAGATTTATTCTGGATATTTCATATAAATATGAAACAGCTTCTTTCACTTAACATAATGTTTTGAAGTTTATGCATGTAATATATACCAGTATTTCATATTATATTTCATTTTATCGAATTAACTTTTCTGATAAAAGCCAAGATGCATGATAGAACTTCAGAAACCTCAATCAGTATGTAGAAATCATAAATCTAGCCTCAGGATTTGGAGATAAGGTTATACACTTAGAATAATAGTAGTAAAAAGCAACCACAAACCCTCATAAAATGGACAACTTAGGGGTGTCAGAAATACTTTAACTTAAGAGAAGATGTCTTGGTAAGTGCTGTCACTGGAGACTTGAGTGATATCATGTCCATTCAAAAGGATCTGAATGTATCCACAGACTAGGGAAAAATGGAACTCATTCAATTATGTTATAATCTTATTTTCAGAAATAAAGATGTGGTAAACACTAATAGATAATAGAAAAGTAGATAAAAAGAAATTGTAAGTATTAGTGAACACATTCCAAAGGAAAGAGAAAATGAATCTGGCAGACACAGTTATTTAATTCACAAGGGAAATCTATTCTGTTGTGAGGCAGAAATATTTTATCAGGCTTCTCGGTAGACAGAATGAAATACCATTCAAGACAGTCGAATTCTTTGCTGTGATTCTATGCTCATCAAGGGACCTTGAGGTTATTTGTTTAGAAGTTTTATACTGATAAGAACTCCCATGGATAATGGACATAAATACACTGGATTTCTGGTATGCAAGGAGTCTGTTTTGCATTAATCATTCTATAACACCTAGCACCGTACCTGACACAAGCCACACTCAGTAAATGTGAGCTGAATGAACTAGTAAGTGAACAAAGCATATATAATGCTTTGTTGTGCTTAATCTTGATGTGGATAGAATAAGTTGAAGTAAAATATACTATGTTAGTCAGTTTACCATCTTTTCTCCAGCATAAATAATTTGGAAAGTTGGGTTATTGAATGTTTAATCATCCATTACATTACTGAATGGAAAAAAATAAATTCATTAACAATCTGCCTAGGATAATTAAAGGAATAATTTGATTGGAAAAATTAAAATGATTGATATAGATATTAATATGGTAAACATCCAGTAGAATCAGGAGGATTTTTTGCCAAATATTATTATTCAGAGATAGGATACACAGAGATATTGTTCATCAGATATTCTGGTTTCCTAAGAATGACTCAGATTCTCAAGTTATACAAGGGCTTTCAAGATTCCACTCTGGAAAATACTTTCTACTTGGAAAAATTGCTGATACTGTTAACTCTGGAAAGCATGAGATCCCCATGGACTTCCTTTTTGGTAAGAAAGCTCAGGGATAATTGCAAGAGCCATTTTTAATAAGATAGGTTAGATTGCTGATTAGTTTGTTTTTTTCAAGTTACATTTTTGCAAGTTTTTACTTAAAGGCATTTCTACTGTATTATAGCAATGTTGAAATTTGCTCACAACTCAGCAGATTTTGTTCTCCAAGGATCCCAGCTGTCTTAGTATATTAGTCTTGTTATAAATCTTCCTTTTATGGTGAATCTATTCTAAATGAATATACATTTATTGAAAGCCTCTTTTTCCCCTCTTACCTTTGTAGTGATTTTCAATAAAGACTATTGTTATGTCAAGAGTTTATGAAAATAGTTTTCTGACCATATTGCCTAGTGAGGGTTATGACAGCTTTCAGAAGCATTTTATGTGGGTGTCTTACTTAGTCAATTACAATGAAATCCTGCTTGCAGTGAATCCAGGGGGATTAGGGAGAAAAATATGGGTAAGCACAGCATTTCCTACTTGTGCAAAGTACTTGATTGTATCCTCCAAATTCCAACAGGTATTCCAAAGGGCAACTCCTAAAAGGATTGGCAATTCTATTTAGATTCATTCTCATGCTTCATTTTCTAACATGATTTTATATTTTGTGGTTATCTACAGGATTAAGCAGCACTTTCCTCAAAGTAGACCAAAAAAATATCTCATCATTATCTCAAAAAGTGTTGGTTAGTGCTAACCAAAAACTAAGAACTCTTTTCATTACCTATGTTTATGTGAGAGGATTTTTTTTCAAAGGTATGAAAATTTTAGGGCCACTGTGTACTTTCTTAGAAGAAAAAGATGATTGACTTCTTCTAAATTATATATGTAATCTCTCACTGAATTTAGTTGGTTAACTCTTCTGGGTATAATTGGATACATAATTCCTGTGTTCACATAGTGAAGTGAAGTGGGAAGATTTTCCCTTGTTCTTAGTCAGAGAAGATGGCACAGATTGATGTATTACAGAGGGCTGTGTTGCCTTCTGAAATGTAGAGATGCTAAGTCTTAACACTGAAATTTTAATAACTTTGAAGTGATTGGATGAATTGAGAAACTCTTGAAGACTGAGGACTGCTGTGTACCTTTAATACATTTCTGGGGTGTTCTATACTTATTTATAGGACACTTTTACAAATTTGGTGCATATATTTATACATTGAAATACATAATTTGGTCTTATTTGTTTTTCAAGCTCAGCCAGATCCCTTTGCTCTCCATGGCTAGATAACCTCATAAAGTTTTCTTTATGCTTATGTTAGAGTTACAGATACGTGTAACCAAAATATGTCTGGTCTGTAACACACAAAAACCTTTTATTGAGGGCAATTCCATTTGTCGAGTCAACAAACTTATATACATCATCTACCATGAACCAGATCCTGGAAACACACACATAAATACCCTGACTTTTCCTGCTCTTGTTCTTGCAATGTAGATACATAAGAAGCTAATGTCATAGGGAGATAGAACTGGGAGGGTCTGGGGAATCATCGGAGAGGAGGAAATATTTGAGGAGGCATTTGAGAGAAAGTAGATACTTACCAGGAAGATCAGGGAATGATTTCAGGTAGGGGTGTATATGTGTGTGTTAGGAGGAGACAGAAGAGTCTAAGGAAGCTTGAAAAAACACAGATGGGAACTTTGAGAGGTGCAGAAGAGCATAGCTCACATTTTAGAGTGAGAGAAGAGCGAGTGAAACAGGGAGAATGGGTATATAATAGAGGGCTTTATAGGCTGTGTAAAGGACTCGGGACTTTATCTTTCAGAAGATGAGAAAGCACAGCAGGGTTTTAAGTAGGCAGTTTGTGTGTTTAAGAAATGTCATTCCTGGGACCTCCCTGGTGGTGCAGTGGTTAAGAATCCACCTGCCAATGCAGGGGACACGAGGTTCAGTCCCTGGTCTGGGAAGATCCCACATGCCACGGAGCAACTGAGCCCATGCGCCACAACTACTGAGCCCACGTGTCAAACCTACTGAGGCTGCGTGCCACAACTAGTGAAGTCCATGCACCTAGAGCCCATGCTCCGCAACAAGAGAAGCCACCACAATAAGAAGCCCGCACACCGCAACGAAGAATAGCCCCTGCTCGCGGCAAATAGAGAAAGCTCGTGCATAACAACGAAGACCCAATGCAGCCAAAAGTAAATAAATAAAAAATAGATTAAAAAAATAGATTAAAAAATAAAGAGGGTACATGTGTCTTTAAAAAGAAAAAGAAAATGAAAAGAAAAAGGTCATTCCCTAGGTATATGAAGGATGGATTACTGTAGAAAGCCAGGAAGCAGAGAGATTAGTTAGGAAACTGCTGATATTGTCCAGGCAAGAGATGATGAATTAAGTATGAGAGTGGATAGAAGGGCAAGATACAATCAGGATAATGTGTCTAGCTCAAAACTAAGTGTATAATGAATACAAAATGCTTTCTGCTCTAAGGAGATTATATGTTACTTACATATTTAATTGTTGGGAGACAGGAGTGAAAACTGATAAAGACACTACAAAATGACTAAATGTGGTATAAACACATGGTTTGATGAAAAATATATCTATACTGTTTGGTAATTTGAATACCTCAGTAATTAATAAATCTATATGCTGAAGATATGGCTGAGTGCCTACAAAAGGTATTTCTAGAATTCTCTAGCCTTCCCTTTGGTCTGAACTTTCTCCAGTGTCATCCTACTGTAGAAATAAAAATCATCATCTTCCTGATAAAATAATAGCTTAGGATAATTCCAAGGAGGAAGTGAATATCAAAGGATAGATGTGGCTTAGAGGAAAAGTTAAAGAGTTTTTTAGTAGGAGGCCAACGTAAGTACAGGTACAGTGGTAGGAACTGATATGGTGTGTGGAAGAGGCAGGGAGGATAATGATTTGACTGAAGCAGAGAATTTGTGTGTGGCACTAAGGTTGACTAAGTATGAGGGGCCTGTTCAGTGTTACAGAAGATTGTGAAAACCCAGCTCAGGAATTCACCTGTTAGCTAATAGACTCATATTTATGCCATTATATTGTGGTCATTCATTCCATTTCAATCAAGTTGTTTAGTGATTTCCTACTTTCAGTCTGCTTGAACACTATAATATATACAGTAGTTGTTTTTGAGCCTGGCTAACTGATACGTTGTGATTTCCTTCTCATCTTTCTTTTCTCCTTCCTTCATATTTGTTTGAAAAAAATGACACCAGCGTATTTGTCCCATCATTCTGGATTAGCCAATAATTTAATGGGCACATTAGTATAAATTCATTAAAAACAAATAAAACATACTTAAGTATAAAGTGTATGGCATCTTTTGAATTGTTCATTTTCAGAGTGTAGGCACAGTGTTTATTACCTCATATTTTTACACTGCCACTTCTTGTGTTTTTAAAAACAAAATTTAAACATATGTTTTCTTTTTCTAATTTACTGGTTTGTCTTTTTATTATTGAGTTGTAGGAAGTTTTAGTACATGTTTTGCTTAAATCTTTTCCCATATATGTGTGTTCTAAATATTTTCTCCCAATCTTGGGCTTGCCTATTTATTTTCTTAATGATGTGTTTTATTGAACAGAAGTTTTTAATTTTGAAGATGTTTGATTTATAATTTTTTTAATTTCAAGGCTAATGCTGTCTACGTCACATATAAAAACTTTTGTCTAGATCACAGTGATACCCTTCAGTTTTCTTCCTTACACCTTATATTTTTGGCTTTAAGTGTATGATCATCTTTAAATAATTTTTGTGTATGTTGTGAGATTTTGTCCATTTATGTTTAATGCAATTATTATGTTTAGATTTATGTCTCATCTCACAAGTTATTTGTCTCATCTTTTTCTTATTTTTTCTGTTTCTTCTTTACTGCCTTTTGGACTTAATTATGTATCTTTTATTATATGTTTTAATTTCTCTATTTGTTCTTTAGCTATAACACTTTGTATTATATTTTGTGGTTTCAATAGTTATTACAGTATACATGCTTAATATTGCATTACTGATAACTGGAGAGCAGGTTCTTCTCGCATTGCAAAAAGAATTCAGGGGAAAGAAAGTAAAGTGAGGATTTATTAAGCAATAGTCCACTCTCAAGGGGAGAGCGGGCAGTCTCAGGTGAGTAGCTGCCCTGAGTTTCTTTGTCAAGCTGGTTAGTGGGGTGTAGAAATGAAGGAGTGCAATATTCATTGTGAAGGGAGGGGTTTGGGGGTCATATTCCCTAATTTTCATCCCAGCTCCACCTTCCCAAGGGGAGAGATTTGTGTCCTTATTTAGTCTTGACTGGAAGTGTCATGGCATCAGTGCATGATGGGAACTTCTTATTTGCAAGGCTAATTTTATTGTAATGAGAGCATAATGAGCAAAAGATTACATTCAAACATGGGAGATTCCTGCCTTGTCCCATTTTCTTTGTCTGCCTCCAGGACACTTATCACCCCAGAATGTGTGGTTTCCTGTCAGCCTGGAAGTTCCTGCTTTTCTTTGCTCAAGGACCCCTGTTGTTTACAAGATGTGTGGTTTCCTGCCATTTGGCCCATGCCCCACTTTCTCTGCTCATATCTAGCTAACTGTCTGCTTTAACATTACTATATGTAACATCTAAGAACTTTGAATACGATTTATCTTCCTTCATCTTTTGTGCTATTGTCATATATCACAAATACATAAATTACAAAACCTACAATAAATATTAATTCTTGATTTAAATTTCTTATTTTAACAAAATTAAGAAAAATATTTTATGTTTAGCTACCTGCATAACATTTCAGGTTCTTTTATTCCATCCTACAAACTCAAGTTTTATTCTACATTTCATTCTAAAACATTTTTTTTAGGTTATAGGATTCTGGATATACTTTTTCTTTCAGCACATGTTTCATTATCTATTTTTCTTTATGTTCCTACATTTATTTATACCATTATTTGCCTCTAGCTGCTTTCTCTAACTTTGGTTGTGATTTTCTCTTCATCCTGTTTTCAGCAGTTGCAGTCGCCCTATATCTTTACCAATACTTATTTTTAGTCCTTTAAACTTGAGCTCTTTTAGCTGAGGTATAAACTCAACTATCTTAGTGTGGTTTTAATTTGCATTGCTCTGATGATCAATGAGGTTGAGAACATTTCCTATGCTTACTGACCATTTGAATTACCTCATTTAAAGTGCCTGTATACTTTTTTGCCCATATTTTAAAATCAGGTTGACGGTCATTTTCTTACTGATTTATAAGAGTTCTGTATGTGTCCTACATAAAGCCTTTTGTCAGATTATGTAAACTGCATATACATTGTCTTTGGCTCACCATTTTTCTCTTTTAAAGTTGTATTTCAATGTTCTGTGCCATTTTTGTCATATGTTTAATTCTCCACATAATTTAAGCCACCTAAGACTATAACTATTGTTTTGTTTGATCAATATTTACTCACATACTTATGCTTTGTTTTAATCCTCTTTCTTCTTACATTTCAATGCTTTCAACAGGAATCATTTTTACATCTGCTTGAAGATAGCAAACTTCTTTCAGAGTGTATGTCCGGGCAACCAGTTTGCTCAGTTTTGTTTTCCTGTTTTTCTATGTATTTTTTGGGGGATTATTGAGGATTTATTATTTTAATTATATCATTTTAGTTTAGCCCATGGTCACATCATTTATTCCTCTGTTATTCAGCATTTATTAAATATGTTTGTGTGTAATATTGTTTTGAAATGTAAGTAATGAGGACTGTAGTATTGATATCATAAGGTAAAGGATAAGGAGAAATTATTGTGTCCTAATCTTTATTGTGAAAGCATTGGATTCAAGGCACACAATGTGAAATAACTTGTATAAGCAAAGTCAAACTGGAAATAATAGTCTAAGATCCAATCATCCTGATATTTAGCAACATTTCTTACACTTTATATACATATCCACAAATATCTCATTTATTCATGGAGTTATTCCTCTCACCCCCCCCCCCATGGGCCTAACACATGCTAGTACTATGCTAACCAGTGGATGTATTTTAGTTAGTGAGGTCTTTAGTCTCCTGGAGCTTACAGTCCATTAAGGGAGGGGATAAAGAAAAATAGAAATAGAATAAATAAGAATATAAGATAATTTTCAGATAGTCGTAAGCATTTCATAACAAGCAAAACAGAATAGTGAAATAGAAAGTGACTTTGGGAAGGGGAGGCAACTTAAAATATTGTAATCAGTGCAATCTCTGAGCTGAGACCTAAGTGAATCTAAGGAGTTTGATGTGCAAAAATCTAGGGAGAGTAGCTTCAGATAGAGGGAGTAATAAATGCAGGGCCCTGATGGTGACACCAGCTTGACTTGTTTATTGAATTTAGTGTGGAACCAAGTGAATGATTTAGAGAATGGTGAACGATGAAGTGAGAGATTTTAATTTCCTTTTCATACTTAAAAATTTCATGTCTAGAGACTGACTTTTCACTCTTGAAAGTTGAGTAAAATTACTAAATTCTACTAAAGTGTACAGTTTTAATCATTGATTTTTATGTCTTTTATGATATTTATATAGTTAATATCTTTTCTTATTTGTATTTTAGAAATATACATTAATGATGTGTTTCAGGTAGGTTTAGGATAATTGGAATAGGCAAATAGCTTCCAGATGTGACAAGTCTGAAGGGGAAGGAGCATTTGTTCTCATGTGTGAATGCTGACATATATGTTTAAAATTACTGGGTTTTTTGCTGTAACTTTTATTTCTTAGTTGCTGTTTAGTCATAAACTTAAGTCAGTAAAAATGATGAATGAAAATATAATAAAAATTTATTCACAATAGATATACAGCCTATATTAAATAATAATCCACAGAGTTCATATTTGTGCTTTTGTTTACATCAAGCTAAATCAAAGTGTCTTTCTCTGTATTTAGAGTAAGGCAGGAAGTGTCAGAACCTATCTATAAAAGGAATTGAGCGACTGATGTTAATACCGCCGATTTCAAAGACTTGAAGTACCCTAGAATAGTTAGTGCTTTACATGGAAGCACTTCATAGAATTTTGCCCTAATCTATAAACCAAAGTATACATGTTCTTTTTTTTTTTTTTTTTTTTGGTGGGGGAAGGAGGTAGTTTTAAAATGTCACTGTAATGACTTTTTTAGAAAGAAATATTGAAAGTAACTCATTTAATGAAATAATTGTAAGTAAAAATTCATTGAACAATTGATTAAATACTGCCTCAGAAAATCTCTAAATTTCAGTTTAATACGTTTTGGTGACTTCATATTTCAGATCAAATATTCACTCTCTAAATGAATTTATCACATCACTTTGAACCCAGTAGATTTTTTACTGTAGAAGAGTAATATGTCAATAACTTTAGTCAAAAGTTGTCAAATGGTTATAGTTTATCAAATGAAACAGTTTTCCAGCAAGTCTTCTAGGTATAAAGAAAAAGCAGTCAGGAAATATAATTGCAGCTTGAAATTCATTCTAGCTTTTATCTCAAATCTGTATGTACCCTGAATAGAGATCACTTAAAATAATTATTTAATCAAATTTAGTACTAGGAATGTGCCTGGTGAGTAGAAGTTTTGGAGGAATGAATTCACTGTGAGTAGCCATTTAGATTACCTTTCTACTCTATGTGAACAAAAATTTATGGTAGCTAAACACCTGAAATTTATACCATTACTATTGCTAAAGAAAGAAGAAATGTGAAAGAGATGCAACTTTTTCAAGGAAGTCCATGGAGGAATTTACTTAGTTTCTCAAGGTCACTGAAGTATCAATAAATAGGAAACAGATACAGTCAACTCTTAATTATACAGAATCTCTAGAGAAATAGAGATAAGTGAAATCCTACTTTTCAACTCAGGCATTAGTTTCACCTGTTGATCACCAATGTCTTTGCCAACGGGAATTTGATCTGACAATTGTTTTTCAATCCATTTAATGTCTTTTTATTTTTTGGTGGAAATGGTAACAAGAGAAGAAATCTAAATAATCACAACAAATTAGATAACAGAGAGAGAGCCTGCTCAGTGATCTAGAAACAAGTACAAAACAAGCAAATAGTTTCCAAAGTCACACTGTTAATAGGAAATCCAGGACTACCATCCAGTTCATTTAGAATTTCTAAGATAATATCCTTTTCTTCCTCTAGTATGTGTTGCTATTGGGATAAATTAGTAAAAGCATGACTCAGTATAGGTTTTATTATAAGAACATGGAGTATATTCAAATACAAAGGATTAACATGAACCAATGCGTGTGTGTGTGCATGTATATCTTTTATATTTAAACATGATCTCAAAGAGGAGGCGTTTCACTGCACTTGAAGAGAAATAAGTAGAGACAATTCAAGAAAGGGCTTGATGGATTATGTTGCAGAAGACTTGACAGAAGAGAAAAAGGCAATTGCCGGATGAAATCACTACTCTGGTGAGGAGAAAGAAGTGAAACCATTAAATTCAGGCTCATCAGTAGTGGTCAGATTATTGCTCACTGTTTGAGGAGAGAGAGAAAGAATAACAACAAAAAAAGGGGGAAATAGAATTTTAAAATACCTAGTTTGAGAATACTGGGAATAGATATTTTTTTAAGTGTCTATTGATTTTAAGGAAATAATGATAGCCCCTAACTGAGAAAAACATTTTTTTTTACAGAAGTATTTGAGTATGGCTTAGTTCCAAGACAATGAGGTCCATTTATTCTAGGTTTTGAGAAAATATTAATGGTATGATTTTTTTTTACCCTTTTGAGTTTAAAAAAGGTAGACTATATTAATGATATGTATAGGTATTCATCCTGCAACTTCAATCTTTTTCTCTTTGACTGTCACTATTGTTACTTTTATTGATATAAGCTCCTGTAATGTATCTGACAGATCAACATGTTCAGGACTTTGACTTTTTAAATATAGTTTACAAACTTTATCTTAAATAATACAAATATTTTTTTATTCTAGGTCATTTTATTAAATGATTTTTGAAGATTTTGGTTAAGAAATATCTAGCTCAGCATTTTTATAAATTGGAGTATACTTGCTTTACAATGTTGTGTTAGTTTCTGCTGTACAGCAAAGTGAATCAGCTATACATATACATATATCCCCTCTTTTTTGGATTTCCTTCGCATTTAGGTCACAACAGAGCACTGAGTAGAGTTCCCTGTGCTATATAGTTGGTTTTCATTAATTATCTATTTTATACATGGTAGTGTATATATGTCAATCCCAATCTCCCAATCCATCCCACACCCCCTTCCCCCCTTTGTAGCCATACATTTATTCTCTATGTCTGTGTTTCTATTTCTGCTTTGCAAATAAGTTCATCTATACCATTTTTCTATATTCCACATATATGCGTTAATATATATCTGTTTTTCCCTTTCTGACTTACTTCACTCTGTATGAAAGTATCTAGGTCCATCCACGTCTCTGCAAATGGCACAATTCTGTTCCTTTTTATGGCTGAATAATATTCCATTGTATATATTTACATCAAATATTACTGCTTTACAATTTATTTTATGAGTCTGAGCAATAATTTTTGCCTGTTTTTATTTGGTTATGTTAAAACTAGTTTAGTGTGTTTCCACTGTATTTATCATCATATTTGTATTATTTAAAATATGTTCAGGATAAGCATCATGCCTTAAATTAGAGACATATACTTTGGCTTTAAAAATCAGCAAACTAACATCAGTTGCTTATGAAAAACTATTAGCATAATACAACTAATTAGATGTAACAGAATAAATATGGCAAGAAAAATTTTGAGAAAGTAGTTTGGTATTTTTCAGACAGCAATTTTGAATAAGTTTTCTTAGGAATGTGTGGAGTTTAGTTATTATCACTTTATTGGGAAAATAAAAATCAAAGAACATTTTATAGTTAGAAAAAGTAAAGCCTTAGGTGTGTGTGTATATGTATGTATACCACAGGTATATTTACAGTTTCCAAAAAGCCAGATGGTTTGTATTTTCCATGGTCATTGAAATTAGCAATTAGCAAGGGGAAAAAAAAAGATTTAGTCTTATACAAAGAATTTTTTAACCTGTCAACTATGATTACTCTAAGGACTTTCTCTATTCAATTCATAATCTCCCCTTTACCACTGTTTCTCATTATTATTACTAATAATCTTATCATTATAATTGTTTTGCAAATATCTGGTCATGATTTTTCTTAATATTTGTTTTGTTCGTTTATTTAGCTGAGCTGGTCTTCATTGTGGCATGTGGAATCTTTAGTTGCAGCATGTGGGATCTTTAGTTGAGGCATATGGGATCTTTAGTTGTGGCATGTAGGATCTTTTAATTGTGGCATGAGGGATCTTTAGTTGCATGCAGGATTTTTAGGTGCATCATGTGAACTCTTAGTTACAGCATGTGGGATCTAGTCCCCTGACCAGGGATCCAACCCAGACCCCTGCACTGGGAGAATGGAGTCTTAGCCACTGGACTACCAGGGAAGTTCCAATATCTGGTCATGATTAATACACTTAAGATTTATGAATCAATGAAATCATAAAGGAAATATACTTTGTTCTCTATTTGTATTGTTATTAATGGACCCCTGCTTGATTTTTTTAGGTAAGGGTTTAGTTTTGCCACATGAAACAGGAAAGACGTAAAGAATGGGAAAGGTTATTGAAGGAGTTGTACTAAAAATTAGAGATGTGCAAATGCAATTTTCAAGCCAAATCAATATCA
The DNA here is from genome assembly GCF_937001465.1 of Orcinus orca. Taxonomy (NCBI): domain Eukaryota; kingdom Metazoa; phylum Chordata; class Mammalia; order Artiodactyla; family Delphinidae; genus Orcinus; species Orcinus orca. The sequence goes on from NC_064560.1 coordinate 150,196,581, forward strand.
ATAAAATATCTTCTTTTATTAAAGTGATTTTTTTCTGAAACAAGTACTTCATACAAATCCTGTATGTAAATATGATCCTGATATCAAATGTTGTTCACCTGTAGTGAAATTTATCTGCCAAGACGATAAAACAGAAGTATCAGTATCATTGTTTGAGGAATTAAGAAGAAATGCTTAAATCTATGGATGATCCGAAGTAAGAATGCAGTAATCATGATTACTATTGTTTTTGTTGCCCCCAAATTATAATCTCCTAGGTAACCAAGAGTGGTTTGATGTGTCACAGGAGTAAAATGTTGGAAACTTTTTCTTGTATTTACTCACTCAATCACTCAACAGCTCTTTGTTAAAGATGTACAATTTGCTAGGCATTGAAGTAGATCTTAAAAACAGACAAGATACCTAAAGTGCAGACATTGCTAAGAATTTAGTCATAATCCAGTGGGAATGTTTACTGAGTGTAGACATGCTGTAATTTAATGAGATTACACAGTGGCACTAGGCACCAAGGTGTGGCTTGAATTTTAATATGCATAATAGAAAAGTTATTCAGTATCAGAAGAAAAGCTTGACACTTGGGTCTTCCAACCAAACACTAGATCCTTCATGACTATTGACTTCCTAAGACTTTGAAACTCTTTCAAGTCAAAATTGAGATCAGAATTCTGAAACTTATTTAAATTTTTAAATTATTTAAAATGTGAGATTATTGGGGTATCACTGATATACAATAAACTTCACATTTTTAAAATGTACAGTTTGGTAAGTTTGGACATATGTATATATCTTCAAACCATCACAGTGAAGGCAATGAACATATCTATTCCTCTAAAAGTTGCCATATATCCCTTGGTAATTCTCCTTCTTGTTTCTTTTTACCCCCGTTCCCCAGGAAACCAGTGATCAGCTTTCTTTCACTTTATATTAGTTTGCATTTTCTAGAATTTTATATAAATGGAATCATATTTTATGTATACATTTTTGTCTGGCTTCTTTCACTCAGGATAATTATTTACCCATGTTGTTCCATGTATTATTACTTTTATATTGCAGAGTATTAGTCTGTTGTATGGATATACCACAATTTGTTCATCCATTTGCCTATCAATGATGGACTTTCAGGTTGTTTTAAGTTTTTGGCTATTACAAATAAAGCTGCTATGAAAATTCATAAACAAGTCTTTACATAGATATAGGTTTTCCATTTTCTAGGTAAATACTTAGAAGTAGAAAGCCTGGGTCATGTGGTAGGTATATGCTTAAATTTTTGCAAAACTGTCAAGCTACTTTCCAAAATAGTAGCACCATTTTAAATTCCCACCAGCAATGTACTTATAAGAGTTCCATTCGTTCCACATTCCCCCAACAGCTGGTATGGTCAATCTTTTTCTTTTTAGCCATCCTAATAGGCTTGTAGTGATATTTCATCATGCTATTAATTAGCATTTCCCTAATAACCAATAATATTGGTCATTTTTTGTTGCTTATTTTCCATCCATATATATTCTTTGAAATTTTATTTAAATATTTTTCCCATTTTGATAAATGAGGTGTTCGTTTTCTTTTTGTTGAGTTCTGAGAATTCCTATTATTTTCTGGATAGCAGTTCTCTTTCAAACAAATAATTTGCAAATATTTCTTTCCAGCCTGTACCTTGCCTTTTTATTCTATAAGTAGGCATTTCTTACAGAGCCAGAGTCCTTGATTTTATGGATTTTTTTTTTTCCTGTATGGATTGCTTTTGGTGCCATATCTGAGAAATCATTGCCTAAGCCAACCCAGATTATGAAGATTTTCTTCTATGTTTTCTTCCAGAAGTTTATAGTTTTAGACTTTAAATTTACATTCATAATATGATTTGAGTCAATATTTGTCAGTGGTTTGAGGTATGCATCAAGGTTTATTTTTTGCATATGGATATACAATTGTTCCAGCACGATTTGTTGAAAAGATTATTCTTTATCCACTTAATTGTCCTGGCATCTTTGTCAAAAATTAATTGACCATATATGTGTGAATCTTTTATGGACTTTCTATTTTCCCTGTTTATCTATATGTCTATCTCTACATGAATATCACATGGTCTTGATTACTATAAATTTATAATATATATTTGTCAGGTAACATAAGTCCTCTAACTTTCCTCTTTTATTTCAAATTTCCTTTACTATTCTAGGTTCTTTGCATTTATATTTAAATTTATAATCAGCTTATCAGTTTCTGTGTAAAAAGCCTGCTGGGATCTTGATTGATATTTGGTTGAATTTATTATCAAGTCAGGAAGAATTGACATCTTGGTAAATATTTCCAATCCATGAACATTATTTATCTCTCTACTTATTTACGTCTTGTTTAATTTTTGTATCTACTTTATCATTTTCAAAATATGGGTTTTGTATACATTTTTTCAGATTTATCCCTAAGCCCTTTATATTTTTTGATGTTAATAATATTATTTTTAAATTCAATTTTTGATTGCTCATTGTTAGCAATAGAAATATAGTTGATTTTTGTATATTGATCTTGTATCTGCAACCTCAGTAAACTCATTTATTCTGGTAGCTTTTTTGGTAGATTCCATCAGATTTTCTCTGTAGGTGTTTATGACATCCATGGATAGAGAGAGTTTTACATCTTCCTTTCCAATATGAATATCTTTTACTTTTTTTTTTTCCTTGCCATACTTCTTAGACTAGTACCTCCTCTAAAATGTTAATAGAACTGCGTAAGAGTAGATAGTCTTACTGCATTATTATTATTATTGAAACATACACTCTTTAACTGTGATGTTAGCTGTAGGGTTTCCATAGCTGTAATTTATCAAACTGAGAAAGTACCATTTTATTTCAGCTTACTGAAATATTTATGTATTACTGAAAATATTATTCTGCTGTGTTATGGAATATGATTAAGTTATATAGAAACAGTTGTTTCTTTTAAGCTTTCTTAAGCAATTCTAGAACAGAATCAATTTAGGGTTAATATTATTCCACTTCTGAGGGAATGCCCTTCTGAACACTTTACCCATTGCTCTGAATTATGTGGTTTTTCTACTCTGCCTATTATAAATAGTAAATATATTCAGCCTTGTGTGAGCTTCAGAGACTGTGCACTATACTCTCGTTGCTTCTTTTCTAGACTGCAATAGTTTCCTCGTGTGCCTGTGCTCATTAGGACTTCATTGAAAACCTGATGGTAACTCTGCACAGTTCTCTTCTCTCAGGGACTCTGGCACGCTTTATCCACCTTTGACTCATGCTCTCAGCTCATTCTCCTCAATAGAGAGACTGCCAAACTCTACTTTGATACTCTCTCCTTGTCCTAAGCTTGGAAACTGTCTCTAAACTGTAAGGTGGAAAAATCATAGTGCTCACCTTCTTTGTTTCTATCTTTCAGGAATGACTGATGTCCAAAATTTTGAAAATTGTTGTTTCATATATTTTTCCAGTTTTTAAAAATTATTTCCAGCAAAAGGGAAATCTTGTCCCTGATTTTACATCTTGGCTGGAATCAGAACAAAGTGTAAAGTTTAAACTGTATTTTGTAAATGCATAATAGATCAATTTAACCTTACATCAAGTGAGGGATATATTTTAGGATCATAGATCAAGGAGTGGTGTCTATATGTTTGCTTCAGATTCTTTTGATTTCATTTTATATTCCTGAGTCAGTCTTCCTTCCTTTCTTGCTTGCTTGCTTCCTTCCTTCCTTCCTTCCACTAGTGTATGGTAAACAAGTGGGAAACATTGCAGAGAGATTCTTTTTATAAGTAAAGAAGGATCCAATGAATCAAGTTAGTATTAGAAAAATATGACGTTGTTTAATCAAGAATTTTACCTAGTTCTTTTCTTCTATCTATATTTCTTAGGAACCTGGTGATGAGTAAATTACAATTGTGCCAAACCTTGAAACTCCAGTAAACTCGTACATTTTTGATTAATGACTCAATCCTCCACTGTCAGCCAGGATTCTACAGATATTAATTTTAGCAGGAACAGCTGGTTTTGGAATACAGGTGCAGGCTGTTCCTGCCACATGATTTACCTCTGATGTGTTAATTAAAGAATTATGGTTTAACTCTTCTTAATATTGTCAAAAATTGGTTACTGTTTTCATGAAAGAGAATAAATAAATCATAATTTTGTTTGTGTTTACTATCTTGTTTTATCTCAGAATCCTCATACTTTCTAGCACACCATTATTTGGTTTGGTGAAAGGAAAAGTAGAAATAGGTAAAATGACTTTAGTGGAAAATAGTCATATTTTCAAATAAAGGAGACTCAAAGTAGGAATTATTTAGGTCTAGGAGTAAAAATTTCCATCTGAGTAAAGTGCAAATAACTTTTCACTTGTTCTTAATAGAAAACATCACTTTAAATTTTCAAGCCAAGAATTTGCTTTATTCCCTTTGTGATTCAAAAAGTCATAACATCTTAATTAATGACATATATCTTTATTTTTCATATCATTTGATTAGAAATTTTACTTTTAATATCCCAATATGGGAATGAAACTGGAGAGATTATATACTATTAAATATTTCCAGTTTTAAAATGGTTAATAAGGCATCAAATACAAAACTAAAAATTAAGAAATATGCAAATTTGAAAATTAACACTGGTTAGGAGTTTGCATTCATTATAGTTATAACGATATTATGGTGAAGATCAGAAATGTTTGGCAGAAAATTTAAGGTAGGGGGAACATTCCATTTCAGGCAGCATGGTATAGTGGAAAGCACAAAACTATTGAAGCTCAGTAGACTTGAACTCAATTCCCAGATCTACTATTTACCACATAGTTGGATAGTGATTATATAGCTTTGAAAATCCCTATGATTTTTATCTTAAGTTGGGTTGATATTGGGTCTGATTCACTGGATTGTTTTGAGGATTAATGAGAGAATTTGTGTACAGTGCTTGTTAAATAGTTTTTACCTAAAAAAATATTACCTTCTTTCATTACAAAGTCAAAGTATGTAACTAAAAATACCTTACTTTCCATTAACATCAAGACACGCATTATTACAATGGATTTTCTTTTCTTTTAATTGAAGTAGAGTTAATTTACAATGTATTAGTTTCAAGTTTATAGAAAAGTGATTCGATTATATCTATATATGTTCTTTTTCAGATTCTTTTCCATTATAGTTTAAGATATTGTGTCTAGTTCCCTGTGCTATACAATAGGTCCTTGTTTGTTTTATATATAGTAATGTGTATTTGTTAACCCCAAACTCCTAATTTATCCCTTCCTCCCTTCCACCTTTGGTAACCATACATTTGTTTTCTCTGAGTCTATTGCTGTTTTGTAAATAAGTTCATTTGTATAATTTTTTTAGATTCCACATATAAGTGATATTATATGATATTTGTCTTTCTCTCTCTGACTTATTTCACTTAATATAATAATCTCTAGGTCCATCCATATTGCTGCAAATGGCATTATGTCATTCTTTTATATGGCTTAGTAATATTCCATATATTTGTAGTATTCCATATATATACCATATTCCATAGTGTATATATATATATATACACTGCATCTTCTTTTCATTCATCTGTCGATGGACTTTTACGTTTCTTCCATGTCTTCACTATAGTAAACAGTGCTGCTATGAACATTGGGGTGCAGTTATCTTTTCGAGTTAGAGACTTTCTGGATATATGCCAAGAGTGGGATTGTAGCATCATATGGTAACTAGTTTTAGTTTTTTAAGGAATCTCCATACTATTCTCTGTAGTGGCTGTACCAATTTATATTCCCACCAACAGTGTAAGAGGGTTCCTTTTTCTCCATACCCTCTCCAGCATTTATTATTTGTTGACATTTTGGTGATGGCCATTCTGTCTGGTAAGAGGTGATAACTCATTGTAGTTTTGATTTGTATTTCTTAAATAATTAGTGATATTGAGAATATTTTCATGTGCTTGTTGGCCATCTGTATGTCTTTAGAGAAATGTCTATTTAGGTCTTCTGCTCATTTTTGATTGGATTGTTTTTTTTTTGGATTGTTTTTTTTTTTTTTTTGGTATTAAGCTGTATGAGCTGATCGTATATTTTGGAAAGTAATCCCTGTTGGTTGCATTGTTGCAAATATTTTCTCCCATTCCATAGGTTGTGTTTTCATTTTTCTGATCGTTTTCTTTGCTGTGGAAAAGCTTTTAAGTTTAGTTAGGTCTCATTTGTTTATTTTTGTTTTTATTTCCATTACTCTAGGAGACAGATCCAAAAAGATATTGCTGTGATTTATGTCAGAGTGTTCTGCCTATGTTTTCCTCTAGGATTTCTAGAGTATCCAGTCTTACATTTTGGTGTTTAATCCATTTTGAGTTTATTTTTTTATATGGTGTTATACAAAATAGAGAATATTCTAATTTCATTATTTTACATGTTGCTGTCCAATCTTCCCAACACCACTTATTGAAGAGACTGTCTTTTCTCCATTGTATATTCTTGCTTCCTTTGTCCATAAGTGCATGGGTTTATTTCTGGGTTTTCTCTCCTGTTTCATTGATCTATGTGTCTGTTTCTGTGTCAGTACCATACTGTCTTAATTATCATAGCTTTGTAGTATAGATTTTTTACTATAGACTATATTCCCTGAAGTTTTACAATATGTTATAACAAAACACATTTATGTCCATATTTAATAAAGTACCATTCTTGAAATAATAAAGTTACTTGAAATCAAGAAAATATCAGAATCTAAGGAGTGTGATAAACGTGAATGGAAAGGCATGGTCTTTAGAATCAGAAGAGTGTATTCAAATACGACTCCGTTTTCCCACTGAGCGAGACCTTGCCCAAATGATGCAATATACAATGACCTAGTAACATATTAATTAACAATTTGGGGGAAATCTTAATTATTGTATATATTTCTACTGTAAAATAGTTACTTTCTCTAAGTTTTTAGTTATGGCGCATTAGGTAATGTGTGTGTGTGTGTGTATGTATGTATGTAGTACCTCATCAACAGTGATTTGCTTTATGAAGCTTACTACTTATTGCAATATAGGCTAGAAAATTTGTTTCCATAACTTCTAGCATAAGTGCTCAATTCACAAAAATTTATTCTAAGCATGAAAATTGTTCCCTTAAAAAAATTGTTAATTTGTAAATAAGATGATTCTAGAAACATAAGAGTTGAAATCACAATAGGAATTACAACAGGTATAATTCCTTAGAGAGAAAGGACTTTTTCCCTCTCTCCTTACTTGCAAATAGAGCTTTGCTGTTACTTTAAAACTTTTTCTTCATAGGAAGAACTAAACTTAATTGGTATATTAGATCCAGAATGGGTGGAAGAGAGATTTCCAACAGACTTCTCCTGGCAAGTAGCACTTAGGTTAATTTATCCTTCCATGGCAATTACTCTGCTATCCCTGACTCTTTACGCCTTGCCACCTGATGATACCTGCAGGCCTACACCTGTAGACACCTGCTGGCTGAAACAGGAATAATTTGAAGTCTGTCTGTGGAGAAGAGCATATCAATTCTGTCTACTACTGGTTTAACTTGTTTTTAATTCATTCCAGTTTCTACATCTTGACCTATTTCTTATGTGGCATTTTCTATGTACTGAGAAAATATAAACAAGGACAAAATATTAAGGGATCACTGAGAAGCAGCTTGTGGCATCTCATCCCAAATTAAAGGATTTTTTTAGTGATGCTGAAAGTTGACAATGTTAACAGGATCACCCACCTTCTCAGAAGATGTGTAACTGGGCCAAAAAATAAAGCTTTACTTGTAGGTTATGTGGTTAGATATAAATGGTACACATGCTGATGAGAAGCTCTAGGTATTGGCCACTTCTTAGGGTTTTTAACTAATGATTGAAAACATTGCTATTATTTTGAAACAAGTGGTTCATACCAAGGTTTCATAAGTACAATTTTTAAGTGTAAATTGAGCTCAGTGACTTATAAAGTTTATCCACTTGAAATTCACTGTTTCTTCTATTTCATAGATGTAAGAGAGAAAAATCACAATGTAGGGTATTTTTTAAGTGGAATGGTGCTATGATTTAACTTCCCTGGAACCTGAACACTTTTAAATCTGAGAAGACTGTGGTTAATTACAGCAATCAATAAAAGGACATAATGGAAGAACACTTGCTTCTATTCAACTTCTCTCTTTGCCTTGACTTTTATCACTTGCTTCACCAGATTATGAGTGAATACATTACCTTAATGAGAAGAGGAATATTACAATGGAAAATTTTCTACCTCCTCCAAAAACAATGGTTGTTAAACTAAATATAATAATGGTGTTTTATTTCTCTAAAACATATTATAAAAAAAAGAAAAGAAAATTTCCACTTTATTTGTCACTGAAAAAATCCCCAGCAAATCGCATCTTACTTTTTGATGGGTTAATATTTCATATAACTTCGAAAGAGGAATGTGGCACATGTAGTTTAATGCGACAGAACTGACAAGAACTAGTCAAGTCTAATGTCTGGGGCATGAAGCATGATGTGAGAGACTGGGAAAACTGCTTTCTTTTCAGTTTTTCTGCTGAAGTATTGTAATGCTAAAATCCAAGACTTTTGAGTTATACTGTTTAGATTGAAATTCCAACTCAGCCACATACTAGTACTGTCATCTTGAGCAAGTTACTTAAACTCTTTGTGCCTCAGTTTTTTCATCTATAAAATGGGCAAGTTGAAAGAATTAAATTAGTTAATAAGCGAAAAAAATCTTACAACAGTGCTTGTCACATGTTAAACTACCCATTACTATAACTACTACCACTACTACTTTCATGAAGCAAGGAATTCCAAGGTACAGTCAGAGATCAGTGAACAGGGAGACCCTGGGGACTGCTTTGGAGACCATACATATTCATGAAAAAGCAAAACTCAAAATTAAGGTTAGTGATGAAAATATTTTTGTCCCTCTTAAAAATTAAGGCATGCAGGAAAAAAGAATAAGTTTAATCTGTAAAAATGTCTTTGCCTGAATTTACACTGGGAGTGGGGTGGGGAAAGGGGGAGAGCATCTGAGATTGACATGAATTCAAAGTATAAAACCTGACCCATGGATTATGGGTCTTGCTCAACAGGGATCTCTATGGAACACCCAGGCTAGCACAAAAACTGGGAATGTTTCTAAGGTAGAAATGCCTTTACTTGTAACAGTTAGCACTGTGGCATTTAGCTGGGAGCATGATGGATATGGCAACCAGGGTCCATTCTACAAAACTTTAACCTATCTTGATATTCACTGCAACATTTTGAGATCCATCACTCTGCTTCTTCTTACCAGCACATTTCTACAAATTTCTATCAATTGATTTCTAAACTATATCTTTATTTATTCCTCAGAGCAAAGGTGGTATCCTTTATGACAATTCAGCTGGGAGAGAAATCCGTAGTCTTTACTGGAATACATTGAGCTCAATATAGTGTGGTTAGGGAGCTATCAAGATCTTGAGCTTCTAGTTTGCTTGTTAGATTAGCAGACTGTTTAGGTGAAACATTGGCTTTTACACCTCTTTTTTCAATGTTGAATAAATAAAATCTTACCAAATAAATATACAATAAAGGCTGAGTGTGATACTGTTAGCAGCTAGGTCAGAATGATATTTCTTTTCATTGTTAGTCCTTGGACAGACTGATAAAAGCTTTTTTATCAACTCAAAATATTTGGTTCTTTAAAAGAAAAATCTTGTTTAGCATAATGAACTTGATAGTTTGTTAAAATAAAAAGGCCCAATGCATAAACAGATTTTTTTAATGGAGAAAGAGTAATTTAATTCTATCTGTTGGTATTATGTGTATTCCTTCAAACTATTTAAACATTCATATTTTACATTTGATATATCCTAAAACTGTATAGATAGAAGTCAAAACTCTCCACATTCTCTAGGTTTAAGCAGTGAGAAACAACCAATTTGAGGAGGGAAAAAAGGTATATAAAATTTAAATTAACATTTAAAAATGACCCATTTTTGCCTCATGGATAGTATTATCTCATTGGTTTAAAGGAATATAGTGATCTGATGTTAAATGAGGTATCATATAAAATTTGAAGTCATTTATACTGCAAAAAGTGTTACTTTTGTAATATGTTAAGCTTAGAGTTATTCAGAATATGTAAAGATGAAGCATAAGGGAACTTTAAAGTAAGGTGAGACCCCTTCCACCTCTACCTAGAATGAAGTACCAGAAAGGAAGGACATGTTAGATAATGTAATAGATCGTTGGAGACTTTAAAATAATCCATGTTGGTTGCATTATGGGTAAAACATCACAGGTGAAAATAATTCATAGAGATAAAAGAGATCCTTAAATTTGTTGTCACTGCTGAATACAGTGGATTTCAATTCAACTCCATTTTTACCTATGTACCAGTGTGCCTCTATTTTGCAGACTGAAAATCTCACATTGAGAATATCTTGCTACAGGAGTTGATTCTCCTTTGCTTTCTTATGAGGCTGGTCTTAACCTTCTGTAAAGCCCTATAATTATCTTACCTGAGGTACACTTTGCAAGGTGATGTGATAGTACATCCCCTGCTTGCTTTTTTACCATACTACCTATAACTAGACCAATACCATCCTGGGAAAACAAGGAGAAAATATCATCTAGGGAACAAAAGATTAGCAAGACATTTTATTGTAAATACTTGGGAATATATGTAGGAATTGATTCTTAGTTTGCTGCAACACGGTGGAAGGGACATAATTTTAAGCTGAGTGAAACTCATTGGTGAGGATAGACTCAAAGGAAGGCCTGGACTTCACTTTTAGCTCAAGAAGATGAATATAGCCCCAATTTTTTGCTTGGCTAGTTTGTTGAAATACGAACTCAGAGCTAGTATGCTAAGTGAAGTTGGAATTGCAGAAATTTCTCGGTAAAAGAAGGAATCAAAATACTTAGGAGTAGTCACATTTAGGAATTACAACAGGTATAATTCTTTAGAGAGAAAGGTATAATTCTTTAGAAATAAATGTCATCTATATCACATTTAGATGACACAAACAGTATTTATTTTCTCTGTCTCGCTTATTTTACTTAGCATAATGCCCTGCAAGTTCCTCCATGTTATAACAGATGGCAAGATTTCCTTCTTTATTATGGCCAAATAATATTCCTCTGTGTGTGTGTGTGTGTGTGTGTGTGTGCGCGCGCGCATGTGTGTGTGTTGTATTTTTTTAATCCAATTATTCGTCAACAGACGCTTAGGTTGTTTCCATATCTTAGCTATTGTGAATAAAGCTACAATAAAATCAGGAGTACAGATATCTCTTCAAGATGGTGATTTCATTTCCTACTCCAGTGATTCAGGAGTGGTATTGCTGGATCATATGGTAGTTCTATATTTAACTTTTAAAGGAACATCCATGCTGTTTTCCATATGACTATAACAATTTACACTCCCACCAACAGTGCACAAGGGATCCATTTTCTCCACATCCTCATCAATATTTGCTGTTAACTATTCAATTATAGAAATTCTAAGAGGTGAGAGGTGACATCTCATTGCGATTTTGATTTGCATTTCTCTGACGGTTAGTGATGTTGAGTTTCTTTTCATGTATCTGTTAGTCATTTGTCAGCCTTCTTTGGAAAAATGTCTATTTAGGTCCTTTCCCCTTTTTTGCATCAGTTTATTTGGGTTATTTTGCTACTGACTTGTAAGAATTCCTTATATATTTTTGATATTAACCCCTTATCAGATATATGGTTAGCAAATATTTTCTCCCATTCCATAGTTGCCTTTTCATCTTGTTGATCAGTTTTTTCCTATGAAGAAACATTTTTAATTTTATGTAATCCCACTTTTTTTTTTTTTTTTTTTTTTTTGCTTTTGTGCCTGTGCTTTTGGCAATAAATCCAAAAAATCATCATCAAGACCAATTTCAAGGAGCTTTTCCCTGTGTTTTCTTCTAGGAGTTTTATGGTTTTACGGCTTAAATTTAAGTTGGGGATGTTTTTTGTGTATGTTGTAGGATAAAGGTCCAATTTCATTATTTTGTATGTGGATATCCAGTGTTCCCATCACCATTTATTGAAAAGACTATCCTTTCCCTGTTGTGTAGTCCTGGTACTTTTGTGGAAAATTAGTTGACCATATATGCATGGGTTGATTTCTGGGCTCTCTTTTCTGTTCATTGATCTTTCTGTCTGTTTTATGGCAATATTGTTCTGATTAGCTTTGAAGTGTGATGCCTCCAGCTTTGCTATTTTTGCTCAAGATTACTTTAAGCTATGAAGGGTCTTTTGAGGTTCCACATGAATTTCAGAGTTCCTGTTTCTATTTTTATGGAAAATGCCATTGGAATTTTGATAGGTATTGCATTGAATCTGTAGATTTCTTTGGGTAGTATGGACATTTTAACAATATTAATTTAATTTAATATTAATTTTAATATTAATTTTAATAATGTTAATTCTTCTGATCCATGAACACAGGGTATCTTTCCATTATTTTGTGTCTTCTTCCATTTTCTTCATTGTTTTATAGCTTTCAGTGTATGATATTTTACCTCATTGGTTACATTTATTCCTAATTATTTTATTCTTTTTGATGATATTGTAAGTGGGATTTTTTTTCCTTAATTTTTTTTTGGATAGTTCATTGTTACTATATAGGAATGCAACTGATTTTTGTATGTTGATTTTATATCCTGTAATTTTACTGATTTTGTTTATCACCTCTAACAGATTTTTGGTAGAGTCTTTAGGGTTTTCTATATATAATATTGTGTCATATGCAAACAGAGGCAATTTTACTTTTTCCTTTCTGATTTGGATGTTTTTATTTCTTTTTCTTGCCTAATTACTCTAGTTAGAACCTTCAGTACTGTCTTGAATAGAAGTGGCAAGAATGTGCATTCATGGCTTGTACATGATCTTAGAGGAAATGTTTTCAGCTTTACACTGCTGAGTATGATTTTGGCTGTGGGCTTGCCATATATGGCCTTTATTCTGCTGAGACACATTCATTTTATACCTAATTTTTGAGATTTTTATCATGAAACAATGTTGAATTTTGTCAAATACTTTTTCTACATATATTGAAATGATATGATTCTTATCCTTCTTTCTTTTTTTTTTTTGCGGTACACGGGCCTCTCACTGTTGTGGCCTCTCCTGTTGCGGAGCACAGGCTCCGGATGCGCAGGCTCAGCAGCCATGGCTCACGGGCCCAGCCGTTCTGCGGTATGCGGGATCCTCCCAGACCAGGGCACGAACCTGTGTCCCCTGCATCAGCAGGCGGACTCTCAACCACTGTGCCACCAGGGGAGCCCCATCCTTCTTTCTTTTAATGTGGTGTATCACAGTTATTATTTCATGTATGTTGAGCCATCTTTGCATCCCAGGGATAAATTCCACATTATCATGGTGTATGATCCTTTTAATGTGCTGCTGAATTTGCTTTGCTAACATTTTTTGAGGATTTTTACATCTATGTTTATCAAGGATATTGGCCTGTATTTTTATTTTCTTGTAGTGTCTTTGTCTCACTTTAGTATCAAGTTAATGCTGGCCTCATAAATAACTCGAAAGTGTTTCTCCTCTTCAATATTTCAGAGGAGTTTCAGGAGAATTGGTTTTAATTCTTTTTTAAATGTTTGGTAGAATTCACCAGTGAAGCCATTTTCGTTTTGGATTTTTTAACTGGACAATTTTGGGTTATTCAATATCCTTTTTATTAACTTGACCCTTTCAGATTTCTGTTTCTTCATGATTCAGTCTTCCTGGGAATGTATGTTTCTAGAAATGTATCAGTGTTAATTCTTTTGTTGCATATTACATGATTTATTAACAGGTTTACACTTTTCATTATGTTTCAGGTGTACAGCATTATAATTCAACATCTATATATAATAAAAGTGATCACCACTACAAGTCTAATTATCATCTGTCACCGTATAGTTGACATCCATTTCACCCACCCTTCAATTCTTTTCCCCTCTGGTCACCACTAATCTCTTCTCTTTATATATGGGTTTGTTTTTGTTTTGCTTGTTTTATTTAAGATTCCACATAGGAGTGAAACTATGCAGCATTTTCTTTCTCTGTCTGACATTTCATTTAGCATACCTACAAGGTCCATCCATGTTGTCACAAATGGCAGGATTTCATACTTTTTTATGGCTGACATAGTATTCTATTGTGTGTGTGTGTGTGTGTGTGAACTCACATCTTTTTTATCCATTCATTCATTGATGGACCCTTAGGTTGTTTCCATATCTTGGCTATTGTAAATAATGCTGCAGTGAACATAGAGGTGCATGTGTCTTTCTGAAGTAGTTTACTTTGGAAAAACACCCAGAAGTGGAATTGCTGGGTCATATGGTAGTTCAATTCTTAATTTTTTGAGGAATCTCCATACTGTTTTCCATAATGGCTGCACCAATTTACAGTCCCACCAGCAGTTTACAAGGGTCCCTTTTCTCCACATCCTCTCCAACACTTATTATTTCTTGTCTTTTCAATAATAGCCATTCTCAACAGGAGTGAGGTGATATCTTATTGGGGTTTTGATTTGCATTTCCCTAATAATTAGTGATGTTTAGTATCTTTTAATATGCCTATTGACCATTTATATTTCTTCTTTGGAAAAAATGTGTATTCATATTGTCTGCCCATTTTTTAATCAGGTTGTTTGTTTTCTGTTGTTGAGTTGTATCAGTTCTTTATATATTTTGGATGTTAACCCATTATCAGATACATGGTTTGCAAATATCTTCTCCCTCTTATTGCTTTTGATTCCCTTGCCTTTGGAATCAGAGCCACAAAAACATTGCTAATCTGATGTCAATGAAGTTGCCACCTATGTTTTCTCTGAGAATTGTATGGTTTCAGGTCTTACATTCAAGTCTTTAATCCATTTTGAGTTAATTTTTATGTATGGTATAAGACATAAAAATTTTATATATGGTCTAGTGTCATTCCTTTTCATGGGCTGTCTAGTTTTTCCATCACCATTTATTGGAGAGATTTACCTTTCTCCATTGTATGTTCTCTGCTCCTTGTCAGAAATTGTCCATATATGCAGAGGTTTATTTCTGGGCTCTCAGTTCTGTTCCATTGATCCATGTGTCTACTGCTGTGCCAATACCATACTATCCTGATTATGATAGCTTTGTAGTATAGTTTGAAATGAGGGAGCATGATACCACCAGCTTTGTACTTCTTTCTCAAAACTGTTTTCTTATTCAGGATCCTTTGTAATTACATACAAATTTTAGATTTCTTCTAGTTCTGTAAAATATGCCATTGGAATTTTGACAGGGATTGCATTAAATCTGTAGATTGCTTTGGGTAGGATGGACATTTAAACAATGTCAATTCTTCCAATCCATGAGCATTAAATATCTTTCTATGTATTTGTATCTTCTTCAGTTTCTTTAATTAATGTCATAGTTTTCAGTGTACAGGTCTTTCACCTCCTGGTTAAACTTATTCCTAGGTGTTTTATTGTTTTTTATGCAATTGTAAATGGGATTGTTTTCTTAATTTCTCTTTCTGATAGTTTGTTATTAGTGTATAGAAACACTACAGATTTCTGTATACCGATTTTGTATCCTGCAACTTTACTGATTTCATTTACTAGTTCTAAGTCATTTGATGAAGACTTTGGGGTTTTATATATATAGTATTAATATCTTGTCATTGGCAAATAGTGACAGATTTACTTCTTCCTTTCTGATTTGGATGTCTTTTATTTTTTTCTTGCCTAATTACTGTGGTTTCAACTTCCAAAACTATGTTGAATAAACGTGGCGAGAGAGGGCATCCTTGTCTCATTCCTGATCTTAGAGGAAAAGCATTCAACTTTTTACTGTTGAGTGTGATATTAGCTGTGGGTTTTTCATATATGTCCTTTATTATGTTGAGGTATTTTCCCTCTATATCCATTTTCTTGAGAGTTTTTATCATAAATGGATATTAAATTTTGTCAAATACTTTATCTGAATCTATTGAGATGATCATATGTATTTTATTATTTATTTTGTTGATATGATGTATCACATTGATTGATTTGCAGATGTTGAGCCATCCTTATATACTTGGAATAAATCCTACTTGATTGTGCTGTATGATCCTTTTAGTGTATTGTTGGATTGATTTGCTAATATTTTGTTGAGGATTTTTACATCTAGGTTCATCAAGGGTATTGGCATGTAATATTCTTTTTTTCTTTTCTTCTCTCTCTCTCTCTTTCTCTTTTTTTTTTTTGTAGTGTCCTGTTCTTATCTAGTTTTGGTAGCAGGGTAATGCTGGCCTCATAAAATGTGTTTGAAAGTATTCAGTTTTTTTCTATTTTTTTCTCTTTCTGTGAAGAATTTGAGTAGGATATGTGTTAACTCTTCCTGAATATTTTGTAAAATTTACCAGTGAAGTCTTCTGGTCCTAGGGTTTTGTTGTTGGGTGATTTTTGTTTACTATTTCAATCTCCTTACTAGTAATTGGTCTATTCACATTTTATATTTCTTCATGATTCACTCTAAGACGATTGTATGTTTCTAGGCATTTATCCATTTCTTTTATATTGTCCCATTTGTTGTCATATAATTGTTAGTAGTAGTCTCTTTTGATCTTTTGCATTTCTTTGGTATTAGTTGTAACTTCTCTTTCATCTTTGATTTTATTTATTGAGTCCTCTTTCTTTTTTTCGTGGTTATTCTAGCTAAGGTTTTGTTGATTGTGTTTATCTTTCCAAAGAATAAGCTCTTAGTTTCATTGGTCTTTCCTATATTTTTTTAGTCTTTATCTCATTTATTTCTTTTCCGATCTTTATTATTTCCTCCCTTCTACTAATTTTGGGCTTTGTTTGTTCTTCTTCTTCTTTTTCTTTTTTCTTTTTTTGTAATTCCCTTAAGTATAAAATCAAATTGCATATTTGAGATTTTTCTTGTTTCTTGAGGTAGGCCTTGTATTTCTATGAACTCCCCTCATAGAACTGCTTTTGCTGCATCCTATAGATTTTGGTATGTTATATTTCTGTTTTCATTTGTTTCTAGGTCCTTTGATGATCCATTGGTTGTTCAGGAGCTTGTGGTTTCACCTCCACATAACTGTGAGTTTTCCCTTTTTTGTGATTGATTTCTAGTTTCATAGCATTGTGGTTGGAGAAGATGCTTGATATGATTTCAAGCTTCTTGAACTTATTGAGACTTGTTCTGTGGCCTAACATGTGATCTTTTATGGAGAATATTTTATGTGCACTTGAGAAGAATGTGCATTCTGCTGCTTTTGGGTGGAATGTCCTATATATATCTATTAAATCCATGGGTCTAATGTGTTGTTTAAGTCCATTTTTGTTGTTGTTGATTTTCTGTCTGGTTGACCCATCCATTGTTGTAGAAGGGTGTTAAAATTCCTTAGTATAATTGCATTGATTTCTTTTTTTCTTTAAGTCTGTTAATATTAGTTTTATATATCTTGGTGCTCCTCTGTTAGGTGCATATACATTTATAAATACTATATATTCTTGTAGGATTAACCACTTCATAATTATGTAATGCCCATCCCTGTGTTTTAATATGGTCATTGTTTTGTCTATTTTGTCTGATATGAATATAGCTATTGCAGCCTTCTTTTCATTTCTATTTGCATGGATTATCTTTATCCATCCCTTCACTTTGTCATTGTCTTTCCTTTCTTCTAAACTGAGTCTCTTATAGACAGTATATAGATGGGTCTTGTTTTTTTTTATCCATTCAGCCACTCTATGTCTTTTGATTAGCAAATTTTCCCATTTACATTTAAAGTAAATATAATCATTAATAGGTATATAATTATTAGTAGATATGTACTTATTGCCATTTTGATAATTGTTTTTCTAAATGTTTTTGTGGTTCCTTTCTGTTTCTTTTTTTTTTCTTGTCTTGTATTGGTGGTTTTCTTTAATGTTATATTTAGACTCTTTCTAATTTTCTTTTGTGTATCTACCATAAGTTTTTTCCTTGCAGTTACAGTGAGGTTCACATATAACATGCTATGTGAGTAGTAGCCAGTTTTGAGTTGGTAGTGACTTAAATTTGAACACATTCTGAGTCTTTATCTTTTTACTCCTCCCCACACATTTTATACTTTTTTTTTTTTTTTTTGGTATGTGAGCCTCTCACTGTTGTGGCCTCTCCCGTTGTGGAGCACAGGCTCTGGATGCACAGGCTCAGCAGCCATGGTTCACGCACCTAGCCACTCTGTGGCATGTGGGATCTTCCCGGACCGGGTCACGAACCCATGTCCCCTGAATTGGCAGGTGGACTCTCAACCACTGCGCCACCAGGGAAGCCCACATTTTATACTTTTGATGACATGTTTTTCATCTATTTTGTGCATCCTTTAACTAATAATTGTAATTTTAGTTCATTTAGTTACTTTTTACTACTTTTGTCTTTTAATCTTTGTGCTTGCTTTATAAGTGATTGATCAACTAACTACCTTTATGATATATTTACCTTTTCCAATGAAATTTTTACATCTTTATGTTTAATTGTTAATTTGTGCCATTTCTTTTCAGCTTAAAGAAGTCACTATAATATTTCTTGTAGGACATAGTAGTGATGGACCCCTTTAGCTTTTGCTTATATGGGAAAATCTTGATCCCTTCTTCAATTTTGAATGGTAGCTTTGTTAGGTAGAGAATTCTTGGTTGGATTTTTTTTTTTTTCTCCTCACCTCTTTGAATATGTTAAGCCACTTTCTTCTGGCTTGAAAGTTTCTGCTGAAAAATCTAGTAGCATTATGGGGTTTTCTTTGTACATAACAGATTGTTTTTCTCTTGCTGCTTTTAAGATTCTCTCTTTACCCTTAACTTTTTCCATTTTAATTATAATGTGTCTTGCTGTGTGTCTCTTTGGGCTCATCTTATTTGGAACTCTCTGGGATTCCTGGACATGGATGTCTCCTTCCTTCTCCATACTAGGGAAGTTTTCAGCCACTATTCTTCAAATAAGTTTTCTGGACTTTTCTCTCTTTCTTCTCTTTCTGGGACCCCTATAATGAAGACGTTATTCTGCTTGATGTTAAGGTATCTTTACTTTTTGAAATTCTTCTTGTGTTTTGCTGCTCTGAGTTAGTTCCATTGTTTTGTCTTCCAGCTCGCTTATTCTTCTACCTTATCTAGTCTGCTGCTGAACCCCTTTAGAATATTGTTCAGTTTAGTATACCTTCTATTTTGTACTTTCTTACATTTTTTATCTGTTTAAGTTTTCATTGTGTTCATCCATTTATCCCCTGAGTTCACTGAACGTCTTTATGATTGTTATCTTAAACTCTCTATCAAGTAGATTACTTATCTGTTTTGTTCTTTTTCTGAGGTTTTCTCTCATTCTTTTCATTGGAACATATTTCTCTGTTTTATCATTTTGTCCAATCCTTTGTGTTTGTTTCCATATATTAGGTAAATCAGTTATCACTTCTAGTCTTGAAGGAGTGACCTTATTTAGGACATGTCCTGTGGAGCTCAGAAGCACAATCCTACCTGGCCACCAGAGCCAGGCACTCACAGGGTGTCTCCTATGTGGACTGCCTGCTCCCTTCTGTTGTGGCAGTAGCACAGCCGCACAGTCCTGATGGGCAGGGTTGGTCCCTGGATGAGCTGCGGAGCCCAGCAGCAGCTGCTGTGGCATGCTGGGGGGCAGGGCTATTTCTTGACCAGCTGTGAGGCTTGGCCAAGGCTCAGAGGTAAGTGGAGCTCTCTGCAGCATGCAGCAACTGGTGCCAATGAGGTTAGATGGAGAATTCCAAAATGTCATCCACTGGTGTTGACATTTGAGTGGCCTGAGACCACAAAAATGGCTCCCACCAACGTTTCAGTCCCCAAACAGCATCCCAACTATTTTCTGCCTCTCTGGCAGAGGCTTTAAGATTAGTAAGTGGATCCCTTTCACAACTGGTCCATGCACTTTTCAATATGGTGTTTTTGTGCTGGTTTTCAAGTCAGATGGGTCTGCATACCAGCCCTTTTAGAGCAGGTTCTCTGTTCTCTGAAGTTCTGTAGTTTTCCTGCACACATTCCTCATTGGTTTTCACAGACAGATGTTTTGGGGGCTCATCTCTCCTGTGCAGGATCTAAGGGTTAGAGTGCCTAATGTGAAGCTAAATCCCTCATACCTCAGGGAAAAGATCCTTAGCTTTGTGACCCCTCCCAATTGTGGTTTGCTGTGGCTGGAGTGTGGATTTTTCCTTGTTGAGACCATATCTCTGCCTCTTCTACCTGTCTCAGTGCTGTCCTTTTACCCTTTGTTGTGGAGGCTCTGTTTATCCAGTTTGCAGCTCCCTTTTTGAGGGAATTATTCCATATGTAGTTATAGGTTTGTTTTATCTGTGGGTGGAGGTGAGTTGAGGATCTTCCTACACCACCATCTTGAAACCTCTCAATGGTTAATTCTTAATTCCTGGTAAAAATGTGAATTAGTAAAGCCATTGTGAAAAGCAGTCTATCAACATTGATTAAACTGAAGAATACACATATTCTTTGTCAAGTAATCCCTCAAGGAAGCTACCATATGGAAATAAAACCACATCAGTTTGCCATTTTTTGTCCAAGGACAATTACTGTAGTATTGTTCTGGAAAAAAAAATACCCATCAATAAGAAGCAGTCTGATTACAGAACACTCACACAATAAAATATTATGCAGTTATTAAAGGAATACTTTATTATTTGACTTGGAAGAATTTCTACAAAGTATTTAATATGATCCCATTATTGTAAGATAAAATATTTGCATGTTATGCATATGTGTGTGAAAGTATATTAAGGATATGAATATGAAGAAATCAAAATGTAAAATTAAGTTCTGTTTTTGGTTGACTGGATAAGGGGTAGTGTGGATTGTTGTGAAGTTAGGGGTACCTCCTAGGTATATGAGGAATACCCTAGTAAAATTGATGAATGGGTAGCTGGTAAATGATAGTATCTCACGAGTGTTGATATGATCTATGTAAACCCAGTAAGAGTGATTTCTAAAGCCATCCTCTAAAAAAATATTTATTGAAAGCCTACATATGTCAGGCACTCTTCTAGGTACTAGAGAAACAGTAGTAAATAAGACAGTTTACAGAGGGATTTTTTAGTAGGACATGCCACAAGGTGCTATTCTTTATCTTCAGTTGGTCAACATTTTTATTAAGATAACATTGGGAGTATTTACAATACAGAAGGGATGGGGATTATTTTGTTGATAGAATAAGGATTCATGAATGTTTCAGGGGACTTTATAAACTTTCTACTAAAAGATAAACTTTAACAGTGTTAACAATAAGGTCACATTAAGGTCACTTTTTTATTTTTTTTTTTATGAGAAGCATCTGCTGAAGCAGTAAATGAAGAGTGGTGCTTTCCTAATAGTACAAAAAAGCTATTTCAAAGTTTTAGGTTACTAGAATCTCAGTGAGACTTAACAATATGGAATGGTTTTCCAAAGAATGAAAAAAATTTAATATTGCCTTAATAGAAATTCAGTGTGCAGTTAAGTATAGTATATAACACAGGAAACTTTCATTTATGTTAAATACTATAAGATATTATAAGTAGACTAACTCCAGCTGTGGGTAATTAACTCTATGTGCAAATTTATGTTATTAATGAAAATGGAATAAATAGTGTCCAGGAAAATATAAGTGGTGGACAGAATTAAAAAGGATTCTATTGCGGAGTAGTTGAGATGTTTAATCTGAAGAAATATCTTCACACTTTTGAAGTTTTTTCAGATATGTGAAATGTGTTAATTTTTTTTAATCCTCATTTGATAAAATTATAAGGAATCATATTTGTCTTTAACAAGTTGATGAACAAATTATTCACAATAATTCAAATATGGGATGCAATACCTTAACAGCCAGTGAGTTTTTCATCATGAGTGGCATTCAAATGGATGCTAAATGATCACTAGCATAGATGTCATAGAGGGAATCATGAATGTGTTGTAGAGTGAGCAGAATTGGAGTGAGAAGAATCAGTCAATTTCTGAGGTTCCTACCAATTCTGAGACTCATGGGCTAAAGGAACTTCTTTTGATGAGTCTCACAGTATGTCAAGGCTAGTTTGCTGAAAAGTCTGCAACTGTGAAATGATTTGTGGATTGGTTAAGCCCAAGAATATACAAACAAAAGTTTTAATTAAAAAAACAGCAATCTGTAGAGGAAATATATTTTTTAAATTCCATATTCAATTTAACTTTTCTTCTTTTTCATTATTTTTCAGAAGGTTTAAATTTTATTCTGATGAGTTTAAAAGAAATACAGAATTCCTAAACTATATGCTTTCTATACAGTGAGAGAAAAATACATAGGATTTGGCTCTCCATTCTAGCAGACTTACTCATTTTTTAAAATAAATATATTCATATAGTCTAAGTAATGTGTGCCTCAACACATGCATGTGTATATATGGTAGCATTAATGTAGTATTTATATTATTTATCATAATAGTTATGTACCTGCCTACTGATTTCAAATCATATTAAGTTACAGTCCTTTTTATTAGATAGTATAGTGCTTAACTGCTTTGTGGAATTTAAAAATCTAATGATTCTCTTTTATATCAGTAGTTTTTCACTTAGCATGTAGTCATTTAATCTATGATTTTTACTTGATAGAATTTTAATTTTCTACTCAAAACTTCTTTATAAACTAACATGTTTAAACTTCAATTTCTGAAATCACATATGATTGATTTGTTGATCAAATACTGCAGTGAATTTTTTCTAATAGTGGATGAAGAGAGTGTTACACATGGATATGAGCTGATATATATAAAAGTTATTTATAAGCTGCAAATAGTAGGAAATTGATATGTGCAAGACATATAATCTTTTAAAATTGCATCTGTAAGAAATAGAAATGAAATATTAAATGGGAACAAATTCTAGTATTTCCTTCAAAGTCATGACTTACAAAGGAATATCCACCACCACACTGTTATTCATCATTGTACAAAATGTGTGAAAGCATTTGGACACACAGGAAAAAAAATGAAGTATACATACTAGAATGGGAGAAACAATATTATCATTCTCTCTGGACAATAGAAATATCTTTCTATAAAACACGTCCAAGGACATAAACCAGAAAACTATTAAAATATTAGAATGAAAAGTAAATAAGTGCAATCAAGTTGCTGGATACTGTTGAGCAATGTTGAGATGGTCAGTTAGGAAAACGAGTCCAACTGAAAGTAACAACCAGGCCTTTATTCACATAGTGTGACAGTGCACACAAGAGGCCAAAAGAGGCACTGGCTCCTCAGTGTTCCATTTTCCTTCACAGAATGACACTGGGCAAGAGTCAGCAAGATACAGCTCAGCTGGGAAGAACTGTCCCCCTGCCAAGGACCCCTAACAAAAGACCCCTGCCTATTATGGATTCATGGACCAAGGGAGAAGGAAGAGAGAAAAGGGATAAAAGTGGGAAAGTACTGAGTCAAAGTGGAGAAAAATGCCTCAGCTGAGGTCTCCAGTAAAGAGGGGGCACCTGGGAAGTGCCTCAGCCAAGACCCAAATAAGGAAGAGCTTGAATAGAGGTGCCTTGGCTCAGAATGCAGCTATATGTATGAGCATGGTCGGACTGGAGAGGGGGGTGGTCTCAGCCCTTGACTGAACTTCCTCCAGAAAACTGTAATGCACTGGCTGTGTACCAAGTCTGGTGCGGGGAGGGCAGCAACCCCCCAAGAAGCATGCCAGGAAGAACCTCGTAATTGCTTATGACCAGGCCTTAAAGATCACACATAAGATCTGTGTCCTAAAACTGGGCTCCTCAGAAGAAGTTAAACTATAAATATATAATAAATGTAATTATCTGTATATCTTTATATTAGCAGAAATTAATGTGTTACAAAAGGTTACTTCATGCTTAATCACTGAAAATAAACTTAACCATAAGTGTGCAACATCCAAATAAAGAAAACTATTATATTTAGGGAATTCCCCGGCAGTCCAGGTCCAGTGGTTAGGATTCTGCATTCATTGTTGAGGGCTTGGGTTCGATCTCTGGTCAGAGAACTAAAATCCCATCAAATAAGGCCTGAATGATTGGAAAAACATAATATTCTGAGAAGACACCTAACACTATAAAACTATTAATTTCCCTAAACTGAATTCACATTATATAGATAATTCTAGTCAAACTCTCAATGGATGCTTTTGGAGCATGATGAATTTATTCAAAATTCCTCTGAAAGAGTAAAATGCTTTAGGAAAGTACCAAATTTGCTTTCCTTAGTAAAAGAAAATGTTTAACATTTTAATACAGCTTTGATATTTTTGATGCTGGAATTTTGTATTTTTATGAGGAAGTCATTGGAAAGAGTACAAGGGCCAAGATACATTGAAAGAAAAATTCAGGGACTGTGTGATTATGACAAGGAAAAGAGAAAGAAATTAGGAGATTGTGGGAGAATGTGATTGCTGATGTTGACATAGGTTGAAATCAGAGAATGCAATTGCAAATAATTTCTATCAAGATTAGTTCTAGGTATTTAACCCTTTCTTCTCTTTTATATGTACCTGCATTTTTGAAATGGAATCTTATCAAAGTTTGTTATTAGAGGATCAGCTTAGACATTTTTAATGGCCTATGGAATACTGGATAATGGGAGAAGTAAATTATAAGTATGTAATTTTCAGATGACTAGCATGAAAGTGAGAGCACTAGAGATAATAATCTCAAGACCTGGGTCTTTGATTATACACCCTACTTTAAATCATTTCTGTGATACATAAAATTGTAGATTTATCCATGGTTCTTCTTTGCCTCATTTCACAAGACTAGGGGAATTACTAGTTTGATGTTTCCCAGAAGTTTTAACAAAGAAAAAAAGTTTCCATAGTAACATTGGGTTTTGTCTTGCACTAATTTCTCTTAAAAACAGTAGTCCAATTACTATACTATATTTACTGGTAGCCTACATTTGTTATACTCTGAAAACATAACAGTCATTCAGTCACGAATAAAAGTGACATTTTCTTTGACATGAGACCAAGGAAAGCAGGTCAAAATAATTGAGTCAGGGGAGGGGGAGGGATAAATTGTGAGATTGGGATTGACATATTCACATTACTATATATAAGATAGATATCTAATAAGAACCTGCTGTATAGCACAAGGAACTCTACTCAATACTCTGTAATGGGCTATATGGGAAAAGAATCTCAAAAAAAAAAAGAAAAGAGTGGATATATGTATATGTACAACTGATTCACTTTGCTGTACACCTGAAACTAGCACAGCATTGTAAATCAACTGAACTCCAATAAAAGATTTAAAAAATAATTGAATCAGATTAATGCAAAATTATAACATAAGTGTTAGCCAGTTAACATTTGGAACCATTCTGAACTTGATTTAAAATAATTATGACTCCTATTGCCTGTTGGCTTAAAACAAACAAACAAGCAAATACTAACTTATTGTTGAAGTTCCAAATGTTAGATCTCAAAAATTATTAGTAGTTATAATTTCCCAAGAGGATATTTTGAACAGTATAAGTGAGCTGATGTTAATAGAGGGAAAATCCATAGTCATATAGTTTCAGCAAACTTGATGTCTAGGATTTCTTTGGCTATTCGACTAGTAGGGATTTGATGATGATATGACCCCCCATTATGTTTCATGGTGCTAACCCAACCCCAAATTATTAGACTTTCAGGAAGGTTGAGGAATATATTGTAAGCCTGTAGTTCTAGGATTTAGAAGTTACAGAGAAGCATAGAAGAGTGGTTTATGGTGGGAACCTGCATAACAATTCTGTGTCTACAACTGGAACTATTGCAAAGAAATATCTCCTGTACTCATATTTCTTCACCCTCTTTTCCTAACTAAAATTCATCCAGACCTTTTCCAAATAGTGCTTATCAAGCTCATACAATCTGCTAAACAATAGATGATAAACAATGCCAAATGAAAGAGATAGCCAAGATCCAGGAAGAGAAATGGAGATAGATCTAGAAGTGACATTTCTCCTCATTTTACTTTATTAGATGAGTCTTAGTATTTGATTCAACGCCCTAATGAACTAATCTCTGCCTAGCTCACGGAAATTGTCTCCTGACACTATTCCTTGGACATCCTAAAGTTTCCCATTTACTCACTTATTCAACAAATATATATGACCATATACAAAACCACGTATGCAGGATACAGTATTGAACAAAGCAAAGTCCCTGTCCTAAAGACATTTATTTTCTAGTGCGTGTGGGGGGCAGGGGGCAGTGGATCAAGATACAAATTAGCATATAAATGACCAAATAAGATAATTTCAGGTAGTGATGAATACTAATCAGAAAATAAGTAAAGGATAATTAATGAGTTACTGAATTGAAGAATGGACCCCAGGATTTGGGTCTTTCAAGCAGATGACCTATGAATAAAACCTGAATAATGAAAAAGAGGCAGTCTTGGGGTGTTTGATGAGAATCTATGGAAAGAGAATGAAAGCAGAAAAAAAGTCCTGAGATTGAAAATATGTTACTACATTCAAGACTCATGAGAAAATAAGGCTCATATGGCTGAAGTATAGTTGGTTGGGTCTGGAGGGTTTGGAAAGACACGTGTCATGTAGATACAGGTATATTGTCCATGGTTGTTGTCACCAGCATTCTCTGAGAGCTTATTCTTGGTCCCCACTCCAGACCTACCAAATTAGAATCTGTAGGGCTGGTTCCAGGTAATTTGTATACATCCTGAAATTTGAATTAGCACTAGTATATGTACAATTCTAGGAGTGATTATTTAGTTGGTGGTATTAATGTTGAAATTTAGTCTAATTTAAATGCAAAATCTTTGAGTAGGGGTTACTGCAAAAACATCCTGTGACTTAAAGAAACACTCTGGTTTCTGTAGAGAGGGAAGACTGGAAGAAGAGAGACCACTTTGGAGGAAATTACAGTATGGTAATTAAGAAATGATTTTGACCTGGACTAGGTTGTGTTCAGTGATGATGATTAAAAAATTATTTCTCCCAAAAAGATTGTAGGATGAATTGGATGTTGGGTTAAAAAAAAAAAAAAAAGGAACAAGAAATGTTTAAGCCATTGTGGTTAATTGGATTATTTACTGAAATGGAAATAATTTGAAGATGAACAGGTCTGGTGGAGAAAAATGCAGATAATGAAGAGTTCAATTATGGACATGTTAAATTTGAGAGGACTAATACAGTATAGTATAAAGAATGCTTACAACTCTTACAATAACAAGAGCCCAACAACAAACCTGATTTTTACAAGAGCAAAAGATCTGAGTAGACATTTTACCAAAGATATGCATGGCAAAAACACATAGGAAAAGATGCTTCAAATCATTAGTCATTAGATAAATGCAAATATAAACCAAAATTATATGTCTCTACCTCCTCACTAAAAAAAACTAAAACTTCTTAGAATAGCAATGCTAAGTTTTGTTTAGATTATGAAGCAACTGGAACTCTCACATATATTTGGTGTGAATGCAAAACTTCTAAAGAGAAGGATGAAATTGTCTTCAAAAGGAAAAAAAGTGAGAATGACGATAGACTTCTGACAAGAAAATACTAGAATAATTTGAAATAACTCCTTTGATATTGAGTCAAAATTATTTAAACATAAAACTTTATTATATTTAGCCATATGGCCAATTAAAAATTGTAACCATCAACTAAAAGATATTTTTAAAATATACAAGGATTCAGAAAACCTAGTATGCACAGCCCTCTGGAAAAGAAATTACTGTTTTTAGTTGAGCAAAACAACAAGAAAAGGTGTTCCAAAAAAGAGGAGGGTAGAACGTCTAAGAAAGACTCAGATCAGCAGTAAGATCAAATCCTATGGTGACAGACATGCTACAGGCTAGAATAAAATTAGTCCAAATTATGTAAGGAAGTCAGAAGGGCTCCATAAAAATGTCCTAAGGAAGAAAAAGACTGGTGTTCTCAAAACCCTGCGGGGTAGAGTAAAGCAAGTACTTTCCTTCCATTGTGATTAAGAGAAAAGAAGTTTCGGACCGAAAAACCAGAAAAATCAGTTATGTGGCATTATCAGTTGCATGGAATACTTTCTCCCTTGAAAATAATTGACAAAATAATAACTTAATAATTATCATATATTGCCCTTCCTACCATTTTCTCCTTACATTTTCTAGTAATGGTCTCTGAGCAGCATATAATTAATGCCATAAAATAATATCTTCCATTTTAGGTGTCAAATCCCAGTACTTAATTCCACAAGAGATCATATGTAATAGCAATGTTTTAAATTTTGAGTGAATTTGTAGAGAAAACTAGGAAGTCAAATGTTATTATAGAATAAAATGCAAATGCTATAATATAATAGTAATAACATGGGGATAAAGATGATGTTAACCAGGACTCAGCCAGAGAAGCAGTAGGATACATACACACACATGAGTGTGGGTATATGCATACATGATGTATATATTATGTATAATATATTAAGGAACTGGCTAAACAAGCCAGAAGTCCATGGGGGAAGGCAGGCAAGAAGGAGGACCATATGAGCATGAGCTGAAGTTTGGAGTCTTTTTACTGCATGTTGATAAGTGCTTTATATATACATATCATAAGGTAACCATTGCAGTATTACTGCATCATCTTTGTCATATTGATCAGAAAAGAAGCATGGTTGAGACAGTTTTTGAAAGTGAAACACTCAGTTGAATATAAAGTAATTTTAAAATATGATTCTTTTTACTCCATAAAGAGATTTCTTTATTTTGGAATCACTGGACTATTATCTCTGTAGTTTAAAGCAGAGAAGAGATGGTTAAGTGATGGAAACTACCAGGACAATTACTGATACTGAAAAATAAGCACCATAAAAATGTAGAACTCTAATTTGGCTATTGGAACACCTCCTTAGCAGCTATTCACTCCTAATCAGCCTCAAGTTGTAATGAATAGAATAATAAGCACCATTAGAATAATTCACTATTCATCAAGAATAATAAACCACTTAGAATAACAAGGCTAAAATAATAAGCCAGTGCTTAAATCATGGGGAAAGACTGGGGGGAAGAAAAGGAGATTCTCAGAGGAGGTGAGATTATTGCTGTTGTGAATTGCTGAGCTCCCCTAATGGATTGAATTTGGTATTGACCTACTTCACTCCCTACTTCTGTATACTGCTTAATATCACTCATTGTGGTTTGTATCCCACAGACTCACCTAGAGTGCTTGTTAAGACAGAGACAGAGAGAGAGAGATGGGGGGTTGGGAGGAGATTGATTTTCAAGGCTTCACTCTAACTGGGACGATTCTTATTTATAAAGCTATCTACTGTTCCCCCTCAATGCCATTTACTTCTGCTGTCCTTTCCACCTAGAATGGGTGGCTTGATTTCTAAATTTACCTGTTAAAAATCTGCCCACCCTTTAAGGCTCAGATTAATAGCTATCTCCTTCTTTACCCTTCCTGAATCCAATACCCCACCCACTTAACCATCCTGGCCAAAGTGGAAGTAGAACTTGGAGAATCTTAGCAACAAGAAAAGCTAAAAATTACTTAGTTCAGGTCTTTGCACATGAGGAAGAGAAAACCTTAAGATATTCACTTAAAGGAAAATCTTCCTTTCCAAACAAGTAATATTAAAGTTGCTCCTAACAAAGGAACTAAGACTTATGTAAGAGAGTGATTAAATTACTATTACAAAGATTATAGATTTTTTTAATGGATAGAATAAAAAGAAATAAAGATAAATACTGATCTCTTTCATATGCAGAATATAAAACAAACAAATAAACAAGCTCATAGATACAAAGAACTACAGAGGACAGGTTGGAGGTTGCCAGAGGAGGGTGAGGAGTATGAGAAATGGGTGAACTGTTTTTGTTTTTAGTTTAAATACATAGAAATTTAAAAAATAGATGTGACTTTCAATGAGATATACAGGTATAAAGTATAATTATATTTGGCTATCTGTATTGCTATTTAAAAAGGAAAATGAACACTAAACAGGTGTTGGAAATAGAAGAGAGAATTTTAGGTCCTTTTCCAACCCTGATCTTCTATGGATCAATATTTTTCAGTTTTAGGAGTGGCTTCCTTTTCAGCAACTGTGCCAGTCAATTGACTGCTCTGTGATCCTCTTTCTAAGTTTAACATATAATATATATTTTTTTAATACCTAAATGAGAATTTTCATACATTAATGAGTTGATTTCAGCAAAGTATTTTGAATAATGTGTTCTGAATGTATGTGTACAAATATGAAATATTAGTAAAATTAGCCTACTCCTTCTCCCCAAATATTTGAGTTTCTTTAAGCATGACACTGTAGTGAAAATACCAATATTGATTTGGTGAAGAATTTTTACCTCTTTTAATTATATCATGTTTGTGTTCCTGAAGAGATAAATGATTTAGAATTCACTTAGGTATTTATATAATATTTGATAACTCTGTATTTTATAATACATGATAACTGATGATATTTTCCTTTAAGGGAAACAGATAGATAATTGTATCCAATGAAAAGCCTGACCTTTTAGTAGTTTTAAATTAGGAAAATATCTCCCATGCTTGAAACTCTTTTAAATATCATTCTTATTGCATAATCTTATCTGTTCCTTTTCTCTGTTCTTGGTAAACTCATGTATAAGAGTGTCAGAAAAAAAAAATGTGCTTCCAATAAGGTTGTAGTGAATGCATGGACTCCATAAAGTTATGAAAAGCCCTTGGTAATAAAACTTTTTTGCAAACAGTGTGATTAGATATCAACTAACAAATAATATCATTATCAGAGGTTAACGTCTGATATGACCTAATAAAGAGGAACAAATATACTTTTATAGAAAATCGACTGAGTTTTAATTTTGTTCTCAACAAAAGTTAAGAAGTTCATTGGCTGAAGCCCTGAGCTATATTCCTGTGAAGTTCTGCTCACAGCCAATGTAAAAAATATGTCTGCCCCAACTTCTTATTATCCAAATCCATTTGTAGCTAAACAAGTCATCGTCAGAATGAAAAGCTGCACACTGGATGTTTTATCATTACTGCCTCCAAACTCCTACAAAGTGCCTTTCATCACTTTAGCTTATATGGAAAATTTATAAGAAGATGATTCTGGAAAGTAAAACACCCAAAGTATTTGGACATATCTACAAATAGAGACAAACAGAATAAGTGCTCACCCTCCTTCCCTCCCTCCCTCCCTCCTTCTCCCTCTCTCTCTTTCTCTCTTTCTTTTAGAAAACTATATGCTATTGTGTTGTCCTGGAGGAAGAAAATTTCCTCTACCCTTCTAGGTTCTTCTGGCTGGTCTAAGAATTACATTGACATGAGTCAGATTAACAAGAGAAAATCAAACAAAATTTATAACATGTACACATGGGAGAGACTGAGGAAAACTGAGCAATTCACCAAAATGGTTGAAAACTTCACCTTAAATACCATCTTCAGCTAAAAACAAGAGAATGTTAGGATAGTGGCTTGGGACTTCAGAGGAGAAGAAGGCAATTGACATGGAAATGGGAAAGAAAATGTTTTGTAAAGAAATTTTTGCTGGGCTGTGCAAACACAGTGGGACACAGAGAGGATTTTAACAGACTTTACTAGGGTCCTCCCTGTCTGCCTTACCTAGTTCACACTATTGTTATCTATGGTGATAGCTCCATTCCTGGAACAGGTCCTCCATCTGCATTCTTTAGACATTTAGGGGAAGGTCAAAGTTTCTTCCTGAGTCTTCTGAAACTTTATTGTCTTCAGCTTGAAATAATCTGCATGCCAAAGAGACATTCTGGAGTGGCAAATTTTGCTCCCCTGACAGTGTATTCTAAATACAGTCGGAAGGAAAGAGTAGAACTCCAAGGAATAGGAACAGGACATCCAGCTAACCAGTACCTTGGGAATAGCAAGAGTTTGTGGGCCAGTGACTATGAAACAGTCCCTTTTAGATTATCTGCTTGACTCAACTTCTTTGAGAACTATTTTGCCCATTCAAAGATAAAGCACTGTGGGATAAATAAGCTAACTCTATCTGTAGTGAGTTCACTGGGAAAGGGATTTGAGCTATATCCAGAGATCAGTAGGAATTTGATAAAAAGGAAAAGTAGGCAATCTTACATAGAAACAATGTTTTTGCAAACA
This sequence comes from Orcinus orca, assembly GCF_937001465.1. Lineage (NCBI taxonomy): Eukaryota > Metazoa > Chordata > Mammalia > Artiodactyla > Delphinidae > Orcinus > Orcinus orca. The sequence goes on from NC_064560.1 coordinate 150,228,631, forward strand.
CAATGAAAAATAGAGAGGTTCTATATAAAATTCAGCGTGGTTAAACTCTTGAATGTGTGGTGCTGAGTGGCAGGAAGTGAGATGGCATCCAATCAGGAAGGGTTTACTTGGGATTAGCAAAGAATTGCAATTCAGGGTCTGCAACAATGGCGAGCTATATGCAAGTCCCTGCACAGGAAGGGAAGGATAACTCTTTTATAGAGAGGAAAAGGAAGTTGAGGGGGCTATAGTAAACAGAGAGTCCATGGCTTTTATCGGCTGAGTTGTTGCCAGGAAAGAAGAGGTCCTTCTTCTTTTTGTTGGGCTCTGCTATTGCTGCAGGGCATGAGAGCGCCTCCTACTGGTGCCCTGACTCTAGTTAATTGAGGTTGCTGTTTATTGTTTTTTATATTTCCGCTTTGATAAATATCTTCCTCTGAAAGCATCGCTGATAAGACTCAGGATTTCTGATTTCAGCGGCTTTTTGTCCCTCAATGCCAGAAAGGATCTTTCCTGGGTGCAGTGTTTCAAGTCGTAGGGAAGTGCACAGACTGAAAACCTACTGAGGTCACGTTTGAGTAACAGGGAGGGGTAGGAAGGAGAACTCTCAAGCACATTGAATCTCAAGTTTGTATGTTATCAAGATCTTGACATTAGTGATCATCTGAAGCATTATGTTACCATCAAAGTTTTGGCAACAAACTTCCAACAGGCCTGGTGTGGATATCTTGGGAAAGATATCTCATCAGATGTTGGCTGCTTCAGTTCTGGGAAGTCTTTACTTTCAGGTCACCAGATGATGTGCAGGTCCAGTCAGGGTTCAGTGCTATCTTTAGGTGTGTCACAGGAATCCAAAAATCTATTCCCTGGAGTTTGGCAGCACAAGGATTTATTGGCAGGGTACCTCTCCAGTGAGGATGAAGAGAGTCCTTCTGGAGGCTTTTTTTTTCTAATAGACAAAATCTCTAGGTTACAAGGTATGATGCTTAAATTCTTTGTCTCGTGAGAACACACTGTGAAAAGATTGCTCTACTAAGTATCTTTTACCAACTAGGCCTTTGCAATATTGGAGTATTTCTCCTTTTATCAGTTGTAGGTCAAAAGAGGCAGGAGCCAAGCATTGAGTATCTAGTGACTATCTCCAAGGGTATGCATTCCAAAAAAGGTGGATCTGAGATTCAGAAGGACAAATGACTATGCTTTTGGCCAAGGTATTTGGAGGGCCTCTAAAATCTTGCCAGTTGAGTCTTAATAATGCCATTAGTGCATTCATCTAAACCAGAGGATTGAGGGTGGTAGTTGCAGGGAAACTTGTAAAACCAGCCAAACAGCACACACTTGTCAAAGTACCTGACCAGTAAAGTGGGCTCCTCAATTACTAAGTTCAAGAGGAGTTCCCCAAGCAGGGATAATCTTTTCCAAAAGGACTTTAGTCACAGAAGATGCAGTAGCCTGACTGCAAGGGAAGGCTTCAGTGCACTGTGAAAACATACAGACCATGACTAAAACATATTTATACCCGTGAGACAGAGGAAGTTGTATGAAGTCCATTTGCCAGACCTTGAATGGTCCATTAGGCAGTTTAAAATGTTCAGGAACAGTATGGACAGGCTTCCCTGGGTTGTATTTCAGATAAATGGGATGAGTGAGGTAGGCACTTTTTGCGACCTTGTTAATGTTTCCCCACCAATATTGATTCATGAAGGCTATCATTTTGTCAGTAGACCAGTGGTTTAATGCATGTACAGTAGTAAGTAGTGGGAATTTTAAAGTCTTCAGGAGGACTGTGTTGTTATTTGGTTGGAACCAGAGCTCTCTCTTTTTATCCAACCAACAATTGTTTTTCCAATCTTGTTTTTCCTTTTCTGAGGCCAATTGTTGGACTTCTTTAGCCAGTTTTTCTAAGGTGACAGAGGTTTGACTGATTTTGATTCCTTTAAGGGCAGCATTCTTTGTGGAAATGTCAGCAAGGTGATTCCCCTTAGTTTCCACAGAGTCAAGTTTAGAATGCCACAGAATCTTAATAATACCTAAAGCAGCAGGTAAAAGTATTGGATCTAATAATTCTTAAGCATAGGGGCCATTTCTGTTTTGCTTCCACTGGAAATAAGGAAGCCATGTTGCTTCCACAGCATTCCAAAATCATGAGCTACTCTGAAAGCATATCTACTGTCAGTATAAATATTGGCAGTTTTGTCTTTGGCTAAAACACAAACCCGTGTAAAATCTTATAATGTAACCTGTTGGGCTGAAGTAACCATAGGTGAAGGTGATGCCTCAACATCAAAAGTTGTCATAATATCTTCAGCACAATATTTGCCATTGTCACATTTTAAATAAGAACCATCAGTTAACCACGAGAAGTCAGTGTTACTCAAAGAATCCTGCAGACCATCACGAGGAGTCAGGAGCCATCTGTCAGTAGTAAGCATTTGTGAAGGACTTTGTTGGTGACAGAGGGGAGAAGAGTAGCAGGGCTAAGGTTACTGCAGTGTAAAAGAGTTATGTGAGAAGCAGTTAACAAAAGGTCTTCATAGGAGGTAAGACAGCTGACTGAGAAATGTTGAGTGTGATGAGAGTTCAGGAGGGCTTCTACTGCATGAGATACAAAAATGGTTAAATAGGATCCCACAACAATTTTCTCAGTGGCTTTAACCAAAAGGGCAGTGGTTGAAATGGTTCTAAGACAAGGGGTTATCCCTATGCCACAGGGTCCAGTTGCTGTCTGTAATACCCTATGGGTCAAAGATAGTCTCCATGTTTTGGGGTGAGTTCCCCCAAGGGCATCCCATTCCTTTTCATATATAAAAATGGAAAAGGGAATCTGATAATTGGGATGCCCAAGGGCAGGTGGGTTCATCAAACTCTCCTTTAATGCCTTAAAGTCTGTGTCGTGTGGGTCTTCACATAAAATTGGGTTTGGGTTGTTATTGTTTAGTAAAACATACAGAGCTTTGGCCAGAAGAGAGAAATTTGGAATCCAGTTTCAGCAATAAATGATTAGCCCAAGATAACCTTACAGCTGGCGCTTAGGTTTGGGCTTTAGGAAACCTAGTACACCGTGAAATCTACCTGGGACTAGATGTAGCCCTTGTTCTGATATCTGATGCCCAAAATATTGAACCTGGGTTTGGGCAAACTGCAGTTTTTCTTTGGCGACCGAATGTTTCTTTAAAGCTAAAAGCTTTACCAAGTGGATGCTGTCTTCCTATGAGGAGACTTGAAAAAGAAAACAAAGAAGGAAATCGTCCACATGTTGCAACAAAATAGAAAAGCCCTAGGAAACTTTATATCATCCCGATCAACCTCCAGTATTTGTGAAGAATAAGGACTCTCAGTAAAATCCTGAGGGATTACTGTTCAGGTGAATTGTTTTTCTTCCCAAGTGATGGCCAAATGGTAATGACTGGCTGCATCAGCTGGAATACTAAAGAATGCACAGCATAAATCAATTAAAAAGAATTTGCTTCCAGTGGAAATGGGTTAGTAATGTATGAGGGTCAGGAGCAACAGAATATCAAGGGGCGTTAATAATAATAAATGAATAATAATAACAGAGTGTCAGAGGTCGTGAACAAACCTCCACCCTCAGCCCTTAGGTTCTCTTGCCAGTAAAATGGAAGATTTACAGGGACTAGTATAAGAGACAGAGAGGCCTTGAGCCCTATAATCTTCTATTACGGTCTTTATGCCTTTATGCCTTGAAGGGCTTCTTTACTAATAGTGTAGTGATTAATTCTGGAAAGGGGTTTTGAGGGATCTATTTGAATTTTGATGAGGGGTGCTCTGTGCATTTTGCCAATATCAGTTGAAGATTTTGCCCATATGTAGTGTGGTAGATGACTCAAGGGGGACAAATGATCTAAGTTTCCAGAATCAACTCTAGTGCCGTCATAGATGGAGCAAATAAAAGATATCAAAGGGTCATTTAATTCACCTGTTTTGGTTACTTTGCTTACCATCAAATTCTAGAATTACATCCCCATTTCGGGAAAAAGAAATTCCAGCATGATACTTCTCTAAGAAGTCTTGGACTAATAAATGGTGGAGGCAAAGGAAATAAGAAGAAAAGGGTATGTATTTCTCAAAGGGCCTAAACAAAAAGGAATAGGTTCAGAGACAGGAATCTTTTCAGGTTCATTAGAGATCCCCACTATTTGAACTGTTTTAGTACTCAGGTGGGAGCTGCTTTATAGTAGTGGGATTGAGCACTCAGAATGTGGGGCCAGTGTCGATTAGGACTAAAGTGACTCATCCCCAATCTGGAGAAATGTTTCTCCAAGCCAATTAAGAGGGAAAATTGGGAAGAGCCTTGTAGTTCCTCGGAGCTCCATCATCGATAATTGGGAGGTTGTTGGAAAGGCTGGTTAGAGAGCTAAAGGTGCCTAAAGCACTTATATTTAAAATGATCTCTTTGTCCTAGCTCTCAATAGTAGCAGAAACTAGGAGGGTTTTGGTTTCATTAACTGGAGTTGAAGATTAAGAATTTTAGTGGTCTTCCTTACAGGTGACTCATCTAAGAGTGCAAGAAAGCTAGTTAACCAGATGGACTAAATCTGCAGTGGACATAGTTTCCCATTCCATCCTGGTTCTTTCTACTAGGTGGGAAAGGTCCCAGTTCATCCCATTAATAAACTAGTGGAATTGATATCTGAATGAAGATCGGAATTTTCTTTAAAAACAATCTGAAGTCAATTGTAACAGTCATGAACAGATTTATCAGACGTTTGTTTGTGCAAGCCTGAATTTTGTTCCAGTTAACAGGCTTTGGAAGAAGCCCTAGGAATTGCACAGTGAAGTCACCTAGCTCAAGCCTGATCCATATAGTAAGTTAGCAGGCTGGTCTTCCAGTTGTTATACTAGAGACCTTTAGGATTTTCCCATTAAGTGGTTTTTTTCCAATGCTGGGCCTGGCCTTCCCCAACAAGCATATGAACCAGCTAATATAAGAGAAACCAGGTTGATCTGTGAGGATCTTTGGTTACTTTGGGGGAAAACTTTGACTATGGCTCCCAGTTCAGCTTTAGTCCAGGGAATATAAGAAATTAAGGATTTAGGCTCTGGACCCTCAGAAAACTTAATTTTAAAGGAATAGGTTCTGGCAAGTTCAGAGGAAAAGGGAAGTCTGCTGGAGAATCAGTATGGGGGAACTGAGAGTATAGAGGAGGTATAGTTGGTATAGACAGGAAGGAAGAAGGTGGTGCCAGAGGCAGGGCTAGAGCAGGAGGGATGAAGGGAGAGAGACAAGACGGCAGGGAGGTGTAGCCTGAGACAAAGAAGACAAGGAAGAGGAGAATGAGGATTTGGAAGCCATTTCATCTTTTTTTAATTGTTTACCTCAGTTCATCTTAAAATTTTATTTTGCAGAGAGGCAATTTTAGACTCCTGATAACATCTGGAAGCCTCGAAATACCAATCAAAATAGGTATTCCATTCAGTTCAGGAAATGTTAGAGCTATGATAGTCCAATTCATTTTAAGAAAAGTAAGTTTGGGGATTTCAAAAGATCCATAATAGTCATTGATATTCTAAATTGCCTACGGTTAGGTCGGTCCATTTTAGGTAGAAATGCACATAAGGAAGGACCATGGATTTTAAACATAAAACCAACCAGAGTTCCTGTCAGGGGAGGGGGGCATTACCAAAATATTTAGACAACTGGGATCCCATTTCTCAAAGGTTTTTCTCTAGAGTAAAAGAATAATTTTCAAAAAGTCTAAACAGCTTAAGGTTAAAACAGTTTAAACACCTCAGATAGCTCAGGCAACTGGCAATTTAAACACATCAAATAGCTTAAACAACCTGCAGTCTTAATACTAGCCAGTTCTAAGGGAGCAGCTTGGTCCCAAAAGGAACCAGGCTCTAGGCTTCTCAGCTCAGTCACCATAGAACAGCCCCTATCCTACAGGGATGGGCCAAAGGCTGAGCCAGCTGAGTTCCAGTAAAACAGTCCCTGTTCCCAGAGGAATGGGCCAAAGGCTGAACTAGTCCAGCTGGAACAGACTGATTTCAAATCAGACCAAAGGGCCAAATAAGTACTTGCATACAGAACAAGGCCTTAACTAGGAAGGACAAAACCATGGGACAGACCCTGAATAAAGCCTACAGAGCTTCAAAATGTAGAAAGGGCATAAGCTCGGACCCAGGAGAAAGATGTACCTTCCAACTCCAGGGTCATCAAGAAAAGCAGTGACAATGGACTCAGTGTAGATAACACACCTGTTTCCTCACCAGCCCCTGAGTCGTAGGGGGTCTTTTCTGGATCTCTGTACAGGCCCCCAAAATGTTAACCTAAAATAGACTGCCAGTTATATCTCCAGCATAAATGGCTTTATTCAGGATTAACACGCAATTGCAGTTCAAGGTCTGCAACCATGATGAGTCATGTGCAAGTCCCACCACAGCAAGGGAAGGAGAACTCTTTTATAGGGGAGGAAAGGAAATTGGGAAGGCTATCATGACCAAAGAGTCCATGACTTTTCATTGGCTGAGGTGTTGCCAGGGAGAGGAGGAGTCTTTCTTCTTCCTCTTGGGCTCTGCTATCATTGCAGGGCCTGAGAGCGCTCCCTTACATCCCCGGACGCTATTCAATTGAGGTTTCTCTGTATTAATTTTTTACAAAAGAAATGCCCAGGATTTTCTCTCTTACTGCCCTCAAATCTCTTGTGGAAGCCTCTGTTTTGCTGAGTCCATCAGGAACCCAGCCCACAAGAGAGCCCAGAGGGCACAATTTGCATTGTCACTCTCCCAACAATCTGGATAGAGAATTGGGAAGTCATTCATCTTAGGCTCCCCTCTTTTATCACACTATACTGTTTTCCAGAAAGGTGCCACTTATGCTTCGGCATCTGGACCTTTTCTACAAATGACTTTCAGTGCAAATCTTCAGATAAGTCCTCTCCTTTGAGCTACAGACCTGTACATAGTAGAAGCAGGATAATATATACTTCATATTACATTTGTAACAGTTTTCATCAGTCCTTTATTGTTTTCTTAAGCAGCTGTCAACAAAAAGTCTCAGAAAGACAAGTCAAAAATATTTCTCTTCCTTAGCACTAGGGAAAAAAACAGACCCCATTCTGTGTCATCAAACTAGTTATTATAAAGTCATAAATTGAGATCAATGGATTAATCTACATGTTCTATTCAGGGCAGCATGTGTGCAAAATGTGTACCTGTATTCTGTTTTCTGTTAATTTTGCCCTTGAAAGTTGTATTGGTTAAAAGAAGATCTTTTTAGATACCTGGACACTAGAAATAATTTCTTTGTCCTACACAATATAACATTAACTCTTAAAAGTCTGTTTTTCCTCATTAGTAGCTTTACTTGTTAAGATCTTGGCCAAGAAATAATATTTATATTAACATCTGTGTTTTTCTAAAAGTATAAGCTTTTGTAATTTTTTTCAAAAAAGTTAAAATCTCACTTTTTCCTTTTAGCCATAAGTGCATAACACGTGAATTATGAGTATGCTGTATGCTCTCTTTTAACAAAAAGATTAAGAATATTTTTCTCCTTTAAGTCAACAGTTTCCTTCAGCCATTAAAAAAAGAAGGAAATCTTGCTGTTAGCGATAACACGGGTGGACATTGAGGGCATCATGCTAAGTGAAATAAATCAGAGAGAAAAAGACAATTTAAAAAGTATGATCTCATTTATATGTGTAATCTAAAAACAAAACAAAACTGAACAAGTTTTGTTAAAAAGTTTTGTTAACTTTTTAACAAAAGTTAAATTTAATTTAAAATTTGTCAGTGTTTTTTCTCTCCTTCTAAAATATAATCTCAATGAAGACTGAGTTTATGTATTGAATCTCAGTAAACTAGTGTAGTAATTAGTGGTTAATAAAAATATTAAATGCATGAAAAGGTTCATGAGTAATGTATATGACTGAGTCAATATGTTCTGGCCTTTGGTTGACACAGCTATTATCTCAAGCAAAATGATGAATGGTCTCTGTTAAAACCTTTTTCCTTAGTTTTTTATTTGTTATGGATTCCTAAAATTCTTCCAAATAGTTAAGTTTGCTGGGATTCTGATTCTATGAGCTCAAAATATACTCATATTATCAGTTTCTAAATCATTACCCTGCTAAATAGTATAATAGTATTATTTCTTTAATTTCAAGTCAACCTGGGTTAATAGAATGAGAAGCCTTGCCTGTATAAATATGCTCAACATACTAGCTACAAGTATATTGATAATTGAGTTTATCTATTTAGCTTTTATGGAAAATTAATTTAAAAAGTTAATGCTTTCCTACAAGTCTTAATACGATCCAACATTTTGCTTCCGTATAACCACTACTCAATCAATCACATAGTAAAAGAGTGTGTTATAAAGTATGCAGTTAAACAATGGACTAAATCTTCATCTACCTAAGTGAAACAAATTTGGAAATATATGACACATAATTCATAAATCAATAAATTTTGGAATCAGAAGGCCTATTATGGATATGTAGCTTGTTACCTTGTAGATAAGGAAAATGAGATCTGTGAGTAGTTGAATGCCTGGCCAAAGTCACCCAACTGTCTAATAATAGATGTCTAGAACCAAGACTTCTAACTCTTAGTCTTTTGCCCTTTCTACTGTATATTACCTTTTATCTAAAATCGTATTTATGCCAGAACAACATGGATACTTGCCTTAATTCACTTTACCGGTTCATGAATCCACTGATAATTTCTTATGTCTAGAGCAAAGATTTAACCATATGGCATACAAAATTATAATCAGCAATTGTCAAAAACATCTTAACTTCAAACCTAATAAGCTGTTTTATAAATATAGTCGATCTATCAATGTTCAATATACCTTTAGAGTATATTTTTTTAATGTAGATCTAGTACTTAATGATGGAGAAAGCACAAATTGTCAGTCTTCAAGTACAGAACTCCTGATCGAATTGAGTATCAGCTACATTTAGCTAATAAGATGACTTTGTGGGACATTATACATGAGAAGTATAGAATAGGGCATAGAATGAAAGAAGAAATCAGATCAAGATATAGCCAAAAAGCAACATGCTTTTATGATTGATAATAAATTTACTAGAACAACAATATCTTGCAAAAGTTAGTTTCCTTTACCTTGTGTAATGAAATGGTTCACCGGATTACATCTAGACCTTTCTTTTCTCTCTAAACTTTTTTTTTCTTTCTTTACATGCATGATATTTTAAGTATATGGTAGTGTATCTGAAAAACTAGAAATAGATTGAAAATTCTGGAATGAGAATTAAATAATAGCTTTAAAATATTGATATGATATTTTGATTTTTACTTAGTCTTTATAGCTCTCTCATATAATTGAACCACTATATTCAACGGCTATAGCATTCTTCAACCAGAGAGAAATAAGTCTGGGATTGGATTAATATACTGCACCAGAGTTTATTTATTTGGCAATAATGAAAAAAGTAGGCATGATGTTGTTGAGTTACACCACATAGTGAGACACTGGTACCCATATAAAAAGAAAAGAAGCATATTTTCTACTTCCTATAGGTAAAAACCAATAGCAGGTGATTCACTGCTAACAGATCTCTTTCCCTAAGCCTTGTTAGATACTCAGTAATTCACAACTATATATTTTGAGTAACAGGCAACTAGAGTAAAACAGCAAATGTTTCATTTGTTTTCTATCCTGAGTCAAACCTAAGCAGCTCCACACTGGCACAGCTCTGTGAAGAAACCTATAACTTATATTGCTTTCCAAGGAGTTTGGAACTCCCTACAGATTACTGGGGTTTTGACATATAAAGAGAAAGACCTCATCATCTAAGCTGGAGAGTTAAAGCCTCCATTTTATAAATCAAATAAACATTTTACAGTTTTCTTGGCATATACGTAAAATGCTTGACATTTCCAAAATATACCATGATTTTATTTCAAAAACTCTATAATGTCTTCTGTAATATTCCCCATACTCTTTTCCTTGCAGGCAATCTTATGGGCTGTGTGTGTGCACATAAGTGTGTAATATTTCTAAATAAACAAACAGTATACATGTGTGGGTGCGTGGGCAAATAGATGGATGGATGATAGGCAGGTTCACAGAGGCTTTGGGATTTGAGTCCATGTGGTGATGGTGGGTGTTAACAGTCCCTATTGTCTCTTGCGACATCTGTGCCTGTGTTGGATCTCAGACTCCCAGTGCCATTTGAGCTGCCCAGGGGCACATGTCTATATTGGAGCTGGCGTTTTGGGAGAAAAGGCTCAGCGAAATCATGGAAAGTATCTCTCAAACATGGTAGATACAGATTTCCTGATTAAAATTTGAGCTTCAATATTTCTATCTGTGTGATCTTGGGCAAGTTACATAACCTTCTTTGCCTCTGTTTCTTCAGCCTCCAGGTTAAATCAATATACACCTGCGAGACAGAATAATGTGACTACACAAAGGACTTTGTTGGTGGTTGACAGCAAATATTTCCTATGGAATACACATTCCAAAGTTTTCAGAGAGACAAATGTCTCAAAACTGCCAGAAGCTATATCTTTTTTATGTACAGTTGGGATTCTAAATCCAAATAGAGAGTAATTAAAGTTTTTATTTTAGAAAATCTTGAGATAGCATTTTCTGAACACCTCCCATCATATTGCCCAGGATTCTTTCACCCAAGTCTAAGGTGACCACAAGGCAAAAGCATTACCATGTGTCCTGTGAGGCTAAGGGCTGACATCTTAGTTCATCTCTGAGAATGTACGTTTAATACCATTTCTATTTATTGCTGCCTTTTTCTCCAAATAGCACTCAGAATTAGCCTCTTGTAGCAGTTTGTGCTCTGCTCAAAGAAACCTAACCAAGGGAGTAGCTGAAGGCTGAAATCTAAACTGCATTCTTCTTACCAAGCAATGTTCCCAGAAGGGTGGACATGTTTTTCTAAATTACACAGTTGAGTAGAAATAGGTCACAAGGCAATCTAAATGTCTTTTTACAATGGTGATGGGAGAAAATGGCCAACAAATGAGATTTCAAAATGAAAATTAAAAAGAAATCCTAAAATTCCAAAGGATAAAAGAGGGCTAGTTTGTGTGTGTGTGTGTGTGTGTGTGAATCATATAGTTTTCCATTCTATAGAATTACAGATTTTCAACTTCCGTTATTCCATTCTCTTTCCCATAAAGAATGAAGTGAGGCCTAGGGAAAGACCAAAACTCACAGGCTCATGGGGCCTCTGCAAAATGTGACTTCTTATGCATGTCTAGTGTTTGGACACCAGAAATGCTTTCGCAAAGTTTCCTGTCAGACCAATGTATATATTAAAATGAAAGTAAAATATTTAAATCTTTAGCTGTATGGTGAACTCTCTTCTTGAATTAACTGGTAGGAATCCATAAAGATATTTCACACATACTTAAAAAGATGATAATTAGGTTTGGGCCATTTGATATTCTGAAATGTGGTATTTGGCTTGCAGATAAAATCCTTTTAATTCAAGCCAGGAAAACTCTTGTGTAGAATCAAAGACTAATATCTGAAATTTCTTATCTTTGACTGCATTTTTTGATTTTTGGACCAGCAGTGGAAAGCATTTCAAAACTAATAGCTCTAGCAAATGGGATTCATCATTTCTCCCTCACTCCTTGGCTTATAAGGCACTTTCCTCCAGTAGAAAAGGGAATTTTAACCATAAAACATTGAAAGTCAGACTCAGGTGCTGAGATTCTTGACAATTTAATGAAGACTCTTCATGCACTTTTGCCACCTTCATGGTTCTGATGCAGTGATTTCAGAAAGAATGGTCTACTCTGATGAAGGAAATACACTGGCCAAATTTCAGGGGTCCCTTTACTCTTGATTTCATAACCACTGATTAATTTGTAATGTATTCAAAGCAGAAACTGGCCTTTTGGCTCTGAAGCTCTTCTTTTTTGTGCTTTGTGATATAGGTATGACAGAAATGAGTTTTGACATTGTTATCTTCCATTTAATGTGTCATTGTAAGACCTAAAAGATATCAAAGACTAAGACACCAATTAGAGCATAATGCTAGACACTTCATATTTGGATGATATACACTTATCAACATACCTTCAAAAGTTAATACAACTAAATTGGTAATGCAACAAAATATTTCCTTTTAAAGAAAACTTGTCTTTGAAAGATGAGAGGAAAAACACCTCATTAATCATCTACATCAAACAGCTCATTGTTATTGTGCAAAACCTTATATCCTTTTACATTTGTACTATTAATCACAGATTGTACTGCTAGTAGAGCATCCATAAATATTCCATGGATGCAAACAGGAATATTTTCACTTTTCCTGACATATGCCTAAAATTTGAAAATTTTAAGTATCTAGAATGGCTTTGATTTGTTTCATGTATATTCCAGAGGAAGATAATGGATACTTTTGAAGAAGCATTCACATGTGTACTATTTTATAAAATGTACACATTAAGTTTTATTTTTCTAGAAGAATGCTTCCTTCCAGTTGGAATTTTACATTTCTTAGGAAAACTCAAAAGGCATTTGAAATTGTCAAAAAATCAGGGTCGGGTTTTTCCCAAAATTATTTCATGAGAGAAATAAATGCCTTACATTTATAACAAACATTTTAATACTAATATTTATATTAGTTTTAAAGCATTGTAATATTAATAGAAATTGTGAACCAAATGACCATGTTTAGTTATGAATAGTAGATCTTTTAGTAATAGCTGTTGAGCTGTACATTTATCCCCAGAAATCTGCTATGATCCTTTAAAAAATATCTTGAGTTGTGGGTAAATATGGAATAGATGATAAAGACACATGGTACAGAAAAAAAGAGAAATAAAGCCATCAGAGTAGCCAAGGTCCATAGCACTATATAAAATATATTGAACTTATTTTATTACTATCAATCATGTACAGAGCTCTCTTATTAAAGGATTTAATGTAAAACTTCCTCTCCTCTCTGTAAATTATAAAAAATCAATGAGTCTGTACTAAATCTTCCAAATTTTATGGAAGATACTTTTTGACAGTATATGAGTGAATTTCAATCAAAGCTTCTGAGAATTAAGCAATTCGACTATACGAAGAACACTGCCTAATAAACCCTACCATGCCCTGATATAGAAAGAAGAAATGTGTGACTTGTGAACTTCCTTCTAAACAGAATTGGAACAATCACATAATTTGCAACTTAAGTATATATTATAACATTCTTTACATGGAAATATTACTTCTTCCCTATCCATCTTACAGGGGTTATTGTGACAATCAAAATGAGAAAATCTTTGTGCTAGTGCCTTGAAAACTGGCAAGTACTGTACTCTTCTTCAGTGTAATTATTTTGTTGTGATTATTTCTTTAGAGCACAGATTGTATTTATGATGTATAAAATACCCTTCAAGTTGATATTAAAAACAATGAAGACTCATTATAGTATTTTGCTACACTTAACACTCTCCTTTAGGATTACTGTCTTCCTTTATTAGTTTCCTTGGAAACTTGTATTCAGTAATCACTAATAACTAGCAACTAGTGATCATTTGTATGAAGGTATGAAAATAGAGTTGCTAGGTTTACTGTAAAGGCTTGTTAAATCTCTTCAGAATACCTGTCTGGTGATTTAAGTAAATGGGAACTCTTCCTGCTTAAACAGAACTTTTGCTGGTTTAAGAATACTCGAGTCTTCTGTCTCTGAAATAGCAGGGGTCTCTGAGAGAATACCACATACAGACGGAGGTTTGCTTCTTAGCTTTGCTGTGGGTTCATGGGGAGAATTGATCAAATCTGGGTTTGAGGCTGTATTCTTCAACTCAAAACAAAGAATAGCTCTGTAAACATTGACAACTAAGTCATGCAACATGGGGACTATTTCCAGATATGAAGGAGCACAGCAAATATTATTTTAAGAAATATTTTAGAAATTAAAGCCTTTAAAAGCAGGTTTATTTTTACCAGAGAAATTATAGGAAGCACAAGCCATAGTCCTCCGTATAGAAAGGAAATGTGCTTTAACTCCTCTTCCTGCTGGTAAGAGGAGGTTGTTAATTTTTCAGGAATTTTATGAGCCAGTGGTAAGGTAGTTTGTATCTTGAAATTTGCCACGAAGTCTGTAACTACACCACAGAATCTGGAAAACTACCAATCAGGGCCCCTCTCTCTCTCTCTCTGTCTCTCTCTCTCTCTCTCTTTCTTTCTTTCTGTTGTGGGAGTAAACTGTTGTTTCATTTTGCTTTCTTTGTGTCTAGAAAGTTGCTCTTAAATATTTACCAGCATACTACGGGGCTTAAGTCACCTCCAGTAATACTTTCTTGAAGACTGAAGTCAATTTCTACACAAAACAAATATTCATTGGTTGTCTTCTAAATGCTTGACATGGCCAGCTGTCCTTGATCTCATTCTACTTCTGTATCTGTATTTATATAAATAAAAAGAAACATGATGACTTGTTTTATACAATACTTTAGTGAAAGAAAAAGATCAGCTTTCAGGGACCAGGCAAGATAGGACAGACGTTTATAGGTAATAGCTGCTTTGAGAGTTGTATGCCTGTGCCGCTCAATGAGAATAGCATTTGCTTACTGAATCACATGTTTATATCCCCCAATTTTCTATTTTCAAGGACATTTAATTATCCTTTTTATTGTTCCTGGTTTTTCAGTTTTAATGTATCGTGTCCCTAAGCACTATATTATATTAGAATATGACATAATCCCTGCCCCAAATAAACTCATAATCTAGTGGAGATAACAAATGCAATCACAATTATTTATGTCAGTATGTATGCATTATGCAAATATATATATTCATGACTTTACCATGTTCTAAAAACTGAGTTAATTGTTCAAGGAGACTATACAAATAGGTGAGAGATATTAAGAGGTACAAACTTCCAATTGCAAAATGAGTGAGTCACGGGTATGAAACATACAGTGTGGGGAATACAGTCAATAACTATGTAGTACCTTTGTATGGTGACATAACTAGGCTCATCGTGGTGATCATTTTGAAATGTATAGAAATACCAAATAGCTATGTTGTGTAACAGGAACTAACATAATGTTGTAGGTCAATTACACTTTGAAAACAAACAAACAAACTCATAGAAAAACAGATCAGATTTGTGGTTACCTGTGGGGTAAGGGGAGGGGGAACTGAATGAAGGCAGTCAAAAGGTATAAACTTCCAGTTTATAAGTAAGTACTAGGGATGTAATGTACAAAATAATAAATAAAATTAACACTGCTGTATGTTATACATGAAAGCTGGTAAGAGAGTAGTAAATCCTGAGTTCTCAACGCAAGAAAAATTTTTTTTCTATTTCTTTAACTTTGTATCTATATGAGATGATGAATGTTCATTACACTTATTGTGATAATCATTTCATGATATATGTAAGTCAAATTGTTATGCTGTACACCTTAAATTTATACAGTGGTGTATGTGAATTATATCCTAGTAAAACTGGAAGAAAAAGAGGGGTGACTCTACGTATTTCACAATTGTAATATAAAGAAAATAAGGCATTTAATTTTGTTGTTGTTGGTAGGATGACAAGAGTAACACTGATAATAATTTTTTAAAAGGGCATAAACATTTGGTTCTGGTTCTAGATCCATGTAACAGCTAAAGGTCCACTTTCCTCAGAGATCCAGGAAAATGCTTTTTTCTTTTTCTTTTTTTTTTTGGATGCTGTGCTCCTCTTAACATGTGACTTTCATTTAAAGGCTTAAGATGGTTGCTTGAACTCCACACTTCATGTCTTCGTTCTGCTCAGTATGAAGGAAGGAGGAAGGGGGGGAAGTGTATATCCTCTCCCTTTTAGGGAGACTTCTTACAAATTCCTCTTCATATATCTCATTGATAAAAATTTAATCACATGGTCACGCCTAGAAGGAAGTCAGAGAAGTATAGTATTCTAACTGGTGCCAACGTATTAAGTGATTAAAAAGTAGCTTTCTGTTATGAAAGAAGAAGAGAATGAATATATGGTGGTCTTAGGAGTTGGCTATATGTGGGAATCCTGCACATGGACATTTAGTCATGGAGTATCCTACACTAAAAGGAATACTGAAGAAAGGAATGTTTTCTACTAGCTCCTGAGGAAACACAGTTTTCTGGGACAGTTAACAGAGCCTGAACTGGTGGCTGTATAAACAAGGGTGCTGGGAACAGCTAGAGCAAGTGGCACAATAAAGGCCACATTTTTTCAGCAGATTCCGGGGCTTCAGCAAGAACAGCACAGAGCCTCTGGAGTCCAGGAGACAGTAAGTGGGGCACTGGATCAAGAAAGGTAGTCCCAAAATTCATAAATGCTATTAGAGAAGGCAGCAGACAACAGCCCTCTTCCAGAGTGGTCCTGAAAAGAACATTTGAGAACTCTTGACTGAGAGGAACAGATCCAGTCCTGCTTCACTTGCAAACAGGCAGTACAGGCAGGTCAGAATCTCAGGCAGGTGTCTGAAAGCTGCACACACTGAGGAGAGGGATATTAGGGGCTGAGTGGACCTTTCTTCATTTGGCAGGTAAGGGCTCCGAGTGAGATAACTCAGCTTATCAAAGTAAGTGTGACTTTACTTGTACCTGAACTAGTGAAACCGGGACATATTAATTGTAGTAGACCAGAAACCCCAAACTCTTGACTCTGCTGGAGAATATCAAAGGAATATGTCTTTTTTCCCCCTACCCTCTCTGAATTTCTCTTATTTTTATTTTATTATAAATGGAAAATATTGTCAATTGAAATTGAGAGGTGAATTGCGTCCCTGTTTAAACATCAATGGAAATATAAGAATTCCAGATTGTATCATTTATCTTCTCATTTAATCAAATACTATGAACTTCAGAAAAAGATTTGATTAAAAATTCCCTGTTTTTTTCCTCAAATAGAAAGTTCTATGCAAAAATCAAGTGCCTGGTCTGAGTGTAAAATCAGTCTTCCATATACTACTGCACCAAAATTCAAAACACAGTAAAATACACCATGATATTTTATATAGATATATGTATTGCCTAGTGGTTAGCTTTGAGGGAAGGCAACCCTAATTTTGGATTCCAACTTTCACATTCACTGGCTGTGTCTATAAAATGAGAATTATATTAGTAGTACTCTGGTAATTTTGTTATATGGATTCATTCATTTGCTTATTTAGAAATATTTATTGAGATCCTACTATATTCATGACACTGTTTTAGGTGTTAGAGACACCTTCACAATCAGGAGGATCAAACACCTGCCCTTGTGGAGCCTCCTACCTGGGTGGAGACTAGCTGAGCTAATACATTGCAAGCACTTAGCATATTTCCTGGAATATGGTAAATATTCCCTAAGAAGAGCAGCTGCCATTGCTTCTGTCATTTGTGAAATAACTAGATGATTGAGAAAGTCACTTCCTTAGAGTCCTACAGTAATCGTAACACTGTATTTGCTTTGGAACAACTGCTACTCTCCAGCTAACTCCAGCCATAATACTCCTTAATAAAAATGTGAGATACATTGAACTTAATTCACTCAAAGTTCCTATTTTTTATTTTTTTATTTTGGCGATAAATACAACTATGTGGTACGGTGGAGTATTTTAATTTTCCAGCCGAAGGTACTATTGAAAGGCTGAGTACCACGCATTTTGCCCCCTTTAGAACTACTTTGTTCTAGATACTAAAAACTCAAATACCCTACTTTTTATGACTTTGATTAAGGAGAGAGCTTTAATTCATGTTTCTAGTAGCAGAATTTATTATTTTACACAACTTCTACTGTTATCAGAATTAGATTCTACTTTGTCAAACAAGTTATTTTATGTTGACTTAATGACCTAAGTATATAGAGTATATTAAAATTGTACATCACCTGACACAAGTAATATTGTATGTACTTTATCACCTGTTATTTAGAATAGTGTTTCATCAGAAAATATTTGATAATATCTTTATAGTATAATAATCACACAAAAGAAATCATGGTGTATAGCTTCTCTTCTTGAGTGTGGAAAAAATAGATGAAGCAAATTTTGTTCCTTAATACATTTGTGAAATTCTTCATAACTAGGAGACCTCTACTTTAAATGGACTATAGAGATAACAATAATATTTTATATTAAAAATTTCCGGAATATTCAGGAGAGTGGTGGATTGGCACTTTTTATTTTGGACTTTAAAGCACAGAATTATTTGAAAATATCTCACTTAGCACAACATGAATAAAATTTAATCACATATCACATAAAGTATTAAGTTTCAGTCTCATTTAACCACCATTATTCTTAACTACAGAAATGTTCATTGCTTGTGAGCTATTAAATATGCAATTTAATATTAAATGTGTCACATTTTGGTAACTCTCACGATATTTTAAACTTTTTCTATATTATTATATTTGTTTTGGCAACCTATGATCAGTGAGCTTTGATGTTACTATTGTATATGTTAAGGTGTGCCATGAACCACCCTCAAGATGGCAAACTTAATTGATAAATGTTGTGTGTGTTCTGACTGTTCCACCACCCAGCCATTCCCCCCACCTCCCTCCCTCTCTATGGGCCTCCCTATTCCCTGAGGCACCACAATATTGAAGTTAAGCCAATTAATAAGCCTATAGTGGCCTTAAGTGTTCAAGTGAAAGGAAGAGATGCAATTCTCTCTCTTTAAATGAAAAGCTAGAAACGATTAAGCTTAGTGAGGAAGACATGTTGAAAGTTGAGACAGACCAAAAACTAGGCCTTTTGCAGCAAACAGCCAACTTTTGAATGCAAAGGAAAACTTCTTGAAGGAATCTAAAAGTGCTATTCCCATGAACACAGGAACATTGTGGAAGCAAAACAGTCTTATTGCTGATAAGGAGAAAGTTTTAGTGATCTGGATACAAGATCAAACCAGCCACAGCATTCCCTTAAACCTAAGCCTAATCCAGAGCAAGGCCCTAACTCTCTTCAGTTCTGTGAAGGCTGAAAGAGATGAGGAAGCTGCAGAAGAAAAGTAGGAAGCTAGCAGAGGTTGTTTCATGAGGTTTAAGGAAAGAAGCTGTCTCCATAACATAAAAGTGCAAGGTGAAGCAGCAAGTGCTGCTAATAGAAGCTGCAACAAGTTATACAGAAAATCTAGCTAGGATCATTAATGAAGGTGGCTATGCTAAACAATAGGTTTTCAGTGTAGACAGGACAGCCTTATACTGGAAGAAGGTGTCATCTAGGACTTTCGTAGCTAGAGAGGAGAAGTTAGTGCCTGGCTTCAAATCTTCAGAGGATCTACTAACTCTCTTGTTAGGAACTAATGCAGCTGGTGACTTTAAGTTGAGACCAATGAGTATTTACCATTCCAAAAATCTAGGGCCTTTTAGAATTATGTTAAATCGACTCTGCTTGTGTTCTGTAAATGGAAAAACAAAGCCTGGAGGACAGCACTTCTGTCTACAACATGGTTTACTGAATATTTTAAGCCCGCTGTTGAGACCTACTGCTCAGAAAAAATGATTCCTTTCAAAGTATTACCAATCATTGACAATTCACCTTGTCACCCAAAAGCTCTGATGGAGATAGATGTACAATGAGATTCATGTTTTTTTCATGGCTGCTAACACAATATCCTCCTTCAGCCCATGGATCAAGGAGTGATTTCGACTTTCAAGTCCTATTATTTAAGAAATACTTTTGTAAGGCTATAGCTGCCATAGACAGTCATTTCTCTGATGGATCTGGGCAAAGTAAATTGAAGACTTCTGGAAAAGATTTACCATTCTATATGCTATTAAAAACATTTGTAATTCATGGAAATAGGTCAAAAGATCAACAGGAATTTGGAAGAAGTTGATTCCAACCCTCATGGATGACTTGGAGAGGTTCAAGACTTCAGCAGAGGAAGTAACTAGATGTGGTGGAAATAGCATGAGAACTAGAATTAGAAGTGGAGTCTGAAGATGTGACTGAATTGCTGCAATCTCATGATAAAACTTTAACAGATGATGAGTTTCTTCCTACGAATGGTCAAAGAAAGTGGTTTCTTGAGATCAAATCTGCTGAAACGCTGTGAAGATTGCTGAAATGACAACAAAGGATTTAGAATATTACATAAACTTAGTTGATAAAGGAGTGGCAGGATTTCAGAAAATTGACTCCAATTTTGAAAGAAATTCTACTGTGGGTAAAACACTATCAAACAGCATCACATGCTACCGAGGAATCGTTCATGAAAGGAAGAGTCAGTTGATGAGGTAAACTTCATTGTTGTCTTATTTTAAGAAACTGCCGCAGGCAGCCTAACCTTCAGCTAACACCACCCTGGTCAGTCAGCAGCCATCAACATCGATGCAAGACCCTCCACCAGCAAAAAGTTTAGGACTTGTCGAAGGCTCAGATGGTTAGTATTTTTTAACAATAAAGTATTTTTTAACTAAGGTGCATACATTTTTTTTTAGACATAATGCTATTGCATACTTAAGAGACTACAGTATAGTATAAACATAACCTTTACACACACTGGGAAACTAAAAAATGTATGTGACTCGCTTTATTGCGGTAGTTGCTTTATTCTTGTGGCCTGGAATGGAACACGCAATATCTCCGAGGTATGCCTATAGTGTTTTGGAGAGTCTTTTATTGGCACCCAAGCAGCAGTTGCTATTTTCACTTTAGGTGATTTCAAATTAACACCTGGATGGAGTTCTTTTATTAGAAAAGTAGAAAGAAAGGAACTCAATAAGAAAAAAAGCGAGTATAATAGTTATTATACTTACGAATGTATTGTACTATTTGGTAGATATAAAACTGATTATAATGTTTGCAATTATGTGAAGCCTTTGTTTAATCACCAATCTTCCCTTATTAAAGAATTGGAAAACTCATTAGAGATATCAGCAAATGAAAAGGTAATGAGTCCTAGCCTTGGTCCCAAATAGCTCTTCTTTTTTATAGTTTTCTGGGTTTCACATTTGTCCTTTTATGTTTAGTTACCTTCTTTTCTAGGGAATTAAATTTCTATACTGGATACAAAGATTCCCTCAGAGATTGGCTGCATTTACTTAACTAATTTGATAGTACAAATGGTCTTTTGAATATACTGCTCTAAAATTGTATTTCTATTACTCTCATCCTTTAATGTCTTTGGAAGCAAACTTTTTCTTTGCCTGTGACATTTATTCTAACTACTTTTAGACATGATGACAACAATGACCCACAGATAAACCACATTCCAAAGGTCAAATTTCAACTTGGATTGTTTTTTATAATTTTTTAAATCTACTTGTCCTTTTAAAATATAACATTAATAAAAAGAAAATTAAATTTTAAAGGAAGAACAATTGGAACATATCTGAGCCAAAGCATATTTTATTGTGCAGGTGAGAATAAAAGTCCAAAATATAATAAGAACTTTAATGATAGTTGAGGATACATTTTTTTTTGTCATAAATGCAGGTCAAGAAGTAGCTAGACTTGCTATAGGAAATATTTAGTCTACATCGGATAATTAAACACCGGAACTGTAGACACAGCTATGCCTAACTTACTCGATAATATCCAGGGGTATGCTGGAGGAGATTCCTATGGGTTTGCAAGAACCTATTATACACATTTCTTTTCAATTCCACATTCAGCGACCTTATGTTAGTTGCTTGAAATCAGCCATGGTGGGAATATTTGCACCTCAGAAATCAGCAAATACCTCAAATCAGAGCTTTCTCTCCCCTGGAGAGCTGCTTATTTAATTTACTAGCATACCACTGGCGATATCCTAAGAAGTGAAGACTGGAGTGTACAACTTTTAAAGGCACAATTTAAAGGAAGTACATTGTGCTTGGTGAGATTCCAGAGATCCTACTTCTGCTCTTTTTCTGTGTTTAAAAACTGTGGATGATGACCTTCCTGAGTCCTACTTCCAACCTGTCATCACTTTAACATTCCTATCTTTCCTTACCTAATGCCAAGATGCTCTGGATACCAGAGGTAGTAAGTCCTAAGAACTAGTATCCATTTAGGCCTACAAGGATCAAAATTCTTAAGAGTAGAAGCCCGTTTCTCCCTGTAATTGCCTCATAACCTTTTTAGATGATTGGGTGAAGATCTTAAAAAAATTAAATCTCTGCTAAAGCATACCATTCAAAACCAAGGGTTCCTGGACCCTTGTGAATGCTGTCTCTTAATACCAACAATTATGTTAGGAGGTATGCAGGAAAGAGTTAACCCAGCAGGATTTGGGTGCTCACTGTGCAGTAGAGGGTTAACTCAATGGAATTAGGCAGCTCAAACCTCATACATTCTAAAGAAAGGATTGGCTCTTGACCAGGTTCTGGGAGATTATCTCAACCCTTGGAATATCCTGCATGATGAGAGTATCTTTGTACAGTGGAGCCATGAGCCATGCTGGAGAGTTTATATTAACAGTGTGCTTTATGATGGGGGCCTTGGGCCAGGATGTATTAGTTTGATTTCTGGAGGGGTTAGAGATTGAGTAATTCAGATGAGGCATGCTGGTGCTCCATGCCTACGTGACTGACCCTTCCCACCCATGTGAAAAATCTCTGTACACCACAGCTCAGGTGAGCTTCCCTTGTAGGCAGTACTTCATGCATGTTGTCAGATGTCCTTGTTGGGAGAATTAAGCACTGTCCGTACGACTCCACTGGGAGAGGACAACTGGAAGCTTATGGCTGGTCTCTTCTGGACTATGCCTTATTTACCTTTTTCCTTTGCTGATTTTAATCTCTAATCCTTTCACTGTAATAAGTGGTAACTGAATTTCTGAGTTGTGCAGGTCTTTCTAGTGAATAACTGAAACTGAGGGTCACCTTGGGAAATCTTGACACAAGTGATATTCAGGTGAAGGCACTGACCTGGAAGTCAGGAGTCCTTAAATCTATTCCTCCTTCTGTCAAGAATGTACGTCTATGACCGGAGGCCATCTGCTCCCTTTGCTAGATTCCAGTTTGTCTATATAATTTTTAACCTATGTGACTTCTGAGTTCAATTCTATATCTGATATTCCGTGATTCTAAATATGCAATTTACCTGTTATGTTTCTGTCTAGGACTTCAAAGACAGTAACACACTCAAGTCCTAGATCTTTGAAAGTAAAAAAGCATGTGAGAATACTTTAGTGCTAATAGTAAATCTGGTTTACCTTTGATTTTTTTTGGGGGTGGCAGAGGGGCAGTCTCCCTCTTGATCATCTGCTATTCAGAGGTGCCACTACTAAAGAAATCAACAAAACCAAAAAAAAAAAAAAGCCCCCTGTATATATAACAATGTGTTGGGCACTGTGGACAATGGATACTTTTTATATGAAATTATATTCTTCATTGTCATTATTGGTAACCATAAACTTTAAAATATTATGTTATTTGTCTCAAACAGGGAGACTATAAAGCTGTCAAGGGATTGGAAAATGTCTTCCAGCAAAACTCCAAAAATCTCAGAACACATTTATTAACATTAGAAGTTAAACCAGGCAAAGTTAATTCTCCATTGCTCTTATGATAAGATCATACATTTAAAAAGTTAGGATTTCTTGGAGCTTCAGTGATTTAACTATATTTTTGAGTAATAAAAAAAAGATGGCAAACTATTTCTGACTCTTTTTTTTTTTGTATTTTCCTCTTAAATTAATGATTTGATTTAATTCTGGGGACAATCTTAATCAGAATTAACAATTTGGATTTTAAGCCAAGGAGTATAGAATGAATTGAGGTCTTTGCATAGTGTAAACTATATCATTCAGCCTTTAAATGTATCTTACCCATCTTTTTTTTTTTTTTTTTTTTTTTGCGTTACGAGGGCCTCTCACTGTTGTGGCCTCCCCCATTGTGGAGCACAGTCTCCAGACGCGCAGGCTCAGCAGCCATGGCTCACGGGCCCAGCCGCTCCACGGCATGTGGGATCTTCCCGGACCGGGGCACGAACCCGTGAACCCTGCATCGGCGGGTGGACTCTCAACCACTGCGCCACCAGGGAAGCCCTCTTTTATTTCTTTATCTTGCCTAATTGCTCTGATGAAGGCTTCCAGTACTACATTAAATAGAAGTGGTGATGGTGTACATCCTTGCCTTTTTCCTGGTCTTAGAGGAAAAACTTTCAGTTATTTTCTGTTGAGTATGATGTTATCTGTAGGTTCTTCAAATATAGTCTTTATTAGATTGGGGAAATAGCCTTCTATTCCTGGTTGTTGAGTTTTTATCATGAAAGGGTGTTGAATTTTGTCAAATAGGGTTTTTTGACATTTATTGTGATAATCATGTGATTCTTATCCTTTATTCTATTAATGTAGTGTATCATATTACTAGATATTCATATATTTAGCTGTTCTTGCCTCCCAGCAATAAGTCCCGCCTGGTTATGGTGTATGATCCTTTTAATATGCTGTTGGATTCTGGTTCCTGATATTTTTTGAAGATTTTTGCATCTGTATTCATCAGGCATATGGTCTGTAGTTTTCTTTTCTTGTAGTGTTTTGTCTAGCTTCAGTATCAGGATAATGTTTGCCTCATAAAATAAGTTTGAAAGTGTTCTCTCCTCTTTAATTTCTTCAGAAGAGTTTCAGAAGGATTGGTGTTCATTATTCTTTAAATATTTGATAGAATTCACCAATGAAACCATCCAGGTCTCAGCTTTTCTTTGAGTAGTTTTGGTAACTTATTTAATCTCCATACTAGTTATGGGTTTTTTCAGACTTTCTGTCTCTTCCCAATTTAGATTTAGTAGGTTTTATGTTTCTAGGAATGTATCCATTTCACCTAGGTCATTCAGTTTTTTGGCATATAATTGTTCATAGCAGTCTCTTATGACTCTTATTTTTGTAGTATTAGTCTCCTTTTACTTCTGATTTATTAAGTCTTCTCTCTTCATGTTAGTCTATCTGAGGGTTGGCCAGTTTATGTGTTTTGGTTTTTTTTCAAAAAAAACCACAACTCATTTCATTTTTTTCTTTTTTTAGTTTATTTTTATTTATTTCTGCTCTAATCTTTATTTCTTCCCTTCTGCTAATTTGGCATTTAGTTTGTTCTTTTTCTCTAGTTCCTGATATACTGTTATGCTGTTGATTTGAGATCTTTCTTCTTTTTTAGTGTAGATGTTTGTCACTATGAACTTTCTTCTTAGTACTGCTTTTGCTGCATACCATAAGTTTTGGTATATCTTTTTGTTGTTGTTTTTGTGTGTCTCAAGGTATTTTCTAGTTTTTTAATTTCTTCTTTAATCCAATGGTTGTTTAAGAGCATACTGCTTAATTTCCATGCATTTGTGAATTTTCCATTTTGACTTCTTCTTTGATTTCTAAGTTTCATTCCACTGTGGTCAGAAAAAATAACTGGTATAATTTCAATTTTCTTCAGTTTTTAAAACTTGTTTTGTGATCTAACTCGTGATCTGTTCCAGAGAGAGATGTGTGTGCTTAAATAGAGTTGTGTATTCTGCTGCTGTTGAGTGGAATGTTCTATATATGTCTTATAGGTCCACTGGTCTGTAGTGTTATTCAAGTCCTTTGTTTCTTTATTGATATTCTGTCTGGATGTTCTTTTCATTATTGAAAGTGGTATTGAAGTCTCCTATTATTTTATTGCTGTATATTTCTTCCTTCATATCTGTTTTTGCCTGCCTTATATATTTAGGTGCTTACTACATTGGGTTCATATATAATTATAACTGTTACATCTTCCTGGAGAATTAACTCCTTTATTTTTACATAATGTCCTTCTTTTTCTCCTGTTTCAGTTTTGAACTCTAAAGTCTATTTTGTATGATATAAGTATAGCCACCACTGCTTTCTTTTGGTTACCATTTGCAAGGGATATCTTTTTCCATCTCTTCACTTTTAGCCTATGTGTGTTCTTAAATCTAAGGTAAGTTTCTTGCAGAGGGCATATAGTTGGGTCTCTTTTTTGTTTGTTTGATTGATTTATTTAATCCATTCAGCCACTCTATGTCTTCATGGACCAGCCTCATACAGGGGAAGATCCTTACCAATCATTGTAGCCTGAGATTCTGAGGGCCTCTACTCTTTCCCTCATGATGGAGAAGTAGGCAACTGTTGTATTGTCCACTCATTGTGTGCAGAGCCAGGGGACAGGATCAATGGCATCGTCCAGACTAAGCTTCTGCCTTTCCCCTGGACAGCTAGGATGTGCTGGATCTGTCAGAACTCCAAAACTGGCAACTCAGAAGCCAGACCTCTGAAGAGCCCCCTCAGATATGTTTAGGTAACTAAACATTTGAGCCAATCCCTCCCTCCCCTAGGTGAGGTTGGGAGCTAGGGGGTCTCTCCTTGATTATATGGCACTGTTCCAGGGGAAGGGTCACTGGCAAGAAGGTGTCCCAAATACCCTTACCAGCTTCAGTGAGTCTAGTTTTGCATTCTCCCAGGGTTTGGAGCCTTTCAATTATTTTCTGATTTATCAGGAAAGGAATTTGTTTTTGAATTGTTGCCAAATCAGTGTGATTGTCAGGGGAAAAGGGGATCTGGTCCTTGCTACTCTATCATCTTACTGACATTACTCCCCATGATATTTCAAAATATGGTAAAATGTTGGTAACATTTCACTGAAGGACAGAATTCCTGATTAAAAGTGGCTATTAACAGAGCATATTTATAATTATTTAGGAGAGTCAATTACTTGAAGATGAAGTAGGAGACTAGAATTTGTTATGGTGGGGATTTAACTGATTTAAAGTAAGCAATTTTACAAAGTTATTTAAAGTTAAGAAATAATCTAAAAAATAAAGGAAAGAAACAATAAACAAAGCAAAAAAATATATGATGGGATATTACTGTCTGCCAAGTTTGAGCATTGGCTCTTGGGGTTTCTTATATAAGCAGAACCGCTTGTATGAAGGCTGATATCACCTTCATTCTTTTTATCTCTCCAAGGAAAACAAAAACACTTCTCTGTATTTCTGTAGAAAAATGCCTTAAAGGACCTTATGTGATGACCTGACGTGACCTACCTTAATTCACACAAGTCTTGGGTCCTTTAGACACAAAATACAAAAAATATTTGGAAGATTAAGACAGTAAATTATTTCTGAAGGAAGAACTTTTTTTTAAATTTTAATATTTTCTTCTATTTCTATAAAACTGCCACTGGGATTTTAATAGGGATTGCATTGAATCTGTAGATTGCTTTGCATAGTATTTCGACAAATTGTTATTGTGAATCTAGTAAGTCCTCCCTCATGATGTGTGAGAAGTTGGGTGGGAAATCTACCCCCAAAAAAATTGTTGTCTGGGGCTTTGTGAAGGTCATTGGGACAGGCCAGTAGTCTGTGCTTATGTTGCTGCCTCTAGAACTGAGAGGCCATCAGGGAATTTAGAACAAGGAAAAAATGTGAAAACTACACTGCTTCACTATCCCACTTCTCAGTAAGATCTCAAGAGATTTTCTTTTCTTCAGCACTCTGGTAGAGTGCAATCTTTAGTCAGGCTTACGGGCAACGTTGTAGTTGCTGTCCCAGAGGCCAGATGGCTTGTTGACCACTTTGTCACAACTTCTTCTAGGTCCTAACATACATTTGGCTCATAGAAGCCACCCAACAAAGAAATGCAGCACCTCTTTCCTTCAAATAACATTTCTATTACTTGAATTAAATCATTTGCAATAGCTTACCAATGATACCAAGTCACTATCTCAAGGATTCATTTTATGTTACAATAATGGAAACACACACTTAAATTACTTCATCAGCTGTGATTTTGTTTTTGTAACAATTAGAGTTTCTAATTTCCCCTCAATTTTTAAAATATTCAATCTCTTTATATACGTACAAATCCATTTACACCACAGAACAAAAGAATACTCTAATAATCATTATCCCCACCTCTCATGGTACTGGGGTATGAGAGTGGTAGAGAGAGAAGTAATCTCTCAATGAGTAAGTATTAGAGCAAGCCCAGGAAAAATATACTTTTAGCATCTTGATTATATAGGAAAAGGTCACACAGTTACATGTTCATTTTGCAAAGATAGGAAATTAAAAAAAAATGCAAGGGCAAGGAAGTCAATTAAACTTTAAACAAATAGGGAATTTTAAAAACTTAAAACAACAAATCTTAAAATAGAAGGGGCCTCAGCAGTTCACTATGAAAGATTAATATTTTTTAATTGAATGAAGGTGGTTTTAGAAGAAGCTTACTGAATTAGAACTTTTTTGCTTGCAAGAAAAAGACTTAACTCACCAACTCACATGATTCAGTCATGGGAAGGGTAGAAATGACTGTTGCTGGCCTCATGTTCTTCCACCTTCACTAAAGAGGAAGCACTTGCCCAGCTCAATTTAGAAAAGCCCTTGCCTCACTTTGATCAGAACGCTACCCAGTAGTGCTTCTTAAACTTTAATGTGCCTAACAACCACCTGAGAATTTTGCTAAAATGAAAATTCTGATTATAAACAATAGGTAAGTCTGTAGTAGAGTCTGAGAGTCTACATTTCTAATGAGCTCTCAAATGAGTCTAATGCTGATAATCCTCAGAATTTCAAAAATAACATTGATGCCTCTTTCCTACTTCCAGAGATTCTGATTTAATTGTTATGAAGTGGGATCTCAATATTTGGAGTTTTAATCCCCCAGGGCAAAGTTTGAGAAGCACTGCTTTAGAGTAAAACATTTCAAAACTTCCTAATCAGAAGACTTGTTAAACTACCAATTCTCAGTCCCCATCCCAGAATAACTAGATCTGAATCACCAGGAGAAAGGCCTGGAAAGCAGTATCTTTAGCACGCGATTTCTTAGCATCAGGAAAGTTTGGTAAACACTGTCCTAGAGCAATCACAGGGGCCAGGATATGATGTATATTACTGGCCCAGTGGGTCATGAATCTACTTTAAGACCAATCACTGTACTAGAGAAAAAGCATCATGAAACAAACCCCTTTAGATGTCCTTGAGGAGAAAGGTCAATGGAGAGGAAAATTGGTTCTTCAAAGGGATGGAGGAGTGTGAATCATCAATATGAGAATTATCGTGAGTGAGAGAGCCTGCCTTTTAATTTGTACCTATTAGAGTTACCTCTCAAAGCAGGATTTGTAATGGCTACACATCACATATTCAGTTAATTGTGTAAGGAGATGCTATTTGTGATATTTATTCTTGTTTTTTAAAATATCTATTTAATGACATTTAAAAATTTATAATTTCCTGTCTTCTTTTGGCCCACAGATTATCTATAGAAGGGTTTCCAATCAAGTTGCTTTTCAAGACTCTAGTGATGTTTATATGTAACATATAAATGTTTCTTAACAAATATCCTGGGAGATATTCAGTTAGAATAATAAAAATATGCTAGACTGCTGAAACTAAAAGTTATTTTTTGTTTTCATGTTGAGCAAACATGTTTTGACTCATACAAAATGCCAGGCAATGTTCTAAGGCTCAAAATGTCTCTATACCTCCAAGATAAGTGGACTTGTCCCTAAGTTACTGAAGACATTGGGTAGATTGTATAACCTCCACAATTTTCCCTTTTAAATGACATACATTCTTTTTTCTTTAATTTTTATTGGAGTATAGTTGATTTACAATGTTGTGTTAGTTTCTGCTGTACAGCAAAGTGAATCAGTTATACATGTACACATATCCACTCTTTCTTAGATTCTTTTCCCACTTAGGTCATTACAGAGTATTGAGTAGAGTTCCCTGTGCTATACAGTAGGTCCTTATTGGTTATCTATTTTATATATAGTAGTGTGTATATGTCAATCCCAGTATCCCAGTTTATCCCTCCCTGCCCCTTTCCCCCTTGGTAACCATAAGTTTGTTTTTTACAACTTTGATTCTATTTCTTTGTAAATAAGCTCATTTGTACCATTTTTTAGATTCCACATATAAGTGATATCATATGATATTTGTCTTTCTCTGCCTGACTTATTTAACTTGGTATAATGCCCTCAAGGTCTGTACGTGTTGTCACAAATGGCAGGAGTTCCTCTTTTTTATGGCTAAATAATATTACATTGTATATATATATATATATATACACACACACACACACACACACCATGACACATTTTCTTTATCCATTGATCTGCTGATGGACACCTAGGTTGTTTCTATGTCTGGCTACTGTAAATAATGCTGCAATGAATGTGGGAGTACAGCTATCTTTTTGACTTAGTGTTTTCATTTCCTCTGGATGTTACAGCGGGGCCAGAGATCTTTGTGGGAAAGACTTAGTGACCATGGTGTGGAAGTGTTGACCTCCTCTCCCACCTCCGTGATGTTGGGTTTAGGCCTGGCCACTGCGGTGTCCCTGACTCTGACTACCATTGTCCTGGGTCTCACGAGGAGGCATTGGGCTACTTCCCACCCTGTGTGCCCTCTGCCTCCCAAAAAAACAAAGTGAAAAAGAAAGAAAAAAAAAAAAAAACAGAAGTGGAATTACTAGATTATATGATTGTTCTATTTTTAATTTTTGAAGAATCTCTATACTGTTTTCAATAGTGGCTGTACCAATTTACATTCCCACCAAAAGTGCAAAAGGGTTCCCTTTTCTCCACATCTTGTTATTTCTCCAACACTTGTTATTCCTTGTTTTTTCTTTTGTTTAAATTAATTTTTATTGGAGTATAATTGATTTACAATGTTGTGTTAGTTTCAGGTGTACAACAAAGTGAATCAGTTATACATATACATATATCCACTCTTTTTAAGATTCTATTCCCATATAGATCATTACAGAGTATTGAGTAGAGTTCCCTCTGCTATACAGTAGGTTCTTATTAGTTACCTATTGTATATATAGTAGTGTGTATATGTCAATCCCAATATTTTCTCCCAGTCAGTACATTGTCTTTTCATTTTGTTGACTTCCTGAGCTGAGCAGAAGCTTTTTATTTTGATGTCTTCACACTAGTTTATTTTTGCTTTTATTACCATTGCTTTTGGTGTCAAATCCAAAAAAATCTTTGCCAAGGCCAATGCCAAAGAGCTCACTTCCTATCTTCTCCTCTAGTAGTTTTATGATTTCAGGCCTTGCATTTCAAGTCTTTAATTCATTTTGAGTTAGTTTTTGTGTATGGTGTAAGATAAGGGTCAGTTTTACCAACACCATTTATTGCCCTTTCCTCATTGTGTATTCTTGGCTCCTTTGTCATAAATTAATTGACCATGTATGAGTGGGTGTATTTCTAGGCTTTCTATTCTTCTCCATTGATCTATGTGTGTGTTTTAATACCCATTCCATACTATAATTACTATAGCTTTGTAATATAGTTTGAAATCAGGAAATGTGATGCCTGCAGCTTTATTCTTACTCAAGGTTGTTTTGGCTATTTGAAGTCTTTTGTGGTTTTAGGATTGTTTGTTATATAAAAAAGAAAAAAGTCATTGAAATTTTCATAGGAATTGAATTGAATCTGTAGATTGCTCTAAGTAGTATGGACATTTTAACATTTTAATTCTTCCAATCAATGAGCATGGAATATCTTTCCATTTATTTGTGTGTTCTTCAATTTTTTCATCAGTGTCTTATGGCTTTCAGTATACAGGTCTTTCACCTCCTTGGCTAAATTTGTTTCTAAGTATTTTTTAACACAATTGTAAATAGAATGTGTTCTTAAATTCTCTGACAGTTTGTTATTAATGTATAGGACTGAAACAGATTTTTGTATATTGCTTTGGTATCCTGCAACTTTATTGAATTCGTTGATTAGTACTAACAGGTTTTTTGGTCAGGCTTTTAGGGATTTCTATATATATAATATTATGTCATCTGCAAATAGAGATAGCGTTACTTCTTCCTTTCGGATTCAGGTGCCTTTTATTTCGTTTTCTTGTCTAATCTCTCTGGCTAGGACTTTCAGTACTATGATGAATAAAAATGGTGAGAATGGGCATCCTTGTCTTCCTTCTGATATTAGAGGAAAAGCTTTCCATTTTTCACCATTGAGTATGATATTAGCTGTGAGCTTGTCATATATGGCCTTTATTATATTGAGGTATATTCCTTCTATACCCAGATTGTTGAGAGTTTTTTATCATGAAAGGATGTTGAATGCTGTCAAATGCTTTTTCTACATCTGTTGAGGCATTCATATAATTAAAATTTTTTTTATTGAAGTATAGTTAATTTACAATGTTGTGTTAATTTCTCCTGTACAGCAAAGTGATTCAGTAATACATATATATATATATATATATATACATTCTTTTTTTATGTTATTTCCCATATAGCTCTCTGTGCTATATATTATGACCTTGTTGTTTATCCATTCCATATATAATAGCTTACATCAGCTAATTCCAACTTCCTACTCCATCCCTTCCCCAAACCCCTCCCCTTGGCAACCACAAGTTTGTTCTCTATCTCTGTGAGTCTCTTTCTGTTTTGTAAATAGGTTTGTTTGTGTCACATATTAGATTCCACACATAAGTGATACATGGTATTTCTTTCTCTTTCTGACTTACTTCACTTAGTATGATAATCTCTAGTTGCATCCATGTTCCTGAAAATGGCATTATTTCATTCTTTTTATGGCTAACTAGTATTCCATTGTATATATGTACCACATCTTCTTTATCCATTCATCTGTCGATGGACATTTAGGTTGTTTCCATATCTTGGTTATTGTGAATAGTGCTGCTATGAACATAGGGGCGCATGTATCTTTTTGTCTGGATATATGCCCAGGAGTGAGATTGCTGGATCATATGGTAATTCTATTTTTAGTTTTTTAAGGAACCTCCATACTGTTTTCCATAGTGGCTATACCAACTTACCTTCCCATGAACAGTGTAGGAGTGTTCCCTCTTCTCCAAATCCTCTCCAGTATTTGTTATTTGTAGACTTTTTAATGATGGCCATTCTGACCAGTGTGAGGTGGTACCTTATTGTAGTTTTGATTTGCTTTTCTCTAATAATTAGTGATGTTGAGCATCTTTTCATGTGCCTCTTTGCCATTTGTATTTCTTTTTTGGAGAAATGTCTGTTTAGGTCTTCTGCCCATTTTTCAATTGGGTTGTTTTTCTGTTTTGAGTTGTATGAGCTGTTTGTATATTTTGGAAATTAAGCCCTTGTCGGTCACATTGTTTGCAAATATTTTCTCCCATTCTGTAGGTTGTCTTTTCATTTTGTTTATGGTTTCCTTTGCTGTACAAAAGCTTGTAAGTTTGATTAGGTCCCATTTGTTTATTTTGCTTTTATTTCTATTGCCTGGGGAGACTGACCTAAGAAATCATTGGTACGATTTATATCAGAGAATGTTTTGCCTATGATCTCTTCTAGGAGTTTTATGGTGTCCTGTCTTATGTTTAAGTCTTTAAGCCATTTTGAGTTTATTTTTGTGTATGCTGAGAGGGTGTGTTTTAACTTCATAATTTAAATGTGGCTGTCCAGCTTTCCCAACACTACTTGCTGAAGGGACTGTCTTTTTCCCGTTGTATATTCTTGCCTCTTTTATTGAAGATTAATTGACCATAGCTGGGTGAGTTTATTTCTGGGCTTTCTATTCTGTTCTGTTCCATTGATCCACATGTCTGTTTTTGTGCCAACATCACACTGTTTTGTTTACTGTAGCTTTGTAGTATTGTCTGATGTCCAGGAGGGTTATGCCTCCTACTTTGTTCTTTTTCTTCATGATTGCTTTGGCAATTCTGTGTCTTTTATTGTTCCATATAAATTTTAGGATTATTTGTTTTAGTTCTGTGAAAAATGTCATAGGTACTTTGATAGGTATTGCATTAAATTGGTAGATTGCTTTGCGTACTATGGCCATTTTAACAATATTAATTCTTCCAATCCAAGAGTGTGGGGTATCTTTCCATTTCTTTGAATCATCTTCAACTTCCTTTATTAATGTTTTATAGTTCTCAGTGTATAAGTCTTTAAGTATTTTACTTTTGGGGGTGTGATTTTGAAGGGTATTATTTTTTTACATTCCCTGATATTTCATTTTTAGTATAATCAAATGCAACCAATTTCTGTATGTTAATCTTGTATCCTGCTAACTTGCTGAATTCATTCCAGTAGTTTTAGTGTGGAGTCTTTCAGGTTTTCTATATACAGAATCATGTCCTCTGAATATAATGACGATTTTACCTCTTCCCTTCCCTACATTTTATTTCTTTCTCTTCTCTGATTGCTGTGGTCAGGACTTCCAATACTATGTTGAATAGAAGAGGTGAGAGTGAGCATCCTTATCTTGTTCCATATTTTAGTGGAAAAGCTTTTAGCTTTTCACCATTGAGTATTATATTGGCTGTGGGTTTGTCATAAATGTCTTTTATTATGTTGAGATATGTTCCCTCTATACCCACTTTGCTAAGAGTTTTTATTATGAATTGATGTTTAATTTTGTCAAATGCTTTTTCTGCATCTATTGAGATGATCATTTGTGGGTTTTTTTTAATGTGGTGTATCACATTGATTGATTTGGTATGTTGAAACATCCTTGTGAACTTGGGATGAATCCCACTTGGTCATGGTGTATGATCTTTTTTATGTGTTGTTGGATTTGGTTTGCTAATATTTTGTTGAGAATTTTTGCATCTATATTCATCAAAAATATCAACCTGTAATCTTTTTTGGTAGTGTCTTTGTCTGTTTTTGATATCAGGGTGATGGTGGCTTCATCTTTGGGAGTATTCCCTCCTCTTCAATCTTTTGGAAGAGTTTGAGAAGGATTGGTATAAAAGTTCTTTTTTGTATGTTTAGGAGACTTCATCTATGAAGCCATCTGGTCCTGGACTTTTGTTTGTAGGGAGTTTTTAAATTATAGATTCTATTTCACCTCTAGTAATCAGTCTGTTCAAATTATCTATTTCTTCTTGATTCATTTTTGGTGAGATGTATATTTCTAGAAACTTGTCCATTTCTTCTATGTTGTCAAATTTATTGGCATATAATTGTTCATAGTATTCCCTTATGGTTTTTTGTATTTCTGTGGTATCTGTTGTTATGTCTCCTTTTTCATTTCTTATTTTATTTGGGTTCTCTCTCTATTCTTCTTAGTGAACCTGGCCAGAGGATTTTAAATCTTGTTTACCCTTTCAAAGAACCAGCTCTTGGTTTTATTGACTTTTTTCTATTGTTTTTTAATCTGTTTTATTTATTTCCTCTCTGATCTTTATTATTTCCTTCCTTTGGCTGACTTTAGGTTTTATTTGTTCTTCTTTTTCTAATTGTTTTAAGTGGTAGGTTAGGTTGTTTGAGATTTTTCTTGTTTTTTGGGGGAAGGCCTGTATCAGTATGAACTTCCCTCTAAGAACTGCTTTTATTTCATCCCATAGATTTTGTATGGTTGTGTATAATTTTTATCCTTCATCTTATAATGTGACGTATCATCATATTGATTTGCAGATGTCAAACTATCTTTGCATCACTGAAATACATACCACTTGATCATGGTGTATGATCTTTTTAACATACTATTGAATTTGGTTTGCCAATATTTTTTGAAAACTTTTGCATCTGTGTTCATCAGGGATATTGGCCTGTAATTTTCTTTTTTTGTAGTGTCATTATTTGGCTTTGGTACCAGGTTAAATGCTGGATTCATAAAATGAGTTTGAAAGTGTTCCCTCCTCTCCTAGTTTTTGGAAGAGTTTGAGACGATTGGTATCAATTTTTCAATAGAATTCACTGGTGAAGCCATCTGGTCCTTGACTTTTATTTGTTGACAGTGTTTTGATTACTGATTCAATCTGCTTCCTAGTAACTGTTTTATTTAGATTTTCTATTTATTCATGATATATTCCTTGTAGGTTGTATGTTTCTAGGAAGATATTCATTTCTTATAGGCTGTCCATTCTGTTGGCATAAAATTGTTCGTAGTATTATCTGATGAGCCTTTGTAAACCTAGGCTATCAATTGTTAAGTCTTCTCTTTCTTTTCTGATTTTGAGTTCTCTTTTTTCTTTATAAGTCTTGCTAAATATTTTTCAAATTTATCTTTTGTAAAAACAACAGCTCAGTTTCATTGATCTTTTTTCTATTGTCTTTTGTTTCTATTTCATTTATTTATGCTCTAATCTGTAATTTTTTTTCTTCTAACATTGGGCTTAGTTTGTTATTTTTGCCTAGTTTCTTGAGGTAAAAAGTTAGATTGTTTATTTGAGATTGTGCTTGTTTTTATATAGGCATTCATGGCTAGGAAATGCCCTCTTAGAACTGTTTTGCTGCATCCCATAGGTTATGGTATGTTGCATTTCCCATTCATTTGTCTCAAGATATTTTTTTCTTTTTCTTTTTTTTTTTTTTCTCACTGTTGTGGCCTCTCCCATTGCGGAGCACAGGCTCAGTGGCCATGGCTCATGGGCCCAGCCACTCTGCAGCATGTGGGATCTTCCCGGACCGGGGCACGAACCTGTGTGTCCTGCATTGGCAGGTGGACTCTCAACCACTGCACCACCAGGGAAGCCCTCAAGATATTTTTTGATTGCACTTTTTTTTCTTTGACCCATTTGGTTCAGTAGTATGTGGTTTAATCTCCAAATATTTGTGAATTTTCCAGTTTTCTTCTTGTAACTGATTTCTATTTTCACACCACTGTGGTTGTAAAAGATGCTTGATATGATTTCAGTCTTCTTAAATTTTTTGAGACTTGTTTTGTATCCTAACATATGATCTGTCCTAGAGAATGCTCCATGTGTGCTTGAGAAGGATCTGTATTCTATTGCTTCTTGATGGAACTGTCAGCAAATGTTCTTCAAGTCCTTATGGTTTAACATGTCATTTAACTTTCATGTTTACTTATTCATTTTCTGCTGGATGATCTATTCATTGATGAAAGTGTATTGAAGTCCCCTACTATTTTTGTATTGCTGTTTTCTTTGTCTGTTA
Source organism: Orcinus orca (assembly GCF_937001465.1). Classification (NCBI taxonomy): domain Eukaryota; kingdom Metazoa; phylum Chordata; class Mammalia; order Artiodactyla; family Delphinidae; genus Orcinus; species Orcinus orca. The sequence continues at coordinate 150,265,307 of NC_064560.1, forward strand.
ATATTTGCTTTATATATTAGGTGTTTTTATGTTGGGTGCATAAATATATACAAATATTATATCCTCTTTGTGGATTGACCCCTTTATCATTATACAATGACCTTCTTTTTCTCTTATTACAGTCTTTAAAGTTTTTGTCTGACATAAGTATAGCAACCCTAGCTTTCTTTTGGTTTTTGTTTGCATGGAATGTCTTTTTTCCACATTTTACTTTCAGTCTCTGTGTATCCTTAAAGCTGAGGTGAATCCTTTGTAGGCAGCATGTACTTGGGTCTTGTTTTATCGAGATCCCATTGGAGGAAGGGTCTCTTAGAGGTTCCAGAAACCCATTATATTTCCCCAAAATACACACAGAAAAAAGCAATAAAAGAAAACATTGTGGAATTCTAAAGGGTCAAGAAGAAAAAATATATATTTAAAAATTAATAAAGCACATTTTTATCTCTTAGAAGAAAAAAGAACAATTGATCATATAGAATACCACTTAATATTTTTAATAGACTTGACATGTTCCTATAGACAGCTAGATACTGAGTGCCTTAGGTTTTCTTTTCTTTCCTTTCCTTTTTTTTTTCTTAATTAGGAATTTTATGTGGAAAGACTCTACCTTCTCACAAATATTAGCCAATGGAAAATGAGAATCCTAGTCATTCAATGGGGCATAAACAGAGCAACCAATTGCATACTTGATTTTTTTCCTTTCATTAAAAATCTTTGTCAACTATGAAAAGCATAGAAGGGTCAATTTATCTATACATTATGCAATTGATAACCCTCATATAGAATAATTATAAAATTTACTCCTTCACCAAAATACATAATGTTGTATTCTAAGCATATAATTTTGAGACTGACGTAAATTTACACTATTGGCATATGGATAAAAGTCCTTCATTGAAGTGAGAAATTGCAAATGCCAGAAACTCAGTATTTTGATGTTAATTTCAATGAGTATGTCTGATGCTTTACATTTATACTATATTTAACCAACTCCTTTCTTTTCCTACCCACTTTCATCTTAAAAAATTATAAAGAAATGGAAAATTTTCTCCCAAATCATAGAACTCAAATCATAGCTTCAAGGGTTTGCTATACAAGTCAAGTGAGTTAAGAAAGGTGTGCATTTTTTAGTGACATGGGACAGATACATAAGGCTAGAACCAAGGTGTTTTTCAGACTGTGAATACCCAATCTGCCAAGAAATATTTCCAATGACATATTAAATAACTCTTAAAAGAAGAAAAAAGAACAGCAACAGATACAAGACAACAGTAATTCTACACTTTGCACAAATTGTATGTGACTTACTAAGCATGAAGGATAGGATAACCATATTTTTAGGCTTCTCATGAGTGCTGGTCTACATTTTTCTGCAACAAAGTAACTTGGATCTTAGAGAAGAAATAGTTAAAATGGAAGAAAAAGTAGTATATTGGAAGTATTAATAGTCTCCCTACTTAAACTTCACACATTAAACAGAAGAGTCTGCCATTAGAGTGAGGTAGCTGGAAGATGCTACTTTTTGTCATTGTTATTTTGTCTGTTGCTGTTGTCTATCTATTTTGCATTCCTGTAGTTTTACTCCACTACCTGAATGATACAATCAAAAAGACTCATCTATGTGTTTCTTAGATTACGCAAACTGCATTTTGAAATCTAGTTATGAAATTTAATTAAGCATTTAAGCATTATTATATGAAATATGTTTGTAAACATTTATGTTAATAAAAGCTAGTTGAGTGTTATGGAAAAGCAAAACCCTGATATAGGTAATTGTCTTACTCAGTTCAGGTGGCTATAACAAATTATATAGGCTGGGTGATGTAAAAGAAATTTATTTCTCACTGTTCTGTCGGCTGGGAAGTTGAAGATCAAGGCTCTGGCAGATCTGGTATCTAGTAAGTGCACTCTTCCTGGTTTGCAGACAGCCATCTTCTCCCTGTACCTTCACATGAGAAGGGGCGTGGGGAAGGGATAGAGTTATAGACAGAGTTAGAGATAGGGAAATAGCTAGTGTTCTATCCCATTCATGAGGGCTCTACCCTCATGACCTAATTATCTCCCAAAGGCTCCATCTCCTAATACAATCACATTGAGGATTAAGATTTAAACATATGGAATTCGGGGGACATAAACATTCATTCCATAGTGGAAAATTATACCAGTGAGTGGCTGAAACTAATTATACTGACTACAAATACTGGTTAACTTCTACAAGGATTCTGCCCACAGTTTTTAAAGTAAGTATATTTTCTATATTTATAAAAGAGAATAAAACTTAATATAATTAATACAAATCAAATTGTATTGATTATATACCATATATAAAATATATATATGTTATATATGATAAATTAATATACATTAGGTTTCAGGTTAAAATTAAAATGTTTACATTATGTACCTATACATTTTTATGATTCTGTGCTTTGCCTGGGTTTCAAATGGATTGACCAACAGAATTTCTATTGTCTATATATGTTTTCATTTCATGACTAGATAAATATGTTTTCATTTCATGACTAGATAAGTGTGTAAATAATGCCCTTGTGTGTGGAGAAGATACTTATTGAAGATAACTAGAACTGTGTGTTTAAAGTGATGGATACTTGTCGTTTTTACTTTTCTAAACTAAAAAACTCTCACAAATGTAGTTAATTTTTTAGTCCCTTGTCAAATGTGTCTTAGAATGAAAAATCATTTCTTGACCATAGAAGTATATTCTGGTCTTATTAATTAACTAAACGTTACACCTCACTTTTCATTGTCATTTCAAATGCTGATAATAATAATAATAAACTGATTTTAGCTGGTCCATTTACCTAGAAATGTATTTGTAAGTTTCTCAAATAGCATTTGCAGTAGATCATCTTAAATATAAGTAATTAAATTCCTTTAAAGGTACAGGACCTTTGTCAGGTACAATGAAAGCTTTGTCTACATTATACCTGAAGGCAGCATTGGAAATACTTCATCATGACCAGGAGCCAGATTATAAGGCTGTCTTGCAAAAGGGTACTAGGCTCACTGGGTGAGTGTTGCAGAACCATGACCGTGGTCCTGGGCTAAGCCCGCCCCAAGGAAGGAAAGTCTTTTTTTCCCCCCAATTCTCACAGAGGAGACTGATGAGTCAGCAACATCCTGTAGGAGACACTGATTCCAATATTTCTTGGAGGTTGGAAACCTATGTGGACTAATTGCAATAATCTTAGTATAATTTTATCAGTGAAATGAATCTTTTGTGTTCATGTTCATCCATGTGCGTACTACAATATATTGTTCATGTGCCCTGGTAATAACAATAACTTTTAAAAGTGTGTTTCTTACTACTATATTCTAGGGGGGCTAGGTGCAGAAGATTATTTTTCATTGCATTTATTCGTCTATGCTTTTATACCTAAGTACTCTTAGAACTTGGATTATTGGCTTGAAAACTGCATCTCAGCACCTGCCCTCATATCATTTAATTGTGTACAGAAATACCTTTTAAGCACAGCTACATTTAACTGACAGATATTTGCAAGATGTAATCCTCAATTTTTCCTGAACTGGGAATAGATCCAATGAGCAGATTACTTTTGCCATCTTAGCTTTTTAAAATTTATATACTTTGGTTCTTAGTTATTGTTTTACTGTATACAAGTTTGATCTTTACTTGAAAGTCTTAGCTCCCCATTGCCTACTTTTTAATGTACCTGTACAAACAGAAAAATAACAATCACACTAGAGTGGCAAAATTTCTACAAGGGTCATAAAACAGAAAATATTTCTTTAAAAAGGAAAAGCAATATGTAAGCAGGAATATGTGTGCAGATGATCCTTTGTCTGATGATTTGTTCTGCCAGGACCTGGCTTAAATCATTTGTCCCTCAGAAGGCAAGGTTTTTCCTTCCTCCTTTACTTCTCTGGTTTTCACTTTTACTTTTGTTTGTCCTTTAAAGTTTCTAAAATTTGTGCTTTATGGCTCTTAATCTCCTAATAGTCTAACTGACCAGGTTAGTGAAGACAGATTAAAAACCACACTTACAGGTGAATGCATACAGACCTATTGAGAAGGTATTCATTGTCCATCTTTGCTTCCAAAAGGCTCTTTATCAGAGCCCAACTGCTTCATGCTGCACCTGGAACACAGCAGCAGCATCTCCATATGCTTTCCAAATCAGTACAAATTGAAGCATAGAATCTAACTGAGCAAGTCTGTCAAGTTTTTAAACTATTTACCAGTGCTAAAGTCTTTGAAATTTAATTACCTTTATCACTGGGACTATGAGGCCTATTATGAGTCCAGTAAGGGGTAACATCTTTATTTTGACTCTTCAGACCTTTTCATTACTGTTGTATTTTTAAATGACTTCATATTGTGGAGGATTATCTACTCTAAACCATTCTTCTACTGATGATTTTTTAGGACACTGAAGATTTTCTGATTGCTTTAGAGATTTTGTGTACTTACTTTCTATATATAAAGCATACAAACAATTTGGAGTACTGCTTCTAGAGAAGTATCGATTAGAAAATAGTGAACAGAGAGACCTTTCATTTTCATCAATCCTATGTCAGCAATAATTCTATTGAAGAGAAAGTGGCCCCTTATGAGACAAAAACATAGGATGATAAAATTCAAAAGGTACCCAAAGAAAACTTTTTTCTGATTTCAATACCAATTGTTTTTATAGAAAAAAATCATGAGAGGAAGAAACTTGTTAATTTTCATAAACTTTCAATTATAGGATCAGATATCCATCCCTAAAAGCCTTGTACTTCTGATTTAGTTCAAATGATGCATCAACTTGAGTGAGTAAACTTTTTTTATTTCAACATATTTTGTTGCTTTGACTTAACCTAGTTGTTAAAGTGCATTTCAGCTCCCACACTCAGCAATCTGAAGTTATTACTCTTAACAGCTTGTCAATCTATGGCAAACTAAAATCTAAATCAATTTTATCTCTTTGTCCAAGAATCTACCATCAAAATAAGGTGGGAAAATTCCATATTCATATCCTCTCATGTTCTATTTCCTTCTCTTTCATTATCATCTCCTACTAATATTCTCATCTGCCAGTGTTGCTTTTAGTCTTCTCGTGATTTTATTTTGCTTAGTCTGCTACTTATGACTGCCTATGCTCTATTGCCTTCTCACATCATTCTGGAGGGAAGGAATGTTTCCAACTCCTTTTGTTGTCCCTACTACTTAGAACAGTGCCTGTAACATGTTGGATATTTAATAAATACACTCATATTTGTTTTCCAGAAATGAGAACTCTTCCTTCTTCCTATTTCCTTTTGTGAGTGTTATTTAAAGGAGGGTCCATGAAGGTAGGGATTTTTTTGTTTTAGTCTCTGCTTTATACATATTCCTTAGACTAGTACCTGGCATATAAATAGGCATTACATAAATATTCATTGGATTAACTATTTACTGTTCATATTTTCTAAACCATTGTATATGAATTCAGAAAACTTGAATATTGATGGTAGGGCTATAAAATTATATCAGAAAATTTAAGGGAAAAGCTAACATGACATGGAATTTACTCTCAAATACTTTCCTGTAATTTAGTAAACTCTGTGTACAGTGTAACATTTCAGACTCACTATACATACCGTATATAGTCAAGGTTACTGTTGAATAATGAAAATATACCTTAACAAATAACATTTCAATTCAAGATCAGAATGCTATGTGATCCTTAAGGGACTACATTTACTGATGATGTTGGTTGTGGTCCAAATGCAAAATATCGTGGTTATTAAATGTACTTGTTGGCATTTAATCTGCTAATTATTGTTTAAAGAAAAACTCCTTGACATTTCAAGAGTTATTTCCAATCACTGCTGTTACAGTGTGTGACACTTCTTTTCATTACAGAAAAAAAATCACATAAGGCTATGGCAGCAGAAATTGAATAAATATTAACATTTACATAGAATAACTATCTTCCTATTGAATAACAGTCCATGTTGATAAAAAGGCAGCCCAAGAATTCCTATGACATGAGAATCACTCATTATTACTTTTTAGGTAGGGGGCTATGCACACTTAGAGGTAACAATCAGAGTGACCACTACCATGTATGAGAGAGTGATTAGTAGGAAGTTCTAGGCTGCTTAGTTCAAGCTCTCATCCTCAAGCCAATGAATCAGGACTCATTTCTCACAGAAATTACCCTCTGATATCTCAATTTTCTTCCTAGTGTTATAGCTGACATCAAATATTTCTCCAGGCTAAGCTTAGACAAAAGATTTTACAATTAAAGAACTAAATTTCTAGCTTTAGAAACTCAACATGTGTCAACAAAGAATACTCTTAAAGAGATATTAATTGCAACTATAAAGAACTTTTTTGTATTTTAAGTAAAAAAACTAAAAAAAAAAGACAACAACTGGGACAATATGAACACTGAGTATATTCTGATGATATTAACATTGTTGCAATGTTTTTAAATGGTCCGTTTGTTTAGTGATTCACAGTGATATATTTACAAATAAATTCATTTGGTATTTGGAATTGGCTTCACAATGGTAAAGTAAGGGGATGGGTGAGGAGTTAGGAGCAGATATAAATGAAAAAAGATTGGTGTTGAGGCAACAATTATTGAAACTAGGTGATGGATGGTGAAAAACTGAAATCATTTCCACTAACATCAGGAACAAGACAAGGTTACCCACTCTCACCACTATTATTCAACATAGTTTTGGAAGTCCTAGCCACGGCAATCAGAAAAGAAAAAGAAATAAAAGGAATACAAATGGAAAAGAAGTAAAAAACTGTCACTGTTTACAGATGGCATGATGCTATACATAGAGAATCTTAACGATGCTACCAGAAAACTACTAGAGCTAATCAATGAATTTGGTAAAGTAACAGGATACAAAATTAATGCACAGAAATCTCTTGCATTCCTATACACTAATCATGAAAAGTCTGAAAGAGAAATTAAGGAAACATTCCCATTTACCATTGCAACAAAAAGAATAAAATACCTAGGAATAAACCTACCTAAGGAGACAAAAGATCTGTAAGCAGAAAACTATAAGACACTGATGAAAGAAATTAAGGATGGTACAAACAGATGGAGAGATATACCATGTTCTTGGACTGGAAGAATCAACACTGTGAAAATGTGTATTCTACCCAAAGCAATCTACAGATTCAATGCAATCCCTATCAAACTACCAATGGCATTTTTCACAGAACTAGAACAAAAAATTTCACAATTTCTATGGAAACACAAAAGAGCCTGAATAGCCAAAGCAATATTGAGAAAGAGAAATGGAGCTGGAGGAATCAGGCTCCCTGACTTCCGACCATACTGCAAAGCTACAGTAATCAAGACCGTATGGTACTGGCATGAAAACAGAAAGATAGATCAATGGAACAGGATAGAAAGCCCAGAGATAAACCTACACATGTGTGGTCACCTTATCTTTGATAAAGGAGGCAAGAATATACAATGGAGAAAGGACAGCCTCTTCAATGAGTGGTGCTGGGAAAACTGGACAGCTACATGATAAAGAAGGAAATTAGAACACTCCCTAACACCATACACAAAAACACACTCAAAATGGATTAAAGATCTAAAGGTAAGGCCAGACATTATAAAACTCTTAGAGGAAAACATAGGCAGGACACTCTATGGCATAAATCACAGCAAGATCCTTTTTGATCCACTTCCTAGAAAAATGGAAATAAAAGCAAAAATAAATAAATAGGACCTAATGAAACTTAAAAGCTTTTGCACAGCAAAGGAAACCATAACCAAGACGAAAAGACAACCCTCAGAATGGGAGAAAATATTTGCAAATGAAGCAACTGACAAAGGATTAATCTCCAAAATATACAAGCAGCTCATGCGACTCAATATGAAATAAATAAACAACCTAATCCAAAAATGGGCAGACCAAAATAGACATATCTGCAAAGAAGTTATACAGATTGCCAAAAAACACATGAAAGGATGCTCAGCATCACTAATCATTAGAGAAATGCAAATCAAAACTACAATGAGGTATCACCCCACACCAGTCAGAATGGCCATCATCAAAAAATCTACAAACAATAAATGCCTGAGAGGGTGTGGAGAAAAGGGAACCCTCTTGCAGTGTTGGTGGGAATGTAAATTCATAGAGCCACTATGGAGAACAGTATGGAGGTTCCTTAAAAAACTAAAAATAGAGCTACCATATGACCCAGCAATCCCACTGCTGGGTATATACTCTGAGAAAACCATAATTCAAAAAGTCATGCACCACAATGTTCATTGCAGCTCTATTTACAATAGCCAGGACATGGAAGCAGCCTGTGCCCATTGACAGATGAATGGATAAAGAAGATGTGGCATATATATCCAATGGAATATTACTCAGCCATAAAAAGAAACGAAATTGAGTTATTTGTAGTGAGGTGGATGGACCTAGAGACTGTCAAACAAACAGAGTGAAGTAAGTCAGAAAGACAAAAACAAATACTGTATGCTAACACATATATATGGAATCTAAAAAAAAAAAAAATGGTTCTGAAGAACCTACGGTCCTGACAGGAATAAAGACACAGACCTACTAGAGAATGGAGCTGAGGACATGGGGAGGGGGAAGGGTAAGCTGGGACGAAGTGAGAGAGTGGCATGAACATATATACACTACCAAATATAAAATAGCTAGTGGGAAGCAGCCGCATAGCACAGGGATATCAGCTCGGTGCTTTGTGTCCACCTAGAGGGGTGAGATAGGGAGGGTGGGAGGGAGATGCAAGAGGGAGGAGATATGGGGATATATGTATATGTATAGCTGATTCACTTTGTTATACAGCAGAAACTAACACACCATTGTAAAGCAATTATACTCCAATAAAAATGTTAAAAAAGAAAACCAAAAATTAGGTGATGGGTCCTTGAGGTGCACTATAGTATTTTTCTTCTTTTATAAATATTTCAATTTTCTATAATAATAATTTAAAACAAAAAATGGCAGCAAAATTCTCTTTTGTATAAAAGAGAAGGCTGAGTAAAGAGAAAAATATGTCCTTACCTCAAAGCCAAAGAGAAACTAAATCATCCTACACCAAGCTTTCTCTTCTCAACCTATGTTGTGTGTAATAACAGAACTACCACTTTGAGGTATATATTTTTGTATTTCTTCTGGAATTATTTCTGCCCAACTATATTTTTAGCTCAATGAAGAAAGCTACTTTTTCTTAAAATGTTTTTGTATCCTCTACAGTATATATACAAACAACAAGGATATACTTAGTATTGAAAATTTGCTGCTTAATATTTTTTAACTAGGAAAAGTAAAGTAAAATGAACATTTCTGCAGTAATGATAGTATTCAAATTAAAATGCAAGACAATGTCAGTGAATGAAGACATAAAGCAAAGCAGATAAAAACTCAGAAAGGATTTTATTTAGCAAATTACCCCAAGCCAGAAAGTAGTAAATCTCAAAAAGAAAGATAGTTGGTCAAAAATGAAAGCAGAGTAAGAGAAAATTAAGTGCAGGGCACCTAGAGATGATGACAAACTACAACTGGAAATATGGAAAAAGAATACTAATTTATCCCATGTTCCAGGCAGTATTATAAAAATTAGGTCTAAAGCAGCAAATAAAACAAAATTCCTGTCTTCATACAACATTTTTTTCCAGCTTTATCAAGGTATAATTAACAAAGTTGTAATATATTTAAAGACTAAAAAGTAATGATTTGATATGTGTACACATTGTGAAAAGGCTTCCCCCATCATGTTAACACATCCATCACCTCACATATATACTTCCCCTCACTTGGTGAGAACATTTATTTCTACTTTCTTAGCAAATTTCAGTGCTACAACACAGTGTTCCTTACTCAACCCATAACAAACCTTGCACCCCTTTACTAACTTCTCCGTATTTTCTCTACTTTCAACTTCTATAAATTTGACTTTTTAAAAATATTTCATGTATAAGTGATACCATACAATATTTTTCATTCTCTAATTTATTGCACTTAGCATAATGCCCTCCAGGTTATGCTAATGACAGGCTTTCCTTCTGTTTTGAGGTTAAATAATATTCCATTTGTGTGTGTGTGTGTGGTGTATCACAGTTTCTTAATACATTCATCCACTGATAGACACTTTTAGGTTGTTTTCAGATGGTGGCTACTGTGAATAATACTTCAAGCAACATGGGAGTACAAATATCTCTTTGAGATAATGGTTTTGTTTCCTTTGATATATACCCAGAATGGGATTGCTGGATAATATGGTAGTTCTATTTTTAATTTATTGAGAAACCTACATACTGTTTTCCATAGTGGCTGAACCAGATTACATTCTAGTCAACTGTGCACAAGGGTTCCCTTTTCTCCATATCCTCACCAGCATTTATCTCGTCTTTTTGATAAGGACTGTCCCAACAGGTGTAAGGTGCTATCTGATTGTGATTTTGATTTGCATTTCCCTGATGATTGATGATATTGAGCAATTTTCACGTACCTATTGGCCATTTGTATGTCTTCTTTGGAAAAATGTCTATTCAGATCCTTAGCCCATTTTTCAATTAAGTTATTTTGTTTTTTTACTATTAAGTTGTATGGGTTCCTTATATATTTTAGATATTAACACCTTACCAGATATGTGGTTTGAAAATATTCCCTCTCATTCCATAGTTTGCCTTCTCATTTAGTTAATAATTTCCTTTGCTGAGCATAAGCTTTTTAGTTTGATGGTGTCCTACTTCTTTATTTTTGCTTTTGTTACCAAATTTAAAACATCATTGCCAAAATCAATGTCAAGGAGCCTATCACCTATGTTTCCTTCTAGGAGTTTTACAATATCAGGTCTTACATTCAAGTCTTTAATCTATTGTGAGTTGATTTTTGTCTATTGTGTAAGATAGGGGTCCAATTTCTTTCTTTTGCATGTAGCTGTCCAGCTTTACCAACACCATTTATTGGAGAGACTATCCTTTCTCCACTGTATATTCTTGGCTCCTTTGACAAAAATCAACTGACCATTTATGAGTGGGTTATTTCTGGACACTCTATTCTGTTCCATTGATCTATGTGTTTGTTTTTATGTCAATACCACACTGTTTTGATCACTGTAGCTTTATGATTTAGTTTGAAATCAGGAAGTGTGATACCTCCAGCTTTGTTCTTTCTCAAGATTGTTTACCTGTCAAATGTCACATAACTAATAAGTGTAGGAGTAAGAATGCGTATGGTATCCTTGATACCAATGACTTTCTCGTTTCTCCTTTTAAGTTATTTTTCTTTGAGAGTGGCTTATTTGTCCATCTGCTTTCTTCTGTATAAGCTTTGGGTGAGGGAGGAAAGAGGAGCAAAGCTGAAAAAATAGATCCAACCATAGAGGGCCACACAAACAAAAACTGTTTTTTTCTATAGTGGTGGTGCTTCAATACTGGTGGGAGCATCAATATTCATTTATGAAGTCATGGCCCATTCACTGCATTTTTCTGTTAGTTTATCTGTAAGATGAGTGATTCAATTTCTGATTCTTTTAATCTATACTATTTCCCACAGTCCCCTGTGTCAGGACTTTGCTGGTAATTTCAGTATGTGCTTGGTCTGCCTCTTACCTCTCAGATTTTGCAAAGCTAGGCCTTCTGTTCATAAAGTAATGATGATGATAATGATCAATACAGCAAATTACTAGATAACCTACATTACAACAACTGAATTTCCTTCTGAAGACAGACTTCCTGATGGAGATCATATGCTATTATATGAAAAGTAGGTAGGAAATAGTTCTTTGTGGTAAAAGTTTATAGTTTATACTTTTTCCTGGCTTGGCTGATTTAGAGCTAGCATCATTTATCCATCAGGTAACCTTTTTGCTTTTTGTAGCTTAGAGTCATCTGAGGAGCTTTCAAAATCTTGATGCCCTGGGACTCCCCCAGCTCAATCATATTAGAAATTTTGGGGGTGGAATTCAGGTACATTGTACAGTCAAATCTGAAAACAAATGATGTAAATAACCCATTCATTAACTGGAGTTCCACTTGTCAGTAAGTTCTAAGTAGTACATCAGGATCAACTAAAATAACATGCTTGTTATTTGTTCTCTTATCACCACTTAGTGTCTACATGAACTAAGTCAATTCACTCTCCATTCTGAGTATCAAGTTCCCAGCATGGAAACTTGAGATGATGCCATGTTACCCTCAGGTGGCTTTGAGTATTAAGTGAATCAATGTACAGTGCATGGCACGTTATCCAGAATATACCAATCACTAAGGAATAGAGCTAATGAATTAACTTTTCTTGGAAAAATTCAGGAAATGGTCAAATAATTTTTTTCTTGTATTCTGTAGCTCAGGTGATGAATCCAGGTTGAGAAATATTGTTGTTACAGATGCTTTTCCTAGACTTTTGAAATCAGACAGTCTTAGATTTATGCTGATCCACCCATTTACTAGCTTTGTGTCCTTGGAAAAGTTACTTAATCTTTCTGAGCTTCAGTTAGCTCATTTATAAACTGGAAATAATAAGACTCTTGGAATTTTTGTAAGAAATAAATGTCTAAGTGCATAATATGGTGCATGATATGTAGCAAGTTCTCATGACACATTAGCTATTACTATTTTATAACTATTATTGTTTGTATACTTTTAGAATTTCTTTGGCCAATGCAATTAATGAAGCTAGTATTACAGTACTGAAAGAAAATTTGGCAAAAGGATAATAGGATTATAAGAAATGGAAACTAGTACAAGTTGTAGTTTTGTCTTTTTTTGACACAACATTTTGCTTTTCCTATCATTTTAGTAAGTAGAGACAGTTTGAATTACAAGATAAACTAGACAAAAAAGAAATCTGTAACACCATTATAGTGGTGAGGAATACACAACATTTAAGAGATTATCCATTCCATAATACCAATGGGTACATAAACTTGGAATAAAGAATTTATAGAAATGACATATAGAAAGATATGAAAATAAATGTAGGCATAAGTAGTTGCTTTTATTTATTTTTTATAATTTACTGAGGCATTTCCCTTTCTGATAGTTCACAGAAACAATACAGCTTCTTTTCTTCCATTGAAGCTCAATATAGTTGTTTTTAACATCAAAAGGCTGATTATAAGTTATGAAGAGCTTCTCTAATTTTTAGGCATGGTTGATTTCTCCTTGTATATATTATAATTTTTGTTGTTTATTATATTGAGTGACTTACAAATATTTTTGGCTTTATAAATAACAGATTTGTTGAATTTGCTAAATATGTATTGCATAATGCATTTCCACATTTGCAAATCAAATATGATGATAACTTCTCAGTCATTTTTAGAAATTTACTTGCATCTTGATCTGTCACAAAATTGAGAAAATGTTTCCTATTATAGTGCTAGGAGCTAAGAGTTACATGGTTCTGAAAAGTTCCTAAGTGATAAATTGATGAGGTGGGTAAATTTGCTACAGGTCAGGCTTGAGATCTCATTAGTGGTGACTAGTGGAACAAGATTCTGAAAGAGGTGCCAAGGCCAAGGCCCTGGATTTCCTGAATAAAACTAACCCGAGGTTGGTGAGTTTAATGCTCAGCATTTTTTCTGTACCCTCCTACTATTTACTCTGTTTTATTCTTTTCTTTTACCTTTTTATTTTGACATAATTTCAGACTTATTGAAATGGTGAAAGAACAGTACAAAGAATTCCCTATAATCTTTATCCAAATTCCCCAAATATTAACATTGTCACATTTGCTTTTCTTTCTCTTTCCCTCTCTCTTCCTTATGCTCTCTTCCTTTCTCTACTGTTGAGGAAATATAATTACAAATAAAATCTTCTTTCAACCCAGAAAACCTCTTCACAAAGGTGGAAGGGAAAGAAAGTTGTATTACTGAATAAGCATTAATCCAGAATGCGATGCTCTTTACAGGCAATCTGCTAAGAGACTGCCTAGAGGGGGAAAAAAATCACCCTTTTGTATAACCTAGCAGATACAATCCATTTGCAACCTGGAATGAGGGACTCACCCAAATTAGGTTCCTACCCTCCCACAGAGAATTGGAAACTGGGCACTATCTTCCTAGGTGACCACATTATAAAGAGAGGGTTCCTGGGTCGTAAAGCTAACAAGAGGCTTATTTAGCTTCTAAAAAGGTTTATACACATTTTAAAGATATTGAGAATATGTTTATAATACAAGTTGTCTAAAGGACATGCTCTAAGAGAGAAGGGAAGTCTCTTCCCTTATTATCCACAGGGAAAATTAAATCTCTTATTTTTAATTTGTATTTACCCTTAAAACACAGGTACACTTATAATCTTTATTTTGAACCCTTTAAGAGTAAATTCAGACATCTATAATATAGTTGCTAACTAGCTTAATCGTAGAATATATAGAAAGTAGTTTGAGAATTGCTAAACTATACCACTGAAAAAGCATACCTACTACAACTAAAGTTCAATATTTGTTTATGATTGATTGTATAAATATTATATCCAAAGGTTAATTTCTAAAAAAAAATGTTCCTTGATCTGTACAAGATGGCAGAGTAAAAAGACCCTGAGCTCAACTCTTCTCACAAGCACACCAAAATTACAACTATCTGAAAAACAACCATCAATAAAAATGACTGGAATCCACAAGAAAAGATCTTCTACAGCTAAAGACATAAAGAAGGAACCACAACAAGACTGAGAACAATTATATTGCAGAGGTTCTCCCACAGGAGCAAGAGTTCTGACCTCCAAGTCAGGCTCCCCAGCCCAGGAAGATGAACTCCCAGAGCATTTGGCTTTGAAGGCCAGTGGGGCCTAACTGCAGGAGCCCCACTGGCCTGGGGAAAATAGAGACATCACTCTTAAAAGGTGCCCAGAAAAATCTCAAGTGCACCAGGACACAAGGCAAGAGAAGTAATTTGATAGGAGCTGCTGCTCTTGGAGAATCTACTGGAAAGATGGTGGGGGGTTGGGGGTGTGTGGCTGCAGCTCACCTGGGGACATAGACACCAGTGGTAGACATATTGGGGAACATTGTTGGCAGCTGACATCTTGGCTCAGTATCTCCAAGATCTGGGCACCCAACAGTCTGCAGGTGACAATGCTGGTATGCCTCAGGCCAGACAACTAACTAGGTGGGGACAGAGCCCTATCCATCAGTAGACAGGCTGCCTAAAGACTAAAAAGTCCACAGCTACCTCTGGGCTTGCCCCAAGACCCAGCCCCTCCCACCAGGAAGCCAGACCAAACCTCTAGACTAACCTCACCAGGGGCAGACACCAGTAGCAAGAAAACTATGATCCTGCAATGCAGCCTAAACCTTTCCTTGGGACCAGCAGGGCCCTAGCCTGGCCCAAGAGCAGATCAACACAGTCTTTGGGACACCCAAGACCCCATACCAAACTGTGTCAGGAACTGACACACACATACACCCCAATGATCTAAAACAAGCTCTGGGAACCCTGGGCCCTGCAGCCACACTCCAGTAATCAGCACTGTATGCCAGTAGACTGGCACTAACCACAGGATTTGGCTTTGCCTGCCAGTGGGTGGGCAAGAGCTCCAGAGTCTTTGGGACCCTGACTCTGCCCACCAGAGAGCCAGCACTAGACCTGAGAACCCCCTAGGGCTCCACAACCAGCAACCTGGTGACCAGACCCCACTAAATAGTAGCCAGGAGTAGCCACACAAGGCAGGGCCTGGCAACCAAACAACTAGGGGCCTATTAGACCACCCACACATCCCACCACAAAAGAAGGACCAACATAGCCCCCTTAGGGTGAAACCCTAAAGCATATAGCTTAGGTGACAAGAGGGAGTGCCCTCCTGGGAGGCATAGGATGCCTCCTACAGAGGGCCACATCTCCGAGGTCGAGAGACATAAATAACCTACCACATACATAGAAATACAAATAGCAACTTAGACAAAATGATGCAGCAGAGGAACATGTTCCAGAAAAAGGAACAAGATAAAACCCAAGAAGAACTAAGGGAAGTGGAGATAGGCAGTCTACCTGAGAAAGAGTTCAGAGTAATGACAGTAAAGATGATCAAAGAACTCGGGAGAAGAATGGATGCACAGAACAAGAAGTTAGAAGTTTTTAAGAAATAGTTAGAAAATATAAAGAACCAAACACAGATGAAGAATACAATAACTGAAATGAAAAATACAATGGAAGGAATCAATAGCAGACTAAATGATTCAGAAGAACAGATTAGTGAGCTGGAAGACAGAGTAATTGAAATCACTGCCACTGAACAGAAAAAAAATGAAAAGAAAGACAGTTTACGAGACCTCTGGAACAACATAAAGCACACTAGTATTTGCATTATAGGGGTCCTAGAAGAATGAGAGAGAGAAGGGGCCCAAGAAAATATTTGAAGACATAACAGCTGAAAACTTCCCTAACCCAAGAAAGGAAATAGTCCCCTAAGTCCAGGAAGTGCAGGGAGTCCAAAGAGGAACACACCAAGACACCTTGTAATCAAAATGACAAAAATTAAAGATAAAGAGAGAATACAAAAAGCAGCTGCATAGCACAGGGAGATCAGCTCAGCACTTTGTGACCACCTAGAGGGGTGGGATAGGGAGGGTGGGAGGGAGATGCAAGAAGGAGGAGATATGGGGATATATGTATATGTATAGCTGATTCACTTCGTTATAAAGCAGAAACCAACACACCACTGTAAAGCAATTATACTCCAATAAAGATGTTAAAAAAAAAAAAGCAAGAGAAAAGCAACAAATAATATACAAGGCAACTCCCATAAGACTATCACCTGACTTTTTTCAGCAGAAACTCTATAGGCTAGAGGGAGTTGCAAGATATATTTAAAGTGATGAAAGAGAAAAAACCTACAACCAAGAATATTCTACTCAGCAAGGCTCTCATTCAGAATTGATGGAGAAATCAAAAGCTTTATAAACAAACAAAAGCTAAAAATTCAACACCATCAGATAAGTTTTAAAACAAATGTTAAATGAACTTCTCTAGGTGAAAAAGAAAAGTCCACAACTAGAAACAAGAAAAATATGAAATAAAAAAGCTCACTGGTAAAGGCAAACATACAGTAAAGGTAGGAAATTGTCCACACACAAAGCTAGTAGGGATGTTAAAAGGCAAAAGTAGTAAAATCATCTGTAGCCACAATAAGTAGTTAAGGGATACACAAAACAATTAGATGTAAAATATGATATCAAAAATAATAATCATGAGGAGAGGAGAGTACAAATGCAGGGTATTTAAAATGCATTTGAAATTAAGAGATCAGCAACTTAGAATAATCATGTGTATATATATATATATATATATATATATATACTTCTACACAAAAACATCAAGGTAACCGCACACCAAAAACCTGGAATAGATATACACACAAAAAGGAAAAAGGAACCCAAAAATATCATTAGTCATCAAAACATAGGAGAACAAAGACAAAAGGGTAAAAAAAGACCTAAAAAAACAAATCCAAAATAATTAATGAAATGACAATAAGAACATACATATCAATAATTACCTTAAAGGTAAACAGACTAAATGCTCCAACCAAAAGACACAGACTGGCTGAATGTATACAAAAACAAGACCCATATATTTGTTGCCTACAAGAGATTTATTTCAGATCTAGAGATATACACAGACTGAAAGTGAGGGAATGGAAAAAGGTATACTACCAAAATGGAAAGCAAAAGAAAGCCAGAATAGCAATACTTATATCAGAAAAAAATAGACTTTAAAATAAAGACTGTTACAAGAGGCAAAGAAGGACACTACATAATGATCAAGAGATCAATCCAAGAAGATATAATAATTGTAAATATATATGCACCCAACATAGGAGCAACTCAATATATAAGACAAATGCTAACAACCATGAAAGGAGAAATGAACAGTAAAACAATAATAGTGGGAGTCTTTGCCACCCCACTTACATCAATGGACAGATCATCCAGACAGAAAATCAGTAAGGAAACACAGGCCTTAAATAACACATTAGACCAGATGTATTTTATTGATCTTTATAGAGCATTCCATCTGAAAGCTGCAGATTACACATTCTTTTCAAGAGCACATGGACCATTCTCCAGGATATATCGCATGGTAGGCCACAAAACAAGGTTTGGTAAATTTAACAAAATTGAAATCACATCAAGCATCTTTTCCAAGCACAATGCTATGAGATCAGAAATCAACTACAAGAAAAAACTGCAAAAAATACAAACACATGCAGGGGGAAAAATAGGCTATACTAAACAACCAATGGATCACTGAAGAAATCAATGAGGAAATCAAAAAATACCTATAGACAAATGAAAATGAAAGCACAGTGATCCAAAACCTATGGGACACAGCAAAGGCAGTTCTAAGGGGGAAGTTTATAGCAATACAAGTTAACCTCAGGAAACAAGAAAAATCTCAAATAAACAACCTAACTTTACACATAAAGCAACTAGAGAAAGAAGAACAAAGAAAACCCAAAGTTAGTAGAAGGAAATAACTCATAAAGATCAGGGCAGAAATAAATGACACAGAGGCTAAAAAAGCAATAGAAAAGATCAATGAAACTAAAACCTGGTTCTTTGAAAAGATAAAATTGACAAACCTTTAGCAAGAGTCATTAAGAAAAAAGAAAAAGTGTCCAAATCAATAAAATCAGAAATGAAAAAGGAGAAGTTACAATCAACACCACAGAAATACAAAAGATCATAAGAGACTCCTGCAAATAACTATACACCAATAAAATGGACAACCTAGAAAAAATGGACACATTTTTAGAAAGGTACAATCTCCCAAGACCGAACCAGGAAGAAATTAAAAAATGAACAGATCAATTACCAGTACTGAAATTGAACCAGTAATTTAAAAACTCCCCACAAACAAAAGTCAAGGACCAGATGGCTTCACAGTTGAATACTACCAAACATTTAGAGAAGAGTTAACACCTATGTTTCTGAAACTATTCCAAAAAGTGGCAGAGGAAGTAACACTTCCAAACCCATTCTATGAGGCCACCATCCCCCTAGTACCAAAAGCAGACTAAGATACCACAAAAAAAGAAAATTACAGGCCAATATCACTGATTAACATAGATGCAAAAATCCTCAACAAAATAACAACACTACATTAAAAGGATCAGACACCATGATCAAGTGAGATTTATCCCAGGAATGCAAAGATTTTTCAATATCCACAAATCAATCAGTGTGATACACCACATTAACAAATTGGGTAACAAAAACCATGGGATCATTTCAATAGATGAAGAAAAAGCTTTTGATAAAATTAAATATCCATTTATAAGAAAAGAAATAAAACTCTCCAGAAAATGGGCAAAGAGGCAACATACCTCAACATAATAAAGGCCATATATGACAAACCCACAGCTATCATACTCAACAGTAAAAAGCTGAAAGCATTTCCTCTAAGATCAGGAGCAAGACAAGGATGTCCACCCTCACCACTTTTATTCAATACAGCTTTGGAAGTCCTAGCCACAGCAATCAGAGAAGAAAAAGAGATAAAAGGAATCCAAATTGGAAAGGAAGAAGTAAAACTGTCACTGTTTGCAGATGACATGATACTATACATGTAAAACCTTAAAGGTGCCACCAGAAAACTACTAGAGCTCATCACTGAATTTGGTAAAGTTGCAGGATACAAAATTAATTCTCACAAATCTGTTGCATTTCTCTACACTAAGAAAAAACTATCAGAAAGAGAAGTTAAGGAAACACTCCCATTTACCATCCATCGAAAAAAAAAATACTTAGGAATAAACCTACATAAGTAAACAAAATATCTGTACTCCAAAAACTATAAGACTGTGATGAAAGAAACTGAAGACCACACCAACAGATGGAAAGATATACTGTGTTCCTGAATTAGAAGAATTAATATTATTATAATGACCATACTGCTCAAGGCAATCTACAGATTCAATGCAATCCCTATAAAATTACCAACAGTATTTTTCTCAGAACAGGAACAAAAAAATTTTGCATTTGTGTTGAAACACAAATGGCCCTGAATAGCCAAATCAATCTTAAGAAAAACGGAGCTGGAGGAATAATGCTCCCTACCTTCAGACTATACTACAAAGCTACAGTAACCAAAACAGTGTGGTACTGGCACAAAAAAACACACACAGAAAAATGGAATATGATAGAAAGCCCATAAATAAATCCATGCACTTATGGTCAATGAATCTACAACAAAGGAGGCAAGGATATACAATGGAGAAAAGACAGTCTTTTCAATATATGGTGCTGGGAAAACTGGACAGCTGCATGCAAAAGAATGAAATTAGAACATTTTCTAATGCCATATACAAAAATCCACTCCAGATGGACTAAATACCTAAATGTAAGATAGATACTGTAAAACTCCTAGAGGAAAACATAGGCAGGACACTCTTTGACATAAATCGCAGACATACCATTCGGTAAACATGGTGCTGTCTTGCTGTGGGGCTGCTCTTGCTCCATTCTACACAGTGGCAGCCAGGTGTTACTTTCCTTACTTTCAGACCTCTCACGACCTCTCTGTCTCCTTACCATTCTGAACTTAGCTAGTTCATTCTGGCTGAATCTCATTCAAATCCAGTTTCTGATCACTCAAGGCAAGGGATGCTTTTTTTTTTTTTTTTTTCAGTATGCGGGCCTCTCACTGTTGTGGACTCTCCTATTGCAGAGCACAGGCTCTGGACGCACAGGCTCAGCGGCCATGGCTCACGGGCCCAGCCGCTCGGCAGCATGTGGGATCTTCCCAGACTAGGGCACGAACCCGTGTCCCCTGCATCAGCAGGCGGACTCTCAACCACTGCACCACCAGGGAGGTCCCAAGGGATGTTTTAAAGAAGGATTTTGCTGGCACATACTTTTCCATCAAGTGTTAAAAAAATTGAGGGAGATTCATTTATATTATAGAGCAAACTTGTCACCTGCTGCCTTTACCTTTGAACTCCTCTTGTTTTATATAATAAGAAAATTTAGTTTATTCTCTCATGTTTTTCCATTATACAAAGTGAAGAAAATATTGTCTTAAAATTCAAAGACAAGTCACTTTTGTCTGCAGCATGATGGCAGCCTGCATCATTTGCCTTTTTTTCTCTTCTTCATTTGCAGCTAATTGGACATCCATAACCAAACCCAAGTGCCTCTGCCTGTTATAACAGGACAGCCAGGATTTTCTACCCACCTGTGCCTCCAAAGCTGGACAGATAAGATCTCAGTGGGGATGATGGATCCTGGGAGTCAGTGAGCCTGCCCTAGCTCCACTCATGTCCATCAGGAAAAAGGGAACTGGGAGAGAGCAAAACTGGGTGGATATCCACAGGTGACAAACAATTGGTGGAGGCCCAGCCTGCCTGACAGGGGACTCTGGCATGCTGTTGAAGAATAAAGACAAGTTTTGAGGCAGAGGGCACAGAGGAACTCACTAAGTCAGCACCTCTCCCCCAGGTGACATTAGAGGCCACCTCTTTGGCAGTTGAGGTAGAAAGTGAAAGTGTTGAGTGACCATCCAGCTGCCCCAGTTGTTCTGGATGCAGGTGGAGGGACCTATTTCTCTTTACCAGGAGGGTACTCAGTGACTGGTGTGGGGCTGGTGAGGAATAGAAAGAGTCAGACAAGACTGTCAAAGGGCACTGAAGGAATGCATTCTCTCCTTTGAGATTTCAGCAGGAAGTCTGCCCATGGACCTCTGGGAGTGCCCTGCTGGAAGATCCCTCTACTAGACTCATGGGCCATCCCCAAAGCCTCATGTGCTGAGCCCATACCTCCCCTCACTCTGCTGTCAGTTCTGTGTGCTCAGAGAGCTCTAGCTCTGGTAGGAGAAAACACAAACTTGAGCTGTAGCGCCACCTTCGAGAACACAAAAGAAAAGATTCTAATTACCAGCCTGTTGAATTGTAAGAAACAAAACAAAGTAAACATAAGATCTTAACTAAGAAAGTAGTCTGCTACTTTATGTGAGAAAAACAGAAGCATATACCATCAAACACCATTGAAAAATCAGGGAAATATGGTATCACAGAGAAAATAATTCTTCAGCAACCAAACTCAAAGGCATGGAATATTGTAATCTAATTGACAAAAAAAAAATTTGAAATAGCTGTTATGAAGAAATTCAGTGAGCTACAAGAAAACTCAGGAATAACATTAATGAGCAGAGGGAGTTATTTACCAAAGAGATTAAAATTATCAAAAAGAACCAAACAGACATTCTGGAGCTAAAGAATTCAATAAATGAAGGGTACACTGAGACCATAGATAATAGGGCAGACCAGATGGAGGAAAGAATAATGACTTGGAGGACAGAAATATAGAAATAATTCAGTTACAAAAGGTGAACTTAGATTTTTTTTAAGTGAACAAACCCTATAAAAGCTATCAGATTTGACCACAAAGGCAAATATAAGAATAATTGCTACACCAGAAAAAGAAAAGAGGGAGAAAGGGACAGAGAGTGTATTTAAAGAAATAATTGCTGAGATTTCCCAAACCATGGGAAGGAACTGGACAATCAAGTTCATAAATCCGATAGAACACTATTATCTCAATGTAAAAAGATCTTCTCCAAGACACCTTATAATGAAATTGTCAAAAATCAATGATCAAGAATCTTAAAAGCAGTTAGGGAAAAGAAATAAAATTGTCTACAGAAGAACCCCCATTAGGCTAGCATCAGATTTCCAAGCAGAAACTCTACAGGCCAAAAGAGAATGGAATGACATATTCAGAGTGCCAGCCAAAAATACTTTATCCTGCAGAATTATCCTTCAGATATGAGGGAAAAATAAACAAAAGCTGAGAGAATTCACTACTACTAGACATTTCTTGCAAGAACTGCTGAAAGGAGTTCTGCAAGGTGAACTGAAAAGAAGCTAATCAGGGACATTAAAACACATAAAAGAACACAACAAAGGTAAAGGTGAAAAATAAACATTCAGAATGGGGTATTAACCCATTTACTATAGTATAAAGCTTAAGGAAAAGAGCATTAAAAATAACTACAGCTACTATAATTTTTTAAATGAATTCACAATGTAAAAAGAATTGTGACATTAAAAATATAAACGGGGAGGGGTAGGGGGTGGAATCTTTACTGAAGAATGAAAATAAGTTTCTATCAGCATAAAATGGACTTTTACCTATGAAATGTTTTATGTAAGCCTCATGTTAATCACAAGGCAAAAAAAAAAAAATCTAGAGTAGATTCAGAAACATATAAAGGGGAGACTGAGCATATCACAATAGAAAACTACCAACCAACAAAGGTAGACAGAAACAGAAGGAAAAAGAAAGAATGGAGATACAAAACAAACAGAAGGTGAATAAGATGGCAGCAGTAAGTCCTTACATATCAATAATCACTCTAAATATAAATGGATTGAGTTTACCAATCTAAAGGGACAGTGTGGCTGTCTGGATAACAAAAACAAAACCCAAGTATGCTACCTACAAGGAACTCATTTCAGCCATATAGACACACATAGGCTCAAAGTTAAGAGGGTGAAGAAGATATTCCATGCAAGTGAAAGCCAAAAGAAAGCAGGTAGCCATACTTATAACAAACTAGTCTTCAAGACAAAAATGGTAACAGGAATATACTTACATAATGATAAAGGGGTCAATACATCAAGAAGATAATACAATCATAAATATATGCACACCCAGCCTCAGAGCACCTGAATATATTAAGGAAATACTAACATAACTGAAGGGAGAAATAGAAAACAATAAAATAATGGTAGGGAACTTCCATACCCTACTGTCAGCAATGGATAGATCGTCCAGACAGAAAATCAACAAGGAGTGAGAAGATCAAGATGGCAGAGTGGAAGACTCAGAGCTCATCTTCCCCCATGAGCACATCAAAAATACATCTACATGTGGAGTAATTCTCACTGAAAACAAACTGGAGACTAGCAGAAAGACTCTTACACAGCCAAAGCTGTAGAAAAGATCCACACTGAGGTAAAAAGGAAAGAGAAGTGATAGGGTCAAGACCTGCACCCCTAGGACAGGGCACAGAAGAGGAGGGGAATTACACATGCTCAGAGATCCTCCCTGGGAAGTGAGTGGTTTGAACCACATAATTTGGCACCCCAGCCTTAGGGTCTGACACCAGGAAGTTGAGTCCCCTTTGCTGGTTTGAAAACCAGCGAGACTAACAGTAGAGCTGTAAGAAACCTTGACTCTGCTTGTGAAGGGCGCACACATGCGTGCTTACTTCCAAAACAAGGCAGAAGAAGCAGACTGAAGCTGCCCAGGAGCCTGGCTGGGTTCCTGTGACTGGGTCCCTATGACCACCCTTGTGCATGTCCTGGCCCATGCTAAGCACATGCTCTGGCCCCTCTTGTTCTGCAGCACAGCTCCACACTAGGGTGAAGGTCCCTACCAAGAAGAGTGTGCAGTTGTGGGGAATGGAGCCAGCTTGGACCCTGTATTAGCAACTGAATGGGGTGAAGGCAACCATTACTGGCAATCATGGGGGTGGCAAACTGGGAATGGTTTGGAACTCTGGTGTGCTGGGAATGCACCAGCATGTGCCCCAGACCACACAAGGTACCCACCATGGCCCCTCTTGCTCTAGCACTGCTTCCTTCTGGGAACCAGATGCCACTGCTAGGAGGGGGATAGCACACACTTAGAGGGAATGGAGCCAGCTTAGACCAGACCCTCAGGGCTTCTGTTCCAGAAATTTAGGATGTGACTCTGCTCCCCATCCCCAAAGGTTTTGGTGGCCACTGAGCAGAGGAGAAGCAATGGTTCACACCTGACTCTAGCCCCTCCATCTCAAGCCACACCTCCCACTAATGTGATAGTAGCCAGCACACTCTGAGAGGAAAACATGACTCATGCTCACTTCAGATCCAGCTCCCCAACTAAAGCCACTGGGGACACGCAGACTGTGATAGGGATGCTCCCATATAAGGATGCCCCTACAAGACATGGATAGGCAACTGTTCCACCTAATTTCATAGAGACAGAGAAAGTTAAGCAAAATGAGAAGACAGAAGAATTTGTTCAATGAAAGAAGAAGAAAAAAAAAGCCACCCCTGAAAAAACAACTAATGGAACAAATAATTTACCAGATAAAGAGTTCAAAGCATTAGTAATAAGAATTAAATTAGTATTAGTAATACTAATTAAAGTGGGGAAAAGAATAGATGAACACAGTAAGAATTATTAAAAACAAAAAGATAGAAAATATAAAAAGGAACCAGTCATAACAGAAGAATACAATAATTGAAATGAAAAACACACTAGAAGGAATTAACATCAAACTTGGTCTTACAGAAGAATGCATAAGTGATCTGGAAGATAAAATAACAGAAATCACCCAATCAGAACATCGAAAAGAAAAAAAAACAAGAAAATGAGAACAGTTTATGGGACCTCTGAGACAACAAGTATACTAACATTCAGAGAGGAAATAGAGACCAAAAAAAAAAAAAATAGAAAAGATCAGTAAAACCATGAGTTGATTTTTTGAAAAGATAATATAGTTGATATGACTTTAGCCAGGTTAATCAAAAAATCATGAGAACACCCAAATAAACAAAATAAGAAGTGAAAGAGGAGAAACTACTACTAACACTACAGAAATATATAGCACCATAAGAGACTATTCTGAACAGTAATATGCCAACAAACTGGACAACCTGGAAGAAATGGATAAATTTCTAGAAACAAACAGTCTTCCCAAACTGGATCAGGAAGAAATAGAAAACCTGAAAAGAGACTGAATCAGTGATCAAAAACCTCCAAACACAGAAAACCCAAGGACCAGGTGGCTTCACTGGCAAATTTTACTAAACGTTAAAAAAAGAATTAACATCAATCCTTTTCAAACTCTTCCAAAAAATTAAAGAAGAGGGAACATTCCCAAATTCATTCTAAAAGGCCACCATTACCCTGATACCAAGTCAGGTAAGGAAGTACACAACAGAAAACTATAGACCAAGATCCATGATGAATATAGATGTAAAAATCCTCAACAAAATATGATCAAACTGAATTCAACAATATATAAAAATGAGGGAAGGTGGGAGGGGATAGACAGGAATAGGGGATTAATAGGCCCAAATTATTCTATATAAAATAAGTAAACTACAGGGCTTCCCTGTTGGCGCAGTGGTTGGGAGTCTGCCTGCTGATGTGGGGGGCACGGGTTTGTGCCCCGGTCCAGGGGGAACCTGCGTGCCACAGAGCGGCTGGGCCCGTGGGCCATGGCCACTGGGCCTGCGTGTCTGGAGCCTGTGCTCCGCAGTGGCAGGGGCCGTGGCGGTGGGGGGCCCGCATACCGCAAAAAAAAAAAAAAAACTTAAACTACAAGGAAATATTGTACAGCACAGGGAATATAGCCAATATTTTATAATAACTTTAAATGAAATATAATCTACAAAAATACTGAGTCACTATGTCATACTCCTGAAACTAATATAATGTAAATTAACAAAGAAATGCTGACTGTGAACCATATTTCAGACCAAATGAACTTAGCAGACACATATAAGATGTGTCATCTAACACCAGCAGAATACACATTTTACTCAAGTGCATATGGAAAATTCTCTAGGATAGATAATATGATAGGACACAAAACAAATCTTAGCAAACTTAAGAAGATTGAAATCATACTAACTATATTTTCTGGCCACAGTGGTGTGAAACTAGAAATCAACAATAAGAGGAAACCTGGACTATCTACAAATATATGTACACCAAACAATACAATTCTGAACAACCAATGGGTCAAAGAAGAAATCAAAAGGGAAATAAATAAATATCTTAAAACAAATGAAAATGGCAGAAATAGAGACACAGATGTAGAGAACACATGAATGGACACCAATGGGAGAAAGTCGGGGGAGGGCGGTGGTGGAGTGATAAACTGGGACTGACATGTATACACTAATACGTACAAAATGGATAACTAATAAGAACCTGCTGTATTAAAATATTAATTAAATAAAATTTAAAAAAACAGATGAAAATGGAAATAAACACGTCAAATCCTATGGCATGCACCAAAAGCAGTTCTGACAGGAAGGTTTATAGCAATAAATGCATATATAAGAAATTGGAAAGATCTCAAGTAAACTAACTTTACACTTCAAAGACTTGAAAAAGAACAAATGAAGTTCAAATTTAGCAAAAGGAAGAAAAAAGTAATGATCTGAGCAGAAATAAATGAAATAGAGACCAGAAAAAACAATAGATAAGATCAACAAAACTAAGGGCTGTTTTTTAAAGAAACAAAACAAAATTTATGGATCTTTAGCTAGAATAAGAAAAAAGGGAGAAGACTCAAATAAAATAAATGAGACATTACAACTAACACTGCAGAAATACATAGCATCATAAGAGATTACTATGAGCAATCATATGACAACAAATTAGATAATCTAGAAGAAATGGATAAATTTCAAAAACTCACTTAGCAAGACTGAATCAGGAAAAAAATAGAAAACCTGAGAATACCAAACCTATAAAGAGATTGAATCAGTAATCAAAAACCCCCAACACAGAAAACCCTGGGACCATACAACTTCATTGGCAAATTTTAGTAAAAATTTAATGAATAATTAATGCCAATCCTTTACAGACTCCTCCAAAAAACAGAAGAGGAGGAAACACTTCCAACTCATTCTACAAGGCCAGCATCACCCTGATACCAAAGCCAGGTAAGGACATAACAGAAAACTATACACCAATAACCCTGATGAATATAGATGCAAAAATTCTCAACAAGATATTAGCAAACCACATGAAATTCAAGGACACATTCTATACAATGACCAAATGGAATGTATCCTTAGATTGCAATGCTGGCTTAACATATGAAAATCAATAAATGTAATACATCCCATTCATGGAATGAAAGATTAAAATCACATGGTCATCTCAATAGATGCAGATAAAGCATTTGACAAAATGCCACATTCTTTCATTATAAAAACCCTCAACAGACTGGGTATAGAAGGGACATGCCTCGACATAATAAAGGCTATATATGACAAACCCACAGTTAACCTAATACACAATAGAGAAAAATTGAAAGCTTTTCCTCTAAAATCAGGAATAAGACAAGGATGCCCACTCTCATCATTTCTATTTAACATAGTATTGGAAGTCCTAGCAAGGGCAGTTAGGCAAGGCAAAGAAAAAACATGCATCTAAATCAGAAAGGAAGAAAATTGTCACTATATGCAGATGATATGATTTTGCATATAGAAAATCCAAAGACTCAACCAAGAAACTGTTGGACAAAGAAACTATTTCAATGAAGTTTCAAGATATAAAATCAATATACAGAAATCAGTTGAATTTCTATACAATAATAATGAAATATCTGAAAAAAATAAATAAAACAATCCCATTTACAACAGTATCAAAACCAGTAAAATATCTAGGAATAAAATGAACCAATGAAATGAAAGATCTGTACAATGAGAACTATGAGACTTTGCTGAAATAAGAAAAACAAGTGGAAAGACATCCCATGTTCATGTATCAAAAGAATTAATACTATTAAACTGTCCGTTCTACCCAAAGCCATCTTAAATTCAATGCAATCCCCATCAAAATACCAAGGACATTCTTCACAGAAATAGAAAAAAAAATCATAAAATTCTTATGAAATTACAAAAGACCCCAAATAGCCAAACCAATCCTGAGGAAAAAGAACAAAGCTGGAGGCATCACAATTCCTGATTTCAACTATACTACAAACCCATAGCAATAAAAATAGTGTAGTACTGGCATAAAAATAAACACATAGAATAATGGAACAGAATAGAGAGGCCAGAAATAAACTCTGCATATACAGTCAACTAACATTCAACAAGGGAGCCAAGAACACCTGATGTGGAAAGCAGTTTCATCTCTTCAACAAATGGTACTGGGAAAACTGGATAAACATATGTAGACAAATGAAATTGGACCTCTATATTCCATCCCTCACAAAAACTAATTTGAATGGATCAAAGACTTAAAACATAAGACCCAATACTATAAGCCCTAGAAGAAAATGTAAGAAAGAAGCTCCTCGACAGTGATCTTGGCAATGCTTTTCTGGATATGATGCCAAAAGCACAAATAACAAAAGCAGAAATAAACAAATACGACTACATCAAATTTGAAAGCTTCTGCACAGCAAAAGAAACACTTCACAAAATGAAATGTCAACCTACAGAATGGGAAAAATTTTTGCAAACCATGTATCAGATAAGGAGTTAATATTCAAAATACATTATGAACTTACACAACTCAATAAAAAAAAATAACCACAAACAAACCAATTTTAAAATGGGCAGAGGAATTAAATATACATTATTCCAAAGAAGACATCCAAATGGCCAACAGGTACATGAAAAGATGTTCAACATCACTAATCATCAGGAAAATGCAAATCAAAACCACAATGAGATATCACCCCATACCTATTAGTATGGCTATCATCAAGAAGACAAGAGATAAGAAGTGTTGGCGAGAATGTGGAGAATAGGGCACCCTTGTACACTGTTGGTGGAAATGTAAATTGGTTTAACTACTATGGAAAACAGCATGGGGAGTCTTTAAAAAAATTAAAAATCAATCTACCATATGATCAAGCAATTCCATTTCTGGGTATATACCCAAAGGAAACAAAAACAGATATATGCACTCACATGTTTATTGCAGCATTATTCACGATAGCCAAGATCCAGAAACATCCTAAGTGCTCATCAATGGATGAATGAATAAAGAAGATATGGTACATTTATACCATGGACTATTATTCAGCCACAAGAAAGAAGGACATTCTTCCCTTTGTGACAACATTGACGGATCTTGAGCATTTTATGCTAAGAGAGACACAGAAGGGAAGGAACCATATGACATCACTTATATGTAGAATCTAAAAAAGCCATACTCATAAAAACAAAGTAAAATGATTGTTACCACAGGAAAGGGGTGGAAAGATAGGACACATGTTGTTTAAGTGTACAAACTTGCCCTGAGTAGTAAAATAAGACCTAGAGGGGCTTCCCTGGTGTCGCAATGGTTAAGAATCTGCCTGCCAATGCAGGGGACACGGATTCGAGCCTTGGTCCGGGAAGATCAAACATGCCGTGGAGCAACTAAGCCCGTGTGCCACAAGTACTGAGTCTGCACTCTAAAGCCTGCGAGCCACAGCTACTGAGCCCATGTGCCACAACTACTGAAGCCCACGTGCCTAGAGCCCATGCTCTGCAACAAGAGAAGCCACCACAATGAGAAGCCCGCACACCGCAATGAAGAGTAGCCCCCGCCCTCCACAACTAGAGAAAGCCCGTGCACAGCAACGAAGACCCAAATTAGCCCCCCCACCAAAAATTAAACAAAACCTAGAGATCTGGGCTTCCGTGGTGGCGCAGTGGTTTAGAGTCCACCTGCTGATGCAGGGGATACGGGTTCGTGCCCTGGTGCGGGAAGATCTCACATGCCACAGAGCAGCTGGGTCCGTGAGCCATGGCTGCTGAGCCTGCGCATCCAGAGCCTGTGCTCCGCAAGGGGAGAGGCCACAACAGTGAGAGGCCCGTGTACCGCAAAAAAAAAAAAAAAAAATCTAGAGATCTAATGCAGAGTATAATGGATATAGACAATATTGTATTTAGTCATCAAACCTGCTAAGAGACTAGATCATAATGATTCCAACCACTAAAATGAAAGGATAATTATATAAAGTGATAGAGGTGTTAATGATCTCTGAAATGGCAATCATATTACAATATATAAATGTGTCAAATAGCATGTTGTACACCTTAAATTTACACAATGTTTTATGTCAAATATATTTCAAAAATAAAAAGTCACTTTTGTGTGATTTTTCTTTAAAAAACATTTAGTTCTGAATTTGCATGTGTAAATTTAATTATTTTTAATTTTCAACAAAGTCTGGGCAAAAATTTTTCACACAACATTATTGCATCCAACAGATTCTGTAATATAATGTACAGAGTGCATGATTAGAGTACAAATATTTATTTATAATGTTGCATAACTTTTATAGTATAAGTTTATTTATGACCTCAGAGTTTTCAAATTTTT
This sequence comes from Orcinus orca, assembly GCF_937001465.1. NCBI lineage: Eukaryota > Metazoa > Chordata > Mammalia > Artiodactyla > Delphinidae > Orcinus > Orcinus orca. The sequence goes on from NC_064560.1 coordinate 150,296,339, forward strand.
AGCAGAACTACTTTAAGCTAATATTTTACTTTATATACAAGAACTTTGAGGATAGTCTAATATTTAATAATATTTCAAGTCTTTTTTTCTCCTATAAGGAAGGACTGAGAATAGAATCACTATATCATGTTGTCCTTCTACACATTGAAATATCTCAGTACTGCACTGGGTAAACACATCATAACTTATGATTCAAACATTAATTAAATTCAATGATTAACTTTATTAATTTTGGTGTTTATGAATTAATAGGTGTCTGAAAATTAATTACTTCTCTAATTAATTACTTATATAGTTGGTTTAAAGTTCACCACTTTGCTATTTGTTTTCTATTTGTGCCTTCTGTTTGTTTTCACTTGTTTTTCCTCTAGTCTTGTCTGCCTTTCTCAAGTATTATTTATTATCCATTCTATCTTTTCTATTATTCTACTTTATCTTTTATATTGGCTTTATGGCCTTACTTTTAAAATAATTATTAACTGGTTACTCTAGAGATTTCATCATGTATCCTTAATTTATTGTAGTCCAACTTGAGTTAATATTTTACCAATTAACCATTGTTTATAGCCAATATATAACTGTATATTCACATTTTTTCACCCACTGCCCTTTGTACTATTATTGTCAGATATTTAGATTCTCCATATGTTATAAACCTCATAATATATTGTCATCAGTCTCAGCAAAATGGAGAAGCTGCCCATACATATCACCATGGTGCACAACTACCAATTTTTTGAGTTGGATGTATATCACACCCCTCACCTAAGATCAGATCTTTATGCAACTAGAGATGTGTAACTCATCACTGCAAATGAACAAAGAGTCCATAGCTCCCTCACCTCTAATCACTGCAACTCCTGGGCCAAGGCATACAGCACTTTTATCAAAGACAAGGTGAACTGGGAATCAGGGCAATCCATCCAGGAGAGGATCTTCACCTTATACCTGGTTGCATTCTTACCACTCATCTCCAGAGATGTGTAACACAATCACATGGCCAGCCAAATGCTGCCCGGGGGCAGTGGCAAAATCAACAGCACCAACAACTGTTTCCATAAGAAGCTGTAGTTTATTCTGGCAGAAGTTGGTGCCTGTGAGATTAGTTACAAACATGCAGCAGTAGAGAGCTCCCCCATTTATTGTCCTTGTGGACCACATCACTGAGTTCACAAAGAAACCTGAGTTCACAAAGAAACCTGAGTTCATGAGGTCTCCCATTGTTCCGCTGCTTATTCCCAAGAAGCTGTAGTTTATCATCATCCCCACATAAAGAGCAACATTGAGAACAAGCAGAATCTCATCATGACAGAATCATTATCCGGGAACTGGATATCAAATGATGGTGATAACAAAATATTGTTATATAAAGGCAATATTATTTTAACCATTTAAAAATCAGTCTTTTACATTTCTGTCATACTTTTCAGTACTATTTGTTCATTCCTACAGTTCAGAGTGCTATTTAAGGATCTTTGACTTTCTATAGTATTTTGTAGTGTGAATCTCCTCATGACAAATTGCTTTTTATTTTCTTTGTTTGAAAATAGCTTTACTTGTCAGTATTTTGGAAAGATACGTTAGCAGGATACAGAATTCTAGTTTTTTTATTTGCTTCTCTTCAGAAATGTCATTTTATTATTTTCTGGTTTCGTCTTTATTCAAGGTCAGCCATTATTCTTACTGTTATTCTCTAAATGTATTACAACATGTGCTTTTTCTCTGGATACTTTTAAGATTTTCTCTTTTCAGAGGAGCTTCAAGATGGTGAAAGAGTAAGAAGTGGAGATCACCTTCCTCCCCACAAATACACCAGAAATACATCTACATGTGGAACACCTCCTACAGAACACCTACTGAACACGGGCAGAACAGCTCAGACCTCCGAAAAGGCAAGAAACTCCCCACGTACCTGGTTAGGGCAAAAGAAAAAAGAAACAACACAGACAAAGAATAGGGAAGGGACCTGCACCAGTGGGAGGGAGCTGTGAAGGTTTCCACACACTAGGAATCCCCTTCACTGGCGGAGACAGGGGGTGACAGGGGAGAAGCTTCAGAGCCACGGAGGAGAGCACAGCAACAGGGGTGCGGAGGGCAAAGCGGAGAGATTCCTACACAGAGGATCGGTGCCGACCAGCACTCACCAGCCCAAGAGGCTTGTCTGCTCACCCGCCAGGGCGGGCGGGGGCTGGGAGCTGAGGCTCAGGCTTTGGAGTTCGGATCCCAGGGAGAGGACTGGGGCTGGCTGTGTGAACACAGCCTGAAGGGGGCTAGTGCGCCAAGGCTAGCCGGGAGGGAGTTGGGAAAAAGTCTGGAGCTGCCAAAGAGGCAAGAGACTTTTTCTTGCCTGTTTGTTTCCTGTTGCACGAGGAGAGGGGATTAAGAGTGCCGCTTAAAGAGCTCCAGAGACGGGCGCGAGCTACGGCTATCAGCGCGGACCCCAGAGACAGGGATGAGACGCTAAGGCTGCTGCTGCTGCCACCAAGAAGCCTGTGTGAAAGCACAGGTCACTATCCACACCTCCCCTCCCGGGAGCCTGTGCAGTCTGCCACTGCCAGGGTCCCGAGATCCAGGGACAGCTTCCCCGGGAGAACACAGGGTGCGCCTCAGGCTGCTGCAACTTCACGCAGGCCTCTGCCGCTGCAGGCTCGCCCAGCATTCTGTACCCCTCCCTCCCGGCAGCCTGAGTGAGCCAGAGCCACCTACTCAGTTGCTACTTTAACCCTGTCCTGTCTGGGTGGGAACAGACGCTCTCAGGCGACCTACACACACAGGCAGGGCCAAATCCAAAGCTGAACCACAGGAGATGTGCGAACAAATAAGAGAAAGGGGAATCTCTCCCAGCAGCCTCAGGAGCAGCAGATTAATCTCCACAAACAACTTGGTGTACCCCGCATCAGTGGAATACCTGAATAGACAACGAATCATCCCAAAATTGAAGCAGTGGACTTTGGGAGAAACAATATATATATATTTTTTTCCATTTTCTCTTTTTGTGAGTTTGTATGTATATGCTTCGTTGTGTGATATTGTGTGTATAGCTTTGCTTTTACCATTTGTCCTAGGGTCCTGTCTGTCCATTTTTTTGTTTTTTGTTTTTTATAGTATAGTTTATAGCACTCGTTATCATTGGTGGATCTCATTTTTGGTTTGGTTGCTCTCTTCTTTCTTTCTGACTTTCTTCCTTTTTTTTATTATTACTTTAAAAAATTTTTAAGTTATTTTTTAGTTTTGAGTTTAATAACTTTATTTTATTTTTTTCTTTCTTTTTTTCTATTTTTCTCCCTTTAATTTTGAGCCGTGTGGATGACAGGGTCTTGGTGCTCTGGCCAGGTGAAAGGCCTGTGCCTCTGAGGTGGGAGAGATAAGTTCAGGATATTTGTCCACCAGAGGATTCCCATCTCCACATAATGTCAAACTGTGAAAATCTCCCAGAGATCTCCGTCTCAACGCTAAGACCCAGCTCCACTCAACGACCAGCAAGCTACAGTGATGGACACACTAGGCCAAACAACTAGCAAGACAGGGACACAACACCACCCATTAGCAGAGAGGCTGCGTAAAATCATAATAAGGTCACAGACACCGCAAAACCCACCACCAGACGCAAACCTGCCCACCAGAAAGACAATATCCAGCCTCATCCACCAGAACACAGGCACTAGGCCCCTCCATCAGGAAGCCTACACAACCCACTGAACGAACCTAACCCAGTGGGAGCAGACACCAAAAACAATGGGAACTACGAACCTGCAGCTGTGAAAAGGACACCCCAAACACAGTAAGTTAAGCAAAATAAGACACAGAAACACACAGCAGATGAAGGAGCAAGGTAAAAACCCAACAGATGAAACAAATGAAGAGTAAATAGGCAGTCTACCTGAAAAAGACCTCAGAATAATGATAGTAAAGATGATCCAAAATCTTGGAAATAGATTGGAGAAAATACAAGAAATGTTTAACAAGGAACTAGAAGAACTAAAGAGCAAATAAACAATGATGAGCAACACAATAAATGAAATTAAAAATTCTCTAGAAGGAATCAATAGCAGAATAACTGAGGCAGAAGAACGGATAAGTGACCTGGAAGATAAAATAGAGGAAATAACTACTGCAGAGCATAATAAAGAAAAAAGAATGAAAAGAATTGAGGACAGTCTCAGACACCTCTGGGACAACATTAAAGGCACCAACATTCTAATAATAGGGGTCCCAGAAGAAGAAGAGAAAAAGAAAGGGAATGAGAAAATATTTGAAGAAATTATAGTTGAAAACTTCCCTAATATGCAAAGGAAATAGTTAATAAAGTCCAGGAAGCACAGAGAGTCCCATACAGGATAAATCCAAGGAGAAATGCCAAGACACATATTAATCAAACTATCAAAAATTATATAAAAAGAAAGAATATTAAAAGCAGCAAGGGAAAATCAACAAATAACATACAAGGGAATCCTCATAAGGTAAACAGCTAATCTTTCAGCAGAAACTCTGAAGCCAGAAGGGAGTGGCAGAACATATTTAAAGTGGTGAAAGGTAAAAACCTGCAGCCAATATTACACTACCCAGCAAGGATCTCATTCAGATTCAGTGGAGAAATTAAAACCCTTACAGACAAGCCAAATCTAAGAGAGTTCAGCACCAGCAAACAAGCTTTAAAACAAATGCTAAAGGAACTTCTCTAGGCAGGAAACACAAGAGAGGGAAAAGACCTACAATAACAAACCCAAAACAATTAAGAAAATGGTAATAGGAACATACATATCAAGAATTACCTTAAATGTCAATGGATTAAATGCTCCAACCAAAAGACATAGACTGGCTGAATGGACATAAAAACAAGACCCATATATATGCTGTCTACAAGAGATCCACTTCAGACCTAGTGACACATACAGACTAAAAGTGAGGGGATAGAAAAAGATACTCCATGCAAATGGAAATCAGAAGAAAGTTGGAGTAGCAATTCTAATATCAGAAACAATAGACTTCAAAATAAAGACTATTACAAGAGACAAAGAAGGACATTCCGCAATGATCAAGGGATCAATCCAAGAAGATATAACAATTGTAATTATTTATGCACCCAACATAGTAGCACCTCCATACATAAGGCAAATGCTAACAGCCATAAAAGGGGAAATTGACAGTAATACAATCATAGCAGGGGACTTTAACATACCACTTTCACCAATGGACAGATCATCCAAAATGAAAATAAATAAGGAAACACAAGCTTTAGATGATACATTAAACAAGATGGACTTAATTGATATTTATAGGACATTCCATCCAAAAACAACAGCATACACTTTCTTCACAAGCGCTCATGCAACATTCTCCAGCATAGATCATATCTTCGGTCAAATATCAAGCCTTTGTAAAATTTAAGTAAATTGAAATAATATCAAGTAACTTTTCAGATGAAAACAGTATGAGACTAGATATCAATTACAGGAAAAAGTATAAAAAATACAAAGACATGGAGGCTAAACAATACACTACTTAATACCTAAGAGATCACTGAAGAAATCACAAAGGAAATCAAAAAAATAACTAGAAACAAATGACAATGGAGACACGATGACCCAAAACCTATGGGATGCAGCAAAAGCAGTTCTAAGAGGGAAGTTTATATCAATACATTCCTACCTTAAGAAACAGGAAACACCTCGAATAAGCAACATAACCTTGCACCTAAAGCAATTAGAGAAAGAAGAACAAAAAAACCCAAAATTAGCATAAGGAAAGAAATCATAAAAATCAGATCAGAAATAAAAGAAATGAAGGAAACAATAGCAAAGATCAATAAAACTAAAAGCTGGTTCTTTGAGAAGATAAACAAAATTGATAAACCATTAGCCAGACTCATCAAGAAAAAAAGGGAGAAGACTCAAATCAATAGAATTAGAAATGAAAAAGGAGAAGTAACAACTGCCACTGCAGAAATACAAAAGATCATGAGAGATTACTACAAGCAACTCTATGCCAATTAAATGGACAAATTCTTAGAAATGCACAACCTGCCAAGACTGAATCAGGAAGAAATAGAAAATATGAACAGACCAATCACAAGCACTGAAATTGAAACTGTGATTAAAAATCTTCCAACAAACAAAAGCCCAGGACCAGATGGCTTCACAGGCGAATTCTATCAAACATTTAGAGAACAGCTACCACCTATCCTTCTCAAACTCTTCCAAAATATAGCAGATGGAGGAACATTCACAAACTCATTCTACGAGGCCAGCATCACCCTGATACCAGAACCAGACAAGGGTGTCACAAAGAAAGAAAACTACAGGCCAATATCACTGATGAACATAGAAGTAAAAATCCTCAACAAAATACTAGCAAAGAGAATCAACAGCACGTTAAACACATCATACACCATGATCAAGTGAGGTTTATTCCAGGACTGCAAGGATTCTTCAATATACGCAAATCAATCAATGTGATAAACCATATTAACAAATTAAAGGAGTAAAACCATGTGGTCATCTCAATAGATGCAGAGAAAGCTTTCAACAAAATTCAACACCCATTTATGATAAAAACCCTCCAGAAAGTAGGCATAGAGGGAACTTTCCTCAACATAATAAAGGCCATAGATGACAAACCCACAGCCAACATTGTCCTCAATGGTGAAAAACTGAAAGCATTTCCACTAAGATCAGGAATAAGACAAGGTTGCCCACTCTCACCACTCTTATTCAACATAGTTTTGGAAGTTTTAGCCCCATGGAAGTTTTAGCCCCATCAATCAGAGAAGAAAAGTAAATAAAAGGATTCCAAATTGGAAAAGAAGTAAAGCTGTCACTCTTTGCACATGACATGATACTACACATAGAGAATCCTAAAAATGCTACCAGAAAACTACTACAGCTAATCAATGAATTTGGTAAAGTAGCAGGATACAAAATTAATGCACAGAAATCTCTGGCATTCCTATACACTAATGATGAAAAATCTGAAAGTGAAATCAAGAAAACATTCCCATTTACCATTGCAACAAAAAGAATAAAATATCTAGGAATAAACCTACCTAAGGAGACAAAAGACCTGTATGCAGAAAATTATAAGACACTGATGAAAGAAATTAAAGATGATACAAATAGATGGAGAGATATACCATGTTCTTGGTTTGGAAGAATGAACATTGTGAAAATGACTCTACTACCCAAAACAATCTACAGATTCAATGCAATCCCTATCAAACTACCACTGGCATTTTTCACAGAACGAGAACAAAAAATTTCACAATTTATATGGAAACACAAAAGACCCCGAATAGCCAAAGCAATCTTGAGAATGAAAAACGGAGGTGGAGGAATCAGGCTCCCTGACTTCAGACTATACTACAATGCTACAGTAATCAAGACATTATGGTACTGGCACAAAAACAGAAAGATAGATCAATGGAACAGGATATAAAGCCCAGAGGTAAACCCATGCACATATGGTCACCTTGTCTTTGATAAAGGAGGCTGGAATGTACAGTGGAGAAAGGAAAGCCTCTTCAATACGTGGTGCTGGGAAAACTGGACAGCTACATGTAAAAGTATGAGATTAGATCACTCTGTAACACCATATACAAAAACAAGCTCAAAATGGATTAAAGACCAAAATGTTAGGCCAGAAACTATCAAACTCTTAGAGGAAAACATAGGCATAACACTCTATGACATAAATCAAAGCAAGATCCTTTTTGACCCACCTCCTAGAGAAATGGAAATAAAAACAAAAATAAACAAATGGGACCAAATGAAACTTCAGAGCTTTTGCACAGCAAAGGAAACCATAAACAAGACCAAAAGACAACCCTCAGAATGGGAGAACATATTTTCAAATTAAGCAACTGACTAAGGATTAAGCTCCAAAATTACAAGCAGCGCATGCAGCTCAAAATCAAAAAAACAAACAACCCAATCCAAAAATGGGCACAAGACCCAAATAGACATTTCTCCAAAGAAGATATACAGACTGCCAACTAACACATGAAAGAATGCTCAACATCATTAATCATTAGAGAAATGCAGATCAAAACTACAATGAGATATCATCTCACACCAATCAGAATGGCCATCATCAAAAAATCTAGAAACAATAAATGCTGGAGAGGGTGTGGAGAAAAGGTAACACTCTTGCACTGCTGGTGGGAATGTGAATTGGTACAGCCACTATGGAGAACAGTATGGAGGTTCCTTAAAAATCTACAAATAAGGGGCTTCTCTGGTGGCGCAGTGGTTGGGAGTCCACCTGCCAATGCCGGGGACACGGGTTCGTGCCCCGGTCCAGGAGCATCCCACATGTCGCGGAGCAGCTAAGCCCGTGAGCCATGGCCACTGGGCCTGCGCGTCCAGAGCCTGTGCTCTGCAACGGGAGAAGCCACGACAGTGGGAGGCCCACATACCACCAAAAAAAAAAAAACAAAAAACTACAAACAGAACTACCATATGAGCCAGCAATCCCACAACTGGGCATATACCCTGAGAGAACCATAATTCAAATAGAGTCATGTACCAAAATGTTCATTGCAGCTCTATTTACAATAGCTAGGAGATGGAAACAACCTAAGTGCCCATCATCGGATGAATGGATAAAGAAGATGTGGCACATATATACAATGGAATATTACTCAGCCATAAAAAGAAATGAAATTGAGCTATTTGTCATGAGGTGGATGGACCTAGAGTCTGTCCCACAGAGTGAAGTAAGTCAGAAAGAGAAAGACAAATACTGTATGCTAACACATATATATGGAATTTAAGAAAAAGAAATATGAAGAACCTAGGGGTAAGACAGGAATAAGACACAGACCTACTAGAGAATGGACTTGGGAAAGGTAAGCTGTGACAAAGTGAGAGAGTGGCATGGACATATATACACTACCAAACGTAAAATAGATAGCTAGTGGGAAGCATCCGCATAGCACAGGGAGATCAGCTTGGTGCTTTGTGAAAGCCTAGAGGGGTGGGATAGGGAGGGTGGGAGGGAGGGAGACACAAGAGGGAAGAGATATGGAAACATATGTATATGTATAACTGATTCACTTTGTTATAAAGCAGAAACTAACACACCATTGTAAAGAAATTATACTCCAATAAAGATGTAAAAAAAAAAAAAAAAGAAAGCTTGAAAATAAATAAACCTGCCTGGCCCTTACAGTTAAAAATATAAATCTACTTTAGGGATAAATAAGACACTGTGGATGCATGGGATGTTTTATCATATTTTGACATAAAATATTATGTCAATATGAAATATTAAGATGTCTATTACTGAAAAATAAATTTTCAATTTAATTACATTCCAATCAAAACCCACTGCAGCTCCAGTTAAAGATGGTGATGGGGGCTTCCCTGGTGGCGCAGTGGTTGAGAGTCCGCCTGCCGATGCGGGGGACACGGGTTCGTGCCCTGGTCCGGGAGGATCCCACATGCTGCGGAGCGGCTGGGCCCGTAAGCCATGGCCGCTGAGCCTGCGCGTCTGGAGCCTATGCTCCGCAACGGGAGGGGCCATAACAGTGAGAGGCCCACGTACCGCAAAAAAAAAAAAAAAAAAAAGATGGTGATGGGGCTTCCCTGGTGGCGCAGGGGTTGGGAGTCCCCTGCCGATGCAGGGGACACGGGTTCGTGCCCTAGTCCGGGAAGATCCCACATGCTGTGGAGCGGCTGGGCCCGTGAGCCATGGCTGCTGGGCCTGCACGTCCAGAGCCTGTGCTCCGCAACGGGAGAGGCCACAGCAGTGAGAGGCCTGCGTACCACAAAAAAATTAAAAGATGGTGATGGAGGAAAATCCTGAACTCCGCTCCTGCCGCAGACATGTCCAATTTAGAGCTACATATGGAACAATTTCCTTTGAAGAAAACCCAATATTATTTGAGTGACTCATACACATCAAGTGAATGTGGGGAAATAAATCCATATTGAAGTACGTAGACAAGGGTCAGATACCACTTCACCATAAATCCTAACTCCAGCACAGGAGCCCACAGTTTGGAGGAAACTCAAAACCCCAAGCTTCTCCTTGAGCTACCCAACTTTTAAGTCCTGCACCTGAGACACAAGCCCCCAAAACATCTAGCTTTGAAAGCCAATGGGACATGTGTTCAGGAGACCAACAAAGCTATAGCAAACTGAGAAACATTTCTTAAAGGGCTCGTGCACATTAACCCACACACCCCAGAGTCCAGCACAGCATCAACCAACTGCAAAGAGCCCAGACTTTCCATGAAAGAGTCTTATTTGCTTATTTTAAAGCAATGACCTTTAAAGGGGCAGGCATATAATTTAACACACATCTGTGGGTCTCCTGAAATACTCTCCATGGATGGAGGTTGGTGGCTGCCATCTTTGTGCCCTCCCTCTGCCTTGCTCCAGCTCACCAGTATCTCCCAGACAGGAGATACTATCCTCATCTAGCACCCCAGTTTTTGTGGCTGCCACCCAGAGGATGTCCCTTGACCACCTGGCTCTGGTGGCCAGCAGGGCTTGCATTCCTGTGTCCCATGGAACAGTCCTTGGCCAATTACCACTCCCAGGGCACAGCACAGAAAATAGACTAAAGCACATACTCAGTCTTTCTGTGAAAGAGGCCTATTTGCTTGTTCTGGAGCCTGAGGGACCAGCTTCTGGTCTGGCACACATGTAGGATCCTACTGAGATGCTCTCTAGGGACTCCAGGGATGGAGGTCAGTAAATGGTATCTATTCATTCTCCCTCTGCCTCACTGGAAGTCACTAGTATCTCTTGGAAAAGAGCTTATACCCATCTGGCACCTGATTTTTGCAGCTGCTGCCCAAGGGACACCTCTAGCTCACCTGGCTCTGGTGGCCAGTGGGGCTTACACTTATGGGTCCCGGGGGACTGTAATCAATGGAGACATTCTTAACCAGCTATCATTCCTAGGGCACACCAAGAAGCAACAGAATGAGGTGCCTAGTCTTTCTGTAAAAGAGGCCTATTAGTTCATCTTCATAGCTATGGCCTGAGAGGCAGGCTTCTAATTAAACATACTTCTTAGGGCCACCTGTAATCTTCTCCAGAGACCTCAGAGGGTGGGTGCTAAATTTGTACTTTCCCACCACCTCCTTCCAGGGTATCGCCCGGATGGAATTTTGTATATGCTGCCCCAGGTCTTGTGGCTGCCACCCAGGGATGGCAGTTGATAGCCTGTCTTTGATAACCAGGGGGACTTAACCTTGTGGTCCCATAGGAGTGTGTGTGTGTGTGTGTGTGTGTGTGTGTGTGTGTGTCTGTGTGTCTGTGTGTGTGTGTGTGTGTGTGTGTGTGTGTGTGTGTGTGTGTGTGTGTGTATTTTTCAAAGCTACTGCCTGAGTGTCTGGCTTTCAGCCAGCCTGAATCTAGATGCTGACTGAGATCCTCTCTTTTGGGACACTGACAAGTCCTGGCACATGGTCAACCACTAGGATCCACTAAAAGTAGGCTGCTTGTATAATCACAAAGGTTTGACAGACAAACAAGAGCTAGGGCAAGGATTAATGATAAGGTTCATCTCTTACACAAGTCTACTTTTTCAAGAATGGGAGAGGTAGCTGTTTTATTTAAAGCATAGAAACCAACACAGAGAGTCAAGGAAAATGAAGTAACAGAGAAATATGTTCCAAACAACAGAACAAGATAAAACGTTAAAAACATATCTTAACAAAATAGAGATAAGTGATTTACTTGATAAAGTATTCAATACATATCAGAGATATAAAAAGGATCATAAAAGGCTACTATGAATAAATATACACCAACAATTTGGACAACCTAGAAGAAATGGATAAATTTCCAGGAAAATACAACCTACCAGACTAAATCATGAAGAAATAAAATATGGACAGAACTATTACTAGTTAAGAGACTGAATCAGTAATCAAAAATTTGCCAACAAAAAAAAGTCCAGAACCAGATGGCTTCACTGATGAATTCTATCGAACACTTAAATAAAAATGAATACCAATCCTTCTGAAATTCTTCCAAAAATTTGAAGAGGAGGGAGTACTTTCAAACTCACTTTATGAGGCTAGCATCACCCTGATATCCAAAACCAGACAAGGACCACCACAAGAAAAGAAAATTGCAGCCAATATCTCTGATGAATATAGATGAAAAAATCCCTAGCAAAATGGTAACAAACAACATTCAAGAATACAATAAAAGGATCATACTCCATGATCAAGTGGTATTTATTCCTGGGATGTAAGGATGGTTCAGTATCTGCAAATCAATCAATGGGATACACCGTGTTAACAAAATGAAGGATAAAAATCGTGATCATCTAATAGATATAGGAAAATATCTGACAAAATTTAACATCAATTTATGATTAACAACTCTCAACAAAGTGTGTATGTAAGGAACATACCTCAAAATAGTAAAAGCTGTATATGAAAAGCTCACAGCTGACATGATACTCATGGTGTAAAGCTGAAAGCTTTTCCTCTAAAAATCAGGAACAAGACAAGGATGCTTACTCTTGACTTGTTGAATATTTATTTAACATTGTACTGGAAGTCCCAGCCAGAGCAGTTAGGCAAGGAAAAGAAATAAAAGGCATCCAAATCAGAGAAGTAGTACAACAGTAGCCATTTGCAGATGACATGATATTCTACTGAAAAACTCTAAATACTACACCAAAAACTTGTAGAAGCAATAAACAAAATCAGTAAAGTTGCAGAATACAAAATCTATATACAAAAATCGGTCACATTTCCATATACTCATAATAAACTATCAGAAAAAGAAATTAAGAAAACAATCCCATTTTTATTTACATCAAAAAGAATAAAATACCTAGGAATAAATTTAACCAATGAGGTGAAAGACCTGTACACTGAAAACTTTAAGATATCAATGAAAGAAATTGAAGAAAATACAATAAGTGAAAAGATATTCCATGATCATTTTCTGGATTAATATTGTTAAAATATCCATCCTACCCAAAGCAATCTATAGATTCAATGCAATCACTATCAAAATTCCAATGGCGTTTTTCACAGAAAGAGAACAAACAATCTTAAAATTAGTTAGAACCACAAACGACCCTTAATAGCCAAAGAAATCTTGAGAGAGAGCAAAGCTGGAGGCATCACACTCCCCAATTTCAAACTATATTACAAAGCCATAGTAATCAAAACAATATGGTATTATTGGCATAAAAACAGACACATAGATCAATGGAATAGAACAGAGCCCATAAATAAACCCACACATATATGGTCAATTAATTTATGACAAAGAAGCCAAGAAAATACAAGAGAAGTCTGTTCAATAACTGTTGCTGGGAAAAATGGACAGCCACATGCAAAAGAATGAAACTAGACCTGTCTCTTAACACCATATACAAAGTAACTCAAAATAGATCACAGACTTCAATATAAAACCTGTAATCATAAAACTCCTAGAAGAAAACATAGGTTGTAACCAGTGTAACCTGGATGTTGGTTTTGATGATGATTTTTTTGGACTAGATACCAAAAGCAAAGGTAACAAAATCAAAAATAAACAAGTGACACTACTTCAAACTAAAAAGCTTCTGCACTGCATAGGAAACCATCTATAAAGGCAACCTACCAGATGGGAAAAATTATTTGTAAATCATATATCTGATAAAGGGTTAATATCAAAATAAATAAAGAACTAATTCAACTCAACAGCAAAAAATAAATTAATAAACAATTCAATTAAAATTGGGCAGAGGATCTGAATAGGCATTTTGCAAAGAAGACATACAGATGACCAACAGGTATAAGAAAAGGCATTCAATCATCACTAATCATCAGGGAAATGCAAATCAAAACTATAAAGAAATATCACCTCACCCTGTTAGAATGGGGTATAATCAAAGATAAGAAATAACAAGTGTTGATGAGGATGTAGAGAAAAGAAAACATTTTTGCATTGTTGGTGGGAATATAAACTGCTGTAGCCACTATGGAAAACAGTATGGAGTTTTCTCAAAAAAATTAAGAACAGAACTACCATATTATCTAGCAATTCCACTTCTGGGTATTTATCTGAAGAAACCGAAATCAATAACTTGAAAAGATATCTGCACCCCCATATTCATTGCAGCGTTGTTTACACTAGCCAGGATTGGAAATAACCTAAGTGTCCATTGATGGATCAATGGATAAATAATATGATACATACACACAATGGAACATTATTCAGCCATAAATAAGATGGAAATCTTGCCATTTGGGACAACATGGATTTACCTTGAGGGCATTATGCTAAGTAAAAGAAGTCAGATAGAGAAAGACAAATACTGGATGATCTCACTTATAGGTGGAATTTTAAAAATGTTCATAGATACAGAGAACAGATTGGTAGCTGGCAGAGGGAGGGTAAGAGGTGAGGAAAATGAATGAAAGGTATCAAAAGATACAAATTTCCAGTTATAAAATAAATAAGTCATGGGGATATAATGTACAGCATGGTGACTATAGTTAATAAAACTGTATTGTATATTTATTATATATTTGAAAGTTGTTAAATAGTAGATCTTAAAAGTTCTCATCATGTAGTAACCTTGTATATCAATGGATGTTAACTAGATTTATTGTGGTGATCATTCCATAATATGTACAAATATCAGATCATTATGTTATATACTTAAAACTAATATAATGTTATATGTCAGTTATACCTCAATAAAAAAATCCCACTGCAACTTTTTTGGGTAGCTTTCCTATTGACTTTAATGTTTATCTGAAATAATAAAACATGCCTTGACACAAAAAATATGAAGAAATAATAAAGGAAATATTCCTAGAATATTAAATGTCACAAACTAGATAATGTTAACTACACTCCCACTAAATAAAAGTAGAAAACCTGTACACACACATACACACACACTTGATATAAGGCAGCTATCAAGGTAGTGAATATCTGCAAAACCAAATTCAGAAGCAGGAAACTCAGAGAGATGAGCCTCGCTCATGGAGGAGCTATTTCTCTGGGGACTATTGCAGATTCTGGAAAAGGTCACTTAGCCTGAGAAATTGTGCCTTGATGATAATGTAATGTCAATGTTAGACTTCATGACAAGTGTCATGTTACTAGAGGAACGAAAGTTGCAGTTCAGACCTGATAACAAGCCAAGTCCTGATAAATCCTTCATGCTTTAGGGACCACATCCAAGGAGTAAGTGTGCCCAGGGCATAGTCTCATTCTCAAGGGGACTGAAGTTAAGGTTCAAATACTATTAATTCCTTAGAATTGTTTACAAGTAATCCAAGATTGCTAGTGTCCTAGTGTTCTGCCAGAAGCATATGCAAATCCTCTCTGAATGAACATAATATTATCCTAGGCATCATACGATTAAAACTTTATAAGCAGCAAATATCACCCAATAAGAAATATCAGGACAATGAGGAAATAAAAGAATATAAATACAACAAATTGAAAAATACACAATAGAAATAGATACACAGAGGAACTGGATAATAGAATTATCAGATGCAGGCTTTAAAATAACTGGTAAATAAGTTAAAGAATATAAAAGACAAAATCTAGAACATTAATATAAAAGTAGAATATATAAATGAATAGAAAAAAATAAAATAACCAAATTAAGATCTCTGAAGATGGGTTTAATAGCATATTAGGCAATGCTAATCAGTGAATTGCTAACCAGAATATAGGTCAGAAAAAAACATACAGAAGGAAATACAGTGTTTTAAAAAGAATGGAAATTTTAAAAACTAATGTAAGAAAGGTGACACAGTGACAAGACTAACTTACATGTAATTGGTGTCCCAGAAAAGAGCAGAGAAAGAATCCTTTGACCTTGCCACTCATTGTGGTAATTTTGTCCATCTAGCTTCTGATGTTTAATAATCTCTCCTACCTGCCCAGTTGCCATCAGTGAGCCCATATCTGCAATGTCATCTCCTATCATGAGTCTTTACATATGAAAGAGACCCACCACTGAATTTCTTAGTGACCCTAACCACCTTCTCACTAATGCACTCATATTTGCATTAGTAAATAATGTATCTTCTGGGTTGTTCATGGAACATAATCATTTGATGGAGTTTTTCGCCTTACACTGTATATTCACTCCAGCATTCCTACTTATCCAAGCCTTTTAATCCCTTCCTTCACTATCTGTCATGGCAATTCTGGTAATTCTACCACACTAAATGTTAGCGATTGCTTTTTCCATGCTTCTAGAAGTCATCTTAGTAGCATGTTTGTAACATCTTCTGGGCTCCTTGTCAAGGTGTTGAATCCTGGGTCCTATGAGAGTACTCTCAAATGAATAATCTCTCCCTTATCCAATTTTGTGTTTCAGCCCCTTGATTAAGAGTTCTCAGAAATCTAGTCCCATGCTTAATCTCTCAGCTCCTGCCAGAACACACAGGCTAAGTCTTGCTGTACACTCTTTTGAGCATAGGCCCTTTCCTCTTTTATCAGATCCAGGTGTCCCCAGCTGAGTTATGACTTAACCCTAGTTACTCTCCTAGTAGACCAGAGGGGCAGTGCAGGCAGATCCTGAGTGGACATGCCTCTGAATTTTCTACTTGTGAAGACTCAGAAAGTTTGAAGCAATCCAAGGATTCATGATTTGGGGCTTCCTATTCTTTTCCAGTCAGGCTCCAAACCTTGACATAGAAGACTTATCTTGTCTGTGAATTTAATATTTAGATCGTGGCTACTTTTACAATTAAGTATTGAGCCTCATACTCAGCTTTCTCTGTTCTCCAAACTGCAGGAGATGAGAGCTCTTGGTATGCAACAAAGGAGTCCTCTTTGCTTTCTCAACTTAGCTTATAATTGATGAATTACTCCCAGCTTCCTAGAAAAATAATTTTTTTCTAAATATCAACTGAGTTGAACAGCTACTTCCCAATTTCATTGCCCTTATAGTTAAATTTTTCTCCATATTTCTCAGAGGTCCAATCTACGTTGTCAGCAAAAGCATTCCCTTATACAAGAATATCATTGCAGTCTAATATCTGTGGAAGTCTAACAGTTGGACACCTACCTTGTAGAAGTATCTGGTCTTCACCTACCTCCTACACCAAGGTTGGCAGTCCTCACAGTTAGCTGGGTGGCAAATGATCCAGCTCCAAAATTCCATCCCCATGGCTAATTTCTTGGGCCATTCCTTCCATCAACTGCTACAGGTTGGGTTCTCTGGAAGCTGGTACGGAGCTGGAGATTACCATGTTGCAGATTTGTTGAGGAGTACTCCTGGGATCAGCAGCTACAGAAGAGAGAGAAAAAGGCAAAACTGGTCAGAAAGAAATGTTGAGATCTAATGCTGTCTCTGTGGAAGTTTTAGCCTACCCTTAGGGAGTTCTGAAGATTAGATGATCCTTTGAATTCTTTCCAAATTGGGATAAGGAAGCCAGGCTTTTATATCCCTGCATGGATCAGTTATTGGGTGTAGGAAACTCCAGAAAGGTCTCTGAAGGGTGCTGACAGGTAAAAGCTGTCTGCCTATAGCCCTCTCAGTAGATGTGGTACTAAATCCTCATTTCTGAGGAAAATTTGAGTGGCACATCACAGTATCTATCACAATGGAAGATTTTAACATATATATCTCAAAGACAGATGAAACCAGCAAAAACCAAAATCAGTAGTACATAAGTGACTGGAACAACATGATTAACACTATTGACATTTTTTTATAGGAGTATAGTTGATTTACAAAGTTGTGTTAGTTTCAGGTGTACAGCAAAGTGATTCAGTTATTACAGTTTCCTGTGCTATACAGTAGGTCCTTGTTGTTTATTTTATGTATAGTAGTAACACTATTGACTTTTAATTGATATTAGTAGATCACTGCACCTAACGACTGCAGAACATTTTTTTTCAAGGGCTTTCAGAACATTTACACATATTGATTTAACTCTATCATTTAAATACTTGCACACAATGAAGCACATTTCTACAAAGTTCAAAGGATCGAACTTATAGAATATGTTCTCTGACCACAGTGGAATAAGCTAGAAATTAAAAACAAAACTATAACCACAAAAATAAATCCCCATATGTTAAGCTATTAAGCATATACATCTAAATAACTCAAGTGTCAAAGAATGGGTTAGATAGTGGAAATTAATCATATTTTGAACTGAATATAGTGAAAATATGACATTTCCCAGCTAGAAGGATGCAGCTAAAACCATTCTTGTTGGTAAATGTTCAGTGTTAAATGTAAATATCAGAAGTCTGATAAAATTTCTCAGGAAGTCTGACAAAACCCATCTCAAGAAGCTAGCAAAAGAAGAGCAAATTCAACTAATTTTTGGAGATGATAACACTGTGGTTGTATTAAAAGTAGCTTTTTAGATATATGTACTGAAATATTTGTAAATAAAGTAATATGATTCCTTTTATATGCTTTAAATTAACTCTAAGGGGGTGGAGAGAGTAGTTTTGATGGGCGTATGTGTAGGGAGATATAGACGATACAAGATGGGTCATATTTAAGTTGGTTGATGGGCATATGGGTTTTTATACTGTTCTGTATTCTATGTTTAAAATTTTTCATAATGTAAAGGTTTAAAAATAGTGCAAATTTAGTGCTTAAATTCCAAAATGAAAAAAAAAATACATGAATAGAAAAATTGGAAAAGGGCGTGAATATGCAGTTAAATTACAAGGCAGAGTAATGGGCAATAAAATCAGATTTCAGGTGAAATATTTTTAAACCAGTCAGGTTTAAAAGCCTTTTGTCAGAAACTAGCCATAATTTAATTTTACTGGAATGAACAAGGACTTTAATAAGTAGTTGATGGTACATTGCATTTTTGCTTTGAATATACATGCTCATGGCCCTTAAAAGTGATAATGTCAGTGCTTTTTATGGAGATGACATTCTGAAGCTGATCATAATGCTCCTGCTTGTGAGCTTGTGGTGAGGACCCATGGGGCCTATTTGACTCAGGTGCATGCAGATTTGAAACAAGGTAGACCACCTATGACAGCAGTACATGTCTAACTTCTTTTAATGCTATACTAGAGTTCCTATCCAGAACAATACACGGGAACAGTTTAAGAAAGTTCCAAGGAAAAACTAAATATATTATTATTCACAAATGACATGTTTGTGTTCATAGAAAATCAAAAATATCTACAACTTACTATTATTTAACAAGGTCCATAGACACAAGATCAACATGTAAAAATCAATTGTATTTAAATATAAAAACCCTGAAAATTAGAAAATGAAATATAAAATTCATGCATACATTTTATGATATATCAAAAAACATTAAGTGCTCTGGTAAAATCTAATAAAAGATTTTTAATTCCTCTTCACAGAAACTATGAAATATTGAAAGAAATCAAAGGACAAAATAAATGGAAGAAATGACATTCAAGAATTTGAAGATTTGGTATCATAAAATGGAAAATTCCTCCCAAAATTGTTCTTCAGATTCAGTACAATACAATCCCAATCTAAAGCTCAGCAAGTAATTTTTGGGGGAGGGGGAAGTTCCAGGGAGGGTTACTGATAAACTGATTGTGCCAAAAATATCAAAGACAAAAGACAGTCTTGAGGAGGAATAACATAGAGGACGTATATCATATATAAAGGCTTATGTTAGCCTTACAATAATTAAGACAGAATTCTGTTGATGCAAAGGAAAACAAATAGCCAATGGAAGCCAGGGAAATTTCAGAAACAGTACCATACATGTATGACCATTTAACTTATGACAGAGATGGTACTGATATTATATTTCAAAAGTATTAATGTGGAAAAACCTGTATCCTTCCTGCATCTTCCACCCTCACACACATACACATCAATTCCAGATAGACTGCAAATGGAAATGTGAAGAACAAAGCATCTGGAAAATATAATAGGAGATCTTCCTTAGCTTGGTGTAGTAGGCTGAGTTAATGGCCTCCTAATCTCTGAATCCTGTAAATATCATCTTATTTGGAAAAAACAACATTTCAGGTGTGATTAAGAATCTTTAGATGGGGAAATTATCCAGGATATCTGAAATACAATCACATGTATCCTTCTAAAAGGAAGGCAGAGGGAGATGTGACCATACAGAAGAGGCAAAGGCAATGTAAAGAAGCAGAGGCTGCAGTCATGCAGCCACAAACCAAAGACTGTCAGCAGCCACCAAAACCTGGAAGAGGCATAAAAGGGATTTTCTCATAATGCCTCCAGAGGGATCACAGCCCTACCAACACCTTGATTTCAGCCCAGTGATACTAATTTTGGACTTCTGGTTCCACAACTATGAGAGAATAAATTGTTCTTTTAAGCCTCCAAGTTGTTGGAAATTTGTTACAACAGCTACAGGAAATAAATACACATAGGACAGACAAAGATTACCCAAACTGGTCATGAAAAAAAGTACTAATCAGGGGCTTCCCTGGTGGCGCAGTGGTTGAGAATCTGCCTGCCAATGCAGGGGACACGGGTTCGAGCCCTGGTCTGGGAAGATCCCACATACCACAGAGCAACTGGGCCCATAAGCCACAACTACTGAGCCTGCGTGTCTGGAGCTTGTGCTCCGCAAAAAGAGAGGCCAAGACAGTGAGAAGCCCACGCACTGCAACGAAGAGTGACCCCCACTCACCGCAACTAGAGAAAGCCCTCACACAGAAATGAAGACCAAACACAGCCAAAATTAAATAAATAAATAAATAAAATCAAAAAAATAAAAGTACTAATCATAAAGGAAAATTTGATAAATTATACTGTATTAAAATTAAGAATGTATATTCATCAAAAGACATTAAGAAAATGCAAAAGAAGGCTAGGAATTAAAGAAGATATTTATAACACGTAGAAAGATTTGTGTCCAGGAAAAAATATATAAATCACAAAGATATAAAAACAGGCAACCTAATAGAAAATGGACAAAGACTTGGAGAGGAACTCCATAAAATAGCATATCTAAGTAGTCAATAAATAAACATTTAGCAACTCTACTAGTCATCAGGAAATGCAAAGTAAACCATAATGATCTACCATTACAGCCCCTCCAGAATGGCTATCATTAAAGGGATTGACAATATCAAGTGTTGAGGTGGTTGTGAACAATGGAAATGCTGCAACTGGGAATATAATTTGGGTAACTACTTTGGCTATGTGTTTGGCAGTACATACTGAAGCTGAACATACACACATCTTATGACCCTAAAACCCCATCCCACCCTTGGATATGTACACAAAAGAAGGGTGTGGGATATGCATATGTGTGTGTGTGTGTGTGTGTGTGTGTGCCAAAGACAAGCACAAAATCATTTAGTAATATTGTCTGTAATAACCCCAAACATGAAACAAGACATACATCCATTAGTAGTAAAATGGATAAATTGTGGCATACGAACAAAGTAGACAAATGAGAGGAAACTATATACTCTATAGCATTGAAAATAAATGAAATACTGTCATACCTAAAGAAATGTGTGAATTTCACAGACACAATGTTGAGGAAAAGAAGCCAAATATAGAATAATACATTGTTTATTATACCTTTTAAATATAGTTCAAAAAAAGCAGTCAAAACTAAAATGTGGTGTTAGAAGTTAGAAAGTGGTTATCTTTGGGAGATGTCACTACTGGAGGAGGAGAATGTGAAGGTGGCTAATGATGTGCAAATTATGTTTTGTCTCTTAATCTGTGTAGTAATTTCATGAGTTAGTTCATTTAGTGACAATGCATTAAGCTTTAATAATCTGTACATATTTCTATATTATATTTTGATTTTTAAAAACTATTTAAAATTTTTTTCTTGGCTCTTTTAAACCACTTTAGTCTTCCAATTATAAATTACCAGAAGTGATCCTGTTGAAATTTTTAACGAAATTGCTTTGAATACATAAATTATTATAGGAAAAATGGGCATTTTTGCAATATTTCATCCCCCATACACAAGGATGAGATACGTTTTCACTTATTTTACATTTCTTTATGTCCTTTAGTGATTATATACATATGTACATATATATATATAGAAACACACACATTTTTTTTCCTATACAGATCTTACACTTGGTGTATAGCCTCTCTTTCTAAATGCCTTATGGGGTTAGTTGCTACTGTGAAAATTATTTTTAACGAGTTGATGCATAGAAAATTGTTCTTTGTACTACTTTTTATGCTGATGTTTTAAAATTTTTTCTCATCAGCAATCATTTCGTCAGCATACAGTGAAGTTTTATTTTTCCTTTACTATAATTTTCCGTTTTTCTTTTTAAATCTTACCTTATTGAGCCCCGTAAGTGAAGCCATTAGATAGAAGCCATTATAGCTGGAATCCTTGATTATTCTTGACCTTAAATTGAATGTTTCTAGTGTTTATGTCTTAATTATCATTTGTTTGGGCATTTGTAGCAATTAAAATATTTTTTCAACTATTCAACAAGCCTTGCATTTGGGGATTAAATTCTACTTGACTCTGGTGTATTTTATCTATGTATTACTTTATATATTTTGCTACTTGTTTTTAGAATTTTACCTCTATGTTCATAAATATTGATCTGTAATTTTTCTTTTTCTTACTGTTCTTGTGTGGTTTTGAGATAGTTTTTCAGAATGATTTGGAAGACCTATTGCTCTGTAGTCTTTAGAGTAGTATACTACAATGACATTATCTTTTCTTTAAGGTTTTGTGAAATGACCTTGTAAATTCTTCTAAATTTAGGACTTTGAGAGGTGGGAGCAGAAAACAAAACACTGATTCAATTTCTTTAGTAGTTATAGGTCTCTTAAGATTTTTACTTCTTGAGGCCATTTTAATACTTTAAGTGTTTTTCAGAAAATTATCTATTTCATCCAATTTTTCAACTATATTAACATGTACATTTTTGTTGATATTTTGAACATGTATAATGCAATATAATCTGTATCCAATTTTTATAACTAATACTGCCTTTTGCAGCTTCTTTCTTTTTTTAAGCTCTATTGAGATATAACTGATATCCAAAAACATTGCACAGATTTAACATTGTGATGAGATTGGACATATGCATATCACTACAATCAAGATGCTAAATATACCCATCACCTCCAAAAATTTCCTTGTGTGATTGTGTGTGTGCGTTAAGGACACTTAACATGAAATGTGTTCTCTTAACAAATTTTGAAGCACACAATACTGTATTATTAACTATAGGCACATGTTATACAGCATATCTCTAGAACTTACTCATCTTGTATAACTGAAACATATATCAATTAAGCAATAACTTCCTATATCTCCCCTTCCCTTTTCCCTGAAAATCATCATTCTATTCTCTGCTTCTATAAGTTTGGTTATTTTAGATACCTTTTGTAAGTGGAATCATACAGTGTTTTTCCTTCTGTGACTGGCTTATTTTACTTAACATGATATCCTCCAGGTTCATCCATGTTCTCACAAATGTAGGAGTCCCTTCTGTTTTTAAGGCTGAATAATATTCCATTGTATATGTATATCACATTTTCTTTATTCATTCATCTGTTGATGGACATCTGGGTTGTTTCCATATCTTGGCTATTGTAGGTAATGTTGCAATGCACATGAGGGTGCAGATACTTTTTGAAATCTTGATTATTCTTTCTTTTTAATCATTCTTACCAGAGGGTAGTTTAATAATCTTTTCAAATTATCAGCTCTGGTTTTAGCTTATCTTTGCTACTATCTCTTCATGAAAAAAAATATATATTTTAAATTCCATACAATTGGATTTAAAGTGATCTGAAATTAGATTGTCAGTTTAGTTATATACCGTGAGAGATATATCTTGCTAGATTACCAATATGAGTCATTTTCATAATAATGGAATTTACTCCATTATTATATGGAAGATCAATAATTATTATTGAATTAATACAAAGAAAGTGTTTAGAAATGTTTCTACAAGCATTGCTAAGTGGATGATTGCTATTTTCCAATTAAAGCATAGTTCTCTTGTAAGTACCAAAATTACTCCTTAGAATCATTTTGTTCTTTTCTCTTCATTGTCTATTGTATAATAAAGACTCAGTCTTATGCGTTGAGTTGGAATGAAGTGAAGATTAAAGATTCTGTCATTTTTCTTAATTCTACTTGTATCCTTCTCATCTTCACTAATTCACTCCAGAAACAGGTATTCAGCACTATCCTGGAGCATGACAACACAATGGTAAATAATTCAGAGAAGATCCTGATTCAAAGAGCTTATGTTCTTCTGTGAGGAAACTCGAAAAATAGACAAGTAAAGAAATAAAGACAATACTAAAATGTGATCATTTTTTAAAAAAAATAACAGTGTGGTACAGTTAAGTGTAACTAAGTAGGTACAAGGGGGAAGGGGCACACTGTATAAAATGAAATGATCACCAAAGTTCTTCTTAAAAAATATTTGCAAGACCAAAATTATGGAAATGAACCAGCTATGAAAAAAATAATTGTGAATCATTGAAGGAAAAGGGTGTAACAAATGCGAAGACCACAAGACATAAAAGACCTTGGCATGTTTGAGTAAAAGAAAGAAAGCCCCTGTAGCTGGAACCTAGAAAAAGAAGAAGTGACTAGTAGAAGATGAAGTAGGTGAGAGTCAGACCATGTGACTCTGAGCATGTGATCTTGTAGGCCAAGGTAAGAGTTTGGTTTTGATCATAAATATGATAATAAGCCATTACAGAGTTGTTATTGTTGTTGTTGTTGTTGTTTTATTTTTGGCTGATATTTATGTTTTGTTTAATAGAAAGCTATGACTGGATTTCAGTTTTTAAAAGACAATTTTAGTTGTAGCCTACGAAGAATGGTTTGTAAGCAACAAGAACAGGAATAGAAATATCAGTTATTACAGTTTAAAGATGACATAGATTTGGACCAGCACAATGGCAGTGGAGATGGAAAGAAGTGAACCAATTCAAGACACAAATTAGAGACAGAACAGTCATGATCCATTGATGAATTAAATATGAGGGATGAGCATGAAGGAAAGGGAGAAATAAAGGAAAATCCAGGGTTTGGGGCTTGAGAAGGTGAGCACTTGTATAACGTGGTACATTACAATACAGTTGTCAAGATGCCAAATTTTTCCCACTAATTATATTGCAGAGATATTTTTCTAACAGTGTAGAGACAGTAAAATACAAAGTAAGGAGCAATTAATTATGAGTCAGAGGACTTTGGTAGCTTACTTGCTGTACAAGGCTTTCTCTCAAACCAAAAATTATGAAAATAACTACCAAATGATTGTGCGAATTAAATGAGATAACACAGGCAAAAGTAATCAGCACAATACCTAATGCAAAGTATTTATTCAGTACTTATTGGTTAAATCTGAATATTGATACATTCTGATCACCTTGATAACTGGTGGAAGATATCCTGGTACCACTGGATTAATTTGTTTACCTTTTTTTAAATCTCAGAGATAGAGACTGAGAAACACCCTATTCTAAAAAGTCGTACATTTATCTATTATTTCTTCAAGAAGGTGACTTCTTCAGATGTTAATCTTGTCAAGTTTAATATAGAGTATATTTAGATTTACTTAAAGAGGTTAATTTGTAGATGCTATCTATTTTCTAAAATATGTCAAACACTAAACTGTCAAAAGAGGGGTATAAGGCAGGCATTGAATAATTTGACATTAGGTTGTTTAGGGGTAAACCATCTCAATCCTTTCTTATAATTTTTGCAAGCCAATTAAATCTCTCTAAAAAGAGGTTTTCATCATGGTAGCAGAGGAACAGAATCGGAATAGGTGATCTTTTAAGCCATGTTAATGTCAGGCCTCTAGGATGGGAGGAAATATACTGCATTCCTTGCTGATAATAGTTAATCAGATAACGAGTTTATATACCTAAAATCCTCTGTCAATTCTAAAGTATAATTAATTCCTTCTTCAAATGTTTATTGAGCATATTCTATGTCCCTGACCAAGCACCTATATTCTTAGAGCTAAGAATTGCAGGAAAACAAGAAGGAAAGTTAGCAGGAAGTCTGGTTGCAACAAAACAAGCGATAATTGAATGAATGAATTGATCAGTCAATAAAAACACAAGACAATTATTAAGGGCCAAAAAAGAAATAAACAGGAAGATGTAGGAAACAGAAAGTAACTTAAGCTGGGTGGGTTACATTAGTCAATGTAGGTCCTATGAAGGAAGTATCATTTCAACTGGAAGTTGAAAGATGAAAGTAATCCAGCCTTGGGATCCAATGAAAACAGAGGTCGAGAGATAAGAACAAATGTAAATGTCTAAGCTGATAATAAGCTTATATTTTTGGTGGAAAATGAGAAAACTAAAGTGGACAAAGAAGAGGAAACAGGATAGAGCACAGTATGAGAATAGGCAGGGGCCAGATAATTTATGAGTGCATAGGCTATAGGAGGTAATTTGGATTTCTTTTAGCATGATGGAAAACACTTAGAAGATTTTAAGCAGTAGAGCTACATATTTCAAAATAATTAATAGGTAAGATTAGAGACAAACAGATCATTTAGAAGGCTAATAATCATGGAGGTAGTAATAATGAAAAAGGTGCAAAGTAGTGATGCTTGGGAAATATATTGAAAGTAGGGTTGACAGGAATTGCTGATGTATTAGATGTACAGAAAAAGGAAGACAATTGCCACTCCTATGTATACTTTTTATATATAGGCAGCATCACTTACTGAGATGTAGAAGGCTGAAACAGGACCAGGATGATGGGAAGTAAGGGATGGAGCCAAAAGTGACAGTTCTTTTTGAAAAAAATGAAATTTAGAATACCTACTATATATCTATGTGGAGCTTTTGAAAAGGTAAAATAGGTATATCATTCTTAAGCTCAGAAATTGGGGCTGTATATATAAACTTGATAGTCATGAATATAAGACAGTATTAAAAATCACAGGTCTACATCAGATTATATAAGGAAAGGGTGTAGACATGAAAATACTGCTGAGAATTTCTAAATTGAGAAACAAGGATTGACCACTGGACTTATCAAGATGGAAGACATTGGTGACTTTGACAAAAGCAATTTCAGTAGATCACGGGCAAAAGGTTTAACTGAAGTGGATTGAAAAGTGAAGGAGGAAAGAGAATAGTAGAAATAGTGTGTCTAGAATATGTGTGTGAAAAAGAGTAGAGAAATGGGGTAGGAGCTAGAGGAATATTGTGAGGACTAGATTTTTTTAAGAGGGAGATACTATGATTTTTTATTTTGATGGGAATTTTCAGATAAAAGAGACTAAATTGATTGTGAAAAGAAATAAGCTATAACTACAGAAGCAAAATCCTTGAATAGGTCACAAGCAAAGAATCTAATGACCAAGTTGATCAAGTGGAAAAAATTTTCTTCCCATGGGCACAGAGAGATTTCCACTAATTTCAACAGGAAAAAAGGGAAGGTACATGGGTACAATAGTAAGTCAATCAATGTCTATTCAAAAATATCTCCACTGCAATCTCCTCCCCCTACAGGAATTAGCTGCATATCGTGTAAAAGTGTGGAGTCCAAATGACTTGGTTCAAATCTCAGCTCAGTGTGACCATGAAGAAAGCTGCTTATCTGTGTCTCAGTCTTTTCATCTGTAAAACGGGGATAATAATAGTACCTACCTCATAGGTACAGTTGAGATAATGCAAATAAAACTTTAAGACCCACAGGTGACCGGGAGTACTAAATAAATGTGGTGGTTGTTATTGTTGTCATTATTATTATTATGGCATTATGTTACTATAGCCAACTGCTTATTCTAGATCTCCACTTGGATGTCTAGAAGCCTACCTACCAAGCACCTCAAGCACAGCATGTCTTTGATTAGGTATGGAGTATCATAAATTTGCTGATGCAAAGCCAGAAAAAGATTATTCCTGAACCAGACCATCAGTGACACTTGTCTGATTTTATTTCCTTCATCTTTTATCTTCTCTGAAATTCATTAGTAACAGTAAATATTACTTTAAAAATTTGAGATACTTTTTTTTTAATTCAATAAGTTAATGTGTTGCGAACATATAAAACAATATCAATTCAGAAAACATTTTTCCCTTTTTTTCCCCATCCATATTCAATCCAAATATCCTAAGAGCTTCTCAATAAACTTTCAGTCATACTAAAATTATGTTTATGTCTCATGGTCTGGCACAGAAGTCAATTTATAAATTATAAATTTTAAATTAAAATTGGTCAATTTCAAATTATTCTAATTGATTTTATCAGAAAATTATTTAAATATTTGGTGGGAAATATTGTTTTCTATTAGCTGTCAGAAAATATATTTTTATTTTCTTTCTTTTTAATGAAATAAAATTAAAATTGGAATACTCCCAATTGAGGGGGAAAGACATTCAATTAAAAAAAACAATCTATTAAGTTAAAGTTTAATTTCAGTTTTCATTACATGAGGCTGCATTAAAGCACACTTCAGCATTTATACATTTTTTTATGATATACACATAAATACTTCAGTTTGTCAAGGATATCACATTGTTTTAGAAAGAAGAGTATTCTTAGGAAATGAAATGTTACACAAAATTGTAAAGTATAATCATCCCTATCAGCAATTAATGACCTGTGACCAAAATGGACATATAAAAGAATCAAACCTTGTAATGAAATATTCCTTAGGGAGAATATTATGAAAATGTACTTAGAGCTTATTAAAGTAAGTATTTAGGGGCTTCCCTGGTGGCACAGTGGTTGAGAGTCCACCTGCCGATGCAGGGGACATGGGTTCGTGCCCCAGTCCAGGAGGATCCCACATGCCATGAGCCATGGCTGCTGAGCTTGTGCATCTGGAGCCTGTGCTCCACAACGGGAGAGGACACAACAGTGAGAGGCTCACATACCACAAAATAAAAAACAAAACGTAAGTATTTAATTGGGTAGTCACTGTTGCACATAAATTTATAGTTCTCTTAAAAAACTGCTACAGAAGTAGTTTCCCTATATTTGATGGTCTTTCATTAAAAAAAGCAAACAGAATCAAATGGTATGTGCACAATAAATAGGTGGTACATTGAACTGTGTATTACATAAAATGCTAAAACAAAGGTTTCACTAATGTTAAGTGTTGAGTATTATATTGTGTCTTGGAAATAGAAAGTTCTTCAAATATATTTGACCCAGAATATTTCATATATTCAAAGCACTACAAGGTAGCAGAAATACAATTTCTCCCCATATCATTGACATAAACCCCTCTTTATATAATAAACTTTTCTGAAAACTAGAAAAAAATAATTTTTAAATTCTCATAGATAAAAGGATACTGATTACACATACAAATACTGTCTAATACCCTTTGTACTGTCAGTAAGGACCGTGTCTTTCACAAAACAAGAGGAGAGACTAGAAACAAATATAATAGGTTGACCCACATGAAACTCCCAAAATTTGACCCCTTTTTGTCGGCAAAAATATTTTTATATGATTCAACTTTATGACAACAAGAGAATGGCAAATATATTAACCAGTCATATACTTGAGATATCTACAAGAAGTCAGTTTCCCAGTTGCGGTTAAGAAGTAGATAGAGACCAGTCCCTCACATCAAGCCTCTTAGATAGCCTCATCCACCAGAGGGCAGAGAGCAGAAGCAAGAAGAACTACAATCCTGCAGCCTGTGGAACAAAAAACACATTCACATAAAGATAAACAAGATGAAAAGGCAGAGGGCTATGTACCAGATGAAGGAACAAGATAAAACCTCAGAACAACAACTAAATGAAGTGCAGATAGGCAACCTTCCAGAAAAGGAATTCAGAATAATGAAAGTGAAGATGATCCAGGACCTCGGAAAAACAATGGAGGCAAAGATCAAAAAGATGCAAGAAATGTTTAACAAAGACCAAGAAGAATTAAAGAACAAACAAACAGAGATGAACAATACAATAACTGAAATGAAAACTACACTAGAAGTAATCAATAGAATAACTGAGGCAGAAGAACGGATAAGTGACCTGGAAGACAGAATGGTGGAATTCACTGCTGCAGAACAGAATAAAGAAAAAAGAATGAAAAGAAATGAAGATAGCCTAAGAGACCTCTGGGACAACATTAAACACAAAAACATTTGCATTATACGGGTCCCAGAAGGAGAAGAGAGAGAGAAAGGACCAGAGAAAATATTTGAAGAGATTATAGTCAAAAACTTCCTTAACATGGGAAAGGAAATAGCCACCCAAGTCCAGGAAGCGCAGTGAGTCCCATACAGGATAAACTCAAGGAGAAACACACCGAGACACATAGTAATCAAATTGGCAAAAATTAAAGACAAAGAAAAATTATTGAAAGCAGCAAGGGAAAAATGACAAATAACATACAAGGGAACTCTCATAAGTTTAACAGCTGATTTCTCAGCAGAAACTCTACAAGCCAGAAGGGAGTGGCATGATATACTTAAGGTGAGGAAAGGGAAGAACCTACAACCAAGATTACTCTACCTGGCAAGGGTCTCATTCAGATTTGATGGAGAAATCGAAAGCTTTACAGACAAGCAAAAGCTAAGAGAATTCAGCACCACCAAACCAGCTCTACAACAAATGCTAAAGAAACTTCTCTAAGTGGGAAACACAAGAGAAGAAAAAGATCTACAAAAACAAGCCCAAAACAATTAAGAAAATGGTCATAGGAACATACATATCAATAATTACCTTAAACGTGAATGGATTAAATGCTCCAACCAAAAGATACAGGCTTGCTGAATGGATACAAAAACAAGACCCATATATATGCTGTCTACAAGAGACCCACTTCAGACCTAGGGACACATTCAGACTGAAAGTGAGGGGTTGGAAAAGATATTCCATGCAAATGGAAATCAAAAGAAAGCTGGAGTAGTTATACTCATATCAGATAAAATAGACTTTAAAATAAAGAATGTTACAAGAGACAAGGAAGGACACTATATAATGATCAAGGGATCAATCCAAGAAGAAGATATAACAATTATTAATATATATGCACCCAACACAGGAGCACCTCAATACATAAGGCAACTGTTAACAGCTATAAAAGAGGAAATCGACAGTAACACAATAATAGGGGGGACTTTAACACCTCACTTACACCAATTGAAAGATCATCCAAAATGAAAATAAATAAGGAAACAGAAGCTTTAAATGACACAATAGACCAGATAGATTTAGTTGATATTTATAGGACATTCCATCCAATAACAGCAGATAACACTTTCTTCTCAAGTGCGCATAGAACATTCTCCAGGATAGATCACATCTTGGGCCACAAATCAAGCCTCAGTAAATTTAAGAAAATTGAAATCATATCAAGCATCTTTTCTGACCACAACGCTATGAGATTAGAAATGAATTACAGGGAAAACACGTAAAAACCACAAACACATGGAGGCTAAACAATACGTTACTAAATAACCAAGAGATCACTGAAGAAATCAAAGAGGAAATCAAAAAATACCTAGAGACAAATGACAATGAAAATACGATGATTCAAGAACTATGGGATGCAGCAAAAGCAGTTCTAAGAGGGAAGTTTATAGCTATAAAAGTCTACCTCAAGAAACAAGAAAAATCTCAAGTAAACAATCTAAACTTACACCTAAAGGAACGAGAGAAAGAAGAACAAACAAAATCCAAAGTTAGCAGAAGGAAAGAAACCATAAAGATCAGAGCAGAAATAAATGAAATATAAACAAAGAAAACAACAGTAAAGATCAATAAAACTAAAAGCTGGTTCTTTGAGAAGATAAACAAAACTGATAAACCATTAGCCAGACTCATGAAGAAAAAGAGGGAGAGGACTCAAATCAATAAAATTAGAAATGAAAAAGGAGAAGATAAAACAGACATTGCAGAAATACAAAACATCCTAAGAGACTACTACAAGCAACTCTATGCCAAAAAAAATGGACAATCTGGAAGAAATGGACAAATTCTTAGAAAGTTATAACCTTCCAAGACTGAACCAGGAAGAAACAGAAAATATGAGCAGACCAATCACAAGTAATGAAATTGAAACTGTGATAAAAATCTTCCAACAAACAAAAGTCCAGGACCAGATGGCTTCACAGGTGAATTCTATCAAACATTTAGAGAAGAGCTAACACCCATCCTTCTCAAACTCTTCCAAAAAATTGCAGAGGAAGGAACACTCCCAAACTCATTCTATGAGGCCACCATCACCCTGATACCAAAACCAGACAAAGATACTACAAGAAAAGAAAATTACACACCAATATCACTGATGAATATAGATGCAAAAATCCTCAACAAAATACTAGCAAACAGAATCCAACAACACATTAAAAGGATCATACACCATGATCAAGTGGGATTTATCCCAGGGATGCAAGGATTCTTCACTATATGCAAATCAATCAATGTGATACACCATATTAACAAATTGAAGAATAAAAACCATATGACCATCTCAATAGATGCAGAAGAAGCTTTTGACAAAATTCAACACGTGTTTATGATAAAAACTCTCCAAAGTGGGCATAGAGGGAACCTACCTCAACATAATAAAGGCCATATATGACAAACCCACAGCAAACATCATTTTCAATGGTGAAAACCTGAAAACATTTCCTCTAAGATCAGGAACAAGACAAGGATGTCCACTCTCACCACTATTATTCAACATAGTTTTAGAAGTCCTAGCCACGGCAATCAGAGAAGGAAAAGAAATAAAAGGAATACAAATTGGAAAAGAAGATGTAAAACTGTCACTGTTTGCAGATGACATGATACTATACATAGAGAATCCTAAAAATGCCACCAGAAAACTACTAGAGCTAATCAATGAATTTGGTAAAGTTGCAGGATACAAAATTAATGCACAGTAATCTCTTGCATTCCTATATACTAATGATGAAAAATCTGAAAGAGAAATTATGGAAACACTCCCATTTACCATTGCAACAAAAAGAATAAAATACCTAGGAATAAACCTACCTAGGGAAACAAAAGACCTGTATGCAGAAAACTATAAGACACTGATGCAAGAAATTAAAGATGATACCAACAGATGGAGAGATATACCATGTTCTTGGATTGAAAGAATCAATATTGTGAAAATGACTATACTACCCAAAGCAATCTACAGATTCAATGCAATCCCTATCAAATTTCCAATGGTATTTTTTATGGAACTAGAACAAGTCATCTTAAAATTTGTATGGAAACACAATAGACCCCGAGTAGCCACAGCAGTCTGGAGGAAAAAAAATGGAGCTGGAGGAATCAGACTCCCTGACTTCAGACTATACTACAAAGCTACAATAATTAAGACAATATGGTACTGGCACAAAAACAGAAACATAGATCAATGGAACAAGGTAGAAAGCCCAGAGATAAACCCCACACAACTATGGTCAACTAATCTATGACAAAGGAGGTAAAGATATACAATGGAGAAAAGACAGTCTCTTCAAAAAGTGGTGCTCAGAAAACTGGACAGCTACACGTAAAATAATGAAATTAGAACACTCCCTAGCACCATACACAAAAATAAACTCAAAATGGATTTGAGACCTAAATGTAAGACCAGACACTATAAAACTCTTAGAGGAAAACACAGGAAGAGCACTCTTTGACATAAATCACAGCAAGATCTTTTTTTGATCCACCTCCAGAGTAATGGAAATAAAAACAAAAATAAACCAATGGGACCTAATGAAACTTGAAAGCTTTTGCACAGCAAAGGATACCATAAACAAGGCAAAAAGATGACCCTCAGAATGGGAGAAAATATTCGCAAATGAATCAATGGACAAAGGATTAATCTCCAGAATATATAAAGAGCTCATGCAGCTCAATATTAAAAAAACAAACAACCCAATCCAAAAACAGGCAGAAGACCTAAATAGACATTTCTCCAAAGACATACAGATGGCCAAGAAGCACATGAAAAGCTGCTCAACATCACTAATTAGAGAAATGCAAATCAAAACTACAATGAGGTATCACCTCACACCAGTTAGAATGGGCATCATCAGAAAATCTACAAACAACAAATGCTGGAGAGGGTGTGGAGAAAAGGGAACCCTGTTGCACTGTTGGTGGGAATGTAAATTGATATAGCCACTATGGAGAACAGTATGGAAGTTCCTTAAAAAACTAAAGATAGAATTACCATATGTCCCAGCAATCCCACTCCTGGGCATATACCCTGAGAAAACCATAATTCAAAAAGACACATGCACCCCAATGTTCATTGCAGCACTATTTACAATAGCCAGGTCATGGAAGCAACCTAAATGCCCATCGACAGAGGAATGGATAAAGAAGATGTGGTACATATATCCAATGGAATATTACTCAGCCATAAAAAGGAACGAAATTGAGTCATTTGTTGAGACGTGGATGTGGTACAGATGAACCGGTTTGCAGGGCAGAAGTTGAGACACAGATGTAGAGAACAAATGTATGGACACCAAAGGGGGAAAACCGCGGTGGGGTGGGGATGGTGGTGTGCTGAATTGGGTGATTGGGATTGACATGTATACACTGATGTGTATAAAATTGATGACTAATAAGAACCTGCAGTACAAAAAAATAAACAAACAAACAAAAAAAGAACTAATACTAAGCTTTCTTTGGGTTATTTGTATGGAAATACGTTGATATAAATGTTTCAGACATTACATGAAATTTCTAAAAAATCTTATATGTTCTGGTATTATGTTATAAGTCATAATTCTAGTTATTACTTTTAATGTATATCTCAGAGTTAACTAAATTTCCTTGTCAATTGCATTATTATGAACTTTCATCAAATCTTTAACTGTGGTCATTTTTAAGTCTTTTGTCATTTTTACAGACAGTTCTGGGTGTACTCTTATGCTTTCACAAAAATGTTCCTATAAAAGGGTTTCATCTTCAAGGAATTCATGGAAAAGACTCTGACAAGTACAGGTTTCTGGTAACTGACTATACTGCTGAACTGAATGAATAAGCATTTTCAGAACTCTAATGGAAAACTGATGAATTCATAAAAGTGCTAAGAAAAGATCAAGATAAAAAAATTAATTACATGGGACTGACTGAACTGATGAGGATGATTATAACTTTTGTGACTTTCCGTTTGAATTAAAAAAATTCCCACAAGGACTCAGAGGCAAAAAATATACAAATCAATTTTCACTGCAAAGTAAAGGAGCTGTTACAGGTGAGGATTACTGGACTGAATGTCAATATTATGACATAGTATGAGTGTGTTTCGTGTTTGGTAATTGCAATCATTGTTGCTTTTGTTGTGGTCAACCATTTACAATGCTTGGTGTCAGTTTATTTATCTCTTGTAAAAATAAAATACAGTGTGTGTGTGTAAAAAAAAAAGTAGATAGAATCTGAATTTTGGAAGTAACTCAAGCTTTTAAACAGACAAAAGCTATATATGCATGTAACTTTTAACTTGATTAACTCACTTTTAGAAAATTATGTGGAAAAAAAGAATAAAGGAATTTTTATATTAAGATGAAGAACTTGAACATTCAATTTTGTTCTATTATCTAAGAAACGACAGTTTATAGCTATTTAAAAATTTTGTGTCTATTTTAAAGAGCATTTTTTTCTACTTCCACTTCACCACATCCTCAGAAGCTTCCAAAATCCATGTGCCACCTCAGAAGCTTCACATTAAATGTCAGATCATCTATTGTCTGCCACACTGGATAATATCAAGCTTGTATTAAAAAGCCTATTAGTGAGAACTTTAACTTATGGGGAACGAAATTGTGTGAAAGCTCAGTTCTTTATTTCAAAGCTACTGCCAAATAAGACCCCAGTTTCAAGGAAATTTTTAAGGAGGCCACCATCCTACTGCTTGATCTTATCTTCTAAACTCTCCCAGTGCCCCATCGATGGTCTTGGGAAAACAGGAAAAGCTGTGCTACAGTGAGACCAGCAATTGTGGTTCAACAAGAATCAGTAAAAGGTCAGCAGCTTCAGTTTGATCTTTCTCCTTATAGATTTGCATATATTAAACATGAAAGTCTCCACAGATTCAATGCTTAAGGTTAAGCAGAAAAAAAGAGAGTTGGGGATGTATTTAGCAATGGTACCTCCACAAATTTCCTATACATATGTACTTCAATAGCTTAGAGGCAGGTCTCACCCATTCTTTAACTTATCACACACAGGTAGAAAACCCTTGACTTAAAACTTATAAGAAACATGCCAATTCACAAGTGGCAGGGTTGTTTTCTACTGACTAAAATTAAATCAGAAAAAAATTTTGAGAGTGTAATTCGATAACTAATATATGCCTGAAATTAGGAGTTAGTTCATCTTAAAAGGAAAACAGGGCCTCTTCACAAGTAGATAATGTTTTTCTGTTTATAAAAGACTTTTACATATGATTTCATTTAATCATTAGTAAGTAACACCTAAGGTATATAAAATCCCACTTACTGTTGAGAAAAAGGAAGACTAAATGGAACAGGTTTGCCCAAGTTGACATAGCAAGTAGCAGAAATAAAACTAAAATTCTTATTATCTGACTACACACATAACTCTCTTTATTTTATAATATGGAATATTCATAGGACATACTAAATATATCATGGGATATACAAAGAGATCCTCACTAAAGCTTAAACACTATGCTGTCCTTTATTCCCTGACTTTTAGAGACCTGGCCACAGTCAATTCTTGTCATTATGTAATGTTTTATTGCTTACAATCATGGTCAACAAAAAATCAATGACATCCCTGAAATCACAATATCAGTCTAGTTACTCTTAATTGTATTTAGGTCCTAAGAGAGGAGCTGGGAGAGGACTCTTGAATGACACAAAACAAAAGAAAACCAACCAACCAACAAAAAAACAAGAAATAAAACAAAAATAAGCAAAATAAGACTAAACCAAAAATGAGACAAACATAACTAAACACAAATGACCAAAGCAAAACAAAAAACCTGTTCAGGAAATCCAGTCTTTGCATAGCTCTTCTAATCTCTAGTTTAAAAATAAATATTTTTCTGCATTATTTTGTGCCCCATGCTATTCCAAAGAACAGAGCACTGATTTGGAGAAAAAAGATAACATTAAGTTTCATTTTTTCTTTACGTAGTTCTCCTACCACTGTAAGAGTGAATAATTCTTTAGCTGTAAATGTTGTTATAAATTTTGGTGATAATTTAAGGAAAGTATATAAAAGTTAAAAACAAAAATCTTGAGTATTTTGTATCGTCACATACTATTGTATTGCCTTCTTGTATATGATACTTAGAAAACTGAGCTCTGGGAACATAATTTTTTGATGATTTCTTTATAGCTTTATCAATACTATTCTGCCTAAGCATGTTTTGAGAAAACTATTACCATTTATGTCTTAGCTAATTTTGCTAAATGCTTTTTGTTTTTTATAGCAACAATAGTGCTAGCATTAGGAATTCAAATTATTTTGGGGTAGGGAAAACCAGGTGTAAATTGCAATCAAACAAATTGTTATTGGTGTGTGTATATGTGTGTATATGTGTGTGTGTATGTGTGTGTATGTGTGTGTGTATGTCTGTGTGTGTGTTCAATAGTATTACAAATAAAGATGTTAGTCCATGCATGGAATAAGTAATAGAAAGAAATTGCTCATCTGTAATGTGTAAGATCAATTAACAGTCTACCTAACTATGAATACATTTGTAGAAAATTCCAAGAGTGTTAAAACTTTAGATCTCAGAAAAAATTGGGGTGCTAAAGTGATAAAAGTTCATACTCCTGAAACAGTATACCATTTAGCCTTCATTGGGAAGACAAGAATATTGCTGTGCAGTGGGCTGGAGGGAACTTGAATTAGCTCAGTCAATTAAGTCATGATTAATTTATGTTAGATCCTGCTCTCCTGAGTCTATAAAAGCCAAGACTTTAGTTAACTGGCAGTATTTAGTTTAATAAAAGTAAAGTCTTTAAAAATGAATTATAGACAGAGAAAAAAATCTACTATTGACACAATCAATAGACAGCAAGTGTTCCACTTTAATTTGTGTCAATGGAAGTTAAAATAAATTTAGAAACTAATAAGAACAGGATTGCTCCCTTCAAATGGATGACCAAATTTCCCAGATAGTTAGCATTAGCGTGGCTTATACAGCAGCTCTGCCTGGACGTGTGACAAATCATAAGTATTCACAAGAGCAAAGGCTTTCTTTGCAGCAATTGCTGCCGCTAGTGATAAGTTCAAGTTCTGTATGGGTTTAACAAGAAACATTCAATTGCTAGTACCTTTGGTCAAAAATGATTCTGCAGAGACTGAGTAGATTTTTGGTTACTCTAATTATCCATCTGAACATAATACATGAGCCTAATGGGCCTTTGTGTATTTAGGTTGTATTGAGGGAGCATGTGGTGGTACACCTAGCTAGGTTCCTAAACCACAGAGAAAATAATAGAGGCTCATTCAATATGTTCAAGGGAAAAAGCAAAAATGAATCTTAAGGAAAATGCCTCAGCTCCGTTCACACAGTGGCTCAGACAATCTAAATATTGTGCAAAACATTTCACTGAATACAGGAGTAGCACTTATGATTGATCTTTCTTTAAAAGAAACTAGTGAGAGCAGTGTGCACTTTTAGGAATATCTTCTTGGCTGATGAAGAGAAGTTATATGGCTGATTTGACTCACCTCATTTTTCTGAAACATTTGAATTAACCCTACCTATGTAATCTGAGTTCTAGAAAAGTCATGAATAATAGCCTCGTATGGGATTGACCTTGATAGATCAATTACTCTGTATGATTCAATAAATAGATTCTACAAGTTCAAATATGATGCTCCCAATAATACTATGTGTGGATTTTGCCAGACCAAATAAAGTGATTGAGAACATAGGATCTGAAGTCAGACTGCCTGGGTTTCAATTCTGATCCTGTTATCGACTAGTTGTGCAGTCTTGAACAATTTATTTGACTTCAATTTTCTTCATATGCACAACAGAGATAATAAAATAATAGTCTCTACTACAAAGGTTATCATTAGGATGAAATGAAATATGTATATAATACCTGTAGCACCTTGCTTGATGTAGTCAGAGCTCAGGAAATATTGGCTCTAATTATTGTTTTTAGCTTAATGTCACTTGCCACCTTACTTGAAGGGTATTGGAGGTGGTGTCTGGGAGCCATTATCAGTTTCTAGGCTAAAACACACAGTTCCATGGTTCTAAGCCCTTTGTCTTGCGGTCAAAATGAAGAAACGGCAGAATGGGATGAATTAGAGACTGTTTACCTAACCAAGAGCCATCTGGGGCTCTGGTCCTCTTCCCTCTTCTGAGGAATAGTCTAGGGCAAACAGGAGCATCTCATGTAAAAAAGTAGTGGTTAAACAGAGAGGTCTTTCCAAATATGTTCTTATATTTCTCCTGAATTAAACTTTAGCTACTTTTTATCATTATTTTTAAAATATATCAATATAATGCTGTTACATGTACTGAAAATCACAGCTAGTGTGTTATATAAAATGTCTGAGATTGTAACAATTCATTTCCTTTTTACTTACTTACACTTTTGATTTTGAAACATATGCTTACAAAGGAAAGGACTCTACTTGAAGTTTTTTTATATATACTGAATTTTTTTTTATGTGTTACTAAGAATTCTGGCTAAGGGCATCAGTGTCAGATACCAAGTAGCTATTCACAAAAATGACAGTGAGAAAGACACACTCTCCATGATTGTAAACGCCTAAGTGCTCACATGCTTCAAGAAGTGATCAAGCGCAGCCATAGTCCTTCTCACAGGCAATGTGTTGTGAAGTAAGAAGAGTCCCTTCTTTGTGACATGCCATGTTTCACTGCTGGCATGAGAGGGCTTAGGGGTTTTTTGGGTTTTGTTTTGTTTTTTTTTTTGGCGAAAGTCAGTTGTAGGTAACGGTATAGTAGCTTAAATGTGTCATTTTTCAGCAGTTACTATCATAATTTCTATTGGTCTA
The DNA here is from genome assembly GCF_937001465.1 of Orcinus orca. Lineage (NCBI taxonomy): Eukaryota > Metazoa > Chordata > Mammalia > Artiodactyla > Delphinidae > Orcinus > Orcinus orca. The sequence continues at coordinate 150,336,164 of NC_064560.1, forward strand.
GAAAATCAACAATGGCTTGTTCACATTGACTGAAGCATTAACTGGACAATGGAAAGAAGGGTGTTTTTGACAGCAGTGGCAACTGTATAGGGCCTTGAAAACAAAACAGGGAGAAGGGTATGAAAAGTGTTCTGTTTTTTTGCAGTGGATGTGAAGATGACCTTGTGTAATGATAGACTGATGTCTCCAAAAAGGAAAATAAAAAAGTGAACTGCCTATGAGGTCTGACAAAGGATAGATCACTAGAAATAACTTTTAAGAACTGGTTTAAAAAAAAAACACACAGAGAAACATGAAGACTTTATATGTCTGTACAAAAGTCAGGCCCTTTTGAAGATTGGGGAAAATGGTAAGAACAATAATGATCTTATGTGCTTAGTTGTTACCCAAAAGCTTTGCTTAAAAAATTAGCAAGTTTATTTTCTTATAAAGGAATACATGTCCACTGTAAGCAACTTGGAAAATATAGCTAGACAAACAGAGGATCATTTAAATAATCCATTATCCCACTAACTACCTTTGCATGAGTCCATTTTATACAGAGCAACTGCTGTGATCTTTCTAAATTGTTCATCTGTTCAGAATCCTCTAATGGATCCCTGGCACACCTTAAAGTCTAAGTGACTTTCCACGCCTATACAGCCCCAAATGACCTGGCCCCATGCTCTCTCTTTTTCTCCCTAATTTCCCACCACTCTTCCCCTAGCTCATTCTGCTCCAGTCCAGAATTGAGCTAGGATTTCTCAAATATGCCAAGCACATTCCTACTACAGGGCATTTCCAGCTGTTCCCTGTTTGGAATGTTTTTTACCCAGATACTCATGGCCTTAGCTGTGGACTTCATTCAGGTCTCTGCTCAAACACCACCCCTCAAAGAGGCCTTCCCTGAGGACCCCATCTATCTAAAGCAACACCCCTCCCATGACACCCTCTCCTTAATCCTGCCATTTCTTAACGTCACTTACACATCATTATGTAACTTTACATTGCATGTTCATTTGTTTATCTCCATGTTGTGTTTATTCACTAAAATGTAAGCGTACAGAGGATGTTTTGTTCATCGGCGCATCCCCAGTGCTGATCAAACTCTTGACCTACAATGAGCTCTCAATAAATATTTGTTGAATAAATGAATACCCAATGTTAACATTTTGGTTATAAAGATTTAAAAAAATGTTTTGGGGTGCTTATTTGGGCCATTCTTCTAAACACCTTACATGTGTAAACATTTAATCTTCCTAACAATCAGAAAAGAAAGGTATCATTTTTTTTTCCAATCTTATGAATGAGGAAATGGAAACAACAGGAATATTGAAATACTTGCCCAAGATTGATTTAGTAAATGTCAGAACCAGAATATGAACCTGAGCAGGCTGGTCTCACAGCCAAAATCTCAGTCACCGGTCCGCTATCTCCTTTCTTTCTCACTGTCTCTCTCTCACACACACACTCTTACATGCACAAATGTGCACACAGTGTCATAACTAACATAGTGTTTTGGGTCTATTTTCCACATAATTAAATATCCTCTGGCAACATCATTTTATGCCTACACCATATTTCACTCTATGAGTTTGCCAGAGGGATTTTTAAACCATTCTCATATGATGAAAATTTACAGATGTTTTTCTTTTACTACTGTTATAATTAATGTTATTTTCTATAAATCAAATTATGAGACAAAAAGTACAGTTTTTCTCAAGGTTTTTAAAATTTTATATTACCAAATTGTTCACCGGAAAAATTAACATAATATCCATTTCTTCATACACTTACAAACTTGAATATACATATTTTAAATTTTATTCATTTTGATAAAAATTTTAATTTAATGTTTACCTGCTTTCTAGAGGGTTTGAACATTCTTTATAAATTTATTCCTTCATTTTTGGACTTCCTCTTTTTAACTGAGTAAAGTTTTTAACTTTTATCTTATAGAATTATAACATTCATGTATTAAGTTTAGTAATGCTCATATGTTTTGAAATATTTTTCTAGTTTATAATTGCCTTGAAATTTTTCTTATGTTGTCTTATGTGAAAAAGAAATTTCAGTTATATAATTGTGTTTGTGTGCCTTTTATTCTGTGATTACCAACACTGGATATATATATTATTAAACAAATGCCGTAATGCTTACCACATTCAAGCTACTTCCAAGTCCCTGGTTTTACTCACAAGCCTTTACTCTAGAACTGAAACCTGTTTGCAAGTGCTGTGTTTTGACAACTGTTTATCTTTGGTACTGAATGAGTCATCGGGCACACCTGGTATTTCCCCTAAAACTGAAGTGCTAGCTAAATTTTGGTCTGCATTTTACCTGCCTATTGACTGGGCCTCCTGTCCATTTGGGACTACAAAATGGGAACAAAGACGTAGGTAAAGGCCTGTGCATAAAAAGGGAAAGGTGCCAGAGTCATTTCATAATTTTATGTTTTATCTTTACCTGTCTGTCTACTGAGTAATTTATTGCCAAACCACACCAGGTCAAAAAAGAGGAGGCATTTACTTTTTCACAGTGGGATGGTGAGCTCAATTAGAGTTAACTCTTTACCAGGCCCTATGCTAAGTGATTATATATATTTACATTTATACACATACACACACATACACACATATATCATACATAAATTACATATATACATATACATTTATATTGCCACACATACATATCACACATATATTACATTTACACACAAATTATATATGTATGTCAATTACAAATATATTGACATATCAATCAGCCAATCACAAAGCTATTCTTTCTCATCTAATTTCATGGAGATTTTCCATATAACCTCTCCCACCTCTGGCAGACATTTTTATGAGGAATGTACAGACCATATTTTAGTGTATTTCAGCAGTGCCCAATAGTAAATAAGAGAAATAACTTAGGAACAGAAATTCAATTGAATAGCCTAAAGACTGAACTCTGAACAATTGTAAGAGATGTAGAACTCTTGGCAACCACAGCGATATAAAGAATTCAGCAAAGCATGAAACAATCCAACACTGACTGTCATGGGTCAATGAACCAGTCTTGGAGAAAGACAAGGAATCAGATGACAAAAGGAGAGTATACCTAGACCAGAACAAGGACAGAATCTTTCAGGAGACCCTCCTGAAGAAGGATATCCCCAGTTCCCTAGAGAAAAGGGATATAGAGACATAACTATAGAAAATATGCAGTTATACTGCACTGTGGATAAGCATTTTAAAAATAACCTTTTGGTGAAATACAAGCAATTTGTTCCAAAGAGTACTTTAATTCTTCTCAATAAATAATGATAATTTTATTAAATCTTACATTAAAAGAACCCCTTTAGGTGCTGAAACTACTAAACCCAGTTGGCACTAGAATAAATCACACTGCTTCCAGGTTGGCTAGTACAGCTGGGTTCCAACCCTTTTAGAATGTCGCGATTACCATAGCCTAAGCCACCATTGTCTCTGACCTGGAACACTGTAATGGCCTCTTAATGAGCTTCCTTAAGTCCACACTTAGTGCCCCCCACCCTCCATACACTTTACTGTCCACACAACAGCCAAAGTTTAAGTAGGGCTTCCATATATCAAAAAAGTATGATGTTACTATTTATGCTAATGCCTTTATAATGAATGATTCAGGTACCCTCAGAGGAAAGAATTAATTATTTTCAATGCAAAGTGGAGATACAAACACCATCCCTTCTCCATGTCTCTCCATGAACCCAAGACACAAAGTCCAGGAACACAAAATGTATCTTCTGCTTCTGTAAGCAAAGCATCTTTCCCTGTGTCTCAGGAAGAGATTATTCCAGAAGAGATTATTACTCTAACCAGTAGTAATCATTTGATTTCAGGTTATAATTGTTAAAACTTGGTTCTCCTTATCTCACTGGCCAGTCCTAGATTTCCACTGATGATTTCTGCTCTTCTTCCCAATTTTGGAGTAGTTCTGTTTACCGTTCTCTACTCTGCTATCCTGAAATTACACGTAGTTGAACTCACCCATTCCCATAGTTTTATATAGCATTTGTACACTGGTGAAGTGGAAATGTACATCTACCATTTTATAGATGCAGTCACATTTAACATCTCTTTTTGACTATCTAATGGATAACTCAAACTTGCAAGTCCAGAACAGAACTCTTGAATCATTCCTCTGACCTCTGAAGTGTCCCCATTTCAGAAACTGGGGAGCAAAATCCCCTCTATTGTTCTGCTCTAAAACTAGGGAACTGTTCTTAACTCTTGCCTTTCCTTGTCTACTCACCCACTGCCATAGCTATCAGCAAACTCTATCATCTCCACAATCAAAACATCTCAAAATACGGTATTTGTTTTTCTCTGACTTCAATAAAGATGTTAAAAAAAACAAACAAACGCACAGCTCAAAATAGAAATCAGAACCCAATCACTTCTCACCACTGCTACCACACTGGTCCAAACACCAGCTTCTCTTCCTTGGACTACTGCAACCATCTAACTGGTTTTGCTGTTTCCACCCTTGCTCCACCTACACTCTGTTTTTCACACTGCATCTAGAATGGTGTGTTTAAAATGCAAATCTGATCACTCTCCTGCTCAGTCACCCCAAGTGTATTTAGTATAAAGTCTATTTTCCTTTTATTTAACTCTTCTTGCCCTGGCCCCATTCTCTGACCCCTGACCCTAATCTCACCACCCTTCTCTTCACTTGTTCTTTTCTAGCCTTACTGTCTTCTTTGTAACCTCTCCAATAAGCCAGGAACATTCTCAACTCACAGCCTCTGCCCCTTCATTACTATGACTCAAAGGCTCTTCCCCACCTCCTCCCACCACACACAAACTTTCACACAACTCAGTACATTCAGGCTCTGCTCAACCATCACCCTCTCAGAGAGGAGGGTCCACACCACTGTTGACACCCATCTCCCATTATTCTAGATCCTCTTGTGCTGTTTTATCTTTCTAGCCTTTTATATATGTATGTGTTCATTTGCATATTGCCTGTCTTCCTCACTAGAATGTAAACTCCATGATATCAGGGATAGCCTTGCTTTAATTCACAACTATATCCCCAGTGTCTAGAATGGTACTCAGCACATAGTAAGTGTTCTGTAAGTATTTCAGATGAATTATTATATTAGCTAGCATTCAAAATTGACATCTAACATGGCTTTGCTTTACAATGGACCTGGAACTGATTAACATATAGGGCAATACTAATGCAAACATTATCAAAGTGACTCTTTAAAAAGAAATTGATACACATCAAAAAGAGATCTTACACCTGTATTTCACTTAAATAAATCAGCTGAAAAGAAGGGGAGTCATAAACCAAAATTTTAAACAGATAATACCATTTGTTAATCCACTACCACCACTCTACCAACAATATTTTCTATCCATAAACAATTTTCATTTATTCTGGAGATTTCTATTATGTTCATTTTATCTACAAACATGAAGATAGACCACTTACTCCAATTTGCAATTGCTTAAATTGTATTTTAAATTCAATTTTTTCTGTGTTTATTTTGTGTCCTCTCTACTTACTGTATAGTACACTGTATTGATTAATGGCAAATGTATATCTTGGGCACATGCCTGGAAATCTCTAGATCTACACAAGCTTGTGGTACCGATTTCATTTTGGGGATTCTGCCTCCTCTGGACCAACTCTATAACAAAGGAAATTTTTTAAAATATCCAAAATAAAAAAGATTTCCTTAATACAAATAACTCTTGATTGTTAAAAAAAATAATGTCTAAAATTCCACTTAAACTCTCAATATTTATTGATGATAAATAAAAATGTCTTAAATTATGATTTTACTAAGTTTTTGAGAAAGCTCAAGGATTTAAAAATAACAATTAAAGGGCTTAAATTCATTAAACATTTCAGATTGTTTTCCCTCCATACTTATATGTATTTATTGTCTTTTTTACTATCTATTAAGGGAAAGTCACCAGTTTCAAAGATCACAATGTTTTCAATTGATCACATATATTTTCCAGAACTCTTTATTCCAGTGTCAAGCTACTTGAATGCTCCAGATAGATAAACCTGTTTTATTTAGATACAAGTTATCAGGACAACATTATTTTTAATTCAAATTAAATATTTTCTGAGGATTATTTATTGGGTGTTTTATCTCTAAAATTTACCTGAATTTGCTTTTTCTGTGAATTTCCGAGATATACTGCATATGGTTAAAGACCAAAGATATAGTAAGTGCTCCCCTTTTTCCCAGGCTAGAGCCTCTATAATAACACAGAGTCGATATAAATTAGATTTAAAAGTTTATGCCCAAGGGAAGTGTTTCCTATTAACTAGCAATGTATACAATTAAACTTAAAGCATGGTCATAGTGTTTTAATCAGGAACGCTAAGAGTCATTTCTGTCCTGTGGGGTAATAAATGAAGGCAAAAGCGATTGAACATGCTTTCTGATGTGCTAAGTGATATATGGGCTCTCCTGAGTCACCAAATTGAAAGGGCCACATGCTTAGTTAATCAACATTGCACAGTCATATTGAGGGAGAGGTGATAAATTTAACAGATGTTATACTCACAGGGGTCAGGGTAAAATGGACTTGATCCACCGCCTCAGTAATTAAAGAGATGTCTTTAAATGCCTATTATCAAATGCCTGACTATAAAAGAGAATTAATTTTTTTATTCTCAGTCATTCACTGTAAGTGGATTTAGTAATACTATCAACCACAGTCGTCAAAGCTGGCCACTGATTAATATGTACTGACTAATATATTGACAATTAGGGAGAAAATCAGATCCTGGGTGACCAGTTAATGTATTTCCTTCCAGAATTTTCAGAGCTGATTAGAACAAAACCACATCCAGAGAAAACCGTTAAGACTACACTCAAATTGCTGATCCTGTAGGCTTTTCTCCTTCAAGAATAAGCCATGCATTCTCTGCCTAGAAATGCTACATTTCTTGCACACAATCTAAGTGCAAAAGGATGAAAGGAATTCTCAGCTCAAATTCAGTCACCTTCCATTTCAATTATGTATACCACAACTTCCTGTGTTTGCAAATTTGTTTGAATGCGCAAGTGATATTTCTGGAGTTACAAGTTTGATGCCTGTTTTCTCATGATAGCATGTTTTCTGTTCTGAGATTCCAGTTACCATTTAACTTTTTTTAAGCATAGAAGTTGAATTAAATAGCATATATGGATTATTCCTATTAATGAAGAGAATAGGGTTTCTTTAGAGGTCTTTATGGTTCAACACATTTGAAATTCTTTTCAATTTCCATCATCTCTGTCTACTACCATCAGGTCTACAGTTGTAATGTTGCTATTTGGTTAGTTGATTGTAGTTTAGCCATAAAAGAATGGTCTCTTGGAAGATGATCATTTCCCTTTCTTTCATGACTCTTTAGAACAAAAGGAGAAAGCCCTCGCTCTTTTCCTCTCCCCTCTGTATCCTCAGTATTGGCTAGAAAAATACACTCATAAGTAAATCTAAGGAGAGGAAAGAAGGAAACATCTCTTTTCTCATCCAATGCCATATCCTGGGCAATCCTCCCAATTCTAAATCTGCCCTTGATAAACCACCACTTGGGTTGAACTTCAAACCCAAGAGTGATTGGAATTAAAAATTGGGGCTCCACTTTACTGATAACCATGTTCACAAAGTAAATTATTTCTGCAGCAAATCAGTTTGAAGATATTATTTTAAATATTTCCATCCATTGTCTTACCTAGTCTCTTTTATGTCACTATCTCACGAGTCAGCCCAATCCCTTTGAGCCTGTTTACTCCACAGTAAAACAAAAATTAAAATTATACCCACTCTATCTCCTTTCACATTCTCTTCTTACTTTTATGGTTAATAATAAATTAATTAATGTCCCATGTCAAAAAAATATGAGCACGTATAAAGTGTTAAAAACCTCTTCGTCCCAAACACTCTCTCTCAGAAACCCAACTCCTCCGACTTATCTTCTGTTAACTGCCACCTATTATAAAAAGAAGCAGGCCATGATTGAAAAGAATGAAGCATAGGAAATCTTGGAGTAACATTCCAGGAGGGTGAAAATGGAAAGAAACATATGTGGTATAATGTAAATGCACCATTCTACACCTTGGTCTTTGCTTTTTATTTAGTTCTGTACTTTATGGCATACAATACTCCTATTTCAGTATCTCAATATCTGACATACCTTCATGAAATTTCATTGTATGAATGTAACAAAATTTATTTAACTCCCTGTTGATGTACATCAGGGTAGTTTTAAATTTTGGTAGATATTATTAAAGACCTTCCATAAAGATGTAAATCTATACTTTTACTCAAGACCACCTTTAGAGCTGGGCAACCAGGACTCCTACTCTAAACTACATTTTAGAGGGCTCCTTTGGTCCTGCTCTAAGCATGGCTCTGCCAAAAATGGGAGGAAACCTCAGAACTAAGGGGACATGTCCACCCAGGACCTATATTCTCTATTCCAGGTAATACTCTGAGTATCTGGGGCTGTAGAATTTTCTGTCCAAACACACCTGAACCTGCTTCCAGGGACTGGAAGGGTCTGTTCCCTGAATCTGTTCTTCTTGGGATGGAATGCAAGTGACACTCTGAGGTTTGACAGGTGGCCAAGGAGGGTTATGAAGATGGGTGTGGGTGGATGGAGCTTGATGGCCACACATGTGTTGCCAGGCCCCTTCTGGTGAATGATTACATAGGGCTGGGACATGAACAGGGGCAGACTGAAAGTTGGCAGCTTATATTCCATTCTTGTCCCATAACTTTAAGAGCTCATCTGCTCTCGCTAACAGGACCTAACAGTTTTTGTTTCCAGAATCCTTGCTATCAGTTAGTATTATAATTTTTTTTCATTTTTGCCAGTCTGAGAATTTTTAAAAAACATATTTTATTGTATTTAAATTAGCATTTATTTAGTTCATATTTTCACATACTTATAGGCCATTTCAAGTTTTTTCCAATATACTGCCTATTTTATTGTTTGCCCATTTTAAAAATCAGAATCAAATTAATAGGTTCCAGTTCAAGATGGCAGCATAGAAGGATCCTGAACTCATCTACTCATCTTCTCTCATAGACACACCAAATCCACAGCTATATATGAAACTGTTTACTCTCGAAAAAAAAAACAAAAAACAAAAAACTAGATTAGCAACCCCTACACATCAGGCAAACAAGAAAAAACCCACACCCACATCAGAGTGGGTAGGAGAGGCTGAGACACGATCTCTCCATAAACTCCACTCTCAGCGCAGCAACCCACAATTGGGAGGAAATGCAACTCAAGCTCCTCCCTGAGGAGCAAAGGATTTGAACCCCACATTTGGCACCCCAACTTTTAAGACCTTCACCTGAGAGATGAACCCCCAAAACACACAGCTTTGAAAGTCAATGGGACTTGCACCCATGAGTTACACAAGCCTGTAGTGAACTGAGAAACGGTTCTTAAAAGGTTCATGCATGCAGACTCACCTACCCTAGGGCCAGCTGACTGCTAAGCAGCCAGAATTTCTGTGAAAGAAGCTTATTTGATTATGAGAAACATATGGCCTGAAGGGCAAACATCTAATTTAACACACATCTAGGGGTCTACGGAAATACTCTCCAAACATGGAGGCCAGTGGGCACCATCTTTGCACTCTCCCTCTGCCTCACTCCAGCTAGCATGTATCTCCTGGAGAGAGATTACACCCTCGTCTGGTGCTCCAATTTATATGGCTGCCACCCAGGTGACACGTCTAGGTCTCCTGGCTCTGCTGGTCAGCAAGACTTACACTTGTGGGTCCCACAGGACTGTAACAAACAGAGAAACAGTTCTTAACAGGCTACCATCCCCCGGGCACAGCAGATAGGAAGCACCTAAGGAGCCCAGTTTTTCTGTGAAAGAGATCTGCAGCCTGAGAGGTAGGCTTCTAATTATACACACATCTAAGGGTCAACTGAAATCCTCTCCAGAGACCTTGGAGGGTAGGCAATATCTTCACGCTCTCCCTCTGCCATGCTCCAGAGTGCCAGTATCTCCCCAAAGGGAGCTTATGCACATTTGGTGCCCCAGTTTTTGTAGTGGCTGCCCAGGGGATGACCCTTGATTGACTGGCTCTCCTGGCCAGTGAGGCTAGCATTCCTGGGCCCCATGGCACTATAACAGATGGAGAGACAGTTTCTGATCAGCTGCCACCTCCAGGAAACAGTCAGAGTGCTAACTGAAACACATCACTATTCTTTCTGTGAAAGGCCTACTTGCTTGTCCTGGAACTTTGGCCTGAAAGTCAAGTTTCTGGTTTGGCACACATTTAGGAGCTGGTGAAGTGCTCTCAGGGGATGGAGGCCAGTGGACATCATCTTTGTTCTTTCCTTCTTCCTTGCTCCAGGTTGCTGGTATCTCTCAGAAAGGTGTTTGTTCACTAATCTAATCTAGCACCCTGAATTTTAAGAGTGCCACCCAGGGGACACCTCAAGATCACCTGGCCCTCAGGGTCAGTCGGGCTTATACTCCTGATCCCACAGGATTGTATATATTTGCATACTTTAAAAGCTGCTGCCTGAGGGTCTGGCTTCCAATCAGCCTAAATCTAGGTGCTGTCTGAGATCCTCCCCTTTGGGACTTACAGGGCTTGGCACAACCTTAACTACAGGGAGGCACTAAAAATAAAGTAGGCCACTTGGGCAATGACAAAGGTTTGTGAGATAACCAAGAGCTAGAGCAAAGTTGAATAACATTCATCTCCTACCCAAAGCAACTCCTTCAAGACTGAAATCATATCAAGCAGATTTTCTGACCACAACAGTACAAAGCTAGATATAAATTACCAGAAGAAAACTGGAAAATTCACAACAATGTGAAAATTAAACAACATGCTGTTAAACAACCAAAGGGCCAGAGAAGTAACCAAAACATAAATCAAAAAATACCTGTGATAAATGAATACAGAAAACAACATCAAAACTTATAGGATTTAGCAAAAGCAGTAATGAGAAGGAAATTCATAGCAACAAATGCCTACATAAAGAAACAAGAAAAAAATCTCAAACAAATAAATTTATACCTCAAGGAACTAGAAAAAGAAGAACAAATAGAGTCCAAAGTTAGTGAAAGAAAGGAAATAAAGATCAGAGGAGAAATAAATAAAATAGCTAAAAAGAGAATAGAAAAGATCAATGAAACTAAGAGGTGTGTTTCTGAAAGATAAACAAAATTGACATATTTTTGGCTAGACTCACCAAGAAAAAGAGATGACTCAAATAAACAAAATCAGAAATGAGGGAGGAAAGATTAACACTGATATCAAAAAATATATAAAGTATTATATGACACTACTATGATTGCTTCTCAGCCTTTTAGCTAAGATAAAGTGAGGGCATTATGCTAACATTGGACAACCTTGAAGATATGGATAAATTCTTAGAAATATACAATCTACTAAGAATTAATTATGAAGAAACAGAAAATCTGAACAGACTGATTACCAGTGAAGTGATTGAATCAGTAAGAAATAAAACCTTCCAACAAACAAAAGTCCAGGACCAGATGGCTTCACTGGTGAATTCTACCAAATATTTAAACAGGAATGAATATCAACCCTTCTCAAACTTTTCCAAAAAGAAAAGAAGGGAACACTTCAGAATTCAATTTATTGGGCCAGCATCACCCTTATACATAACCATTGAAGGATACACCAAGAAAAGAAAATTACAGGCCAATATCCCTGATGAACATAGATGACAAAATACTTAACAAAATATTAGCAAAGCAAATTCAACAATAGATTAAAATGATCATGCACCATGATCAAGTGGGATGTATTCAGGGATGTAGGGATGGTTCAACATCCACAAGTTAATCAACATGATACACCACATTACTAAAATGAAGGATAAAAATCATATGATCATCTCAATAGATACAGAAGAAGCATTTGATAAAATTCAACATCCATTTAAAATAAAAACTCTCAACAAAGTGGGTATAGAGGGGAGGTGCCTCAACATAATAAAGGCTGTATATGATAAGCCCACAGCTAACATCATGCTCAATGGCAAAAAGCTGAAAGCTTTTCCTTTAAGATCAGGAATAATACAAGGATGTCCATTCTTGTCACTGTTATTCAACATAGTATTGTAAGTCCTAGCCAGAACAATTATGAAAGAAAAAGAAATAAAAGGCATCCATATTGAAAAGAAAGAAGTAAAATTGTCACTTTTTAGAGATGATATATATTGAAAATTCTAAAGACTCCATTGAAGAACTGTGAGTACTAATAAACAACTTAGTAAAGTTGCAGGTACAAAATCCATATACAAAAATCAGTTGCATTTTTATATGCTAACAAGTAACAAAAAGAGAAATTAAGAAAACAATCCCTTTTATAGTTGTATCAAAAAGAATAAATTTAACCAAGTAGGTTAAAAACCTTTACACTGAAAACTATAAGACATTGATTAAAAAATTGTAGAAGACATAAATTAATGGAAAGATATGTCATGCTCATGGATTGGAAGAATCAGTGTTGTTAAAATATCCATTCAACCCAAAGCCATCTACAGATATGCAATGCAATTTCTATCAAAATTCTAATGGTGTTTTTTCACAGACATAGAACAAATAATCCCAAAATTTCTATGAAACTATGAAAGATTCTGAAAAGTCAAAGCAATCTTGAGAAAGAATAACAAGGCTAGAGGCTTCATGCATCCTAATTTCAAACTATATTACAAAGCCATAGTAACCCAAACAGTATGGTATTGGCATAAAAACAGACACATAGATCAATGAAACAGAATAGAGAGCCAAGAAATAAACTCATACATAAAGAGTCAATTAATATGACACAGGAGCCAAAAAATATAAAATGGGGAAAGGACACTCTCTTAAATAAATGGTGTTGGGAAAACTGGACCTCAACCTGCAAAAGAATGAAAAGGGACCACTACCTTCACCATACACAAAAGTTAACTTGGAATGGATTAAAGACTTGAGTGTAAGACCTGAAGCCATAAAACTCCTAAAGGAAAACATGAGTACTTTGACTTTGGTTGATGATGATTTTTTGTTTGTTTGTTTTGACACCAAAAACAAAGGCTACAAAAGCAAAAATAAACAAGTGGGACTCTACCAAACTAAAAACTTCTACATAGCAAAGGAAACTATCAACAAACTGAAAAGGTAACCTACTGAACAGGAAAAAGTATTTGTAAATTGTAATATTTGTAAATATTTGCAAATTGTAATACTGTAATATTTGCAAATATTTGCAAAAATATTTGTAAATATTTGCAAATTGTATATCTGATAAGGGTCTGATAAGGGGTTAATTTCCAAAATATATAAAGAATTTAAAAAACTCAACAGCAAAAAAAAAAAAAAAATTAAAAAGATTAAAAAATTGGCAGAGGATCTGCATAGGCATTTTTCCAAAGAAGACATACAAATAACTGGAAGGTACAAGAAAAGGTATTCAACATCACTAATCATCAGGGAAATGCAAATCAAAACCACAATGAGATAGCACCTCACACCTCACACTTTTCTGATGTAAATTAAAATCATCCCATGTGCACCATTCCAAATACCACTTTGGTGATCTGCTCACTCCGAAAAGAGAAATCCCAAAACACAAAGTGAGACAGCCACCAAGTGATTTAGAATTTATTTATTGCTCAGAAACTACAAAGCTAGCTTCTGTTTCCCCTCTCTGCTCTTTCCTACCTTACCTCTACCACAGTTTTTTTTGTGTTCAAACTCCAAGCTACATAAAGTAATAAGCTTGTTTGAGACCAGATACTACTGGTGCCTCACATCCATCCACTTCTGATTTCAGCTGGAGCTCTAGTGGACAGTTCTGTGGGGGCTCAGTTTCGCTTCAGACTACCAGCACCTAATCTGAAGTGGGAACCGTGCATCCTTCTGCCTGTAGTCTCAACTCCTTCTTAGATGCTTTGAGAGCCTGTTCATCTCTCACAAGTACCGCTTGGAAGCATAGGGCAGGCAGGACCCTTGAAACAACCTTCAACCAATAAGAGACAGGACTCTGTAGATAAATGTTCTGCCTCCTCCACGTGGAAAATTCTGAGAGGTATTCTGTACACTTCTCAGAGGTCCCAGTGGAATCTAACGCGAATTACCACAGAATCTTTGATAAAACTCTGGCTTGCCAACTTTCCCTCCATCCTTGTCTTTCCCTCCCTGACCCCTAACTCCTGTGTCTGAAATCACTATCTAAATAATCTCTGCACCAAAATCCTTGTCTCAGGCTTTGCTCTGAAGAAACCCAAACTAAGACATATATCTATACAATCTATCTTTAAGCCTTTTCCCCCCATTTCCCTGAATATGGAACTTAACCCCAAGTAATATCTCCAAACTTTTATAGCCTATTCCTGTCCCAAGTTCGTGTGATTTACACTGAAGTATTGTTCCTTTGGTAACTTAGGATCAAATAAATTCAAGTATTTAAAAAAATATGCATCCTGATTGAGATTTAGAGCTGTAGATGAACTTGTCTCATGCAAACAGGGGATTTTCTCCTTTTTTAAATTTTCATGGTTTTCATTTACCTAGGAGGATTTTTGTTGAGTAGATATAAATAAATTCTAAATCCCTAAAGTTAAGAAATTATTTTATCTATTATCATAGAGCTTCCAAACATAATATGTGATGCTTCTGAAAAATAAAGAGGTTATAGTCAACACTAAATTCTCTTTGAAATGTATAATTCCGTGCTTGGTACTAAGCCATAGTTCCATGGTCTCAATTAGAAAAGTCAAAAAGCTTCCTTTGTCTAGAAAGTTTAGAAACCTTTAGTAATTGAAGCAGAAGAAGTAGATGGTCTAAATGTTAGATGACCAAACGCAAAGGGAATTTACACTTTGTTTCTCATTACCTGAACTGTATAATCAGGGAGAAGGGTTGTGTGAATAGCAATGTCTACAAATAGGAAAACAACACATTTTAATAATTAGTTTCAAACTTCATTTCCATTTAATTTAAACTAGAATTATAAGCAAATACAGCTAGCTGCAAATTTATCTACTTTCCTTTGAAAATGCAGTTTTTATTAATATTTGCATACTTCGTAAAAAGTGTGGTAGGAAGAAATACTACAATAACAACTTTGCAACATGCTAACTGGAGATAGTGACTTAGGAGAGCAAAGAATTCTTAACTAACATTCTGTTTTGTATATTAGCATCACATGATGTTGAAAATATTTAATTCCCTGGCCACAAAAAAGATCTTAAATTTAAAAAATATATATAACTGATTTACCTAGTAAGACTAGAATTTACTTATATAATGTTTAAATGTATACAAGTTAGATCACTAAAATTCTAAATGACTTACTTATTTTATACCATTCATAGAATCTAGTTACTTAAAACTAGATTTAAAACAGCATGTCTTAAAGTAACTCATTCGTTCAGTAGTAGCATTTTTGGAATGTCTTCCACGCTATGCTAGGCAGCAGGAAGGAGAAGGGACCCTTGACTGCACAGAGCTGACAGTCCAGGGAGTATCAACATGTAAACAGGCAATCTCAACACAGAATGAGCAATGTCATGATCAGACAAAAAAAGAGACCTGTGGGAGCACCCAGGACTGTCTAATCCAGATTTATAGAATAAGAACAATTTCTCAATGGCAATCCTTATCTAATTGCCTAATAATTGAAATAAAAAGCTTTTTCTATTACAAAGCTGGTTCCCTAAAAGAGATCAAAAGAAACTATTTACCTGAAAAGTTCCACTCAAGTTAGAATTATTTTGCATTTTCATGTCTTTAAATAGGCAGAGAGAGAGAGAGAGAATGCTTTCAGTATAAATCTGTCTTTGAACAGATTTCTTCTGAAAGTGATTTATTGGCTATGATTAGTTCTCTGTAAACATCCTAAAAGAGCAAAGTTTTAATACCTCAAATTATTCAGGAGAAAATAACCCAAATACCTTCATTAAATGCCCTTTGATAAAGGCAGAACACTGTTGTTAATCCTAATTAAAATTCTTTATAATTTCCAAAGGACGAAGAACAAAAAATAATGACCTAAAAGAGAGACACTGATTACCTCAATGCATTATTCTGTTTCTTTAGAAGATAAATGTTATATGAAGGTAAATCAATATTGGGAAGAAGAGTTTTAGCCCACTTAACTGTACTAATATTTAATATTTATTGAGCATTAACAATATATAGGGAACTGTTTAAAATTTTAAGTTAGTCATGGTTTCTGGCAAGAGATGGTTATTTTATTTTTAACTGTATTTGGGTCCCAGCCATAACTCTTATAATACCATGCATTCTCTATTAGAGATCTAAATGTTAATTGTTATAGAATTGTTAAGTTCTTTACAGGTGACTTTAGACAGATCAACTGCCATGTGTTCACAGCCCCTAAACATCAAGCACAGTGATAGATAAAACTATTAGCATAAAATTATTTAAATATATAGAAAACTCAATGTAGTCTATTTTTTAAAAATTAATAGCAAGTTTGCAGGATAAAAATCAAGATGCAAAATTCAATTTCATTTCAATATAATAGTAACAAGCAATTGGACATGGAACTTTTATAAAACAATACCATTTTCAAATAATCAGACATATATATGACAAATATTGCAAGGTCTAAACACTACAATATAGTGCCGAGAGAATTAAAAGAATAAATCAATGGAGAGTTATACCATGTTCGTGAGTCAGAGGATGAGATGTTGTTAAGAGGTTGATTCTCTCAAATTGATCTATAGATTTAATACAATCTCAATCCAAATCCTATTAGGCTTTTTGGTAGAAATTGACAAATTGATTCTAAAACCTTCATGGAAATGCCAAGGATGTAGACTAGCCAAAATAACTTGGAAAAGAACAAAGTTGTAGAACTAGCAACACCTGATTTCAAGGCTTCTTATAAATCTAGAGTAATCAAGACAGTGTGGTACTGTTGTAAAGACAGAAAAGTAACTCAATGGAACAGAATGAAGAGTCCAGAAATATACCCACACAAATATGGAAAACGAATTTTCAACAAAGTTGCAAAGACAATTCAGTAGGGAAAGGACAGTCTTTTCAAAAACTCGTGCTCGAAACATTGGATGTACATATACAAAAAAATCAACTTCAATATATACCTCATATCTTATACCAAAATTAACTCAATTGATCATGAACAAAAAAATTAAAAGTATAGGAGAAAAATCTTTGTGACCTCAGGACAGGCAAAGATTTCTTAGATGCAGCACCAAAAGTGCAATCCATAAAAGAAAAACTGATACATTGGAATTCATAAAAATGTGTTCCCTCTGAAATATACAGTTAAGAAAAGGAAAAGACAACATAAATGGGAGAAAATATTTGTAAATCATATACCTGATAAAGGAATTGTATCTACATGTATAATGTCTTGAAACTGTACCCTTTAAACATGTACAATCTATTGTGTGCCAGTTATACCTCAATAAGACTGTTTTGAACATTTACTGGAATATTATTCCTTATTAGGTAAAGTGCATTCTATAATGTCACCTTCTGCTTTTCTGGTATGGATTGTTCCCATATTTCCCAGAATAAAATAAAAAGCAGCTTGCAAAATTCATTCTAAGCAGTTTTCTGGAGTCTGAGAAAATTTTGCAAACAGGAATGAAAATGTATGCTGCCTTTTCATGAGTCTCTTCAGAGGAATTCTTATCCTCAAATGAGCATTAACCTGGGAAAGTACAATAATCAGACCTAGTTTTTAACCAAGTTCCAGAACAGTTTTCCTTAACTCATTTTCTCGTCTCAATGTTACCCACTATGCCCTTAGGTAGAAATAATTTCCACCTATTCAGCCTTTCTCTTATCAATACTACATTTTAAAGATTGGCTTTTCCTAGAGTATTTGGACAATGGACAAAGAATTTCATTACTAAATGTATAAACTTCCCTTGTGTCAGCAAGGACATCCTACAATATAAATAAAGACTATACTTCTAATCCATCACCTTATCTGAACTCCTGCACCAGCAAAGAAACAACATAATCACATACTAAAAACTCTCCTTTAGCCAACCATGAGGAATAGTAATGTGTCCACTGAGCACCAGGGAATTACAGAGCAAATATATTTGCATGTAAATCATGGATACATTTATAAATTTAATAAAACCAAGCAACAAATCATGCAATGAAATTGGGAATCAAACCAGGTGGGAATTGGCTTTAAGTGTCCAAGGACAGAAAGAATTATTGACAGAAAAAGTTCCAGTGTGAGTATAAGGTACACTGACTACCTGAGGACAAATATTTATCAAACCCATTCCTATATGAGACACACACACACACACACACACACACACACACACACAGAGAGAGAGAGAGAGAGAGAGAGAGAGAGAGAGAGAGAGAGAGAGAACATGAGAGCGAGCTTCTTTCCAAGATGAATGTGACTGAACCATTCCTCATGTGAAGCATGGCACTTAAACTCTGAATGTGTTTACCCAGAATGACTTGCAATACACTTGTAATACCACTATTGTCACTTAGCTTCTGTATCTAGAAATGAGAGTCAAGGAAAAAGGATCAAGCCAGGGAAGTTTGATGAGTTTGGTTATCTAAAAGTAGTTAAACTTTCATTCAAAATAAAACCCCATAGAATCTACACCTTATATCATGAAAGCAGATAAAAATACAAAAAACTTGTGTTTTTATTTTTTCAAAGCATATAAGTTTTTACTTTCATGCAATTTTAGGATCCTGTAAAACCAACCTTCATTCAATATATCAAGACACTCTCTAATCTATTTAAAGTGGCAAGGCATTTTCAGCACCAGGCCAGAGGGTTAATGTCATGGCAAGAAAAGCCATAATAACTCAAGTACAATTTTTATGTGATACACTCAAAGAAATTATTGTGATGAATGAGACATTTCTGTAAGTACTAGGGGGCATTTTCAAATGGAAAATGGTTTAACATGAAAACATAATTAAATTCCAGACAAAATGAGTCAAAAATAATTTAACAGCATTCTTATTATACAGTTAATTTGTTCAATCCACTTAATTTATCAGAGTCCACATGGTAAAAATAAATAAATAAGTCTAAGACAATGGCAGCCTTATGAGAAGCACAGCTATTCTGGTCACCCTCAGCTTATTTCATCTTTTCCCATGGAGAAGATGACCCCAAGACATTTAAATCATCCTAGTTATTGATTAACCCAAAGGCAAGGTCTTTTGTATGAAAAAGGCATTGAATGAAAAGCCCAGTCATAGATATAAACACAGATAAGTCAGAGCTTTCTGAATCTGTTTTTCTCTACATAAAATGGAGATCAGGTAAAAATATACAATCTAAAATTCTACATTCACACGTTGCTCAGGAAATACCAACCAAAAAGAGAAATGGTATAGGGAAAAAGGAAAGAACATGTTAACTCTTAAATGAAAGACATTATAGAATTCAAAACTTAATTATAAGTAATAAATCCTATATTTTTCTATACACTTTTTTTCAAGCTCCTCTGTTTTAAATTACCCAATAAAATGTACAATTGCATGTGACTCTAGATAAAATATTAGCATCTAAAGGATCTTAGATGATTTCTAAATCAAAATATGACTCTTCAAAGTCCTGTCTTAAACCCTCCAGAGTATCTCTACTGCCAAAAATAAAGTTCGAATGTCCTTCATTCAAAGCCCTTCACGTGGTGTGGTCATCTCCTCTTCTAGCTGCATTTCTCAGTTTCCCCAGCAGCCCCTGACTCAACTGTGCAGGGAGGACACTTGCTCACTGTTTCTTAGATAAACCACACACTTTCATGTTTTTTTTTTCTCTTTTCCACTTGGCAAGTTCTTATCTTTCCACTCAGCTCTAATGTCACCTCTGCGTGAAAATTTCCCTGATCACTTCCTGTAAAGATGGTTGTTCCCTCTCTGCTCACAGTGTAGTGAAAAGAACCAGAGGATCCAGAGTCCAGCATGAATCCAAAATTTCCAGCTTTCACCCACTGATCATCTGATCCTGAGTAGCTTACCAATTTCCTCTAATCTTTGTTTTCTTATCTTCAAAGTACTTTAGTTCAGCAATTGCTTTATTATGTAATATGAGGGCCAGATACTATAACATACATAAACTATGTAGACCAGAACCTAGCACATAATAGATTCGTAATGAATGATAGCTATCACTATTAGTATTCCTCACTACTCTACATAAGAGTTCACTGTCATTATTTCACTTATGTCTGTACCCCACACTAGACCATCAGAGGGAGGGGTCATATTTAATCTTCTTTGGATTCTTAACAGCTAGCATAGTGCTGGCAGAGAGTCGTCACTACCTGAAGAATGGACAGATGGAAAGATGGATGAATATGTCATAGAGTACGACACCTTATTTTACAGCTGAAGAAACCAAGGCCCAGCCTATTTAAGAGATTTGCTGTAGGCCACACTTCTAGTTAGTGAAAGAAAGAATGCGATAGAGCAGAAGCAGAGAGGATTTAGTTATCAGGATTTTTCCAATTTGGAACTGCATTTCCTCCACTCAATGCTTTTTGGATGAGGTTGTATATTAGGTAGGTCTGCTTTCCTCCAATATCTGCAAGTCATGTGACTCAGGCTGACCAATAGGACCACCCCTCTTCCTCTCTGCACTACTGTGATTAGTTCAGGGGTGGAATTATAGCTCAAGCAAGGCCATGAGAGTTCTTTAAAAGTCACTACTCTCCTTAGACGGATGCTGCTCTGAGACCAAAACTCAGCTAAGAGTGGAAAGCGAAAGAGGAATAGAATAAATGTTGACATCATTGGAAACTGTCTCAGGCTGCTGAAGCTCCTTGTATTTCCACTGTTTGTTTGACCAGTACAAGTTGAGTTTCTAGCATTTGCAATCATAAGGATCCTAACACAATTTTTTTTCCTAATTTCTAGACCCATTTTCTTCCTGTATATCTTGATGTCTGCTAAATAACTACCAAATAATGTAAAATACCAACAAAGACAAGTAGCAGTACACTAAACCAAGTGTTTCATTTCTAATGGCAAACCTGATGCATTTAACCTCAGTATCCACCAATTAATAGAGTGCCAAAAATTTTAATTAGATGATATTGCTAAAGCTTGCTATTCCAAATATGACCCCTTACTACTTATAGAAATCATTTTTTTAATTGGAAAATTACAAGATTTGCCAGTCAGTTTTACTTTGTGTACAATTCTTACACAAGAGCATTTAACCCTGAGCTACCAACAAGTTTGATATTTTAAAACATATCTGTTTCACACAGTGCTATCAACACAGCCCTCTCCCTATCACTTACCCTTGTGGAAACATTTAATTAATATAATATGTTTTCATATATTAATATAATATGTTTTCAAAACAGAAATGTAAAATGACTATTCTATCAGTGGGATACATTAAACTAGTTTATTAAAGACAAAATTTCAAAAGTCAAAATCTAAATCATTTTCTTACAGACCAATTTATTTACCTCCTAGTGACAGATCGATTTTAAATCTTTGACCTAAATATAGTTTAAACTCCTGCTGATTTATAGTGCAGGCTGGAATTTAATAAATGTCTTTTATAAATAAGTTAGGTATACACAATGTGGCATTGATGGTTGAAATTTAAAACAAACTACCATTAAGTTCCCTTATAGTTCTAGTATTTTATTGTTCTACAAAGCCTTGAATTATTTTGTTAAACTATATTCACTATTTAATAAAAATCTTTCAGGTAAGAAAAAATATGGAATCCAATGTATTAAAGTACTGATATCAAAAATCAGAACACTTAGGCCAATTTACCCAGAAGAACTGTCCAAAGCTTAATCTCTATCAATTATCCTTTCAAAAACTGAATGTTGGATTAAGATGTGAAAATCTTAATGAAATATTTATCCTAATAAATATTGAAAAATATTATGTAATAGTGTTCTCATTAAACTCTTTCTAAAACAACTATTTTAAATACCCTGTCCTACAGAGAATATTTTTAGTTCCTCAGTCATTATTCTTGAGTAATTTTAGCTGAGAACTAGACACTCATGTTCTCTTTAAATAGCTCCACCTTTCTTAATTTACTCTAAAAAATTGTGCATGGTGAAGTAATATTTAAGGCATTAATTCACGTGTTTCTTTCTTCCCCTTAGTCCTCTCATACCCCATTCACTCTTATGCAACACTCATTGCCTTAGGATGGATTTGTCACAGCAAAACCAAAGAACAAATGAGTCAGATTATTGGCTTTCAACCTAATATACCAAAATCCAGGTATGAAACAAACAAAACTGGAAGAATACTTGCTGTAGAGTTTTTTCCCATTCAAGAGGATTTTCCTGGAAAGTGTTGTGGAGAAAGCCGTAGTTAGATGTTAATGACAATCTCTAAAGAAGGGAATATATACCCTGACCCTCTCCTGAGTCAAACATCTGGTTTGGGGGTTGGAGAAATGGAGAGCTGAGAATGACAGAACCTCAAATAAGTCTGGAGTTTTGAGAGTACAGAGGACAACTTCTCTTTTCCCCAGTAAAGCTCCAGGAATTTTTCCAGCCTTCTAGAGAAATCTGATGTCCAGATGATGAGGAACAGTGGATTAGAAATGTCTCCAGAAGGACTCCAGGAATCTCATCCTGAGGACAGCCTCACAGAGCCTCTAAAGGCTCAGCCCAGAGAGGCAGGTGGTGAGGACAGAGGGTTACAGAGCAGCAGGTACCAGCATGGACTGGTAACTGGAGAACAGGCAGGACTGAGAATATACAACAAACACCAGTGTGGAAGGCCTGCTGACTGGAGGTAGGATGGAGGAGTAGATGATGACGCAGCAGTGGGTTTCTAACTGGGACTGATTGCACCCAAATGCCTGGTATTTCCTGACCTTTCGCCCCACCAACACCTGATACTATGTTGGCCCATTAGAACTTTCATGGAACCTCAAAGAGATGAGGATGTATTAGCTAACTATTGCCCTGTAGCAAATGATCATAAATTTAGGGAACTTAACACCTATTAGTTCACTGTTCTATGGGACAGAAGTCTACAGCAGCCACACTGAGGTTCTTGCTCAGGATATCACAAGCCTGACATTAAGGTGTCTGCCAGGCTGAGTTCTTGTCTGGAGGCTCAGGAAGGCTCTGCTCCCAAGCCTACTGAGGTTGTTGACAGAATTCAGTTCCTTGTACCTATAGGACTAAAGCCTGTTCCCAACTGGCTGTCAGCCAGGAACTGCTCTCAGTTCATAGAGGTTAAACAGGTGTATCACTCTTAGTGTAACTGACACCATCTTGGTTCCTCCTGTACTTCCACTGACCCTACCCAGGACTGTACTGTGTGGGAAATTACTTCTCTGCTGTCAAGGGCTTTGCAGTTAATAGATATTATTTATTTTTCTTAGGACTAGGTGGCATCTATGCTCTGTTAGTCCCCAAACAATGAAGTCCACAAACATTCGCTGACATGTTTCCGGTACCCATGAGACTAGTTACCCATTCATAAATCTTGACTTAGGAACATACTTCCGGTCTCCAAACACATACCCCCGTATGCTAGGTTAACTATGAAATTGTCCCAGTGGCCCCTCGGCGGTGCACAGTGCAGCTGCAAGTGCTTCCGGATCATTCTCTGCCTGATCCCACCCTGTGAGTAAGTTACCCTATAATAAACTGATGCATTGATTATATGGAGCTGCCACCCTCATTTTTTGGTCTCTAGATACCTTCTCAGTTCAGCAGGCACTTTTTGTTCCCTCTACCCTCCAACAACAGACCACTCTCAGCTCTCAGAGCCTGCCAGCATTCCTTGTCATGTGGCCCCTTCCATCTCTCAAGCCATTCATGAAGAATCTCCCTCACATCAAATCCTTCTCAAGCTTCAAATCTGATCTCTCTGTCTCTGATGTCTAGACCCATATTTAAAGGGCTCATGAAATTATGTCAGACTCACCAAGATAATCTCCCTTCCTTAAAGTCAATTAATTTGTGACCTCAACTATATCTTCAAAATCTATTCACAGCAGTACCTAGATTAGTGATTGACTGAATGACTGAGAAACATGTGACCTCTAGAGGGCAGGAGCCCTGGAGGCTATCTTAGAATTCTGCCACCACAGAGGGGGAGGAGTAAATTGGCCTAGGAAATCTGGAAGTCACTTAGAAACCTCTAATTGAGTATGTTTATGCTGAACTGACTAGGATAAAGTTTCTAGTCATCTTTAGTGGAATGCAGGTCAAGAAAGAAATGAATCAATCTTGGAAAATTTCTTTAAACATTGTTCTGTATTACACACACCAGAGTTTGTAACTCATGTTATCTGTACCCGCTCATATTATACCTTGTTTTGTTGTACTTCGCTTTATTGCACTTCACAGATATTGTGTTTTTTAAAAACTGAAGGTTTGTGGCACCCCTGCATTGAGCAAGTTTATCAGCACCATTTTTCCAACAGTATTTGCTCATTGTGGGTCTCTGTGTCACATTTTGGTAATTCTCATAATATTTCAATTTTTTTATTATTACCATTATATTTGTTATGGTGATCTGGGATCAGTGATCTTTGATATTACGACACTGACATGCCGAAGGCTCAGATCACAGTTGACATTTTTTAACAATAAAGTATTTTTAATCAAGTTATGTAGATTTCTTTAGACACTGATGCTACTGCACACTTAAAAGACTACAGTATAGTGTAAACATAACTTTTATATACACTGGAAAACAAAAAGTCCCTTTGCACAGCCAGTTTTAAAAGTGTGACTCACTTTATTTAGGTGGTCTGAAACCAAACACACAATGTCTCCTAGGTGTGCCTGTAATGCTTAAGCTCATATGTAAACTTGGTATCATGACATGAAATTGTGTCAAAATCCCTTGAAAATTTTATGTGCGTCCCCACATTACCAGAGTGAACATAGGTACTTGAAATTATAATACCACCAGTCTTGCAGCATTTTCTATCTTTAGCTAATTCTATTCCTAAACCTTTCTGGCATTGTTTATATCCTACAACTCCTTTCACCTATCAATAAATCTGGAGCTATCCAATTTTATCTGTTTTCTTTAGATCATGCCTAAGACTGTTGAGGAGCAGACTGGAACATCAAGAAATGTCCTCATATATAAATCAGAGTCAGAGCGGGGCAGGATATGAGGTTTTTCTCCCTGACCAACTCCTTTACCCCGTAGGTGATGGAACCCAGGTGAGACCCCAAGTCTCAGGGTCAGAAGTGCACCTGGGGAAAATTCAAAGAAGCAGCAGCCTTCTTAACATTCTTCAAAAACTAAGGATGAATAAGAAAGACCTGAAGGTGCTTTAAAGAGTACTCTTGAATTCCACTTCCTGTAAGAGTACTCTGATCCTTATAGACCAAAAGGGTTTCACTGGGAAATTGCCACTTGAAAGAACCCTCCATTTTGATAGGCAGCTGAGAGCCAGATTTTCCTGAGAATTACAATTCCCCCTGTGAAAATAAAGCAGAAAAACATTGACGACCTCTACACTGAGACTACCTTCCTCAGCACCAAAAACACACAATTAATTTACACTAAAGTTGGATTTTTAAATGTTAAGATTGTAAGTTACAGTTTGTCTGGTATAGGGCTGTTGCTTTTACCTTACAAAACAGAGTAAATCAGATCATCAATAATGCCTTGATTCAGCTATAGTTTTTGCCCAACTATTACTCGTAATTATTCTGGCTCTAACCTTGATGCTAAGAGCTCTCCCCATGAACCAAAATAAATAGGAATAAAGGGGAATGGAATAAATTGAAGAAAGACACCCTTCCATCAGCATCAGGAGAACCAAGCAGCCTCTAAATTTATTCAATTCGCACTTTGTTTTTAAAGAAGACTGAGCTATTTATTTCTGTCCCGTGGGCAAACTCAGAATATAATGGACACAATGTCAGAGAGAATGAAGAAAAATGATGATATTCCCCAGAAGAATAAATACATCTTTTGCAAAAATAAAGTTACCAGAGTCACTCTAAGTCCCATGTGATCAGCTGCTGGGAGACACAGAAGTGAGCCGAGACTATTGTTCAGAAAACTTGGGTAAATGAGGATTTATATTTATAATGAAGCAGCATCCGTAAAGATTGATAAGATTTTAAGAGCAGAGACTCTGTTTCTCAAATTCTGAGATGTTACTCAATTTTCCTAAAGGTATTCATACCTTTGGACCACATTCCACTCTTGGGATCTCAGAGACCCCCTTACTGACAGTGTGTTTTGAGCTCTAATACAAGGAGAAAAATGGCCTTCTCCATGTGCATATGGAGGACCATTCGGGATTTCTGAGCTGCTCCTTCAACATCTGCCAGAGAATGGAGTTTTACTGGAGGATGCTGCCTTCCACTTAGCAGTGTATGCACAGCCAGTTTTAAAAAAATAATTATTTGATATTAATCACCTAACCATAGATGAATATTGCCTGTCCCAAGAAATATTTACCAGATCCTTCTCACTGCCTCAAATTTCATCTTGTACATTCCCAGCTCCAGGTCTCTGCTCATTCCTTCTCCACAAAATTCTTTATAGCTTCCTAATACAGCTCAGATCCTACTTTCATAAAGCTTCTCCCAAAAACCTGAGATCAAATGATTCCCCACTTCTCAATTCTTTTAACAGTTTCTATCTGCACTAATCATATTAATGTGTTCCTGCTTCCCCCCTCAAGGCCTGTAGTTCTCTCTTGGTAAATCCCTGCAATAAACTGAATAATGGCCACTCAAAGATATCAAGTCCCAATCCCTGGAACTTATAAAGATTACCTTATTTGGATAAAGGGTCTTTACAGATGTAATGAAGTTAAGGATTTTGAGATGAGATTACCCTGGATTATCCAGGAGGGCTCTAAATGCCATCACAAGTGTCCTCATAAAAGAGAAGCAAAGGGAGGTAGCACATATATACAGACAAGAAGGCAATGTGAAGACAGGCAGAGTTTGGAGAGATACAGCTACAAACCGAGGAACGCCGATAGCTACCAGACACTGGGAGAGGCAAGGAATCCATTCTCCCCTAGAGTCTTTGGAGGGAACCTGCTCACCATGATTTCAGACTTCTGGCCTCCAGAACTGTGGGAGAATATATTTCTGTTGTTTAGGTCACTAGTATGTGGTGACTGATTGCAGCAGTCACAGGAAACTAACATGGTCCACCAAATAAACTTGTTGACTGATGCATTTCTTCTCACAGGGAATATAAGGCAGCAAGTAGCTAACCTTAGCATGTCTTGATCAGACACATGGACTTTCCTAGCTCCACATTTACATCTGGCTGGTCAGGTTAAAATCTGACATCCCCCAATTGTAAGAAAAATGTAATCCTCTCTTTGCAAGGTTATTCAGGTTCTATTATTCCCAGGTATAAATAGTTGTTTAGTTCATGAATTTTTGGAATAAGACCCATGGGTTCCAATCGCAGCCCTGAAACTTGCTAGATTTGTAGGTTAGGAAATTAATTTAACTTACTTAAGCTTCCATTTTCTCATATATGAAAAGGTGATACCTTCACAGAATTGATGAATAGATGAAATAATTCATGTAAAGCACAGTGGTTGGCACACTGTAATTGCTTAGTAAATGGCAGCTACTTTTATTACTGGGTTTCCTATAGTTTATTTGCTCAACAAATATTTACCAAAGGTCTCTTATGAGCTAGGTACTCTACTAGGGGCCAAGTTTGCAAATCTAAAGAAACAGACCTCCTCCAAAAATTAAAAATAGAACTACTACATGATGCAGCAATTCCTCCTCTGGGAATAAATCCAAAGGGAAGGAAAATACTAACTCAAAAAGGTTTCTGGGGCTTCCCTGGTGGCACAGTGGTTGAGAGTCCGCCTGCCGATTCAGGGAACGCGGGTTCATGCCCCGGTCCGGGAAGATCCCACATGCCGCGGAGCGGCTGGGCCCGTGAGCCATGGCCGCTGATCCTGCGCGTCCGGAGCCTGTGCTCCGCAACGGGAGAGGCCACAACAGTGAGAGGCCCGCGTACCGCAAAAAAAGAAAAAAAAAAAAAAAAAGGTTTCTGCATCCCCATGTTCATAGCAGCATTATTTACAATAGCCAAGACATGGGAACAATCTAAGTGTCCATCAACAAAAGGATGGATAAAGAAATTGTGAACTTTCTTTATGAAATATTATTATTGAAATATTAATGAAATATTATTCATCTATAAAAAACGAGGAAATCCTGTCATTTGTGACAACTTGGATGGACAATGAGGGCATTATGCTAAGTGAAAGAAGTCAGAGAAAGACAGATTCTGTATGATCTCACTTATATGTGGAATCTTAAAAAAAAAATGTCAGGGACTTCCCTGGAGGTCCAGTGGTTAAGACTTCGCCTTCCAGTGCAGGGTGTGTGGGTTCCATCCCTGGTCGGGGAGCTATGATCCCACATGACTCGCCGCCAAAAACAGAAACATAAAACAGAAGCAGTACTGTAGCAAACTCAATTAAGACTTTAAAAATGGTCCACGTCAAAAAATGTTAAAAAAAAAAAAATCAAACTCACAGAAAAAATAGATCAGATTTATGGTTACCAGAGGTGGGAGAGTAGGGGCAAGGGGAGGGGGAATTGCAGGAAGGTGGTCAAAAGTTACAAACTTCTAGTTATGAAATTAAAAATTACTGGGGTTGTAATGTATAACATGATGACTATAGTGAAAACTGTTGTATGCTATATAAGAAAGTTCAGACAGTACATTTTAAGAGTTCTTGCCACAAGGAAAGTTTTTGCTTTTTTATTTGCTTTTTCTGCTTATCTATATGATATGATGGATCTCAATAACTAAACTTATTACAGTAATCACTTCACAATATATGTAAGGTAAACCATTATGTTGTACACCTTAAACTTATACAGTGATGTATGTCAGTTATATTTCAAAAAGACTTTGCTGGGGAGAGAAATAGACTGAATCCCCATAGTCATGGAATTTATATAATACAATTTATATTCCTAGCCACTGCACTTTTAAAAATTCTTAAGATGAGTACTTGATTTCTCTCATTTGTTTTCTCTTCTCTTTAATAAGAGGGCTCTTAAGGCTATAAAGTAGCCCTTAATTTTAGTTTTTTCTACATTCCATATGAATGAAGTGCTCTTTCCACTGTTTTTTGCATGGCTGATTTCTTTTTAAAATTTCTTCACTGATACAAGAGTTATATAGTTGTGTGTTTTCAAAATTTAAGTAGTTATAATTTTTTTTTCAATTTCTGGTTAATTATCTCAATTGCATTGACTTATGAGCAGACAGTAACACAATTGCCCACTTTTTTAATTGCAAAAGTTTTTTTTGTTACCAAGTGTATTTCATGTAGGTTTACTACTAACATAACGTCTTCAAAAAATATGACTTTTGTGTTATACATTAGTCTTTTTTATCTTGTTTAGGGCTCTAAATTCTTTAAATGACCTTATTAACATTGCCACCCCTTTCTTTAGGCTTGCATTTGCCCAGAACTGTATATCTTTGCCAAGATCTTTTTCATTGTCAAATTTTCCTCATCATTTTTTTGCTTATTTCTTATAAATCGCATACAGCTAGGTTTTGTTTTCTAACTCTATCTAACAGTTTGCCTTGTAGTGGAAATCGGTCCATTCATACTTGGAATATATTTCATTTTATTGCTTCTATCTACTTTATGCTGATTTCTTATTTAACATCATTCCTTGCCCTCTAGATTTATTTCTTAATATTTTCATTACTTTTTTTACCTACTCTTTTATTCTTCTTCTGTTCACTTTTAAATTTAGCTTGACTTTTTCATGCTATTAATTATCACCTTCTAATTTGTTAGGGTAATACTAGCTACTATAATAAACTCCAACGTTTTAGTAGCTTAATATACGAGAACTTATTCCTAACATTCCAAAGTAGTTCCAGGCAGTAGGGTTCTGCCCTACTCAATTATTTTGGAACTCATGATGACAGAAACTATGCACTTAACCCTATACTTTCAACTAGATGTTAGCATCAAGCTAAAAGGGAAAAAACATGGAGAATCATGCCTGGCAGTGGGACCCATTTGTGCTCACAATCCACTCACATGCAGGGGAAGCTGGGAAATGCACTCTAGCCATGTACTAGCCATTATCAGACACACAGGACTCTCCTATCACTTAACAAGATATCAACTACACACTCTGCCAGGTTTCCCATGTTTCTACCATAAAGGCACCCAACAACCATACTTAGACTACTATCTACTATGCAAAAGCACATGCAGAAGGAAAAATAAAATGGAGGTCTGTAAATACACTTATATATATAATTATAACACGTGTAATTTTATTCTCTGAGAGGAATCTAAAGTGTAATTCCAAATGTTTGCCAATTTGGTTCTCCAAAATGCGCATGTCACTCAGAGACTAGCCACTTCTTCTGATTAGTTCTGAACACTTCCTCATGCATACTATACACTCCATGAAGCAGGGGCACGGTTAGAAGGCCCATGGTTCCAACAATAGCGTTGAATGTTCATTCACATATTATTGATTTTTGTGATCTGAAAATACTTTCCAAATACTCCACTTAATCCTTTCAGGAAAGTTTTTCATCAAAATAATGATAAAGTTACTAAGATTGAGTTTTCTGGTAGATACAAAAAATGTGAACTATTTTATCTGGGGAAAGGGAGATTACTCAGGAAGAGAAGTAAAAGCTGAAATGTACAACACTCCAGGATCACCAAATTTCTTCATGATTCATTTCACTCCATAGTCGCAGAATGGAGAAAACGCCTGGAATTAGCAAAATTTGCATCATTCAATTCAGTGACCGAGCACTGAACAGGATCATAATTCTGTAGCAGCTCAGCTATGGTTGAAGATTAGGCTGAGGACTGGGTTACAAAGGTTAATTAAAGCACCCACAGAAGGATTCAGAAGACAATTAGAATGCATCACAAAGCATCAGCATTGCCTTGGGTTTTATGAGATATTTTCTTTTGCTGGTCTTAGCTAAATAGGGAGCTATTTTTATGTCACTCTAAATTCCATTTAATTGAAGTTTCTGTTGCATAATTTACTTCTCCCTTGTCTTCTTAAAAATTTCTAATTTAGCCCTATATTTGAAAATGTGCTTCCTTTCATTAGCACGGGATGTCCATTCCTTTCCCCAGTGCAGTCCCATATGGTCTAAATAGTGGGAATTTTATTTTTATGTCCAGAGTTCTGTGGTCCTCACTGAGTCAACTTCAACTTGCCCTGTCTCACTTCTAAACCTAAGTTTGTTCATAGGATAGTCCACATATCCTGCATTAAGCAACTCATAGACTTCTGAAATCAGTCCTCATCTTTGAAAACCTGCTATTATTAGAGTTTAAAATACTTTACGGCCTTACTTCAGTAAAGCTCCCTTTTGCATGAAATTAGAGTATAAGGTAGGTTTATCCTGAACACCATCTATAAAATTAATTATTAAAATGCTGGAAAAAACTCATGAAAGCAGCTTTATCTTAACAGTTTCATGGCATGAATCAAAGCTGCAGTGTCACTGTTAGTACCAGAAGAAATTAAATTTTATCTGAATGCCACACAGGTAAAAATTGATATCTGATGTTAAACAGGTAATATCATAAGTATGTTTCAAGATTTTTTTAATAACCTCAATGAGATTAGAATAATATAATATAACCCATATAGGGAAATCAAAACACATAAATAAAATATATCTAAGTTACTTCTCCATATGAGAATTAACTCTAAATTAGGCCATAGATCTCTTGGCCCTGTTTATATTCATCATTAAGGGTCAACAGGGGATCAAATTTCCAGTTTGATCTCCTTTGCATGTCTTGGCCTGTAGGGAAAATGTAGCTCATATTAGAAATTTTAGCAAAAGGATAAATGAAAATGTTTCTATTCCATTAAAGAACATTATGACACTCTTTACAAAGCAGAACATATACATCACTAAGGAGAGGACTGATACCAGAACAGTTAAAGGAAATAAACTTTTTTTTTTAACCATTTTTGTTGAAATAAATTAAGACTTACAGAAAAGTTACAAAACTTTTATTGTTGAAATAATTTAAGACACAGAGAAGTTACAAAAATAGAACAAAGAATTCTCATACACTTGCTGAAGTCCCCAAATGTTAATATTTTAACACATTTACTTCCCCTTCCTTGTTCTCCCTTCCCTATTTTCCTACCTGCTCTGCCTCTCTCATATATATATTTATAAATATATATTTATATACATATGATTTACTTTTTTCTGAACCATTGGAGAGCAAGTTGATACAATGTTCCTTATCCTTAAAGGATTCAGTGCATATTTCCTAAAAAATAAGGGCATTCTCTTACCTTGTACATTCAGTTACAATTATCAGAAAATGAACTGCAACCTAACCTAGAAACTGTATTCAAGTTTTGCCAATATCCCACCTGGGTCCTTTATAGCAAAAGAAACATAATTCTTTTTCTCTGGTCCAGGATCTAATTCAGAATCAAATGTTGCATTTAGCTTCACATCTCTTTAGATGAAGTCTGGGAGTAAGAACAGGAACTACCTCACAGAGCTGTTAAGAGGATAAATGAATATTTCAGCCTGAGCATAGTGTCTGACACATGTGTGATGAGTAAAAATTAACTATTGTTTTAACAATATTATTGTTCTTTGAACAATTTTGTATTATGATTATTATTTTTCTAAACTAGAACACAGTTTGGAGCACCACATTGTAATCTGTGTCCTTCTGTTAAGCAAGAACCCCCTCTTAGCCATCTTATACCAAACATAAAATTGACTCTTCTTTAAAATCTTTGATTAATAAATTGAGGGAACATATTAAATTCTCATCTATGCTTTGAAAAGCATCCTCAATACTGAGCACCTATTCTTTCTAAGGAATAAACAGGACAGAAATCAGATGAAACAGCACAGAGGTACAGAGAAGAGTAATGAGAAATGTTGCTTAATGAACACTTTGATCATCTGGTCCAAGAAATATTAATATTTAATATTTACATATATCAAAGTTTCCAAAAATAACTACTTATGGATGATTTCATTAATAACACATGCTCTTACAGCTGCATCAAATTATACTAATTATACTATTATCTTTTTCTGTTTATTTGATTTGCTTTAACGTTCTCATAATTGCCACAAATCAACTGTGATCATATGAGCCAAATTCTTTAGACACAGTGTAAATCAAAGAATGTATTTGATTCATCCCAAAATTTAATTAGAAAAGTGTATCTTATGACCTTTCTGTTAGTGAGTCTTGAATGTTTTTCTTAACAAATGTCCCCAGGCAAGAAATAATTATCATAAAATCTGATAAAGATACACTAAGGTACATAGCAATGAGATTATTTATCAGCTAATAGGGTATCTCACTGTTTGATATCATGCAAATTTTTATCACTGTGGAAATTTAATTTGCACCTTTGATTTCTTTGTGCTTTCCTTTAACCCAGTTCAGCTGTTGAGTTACCTTTTTTCACAGTAATTGTAACTCTGATTTATTCCTGTTTTTTAAACAGACAAAATAGTCATGGAGATATGCCATTAAGCGAGCTGGAGAACACAGAGTTCAAGGTTTCCTTAGTACTCAAAGACAACTTAATTGTGCTTACAATTGTGGTCAAAGTAATTTGAAGGCACTTGGCTTGGTACTCAGCATAGGCACATTCTGAGTAGTAGCAGCTGCTAAAACATTCTAATTGTTCATTCTAATTGTCTAAGCAATCTTTCAGTTGAATGGCACATGTGAATCATAACTATGGTCAAACCATAAAATCAAGAACCAGTAGCTCTGTTAACCAGAGTTTAATTTAGGATGTGGCCCAGATATATATTGGAGTGATTCCCTAGACTGGCCAATAATTTCAGTGACATATTTTATTTTCATTCATGTCACGAACTATTAAACAACATTGCTTTTGTACCCTCCCTTACTTCCTTACTGAGATGCCTTAAATTAAATTATCAATAAAATCATTCTACAACTAAGATGCCAAAATTTGATGACCTAGAAAAGAATATTAAAAGTTTGGGATAGTATATTATAATAAGGAAAAATACAGTAGAAGAGTTGTGGATAGTATCTTATAATAAGGAGAACACTGTGGATGAGATGAGCCTTGAAAATCCATGGTGTTGATGAGTCAGATCAAGATGGTGGAATAGGGGTATGCAGAGCTCACCTTCCTTGACGAATACATCAAAAATACAACTATATGTGGAACAATTCTCACTGAAAACTAACTGGTGATTGGCAGAAAGACTCCTGTACAAACAAGGATATATGAAAATTCCACATGTATTTGGGGAGACAGGGAAGAGACGCAATCAGATCAGGACCTGTGCCCCTGGGAGGAGACACAGAAGAGGAAGGAGATTATACTGGTGGAGATTCTCCTTGCGGAGTGAGCAGTTTGGGCCAAATATTAGGTGCTTGGCCCTGGGGTACAACACTGGGAACACAAGTTCCCTTAGCCATTTAGAAAACCAGTGAGACTAACAGGAGGGCTGTAAGAACCTCGACTTTGTTCATGAAGAACCTGCACACAGTTCCTTACTCCGGAAACAAGGCAGAGAAAGCACAGGACTTTGGTTTCTCTCAACTGCCCTGGCGTGCACCCCAGCCCGAGCCAAGCGTCTGCTCTGGCCCCGCTTGCTCTGCAACACAGCTCTGCACTAGGGCAAGACATGCAGCAGCCAAAAGGAGTGCTCAGTTGTGATGGACAGAGCCAGCTCCG
This sequence comes from Orcinus orca, assembly GCF_937001465.1. Taxonomy (NCBI): domain Eukaryota; kingdom Metazoa; phylum Chordata; class Mammalia; order Artiodactyla; family Delphinidae; genus Orcinus; species Orcinus orca. The sequence continues at coordinate 150,370,846 of NC_064560.1, forward strand.
ACCTACAATGGCATCTGAAAGGGTGGGAACAGCCATTGCTAGTGCTTACAAAGGTAGCACATCAGAAGCAGTATGGGAATTCGACTTGTGTCCGGACTGCCATAGCCACACCCTGATTGACACTGAACACCCATGATGGCACCTCTTAGCCCAGCACTGCTCACCTCTGGGCTGAGGGTGGTGGTGTGGGAGGAGGGTGAGCACACACTTAGAGGAAATAGAACAAGATTAGACCCGACCCTCAGGGCTTCTGCTTCAGCAACTTGGGACCCACTCCCACCCCCAATAGGGTGGTGTTGGCCACTGAGCAGAGAAGCAATGGCTCACATCTGGCTCTGGTTCTAGCCGCCCCCCATCTCTAGGCCCATCTCCTACCAAGGTGATAGCAGACTGTAGAGTGACTCTCCCACACAAAGACACTACTTCAAGACTGCAATAGGTAACTGTTTTACCTAATTTCATAGAGACAGAGAAAGTTAAGCAAAATGAGAAGACAGAGGAATATGTTTCAACTGAAAAAACAAGATAAAACCCCTGGGAAAAAACTAATGAAACAGAAATAAATAATTTATCATAAAAAGAGTTCACAGCATTAGTGATAAGAATGTTAACTGAATTAGGGAAAACTGTAGATTAGCACAGTGAGAATTTTTTTTAAAAAATAGCAAACATAAAAAAGAACAGTGAGAACTGAAGAATACAATAACTAAAACGAAAAACACTAGAAGAAATGAATATCAGACAAGGTGATACAGAAGAATTCATAAGTGGTATGCAAAAACTAGACAGAAATAAACACAAGATTACCACTAAAATAAAAATCATTATACCACAAGGCAAGAAACTAAAAGAAGAAAAGAATAAAGAAGAACTATGAAAACAATCTGAAAACAAGAAATGGCAATAAGTACATGCCTAGCTATAATTATTTTAAATGTCAATGGACTAAATGCTCCAATCAAAAGACATAGGGGGGCTGATTGGATGGAAAAAATAAAACCCATAAAAATCTATATGCTGCTTATGAGACTCACTTCAGAGCTAAAGACACACACTGACTAAAAGAGAGGGGATGGAAAAAGATATTTCATGCAAATATAAATGACAAGAAAGCTGTGACAGAAATAATCATATAAGACAAAATGTACTTTAAAACAAAATATTTAACAGAAGACAAAGAAGGGCATTATATCACAATAAAGGGATCAATACAAGAAGAGGATATAGCACTCATTAACATATATACACCCAATACAGGAGCACCTAACTATATAAAGCAAATATTAACAGACATAGAGGAAGAAATTAATAATAATATAATAATACTAGGGGACTTTAACACCTCACTTACATCAATGGACATATCATCCAGACCAAACAAAATCAATAAGGAAACAGTGGTCTTACATGACACATTAAACTAGTTGAAATTAATAGATATCTACTAGACATTCCATCCAAAAACAGAATATGCTTTCCTTTCAAGTACACATGGAATATTTTCCAAGATAGAAAATATGCTTGGCACAAAACAAGTCTGAACAAATTTAAGAGGACAGAAATTATATCAAGCATTTTTTCTGACCACAATGGTATGAAACTAGTAATAAATACAGGAAAAAAATGGGAAAAACACAAACACATGGTGACTAAACAACATGCTACTAAAAATCCAATATATCAATGAAGAAATCAAAGAGTAAAGCAGAAGATACCTTGAGACAAATAAAAGTGAAAACACAAATTTCCACAATCTATGGGATGCAGCAAAAGCAGTTCTAAGAGGGAAGTTTATAGCAATACAGGCCTTCCTCACAGGTTGTTTATTGCAGAAAAATCTCCAATAAACAACCTAACCTAGCATCTAAATGAAATAGAAAAAGAAGAACAAGGAAAGCCCAAAGTCAGCAGAAGGAAGGTAATAATAAAGATCAGAGAAGAAATAATTGAAATAGAGATAAAAAAAAAAAACTAGAAAAGATCAATGAAACCAAGAGCCAGTTGTTTGAAAATATAAATAACTGATAAACATTTAGCCAGGTTCATCAAGAAGAAAAGAGAGAGGAACCAAATAAAATAAGAAATGAAAGAGGAGAAATAACAACCAATATGACAGAGATACAAAAATATAAGCAAACACTATGAACAGTTACATGCCAACAAATTGGAAAACCTAGAAGAAATAGACAAATTCCTAAACATGTACAACCTTCCAAGACTGAATCAGGAAGAAATAGACAATCTGAAGGAACCAATAATTAATAGTAAAAAAAAAAAAAAAAGAAAAAGAAAAAAATTGAATTTGTATTAAAAAAATTTCCGCCAAACAAAATTCCAGAACTAGATAGCTTCAGAGGGGAATTCCACCAAACACATAAAGAAGATTAACACCTATTCTTCTCAAACTATTCCAAAAAATTGAAAAACAATCCCGGATTCATTCTACAAGGCCAGCATTACCCTGATACCAAAGCCACACAAAAACACTACAAAAAAAAAAAAAAGAAAATTACAGGCCACTATGCAAAAATCCTCAACAAAATATTAGCAAACCAGATTCAACAATATATAAAAAGGAGCATATACCATGATCAAGTGGGGTTTTATTCCAGGGATGTAACAATGGTTCAATATCCATAAATCAATCAATGTGATACACCACATTAACAAAAGGAAAAATAAAAATCACATGATCTTCTCAGTAGATGCAGAAAAAGCATGTGAGTAAATCCAACATCCGTTCATGATAAAAAAGCTTTCATCAAAGTTGGTACAGAGGGAGCATGTCTCAACATAATAAAGGCTATTTATGACAAACCCAAAGCTAACATCATACTCTACAGTGAAAAGCTGAAAGCATTTCTTCTAAAATCAGGAAAAAGACAAAGATGTCCACTCTCACCACTTATATTTAACATAGTATTAGACATTCTGGCCACAGTAATAGACAAGAAAAAGAAATAAAAGACATCCAAATTGGGAGGGAAGAAGTAAAACTGTCACTGTTTTCACATGACATTATCTTATATATAGAAAACCATAAAGTCACCACCAAAAAACTATTAGAACTAATAAATGAATTCAGTAAAGTTGCAGGATATACTTAAATCTGTTGCTTTTCTAATAATGAACTACCAGAAAGAAAAAGCAAGAAAATAATCCCATTTAAAATCACAGCAAAAAGAATAAAATATCTAGAAGTAAACTTAATCAAGGGGGTGAAAGACCTATACTCTGAAAACTATAAAACTGTGATAAGGAAACTGAAGATGATACAAAGAAATGGAAAGATATCCAATGCCCTTGGACTGTAAGAATTACTATTGTTAAAATGTCCATAATACCCAAAATTAATGTGATCCCTATCAAAATGCCCATGATATTTTTCACAGAACTAGAACAAATAATCCTAAAATTTATATGAACAGAAGACCCCAAATTGCTAAAGCAATGTTGAGAGAAAAGAACAAAGCTGGAGGTATCACACTCCCTGACTTCACATTGTACTACAGAGCCACAGTAATCAAAACATCATGGTACTGGCACAAAAACTGACACATAGATCAATGCAACAGAATAGAGAACCCACAAATAAACCCACACACCTGTAGTCAATTAATCTATGACAAAAGAGGCAGGAATATACAACGGAGAAAAGACAGTCTCTTCAACAAGTGGTGCTGGAAAAACTGGACAGCCACATGTAAAACAATAAAATTAGAACATTTCCTCACATCACATACAAAAATAAACTCAAAATGAATTAAAGATCTAAATTTGAGTCCTGAAACCATAAAACTCCTAAAATAGGACATAGGCAGAATACTCTTTGACATAAATTATAGCAATATTATTTTGAATCTGTCTACTAAGGCAAAAGAAACAACAGCAAAATTAAGCAAATGGAACCTAATTAAACTTAAACGCTTTTGCACAGCAAAGGAAACCATCAACAAAATGAAAAGAGAAACTACTGAATGGGAGAAAATATTTGCAAACAATATGATGATAAGGTGCTAATATTCAAAATATATAAATAGCTCATACAATTCAATATTAAAAAGAAAAATAACCCATTTAAAAGATGGGCAGAAGGCCTGAACAGACATTTTTCCAATGAAGATATACAGATAGCCAACAGGCACATGAAAAGATGCTTCTACATCACTATTCATCAGAGAAAATCAAATCAAAACCTCAATGAGATATTACCTCACACCTGTCAGAATGTCTACAAATCAAATCAGCCACTATGGAAAACAGTGTGTAGGTTCCTCAAAATACTAAAAATAGAACTATCATATAATCCAACAATTCCACTCCTGGGCATACATCCAAGGAAAACAAAAACACTAATGTGCAGCCTAATGTTCATAGAAGCATTATTTACAATAGCCAATACACAGAAGCAACCTAAGTGTTCTTCAACAGATGAAGGGATAAAGAAACTATGGTATGTGCATATACACACACACACACACACACACACACACACAATGGAATATTATTCAGCCATAAAAAATAATGAAATTCTGCCATTTGCAAAAACATGGATGGACTTAGAAGATATTATGCTTAGTGAAATGAGTCAGAAAGTCAAATACTCTGTTATCACTTATATATGGAATCTAAAAAATAAGCAAATGAATGATACAACAAAACAGAAACATAGTCACAGATACAGAGAACAAACTAGTGGTTTCCAGTGGAGAGAGAGAAGGGGAGAGGGGCAAGATAGGGGTAGGGGATTAAGAGATACAAACTACTGTGTATAAAATAAATTTGCAACAAGAATATATTGCACAGCACAGGGAAATACAGCCACCATTTTATAATAAATTTAAATGGAGTATAATCTTAAAAATAGTCAGTCACTATGTTCTATACCTGAAACTAATATAATTAGTAAATTATAGTATATAGTAAATCAACTATAGTAAATCAACTATACTTCAATAAAAAACAAAAGAATGAGAGTTAAAAAAATTCAAGTCTCAAGGCCACAGTCTATGGTCACCTCTCAACTGAAATGCTGGAATGGAGGGCAGTCATAGACCATTCTAGTGATCCCAGCCACCTGTGCCTGACCACATATTCTATTGGAAATGTCATTCTGAATCTGGTTTGATCTCACAGATCAAACACAGATCAGATAATCTCATGCTTCTCTAAAAGTCGTCAAGCTAATCTTTGGGGGACATATATATAAAAGCAGATGTATTTAATTTAAACACATTTACTAAATGACTATATGCTAAATCAATTTTTAAAACGGTGGAAATTATTATCAAAGCTTAGTTTGCATCCCCAAGAAGTAGAGTGTTTGGCACATACAAAAAATATGCATGATACATGGCAAAGGCGATAAATTGTATAAGATGGGCACAAAGTAGAATAGAAAGCCTGAGGAAATAAAGGTGACTCTCTTGAGCCCATCAGTACTGGAGTCCTTGATATGATTCTCAGTTCAGTACAGTGTAAAAGAGTACTGGCCTCCTGAAGGCATGGCCTAGTGAGTTCTACATAAATGACTTTGTGAAGTCCATACAAGTTTAAGATGAAGAGACAGAAATCTCATTCTCTGTCCTGTGCACATTGTGCTTCATGCCTCACTGAATTTTTTCATTAGAAGATAATATTCAAAATCATGAATCAATAACCTATTAAAGACTTACAGAGGCTTAGCTTAACTGTCTTCACTTAGTAATGGTAGATATATAATAGGTAATCATTTAATTATTTTCTACTTCATTCACAGAAATATACAGTACTCAAAAGAATGCAGGTATTTGATAATTTTAGAATGAAAATACGTTAGGGGTTATTAGTTTAAGCCTCCTAATTTACAAAGACGGAAATAGTTACAGAGTTTAAGTGACTTTCCCAATGTCACAAGTAGCTAAAATGGGTAGGGCTAATAATTGACTTTTTTGGTATCTATACACTATGACTTTTGTATTTTGCTGATCGTTGTTTCTCATAATTCAATACCCATTCTGCCTCAAATCAAGTCCAGCTAGTTAACTATTTAAGAATGCATCTTTATGCACTTTAATATTTTAGGTTGAGAACATTTAAAATAGTTTAGGGCTCTTTTAAAGGTTTGTGGTTCCTACTAAAAGGACTTTAGCATAGGAACACTGTATAATTTAGCTTCCAAAGACTTAAGGACATAAAAAATGATTGTCAACTCCTTTTAATCCCAAAGTAGAAGCATCATAGGAGAATGTGGGTCTACTATATAACTGACAGTCCAGTGTAAATTTTAGCATCTTCAGCAATCCAGGCAACACAGAGTAGATAACCATGTCTGTAAACTGCCCCACTCCAAAAGGCATTCTTCATGAGAACAATCCCAAAAATTAGGAGCATTTACAAAATCTTTCAAGGCAAAATTGTCAAAAGAAAAGAATTATTATACTTCTCCAAATTCAAAATAATTGATGATAAGCATACAGTTAATATAAAACAGTAGAGAACCATCTGTGAATCTTTATGATGGTGCATTAAGAAAAAATAATATGATGACAGGCTTTTCCCAATATTTCCTCTCTGCAACATTTTTTAACAATAATAAGCAAAAAGACTGTATATTGAGAGATGGAAGAGCAGGAAAAGACTTTTATAGGGTGGTTGATTCCTAAGAAAATATGAAGAATTTGAATGGGTAGGGACACAAATTGAGAATATCTCAGTCAGGAAAATATACCATAAGCAAAGGCCTGTACGTCTTCCCTGAATTAAAGTATTTCGTATTGTCATTCTTATGAATTTAATCACATATTTCTTTTTATACCAGTGCCTAAAATATAGGCCATCTACCCCAGTAGGTTGGTAAATATTTCATACTGGAGGTTATTCTTTATGTCTTTTGTCACATAATGATACCCTATTGCCAGATGTATAATAAATATTACACCAGGGACTACTCTATCTCATATTTGCACCTAAAATTTCTGACCATCTCCTGGGCATATTACCCAATAAAAAAATCTTACATTACATACAGAAGTGACCAAACTTATTATTAGTATGAAGGAAAACAATGTTGGAAGAAAGCCTAATCTGCTGGACAAAATCATAATCATATGTGAGATAAGCCTTAACGCAGGAGTTTCAGGTTACATAGTATAGTACAATACACTGGAAGATTGGAAAGGAGATCTAGCATCTAAAGGACCTGATAAAATATGAAGTTGCAAAATCACATTCTCAATGTGTTTCTAAAGTATGCTTTGATCAACTTCTTTAAAAAATTTTTTTTCACATAATTATGTTGTATTAAATTGAATTGGACATTATTTAATTCCATAATATAGCAAGGAATCATCTCTAGGGAGATTCTGACAGTATCAACAATCTGAGAGTGGAGAGGGAATATGATCTTGTAGGGGGGTGGGGTGAGAAGGGGGAAGAACCTCTAAACAAATTGAAAAAAAAGCCAAGGTTATTTACAATTCTCTGCAACACCACAACAAATAGTAATTTGTGTTTGTAAGTAATATCACCAGAGACTCTATGCAACCTATAATAAGCAGAATTAGAAAAGCCACAAACTGAATTTTATAACATTTCTCCCTCCCAGGTTTACACTAAATTCACTAGGAAATACCTTACCCTAAATATAACACCATTTAAAATATGAAGACCCCACCATGGAAAAGTGAATTCTAACGTAATTTTATTTTTATTTTAAGGGTATATTTTCACACTGCAGGCCAAGTCTCAACCCCCACTAGGGTTTAGAAAACTAGTTATATAATAAAGAATTCTTTTTGAAATGCTGAGTAAACCAAAATATGTAGAAAATTTCATTCATTATTTACCTATCAGGGAAAACAAACAGGTCATTTCGCAACTAATTCTTACATAGTCATTAGGAGATCTGATTATGTAGTAGTCAATTTACATTTGATAAAAATCTACACTTAATTAAAATTAGCTCTATAAATAATGTGCTATCATCTGGGAAAAATGCTGACACTGTGAATCACTACCCAAAAAAGCTCTTATCTTCTACACAACTTTTAATGAACACCTGGCTTTACAAGGTAATATTTACTGGACAGGCATTTTTCAGGCCTTGGAAGAGAATCAGAATAATGCAAAGAAACAAGATGAGGCACTGAAAGAATAATGTTTTCATATCTACAAAATCATTTTAAATCAGCAATCCTTATGTGTTTTAATTCATAAAACCACAGACATTGAAGCATAATTCATAGTTCAATAAAAATAAACCAAAACATTCTGAAAATGTAGAAGTATTCTCAAGTAATGTACCTTAATTTTCCTGATAAATAATAAAAGTAATTACAGTTGACCCTTAAATAACGTGGGTTTGAACTGCGCTGGTCCACTTATATGTGGATTTTTTCAATAAATACATTGGAAAAATTTTTGGAAATTTGTGACAATTTGAAAAAACTTGCAGATGAACCATGTAGCCTAGAAATATGGAAAAAATTAAGAAAATGTTAGGTATGTCGTGAATGCACAAAATGTATGTGGATAGACATATAACATACAAAATATGTGTTAATCGACTGTCTATGTTATCCATAAGGCTTCCTGTCAACAGTAGGCTATCAGTAGTTAAGTTTGGGGGAAGTAAAAGGTTACACGTGGATTTTCAACTGCACTGTGGGTCAGAGACCCTGACCCCTGTGTGTTTCAAGGGTCAACTGTACTCTCTTTTGCTACAAAAATACATTGTAGGGCTTCCCTGGTGGTGCAGTGGTTAAGAATACGCCTGTCAATTCAGGGGACATGGGTTCGATCCCTGGCCTGGGAAGATCCCACATGCCACGGAGCAACTAAGCCCATGTACCACAACTACTGAGCTTGCACTCTGAAGCCCACGTGCCACAATTACTGAAGCCCATGCGCCTAGAGCCCATGCTCCACAACAAGAGAAGCCACAACAATGAGAAGCCCGCGCACCACAAGGAAGAGTAGCCCTCACTCGCTGCAACTAGATAAAGCCTGCACACAGCAACAAAGACCCAACACAGCCAAAAATAAAAATAAACTTATTTTTAAAAAATGCATTGTAATTCACTTGTCTTGTAGATTTGAACCAAAATTTCTAATAGGTATATTGAGTATAGGGGCTGTTACATGATGCCAATTAGTTAAACTTTTTAGATTTAACTGTTTGTTTTTTGCATCACTTATATGTAGCCTACGTTATTTATTTGCTAAAATTTTTTTAGTTGAAAGTAAATAATTAATTATGGAAGTTCCTTAGGGCAGTAATTATGTCTCTTTTGTTTAACAGCATTTCCCCTACTCCTCACATAGTGTCTGGTGTGTAGAAGGCACTTGGTAAATATTGGCTAAATTAAAGCATTCATTTAAAAGTTGGATTATGATAAGAAAAGTACATAATGAACAATGAAGGTAACTGTGTAAAGCAGAAGGAAAACAGAACCTAGGTAATATAAAACAAACTCCCCTCTTCTAGCTGAACAAAAATATGGTATGCAAATATTAAGGAAATTCAAAAGGAGGTTTCATAGTCATTAATAATGACTTTGTACTCCTTATGTGAATATTGATAATGCCACCTTGACTTCTGTATCAAAGCAAAATTTGCTTTGTATTATAATTATATTTAAATGATATTGCATAAATATTAAATGATGGTATTGACTGTGGCTAAGGTAGAACTTCTTGTGATGACACAGTAAGATGCAATGATCAACACATTCCAGAATACATACTTTCGAGAACATCATGACCTCTTGCTCCAAAGGAAGAGTTTAATACCATTTTCTATAGCATATATCACAGTTACCTAGAAAGTGAACTTTTTCAAAACCTCACCTTATTGAAAAGTTTCTCATTATTTACCCAGCTGACCAAAGAAGGACATGTGGGCAAATACACATGTCCATCATTAGCTTTCCTATAGCTGCTGCACAGATGCCCTGACCATATTGTTATCAAAATAGCTTCAATGTGCTACAGCACCCTAATGAGGCATAAAATGTTCCTCTTTATAATATAGATATGTACACATCATAATAAGGATACAAGAGAATGATTTCTGAAACATGGTACCTGCTAGCCTTCCATTAAATCTCTTGGTCCAGCTCTCCTTATTTTAAGAAAAACGATCTTCATGTATTCATTAAATACAGGTTTTAATTTAATGCTATGTGGACAGCATTGTACCAATGGCAATGGAGAGTTCAAAAGACGTTTATGCTTTGGTTCTTGCCTCTAAAAATCTTAAATTCTAACCAGAGAAATAAGATTTATACACACAAAATGGTCATCTTGTCAAACGTACAGAAATAATAACATGAATAAAAACATCACAATGTATTGATTTTTTTTACTATGAAATGCTTTACCAAGCATTTTTCTTGCCGTTTCTCATTTAATTCTCACAAAAATCCTGTAAGGTAGATTCTTTTATTATTATCCCCACTTTACAGATGAGGAAAACCTAAGTTCCAGGAAGCTAAATATATTGGCCAAGATCACATCCCTGGAAGAGACAAAATTCAATCACAGTTCTTTCTGTCTTGAAAGGTGGTGCTGGGAAACACTATACCTCCTAAGACTTTGTGGATTGAAGCAGGCAGCAGGAGGGGCCTACTGAGAGGAGTCAAGACATGATTTAGATAGGTATGGATGGCGCATTCATAAAAGACCTTGAACATTGCCCTAATGAAATCGATTGACTAACATAGGAAATGGAGGACTAGCGTATAAGTCCTAGAGAAGAAATGTAATATAAAAAATATGTTTAAAATACTATGCTGGAACCATATTAAGCTAAATGATAATTTTGAAAGTTTGAGATTTATGGAAATCGAAAGACATGAAGAGAAGTGAGTGATTTACACCAGAGTAATCATTGTGGAAATGGATCAAAAAGATCAAAACTCGAAGGAATATTAGACATAAGTCAAAAGCCTTTGCTGCCTGGTTAAATGTGGACACTTTATTGACTGTGAGTTCCTGGAAGGCAACTGGCAAATAATAATTTATAGGGTTTTCATGCAAAAAAGGCATTATGCCAATTGGATCAACTCCAAAGGGTGGAATTAGTTACTTAGCAGGCAAGAAGACAATTCTATCTTTTAGAACGCACTAGAAAAAAGAACTTCAGAGGAGCTTTCAAATGGGAAACAGGGAGTTTAATAGGTATAGAATTGCAGTTTTGCAAGATGAAAAAAAAAGTTCTTGCCAACTTTTTTGAAATTGGTTCTACAACAATGTGAATACACTTAACACTACTGTACACTTAAAATGGTTAATATAGTAAATTTTATGTTGTATTTATTAACCACAACTTTAAAATAGAAAGAAAAATTATTTTAAGTGGAAGGTACTACCCTGTAAGGTAGTGATTGCTCATTTTTGTAGGTACTCTGATAGGAAACATGATAGAGCTTATGTTATGGAGAGAAGCACTGCATTAAACAGAAAGTTGAATCAGAGACCTTGGAAGGTCCTTTCCAAATTCAAGAGTTTCAGATTTAATAATTAAATTTTTCTTCTGGATTGTTTACAAGTCTCTTATCAAATTCTCATAGGGCTAAATGACCAAAGGAAATAGAGAAACAATTTCTCCAAAGAGGAAATAATTTAATCTAATAAAAATATTGAATCCCTATTATATCAGTTTCCTAAGGCTGCCATAACAAAGTACCAAAAACCAGGTGGCTTAACAATGGAAATTTATTATCTCACAGTTCTGAAAGCTATAAGTCTGAAATCAAGGTGTCCATGGGGCCATGGCCCCTCTGACACCTATAGGGAATCCTTCCTTGCCTCTAGTGGTTTGCTAGCAGTCTTTGGTGTTCCTTGGCTTGAAACTACATAACTCCAATCTCTGCCTTTGTCATCACATGGTGTTCTCCATATATCTCTCTGTCTTCATGTGGTCTTTTTTTTATATATAAAACAACAGTCATACTGATTGGGGGCCCACCCTAATTCAATATGATCTCATCTTAACTAATCACATTTTCAATGACCCTATGTCCAAAAAAGGTAACTTTCTGAGGTACTGAGGGTTAAGACTTTAATGTATATTGTGGGAACTACAATTCAACTCATTTTCAGGATCTTTTGCATTCTTAATACCACTTTCTATGGAAAGATAAGATGAGCTGTAATGAGTTTCTAAAAAATAGCCCATTCCAGCAATGAAGAATTCAGATAATACCATACAGTTTCCCCAAGATGTGATCAAGAATTTCAAAGAGAAACAGGATAGTCTAACAGCTATTGTGTAAGCAAACCAAAGTGAGGTCATCACAAAAAAGGGGGTTTGAAGAAAGGCCTTCAGTGAGCCACTGATTAACATTTTCAAGCAACTTGACACAATTGTGTAAAACTGTGACAGACAAATCAAGATGATACCCAGCTATAAAGGAGATTCTTTAGCCACAGCTCACAATAAACTGTAACAAGATACTCAAATTGCGGCTACCAGAATGAAGCAAATGACAAATGCCAGGTGTACACAGCATAGAGGTGACAGGTAGTTCTATATTATATTTTCAGCCTGATCCACACACAGAAATACTATTGTCACCTAGTAGGTTGTCTAGAAAGAATAATAGCATGCTCAGAAAAGTATCCCTCAGACATTTCTACAACATGCAAGTCTTAAAGATTTTTATTTCTACATGCATCTAACAAATAGTGGTCATTCACTCAATCTAACAGAAGCTGATAGCCCAGTTTCTCAAAATAAGATTCACACTACATTTAAGTTTTATGTCAGCATTTGATCCAAGAAAAATTAATATGACAGGAAAAAAAACACGGTTTACTCAACCATCAAGGTGGAGTGGAATAGAGGGCATACGCTGGTATCTCAAGAAGAGTCAAGAGATGCCCATCATAACAACCCAGATGCCTGACCTTGCACAGAGGATTTAGACTTTCAATCCTAAATGAGAGACAGTAGCATGCCAGTCAGTGTCTCATCCTGGTTATATGCAGAACCAAAACAACTGTCCTAGATTTATCAGTTTTGTAAATCACCCCTTCTGAGATATACTCTATTCTCTGGATATTTTGGGCAACAAATATTCTTCATATTTGCCTACCAGGAACCTGGATATATTTTGCCTCCTCCCACATGGTATACATTCACCAAGCACAAGAACATTCCAGGAATAACTGTATAATACATGTATAATCTTAATGGTTCGCAAACACTTGTCTAGAACATGTTCACATTTAAAACATTTTTTAATTAAAAAAAAAGAAGTGTCGATTTAAAGTACAAATAGCAATGTACTTCTTAAAATATCTAAAAGACAAATGTGTCCTCACATCGTTTTATCCATTACATCAGATTGCCAACTAAGTCTTCAAAATTGTTTGTTTTAGAGTTATTGGGGTTTAGCATTACTTGTTAGTAAACTATTTAAGTTAAAATGATAAAACAGTCACTTATACAATTAGACTCAGCACAAGATCACATACAAATGATAATTACTTACTAGTAATTAAAATAAATCCCCAGAGGAAATACTCAAACAAAAATTAAGGAACATAATTCTCTTTTAGCATTTTGTATTGAAGTATAATTGACATGTTGACAAAAATTAACACATATTTAAGGCATACCATCTGAAAAGTTTTGACATATTTATATATCCATAAAACCATCACCATAATCAAGATAATGAATATATCCTTCACCCACAAAAGTTTCCCTGTGCTCCTTTGCAATCCTTCTCCCATTCCTGTCTCCTCCATTCTCCAGGCAAACATTGATTTGCTTTTCACAATAGATTAGTTTGCATTTTCTAGAATTTTATATAAATAAAACTATACAGTATGTATTTTTTTATTCTGGTTTCTTTCCCTCTGCATAATTATTCTGAAGATCATCTATTTTGTGGCAATATACATATGAACATATAAATATACCTGGATTCACTCACATACAGTGAACAGTAGTTCACTCATTTTTATTGCTGAGTAGTATTCCATAGTATAGATATATCACAATTCGCTCATCCATTCCACTGTTGGTGGTTATCTGGTTTGATTTCCAGTTTGGGACTATTACAAATAAAACTACTACGAATATTTGTGTGTAAGTATTTGTATATATGTGTGGTTTCTGTTATTTTCAGTAAAATCTAGAATAATTGAAATTGAATTGAATTGAATTAGATGCAGGTATACAGTTGTCCCTTGCACAATGTGGGGGTCAGGGGTGCTGACCCTACGTGCAGGTGAAAATCTGCATATAACTTTACAGTCGCCTTCCAGTATCCTCGGTTCTGCAACTGCAGATTCAACTAACTGGATTGTTTTAATACTGTAGTATGTATTTACAGGAAAAAGTCTGCTTATAAGTGGACCCTCACAGTTCAAACCCTGTTGTTCAAGGGTCAACTGTATTTTTAAACTCTTAAGACTAACTGCCAAACTACTGTTTTCCAAATTGGTTGGACCATTTTACGTTCCCAGTAGCTGTATTTGAAAGTTCCTTTACGTCTTCACCAACACTTGATGGGATCAATCTTTTTCATTTCATCCATTCTAATAAGTGTTTAATGGTATCTCACTGTGGTTCAGTTTGCATTTAGCTTGCTTAATCTTTGTCTCTTTTATCTTGAGTTTTTGTTTATCTTTCAGTTTTGAGAATTATTTATATATTCTCCATACAAATCCTTCGTTAAATACATGGACACTTGCAAACATTTTCTTTCAGTCTATGCTGGCTTTTTCATTCCTTTAACAATGAAGTTCAGAGAACAGAAGTTTTAAATTTTTATGAAGTGCAACATATCAATTCATTCTTCTACGGGTCATGATTTTGGTGTCATATTTAAGAAATGTTTGCCTAATCCAAGATGACAAACCTTATTCTTAAGTTTGCTTTTAGAAGATTCGTAATTTTAGGCATATGTTTATGATTTTTTTGCATTCAGATTTACAATTTCCCAGCACCATCTGTTGAAAATAGTAACATGTCTCTACCAAATTACCTCTGCACCTTTGTCAAAAATCAGTTTTCTCTCTAGTATTCCCTTTTATTCAGTTTTCTGGAAGAGTTCAAATAGAATTGGTATTATATCCTCCTTAAATGTGTGGTAGAATTCACTACAAAAGCCATCCAGGCCTGTAGTTTTCTGGTTTGGAAAAACAAATTCAATTCTTTTAATTCAGATTATCCATTTCTTTTAGAGTGAGTTTTGGTAGTTTGTATCTTTTGTGGACATCTAAATTATCAAATTATTTGGAAAAACTTGGTCATAATATTTTCTCAGTATTCTTTTAAGTATATAGAATCTGTATTGATATTATTCCTTTATTGGTAATATTTGTCTTCTCTTTTTTCTAATCAGTCTGGTTAGAGATTTATCAATTTTATGGATCTTCTCAAAGAAGGAGTATTTGATTTTATTGATTTTTCTTTATTGCATTTCTAATTTCTATTTTATTTATTTCTGCTCTACTATTAGTTCCATTCTTTTGCTTTCCAGGGTTTCATTAGCTCTTCTCCTCTAGTTTCTTAAAATGGAAGCTGAGGTCACTGATTTGAGACCTTTCTTCAGTTTTAATATACATACTTATTACTATAAATTTTTCCCTAATTATTGCTTACTCACACATTTGTGTTTAAGTCCTTATAAAGCTCAAAATGCTTTACGTTTTGATTTATATTTGGCCCATGGGTTATTTAGAAGTGTGTTATATAGTTTACAAATATTTGAAAATTTTCTAGTGAGCTTTCTGTTATTGATTTCTAATTTAATTTCTTTGCAATCAAAGACCATACTGTGTATGGTTTGAATCTTTTTAAATTTTTTTATGTCCCATAGCATGGTCTATCTTAGTAAATGTTTCATGTACACTTGAAAAGAATGTATGTTCTGCTATTGTAAGGGGCGGTGTTCTGAAAATAGCAATTTGTTTATAAGTGTTGTTCAATTCCAAATTCTTATTGATCTTTCTCTAACTGTTCTAACACTTATTGAAGTGTTTTAAAATACCTGACTATAATTGAAGATTTGTCTATTTCACCTTTAAATTCTATCAATTTTTGCTTCTGTGAAACTCTGTTTTTGAAGCTCTGTTATTAGGTGCATGATTGTTTAGGATTATATGTGCTTTTCACAAAATAATTCCTTTGCTTTTATGAAATGGTCTCCTTTATTTCTGGTAATAGTCTTACTCTGAAATACAATATTTATGATAAAATATAGATACATTCTTTTGATTAGTGTTAGTATGGTATACATTTTCTCATTCTTCTTTTTTTTCTCATGGATGTTAACATTTTAATGTTCTTCCTTTGAGATTTTCCTTGGCATATATTATCACATTTTCTTACAAAATGATGCTCAGAATATGTACTTGTTCTTTCATTTAACAGGCTTAAAATTAAAAATACACAAACATAGTTTTCTTTCCTATTTTATTTCCTAACATTGTTTGATCCATCCTTTCACGTTTAACCTATTTGTGTTTTTACTTTTAACCTATTTGTGTTTTTACTTTTAACCTATTTGGATCACTTTTAACCTATTTGGATATTTAACCTATTTGGAGTCTTTTAAAGGTTTTGCAATTGAGAGATTTTGTTTTAGTGTTACTTGAGAAAGTAAGATCTAACCTAAAATTCACAAGATAGTACTTTACACACCTACATTTAATACAAACTCATATGCAAATAACAGTTATTTATGACTAATCAAAATGAATACCCAGACTAAATATTCACATCAGAATAAAGGAATATAATTCTCATAAAGTTACTTTAACCAGAGTTGATTAACCTAAATGCCTTATTAAATATTGATATTTTAAAAAATATTTGGTAAGTTAGATCCCTAAGTCTTATTTAAGAAGAAAGTAAATGGGTAGCCTGATATTCATGTACAAAATAAGACAATTAAATATATGTGTTATAAGGTCGGATGAGGAGTAGGCAGGTGAATCTAATTTGTTCTTTTTCATCATTCCCTGTACATATATATTTAAATTTTTTTAATTTATCAATTATCAGAGGTTATTATTGCTAGTAGTAGTTTAAATCAGTAACATTTTTCTGGAACCTAATGTATGCATGTATTTGATACAGAAATTTCATTCCAGGGTTGTATTTAAGGCAATGACAATGGATATACACAAATTTTGTCAGTGATATTCTTCAGAACAGTATTGTCAATGACAAATAGATTAGAAATAAATTAAATTTCCAAAATAGATAGTCAATTAAAGGAATTACACTACAACCATGAAGTGGAATACCATGCAGCTAAGCTAATAAATATTTAATGTCATAGGAAAGTATCTCGAACATACTATTAACTGACTTCAAATTGTATTACAAAATAGTCTACATAATGATTTCATTTTAAAATACATATATAGTAATGAAAGTTTTGAAATACATATGATAATGAATGAAATGAAATTAACATGTTAAAAGTGGTTATCTTAATATTTGAATTATGGATGCTTTTTATTTCTTTGTGTTTATATAAACTATATCTTCACTCTCAAAATTTAATACAATGAATATGTGTTTCTTTTATAACCAGATAAAAAGTACCATTCACAATTCATAAAAGAAATGCAAGACTTTAATTTTTATTAATCAAACATCTATTGGTAAATGACTTGATGTGTGTCATGAGTTATATGGCGGTGTGATATATGGTGATGGCTCCTGCCTTTGAGGTACATAGAAAACTATCCTGACAGATTGTGATTTGGGAAAAACAAACCTACATTTTAAACAAAGCTAAAATAGTAAAAGCTGAAATTAAATGCCCTTCCTGATGAATTCACATAAGACTGCACCCAGCTGCTTTGGAAATATCAAAGATAATTTACCCATTAGCTGCTAATTCAAAAAGCAAATCTTATACCTCAAATTATGCCTTTTAGAATTTTGTGAGTTTTCTGACAAGTGATACATTAAACATGATTATAGTAAGTCCCCTACATACGAACAAGTTCCATTCCCAAGAGGGCGTTCATAAGTCCAACTTGTTCGTAAGTCCAACAAAGTTAGTTTAGGTAGCCAATTAACACAATCGGCTATATAGTACTGTACTGTAGTAGGTTTATAATACTTTTCACATAAATAATACATTAAAAACAAACACAGAAAATAAAGAAAACATTTTAATCTTACAGTACAGTACCTTGAAAAGTAGAGTAGTACAGCACAATAGCTGGCATACAGGGGCTGGCATCAAGTGAACAGGCAAGAAGAGTTACTGACTGGAGGAGGGAGAGAAGTTGGAAAATGGTAGAGCTGAAGGATCGTCAGCAATAGGAGACAGAGGGCAAGCTGCAAGTTCACTCACGCCTGACATTGATAGAACGCACATTCGCATCTTTGAAAGTTTGCAACTTTAAGTTTCGTAGGTAGAGGACTTTATTACAATAGCCATCATCATCCTGGTTTTCCCATATGTAGTGCATTGAAATGTTATAGCCTGTATGATCTTAAAGTGTGAAAAAGCAAGCGTATAAACATGCGTGTATATATACGTATATACAGAGTGCATGTTATGCATATATATATACATACACACACTTTGTATATACATATTTATATGCATATATGTGTATATGTATATTATGTATATATATATAGAGAGAGAGAGGAAGGGGAGAGGAGGGGTGGAAGAGGGGAAGGAGGAGGCAGGAGAGAGGAGGGAGGGAGGAGTAGAAGTTGTTTGATACTTGTTTTGACTAAGGATTTGTGTGAACCATTGCTAGCTGTTAATGGAATTACAAATGAATCAGAAAATGACTAAATCTCCAGTGAATTGTGAATCTTGGGAGAATGATAAAGTTTTACATAATACGAATTAGAAGTCACATATTGCAGGCTATGATACACAGCAATAAGTTATGAGTTCCCAGACTTGAGATTCAGAAGCAGATAGAGTGCTACAGGTATTCCTAGAAGAAATAAAGATTTCTGACGTCATTGATCTAGAAAGGTTTCCTGGTTGAAGTGTCACTTGAGCTGCAATTGTGATGAACATTTACTCTCCTTAAAGTCAGCAGAAACCCTACATGACAAAGGAATGTTAAATGAAACAGGTATATTTTCCTGTAGAGGAGACATACAGTACCCATTGCCCTATGACTGTCTCCCATCCTCACAAATAATACAGATTTTCCACACATGACATTTGAATTCTGCCAAAGACTCTCCCTTGACCAAACTTTAGTTATCTCCTCTGAACTCTTTTCAATGAGGCCTCAACCTTGGTCCCCTCCTGTCTTTGACCTGTCTTTCAAGCCAGTCTTAGTAAGAATCCTCCTACGTCAGTTTAGTGAGAATTCTCCCATCCTTGATATCTGAGCATACTTGATATCTGATCACATTCCTCATCCCTTACCCTGCTGTCTAAGCCTTTAGCCTGCCTTCAGCAAGAATCCTGTTAAATCAGTTCAACAAGAATTCCCCTATCTTTGACATCTCATCTTAGTCATTTTTCATTCATTGACCCCCTCACTCTGCTCTCCGGTGACAATATCCATCTGTCTTTACCATGTTTGGAGTTGAGCCCAATCACTTTCCCGTACTGTGATTTTCCTATTGCAAGAGTCTTGAATAAACCCCTTCTTACCATTTTAAGAAATATCAGAATGATTTTTTTCTTTTCAATTCTGAGGGACAATTCTGAATCCAGTCTGCATAGATACACCTTGCTTTATCCAGTATATACAATTTTAAAAACTGCAATTCAATTGTAATTGTATATCAATTTCTATTTTTCTTTTTATTTATTTATTTATTTTTATTTTTGGCTGTGTTGGGTCTTTGTTGCGGCGAGCGGGGGCTACTCTTCCTTGCAGCACGCAAGCTTCTCATTGCGGTGGCTTCTCTTGTTGCGGAGCATGGGCTCTAGGTGTGTGGGCTTCAGTAGTTGTGGCTCACAGGCTCTAGAGCACAGGCTCAGTAGTTGTGGTACACGGGCTTAGTTGCTCCGGGGCATGTGGGATCTTCCTAGACCAGGGATCGAACCTGTGTTCCCTGCATTGGCAGGCAGATTCTTATCCACTGCGCCACCAGGGAAGCCCTCTGTTTTTCTTTTACAAGGAAAACTTTTCAGTTACTCAACAGGTGCTTATTAAAAACCTATCTCTAATAACTGTGAAGGGTCTGAGTTCACCATACTCACAAACCAACAAAATAGTCTGCCAGTTTCATGGGTGCTGGCAGAAGACAAGAGACTCCTGGGTCAGAAACAACAGACTTGTATTATTTATGACATAGCAAGTAGCATGACCATCAGCATATTTGCAGCAGCTCCCCTTTCCCCCCAAGTCCCACGGAGGTGATACGGATGAACTCAGATGAATGCTACACACAGTGAGTTGCATTACAAGAGAGAAACACTATACACAGTGAGTTGCATTACAAGAGAGAACCTGAATCTTTTACAGTGTGCAGCAGGCATGACTGCCCTTTCCTCTAGAGGGAGACGAGCTCTCTTTTCCAAGGCTGATCACTATTCAGACATCCTTGAAAAGACAGTCAGAGTAAAGATTAATTAGTGCCTTACTTACAAAATCTTTAGAAATGTGACAGACCCTTAGAGAATTATCTCCCAGTACTGTTTTGAGCCTACAATCATAAGAATCCTGTTAAGCATGTAAGAATAAGGTAATTTATCAAAATGTGCGTTTTCATGTACAATTTTTGCAAAGCCTGAGATACACTTATATATAACAATAAATTCATTACTTAATCAATGAATGTCAGATATCAGTCCCTTTTTGATGTAAATTCTTGATGGTTGGTTGGTGAGATGGAAAGAAACAAGAGAAAGCATTTCATTTCTTTCACTAGCTTCAATTCTGCTCTTCATCCTAAGTGACTGCACTTTTCTAGAACTTTCCCTGTCTTCTCTAACTACTTACAGGGGAAAAAGAAAGCACTTACTCGGTGGCAACTTTGGTGTCAGGCATTGTAATAGGCAATCTTTCTTCTCTTCTGAATGGTCTAACCTCTCTCCAGCTCCAAATCCCATATTCAACATATACACCTGGATGTTATACAGAACCTCAGATTTAGCAAAACCAAAATATCATTCACATATCCCACAACTCAAAACCTCAGACTCAAGCAGATTTGAATTGTATTGATTAGACACGGGGGAAAAACCAAAGTTTAGCCAAGCATTACCTTTCTGGTTTGCAAGCATTCTCACGAATTAGATCCGAAAAGAAAAGATGGAAGTAATTCATTCTCTCTCCCTCTCTCCCTTTGTCTCCTTCTCTTCTTTTGTGTGTATGTGTCTGTCTGTCTGTCTCTCTCCCCCACCTCCTCATCTTTATATTATGATAAATCCATCAATGGGAACTTTCAAAATCCATTTGTTTTCATTTTCTTGAGATAGAGACACAAACAACCCTTTGAATACACCTTAAGTTTTACATATAAAATCTGAATAAATGTAGAAAAGCAGCCTAATGGATTGACAAGAATACAAGAGATAGAGATAGGGGCAGAGTCTAACATGTTGAAGACTATTGCAAACGTTTGCACTCTATTCCTTCCCATCTATTTTTCAAGTCTAGCATAAAATATATTTTTCAATAACTGAATTTAGATAAATCTAACAATACTGAAATAATTACTTGAAAGGAAGACTGGTTTCTAAATTCTCTACTTAATTCTTAAAAATCAAATTGAACAACTTCATTTGTGGTTTTGGCATTATTTAGACTTATCTACATCTCGTGACATTTTGTAAACATTCAAGTATTAAATAAATTCTTTTCTTCAAATGTATGTTTTTTCTTTTGTCTGCTTTAGACACTGTGAAGAGATTACTTCTGTACAACAGGTCTGATACTTTGAATGTTTCCTTTTGACACTGCTCTCTGAAAATTACAAGGATGTCAAGTTTACAACACTTTTAATAACTGCATATGCTCCCCATGCTAAACCAAAAATAAAAACCTATATTCTCCACCCCAGACATCATCAATAATATTTTAAAAGAAATTTTAATTGCATAATTTCTGGATTAGTCCTAGGATTATAAAGTGAAAGGGCACAGAACACAGTGTCTTTGCCAGAAAGCCTCAGGAGCATGGGGCATGGTCAAGGTTTACATGGTCTTCCTTCTCAAATGCATAGACTTTCAAATGCCCTGAAACATGCCACCAGGGCTCAGGTATTTAACAGAAAGCCAGCACTGTACTGGAAGTAGAAACACAATTTTGAGGTGGGATAAACATGAAGGATGGTGTAAGAAATTCCTAATTATGAGAGACTACCATGGATCCAAACTGTTAATAGGTTTGAGTATCCTGGAAATCGCTGAACGTTTGGACAGGTCTTAGGGCGTAATGTATAAGAGCCTGTGCTCTGAAGTCAGACAGCCCTGGGCTTGACTTTCAACTTGTTCTGCCATTTACTGTGGGATGTTGGAAATGGACTTAATATTCCTTAGGCTGTTTTTTTCCTACCCAAAACTTTAAAAAAATTTTTATATGAAGAAACTTAGCAATGATTGTGTGAGTTAGTTCCTTACAGAATAGCACATTGTTGGGTGTATATGCCAATACATATGTTTGGTGGTGTGACATCCATTTTCCATACAAGAGGAGGCATTTTCTAATAATAATAAATGTACTGCTGTGTAGCAAACCATCTGCATTTCTTGCGGAAAAAAGTATCTGGAACATAGGAAGAATTAATTAAGAACTTTTATCTTTAAAAAGTTAATTCTTATGAATTCTTTAATATCAAGTATCCTTATAACTGCAATAACATTGCTGAGGGTGGGTGGTATGCTCACCCCCAGAGGTTTAAAGACAAGCAAGACAAACATTGTCTGGGGCAGTTGAAGTTCAGACTAAAAACACTCAGATACACTTGACAAGTCCTAGAAGCTTCTATAATTGGCCACCCAGAATTATAGATTATAGCTCAAATTTCTTTTTGTTCTGACCTGACCAATTATTTGTGTAAATACAGGAAATCTGAATACTAGAGACTGATCTTAATTCAACAAACCAATTCAGCATATATTCATTAAAGGTTCACTATAGACTAAGCACTGGGCTACACACAGAGTATACACAGACCTGTCCTTATGGGATGTTCAGTCTAATGAGGCCTACAGTAAAGTCAACAGAGAATGAAAACCTGCTGCAATAAGTGTCATGACTGCAGTGAGTGCCCAGTGCTGGAGAAGCACCCAGGGTGGATGACACCTAACCCAGGTGTTAGTCCAAGACCTGCTTTCTACCACTAGGGCAACTAGGAGTCAACCAAGTTAAGGGCAGGTAGGAGGTGTAGGAAGAAAGAATATTCCAGCATGTTTGAGGGCCCAAGCCTGTGGATGAGAGAGTGTGGGTTTGAAAAAGTTTCAAGTTTAGTATACTTAGGGAATTAAGATTGAGAAAAGAAGTAGAAAGAGATGAGCCTGGGGAGATAAACAGGGGCAGGTTCCTGATGGTCTTGTAATCAAGATTACACGTTTTGAACTTTGTCTTAAGAGTAGATATGAAGCCATGGAGGGTTTTTACCAAAAGCAGTGCTATATGATAAGAATAGAGCTAGAGAAAGAACATTTTATTCCTTCCTCAGCTTCTTTACTTCAAGGTACTGGGAAGATGGAGGAAAGCTACTGCTTATCTTCCTCATGACTATTTTCATCCACTGGAAAATGGTTAGGAAATAGGGAGGCCATATAATTGATCATTTCCAAATAGTAATTCAGGAAGAACAAGTGTCATCAGGGGTGTATGGTCACCCCAATAACTCTACATTCAAACCTCTCCCTCTAATCTTTTGTCTGGCCCACAAGTTTTTTAGTCCTATTTAAAATGCAGAAATCAGATCCAGACTTTGTAGTAATCAGCAAGAATGGGTTCATTTGTAAGGCTAAAGGATTATCATTCTCTTCATAGTTAACCATATTCTCTTTGCTCCTCTGAGTACAACTTGTTGCTGGCTCAATTATAATTTGTATCACATTACAATTCCTAACTATTTTCAGTTATACTTGGGTTTAGGGAGTCTTTGCTTTACAGTTATTCTACCTCAGAATTTTCCCTACCAAAATGTATCTTGGTTTCAATGGATCATTTCTTTAATGTATAGAGATCACTTTCAATTATTCCCATCTTTGAGCTGTTGGTCACAGAATTAACAGCCATTAGGTCATAAAAGATGGGAACTATACCTCCCTAGATGGAGTGAGGCACATATATTTATGAATACTTACTAGATGAAGGAACCAAATTATGTTATTTTTATTGCTGTTTCTCTCAATTAGGTAACATATATAGTCCTATTAACATCATATTACAAATGAGGAATTGGACATAGAATGCTATCATAGGATAAAATTTTTATTAATTCCCAAACTGTTCTTAACTATTTACTTTATAGCTACCAAATGAAGTTGCTGCATGGAAATGATTATTTCTTCTTCCTTAATAAAAAGTCATATTATAACAAAATGTGGGACATTCATTGCAAAAATTGATTAAAAATGCTAATTTCTTTTAAGTTATGGAAAGTTTCTAAAGACAGATAGTGATTAACTTATGAATTAATTAACTGAATTCTTTAACTGAATTAAAAATGCTAATTTCTTTTAAGTTATGGAAAGTTTCTAAAGACAGATAGTGATTAACTTATGAATTAATTAACTGAATTCTTTCAGTTGAAAGAAGCATTATTTGCAAAAAGTATATATTCAAAGAACAAACTGTAAAAATCACATTGGGGATAAAATGCCATTCCTAATATTATTTTCATTTCCAAATACAAAAGTATTATTTAAATCATAAATTAAAACATAGTTGACATATTTGTATTTATTGATCCTCAAATATAATCCCTTCAAAGTTTCTTGTTTCCTGCTTAATTTCAGGATTCTGGCTATTAGTTGCATTTCCCTTAAATTTCTTCTAAGATTGATACATAAGAAATGTCCTTTATCTGGGTTTTAGAACATATATAAAATCTACTTACATATAATTAGCTTTGGTTTCTATTTTAAATTCTTACATTTAAAACCACTACTATGGGTCCCTCACCTCCTTGGAAACTTCAGTACCTTCCACTTCACTTGGTTTCAGCCATCGTTCTTGCCCACAGTCTAAAATCTGGCCCCCCTTGACACTGAAATAACAAATGTTAACGTTTTTCTAAGTTCAGTGTCTTCTTCCAGCTCTCTCACCCAGTTCATTATACTTTAATCAATTTTCAGCCTCTAAGAGATTTCTGAGTTTTGCTCTACTGATTGCTTTATCACTTAACAATGGTTTGGTTTGTTTCCTTTCTGTGTGTGTGTGCCTGTGTGTACATACATATGTGCACACATGGGGTGTGCATCTCTCTCATAATTTTCTACTAAGTGCTGTAGGTAAAGTGAAAAGAGCAGTTCTATTAGTGCAAGGAGTGTCCATCACTCATCCATCCCAGCTTAAGACTCACAATGCTGTAGACTGAAGTCTGCACTGCAGTCACAACCTCGGTGACAACTTAAGCCCTGGAGTCCTTGGACCATCACTAGCTCTGAGCCCTAGACGCAGCATGAATCCAATGTGAGATTGAGTCACCCCAAATCAGCATCTCAGCACTATTCTGACAGCTCAAACTCACATTATCCCAAAAAACAAATAAAGCATTGGCCAAAAGGAGTGAATTGCTCAAGGAGCTGCCCTCTTAGAAACTGGGCCCAGCCGCAGAGCTTCTGGACAACTCCCAAGGCATGAATCCAGGGGTCTGCTGGTCAACCCCATGTGCAGTAGAGAATTAGAGAAATGGACCTGCAGGTCTAGGATTTAATCCAGCCTGAGGCATCCTGTTGAGATAGCACTGGCAGCCCCAACCAGTCCCAGGAACAAATGAAGTCATAGGAATTCCTTCCTTGGAATTTTCTATGTACAACAACACTCTGAGGCACAGGGGTCCAAGCAGCCTCACTCCCAGGTCAAAGGGCACTGAGTCCAAAAAGCGAACATTCTAAAAGGGAGCAAGTAGAAAGCAAGAGTTCCAAGAGTCCAAGGCAAAAGTTGTCACACTCCTTCTGACCTAGCATCAGAAACCCTTCAGTGTGACTTCTGTCTCATTTTATTGGAAACAAAAGTGTCACTGTGGCCAGATGTGAATCAAGAGAAGGAGAATTAGACTCCACCTCTTGATGGTGGAAGTCAAGGTCACATTGCAGAAGAGCATGTAGGGTGGATGCTACTGTTGCAGCCATCTCTGGAAAATATAACCTGCCACAATCATCTTAATTGTAATGCTCCGTAGCACTTAGTGTTTTACTAGAGTTGCCCATTCACTTTTTTATATTCTTCACCAGATTGTCAAATAATCAAATGACTGATCACCAACACTTGTGCCCTTCACTCCCCTGGAGCCTGTTGATAGAGGCAGTTAATACGAGAAAATGAAAACAAACGTCTGAAAACTAAGAAAGGAGAGCAATAAACAAATTCTATGTATTGACATACAACTAATCACATATGTATTTAATGACTAAAAGTAACATAGCAAACTTTATTTTACTCTTTCATGGGAAAATCCAACTTCTGTGAAAAACTGTGCCAAATTCATCAAATAACTATTCAGCCCTTTGCCATAAAGGTTTTACATAATATGTAAAACTCTTCTATGCTTAGTTCAAAGCAACGCAATAAGGAAAACACAGAAGATAAAACTTTGAGCACAAGAGTTTGTATGCCAAGGATGGTATTGCTTCCCAATGCCCATGGAAGGGATGTGAAGGCACCCTGAGAGTAAGGGATTGAGCTGCTTTAATAACAGAGATGAAATTAATAGCTTATCTATTCTCATTCCAGTCTGCTCCAGCTTACAATGTCTGAAAGTTTTCACCCTCAGAAAAAGTACAGAACTTTATGAGTCTCTCATCTTTTGCTAAACTTCAGAGGCTGAAAATCATTTTAAATCCATTCCTGTCATTTTGGATTTGCATAAGTGTCTTGCAAATAAAGTCTAAAAAGGCAATGGCTGATACAGTGTGAATGAACATGCCATAAAACATTTCAAACCTTATGTCATTCATGTAAATCTCTCATGACTTAAAATTTTTCAACTCGCCAATAACAAGTATTCGGGCTAGATGCAATAGCTAAGGCTGAGATGGTGAATTCACTAAAATCCTCCCTCCTGAGACACTTTTAAGTTTGGAGGAGGGTGGGAGGGTGGAAAAAAAAAAAGAATCTTCACTTTGGCCTGAAATTGTCAATCTAAGTCATGGGTTTACATGATACACTAGTTGAGGGAGGAGGAAAATTCTACAGGGCTTCCTTAAGATAACACGGGCAAATGTATTATTCACCAGTGAGATGGGGGAGGTTTTTGGTATACAAATTCTGTCTATATCCAAATCACTTTGGCTTAAAAAAATGTTTAGTTTAGTCAAGAAACTGAAGAATCACTTATATATATGGAATTTGGTTTTACTAAATCAGCCTTATGTATTTCAAATTGAGCACTTTTGTACACTGTCACTCAGATAGTAGCTTTCAATTGTGAAATGGAGATTTAACAAATCTCTAAGTGGCTTACAAACACATTGCACAAAAAAATGCATCTGTTCTCCTAAGCACCAATTTTTCTTAAACACAAGGCAGCTATTTATGAATTAATCTAACTCAGACCCTATCAAAATTTTCATTTTAATTTGTGCCATAAAAAACAGCCATTAGAATTTCAACTGTATTTTTGAAAATACCCAATTTGGCAGTGGCTTAAATGCATCACCCTGTGACTTTCCCACTATACAGACCTGACCCATTTGTTGTTCCAACTTTAAAAAGAGAAATTCCATGAAAGGAAATAACTAAAAGAATAGAAATTTGGCAGAAACTAAGAAGCAAATAATCCTTAACATATATATGTAATTAATATTCTTAAAGTTCTACTAAAAAATATACACTAGTATCACTGAGAGTGGAGAGGAAGAATTTCATTTTTAATGCTTGTGAATTACAACACTGTGCTTTCAGAGTTCTTATTGATGAAAGTTGTTCAGTTTTATTTAGTGAAAAGCCCCTGCCTACAGAGAAAGTGGATAGCACTTGAGACACTGAGTCTAACAAGGCCCATTTTCACCTCTGACGATGCAGACAGCTGTCTTCTACACAGTTTGTACTAAGGATTGTAAGAAGGGAAGTGTCCAAAGCAGCTCTTTTGCCTAAGAGCCACAGGGACTACCATTAGTTGTACAGTTTTGGATGGATCATTCTTTTATAAGAATCCATGTTTGTTGATGTTTTTCTATTTAAATGCCACAAACATACACAACATAGGTACTATACTGAGTAAGGAATCATCTTGTAAATTTGGAACAATACTTATCCTCACCCCCTCTTCAAGCCCTACCATGCACTATTTCTGCAGAGAGACCTTGAATGTTACTATTGAAAGTGATGAAACCACACAATGTCTAATGTGAGCATCTGTAACACTTAGCAATATGTCTAATCCTTTACGTTCATCTCTTGTTGACTCTCCCACATAACTGAATTCTCCATAGAACTTGCCTCAAACCTCTTCCCGATAATGGTGATGGTCATACAACCTTATGAGTATACTAAAAACCACTGAATTATAAACTCTTTAAAATGGTTCGCTTTATGGTATGTAAATTATACCTTAATTTAAAAAAAAAAAAGAGGAAGGGCTCCATCCAAAGAACCATCAACAAATGGGTCAGTGATTACTTAGAAAGCTAAAAATATTTCAATGCATATTTCACAATATTGCCCTAGGAGTCTCTGATACAGTAGGCCTGGCAGATACCCGAGTAGTTTGCATTTTAGCAGGCACTTGAGGTCACTCCTGATGGTGATCTGCAGGGCATCCTTGGAAAGCAATAATATTTTTGCAGGAGTGAAAAAGAATGCTCAAGTGTAAGCACTGGAGCAGAAGGAAGGAAGGACTAAGGATGGAATTCTATGGGGCATCACTCATTGTTAAGCTAATCCGTGATTATGAGTTCATCCACTCTTGTTGACTAATAGGATTTCACCATCAGGGCTTGAATGTTTACATTAAAACAGAGTATATTGGGAGAGGCTATTTTAATCCAAAATAAGTGACGTTGATGAGAAATCTTAGACATCAGCTTAGGTTAATGAAGGAGATATGTGTTGGCAGGTAGACTTTTATTTTTTCCCTTGAAACATGCCACATAGGTGGCTTCCTAATTGTTCATGCATAGGGCTGGCTTTATTCTCATATATTAGCCTTTTGACATCTCAAAGACACAATTTGACAATCAGAGTTCTGTAAAATATTGACTCTAAAATCTTCGCCAAGTAACCAAAGAAGTCATCACATGCTTACTAGACTTTAGTGTGGTCTTCAGTCCCTGAAGAAAGAATAAAATAATCTATACAGATTAATGTACACCAGGCCTGGAAGAGTTGAAGCCAGTAACAAGACTTTCACTGAAGACGCGGTATGATTAAGTGGGGTTTTTTAAATTATGTTAGGTAACTTTGTCTTAAGAGACATTTAAACGAGTTATATAACTGCTTTCTTCACATTCTTTTGCCATGTAGCTGAATTTCAATTTACTTTTTTAATATCGTTACAAAAGCAATGAAGAACAATACATATTCCTGCTAATACTGTTAGGGTTGTTAAGTTATTAATTACATATCTACAGTATATTTAAATGGTTGCTGACTTGCTTATGTATAGTAAAGATATAATTCTAAAATAGCTAATGGTACTTACTATAAAACAGAAGCATAATTTGTAATCACCCTTAATATACTACCTTTATAAAACACAGTCCATCATAGTCATTTGACCTTAGATGTTTCAATTAGAAAAAAAAGTAGGAAACAATTTCAGAAAGAGGACAAAGCTTACACCTTCTGAAAAGCACTGGAACCTAACTCTGAACCAGGAAGACCAACATTTTAACACAAAACTTTAATTATAAGTTAGTTTTGTTCACTATTTTTAAAAACTGTATGTAGTTATTTATTAGAATTCATTTGAGATGGAAATCTTTAATATTGTTGTCTATTTAAACTATGTTGTTTCCCTACTCACCTTCCTCCTTGCTATTAACTGTCCCACTGAAATATATCAGTCCCACAGTTTGGACTCTCATAGATAACCTGACCTACCTCCTTAGCTCTCCTTAGCTATACTCTAGCACTGAATCGTGTCAGTTATCACCTTTTCAGAATAAGTGCAAAATTTATAAAATTCTTAATATCATCACTGTGAGCCTGGATTTGAGATCTTGGCAATCATAACAAAAATACAAACTCCCAGAATGCATATGGTACATGATACTTTGCAGAGTTCAACAATTAATGATTAAGTGGCCACTAAGAGGTCAGCACTGTACTTGGCATTACAGATATCAAGACAAATAAGACATAGCCCTCTCCTCAAGGACATGGTCCAGTAAAGATTATTGATACTTCAGCACCAAGATGCAATAAAGTAACATAAGTGCTGTGATGCGTATATATGAGAAACAAGAAAACAACAACTGAAAGAGTAGTTATTCCTCCCTGGATGTGGAGAGAAGGGCTCCTAAAAAGTTATACCAGGAAAAAACAATGCTGAATGTTAAAAATAATAAGCAATTGTTTGTTTGATGAACAAAGAAGATATATCAGCCAGGATTCCAAAAAGAAACAGATGGCATACTCCAAGTAAGTTAATGTGTGGAGGGTTTGTTTACAAAGGTCATTTATTTCTGAGTAACTTAGTTTCTGTACAGGAATAAACACTTGACAACTTTCAAGAACAAATAGTACTTGTATACTTAGTAAGAATAAATGCCATCATTTAAGCACCTACCCTGAGTCAAGTGCTTCACTTATAACATCCCTGTAAAAACCAGTATATATTCATTCATTCATTCATTCAGTAAATATTCAATGACCCCCTACCATTTGTCAGGCATTGTTTGAGCACTGGAGATACAGCTGTGAAGAAAGCATTGAAGGTCCTTCCTTTCACGGAAATTTCATGGGAGGAGGCAGACAACACACAAGTAAATGAGAAATTTTGGCTAGTGATGAGTATTATAAAGAAAAAAGCAGGCTTCTATTAATCAAAGTGGCTGGGTAAAGGTGTAGAGGAGTTGGTTGTTGTTTTAGAAAAGATCACTCTTAGGAGAAAATGTGTGAGATAAGATATGAGTGATGAGAAAGAGCCCAGCTTGCAGGACCAGGAAAGGAGGGTTTTGAACAGAGAGAGGGTCAAAAGCAAAGCCTGCAGAATGAGCTTAACATGTTCAAGAAATAGGCAATAGGTTTCAATGAGTGGCATGGAGTAAGCAAGGGAGTTCTGAGGTTGGGGGTGCCATCAAATAAGGTGTGAGAAGCTAGTAAAAGCCAGGTCATGTAGGCCTTAGGAGCCATGGTTTAGTTTTATCTCCTTTAGAGTACAGTAAGGTTGTCACTGCTTTGTTCACATAGGTGGTAAGTGGTAGAGTCCACATTCAAACCACACCTCTCTGATTCAACCTATTTCTCTACATCAAGTCATTTTATTGACTATCACTTCCACCAAGTAGGTTAGGAAGAGTAGGCTGAAATTCTTTTAAGAATGTGGTAAAAGTGAAAGATCGTCTAGGCTAGTGATTTTTGTACTTGTGTATATAACTGTTATATCACATCCTTGATGCTTCAGTTCTACAAATGGAAAAGCTATTTCACTATTTTTATGAAATAGTAAGAGATCATGCCTAAAGACATTCAAATCATATTCCAAAATAAATAAAGAAGTTTTCAAATATGATGTATGATCATCCAACTCACAACAGAGATCAATTAAACTTTCTGTGGGGCTTCCCTGGTGGCGCAGTGGTTGAGAGTCCACCTGCCGATGCAGGGGACACGGGTTCGTGCCCCCGGTCCGGGAGGATCCCACATGCCGCAGAGCAGCTGGGCCCGTGAGCCATGGCCGCTGAGCCTGCGCGTCCGGAGCCTGTGCTCCTCAACGGGAGAGGCCACAACAGTGAGAGGCCCGCGTACCGCAAAACAAACAAACAAACAAACAAAAAAACTTTCTGTGACTCAAGTTAAAAAGTTAAAACCCTAAGGTATCACTCCTGTCATGAGAATTTCTTCTGGTTAACCCCCGGGAATCTGGAGTTTCTAAAATGTACTCATACGCTTGCTGAATGTCAATACTATATCTGAATTTGGTGATTACTTTGAGAAAACCTGTAATTGCTACATTTTCAAGCATGTCGGAGGATGGATTAGAACAGAATAGATATGCAATGAAAAGATGTGAAAGGTAGGAAATTAGAGTGTATTAAGCAAGTGAAACTCATCGGGGTAAAAGCAAAGCAGTTTTAGTGCAGCGTGAATCGTCAAGTTAGCACAGAATGTCACTGGTTACTAAAGGAACTTGGGTAATGGAAAATGAAAACAACTGGATTTATGACGCCCATAAATGTGTTAAACAGCTGCCTACTCACTGCCAATGAAGATTATTGAAAGTGGTAAATAGTGAGACTTTTACATATAACTATGTGGGAAGGAAAATGACTAAGTTGATAAATCTTCAAATTGTAAGATATAGAGTAAACATTTTAAAATTATTTTTTGGTCATTCCCTAATAAACCACTGGTTTATCCTGAGAGTTAAAAATCATAAAGCTTCTATGTATATATTTTTTAAATTTTTGTATTGAGTTGAATTTGGTCTTCCACAAAACAAACCTGCAACGTTTACTGTCAGCTCCATCAGTACCAAGATACCTTAGGGTTTTAACTTTTTAACTTGAGTCACAGAAAGGTTCATTGAGCTCTGTTGTGAGCTGGATGATCATACACAGTATTTGAAAACATCCTTATTTATTTTGGAATATGATTTGAACGTCCTTAGGCACAATCCTTTATTATTTCATAAAAATAGTGAAATACTCCAACTGTCTCAAATAACTACAGGAATTTAAAAGTGATGGTTGTATGTAACATTAATTATAATTTAGAAAAGCAAAAGTAATCATTCTAAACCACAGTAAACTGCATACATTAATGTAATCTTATAACAAACAAGGGAGCATTTATCTGAAGTTTGTTATTTCCTGATTTCCTCTTTTCATCCCCAGGATCACTGTTGAGTTCAGGATCTCATTTACTGATACATGGACAATTGCAATAACCACCTAAACTATTTTTTTCAAGCTTTCTCCTCCAGTGCATTCTCCACACTGCCAGCTGAGCCATCTTTCTAAAACAGCGCTTCCTACTGAAACCCAGGATTCCCAAAACCTGTGGGAAACAAGTCAAACTGCTTACTCGGGTATACATGGGTTTTGGTAACCTGGATCCAACTAACATTTTTAGTTTCATCTTTTTAGAGTAGGATGACCTAATGAGTGTGTGGTACATATCAGGGTACTTTGATTGTGAAAGAGGGAGCTATTAGTAATTACCCTGGGACAGCAAGCATAAACAGGCTAAAAACAGGCCTATCAGAAAATACGATTACCTCATTTAAGAGCCAAAAGAGAAGACTTTTAACAGTTCCTTTACTTTCCCAAGATAAATCAGCTGCTCCCTCCTCTATGCTCCCTTAGCACTGGGGACTTAGCAATTTCACATAGTAGTGTGGGTATCCTTATATTTATTTCCCTTGCTAGGTTCGTATGCCCAAGAAGTCAAAGATTCATCTTTTCATCCTGAGTAACAAGTACAAACCATGTACTGAAAAGGTGTTTAATACATGTTTCTTGATGGTGAATTAATATTGAAGCAGAAGGCTAATAGACTTAAGTGGAAGAAGTAAATATCCAAGAAATAGGACAAAGATAGAGATCTGATCACCAAAGTCAATCTATAAAATTATGTTGCACAGGAACTCTGTATGAGTGTTCAGCCCAAAGGAGAGGAATATCATATATAAATAATCCACCTTGCCTATCTAAAAATATTACATAGCATTTGCTCATTTATCTGTGCATAGCATCTGTGCATTTATTCTTTGAGATGAAAGAATAACCTTGCATTCTTCCTTTAAATGGAGATATACAAAGATAAAAGATAAAATACAAAAATTTTAAATCCTGGTTTTAAAATGCTTTGCAACATGTTAAATAGTATTTGAATATTTGTCATGGTTCCAAAAGCATCTCTTTCCAGTCACACCAGGATGCTAGCATTCCGTTTAAAATTCTCAGTAAGGTATGATCCTGCAATTATTCTGCTCAGTGATTAAGATCATTCCCACTTTACTTCTTACAAGTGTTCCTTGCCTGTGTGATGTTTCCCACACAGGAATATCACAGCTAATTCTGTATAGTCACCATAGCAGAAATAAATGAACCAAAGATGTAACTCTAATGAAAAATCTATGACCCCAAATGATGCATCATCACAGATTCTGATGAAAACTGCTCAGATCTTCAAGTCTATCTTCTTATTTTGCAGAAGCAAACATTTGATTTTAAAAACATTTGATTGAGAATGATATAAGATGTTTAAAATGAAAATATGAAAATGTATGTACATGGGCAAGACTTTTTTTTTTTCGGTACACAGGCCTCTCACTGTTGCGGCCTCTCCCGCTGCGGAGCACAGGCTCCGGACGCGCAGGCCCAGCGGCCATGGCCCACGGGCCCAGCCACTCCGCGGCACGTGGGATCCTCCCAGACCAGGGCACGAACCCACGTTCCCTGCATCGGCAGGCGGACTCTCAACCACTGCGCCACCAGGGAAGCCCTACGTGGGCAAGACTTTGTATTATTAGTTTCAGTGACTTCGGCAATCTTCATGAGACAAACAATCCTTATTAGTAAAATATAAGGAGAGGGCCCTCCTCCAAAGTCCTGCAAGTCCTCACCCTAAGTAGAGCCCTGGTCACTTATTAGAAATCTCAATATAGCTTCATCAGCCCCAAGACTCAACCACCTGGGATCCTCAGTCCAGTATTCACAAATTTTATCAAACATACTTGAAGTCAATTATTTCTAATCCATCTTTACTCCCAACATTCTTTACTGCTCTGCACTTTCCCTCTCCTGTATCCTCCCACTATTTTCCTTTTGATAAAATTTTATTATAAAAAATAGTACGTATTTATTTCAGACAACCTAGAAAAGATTTTAAATGCAAAAAGAAAAAAAATGAAAGTAATTCATAGGAATACCAACATCCAGATATATACTGATTGCATAGATGGGATGTTCACTGTCTGCCGTTTTCAGAGTCATATCTTCTAGAAACTTCCCCTGCCCACAACCCCAGGCCATGGGGCAGAATCAGAGGCCTTGCTTTACCGCATGACCCCACGCTCCTGGTCACAGCAGATTAGATCAGGAAGTCAATTTCTGACTAGCCAAAAGTCAACTTCATTCTCTTCACAATTTGCCTCAAAATGTGTTAAGATCCAGGGAGACTGATGATGATCACGGTAGTTACCACTGATCTTTTGCATTGTATAAGCAGATTAAGAGGGGTGGAGGAAACAGAAGAAAAGCACAGAAGACAGAAATAAGTGAGGCCATACAGTCCTTGAGAGGCAGAGAGAGTGGGACATCAACTCCTAGTGGCTCCTTGGAGCTGGTTTCCAGAAGGTACGGCAATAATTCAGTCCCGGCATCTGTAAAACTTGACTGTACCTTTACAATAATTCCCCACCACCTTTATTCTGTCATTGTTACTGTGTCATATGCAGAGTTATGCATATAAATTTCTTTATTATGAAATAGTGCCGTGGTATTTTGTTTTGACCAGCATTTTCAGTGAACACATCCTGAGCATTTCTGTATTGTTAAATATGCTGTATGTTCATGACTGCATCATTCTCTACCACGCAATTTTACCATGGTTCATGTAACCAATACCTTGATGGAAGACATTTAGACTATAACCAATGTTTTACTGTTGAAACTCCATGCCTTCTCCCCAGCCTTTCCAGAATCCCTTTTCTTTTATAAATAAGCCCCCCTTATGTACTCAACCTTTACAAAGAATAGTCTCCACTGCTGTGCTTAACTCTCCAAGGAAAGCTTTATAAATTTCAGAGTACTTATGGTAGACTCTCCCATTGCCTCTTCCAGACCATTAAATCTACATTCTTATGAGGGCAAAATAACAAAGTGACAAGAGACCAAGCTTTGGAGCCAGATTGCATAACTGCATTCAAATCACACCTCCACCATCTTGTATAACCTTAAACAAGTTATATAGCTTCTCTAGGACCTGGTTTCCTCATCTGAAAAATGGAAATAATGTACTTGCTTCTTAGGGCTGTAAATGATTAAATGAGTCAACAGATACCAAGCACTTAGAGCACTGCCTGGCACACTCTAATATTAGCTATTAACATTATGAGAAAGTTTATTCAGTTCTGAGATTTAGCCATCTGTTATATACAGCCTTATCCTTCTCATCTATTGAGTTCTTTAGATTCATCCAAAGTTTCCTTTCTCAACCTATATTTATTACAATCCTAGGAAATTTTAATTTCCATGGAACCTCATTTATAATTAAACTTAAACCAAATTTAACTTCCAACAATCTAATTTTCCACCCTATACTCATTATAATCCTAGGAAAATTTAACTTCCATAAAACCTCCAACAACGTCACCTTACAATTTCTGAGCTGCCTTTACTCCAGTGATTCACACTTCAGTTAATTTTAGTCACTTCCTCACAAGGCCACGTGCAGGACATTTTGATCACCAAAAACCTCCACCTAAGGAACCATCAGTTTATTCAAGGCCACATCTCTCATGGCAGTCAACCTTCTTGTTTAGTCAAGAAAACTAAGGGCATCACACAAGATCACTTTCACCCTGGAGCCCTCGTTTATACCCATAGCCATTCTTGCTTCTTTTAGTCTATTCTCAGTCCTCTCAGTCCTCTGAGGAAGATTCAACAGTCTTCTTCCTGCTCAAGGCCAAATTCCCTACCTAAGTCTTGTCCTTTGTCCTCTTTTGCTCCTTTGTCAACATCAGACTCCTTTATACACAACTTCTTTTAAATACTGGGGTGAGCTAATGGAAAAGTGGACTTTAGTGGAGAGGTTGGTCGACGAGATTAGGCATCTGTGTTTGCTAATTGGTGCTTATAAAAGTTAGACTCCTGGGCTTCCCTGGTGGTGCAGTGGTTGAGAGTCTGCCTGCCGATGCAGGGGACATGGGTTCGTGCCCTGGTCCAGGAAGATCCCACATGCCGCGGAGCGGGTGGGCCCGTGAGCCGCCATGGCCGCTGAACCTGCGCGTCCGGAGCAGCGGGAGAGGCCACAACAGTGAGAGGCCCGCGTACCACAAAAAAAAAAAAAAAAAAGTTAGACTCCTATCTTCCCACAAAGACTGGGAGGTAGGAGCACTATCTTAATGATTACAGGTAAACCTCAGGGATATTACGAGTTTGCTTCCAGACCACTGCAATAAAACAAACATCGCAATAAAGCCAGTCACATAAATTTTGTGGTTTCCCATAACCAAGACCAAAAGACAACCCTCAGAATGGGTGAAAATATTTGCAAACGAAGCAACTGACAAAGGATTAATCTCCAAAATATACAAACAGCTCATGCAGCTCAATATCACAAAAACAAACAACCCAATCCAAAAATGCGCAGAAGACCTAAACAGATATTTCTCCAAAGAAGCTATACAGATTGCCAACAAACACATGGAAGGATGCTCAGCATCACTAATCATTAGAGAAATGCAAATCAAAACTACAATGAGGTATCACCTCTCACCGGTCAGAATGGCCATCATCAAAAAATCTGCAAACAATAAATGCTGGAGAGGGTGTGGAGAAAAGGGAACCCTCTGGCATTGTTGGTGGGAATGTAAATTGATACAGCCACTATGGAGAACAGTATGGAGGTTCCTTAAGAAACTAAAAATAGAACTACCATACGACCTAGCAATACCACTACTGGGAGTATACCCTGAAAAAAACCATAATTCAAAAAGAGTCATGTACCACAGTGTTGACTGTAGCACTATTTACAATAGCCAGGACATGGAAACAACCAAAGGGTCCATTGACAGATGAATGGATAAAGAAGACGTGGCACATATATACAATGGATATTACTCAGCCATAAAAAGAAATGAAATTGAGTTATTTGTAGTGAGGTGGATGGACTTAGAGTCTGTCATAGAGCAAAGTAAGTCAGAAAGAGAAAAACAAACACCGTATGCTAACACATATATATATGGAATCTAAAAAAAAAAAAAAAAGGTCCCGAAGAACCTAGGGGCAGGACAGGAATAAAGATGCAGACGTAGAGAATGGACTTGAGGACACGGGGAGGAGGAAGGGTAAGCTGAGACTAAGTGAGAGAGTGTCATTGACATACATACACTACCAAATGTAAAACAGATAGCTGGTGGGAAGCAGCCACGTAGCACAGGGAGATCACCTCAGTGCTTTTTGACCACCTAGAGGCGTGGGATAAGGAGGGTGGGAGGGAGATGCAAGAAGGAGGAGATATGAGGATATATGTCTATGTAGAGCTGATTCACTTTGTTATACAGCAGCAACTAACACAACAATGTAAAGCAATTATACTCCAATAAATATGTTAAAAAAATTTTTTTTGTGGTTTCCCAGAGCATATAAAAGTTACGTTTCCACTATCCTGTAATCTGTTAAGTGTGCAATAGCATTATGTCTAAAACAAAAATGTACAAACTTTCATTTAAAAATAGTTTATTGCTAAAAAAAAAATGCTAACTATCATCTGAAAACACAGAGTTGCCACAAACCTTCAATTTTAAAAAACACAGCATCTCAGAAGTGCAATAAAGCTAAGTTCAATGAGAAGAGAGAGGTTTGCCTGTACATTTCAAAAGGATGGCTCCTTGAAAAAGATGTTCCCGGGATGTAAAACTGGCAAGAGGCCGGAGAAGATTTACATCTCAAAGGGACAAAGGAAAAAATTATGAGAGTGGAGAGGAAGTGAGTTATTTGAAATTGAGTTATTTGGAAGAAAAGGAAGGTTAGGAGCCTATAGTCAGGAAGAAACTTACCTAAAGTTTATTCTAGCTAGGGGGAATGTTAAGGCCATACCAGTCACTCTCTACTATGCTTCTCCCTCTTCCCTTCCTCATCTTCCATCACGTCTTCAATGCAGGGGTCCTTGATAATGGTTCTTCTACCCACTGTTCATTTAACTCAACACCTTGACCTGGGAAACCTTGACAATTTCATGGTGTCAGTTACCACCTGCTATTATCCTCAACAACTCTTCTCATTCCCTCACCACAAATTTTCTCTCTCAAACACTTTTCAAATCCATCCCCTCCTATTAATTCCTGCTATAATTTCTTGCTTCCATCATTACAACAGCTTCTTAAATCAGTGCCTTTCCATGAGTCTCCCTTCACACAGCTGTCAAATATCTAACTAAGATCAATCTAATGTGTGACTCCAGAGCTTAAAGCTCTTCAGGTGCTCCAGACAGTTCAGAGATAAAGGACAGGCTCCTTCCCAGCAAGAGTACACAAGCCTCCATGACCAGGTCCTGGCCCATCTCTACAGCCTCATCTCTCGAAAGTTTGCCCTGTACACACCATGCTGTCTCTCCTCTCCAATCTTTGGCTCATGTTTTTTTTCTACCTATTTCATTCCCATTCCCTTACAAACCAAAGCCAACCTGTCCAATATGATCAGCTTAATTGTCACTTTCCCCAGAAGTCCCTGATTCCCTTTAACCGAGTATGGTGCCCTCTATAATGCTCCATAGGTTACACTCTGCCCTCATCCATAAATATCCATGTGTTTGTATATTTCTGAGTAATCATGAACTCCTCATGAGGGTTTAACCTTTTGCATGTTTATATCCCCAACAAAAAGTACAATGCCTGGTACATAGATGTTTAATTATTGTTTGTTGAAGTATTAAATGAATAAATATGTGAACAGATAAATTTGCAAGTAGAAGGATGGGTGACTGAGACATATCTTTTATGCTCACAGGCAGATCATAAAGAAAGCAAATATTTCCATAGAGTTACACACACATTACCAAGCAGGCATAAAATGATCTTAAAACCTGTACTATAAGTTTAACTAAAATCCCAGCTCTCTGACTTTTTAAGTACTTTAACCATACCTTGTACAAAAACTTCTCTTGGATGGAGGCATCACGTATGAACAAATTCTAGAGGCAGAGTTCAGTTAACCTGATAGTGAGCCTCAGGCAATCAGAATCCTCCAAAGTCATAATAGCATACCAGACCACTAGGGCAGTAAGCCTCAGGTGCCATTCTTAAAGATGAAGGGTAGAAAGCTCACTACAATTTTATATCTTATTTAGGCAAGGTGAGAAATGCTTCTAAAATAT
Organism: Orcinus orca; assembly: GCF_937001465.1. NCBI lineage: Eukaryota > Metazoa > Chordata > Mammalia > Artiodactyla > Delphinidae > Orcinus > Orcinus orca. The sequence continues at coordinate 150,411,130 of NC_064560.1, forward strand.
TTGAGCCAATCTACTATTTTAAACCATTACTTTCACCCCCATAATTTATTTATATCAACCATTATGCTAATTAACATGCTATTAATTCTGCCAGTGAAAACCCATTGCTAATGTGCTAATTGGTTAATCTTTGGTGCTAGGAATAAAGAAAGCTAAAGCGCTTGTAATAGTGCCTCTGGAATGTGGCCTTGCTAATTGAATGCTGGTGGACCACCCCTGGAGTGTGAATACTGGATTAGGGCCACTGACTGCCCCTCTGGTGGAAATTAAAGCGAACTAATGCACATTTACATCACACTGTTTACTGAAGTATTATAAAGTAGACTACAGACATCTTAATGGCAACCATCAACATGAATATAAACTCTGGCTAGAAATAAAAGAACTCCCAAACTCTGGCTTAGCTCTTCCACAGAGTGAGAAAATTGTGGCCTCATATTTATTTTCGAAGTGACTCTGCATACATTTTATAAATGTGGTCTCTACAATCAATATTTAAAAAGAGAGAAAAGGAAATATATTTGATGTACCTGTCCAAATGTTTAGCACTACACCTCAGAGGAAAATGTTTCTTCATGTCTTTATTATGTCATCAGCATATAACCTGAGGTATAAAGATAAATTTCTCCTAAGTGCTTTTTATTCACAATAGAGAAAATAAATAAGAACTTTCAGCATTCTAAAATACTATGCTTTCTTCTTTAATATCATCATATTAATCTTTACCTCTGCAATGGTGATGAAAAATATGTGGCATTACTGTTGTTTAGTCTTGAATAAGACATATTAGCAAAGTTAATCCAAGGGAGATATACTGTATCAGCCTCTGAAACCTGCAGTATAAATACAGTTCTCAAACCTGTAGGATAAAGATATAATTTTCTTTTGGAAATCAAAACATCATAGATCATCACATGGTACAGCTAATGGGATACATTTTGATATATTTCCTTTTATTTATCTTAGATATGAATAGTAGTCAATTTCATATCTCAAATATGGTTTTCTGTGTCATATGCTTGAAATACTATAGGTGACAAGGAAAGACTTCTGAATGTTAAATAGTGAATCTTTGCTCAATTCTTATAAAGAATGACAAAAATGGGCTCAAGAACAAGGGGAAGTGTTGATATATTGAGGTAATTTTAATTCTCCATGTCAATGTATTCGTGAGCAGTACACACACACACACAACACTGCATCTAATAGGTTGTAATCATATTTTCTCTTTTACAAAACAGATGTTATATATTATAATTAATTACTTCATCCCAATTTCGAATAACTTAAATAGAGCTTGGTCAAAAACACTGAGTTCTATTTTCATGTTATCTAAGGTCCTCTTTACTACGTGAAATCCACTTGCTCTGGAATAAAATTTTTATAATACTCTGTAAGTTCATCAAGCTGGTAAGCAGTGTTTTTCTATTTTGTGCTATCATTAGTCTCTGTCCAACAGAACAATGCCCAAAATGCAGCTAATCAATTCAGAGGAAAACTGATGAGAGAAATTATTTTAGGTAGGATTTACCCTAAGCAAACTTGTGGGAAAAGCCTAGATTTGTTTGGCAAATTCTGTAACTCCTGCTCTTAGCACTACCTCTTCTGGTCTACTTCCCACTGGCATATTTTACAGCTATCTATGGGCCACTCAAGGATTCCCACAAGTGCAACCTTTCCTGGGCTGACCTGTTCCCAACCCAAGACAGTGTCCAAACCTGCCCTGCCCTTATCTCATGTCCTCTGGTCCTAGATGTCTACTGGAAAAGCAAATGAACTAATTTACACTATGATACTTGCTCTACTCTGAATGTTTGTGTCCTCACAAAATTCTCATGAAATCCTAACTCCCAAAGGTGATGGTATTAGGAGGTGGCATTTGAGGGAGATGACTAGGTATGGGGCAGAGCCCTCATGAATGGTATAAATGCTCTTATAAAAGAGATCCCACAGAACTGTCTGGCCCCCTTCCACCATGTGAGAACACAGTGAAAAGGAACTATCTAGGAAGGGAGAAGGGAGCCCTTACCAAACACCAAATCTGCCGGCGCCATGATCTTGGACTTCCCAGCCTCCAGAACGGTAAGAAAGAAATTTCTGTTGCTTATAAGCCACCCAGTCTAGGACATTTTATGATAGCCGCCTGAACAGACTAAGACATTATTAATATAAGATTATGGCCAAATAGGGAATCCCTTAAGAAACATATCTGAACAGTAATACATTCATTATTAACAACAAATATTCATGGAGTGTCTCCAACACTCTAAACACTGTTCTGTTCTATGCTGTTAGAGATACATCAATGAAAAATATCAGTGGAGAAAGCAGACAACCATCCCAGCCCTGGTGAAGTTACATTCTAGCAAGAAGAGAGAGACAGAAGTATATTCATATTTCATTCTATGGAAAGAATAATGAAATAAAACAGGGTAAGAGGATCAGCAGTGCAGAGTAGGGAAAGGGATTGCAATCATTGAGAAGGTGGCATGTGTCCAGAGACCTGAAGGAAGTGGCAAACAGGCCATTCGGATATCTGAGGAAAGTGTCTTCCTGGCAGAGAGAACAGCCTCTGCAAATGCCCTAAGGCAGGCGCGCATCTGGTTTGTTAGAGCAAGAGCAAAGTGAGTCGGGAGGAAAGCAGTGACAGAGGATATCAGAAAGAAAAGAGGGGAGAGGGGACAGAGGGACACACCAGATTATCTAGGGCCTTGTTAATAAAAGCCTATGAACTGAAACTTCATGGTCAAACGTGCTGTAGGAATTCCAGTTACTACTGCATATTTACTTCCTTTATTCATTCAATATTTTTGAGTGCCCAATAAGTGTCAAGCATTCTCTGAAGTGCTGAGCATTCGAAAATGGAAAGACTGCCTTTGGAGAGTTGATAATTGAGAAGAAATACAAAGCAGGCAATTACAGCATAAAGCGAAAAGCTCTATAATGGGAATATCTATAAAACACACTCAGAATATAGGAGAAATAGCTCAATATGGGATGCAGCAGATAAGACGGGAAGTGGAGAGCCAGGAAGGAGCAGGCTGTACTTGAGCTGAGCTGAACAGAAATGTAGGCATCTCTCCTATATGTGAAGGGCATTACAGGCAAAAGAAATAGATAAGAAAAGTCAGAAAGTAATTAAAAAGCAAAATGTTTTCTGGGTATTAGAAATAGCTCAGTAGCTTCACAGCAAGAGAATGTATTGTTGGGCTTCCCTGATGGCGCAGTGGTTGGGAGTCCACCTGCCGATGCAGGGGACGCGGGTTCATGCCCCGGTCCGAGAAGATCCCACATGCTGCGGAGCGGCTGGGCCCGTGAGCCATGGCCGCTGAGGTGCGTCCGGAGCCTGTGCTCCGCAACGGGAGAGACCACAGCAGTGAGAGGCCCGAGTACCGTAAAAAAAAGGAAAAAAAAAAGTTTGAATTTCTGCCAATTACCATAATGCAAATTCATTTTTGACTATCAGAAGGTGGCAATTAACCCTTTTATTCTCTTTTCATTCCTGTTGACATCATCTTGGGGGGCAGATAAATTTTTTTGCTAGAATGGAGTTAATGTACACACACAAAAAATGAAAAATTTTAAAGTGTTTTGTACATTACTTCCCTTGCTTAATGAGCTCTCACTCAATAAATATTTGTTGTATGAAAGAAATGTGTGGGTTTTTTAACTGATACAAGGTGAAATACAGAAAATGACAACAAACCTAGCAGACTTAACTATCCAAACAGTTGGTAACAAAATTCTGCAAAAAATAAGTGTCTGGCATAGTCTTTCCTTGACTTACTACAATTTTATCTTGCAGAAATAAAAACCAGGTCTATAAATATAACTTTAACAAGAAAAAGAATTAGTGCTATAGGAGTTCATGGTTGAAGTTTACGGTAGAAGTTGAACTTTATACGCCTAGACTTTAGGCTTAAAACAAAGCAAAACAAGAAGACCCTTATTTTGTGCCTCCCTTCTCCAAAGAAAATAATCTTCAATGGGTAAAGTAAAAATCACTGAAAGTTATTGAAAACCTACATAATTTAAATGAAAATAATTTACAGAGATTAGAAAAACTCTATCCCAGGGTATGGAAAGATATCACAGTTGTAATTTTGAATATGCTGCCCATAATTTTGACAAATGCTGACTAATGGGAAAGGTTCCAGGAAGGCTTTAAGAACAAGATTGTTTTGGAGCTGCTCTTCAGAAGATAGAAGTAAGTAAAATGATCTTCAAAGGAAAATAAGCAAAATCCCAGGGTTGGGAAAACACAAAGTAAAACTTAACTATAGTACTGGTATGTGTAAGGAGGCATAAAAAAGAAGCCTAGAAAGGATTGACATCAAATCCTGGGATGTCAGGCTAAGTAATTTAGTGGTTTTTGTGTATCCTTCAATCCTAGGGATACAACTCAAAACTTATATCCTCTTCATTGTTATTTATTGGATCAAAGAAATATTGCCTACCATAAGTACACTTTCTAAGATTCCATGCCCATTTATGTAGTCAGCCATGATGACTTCAGGCATGTATACAAATTTTTAGTCAATTATTCTCAATAAGAAACTTGAAGTCAAGGGAACTAGAGCCAAGTGGGCATCTAGGAGGGCTTCCAGAGAGATATGGTCTCCACACTAATTTTTGTGAGGTAGACAAACCCTGTCAGAGAAGCAGAAAAAAAAAGCATTCCCAAGGTTGGAAAATAGTGAGATGGCTAAAAAGCAAAAGGGCCAAGAGACAGAGAGAGCAGATTTGTTAGGATAATAAAGAGAAGTCTGAAAGTATATTATAGAAGAAAGAGCTATATTTTACATTACCCACTTCCACTTACTACAGAGTGCCCAAGGACAGAAATCTTGACTTACTACCTACAAAGAGAAATTACTGCTTCCAAAGATTTGATAGATTTTCCTGTCGTGGCCAGTCATACCAGTGCACTTTCCTTCCTTTATGTGACTCAAGATGATTTCTGTGTTTTTTCCAAGGTAAGAAATCAGAATGTGTCTGTTTTGACAATATATCTTTTCCACTGCTTTCCAAATTTTACAATCATAACTGGAAATAGATTCCTCCATAGTTTATAGCCCCTTTTCCAATGACAGTAGAAATTCACACTCTGATCCCCTCTGCTTTTTTTCCCCTTCAAAGGGCAGAAGTGATGTTTCCTGTGTATGAAAGAAGAATAAGTAGGATGGTAAGATGAAAGTTTAGAGTTCATAAAGGAAAAGAAATCTCAGCTTCAGGTTTGCTTTATAGAAAGTGTTCACAATATTCTTTAGAATTACAGATAAATACTATGCTGCTCAAACCCACTGGGCATACTCCAGGCACGGAACAGTATTTATTAAATGATTAATGGACAAATGCAGGTCCTGAAGAACAAGTAGGTCAGGACTAAACACTGCATTGGTTAGTACTTTCAATAGGGACCAACAATTAAGAGATTGTTTACAGTCTGCAATCAAGGATAAACATACAATAAAGGTTATTTGCTTCATAATATTTATAATTAAATTTTTAACAATCTTCAGCTTCTGATTCCAATTATAATATATACAAGGGATGGTATTTACAACCACAAAGCGGACAATAGGCAGTAGAAGTGTCTGATCCCTAGAGAATAAAGGGGGAAAGCGACAGGAGCACCATGATTGTACCAGTTGATGGCCTGGTGTCAGTTTCTAGGCCACAATGCAAGGAAAGAGAACCCAATGAAAGTCTAGAGTCCCACTAAGTGTCAAAAGAAAGATTGGAGTTTGAGGAGGCCAAGACAGCTAGAATTTGCCACATATGATGCTGGAGAGAAGGGAGGTGCATAGAGAGAGCTCTGGAAAATCTTTGGCTAACTACTGATCTGCTCATATATGAGAAGAAACTATCCAAGAGCAGGGAAATAACCACTGAAAAGTGATAGGCAGAGTTGACACAGGGCTAGAAATTGATCATATTTTTATCAGAGTGGAAATGTCTTGTAATACAAAGGGCTTTGAATAAAGTTCTGAGAAAAATACCTCCTTAGTAGTGGGGCTAAATTAGCCCTAGATTAAAAGCTGTTCTTGACCCACCCTAACAAAGTTTAAACTAACGCTTCAAATAATCCAACTGATTTCAAATAACATAACTTTATGTTAGAATAAAGTCTAACACAATTTAAAAGAATACAACAGAATACGGCAACCAAGAGCATATAATTTACCAGAACCATCATCCAATAAAAATATTACTAGGTATGTGGAGAAAAAGGAACATGACTCATGACTTAAGAGAAATATCAATAAATAGAACCAGAAATATCAGAGGTGGTACAATTAGCATTAAAGTGCATTTAAATGGCTATTATAAATATTTTCCATAGTTCAAGAAGATAGAGAAATGGATGATATAAAAAATGCATATTGAACTTCTATAGATAAAATAACAATCTCATCTAGGAAATGACATCAGAATAAATCATTCAAGAAAAATAGATGAGTGAACTTGAAAACAGCAACAGGAACTATGCAAAGTAAAGCACAGAGAGAAAAAATACAGAGGAAAAAGTGAACCAACCCTAAACAATTTGTGGATGATATCAAATAATCTAACATACCTGCAATTAAAGTCCTAGAAGAAGAGAACGGAACAGAAAAAAAATATTTGAAGAAATTATGTCTGAAAAAAAGCCTCTAAACCTGATAAATATCAGTAAACTTGAAGTAAAAGAAATTTTAAAAACCAGACAAAGCCACATCATAATAATATTGCTGAATACCAGAGGTAAGAGAAACAACTTAAAAGCAACCTAAGAAAGAGATGGATTATGAAAGATGATGGGATGCTGCCAAATGTTTACCAACAGGCTCTCTGGGGAAAAAAACGTGGCTTGTGGTGTTTGCGGATTCTGTGGTATAAATACTCCCACTTGGCCTATTTCAGTCCGTCAGTCTGATGTCCCTGAATGCTAAGTTTGGAACTGAGGCTCACAGTCAGCTCTCACGAAGTGGTACAAGCTGGCCCCAGAACACCACTGTATACAGAAATATGGTAGCAGACTTCTTTTTAGAAGTAATGTAAGCACGAGGACAAAAGCACAGTTCGTTTAAAGTAGTTAGAGAAAAAAAAAGAAGTCAACTTGGAATTTTTATCAAGCAAAATATCTTTCAAAAATAAACACAGACTAAAGACTCTTTTACTTAAACAAGAGCTTAATTTAAATAAAAAAGAATTGACTACCAGCAGACCTATAATACAATAAATATTAAAATAACTTTTTAAGCTGAAGGAAAATGACATCAGATGGAAATTTGAAGAGGGACAGGAGTGGTGGACACGTCAATATGCATGAAAGGCATGTATCTCTCATTTTAAAACTTTTAAAATGATAAATGATTATTCAGAGCAGAAATAATGATATATTTAGACATTAATTTCATATGTAGAAGTAAAATATGCTAACAATAGCATAAAGGATAGGAAAAGAAATGGACCTCTACGGAGCTTACATTCTAGGTGAAGATGCATAATATTATTTGAAGATAGACTGTAATAAGCTAAAGATGTAGATCATAAAATGTAGTAAAGAAACAAAATAAAATGGTATAGATTTTAAGTCAGAAATAGAAATGAAAATCAAATATTAATGCAAAAAGTCAGGGAAAAGAAAAATAGAACAAAAAAGTACAGACAATTGAAAAAACAAATATCAAGATAGTAAACTAAGCCCACATTTATGGAAATTGTATTTAATGTAAATGCCCTACACAATCCAATTAAAAGGCAGATTGGAATACTGGATAAAATGCAAGAGCTTAATATATGCTTTTAAAAAGAAACCCACATTAAATATCAAGACACAGATAAGTTAAAAATGAAAGGATGGAAAGAACTTTTCATGTGAACAGTAATTTTTTTAAAAGCTCAAGTGGCAATATTAATAACAGACAAACTAAATTTCAGGACAAAAAGTGTGAAATAGCAAAGGAAAAATATAACATATTGAACATCAAAATTTTTAATTTTTGCTCTTCAAAAGACATTCTTCAGAAACGAAAAACAAACAAAAAAAAGCAAGCCATGCTTATAAGAATATATCTATAAAATAAATATTAGATAAAGGATTTGTAACCAGAACATAAATTTTAAAACCATCTCAGCTTTTTAAGAAATGAATAAAAGATTTTGATAGGCAGTTCACCGTAGAAGATATACAAATGGTGAAAAAATACAGATAAAGAAACTCAACAGCTATAGTCATTAGAGAAATGCAAATTAAAACCTCAGTGAGATACCACTAAACACCCAGTAAACACCATTTTAAAATTTAAAAGACTGATAATAATAGATCAAGAGCTGGTATAAATCATGAAGAATTGTAATGCTCACACATTTCTGGTGGGAATGCGAAATGGTACAGCAACTTTGGAAAGCAGTTAGGCAATATCTTATCATGTTTAACGTTCACGTATATACAATCCAGACACCCCACTCCTAGATATTTGCCCAAGAGAAATTAAAACGTTTGTCCACACAAGGCTTGTACTTGAATATACAAGGAAGTTTTATTCATATTAGGTAAAATACTGGACACAATCCCAATGTCTATTTTTGACTGGATAAACAAATTATGTCAATATGATGGAATACTATTCAGTAATAAAAAGTAATAAACTACTGACATATGCAACAATGTAGATGAATTTTAAAAGCATTATGCTAAGTAAAAGAAGTCAGACACAAATGACTACCTTCTTTCTTATTCCCTTTAAATTAAATTTTAGAAAAGACAAAACTATGGTTACAGAAAGCAAATCAGGGGTTGCACAGGCCAGGAGTAGGGTTAGGACTGACTACAAAAGTGCACAAATTATGGGGTGACAGAAATGTTCTAAGTCATTTTGGTAGTTAGACAATTGTATACTTCTGTTAAAACTCATTGAAATTGTTTAATTTTATTATATTCATACTTCAATAAAGCAAACAGACAAAAAACATTTTAGTTCAATTCTCATCAAAGACCTAAACTCAGTTAAAATTTTGGCTCACTGTTACCCCTAAACAAGATGTAAGTCTTAATTGAAGTCTGGAATTAATGACAATTTTAGAGATGAAAGTCTTATTTTTGCAAGTGAGAAAACTAAGGCCCAGGGAGGTCAGTTAACTTTTCTTATCTCACACATCCTAGTTTGCCTGGACAGTCCTCCTTTATTCCTATTGTCCTGGTGGCATAATTATTAATGGCACCCTCTTTCACTTACAGAAATGTCCCAGTTTGCATGATGAGTTTTTGGTCACTCTACCTGTACCATTCAGCAAATCAGTAGCATAGCAAAGTCTCAAACTCATGGTTCCTTGCTCCCAACCAATGCTTCCCACTGAATCATACTGTCATCAGTCTGATACAGGAGGAAAGGGAACATTACCATCTGAAAATCATCTTGTCAGATAGATTTAATAAATAGGCAAACAGATTCTCCCTTAACACATACATTTATACTCATATATTTCTCACTCACACTGACGTACATACATGATGCTTACACATTCAAATTTATATACAGGGTTTACAGTTAGAGCCTCCCCATTTCCCAGAACTCAATGGATATTGATGTACATTGTGTCCCAAGGAAGAATGCAATTCTCTCTGAGCATCTTATCTGCCTTTATGGAGTTACCTGGCCTTGCTTATTCACTTTGGTTCTCTGTGTCTCAATTTATCCTCTGTAAAAGTTAGATTGCCTCTATTAAGTTAATATAACTAAAAATATGTAACCCTGTGTTTGAGAACCAACTTAGCATATGCTATGGGTTGAATTGTATTCTCCCAAAAGGATATGAGATCCTAGCCCCCAATACCACAGAATGTGACTAGATGTAATTAGTTAAGATGAAGTCATACTGAGTTGGGTGAGCCCTTAATCCAATATGACTGTTCTTATAAAAAGAGAAGAGACACAGAGACAAAGACACCCAGGGGGAAGATAGCCATGTGATGGAGGCAGAGGTTGGAGTGATGCACTAAAGCTAAGGAATGTTAAGGATTGCCAGCAAACACCAGAAGCTAGAAGAGGCAAAGAAGGATTCTCCCCTACACGTTTCAGAGGGAGTCTGGCCATGCCAACTCTTTGATTTTGAACTTGTAGACTCCACAACCATGAGACAATAAACTTCTGTTGTTCTAATCCACCCAGTTTGTACTAATTTGTTATGGTAGCCCTAAGAAACTAATACAGTAGGTGACTCAGTAAATACTCAAATACCAGGATTGCAAGTTTTTACTAAAATTGATACCTTTACTTTCTAATTCTATCTGGCTGAATGTTAGGATGTTTTATCAGCCTTCTATCTCTCACCAGCATTACCAATTTAGGTAAAGTCATGTCTCACATCTAGCTTTTATGGAAACTTAGGTAGCTCAAAACCCTGTTAAATTACCAATCTTTCCCATTATCCATCCCATGACAATGTATACCTCTTCTACATTTTCAAAAATCAGAGAGACTCAGCAACTAATACTCTAGGTATGTGAAAGTCTCTGTCCATTCAGGCTGCTATAACAAAACCAAAAATTGGGTGACTTACAAACAAGCATTTATTTCTGACAGTTCTGTAGGCTGGGAAGTTCAAGATCATCATGTCAGCAGATTCAGTGCCTGGTGAGAACATGCTTCCTGCTTCATAGATGGTGTCTTTTTGCCATATCTTCACATGGTGAAAGAAGCTAGGAAGTTTTGTCTGGTCTCTTTCATGAGGGCAATAATCCCATTCATGAGGGCTGCACCCTCATGACCTAATCACCTCGCAAATGTCCCACCCAATACCATCACCTTGGGGATTAGGATTTCAACACATGAATTGGAGGGGAAACAAACATTCAGGCCATAGCAGTAAATCAGCTAAATAAGAGGCAGGGGGATGTTATCAGAATAGATGGAAATACAACCCTGGGTTCTTTCCCCTTGACCTTTGTATATCTTTCCGTGAGAAAGCCCTTCTATCCAGTGGGTACTCCTACACTTTTCCAGCATTTCACAGCATTCAGCACCAGCCAAACATCATTAAATATCTTCTACATGGGACAGTGTGTCAGTTATCACTTAAGATCTTATGTTTTCCCCAAAGTTCAGGAAAAGTCCACAACCGAACATGGCAATAATCAAAATAATGTGTGGTCTATATTAAGTCATAGATAAGTGACTCTCAGTTAAGATGGTCCTATTGGAATCATTGATGGGGCTCTAACACTGCCACCCACCTTCTCCTGACCATATAAAAACCACTACCTAAAGGAAGCACTCATAAAAGTATCTCAGAACCCTCAACTATATTGAAGGGTGTAAGAAAAAATGAGAATGATTGCTACAGATTATCATCTATCTTGTTCATTTATTGACCTTAGAATGGGTTAAAAACATGTTCAGTTTTTAGAAAAGATAAGTTTCTAAATACTTTGTATAGTAGGGTCCTAATTTTTTTAGTATTTTTTTATTGTGGTAAAATATCCATAAACCATTTTAGTCCTTTTTAAGTGTTCAATTCAGTGGCATTAAGTACATTCACAATGTCATACAATCCATTTACAGAATTTTTTCATCGTCCCAAACATAAACTTTGTACCCATTAAATAACTCACTATTCCTCCCTCTCCCAGTATGATACCATTTTTGTAATAAAAATCTGAAGCATATATATCAGCATATATATCAGCAAATGTTGATTTTATTTGATCAACATTTACTAAGTATTTGTTCAGCACCTATTTTGTACCTTCCCCAAAATGGGTAATGGGACTAAAGGTCTTTAGAAACTACTTTGAACTTCATAGAATAAATGATTTAGAATATGTATAGCCCTTAGAAATAACACCTGGCACCACAGTAAGCAGTATATTGGCATTCGTTATTACTATCATTTGTTTTCTTCATCTTTATTTTCTATTTTTTCTAGAGTGAATTATTATTTTTATAATCAAAATAAAGCTCACTATGAAATTCTTAATAACAGAAAATCCATAAAGTACAGAATAGGCAAAGAATTCCTATCCAAATCATAAAATAGTTATTTAAAAATGCAAAACAAAACTATGTGAAGAGATAGAACCATACATACATATAAGCAAACCTATTAATGGTTTGTCCCAAAACACAATACTAAATAAGGATCTACCCAGGGAGTAGAACACAGGCCAAACCAGGGAAGAAAGGTTGGACATGCTGGGTGCCATTTTCACAACTTTTCAAGTCTGTTTCTGAACAGACAGGGTCCCATGGTCTCTCTAGGGTCTACCTACTGTGCTTCTGCCTCATCCATGACCCCGATTTCTTTTAGCTGTGACTCATTTCACTTCAATCCTGGGACTGAGGCTAATTTGTACAGCTATACAGAGGAATATAATGGCACAAATCCTCACTAGGAACTTCTGAAAATGCAGGGTTACCTCTGTGCACAGACCAGCAGGGTTTAGTTCTGTCAGGAACATCGGTCTGTATCTCCTCTTTCTTTTGTTCTCCCAACATTTTCTGTCTCAGTATCTGTAGAGTACCATGTATATTACTCTTATTTATTGCTTCTCTGAATGTGAGAGCTTGACAGTCAGTGGTGCAAAGCTTAGATCCTCAAAAGATTCCTCTTTCAACATGTGTAATTGACTCCAGCTCTTTAAAATGTAGCTCTTTACACTCACAGTTGAATACAGCCATTTGTATCATCTGTGCTAGTTAAATTATACAGTCTCAGCTTTATTGCTAAATTTCAAGACTACTCAGAAAGTCACTAAATTATGTGTTCTGCTTACCAGAGGAAAAAGGTATGTCATCAGGGTCTGGTGCTCTAACACTTTGGGGCCTAATGTCTTATTCAGTCCTTTTTAGTGACTAATCCAGACCACATTTGCATTAAGAGTCTTAACCCCAGTCGCAGGTTTAATTTGTTTTCAACTCTATTTAGGCTTTTGGGAGACTCTATAATGAATTTCATTAAACAGAAAGATTATATAATATACTCTTTTATGATTAATTAACTCTGTATAAAGATGATCATTATAATTAAACTCAATTTGACTCGTGTCATTAGCATAATAATCGATCAAGTCATTTTACCCCATAAGTGTTCAAAAACTGCAATGCATGTGAAACAGAAACAATCCTAAATCATCCAAAAAATGTAATTTTTACATATTTTTCAGAAACTCTACAGTCTTTTTTCAGTCCTTTCAGCTAATGGCCACTTCCCTGACTCCCCTTCAATACTTTTTATCACTCCAAAGATGACAATGCTTTTATCTATAAAACTCTCATTTCAAATCAGAATGACTGTATAGCATAGACGTATATGATGTTTTTGTTTTAAAAATACAGGATTTGCTACTTCCCTCGGGTTACTTAGGTGTGTGCATGGTCTTTCGTCACAATGTGAAATCAATGGGCAGCATTAATCAGAACCCCCATGAAACACACTCTCAGAAGTGTGACCTGGGCAACCTGGTGAAAGCATTGGCACTAGATAGTAAAGAATATTCCCATTTCAAAAATGAGAAGGAAGACTTGGGATTCTGGCTACTCACAGCAGCTCAGAAAACCCACAGAAATGCTCACCAGGAAGTATAATTAACCTTAATGAACTGCCACAGTCTAGGCTCTCAAAGGATTTATCCTGAAACATCACTGATCTTCACAGTGCATCCCTGCATCTAGAGGAGTGTAAAATAACAGCTGTGAGGAAATGCTGCAGGCAAAATAAACAGCAGCATCATTATGACTATTTTTAGCCTGTCGGATGGAGTCAGCCCAAGGCTGCTGGCTGAGCTCACACACTGATGTACCTAAGCATCAGCATTCCATGGCGCACAGGAGCGGGGTCATTTCAGTAACAAGTCAGAATCCTGACGGAGCACAGAATTCTCTCTGAAATTACTATACTTAAGAAAAATGTCTTAAGGAAACAGCGTAAGACACCGTGTGAATTTTGTGATACAGGAGGTTTTCCCATGCAGAAACACACTCCTGAGGGGCAGGGGAGTGCAGTGAATACACAGTGACATTTTGGCCTTTTTTTTTTTCAATTTTCTATCTTAATTATCTTTCAAATTTTAGTTCAAGCTTCTGTAAGACTTTCATGCTCACCTATACCAAGCATTTATCCTGCTGCATAGCAATCCACGACTGTAAATACCTTGCAGATAAGAAGCCATCTCTCACTCACCTTCGTAGCCCCAACACCTAGGGCAATACCTGACGGTAGGACCTAAAAAACGTGTTTATGGAATGAATAACCGAATATCTTTCCCAGCTCTGACATTCAATAAGACTAAGATAGGCTAGTCAGATACCCAGCACAGCCTTCACAAATGAGACAGAGGGCTGCTAACTTTGGTGGAGGTAGGAAGGCTTTGGGAAGTACAGAGAGAGAGATAACACTTGGCTCTAGAGCACAGACCTAGGAAGAGCACCAATTAATAAAAGGAAAGGACAAAAGAAAGTTTCACTTACTAATTTTTCCTAGGACTAACCTGGGGCTCAGTATAGTAAATAAAATGTGATGAAGCTTGGTCTTTGTGAAATAAACAAACAGCATGACCTGACATCAATCAAGATGTCCAAAGTATCACGTACGCACTCTAGGAAGCAGCAGAAGGGGCATCAAATCTTAAACACATATTTTAAAGACTTACAGCTCCCCTCGGTCGTATGGTTCTTCAGTGTTCTAAATGGGACATTAGTATCCCACCTTAGGAATATTTTGGAAATTCACGGTTTTCTTAATTTTTTTTTGATCTTCTAGTATAATTATACCTGCATATTATATATTGAAATGTATATTATTTTATTATAACTTACTTTCCTTTTATATTTCTCTTAAATTACAGTTAGTTTCTATTTTTTAAATAAGTATACATAGGTTTTATTACCTATATATTTTTTAATAAATGTAAAGGGTTACATAATATTTGCTGTTAAAAAGCTCAGTCTCAGCTCCAGGCATCCCAAAGAATAGACCAAGAGAATGGGGGTTGCATAAATGCACTCTCTACTTGGCTTTCTTCCAGTCTTCATTGTAGCATACCCTTCAGATACAAGGAACAACTGCCCTGGGAGATTCCACCTAGAGGTCTCAGATAAGGGTGCTGTGCTTCAACATTTGATGCTGATGCCTGTCATGTTGTCAGATCTGCTACCTTTGGAGGTATAGAATGGTTTATTCCACTATGGAAATTCAGAGAAATTCAGAGGACACATTTAAAAGTCCTTGAAAGAAAAAGAGAAGGGTTGGCTTTTTTTTCTCCTTTTCAACAGAAAGGTTGCTTTCTGTTGCTTTAAAGGTGCAAAAAAAATAGGATCCATCATCCATCCATCATAATCTTTTGTCCATAACACACCATTATCACTGGTCCACGCCAAAGATCCAAAATCCCTTGACCAAGATGAGTTATAGCAGAATAGAATCTTATTCCAGGGTTATATTACATAGTCAGTGTACAAGGCCAGAAGTCACAGAAATCAAATTACCCTAGAAGTTTCCTTACATCAAGCATACAACACAGTGTACATGATTTTGATCAATAAGCCTGAATAGTAATTATTATGCATATCAAAGTTTAAGAATCATCTAGCTAGAATAATGAAAGGAATAAAAAATCATCCATTCAGACTTCTGATTATTTGGAATTTTCTGCTGCTATGATAACTCTCAAATGCTTGGCAGCCAATGGGGGATAGATGGAGAATTTCAAAATATTCTCACCTTCCTGGAAGATTAATTTTGGGGATTTTTTTCTTTTAGGAGTTCTCAAGGTTCTTTTTTTATATTTTCAAATTTTAGAATAGTTTTAAATTTACAGAAAAGTTGCAAAAATTGTACAGTGCGCTCCTATGTATCTCACACCCAATTTCTCCAACTGTTAACACATTATATTAGTATGGAACATTGGACACAACCCACGAACCAACATCATTGTTTACTACAGTTCATAATTTATGTATTTCTCCTTAATTTTTACCTAATGCCCTTTTTCTGTTCCAGGAGCTCATCCAGGATTTCACATTACATTTAACTGTCTATCATATCTCCTTAGGCTCCTCTTGGCTGTAACAGTTTCTCAGATTTTCCTTTGAGTTTCAAGGAGCACTGGTCAGGAATTTAGTAGAATGTCCCTCCATTGGGATTTGTCTAAGTTTTTCTCAAGATTGATTGGAATTATGGAGTTTCAGGTAAAAAAGCCACAGAGATAAAGTGTCATTCTCATCCCATCATATCAAGAGTACATACAACAACCAACACGATTTATGACTGTTAAAGTTAAGCTTGCCGACTGAACGGAGGGTGTGTGAGGTTTCTCCACTGTCAAGCTGTTCCTTTCCCCCTGAACATATTGCAGGTACTGTTTGGAAGAAAATCATTATGCACACCACACCTAAGGAGCTCTGAATGATGGTCATGAGCTTCCTGCCTGAAAACAGTGCATCCACATAAATTATTTAGAATTCTTCTGCACAGATCTGACTATTCTCGCATGTATTTATTCAATCATACCACTATAGACTCACAGATAGTTATTTTATACTCTGAGTTATCATCTAATACACTTATTGTGTTACTCAAATTGTTCCAGCTTTGGCTAGCGGGAGCTCTTTCAGTCAGCTCCTGTGGCACTCTGACATCCTCCCGTCATCACTGAGGTGTTTTGTGGATTGTTTTCTACTAGCACTTTTTTCCCTTCTAGAACTGTAAGATTACAAGATTTTCCAGGCTCATCTGAATTCAATATTTCATGGATCATTCTAGCTTCCTCCCCTTGCTTGTCTGTAACCTCTCACTCCAACAGTAAAAAACCTTGTTCCCAACATTTGCTATCGTTCTATTTCAGTATGCATGCATAGTGGATTCAGCATTTTTCACCCATACTTCAGTAGGAAACAACTTTATCAACTAGAGTACAGTGCTAATGTACACTTCCATTTGCCATTAGTCTTACAGTCTCCACTCTTCCAAAATTACTTAGGTCACCAGCTTTCCCTCCCACCTCCAACTGTGAGGTTATTTTATACATTTTTAATACAGTTAGATTCTTTCATCACACTCTGTACCTATCCTGAGACCCCTCAACCTCTTAAATTTTTTTTAAATTTATATACAGTAAAGTTTACTCTTTGTGTTGTAAAGTTCCATGGGTATGAAGAACGAAAACGTCATGTATCCATCATTATAGTATCATACAGAATAGTTTCATCACCTTAAAAAATTCCCTATACTTCACCTACTTAATCCTCCTCCACTTCCCAAATTCCTGGCAACCACTGATCTACCGACTCCAAAGTTCTGTTTTTCCCAGAATGTCATATAATGGAATTATATGACATAAGGCCTTTTCAGACTGGCTTCTTTCCACCAAGATCCATCCATGTTTTTGCATAGCTTGATAGTCCTTTCCTTTTATCCCTGAATACTACTCCATAGTATCAATGTATCACAATTTATCTAATCATGTATTGAAAACCATCCTGGATGCCTGTGGGTTTGGTGATTAAGAATAAAGCTGCTACAAACACTCACATGCAAGTTTTTATGTGGACATAAATGTTCACATCAACTGAGTACATACCTCAGAGCACAACTCCTAGATTGTGTGGCAAGACTAACTTGGGCTTTGTAAGAAATTGCCAAACCATATTCCAAAATGGCTATATTATTTTGTATTCCCACCAACAATGAGCATGAGTTCTGTTGCTCTGCATCTTTGTCAACAATTTGTATTGTCAGTTTTTTGGACATTAACATTCTAATATATGTGTAGTGGTATTTCACTGTTATCACACAAATAACATTGAGCATATTTTCACACGTTTATTTGCCATCTGGATATCTTCTTTGGTGAGGTGTCTATTCAGCTGTTGTGCTAATTTTTAATTGGTTTTTTTCTTTCCTTATTGTTGAATTGTAGGAGTTTTGTATATTTTGAATATAAATCTTTTATCAGGTATGTGGTTTATAAATAAATAGTGGTTGACTTATCTTTTTATTCTCTTAATGGTGTGTTTCACAGAGCAAAGTTTTAATTTTAATAATGTCTAATATATCAATTTTTTCTCTCATGGAACAAACTGTTGGTGTTACATCTAAAAACTCATTTCCAAATCCAAAATCACATAGATTTTTCTCCTACATTTTCTTCTATAAGTTGTATAATTTTGCATTTTATATTTATGTCTATGATCCACTTTGGTTAAATGTTGTGTGGCTAGGTTTTGGGGGTTTGGGCATTGTTTTAAGTGTGTGTGTCAGAGTGGAAGAGTGATGTGGTGGGGAGAATGACGGTAGAAGTAAGAAACTAAAGCCATTATCTGAAATCAAGGAATAAGTGATGTGGCCCTACTGTGTTCACTATGAGAGCATTTTATCTTTCTCTTTTCATAGCTCCTCCAGGGAAGAAGTATAGTAGAGTAAACAAGCTTCAGAAGGCCTACTTTGGTGTTTCGAGGTTCTCGTTCACCTCTGAGGAAAATGCCTGCCTGAACTACTTCACAGAGATGTTTTGCAGGACAACAGGGATTATGGAAAATAAAGGCAGTTTGGAAAATCCAAAGGCCAGTACAAATGTAATTTAACAATCACCACTTTATAATGAACAATCTTCCTTTAAGTTCCCTTCCTACACTATGCCTGGGAGGAAGAAGCATTCCCCTTACTTATTGGAGAACTTTTCATCATATAAACATTCCATCTAGAGAGCATTTCCGTGTCAAGCTGAGGCCTGATGTGCTCTGACCGTCATTCTCTGCAGAGCAACTGTGTAAGATTAAGCATCCTCCAACCCCACATCTTCCTCCTTTCCCCTCCCCCTTTCCTTTTCTACGAAGGGCTGAATGAAGCCTTAGAGAAACGATACATCTTGTTAAAAGACAAAAATTTTAATATGCTTCAGTTTAAGAGTTTATTAGAGCAAAAATCAATTTGAATAGGGCAGCATCAAACCAGAAGTAGTTGGAGGCACTCCACCAACAGGAGCTCCGGGAAAGTACTTTATAGAGAAAAGACATAAGCAAAGCAAGGAGATCTTTGATGGGCCATAGCTTATTACTTATTCTTAGGTTTTGATTTCTTAACCTTGACACATTTTCAGGCTTAGGTTTTGGTTTGCTTACCTACACTGCTATTAGAACCACCTCAGTCTAATAGCCTCCTTGTTTAATTAATTTAACAATATTTAAGCCTATTTAGCGAACAGCCTGGCCACCTGTGCTTGAGAGTGAACAAGATCCTCTTCTGAGCCCTCTTCAACACACCATGCTCTACCTAGAGGAAGCTGAAATCATCCTTTGCCTCCACCTCCACGTTGTAAGTTGAATGTAAGCCATAACCCCCAGTCACAGAGCTACCTACCAAGTAGACCTCAGTCCTACAGCATCCAAACCATCTGCCAAGACATGCATCAGGGGTCTGGCGGCATGAATCAGCATTAGTCTTTGAGACTGGAGTTTGGCAGTGGTAAACTCATCACTAAGTGAAAAGCTAGCCAATTCTTGAGCTTTTGTCTTCTTTCTGAGTTTCCCTCAGCCCCAAAGTCCCTTTAAATAAAAAGGGGAAAGTTGAGTTCCTTGTCCATCTGTGCCTTCAATAGATTCCCACACCATCCTAGATTTGAAATGAATTACCTAATGCCTTCAAAATGTGAAGTCTTTCTATGTCTTCTCAAATTGAAATGGAAAGAAACATACTTCAAATTGAAGATTTCAAATGCAAGATCTGAATAGCAACTCAGTTCTCTTCTTCCTTCAGCAAGCTGTAAGTCTCCAAGTATAAAATATTCCCTAATGAGCAAAAGAAATGATGCTTTTTTGTAGGGGGGAAATGCAAGTGAGTAGTGAAACAATCAATATTGATATTTCCATTAGCCTGGAATCCCATTAGAGACATTTGTAATTAAATGCAAATATATTTTGAACACAGAAGATTTAACAAGAATACCACATTCACATTACATTCTAATTCTGTTGATCTGCCTCTTTCTCTCACTGGAAACAACTTATGTAATGAATACCTAACCTTTGCTATGTGAAACGAGGAACTAAATGAAGCTCACATTTAAATGTAACTGAAAATGTGTCAAATGAGTTGTAAGTGAATAAAGCATGTCAGAATGATTATTTTCTAAAGGTGATGGACACTTTAGCTGTATCTCCAGGTATGTGGAGAAGCTATTAAAATTGTAGCAAGGTCCACCAGGTTCAGAGAATGACACTGGAAATTTATTACAGGTGCCAAATTCAGTCGTAGTCTGAAGCGTGTTAATGTTTTCCACTGCAGACTCCTATAAAATTCATTTCAAGATCTTTGCAGGAAAAATGTGTTTATGAAAATCACAGAGCCTCCAAAGAAGAAATAGAATAAGAGTGTGTGTGTGTGTGTGTGTGTGTGTGTGTGTGTGTGTGTGTGTGTAAACTGCTGTATTTTCAAACAGTATAAACTGAAAAAATCCAAAATTGCTCTATGTTCCTCACTTTCCAAAGCATCATATATCCAATGTATTTGGCAAACCTTCCACAAACTACTGTGGCATTGGTTTTTCTTACATTTATATATGCTATCACCAGGGCCTTATCTACTCTCAAAGTCACCAGACTTCCAAACAAGCCTTTTCTTAATTAACTGTATACCAAATACCCCCAAACATACAAACCCTCTACCATAAAACCACCGCTGAGCAGAAGAGATTTATGGGTGAAAGGTATTTTCTTTCAACTTCTTTCTCGAACTTCTTTCACTCCTTCTCACTGTCTTCTGTTTGCTGGTTGGTTTATTTGGTTGGTTGGTTTGCTTGCTTATGGCAAGTCAGGGCATTCATCTTCAAGACTTATTTAAAGTGTTACACTTTAAATTGTGTTTAAAGTCATTAGCCTTACCCCTACTTTAAGATATGTTCCTCACAGGAACACACTTGCCTCCTTAGATGTGGAGAACTACTTCTGTACAAATTTAGCAGAAGTAAGCTGGGAAGAAAGCATTAAAATTTCATTCATTTTGTTAAAGACTTTCACCACAATAGGGAGGGTGAACTCTGATGGGAAAGGTCCGTGGGGCAGGTATGGCTGTGAAGAACAAGGGACCAAAGTACACAATATAACCCTGGGGTTACAGTGGCCTACAACATGCCAGCAAAAAGTGAGAACCCTCTGTGGAATGGCTGGTTTGCCTAAACTACGTTGCAAAAACTTGCTGACTGGACCAGTTATTTGACAGCACATCACTGACATAAAGAAGTATGTGTCCTCTGTGAGTAGATCACAGAACAGTGAAAAGGTCCATCTGAAATCTTAAAATGAGAGAGAGGGAGAGAGAGAGAGAAAATTATTGTTCAGGTCTTAACTCAATCCCAATCTTGCAAGATACTTAAACCATTTTCCATATCCCACTTATGCAGATAAACTATCAGGCAAAACATAGCTACAGAGAACCAGCTGGAAAACTGCTTTGGATCCATGTCAGGAGTATAGGTAAAAGGACCATTTCTGAACTCACCATTATGCTCCTTGCACATGAGGCCCCTGGTTTAGAGAACCTTGGGGAAATGTGTGAACTCATGTTCTACTCATGGGTATCAGAGTTTTGGGTTTTTTTTTTTTTTCAATTGCTGCTAGTGGCTGAGGTTGCTAATTGCCCTAAAATAAAATGGGAGAGTAAACACAAAGGTCCCCATGTATGTTTAAATTTCTTAAGTCAACATTTTTTGCCACATCTCCCCAACAAGAGCACACAATTTTGGTTTGGATTCCTCCCATTGCCCATGTTCCTCAAATTAAAATCTTCCATTCTTCTTACTAGACCTTACCCCTCACCCCTGGGCTGCTTTCTCCTCTAGGTTCTTGGGGAAGAAAAAGTAGAAAACAGATAAGAAACAATAAAAGTCAGGTACTCAAATGTATATATTTGTCCACTGATGCAAGAGGATGTCATTGAAAACAAATATACCACCTAGAAAGCACAGAACGCACCTCCTAAGAAGCAGAAGACTCTAGAACAGGGAAAAGTGAACAACTCTCTCAAACCCTTGGAGGTTTTCTTCCTCGTTTGTTGGGTAATTTACAATCTGAAAGGTAATGATAATTGATAATGATTTGCTAGTAACAGCCATGTGAATGTGCTTGTATCTGAATGGCTGAAGGCCCCCTTTTTTCTGCCATATCCTGTTTCCATCCCAGGTCTTTGACCTGTGTCAGGAACACATCAACACATCCCTCGATCATTTACCCCAGGAGGGTTTTCACATATGCCCGCAACAGTATTGCTTTTGTTACCCTCTCCTTTTCAGCCTCACTCACATACTTCTTAGTGTGCTACCTACCAGTATAAGTTTCTCCAAAGAAAGAAACCCATCCACAAAGGAGTCCACCTGCTGTTTGAAGCTGATGGTGTATTGTTGATAGATGACCAAAAGAAAACTGAACTCCTCAACTCTTATTTTGCTTTTGTACTCACTGTCAAGGGAAAAGATATTTAGACTAAAAGGAGTAGAATAAACATTGGTTACCTGGGCAATGAAGCTCAAAATGAGAGAATAGCTTGTAGGGGAACATCTATAGGCCGTAAATAAGTTCAAATCTCTTGACCTGAGAATTATATTTCAGGTTACTGAACAAACTTTCATTTGAGAGTGACAGACTGCTGTAGGTAATCTTTAGAGAACTGTGGGAAAAGTGAAAGCCCTAGAGCCCTGAAGACAGTGAATGTGATTCTAATTTTCGAAGGGGGCAAGGTATATTTAGTACAAACTTAAATTCCAGGCAGGACAAAACTGTGAAGGAAAAGTGTATGAGCACTGTTAGCTCTGAGTTTGGTAACCTTTCATGAATGATAAAGGATCCTTTTAGAAATCTGATTCAAGCTATGGATATGTTTGCCCCCAAAATATGTGATGGATAACTGAAATAAAGGATGGATATCTCTCCTCCCAAAATATATTCATGCACACAAACAAAATTCTGCCAACAGTTTCAGGAAGTTTATAAACACTTTTAATTTCATTCATAACTTGACTAGTGAGTGCATTAAGAAAGATCATGCCAAATCAAATCATTTCTTCCTTAGCAAGTTTTCTAACTAGTATATCTATAAAAAGGGTCAATAATATACACATTGATTTAAACAAAACATTGTGATAAACTCATTATATTCCTGTAGACAAGATGGCAAAAAGTGAGCTGGCTGTTAGTAAAATTAGTTTGTTATTCCTTTAACAATACTTACGAAGCACCTATTATGTGTCATTTATTATAGGCACTATTATAGGCACATTATTATATGCACAAAATAGATAAGGCCCCAATACTTGAAGACCTTGTAGCTTAGTGGAGTATAGTTTGGGAGATGTGGTTTGGAGAAGCATGTAAAGAAAAAGACATTAGGTTAGGGTCAACTATAAATTCAAATTCCTGAGATGCTGCATATGAAGTGCTTAGCATATTGACTGGAGTATAACCAATACCAAATCAATGGTATTTTTGTTGTCATTATTATTTTCGTTTTTATCATTGTTTTAAAAGTTCAAGTAAATGCACAATGCTTCTGTCAAATAAACCAATACAGTTTTAGGATGAATTAACAGAAATGGAATATCTACAATATAGGAATAAATCCAATTTATTCTATGCTGTTGATGGATTATTACATTTAATTATGTAATGGTTATAGACGTCCTGCCCTTAGAGGTCAATCAAGATGGTAAAGGGACTAACAACACATCACGTGAAGAATGTTGAGGAAATGAGGATGTTTAGCCAAGAATAAAGAAGAACCAGAGAGGACATATGAAGGACTTCCACATAATAAGAAGGTGTACTTTTTTTCCACTTCTCCAGGAGACAGAAAAAGGATAGAAATAATAAGGAGAAAAATTCTGACTCACTTAAGGAATTTCGTAGTATTTTGGACTTCCCAATGAAAGAATGGACTCCTTCTCTAGATGGAGAATTCTATAACACCAGGGATATTTGAGAATTGGCTGGTGGCCCTTTGGTAAGAGTGTTGCAGAGAGAATCAAGAAACAGAAAGATAGTTATGTTAGATGACTGTGCAGGTCCTTTACAGCCCAGTGGTTCACACTTGCTTTATACATGCACAAGTATATTATACAGTCCCGACTTGACTGTTTTAACTTTTGATACAAAACAACAAAACAGAAAGTATCAGCGGTCTGTTTTTTAGTTTGAGAGTGCCAAAGACAATGTACATGCACACAGGCTCAGTATATACTGTATATTTGCCAAAATGGTATGTGGAATATCTTTCCCCATGATCAGAGCTAGTACATAGAAACTTGGCAACACAGTTGGTTGTGCCCTCAAATGCCTGCTAAGAAGTAGCCAGTCAGTAATTTGGTCTTGCTTATACATGTAGCATAGACCCTGTTCTCACATTTCTAGTTAGTTAAGTCATGACTGCTAAGATATAGTTACAGAATTTCATTTGATTCATAGAAAAATATTAAGAAATCAAGGTCTTCTCTGAACTCATTATTGAAACAAAGAATATACTTTACTGGATAGTTTTGAAGCCACAAACCAAACCTTATTAAATGTG
Organism: Orcinus orca; assembly: GCF_937001465.1. NCBI lineage: Eukaryota > Metazoa > Chordata > Mammalia > Artiodactyla > Delphinidae > Orcinus > Orcinus orca. The sequence continues at coordinate 150,435,664 of NC_064560.1, forward strand.
GTTTATGGTTCAAAAACCATTTATCAACTGCTTACTTCTCAGCAGAATGCAGAACTCAGCAGTTGTATGAATTCCCTCACAGTTCTCGATTTGCCTATCCAATAACATAACCTCTCCACTTGGATATTTCAGAGTTCCCAAATTTAACATACCCCAAATCAGCTCTTGATTTATATCTCTGAACCTTTCCATAACTCTAATCTCCCCACATTTTAAAATTACACCTTTATCCACCAAGCTGCTCAAGTAAAAACCCTAGAAGTCATCCTTGAGATCTCTTTTTCCCCCTCTCCTCTTTGAGACTGGTTGATTCTCCTTCACAATGTATATGGAATCATTTCCCTTCTTGCAGTCTCCTTTGTCATTTTCCTAGTCAAAGTCACAGTCATATTTTTCCTGACCTGTTATGGCAGCCACCCGCCAGCCTCCAGCTGCCACCTTAATTCATTTCTATCCATTCTTCTCAAAAAAATGCCAGAGATATTGACTTGAAATGCAAGTCAGACTTTGTCACTTCCCTGGCCAAATTCCTTCAACGATTTCTCACAATCACTTAAAATATTAACTTCTTATCATGGCTCTCAAGGTCTCAGTTGATACAATGTCTACCTATATCTCCATCCTTATCTCTTGCTTCTCACTCCTCTTATTCTCCAGTATTCTTTCAGGTATTTAAAACTACCAAGCTCTTCCCCATCCTAAATCCCTCAGGGATCCTTTCTTGTGCCTAGAAAGTTCTGTCCTCCGCTTTTCTCTTGTTTGGCTCCTTCTCAACCCTCAGGTTTCACCTTAAATTACCCCTTTTTGGAGAGGCTTCCGAACAACCGTCCCTAAAGCAAATTCCCAGTCCCCGCCTCTCTCCCATCCTGTCTGGTTCTCTCTAGCTAGCTTACTATTCTACTGATTTTCTTTCTAGGGTTTACCATAATTTGTAATTACTTTACTGATATACATGTTTTTTATTTGTTTTTCCCCCACGCTATAAGCCACAAAGGGCAGAGGCCACATCAGTTTTGTTCACTATGCATTGGATGGGGACATACAGCATACAAGGTAAGGGCACAGGCTCTGAAGCTGGACTGCTTGCATCCTAGTAGCAGTTTGCTAACTTATAACTTTCTGACCTTGACATTCTTGACTTCAATGATTTCTTATGTGAAAGAAGAAAATACGATTTACCTCAAAAGTTTTTAGGAGGATTAAATAACAGATTCAAAGTGCTTAGCATATAGTCAACACGCAACAAGTGTCAGCTATTATCATTTTAGTGCCTAGTACATAGAAAATACTGTATGAGTATTGATGGCCTCAAGCAGTGGCCTTTGCAAGACATGTCAAAACTAACTGGGGAAATCTATCAGATTAAGAAATGATCCTTACCTGGAAGAGATTTATAACCTCCAGCAAACTGTCCTTGCTGTTCTCTTTTCATTCATTCTGGGTTGGCTTCCCAAATGGCTTTTCTAAATATTCATCACTTTCTTCAAGTCCTCAAAGGATCACCCCTCACTCTTCATTCCTTCACCTCTAAATTTAACTCTTCCTTTAATTACCTCCTTTCCTAGCATCTCAGCAAAAGGCCCTTCCTCTTTTCCAGGGCCAACCCTTGTCTCAAACTTCTAAATTTTGTACTCTCCTAACTCCTCTGCATGTAATTATATTTTTTCTGTCTTCCCACTCAACTGCTACCTCTCTGTTGACTCCTTGCTCCTGGTCTACAAGTATGCCAATGTCTTCACCTAATATTATATATTATATTGTTCTTTCTGTGTACACCACGGCCCTTCTCACCACTGTATTTCTCTATCAAAAACTTGAATTATCCTTCAAAGTCTGGTGCGATTGTCACTTCCTTTGTTTAGCGTGCTCTATTCCTTTTCTCCTGAGGCAAAATCAATCACCTTTTCCTCTGTCTCTAATAGCACTTCATTTGTATTTCCAATATATTTAAATTCTTTTTAGAACAATGTAGATAGATGGACGGCTTTAAAGATAGATGAGAAGGTACTCCCTCCACTAGCTTTTGGAGCCTCTTAAGGGCAATGCATATGTCATTCATTTTTTAACATTTCTTTTCATAATTTAGCACTTACAGTGTTTCTTTTTGCTCTCACAATGTTTTGGTCTCTGTGCTAAGCACTTTAACTTTAATCTTAAGAGTATTAATAGGGAAACTGCATTAGCCCCATGCACAGAGGAAGAAATTCAACCTTCAAGTGGTCAGTTGAGTTGCCAGCTATCATTCTTCACCATCATATTGTATTTCCTCCCAGAACTACTGGGAAGTGGAGAGAGGAGGGGAGAAGGAATGGGGTAAAATAACCAAAATGAAACTAGTAATATAAACACAATCTCCAAAAACCCTTCACCAACAATTGTGCTTCTTTATTATCTATTTCCAGCCTCCAATACATTTTTTCAACAATAGCTAAAAGTTACTAAGATAAGAGCAACAGGTAAGATTGTACTCTGTTGCTTATTCAACTATCAGACTTTTCTTGGTTTACTTTATTCTGTAACTTTCTCAAACCATTGTTACTAGATTCTCTATTTTTGGAGGATAGAGCAGAGAAAACTCAAGTCACATGTTTAATTTTAGAAATTTTGAAAGGAGCTTCATGGAGGGGACTACAAACATTAATATTTAATAAGTATAATATTAATAAATATAAACAAACCTGAATAAACTAAATACAACTTTCTCTTAATGTATTAAGCCTTTCAGAATTTAGGGTTGCCTGGCTCTTGCTCTATCTAAATGAATAACGACGAGTGAGATTAGAAAGATAGGGAGAAAAAAGGGAACCAGAATACATAAATTAAAAAGACCACAAAAGTAGAATTAGAAAGAGAAATAGGGATTCCCTGGTGGTGCAGTGGTTAAGAATCCGCCTGCCAATGCAGGGGACACAGGTTCGAGCCCTGGTCTGGGAAGATCCCACATGCTGCGGAGCTACTAAACCCGTACACCACAACTACTGAGCCTGTGCTCTAGAGCCTGTGATTCACAACTACTGAGCCCATGCGCCACAACTACTGAAGTGCATGAGCCTAGAGCCCATGCTCTGCAACAAGAGAAGCCACCTCAATGAGAAGCTCGCACACCGCAATGAAGAGTAGCCCCCGCTCGCTGCAACTAGAGAAATCCCCCGCACAGCAACAAAGACCCAATGAAGACAAAAATAAATAATAAATAAATAAATTTATTTTAAAAAAATAAAAGAAAGAGAAATAAAGGCAGTTAATTGGGTGGAGAGAGAGGGCTGAAGGAACTCAACTCCTCTTACTTAAGTAGCAATATTTTAATTCTCTGTCCTCAGCAGCACTGACAATAAAACCACCAGACCTGTACAACATATTTGAAAATTATAAAGCACACGGCTTAAAACAGGTAAAAGACTGGAAACAACCCAAATGTGCACCCATAGAAAAAACGCTTAAATAAATTGTAGAATGACCGTATACTGGAATACAATACAGATGATAAAAAGAGCATTAGCAAGGAAAAACTAATATATATTGTTTATGGAAAAAAGCAAGCTACACAAAATATAGTGTAGAATTCAGCTTTTTTTAAATTGTTAATTTACAATGTTGTATTAGTTTCAAGTCTACAGCAAAGTGATTCAGTTATACATACATATGTATATATACATATATATTTTTTCAGATTCTTTTGCACTACAGGTTATTACAAGATGTGGAGTATAGTTCTCTCTGCTATATAGTAGGTCCTTGTTGTTTATCTATTTTATATACAGTAGTGTACTTATGTTAATCCCAAGTTCCTGATTTATCTTCCCCCACCACTATCCCCTTTGGTAACCATAAGTTTGTTTTCTATGTCTGTGAGTCTATTTCTGTTACATAAATAATTCATTTGTATCATTTTTTTAGAGTCCACATATAAGTGATATCATATGATATTTGTCTTTCTCTTTCTGACTTACTTCACTTAGTATGATAATCTCTAGGTCCATTCACATTGCTGCAAATGGCATTATTTCATTGTTATGGCTGAGTAATATTCCATTATATATATATAACACATGTTCTCTATCCATTTACCTGTCAATGGACATTTAGGTTGCTTCCATGTCTTGGCTATTTTAAGTGGCATTGCAATGAACATTGGGGTGCATGTATCTTTTCAAACTAGAGTTTTCTCCAGGCATATGCCCAAGAGTGGAAATGCAGTAAAAGCTTTTGATAAAATTCAACATCCATTTATGATAAAAACTCTTCAGAAAGTGGGTATAGAGGGCACATACCTCAACATAATAAAGGTCATATATGACAAATCCACAGCTAATATCACACTCAAGAGTGAAAAGCTGAAAGCATTTCCTCTAAGATTAGAATTCAGCTTTTTGTAAATAAATTGGACTACAAGTTATTTATTGTATAAATACATATATTGCTAGATAAATGATATAAAATTACTTAATATTATTATTTTTGTTCATTTATAGAAGGTGGATAATAGGATGGAATGAGGGGATGAAGGCAGAAGTGAGGAACCTCACTTTCTACATAAAAAAATTTGTATCAATGTTTTACAATAAACATATATTAATGGCATATACATATGTGCGTGTATACAGATTTATTCTAAAATATAGTACTTACTCAGTAGACAGTTTCTAATTAATGATGAAAATTTTTAGAACTTTACTTTGTCCTTAGGAATTATAATTAACAAGTTAACCACTAAATTATACAAGAAAAGTTAAGATTATCTGGTTCAGTCTCCCTTTTTAGATGAGAAAATGACCCTAAAGGAGTAAAATGACTTAACCAAAGTCTCATAGGTATTTAACATTAGATCTAGAAGGAATTAATAAAGAAAAAGTAAGTCCCTCAAATAAATTAACCAATGAATAGCTTGAAAATCTGTGATGAGGTGCTTGTATGTGAAAGAATTAAGAAGATAGGAGCTCTTTTATTTGTTACTCCAAAGAACTCATTTCTGGGTCTGGGCCTCACAGTACTTGAGGGCAGGAGCCAGAGAACCTTAATGGCTACAAAAAACTTAAGGAAAGAGGAAAATGAAGCATCTGGTTCCAACAGGAAGTCAAAAGAGCTATTCATTTCCAACAGTATTTATAGCTTTCCTACAGTGTGCCAGGCCGAACACATCTAACATGTCAGTGGGAACAAAGGATGTACAAGCTCACATGAAGCCTCCAGTCATAACAAAAACACCCAAAACCAAATTATAAATAAATAAAAATAGATAACACCATACCACTCGGCAGAAATAATCTGAGCACATCATGAAAAAAAATGAAAACCAAAATATTTTAAATGGATGACTAATACTATAGCACATAAACCATTCCACAAATGCTATCAAAGACTGCTGTCTGTTATCCTTCTTAACTGAAGTAAACTTAGTCTGATGAATAAAGGGATGCTCTTACAATTCTGGCTGTTGATCAGGATCAAATCAGGAAATGGATTTGCTGGCAGTCCATTCTGAGTGATGATTTGGCAGTGGGTTATTTGATGTTACCACATTCTGTAAGTGCAGCTTCCTTCAAGACAAGAATCAGTTTGTGCTTTTGAGGCAGGAGATAGATGGGCCCTTGGGATCGACAGCTGGTGTTTGTCAAGTGGAATAAAATTGAAGCTTTGTTTTCCCCCAGACACTCCAAGGACAAAGCTAGTGGCAGAAGCTGAGCTCTGCAGGAATAAAGAGATAAGATGACCACTCCTGAGATCAAGGAAATTTCCCCGATTACACAGGCACAGAAAGACTCCTCGGGGGTCAAAAAGGTGCAGGCGCCACCACATAATAGGTGATGCCAAGACCCCCACAGGCCTCTGCAATGGAATCCATCTTAGCAAAAAGTTGCGCACGCATGTTGGGGAGGGTCCTAGGACCAGTCAGGTGTGGAAAAAGAAACAAGATAGTTGGCCAAACGTAAACAAAGACCTGGAAGAACTGCCCTTATATGAGTGATTTTAATCACCTCTTTACTGCACTCCTCATTAGGGAGGACTCCCACACCCTTTCTCTCCTGGTGTGTATTTCTGCCTTGCTTCTGTCTTAAATAAACAAACTGTTCCTCTGTGTGCTCTTCCACTTGTTGTGCTGTGTCTCTAATAATAAACTTTGTGCCTGTTTTTACAGTTTTTGCCTCCTTGAAACATTCTTGCTTTCAAACAGGGGCAAGAGCCAGGGGAATTTTGCTTCTAGCCTCTAGCCCCTAGTAGTGGTCTAGTGGCTAGGATTCCTGGTTGTCATAGAGGCTACCCAGGTCCAATTCCTGGGCAGGGAACTAAGATCTCTCTTCAAGACTGCTCACTACTGTCTCTTTGAGATCACTTTTTGCCATTTTAGACAAGATTTGATTTTTAGGTTTAAAAGCTCTAGATCTGGACCATCTAAAGAATTACAATAAAATCATTAAGATTTTCTAAGAAAACCTTCATACACGTGTAACTGATGAGGTCTGAATAAACTCTATCGATCATACCAATGCCAGTTTCTTAGTTTGGCTATTGCCCTATAGTCATGCAAGATGTTAACATATGGGGAAGCTGGGGGAAGGATGCATGGGACTTCCCTGTGTTTTTTTGTTTGTTTGTTTGTTTTGCAAACTCCTGTGAATCATAATTATTTCAAAATAAAAAGTGTTAAAAAATCTTCAAGACATACTTCCCCTAACTGAAATTTAAAATGTGGGTTAAGTTATAAATCAAGTGGCCAATCCTTTGGTTTAATTACTATGAATTGCATCACCTCTGAGGGTTAATTTCCATACACTGCCAATCACACTGCCAATTGTACTACCTTTCAGAGGGTTTACCATTTAACAAGCATTCAAACAGCATTCCAATAGCTGAGAAAAACTGCACTGTTGGCAGCTATAAGACACCTGAACTACACTTCATCTTGTTAATAGAGTTTCAGTGTGGATTTGTCCATGTTCCTATTTCACTGCAGCAATCATTTTCTTTCATTTGTTCTTCATAAAGTGTTTTCATCATCAGAAAAGTGACTTTATAACAGGTACTAAATAGTTCCTCAAATCATATTTTCTTGATCACATTTCTTTACCTTTCTGGTAAAATATTAACTTTCTTTTGTATTGCAACAGTCAATCTAATTTGCTCCAATGTTAGGATAGAAAAATTTACTCTTTGTCTTTACCTGGTATCTTCAAACTTCCACGGAGTTTTTCTCAGGAAATCAGTATTTACTCTTCTTACCGGATGGAGGCATCTTAGAGTAACATCTGTGAATCATTCTGGAACATGATCACTAAGCTAAATAATTTAAATATGTCCTGGACATTACTATCCACCATCCTGCAGATAGTGGGAACCTGAGAACAACCATGCTTTTAGTTTGCCAATCAACACTGAAAAGATGAAAGCAGCCAGGTGACAGGCACTATAGACTGAATGTTTGTTTCACCCCAAAATGCATATGTGAAATCCTAACTCTCAAAGTGATGGTATTTGGAGGTGGGGCCTTTGGGAGGTAATTAGGTCATGAGGGTAGAGCCTTATATAAAAGAGTTCAGAGAGCTCTCTTCTACCTTCTGCCATGTGAGAACCTGGCAAAAAGACGACCTTGTCTAAACCAAGAAGTGGGCCCTCGTCAGACACTGAATCGATAGAGACTTGGTCTTGGACTTCCAGAACCATGAGAAAAAAGTTCTGTGTTTATAAGCCACCAACTATATAGTACTTCATTATAGCAGCTCAAATGGATAAGATAACAATTAAAGTAGAAAGAAAGGTTGTGATGGCAACAGAATCTTTGTGGCTGAGGCCAGAATGATAATGTTTTAGGTGTGGAAGGGTGGAGCTCAATTAAAGATATCTTTTCTAAAGAATGTTAAGAGTTATAGAACCGATATTTTCTGTGGCCAACTTCAAAAATAAATGAAATTCAAGGTTTTATATACATCTGACTGTGGCAATGTCATTGCTTTAGCTGGAACCTCCAAGCCTAAATCAAGCCCCCTCATTGATGCTTGGGTATGATCTGCTTATATGGACTCATCTTGCTGTGCACTTGTCACACGGCAGGATGAGTGACCAAGCTGTTGGTCATGCCTTAATTTTATGCAAGATCAATTAGAAGGTTATATTTCATCCTCAGAACTTTTAATTATTTTTATGGGGAAATGACGACTCACAGAAAACAGGAATTCTTGCTCTCACATCAGTCAAGTGGTGAGTGGAAGCAACACTGTTAAAAAGAGAATTGATAAAGGGGGAACCAGAGGTGTTGCTGTGTGTGCTTTTTCCTTGAGGCAAATGGCTGTACCAGCTGTTACTTCCTCTCTCCTGAGATTAGAGAGAAAAATGGATGGCTGTTTTGTAATCGCCATGCATTTAAATCTGTTTGCAAGAGATTTATTTATATCCCACAGTCAATACATTTAGTAAACTGAGCAAAACCCTGCTTGCAATGACAACTTACACTGCATTAAGCAGCTTTGTTTCCAGCTCTAGTCAATAGAGGGATGACAAGCAACTCCTCTGTGATTTCTGGACTATTTGTCTTTCCCAACTAATTGACTTTGGAAGAAGCTCTTCCCTTCATTGAATTTTGTTGCTGTGTATAGAAAGTAAAGAGAAGGTGTTACAGCTAGGAGAAACATTAGTTACAGTCTTCTGACCCAACCCTTACATGACAATGAAACCCTTGGCAGAAATATATGTCCCATCTTGACAAACAGCAGAAGAATGACCTTCCAAGGATCTTACAGAAGAATTCACCCCTGATCAACTAACTCTTATTAAGGAAAATTAAAGATATAATGCCAAAACGGTGAGAAGATATCAGGTCTTATGAGTCTGGGAAGTTGAACACCAATGTTTGTCTCCCTTGGTCAATATCCAAATATCACTTTAGAGTCAGTAACACCACTGTCCCACTTTAAAAGAAGGAAGAAAGCCACCTGCAAGAAAAGTAAAAATAGGCAAATGGGACTACATAAAACTTTAAAACTTGTGCTCAGCAAAGGAAACATCAACCGAGTGAAAAGCAACTTATAGAATGGGGAAAATATTTGCAAACCATATAACTGATAAGGGATTAATATTCAGAATACATAAATAACTCTTACAACTCAACAACAAAATAAACCAAATAACTCAATTAAAGAATGGGCAAAGGACTTGAATAGACATTTCTCCAAAGAAGATAAACAAATGGGCAACAAATACATGAAAAGATGCTTAACATCACTAATCATCGGGGAAATGCAAATCAAAACCCCAGTGAGATATCACCACAGACCCACTAGGATACCACTATCAGAACACAGAAAATAAGTGTTGGTGAGAATGTGGAGAAATTGGAACCCTTGTACACTATTGGTGAGAATGCTAAATGGTATAACCACTATGAAAAACAGTATGAAGAGTCCTCAAAAAATTAAAAACAGAATTACCATATGATCTATCAATCCCACTCCTGGATATCTATGCAAAAGAATTGAAAGCAGAATCCCAAAAAGGTATTTGCACACCTAATGTTCATTAAAGCATTATTCAGGATAGCCAACCTAAATGTCAACTGATGGATGTGTGGGTAAACAAAATGTGGTATATACATGCAATGGAATATTATTCAGCCTTAAAAAAGAGGGAGATTTTGGCATATTCAATATCATGGATGAACTTTGAGGACATTATGAAAAATGAAGTAAGCCAGTCACAAAAAGACAAATACTGCATGATTCAACTCACACGAGGTATCTAAAGTTGTCAAACTCTTAGAAACAGAAAGAAGAATGGTGGTTAGCAGGTGCTTGGGGGAAGGGGATAGGGGAGTTGTTGTTCAATGGGTAGAGAGTTTGTTTTGCAAGATGAAAAACTTCTAGAGATCTGTTACACAAAAATATGCAACACAGTTAGCACTACTTTATACTTAAAAATTATTAAGCTGGTATTTTTATGTTGTGTGTTTTGCTTCAATTTTTTAAAAATGACAAAGAAAGCAACTCACTGAACTATATTCAAAACAGACATTTCTTACTGATATGGACATCCGTGGAGCTTAAAGAACATTTAGATTCTCTTAAGCACAAAGAAGTGGAAAAGGGAGTATGAGACAGACTACATCCATCACGTACAGCGTTAGAGACTCCAAACTCCAGAATTAGAGATCCAAACCCAGAAGGGCAATTTTAAAAAAGGAGTGGGTTGTAAGTGGGAGAGAAGACAAATAATCCTTGGGTGAAACAATTTAAATCAAGCATAATTTTATTTGGTCTTTGTAATAGGCATATTTCTTTGTTGTGTAACAGAAAACAAACAGTCTTATACTAAGGCATAGTTCAACACTTTACACCAATGATACAATCAGCAGAGTGAACAAAATACATTCACATCCTGAAATTTGACACTACCTATCACTTCCTTCTTGAAATTAATCCCCGTTTTCTCAACAAAACTCCCCTCCTTCAATAACTTGCCTCCAAATAGTTGCTCAGAATTCCCTAGCTTTCCCCCCTCCTCTCCTGGGGATCTCATACACTACCAGAGCTTCAGCTATAACTTAAATGCAGAAAACACTCAAATCTATAGCTGTGGCACTGCAGGTGACACCTTCCTGAGCCACAAAATCTACATGCTTGACATCTACTATATGGTGCTCCCCAAAACTTAAATTCCATATATAGAAAATAAGTGCATTTTCTATACTCTTCAATAACTACTTCTTTCCCCCCGGTATCCTTGGTCTGTTAGTGACAACATCCATCCAAGCATTCTTGCATAAAATCTTGGAATCATATCCTCTCCTAGTCTCACAGTCAGTAAGTTCTCAAGCCTTATAGATTCTTCCTCTGTAATTTGTTTCACTTTTCTTAACCTTTCTTTTTCTCTCTCGCCAACCTAATTCAAGACCTCATCATTCTCGTCTCCCTTTACCTAACCTCCCCACTAGAAGTCTATGCAATGTATAAGATCAACCATTCTAATCCCAGTGCTACCTGTTTCTATATTTGTAAAATTTCATAAAACATTGTTAACTTCCTTAATTTGTTCCTTTTCATCTTAAAATCATTTTTCACTGACTTTTGCAGTTTCGGACAAGAGAATCCATTTCTTCTTTTCTGTAGAGAAGAATCTGGCAGATATTTGCCTATGGAAGTTAATAAAATTTTCACTGACATTGAATTCAATTCAAAAACACTTCTTGAAATAGCAAATGTCAGTTACTATACCAATTTGCTTTTCTTCAAAACAGCCCTCAACATGTAGACATCATTAGAATATATTGGCGAGATTACCAAATACTATCTCACAAAGGATTAATTTTTAGGAAACAAACGAGGTCATTTTAAACATTGTTCAACTCTTCATCCCCCCATTCTCTTAATATAATGGCTGATTTGCCCCATGTATGCCTGTGGTTTTATTCTATTCACCAAAAGTGCACATCAACGTATACACAAACACAGGTGCACAAGATAATTAAGTGGCAAGAAACTTATTTTGTCTAGTTTTAGAGAAGGGGGGCAGATTAATTCTACATGAAGAGGAATGCTGACTTTTATACTGACTCAAATTATTCAACCTGAAATCCAATGGCCAATGAGTGATTGCTGGAGAAAACACACATCTTGGGGCTGAGGACTGTTTTTCAATTTTAAACAGTATGTGCACAGTTATTCTTATTTAGAATATCAGATAAACATTACCAGATGTAAATTTTACTGATTTGGGTAAATATATGCATGATTTATCAATATAAACAATATGTATTTACCAGGTGATATGAATACAGCCATTATCTCCCATATTTCATTTATCTTTTAAGCCTTAATACTTAAGAGTTTTGTATAGGGGGGACCTTGAAGATGGCGGAAGAGTAAGACGCGGAGATCACCTTCCTCCCCACAGATACACCAGAAATACATCTACACGTGGAACAACTCCTACAGAACACCTACTGAAGGCTGGCAGAAGACCTCAGACTTCCCAAAAGGCAAGAAACTCCCCACGTACCTGGGTAGGGCAAAAGAAAAAACAGAGACAAAAGAATAGGGACGGCACCTGCACCAGTGGGAGGGAGCTGTGAAGGAGGAAAAGTTTCCACACACTAGGAAGCCCCTTCGCGGGCGGAGACTGCGGGAGGCGGAGGGGAGAGCTTCGGCGCCGCGGAGGAGTGCACAGCAACAGGGATGCGGAGGGCAAAGCGGGCAGATTCCCGCACAGAGGATCAGGGCCGACCGGCACTCACCAGCCCGAGAGGCTTGTCTGCTCACCCGCCGGGGCGGGCACGGCTGCGAGCTGAGGCTCGGGTTTCGGTCAGCGCAGGGAGAGGACTGGGGTTGGCGGCTTGAACATAGCCTGAAGGGGTTAGTGCACCACGGCTAGACGGGAGGGAGTCCAGGGAAAAGTCTGCACCTGCCGAAGAGGCAAGAGACTTTTTCTTCTCTGTTTCCTGGCGCGCGAGGAGAGGGGTTTAAGAGCGCTGCTTAAAGGAGCTCCAGAGACGGGCGCGAGCCGCAGCTAAAAGCGCGGACCCCAGAGACAGGCGCGAGCTGCGGCTAAAAGCACGGACCCCAGGGACGGGCGGGAGACGCTAAGGCTGCTGCTGCCGCCACCAAGGGGCCTGTGTGCGAGCACAGGTCACTATCCACACCCCTCTTCCGGGGAGCCTGTGCAGCCCGCCACTGCCAGGTTCCCGGGATCCAGGGACAACTTCCCCGAGAGAACGCACGGCGGGCCTCAGGCTGGTGCAACGTCACGCCGGCCTCTGCCTCCGCAGGCCCGCCCCGCACGCAGTGCCCCTCCCTCCCCCCGGCCTGAGTGCGCCAGAGCCCCCGAATCAGCGGCTCCTTTAACCCCGTCCTGTCTGAGCAAAAAACAGATGCCCTCCAGCAACCTACATGCAGAGGCGGGGCCAATCCAAAGCTGAGCCCGTGTGAGCTGTGAGAACAAAGAAGAGAAAGGGAAATCTCTCCCAGCAGCCTCAGAAACAGCGGATTAAAGCTCCACAATCAACTTGATGTACCCTGCATCTGTGGAATACATGAATAGACAACGAATCATCCCAAACTGAGGAGGTGGACTTTGAGAGCAAGATCTATGATTTTTTCCCCTTTTCCTCTTTTTGTGAATGTGTATGTGTATGCGTCTGTGTGAGATCTTGTCTGTACAGCTTTGTTTCCACCATTTGTCCTAGGGTTCTATCCGTCCATGGTTTCTTTAAAAAAAATTTTCTTAATAATTAAATTTAATTTTAATAACTTTATTATACTTTACCTTCTTTCTTTCTTTCTTTTCTTTTCTTTCCTTTCTTTCCTTCCTTCCTTCCTTCCTTCCCTCCTTTAGACAACGAATCATCCCAAATTCAGGAGGTGGTCTCTGGGAGCAAAATTTATGATTTTTTCCCCTTTACCTCTGTTTGTGAGGCTGTATGTGTATGCTTCTGTGTAAGATTTTGTCTGTATAGCTTTGCTTCCAACATTTGTCCTAAAGTTCTATCCGTCCCTTTTTTTCCTAAATAATTATTTTTTAATTCAATAACTTTATTATACTTTATTTTATTTTACTGTTTCTTCTTTCTTTCTGTCTTTTTTCCTTCCTTCCCTCCTTCCTTCCTTCCTCCCTCCCTCCTTTCTTTCCTTCTTGCCTTCTTTCCTTCTTTGCTTCTTTCTTTCTTCTTTCCTTCCTTCCTTCCTTCCCTCCTTTCTTTCTTTCTTTCTTTCTTTCTTCATACTTCTACTAATTCTCTCTACTTTTTCTCCCTTTTATTCTGAGCTGTGTGGAGGAAAGGCTCTTGGTGCTCCAGCCAGGAGTCAGGGCTCTGCCTCTGAGGTGGGAGAGCCAACTTCAAGACACTGGTCAACAAGAGACCTCCCAGCTCCACATGACATCAAACGGCAAAAATCTCCCAGAGATCTGCAACTCAACACAAGCACCCAGCTTTACTCAACGACCAGCAAGTTACAGTGCTGGATACCCTATGCCAAACAACTAGCAAGACAGGAACACAACCCCACCCATTAGCAGAGAGGCTGCCTAAAATCATAATAAGTCCATAGACATGCCAAAACACACCACCAGATGTGGACCTGCCCACAAGAAAGACAAGACCCAGCCTCATCTACCAGAACACAGGCACTAGTCCCCTCCACCAAGAAGCCTACACAACCCACTGAACCAACCTTAGCCACTGGGGACAGACACCAAAAACAGCGGGAACTACGAACCTGCAGCCTGCAAAAAGGAGACACCAAACACAGTAAGATAAGCAAAATGAGAAGACAGAAAAACACACAGCAGATAAAGGAGCAAGATAAAAATGCACCAGACCTAACAAATGAAGAGGAAATAGGCAGTCTACCTGAAAAAGAATTCAGAATAATGATAGTAAGGATGATCCAAAATCTTGGAAATAGAATGGACAAAATGCAAGAAACAGTTAACAAGGACCTAGAAGAAATAAAGATGAAACAAGCAATGATGAACAACACAATAAATGAAATTAGAAGTACTCTAGATGGGATCAATAGCAGAATAACTGAGGCTGAAGAACGGATAAGTGACCTGGAAGATAAAATAGTGGAAATAACTACTGCAGAGCAGAATAAAGAAAAAAGAATGAAGAGAATTGAGGACAGTCTCAGAGACCTCTGGGACAACATTAAACACACCAACATTCGAATTATAGGGGTTCCAGAAGAAGAAGAGGAAAAGAAAGGGACTGAGAAAATATTTGAAGAGATTATAGTTGAAAACTTCCCTAATATGGGAAAGGAAATAGTTAATCAAGTCCAGGAAGCACAGAGAGTCCCATACAGGATAAATCCAAGGAGAAATACGCCAAGACACATATTAATCAAACTGTCAAAAATTAAATACAAAGAAAGCATATTAAAAGCAGCAAGGGAAAAACAACAAATAACACACAAGGGAATCCCCATAAGGTTAACAGCTGATCTCTCAGCAGAAACCCTACAAGCCAGAAGGGAGTGGCAGGACATATTTAAAGTGATGAAGGAGAAAAACCTGCAACCAAGACTACTCTACCTAGCAAGGACCTCATTCAGATTTGATGGAGAAATTAAAACCTTTACAGACAAGCAAAAGCTGAGAGTTCAGCACCACCAAACCAGATTTACAACAAATGCTAAAGGAACTTATCTAGACAAGAAACACAAGAGAAGGAAAAGACCTACAATAACAAACCCAAAACAATTTAGAAAATGGGAATAGGAACATACATATCGATAATTACCTTAAATTTAAATGGACTAAATGCTCCCACCAAAGGACACAGATTGGCTGAATGGATACAAAACCAAGACCCTGATATATGCTGTCTACAAGAGACCCACTTCAGACCTAGAGACACATACAGACTGAAAGTAAGGGGATGGAAAAAGATATTCCATGCAAATGGAAACCAAAAGAAAGCTGGAGTAGCAATTCTCATATCAGACAAAATAGACTTTAAAATAAAGACTATTAGAAGAGATAAAGAAGGACACTACATAATGATCAAGGGATCGATCCAAGAAGAAGATATAACAATTGTAAATATTTATGCTCCCAACATAGGAGCACCTCAATACATAAGGCAAATACTAACAGCCATAAAAGGGGAAATCAACAGTAAAATATTCATAGTAGGGGACTTTAACACCCCACTTTCACCCATGGACAGATCATCCAAAATGAAAATAAATAAGGAAACACAAGCTTTAAATGATACATTAAACAAGATGGACTTAATTGATATTTATAGGACATTCCATTCAAGAACAACAGAATACATATTTTTCTCAAGTGCTCATGGAACATTCTCCAGGACAGATCATATCTTGGGTCACAAATCAAGCCTTGGTAAATTTAAGAAAATTGAAATTGTATCAAGTATCTTTTCCGACCACAATGCCATGAGACTAGATATCAATTACAGGAAAAGATCTGTAATAAATACAAACACATGGAGGCTAAACAATACACTACTTAATAATGAAGTGATCACTGAAGAAATCAAAGAGGAAATAAAAAAATACCTAGAAACAAATGACAGTGGAGACACAATGGCCCAAAACCTATGGGATGCAGCAAAAGCAGTTCTAAGGGGGAAGTTTATAGCAATACAAGCCCACCTTAAGAAGCAGGAAACATCTCGAATAAACAACCTAACCTTGCACCTCAAGCAATTAGAGAAAGAAGAACAAAAAACACCAAAGCTAGCAGAAGGAAAGAAATCATAAAAATCAGATCAGAAATAAATGAAAAATACATGAAGGTAACAATAGCAAAGATCAATAAAACTAAAAGTTGGTTCTTTGAGAAGATAAACAAAATAGGTAAACCACCAGCCAGACTCATCACGAAAAAAAGGGAGAAGACTCAAATCAATAGAATTAGAAATGAAAAAGGAGAAGGAACAACTGACACTGCGGAAATAAAAAAGATCATGAGAGATTACTACAAGCAACTCTATGCCAATAAAATGGACAATCTGGAAGAAATGGAAAAATTCTTAGAAACGCACAACCTGCCAAGACTGAATCAGGAAGAAATAGAAAATATGAACAGACCAATCACAAGCACTGAAATTGAAACTGTGATTAAAAATCTTCCAACAAACAAAAGCCCAGGACCAGATGGCTTCACAGGTGAATTCTATCAAACATTTAGAGAAGAGCTAACACCTATCCTTCTCAAACTCTTCCAAAATATAGCAGAGGGAGGAACACTCCCAAATTCCTTCTACGAGGCCACCATCACCTTGATTCCAAAACCAGACAAGGATGTCACAAAGAAAGAAAACTAAAGGCCAATATCACTGATGAACATAGATGCAAAGATCCTCAACAAAATACTAGCAAACAGAATCCAACAGCACATTAAAAGGATCATACACCATGATCAAGTGGGGGTTTATTCCAGGAATGCAAGGATTCTTCAATATACGCAAATCTATCAATGTGATAAACCATATTAACAAATTGAAGGAGAAAAACCATATGATCATCTCAATAGATGCAGAGAAACCTTACAACAAAATTCAACACCCATTTATGATAAAAACCCTCCAGAAAGTAAGCATAGAGGGAACTTTCCTCAACATAATAAACGCCATATATGACAAGCCCACAGCCAACATCATCCTCAAAGGTGAAAAACTGAAAGCATTTCCACTAAGATCAGGAAAAAGACAAGGTTGCCCACTCTCACCACTTTTATTCAACATAGTTTTGGAAGTTTTAGCCACAGCAATCAGAGAAGAAAGGGAAATAAAAGGAATCCAAATCGGAAAAGAAGAAGTAAAGCTGTCACTGTTTGCAGATGACATGATACTATACATAGGCAATCCTAAAGATGCTACCAGAAAACTACTAGAGCTAATCAATGAATTTGGTAAAGTAGCAGGATACAAAATTAATGCACAGAAATCTCTGGCATTCCTATACACTAATGATGAAAAATCTGAAAGTGAAATCAAGAAAACACTCCCATTTACCATTGCAACAAAAAGAATAAAATATCTAGGAATAAACCTACCTAAGGAGGCAAAAGACCTGTATGCAGAAAATTATAAGATACTGATGAAAGAAATTAAAGATGATACAAATAGATGGAGAGATATACCATGTTCTTGGATTGGAAGAATCAACATTGTGAAAATGACTCTACTTACTACCCAAAACAATCTATAGATTCAATGCAATCCCTATCAAATTACCACTGGAATTTTTCACAGAACTAGAACAAAAAGTTTCACAATTTCTATGGAAACACAAAAGACCCCGAATAGCCAAAGCAATCTTGAGAATGAAAAACGGAGCTGGAGGAATCAGGCTCCCTGACTTCACACTATACTACAAAGCTACAGTAATCAAGACAGTATGGTACTGGCACAAAAACAGAAAGATAGATCAATGGAACAGGATAGAAATCCCAGAGATAAACCCACGCACATATGGACACCTTATCTTTTATAAAGGTGGCAGGAATGTACAGTGGAGAAAGGACAGCCTCTTCAATAAGTGGTGCTGAAAAAACTGGACAGATACATGTAAAAGTATGAGATTAGATCACTCCCTAACACCATAAACAAAAATAAGCTCAAAATGGATTAAAGACCTAAATGTAAGGCCAGACACTATAAAACTCTTAGAGGAAAACATAGGCAGAACACTCTATGACATAAATCACAGCAAGATCCTTTCTGACCCACCTCCTAGAGAAATGGAAATAAAAACAAAAATAACCAAATGGGACCTAATGAAACTTCAAAGCTTTTGCACAGCAAAGGAAACCATAAACAAGACCAAAAGACAACCCCCAGAATGGGAGAAAATATTTGCAAATGAAGCAACTGACTAAAGATTAAGCTCCAAAATTTACAAGCAGCGCATGCAGCTCAGTAACAAAAAAACAAACAACCCAATCCAAAAATGGGCACAAGACCTAAATAGACATTTCTCCAAAGAAGATATACAGACTGCCAACAAACACATGAAAGAATGCTCAACATCATTAATCATTAGAGAAATGCAAATCAAAACTACAATGAGATATCATCTCACACCAGTCAGAATGGCCATCATCAAAAATCTAGAAACAGTAAATGCTGGAGAGGGTGTGGAGAAAAGGGAACACTCTTGCACTGCTGGTGGGAATGTGAATTGGTTCAGCCACTATGGAGAACAGTATGGAGGTTCCTTAAAAAACTACAAATAGAACTACCATATGACCCAGCAATCCCACTACTGGGCATATACCCTAAGAAAACCGTAATTCAAAAAGAGTCATTGCAAAATGTTCAAAATGAACATTACCAAAATGTTCATTGCAGCTCTATTTACAATAGTCCGGAGATGGAAACAACCTAAGTGCCCATCATCGGATGAATGGATAAAGAAGATGTGGCACATATATACAATGGAATATTACTCAGCCATAAAAACAAATGAAATTGAGCTATTTGTAATGAGGTGGATAGACCTAGAGTCTGTCATACAGAGTGAAGTACGTCAGAAAGAAAAAGACAAATACCGTATGCTAACACATATATATGGAAGTTAAGAAAAAAAAAATGTCATGAAGAACCTAGGGGTAAGACAGGAATAAAGACACAGACCTACTGGAGAACGGACTTGAGGATATGGGGAGGGGGAAGGGTGAGCTGTGTCAGGGCGAGAGAGAGTCATGGACATATATACACTAACAAACGTAAGGTAGATAGCTAGTGGGAAGCAGCCGCATGGCACAGGGATATCGGCTTGGTGCTTTGTGACCGCCTGGAGGGGTGAGATAGGGAGGGTGGGAGGGAGGGAGACGCAAGCGGGAAGAGATATGGGAATATATGTATATATATAACTGATTCATTTTGTTGTGAAGCTGAAACTAACATACCATTGTAAAGCAATTATACTCCAATAAAGATGTTAAAAAAAAAAAAAGAAGGTAGTCAATAAGTGCTTGATGAACTAAATGTGCTCATTCTTTTCTCTGTTATGCTCTTGAGAAGCTAAAAGTTTCACTTGCATCTCTATATTAATCTTGGAAAAAATTTTAGTAGCCTGAGTGTCAGTGCGTATATCAGTTGAAGAAATAAGAATTGGAATAAAGAGATTCCGAAGCAGGTGGACTTTGCGTGGGCAAAGATTTCTATACACATCTAAAGAGTTTATGTGGACCCCACTATACTATTACAGCAATAATGATAACTGAAATTAGGGCTGTTTCCATCACATAATGTAGATATGTACCATGCAGCAAAGATTATAGTGAGCTCATAGGGAGAGGGTGGAAGAAATAAAGACTATACCCTAACACAGATAAGGCAGGAATACTGTAAATAAATAGATGGAACAAGTTCAGTCTCTCAATCCTTCTCCCGACACAATGCTTGTGGTAGCCTTGCTACTAACGTATGGTCTATGGATCATCGACATTCCTATGACGTGCAAACATCCTAGAAATGTAGAACCTCAGGCCTTACTCAGGGCCTAATGAATCACAGTCTACTTTTTAACAAGATTCAGAGGCAAGTAATACAATAAAATCTGAGAAACACTTTACTCCGTCTTTTATAAGGTATCACAATGCACCAGTAATGAATAATGGGTAAGACCTAAGATTAGACCATCCTTGATGAAATACTGAAACAGGACAATGCTACCTAAACATATCAATACTAATAACATAACAGTATACGTGATTCCTGCTTTGATTCACATTTAACAGAGCAAAGAACTGGAAAACTCAGTGCTGTATTAGGTGTTTGCTCAGCCACAAAACAATTCCTCAGGGAAGACGTCAACTCTCTACAAACAGTAATGCATGAAGGTTTCCATATTAGTGCTCAAAATGTGTGAAAGAGCATGGGTGAGTCAGCAAAGGCAATGCTGTCACTTACTTATAAGCCTTAAAATCTACATCAGGAAAATACCACTGGCAATGGTCAAAGTAGGAGCACATCAAAGTCTATGAGGCACCATTGATGCATGCATGGATAGGGATAACAAGTAATCTAATTCAAGAAATTAATTTTAGTCTTTCAGGAAAATGGAAAATAAAAATGTGTCCATTCAGTATTCATTTTTCAGAGCTAATTAACCTCCAACCCCTGGGAGACACGAGCAGCATTCAAACCTCTTGAGCTCATTCACTTAGACTCACCCCCCTCCACAGAGGATGTAGAACCCTGGTCCCAAACCATGCTGCCTCCACAGCTCTGCTGGAATGTGTGGAGTACAGAAAGTCACAGAGATACCTGGGCAGGATCCATATACCAGAATCAGAGCAAACTGGGGAAAGGAACTCTCTGAGGACACCCTGCAGCCCAACCTAAACCAACGCCCCATAGGAAAGGGACATTAAGGACTGCTGCGGCTGAGCCTCCTTGGGTACAGAATGAGAGGGCTGTGTTGGACCAAGCAGGGAGGAACTTTGCTGGTGTTTTAAATTGCATGCTTAGCCAAATCATGAAGGATTGCTTTTTGGACTCAGCGTCTTTCTCAACTTGGTCCTCACTTTGCTTGTGATGCCTTGTCATGGTCACCGAGGAGCTGCAGTTATTCATTATGGATTATGTGTACACATTTCAGCAAGGCAGTATCTGTCTCTGTCTTCACTATCAGACATCACAAGGTTAATGTGGAAAATGCTATCTGGGTGTTAATCATTTATGAAAACTGCTGCTGAGCATAAGAGGACGGAGAGGGCCAGGAGTACCTAAGAAAATGCATTCCCTTGCTATAATATGCATACATAAGGGAAGGATAGACTGAGATGCATATCCTGGCAACTCCAGATGAAAATGGGTGACGACATGCCTCCTTTCTAGGACACAATCAGTATTCTTAGTACTTGCATCACACACATTATGGTGTTTCAGGCACATTTAACCACTTGTGGCCTGCAAGCTTTTCTGTTCTCTAAAAACAACGTCTACCAGGGCAATGTACTTTGGGCTTTGCCACAGAAAAGAAGGGGTGGGCTGCTATAAAAATGCTGTTCCTGTATTATACATGGAAGATCGGTTTGTTGGACGCTTTTTAGAGGCATTGTGAGGAGAGGAGATTATATAAAAGTGAATCCTTATGTCTCTTTCAAATGCCAAAGCCTTTTCTTTTTCATTTTAACAAGTGAAAACCTTTTAAAATATTTTAGAATACATACTGGATGGGCAAAAATTATAATGTTCTTTACTTCTCAATAACGAAATTTACCTATGCCTTATGAGTCATTGTTTTCTCACCTTTGCCAGTTAAAGATAACTCAGCCTTTCCAGTTTGAAATTCAGTCTCTTCTGAGTAACTGCTCAGTCCCTCCAGGATCCCCCCCTCACATTCTTCCCTTCCTTCTCACTGGGCGCCAGTTGGGCTCAGGTCAAAGAGGAAGGAGGCTGCAGGGGAGAGGTGTGTGCCATAACCTGCACTTACTGCCCTCTCTTGAACCATCTTCATCTCTCTGGCCTCCATCTGTGGCAGCCAGGTCCACACACCTGGCCTCCTGACGCCATGAAATGCACCAAGTGAGCAGGCTCCTTTCAGCCACTTCAGGGGAACTCAGGGCGGGGGCGGGGGCATGAGCTTTTCTGATGGATCCTCACACTACATTAGTGAACTCTGAAAGACTACATGCTGAGAAATCCACTGACATATAGCTACTTTATCATCCTGGTGTCATACTGGACACATGGTTTGCCTAAGGGTCTCACAGAGGTCCTACACTATACCCAAGGCAAAACACACTGCTCTCAGACCCCCTAAATCCATATGAGATTTTAGTCGCTACCACCTCCCCCAAGACTCACCAAATCGGGAGGGTGCACTGGGCCTTCCTCAGGGACCCGAGCAGTATCTAAGCTCAAGTCACATACCCCTCCAATTCTCTTATCCTCTCTGGCCAGGAAAATGGTGTTTACCTCAACAGACAAGCTTCCCTTCCTAGCAGCTATCGTTCAAATTCTATGCACTGAATCTTCCAAGATTCAGGCCTTACTATTTAAAGCCAAGTTTTAGAATTCATGTAATTTATTTTTCTGACCTGAGTCCCTGGCTCTTTCAAGTGAAAGCTGCAGTTTTTTAAGACTTTTATCTCTGCTATAGATATATAAAGTGTGCACAAGAACTCAAAAGCAAAGAATTTGACTCTCTTCTTTCTGCACCATCAATTCCCTACACAGCATAGCAACACAGATAACTTTTATGCTGTTTTCAATGGTAAGACAAAGGGAAGAGGTAGAAGGAATTGAAAAATACAGTTTCATATCAAAGTATAACACAGCTACACATTACTTCTTAAACAGGGGATGCTGAACATCATTGTGCATTTTCTGGATAATGCAGGATTCTTATTGGTCAGGGTGGTAATTCTCTTCTGTATCTGTCTTTTAGTTTCACTGTCTCACCTCTCCTGCCAGACTGTGAGCCACCGTGGCTATTTTGATGGCCGCCTTCAGCAGTTTCTTCTCTGCCTCTTTTTCAGTTTGTAGTTTCTTGTCTGCTATGAGGTGGGAAGCCAGATAACCAAGCTTGTTAAAAGTTGTGTGTTAAAGGAAAGCCAGTAAGGCCCTGCCCCTAGGAGTGAAGTGCATGCCTTTGTAACTGCTATGTCAGCCTTCAAGGCTGGCTTTTCTTCCTTCTAAGTTTGGGCTGAGTTCCCAAGGGTAGAAGTTGTCAGAAATTCAACCTCTGAATAAGCAGGTCATTACTTAATTTAAAGCATAGTATGTATCATTCTCCTTCATAAAAATGACACAATAAAAGCTTTGTAATTTATACTATGGGCATCGTCTGAACTTAAAATGGGAGTCAAAGCCCAGCAGGGTATTTTCAGACATCTCTACAAAAGGCGCACACACCATTAGGAAGAAATGGGTTTTTTTCTTTCTCTCTGTTTTCATGGACTAAAGTGTATTTCCATTTCCCTTTCCCGCGAGAACAATAACTTCAGTTATTCAGAGTTCAGATCTTTGACCCAGCTGCCACTGAGGTGCTTTCAACCTACCATCTTAAGTTGTGAAAGACAGGTACACAAATTGGGCTGTAAAACCTAGACATTTTCTTATAACTGCTTGAAAATATCTCAGACTAGAAACAAAGTCAAAGATAACAATGTAAGACACTCAGGTTAATCCTCAAGAAATTCTTAATCATCTAAATAAATATATTAGATAGCAATTATCTTCAACCAGCCTACTGACCTTTTGAGAGGAACAAACTTCCTAACTTCAAAGCTGAGATCTTTCAGCTCTGAGGGTGCTCGATTTTTCTCAAAGATCAATAGCAAAGATCCTCCTGGTGAATTGGTACCAAGGATCAGCCATACAAGAGCAATTCCACAACCTCATGAAACCCTAGCAATATGTAAATTGTGGTTTTTGCAACTGAAGACATTCAATGCCAGCTCACTGGAACTAGAGCCTTCTGTCCAGTTGGGTTTTGTTGTGTTTCTCTTTTTTTCCACCTCTCACTTGGTAATAGGAGAAATGTGTTACACTAGCAGGTTAAACACCCAAACTTACTCCCGTTTTACAATAAACGTCTAATTAGCTCCAATCTTTGTACCTGCCTGGATAATATAGTATCCACATTTTCCTACCTACTCCCAGCAGCAGCTTCACCGTTCATCTCCCGGACTTCTTGGTATAATAGGATTTTTGTCTCTTACTTTTGCTTGTGTTGGACACTCCTAAAGTAATTCTTTATACTTAGTGGTACATAATAAACGTTTGATGGATTCATTCATTTATTCAGGAAATATTATTTGCACACTACATGCTAGATGAACAAACATAGTCTCTTCCTGTATTTGTTATCCACTGCTGCATTAAAATATTACCACAAATTTAGCAGCTTAAAATAACACACATTTATTATCACACATTTTCTGTGGGTCATGGATCTGAGCACTGGCCTCACAGGCTTTATAATCTAGTGAGGCATCCAGTCAAATTCTGTGACATTACGTTCTGATGGGCAGCACCTACACCTTTAGATGCAGGCAGAGGGCAGGATGGCATAAAAAGGCTTAGATGTGTGGAAGGCAGCATTCACACACATGACTTGGTGGCCCCTGGTGTGAGGAATGAGGTGAGGGAATGGCAAAAGAAGTGGGGCAGGACCAAAGACAGCTCCCTCCCTTTGCCACCATGTTCCAGCTGGGAACTCGAGACGACAGAGAATTCTAAATTTGAATCGAGCTTATCAAGTTATCATGAGCATGCATTTGTCAACCACCAATATGCTATGTGGGTCACCATCTGTATTCTTGCACCAGGTTCCTCAAACTTTAGGGGTGGACCTGGTGATAATACCATGATAAATAGATGCTTTGTGGCCTGACCCAGATCAAAAAGGAAGGAGACTGTCTTGTAGTCTCTGGTGAGAATTTGTAAGAAGCGGCAGAGCTGCAATGTGGGAGGGGGTCAGGGCTCCATGTAGTCGTTAATAGGAATGGGAGAGCATGACCAAAATCTAATTTAGGATGGGAAAGACAGAGCCAGGGACCCATGAGGTCATTCTTAGAAATGTAAAGTACCCCAGTCACCTGAGATTTGTGCCACTCTAGTCATTGACAGAAGAGGCAGAAGGAAAGAATACAAACTTTTAGGCAAGAGAACTATGTTTCAAGCATAAACAATTACCTCACTTTCTTGGAGGAACTGGGACTGGGATTCCCATAATGTTTATGCATGGGGTCAGTGGTAGAGAGACCATGACTTATAAGTAGTTTTGTCCCCAGGCAAGGCTGGGCTGGAGAAACACAGGACCTTAACCTCACAAATGTCTATATTTTATTTCCTCCTGCTCAAAATTTTCCATACTCTCTGAAACACATTTTTGAGAAATGTGCAAATATCATCTTCTATTTGCTTTCAGATATGTTCCCAGCTTTTCTCCTACTAATTTCATTCTCAGGCTCTCTTGTCACTTGGGCTAGATTGGAAAGTGAGGGGAAGGAAAAAAACAGGTATTTCTCTCACTCTTTCTGCCTTAGAAGCATCACCTGGAATGGTCACATCTCCATAACTCCAAATCCTGCAGTTACAGTTCTGATTGCCTTAGTTTTAGCTCCCTCCAAAGAACCCATTGTTTTTTCCGGCCCTACAGGTATTAGCAGCTTCCTGCTGTTGTTAACCTCCAACTTATTCCACTGTTCCCTATTAGGTCTAAGCTAATTACCTGTGTATCAAAGAGCTCAATATTAAATTCCTTCTGGCTGAAATGTCTAGAGTGGTTTCTACTTTCCTAAGTCAACCCAAACTGATAAGCCTGTCTCATCAAGTCTGTCAGTACAAGGAAATCCCAGCAATTGACTGCTAGGATTTACTGTGATGTCCTTATATTTATGGGGTTTTACATGGCAACATGAAAGATGATCATCCACATTAAGGCAAATAACTGTGTGTTTTTCAGCAGCTAATAAAAAAAGGAGGAGTGACTCAAGCTTGGCCAATCAGATGATTATTCTTTCTTTGGTCTAATATGGGAGCTAGCAGTACTAATAGTAAGAATAACACTACAGTTATATCATTTGAAGTCACTCAAAGTCTCGTCACTGAATCCGTTTCAGTTCAATTTGTTGCGCAAAGTGATCTCAAACTTTTAAAGAAAGTTCCAGCAATTCTGTCACCTGAAAGAAATGCATGTCCTCTCTTTCTATTCTTTATTCTTTTGTCTCCAGATGAAGCTTTACCTCTTCTATGATTAGCAGATTCTCTTTGTTTATTGCCAAGGCAGGCTTTTCACTTTGGGCTGTATCCTCAGTATTTTCTAGATTCCTGATATCTTATGAATCACCTCCCTTTTCTTTATCTCTCCCTTCTTCCTCCTACACCCTCCCACCCGATTTTATACAAGATTCTACCTATAACATGGCAAAATAAGCAATGGCATGTCTAGTTTGGAGCGACACCTCACATCACTTGTATCCAAGATCATCTCAGCAACACATCACAGAGTCAGAAGAGAATTGGTAGTCCTCAATGGGAGCTGGCACTATCCAGCGAGGCAACAGGGGTTCAAATCCCAACATCTCACATACGAGCTGTGTAACACTGCGCAGATTATTCAACCTTTGTACCTCAATTTTCCCAGTCGCAAAATGCAGATAATTGTAGTACCTACCTCATAAGGTTGTAGAGAGGCTCAAATGAGTTCATTCCTGTAAACATTTAAGACTAGTGCCTACCTCTATAGGAAGCACTTAATAAATACATGGCATTTGGAGCACAGAGGGCAGATCTCTAAGATACATAAATCCTCTTATCAATCTTGACATCCTTGGCACTTAAAACAAAATTACATTCACTTCTAATTTGCGATGGAGAAGTTTCACAGAAATTTGAACAAATGACTGCAGGTATCTCACATACATACATTATACAATAGAATTTATTTTTAAAATGTACATTTCAGAGGGACCATGATTCTGTGGTTACACTTGAAGATGTAATTAAAATATCGCCACCTAGAAAGTTATCATCATCTTATCTTTCAGGGT
Source organism: Orcinus orca (assembly GCF_937001465.1). NCBI lineage: Eukaryota > Metazoa > Chordata > Mammalia > Artiodactyla > Delphinidae > Orcinus > Orcinus orca. Next base: position 150,462,631 of record NC_064560.1, read on the forward strand.
TATTTTTTGGTAGAAGTATTGTCCTTGAGACAGAGGCAACGGCAGATCCCTTGTAAAATGTCAAAAATTTATAGAAATCCTATTATTATAAGGTAGAATAGATGGTGTCAGATACACGTGCTTCCTTAAGCACTTGTTTAATCTACTTCAGTAACCTTTTAAAGATTAAGATGAAAATTGGTATTTTAGTGTAAGCCTGCATGTCAGGGCATTTAGACAGTTTAGAGCTGGCATATCATTCTGTTAAAGGTTAAGTTCCGTCAAACATAAAAAATTACCATCCCAGCCTAGTAAACTTTAATGTCCAAAATCAGGTCTTTTCAACTCCTAAAATATTGAATTTTGCCTCTTGCAATATAGCAGTCAGAACTGTGTTTTTTCCGAAATGTATTTTCTGATGAAGAAAAGCACTTAAAAACACTATAGGCTCAAATGAAATGTATCCTTGTGCACAGTCACCTCCTATGATAGGAAATCTCACCCTAACCACTTTCAAAGTTGTCAGTACCGCTTGCACTTAAAAGTGAGCCAGAACCACATAGAGCACAGACATTCTTTAAATGATTCTAACTATTCTTTGTTAAACATTTTCTTTTACAAATACTTGTGTTTATGATTATTATGTATAATAATTATTTACAGATACATGTTGTGTCTTTGACATTAGCAGAGAGGAGTCATTATCAAAAGTAAAATATTTAATTTTTTACACAATTTTAAAGGCTATGCTCCATTTACAGTTATTACAAAATATTGGCTATATCCCCCATGTTGTACAATACATCCTGTCGCCTTACACCCAGTAGTTTGTACCTTCCACTCCCCGACCCCTATTTTGCCCCTCCCCACTGGTAACCACCAGTTTGTTCTATCTGTGAGTCTGCTTCTTTTTTGCTATATTCACTAGTTTGTTGTATTTTTTAGATTCCACATATAAGTGATATTATACAGTATTTAGGTTTGTCAAAAACCTAAACACAGAGCTATCATACAACACAGCAATTCCACTCCTGGGTATATATTCAAAGAAACAAAAATACTAATTTAAAAAGATAAATGTACCCCAATATTCATAGCCACATTATTTACGAAGTGCAAAATATGGGAGCAACCTAAGTGTCCATCAACAGATGAATGGATAAAGAAGATGTGGTGTACATATATAAAATGGAATACTACTCAGCCATAAAAAAGAATGAAATTTTGCCATTTGCAGCAATGTGGAGGGACTTAGAAGGCATTATGCTAAGTGAAATAAGTCAGACAGAGAAAAACAAAAGTAAAATATTATTTAAAAATTGGGTGTTTTTGTTATTTTTATTGAAAGATAGTGTGATTTAGGGTTTTGGAACCTGAGAGTCCTGGTTTCAAAACATGGGCCACCCTTTACTGTGCGGCTGTGAATAAATTACCTCCTATCTCTGAGCTTCAACTTCCTCATCTGCCAAAGGAGAGTGTTATCAGGAGAATTATGTGAAACATAATATGGAAATCTTTTGGAAGAATGTCTGACTTATGGAGGCATTCTTCAGATATTAGTTCCCTTCTACTTCCTTTCACAAAAAACAAACTTGAAATGGGAAGTTTTGTGATTGTGTAATGTGTTTCATCCACATACACTAACAAGTGAACATTATCCAGTCTTAAAACACCAATTTGTGGCTTTAGTTATAGTTCCTTCATAGACATTCATTTCTCTCCCCATATGACTGTGACCAAAGGAAAGCATTCCTGAGATAATAATAAAACATTTAATAAAACTTTACCTACTACAATTATCTTCTGGCAGGATCAAACTATAAGTTAATCTACTGGGAATAGTCACAGGTGTTGGTTAGTACCTACCCAAAGTTGGAAGCATTCTGGCTTTTTGTGGGCCAAAGGGAGAGATCAATATGGAAAACAATACACTAAGTGGAAATCTGTCACAAGGAAGAGCAGTTTTAAGCTTCCAATCATCATATCTTGAGAACCAGGAAAAGTCTTCATCACTCTGCTATTACCCTCATGGTTTATCTCTAGTCCAGGTTGATTCCAGGTTGATTCTAAAGCTGGATTTCTGCCAAAATCTATATTCATTTACAAAGAATTCTGAGTACCTCCCTTTACCCCCAAATGCTCCCTTTACCCTCATCCCTAGTCTCAGGGCAACCTCTCAGTACTGCCATGCAATTTGTAATCTGGCTCACCTTTCTAACACAAGACCCTTGAGCTTTCCAGAAAAACTCATTGAGGTTGGAGTTGAACCAAAAATTGACCAAGTCTTAGTCATTAGGAGCTCAAGAAGCTCCTTGAAGAGGTGCTGAGATGTTGCAATACTTCTCGCTTGGTTTTGAGAGGCTTCTTGACAATTAGATAACAACTTATGAATAGAAGCATGTTTTTGGTAACTACACTCACATTAGACTGGGGGGTCTAATCACTAGGCTAATTTTTACAATAAAGTTACTTTAAAGTGCTATAAGAGCATAAAAGTAAGTGTGACAAACCCTAGGGGTAGAGGATGGGAAAAAAGAAGCTTCTCAGATGACATTTCAAATAGCCATTGAAAAATACAAGTATAGCCACCAAGATTACCAAGTTAAAGGGATTCTTAGAAGGTGAATTCCAGATAAAGAAAATACCTTGGGAAAAAAAGCATGAAGATATGAAAGAAAAAAGACATACGGAGGAATGTTAAGTACACAGATATGCTATTTAGTGTTGGTCTCACAAGTACTGATTTTTTTATAAAAGTATTTGTCCCTAGGTATTCTCTAATAAAAGAAGGAAAAATCAAATACATACTTATACACCTCCATGCTGTTGCTATATGTATTTTTCACATTCTCAGAGCACTCTCCAACATTCTCTCCCAGTGAGAGCTTTTGTACTTTATACTTTCAATGAGGGTGAGCACACCGTCATGCAACAACTCTCAGGCAATGAGCTTAATGCTTAAAATCTGATGTCCTTATCCAAGGTTGTTTCTTCATACAACTTTGAGGAATGAGTGAAAATGGTGAAATTCAGAAAACTCACTATTTTTTAGTTAATCAACCCGATGCGTTTACCACATAATTTATAAACTATATGTTATAGTTTATTTTCAACCTCTTTTAAATACTTTAAAGGCATCTAATTTCTACTTCTGCCTTTTATGTATGGCATATATCAGTTAAAGTAAGGGAAATCTGCTTTTATAAAATAAAATTTAAAATTTAATGAGTGCTTTTTAGGTACAGAGCCATGATGAAATAATTAGTATCAAACTTATCCTCCTAACAACTTGCAGTTGGACCAGAATTACCCTCTCAACACCTAGAAAGCCAGATCAGACAACAAATAGTGGAGGACTATGGTCCCTAGAGTATACAAACAAGATGACCCCTGTAATCATTACAGCTTTTTTTCCTAGATCCACTTGTGTTACAGTACAAGAGGGGGGAATCCTAAGCAGAATATAGGAATTTCGCTGAGTTAAGGAGATAGAGATAAGAGTTTGGGAATGCTGTGGTGGCTCGAATCAGATCCATTTGAGACCTTGGTCAAATACACAACTACACCTGGGTAGGGTGAAACTCCATGACACTTGGCAAAGGACAGTTACCAGAGGAAGAACCTATATTATGGAGATATAAAATTAGAGATCACAGAAACTCCAAACATGACAAACACAAAGAAATAAATTACCACAAATCTATATTTATCACCTCCTAGTTCTGTGGGTTAGAAGCCAGGCAGGCTGCACCTGGGTCCTGGATCAAGGTTTCACAAGGCTACAATCTAGGACTCAGCTGTTTCTTTCTGGAGCTCAGGATTTCTTTCCGCTCATGCGGTTGTTGATATCCATGAAGTTGCTTAGATCAAAAACTAGGAGTCATTCTTAATTCCTTTTTCCATCATTCCTCACATTTAATTGTTCATAATATTCAGCCATCTCTACCTCCATAACTGGCCACTATTCACCATCAAAAATGCTAAACCTTTCACACATTACACCACCATCTCCCCCCGCCCCCGATTTTAAAACCTTACAGCTGATTTTCCTGTTTCTTTGTTGTCCTCTTCCTCCTTCTTTACTCTATTCACAGAAGCCCAGGCTGATATTTTTCAAATCCTACGACATACCTTATCACTCCTCAACATACTGTGTATCAAATTTAGTGCTCTATGATAAGTGAAAGTTTTCATTGGCCTTTTTCTTATGCATGATATTGAGAAGCTTTTCATATATTCTAGAATTATTTGAATTTTCTTTCTTGTGAGACACTATTCATAGCCTTTGCCAATTTTTCTATTGTGTTTCTGGGCCTCTCTCAACTGGTTTTAAGAGTTCTTTACAGATTAAGGAAATTAACCATTAATTATAATATGAATTGTAAATATATTCATAGTTGTTTTTTTGATTTCTAGTTTTGGAGTCATACTTAAAAAGGACTTTTCCACTTAACATATTATAAAAATGTTGTTACATGATTTATTCTAATATTTTCATAGCTTTAAAAAATTTAGCTCTTTGATAAATTTGAAGTTTTTCTGAATTTAGAAGAGGATCAAATTTTATTTTTCTTCCAGATGTTTACCCATTCTCCCAAAGCCATTTATTAAATCTATCTTTTTACTACTAATCTTAAATGCCATTTTTTATCATAAACTAAAGCTCATGAATTTACATGTGTTTCTGGATTTTCTAATAAATTCCATTATCTGTCTGTCTACTCAAGCACAAGTATCAGGCTATTTTTAATGATTGTAGACTTAGTAATACATGTTTAAATATGTAAAACATCTAATATACATATACACACACATTTCTAGCTATTTTTACTGATTTATTTTTCACATGAACTTTAGAATCCATGTTTCCTGACATAAAAATATTTTGTTATCATTTTCATTAAAATCCCATTAAATGAAAAAATTAATTCATCCATGGAGAACTGTCAATTTATAAGTTGTTTCCCCCAAACCCATGATGAGTCTCCACTTCTTGGAGCCTTCTGTGTGTATATAATTTTAGGGCTGAGGAGTGAGAGGAGTAGTCTACAAAACAACCAGCAAAGGAAATATTTATTGAGCACCTACTGTGTGCCAGGCACTGTAGTATGTGTTGACCCATATATTACTTCATTTAATGTCAAATGGCTGACCAGGAAAAGTGTCCGTAATTATTAGCACGAAGAGCTCAATTTCCTAAAATAGTTAATAATAAATATAGAGTGGTAAATGTCCTTAGTTGCCACAAAACACCCAGATGCTAGATAAATTATAATAATATACTTTTAAAAGCAGATCTAGGCTCAATTGAAAGTGCAGAAAATCTCTAAGACTCAGATAAAAGTAAGACTAAGTTGAAATTATGGACTCAACTCTGCTGACTTTGTAACAAAGCCAGTACATGGAACTTACAGTTTGGGGAATTAATACCTGCTCTAAGAATAAGAAATTAGGCCTTGGCAGCAGTAAAGTCACTTGTAGCCCAAAACCACTGCGGAAAGAAGACCAGGCACTCGACCGGGCTTTACCCTCAGTGAAATGTTTAGTGGTAAAAATTTCACTCTCCCACAAAGAGAACTTCAAGGAAACCTGTTTATTTCTGCTACTTCTCTTGAGGAGGGGGTGTGTGAGTGGACAGTACTTAAGAATGACAGTCCTGGGTGGTTTTGGTAGGTACCATTCATTGGACTTATTCATAGTTTGGTAAGGGATTTTTAACATTAGTGATGCTGAATTTTTTCAAATGTGTTTATCGCATCTATTTAGATCATATGAATTGTCTCCTTTAATCTATTCTTGATTTAATTGTTCATTATCCTTGCATTGTTAGAATAAACCCAACTTGATGGTTAAGTATTGTTATTTAACATTCCGCTGAAACTGAATTGCCAAACGTTTAATTTAGGACTTTTTCATTTAGATTAGTAAGTAAAGTTTACTTATAAATTAATTGCCTTTTCATATTATCCTGGACTACATAAACATGTACATAAAATCACTTTCACATGATCTTTTAAGATAAGAAATCTACTAAACCTATTAATTTATTAATTTACACTTATATTCAGAGGGGAAAGAGATAGACAAAAAGTTCCTGAACATATGTGTAGAGAATGGAGTTAGATACCCTAGATTGGATGTCATCTTCCATGAGAAATAATTGGTTTGTAAGGATTTGAGATTACAGTTTACATTCTTCAAAAGATAACGTTATGCCTTTGAAAACAGGATGTTTCACAGAGGACTTTCTACAGATGAGGACACAAGGACACATAAATGGTTATATGATACAAAATGGCTACCAATATAAATTCTTATATATAGGTCTATTCCAAACAGGTGGTAAATACGTATATTTCTGTGTGTGGTCTTACCTTTCATGCCTCTGAAAATACCTTTAAAATAAGAGTTCTATCTACTTGCACTTCATAAACAGTTCTTATTTGTCTGGAAATCCTTTTTCTACCAATTGCTAATTAGAACAGCTGAGAGTTTCAAGGCTACACAGAGAATTTCAGAGCATAACTGTATACTTAAAATCAAATTTAAAAGCATATGTATTATAAAAAAAAGCATATGTATTATGATATACATATTTTTTTAAAAGCAAGATTAGCAATGACCTTCTTCCCTAACATTAGAATGAGAGCATCTGTTTCCTGAATGTTTACCAGAGCTCACCAGTAAAATCAGGTAGGCCTAGTGCTTGGTGTTTGGGTTTGGAGAGGGGAGAGCACATTTTTATTTTTAATGTCTCGTAAGGTTTTCCATTTCTTCTTGAGACAGCTTGGTATGCTTTTCTAAGAAATAGTTTATTCCATCTAAGTTTTCAAATTTATTGGCATAACATTTTTCATAGAATTCTAACTTTTCTTCTTTATTTTACCTAGAATTATGGTGTCTTTATCATATATTGTTTATTTGTGCCTTCTTCCTTTATTCTTGATCAAGCATGCCAATAACTAGACTATTTTATTTTTATTTTCAGAATACCAGCTCTTAGTTTTGTTGATCTTCTCCATTGTTTCTCTGCTTTCTATTCTAATAATTTCTGCTGTTGTGTTTATTAGGGCTTTTCTCCTATTCATTTCCAGTTTAGTTGCTTACCTGACTAATTCTCAGCCTTTCTTCTTCCTTAGAATTACAGGCTATACATTTCCATTAAATTCTATTTTCACTCCATTCCTCCACTCCATTTATTTGTAGTATTTTCATTATCTGATATCAACTGCTATCAAATATTTTCCAATATCTAGTATTTTCTGACATTTATTAACTATAAATCTCACCCCATGAGGTATTTAGGACATGTTAATTTCCCAGCATCTGGGGTTTTTAAGTTACCTCTTTTACAGTTACTAGTTGCACTCTGATCCAAGAATATGACCTGTATGACACCAAACTTTTGGTGTTTTTGAGATTTGGTTTATGGCATGAAACGTAATTTTTATAAACTTTATGTTTTTGGCATGAGTTTTTACTCTCTAGATCAATTTTGTTCATTGTGATATACAAATCCTTTATAACCCAACCACATATTTGGTCTGCTTCATCTAATTATTGAGAGAAGTTTATTAAACTCTCCATGATTGTTGACTTTTTAGACTCTGCATACTTTCATCAATTTTTCTCTATATACATGTTTTGAGATTATGATATTAGGAGCATGAAATATCACTTTATATCTTCCTGAGAACTGTTCTTTTTATCATTATATACCAACCCTCTTTACTTGTAAAGTATATTTTTTGTAAAAAATAATATAGCTTCACCAATCTTCTTCTGGTTAATATTTACCCAGTATGATTTCCTCATGCTTTTACTTTCCCCCTTCCTGTGTTTTATGTTTTAGGGCTCTCTCTTAAGAACTTAACAGCAGTTTTGTTTTTTCCAGACTGGCGAGCTCTGTCTTTTAACTGTGAGTTTAGTCCCTTTGGATATATTTTGGTACTGATACATTTACAGTTTTACCATCATGTTCTGTGCTTTTTATTTGCCTTGCTCTTTCTGTGCTTCTTAGTTCTCCTTCCCTACATTTCATTAAACTTTTTCAGACTTTTCCACTAACTTTATCAAAATTCTGCTTTATTGAACCAAATGAAGTTGCTAACATTTGACCATTTTTTACTTACAAAAATGGTAATATCATATAGTTTAGTAGTCAGACTTAACATACAGGTTTGACTTAACAATATCTAAAATTAGTCAGTCTCTCTACCTCCTGTGAACAATATGAGGACATTAGAAACTTCACACCCACCATCTCTTCTCTGAATTATTGCAATAGTGTCCTAACTCTTCCTTCTATCTGTTTTCTTCTTCTCAACAGTTAACTGCCAACACAGGATCCAAACTCATCTTTGTAAAATGTAATTCTTGTCCTGTCACTCTTCTGCTCCAAAACCTGCAGTTGTTTCTCATCCCAACACCCAATATATACCTCTACATCTTCTAGCCCCCATTCCTCTCTAACTTCACTTCCCACGACACCCGAGCTTATTCTGAGTCAGCTGTTCCTCAAACACGCCAGGCAAGCTCCGTCCTTGGGACGTTTGCATCTACTCTTCCCTCTGCCCAGAATCTCTTTCCACCTTCAGATTGTTGTTCAAGTGTCACCCTCTCAATGAAGCCCACTCTGACCCCCTATTTGAAACTACAACCCATCCAATTTAGGATTTCTTATTTCTGCTCTGTTTTTTATTCTCTTTAACATGTATCCCCACCTGAAATACTGTATGATTTTACTTTGATAGTTGTCTTTCTCTCCCCTCCAGAATGAAATCTCCATGAGGGCTGTGACTTTTGCTGTTTTGCTCACTGCTGTATCTCTTGCACCTAAAGTGTTTGCCTGACCCATAAATACTTGTTAAATTAATGAATTAATAGCCTCTCATAGGCCTTACTTCTTACTGTTCATTAGTATTCTATCTCCACCTTGATTTATAACCCCCAAATGAGCACGTATTACCACCATTGTTTTATATAACCATAATGTGTTTTTGTTTTTGTTTTTGTTTTTTTGCGGTACGCGGGCCTCTCACGGTTGTGGCCTCTCCCGTTGCGGAACACAGGCTCCGGACGCGCAGGCTCAGCGGCCATGGCTCATGGGCCCAGCCGCTCCGCGGCATGTGGGATCCTCCCGGACCAGGACACGAACCCGTGTCCCCTGCATCGGCAGGCGGACTCCCAACCACTGCGCCACCAGGGAAGCCGATAATATGTATTTTGATTTACTGTACGTTTAATAGTTTGCTTGCTCAGCACTCTTCTTCTCATGCTTCCTTTCTGGGTATGACTTTTTTTCTTCCTATAGTACAGTCTTTGGTTGTTTTTTTAGTGTCTCTTAGTAGGAAACTCTCAGTACTTGTCTGAATATGGTTATTTTGACTACATTCTTAAATCATGGTTTACCTAGGTATAGAATTCCAGATTAATAACTTCAAAGATCATTCTACTATTTAAGGGTTTCTATTATTGCTGTTGATAAATTAGCTAACAGTCTATCACCCTCTTTGTATGTCATCAGTGTTTACTCTCTGCTGCTTTTATTTTTTTGCTGTTTTGTTTTTGGGTTTTTTTAACATCTTTACTGGAGTATAATTGCTTTACAATGGTGTGTTAGTTGCTGCTGTATAACAAAGTGAATCAGCTATACTTATATATATATCCCCATATCTCCTCCCTCTTGCGTCTCCCTCCCACCCTCCCTAACCCACCCCTCTAGGTGGTCACAAAGCACTGAGCTGATCTCCCTGTACTACGTGGCCCTTTCCCACTAGCTATCTATTTTACATTTGGTAGTGTATACATGTCCATGCCACTCTCTCACTTCGACCCAGCTTACCCTTCCCCCTCCCCGTGTCCTCAAGTCCATTCTCTATGTCTGCTTCTTTATTCCTGTCCTGCCCCTAGGTTCTTCAGAACCTTTTTTTTTTTTTAGGTTCCATATATATGTGTTATCTGCTGCCTTTCAAATTATCTCTTGTCTTCAATTTCATTTTAATATTCCAAATGTGAATTTAATTTAACTGATCTTGTGTTCAGATTCATTGTAATTACTGAATCTGAGAAGTCGTGTCTATGAAAAATACAGAAGAATCTGGAAAATTCTCAATTATTTTCTATTTCAGTAATATCCCCCCTATTTTCCCAATTTTCTCTGTCTAGAACCCATCTATAGATGTACATGTTCAATTAACATTTAGTGATCCCTGTTTCGCCATGTTTTCTATCTCTTTATCTCTCAGGCTGCATCCTGGATAACTGTCCCAAATATGCCTTACTAGTCATGAAATTCCTCTTAAGCTATCTCTGATTTTATCTTTAAGCTCTTCTACTGAACAATATATTTTAATTTCTAGCAACCAATCATGTCATTTTATAAAATTTGCCTGGTAATGTTTCATCTTGTTTTATACATCTAATTTTTGCCTTATTACTTTGATAATCTTAAATACTTATGCTGTGGTTTATGACTGATATTTCTACATTTTTAGAGGTCATGCCCTATATTTGTTATATCTGCTAAGTCATTCTCAACTTTTTTCCTTGAAATTTTGATAATTTTGGATCATTAGCTTATACTGACCAGGGCTTTATCTGTCTGTTTCTGTAGAAACAATAGGCATCTCGTCTGCTGTTTACTCCAAAGAAAATTTTTGTTAATTTCCTGAAGTTACACATTAGGTAAATATGAAAGGAAGTCCTGACTACAAACTTTTATGAAACAGTTATTTCTTTATGTTCTACCCAGTGTCAAAAAACAAGTTTGACCAACTTGTTTTGTCATACTCCCTAACCAAATGAGCATTTTCTTTCCTATTCCATTATGTTATGAGGGTATAGGTTTTTGAAGGTTTGGGCTTTTTATAAGAAACTCAGTTCCAACTTCCTCTCTTTATCCAAAGCCCCGTCTCCTCTCACCACATAACTCTTAAAATTCTAGGCTCCTGAAATTAACTGCTGTTTCAGCCCTGTGCTTCCTAAATGAGTTTCCCTCTTCATTTTTAGGAGCTAGAAGTGTTCTTTACTTTTTAGATCCCTAGTTCTGGAATTTAAAAGATATTTTTATATTTTATATGTTCATAAATATTTTATAGTGGGAGAATTTTCAGGTTGACTACTACCACATTCCTGGAAACCAGAGTCCTTGGAGGGTTTCAAATATGGAGAGGATTTCAAGAAAATCTACATCAAAGATATTTGCCTTGAATGAGGAGTAGCTATCAGGGCCAAGGCTCCTACAGCATATGGGAGATAATAATGAGAAAAAGCCCGGAAATACTTTAGTATCATGTGTTCCAGTGAGAAGGAGCCTAGAAGAACTGGCCAGAAAAAAAGCTACTCACTTATAAATCTCAGTAAGAATTCGACACATTCCATGTCTATAGTCCTTATGCAGAGGCACTGTCTTTGAGAAGCATTTTCTTGCATCTCCAATTCACTATGTCAACACCAAGCTTCTCAAGTATTCATCCCATTATCCCTTTCTTTGAGAGTCTTAAATTTTAAGCATTCATATGGGAACATAGTAAGAGCTGGAGGCATAATTACTCATGGTCATGGTGACTGTTCTGAAGCTGTGTCAAGCTGCGAACATATATATTCACTGTTAGTTAAAATAAACACTAATAATACTTTCACTCTCAGACTAGATAGATCCAATTATAGTTTGTAAATGTCTTGTGTTATAAACTCTATCCTTTCTACGAGTGTTTTCATTCTGCAGGGTATATTTTCCCTGTTAACTATGAAAATTGGTTGCAACTGCTCATTAATTGGGACACTTGTTTATATAGTCTGGCATAACTTGGAACATTAATTAAAGCAGTGCATGTTTCAAATGTACATGCCCTTTCTAATAATTACTGAATTGGCTGGAAGAAGGGTGCATATCTATGAGGTATAATACAATTTATATACTCTGTTGCTTTTTTTTTTTTTTTTTTTTTTTGCGGTACGCGGGCCTCTCACTGCTGTGGCCTCTCCCGTTGCGGAGCACAGGCTCCGGATGCGCAGGCTCAGCGGCCATGGCTCACGGGCCCAGCCGCTCCGTGGCATGTGGGATCTTTCCGGACCGGAGCACGAACCGGTGTCCCCTGCATCGGCTTTTTTGGTAATACAACATGACTCCACAGACATGGGGCATTATGCTTAGTAAAGGGATATAAATAGGTCCATAGCACCTTATCTACAATTTCAAAATTCACAAAGACTCTAAAAACTGAAAGCCTTGTTTTGTAATTCATTTGGCAACAACACCCAACCTGAATTCTTTTAGTGGTAAAATATGATGTGAACTGATATAAGTGCATTTAACCCACTTAGTGTGACTATTTACACATTTTACTGAATAAATATTAAATACAGCACAATGCCCCAGACCTTGATGAGGTATTACACAATACACACTTATACAAAGTTGGCATGACATTACCTGTCTGAAATCCAAAAACATTCTGAACGCTGGAAGACATTTGGTTTAATATTTTCAAATAATGGATTGTGGACCTATAATAAGCTAGTATAACAAGCTATTAGAAATATTTTTTAAAAGACTAAAATATCTGTGAATTTGGGAATCTTACAAATTGATGCAAGAGAACTTTCCTGAATCACAGTTATAATTCCTTGAAAAAGCTTAACAAAAAAGTGACTGTATATGATAACATATTATCAAAATGTAAGGCAAATAAGTTGTAATTCTGTAGTGAGTACTATTATTTTTAAGCATATTTGGAATTAAGATGTAAATTAAGTAATCAATATGGCATTTATAGCCACTAAAGGATGGTTGAAAAACTAGGAGAGTAAGCTCCTTGGAGTTATGTACATGTTTGGGGTTTTCAAATTTTAACCCAGGGTTTCTCAACAACCACGTTATTGATATTTGAGTCCAGAGCATTCTTTGTTGTAGGAAGCTGTCCTGTGCACTGCAGGATGTTTAGCAGCATCCTCAGCCTCTACCCACTAGATGACAGCAGCACATCTCCTGCCCAAGTTCTGACAATCACAAATGTCTCCTGGCATTGCCAGAAGTCCCCTGGGGGCAACTCAGTTGAGACACAGTCTTAACCCAACTTTTCTATAAGACTGCAAAAGTAGTAAAAGTAGTTTCACATATATGTTGTTATATTAAACATATCACAGAACAACCCTGTGAGGTAGGCATTATTATACCCAGTTCACCAATGAGGAAACTAAAGTCCAGGGAGGTGAAGAAACTGCCCCAACCACACAGCTACTGACTGATCAGCTGGGACTCACCAGTCAGCTCAACAGCCAGTTCAGCCCCGTTCTCCCTCCAGCATCATCCTGAAGAGGGTATTGGGTCAATGAAACATGATGCAGATCATCTTTGATTTTTTTTTAAGTAGAACAATGCATCTTGGAACATTCATTAAATCATTTCAGCACAAATTATTAGAGAAATGCAAATCAAAACTACAAATGCAAATCAAAACTTACACTACTGGTGTGAGTTATCACCTCACACCATTCAGAATGGCCATCATTTAAAAGTCTATAAATAAATACTGGAGACGGTGTGGAGAAAAGGGAACCCTCCTACGCCGTTGGTGGGAATGAAAATTGGTACAGCCACTGTGGAAAACAGCATGGAGTTTCCTCAAAAAAACTAAAAACAGAGTCACCATATAATCTAGCAATCTCACTCCTGGGCATATATCTGGACAAAACTCTAATTCAAAAAGATATGTGCACACCTGTGTTCATAGGAGCACTATTTACAATAGACAAGACACAGAAACAACCTAAATGTCCCTCCACAGATGAAGGAAGATGTGGGATATATATATATATATATATATATATATATATACACACAAATACAATGGGATACTACTCAGCCATAAAAAGAATGAGATAATGCTGTTTACAGCAACATGGATGGACTTAGAAATTATCATGCAAGTGAAGTAAGTCAGAAAGAGAAAGACAAATACCATATGATATCACTTATATGTGGAATCTAAAATATGACACAAATGAACCTATCTATGAAACAGAAACTGTCTCACAGACATAGAGAATAGACTTGTGGTTGCCAACGGGGGTGTGGGAGAGGGGGGAATTGAGAGTTTGGGGTTAGCAGATGCAAACTATTATGTAGAGAATGAATAAACAACAAGGTCCTACTGTATAGCACAGGGAACTATATTCAATATCTTGTAATAAACCATATTTGAAAAATATGAAAAAGAATATATACATGTATAACTGAATCACTTTGCTGTATAGCAGAAATTAACACATTGTAAATCAACTATACTTCAATAAAATAAATTTTTTTAAAAATCATTTCACCATGCACAGCAGATGACTGCTTACGCAAGACACTCATCTCTGGGTCTAAGTCATAAGCAGATCATAGGCATGCCAAATGGAATCAGATGTTTTTATACTTGTTAAGTCTTGCTAGGCAACAACTCTTGTGGGTAAGAAAAACCAGCAACATAAGCTGGTTTTAATAAACTTGTGCCATAAAAATCAGTTTGCAGCTTCTTACCGATAATCCCCAACTATAAAATCACTTAAAGCAATTCCAAACTGATAGTTTAAAATGGTATATTACAATGAAGTGTACTAAGAATGATCCCCGAAAATTAGCATTCAACCCAGAAAATTAGTTCCCAATGGCTCCAGCCATTTAAAATTCCATTTAGAGAACAGGTAGGATCACATTGCCTTGAGTGCATAATAGGAATGCATTTTCAATTGCATGCTTATCTCCAAGCCTTTAAATCTTCATGAAGTTTATTTGACACTGAGCCTGATAAGGAACAGTGAGTGCAGCTACTGAAGAGGGTGCACAGTCAGTCACAGCTCTTTTCCAAATCACTATCGACAATTCCAGTGAAACCTGGCGGAGTCGTCATACTATTGATGCAATTCCATTTTCAAATGTCACATTTGTGTCAAACTGTTTACTCCCGAGATACCTTGTAATTCACAGTTCAGAGGCAAAATTTTCTTATCCATCAAACAAAAATGATTAAGCAGTATTGTTTATGACAGCTGCATTCTACACTGTTATTCGTATAACCGATGCATAAGCACACATACTCCGCATTCGGTAATAGTCATCAAAATTAGAGTATGTTATTTAAAAGTCAAAAGGTCAGGTGATTGGACCCCTTGTCTGCCACATATGAATCCCCAACTAAAAAATAACTCTTTTCACCTATTTAAAATTCCAATACACATACTGTCGATATAAAAATACAAGTGCATTACTTAAAAGAGTTTTGCTAGTCGCCTGGAATCTGATATTTCCTGCATTTCTGTGCTTGTTTTATTTGTTTTTTATTAAGGCTTTATAAGACATTATTTTTTAAAGCCCTTGCAGGCGTACAACAAAATGAGAGGAAGGTATAGAGATTTCCCATATGCCCCTGACCCTACACATGCATGGCCTCCCCCATTAGCCGTATAACCCACCAGAGTGGTACATTTGTTACAGCTGATGAACCTACATGACACATCATAATCTCCCAAATCCATAGTTTACATCATGGTTCACTCTTGCTGCTGTACATTCTATAGGTCTGGAGAAATGAATAATGACACGCATCCATGATTACGGTACCATACAGAGTATTTTCATTGCCCAAACAATCCTCCGTGCTTGACCTATCATCCTTATCCCCCTGGAAACCACTGATCTTTTAGCTGTCTCCATAGTTTTGCCTTTTCCAGAATGTCATATAGTTGGAATTATACCACATGTAGCCTTTACAGATTGACTTTCACTTAATAATATGCATATAAGTTTCCTTCATGTCTTTTCATGGCCTGATAGCTCATTCCTTTTAGTGCTAAATAATATTTCATTGCCTGGAAGTAACACAGTTTATTTATCAAATTCACCTATTGAAGGGCATCTCAGTTGATTCCATGTTTTGACAATTATCAATCAAGCTGCATTAAACACTTGTGTACAGGTTTTTGTGTGGACATAAGTTTTCAGCTCCTTTGGGTAAATACCAAGGAACACAAGTGCTGGATCTTATGGTAACAATATGTTTGGTTTTGTAAGAAACTGTCTTCCAAAGTGGCTGTACCATTTTACATTCCCAAAAGCAATGAATGAGAATTCCTATTGCTCCACATCCTCACCAGCATTTGTTGTCAGTGTTCCAGATTTTGGCCCTTCTGATAGATATGTAGTGGTATTTCATTGGTATTTTAATTTGAAATTTCCTGATGGCATATGATGTGAAGCATTTTCCTATCCTCATTTGCCTTCTGTGTAAGTTCTTTGGTGAGGTGTCTGTGACCCATTTTTTAATTGGACCGTTTTCTTACTCGAGTTTTAATAATTCTTTGTATATTTTGGATAGTAGTACTTTATCAGATATGTCTTTTGAGTAGCTCCCAAAAAAGTTGGATCTTTGGACATTCTATTCAACTCTTTCTCTCCCCATTAAGAAACTTGTTCGTCCACTTGCTCTTGCTGAACGAGGTGGAGAGCAACTCCCAGCCCAAATCTTCATCTCTGTTCTCACTTATCCCCAGGCAGCTAGGCTATGCCAGGTCCCATCAGCACTCTGGGACAGGAAAGTCAGAAGGCAAGCCTTTGACCAGCTCCCTGAAGAGTTGTAACCTTAGATGCCTGGATAAACCCTTTCCTTCCCCAGGGAGAAGTAGGTAGCCATGGTTTTTGTCCACTCACTCTTTATTGGGCTGGGTGGAGGTGTCATGTCATCTATCAACTCAAGCTGCCTTCTCCATTCTCCCTCAGGCAGCTAGCCTGTGCCATCCCCTCAGATCTCCAAAGTTGGCAAGACGGCAGCCTGTCCTCTGGGGAGCACCCCAGAAAAGTTAAGATGCTGGACCTGTGAACCAACTCTTTCCTTCCCCTGAGAAAAGCTGGGAGCTGATACCTGTAATTCCCAGGTATTCTGATAATACCTTCAACATTTCTTCTACGTTCAAGATAACTAAAGATAACATGGCTCAATATAGCAAAATGTAACATTCTTTAAGATTCTTCCCCTGTCATCTGAGCCAAAAAAACTATCCAATCAGCTTCAGTGGCAAAGCTTACATGTAACTGCTGAGAGCTCAGAAAGGAAAATTGAAAAATCTATCAAGTCTAATGTTTCAAATAAATGTTTTCCAGAAGCCAATAAAATCATCTTAAAGATGCCAGTTCTCAAATTTCAAAATCTGTAGTCCTCTTTAATAAGTTTATGTAAGCTTAATTTTTTCTAATTTCCCATCACTGCATACTGCTTGATTTTTTTTATATCATTTTCTGTAACAAACCTTATCGATGTTCTAATGTACCTCTCTTCCTCACTCCAGTCTTAAGAATTATGTTTTGGCACACTCTGCTCCTCTGTATGCCACGTGAGTCCCATCAGTCTGTCACTACAACCACACACTGAGATTTCCAATTACCAGGACCCTCACTCACTTCTGAGCTGGTCCTCCTCCTTCCCTACTCCCCAACAAAGGAAACAGAGCTCTCAGTTTGGCTGCAATACACTTCCAACCATTCTCTAAATTGCACTCAGCTTCCGGACCAAATTAACTTATTTCACTTCTACGGTCAGTTAGATGGTTATTTTTCTGTTACAGTGAAAACTTCTTTCAAAAGGATGTTATAAACTTCAGTTCCTAAATGAAAAGATTTTTTAGACTACTTTAATTCATTGTGAACTGATAATATTTAACAATACAAATAAAAAGTAAGAGAGGGCTGCTTTCATCACTTATTAGGATTTTCCTTACTGATGTGAGTACACTCCTGGAATACCTTCAGAAATGTATTCTTACAAGCATAAAAAATAAAATTTCCATTATATTTACATAATAACTTTCCCAGATCCATACTTATAACCAAGAATGTTTTCAGTATTCACCAGTGTTTTCACTAAACCTGAGTTTTCTGCACTGTCTATACCCCAAAATTTATTTGGAAATAAATGTGCTAAATTTGAATCATTTTATGTGAACCAGGAGTCTTACAATATAGAAATTCGTAAACACTTTCTATGTTACTTAGAAAAGATGAGAAATGGGATACAGTTAGTGCAGAAAACAAAAAATTGTACAGTTCTTTAGGACTTCAGCTTCCTTCAAATTAACGCATTAAGTAATTTACACACAGATAGGAGACTAGTATACAGTAGTCCCCTTATCCTCCAGCTGTGCTTTCTCGGTTTCGGTGATCCTTTCAACCACAATTCAAAAATATTAAATAGAAAATCCCAGAAATAAACAATTCATACGTATTAAATTGTGTGCAATTCTGAGTAGTGTGATGAAATCTCCTGTGGTCCTGCCCCATCCCACCCAGAATGTGAATCATTCCTTTGTCCAGCAGATCCTTCCCATTAGTCAATGAGTAGCTGTTTTGGTTATAAGATGATTGTCAAGGTACCACAGTGCTTGTGTTCAAGTAACCTTCATTTTACTTAATAATGGCTTCAAAGTGAAAGAGTAATAATACTGGTAATTCTGCCAAGGAGAAGCTGTTACTTCAATAAAAAGGGAGACAGACAGAGGACATAAAACACTTCCTTGAGTGAAAAGGTGAAAGTTCCCGACTTAATAAGGAAAAAACGCATATGCTGAGGTTGCTAAAATCTACAAAATATTCTATCTGTGAAATTGTCAAAAAGAAAAAGGAATTCGTACTCATTTTGCTGTGGCACCTCAAACTGCAAAAGTTATGGCCACAGGGCATAAGTGCTTAGTTCAGATGCAAAAGGCATTAAATTTATACAATAAAAAGAGCCTCAAGATGGCGAAGGAGTAAGACGTGGAGATCACCTTCTTCCCCACAAAAACATCAGACATACATCTACATGTGGGACAACTCCTACAGAACACCTACTGAATGCTGGCAGAAGACCTCAGACTTCCCAAAAGGCAAGAAACTCCCCCATGTACCTGGATAGGACAAAAGAAAAAAGAAAAAACAGAGACAAAAGAATAGGGGCAGGACCTGCACCACTGGGAGGGAGCTGTGAAGGAGGAAAGGTTTCCACACACTAGGAAGCCCCTTCACTGGCGGAGACAGGGGGTGGTGGGGGGGGAAGCTTCAGAGCCACAGAGGAGAGGTAGCAACAGGGGTGTGGAGGGCAAAGTGGAGAGATACTCTCACAAAGGATCAGTGCCGACCATCACTTGCCAGCCTGAGAGGCTTGTCTGCTCACCCACCAGGGCGGGTGGGGGCTGGGAGCTGAGGCTCGGGCTTCAGAGTTCAGATCCCAGGGAGAGGACTGGGGTTGGCGGCATGAACACAGCCTGAAGGGGGTAGTGCACCATAGCTAGCAGGGAGGGAGTCCAGAAAAAGTCTGAACCTGCCTAAGAGGCAAGAGACCATTGTTTCAGGGTGCATGAAGAGACAGGATTCAGAGCACTGCCTAAATGAGCTCCAGAAAGGGGCGTGAGAGGTGGCTATCAGCGTGGACACAAGAGACGGGCATGAGACACTAAGGCTGCTGCTGCAGCCACCAAGAAGCCTGTGTTCAAGCACAGGTCACTATCTCCCCTCCTGAGAGCCTGTGCAGCCCGCCACTGCCATTGCCACTGCCAGGGTACCGTGATCCAGGGAAAACTTCCCTGGGAGAACACATGGCGCACCTCAGGCTGTTGCAACATCATGCCAGCTTCTGCCGCCACAGGCTCGCCCTGCCATCCATACCTCTTCCTCCCCACGGCTTGAGTGAGCCAGAGTCCCCTAAGCAGCTAATCCTTTAACCCAGTCCTGTCTGGGTGAAGAACAGATTCCCTCAGGCGACCTACACTCAGATTCAGGGCCAAATCCAAAGCTGAACCCCAGGAGCTATGCGAACAAAGAAGAGAAAGGGAAATTTCTCCCAGCAGCCTCAGGAGCAGCAGATTAAATCTCCACAATCAACTTGATGTACCCTGCATCTGTGGAATACCTGAATAGACAACGAATCATCCCAAAATTGAGGCTGTAGACTATGGGAGGAACTGAAGACTTGGGGTTTGCTTTCTGCATCTAATTTGTTTCTGGTTTATGTTTATCTTAGTTTGGTATTTAGAGGTTATTATCACTGGTAGATTTGTTTATTGATTTGGTTGCTCTCTTCCGTTTTTTTTTTGTTTAATATATAGATTATATATATATACTTTTCCTGTTTCTCTTTCTGTGAGTGTGTATGTGTATGCTTCTTTGTGTGATTTTGCCTGAATAGCATTGCTTTTACCATTTGTCCTAGGGCTCTGTCTGCTTTTTTGTTTTTTGTTGTTTTTTTTAGATTAGATTGTAGTGCTTGTTATCATTAGTGGATTTGTTTATTGGATTGGTTGCTCTCTTCTTTCTTTTTTTAATGAGTTTTTAATTTTAATAATGTTTTTCTTATTTTAATAAATTTATTATTTTCTCTTTTTTTTTTTTTTTTTTGCGGTACATGGGCCTTTCACTGTTGTGGCCTCATCCGTTGTGGAGCTCCGGATGTGCAGGCTCAGCGGCCATGGCTCACGGGCCCAGCCTCTCCACGGCATGTGGGACCTTCCCGGACTGGGGCATGAACCCATGTCCCCTGCATCGGCAGGCGGACTCTCAACCACTGTGCCACCAGGGAAGCCCTCTTACTTTCTTTTTTTTCCTTTTTTCTTCCTCCCTTTTCTTCTGAGCCATGTGGCAGACAGGGTCTTGGTGCTTCAGCCAATGGTCAGACCTGTGCCTCTGAGGTGGGAGAGACGAATCCAGGACATTGATCCACCAGACACCTCTCAGCTCCACATAATATCAAATGGCAAAAGTTCTCCCAGAGATCTCCAGCACAATGCTAAGACCCAGCTCCCATCAATGACCAGCAAGCTACAGTGCTGGACACCCTATGCCAAACAACAAGCAAGACAGGAACACAATCACACCCATTAGCAGAGAGGCTGCCTAAAAACATAATAATGTCACAGACTTCCCAAAAACATCACTGGATGTGGCCCTGACCACCAGAAAGACAATATCCAGCCTAACCCACCAGAACACAGGCACTAGTCCACTCTACCAGGAAGCCTACACAACTGAACCAACCTTAGCCACTGGAGGCAGACACCAAAAACAATGGGAACTATGAACCTGCAGCCTGAGAAAAGGAGACCCAAAACACAGTAAGTTAAACAAAATGAGAAGACAGAGAAACACAGGGCAAATGAAGGAGCAAGGTAAAAACCCACATGACCAAACAAATGAAGAGGAAATAGGCAGTCTACCTGAAAAAGAATTCAGAGTATTGATAGTAAAGATGATCCAAAATCTTGGAAATAGAATGGAGAACATACAAGAAATGTTTAACAAGGACCTAGAAGAACTAAAGAACAAACAAACAATGATGAACAACACAATAAATGAAATTAAAAATTCTCTAGAAGGAATCAGTAGCAGAATAACTGAGGCAGAAGAATGGATAAGTGACCTGGAAGATAAAATACTCGAAATAACTACTGCAGAGCAGATAAAGAAAAAAGAATGAAAAGAATTGAGGACAGTATCACACACCTCAGGGACAACTTTAAACACACCAACATTTGAATTATAGGGGTCCCAGAAGAAGAAGAGAAAAAGACTGAGAAAATATTTGAAGAGATTATAATTGAAAACTTCCCTAATATGGGAAAAGAAATAGTCAATCAAGTCCAGGAAGCACAGAGCCTCTCATACAGGATAAATCCAAGGAGAAATGTGCCAAGACACATATTGATCAAACTATCAAAAATTAAATACAAAGATAAAATATTAAAAGCAGCAAGGGAAAAACAACAAATAACATACAAGGGAATCCCCATAAGTTTAACAGCTTTCAACAGAAACTCTGCAAGCCAGAAGGGAGTGGCAGGACATACTTAAAGGGATGATACGGAAAAACCTACAACCAAGATTACTCTACCCAGCAAGGATCTCATTCAGTTTCAATGGAGAAATTAAAATCTTTACAGACAAGCAGAAGCTAAGAGAATTCAGCACCACCAAACCAGCTTTACAACAAATGCTAAAATAACTTCTCTAGGTAGGAAACACAAGAGAAAGAAAAGACCTACAATAACAAACCCAAAACAATTAAGAAAATGGTAACAGGAACATACATATCAATAAATACCTTAAATGTAAATGGATTAAATGCTCCAACCAAAAGACACAGATTGGCTGAATGGATCGGAAAACAAGACGCGTACATACACTGTCTACAAAAACCCACTTCAGACCTAGGGACTCATACAGATTGAAAGTGAGGGGAGGAAAAAAGATATTCCATACAAATGGAAATCAAAAGAAAGCTGGAGTAGCAATTCTCATATCAGACAAAATACACTTTAAAATAAAGACTATTATAAGAAACAAAGAAGGACACTACATAATGATCAAGGGATCAATCTAAGAAGAAGATATAACAATTGTAAATATTTATGCATCCAACATAGGTGCACTGCAAGACATAAGGCAAATGTTAACAGCCATAACAGGGGAAACTGACAGTAACACAATCATACTAGGGGACTTTAACACCCACTTTCACCAATGGACAGATCATCCAAAATGAAAATAAATAAGGAAACACAAGCTTTAAATGATACATTAAACAAGATGAATTTAATTGGTATTTATAGGACATTTCATCCAAAAAACACAGAATACACTTTCTTCTCAAGTGTTCATGGAACATTCTCCAGGATATATCATACCTTGGGTAACAAACCAAACCTTGGTAAATTTAAGAAAATTGATATCGTATCAGTATCTTTTCCGACCACAACACTATGAGCCTAGATATCAATTACAGGAAAAATTCTGTAAAAAACACAAACACATGAAGGCAAAACAATACACTACTAAATAACCAAGAAATCACTGAACAAATCAAAGAGGAAATCAAAAAATACCTAGAAACATATGAAAATGAAAACACAACAATCCAAAATATGGGATGCAACAAAGCCATTCTAAGAGGGAAGTTTATAGCCATACAACCCTACCTCAAGAAACAAGAAACATCTCAAATAAACAACCTAACCTTACACCTAAAACAATTAGAAAAAGAAGAACAAGAAAACCCCAAAGTTAGCAGAAGGAAAGAAATCATAAAGATCATATCAGAAATAAATGACACACAAAAGAAAGACGCAAGCACAAGGATCTATAAAACTAAAAATGGTTCTTTGAGAAGATAAAAAAAATTGATAAACTGTTAGCCCGACTCATCAAGAAAAAAGGGAGAACACTCAAATCAACAGAATTAGAAGTACAAAAGGAGAAGTAACAACTGACACTGCAGACATACAAAGAATCATAAGGGATTACTACAAGCAACTATATGCCAGTAAAATGGACAACCTGGACAAAAGGGACAAATTCTTAGAAAAGCACAACCTTCTGAGACTGAACCAGGAAGAAACAGAAAATATAAACAGACCAATAACAAGCACTGAAATTGACACTGTGATTAAAAAACTTCAACAAACAAGAGCCCAGGACCAGATGGCTTTACAGGCGAATTCTATCAAACATTTAGAGAAGAGCTAACACCTATCTTTCTCAAACTCTTCCAAAATATAGCAGAGGGAGGAACACTCCCAAAATCATGCTATGAGGCCACCATCACCCAGATAGAAAAACCAGACAAAGATGTCACAAAGAAAGGAAACTACAGGCCAATATCACTGATGAACATAGATGCAAAAATCCTCAACAAAATACTAGCAAACAGAATCCAACAGCACATTAAAAGGATCATACACCATGATCAAGTGGGGTTTAACCCTGGAATGCAAGGATTCTTCAATATATGCAAATCTATCAATGTGATACACCATATTAACAAATTGAAGGAGAAAAACAATATGATCATCTCAATAGATGCAGAAAAATCTTTCAAAAAAATTCAACACCCATTTATGATAAAAACCCTCCAGAAAGTAGGCATAGAGAGAATTTACCTCAATATAATAAAGGCCATAGATGACAAACTCACAGCTAACATCGTTCTCAATGGTGAAAAACTGAGACCATTTCTACTAAGATCAGGAACAGGACAAGGTTATCCACTCTCACCACTATTATTCAACATAGTTTTGGAAGTTTTAGCCACTGCAGTAGGAGAAGAAAAAGAAATAAAAGGAATCCAAGTTGGAAAAGAAGAAGTAAAGCTGCCACTGTTTGCAGATGACATGATACTACACATAGAGAATCCTAAAGATGCTCCCAGAAAACTACTAGAGCTAATCAATGAATTTGGTAAAGTAGCAGGATACAAAATTAAAGCACAGAAATCTCTTGCATTCCTCTACACTAATGATGAAAAATCTGAAAGAGAAATTAAGAAACACTCCCATTTACCACTGCAACAAAAAGAATAAAATACCTAGGAATAAACTTACTTAAGGAGACAAAAGATCTGTATGCAGAAATCTATAAGACACTGATGAAAGAAATTAAAGATGATACAAACAGGGCTTCCCTGGTGGCGCAGTGGTTGAGAGTCCGCCTGCTGATGCAGGGGAAATGGATTCATGCCCTGGTCTGGGAAGATCCCACATGCCGTGGGGCGGCTGGGCCCGTGAGCCATGGCCACTGAGCCTGCGCGTCCGGAGCCTGTACTCCACAACGGGAGAGGCCACTACAGTGAGAGGCCCGTGTACCACAAAAAAAAAAAAAAAAAAAGATGATATAAACAGATGGAGAGATATACTATATTCCTGTATTGGAAGAATCAACATTGTGAAAATGACTATACTACCCAAGCAATTTACAGATTCAATGCAATCCCTATCAAACCACCACTGGCATTTTTCACAGAAGTAGAACAAAAAATTTCACAATTTGTATGGAAACACAAAAGACGCCGAATAGCCACAGCAATCTTGAGAAAGGAAAATGGAGCTGGAGGAATCAGGCTCCCAGGCTTCAGACTATACTACAAAGCTACAGTAATCAAGACAATATGGTACTGGCACAAAAACAGAAATATAGAACAATGGAACAAGATAGAAAGCGCCGAGATAAACCCACACACATATGGTCAACTTATTTTCGATAAAGGAGGCAAGAGTATACAATGGAGAAAAGACAGCATCTTCAATAAGTGGTGCTGGGAAAACTGGACAGCTACATGTAAAAGAATGAAATTAGAACACTCCCTAACACCATACACAAAAATAAACTCAAAATGGATGAAAGACCTAAATATAAGGCCAGACACTATAAAACTCTTAGAGGAAAACATAGGCAGAACACTCTATGACATAAATCACAGCAAGATCCTTTTTGACCCACCTCCTAGAGAAATGGAAATAAAAACAAAAATTAAAAAATGGGACCTAATGAAACTTAAAAGCTTTTGCACAGCAAAGTACAACATAAACAAGACGAAAAGACAACTCTCAGAATGGGAGAAAATATTTGCAAATGAAGGAACTGACCAAGGATTAATCTCCCAAATTTACAAGCAGCTCAGGCAGCTCAATATCAAAAAAACAACCTAGTCCAAAAATGGGCAGAAGACCTAAATACACATTTCTCCAAAGAATATATACAGATTGCAAACAAACACATGAAAGGATGCTCAACATCACTAATCATTAGAGAAATGCAAATCAAAACTACAGTGAGGTATCACCTCACACCAGTCAGAATGGCTATCTACAAACAATAAATACTGGAGAGGGTGTGGAGAAAAGGGAACCCTCAGGCACTGTTGGTGGGAATGTAAATTGATACAGCCACTATGGAGAACAGTATTGAGGTTCCTTCAGAAAATAAAAATACAACTACCATATGACCCAGCAATCCCACTACTGGGCATATACCCTGAGAAAACCATTATTCAAAAAGAGTCATGTACCACAATGTTCATTGCAGTTCTATTTACAATAGCCAGGACATGGAAGCAACCTAAGTATCCACTGACAGATGAATGGATAAAGAAGATGTAGCACATATATACAATGGATATTACTCAGCCATAAAAAGAAACAAAGTTGAGTTATTTGTAGTGAGGTGGATGGACCTAGAGTCTGTCATACAGAGTGAAGTAAGTCAGAAAGAGAAAAACAAATACCGTATGCTAACACATATATATGGAATCTGAAAAAAAAAAAAAAAAGGTTCTGGAGAACCTAGGGGCAGGACAGGAATAAAGATGCCAATGTAGAGAATGGACTTGAGGACACAGGTAGTGGGAAGGGTAAGCCAGGAGGAAGTGAGAGAGTGACATGGACATATATACACTACCAAATGTAAAATAGATAGCTAGTGGGAAGCAGCCGCATAGCACAGGGAGATCAGCTCGGTGCTTTGTGACCACCTAGATGGGTGAGATAGGGAGGGTGGGAGGGAGACGCAAGAGGGAGGAGATATGGGGATATATGTATATGTACAGCTGATTCACTTTGTTATAAAGCAGAAACTAATACACCATTGTAAAGTAATTATACTCCAATAAAGATGTTAAAAAAAGTTTATACAATAAGACATTTTGAGGGAGAGAGAGAAACCACATTCACATAACTTTTATTACAGTATATTGTTAAAATTGTTCTATTCTTAGTTACTGTTGTTAATCTCTTACTGTACTTAATTTATAAATTAAATTATCATGGGTATGCACGTATAGGAAAAAGCATAGTATGTATAGGGGTAGGTACTATCTGCAGTTTTAGGCATCCGCTGGGGTTCTTAGACTGTATCCTTCATGGATAAGGGGGACTACTGTACAAAGAATGTTTTCAAACTAAGAGTTTACCAAGGTGAGGCAAAGTTTCCTACAAGCTTACATCCTCAGAGGTGGTAGGATGTAAACCTCTGTAAGATTTAGATCCTTGAACCTAATGTTTAGACCCCTCTCTATCACTTAGAGTCTCATGACCTTTGGCTAATCACTAAACATCCTGAGGCTCAGTTCCCAAGCTATAAAATGGGAATGATAACATCTACCTTTACTGCAGACATAAGAAATAAGTTAATTTATGTAACAATCTAAGCACATAATACACCTGAAAAAGCTTTAACTCTTTTCAACTACAAAAAGTATTTCCCAAGTTGCACCCGGAAGGTACTAATGTATTTCACTTGGGTTTACAGCTTGAACGTTGTTTATCTTGAATAAATTAATCAAATCAAGTATATAAATTTGATAGACTCTACTCTAATCAACAAAAAATATTCAACGTTTTTTAACAAAAATGCCAACATCCCTAATAATAAATGAAATTTTTTTCAAAACACTGAATTATTCAATAAGTACTTAGTAAGCACTTTTTAATGTTTCCATTCAGGTTCTTATCCTGTCCATCCTTTGAGAAGTGCTCTACCTTGCCAGACAGGCCTCTGGGCTTTTATGGTACAAAAAAAATGAGGACAAGAAAAAGGATCAGAATAAGTCAGTCTTAGGCTGGAGAAGAAAGGTGTGTGAGCAGGTTAAGGAAAGTGAGGGAAGTGGATGGGGAAGAAAAGGTGAATTAGTAAGTAACACTGTGATTATGTAGACCCTAGCATGGAGTTCAAGAAAAGAAAAGCAAGTAAAGCTCACAAATTGGTATTAACTTTGGTCTTAGGAATGTGTTCTTTCAACCACAAAATGGCACAGAGATAGACATACATATTCAAATGCCATTATAAGTGTTATGAAGTAGAAGTAGTAATCAGGGCATATGAGAAAGGACTTACTCTGATGTGGGTGGGGTTGAGGGAGAATACAGAAAACTTCCCTGAGGGAGGCAAAAAGCTAAGGGTAAGCACAGTGTGAGAACAAACACTTCTATTCTTAACAATAACTAGCATGTATGTAAGGCTTACTGTGCACGAGTCTCGCTCCAAGCAGTTCTCATGTATATCTTGACTCTTTTAAGCCTTCCAACCACCCCATGAAGTAGGTAAAATTATTTTACTACTGATTTTTACTACTATTTGCTTTTTACAAATGAGGAAACTGAGTCACAAGGTGGCAGAGTAAATTGTACAAGATCATGAGCCCATAAATCAACAGCCTCCAAATTTGGATCCAGACAGTCTGACTCCTTATTCTTGACTAGTGTTTCATTAACAGAAGTTGAGCAAATTAGACTCTCCTAAGCAATCTATCCCTAACTTAGCTTTAATTCCTTTCAACATTTCAAACTGGATTTATACAATTAATATATTTGATTTGTGAGTACTTCACCTCCCTAAGTGCTTTCTTAAGTGCTTAATCCTTTATTCAATCTAATGAATTAAATACTACGTATGCACTTAGATATTACATTGCCTTAAATATTACAAACATTAATTTACAGCATAATGATCATTCAGAAGTGAACACAAAAGGATTCACATTATGAGTCTTCTTTGTTTGGTTTGTTTTTGTGCTCAATTTATTTTTTTGTTTTTCTAGGATTGTATAGTCCAACTATAAGGGGTTAGGAAAGTTACAAACTATCATGTTAGGAAGGCTAAGATTTCTGGGCCAAAAATTCAGTCAAACTGTAGTTTTACTCAGTGGTTAAAGATTTAAGACTGGACAAAGTTTTAAAGGAATAACATCTCCCAGCACAATTCTACCTAAGCAGAATTCTCATCCCCACACAGGTTGCTTCTAATTTCCTTCATGTCTACGTTCTTTTCATATTCTTTTTCTTCTAGGGATTTCAACCACAACTCTATAGACAATTACAAAGACAACTTTGGTGAACTTTTCACTTTTATTCCATTATAAATAGGGTGGGCCTGGGGTGTTTCTAGGTGGTATTATGACCAGAGGCCCTGAAATCTGCCCCCAGATCACATCCACTCTTCCCTAGGTGGATTCCAGGGGAGGTATGTTTACAGAGTAATGATAAGTAAATGGAGGTAAAGTCCTACCTTATTAATTAGCTGTGAAAGGACTCTTCAGCCACCTCCTACTTAAGGGCTTAGAAGGAAGAGGTGGGAAAGTGTGTAAACCATGCCCACATATGTCACACTTCCACCCCTTTGAAAGCCCCTCTTCTAGCAATTGAGCTGAACCAGTAAATTGAACTATGATGACAATTCAAATCACTGTTTCTCATTTTATGGAAGAACCAGAAAGAGGTGAAAAAAATGGCAAAGAGAGACCTTGAACTATTTCCCCTTGAGGCCTCAACTATCCTTGGTCGTATTCTTCTTAAAGAATACAATGAGCACAGTAATCTTTTTCATAAACATTCAGGTATACCTCATCATTCATGAAAGCCACCAACACGTTTTAGAGACCAACAGACTTGCATTTGAATCACTCTTCTGACTAGCTCCTACCTTTCTGAACTTGGGCAAATGGTTTAAGTTTTCTGAGCCTCAAGTTCACTCATTTGCAAAATGTGCTCAATTCTAGCTACCTCCCAAAGCTATGATGATGATAAAATGAGATCAGTTTTAAAATATAGGACATATAACACTCACAGATATTAGTTCCCTCATTCAGAAACTATCTCATCTCTTCAAGTGAAATAAATTGCTCTCCTTCACCATCTTAAACATCTAAAGAATACAACTCACTGTAGTTTGGCTCATCCAAGTTTATAATATAAAATAGTATACCACCTGCCTATGAATAGGGATTGTGTCACTATCACTTGCTTCTTTGAATTTAACAATTACCCAAGGCTAGTTCATTACTCTAATTTTAAAATAAATAAAATAAGGCCATTTATGTTCAAAGAGAAATGATATAAACCATTCTTATCAGAATTGGAGGTATAATTAATGTTAGCTATGGTATGTCCTAGTAGCTCAGTGTTCTAGATCTTTGCCATATGTGATTCCATATTGACTAATCACAACTCACTGAATAGAAAAGCTTCCTAATGTCCTTCTGTAGCTACATGACCTACTTACAGACAGCATTTTTCTTAGTTATTTTTCTCATTTTTATCAAAATTAAACAAAATGTTTAGCCTCATGGGAAAATAAAAGATATCCATCAGTTTTACGCTACATGGGTTTTTAAAAAACAAAATTATATCAGACCAAAAGAGGACTTATTTATGACAGAATCATTGGAAGTAGGGCATGAATTGCTCATAATTTTAAATTACAGCCCCATTTCAATTTACTTCCATGTCTTACCACAGGAATACTCAATTACCATTGAGCAGGACAGATTTTTCACTACTTAAGCCAAAATTTGCTGCAAACATACATGCTCATGGCTTCACTTCTTGGCTGCATGCCTTTAAAAAGGAACAAAAATTATCATGTCACCCTCACCTTTGAAACCAAAAGCCAATTTCTACAGGAGAGCAAAAGCATCAATAAGATAAATAGAAAATGTTCTGCTTTACTTTGAGGACTCGAATTCATGGTTCCTCTCTCCCATGTATAGTTAATAATTATTCTTAAATGCAAATGTCCATAAATACAGAATGGTCAGTCCATATTTCTTGGTGCCTTACTGTTGTTGTTGAGCATGGGTACAACTCATTCTACTTGGAAAGAAGGAAAAAAGCAAGCACACAATTAGCTGCAGAAAGCCAGGTTACCATAGCAACACGGCAAGGATAAAATGATCTTTCAGACTTTTTCAGCATCGTGTGTCAAAGGAAAGTTTGAGCTCTTTCATCCTTCTTCCTGGGATGGAAAAGACACACTTTGTTTTCATCCAAAAGGAGCACCTGCTTCTTTATGATACTCTCCAAGTAACTTGTAGCTGCTGAAATGAAGGTACACAGGACTAAAAAGACGAATATTCTGGGTACCATGGGTACCAAGCTCACCTTTTAAACAGCCAATCCTGACCCAGCCTCAACCAGAATGACCTTCCTATTCCTACAGGCCTCAAAATCCTACTATGATGCAGCACAATCAGAATGGGGACAGAAAATTCCAGTGCTTTATGAACTTTTCCAGGTCATAGAACATATAAAACCCAAAACTGTTATTTACAAAACTAGCCTAACCATGCTATTAAACATAAAAAAACATAGTTCAAGAAAAAAAAAGAACAATAGGTCTATCTCACCTACTTACTATAGATGTAATATACTAGCTAAAGTGCTTACAAATCAATCTGAATGTGTTAAAAAAATATACAAACCAGGAAAATCAATACTTGCTTAATATTGTGAATCTATGAGTGGAGATCACAACTATGACTCAAATTATAAATTATTAGAAACGTTGACCTATGGTCAATAATTATTCAAATTTAAAGACAGTGGTCATATCAATAGTTCCTGGAAAATTATTTGACAAGTTTGGTACCATATCAGTATATAAATATAATTCTTTGAAACCAGGCAGAGAAGAGCCACTCCATAAACAATGTTAAATAGAACTTTGCTGCAGTTTCACAGCTATTTCTGAAGTCCAAATATGAAAAATATAAAATCTTACGCCCAGACATTTCTAAAGAGGGATGCCAGGATTCCCCTCCCCTCCCCGCGCCTCCCTATGGACCCTCCAAACTCAAGCCCAGTGAGGGTGGGGAGGGCTTCAGAAAATGTGACTAGTTATCAGAGTCTGATTCAGTGGGTCTGAAGTGAAGCCCAGAAAACTGAATTTTTAATACCACTCCACCACCAAAGTATGGGAAATTTTGTACTAAGGAAAGAGAAAGATAATGATGGGTTGCAGAATTTTATCAGTTATTTATGAGTAGTGAATGAGGAAATGCAGGCTGGAGGATATATTAAGGATAGTCCATAAAGAACATTGTACCTCGAATGCTTAGTTCGGGAGCCCAGAGGATTTCTCAAGCCCAGTGCTTCAAAATAGTGGGCAAAAGCACGTGATTATCAGTCACACGGATTCTGCCACACATTAGTAGATCACACCATGGACAGCAAGTTACATTAGAATAACTCTTGGAAACAAAAGTTATGGGTACCAGTCAAATCAAGGTCAGCCCATAATAGAAATCTCACCTATAACTGAACAAAATTTAAAATAAATTCTGCTAAGGAACACTTATGTTCTTATCCACCTAATCCATCTTTGAGCCTCTTTCGGGTCATACAACCAGAGATGGCTAAATAGCAAGAACAGGTGGAAATACGTTTGCACTTGTAAAGTTACAAAGTATGTGCCCGTACCTTGCAGAAACCCATGACTTGCTGCTTTAATTCTAAAAGGAGTTCAACCTTGTAAAAATGTCTAAAATTTCAACTAGGAGAACAAAGGAAAAGTATACATTTTCCTTTTGCCCATGAATTTTCCACATTTTCCTCCAAAAAATAATATCAACCTTCCAAGAAGTAGCCATCACAGCTTTCTGGGATGCCCTCAGGCAGGCTGCTCTCATAGGACCTACACTTCTAAAAAGGTGTTGACCTTGGATTGCTTGATACAAATTGAAAATAAAAGTGGAGAACAAATTAAGAGCCTGCTTTCTTATCTTACATTCTATCGTCTACCTTCTACCGGAAGGAGAGAGACTAATAGAAAATAATAAAACCATCTTTATCCTTACTTTTCTTACAAAAGAAGTATAATGGGGGAAAGTGCTATTTTGGACCACAATTTCTAGTAGTTCTTTCCAAAGGAAGTCTTTTTGTTCTGAATATCCTAATGAGTTTTGTGACTGGAAGCTGAGAAAAATTACGTTGCTTTACAGAAAGGAGTAAGAAGAGTTTTGTCCCTGTGCTCTCCAGGGACAAAAGGAGTTGCAGAGAAGAGCTGGAAAGGAGGAAGGAGAAAAGCAGTCAAGATGGTGTGTGGCCAGAATCTATGAGAGGTGAGACCACTGATGAAAAAAACCTTGGTTACAGAGGGTTAACAGAGAAAGATTTCCTAATTTGAAATGGCATTTGCTACAGGATAAATATGTCCATACGCTCCTGTAGATTATCAGTATAGTCTATCACATACATCTGCCCTATGAGAATAGCTTTTATGGAAATTGGGTGAGGGCTCAAGGTTCATATTTGGGATTCCACACAGTAGCATAAAGGAAGCAAGCAAAGAAGGGTGATTCCATTCCTGAATTAAATGAATTCTGAGGAAGTAGTCTGGAGTCAGACGTGAGCATAATAGAAACCCCCCCAAGAGATCTTTGGAAAAACACATTGTGTGGAATGGGAAGCTCTAAACAATCCTATCTAGATGTTACTAGAAGGAAGACTCATGCTACCATCTCATTTACAAGAAATACAATACAATTATAACAAATAGGGAAGAAAAATATTTAATATTTCTCACATCCAGAGTAAGGCCGCACCCAGAGAAACAACTCTTTACATTTGGGTATCTATCTTTTAAGTGATACTTTTCCTCTTATCTGTATCTCTATGCACAGACACATACACACATACCCACTAATTTTATTTAAATATACTCATGCAATTCTTTGATCATAAAGTTTTTAATTTCCAGTCCCCATATCAGCCTTTCCCAGTTTCTCTCCAAATGCCACAAAATTTTACAAAAGATTAAAAATTCACTACACAGTCAGAAACTGACATCGTTATGCCACAATCTGGGAGTACAGTAATTTAGAGTCTTTTGGAACTGGATTTAGATAAAACTATTTGGATTTCAACATATGATAGAATCTGAGTTTGTTTCACAAATGAGGGGTTACCTGAAAGGGATACAAAGATGGTATTCCCCCACACCAACTGCTCTTAAAACCAAGAATGAAGGGCCTAGCCCAATCAGAGAACAGGGCAGCCAGCACTCTGTAACATTGGCTCTGCCATTTATTTTTAAGTTTTCCCTCCTCTTTATTGTGGTATAATTGACCAAAAATTTGTAATTCATTTAAAGTGTACAATATAAGGGACCTTCAAGACGGCAGAGGAGTAAGACGTGGAGATCACCCTCCTTCCCACAAATACATCAGAAATACATCTACATGTGGAATAACTCCTACAGAACACCTACTGAACACTGGCAGAAGACCTCAGATTTCCCAAAAGATTTTTTTTTTCTTTTTCTCTTTTTGTGAGTGTGTATGTGTATGCTTCTTTGTGTGATTTTGTCTGTATAGCTTTGCTTTTACCATTTGACCTAGGGCTCTGTCTGTCTGATTTTTTTGTTTTTTAGTATAGTTTTTAGTGCTTCTTATCATTGGTGGATTTGTTTTTTGGTTTAGTTGCTCTCTTCTTTCTTTCTTTCCTTTTTCTTATTACTTTCTAATTTTTTATTTATAATCATTATTTTTTATTTTAATAATGTTATTTTATTTACTTATTTTTTCTTTCTTTCTTTCTCCCTTTTCTTCTGAGCCGTGTGGCTGACAGGGTATTTGTGCTCCAGCCAGGTGTCAGTCCTGTGCCTCTGAGGTGAGAGAGCCGAGTTCAGGACATTGGTCCACCAGAGACCTCCTGGTTCCACGTAATGTCAAATGGTGGAAGATCTTCCAGAGATCTCCACCTCAACACTAAGGCTCAGCTCCACTCAACGACCAGCAAACTCCAGTGCTGGACACCCCATGCCAAACAACTAGTAAGACAGGAAAGGAAACCCACCAACTAGCAGAGAGGCTGCCTAAAATCATAAGGTCACAGACACCCCAAAACATACCACCGGATGTGGCCCTGAGCAGCAGAAAGACAAGATCCAGCCTCATCCACCAGAACACAGGCATTAGTCCCCTCCACCAGGAAGCCTACATAACCCACTGAACCAACCTTAGCCACTGAGGGCAGATACCAAAAGAAACGGGAAATATGAACCTGCAGCCTGCAAAAAGGAGAACCCAAACACAGTAAGTTACACAAAATGAAAAGACAGAGAAACACACAGCAGATGAAGGAGCAAGGTAAAAACCCACCAGACCAAACAAATGAAGAGGAAATAGGCAGTCTACCTGAAAAAGAATTCACAGTAATGATAGCAAAGATGATCCAAAATCTTGGAAATAGAATGGAAAAAATACAAGAAACGTTTAACAAGGACATAGAAGAACTAAAAAACAATGATGAACAACACAATAAATGAAATTTAAAATTCTCTAGAAGGGATCAATAGCACAATAACTGAGGCAGAAGAATGGATAAGTGGCCTATAAGATAAAACAGTGGAAATGACTACTGCAGAACAGAATAAAGAAAATAGAATGAAAAGAATTGAGGACAGTCTCAGACACCTCTGGGACATTAAACGCACCAACATTTGAATTATAGGGGTCCCAGAAGAAAAGAAAGGGACTGAGAAAATATTTGAGGGGAAAGGAAATACTTAATCAAGTCCAGGAAGTGCAGAGAGTCCCATACAGGATAAATCCAAGGAGAAACACACCAAGACACATATTAATCAAACTATCAAAAATTAACTACAAAGATAAAATATTAAAAGCAGCAAGGGAAAAACAACAAATAACACAAAAGGGAATCCCCATAAGGTTAACAGCTGACCTTTCAGCAGAAACTCTGCAAGCCAGAAGGGAGTGGCAGGACATATTTAAAGTGATGAAAGGGGAAGAACCTACAACCAAGACTACTCCACACAGCAAGGATCTCATTCAGATTTGACAGAGAAATTAAAATCTTTACAGACAAGCAAAACCTAAGAGAATTCAGCACCACCAAACCAGCTTTACAACAAATGCTAAAGGAACTTCTCTAGGCAGGAAACAGAAGAGAAGGAAAAGATCTACAATAACAAACCCAAAACAATTAAAAAATGGTAATAGGAACATACATTTCAGTAAATACCTTAAATGTAAATGGATTAAATGTTCCAACCAAAAGAAATAGACTGGTTGAATGGATATAAAAACAAGACTCGTATATATGCTGTCTACAAGAGACCCATTTCAAACCTAGGGACACATACAGACAGAAAGGGAGGGGATGGAGAAAGATATTCCATGCAAATGGAAATCAAAAGAAAGTAGGAGTACCCATTCTCATATCAGACAAAATAGACTTTAAAATAAACACTATTACAAGAGACAAAGAGGAAACTACATAATGATCAAGAGATCAATCTAAGAAGAAGACATAACAATTTTAAATATTTATGCACCCAATATAGGAGAACCGCAATACATAAGGCAAATGCCAACAGCCATAAAAAGGGAAATCGACAGTAACACAATCATAGTATGGGACTTTAACATCCCACTTTCACCAATGGACAGATGATCCAAAATTAAAATAAATAAGGAAACATAAGCTTTATACAATACATTAAATGAGATGGACTTATTTTATATTTATAGGACATTCCATCCAAAAACAACAGAATACAGTTTCTTCTCAAGTGCTCATGGAACATTCTCCAGGATACATCACATCTTGGGTCACAAGTCAAGCCTTGGCAAATTTAAGAAAACTGAAATAGTATCAAGTATTTTTTCTGACCACGATGTTATGAGACTAGATATCAATTAGAGGAAAAAATCTGTAAAAAACATAAACACATGGAGGCTAAACAATACACAACTTAATAACCAAGATATCACTGAAGAAATCAAAGAGGAAATCAAAAAATACCTAGTAACAAATGACATGGAAACATGATGACCCACACCTATGAGATTTGGCAAAAGTAGTTCTAAGAGGGAAGTTTATAGCAATATACTCCTACCTCAAGAAACAAGAAACATCTCAAATAAACAACCTAAACTTACACCTAAAGCAATTAGAGAAAGAAGAACAAAAAATCCCCAAGGTTAGCAGAAAGAAAGAAATCACAAAGATCAGATCAGAAATAAATGAAAAAGAAATGAAAGAAACAATAGCTGGTTCTTTGAGAAGATAAACAAATTGATAAACCATTAGCCAGACTCATCTAGAAAAAAAGGGAGAAGACTCAAATCAATAGACTTAGAAATGAAAAAGGAGAAGTAACAACTGACACTGCAGACACAAAGAATCATGAGGGATGACAACAAGCAACTATATGCCAATAAAATGGAAAACGTGGAAGAAATGGACAAATTCTTAGAAAGGCATAACCTTCTGAGACTGAACCAGCAAGAAACAGAAAATATAAACAGACAAATAACAAGCACTTAAATTGAGACTGTGATCAAAAATCTTCCAACAAACAAAAGCCCAGGACCAGATGGCTTTACAGGCGAATTCTATCAAACATTTAGAGAAGAGGTAACACCTATCCTTCTCAAACTCTTCCAAAATATAACAAAGGGAGGAACAATCACAAACTCATTCTACAAGGCCACCATCACCCTGATATCAAAACAAAACAAAGATGTCACAAAGAAAGAAAACTACAGGCCAATATCACTGATGAACACAGATGCAAAAATCCTCAACAAAATACTAGCAAGCGGAATCCAACAGCACATTAAAAATATCATACACCATGATCAAGTGGGGTTTATCCCAGGAATGCAAGCATTCTTCAATATATGCAAATCAAACAATGTGATAAACCATATTAACAAACTGAAGGAGAAAAACCATATGATCATCTCAATAGATGCAGAAAAAGCTTTTGACAATATTCAACACCCATTTATGATAAAAAAACCCTCCAGAAAGTAGGCATAGAGGGAACTTTCCTCAACATAATAAAGCCCACATATGACAAACCAACAGCGAACATCATTCTCAATGGTGAAAAGGTGAAACCATTTCCTCTAAGATCAGGAACAAAACAGTGTTGTCCACTTTCACCACTATTATTCAATATAGTTTTAGAAGTATTAGCCACAGCAATCAGAGAAGAAAAAGAAATAAAAGGAATCCAAATCAGAAAAGAAGTAAAGCTGTCACTGTTTAGAGATGACATGATACTATACTTAGAGGATCCTAAAGATGCTACCAGAAACCTACTAGAGCTAATCAATGAATTTGGTAAAGTAGCAGGACACAAAATTAAAGCACAGAAATCTCTTGTATTCCTCTAATGATGAAAAATCTGAAAGACAAATTAAGGAAACACTCCCATTTACCACTGCAACAAAAAGAATAAAATACCTAGGAATAAACTTACCTAAGGAGACAAAAGACCTGTAGGCAGAAAACTATAAGACACTGATGAAAGAAATCAAAGATGATACAACAGATGGAGAGGTATACCATGTTCTTGGATTGGAAGAATCAACATTGTGAAAATGACTATACTACCCAAAGCAATCTACAGATTCAATGCAATCCCTATCAAAATACCAATGGCATTTGTCACAGAACTAGAATAAAAAAATTGACAAATTGTATGGAAACACAAAAGACCCCAAATAGGCAAATCAGTCTTGAGAAAGAAAAACGGAGATGGAGGAACCAGGTTCCCAGACTTCAAACTATACTACAAAGCTACAGTAATAAAGACAGTATGGTACTGGCACAAAAACAGAAATATAGATCAATAGAACAGGAGAGAAATCCCAGAGATAAACCCATATGGTCACCTTATCTTTGATAAAAGAGGTAAGAATATACAATGGAGAAAAAACAGCCTCTTCAATAAGTGGTGCTGGGAAAATTGTACAGGTACATGTAAAAGAATGAAATTAGAACACTCCCTAACACCATACACAAAAATAAACTCAAAATGGATGAAAGACCTAAATATAAGGCCAGACACTATAAAACTCTTAGAGGAAAACATAGGCAGAACACTCTATGACATAAATCAAAGCAAGATCCTTTTTGACCCACCTCCTAGAGAAATGGAAATAAAAACAAAAATAAACAAATGAGACCTAATGAAACTTAAAAGCTTTTGCACGGCACAGGAAACCATAAACAAGATGAAAAGACAACCCTCAGAATGGGAGAAAATATTTGCAAATGAAGCAAGTGACAAAGGATTAAGCTCCAAAATTTACAAGCAGCTCATGCAGCTCAGTATTAAAAAAGCAAACAACCCAATCCAAATATGGGCAGAAGACCTAAATAGACATTTCTCCAGAGAAGATATACAGATTGCCAACAAACACATGAAAGAATGCTCAACATCACTAATCATCAGAGAAATTCAAATCAAAACTACAATGAGGTATCACCTCACACCAGTCAGAATGGCCATCATCAAAAAATTTACAAACAATAAATGCTGGAGAGGGTGTGGAGAAAAGGGAACCCTCATGCACTGTTGGTGGGAATGTAAATTGATACAGCCACTATGGAGAACAGTATGGAGGTTCCTTAAAAAACTCAAAATACAACTACCATACGACCCAGCAATCCCACTACTGTGCATATATCCTGAGAAAACCATAATTCAAAAAGAGTCATGTAGAAACTGACACACTATTGTAAAGCAATTATACTCTAATAAAGATGTTAAAGAATTAAAAAATTAAAAAAATAAAAAAGATTCATGTACCACAATGTTCACTGCAGTTCTATTTACAATAGCCAGGACATGGAAGCAACCAAAGTGTCCATCAACAGATGAATGGATAAAGAAGATGTGGCATATATATACAATGGAATATTACTCAGCCATAAAAAGAAACAAAATTGAGTTATTTGTAGTGAGGTAGATGGACCTAGAGTCTGTCATACAGAGTGAAGTAAGTCAAAGAAATAAATACCATATGCTAGCACATATATATGGAATCTAAGAAGAAAAAAAATGGTTCTGAAGAACCTAGGGGCAGAACAGGAATAAAGATGTAGACGTAGAGAATGGACTTGAGGACACGAGGAGCGGGAAGTGTAAGCTGGGACAAAGTGAGAGAGTGACATTGACTTATATATACTACCAAATGTAAAATAGCTAGTGGGAAGAAGCCGCATAGCACAGGGAGATCATCTCGGTGCTTTGTGCCCATCTACAGGGGTGGGATATGGAGGGTGGGAGGGAGACGCTAGAGGGTGGAGATATGGGGATATATGTATATGTATAGCTGATTCACTTTGTTATAAAGCAGAAACTAACACACCATTTTAAAGCAATTATACTCCAATAAAGTTGTTAAAAAATAAATAAATAAAAATAAAATTTACAATGTGATGAATATATATTGTCAAAGGATTCCCCCATCACCTCATAGAGTTACTTTTTTTTTTAGAATACTTGATTCTACTCTTAGCAAATTTCAATAATACGGCACACTGTTATCAACTACAGTCACTGTGAAATACATTAGATTCTCCGAACTTCATCTTATAAGTGAAAATTTGTACCCTTTTACCAACCTCTCCGCATTTCTTCTATCTCCCAGCCCCTGGCAGCCACCTTTCTACATTCTGTTTCTAGGAATTCAGTGTTTTTCTAAGATTCCATAAATACGTGAGACCATTTGTCTTTCTCTGTATGAGAAATCCAAAAAATTCATTGCCAAGACCAATGTCAAGGAACTTAATCTCCTATTTTTCTCCTAGCAGTTTTACAGTTTCAGGTTTTACTTTCAATTCATTAATCTTTTTGAGCTGATGTTTTGGGTATGGTGTAAAACAGGGGTCCCATTTCATTCTCTTGCATGTGGCTGTCCAGTTTTCCTAACACCATTTTTTTTTTTTTTTTTTTTTTTTTTCAGTACGCGGGCCTCTCACTGTTGTGGCCTCTTCTGTTGCGGAGTACAGACTCCGGACGTGCAGTCTCAGTGGCCATGGCTCACGGGCCTAGCCGCTCCGCGGCATGTGGGATCTTCCCGGACCGGGGCACGAGCCCGTGTCCCCTGCATTGGCAGGTGGACTCTCAACCACTGTGACACCAGGGAAGCCCCTTCCTAACACCATTATTGAAGAGACTATTCTTTCTCTATTATCTCTCCTTGGTGTCTTTGTCAAAAGTTAATTGACTCTATATGCATGGTCATATATGTGTGGTTATTTCTGGGCTCTCTATTCCGTTCCACTGATCTATGAGTCTGTTTTATGCCGATATTATATGACTTGACTGTGCCATCTTGAGCCAGCATTTGATTATTCCCTCACCTTCTGTCACATTGGCATGGTCTCCTTGTTGTCACTTAGGTTTTCAGAATGTCACTCTCTTTCCCAAGCTTTTTAGGGAATTCTGTTCTCAAGCAGAGACAATTCTCTCCTTAAGAGGAATACTGGTACCAGATGTAAGGATAGTAAATTGCTCATTATATTACCACCATCTAAGAGCAAGAACTTTCCTCTAAGGAAGGAAGTGAGAAGGATTCTAAGATGGTTAAGATGAAAAAATATTTTCTGTAGTATGTGTTATTCTAAATGCTCTACCGGGCAAAGGAGAAATACGTAATGAAGTCTCTTGACTCTTCAAGCGAAGGTTACGCCTAGTATTTGAAAAGTTATCTAGCCTGTTAATTAATTTTAAGTAGCATAAACACCTAAGTACTTTGGAAACAAAGTACTCTATAAAGAGGTTCACATCTTGCTTTTTTAGAGAAGAACAGAAGGAACCTGGTTTAAGTAGAAATTTTTAAAAAAACAAAGATTTGTATTAAGTGTGTACTAAGCATCTTCTATGGCATTGTCTAAGAAACTAGAAAGAGAAAAAACATACTTTCTTCAGACTTTTAGAGTTTTGTTTCCTAAAGGGACACACCAGAAGTAGATACATTAACCGACAGAAGTCACAAACATTACATACGTAAAAATAGTAAGAAAAAGTAAGTGGAAGTCAAAGGAGCAGACTAAAGTTCAATGACAATCAAAATCAGATAACTGGACAATAAAGACCATTACCAAACCAAGCCCTTTATCATCTGATATTCCGGCTTCCCTTGGAGGAGCAAGTAACCCAAAATTTTATTAACACTACGTCAAATCCAGTGTCACACTTCAGGGTTATCCTCAACTCGTCCTTCTTTTCTTCCTCTTCTCTGCACTCATAATCAACATGGGTTCAAAGGCAGTTGCAAAAATGAGACTCAAAAATTAGCACCCAACATTAATATGGAGAATCTGAAGCTCAACACATTTTTAGTACCTAGCCACAGCTTTGTGAAATATCTTAATACAAATTACACTCCAAGGATATGAGTTTAACTGCAACAGAAGTCCGTCCACTATATTATCACTGTGTGCATTGTATTGGGTTTTGGAAGGTTTTTAAGATATTTCTTCTAGAAGCAGAAGGCATATGTATTATACAGCTTTCAAGTAAGAATAAACTGATATCACATTTTCTGTTTTTAACACTCATATTTTCACAACATTTTCTTCTCATATCACTCTAAGATTTTTTTATTAATTACACACACTTAGTCATTATGATTACAAAAATCATAATTATATCTAAGAGATTTGACAGTGGCACATCCCCACTATGGGAGTGTGAATTCTGAGCTTATTTTCTGAATTATTAACCATCATTGGATATGAGAAATTGCAGTCAATTTTCACAATGTTACCCTATGTGTCACTCAAGGATTTAACAAATGCTTAGAAATGTGCTTAGACCATAATCTGAATACCAATTTCTTTGTGAAATTTCATTATATCAAAACAAATACAAGCCTGTGTGTAAAATACTTATGTTTATAAGTAGGCAAGGTTTTGATGCTACAATTAAAGTCTCTCTTATTGCATATTTAACACAACCTGTGTTTATGTAAAGTTAAGGTCTTTCAAAGAATTACTGGTTTATTCACTAAGGAGATGAAATACACAAGTTGACTTGTGAAATTAGACTATTTTGTTTATACCTTGGTAATCTGCAAAGCCAGAAAAATAGATAAAATATACTTCTGTTTATTAACGGTTTATTTATACATGCAGGTTTCATAAGAGTATCAATAAGTTTATATCATATACAGGTGTAGCCATTTTTAAAAGAATAATATACAAATATTTACCCCCAAAATTAAGCATGGCAACTAGCATTTTAAAGAAATTCCTTGCTTTTCTAACAGATTGAACTGTGATGTTAAGTTAGAAAAGTAGGTAAGACTAGCAAAGCGCGATGTGATCTCGGTATTTTTTGATAAAGGAATTCCTCGGGTCAACTCTTAAGTGTAATAATAATTTGTTCAAATGAAAGCTCTCATAGATGTTTAATATTTCAAAGATTTGGAAGGTAAATTTGTCGGATGAATAAATGGCGGCCACAATAACTCACTTTGCCTTCCCATCCCTACTCTCCACCCTGAATTCAGCCCAAGAATATTTCAACAGCATATTTAGAAAACTTCTACTAAAAATCACTTAATATTTTATATCAGTGTTGAGGTGGGTGGTGTCACACAGTCTTTCAATAGCACACTTATTAACTAAAAAGAGGGGCATGCTTCTGGCGTTGCAAATCCAACAGGAGCCTCAGTGAATATGCAGCACCATTTCTTTGTTGTCTGGATGGATCATAGTCCTATTTCCAGACTATGTGGTAATATTCTACATGATCTCCAGCGAATCTCTGGATATTGGGTTAGTGATGGAGAGCAACTAAGAAATTATCTGTCGCTCCTCCCTGGACAGCATGTAAAAATTAATAGCAGCTCACCAGTTTATTTATTGGAGTAGTTTAGTTTTTGTTTCATTTTGTGTTTAACGTCACACTTTGAAAAAACGGAAGCAACACATTTTCATCAGCCTTAAGAGTGAGTAGGTTTGAGAGTGGCATGGACAGATATACACTACCAAATGTAAAATCGATAGCTAGTGGGAAGCAGCCCCATAGCACAGCGATAGGGAGGGTGGAAGGGAGACACAAGAGGGAGGAGATATGGGAACATATGTTATATGTATTGCTGATTCACTTTGTTATAAAGCAGAAACCAACACACCATTGTAGAGCAATTATACTCCAATAAAGACGTTTAAAAAAAAAAAAAGAGTAAGCTGGTTTCAAAC
This sequence comes from Orcinus orca, assembly GCF_937001465.1. Classification (NCBI taxonomy): domain Eukaryota; kingdom Metazoa; phylum Chordata; class Mammalia; order Artiodactyla; family Delphinidae; genus Orcinus; species Orcinus orca. The sequence goes on from NC_064560.1 coordinate 150,506,191, forward strand.
TCAATGAAACCACTTTATTGCTCTCTGACCCTGCTATAAAGTCAGTAGAAAAACAGAACACTATGCTGCTGTCCATTATGGGATATATAATAAAAGAATCCTAAATCCAATCTAAGGCTACACCAATATCAGTAAATTTGTGGAATCAAATAAAGTTACTTTGGTGGGTAAAAAAAAAAAAAAAAATCAGCCAAACTACTTGTTTTCTGAGTGGAACAGATGTCTATATAATGGTCCTGGAAATATATCTCCTGCCAGTACCTCCTTGAGAGAGTTAGGGCAAGCTAGCAAATAGAAGGACTCACCTAACTTTCAGACTTCATAGAACAAAGCTCAGCTCTCATAACTAGTGGAACAAACAATAAATTGTCCTTTATTTAACAAATATGTGCTGAGACCTAATACAGCATCATTGTTCTAGACACGTGGAACCAAACTGAATCAGAAAGAAATACCTTCCCTGGTAGAGCTCACTTTCTGTCTGGTATGACAGGACAGTAGACATTTTAAAAAGTAAATTCCTTAGCATATAGAAGGTGTTAAAAGCCATAGGAATAAAAAAACAAAGCAGGGTAAGAATGAGATGGATGTGAGATGGGGTAGGGTTTGCAATTTTAAATAAGGTGATCAAGGTGGCACTGATCCAAGACTTAGAAGGAGATTGGAGAGCGAACCAGGCAGATACCTGGAGGAAGAGCATTCCAGGCAGAAGGAAAAGCCAGTGCAAAAACTCCAAGATAAGTACTTCATTTGCCAGTTCATAGAGAAACAAGTTGGCTCTAGTGGCAGAAGTTTAGGAGTGACAAGAGAACAGTAGGAAATAAGGTCTGAGGCCTAGCTTTTTATGAGGTGGTCTCCCAACCAGCTTCCTACTCCACGCAGGGCCAAGTCTTGGTCCACAGGTGCCTCCCCTGACCCCTAGCACCACTCAGGTATGCAAGTTCTTTGGACACCCTCAGGGGATATAGCTGTTTTAAGTCTCCTTTAACTTAAAAATGCATACATATTCTCACTGCTTTACTGCCCATATAGTAGTCTTCTTTAGGATAATGAAATTATATAAAAGTTGTTTCTCTTTTGTTTGCTTGCTTGTTTGTTTTTAAGTATTTCTTCTAGTACTGTAGATGGCTTATAGTAGATCGTTTTGGGAACTCAGGCCTGTCAACTTGCCAGAAATATTAAGCTAAACCATTTGAAGCTGTTATATTTATATATTAAAAATCATCAAATATTGGCACTTCCAAATGGTTTGACATAATAGAAGTATTTTTTCATTACTTTCGATACCTTAGTAGCCAGAAATATATGTGGCATGTATTTCAAAATATATGTGGCAAAGACTGCTGGCAGTGGCCACTTCCTCCATCTTTTTGGTAACAGAACCCTGACTTTTATTCAAGATGACACTGAGCCCAACTAATAGCACCTATTCCCAGCCTTCCTTGCAGGTAGGTGCAGTCTTTGTCCAAAATCTGCCCAATGATATATAAGCAGAAGTATTACGTGTAACTTTCAGGAATATTTCTTATAGAGGAACTTACTTGACAGGGAGGTTCTTGGTATTTTTTCTCTTCCCTCCTTTTTCCTCCTTCCTGCTTCCTAGAATTTGATTGTGATGGCAGGAGCTCCAGCAGTCATATTAAACTATGAGGTATCACTGAAGATAGAAGCCACAGGCAAAAGTGACAGAAAAAAGACAGAAGGATGTCAGAGTCACTTATGACCTTGTGAAACTGCCATTGGTAGCTATGGATTAACAATATCCAGATATTTTTCATGGAATAGATTAACTCTCATCTTTAAGGCACTGCTATTTCTGTGGGGGGAGGGGGTTCTTGTTATGTGGTTTATTTAAAAACTAATTTTAAATAAATAAATACAATAGAAATCATTTTCAAAAATTAATTTATCCTAAAGTGGTGGAAGAGAAATCATTTTAGATTTTTCCCTACTGATTGTTCCAACAATCTGTTATTTATGTAGGAAAAACACCATCTAGTCATCTAGGAATGTATAGACCAAATGAGTTTTTGAATTTTTGTTTTCCTTTGGAAAATATTTTGTTGTCATGGTATATTAAGTTTGTGATTGAACTGTTGGTCATCATCTTAATAATGTTAAAGCAGGTATGACAATTTATGAGTTACATAAATGGAAATCTTTAAGATTTTAACTTATTCCACATGAAACTATTCAAATTTTATTTTTTCTCTCTGAAAAAATGAATCTGCTATTCCCTTTTCATTTGCTTTACCAGATTTAATTTTCATGAAGTTATATAGCACTGCATCTTAATACTGGTTTCTGAGTAAAATCAATATAAAGCATGTGGCTACTAAAACTAGAAAAACCACTACAGCAAAATTCAAACATTTTGAGAACTGTTCACTATTAAGATATTCTAATCTTTAGCTAAACTATTCTTAAGTGTAAGCTACCGTGGAGAAAGTTAATGTACATTTTAGTGCTTCTAATGAATATTTTAAAAGTCAGTAAAGGAGTAATAAAAACACAGATTTGAGAACACTTATCAACATTTATACCTCAATAAGCCAAAGAATAATTATAAAATTTGAAATAATTTTGAAATATGTAATATGCTTGCAAGTTTTAAGATATAAGAGTAAAATGATTCTCATGAATTAAACTAATGAGATTTTTAAATCTCATGTTAAGTCGGTCATTGTCTAACTATCTGAATCAGTGGCTCTTAATTCCATTCTGGGAAATGATGCCATCCATTAAAGGTTTCACTGGTCAGTAGTCAAATAATAAGAATAACGACAATGTAGTAAGTATTTAATAAAGCTGATCTAATTCAATTTATAAGAATCAGAATGTTCTTCATAGAGAATAGACTGGTGGTTGCCAAGGGGGAGAGGAGTGGGAGAGGGATGGATTGGGAGTTTGGGTTTAACAGATGCAAACTGGTATATATAGAATGGATAAACAACAAGGTCCTACTGTATAGCACAGAGAAGTATATTCAATATCCTGTGATAAACCATAATGGAAAAGAATATGAAAAAGAATGTGTGTGTATATATATATGTATAACTGAGTCCCTTTGCTGTATAGCAGTAATTAACACAACCTTGTAAACCAACTACACTTTAATTTTTAAAAAAAGAATTAGAATGTGCTTCATTCTGAAATGATGCCCTGTGTTTTTTGCTATGCTACTGATCATAAATGATAGTTTGTTGTTGTTATTACCGCTTTTTCTAAATGTCTTTCTTAGATTCTACTTTCATCCCCAAAATTTGTTTTAAAGCTACTGATCTCTTAAATCAAAAAGTGAAAGAGTCCATAATTTTAGTGACGTTTTTCATTCCTTTTCATTTAGTGCATATTTTCATATTTCCTTTTCCATGTGTTCCTCAGAAATTATGTCAGAACTATAACTTAAAATATATCTTCCTTGTAACTGAATTTTTTAAGGAGGTCATTACTTCAAACTATTCCAAAATAAATTCCATCATAGGCTTCATTAATTTTCTATAATAATAACAGCCATGTTTATTACTATTATATATATTATGACAGAGAATCTACTGTCTATTCAAGTCCAGATAATTTTTTTAACTGATCCAGCCAGGAATGTAATTTAGAAACAGTCTCAACTAATAACAATTATTTGTAAATGTTTTTTGCAGAAGCAAACGTCAAGGTAAGAAAGAAATGTGACAATACCATTTATGCTTATTAATGTTAATGTTACTCCTTAAAATGTAAGATTATTGATTATAGATATAACACGGTTTCCCTTTTATCTACATGCAGTCATCCATGTAATAAGCATATTATTATTACTGAGATCAGAAGCAATAGCTATTATATCATAATTTCCTTGTCTATAGTTATGTAAAATTTGTCCTACATTCTGTAAAAGGTGAAGCCTAAGACAGAGCTATCCAACAAAATATAATCTGAGCCACACATGCATTTTTAAAGTTTCTAATTGCTTCATTAAAAAACATAAACAATCAAAATTAGTTCTAATAATATACCTAATTAAATCTAATATATCCAAAATATTCTTTCAACATATAATCAATATAAAAATTATTAATGAGATGTTTTACATGATTTTGATACCAAGTCTTCAAACTTCAGTGTGCATTTTACACTTAAGGTGCATCTCAATTCATACCAGGCACATTTCAATTCCTCAGTAGCCACATGTGGCTAGTAACTAGCATATTGGACAGCACAGGACTAAAGGCATATTATTCTTAATCCTGACATAACTGGAATACAGACCATAGGTTTATGACCGTGTAAATGTAAGATAATGTAAGATAATCAGACTGAATTGGAACCCAGAGTTTTTTATTTGAATGTGGCTGTTTCCACCCACGTGGAGTCTTTAGGAGCCTGAAAAACATGCCTAATCCCAATGAATAAAAGTTTTCCATTTTCTTATAATAACCTTGTCTAGAATCAATTTACAAGCAAGGAAAATCCAATTTACATGTTATTCTTAACATAAATAGAGGAAGATAAACTAGGTAAGACAAATAAGTCTGGTGTGAGTTTGAAGACTGATAAAAATGAAGTTCTCTCAGACAAAAGACACTAATGAGATCAAGGATACCAGTGGATGAGCATGACTCTTGAGTTCCTTGGGAGACATACCCATGTGAGAATTACACAACCAAGCTTGGTCGTTTATATCATTTCATCTGGATGGGGACCTCAGGAGTGATCAAAGACCAATCCTTTTACAACATAAGGAAATCTTTAGTATTTACTAGACTTGTTTCTTCCTGTGTCTTTGGGGTGACCCAAGGCTAAGTGCCACAAGCCTAGCAATGACATCCACAGAAGCTATCTCTCTTTACTCAACAAATTCTAAAAGACAAGACACAACCTTCCCACAGATTGCTTATTAATTGGTTAGGGGGAAAAGGTAACTATGCAGTGAAGAAACCAGACAAAACTTGGATTAGGTAATCAAATTAACATCCCCCTTGAGGTACAGAAGGACATCCTGTGCCTTCAAATGTGGCACCCTTAGAAGGACACATCATTGCTTTTGTGGTATTCAGAGCAGGCATGTATAACCCCCATATAATCATGAGGAAACATTAGACAAACACAAATTAAGAAAATTTGATAAAGAAACTAGACCGTATTCTTCAAAAATGTCAATGTCATGGAAGACAAAACAGTTGAGGAACTGTTGCAGATGAAAGGAGACCAGATGCAATGTGTAATCTTGGACTGGAGGGGGGAAATTTCAACAAAGGACATTCTTAGAACAAGTGACAGAGCTGGAATATGAATGATAAAGTATTGTATCATGTTAAATTCTCTGAATTTTATAATTTGATAACTATAGTTCTGTAAGAAAATATTGTTCTAGGAAACACACACTAGAATATTAAAAGGTAGAGAAGTATGATGTATGTAATATACTTTTTTGGAAAACAAACAGTAAAATGTGTGTGTACATATGTATATATGTGTGTGTGTGTGTGTGTGTGTGTGTGTGTGTGTGTATGGAAAGAGAGAGAAAGAATGATAGAACAAATGCAGTGAACTCTTCAAACTTGGTGAGTCTGGATAAATGGTATACAGAAATTTCCTGTTGATTCTGTTTCTCTGGAGAACCTAATACAGAATGTGGACTTTAGAAAACCACTCTGGTCATAACTCTTGGTGGAACAAATCATCTGTAACAGAGCAATGTCTTCAAGGGAATGACAAGGCTACTGGTGATTAGTCCAAAACAAATTACAGTCTAAATGGCTCCGTAATCTTTTGGTTACTGTGCCTGTGGAAATAATTAAACTAGAGAATCTAAGAAATTACTAGAAGAATTATATCCCAAAATTCTGCTTGCAAAGGAAATATCAAGTATTGGGGGTTTTTGTTTGCTTGGTTTGCTTTGTTCTTGTTATTTTGGTGTGTTTTTTCTTCTTTTGCAGTTTCTCTGTCCTTTTCTTGGGCTGGAGAATGGGCCTACTGAGAACACATAGGAACGAAAGACACTTACTCTTTTTCTCTAGTAGTTATTTTTCCTTTTGGCAATGGAAACCCCAGTGCTGTAGCTGGGCACATGGCTCCCCAGCTCCAGATTCTATTTCTGAGACAGCTCGGTGCTGCTAAGGGCTGAGTATGGGCCAGTGGGATGCAAAGGAAGTGATGTATGTGACTTCCAGAGTGTCTTCTTAAAGACACTTTCCTAGACATGGTCTGCCCCCAACCCTTCCCACTACTCAGGATGTGACAATGACTGGGACAACCGTAGAAGCCATATGTGTTGAGGATGGAAGAGATGCCCCACTATCCCTAGACCACTCACCTCTAAACTGTTATGTGAGAGAAATAAATTTCTGTCTTATTTATGCCACTGTATTTTCAGGTCTCTATGGTATAATATACCACCCTAATGAACATACAAATTATTACTGAGAGTAGATTTGTGTAACAAAAACATTATATGCAATGCCTAAGAACACACACTCTCTAATGCCTTCTTCAAATCTGGCCAAATAAGAGAAGAACATCCCAGTTGTCACAGCCAACGGCAAAAAGAGTGACTCTAGTAACAGAGGCAGCAAGATGGGCCCACCAAGAAACTCACCTTCCTACCACAGCAGAGACTTCACAACTTCTGCTCAATAGGATCTGATAACTGCTTTGGACCACTAACTGCTGGACATTCCCCCTCTCCCTCTAGAATATGAAAAGTATTATCCTATTGCTGCTCCACCATTGGACATCAGGTATGGGGATGGGATGGAAGATATCTTGCCTTTTATTTTATAGATTGGTAAACCTCCAAGAGCTGCAACAGGACCCAGTCAAGAGGACAGGCACCACTCAGAGATCCTCAACTTTGATTTAGATGTAGTAACTGGATGGGATTATGGTTGCCTCTCTCGTAGAAGGGGTGCATGTTCTATGTAGGGGAGAAGATTCAACAAGAGTACATGTTGAGACATTTATGCGTGGGTGAGCTGAGATACATGGGAGACCAGAGAGGCACACCACGGTGAAGTCATCTAACTGTGCTCCCTTCTTACTCAGAGTAATAGAGTCCCCAGAATTTCAGCTGGTCACATATGGCCATATATCTGTAGACTATATTTTCTAATCTTTCTTGTGGTAAAGTATGGTGGTGTGACTAAATTTCAATCAATAGGCTATGAAGAGAAGTGTTAGACATCATTTTCAGACATTTCCTTAATTTTTTTCTGATAGCACTTCCTTTTCCCTCCTTCTCAAGAGCTGGGAAATGCCACCATAGTGGCCACCACTGAAGTTTTATGTTAGGATGGCACAGCTACCCCTCCAGCCCTGGATTACTTAGCTCTGGGCTATTATGTGAAATGGAAATGATCTACCTACTTCTAGTATCTTTGTTGTAACATCCAAGCCTATCATTAACTAATACAAGTTTCATCTAACTTTGGGGAGGCCTATTCTAAAATAATATTTGACTTTCCCAGAAAAGCAATAGGAAAATGCATATATTGGAAGAATATGAACATTCTGAATAGTCACAGCTACTTTAAGAACTAAAAGTTGTAAAAAAGCATACCAAAAATCATAACTGCTCACTTATTTTTCATTCACAAGAAAATAAAATTTGCCTTAAGCTGAAGTTACATTTAAGACAAAATATATAGGCGTAGTGTTGAATCCCTACCTAAGAACATAGCTGCTTAAAGTGAATAAAATTTGCTAACAAATAGAAGATCAGATTATAAGAATTTCACTGTGTAATATATATACTGTATTGCAGTTACACTTCAATGAATGTCCTAAACACGATGGTATGCCACATGGAATTGTTATTCTGGATGTGGCAGATCACTATGATATAACTTTGCTCTAACCCTACTCAACAAAGCACACCAAAATAATGATAAATGTGGTAAGCAGTATATTTGAAGAATAAAAGTTACTTTTCTCCGGTTTACATAGTGAGAGGTAAGGTTATAATCGGTCTCTTATAGATATCATCCTAAATTCCTGGAGATAGAAGATTATGCTGAAAGTGTCTCTGTGCCTTAATAGTGCTTTTTTCTAGAAAACATTTTAACAAATTAATTTTTAGTTTTTCTTATTCACAAATCTGTCATAAAATCAGTGAATATACTATTCTTTTCTTTGAATATCCTGCATAAAGCAAAGAAATCCAGTAATAATAATAAAAATACATTTGAGGTTTATAAATAAGTTTGGATCTGTGTGTACCCTGTCACAAGACAAAGAGGCTGATGAGGTTTGAGGGTTTAGACTTAGACAACCCAAGGATGTACGGGAACATTACTGAGGGAAGATGACAAGGTTATTTTTTACAGAAATGTCACTAGATTAAGTTTGCAGTCACTCTGCCCTTAATATAATAGTTGCCATAAACAAGGAGCCATGAGTTTTCAGCTGTTCACATAAGTAGCTTTAGAGAATCATGGAAAAAAAGATTAAATGGATATAATTTATAATCTGGGCTCTCTGTAATCCTAGGGCTTCCAGTACCAGACTTCCTCCGATCCTCCAGTTGGGTCTCATTCCTGACCTTCATCACAACACTGGTTGACATTGTACTGTCTTTGCTGTTGACCTATTATTCCTCAAAAGAATAATACACAACAATGCAAATACAACCTGTTAGACTTTCAGTCACTAAGACATTTACTGTAAGAATCATTTTAAAAAGAAAGACAAATCACCCAATTTCCTACATAATTCTATAAACACACAGAAGACAAATCTACCATACTTAGACATTGCATTTACCTTTTTAATATTCAGTATCCAGTTTCTCTGTTGTGTTTATGCATTGTATGTAAATATATATGAAAATACAAAAACATTTATCTATATCAGGTTCTCTTTCCTGTCTACTACATGATATAACAAACCAGGACTTATAAATAATTCCATGGAAAACACTAACACCCTATCACTGTATTTATAAATAACCTTTATCTTCCCCAGATAACTTCCTAAATCAAATTACAAATGATGAGTTTTTGTATTAAAGGCATCTCTTCCAGAATATGGTATACTATTTTAATTCCCTAAGGGTGAATTTTTCCACTACTTTATGAAATAATTTTATTTATGTATGTGAATGATGCATGAATAGGAGAAACTGTATTAGTCCAAATATAAATTCCTATTTCTTGAAACAATTATCTTAAAGAGTATAACAACAAGAGACTACAAGTTTTAAAGGCAGGCTTCCTGGATTTGAATCCCAACTCCCCCATCTACTAGTTGTGTAACTCCAAGCAAGTTTCCTTATCTCCCTAAGTTTTCTTTTCCTCATCTTGTTATTTCTACACCTAAAAATGAAAGTCTATTGTTACATTCAGTCAAAAAGAATTATGTACCCATCTGCAATAGACTAAATTGTGTCCCTTCAAGATTCATATGTTGAAACCTTAATCCCAATGTTGATGGCACCAGGAGGTGGGGTTTTTCAGAGGTAATTAGGTCATGAAGGTGGAGAACTCATGAATGGGATTGATGTCTTTAAAAGAAGAGGCCAGAGAGGTAGCTAAGTCTCTACTCTCTACCATGTGAGGATACAATGAGAGGACAGCCATCTGTAAGGCAGGAAGCGGGCCCTCACCAGACACTGGATCTGCCGGCCCCTTGATCTTGGAATTCTCAGCCTCCGGAACTGTGAGAAATAAATGTTTGTTGTTTAAGTCACACAGTCTATAGTAATTTGCTATAGCAGCCTAAACATACTAAGACACCACCCTATAAAGTGACAAAAAGAGGAATTTCTCCTTCTTTATCTCCACTGAGCAGAGCCCAAAAGATCTAATTCTTATATACATAATTACTGTGTACAATAAAATATATTTTAAAACATCCAATTCATCCTCAAGGTGCTCTGCAACTGAAAAATATGCATATAAATGTATACTTTTCCTTTGGGACCATTTTAAGAGTAACCCTGTATCACTATTCTGCAGGGAGCAAAGTAAACCCCCTTTCTGTGGTTGCTCATTTCCACACTTTGTCCTTTCTAAGGGCCTTTGCATTTGGAATATTTTCTGTCCCCACCATACCCTTTCTTTCCTTAATAGTCTACTTTAAAATCACTCTAAAATGCTCTTTCAAAAATAATGCCACTTGACTTTCATCACTGTACAAACCTTATCCCCCTACACCCAGGAGCATACCTCTGCCCTCTTTTCCTATGTCCTTTCACAGCAGGATCATCCCCTCACTCACCCAAATTGCAAAATTTGGAGTCATTTTTGGTTTTTCCTTCTCCCTCAACTCAGCATACTCATTCGCCTAGTTCGGTCTAGTCTACTACCAAAGCATTTCTTAATGTGAGGCCCATCTATTCCCCCCACCCCCCAGGCAAACTATTTCTAAATTAAAGTACTTTAAGTGGCTATTCTTTCTTTCTTGAAATAATGCAATAATTTCTACTTTTCCTATCTTTCAATACATGTCCCATTTCTTGTATATCTTTACCATTGTTTCAGAATATTTAATATTACGTGTAAACAGCCATAGTCTCAAGTATAGCGTTGAATTTAGATTCTTCTAATTTGTATTTCCATCACATCACTAAGATGCTTGAGGAAAATGATTAAAATTATGTATTTAATAACACAGTAGCCTCTGATGCTTAATCCTTCTTCTATACAAGAGCTGTTATGGGTCAGTTCTCAAATGTACATTAGTAAGGAATGAGCCTGCCCTCAAAGCACATTACAATATGCCCTTTCTTAATAACTCGTTAGTAATACCACATACAGAACTGCTTAATAGTCAACTTTCCATTTGGATTTGGATTTTAAAAAGAGATAGGATTCTTAATATATCTAATGCTTTAGAAACTGTAGAATTTAATAGCCAAGAATATTTCTATTTATATATAGGCTGAGGCTGTTAACATAATGTGAGTGTAAAATAATTGAACACTACCTAAAGGTCAACCTCCTGTTAAAAAACACAGAGAGCTATTTAAAAATATCAAACACTTTATTCCACATGACGATGATGTATTTCTTTGGTGAAACTTTTGCTTCAAAGAGGTGTTTAATTCTCAAACATATGCAGAATTCAACAAAGTTAATATTTTGTAAATGACTTGAAGAGCGGTGGTGGTGATTTACCCCAAGTTGATCATTTTAGAGCTGCTCTCAGGAACACGGTCCATCTCCTCTCACATTAGGATCATTTATAGCATCTAAATGCATTTGAGTTCAGCAGATTTCCTGGAACCCCAGAAGGGATTCATTACAGATCTTTTCCAAAGTTAATGTCTTTTTATTTGCATAAAAATACAAATTCCATCACAGCTTCCAATCAGAGGCAATATAGGAGAGCATTGTAGATGTCTAAAGACATTCATATCTGAATAGATTATGAGGATGGAGCTTCACATTCATTGTTGACATTTTGCCATTTATCACTGAATTATATACACTACAAAAGAATATACAAGCTTAGAAAAATCATCTCTCACAAAGATGCAGGAGCTTATCTGGAGAACAGATCCTGTGATGTGTTTTGTAACAAAATGCCATCAGCCTTTTCTTCAAAGTCAAGGAGAAACTTCTACACAGATTCCAAGGATGGAAAATGTTTCAAAACGTGACCTTTGAAATCTCTGCTCTACATAAGTACTAGAATTCCCTTTTTAGGTAACTGTATAAAGTTGGAGCCATAGCACTATGATCTTGCCATTGTCCCCTACTTGGAAGAAGACGCAAAGTGTTTAAACAGAAGAGATTCTGGATGAGCCCTTCATTCTCAGGCCCCCAGAGCAAGTCTTGTTTGGATTTCCTGAACTTCAGTCACAGAACATTAACAGGGAGTAAAAGGCATTATAGTCATTTATTCACTCAGCAGTGCTTAATTAATAGGGTTCCCTGGTTTGCCTGAGATAGTCCCTGCTTATACCTATTGTCCTGGTATAATTATTAATAGTGTCCCCTCAAAAGAGTTCTTTGGACTATAAATTATGTAGTAACCCTATGAACTGAAGGTGACACATATGTCAGATCTATTTTAGGTTTCAGGTAATGAACAAAAGTCTTCTGATCAAGGCATGAAATCCTTTCCTTACCTAAAATCACAGTTGATCACATAGGAGTATTATCCCAGTATAGCGTAGGGCAGGACCTGATGTGCCCAGGCCTTGTCAGTAAGGAGAACGTATGAGCACCAGTGCAGAAAAACCACCAGGCTAATGTGGGTTAAGAAGCCAAAGGAGTTGGAAGAAAACTCAGAGGGCTAGATAGTGACTACATAGGAAATTACTTATCTGGTTACTCAGAGATCAAAGGGTTTTGTCTTGTAAATACCCTAGAGATGATGAGTTAGTATTTAAGAAGAAATCACACTGTAATTATACCTATATATTATTAATATTTCATAGAGTGTATATGTGTGTTTCAATGAAATATTAGCCATTGAGTACCTAATCTGGTTCACCTATGGGGTTTAATTAGTTTACCCCAAATATCCTCCCTGCTGCTTCTTTTCCCACTGAAGTTATTAATCTCCTAAATCTTTAAATGTTAGCTCCATGTTTAAGCTCAAATCAGCAAAATAATCTCAAATGCCACAACAACAGGCCAAGTATGCAGCCCTCTAAAGGTAAAAATGACAATGAAATCTGAGCGCAAGTGAGGTCCAGAATCATGGGAACAGGGGCTAATCTCTTAGGGGGTCTAGAACTACGATTTTACCCTCAGACGCTTGAAATTAGGAGTTGCTGCACAATATAGCAGAAGACACATGGGATTTGCAATGAGAAAATTTGGACTTGGGCCATACATCCTAACTAGAGGAGCTTAATTCAATTTCTTACCTCTCAGCATCACATTCTCATATAGAAAATGCAGAGGATAATCATACTGATTTCACAGGGTTATTTTTAGGATCAAACAAGTTAAAATATAATCATGGGGTAGAAGATGCTGGCAGTAAACTTAGGGCGGCTAGTACACCCTCATTTTCTTCATCTCATTGCTAAGAACCCTTTCAAAGTGGCCAGACTTCAACTATATTAAACACATTTCTTTCTTCCCTTGCTCATTTATTTTCTTTATCATTACTGGCATATGAGCAAAAAGAAAAGTGGGCATGTCAGTACACACAAATTTTTTTTACCACATCCAATTCTTTTTTTGTTGAATCCAGTTAACTCTGCTCTTGGGATTATTAATAATATAATTAATGACACTTGTCTAAAAACTTCACTTCTTAGCTATTTGTTTTATTGCCATGAGGAAAGAACTGTAGTTTATTCTTATATTCTTCCAAAGAGCAAAGAGTTTTCAAATAAACCAAGCTAGGGCGGTTCTGCAGTCTAGGGAAATCGCACGTTTTTCCTGAGAAGTAGTGTGTAATTAGTGAGCGCTCTTTAGAGTTTCTGGGAGTGTGTTCATTGATTATCTGGCCAATATTTCATTTAAAATGACATCTCTATCTGCGAATAAATGGTCCTATGGTCCTTTTGTGTTCTACTCTAGCAAAATTTTTTTATTTAACACTTGAAAATATTCAGTTGTGAATGTGAATTTTTAAATACAAAATTAGAATGAGAATTGGAATTAGAATTAGAAATTCCGTTCAGTATCTGTGAAAGAGAAAATAATTCCAAGCTGCTGATCTTTAGAAGGCAAAAACAAAACTCCATTTCACAAGCATCCTTCCTACATTGTTATCTAACCAACCATTAGTACTCACTTGCCTACATTTTTACGGTGGTTGACAATCTGTGCTCTGCTACTATGATGTCAATCTCTCAGAATTAGTTCTTGATTATTTTCCTGAAAGGCTCAAGCTTTTAAAACATACTGTCTGGTTCACCCTCAGCATTTCTGTAGGAAATTGGCAACAGATGTCAATGCTAACATTTCACAAATTTTACAAAATCATTAAGATGATGACACAATTAACATAATCAGTAGTGATTACATCATAACCAGACCATGGGAACTTCCCCGTGTTGCTTTAGGCCTCAGTAACCATTAATAAGATAAATTATCTTAAATTTAAAGTGTATAGTTATCCATTATAGTTAATCCAAGGTATCTAGAACGTAATATTAAGCTACCAGGACATAACTGACCATAAGGAGATTCTGAGATAAATTTAAAATTATAGAGTTAAAAAGACTTACACGTGCTACATACTTTGGTTTTATTCATTTATATATCAGTCATTCATTTATTCAACAAATATTTATTAAACACCTCCTCTGTGCCAAACATCATTTTAGATTATTTATATATATCAGTTAACAAAATTCCTACCTTCAAGGAGCTCACATTCTATTACATAGAGACTGACAATGAATAATACTTATAGGTAAAGTATATAGTACCTTGGAAGTTTATAAGTGCAATGAAAATAAAAACGAAGTGGATCGAGATTGTGGGATAGTAAGAGGGAGGAATATCTGTATATTTTACTGCATTTTTTTCCACCATAAAGCAGCTAATGTTTCATAATCACTAGTACAAAATATTTTCTTCTCTTAAATATCTGTGAGCTTTTACAGTACAAAATTGTCCATTTTTCTTGACATCCCTTAAAGGTATTCATAACTGGGATTAATAAAATATGCAGCTAAAACAAAAGCGAGAGAAACATGTCATCTTCAATCTGATGTTATCTATTTAGTTCCAAGGTGATGTCATGTCAGTTATATCACTAAAATTGTGTTCTGAAACTGTACACTAAAAACAATATCTGTAATTACACCAGGAAAAGCAGCTGCTGCCTGAGAACAGCTGTCAATCTAGTGCAGAACCAATTTATTTCAGTTTATATCATAATTATGATAGGTCCAGTAACGTCCCAACATAGCTGTTATTTTGTAGGTCACTGTTCCTTTCATTGTAGAATTACATTTTGTTTTATGTGTCTCTAATGACTCTATTGTTACCAAAAACTGGGTATTAGCAATATCCAGATGTCAGCCACTAATGTAATAATCAAAGCAACATGCATATTCTCAATCTTTCTGCAAAATCGCATTTGTTTCTCATTTAGAATTCAATTCAAGAAACATGAATTGAATGCTACCCAATGCCAGGATTCTTACAAGATACTGTAATAAATATGATGTTGAACAAATCATGTGCCCCATCCTCCAGGATGCACTTTTGCAAAGTGCATAAATAGCTATAAAGTTTGAGGGGGTCAGTAATTTAATACACATACAAGCTATTTTGAACTGTGTTCTGATTTGGCCATTGTGACTCAGCATTTTCTAGCTCTCAGAGATTATATCACACCAGCATCTTGGACCTATATTTTGATTTGCTTATTTTTCCTATTTCAAATCACACTTGCAAATTTGAAATTTCCAAAGTGAATCAGAACTGCAGGGGAGGTGTGCTCGTAGGCAGGGCAGGCAGGCAAGGCACATCTTTGAAAAGGTGTCCTTGACAGTACTGAAGAGTAAGGAAAATAAAGAGGTTAGAAAAAGGAATCTGTTCGTGGTCTGGCAAGAACCAGGGCATCTATCAAAGCAGAGGCTCTTAACCTTTACTGTCAGGGACCTCTTGTCACTTAATGAGGCTTTTAAATGCATGAAATCAAATAAATAGCGTTAACAAGAAAAACCAGTCAAATAGAAATATCACAGTTTTTATTGTCATACAGTAATATATGTGCTTCTTCATTAGCACATTAAATTACAAGAGGTAGCAGTGTATCTAATAACACTGATAATTTCAAAGTAGTGTTGAGTGTAAATGATATTTTGAAATATCTGCAACATGATATAAAAACATCTGTGACTTCTATTAATGACAAAGTTTCAGGTGCTGCTAATAGAGTGTTTGTGGCCATCACATATAATTGAAGGACACACTAAATTTCACAGGTTATATTTTGCTGATCATAAAACACACTGCTCACCCTCCTGCCTTCTGTCACTGGCCCATGACACAGACTTAATTCTTACCAATGTCTGGCATCATTCAGCAATTTAATTTCCCAATGCCTCACAAAAGCAACACCTTATCAACCTCATACATTTTGCACAGAAGCATAAACCTCATTATGCCCTTCAAACTCGCCTGTCACTGGGTAAGACTGGGCTCATGATAACGTGAACTTGGAAAAATAGTTCTATTTACCCAGGCTTGGGTCTGATAAATGACCACCATTACCTGTCATTTTCAAAATCAACAAAAATCCTACAATACTAGACTTTATGGCAGCCTGCCAGGAACACACAAAATACAAGACAGAGCACCCAGACGACTCTATTAAGACATACAATCGGGCTTCCCTGGTGGCGCAGTGGTTGAGAGTCTGCCTGCAATGAAGCTTAGATGGTTTACAATCAAGACATTATCAAGGAATCAATTGGTTAATGACTGACAGAAACAAGAAAAACAAGTTGAGGAAACTCCCCGAGTTCTGCTATTCCAGGAGTAGGCTGTCAAAGCTGGTGCCTAAAGAATCATGAAAACTGTGTCAACAAAGGTAGAACATCTATCAGGATGCAGGCAGATGGCCTGGCTTCATCAGAGCTCAAATAAAAGCAAGGCATGCTGTTTGATTCATGTGTTGGTGTGGAATCATGTGCCATTCAATTTCTGGAGCAGTTTCATCTATGACACCTACAAGATATATTTATAAAACGGCAAAGCAGAGCCATTCACTTATTGAAAAGAGAAGAACCAAATATATAATGCACATTTGAGACAGCCTCAATCCACTCGGGGGTGTTAGCAACATTCAGACCCCATGAACACAGCAGCTTCAATGCCAAGTGCTTAGCTGCTATAAAGAAAATAGCAGCTAAGCACTTGGCATAGCAGCGAAAAATTGTCCCCCAACAAAAAATTGGCAGGAGTCATCTCTTTGAAGCAACTAAGGGAACAGCAATTTCCATAAAACTGAGGAAAGAAGTGGGAGAAAAGAATAGGAAAGGAGAGAAAGAGAGTTGGGCCCAAAACACTGAGGGGAAGTGCCATCAAAGAGGGGGTAATGCATGGCTGTATGATGTACCCAAGGGCACGGCATCCTTGGCTGGGTGGTCCCAGATACTGCAAAGTTCCCCATACCCTATGTGTTCCTTACAAACAAAAAGCTATGGAACTTCAAACCCCACTGTGGGCTTGGAAAATGTGAACATCATCTTCCCCCATTTTTTACTAACTGTAAGTCTCCCTGATTCTGGTATCACCTCATAAGGGAGGAAACTCTGACTGAATTTTCTATTTAAAGAAAATAAATACAGCAAACATTTCCTGTTCATCCAATTTTTTTTTCATCCAATTTTGATAGATATTTTTGCTAGGAATCTTTTGAAGTTCACTACACTGATGTCTGCCTTCTGAAGCTGAAAAATTTAGTCGATCATTTCAATGAAAACAAATGTTAGAAGTCACAGGAAATGTGACAAGACTTGCATACTAGAATACAGACTATGTATAGTAAAGAGACTTTCAGTAAACCTCAAATAACACCCTCAAGTTTATTATCTGATGATTTTTAATAAATAATATAAACAAAGACCTTCTGGCTCTAAAATTATACGATTGGCTCATTTTTTATTTCAAATCTGCATGCTTCCTGTGGCTCTTCATATCCATTCCCTGAGCATCTTAGAGCTGTAATAATTCCTTTCTAAACCCAGCTTCCCCTCAGACATGTGAATTTATTGTGTATCTCAAGATTTCTGACTTGAAATTAATTTTTCATGTATGTGCAATTATGTGAATCATTAAGATTGAAAAGATACTATAAACCAAGGAAAACAGAGAGAATGATGAAGTTATGAGCTCATTAACCTTGACAGGGAGCAATGAACTCTGTCTTATCTCCTAAGATGGAATCTCACAGAGCCCCTGTACATGCTGGTTACTTAATAAACCGTGAATGGAGACAGACATGAGTGAGAGCCTCTAGCTACTGCAGTCTTTGACTCGGCACCAGCATCCTGGTCCAGACAACATTGGGATAATTGATATCTCCCAGGAATATCCAAGAACGTCAGAGAGAGAGAAACTGGCATAACCCAGAAATACTTTGTAATGTTTTTAAATCCATCCAACTAGTAAAGAACAAACGAACAAATTTCTAAAACATAAATATGTGATATCATAAGTCAGGAGAAAAACTTGAGAAAATAGAAAATGTGAGATAATGGTTCCATTTCAGAATACTACCAGAATCACTGCATAAAATGAATTAGAAATAAATATCAGTGGGTTTTTTTTTGGGGGGGAAGACAGCTTGTTGTAGATCCTATTATGTTTTTCAAAATAATTATTTCTCTCCGTGTGATATGATTATATATTACTACCCCTTAGATGTCAGCCTTAATTCTGTATCTTATTTGGCCAATGAAATGGAAGCAATGAGATGGACCCCTACCAAAAAGAAGCTTTAAGAATCATGCCCTCTTAGGCCCCTGCCATGAGATCAGCATCCCAGATAGAGGCTGATTCTTCAGTCTGGATCCCACAAGGAAGCTGGCACAGAGCAGAGTCACAGTGATTCGGGATACACGGATAGTAGGTGCAAGAAATACAAACTTTCTTTTAAACAAACTTTTTTAATAAACTTTTTTGTAAGCCATCAAGATTTGGGGATGGTTTGTTACCGTAGCATAACTTAGCCTAATCTGACTATTACAGGACTGATAAGATTCCATAGGCCAAGAGCAGGACCAGTGAGCATATTCCAGTAAATACAAATGTACAGCAACTACTTATTACCTCTAGCCCAGAATCCCAGTACGTATAGGCACGCCACTTTCATCTTTGGATCAAGAGATAACTTCAGGGAGACAGCACCAGACGAGTATTACAGGACATAGTGCAAAGTCAGTGGTTTCTGCATTGTTTACCCTTTCCGGAGCATAAAACTGTAACTTTTTATTTCATTAGCTTTTATAGCTTGAAGGAATTGACCACCTAGTACTTCCATTCTCCTGAAGGTAGTGCTAGTGTTGATAAACAATAGTTTTCATTTTCTGTGTTAGCAAAGATTAGGAGAAGGTGATGGGGGAAATTGTGAAAAGAGGAGGAAGGTAGTAAGAATCACAATCCACATACCTAGGCACACGAAAAGTATAACTTTATTTTCTGAAACAATTGAATTTGCCTCTATATTGAACTTATATTTTTGAGCTCCTCTATCATTGGGTCAAGCCACAGTTTTGGAATCTGATATGGGTGCGGGGAGGGGGCTTGCTACGGAAAGTAGGAGAGAAGGTCCTGTATCATCTCATCAGTCCACACAAATTGCCGCTGAGATATTTACCTTACTGCCCCTTAAAGCTCCTTGCCATTTTTGACTAGCAGATGCTCCTGTAGCACACCTGGGATAGTCCTTCATAAGGCTGACTATAAACCTCTTTGCCCAGCTAACTCTTAACAGCAGTTTTAGCTCAAGAATCTCGCTGCCTCTCAGTTGCACTGCCTGGGAAACACCTCTTTGCTTTGATCACACTCACCTTTTCCTCAACTGGGGTTCTCTAGCATAAGGGGATATCCTGCTACCTTTGTGTCTGGGAATAAAAACAATTTTTGTAGCCAGGAAACTTCTACCTTCTCTTGGCTTAAGTTTCTCAAAATAAATGCCAGGAAGAATCATAGTCAATTCTTGCTTTTCAACCAGCCATACTTCTACTCTGAGACAACAGGAAGAAGGCAGAGAACTTGATGGAATGGGAAAAAAAGCAAAAAGGGAAAGACAGGATGGTAAATTTTTTAATTGTTTATTTTTCCTCCCTCAAAAGAGCAAAACCATTGTGGTAGGCAGAATTTCTAGAAATGACCCCTAAGATTCTAGGCCTAATTATTGGAGCCTGTGAATGGGATGAGGCACCACTTCTGTGGTTGTGTTATATTACACGGCGCAGTTTACCCTTAAAAAGATTACCTTTCAAAACCACATTTAAGAACAAAATAATGTCATTTGCAGCAACACAGATGGACCTAGAGGTTGTCATACTGAGTGAAGTAAGTCAGAGAAAGATGAATACCATATGATATTGCTCAAATGTGGAATCTTAAAAAATGGTACAAATAAACTAATTTACAAAACAGAAATAGAGTCACAGATGTAGAAAACAAACTTATGGTTAGAAGGAGGGAAGGTAAGGGAGGGATAAATTGGGAGATTGGGATTGACAAATACACACTACTATATATAAAATAACTAGTAAGGACCTACTGTATAGAACAGAAAACACTTCTCAGTACTCTCTAATGGCCTATATGGGAAAAGAATCTAAAAAAGACTGGATATGTATATATGTATAACTGATTCACTTTGCTGTACAGCAGAAACTAACACATTTTAAATCAACTATACTCCAACAAAAATTTTTAAAAAAACAATTCAAGTGGTTCTGATCTAATTACTTCAGCCTTTAAATGCGAAGAGATGTCTCTCGCTGGTGGCAAAGAGGAAGGTAGAAGGAGTCAGAAGATATTGAAAGTATGAGAAGGATTTGAAGAGCAGGTGCTACTTTAAAGATGGAGGAACCTCAAGGAGCTGAGGGTGCGCCCCTGACTGATAACCAATGAGGAAACGGGGACTTCAGACCCACAACGGCAAGTAACTGGCTGCTGTCAACAACTTGAATGAACTTGAAAGAAGATTCTTCCCTAGAACCTTTAGATAAGAGGTCAGCCCAGCCCAGATCTTGATTTTGACCTTGTAAGCAGAAAGCCCAGTGAGCCCACCTAAACTTCTGACTCATAGAACTTTGAACTAATACATTTGTGTTGATTTAATCATCTGAGGTAATTTGTTACACAGCAATAGAAAACTAATACAACCATATTCCCTGTACTTCACTCCTACAAATAAGGGTGACAAATTCCCTAAGCAATATTAATGCTACTTCAAGGACCATTTCCCTCTTAGTCAAATTCTTTAGTTAACTAATACTGGTTGCCTTCCTGACCCTTCTTAGAGCATTAAAATAGTGCTTAATAAACCTATATGGTGACTGTGTTTTTTTCTTTTTTAAACTTTCCATACGTGCTCACATTCATTTTATATCCTTGCTTGACCTGAAAAAAAAAAGTTTTTAGGTTAACCATACGAAATTACTAATCCCATCCAGAACAGATTTTCTGCATCTAAGAATGTGGTTCCCCACAATAGTTAATAGAGTTAGGATTACAAAAAAAATTAAAAATTAACTTTTACCAGTGGGTACTTCTAGGTAAGATGCACTGTGGTCTAAATTGCCCCTAGTTTTGAGAATTCAAGTTTAAAAATTAGTTATTTCCTCCGTAGTTTAATTCTATAAATCAAAAATATCAAAAACTATATATAATTCAACTCCAAATAAGTTCATCTCATCTCCCTTTATATGTTCATTTCCTTTGTTTTTATTAAATGGACCTGAAAAGATAAACATTTTTCTATTTCAAAACACTTGAAAAAGTAAAAGCTTATTACTGTTGTTGTTTCTGATTTTTAGCCAACAAAAAGTAGAAAGGTCAAAATAGCTACTTCCATCCTAAGTCACCATTATAAACTTAGAGTTCTTAAGCACCCCATCAGACAGGATCTTCAGCTCTCATCTCCCAAAGAGGACAAGCATTTGGAAGGAACTACCTCATTCAAGGAAGCTTGAAAAGCTCCCAAACTTGTATTCTATAACTCAGGAACGTATCAAAGCCCTATGTGCCGTAAAAATGCTTTTTGATTCTTGAAATGTTGCTTCTATGTAATTCTGAGTCTCTCCCGCCAGTTTGTCAGCAATAAAAGCATCAGTGGTTTACGTTCACTGAAGTTTTGATCTTTAAAAAAACGTCTTCAAGACACAAAGCTCGGCCAGTACATCTCTTAATGATTTCACACCTAAGCACTAGCTAACATCCTCTGAAGGCAGTCGTAACTGTCCTTGCTGGATGGCTGGACATAGATTGGTTAATATACAATACAGCATTATAGAGTAGGTGCTTGAATGTGTGATTTAGGGTGAACAAGGCAGACCCTTTTCCCTTACCAGATTACCAAAGAGTCTGAAAAATCACTGCCCCTTACCCCCTTTCCTACAAAAGTGTTCCTGGCCAAAAAATTTACAGGCTGATACTCTTTTGGGAATTGCAATTCCTGAAAGCAGGAGTAGGGAAAAGAGGATGAGTCAGGAAAGGAGGGAGAGCAAGCAATGGGGAGAGGGTTACCCAGTTAGTCTCAGTTTTCCACCAAATGCAGCTGAGTGTTCAGTCTCACGAGTTGTCTTCACAAAGGAAGTACGAACTACTGTTTCTCCTAACAGTTGACAGGGAGGTGGAAGGGACAAGGATTTATCTGCAGACTTGTTTTCCCCATGGAACACCAAGTCCCTGACACTTCCAGGTTGCAACACACCAGCCAATCTGGCAAAGCTTAGAAAGCCAGATCCCAAGATGCCAATGGCATCACCTGCATGTATGTAGAGTCAAGTCAGGGGTCAGGTGCAAACTCAGGCACCCCTACGTTCCCACCAGCAGCTACTTGGGCCAGCAGGTCCCATGGCATCTTGTGCCCCAACAGCAATAAGGAAGGCTCTAGGAAAGAGGTGAGAGGTTCTTAGCACGATGCTTAAGGAAGGGTGGTGTCAGGTCATGCCCATGAGCAATGTGAGGACCTGAGAACAGCTGCCCCAATAGAAGGCAACAACAGCATTCAATGGGCCTTCCCTCTAATGAATATTGAAACCACCCCTTTGAGGGGGTGTGGAGCATGTACTTGGCTCCAGGCAATATTCTTAGAGATTTTTCCACAATATCACAGAAAATCTTGGCTAACCAAACCCAGGGATCTGCTTAAACTGGCCCAACACAGTGTACCCCTCGCGACATTCAGATTCACCTCCATTCCCTTCCGAGAAAAAAAAAGAAAAAGATCTAATTTCTCCCCTCAAGGGGGAACCACTCCTTCCAAGAGGTGGCTAATTTCAGTCACCAAAAGCGACTTAAAGATGGTTAAGGAGGCTAAGGTCTAGGGAATTCCCTGGCGGTCCAGTGGTTAGGACTCCTTGCTTTCACTGCCGAGAGCACGGGTTCAATTCCTGGTGAGGAAACTGAGATCCCACAAGCCGTGCAGTGCGGTCAAAAAAAAATGGAAACTAAGTTCTAATCTCCATTAGTAAAACTGGTCATCATGTTATAACTGAAACTCATTACTTCTCTTCTCTACTTGCCATTCTATAGTTCTCATGTCTTCAGCCAACACTTTAGCTGGTCTGGGTTGTTTATCTGGTGAGGTAATACAGACCTCTAACACCAAGGGGTCTGAGCTTTCAGCTGCCTTGTCCTGTCAGACCATGATTGTCCCAACTGTCCATTTAGAATTATTACTGGGCACGGAAGCACCAAAATACATGATTACAAATATTATTCTTCTTGTCTCTATTATATATCAGGAGGAATACACACACACACACACACGAAAGGTGGAAAAAGCCACTGAAAATACAAATTTATTGTTTACTGTTTTGCTTAATGCCCACCATCATCACCAACAGCAATAACAGAAACAAGAACAAAATTGCATTGCTAAAATTAAGAAGCCCTAAAATATCTAACAGAGAGGCTCCATGTAATACAGAAACCAAACACAAAAATATACAAACGCTTAACCATAGGCAAATTTGTTGTAATATGTGGTATAGCTTATTTATAGAAGGAAAGATATGATTTGGGATATTCAAATTTCTATAGTAGTTTACTTATTAGATTTACAAATACTGCACTGGAACATCATTTTGACACTATCTATTGAATCCTTAATAGAGAATTAGGATGCAAGTGAAACAATGTCATGCTAATAACTTCATGTTTCTTCAAAAAAATATCTTTTGAATTTAATACAAGATATATCTTTCACTAAAACAAATTCTATAGCAAGGCAATGATTCAGCTTAGCACACCTGAACACAGGAAATAATGACTACAGTTTTGTAGAAATCTAGAATATTTCCACATAAACCATTATGGACAGGGAGAATGTACTTTCAGCGTTTTTTGGGGGTTGTATTTCATTAAGTAGTAGAATAAAATTACAGCCTTACTAATAAACTTAAATTTCTGAAACACTCAATAGCTCCCTTGGAAATAGTTGAACTGGGCTTTGATTCCCTGATTAGTACAGAATGTGTGAAAGGAAAGGATGCACAGCAGGTAGAAGAGAAATAAAAGCATGTCTCAGCCAACTAAAATAAATTGTTCAGAAATAGTTAAGAATCATTAGCTAGAGCCCCTAATTAGAATTCTAATCCAAAACCAACGTCCACTTTTCTTCTTTAACACAGAGATGTGAACACTTCAATCTTTTATTCCAACAAGTTTCCATTCAACCTTTCAGTGTTTTATGTGGAACAATTTTCCAATCCACTGTGTTGTTTCCTTGTTTTACCATTTTATTTATCAACTGCAAGTTTACACAAAACATCTAGAAAATCCAAAATCACTTAAGAAAAACAATCTCAAAGGTAACCATTACCAAACACAACATGCTGCAGCTTCTCCCAGATGCACACATTTTATTTGTGATGAGAGTACATGATAGGCCATTAGAGAAGAAGAAAAAAAAAATACCTGGAACAGCTAAAACAATTACACAGTGTAATGGTTTCATCATCATCATTTCGCTGGCTCATATCTGCGACTATAGTGAATCTGCTGCTAATTAAATAGGGACATCATGGGAAATAAAACATCTGGACCAAAATCATGGCTGAGGTTCTCATCACAAACATTATCTATTAGACTTTCTTTTCACTTGACAAGGCTTCATGAACAGATATTTTTCTTCCTTAAAAAAAATTCTGAAACAAGGACTTCATTCCCATAAATATCTAGTTATCTGTCTCCTCCTATAATGGGATATAATAATATATATGTGTTTCAAATTAGTTCTGTTAAAATATTTTTCCTCTGATAATTTAGAAAACGAATCTCATTTCACATCTACCTCTGGGGACAACATCTGAGCTTTTTTTCATCTTTGTAATTCCTTTAGTTCTGATCACTGTAATTTTTAAGAAGGTTCTTCCCAGGTAATTTTTTGGCAGCCTGGTGACACAGATATCTTAGAGTACCCTCCTTAAAAGAATTTTGAAATCATCTTTACCTAGCACCAGCAAGATAGAACGTTGCTGAGGTCTATATTAATGTTGAAGAATAAAACATACACACACAAAAAATGCCAAATTGTTCAGTGTAAGAAAAACAAAAAAGCGCAGTTCCTTATTTTGTACTGAGAGGATTCAAGAATGGAGGAGAACTTAAGATATGTCATGGTGGGAAGGGGTGCTATAGGATTCCTACCTCTCAAGCCAGTCATTCAATACAATTATGAAATGTCAAAGTCCTCAAAAAAACATGGTCTAATCCTTCCCCTCCCTCTTCCATTCATACAAAGGGCCAATTTTACAATTACCTTCAACTGCGGTCAGTTACCTTCAATCAGATTTTTCAAGGTATGTGTTTCATCTGCATTACTTCAGCTAAAT
This sequence comes from Orcinus orca, assembly GCF_937001465.1. Lineage (NCBI taxonomy): Eukaryota > Metazoa > Chordata > Mammalia > Artiodactyla > Delphinidae > Orcinus > Orcinus orca. The sequence goes on from NC_064560.1 coordinate 150,531,632, forward strand.
GTAAGATTTTATCTATTCACCAAAAAACCATGGGATGCCTAAATCCTGGCATTGTTCTTAATGTACCACTCAACACAAGTCTGTCCTACACATTACATAAACAAAGAACCAACACATGTGAAGTTTTGTTGTTGTGTCTTCCTACTTGAAACAGAAACAGTTCATAGGTGAATAAAGTGCCTAAACTTATGGAGTTTATATTCTACCTGAGAAGAGGACTGATTCATAAATAAAAAATTAAGTTGCAATGTGATCCAAGGAGAAAGGGAAGTTTTTTGTGTTATTTTTCAGAGATTTATGATGAACATTGAATCAATAATAATGACACTCATTTTTATTGTTTATAATCACTAAAAAAATAAGTATATAGAAGGAATGGGCAAACAGTACATTTGTTACCCTTTGAGATGCTACCTTTGCTTTTCACCCACAGTGTTAAAGATTTTTTGTTTTATTTTGTTTTCCCTGGAAATATAAAATTCAAATACCTCATCTGGGTATACCATATACTAGATCAGACAAAATCAAATTTTCAAGATGCAAGCGGGCAAGGTACCAGTGTACAAGTGGATAAATATATAACTTAATATTGTACAGGGGAAGTGTAGTAACTCCAGCAGAACTCGAGCCTTTTCTGGGAGTAAATAATATCTACTTCAGTTTCTATCGGATTTTTTTCACACGTAATATTGACAAAACAATAAAAACTTATAAGAAATACTGAGGCATGAAAACATGACCCCAAATAAGAGGGAAAATAGTCAATAGAGGCATACCCAGAGAAAACCCAGATATTAAAATTAGCAGGCAATTTTTAAGATAAGCATTATGAATGCATTAAGTATGTTAATGTGGATAAGATAAATAACATGTGTGAACAGATGGGAAATTTTAGCAGGAAAACAGAAACTGAAAGGATGACCCAAAAGAAATTCTAGAACTGGGAAATATGATGTTAGAAATAAATAAATCATTAGATAAGTTTAAGAGAAAAAGAAAGGGTCAGTGAATTCAAATACAGGTTAATAGAAAGCATTCAAATAATAGTACAAAAATAAAGAACAGGAAAAAACTGAACAAACCTTCTGATATTGGTAGGACACTATGAAATCATGTAATTCATATGTAACTGGAGTCACAAAATGAGAAAAAAAAGAAAAAAAATAATAGCTATCTTACACAAACTCTTTCATAAATAGAGGAGGAAACAATTTCCAATTTATTTTACAAAGCTAGCATAACTCTGATACCAAAACTTGATAAAGATATTACAAGAAAATAAAATAACAAAGCAATATTCCAATGATCAAAGGTGGGAAAGTCCTTTAAAAATATTAGCAAATCAAACCCAACAATGTGTAAAAGAAATAATAAAATGGATAATAAACAGAAAAAAATTTAATCATGTGATCATCTTAATAGAGGCATAAAAGCATTTGAAAAATTTAACACCTGTTTGATAATTTTAAAAAACAAACATTGTCAACAAACTAGAAATTGGCACCTCCTTAACCTGATAAAGGGCACCGAGAAATAACATCATACTCGATGCTGAAAGACTAGATCATTTTCTCCTAAGATCAGAAACAAGGCAAAAATGTTCACTCTCACTGCTTCTATTTAACACTGTACTAGATGTTCCAGCCAGTAAACAAGGCAAGAAAATGAAATAAAAACTATGAGATAGGAAAGGGAAAAGTTAAAAAATTTTTATTTCTAAATGACATGATTGTATACTTAGAAAATCCCAAGAAGACTTTTTTAAAGTTACTAGAATAATGAATTTAACATGTTCTCAAAAGTCAGTTGTATTTCTATATAGTAGCAATAAACAATACAAAAATAAAATTTTTAAAACAACACAATTTACAATATTACCAGAAAATGTCAACTATCTAGGAAAAAAGTCTAACAAGAGATATGAAAGACTTCTAGACAAAACATAATTTGAAATGGATCATAAACATAAAAATAAAAGCCATAAGTTTTCTAGAAGAAAAATAAGAATATTTTTGTGACCTTGGTGAAGGCAAAGACATCATAGGCAGAATAATATAAAAACCACTAATCATAAAACTAAAAGTTTAATAATCAGACTTCATAAAAACTAGAAAATTCCACTTATCAAAAAAACTATTAACAAAATAAACAAGCAAACTACAGACAATACTATATATATTATATATATTATTTTTGTCATGTATAAGAAATAATAATAAATTAAAAATTTCAATTATAATGGAGGTTAGTATATGACAAAAATGATATCAAAATTTATATTTTAAACCCTATGATTCAATAATTTAAAAAGACCAACAACCTAATTAAAACAGGTAAAATATTTGAACAGACACTGCAGAAAAGAAGATAAAGGAATGGCCAATAAACATATGAAAAGGCATTCAATAGCATTAGTCATCCAGAAAATGCAATTTAAGGCCACAATAAGATATCATAATCACCTGCTAGAATGGCTAAACTAGTAGACAACAGTAAATGCTGGCAAAGATATTATGAAGCCATTAGATGGGAGTATAAAATATCACGACCACTTTGGAAATACCATATGACCCAGCAATATCAATTCTAGATATTTACAGCCCCCCCAAATGTTTAAAGTATGCTCACAAAACAAACAAAAAACCTGTGAAAGAACGATGATAAATGTCTCATTCATAATAGCTTCAAACCAGAAACAACTCAAAGGTTTACAATAGAAGCACAGATTAACTGTGATATGGTCACACAATGGAATACTACTCAGCAATGAAAAGGAATGAACCATCAGTACATGCAACAACATGAATGAATCTTCAAACATCATTAGATAAAAGTAGCTGGATGCAGGGGACGCGGGTTCGTGCCCCGGTCTGGGAAGATCCCACATGCCGCAGAGCGGCTGGGCCCGTGAGCCATGGCCGCTGAGCCTGCGCGTCCGGAGCCTGTGCTCCGCAATGGGAGAGGCCACAGCAGTGAGAGGCCCGCGTACCGCAAAAAAAAAAAAAAAAAAAAGTAGCTGGATCAAATGAGCACATGTTAAATTATTTCATTCATATATAGTCCAAAAACAGGCAAAACTAATCTGTGGGGATTGAAATCAGACACTAGTTTTTCTGCAGATTGGGGGATTGACTGCAAAGGGTTACAAAGCAGCTTTATGGGATGATGGATTGTTCTATATCTAAATTTGAGTGGATGTTACACAGGTATAGAGAATTGTCAAAATGCATCAAACTATACCGTTAAGGTCTGTGAATTTTATTAATGTAAATGATGTCTCCATAAGAGTAAAAAAGATGAGAAATGCATAAGAAAACAGTGTTAGGAAAGACCACTTTATCTGAGAGTGTGCCAGACACAGAGCAAGAATCATCATGCAAAGTTTAACAAACGGCTGCCATATGCAAAACACTCATGAGAGGTAAAAAGTAAAGCAGTCGCTAAGATTAAAAAACTTGGCCGCTCAGCATCGGAGCCCGCGAGACACAGAAACTGGGGCAGAAGTGAAGACGGAGGTGCGGCGGACCACATCAGCCCCGCAGCTCACAGCCCATACAAGCTTTAAAAAATAATAATAAAATAAAGTTAAAAACTTAAATTATAATGGAGGTTCACAATTAGCACCATGCTATATTTATATAATCCATGAAAGAGCCCCTTCAGTTAAAACTATCACCTGTTGAGTGCCAGTTGTCTGATTCCATTAAGCGGAATCAGTCAAGAGGAGGCCAAAGTCAGGTAAGCAATTAGTCACACACCTCATGAGAAGAGGCAGCCAGTCCAGGAACAGACCTGGAGTTTACTGTGTTGAGTAAAGGGTCAAGATAGGCAGATTTCTCCTCACTGTGTGGGAGAGAAATCAGAGGTCTTCTAAGAAGTATGAGGCTAGGGAAGCGCCAAGAAAGGAGAGGATTGCTTATCAAAAAGCTACTACCTCAGCCTTCCATGGTGGTGCAGTGGTTGAGAGTCCGCCTGCCGATGCAGGGAACACGGGTTCGTGCCCCGGTCCGGGAAGATCCCACATGCCGCGGAGTGGCTGGGCCCGTGAGCCATGGCCGCTGAGCCTGCGCGTCTGGAGCCTGTGCTCCGCAACGGGAGAGGCCACAACAGTGAGAGGCCCGCTACCGCAAAAAAAAAAAAAAAAAAAGAAAGCTACTACCTCATAGTAAGGTGGGGTTTGCTTTGTCAGGGCCAACCTGCACACCTGATTCGACTCAACTTCCACACATACCGAGGGGCGAGACCACCAGCTGTATCTGATAACTCCTTATCAGCTCAGACTTGCCATTTGGAATTTCAAGGCCTGTCTGGTCACTGCCTCTATTTTCCTCCTTATTTCTTGTCTCCAACAGGCTGTTTTCTCAGTGTTCTTCCTGACTCCAAACTTCCATTAGACTTTCTGGATTCTTCTGGAGTTCTTTGACTTTGCCTGTGACCTGTCTAAATCGTTGTCAGCTCCCTCACAGAAAGGGGGCCTTTCCACACAGATGTTGTGGTTCTCCTGCTCTTGACCATGCCTCTGCCTCTTGCACCTGGAAGTAGTTCGTCTGCACTAGTCTGCCCTCAGCGGGGCCTGCCTCCCTTTATACCTGAGGCTCTATATTTTCCATACATTTTTAAAAATCACAGTTTGGGGCCTTAACTGAGTTTGCCATAACCCTTTACCAGAGAAATCTACTCCTGCATTTATCATTCACCAGCATTGAAAAACTAAACATTCACAGCCTTGTGCTATCTTTATCCTTCCTTTCCCTCAATTTCTGTTTTCAAACAGAAATCTCCTTATTTACCATCTTCAGTGAGAGCCAAAATGGCACTTGTAGGGATTACAGCGGTGAGAGTCTCAGGGGAAATCTTAGCGGGTGACATGTCTTCCAGTGCTAGAGATAAGCTTCAGCAATAACAGAAGCTTCCTGAGAAGAGCCTTCACCCAGCCGGTCCTCAACCTGGACCTCAGATCAGCCTGGGACCACACCCAAGATATCCTAACTGGAACAGGAGCAAAGGGTTATTATTCTGCAGGCTCAGTAACAGCCCTTGGCTGTGTGTATTCTACAAAATTAAGCTTGTCCCTAATAACTAGATGCCTTTCTGTACGTTCTTAAGCAGACTAAAAGGCTCCAGGTCTTTTTCAGAGCCCTTTGCGCTGGTGTGTGCAATGGCCTGGCCCCCATCAGCAATGCAGGATTCACCCTGTACCTCAGCAATGACCAGTATGATTCTCTGGCCGTCCTGTTTCACATAACGAGAACTTCTTGTTGCCAGCTTTCTTTCTTTTTTTTTCTTTTTGATGTGGACCATTTATAAAGTCTTTATTGAATTTGTTACAACATTGCTTCTGTTTTATGTTTTGGGGTTTATTTCTTTGGCCACGAGGCATGTGGGATCTTAGCACCCCGAACAGGGATCAAACCCACACCCCCTGCATTGGAAGACGAAGTATTAACCACTGCACCACCAGGGAAGTCCCCCAGCTTTAATTCCTGACACAGTTCATCTCCCTCCCCACTTAAAAAGGGGTACCAAGTCTTCCAATTATACCATTAAAGGAAAAATATTGAGAGAACTAAAAGAAAGCAAGAGAGAGACAAGGAATGGTTAAAAGAAGACTTCTAACACAAGTGGCCTTAAAAAGAGGATGGTAGGCCACCTTGCAAAACATACTTCTAACAGCCTATTAAGGAAGTCAGTATGAATCTAAGCCTACAAGCTCAAGTATGCAAGAGTGATAGCTCTCTTTATTTTTAAATAATTTAATGGAATTTCTCTTTCCAAGAAGAAGAACGTTAATCTTCATCAACATGGGGTCCCACACTCTCCTTCAGGTTTATAGCAAGGTTCCCAGAGGTATTCAGGGTATTCAGGCACTGAGGATGGCCCACCTGATTCTTGAGTCAGTCCGGATCTTATCCAGGATGTATCTGCTGAGGCCTCCATTTCAGGTCTCGCCCATCTTTCTATGGATCTTCACTTCATCCTGTCTAAAGGGAACATTTCCATTCCTGTGGCTTCCTCTACTAAATGTGGGACAGCTACTGGGATATGAAATAACTCTGCTGCTTCAGGCTGGATCACAGGCCTCTGAGGGAGTCTGTTTAATAGAGCCAAGAAGACATTCCCTACCTGGGACCTTGTCCTCTCCAGAACCCCGCCCCCCATAAGAAGCACACAAGACACCTCTGCCCTCTGACCCACAGCTCCTTCGGCTCTCCTCATCTGTTTTGCCATTTGCTTAAGGCAGACACTGACAGAGAGGAAGAGGAAGACAGAAAGATGAAGTTGAAGAAGAAAAGCCTGCAGCTTCCAATTCTTACTGTCAGAGTGGGCCAGACTCCAGAACATATGCTAACACAGAAATTATCTCATTTACAAACTGCACTGCATAAGAAAGATTTAGGAAAATTCTGCTATTCAGAGTAAAATTTTATGTCTGTCAATTGGCTTTATAATTATATACCCAAGAATCACTTAAAAACAACATGAGAGGACTTCCCTGGTGGTGCAGTGGTTAAGAATTCGCCTGCCGATGCAGGGGACACGGGTTCGAGCCCTGGTCTGGGAAGATCCCACATGCTGCGGAGCAGCTAAGCCTGTGCGCCATGACTACTGAGCCTGTGCTCTAGAGCCCGCGAGCCACAGCTACTGAGCCCGTGTGCCACAACTACTGAAGCCTGTGCGCCTAGAGCCCGCGCTCCACAGCAAGAGAAGCCACCACGATGAGAAGCCCGTGCACCACAACAAAAGAGTAGCCCCCACCCACTGCAACTAGAGAAAACCCACGCTCAGCAACAAAGACCCAACGCGGCCATAAATAAATAAATAAATAATAAAATTAAAAAAAAAAATGAGTTGGTCCAATGCTTGAAATAACAAATGAGAGATATAGGAACTCATTAAGGACACAGTTGTGGAAAGAAAACAAGAGAAAAGTGTAGAGAGAGAGAGAAGCAGGGCCCCCAAGAATCTCAACTGAGGAAAAAATGCTCCACTCCCTAGGACGGACAAATTGGCTAAAATCATGCACAGAGGATGGGTCCTCAAGTGTGGTTTCATTTTGGATCACTGAGTCCCAGGGACTTGTACGGGTTTCCTCCCCTCTGTTCTCACAGCCTTGGGTAGAAGCAAAATAAAAAGCCACAGGGATTAAACGTATCAGAAAGAGTGATTTGCTAAGTGCTATAATGCTTTTGGAAACCTAGTGAGAAGGGTGATTTGTAGTTTCACCAGAATATTTCTGGTGCTTTTCACTCACGAAAAACCATGAAAAAGAGTTAAATATAGTAACACATATATCATTCTTATCAGAGTTTTAAGACATTAATATACACAAACTTGGTACAAAATTTCAGCAACATTTTCCCTGCTGAAGGCAAGAAATGGCTAGAGCTTCCCTCTGCCAACTATTTGCCACAGTGTGTGACTGTCATACAATCAGGTTTTCTAACACCTGCACACACACAGTTCCAGGTAGTCCTGATAACAGACCAGCCAAAGGCTGAGAGGCTCTTGCTTGCCACCGGTTAAATAATTACTTCTCTTTGTTCACTGATCATTTCAGAGTTTGATCCAATTACCGCATAATTTCTGCTCTCATTCAGGAAATTTACAACACCCATATAGTCTCAGACTGACAGGGGGTAGAGATACTCTGCTCTGCAAAGCCCTAACAGGTCGTTAATTCTTTTCAAGCAGACCATTTTCTGATTAAAAACTTCTGAATTTCTAGTTAAATACTCAGGAAGTATCTTCAGAGAAAGACTCTGTCATGTATCCAGTGCCATTACTGGGGCTGCAGATCAGTGCCTTGTGGGTAGAGCTCCTTGGGGCTCAGTTAGAAGCCTTTTTTTATTTTCTCTACAGATGCTCAGGCCTACGTTTGCACACAGTTCATTTGCATTTTTATGCGGATGAAACCATTTTGTATGCCAGGGAGTCATCTGTGGATTTTGCACAGGATACTTTTTAGAATGCATTTAACGTAATGAAGGCTAGATTGCTAGATATTAAAGTATAGAGGTTAGTATAAAATATTTGAAAATCCATTCCATCTAGACATATTAAACTGAGAAATATTTTATCTTTCTCCTTGAAAACAGAAAGCTATGCAATTCGGACAGAGTATATATTTATCTAAATGAGAGAGAGAGAGAAGGAGAAAGAGAGACCCAAATACTTGATTTGTTCTTTTATAAAAGAGTAGCTGTTTGTAAAAATTCAATAAAAAAATAATGAAGTTATACTGAGGCACGGAAACAGAAATACTAAAGTTGCCAGAATTCTACAACTGCTATAGAAACCCCTTGGTGAAAGATATTTAAAATTAACCAGAAAACATCACAAGCAGCGATAACACGGAGGAAATTAGTGTGGATTCTTTCCCAAAAGGAATAGAGGGGAAAACGGGAAATATGAGCATGGCTGCCATGAGGGAGCCAGAATTTTTTTGAGTAGCATTACGGTATGAATTATAAGGAATAATTCATTCATCTAGTCAACATATATCGAGTCCCCATCCATACAAAGCACTGTCAAGTTACTATCAGAACTCAAGGATGAATAAGACACAGTCCCTGTTCTAAGCTTATGAAAAATGGACAATAACCATGAAGAATTGCCAATACTTTCCGTAGCTTGTGTTTCCTGTTTTTTAGCTCTAGTTTCCCATATGAGAAACTCTCTGAGTAGTGGTGCCTCAATGTTCAAAATAGGGTGTGGGGACCAGCAGCATCAGAATCACCTGGAAATTTGTTAGAAAAAGCAGTCTCAGGCCCCACCCCAGATCTACTGAATCAAAATCTACACGTTAACAAGATTCCCAGGTGTTTTGTATGCACAGTAAAGTCTGAGCAAGCATTGGTCTAGTGCTGTTTGCCAACATCTTTAATTCTGCCAAACCTCTATTTCAAAGCAATTAATTTCCAAATTATAAATAATACCCCTTAAAAAAAAACACTTTGATTATACTGTTTCTTGCTCAAAATCCTTCAGTAGTTTCCCAACATTCTCACTTTGGTCCTCATGGCATTCCACAGTCTGACCCCTACTTACCTTTGCTCCTGACAGATGACATGTGTACACACACACAAACACCCCTCAGGAATCTGGCATCACCATCCCCAGATGCTCCTTGAATTCACTTTTACCTGGCATTTTTGTTCATTGGATCACCTTAGCTTCAAACAATGCTTCTCAATTTTAGCGGCCCATTAGAAACCCTTGGGAAGGATTTAAAAATCCTGGTACTCAGGCTTCACCCCAGATCAAGTTAATCAAAATTGCTGGAGGTGCAGCCCACAGCCCACATGTTATTATTTTTACAGCCAGAGTGATTCCAAAATACAAGCAAGGTTGTGAACCACTGGCCTAGAAAATCTTCCCTTCTCCCCATCCATGTTCTGAAATCCTACCTATTCTTCAACAGAGATCAAGTGCCCCATGAGCAGCCCCTGATCATCCCAGCCTGTTGTTGTGATCTCTTCCTTACAACTCACCGACACCTTTTCCTCAGGGCTTTTGCTTTGCAAATTGCAACATAGTAAGTACCACACAGGTGCTTACACATAGTAGATGCTTCATTTTTTAAAAATAAATAATAGGTTGTTTAAATTTGCCACTGAATACCTGGAGAAAGACTGGAGGCAAAATGTGATCTCATCTCCCAATAATGATAAACTTGCATGATACAACAGAGCACAGCAGGGAGTGGGGCACTAAAAGCACACACAGGAATACGACAATGGAGGAGGAATAAGGGAGCAACAGGAGGCAGGAGGGCTCCCTCCAGAGTCGGATCCCCCTCCTACCTAGTTCAGGTGATGGCAGTGTCACCATACAACCTCGTTGTCAAAGTCAAGAAGACACCTGTTCTTCACTCTTGTTTTCTTCATTATTTGTCTCCCTCTACTATGTAAGGTGAAGGAGGGCAGTGAACTTTGTCTGTTTTATTCGCTGATGGAATTCCCCATTGTCTGGAGGAGCGTGTAGCACAGAAAATGTGAGATGGTTAATTTTATTTGTCAACTTGTCTGGGCCATGGGTGCCCAGATGTTTGCTGAACCATTATTCTGATTGTGTCTTTGAGAGGATTTCTGGATGATATTACCATCCGAATGAGTACATTGAGTAAAGACCAGTGCCCTCCTCAATGTGAATGGCCTGAATAGAATAAAAAGGTTGACTAAGGAACAACTTGCTCTATATGCCTGACTGTCTCTAAGCCGAGCACTAGCCTTCTCCTGCCTTCGGACTCTGACTTGAACTAGAACACATACCATCAGCTCTCCTGGATCTCAGGCCTTCAGGCTCAGACTGGAAATACACCATCGGCTCTGCTGGGTCTCCAGCTTGCCAACTTCACATCTTGGGACTTCTCAGGCTCCAATATCATTTGAGCCAATTCCTTATAATAAATCTCTGTAATATGTGTAATATGTATGTGTAATATGAGCAAATGTATATATATATATTCATATAAATTCATTCATCCTTTGACTATGTTTCTCCGGCAAATCCTGATACATATTTTGGTACTGAGAGTGATTCTAGAAGAATAGAATGTTAAAGTTGAGTTTCCTGATTTGGTCGTAGAGTTCTGGAATTGACTCTCTGATCTGATTAAGGATGCTAATGACTTTATTTCCAGTAGTAAAGAGAGCACTGATAGTCTATGGTGTCAACTGTTTATAGAGATACAAAAACTCTGCATTGGATACTCTTAATCCACCACTTAAAAGAAGCAAGGGGCTAGGTGACTGTATATTATACTTTTGGACATTTCAGGAAAACTGACAAAAAGGACGTTGATTGGTTGGTCCCAGAGCCACTGGACAAAATAGTGAAAGAAAACAAGGAGCTCAGGGATTCTAATTCCCAACTCAAGGTCTGCATAAATGACTGAAGAGCTTCTATGAGTTCCCTGAAGGAGGGTCTAATCTCCTATAGCCACAGGGCTGGAATTGCTGCTAATCAGATGCAGAACTGCATCCTGCAAGGCAGCGGTGCCCAACATTTTTGGCACCAGGGACCGGTATCGTGGAAGACAATTTTTCCACAGACTGGGGGTGGGGTGGGGGGGGATGCTTTTGGGACTATTCAAGCACACTACATTTATTGTTCCCTTTATTTCTATTATTTTACATTGTAATATATAATGGAATAATTATACAATTCACCATAATGCTGACAGGAGGCAGAGCTCAGGCAGTAATGCAAGCAGTGGGGAGCGGCTGAAATATGAATGATGAAGCTTCGCTTGTTCCCCTGATACTCACCTCCTGCTGTGTGGCCCGGTTCATAACAGGAGACACGGTACTGGTCCATGGCCCAGGGGTTGGGGACCCCTGCTGCAAGGGGATGAATTACAATGCAAGTTGATCTCCCAGCCTCGGGAGGTGTCTACTTTTAAAGCAAGGGCATTGATTGAGAAAGAATGGGATCCTATAAGTTGGGATGGGGACATATGGAAAGACCCTGATGAAGCTGAGGACACTGAGCCCCTAAATTCTGATGAGTCTTCTTTGTCAGTGGAAGATAGTTCCTCACCCCTAGCAGAAGCAGCTTCCCCACAGCCAGTAGTAGTGGCCCTTTCCCTCACAGTGATCTCTACAGTCTTTCCATACCAGTCTGAGGGAACTAACCCTGCATTGACTGAGGAAAATGTAATGGTCTCTTCTGAGGTAGTTGCCATGCACAACAGTGCTGACTCTCCTCAGGACCCACCCCCACCATGATCTTTGCCTCTAGAACTATAACTAGACTCAAGTCCCAGCAGGTCCCTAAAAGTAAGGTACAATGTGTGACCCACGAGGAGATGAGTGACACTCTAAGAGAACTACTTGAGTTTTCTAATTAATACAGACAGTAATCTAGGGAACATGTATAGAAAGAGGTTGTGGGATAATGGTGGAAGGAATATAAAATTGATCAGGCTGAATTTATTGAAGTGTGTTCTGCATTTGATGTTGCAGTTTGAGGAGCTAGGAAAAGCTCTAACATTTTCTTTGGTTGGTTGGTTGGTTGGAACACAGACCAAAAGGTGGTCCACAGTGAGCAAACTAGAAATACCAGACCTGCCTTGGTTTCATGTAGAGGAAGAGATTCAAACGCTTAGGGCAGATTTGTCATTTAAGACCTACTCATCCCACTTGGAGAGTCCAGAAGACATATCTTTTACCACTACTATGAAAAATACATTTGTGATTGAAGCCATGGCATCCTTGAAGAGTTCTGTGATCACTTTCCACTGTAGGCCAGACCTTACAATGGGAACTACAGTCACTAAATTGGGAAACGTAAATGCAATGGGAGTAATGAGATCCTGGGATGGTAGGAGCTAAGTGGCAGCACTCAGTCACAAAGGCAAGTGGACACAGTTACTGTAATCAACAGCAGGGTCAAAGCAGCAATCAGAATAGTATGATTTGAGCAGATCTATGGCACTGGTTGGTTGACCATGGTGTTCCTAGAAGTGAAAAGATAGGAAGCCTACTAAAATTTTACTCAGTCTGTATAAACAGAACAATACTCGGCCAAGTGAACAGATGTCTTACCAGAATCATATAAACAGAGAGTCACTGTCCCTCAATCAATTCCCAAACTTGAGCCAATTAAGAGACCCAGAATCCCTTGAATGAAAGGGAGGCTGGTACCCTGGTATGCAATTATTGATCTAGCAAATGCTTTTTTCTCTGTACCTGTTTAATAAAGACCATCAGAAGCTGTTTGCTCCTAGCTAGCAAGGTCAGTAATATACCTTCATTGCCTGACATCAGGGGTGTATCAACTCTCCAGCCCTATGTCATAATATAGTTTGCAGGGGTCCTGATTGCCTTTTCCTTCCACATGATATCACACTGGTTCATTAAATCAAGGATATTATGCTGATTTGACCTAGTGAGCAAGAAGTAGCAACTCGTCTAGACTTATTGGTAAGACATATGTGTACCAGAGGGTGGGAAATAAATCCAACAAAAGTTCAAGAGCCTTCTACCTCAGTGAAATTTCTAGGTGTACGGTAGTGTGGGGCATGTTGAGACATCCCTTCTAAGATGATAAGTCCTTGCATCCGGCCCCTCCTACAACCAAGAAAGAGGCATAATGCCTAGTGGACCCCTCTGGATTTCAGAGGCAGCATATTCTTCATTTGGGTGTGTTACTCTGGCCCATTCACAAGTCTCCCAAAAAGCTGCTGGTTTCGAGTGAGGCCTAGAAAAAGTGAAGGCTTTACAACATCCCATAACTTAAATAATATCGCATTATTTAAGTTATGCATATTATTTAAGTTATGGGATATCAAGAAGATCCATAAACAACACTTCAGGACTTTAATTCCTCTTCTGGGGTAGGGGTTAGTTTGTTTTCAGTTGTCTACAGGTAGTTATATCATGTTGGGCAGAATTATGACCTTGTTAATTGTCTTTATTTGGAGATTAAGTATGATTTAAGGAGGTGCATATGGGTGTCAAGTTGACAAGGGTGGACTTTTGGTGGTTAATTTTATGTGTTAACTTAATGGGGTCACAGGTGCCCAGATATTTGGTTCAACATTATTCTAGGTGCATCTATGAAGGTGTTTCTGGATGAGATTAACATTTGAATCAGTAGACTGAGTAAAGATTTCCCTCCCCAGTGTGAGTGGCCCTCATCTTTCGAACACCTGAATAGAACAGGAAGAGTAAGGGTGATTGACACTTTCTGCCTACTGTTTTCAAGCTGGGCATCCTCCTCTCCTGCCTTTAGGCTTGGACTGAAAGCCAGAGAGCTGAAGTATAAGTTCCAATCTAAGTCCAAGTCTCCTGCTTGCCAGCTGCAGATCTTGGGATTTCTCAGCTTCTATAATCACATTAGCCAACTCTTTGTAATAAATCTCTTTGTACATAAATATATACCCTATTAGTTCTGTTTCTCTGGGGGACACTGACTAATGCAGAAGGTGCTCAGTAAAAAATTGTTGAGTGGATGAATGAGTGAATGAGCGAATCCTGACTGTTTCATAGTTCAAGCTTCCACTGTCTCTCACATGAATAGTTTTATATTTCTTCTTGGCTTTGATAAATAAACACACACACACACACACACACACACACACACACACACACACACTCTCTCTATTTATGCTTTGAAGAATTGATCTTTTGGAACACCAGTATGACCACTGTGACCACAGTTTCTCTCCAGCTTAAAATTAAATGTTCCTCATTATCTGCCCCCACAGAATAAAGTTCAGTTTTGTAAACATATTACATAAAGCCTTGTATCACCTAACCTTGAGATGTATTCAGCCTCATCTTTAGTACTTTTCACCCTGCCCTTTTCATTGCAATACGAATTGCTTTACTGTCACTTTCTCTAACACTGAAGGGCCATGCTCATCTCTGCCCTTACATACAATGTTGTCACTGCTCAGAATGACTTCCTGCCCCTCATCCACCTGGAAAACTCCTTTTCATTGTTCAAAACAAAGTTCAGTGATGACTCCTCCAAAAGCCTTTATCTTCCAAAAGAAGGTTAACCACTATCTTGTTGATACTGACCCTGTAGATTTAGCATACTTCTACATTTTCCTTAATTCTACTTTTTTATACTTTTATTGGTTATGTGAGTTAGAATCCTTTAAGCTACAAAAACTAGAATGTCATTACTATCTTAAACCAATCACAATTCATCACCTGGGGTTGGCAAAATGAACAAAATTGGGATTCTATAAACTGAAGAGGGGAGAGTGACTATAGGATAAGTAACCAACACACTGGTCTCTGTGTCTTTCTCTCCATTGAAAAGCAAAGCCCATATCATTTCATCTTCTGGCCAAAGTCCATAGAACAATGCTGACTACTGAATGTATGGAATTGAATTCTGAAGCTCACCTAGGAAAAACCCTAGTTAAAACAATTATATAAGCAGCTGGAGTAAAGGCCTTTAATTTCCCTTTGCCTCAGTTTTCCCATCTGTAAAGTAGAGGTAATACCTGTAGACAAAGAATGTTGCCTGCCATTTCAGTAAACAAAGGATATTGCAGCCACCAAGCCATCACCCACCGCAACTGCCTCTAATGGTGCACCCTGAGGAGAATTCAGGATGGAGAACAATAGGATACTGGTCATAGATAGTTAGGATGCATATCAAAAGAATGATTTCAATAAGCCCAGACTCTTGCATTTTCCCATGCATAGAAAAGCACAAAAATCATTAACTTGAGGTGTCTGTTTTTGTGATTAGTAGTAATTCTTGATGTTTGACTACATGTGTTTTTTCTTTCAGTTCCTCCCTTACCTCTTTGGAACAGCCCCTCAGAGCTTTCTAAGACCTTGTATCCCAGGTTATAGTCCTCAGTAAGTCCACCAAATAAAACATAATTCTCAGCTTTTAGGTTGTGCATTTTTTTTCAGTCGACATACCTCTTCACTCCCTAGAATTTTTTTGAAAAGCATTTAATTTAAATCTAGTTATTGTTATGATACATGAGAACACAAAGCATGAAGATACACATCAAAAAATCTAAACCACTATGTTTTTTAGCAACAAGAAGGAATTGTTATCATATGATTAATACACCAGTATTTATGGAGCACTTACTTCTGGCAGACAAACTTTACTGCTGTATTATTTTGCTAAGGCTGCCATAACTAAGCACCATAGATTGCATGACTTAAACAATAGAAACTTATTGTCTCACAGTTCTGCAAGCTAGAAGTCCAACATCAAGGTATTGACAGAGTTGGTTCCTTTTGAGATCTGTGAGGGAAGGATCTTTTTTAGGCCCCTCCACTTGATTTGTAGATAACCGTCTTCTCCCTCTGTCTCTCTTCACATAGTCTTCCCTCTGTGCATGTCTCATTTCTGAATTTCCTCTTTTTACAAGGATATCAGTCATACTGGATTAGAGCCCACCCTAATGACCTCATTTTAGCTTCATTATCTCTGAAAACACTCTCTCTTCAAATACGATCACATTCTGCGATACTGTGGTGTTAAAACTTCAACATATGAATCTTGAGGGGGGCCCCAAGTCAACCCATAGCACATGCATTATCTCATTTTATCCTCACAATAAACCCCTGAGGCAAATACTATTATTATCCTCATTTCATAGAGAAGGACATAGTAAATTGATGAGGTCAAGTATGTTCTCCAAGGATACACAGGGACTGGTGGAGCAGACTCATTTTATCTCATTCATGAACTAAATATAATTTAAGGTGGCAGGATTATTATAAAGTATATATACTAATTTTGAAATATTGGCTAACAGAACCTAAAATATCAATTTTAGTTACATGTTGGAGGGAAATAGCATTATACTCAGGAAGGATAAAACTAGAGTTGGTAGTTTCCTTGGTATTCATTGAGTCCAATTCATTCATTTCACATATGTGGAAACCAAGGCCCGGATATGGAAACTTACTTACCTAAGGTCACAGCATGTTCATGGCAAGACTTAATCAGAATGCAGGTCTCTCAGGCTAGCATACTTTCTACATTGTTCCTCTGACTCATAAAGCATAAAGCAGTACAGTGTTTAAAAATCTTCACTGGACTGAGAATGCAGACACTTGGGGGCCTGCTACCAATGAATACATTGCACTGATTAATTATATGTTGTTCATCCAGCAAATTATTTTTGAGAATCTACCAAAGAGAAAGTACATGTCATGATTAAAAGCATGGGCCTTGGGACCATACAATTCAGATCCTGATTCTGTCACTTACTAAGTGACCTTGGGAAACGGACCACATTTCCTATCATTCTGACTCCTCAACTGTACAGTGGAGATTATGATAGCTCTTGACTCACATGGTAATAATGAGAATTAAATGAGTTAATGCATGCAAAGGACTTAGTAAGGTGGCTGGCATATAGTAACAATCAGCAAATGTTAGTTCTTAGATCTTATTCTGTGCCAAAGACTGTGCTAGGCACTGGAGATACAGATGTTAAAAACAAGTACGGGGGCTTCCCTGGTGGTGCAGTGGTTAAGAATCCACCTGCCAATGCAGGGGACTCAGGTTCGAGCCCTGGTCCAGGAAGATCCCACATGCCAAAGAGCAACTAAGCCCGTGCACCACAACTACTGAGCCTGCGCTCTAGAGCCCGCAAGCCACAACTACTGAGCCCGCATGCCACAACAGCTGAAGCCCACACGCCTAGAGCCCATGCTCTGCAACAAGAGAAGCCACTGCAATGAGAAGCTTGTGCACCACAACGAAGAGTAGGCCCTGCTCGCCGTAACTAGAGAAAGCCCACGCACAGCAACGAAGATCCAACACAGCCAAAAATAAACAAATTTATTTAAAAAAAAAACTGCAGGGGCAGCCAAACCAGTACATAGAAGTTGCACTAGAGATTGATAACCATAACATTATAGACATGTATAGGATGCTGTGACAGTCCTTTAGCCTGGATAAACTCTAGTATATCATATCACATGCTGCATTAATTTGGTGGGACATTAGAAAAGTATCTCTAGTATATCATATCACATGCTGCATTAATTTGGTGGGACATTAGAAAAGTATCTCTGGTTAAAATTTTGCATTTTTCAATTAATTCTTCTGAGCTGGTCAGGGAAGGCTGCCCAAAGGAGGTGTCACTGGAGCTGTGTCTATAAATGATGTAGATAAAGGAACAGAGGAGCTTTCCAGGTAGAGGCGAGGAAGAGACATCATCAAGGGCAGGCAAGCATTTTGCTAAGGCTGGATTTTAAGGACTCTTGTGGGTGGGAGATGGGGGGAAGAGTAGTAGGAGATAAGGGGGGAAGCAAACCAGACTCGGATAATGGAAGGCTGTTGGGGACATCAAGATGTTGGGGATTTAGCTTGACAAAAATGGAAAGCCTATATAGGATTTTGAACAGGAAAATAAAGTGATCACTCTGTGGTCATCCGTTAGCCTCTCTTGCCACCTTCCATTGGCCTCACTACCATACTCCCAATAAAATAACCCAGTTAGGCAAGATATTTTAGATATTAGGTATTGAAGGGATTTGTCCTTTCCAGTTCCAAAATTTCCCTTACTCTGTAACAAATCTCTGTAGATCTCAATACAAAGAAACTTCAGATTCATTTGGAGATAATGCAAGTGGAATGGTTAATGGTACATTCTATGACAATCTGCTACTGGGACAGCTTAACGTAGCAAAGAAAACCCATTTTAATAACAGACACCCAAATTGAAAATTCCTGTCCTTATTATAAAGCATGGCCTGAGCAATATACAACACTGTTACAGATCATCTTCAACAGCTCTATCCTGGTGCTTTCGCAAATGAAATGGTACCAACAAAGCTTGTACAAAACAGTAATGAGTAACAGGATGCTACACAATTAATAAAATACTGTTTTGCAACAGGATTTGCAAAGCCAGGATTAACTTTCTGAGGTATGAGAAGTCAAGGATTAGTATGCCTTGAAACTTAAACTATCAATAGTTCTCCCATTGTATGACTGATGGCTCATCCTTACTGTTTGTGTAGCTACGTATCGTTGAATGGAGGACTTTGGTCTGAATGTGAGATGTGTTACTGTTGGGGAAAAAAATGCCAATTGCAATTACCACTAGAGTAAACTGGTAGTTTGATTCTTTGAGGGTTTTTTTAACATCTTTTTAATACATATTCTGAAACATTGATTTAGCAGCAACTTCTCTAACTCATTTCAGCACCACTTGAACAACATTGAACTTACCTGTTTTTCTTAGTGCAACTTAATTTCAATTATATATGTAGGTCATAAGTTCTCGCAATTAAACATTTAAATTGAGACTAGTTCTGCTTTCTAAATTGCCTCCTTAATTAATATTTTATGGATGATAACTAGTGTATTCAATACACAAAATTATACTCTGTAAATTTAACTTGGTGGAATATTAGAAAAGGCAACACCACCCATATTCTAAATCAGAAACCAGTAAGAGGATGAAATGAAGAATCCCAGGCAAAGCTTTAGAGAAAACTGAGTTAAATTTTAATATTATGGCAAAGACAGGGACTGACAGGTTTCCAACCCTACCAGCATTTCTCTTGGTAACTAAGACATATCAACTATGTAAAATTTACACTCAAACGGCTAAAATGAAAAATCCTTGAGGGCAGATAAAATAGTTGTCTGTATACACACATCCCAGCACAGAGCCTGCAATGGTGCAGATGCTCAGAAACTGTGTGCCAAGTTCTTGACAACAGGATGACTGTAGAACTCAACCAATCATTTACGTTCCTCAATGTCTTTTCTTCTCAATGGAAAACAACACCTAGAGAAACCACTAGAATATTTTTTAATTGAAGTATAGTTGATTTATAATATTGTGTTAGTTTTAGCTGTACAGCAAAGTGATTGAGATATATATTATTTTTTCTTTTTCAGATTCTTTTCCATTACAAGTTATTACAAGATACTGAATATAGTTTCCTGTATTATACAGTAAAGCCTAGTGGTTTTGGAATATTTTTTAAAACAGGTATTGCTTACCTCCCTCCCCCTGGATCTCCTGATGTATTTACTCTGGATTTATCACACACCATGATAAAACCTTATAATTTCAGGACAGAAGCTCCAAATCTACTATAGTTTATGTGTTTCTCATTGATATTTTTTATCTTACTGGATTATATTGCCCCAAATGGCAGGGGCCACGTTTTTATATACATCTTTTTTTAATCACCCACAGAGGGCTATCACAGTGACTCAAACATAATAAGCAAAGCAAGGAAATGGGCAAATGAAATAAAGCAAATCACTCAAATAATCTAAGTCATCCTTCCTCCTCCCCACATACTTCAAGCTCTTCATTTTACACATAAGGAGATTGAGGCTTTGAGAAAGTAACTTAATTGTTCAGGGAGACACACAAAATTACTGGCAAAGTTTCCAAACTATGCTGTCTTCCTTGCTCTGCTATTTCTAGATGAGAAAACTGTAAAAGAAATACACTGACAGAAAAGCTTATTGATACTGAAAGTTGTAAGTAATGTACTACAAGGGAAAAGTCAAGCCATTACAAATGTAGCAAAAACATTGTAATTTGCTCAAGGCATAGAAATAGACAACTTGCTATAGCCCTGAATGCCAGGCCCCAGTTTCAATTTCTCACAGAGTTAACATTTTCTGACTGCTTATTATGCACCAGGCCCTGTGGTGCAAAATAAGCACTTTACATAGATTATTTCATTTACTTTTCAAAGCAATGCTCCAAGAAGGACATCATTATCTACAATTTTCTGGATGAAAAAACAAAGGCTCTGGATGGTGGTACGACTCACCCAAGATCACAAAGCTAAGATGTGGTAGATCAGTTGTCAAACCCAGGTGTGTCAACTCCAAAGACCATTCTCTTTCCATTATACATTTTTCCTTCTTGCCATCAAAACAATGAGAAATTTTCCAATGCCATTTGAACTCTGCAGCTGAATATGAAACTTCTGTCACTGAAATGATACACTGCACTTTTCACATTAGTGTTCCTCCTATTGCTTCCTCTGCATTAGAAAGGGGAGGCCAGAAACAGCATTCCCGAAATCCCCTTCTTTACCTGATTCTGGGCTACAGCTGCCAGTGTGGAGCCCTTGGTGCAAAAGCTGGAGGGTGGGAGATGGGAGGAAGCCATTGTTGCCTGGAGGCAGCTACAGGCAGACCTATGTGGACCTACAGGCAATTTCCAGGCGGTGGAAGACAGCTAAGATCGTGGCATAGGTCCCTGGAGACTACTTGCCTCAGTGGTAAAGGCTAAGATGGTGGAAGGAGATTCCTAGGGTCCTTGAGATTCACAGAAGCTTCCAGGGGACACCTGGAAAGCCATTATGAACTATATCATTGTTGGTGGCTTCCTGGACTGTGTCTCTCCAGCCTTTCCAACTTCTGTAAGCCTGCAATTCCCTGGATAAAAGTCTCCATACCTGAAATACATTAATGGTTTCCATTTTCCTAGCTGAACACTGGCTAATACAAATACCTAGGTCAATTTCAAAATTCTAAATCAAAATCAGATAAAACACTAAATATACAAACTGTTGATCGAAACACTAACCTTTCCCCTTCATCCTACCTGCAATAAAGCATCAAAATTTTTGTATGTAAGACCTCTCTTTCTCTTAAGAAATTTCAGTTCCTCTTTGTGGATCCTAATATGAGTTGGCAAATCCATCTGTGGACTCTTTCTCCTTTAAATTTCTTTAGTTTAAGACAATCAACTACCTGTTTTGATATCTCAGGTTATTTTTTTTTCCTTGAATCGTGTCTGTACAAGAAGAGTTTGTTAAAATGTCTACTGTTATTACCATTTTATAATTTCCTCTGGCTGGTGACATAAAGACAACAATGCCACAGAATAATGGATTTTAAAATATATACATATATATTTTTATGTATCTATATATATTATTGCTAAGAGTATTCCCCAGGGAAGACATCTGTTGTGCCAATATAAAACATTTTAAATGAACACAATCTGGCTGTTTTAATTCTAAAATTAAAGCTGCCAAATTTGTAATTTGATGGTGAACTGCCTCTGAATTCTTAATTATTCCTATTTTCTTCCAAGGCCACTAGATGGTGGCTTTGCTATGGAAACCCTCATAATCATGGAAACTTTCTCCATCTCTATTACAGCATTATTGGAGCATACACAGTGAAGGAAAAATCTATTTCTAAAAGAAATAAAGACATAGTAAAAAGAACTAAGGAAAAGCTAGAGAGAACAAGTTATTTGGAAACTTCTATTGCTCTCACTGACATATGCCTTCAGAATCCTGGGCTAATTTATATATCACCTCCCTACTGTATACCAAACCCTTTTGGATGTGCAAAACTAAAAATTCACATGGAGTGACTTTTCCAGTAAAGGATAAAGCAGGGCCTCTCTCATAGGTAGCATTTGAAGTTACTAGATGCTGAAGTTGAAGGAGATAAAATTAAAATTCTATTGTGATTTCTAGAATTTGAATGTTGAATGGTTTCATTAAGCAAGACAGAAAACAAAGGAGGAAAAGCTGAGGAGAGAAAAATACTGAGCTAAATCTTTGATATGGTGCATCTAAAGGGCCAGTGGGACTCATTCAGGGTTTGGCAGGAATAATGCCAGAGAAATTGCTAAAAAAAAAAAAAAAAATTATGCTGAAAGAAGCCAGTCTCAAAAGGTTACATATTGTGTGACTCCATTGATATGATAATCTCCAAGTGACAAAACCATAGTGTAGGAGGACAGATCAATGGTTGCCAGGGGGTACGGAAATTGTGACATATGGAGGGTAGCATGAGGAATTTTGAGGGGTGATGGAGCTGTTCTGTATCCAGATTGTAGTAGTGGTTGCATGTGTTAAAATTCATTGAACTGTACACTAAAAAATCTACTTTACTGTATGATGCTTTAAAAATAAAATTATACATGTAACTTCAAAAAAAAAAAGCTAAACATGAAGGAATTATGAACCACATTAAGGAGTTTAAATTTTACTCTATGAATACCAGGGAGCCATTGGAGGTTTTTAAGGAGAGTACCTGATGTGACTTGAATTTTAGAAATTTCATGTTTGTGCCACTAAGGGAAATAAAATGAAGAGAAAAAAGAGAGAAGACTTCAACTTCACTGTTTCTTTAAAGCCTTATTCATTTATGCATTTTTCTTTTGCCCAGCCCTTACATCTTCAGCTTACATAGGACTCTGGTGTCAGAGCTCTTTTCTTGCAGACGACTTTCCCTGCTTCTGAGAGTTTGTACAGTTGAGATTGCACGAGTTAACATGAAAAACAGCTAAGGTAGTTGAGGAAGGGTAGGAAATGATTTAATGCCTGTTTCTGTAGGGTAAATGAGCTCTGTATCTCTCAGAGACCTGTAGGAAACAAATGGCTCATTCAGAATGGCTTAACTGAAGGGATTTCAAATGAAAGGACTATTTACAGAGGCGTGGGCATGGATAAGGGAACCAACAAGAGAATAGTGAAGCAACCAGGGGCTAGCAACAGTAAGAAGGGATAAACCATGTTATTGTAGCCCACTGAAAACTGGAACCATGGAAGAAGGGCCACCTAGCAAAAGCTATGGCCACAAAGGAGTATAGCCACTGCCACTACTGCTGCCAGGCAAGGAGGGAACGAGTGCAATAGAGGCCCTCACCTCTTTCTCCTATCCTCTGAGCTCTAACCAGTGACTCTGATTGGTCAAAGAGTAAGGTGATACATACCATAGAGGTCAGCCTTCCAGAGCACAGAGCAGGGAACAAGTGGAGAATAGATCTAGATCTAAAGGAAAATAACCAACACAAGTGTATGTACTATAGGTACATGGGGAATGATGTCAGTATAAAACATAAGTCACACTGTATAGACAATTTTTCCCAGCACATTTATGTTTCGAACCATCTAGTATTAGAAGCTAAATATACAGGAAATATGGGATGATCAAACCCATAGGCACAAGAGAATTTATTCCATAAGAAGGAAATTATCTGAGATCAGTACTCTCCATAACACCAGTACTTAAGGGGTGGGCACAAGGAAAGGAACCCATCATGAAGATTTGGGAAAAACAGAGATCAATGGATCCAAAGCCAAAGAAGAAAGGGGTTTTAAAGATGGAGTGAGCAATAGTAAGGTAGCCTCAGGCCTGTGTAGCTTTAACATTCTTAGTTTTAGTTGTTTGAGCAATCCCAAGTTTCATGACAAGTAACAATCTGAAATCCTCGTGAGGGCACCAACATGAGTTCTCAGCTACTAAGGAGAGCACAGCACTTGGCAGGGAATAGCCACCTCTCTAAGCAGCTTCATTTTCTTCTACTTATTGTGGAGGATACATTAACTCTCATTAAGAATCCAAATCAGCAAAATTCTTTTGTTGCAATCTATTGCCAGTTGTGATGACATTATAGGCTAGAGTGACACTCAAAAATCTAGGGTATGTACATTCTTGGGATATATTTCACCAAGTGTGAAGGGTTTACTACACCACAAAGGTAACAAGTATCATGAATATTACAGCTCTATCCACTGTATTTGGCAATTAGAAATCATTGGAGACTCTGATAGAGAAATTTCCTGAAATACTGGAGTGAAGGTCAATGGAAGTGGGTTGGGGAGATGAGGAGCAGAAGCCAGAATGTAGATGGTTATGAAATGAATGGGAGGTGATGAAGTCAGGCAGAGAATGTAATGTATCCTCTCAAACGGTTAGAATATGAAGAGGAGTAACTTGGCTGTCCTTTCTGGGTACAGAGGGTTTCATCAGAGTCTGATTAATGAGGAAAGAAAATGCATAGGACAGAAGCATCTTACTAGAGGTATTGCCCTCATAAACCTTGGAGACCTCAATAATTAGAGAATTGGAAAACTGAGATGTAAGGTGGAATAAAAGATGTGAGGGGCCAGTAGTGCCTGTGCTTAGATGTCATCTCCATGTGAGTTTGAACTCTGTTTTTGTTAACTATTGCATCACCAGAGACTAGTGCAGCACCTGTAGAATAGGTACTTTGTTCTTTTGCTAAATGTGAGGGAGGAAAGTGGGATGATCTGAGGTAGAGCCCAGGTCATTCCGTGAAGCAGATCGGCTCATGGCAGAGATGGAGCTAGCTGAAGCCCAGGTAGTCACAGCTGGTTGGATTTGTCAGCTTTTATGATCCATTCACCTTGAATGAGAGCATCAGAAAGACTTAGCATAGCTGGGGTCCTCTAGACATGTTCATTTTCTTTACATTATAGTTGTGTAACTGAGCAGGACACTATGGGCCTTCCCAGGACAGACCCCTCCCCCGTAGCCTCTGCTGAAACTCCTCTCCGAAGTACCTAGATAATACTACCTCATGCATATTTCTGGAGTGTTTCAGATGCTAAAACCACCACCAAATGGAAGAAATTTACTACTTGATAATCATGAGCATGTAGCTCCCAGACCTTCTGGCACCTAAGGATTGATAATGTTAGCCACCCTGTTACCTCAACACCAACCAATCAGAGAATTGTGCACGAGCTCATCACATACCCTGTGACCTCCCCCTCCCTCACTTGGCCTTTAAAAATGCTTTGCTGAAACCCCTGGGGGAGTTCGGGGTTTGAGGGCACAAGCCACCCATTCTCCTTGCTTGGCCCTGCAATTAGTTTCTCTGCTCAAAACTCCAATGTTTCAGTATTATTTGGCCTCACTATTATTTGCATTCATTAACAGTTGTAGCGGTAGGAAACTACTACTAAACTAGGAACCTGGGTCTTTGTCCTAGTTTTTCACTCACTGATGGCATGGCCTTGGACAATTTATTTAAATATGATTTATTTAAATCATATTTCTTGAGTATCAGCTGCAAGTCAGATATCATATGAAGCTCTGGGTTTGGGACAATGAACAGGAGCATCACTGTGGAACTTATGAAAGAGACAAATAAGTACACAACCACAATAATGTGCTTTAACAACTGAGTGGTAAACATAGCGTATCCTTTCAAATGAGGTGTCATGTTACCCCCGTGGCATCAAGGAAGGCTTCACAGAGGAGGTGATGATTAATCTGAGAAGTTAAAAAGACAAGTCAGATCTAGGCTGTCCCTTCACCTCTCTGAACTATGTTTTCTGTAAGAATAAAGTAAAGCAGGTTGCTAAAGGATCCCTCTGATCCCTTTCGAGTGTGACAGTGTGTGATTCAATTTTTCTATGATAGAACAGAGCTGGAAAAAACCTTGAAACACTGTCCATAAAAAAAGATAAATGCTGTGTTTAAACTGCAGGAAAAAAAATGAGAAAAAGAAATAGTAGTGCTCAAAAAACAAGAGAGGGAGAGAGAGAAAGAGCAAGAGACAGAGAGAGCAAGTAAGAGCACACTTTCTAGGGCATAAAGGATTTTTGTTTATTTTTTAACATAATACACCAAAAAATAAATACAATTATCCCAATTTCTGCCCACAATTTTCAGCATTGTGCAGCCTTTATTTAATGACACATCAAAACACATTCTCTGCCAATCCCTTTGTTGCTAAGGAACAGGCATTCAAGAGCCTAAGCTCAGAGACTCCAAAACCATCATTAAAAGGCTTTGTGCATTGCTATCAGTAAAATGCTAATTCTGTAAGCCTGACTGATACCCTCCTGTTAGCAAGTTCCAGGAATAAGAACCCAGATCCCACTAATTTGGCTACTTACCCTTTATTGGACTCAGTGTGGCTTACATCAAAATAAATAAATAAAACACTGTCAGCCAGTGACTAGGAGCATTTTATTCTGAAAAGCTGGTTCTTCCTCAGCACAGTCCATGTTCTTGTCAAACCAGGATATGAAAATGATTGACCTGCTACCTATACTCACAGTTTTCAGCCACACAAGTCGGACTATTTCTAACTATATAATTGCTCTATATCTTCTTCAGTCACCATTTGGTTTAATCGTCCTAGACTTGTGCTTGAAGAGAAAAGGGAGAGGAAACGCTTCCTAAGTTGGCATGTGCACATTGGACAGGTGCCCCTCCATAGTTAGAGAAACACCAATGGCCTCTGGGAGAGTCCCCAGCTGTGTGATTGTTAGAACCCTGAGCTCCCGACCACTCTGTTCCCTGACTCACAGCCATAGATACCAGCTCCTGTCATCATCCCTTATGACTCTGCTTGACTTGACCTTGGATCAAGGATGCTTCCCCACATTTCTGGTCACCGCAGAATTACAATGTCTCATTGTCACCACAAGAGTCAACTCTTCCAGCCACCATCTCCTCCACTGTGGTCCCATTGCTGCAACTGGGCCTGTGCTGGCTGTGCAGCTTCTCTCTGCTGGCCCCGTGAGAAAGCTCCCCCTCCCACAGAGAGCTCTTTAGCTCTTTCCCCTTTCCTGGAGGACACCATCTGCTTCTTCCTACCTTCCACTCTCAAAGCAGAAACTTCAGGGAGATGAGACTGCCTTCTCCTTCACTGGAGGGAACAGGTCCTCCCCTTCCGCTGTTCTCAGAAACCCAGCATCTCTCTTCTCCCCCTGGGTAGGGATAATTCTGTTTATGTTCCCTGGCAGCCTCATGCTTGATCCTCATAGAGTCCTTTATAGCGGCGGCTGGGAGAATTCTTTTCACAAACCTCTACCAATAGGGAACATAACTGGCCTAGAGTTCCAGCTGCTACACTTTAAAATCCACCACTGTATCTACAGCAAAGCCACGCTTCGTGGGCTGCTCCCAGTGGATGGCTGGCAACAGGTATTAAGGCAAACCCACTCCTGGGAGACACAGGACTTCCCTACCAGGCAACATTGGTTCCAGAGTTTCCTCATAGGCCTTGTCAAGCAGTCCCTTAGAGATCACATCACTGTCTGCAATGCTGCCACCCAAATGTCCTTCCCATGGTCCATCATAGCCCATCAGCTACTTACCTCCCAGTTCCCTCCCCATTTCCTCTCACTGGTAGTTCCTCTTATATAACCCTGTAACATTGCATCCTATTTTGTAGTCTGCTCCTTAGAGGACCTGAACTAATACACTCCTTCACCAGCTGTCCTCCAGATCTACAGATGCGTGGCCTCCTGCTTGGGATCTATGCTGTCTCTGCTGTCTGTCATTTTCACCTGTAAATTATTTTGGGCAGCTTTGCCTTGTGATACTTGAGTGCCTTTACATGGTTACAGGGTAAAGAAGTTGGCCTCTAGCAAGTTGTCTCCTAGCATCCCATTAACTGCAGACTCAGGGCTCGAACACAACCAGAATGCCTGTCTGTCCCAGGAGCACTCACTTCTCCAAAGATATGCCCCAAGCAGCACAGAGCATCATGGCCCCTGTGAATAAGGCCAGCTAGAGCCCAAGAAAGCTTTAGGAGCTGGTCCTGAGTGCTGTGGATCTGAGGAGACTATACCTGTCCTAAGCCATTCCAGAAGGACTTGCCATGACCCCTCCAGTCGTCCTCTGCCACAAAATTCTAGGTTTCCTCTAAAGCTCATCCATGTTTAAGAGACCCTAAAGTGGGTTGGAGAGTGCTCAAAGAGACCACTGATCAAACAAACTCTCTAAGTTCTGCCTTAGAGGTGCTGAAACCCTGAGTGCCCTCCAATCAATCCAGCTCTGAACAGCACTCTTAAGCCCAACATGTTTCAGGAAGAAACTAGGTCTTACAGGTATGTTGCCGACTAGCCATGAACCAAGCCAGCTTGGAGGGTCAAAAATAGTGAGGGTGGAGCACATGGGAGATACAGGAGTGGCTATAGCCATTTCTTCGATCAATATTGAGGTTCCACACAATGTGTGTGTCTGTGTGTGTCCGTGTGTGTCTGTGTTATGGCAAGAAATCTCAGTTCCAAAACAGGATTTGGACCGTGGCGGTCCACACCTCTGAGTTGGAAACTATTTCATTGCCAGTAGATGGAAGATGCATAGGTACTAAATTGCTTCTTGGGGCCTCAGAAACTGGGATTCTCTGCTTTGGGGCAGCTCATCAGTTCCATACCAGGTTCACGTAGAGGGGCCCAGAGAGAGTACAAAAAATAGAGAGGAAAAATTTATTTCCCCTCCTCCCACAGAAGAGGAAAGCAAGTGGTAGTGGACAAATTCATGCAAAACACATTGCAATAGCTAAAAACTAGAAGTGTCAAAGACATCTGGGAGAGAATGCACAAAGCTCCAAGCCTGAAAGGAAACAGAGCTGTGAGATGACACCAATAACGGCAAGAAGACACACCTTTGACTCTGACAGGTTCTCTATCCATTCCAGAGTGAACGCACAAGAGCAGCAGGATTGCGCTGCAGAAAGAATGCCCCTGTTTGAGGAGCCAAGGCCAAATACCTCCATGGAGAAGAGAAGATTCACCCTTTGCACGGGAGCTGAGCAGATATGGCCTTGGTGTCTGCACTGGATTAGAACTTCAGTGTAAATCTGATGATCTCATCTCCCCGAAGCCTGTGATTAACTCCATTTATAAGATACAGCTCATCAGATCAAAGTTAATCCCTTCCATACCAAGCAGGTGGTACATAGCGATGGGTGACTCTGTCAAAGGGTATGAAATTAATCAGGCTGCTATTCTTCCTAAGGGATTAGTACACTGAGCTTTCACCTTAAAGAGGGGAGATTTAAGGACACGGTTTGAAGAACTTGTAATATCCATTTATTGATAATCTTACATTCTATTTTAATTTTTTAACTTTCTTCAAAGATGTAAAATTCCTTCAAAAATTGTAAAATATCCTTGACTCATATTTGTATTTGTCATCACACACTTCCCAACACTGTCACCAATACACATACACACACACACACACCCTGTTTGTAGGTTCTATGCCATTAAAATACCTCTACCAAAAGGTAGGTGTCACCACTAAGCATCTGGCCAGCATCTTGCTTAACAGAATATCTTCTGGAGTCAGATGCCTAGGTTTAAATTTTAGTTCTGTCACTTATCAGCCACAAGATCTTGGGAAAATTATTTAAGCTCCCTGTGTCTCAGTGTCCTCATCTTTAACATGGAGTGAAAGCAGTACCTGACTCACAAGGTTGTAGTGAAAATTAAATGAGTTTGTAATAAAGTACTTAGACAGTGCCTGGAAGTTGGTAAGTCTCTGTGTGTCAGCTTTAGCCTGATTCCATGGCAAGTTCAAGAGCGTGACTTGTACCCTAGCGAGTTCTTTCCAGCTTGAGGCAAGTGGGCTGGCCTTCTGTATCCTTACATCAGCTAGTTAAAAATGTAGGCATCCCCACCACCACTAAACAACAACACTATGTAGGTAAACTGCCATTCAGCTTGGGGAAAAAATGTCATACTCCCCGAGCATATACATTCAAGAGAAAGAAGAACCAAGTTCAAACATTTTCTGCCCTTCAGCACAGTTCTGTTTGACTAGCTCCCCTAATTTTCTTTCACAGTTAAGTCTCAGTATGGTTAATATTAGGTCTCTGTAGCATTAGGCCTCTGCAACATTAATACTCTTTAAATATGATTCTCATGAATACCTTGTGAACTGAACGCTGAGTTGAGGGCTCTAATTTCCCAGCATGTAAATGAGGTCATACTAATAGAAATAGCATGAAATTCACTGGCTCATGATTCTGCTTGTCCTCAACACCTCCAGCCCCTTACCCCCTCTTACCACCAAGAACTCAGGAGACTGAAGGGAGGGGCTAAGTCACAAGTGTTCACAGTAAACCCGGCCCTTTTTGGGCATGGGACCTCCACTGCAACATTCCTCAAGACACCGCCATGATGTCCCTCAGTGCTCTGCCCACGTTCTGGGGTTACACTTCAATATGGGCTTCAGTATGAGCCTTCAGCTTCTGCTGAAGCTCTAAAGTTTTAAAAGCATCTCTTTTAAGATTAAAATAGCTCTCTTAGTTTCACTCAGCCCTTATAACCCAACAGGATTCAGACAAGGGATAGGCACAATTCTGTACTCCCAACTGCTTCTCTTCTGCAATGACTAAGGTTTTCACATTGGGTGCCTAAGATAGATTATCCCAGAGGCACCTCAGTTCTCATGCTAATGGATGATGAGCTGAGTCCAGTTGTGTATCTATAAGTCCAACCTAAGTCAGAATCTTGAACCTGCAAGAGTGAAAGTCAATGACCCACACCCTGGGCCATAAATACAATTAAGTTTATGTTTTTCCTTAAGGAAAACCAGAGTGAATATTGTATTAGAGAAACAAAACCATTGGGGTGAGGGGGAGATGAATTGATTAAGAGAACTTGGTTCACGCAAACATGGAGCCTGAGGAGTCCCATTATCTGCCATCCGCAAGCTGGAGACCTGGAAAAGCCAGTGGTGTAATTCAAACCAAGTCCAAGGTATGGGAACCAGGGGATCAGATGGTACAAATCTCAGTCTGAGGGCAGAAAAAGATGAGGCGAGATGTTCTAGCTCAAGCAGGGAACAGAAAAAAGTGGGGAAGGAGGAAACGCCCTCCTGGCTCTGCCTTTTGTTCTGTTCAGACCTTGGGTGGATTGAATGATGGTCACCCTCCTTGAGGAAGGCAATCTGCTTTACTGAGTCGACCAATGCAAATGCTAATTTCATCTGGAAACACCCTCACAGATACACCCAGAAATAATGTTTAATGTGAGCACCTGTCTCAAGTCAAGTTGATACATAAAATTCACCATCACAAGTATTACATTCTTAAGGTCAAAGAATGCAATACTTTGTAGGAACTCTGGGCAAAGTTTTTGGCTCACAAAGCCTTTCTGCTTGCTTGTTTTGAAACCATCTTATCTTCTACACTAGAAAACAACAAGGAATACTTGAAACTTTTACTGCCCTTCAGACAACATCCAACCATTTTCATATCTTTTCTTCCTAATAAATGAGATACAAAGTGAGTTCAAAGGCAAAAATATGCCAAGAGGGATTTTGGTTTTTTACCAGTGAGAATCTTTTCAGATATAACAGCCTGGAGCCTTTCTTACTACCGCCAACAGATGGAACACAATATCCACCAAAGAGCAATTATGGCCTTTGGTTGTTATTTTTTATATTACAGTTCAGCTGGAACACATTCAGAAAAATAATACACTTTTCTAGGGTAGGTTTGCATTATAATTTTGGAGAGTAAGCCAGACTTTTTTCTTCCCTTGTCTATTTCCCACTGCACTGAAAACTGAACCTCTCCCTTGTTCAATATGGACTTCACTGGGAGGATGCAACTTGGCAAAACACAGGGACACGATGCTGCAAGTAGTTTGTAAAATCGTCAGTGGTCCCACATGGGAGTCGGTACATCTACCATTCGAACTAGATTGTACTGATTCTGTTGGCAGTAATATGGGAGCATGCATGCAGTTGTCACCAAAAGGCTTTTCATACTGTGACAATCAGATCCCCTGGTGCTCAAACATTGCATTCATTTTCTAACTCATTCATCATGTGAATGAAATGAGGGAATAATGGGATCTGTTCTTCATAGTTGCCCATCATTTAGTGAGGACATCATGTTTGGTTTTGTTGGATGGAAAAAGAAAGATAAGTAGGAGGCTTATCAGTCCTAACATCTGACAGTCTTAGCAACTCATAAGCCCTAATGTCACTCAAAAACCACATCACAACAGCCCTTGAGAAAATGGGAGGGTAAATCTAGCAGAGCCCACCTGGCAATTCCAGGCAGGTACACCTCCACAATCCTCCTCATTTTATCACTTTCTGGATTAACCTTTTAGCTAAATTCAAATGTCCTTAACCAAATTAGTGTAAAATTTCAACACTTGGACCTCGTAATTCGACTTTCAAGAATTTATTCTGAAAAACAATCAGAGATGCACATAAGTATAAATATTCAAGGAGAGTCATTGCTGTGATATTTAAAATAGGGCAATATTGGAAATAATCTAAATTTCCAGCAAGTGTCGATTACTCAAATGAATTATATAGCACCTGTCATAAATAATGTTTGTGAAAAACATTTAGATATATGGAGAAATGCTCAAATATATCAGGTGAAAAATCAGACTACAGAATGTGTGTGCTGTACAGCCGATTACATAAGAAAAAATATTAGTAATTATTCTCTCTAGTCAGTACAATTATAAATGATTTTTCTTTTCCACATTTTCTGTATCTTTTAATATTTCAACAATAAACAATAAACATATATAAGAAAACTAAAATAAATAACATTTTTAAGAATTCAAGAGTAATAGAATAGCTTTCTGACCTACAATTATGTTGATATTCTTTGCCATACAAGAAAATAACCAAGCAATTTTAGACCAGAAGAAATGATCAGTATGTGGGAAGTAAACAGAATCCAAAACTACAAAACCACTAAGGCGAAATAGAGAGAATAAAGAATGTTATATACCTGCTGAAACATTCCTTGCTTTAGCTTTCTCCTTCAGTTAGAATATACTGCCTTTCCCCATGGCAACATGGCAACATAGTCACTTCTGCATATAGTTTGCCACATATGAAAGGTTCATTCATTCAAGACATAGTTGGTAATGACCACTAGGTCCCTGTACTGCTCCAGACAATGGAAAGATAGGGGCAATCAAGCTAGAAACATTCCTGCTTTGGGGCATTTAGATTTTCTTTTAATTTTTGCAACCATCCCGTGAGATAAGTATACTTATTCCCTGTTTACAGTTTAGAAAACTGAGGTTCAGAGAGATTATATTGCTTGCTATAGCTAGTCAGGAGAGGCAGTACTCACCCCAGTTCCTCTGATTCCCTAAGACTGAGGTTCCCCTGACAACACTAAAGGTTTTCTTACATTTTCAAACAATGGAACCAATTTTTCAAGGGATATTAAATTTGCTCTATTTCACCAATTCTGATGAATGCTTTTTCACATTTTAACTTCTCTTAAAATGAGAACGTAAAGTGTCTTACGGTTGCTGTCAGCCAGGAAGCAGTAGAGATGAAATATGGTTGTCTGCACACATGCACCCAGTCTTGCAAAATTGGTATCAGCAGCTTGCAAGAAAATCCCAGAGGTGGTAGTGGAGCATTCTTTCAAGAAATCCTGCCTTTGGCAGAGAGGATGATACTGTCTGAAAAACACAAACAGTGGAGATTCAGACTCCAGATACAAAGAAGTTTTAGGAATACCTTAAGTAATTAACATTGTCTATGTATATAAATAAGGCTGAAAGAGCTCTTTCATCAAGTATAAAATTTAAAAATCCAAGAGATAAGAAAACATCATGCCATGATCATTTCAGCAGTTATTTTTCTCTTTCTTACCGATATAATGAAGATGGTACATCTGACAACTCTTGTTGTCTTAGATTAAGGATCACGTGGTACAAACCCAACACTCTGGGCTTGATCAAAGAGGTGGAATTCTAAGCCCCACCTCCTTCATGATGACTTTCAACCAGAATAACTCTTTAAGGGAGTTGGCACCCCTCCTCCTACTCCATAGGCAGAGATTAGCAGCATCAAGGCCACATTGCAAACTTGGAAATTGAAATCATGTTTTGGCAATCCCTGCAACTCTTCAAAGGGACCTAATATTTCACGGAGCACAGATTCTTGAAACTTGAACCTGCAAATTCCATTCCAAACTAGTTCAGGTGAGAGGGGTCGGGGAGGATGTGCAAATATTAAAGCATAGGTTTTATTTATTTATTTATTTTTAACATCTTTATTGGAGTATAATTGCTTTACAATGGTGTGTTAGTTTCTGCTTTATAACAAAGTGAATCAGTTATACATATACATATATTCCCATATCTCTTCCCTCCTGCATCTCCCTCCCTCCCAAAAGCATAGGTTTTAGAATCAGACTCCCTTGGTTTCAAATCCAAGCTACCCATTTATTGGCAATATGATCTTAGATGGGTGATTTAAATTTTCTGTGCCTGTTTCCCCATCCATAAATAATAATGGCATTAACCATATAGGGTTTTGAAGATTAAAAGAGAAAATTCATGTCAAATACCAACTCTATCATAAGCCTTCAACAAATGCTCCTTATTTTATTATGGGGGAGGGGATAAGCCTGCAATTATAGTTTTACTTCTGAGATTTTGCCTCCACTCCTCCAACGAAATATGATCTATCATCTGTTCTCATCAATGACAGATATTTATTAGCACTTTTTCTATGGGAGGAACCCTCTGGGAGTTTGTCATCTATTAGAGAAACGAGATACAGACAGCAGAAAAAAATAACTACAATACAGAACTGTAAAGTATAAGTGGTGTGGAAAACAGTACTTTAAATCTCTAGAAGAGAGGATATTGCCTGTATCAAGGATGGGCAGAAAGCCTTCACAGAAGAAGTAGGACTTGGAAATTCAGACCAGATTTGTGGTCTGAAAAGCAAATGAGTTACTGGAGTTTTGTGTACACAAGTGACCTACTCAAGGTCATGTTTTAGTGAACATTCTTTACAGGTCAACAGGAATATAGATCAGCTCCTCTCTGGAGGAAGGCAAGGGGGAGAGATTCCATTTCCCTGAGCACTTGTCAACTGTATTTAGTAATAGGTCAGCTCAGAAGGGAAGCAATAACTTCAACAAAGAAGATTAAAAGGCCGTTAAAGGCGTAGGTGAGGTGAGAGGAAATGGTTATCCAGAGTAAGACTAATGAACTCAGACTGCAGCAAAACTAGAGATTTAGGTTAGAGTTACTGGTGGAAAGTTAAGGGTTGAACAGATTAGATTAATCTGGGCTAAGGAAGAATTTGATAAATTTAAAATACTCTGGGGGGGACCATAAGATGGCAGAGGAGTAAGACATGGAGATCACCTTCCTTCCCACAAATACATCAAAAATACATCTACATGTGGAAAAACTCCCACAGAACACCTACTGAATGCTGGCAGAAGACCTCAGACTTCCCAAAAGGCAAGAAAATCCCCACATACCACCTGGGTAGGGCAAAAGAAAAAACATAGACAAAAGAATAGGGATGGCACCTGCACTTCTGGGAGGGAGCTGTGAAGGAGGAAAGGTTTCCACACACTAGGAAGCCTCTTCACTGGCAGAGACAGGGGGTGGCGGGGTGGGGGGCGGGATGCTTCAGTGCCACAGAGGAGAGTGCAGCAACAGGAGTGCAGAGGGCAAAGCAGAGAGATTCCTGCACAGAGGATCGGTGCCAACCAGCACTCACCAGCCTGAGAGGCTTGTGGGCTCACCCGCCAGGGTGGGTGGGGGCTGGGAGCTGAGGATCAGGCTTCGGAGGTCAGACCCCAAGGAGAGGACTGGGGTTGGCTGTGTGAACACAGCCTGAAGGAGGCTAGTGCACCACAGCTAGCTGGGAGGGAGTCCGGGAAAAAGTCTGGACCTTCTTAAGAGGCAAGAGTCCATTGTTTTGGGGTGCACAAAGAGAGGGGATTGCTTCCCCGTCTGCCCACATAAGGCAGAGCACCACCTAAATGAGCTCCAGAGTCGGGTGCGAGCCGTGGCTGTCAGCTCGGACACCAGAGACAGGCATGAAATGCCAACACTGCTGCTGCAGCCACCAAAACCCTGTGTGCAAGCATAGGTCACTATCCACACACACATCCCTGCCCTGGGAGCCTGCGCAGCCCACCACTACCACGGTCCTGCCACCCAGGGACAACTACCACAGGAGAACACAAGGTGTGCCTCAGGCTTTTGCAACATCACACTAGCCTCTGGCACTGTAGGCTCGCCCCGCATTCCAATTATGACTACTGTACCCCCCCTTCGCCCAGCCTGAGTAAGCAAGAGCCCCCCTAATCAGCTGCTGCTTTAAACCCCTCCTGTCTGGAGGGGGAAGAGATGTCTGAGGGTGACCTACACGCAGAGGTGGGGACAAAACGAAAGCTTAACCCTATGAGCTCTGTGAACAAAGAAAAGAAAGTGAAATTTCTATATGTAGCCTCAGGAGCAGTGGATTAAATCCCCACAATCAACTTGATGTACCCTGCATCTGTGGAATACATGAAGAGACAACGAATCATCCTAAAATTGAGGCAGTGGACTTTGGCAGCAAGTGTGGACTTGGGGTGTGCTGTCTGCAACTGATTTGTTTTTGATCTTTATGTTTATCTTAGTTTAGTTCTTAGTGATTGTTACCATTGGTGGATTTCTTTATTGGTTTGGTTGCTCTCTTCTTCTTTATTATTATTATATTTTTAAATTATTTTTTAATGATTTTTCCCCCTTTTCTTCAGAGCTGTGAGGCTGAAAGGACCTTGGTGCTCCAGCCGGGTGTCAGGTCTGAACCTCTGAGGTGGGAGAGCTGAGTTCAGGATGCTGGACCCCCAGAGACTGCTGGCCCCACGTAATATCAATCAGTGAGAGCTCTCCCAGAGATCTCCATCTCAACACTAAGATCCAGCTCAACCCAACGGCCAGCAATCTCCAGGGCTGGGCGCCCCATTCCAAACAACTAGCAAGACAGGAACACAACCCCACCCATTAGAAGAGAGGCTGCCTAAAACCATACAAAGTTCACAGACACCCCAAAACACACCACTGGACGTGGCCCTGCCAACCAGAAAGACAAGATCCAGCACCATCCACCAGAACACAGGCAGCAGGCCCCTCCACAAGGAAGCCTACAAAAGTCACTGAACCAACCTCATCCACTGGGGGCAGACACAAAAAACAACGGGAACTACGAACCTGCAGCCTGAAAAAGGAGACGCCAAACACAGTATGTTAAAATAAGAAGACAGAGAAATATGCAGCAGATGAAGGAACAAGGTAAAAACCCACCAGATCAAATAAATGAAGAGGAAATACCCAGTCTCCCTCAAAAAGAATTCAGTGTAATGGTAGTAAAGATATCCAAAATCTCAGAAATAGAAAGGAGAAAATACAAGAAACGTTTAATAAGGACCTAGAAGAACTAAAGAGCAACCAAACAATGATGAACAACACAGTAAATGAAACTAAAAATTTTCTAGAGGGAATCAATAGCAGAATAACTGAGGCAGAATAACGGAAAAGTGACCTGGAAGATAAAATAGTGGAAATAACTCCTGCAGAGCAGAATAAAGAAAAAAGAACAAAAAGAAATGAGGACAGTCTCAGAGACCTCTGGGACAACCTTAAATGCACCAACATTTGAATTAACGGGGGCCCAGAAGAGGAAGAGAAAAAGAAAGGGACTGAGAAAATATTTGAAGAGATTATAGTTGAAAACTTCCCTAACATGGGAAAGGAAATAGTCAATCAAGTCCAGGAAGCACAGAGAGTCCCATACAGGATAAATCCAAGGAGAAACATGCAAAGACACATATTAATCCAACTATCAAAAATTAAATACAATGAAAAAAATACTAAAAGCAGCAAGGGAAAAGTAAGAAATAACATGCAAGGAAATCCATAAGGTTAACAGCTCATC
The DNA here is from genome assembly GCF_937001465.1 of Orcinus orca. Classification (NCBI taxonomy): domain Eukaryota; kingdom Metazoa; phylum Chordata; class Mammalia; order Artiodactyla; family Delphinidae; genus Orcinus; species Orcinus orca. Next base: position 150,569,318 of record NC_064560.1, read on the forward strand.
TTTCAGCAGAAACTCTGCAAGCCAGAAGGGAGTGGCAGGACATATTTAAAGTGATGAAAGGGAAAAACCTACAACCAAGATTACTCTATCCAGCAAGGATCTCATTCAGATTTGGTGGAGAAATTGAAATCTTTACAGACAAGCAAAAGCTAAGAGAATTCAGCACCACCAAACCAGCTTTACAACAAATGCTACAGAAAATTCTCTAGGCAGGAAACATAAGAGAAGGAGAACATCTACAAAAACAAACCCAAAACAATTAAGAAAATGGTAATAGGAACATACATATCGATAATTACCTTAAATGAAAATGGATTAAATGCTCCCACCAAAAGACATAGACTGGCTGGATGGATGCAAAAACCAGACCTGTATATATGCAGTCTACAAGAGACCCACTTCAGACCTAGGGGCACATACAGACTGAAAGTGAGGGGAGGGAAAAAGATATTCCATGCAAATGGAAATCAAAAGAAAGCTGGAGTAGCAATTCTCATACCACACAAAAGAGACTTTAAAATAAAGACTATTATAAGAGACAAAGAAGGACACTGCATAATGATCAAGGGATCAATCCAAGAAGAAGATATAACAATTGTAAATATTTATGCACCCAACACAGGAGTACCTCAATACATAAGGCAAATGCTAACAACCATAAAACAGGAAATCGACAGTGACACAATCACAGTTGGGGACTTTAACACTGCACTTTCACCAATGGACAGATCATCTAAACTGAATATAAATAAGGAAACACAGGGCTTCCCTGGTGGCACAGTGGTTGAGAGTCTGCCTGTCGATGCAGGGGACACGGGTTCGTGCCCCGGTCCAAGAAGATCGCACATGCTGCGGAGTGGCTGGGCCTGTGAGCCATGGCCGCTGAACTTGCACATCCGGAGCCTGTGCTCCACAATGGGAGAGGCCAAAATAGTGAGAGGCCAGCATACCACAAAAGAAAAAAGAAAATAAGGAAACACAAGCTTTAAATGACACATTAAACAAAATGGACTTAATTGATATTTATAGGACATTCCATCCAAAAACAACAGAATACACTTTCTTCTCAAGTGTTCATGGAACATCCTCCAGGATAGATATGTTGGGACACAAATAAACCTCAGTATATTTAAGAAAATTGAAATTGTATCAAGTATCTTTTCCGACCACAACGCTATGAGACTAGATATCAATTACAGGAAAAAAAACTGTTAAAAATACAAACACATGGAGGCTAAAAAATAGGCTACAAAATAACCAAGAGATCACTGAAGAAATCAAAGAAGAAATCAAAAACTACCTAGAAACAAATGACAATGAAAGCACGATGACCCAAAACCTATGGGATGCAGCAAAAGCAGTTCTAAGAGGGAAGTTTATAGCAATAAAATCCTACCTCAAGAAACAAGAAAAATCTCAAATAAACAACCTAACCTTACACCTAAAGCAATTACAGAAAGAAGAACAAAAAACCACCAAAGTTAGCAGAAGGAAAGAAATCACAAAAATCAGATCGGAAATAAATGAAAAAGAAATGAAGGAAACAATAGCAAAGCTCAATAAAACTAAAAGCTAGTTCTTTGAGAAGGTAAACAATATTGATAAACAATTAGCCAGACTCATCAAGAAAAAAAGGGAGAAGACTCAAAACAACAGAATTAGAAATGAAAAAGAAGAAGTAACAATTGACACTGCAGAAATACAAAGGATCATGAGAGATTACTACAAGCAACAATATGCCAATAAAATGGATAACCTAGAAGAAATGTACAAATTCTTAGAAAAGCACAATCTTCTGACACTGAACCAGGAAGAAATAGAAAATATAAACAGACCAATGAAACTGAAACTGACACTGATTAAAAATCTTCCAGCAAACAAAAGCCCAGGACCAGGTGGCTTCACAGGCAAATTCTATCAAACATTTAGAGAAGAGCTAACACCTATCCTTCTCAAACTCTTCCAAAATACAGCAGAGGGAGAAACAATCACAAACTCATTCTACAAGGCCACCATCACCCTGATACCAAAACCAGACAAAGATGTGGCCAGAAAAAGAAAACTACAGGCCAATATCACTGATGAGCATAGATGCAAAAGTCCTCAGCAAAATACTAGCAAACAGACTCCAACAGCACATTAAGAGGATCACACACCATGAGCAAGTGGGGTTTATCCCAGGAATGCAAGGATTCTTCAATATGCGCAAATCAATCAATGTGATAAACCATATTAACAAACCGAAGGAGAAAAACCATATGATCAGCTCAATAGATGCAGAAAAAGCTTTCAACAAAATTCAACACCAATTTATGATAAAAAGTCTCCAGAAAACAGGCATAGAGGGAACTTACCTCAACATAATAAAGGCCATAGATGACAAACCCAGAGCCAACATTGTTCTCAATGGTGAAAAACTGAAACCATTTCCACTAAGATCAGGAAGAAGACAAGGTTGCCCACACTTACCACTATTATTCAACATAGTTTTGGCCACTGCAATCAGAGAAGAAAAAGAAATAAGAAGAATCCAAAACAGTAAAGAAGAAGTAAAACTGTAACTGTGTGCCTATGACATGATATAGAGGATCCTAAAGATGCTACCAGGAAACTACTGGAGCTAATCAATAATTTGGTAAAGTAGCAGGATACAAAATTAATGCACAGAAATCTCTTACATTCCTATACACTAATGATGAAAAATCTGAAAGAGAAATTAAGGAAACACTCCCATTTACCATTGCAACAAAAAGAATAAAATACCTAGGAATAAACCTACCTAAGGAGACAAAAGACCTATATGCAGAAAACCATAAGACATTGAGGAAAGAAATTAAAGATAATACAAACAGATGGAGAGATATACCATGTTCTTGGATTGGAAGAATCAATATTGTGAAAATGACTATACTACCCAAGCAATCTACAGATTCAATGCAATCCCTATCAAACTACCAAGGGCACTTTTCCCAGAACTAGAACAAAAAATTTCACAATTTGCATGGAAACACAAAAGACCCTGAATAGCCAAAGCAATCTTGAGAAAGGAAAACGGAGCTGGAGGAATCATGCTCCCAGACTTCAGACTATACTACAAAGCTACAGTAATCAAGACAGTATGGTACTGGCTCACAAACAGAAATATAGATCAATGGAACAGGATAGAAAGCCCAGATATAAACCCTTGCACATATGGTTACCTTATCTTTGATAAAGGAGGCAAGAATATACAATGGAGAAAAGACAGCCTCTTCAATAAGTGGTGCTGGGAAAACCGGATGGCTACATGTAAAAAAAATGAAATTAGAACACTTCCTAACACCATACACAAAAATAAACTCCAAATGGATTAAAGACCTAAATTCAAGGCCAGACACTACCAAACTCTTAGAGGAAAACATAGGAAGAGCACTCTTTGACATAAATCACAGCAAGATCCTTTATGCCCCACCTCCTAGAGAAATGGAAATAAAAACAAAAATAAACAAATTGGACCTAATGAAACTTAAACGCTTTTGAACAGTAAAGGAAACCATAAACAAGTCGAAAAGACAACCCTCAGAATGGGAGAAAATAATTGCAAACATAGCAACTGACAAAGGCTTAATCTCCAAAACATACACGCAGCTCATGCAGCTCAATATCTATAAAACAAACAACCCAAACCAAAAATGGGCAGAAGACTAAATAGACATTTCTCCAAAGAAGATATACAGATTGCCAACAAACACATGAAAGGATGCTCAACATCATTAATCATTAGAGAAATGAAATCAAAACTACAATGAGGTATCATCTCACACTGGTCAGAATGGCCAGCATCAAAAATCTACAAACAGTAAATGCTAGAGAAGGTGTAGAGGAAAGGGAACCCTGTTGCACTGTTGGTGGGAATGTAAATTGATACAGCCACTATGGAGAACAGTATGGAGGTTCCTTAAAAGGATAAAAATAGAACTACCATATCAGCCAGCAATCCCACTACTGGGCATATACCCTGAGAAAACCATAATTCAAAAAGAGTCATGTACCACAATGTTCATTGCAGCTCTATTTACAATAGCCAGGACATGGACGCAACCTAAGTGTCCATCAACAGATGAATGGATAAAGAAGATGTGGCACATATATACAACAAAATATTACTCAGCCATAAAAAGAAATGAAACTGAGTTATTTATAGTGAGGTGGATGGACCTAGAGTTTGTTATACACAGTGCAGTAAGTCAGAAAGAGAAAAACAAATAACATATGCTAACACATAAATACAGAATCTAAAAAAAATGGTTGTGATGAACTAGGGGCAGGACAGGAATAAAGACGCAGATGTAGAGAATGGACTTGAGTACACGGGGACAGGAAGAGGTAAGCTGGGCTGAAGTGAGAGGGTAGCACTGACATATATCCACTACCATATGTAAAATAGATCGCTAGTGGGAAGCAGCTGCATAGCACAGGGAGATCAGCCTGGTGCTTTGTGATTACCTAGAGAGGTGGGATAGGGAAGGTGGGAGGGAGGCTCAAGAGGGAGGGGATATGGTGATATATGTATACATATAGATGATTCACTTTGTTATACAGCAGAAACTAACAAAACATTGTAAAGCAATTATACTCCAATAAAGATGTTAAAAAAAATACTCTATTTCAAGTTAGGTCAATGACTCTATGATAAGCACAAGAGTAATTAATTTGTGACTTCTGGATAAAAGGAGAAATTGAAAAGCTGAATTAAATAAAATGTACCACTAATAGTGAGATTCAAAAGCGCCACCACAGCCATTGGCTCCATGGTTACCAAAGACCCTGGACAATGAAATCTCATAATAAAGGGTGCATTCATCACAGAGTGGGAGAGAAAGGATTCCAGGAACCTGCCTTGATTTTTATTACCACTATCATAAAACTGTTAAAGGATTATTAATATTGACGTTTGCTCAGGGATTTCACATCACCATTTCATGCAAGTGGCATAAAATCTGCCTTCTGTGAAGCCCACCAAGCCTTTTACATAACCCTAAATTCATGGCAAGAGTTCAACCAGTAATTGTGATTTCAGATACAGTTTGTATTAGTCGCTCTCCCAACGTCTAATCACAACCATTCATGGGAAACAATAAGAGACAGGCAAGTGTTTTCAGCCAACCGTTCCCTGAGACTATCTACTTGGGTATTCAATTCCACAGATCAAATAGGTTATTACAAACATACACACAGGGCTTGATTGAGCCCATTAAACTACTAAAATTATACAGCCGAGGCTTCCAAAACATGTTTGTTTAAACACTTTGTTGGAGATAGAAAAATTAGGTCAGACACAGATGGGAATTATTTCGGTTTACTTGTAAACGTTCTGAAGATCATCACTGACTCTCTTGGCTGCCTCCCCACCCCTTCTGCATATTTCTAGCTCAGGACACATCTGTTGTCATTTTCCTCATATTAACGTTTCTACATTTGGGGTCAGCGCTTCTCCCAACAGGAACACAAGCAAAATAGCATTTCTGGGGAAGGTGGCTAAACAGCTAACGAGAAAGATTTCATTTGGTCAGCTCCTACCTGAACCTGAAACCAGCTACCTAAACTAAGGCAGAACAGCCATAGAGGGCAGAGTGATACCTACAGCCCCGACCTCCAGGGGATGGGTTAAAAGGGAGACGGTTTCACAGTTCATGGGAAAAATTCCAAGACCCCAGAAAACAGGCGTCAGGGATAATACAGCACATTTACCCACAGTGAAGTTCCACCAACTCAGAGAGTATATTCAGAGGCAGACAGGGACCTGAGGATGACTGGCCTCCATCAGAAAGAGAGGACTTCATTACTAAATACTGACCAGTTATGAACCAGAGCCGGAAGGTCACATGAAACAAAGAGGTCTTTCTAGAAATCAAGATCATAGGACCACCTTTCAGGAATGATATCCATTGCCTTCAGGGGCTACACAGTTCACATAAATAAATGGAAAAGCCCCCAAATGGTTCTCAGCTTTTGCTGCACATTGGAATCACCTGATGAGCTTTAAATAATCCTAATGCCTGGATCCAACTCTGAAAGATTATGATGTGGTTGGTCTGAGATGCGGCCTGGATATACAGATATTTAAAGTACCCTAGATTATTCTGATGGGCAGCCAAGGCTAAGAGCCATGGACGTAGGACAATATAATAGGGAATACTGGGCATGTAACTCAGGGATACAAGTCATGCTTAAAAGTATTCAAATCCTTTTGTTTTTTAAACACCATGCAGGCCAAACAAACACCTCCACTGTCTGGAGCCCAGAGTTTACAAAGGGATCAAGCAAAACCCAACATAAATCACTTCTTCTCTAGCAGATGATGATGATAAAATAAAACCATATTTTCCAGTAAATTAAAGGTATGATGATGAAGATGTTGTATTACCAATTACTGAGCACAACTGTACCATGCAGCATCTCCTTTCACCTTTTAATACTTAAAATATCACCCCAAGAACCATGCCTATCACATAGGACGCGATCAATAAATATTTATGGATACATATTTTCCCATTTTACAGATGAGAAAAGAAAGACTCAAAGAGGTTAAATATTGTATCCAAAGTAACAGTTAGTAGTAAAGGATCCAATATTTCAACCCAAGTCTGTCTGAATCTTTCCACGTGGCTATGCTGCCTTAATCTTTGAGAAGCCTGAATTATCCAAAATCATAGGGTGAAATGTAGTTTTCAAGATGTGGTAGGGGATTTGTCCTAGATACAAGTTGTATCTGAGATACATAGCAATGGATCTCACTTTGCAGAAACAAGACCTTGTTTACTAATTTGAAAAAGCACAATGAGTTCTATGCCCAAATTACTATTTGAGTCATTTCAACAATTTTAAAGTATTTATATATGACCAAGACGTGGAAGCAACCTAAGTGTCCATCAACAGATGAATGGATAAAGATATGACATATATACACAATGGAATATTATTCAGCTATAAAAAAAGAACAAAATAACGCCATTTGCAGAAATATGGATGGACCTAGAGATTATCATACTAAGTGAAGTAAGTCAAAGAAAGACAAATATCATATGATATCACTTATATGTAGAACCTAAAACATGATACAAATGAACTTAATTACAAAACAGAAATAGACTCACAGACATAGATAGCAAACTTATGGTTACCAAAGGGAAAAGGAGGGAAGGAGGGATAAATTAGAAGTTTGGGATTAAAATATATACACTATACTGTATATAAAATAGATAACCAACAAGGATCTACTGTATATCTCAGGGAACTATACTCAATACCTTATAATAACCTATAATGGAAAAGAATCTTAAAAAGAACAGATATATATGTATATATGTATAACCGAATCACTTTGTTATACACCTAAAACTAATATAACATTGTAAATGAACTAGATTTCAATAAAAACTCAAAAAATTACATATATATTAATATATACATGATATTCAAACAAATTCCAAGAATTAACCAATTCAAAATAAGTAAGTATTCCTGCCCTGCCCCTAGGTTCTTCAGAACTTTTTTTTTTTTTTGGATTCCATATATATGTGTTAGCATATGGTATTTGTTTTTCTCTTTCTGACTTACTTCACTCTGTATGACAGACTCTAGGTCCATCCGCCTCACTGCAAATAATTTTGTTTCTTTTTATGGCTGAGTAATATTCCATTATATGTATGTGCCACACCTTCTCTATCCATTCATCTGTTGATGGACACTTAGGTTGCTTCCATGTCCTGGCTATTGTAAATAGACTGCAATGAATATTGTGGTACATGACTCTTTTTGAATTATGGTTTTCTCAGAGTATATGCCCAGTAGTGGGATTGGCCTGGACATATATACACTACCAAATGTAAAATACATAGCTAGTGGGAAGCAGCCACATAGCACAGGGAGATCAGCTCGGTGCTTTGTGACCACCTAGAGGGGTGGGATAGGGAGGGTGGGAGGGAGATGCAAGAGAGAGGAGATATGGGGATAATGTGTATGTATAACTGATTCACTTTGTTATAAAGCAGAAACTAACACACCATTGTAAAGCAATTATACTCCAATAAAGATGTTAATAAATAAATAAATAAGTAGAACATCTACTATATAAGATAAAGTAGCATATCAGGTTTAAAATACCAACAAACTCCTAGTAACATAAGTAACTCAATAAAAGAGATGCATAAATGTTTAAAAGATTAGCCATAATGAATAGGAAGAAAAAAGAAAAAGAGAGAACAGTCAATGTATGTCAGCTCCCAAGTCATATACAAAAAACTGGAAAGGAAAAGGATAACATACCCAGCCAGCAGCAGAAACACAAGCTGAATAGGTGGCCTTGAACAGCTGGCTAAGGACCTTGAACTTTATTCAGTACATGCCGTTTTAACTGCCCAAAATCCCTCCCGCTTTTTACTAGTTGGGGAAATGTCTATTCAGATCTATCTTTAAAATGTCTATTCACTTCTTCTGCCCATTTTTAATCAAAAATTTTGTTGTAATTGAGTTGCATTCATATACATTATATATTTTGGATATTAAATCAAATTTCCAACATAGCGTTTTCAAATATTTCCTCCCATTCCCTAGCTTGCCTTTTCATTTTGCTGATTATTCATTTTGCTGTGCAGAAGCTTTTTAGTTTGATATAGTCCCCTTACTGATTCTTGCTTTTGATGCTTGACTTGTGGTGTCATATCCAAAAACTGTTGCTGAGACCCATGTCGAGGACCTCTTTCTGTTTTCTTCTAGAACTTTGAACGTTTCAGATCTTATATTTAACTCTTTAATCCATTTCAAGATAATTTTTGTGAGTGATAATATTGTGATAAGATATGGGTCCAATTTGTTTTTTCTGCATGTGGTTATCCAGCTTTCCCAAAACCATTTATTGAAGAGAATATCCTTCCCCTACTGAGTACTGTTAGTGAAATATGAGTTGACTGCATATGTCGGGACTTATTTCTGGGCTCTCAGTTCTCTTCCATTGGTCTACGTGTCTATTTTCATGTCAGTAACATACTGTTTTAATTACTATAGCTTTGTAGTATAGTGTGAAATCAGGAATTGTGCCACCTTGGGAGAGAGGCAGCACTAGTAAATTTCCTCTTGCCCTCTTCAGTGAATCCGAACTCATTTTTTATTGCTGTTGCTTTTCCCAACAGAGTGCTAGAATCTCTCCTCAGGAAATCTGGACTCCTACAAAGGCTCTCTCATCCATGGGTAGCTGCCTAAGTCAGCACTCTACAGATGCTCCCTGACTGAGGCTGAGAGGAGCTGGAGCTGGTTCTCAGGTCATACCCAGATGTGTCTGCCCAATGCCTGATGCACAGGTAGGCAAGACTTCCTGGGTCCCTTGGCAAATGGTGCTGGGTCCCAAAACTCCCACAGAGTCACATTTTGTTCATAGGTGGATGCCAAACCATAATTGTAAAAAGAGGAGACAGAAAGGAGGGATGTCTTATGCCATGATGATACTGACCTCACTCTTGAAAGTACTGTTTTTCTACAGCTATCTGAAATTATTAGCTAATGTTTACTCTAGAGCCAAAAGTAAACAGTTACTGATCTATAAAAAGGTTTTTCTTTTTGTAAAAAAAAAATCTCATACAGAAACATCATCTTGAATGTTTCAGACGAATTCAGTAGTATAGCGCTGCGCAATAAATATATAATGATGTTCAAGAGGACTCTGAAGGCTTGGGAAGATACCTAACTCTGAGCCTCAAGATTACAAATTTAGACTCCACCCAGAAAAGAGTTAATCTCAATCACTTCACTCTACCCCACCACCCCACCCAATCACTAAGAAAAAAAAGAGAAGATCTGTCTGCAAGAATTTACTTTGCCTTGAAGAGCAACATTTTTAAACTAATAGCCAGGATAAGGCTCACAGACAAAATACTTGACCTGTGAAATATCTCTTGCTTACTTTTAATGACTATCCTCAACTCAGGAGTTTGTCATAATCACTCCTTCTTATTGATGTGACGGTAAATTAATCTTTGTACTCTGTAGGGAAAAAATGAATACACCTGAATACATGCTTACAGTTATGTTCTGAAAATCAATTTTTCTTGATGAAAGACAGTAGATCATTCTTTGAGAATTATATATTCTCCAGTGTGAAATTTTACTTAAGATAGAAGATATTTTTAAAAGCTATCTTGATAGACTTAAAAGAAACAATGTACAATAAAGCTTGGTCCATGTCCATTTTAGACACTCTTCACTTTGTATAAAGATCACTAAGGCTTCACTGTTACAGATGGATAGATAAGTAGTTGAGGGTGGGTGTGGGGTGAAAGGAGAGTAGGAGAGAGGATGACAGAGTGAATAGACAGAGATATAATTGAAATAACAATGAACTGGTATTATTTTAGCAGCTGAGAATAACCTGATGAAATCTTTCCTTTAACAAGCCAGTCTCCAACTCTGAATGATATTTGAGGAATTATAATCCCTGTGCTGGTCACCCTTGTAAGATGGCAAATGCTTCCTCCACCAACTCCTAAGTACTCCTCATGGGAAAAAACCCCATGAGATCTCAAAACACAATCTCTGGGTTCCCATCTTGGCTCTTATGACCTCTCATTCATTGTTTCACTTCCTGTTCTTCAGTTTCCTTAAATGTAAACTCATAATACTAATAATATTATAATAATAGTAGTACCTGATCATAGAGTTGCAAAGTGTTTAACTCAGTATTTCATCCATGCTATGTATATTGCGTTACAGACTAAAGAAGCTACTAATAATACTGATGAGGTGTTAGAGAGCTAATGAAAGTAACTCCTACTTATTAAGTCTTTCTAAGTTTAGACACAGTCCTAAAAGCTTGAAATATATTGATTTTTTGAATCCTAACAGTCTTACGATATAGGTACTATTATTTTTCCCATTGTTATAGAGAAGGAACTGAGACTTTAAAAGTCAGTGAGAATAATGTGCCTAATTTACAAATTAAACTTTATCATTGGTATGTCTGTATGTAGAGGAGAAAAACATAGTATATATAGGGTTAGGTACTATCAGATGTTTCAGGCATCCACTGGGGGTCTTGGAACGTATCCCTGTGGATAAGTGGGGACTACCGTAGTCACAGTTCCATCTTGATATTTATAACTTATGGACTAAAATATAATAATATTGGAAAGGTGGGGCATGTAAAATGTTATTATATAAGAGTATACATGACCATCAAAAAAAATCAATGAGAATTGCTTACAGTCAGACAACAGCAGAACTGGAAGTCAAAGACAGAACTATTTTTATCAGAAACAGAGATTTAACACTTTGCATGTGCATGAGCCTGATTCCCAAGGAAATATAAATGAGGAACTCTTCTGAAATTTTTTCTTACATTTGTCTTCTTGGTTCTCCTGATCTTTTCTTTAAAGTAAACTCATGTTTTGCTACCCTGTGCCAAATATTAACCAGTTTCTATGCACCTAAAAATATTCCTTCTAAGTGTTTGAATTAATAAGAGGTGGTAAACCAGTGATTGATCATAGCCATGTATTTTTTCAATGCTAAAAACATTTCTAATATTTGAGATTAATGGAATGTCAGTTCACTTATTAAAAATATCAATTCTTGCAGTTACACCTATTGATCTTAAAGAAACTTAAAACCAATTTTACTTAATTTTGTTGTAGAATGTAATTAGATTTCAAATAGGCATAATGATTAAACAAGAGATTATTAAAACATGAGTTATAACCTGTAACTAGAATCAGATGCAAGTCATCTTTTATCTAGCTATTTTTCCTTATTTAAGCTCTTCAGAAGCATTCTATCATTCTTCCTCCCAAATAGACCAATTTCGATTCTAAGACTTCGGGCATAGTTTAAAAAACTGAAACTACCATAAAGTTGTGGTGACTACTATTTTGCAGATTTCAAGCTTTATGTGTCAGTCTTCTCTTTGTAACAACATAGTCTACTACTATTTATTGAGTATTTATTAAGTCACAGACACTGGTATATATATATAATCTCACTTATCTAACCGAACAGATCTATCTAACTACAGACTGAGAAACTGAGGCTTAAAAGTATAAGTGCCCAAGGCCACCTATGGTGTTCATCCACCCACCTAAAAACCATCCAAACATGTAAAAAGAGAATCATCTGTCTTTATATTCAGGGAAATGTTATAAAAGATTAGAAAAATGACAGTAGTTTGCATCATGTTCTAGACTAGTGGTTCAGAAACTTTAGTACACATGAAAACACTATGCAAATCTTGTTTAAAATGAAGATTCCTAGATACTGCCACTACCACCCCAATATTCTAATCTAGTTCTGGGTAAGACCAGAGGATCTGAATTTATAAAAAGTACCTCAAGTGATTCTGATACAAGTAATTTTCAGATTCCACTTCAAAAACTAGCATTCTAGATTCCCCAAAAAAATGTCAGTCACAGAGTCAGAAGTACAGAGATTCACATTTTGATATACTTCGTCAGTTCCAAATACATGGTAATGATTAATAAAATATAATATTCTAAAATAACTAAGCTTGAAAACAATATAAATACCTCAACAGAAATTGAATCTCTGCAGAGCAAAGCAGTGAGTGTGAAATGAAGCCCCGGACTCACTAGCTCCCAATCCAGAGGCAGGCATTAGTGACTGGGAGTTAAACTACTATAAAGAATGAAAACTGTTGTACCAGGCAAAATGGTATCTGATGCAGATATCATTAATAGAAGCACAAATGGACAGTATGAATATTAATAGGAAAAACGCACTGACTATATAACAATCATAAATGTATATGTACGTAACAGCCCAACCTCAAAATATGCAAAGAAAAATCTGACAGAATTATGTGTAGAAATAGAAAGATCCACTATTGTGGGTGGGAGATTTTTAACATATCTCTAGCAGAAACCAATGAGTCAAATAGAAAAAAGAGTATAAGTCTAAAGATTTGACCACAAAATTAACAAGTTTATCAAATAGATATAACACCTCACAGAGAATAAAAAGAAATTATACATTCATTTCACATATGGAAAATCGAGAAAGTTTATAAAAATTGACCATGTAATAAACTACATTGGCAGACTCAACAAAATTTCTATCAGTAGTATGCTTATTTTCTGACGATATCTAATTTAATATTTGAAAGTGAAAATAAGATAATACAAGCATATGTTTATAAACCTTAAAAGGCATTAAATATAAACTGTATTAAAGAGGAAATAGCAATAAAATTGTAAAACACTTAAAGTGAATAATAATGAAAGTGCTGTATATAAGTAATGGCATATAATTAAAGGAAATTGTATAGCTTTAAATACATTTATATACAAAGAAAAGATTAGAGAAATAAGCTAAGTTTTAAATTAAGGAGCTATAAAGAGAATAACAGACTAAATCCAAAATAAACCCCAAAATAAAAAAACCGAAAGAAAATTGGAGATTAACAGAAATTAATGAAATAGAAAAGACAACAACAAAGAGCAGCAGGTCAAAATGTGATACTGTGTAAAAAGAGCCTAACAAAAATAGATCTAAAAAGAAAGAGAGGGAGGGAGGATGGAAGGTAGAAAATTAGAGAGAGAAAGCACAAGTGAAAATATTGGGAATGAGAAGAAGATCTTAATTACAAATACAGTTTAGAATTGAAAATCAGAAGTGAAATCAATGAAAGAATTTATGCCAATAAATTTGAAAATGTATATGAAGCAGATCTTTTTCTTAAAAATTTACTCAAGAGAAATTAGAAATCCAAAATATATCAATAACTATTAAGGAATTTGAATGGGCAATTAAAAGAGATGGAAAGATGGATGGTCTTATAAGTTCTCCAAACCTTAAAGAAACAGCTATTTATTATGTGCAACTTTTCAGATAATAGACTAAGAAGGAAGACTAATTCAACATGTTTCATGAAAGTAGCATACACTACCCAAATCAGACTAGGTAAGTACAAGAAAAAAAGTGTTAGGCCACTCTTAGTTATGATTACAGAAAAAAATTCCTAAATAAACATTAGTAAATCAAATTTAGCACGTTCTTTTGCTAAAACTCTGTTTGCTTGTGATGCATCATCTCAGGGATTCAAGGATGATTCAGCATCACCAAAGCTATTAATCTCATACCCGACAGTAATAGATTATCAGGGAAAATAGTAGCATTTCAATGGTACAGAAAACCATTTACTATTATTCATTATATATTCATGAAAATATTCTTGGCAAACAAGAAATAGAAGGAAATTTCATTAACCTGAATAATAAAGAGTATTTAACAAACTAATAGCAAACATTATGCTTAATAAATAATATTTTAGTAATATTCTCACCAAAGACAGTCTCAGAACAAGAATATTCTCTATCACTTTTGTCAATAAAAATGAGAAACTAAAATTAGAAAATAAGAAACGACACAGATTGTAGTTGAAGACAATTTTATTATAGTAACAGAAATTCAAGAGAAAGTATGGGCATAGTATTATACAGTGCTTATACAGACTAGCAAGGTTTTGAATACAAGATCAACTCATCAAAACCACTAGCATTCCCATATGCCAGTAATAACTAAATAGAAAATGTAATAGAAAAAATATGTCCCTTTCGCTATAGCAACAAAATGTATAAGGTATTCAAAATAAATTTAACAAAAGAAGGAAAATATCTTTATAAGAAAAATATGAAACAATATTTAAGGACACAAAAGAAAATGAACTGGAAAGAACTTAACCTCCATAAAGATATGGATTTTTTATCAGTTTTGGTCACTGCTGTATCCTCAATACCTTGTACAGTGATATCCACCTAGCACATTAGATATCCAATAATTTGTTTAATGAATGAATGCACAAATATATAGCACAATTTTTAACATCAGAAAAAAGAAAATGATTTAAATGTCCTTCAACAGAAGAATGGATAAATACAGTATAATCCAATGACACAATGTTGGAAATATATTGTTGAGGGGATGGGGAGGAAAGAATCTACAGAGTGTGGTGTCAGTTTAAAAGCCTGATACCATGCAAAATAATACTTATTTCACTTATGGCTAAGTACATACACAGTAATAGAATAAAATCATGCGTAAGTAGGGTAAACATGAAATTCAAGAGAATCTTAACTCTGGGATTGGAAAAGAATGGGATGCGAAAACTAAACGGAGGATTTTATCAGCAGTTGTTTTCTTAAATATTCATACATATAACTTGCTATATTTAACATATTTAACAATAAGAAATATGTCCCTTGTTTGTCTAAAAACTACCTCTGCATGTGCTCCTTCTTGTCAGTCTACCTGAAAGTGTTAGCAAATTGGAGAGCTTGTGTGAAAAGATTTTTCACATAGAAGTGCTAGGTTAAAATTCGATCTATGGATGAGAATAAAGACGCAGACCTACTAGAGAATGGACTTGAGGACACAGGGAGGGAGAAGAGGAAGCTGGGACAAAGTGAGAGAGTGGCATGGACATATATACATTACCAAACGTAAAATCGATAGCTAGTGGGAAGCAGCCGCATAGCACAGGGCGGTCAGCTTGGTGCTTTGTGACCACCTAGAGGGGTGGGATAGGGAGGGTGGGAGGGAGACGCAAGAGGGAAGAGATATGGGGATATATGTATATGTATAACTGATTCACTTTGTTATAAAGCAGAAACTAACACACCATTGTAAAGCAATTATACTCCAATAAAGATGTTAAAAAAATAAAATAAAAATAATTATAAAAATAAACACACACACAAAACTTCGATCTATAATTTCACTCAATTCAGAACCTGCATTGATTGTACTTCAGCAGGTTGAGTGTTAAACCACATCATATGTGTTAAGGATTCCAGATCTTGCTTACAGTATGACATTAATCAATCTCTAGTAATTCCTTGGCCAACTATCCTAGATTTTCAAAGTGTCATAACCAACTCTTTTTATCCTATCACCCACAGTCAGCTTGTGCTGTAATTTAACATAAAATTTCCAGACATTCTCACCACACGCCCTGCTGAGGGCTTGATGTGTTTTCCACGTGCAGCTTTCCAAAGAAATAATAATTAAAATAAAAATTACATGACTCTATCTCTGAAGCTTGAAAACTCAAAAATTTTTATTTTTTTATTGAAATATAGCTGACATACAATTTAACTTTACCTTCAGGTGTTCAACATAGTCATTCAACATTTATATACATTATGAACTGATCACCACAGTAAGTCTAGTAACCATCTGTCATTAACACAGTAGTATTGACTATATTCCCATGACTTTATTTTACAACTGGAAGTTTATACCTCTTAATTCCCTCCACCTATTTTGCCCAACCCTTCAGCCCCCCTCCCTCTGATGACCACTCATTTGTTCTCTGTATCTGTATTTAAAAATTAAGACTTATCTTGAACTAACCTCTATATGTTATAAAGGAAGCTCACAATCTGTCTTTATAGGACATCTTTCACTCTACCTCTTTTATAAGGGTGCACTTTGAAGGTGCAAATGAATTAATTCAATATTTATTGGGAGGCAAACTCTTAAATAAATAAATATTTAATAGGCTTAAGCATTATTTTGAATGAAAGCTTTCCTGCTTGCCCAGATAGAGGAAACTGTCATTCCAAATCAGTTTTCCCCATCCCTACCCACCACCCTCCTAAAAGCTTGGTCTTGCATTTAATTTACCTTTGCAATTTCAGCAATAAGGTCCTGGTCAATTAATGAGCAGTTCATTAACTAAAGGGTCCTTACCTGAATGAATGAGGAATAACTGGATTCATTTATTTTAAAATGCCTAACGGAAATTAGTACTTGCAAATTGTTTTTGAAAGTTAACAGTGGTTTAAAGAAAAATCGACCCTCCCCGTCCCCCCCAAAAAAGTAATTAGTAGTCTCCCTGGCCCACCATTTGACCTAAAGTAAGAAACCTTGTCCATGGAATTTATATTTTAACCTAAAGTTAAGGAGTCCATATCTAAATGGAAAATGCTGTAACATCAACTGACCACCCCACCAGGTCTCCTATTGCCTGTGTCAAATCCTGACACAAGGTTGACTGGTGGCTCATATACCTGGCTTGCTCTGATCTTCAGCTAGATGCAGAGATCACAGCTGCTATTATGCATTTGGAGATGTGGATTTTAAAAATTAAAGAAAACTAATAGTGCCTTTTATGATATTGCCATAGAATAATGAGTGATACAAATTGGCCCATCCTCCTTAAGAGAGAACCTAAAAGAAATACTTCACTTTTGGGTTCTGGTCATCCACAGGCAACAGGATAAGTATATTGTTGTCATTTATAATTTTTAAAATAAGTTGAATTATGATAGAAATTACTCCACACACATACATCATTGTCTTACTTTCATTCCCTGCCCCCATCTCAAAATATTATACATTGGTAGGGAGGTTTTGTTTAGGAGGGATTTTGAGATGAGTTCAGCATGCTTCCAAGGGGTTACTAGAAGAGGGCAGGAGATCCCAGTGGTTCTCATTACACATATACCTACATTTCAATTGAGCAATTATTGAGCATTTACTGTTTATCAGGTATTTTGCTAGCCCTGGAAATAGTAAGATGAATAAAATGCTGACACTAGCCTCAAAGATGTCTAATTCAAGGATGCCTACTAAGTAGACAGGCAATTCCAATGCAAATAATAAAAATCATAAAAGAAGATGCTAAGAAAACCAAGCTTCTCCCAGCCCCAGGAAGGGTACCTAATTCTAGCTGAAGTGATCAAAGAAAGCTTTCCAGAAGAATTCACACCATAGTAAGTCATTAGGAATAAATGAGAATTTGTAGCATATGGTTGTTATGGGTAAGGGCATACCAAGCAAAGCAACTGAGTATTCAGAGAAGCACAGACACATAGACTAACATGGAGCATCCAGGCAGACATGTAGGGCAAATGTGAGACTTTATCCTTAAGGCAATGGAGTCCTTGCAAGCATTTTACACAAGAAAGTGAACTGATCATACACATGCTTCAGGAAGGTCACTATGGCATCGGGGTGGACCATGCATCAGAGGGCCGTGCGAGAAGCAAGAAGAGAATTATGTGGCCAGCAATCTATAACATGTATCAGATGTCCATCACATCAGGAAACATGTCAGACTAATTTTGTAGTAAGTTGTACTTGGATGGCAAGAGGGAAATATTTCAAAAGTTGTTGGAACATCATTATAACTCTACTCTATGTGAAAATAATAGTAAAATAATAATGAAATAATAACTCAAGAATTTTTAGTGTCTTTGATCCTCACAACCATCCTGCGTGGTAGAGTTTATCCCCTGTTTTAGAGTTAAGCCAACAAAATCAGAAAAATTAGGTAAATCAAGTAAGTACCCCAAATCACATACCTACTAAATCACAGCATGATAATCCAAACCCAGGTTGTCTAGCTCTAAACCCACAACACTCTTTCCATTACACTGATTCCTTTTAAATCCTCCATCTCAGAAGGTTTATTACAGGACCATTAAACTGTGGTCTCTTGGAAAATATTCCATTAAAGTTACTACAGAATTTTCTCAGTTGCTTTATTATTTTAGTCTTCCATATATTAAAGTTTAAAACATTACTCAGAGAAAATATACTAGAAAGAAACTGGCCACCATAGTGCTGATCCAGGCCACAGGGTTTATTCTCAAAGCTAACACAACTTCTCAGAAAGAAATACTAACACTCAATTATGCTAAAAGTATTTTTGGCTCTTACTAAATGATGCATATAGAAAGGTTAGTTTAAAATAGTCACAGATTCAAGAGGGGAGAGGAAAGATACTTCACTGTCATCACCCTTGCTTAAATCGCCTGATTGGTCATGCAAAATGCAACCTATATGCAATGGATGAGTTAACATTGTTATCACAACCTTCACTTTTCCATTGCCTGACTTTTATGAGTTTAAATTTGCAGTCTTAAAGGTTGCTCCACTCTAGGATTTTTGCATTTAATTAAACACAGCAATAGAGAAAAATCACATTTTTCAGAACAAGTGTTTATCATCTTAAATCTAACAGTAAAAAAGATGAGTCATCACGATTCTCAAAGGAAAGCTTTCAACTTGCCCTGCTACTGTACTATTATTTTTTATAGCTAATATGAGATCTGCCAGAAACATGTGGATACAACATCTATAAAAGACAATTATTGTACTTGTTTTCAAACTTGCCTATATGTTACTCTGTAGAGTGCAAAATCAGATATCCTTGCTAGAATTTATCAATTAAGCCTTTAATAGGTATAACTTTTTTTTACTATTATTACAACATGTCAAAATAATCTCTCTTCAAAATCCCAAGAATACAATATTGTCTACAAGTCTAGCTAGATATTTTGAAATCCTGTGAAGTACTCCAGACACCAATATCAAAACCCAAAGAAACAAAATCATCTTTCTTCCTAAAATTGAGTGGGGAAAGGGATCCTTGCAGTCTGTTAGAAAGAATAAAAATTACAAATATTATAATGGCATCTCATGGAAGCATTTAAATATATGAGGTATGCTTTTTAGCAGTTATTAAAGCATCCACTTAACTGCAATGTGGATACTGTAGCCTTAATTTAAAGTTGACATGCAGATAAAAGTTTAAATTTCTAAACAGAAAGTCTTCCTTTATTCAGTCAACAAATATTCATAAGGTATCTTCTAAAACCAGGCACCACTATTCCAGGCCCCATCTTCTAAGGAAGGTAACCTTTGGGCCCATGAAACAGAAATTTTTACACTTCACTTGTATCTCTCTCTCTTTTTTTTAAGAATCTCCTTAGCCCCACAAGATGCTAGTTTTGATAATTCATTTTTTTAATCGCACATGGACCCTTAAAGTTTCCACTTTACTTCTCTCATAATGGAGTGACATTGCTGAGCTATGGTCACCCTGTCTCAGCACTGGCTCTCTTCCAAGAAGGTTCAAAGAGATTAGCAGCCTCACAGAGGATGAGTCACACTTAACAGTCAGATGAGAGACTGATAAATAAATTAGCATGCCAATTAAATACATTACAATGAGAATTAAAACAAGTCTTCCAAATTTACTTGAAATCCCTTGACCAGTGCATTCTGTCCCTGTATGCAACCTACTTGAGAAACCAAATTATAATCAGAAACTGGTTTAGGAAACATGAAATCTGGTCAAAGGAAGATGTGGACTTGAGAAAGAAAGGATATTGAGAAGGAAATTCAGAGAGGTAGAAAGAAAGCCAGTGATACCTTTGAAGACTTGGGAAAAAAAGATTTTCAAGTAGATAGAGATCAGCTTTGGTAAATGCTGTGAAAAGTGAAGTATAAACAAACAAACCAAAAACAAAAATAAAAATAGTGTTTTGGGTTTGTCTTTTAGAAAGTAACTGATAACAGACTCAGTGGTATAGGGCAGCTGGAACCAGATTATAATGGGCTGCAGAGAATGGTCCTTAAAATGACAAGAAAGCAATTATGGGACATCCTTTGAAAACACTGGTAGTGGAGGGAAATAATAACAAATGGAGGGACAGGGTCTATGAGGGTTTCTCTGGATGAAGCACTCAGCCGTATCTATACTTTGAAGTGCAGTGAATAATAGAGAACACAGAACCATGAAAAAAGAACCAGCATGGATGAAATCAAGACCACCAATGGAGACATTATTAATTAGTCCTAGATATCAGAAGAGATATCTCCTCTAGGTTAAGAGGAAACTAGGTGGTAGAACAGACATAGATAAATTGGAATGGATGGAGATATAATTCAGCAAGGGGTACACCTGTCTTGACAAGTACATTTTTTTTCTATATGGAAGAGAAATTTTGTCTCCTGAGAGAAAGGGCAATAGTAGTGGGGTGGGTGTAGAAGAAGAGCTGATTAAGGGCAGTACTGAGGCTGCAAGTCACAGTGGAGACCATCAGCTTGGTCTCAGTTCCCTCAACTCTGATTTCATCCAGCATCTCTCAGCACCTAAGATACAAGAGTAGAGAAGGAAGGAGGTTGATCCAAATCAGAGTTAACAAAATGGGTCTAGTACAGAGGGAAACACAGGGAAACTCTGATACTGAGAGTGCTGTTAAGAAAACGACTGGAGTCATATACCACAAGCTTGTAGGTAATATTTGGAAGAAATGAAGCCATGAGTGGGCAGTGCACTAAGGAGAAAATTGAGGGGTGGATAATCTAGAGAGCTTGAGGAAAACAGTCATATCTGTGTTTCCTGGAAGCAGAGCCTCAGACAAAGGCTTGTTGGTGGACAGTTTATTTAAGAAACTCCAGGGAACCAGAATGAGGATCAGGGAGAGTTAAGCAGGGAAGAAAGGGAAGTCAATACAAGGATATGTTATCAAATTAATCATGGATACATATAACTGGTATTTGATCTCATTTGATCTTCTGAGAACTGTGAAATGTGTCTGTAACTGTTCACCCAGGGTACAAAAGAACAAAGTATTTTCCACGCACTTTTGGACATCATTGGTCAAGGGTGATTCCATGGGCATTAGCTGCATCACATTTCCAATCTGCACATGCGTGAGTACCAAACAGGTTCCTGAAACGTCCCATGCTGCAGCATCAGAGAAGTCTTAGAGAGGGAAGTGAGAGGTATGCAAAGCAGGACATGTGATGAGATGCTGGCAGGTTGTACCTCCAGAAATTTGGCCAAATCCTAACCAAAACCTCGCTATAGCAGTGACTAGAGAGGTGAGTGTGAAGGTATGTAAAGTGGTACAAGACCTAAGATCAAGTGTAAAGTAAGAAAGTGAGAGAGCTTGAAGAATAAAAGGCTAATGACTCCAGACATGTATATCAACACGTAATATCTTAGAGCTGGAATGATTCCAGAGATTGATAGACATCTGGATGTAGCCTTGAGAGTAAATTATTGGAATTGAGGTAATCTGGGAATTCTGATTACTTAATACTGGTTATACTGTAATAATGACTCCAAAGTATCTAATTTATAACAATGTTTTATTTCTTATTTAGACTACATGTCCATCTCAGATCAGAAAAAGCTCTGCTCCATTACACTGTGACCCATGCCAAGCAACCTCCATCTGGAAAATTATAGGCCTTTTGATAGGAGGAAAAAAACAGTATGGTAAACCTTGACTTGGCTATCAAACCTTCTCCTCAGAAATGACACTCATCACTTCTTTTCACACTTTCCTGGCCAAATCAAGCCATACGTCTGTGCCTCGGTTCCACAGAGCAGGGAACTATAATTCTTCCACAGGGAGGATCACCAGCACGAGGGGCACCAAATATGAGTGAACAATAATATAACCGACCACCGAGGCTATGTTGTGTCATGACTCGTAGGAACACTTGCTGATGGCAGGGTTGAGGTCGAACAGAAGAACAACGTCTTTGATGAATAAAGGGCACAAAGTAACACCAATAAGGAGCTCTAGAAGGTGATTTATGAAAGGAATGCTCTCAGGAGAAAGGGAATGAGGAACTCAGATCAGGGCAGGAGAAGAAACCAAGCAAAGATTTGACTTCAGAAGATGACTAACCTCAGTCTGAACCCATGGGGCACTCTGAAACATGAATTGAGGCAACGGGCCAGTCCTCTGAACCTCCTGTCAGTCAGCCAGGGGCTGTGGGCTCTGGGGACAAAACTTCGAGTTGTGGTGACTTTCTGGCAACATTGCAGAGCAGAGAGCAGAGATGAGCCAACACAGCACCTGGGAGGTAGGTGAACAGGCCCAGTGAAGAGCATCTGGTGGGGGACCAGTGGTGTCCTTTCTGTCCTCTGATGGAGAGTTCCAAGAAGCTGTTTACACGGCTGCCCAGGGAAGAGCCCCCAGCAACAAGCAATCATTTTTATTTCATAACAGCCAGCTCCATGCCACGTCCTTGTAGTGGCTCTTCTTCCTCCTTGACCTCACTTCCCCTGTCCTTCATTCCTGCTTCCTGGGATTGTAATCTCTAGAAACAAATAAACCCACTACCTCAGCCTCGCTTTCTGGGGAATTTAAACTAAGACCACTGTGAAAGGAAGAACCAAGGAATAGGGGACCTGAGAGTCTATTCACTGGCTTAAGATGGGGCAGTGGGTAGAGAGGGGCAAGGGAGAGAGAGAAGAGGGATAAAGGTCCTGATTTCTTTGAAAGGCCTGTGCAGAATGAGGTCTCCTGTGTGGCACTGGAGGCCTGATGAAGGTGGCCTGATTGCCCTACATATATGCAGTATTTTGCTGAGAAGTCTATCTACAGAATCCCATACCTAACACAACTCAAGGCAAGCAAAGCTCAACTAGTCCAAGATTTTGGAAGGCAGAAATCTCTCAAAATACAAAACATTTTAAGATTTATCTTTCAACCAAACTTTGAGACTAGATGGTCCATAAAGTTTCATTACTTTAAAATGTCAAGTCAAATATGCCTATATATTGACAGGTGACTGGGAAAGGGTTATTTTCTTTCCTGAATGCTTTCTTCTCAGAGGACTCACAGGGCTTCCCTGGCAGGAGAGAAGAGACCTCAAGTTACCTGGGGAAGCTATCAGTTTAAATCACAGTTCTTATGGAGAGTGTAAATTCCTATATGTTTACTACATGGGCCTTTGAGATAGTCCTAGTTGTTATAGTGTGAACAACTTTCAAAGAGTACAGAGAAATAAAATTTTCTTAAAGCCCCATTTGAATTGCTTCACTAGCAGAAAGTTACAGAGGTTACTAAGCCTAGGTAACTGATTGACTTCACATCTATGACACATTCAATAAATACCCCATTATCAAAAGCCCCCTTAATCCTCTTCGATGTGAAGAGCAAGAATTCATTTATCAGCATAGGAAATAAGAGTATTGTGCCTAGCAATACTATTATCATTAATTGTACTTGTTAACTTTTTCTCTTTCACCAGGTTCAGAATGTTTCCCAAATGTTAGATCATCAAATAAAACAATGCCATATAAAGCTGACTGATGAAAAATCACTCTGATTGTCACCAAAGGATAAAGAATGATCAGCCCAAAGCCATACCGTAAAGATATCAGAAACTGCAAGTTACGAGACCCTATCATTTCCAATAAGCAACCATTACTCCATGCTCTGTATTATATAAAAAATATATGAACACATATTTGGACATATTAGTTATAAGTATTTAGCTATATAAACATCAGATTTTATATGCAACTCAAGTGTTTTTAGTGAATTTGAAAGTTTTTGGAAAAAATATGACAGAAGCTAGGCAGAATAAACAAAGATAACCACAAACATAGAAAATGCTCAAACTATGAGCAATTTTGGAAAGCTTATAATTTAATAACATGTTAAACATAACTTCTAATAAATGCCTGTGGGTAGATATTTTAAAAACTTAATCTCTTATTATTCAAAGTTCAAGGTACCCACATCATAGGTGTCTGCATATTGTCACAAAATGCCTAGGAGAAGGGCTGCTATGGGAATAGGGCAGACATTTTCTCACAGCTATAAGGATAGTGAACAGGCATGTTCATTGACAAATCTAGAACGCGTTATTAAATAGGGTTTTACTATGAATTTCCCTGTCAAATTGGGGACCAAGTTTTAGTTTTTTCTTAGTGCACACAAGCAAAACCTTGGTATACAGAATATCAGTAGAAATCCTGCATATTTCTGAGACTTCTAATACCTATTTCAAATTTCAGCTCAGCATTCAGTGACATCCTAAATACTGTTCATTCATTCAGCCTGAGTCGGTGAGAGTCCACTCTGTGCCAAGCACAGGGCTCGGGATGGGGCTCATAAGGGCAAATAAAAATACTTCGCAATGTAATACATTATGTCTCTCAGGTTTATAAGGGTATAAAGATCCATAAGGAAGAGCACCATGTTTTAGATCTCCCGCTGAAACTACCAGAGTGCTGAGTTCATATTAGGGGCTCAAAACACAGAGTTGGTTTTTTTTTTAATCCTGGTGGTGATTGCTGACATATGAATAACGAATTCCTGTACTCTAAAATGTGTCATTTAGTAGCAAAACAAAAACAAACAAAAAAAGAGAGTAATTCTTACAGATTATGGGACAAGATACATATTACATATATATTGATAAGCAACTTTGCCTCTCAGACACTGAGTCATCCTATTCCTTAATTGTTACACTGCCTGGACTTTTGCTACTACTGTTTGCCCACCTCATGTATGTAAGTGCTACAATGTCGTCCAAAGGAACTCTTCTCCCCACACTTCTTGCAGATCAACAATTTGAATTTACCAAACATAGGCATATTTTTAGTCTTCCTACATGACCTGTTCTTTGGGCAGGTTCCTTACTGCACTGTTATTCCATTTATTGTTTATATTCTACCTACTTCCCAAAAGGATTAGAGATGGCTTAAGATATTAAAGTGTATGATAGACAAGACCATTAAAAATATAAAAGGGAGGTCAAAAACCGGTTCAGAGTAATGAATAAACATACCAAAAAATGAAAATGAGTTACTCTAAGTGTCACTAAATTTAGCTCAAACATTCCCAAAGTCAAGGAAAAGAGGGAGTTTCTGATATAACATGGTTCTCCTAGGCAGATTCAAGGAATTATATAAACTTGTCTGTGGCAGGGACCACTATGTAGCCACCAAAATCTGTTGCCCTCCTCTTCTGTAGTGATAGTCTGGTGGCTGGGTCACAGGTAGTGACTGCATTTTTCAGCTTCTCTTGCAATGAAAAGAGGCCATGCAGCCAAGCTCTCACTACTAGGATTTGAGCAAAAGTGATGTGCACAATTTCTGCATCTCATGCTTAAGAGGAATTCTATGATCTTGAACTTCCAGTCTTTCGCCTTCCTACTGGTCAAAATGGGAATGATTAGGGTGACCTTGGAAGCTGTGAGTTGAAAATGGTGGGACCTGGTTCTCTGACTGATCGTAAGGAAACAGAGGAAGTAGGAAATACAGGGTGCCTAACTGGAATAGTTTCCCAAAGTCATCAAAACACCTCAAAAGTTAAACAAAGGGAATATTTTTGAGCTAAATCAAAAATGCTACTGAATATCAAGAGAAATGAAGTATGAGGTCATAGCTGGTATTTAGGGTCAGAATGGTTAAAGAATTAGGAAAATAGTATCAAGAAACATGACACATTCTAGCTGTCACTGGAGTCCCATGATAGCACAAATGGGCACCAGGAAAGCCTGCCCCAGTGGCCTAGCACCGCCCATTGCAAAGCTCACCAAAGGGCTACTCATTGGACTCCTTAGACCAGAGTACACAGAGTTGATCATCACATCACTCAAGTCTGATCCTAGGGAAATTTTTGAAGTGAGTTCCTTCATTGGGTGGGTCACTCCACTCACCTGGAGCACCTCTGCTGTCCATGATCTCCATGGCAATACGTGACAGGGCCATGGAAGGGGAGTCCCCTTTTAGGGGTTTCAAAGCTTCAGGATACCTCTTATTCTTACGGTTTCTAGGGCCTGATATTGCCTTAGAATTTAAGACATCACACCCTATACACTAGGCCTGGGGTTTCTCTTTAAATACAATCTCCCAAAAGCCCCTGAACTCTCTGGGACACAAATACTATTCTTAAATGTGTATTTGAGCCTTTTTCTCAGCCCTAGTAAACAACACAATGAGATTTTGTTATCCCAGGCCTCAGAGAATTGCACTGAAGACCAACTCTCAGAATCAGAAAATAGTACCATGATATCAATTTCTTTTTGGGGGGAGAGGGACATTATTTAATCAATTATTGAGATTTGCACAATGTAAGTGCTAATTATAAAAGTCACGAGATAATAAAACCTTCCTCAAAAGTTCACAATACACTTTCAACACCACGGGGAATTGTTAAATGAAACAGACCTTGCTCCTGAGAAGTGAAGCCTGGATTTTAGTTTAAGAGCCAGGTCTCCCCATCAGTCAGATCATTGCTTCCCTACAATAGTGAGCTTCTGCTTCCCAAAAGTGTGTGCCAAGGTGACTTTAATCAGGATCTGTGTGGTCAAGCACTGCCCCCTCACCTGCAACACACACACACACACACACACACACACACACACACGTCAAAAAAGCCTGATTTCTATTACTGTAAACTAGACACATTTTGTTTGTTTGTTTTTGTATTTTGCTTTTCAGAAGCAAACCATCTGGAACCATCACGGACGTACTTGGCTCAAGAAACATGTATTTTGCCAGTGGGTTAATAGCAGCTCTTCTAATTCCAGTCAACAATGTCTGTTACACAAACCCAGCACACACACCCCTCTTTACATTACCCCTACTTGAAGGCAGTGAGCTGTCTTTATACTTCCAACTCATTGCTATTATAACTCGTTAAGTTGCTGCATTTAGGATAACTGTTTGGCAAAATTGCAATTTTCCTTATGCACAGTAAGTGAAAACTCTCATTATATGTTGCTACATTGGGAGCAGCCGAAAATGTTATTTCAGAAAAAGAAAAAGGGCAACATCTAGCCATCAAGAAGCTTCCCTAAGTATGTGCCCGACAATCACATTATTCCTTCCGAGTTACCCAGCACCTTTCCCATGCAGAGGGAAAGAATTTCTAGTTATATCATTTAAGTTATCCTTACAAAATCTGAATAACAGAAAAGAGATATAAATATTATCTCTGTCTTCTTTTGGGTTATGACTAAAATAAAGCCACTATTATTTCAGAGAACCAGAGCAGAAGTATGAAGAAAGGCTGCCTTGATCTGAAGGAAGATGGGTTAGAATTGAAGAAAAAAGGAAAAGAAAATAATTAAGAACAGAGGCAGCAAGCACAGAAGTTGAACCTCCATTCTGTTGTGCTTGGCTTTGTGATTAATCTGTCATACTCGCCTCTCAGGAATTTCAGGTTTGAAGTTGTACAGTAAAGGGTTAACTCATCAGGCCCTGGGTATTCAAACTGAAACCACACAACTCAGGTGGGACAAGAACCCAACCAAAACTGAGATGGGGACTCAAACCCACTGTCTTTTCATTGAAATCGCACACGTGGCCTCAGGATTTAACGAAGTTGCTCAAGTTCTTCATGTCTCAGCACAGAAGGAATTCAGCGAGTGGCAAAGTGATAGGTAGGAAGTGGATTTATTTAGAGAGATACACACTCCACAGACAGAATGTAGTCCATCTCAAAAGGTGAGAGTGGCCCCAAAATACGGGGTGGTTAGTTTTTATGGGCTGGGTAATTTCATAGACTAACAAGTGGGAGGATTATTCCAACTATTTGGGGGAAGCGGTGGGGATTTCCAGGAATTGGGCCACACCTACTTTTTGGCTTTTTATGGTCGGCCTTGGAACTGTCATGACAACTGTGGGTGTGTCATTTAGATGTTCATATATTACGATGAGCGTGTAATGAGGATCAAGTTCTACTGGAAGTCAAATCTTCCGCCACCTTGGACCTAGTCGGTTCTAAACAGTTTATGTCATATCCTCAACGGCTACGTCATTCTTTTAAAGGTTGTACCCTGCCCGCTTCCCTCCTGTTTCAAAACCCTGTACATTTCCAAGAAAGGACTGACTTCAGGAAGACTGGCCTCTAACCAGCTCCTGGGAGATAACCTCTGATTCCTAGGAATATCCTGCCTTCTCAGACTGTTTCTGTATTCCTGAGTCCTTTGACCACCCTCTATCTGTTTGACCAGATAGCTTAGGCTAACGATGTGACTTATGGTGAATGCCTGTTTTTGAATGCCTGAGGCACTGGGCCATCCCATATTTGTTTGACCTCTGGGTGCTGAGGAGGGAGCTAGACACTGAATAGCCAAGGTCAGTCACGAAGATGCTCCATATCTACATAGCTGACCTCAGATAAAAACCCTGGGCACCACGGCTCTATGTGCTCTTCTCTGGTTGGCAACACTTCACACATATTCTCACACAGCACTGCTGGGAGAATTAAGGACATCTCTGTACGACTCCACTGGGAGGGGACACCTGGAAGTTTATGTCTAGTTTCTCTTGGATTTCACCCACATGGCGTTTGGACCCATGTTGATTTTGATCCACAACCTTTGCCTATAATAAATCACAACCATGAGTATGACAGCATTTCTGAGTCTTGGGAATCCTTCTAGCAAAGCATCAAACCTGAGGGTGGTCTTAGAGCCCCCCAGCACAGAAGTGACTATAAGAGATGCCTGGAGGAACTTGCCCCCTAAATAGTTTGTGCTGACCAACCAGAAATAGAAACGTTCAAAGGTCTTCTGCTAACTGCTTCCTTGAAACCAAAGTCCTGAAATCTAATCTTTCCCCCTTATAATGACTATTTCATATAACAAATGAGTCACTGACCATAGCAGGGTTTCTCACATTAGTCTAGTCCCAGAGAAACGTGCTTATTACCATTGGCCTTCTCCCTTTCCTCTGTCCACTGCAGAATGAATAAATTGTTCAGGACTCTCAAATGCAGGATCCCACAAGCTTATAAGTAAAGAAAAGGACTGTGAACTCTATGGCACTTCACATTCCCTGGTCTTTTTTGTAAAGCAAATAACATTTTTAGACAATCGTTAAGTTTATATGATTCATAAGACACAACTTTGATATTTTGTATTGTATTCTTATGCAAAAGGTATTAAACTCTCCAAAATATTGAAAAATCAGAAGATACAAAATTAGACTTTTGTCCTATGTGGGTTAAAAGTTTACTTATGCTATATTTTAAAAAAGAAATAAGGAAAGTGAAGAAAGAGAGAAATAAACTCCTAAATAACCAGAAAATGAACTCTCCTGCTTCAGCATGCCCAAATTGGCTCTATTGTCTATAAAAATCCCACTCTGAAATTGCAGATTTCCTTTAGAGTTATGCTAAATCTCCCTACTTCTGTCCATCAGTTTCTGACTTTCCCCTCTTTGTTACTCACAAAACTTCTTCTTAGGATAGTTTTTGTCTAACATACAATTCAGAAATCCCTATACTCCCTAGGACAGGAACCACTATCCTCTCCCAACCAGTACAAAGTATGAAAATACCATTTGACCTGGCAGATCCCATAAAACTTGTGACCTTAGCCTGAGCAACACAAGTCACCAGAGGAGGCTGCAAAGAGTGGGGAACTCAGACATTTTAACCCAGGCCCAGCTCAGTCTCCACCTTAGCTTAATGCTAGCCAAAATTAAGATACGTGTTTCACGTTGGAGACAGAAAACATAATTGCTTCCCAACTGGAAAAGTGTGTTTGGGTCTCTCTTTAATTTTCATGTGTAAAGGATACAACAAATGAATAACAAATGTCTCAAAACATAAGTTCTCCTACCAAAGTACAATAATATTAGTAAATCCACCATGAGCCTTGAAATGCTAGGCAGCATTAAAAGTCTGGCCACCCTAGCCTTGCATAAAAGCTACAAACAACCTCTGTGCTTGAAAAGACTATGAGTCTGTTTTACAGCATCAGTAGGAAGAAAGAGCTAAACCAATCTATAGGTGCATTACCACTTAATGAACTTGCATTTAAAAAGCACTAAACCTAATGCTGGAAAACACTGCCTCTTCCTATGGTACAGTTTTTGAAAAATCACAGCTGTAGAGTCCCATCAGCTAATCTGTCTACAGTCAACTTCAAACAAGGCTTTCCCTGAATAAAAACTAAAAAGCCAGAGGGCAGAGAAATACCTCCAAGTTCTTATATGTCAGTAAAGAAGCAAGTTTGGATTTCAGAAGAATGAAAAAAGCAGCCATCAACGGACAGCTGCCTGGTTGGAATGGAAATACTGAGGTCTATTAAAGAGTTACAGCTGTAGAAGTTTGATGTTACTGGAGCTCTTTGGAAACCATAGAACAGATCAACATTCAAACAAGAACTGAGGTGGACAAGAAGTGCAAAAATAATTTTTAATCTGCTCACTCAGATCACTGGTTTGATATCTGACATCATGTCCTCAAGGCAGAATAGCTTCAACTGTCCATATGTTTGCATAATGACTTCCCGGTTCCTTTTGTTCTTTCTCTACTCATTGGTTTAGAATACTTCTGATATTTTCAAAAATCTTCAAATGGGAACTTAGCTCCCGAGAGATAAAATTTTGGTAAGCTGAGACATTCAATTAGACATTGTCTAATTACTGGTGGTGTTAGAAACCCTTGGACTATTAAGGGGAAAAAAAGCTTCTAGATCAGATAAAATTCTCCTTTTGTCTGTTGCCAGGATTGTGGGGATGGAGTGACTGGATAGATACTGAAGCATATAAAATAGTATCAGAGCTTAGAAAAGCGTGGCAATCTCAATAAATGGAGACTTAAACCACGTCCATGGATTAGAAATCTTAGTACTTTTTTTTTTTTTTTTGCTGTACGCAGGCCTCTCATTGTTGTGGCCTCTCCCGTTGCGGAGCACAGGCTCCAGACACGCAGGCTCAGCGGCCATGGCTCACGGGCCCAGCCGCTCCACGACATGTGGGATCCTCCCAGACCGGGGCACGAACCCGTGTCCCCTGCATCGGCAGGCGGACTCTCAACCACTGCGCCACCAGGGAAGCCCAGAAATCTTAGTACTTTTAAGATGCCCACTCAACCCCAAATCATCTATAGATTAAGTCTCACATGGAGTTTTGGAGTGATGTCAGCATCATGGTGGCGTTAGATGAGCCAGTGGGAAAGCATTACCCAGCAGATTCCCCCAACTAGCCCAGAGTCATCCCCAGCATCCTGTGTGCCTCACCCACACATCCTCCCACTCTGTGGCAAGCTCCCTGGGCACTGTCCTGAGAGTGGCTATGAAGCCTAGCTTCGGCAGACATCTATAGAGCACACACACAGAAAAGCAGGCCAGAGAGAAAACACAAACTTGAGCTGTAACGCCACCTTCAGGAAAACAAAAAAGAAGCTATCAGTAGCCAGGCTGGTGCTTGTAGGATCAAGAAATACAAGCCTAAGAATTCAGCCACAAGAGGGAACAGGAAGCATGGAGCAGATGTTTCTATACAAGGTCTGAGAAGCCTCAAAATCTTTAGCAGGACTTATGGAAGGTATTTCTCCCCTGAAGGAAGTTAGTAAAGATTAAGGAGGTAGCTGCTACTTCAAATGCAAAGAGAGCAGTGCCAAACTCCAAGGAACATGAAAAATCAAGGAAACGTGACATCACTTTAGGATCACAATAATCTTCTAGCATCTGAACCCAAAGACATGGAGACCAATGATTTACCTGATAAGGAATTCAAAATAGCTGTTCTAAGGAAACACAATGACTAAAAGAAAACACAGAGACAATTCAATGAAATGGCAAAATAATACATGCAAAAAATGAGAAATGAATCAAAGAGATACAAATTATTAAGAAGAACCAAACAGAAATTCTGGAGTTGAAGAATTCAGTAAATGAAATGAAAAATACAATGGACAGCATCAACATAAGAAAAACTAAACAGAAGAAAGAATAAATGAGTTAGAAGGCAGGAACTTTGAAATTATTCAGTTAGGGGAGAACCAAAGAAAAAAAAGAGAGAGAGAGAATAAAAAGTAGGACATCATCAAAAGAACCAATGCACAAATTATAGAAATTCCAGAAGGAGAAGAAAGGGAGAAAGGGACCAAAAAGATTATTTAAAGAACTAATAGCTGAGAACTTTCCAAGCCTGGGGAAAGACTTCGACACCCAAGTTTTTGAAGCTAACAGCTCACCAAATAATTTCACCCTGAAGCAATCTTCTCCAGACTCATTATAATGAAACTGTCAAAAATCAAAGTCAAAGAGAGAGTTCTAAAAGCAGCAAGAGGAAAAAAAGTGTAACCTATACAGGAACCCCCATTTGGTTATCTGTTTCTCAGCAGAAAGAAATCTTACAGGTTAGGGGACAGTGGAATACTATATTCAAAGTGCTGAAGGAAAAAAGCCTGCCAGTAAAGAATACTCTATCCAGCAAAGTTATCCTTCAGAAATGAATAAAAATAAAGACTTTCCTAGACAAACAAAAGGTGAGGGAATTCATCACCACTAGCCCTGCCTTACAAGAAATGCTGAAAGGAGTTCATCAAGTTGAAATAGAAGAATGCTATAATTAGTAACATGAAAATAATATGAAAATATACAACTAGTAAAGGTAAATATATAGTCAACTTCAGAATACCCTAATAGTGTGATACAGTGATGTGTTAACCACTTAATGATAGTATAAAAGTTAAAGGACCAAAGTATTAAAAATAACTATAGCTACTATAATTTGTTAACAAAAAATATTAAGAGATAAATTGTAACACTAAAAACATTAAATGGAGAGAGTAAGAGGGTAGAGTTTTGTTGTTATCAGCATAAAATAGATTGTTATATCTATAAAATGTTTAATGTAGGCCTCATAGTAACCACAAAGCAAAAAACCAATATTAGATCCACAAAAGATAAAAGAGAAGGGAATTGCAGCATACCACTATGAAAAATCACAAAGGAAGGTAGCAAGAGAGGATGAAAGGAACAAGGACCTACAAAACAGAACATAATTAATAAGATGGCATTGGTAAGTACTTACCTATCAATAATTACTCTAAATTAAATGGACTGAATTCTCTATCAAAAGGCACAGAGTGGCTGAATGGATTTCAAAAAATAAGACCCAACTGTATGCTGCCTACAAGAGACTCATTTCAGCTTTAAGGACACACATAGACTCAAAGTGAAAGTATGGAAAAAGATATTCCAGGCAAGTGGAAACCAAAAGAGAGCAGGGGTAGCTATAGTTACATCAGACAAAATAGGTTTTAAGCCAAAAATGGTAACTAGAGACAAAGGTCATTACATTATGACAATGTCATCAAAAAGATAAAATAATAATAAATATATTCACAACCAATATCAGAGCACCTAAATATATTAAACAAATACCAATACATCTAGAGGGTGAAGTAGAAAAAATCTAATAGTAGGGGACTTCAATACTCCACTTTCAACAAAGATTAGATCATCCAGAAAATCAACAAGGAAACACTGGACTTGAAACACACCTTCAACCAAAGGGACCTAACAGACATATATAGAACATTCCATCCAACAGCAGCAACACACACATTCTTCTCAACCACACAGGGAACACTCTCCAGTGTATATCATATGATAGGCTACAAAACAAGTCTTAGCAAACTTAAGAAGACTGAAATAATACCAAGTATCTTTTCCAGTAGTACAAAACTAAAAATCAGTAACGGAAGGAAAGCCATAAATTTTACAAATATGAGGAAATTAAACAACACTCTCCTGAACAGTGAATGAGTCAAAGAAGAAATTAAAAGGGAAATGAAAATATCTTAAAACAAATGAAAATGGAAATACAACATACCAACAACTATGGGATACCGCAAAATCAGTTCTAAGAAGGAAGTTTATAACAATAAATGTCTATACTAAGAAAAAAGAAAGATCTTAAACAACCTAACTTGACACCTCAAAGAACTAAAAATAGAACAAAGCCTAAAGGTAGCCGAAGTAAGGAAATAAATAGAGACAAAAAAAAAAAAAAGTCAATGAAACTAGAAGCTGGTTTTTTGAAAAGATAAAATTTACAAAACTTTAGCTAGACTACCTAAGAAAAAAAGAGAGAAGACACAAATAAATAAAATCAGAAATGAAAGAGGAGACTTTAAAATGGATACCACCAAAAATACATAGATCATAAGACACTACTGTGAAAATCTATGACACCAAATTGGATAATCCGTTAGAAATGGATAAATTCCTAGAAATGTACCAAGACTGAATCATGAAGAAATAGAACATCTGAATAGATCGATAATGAGTAAGGAGATTAAATCATTAATCAAAGACCTTCCAAGAGGGCTTCCCTGGTGGCACAGTGGTTGAGAGCCCACCTGCCAATGCAGGGGATGTGGGTTCGTGCCCCGGTCCAGGAGGATCCCACATGCCGCAGAGCGGCTGGGCCCGTGAGCCATGGCCACTGAGCCTGCGCGTCCGGAGCCTGTGCTCCGCAACGGGAGAGGCCACAACAATGAGAGGTCCGCGTACCGCAAAAAAAAGAAAAAAAAACCTTCCAACAAAAAAGGCCCAGGACAAGATGATTTCTCTGGTGAATTTTAGCTAATATTTAAAGAAAAATTAGTGCAAATCCTTCTCAAACTCTGCAAAAAATTGAAGAAGCTCACATAGGACATGGCAGTTAAGAAGATGGACCTGAAAGTTTGGAGGATTTTGAGAAGTGTGTCCATGACTAGGAAAGACTGGCAGTGGTGAGCAGGATAAGGGTGTGGGAGGGCCATATTCCTGGCAGAGGTTAGGGCATGATCACACGCCAAGCACAGCAAAACTCAACAGAGGTATGGGAAACGGCAAATGAGTAGAACTGGTTTCAAGCCCAAGGTTTCCTCATGGAATGGTGGGAAACAAAGTGAAAAGAATAGGGTGGGACTTTAATTGTGGAAGGTTCTGAACGCCAGGGACGGGCTTTCCTCTAACTAGTAGTTTTCAACTCTGTCTGCACATTAGAATCATCTGAAGAGCTTCTTAAGAACTCCCACCAGACCATCATCATCAGAATTCCCAGGTATGGGACCAGATGATTCTGATGCAGTCAGTTTACGAACACCAGTTCTAGACAGTGGCTATGCCAAGGCCAAAGATTAAAGCCAACCCTTGCAACATGAGACAAAGAGAAAGCTTTCTCTTTGATCTTCTTCCAGAACAGCCACCCTGATCCACGCCACCATCATCTCTCTCAACTATGGGTTTGACTCTTGCAGTAGAGGCTCTGACCCACTCGAATAGTCCCCTCAAGTGGCCACTCCACCTCTGACAAGATGCCACCTCTCATAGCAAAAATCACACTGTCTCTTAAGACATGTCGTTCCAGTTTTGAGAGATGTAGCTGTGAGAGTACCTCCTAGTTAGTATTCAGTTGAAATCTATATCCCAGAAATCTCTACTGGCTGATCCTGGTTTTCTTCTCTGAGGTTGTATAAAACAAACTGAAACCATTTACCATACAAAAATTTTGAAATACCTGAAAATAGCTAACAGGCCACGCCCCTAACTCTACTCAATACGTTAAACATCTCCAACGCTTTCAGTTATTCCTCCTGTAATCTGCTTTCAATTCTCCTCACCATACTAATCAGGCTATTCTGAATACACACTAGTTTGCCACTGTCTTTCTTAAACTGTGACATCCAGAACTGGACAAAGTACTGCATATACAGTGAGACTGATATGTTAAGAAAAGCACAGATTGCTCTTTTGATTTTCACATTATTTTAATGCATCTGGGGTTGACTTGGAGGTACTACTGGGACATGCGCACTGAGGAGGTGGGCAAGGTTCATTTCCCTTTACATGTTAAGTCCCACATTCTAAATCTTCATCTGCTCCAGAAGATCCTGATATCTCCGCTGTTGGGGAATACCACACTATGGGTGAAACTCCTGTGATACAGTTTTTCCTCTGACTCTGTCTCTTCCCATCGTTCCCTTTTATTCCTAACTCTGATTCTCCCCTCTAGCCTCAGAATCTTCAATTTCCTGGATCCTCATTTTTATGATTTCCTCAGATTTCCTCTTTATTCTAGATAATAAGCCAGAAAAGAATGAACATACTGTTAAATCTTTTTCACTTTCT
Organism: Orcinus orca; assembly: GCF_937001465.1. Classification (NCBI taxonomy): domain Eukaryota; kingdom Metazoa; phylum Chordata; class Mammalia; order Artiodactyla; family Delphinidae; genus Orcinus; species Orcinus orca. The sequence continues at coordinate 150,605,777 of NC_064560.1, forward strand.
CCTCAAACCAGGAAAACAAAAGTTAAGTATGGTTTAGTACACTTCCCACGTTGGCTGTTCCTCTTGCTTAGGGCTGGGTTCAATATCCACCCTACGTACAATTACAACCCTACCCGCAATGATCCTAATCCCCCTTCCCTGCTTTATTTTTTATACAGGACTTATCTAACTTATTGAATAGTTTACTTACATTATTTACTGTCTGTGTCCTCCTACTTGAACGTAAGCTCCATGGGTGGGAATTTTCACTATTTTGTTCACTGCTGTATCTCTAGTGTCTAGAAAAATGCCTGACCTATTCTAGGTACTCAGTATTTGTTACTGAGTTTGTTAAATGAATTTCTTTGACAGATCCCACTGATGTCTGCCACGTCAAACTAATTGTGTTTATTCCCTTGTGCTAGACTCTACTTCTGAATACTTTCCAACTTTGCGTTGGCTATCAGGCCAGATGGGTTGGACTGTCAGTTGCTGGCAAATCTTTCAGCAGTTACCACTAGTGTGACAGTTTCTCCCAACAGCTAGCAGATAGCAACTCCCTCTATCAAAGCATGTCATGGAGATTACTGGAGAATTGTTCCATTTTTTCCTACCATTCCTTCTACACAGCTGCTATAAGTTCAACTGCACTGATTTACCCAGAGCTCCGAACAATTCATGATCACCCCACAATGGGTTGCGGTACTTTGTCAACATTGCCAAGTTCCAAGGCCCGTGGATTCTTACAGTTAAGACATTAATTCTTTTAAATCTATGACATGGGTTCCTTCTCATCTTACCACTTTTATTATCCTGGATCTTCTGGGATTCCCATCAGTTCCATTTCAAAATGCTTGAACTTAGTTTGATCTCCTCCCTCAAATTTCAACACTGCTTTTGTCTTATGTGAGCATCTGTTGCAAAGTGTGCCGTTGGTTTGAAAGGTATGCTCAGGTAAACAAGCTACATAAGACAAATCGAAAGCAATTCCTAGTCCTGTAGGTGTTGAAAGTCCAATTTATCACCCTGATTCTTTACTCCAGGGAGCCAAGTCAACGTCCTCTTATCTACCCTGGCACATCTGGGTGACCCAACTTCTAGAAAAGTCAACAGGAGAAACACTTTTGAAGGACATACAGAAGTCCCAAGACACTTTTCAAAACACAGTGGAAGGGAACAAGACAGAGTAGACAACATCAACTTCCTATCCCTCTTAAAATTCTGAAGATGTGCCTAACACAGGGTCAGAGATAAAACAGACCAGGAACTGTAAAACTAAAGAATGCTTAGGGGAGATATGTGTGTGCATTGTGAGGAGTAATGGTCAAACACAATAAGGAAGACAGGGAATATTAGTTTGATTTCTCTGTGGCTAATAGAGAAATATGGTTACTTTGCATTAGCCATAAGTGCCATCAAGCAATTGTATTATTTCAAGAACTTTTCCTGATTTTCCGTAGTCATGACAGAAGAATACTTCTATGAAATTCTTTCCATGAGAAGCATAGTTATGCTTGGCCTCCACTAGGGCATTCCACAAGCAGCACTTGAAAGGCTCAGAATTACACAGCCTTGACCACAGTGTTGATCAAAGAGTGGCCCTCTGGTAAAACTGCACCAAACACCAAAATCTAAACTGAACCCTCCCATGATTCAATATCCCTAGGGTGAAATTTTGCCTGAAGCCCTTACTTTGGCCACTCTTGAAGTTCAGAATATGAGTTTTAGGCTGCCGAATAGTTTGTGAAAATTAATGGGAAAATGATGAACCTTCAAATGAGTGGAAGTCCTGTGTCTCTGTCTTCCAAAAGACAACATGGTGTGCTGTTATCTTCACATGGAGCAAGAGACTGACCAGCAAGTTCAATGCTTTGCCTGTATTCAAAACACATCTCTTTTCATCATACTAGAATTCATTGCTGCTGCTGCCTCGTCCTCCCCAAGCTATCAAAGCTTTCAATATGGCACAATTACACCACCATCTCCCTGGAACACTGCAAAACAAGCTCCCTGAGTACCCTTCCATTGCTCTCAAAGTCAAGCTCTCCGTTCCCTGTCAGAGGTCCGTGGCACTACATCTGGTCTTTGTTTGAATGGGATCATGAAACTTTTAGAGAACAAGGAACACACTGGCGAAGGTTAAAGAGGTAACATATTAAATCTACGCTAAATGAAGATTTAACTCCAACTACAAGCGGTAGTATTTACTGAACCATAGACACTAGTTTTCCGTACTCAGAGTTCAGAGTTATTAATACTGGATTGCTACTGCTGTACTTTTAAAATTATCACTGAAATGTAATTTCACTGCTCGTGATGATGTAATTGCTGAGAAGCTGGGTGGGTAGTAATTATACAATGCAGTGTATGGAACTGAGCTAATGCCCTGAAATCTTTTTATTGTTTGATTTTTTTCCTTTCTTGTAATTAAACATCTAGTAATTGAACATCACTGCCTGATGTTCATTTTATGGTTTAGATAAAATAAAATACAGCATCCATATTCCCTTGCTTAGCCCTGGAGAGTGGAGGAGTGTGAGAAAGGAGGTGGAGAGGATCTAACCAACTCAGATTATTCTGAGTTCCAGGGGAGCACACACTGAAGTGCTGATAAATTACACCATTGGTCATTTCTCCATTTCAACCACCGGCAAGCCATCAGCACTACATGCAACTGCCAGTTAACATACATTTAATATATATGTGTATGTATGTATATGTACACATATTTAAAGGTACAGGGCATGTTACCACCTTATTTGACAGATCCTAAATAGACTCTCGTTATAATCCACATAAAGCCCAGCTAGAAAGGAAAATTTAAAATATTTAGAAAAATACCTGCCATGGCTAACCACAAATTAATTTGCTATTACTGTTTTAAATTCGGCTTCATATGCAAATGAAGGCCCATGCCTGTTTGTCAAAAGGATTATACTTGTAAGAGCTGATGAAAGACCCAGATTTCATGTAGCACTGGCCCTTACTGCTTGCTCAGTGGTAATTTAGACTTATATCTTTGTCTCAGTCACGTATGTGTTCAGCCAGAGTGGTACAGAGAGTGTAAAAGCCTGGGCTTGGAGCCAGTCTGCCTGGGCCTGCAGCCTGGCATAGCCACTTACTATCTGTGTGATGTGGGGAACAGGATTTAACCTCTATCATATTTTCCCCATACGTAGAAAGAGGTTTATAATGGTATCTTTCTTACAGCACTGCTGTGAGTATTAAAGGAGTTAATACATGCAAAGTACTAAGAACAGTGCCTGGCACACAGAAAGCACTATTGAAGTGTTAGCTATTATTGATTGTAAATAGAAATGGTCTCTGGCTAACGTAGGCAGAAAAGGAATATATTGAAAGGAAATCAGGTAGCTTGCAGAATTGACAGAAAAGCTGGAGAAAGCACATAAAATGGGCGGAAACAAAGGCATCGATGCATTAGGATTCCCAGGCTATGCAGAACCTCACTGCCAACAGCTCTGTCCACATCACCGCAGGACACTGCTACTGCTGGCACTGCGTGTGGCCCCTGTTAACCACTGAATACTTTATGCTGCCACAAATAAGGCTGAATCCATCCTTCCTCCTTCCGTCACCCACTCCAGAGTCAAAGCCCCAGGCAGGGCCTTCAGTTAGTCAAGCCTAGTTCCCATGGCTGTATCCAATGGAACATGAGTACGGAGGGGTATTTGCTGCCTTTAGTTACTGAAGTGGGAGATGCAGCTGTCTCCCACCAAGATTCAACAATATGGGATTCCCCAAAACAGGAAGGGAGCTTGGATGTGAGGCAGAAAAAAACAAAACAGAAGTCTACTACTGTGTTAAATTGCCTGGAAGAGAACTTACCCGAGATTCCTGACCCCCATCAAGGAAGAAAAAGAAGAATGACTGTGAGATCTGGAAAACCGAGATCAAAATCCACGTCACAAGGGTTCATGGAAGAGTCACAGAAAAAGATAAAGAAACAAGAAGATGGCCATTAAGTAGGAACTATCAGTGTAGTGGACAAAGAAATTCAGCCTAGAAGGCAGAGGAAATAGGGAGCACAGGGCTCTCCCAGAGTCAGAGAAAAGGAGCCTAGTCTAGACCAGTGATTCTCAAATATGCTGGTCTTGGGACTCCTTCACAATCTTAAAGATTACTGCAACTTCAAAGATCCTTTGTTTATGTGGAGTTTCATGTGGGTGTTTATATGGATATCACTGGATGCTTGCCTTACTGAAAATTAAACCAATAAATTTCAAGCATTATATTGTCATTTTAAAATAATTCAAATATATATGTTAACATAAATGACATATTTTCATGAAAACAACTATATTTGCTTCCAAAAAAATGTAATGGCAAGAGTGGTACTGCTTTATCTCTTTGTGACTCTGGCTTATTAGAATTCTAGTCTCTAATAAAAAATGATAGAAATGAGTTTATTTGCAAAACAGAAACAGACTCACAGAGTTCAAAAACAAACTTACGGTTACCTAAGGGGAATGGTGGGGGGGATAAATTAGGAGTTTGGGATTAACATATACACACTACTATATGTAAAATGGATAATCAACAAGGACCTACTGTATAGCACAGGGAACTCTGCTTAATATTCTGTGATAACTTATATGGGAAAAGAATCTGAAAAAGAATGGATACATGTATATGTATAACTGAATCACTATGCTGTACACCTGAAACTGCCACAACATTGTAAATCAACTATACTCCAATATAAAGTAAAGATTAAATTTAGAAAATACAAGTCTCCACGGGGCCCAGGGACTGGCCAGGCTGCAGCAGGTGCTATTTCTCTTTGTTTCCTTCCCTCTGAGGTCGGCATGCTGGCGTTGAGGAGCAGCGGTGGCCACAGCCCCAGGATACGGAAAAGCAGAACCACCAAAAGGAGTGATGACCAGCGATTACATGAGAAGTCTGGATGTTAGTTCTAATGCCTCGGGACATGCAGTTGGGAACTCCTGGGATCAAACTCTCATCCACTTAATACCCCTGTTTGCCTGAACTACTAGAGCCAGTCCTAGCTAACCACAGATGGCTACCCAAAGGAAACACTTGGTAAAAGATTTCAATCCTTACATCATCTGCTGTATCTATAAAGGGTATCTGATCAAGCCAACTGCAGTGACGGAATGCCTCCACACCTTCTGTAAGACCTGTACCGTCCAGCACTTTGAAGATAGCAATGGTTGTCCAAGGTGTGGCAACCAGGTTCATGAGACAAACCCATCAGAAAGGTTGAGCTTGGATAACACATTAGAGGAAATTATATTTAAGTTGGTCCCTGGACTACAAGAACAAGAACTTGAGAGTGAATTTTGGAAGAAAAACAAGCCTCAAGAAAATGGGCAAGATGATACTTCAAAAGTTGACAAACCTAAAGTAGATGAAGAAGGTGATGAAAATCAAGATGATAAAGACTATCACAGTGCTTCCCTGGTGGTGCAGTGGTTAAGAATCTGCCTGCCAATGCAGGGGACATGGGTTCGAGCCCTGGTCAGGGAAGATCCCCCATGCCGTGTAGCAACTAAGCCCGTGTGCCACAACTACTGAGCCTGCACTCTAGAGCCCGCGAGCCACAACTATTGAAGCCCATGTGACACAAATTCTGAAGCCCACATGCCTAGAGCCTGTGCTCTGCAACGAGAAGCCAGCGCAGTGAGAAGCCCACGCCTCCGAACCTTCGAAGAGTAGCCCCCGCTCGCCGCAACTAGAGAAAGCCTGCACGAAGCGACGAAGACCCAACACAGCCAAAAATAATAAATTAAATAAATAAGTTTTTTAAAAAAAAGACTATCACAGAATTGACCCACAAATTGCTATATGTCTAGATCATTTACGAAATAATGGACAATCGGGACAATGCAGTAAAGGGTTTAATGAAGGAATTCATTTGGTTTTCTACACGTGTAACTGTGGGAACTATTAAAAAATTCCTAAGTTTAAAACTAAAACTTCCAAGTTCTTATGAGTTGGATGTGCTGTGCAATGGTGAAATTATGGGGAAGGACCGTACTGTGGAGTTCATCGACATGACAAGATGGCGACTAAGAGGCGAAAACTTTCGGTGTCTGAACTGCTCATCTTCACAAGTCTGCCCTCAGGCTGGCCCTTTGTATCAGTCATACCCCATGGTATTGCAGTATCGACCAAGAATTGATTTCGGTTAGACCAAGGGGCCTAGATCCCACTGAATGAATCCTGCACTATGTGTTTTCTCATCAACAGATTGCACAGTGAACGGTGTGTGGACTAGAGGGACACAACCAGATTTTCAGCATGCGAATAAGGCTATTGTCTGTCTCTAAATTGTCAGCTGCATTTATGTTGTTTCTATTAAGAGCAAACCAAGTGCCATTCTGCTACTGAACCATCTGCATAAGTTATCTGTGCTGTCTCACAGTGTACAAGTCACGCTTGAAATCAGTTAGATATGCGGCCATGATTCAGCCTTCTAAATATTTTGCTTGCCTGTTCTATTGTTTGATTACACTAGTAACATGCCTCAATCTTTGTGGTGTTGCAGTTTTCACATACTATTTGATTAATTCTTGTTTAAATAGAGTACTGTACAAGGAACTAATAATTATTATATCTTGAAATTATTTTGTATGGGAAATATATTTAGAAAAGTGGTCCTTGAGCCACTGTCCTGTTCTCAGTAAGCTTTTTGTGTGCAAAACAGTTCACTCTTGAGTGTGCAAGTCCTTTGGGGAAGAATTCCAACTGTTCTTTACTTTAAAGTCCATTATAATTATAGGCATCTTGCGTCATCTGTCTGTGTCGTCTACCAGTCGCACAGGGAGGGCCCGTTCACCCTCCAGAAAATGTACGTGACTTCTTGGAGAGCTGAAGTGAGATTCGCAACCATTTGAAATGTTGGCAGCTGATCACATTTACTTCTAACAAAATTAATGAGTAAGTGAGGTTAATCCTTCATAAGGCCTTATGACGAGCCAGTGCTGCTTCATGAAACGTGGTGCATCGTTATATTGTGGCTTTTATCTAATGAGTACACTGTTTCCCTTTTTTCAGTTTGCCTTAAGTGTGCGTCATTGTGGCATGCAGAAGGTTATGATGATTTAAGTATTAGGATGTTTAGGGCAGATAACATTAGCTATTTTATGGATTTCAAAAATCTCAAAGCAATTGTAGATTAAAACTGTTAGTAACCTGTCACATTCCCATACCATATGTATAAAATAGAAAAAATGCAGTGTCATAGATAAATATGCTTAACCAGAATTAATGGTTTGAGGATATTTCATTTTAGATCCTGTAGTAATCAGGGGGAACTGGGATTATTGTTTTATACATAAGTTCTTTAAGGTCAGAGCTATGATAATGTCCTTGGTTACGTATGGAAGCTGATTTTAATTAACTCAAAATGAATTGAGAGTGCGTTTTAAAAAACCACAAATGAGACCTGGATGTTTTGGGGTTCCCAGCCAAATCTTAAAGCCTTAAATGAATTTTATATACATGACGTTATTAAATTTGGCCTGCTGCCTCATCTTATGTAATGTCACTATTTTCCAAGGAAACATATAGGAAGCATTTATGGCATTGAGAATAGTTTTATATAAAATTCCGCTATTTAATGTTAATGTATTAACATTTTTATTGAAATGCAATGGAATATGTGCCAAAACATGTGAAAACCTTGCATAAAGAAGGGCATCAGTTATATGGGGAAAGGTACACATTTTATGATGGTCCTAAGTAACATGGTATTACTATTAGAACCACAGACTTCTTCATATACTCAACTATGGTTTTCTAAGTATGGTATTATTTTCATATCTAGTAATACACTAATCCCTAGTTAATTATCCCTAGTCAGGTTGTGGAATTTGTAAGAAACCAGGTATAGAAAAATTTAAAGGCAAAAATACACAGGTGGTTAGTTTTACAAACTTGGGGTGCTAATAAGATAAACTCCTTAGACAAATAGCCTATAGGAATAATCATCTGAATCTGCAAAATTGGAGAATAAAACTAAATTAAGTTTTTCTTTAATCTCTTGTTTCTTAAGCAACAAACTGAAAGAACTTTACTTCCATAAAAGATTTTGTAATCTGTTTTGTCTCCTTTAGATATCATAGATGCACAAGGGTCAAGGAACCTTGGATCTAAAGAAGGACTGTACTTTATAGGACTTTACTTTAACTGAAGTAATTACATTAGTTAATAGAAAAATCCAAATATGGCCCTTTCTCCAGATTATGCTTTAAAGTATAAAAACAAATAAACTAAAAGTTTCACTGATGAGGCAGTATTAGGTCATTCAGTCTGGGGTCCAGATACGTTGGGGTGATGTCTTTTAACTACTTTTAGAAAAGTATATTTCTTTATTCATTAAAAATCTATCCCATATTAATAGGCCACATTTTATAAATGTAATGAGTTTGCTCAACTATATGTAACTTGAAATGATTCTTTAAGGGAAGAAAAGTATGTTATATAATATTGTGAACTGTTTAGCTTTACTGAACTATTTAAGAGAAAGTGCCTAATCGCTAAAGTGCATTTCTGTTTTAGATTTACCGCATATATTTTGAGTTTTCTGTCCCTGTCTCTTATCAATGGTCTTGTATCTAAATAGGCTCTTGTAACTTACAGTAATCTCTTTTTGAAAGATTTTCATAAGAAAATAATTCACCAAAGACATTTTACTGTTAATAACCATGTTAGAGAGACAGTTTAACTGTCTGGAGGTTGGAAATTTTTAGACTGCAATTTACTTCTATATAATTAAGCAATAACCTTGAGTAATTGCTAAAATATCACCAAAGAAAGACTTTAAACTTAATTTTCATGGTAACATCAATCAAGTGCAGGTTTTTCTTGCAATAATCAGAACATACTTCCTTTCAGCTATGTTTCTTGTTTTTCCAGCACCATCTGACAGATCTTAGGAAATCCTCAAAGATGAAAAAGAGATTAACACAACAAATAGCCTCCTTCTGGATGAAAAGTGGGAGAAATACATACTTTGAAAAGAAAACTGAAATTGAGATTTTAAATTCTAATTTGAGAAGCTTTTTATTCCATGGAGGCAATATAGACTAAAATTATGCTTATTTAGTTTCTGGGTTCTTAGTAATATGAGAAATTTTATTAAAGACAGACTTTGGTAAAAATGCAAACATGCTTACTTGTATAAAAAACAGTACATTCTATTGGACTCACATAAGTAAATGCTTTTTCTGTACTCAAAAGCAAAATTTTCTTAAAAGCCTGTGGTTTTTTAAAAATAATTCTTTGTCTCGTTTCTCAGCAATTACTTTGTTTTTAGAATCTAGCCATACAGCCAAATTCAGCAAGATAAGCCCCAGATGAAGAGCATATAGACCAGGTTAAGCCCTGTCCTCACACCAATCTCTTGGGGAGCCCATGCTGTGGGCCACCTCAAGTAAAGCTCACATTATGAAGTCTTCCTGACAGGCCACTAGGTAAACCTCCTTGGATAGGATAAAGATGGATGCACTCCATTACATACTCTGGTATACCATAAGGAATTTTCAAGCAGGCTATACTCTGTACCAGTGAGATATAGATATTGCTTGTGGGAATTACAAAAATGAGTGAGTTTGCCATAACTTTAATTTTCTGGGTTAGAAACATAAAAATGTGAAACGCTATTATTTTGAGATATATATCTATCCCTACAATAAGGAATATAAAATGTCTGCCAGATCTGGTTTATAAAAATTGAAAAATATTAAATATACTAGAAACTCAAACCCTTTGAAAGCACAAAATAACCAAATAATTCTGGATTTAATTAATATACCTAGTTCAGTAGTATTCTGTTGAAAAAAGTTCAGATTGAAAGTTCATTAAAATGTACTCAAATATACATTACAGGGTTTTGTGTTTATTTGCTATCCTTACTATACTTTCAAATAGAATTAACATGCTCAAACACTTCCTTTTCAGAAAGTTATGAAATTAAACAAAAATAAATTATTTTAGATGCTCATTAGAATGTGTCCAAACACTTTTTATGCCCCTTTTCCTAGGATTCAAAACTTGAGTCATTATTCAGAAATACTTTTTAATTTTAATTATCTTTAAATCTAGAATCAAGTGAAACATTAAATACTGAGTCCAGTTTTCTTCCAACCTTCAGAGCTTCATGGAATAAGAAACTAATCTAGAGGGTGGAGTCAAGATGGCGGCATGGGGAGACGCGAAGTTCACGTCTCCCCACAACTAGGACACCTGCCAGATGCTGGTGGGGGACTTCCATGCCCAAGGAGAAGGGAGGAAATCCCAAATGAACTGGTAGGATGTGGAGGGACTGAGTGGGGTGAAGTGAAAGCTAGACAGGACCGGAGTCCCTGAGGGACTTCCATGAATGGAGGGACCCTTGGGGGCTCAGATCAGGGAGAGCATGCCGAGCGTTTCTCCTGCCCAATTGGCCAGGGAAGTCTGCCCAGCTCTCGGGATGGGTTCTATGCCCTCAGAGGTCCCCTCTGGGCTACATTGGTCCTGGCAGCAGAGAAGAGCAGGAGAGGCAGGTGGGAGGGGCCCTCCAGGACCAGAGGAGTGGGAGAGGAGAGGAGGGCATTTGCCCCACCCACTTGGGCCCAGAAAGCCAGGTGGACTCCCAAGTGGGGTCCCCCACCCTCTGAGACCAGAGGCAAGCTTTGGCCCATTCTGTTCCCTTGAGCCTAAGGCCCACCCCCCACACCCTCAGGGCCTTTTGCAGCCCTGTGAGTCCTAACATAGGCCATGCCCACTGCCCAAATCCCACCCCTACTTAGGCCCCACCCTCCACCGCCAAGGCCTTTTCCACCTTTTTGTTTTCTTCTACTCTTTTTTACTACTGTGCTTCTGTTTTACCTTCTGGTTGTTGTTTCATCTATATCTTTATTTTTATATTCTTTCTAACATATCGGTTAGTTTCCTAGTCTAATTTTAGTTTTTAGTCTTTGTAATTGTTCGCCTTTTTATGTTTTTTGCCACCGCGCACAGGTTGCAGGATCTTGGTTCAAGAGCCAGGGGTCAGGCCAAAGCTCCTGCAGTGGGAGCTCTGAGTCCAAACCACTGGACTAACAGAGAACCTCAGGCCCCAGGGAATATTCATCACAGTGAGGTCTCCTGGAGGTCCTCATCTCAGCACCAAGACCCAGCTCTACCTAATATCCTACAAATTGCAGTGTTGGAAGCCTCAGGCCAAATAACCAGTAAGATAGGAACAAAATCCCACCCATCAAAAAGAAAGAAAAATGAGATGGCAAAAAACTATGAAGGAGCAAGATGAAGGAGCAAAGTAAAAAACTAACAAGACCAAATAAATGAAGAGGAAATACGCAGTCTACCTGAAAAAGAATTCAGATTAATGATAGTAAAGATGATCCAGAATCTCAGAAATAGAATGAAGGCACAGAGTGAGAAAATACAAGAAATGTTTAACAAAGATCTAGAAGAACTAAAGAACAAACAAACGGAGATGAATAACACAATAACTGAAATGAAAAAATATACTAGAAGGAATCAATAACAGGATAACTGGGGCAGAAGAATGAAAAAGTGAGCTGGAAGACAAAATGGTGGAAATAACTGCTGAGGAGCAGAATAAAGAAAAAAGAATGAAAAGAATGGAAGACAATCTCAGAGAATTCTGGGGCAACACTAAACACACCAACATTTGAATTATAGGGATCCCAGAAGAAAAAGAGAAAAAGAAATGGTCTGAGAAAATGTTTGAAGAGATTATAGTGGAAAACTTCCCTAACATGGGAGAGGAAATAGTTACCCAAGTCCAGGAAACACAGAGAGCACCATACAGGATAAACCCTAGGAGAAACACGCCAAGACACATATTAATCAAACTAACAAAAATTAAACTCAAAGAAAAAGTATTAAAAGCAGCAAGGGAAAAACAAAAAATAACATACAAAGAAATCCCCATAAGGTTATCAGCTGATTTTTCAGCAGAAACTCTGCAGGCCAGAAGGGAGTGGCAGGACATACTTAAAGTGATGAAAAAGAAAAACCTACAACAAAGATTACTCTACCCAGCAAGGATCGCATTCAGATTCGATGGAGAAATCAAAAGCTTCCAAGACAAGCAAAAGCTAAGAGAATTCAGCATCACCAACCCAGCTTTACAACAAATGCTAAAGAAATTTCTCTAGGTGGGAAACACAAGAGAAGAAAAAGACCCACAAAAACAAACCCCAAACAATTAGGAAAATGGTAATAGAAACATACATATCGATAATAACCTTGAATGTAAATGGATTAAATGCCCCAACCAAAAGAGACAGACTGGCTGAATGGATACAAAAACAATACCCATGTATATGTTGTCTACAAGAGACCCACTTCAGACCTAGGGGCACATACAGACTGAAAGTGAAGGGATGGAAAAAGATATTCCATGCAAATGGAAATCAAAAGAAAGCTTGAGTAGCAATACTCCTATCAGATAAAATAGACTTTACAATAAAGACTGTTATAAGAGACAAGGAAGGACACTATATAATGATCAAGAGATCAATCCAAGAAGATATAACAATTATAAATGTTTATGCTCCCAACATAGGCGCACCTCAATACATAAGGCAAATGTTAACAACCATGAAAGGGGAAATCGACAGTAACACAATCATAGTAGGGGACTTTAGCACCCCACTTACACCAATGGACAGATCATCCAAAATGAAAATAAATAAGGAAACACAAGCTTTAAAAGACACAGTAGACCAGAGAGATTTAACTGATATTTATAGAACATTCCCCCCAAAAGTGGCAGAATACACTTTCTTCTGAAGTGCACATGGAACATTCTCCAGGATAGATCACATCATGGGTTACAAATCAAGCCTTGGAAAATTTAAGAAAATGGAAATCGTATCAAGCATCTTTTCTGACCACAACGCTATGAGACTGGAAATCAATTACAGGAAAAAAACTGTAAAAAACACAAACACATGGAGGCTAAACAATACACTACTAAATAATCAAGAGATCATTGAAGAAATCAGAGAGGAAATCAAAAAATACACAGAAACAAATGACAATGACAACATGATGACCCCAAACTTATGGGACTTAGCAACAGCAGTTCTAAGAGGGAAGTTTATAGCAATACAATCCTACCTCAAGAAACAACAGAAGTCTCAAATAAACAATCTAGGGCTTCCCTGGTGGCGCAGTGGTTGAGAGTCCGCCTGCCGATGCAGGGGACACGGGTTCATGCCCCGGTCCGGGAAGATCCCACATGCCGAGGAGCAGCTGGGCCCGTGAGCCATGGCTGCTGAGCCTGCACATCTGGAGCCTGTGCTCTGCAACGGGAGAGGCCACAGCAGTGAGAGGCCCGCATACCACAAAAAAAAAAAAAAAAAAAAAAAAAAAAACAATCTAACCCTACACCCAAAGCAACTAGAGAAAGAAGAACAAAGAAAATCCGAAGTCAGTAAAAGGAAAGAAATCATAAAGATAAGAGCAGAAATAAATGAAACAGAAACGAAAAAAACAATAGCAAAGATCAATAAAACTAAAAGCTGGTTCTTTGAGAAGATAAACAAAATTGATAAAGCCTTACTCAGACTCATCAAGCAAAAAAGGGAGAAGACACATATCAATAAAATTAGAAATGAAAAAGGAGTAATCACAACTGACACCACAGAAATACAAAGGATTATAAAAGACTACTACAAACAACTATATGCCAATAAAATGGACAACCATGAAGAAATGGATAAATTCTTGGAAAGGTACAATTTTCCAAGACTTAACCAGGAAGAATTAGAAAATATAAACAGACCTATAACAAGTAATGAAATTGAAACTGTAATTAAAAATCTTCCAACAAACAAAGGTCAAGGACCAGATGGTTTCACAGTGAAATCTATCAAATATTTAGAGAAGAGCTAACACCGATCCTTCTCAAACTCTTCCAAAAAATTGCAGAGGGAGGAACACTCCCAAATTCATTCTACAAAGCCAACATCACCCTGATACCAAAACCAGAGAAAGACATCACAAAAAAAGAAAATTATAGACCAATATCACTGATGAACATAGATGCAAGGATCAAATGGGATTTATCCCAGGGATGCAAGGATTCTTCAATATACAAAAATCAATCAATGTGATACACCATAATAACAAGTTAAGGAATAAAAGCCATATGATCATCTCAATAGATGCAGAAAAAGCTTTTGACAAAATTCAACACCCATTTATGATAAAAACTCTCCAGAAAATGGGCATAGAGGGAACCTACCTCAACATAATAAAGGCCATACATGACAAACCCACAGCAAGCATCATACTCAATGGTGAAAAACTGAAAGCATTTCCACTAAGATCACGACCAAGACAAGGAGGTCCACTCTTGCCACTATTATTCAACATAGTTTTAGAAGTCCTAGCCACAGCAATCAGAGAAGAAAAGAAATAAAAGGAATACAAATCAGAAAAGAAGAAGTAAAGTAAAACAGTCACTGTCTGCAGATTACATTATACTATACATAGAAAATCCTAAAGATGCCACCAGAAAACTACTAGAGCTAATCAACGAATTTGGTAAGGTTGCAGGATACAAAGTTAATGCACAGAAATCTCTGGCATTCCTATACACCAACAATAAAAAGTCAGAAAGAGAAATTAAGGAAACACTCCCATTTACCATTGCAACAAAAAGAAAAAAATACCTAGGAATAAACCTACCTAAGCAGGCAAAAGACTTGTTCTCAGAAAACTATAAAACACTGGTGAAAGAAATCAAAGATGACATAAACAGATGGAGAAATATACCACGTTCTTGGATTGGAAGAATCAATATTGTGAAAATGACTATACTACCCAAAGAAATCTACAGATTGAATGCAATCCCTATCAAACTACCAATGGCACTCTTCACAGAATTAGAACAAAAATTTTTTAAATTCGTATGGAAACACAAAAGACCCCGAATAGCCAAAGCAATCTTGAGAAAGAAAAATGGAGCTGGAGGAATCAGGCTCCCTGACTTCAAACTATAATACAAAGCTACAGTAATCAAGACAGTATGGTACTGGCACAAAACAGAAGTATAGATCAATGGTACAGGATAGAATGCCAAGAGAAACCCAAGCACATATGGGCACTTAATTTACAACAAAGGAGGCAAGAACATACAATGGAGAAAAGACAGCCTCTTCAATACGTGGTGCTGGGAAAACTGCACAGTTAAATGTAAAAGAATGAAATTAGAACACTCCCTAACACCATACACAAAAATAAACACCAAATGGATTAAAGACCTAAATGTAAGACTAGACACTATAAAACTCTTAGAGGAAAACAGGAAAAACACTCTTTGACATAAATCACAGCAAGATCTTTTTTGACCCACCTCCTAGAGTAATGAAAATAAAAACAAAAATAAACAAATGGGACAGAATGAAACTTAAAAGCTTTTGCACAGCAAAGGAAACCATAAACAAGATGAAAAGACAACCCTCAGAATGGGTGAAACAAATGAAACAATGGACAAAGGCTTAATCTCCAAAATATACAAACAGCTCATGCAGCTCAATATCAAAAAAACAAACAACCCAATCCAAAAATGAGCAGAAGACCTAAAGACATTTCACCAAAGAAGACATACAGGTGGCCAAAGGCACATGAAAAGATGCTCAATATCACTAATTATTAGAGAAATGCAAATCAAAACTACAATGAAGTACCACCTCACACCAGTCATAATGGCCATTATCAAAAAATCTAGAAACAATAAATGCTGGAAAGCGTGTGGTGAAAAGGGAAACCTCCTGCACTGTTGGTGGGAATGTAAACTGATACAACCACTATGGAGAACAGTATGGAGGTTCCTTAAAAAACTAAAAATAGAACTACCATATGACCCAGCAATCCCACTACTGGGCATATACCCTGAGAAAACCATAATTCAAAAAGAGTCATGTACCACAATGTTCATTGCAGCTCTATTTACAATAGCCAGGACATGGAAGCAACCTAAGTGTCCATCGACAGATGAATGGATAAAGAAGATGTGGCACATATATACAATGGAATATTACACAGCCACAAAAAGGAACGAAGTTGAGTTATTTGTAGTGAGGTGGTTGGACCTAGAGTCTGTCATACAGAGTGAAGTAAGTCAGAAAGAGAAAAACAAATACCGTATGCTAACATATATATGGAATCTAAAAAAAATAAAATGGTACTCATGAACCTAGTGGCAGGACAGGAATATAGACAGAGAATGTGCTTGAGGACACGGGGAGGGGGAAGGGTAAGCTGGGACGAAGTAAAGAGTAGCACTGACATATATACACTACCAAACGTAAAATAGACTGCTAGTGGGAAACAGGAGCATAGCACAGGGGCATCAGCTCAGTGCTTTGTGGCCACCTGGAGGGGTGGGATAGGGAGGGTGGGAGGGAGGCTCAAGAGGAAAGGGATATGGGGATGTATGTATGCATATGACTGATTCACTTTGTTGTACAACAGAAACTAACGTAGTATTGTGAAGCAATTATACGCCAATAAAGATGTATTAAATAAATAAAAACATTCATTATTCCAAAAAAAAGAGACTAATCTAGTACAAACTGAAGATTAAATATTTCTGGGCAATGCAGAGATAGTGAATAGATTATGTATCCATGGACTTCACATCAGTCCAGAAGAGCAGGAGTTCTGCACATTAGAAATGGAATGGGATCAGCATAACATTGTTTGGGGTTGGTTTTCTTTTGCTGTATTTTTTTGAATGCGGATGGGGGCCCAAGTGTCCTCATGAAGCTGTGGTCGACAAGAGTTTATGAGGGAGCACAAGTGTTCTGCTGCATTTCTGCATCTGGCAACACAACAGCAAGTACCAATTTTTAATAGAGTAGCCCTCACACTAACTAAAACCATCATAGACTATATTGTACAGTTATGTTGCTAATTTTCTTTTGAAATATAAAATATTTTAAGCTTTTTTTTGGTCAAAAGTGGTAACATCTTAATACAGATAAAAACCTTTTTGTGGTTGTAAGATTTAGCTTATAAATCATTCAAATTGAAGTGAAAGATTGCCAGGTCTTTATTAATGACTTAGTCTCTTAAGAATATATGTATTTTTGTAAAGGAAAAGCACTTGTAGATATTTCATCAGTACTATATGTCTGTTTTGCAGAAATAAAATACTGCTTAGAGATTCTCTTTAAATATTTTTTATTTTTGTGCTCAAATGTATTTTGTGTTGATCTATGGAATGTTCTGTACAAAGCTGTATGGTTGCACTGTTGGGCTAGATACTTTTTTTGGTTAAGATCTGAACTTAGCCAAGTATATTTGCCCATGTTAAAAATAGAATCTTTGTTATTAAAAATTTGCTTGCATAAAAAAGAAAGAAGTCTCATATCTGCTTCTATATTCAATCTGTCATGGTATCATCAACTATGGAGCCTGTGGAAAACTCCAATTGTGAGATAATGAGTAACAAAGCAAGCTAAAAAGACAGTACAGGCTTGACAAGGAACTACAAAAGATGGTCTTTGATGACAATCCTAACAACACATTCTCACCTCACATATATATAGCACGTTGTTATTCATAAGAGCATTTTCACATACACATTATATTTGATTCTCACTCACCACAGTCTTGTGAGGCATTATTTCCATTTTATAAGCAAGGACTCTGAAGTTCAGCGAAGTTAGCTGACATGCCCAGGATTACATAGTTTGTAAGTAGACAAGCTGGATGCCACATTCCCACCACTACCCCAAACTGAAAAAGTGATTTTTAGTATCAGGGAAACACTGATGTAGTCTTCATTTTCTAGACAGGAATCCAAAACCCAGAGTTTAGAAAGCGACCTGCCCTTGATCCATAAGAAGGAGCAGAAATGGATCCCAGACTTACTGGCTCTAAATTGGGCTTTGGTAGCTAATTAAGCCTATGTCAGAGTTTGAAAAAAAAAAAAAAAACTCTGTGAAACTTTTTTCCAAAAAAGAGCTGATTCTAAATCCATTCAGTAGATAAATAAATAAATAGATAAATAGATACAGGCAGAGGATACATTTGGTCTTTCCCACTTAGTCTTATTCACATATTAAAAACTTGAGGGGCGGTGGCTATGACAATGGACCTAAAAATAAGCAATGAGTAGAATTTTCTAGCTTCTATTGATCTAAAGATAAGCTATGAGTAGAAGTTTCCAGGTCCTAGGTGTTTTGTTTATTTGTTTTTTAATATAACTATTGTAGCTGCCATTTATTGAGTACTAGGCTTATGTTTTGCCCTGATTATTGTCATTCTCACAATAATATAAAGTAGGCGGTAGCCCCTTCACCCATTCCATAAACAAGCATGAACAAATCCTCACTGAAATAATCAGTGAGAAAAGCAGAAGGAAGGTGGAAAGTTTGATAAGATACTTACTTTTATAATCTGATTCCCAGACACTTTTGTGACTCAATCACGATGCCTTTAGTTGACAGAAAGACAGAAAGGAGAGAGAGAAAGCAGGAGGCATGGAGGCAGGAATGGAGGGAGGATGGGAGGGAGGGAGGAAGGAAATAAATAATGACTGGGATGGCTTAAATAATAAATATATTTATTATCTTAGATATTAAGATGTCAAGGTGGGGCATCTCGGGATAGGCTAACTCAGAAGTTAAATGATGTCATAGATATTCCATTTCCTTCCCTGCCTCCACTCTGACATCTTAAGTATGTCAACTGCCCTCGTGGCCTCAGGATGGCTGCCAGAGTTCCAGATGTCATATGTAGATACAACTTCAAAAAGAAAAAAAGGGACTGTTTCTTCCTATGCCTCTTTACAACAGCAAAATAAATTTTCCCAAAAGCCTACATACAGACTTCATCTCACATCTCAGTACCTTTTCCTAAACATTACTGGTGAGAAGAATGTGGCCCAAAGATGAGCTGAGACAACCAACAATCGTTTCTGTAATTGGGGATAGATCAGCTTTCAATGAGACCACTTTGGAGGGATCTGTCAGAAAAGAAGGGTGAAGTGAGTTACGGTAGTTGCTGCATTTTAGAGTTTTTCCACTTAAGAATTCAGTCACTACATTTTTGGTGGTGGGTGGGTGGAAATACAATGCTGACGTAAACACTGCCCCATGGAAACAGACACCTGGAGCCTAGCATTAAAGCTGTGCTTTTTGAATATAATATTAATAAATGTAGGTGACTGGTTTTGATATAATGGAGCTAAGTAATTGCCAATTTACTAAATGTAACATGTTAATTTTTTCAGTGTCTTCCATATAAAAGTTGTCATTAAACAACCCTCCAGAGCCCCATTAAAATCACTGAATGTAAGCAAATTCAATTAGTGCTCACGTTCCAAGCAGAGTGTGCTATTCATATTAGGTCTGTAGATGTGGTAACAGAAGCATTGAGGAGTGCCCAAAAGCAATTTGGAGAACAAATGACAGGGAATGGGGCAACTAAGAATGGGGAGGAAAAAATGTGATTAATTGTTATGAAAGAGAAACCATCAAAACATAGTTAGGAGCGACATTATATAAGCCAGGCCCTCAGTGGGCAATAAACCACTCTCAGATCCTTAAGTAGCTAAATAATCACCATCTTGGCTATAAATCATCACCAGACTAAACATCAGTCAGTAAAAGCTTCCTTGTTCCTAGGGTCAATAAATTTATTACCTTTGATTGCAAGTGATTACCTTTATTTTAAAAAAACAAAAACAAAACAAAGTATACCAAAGGTTCTGCAAAAGATGTTAGCCAAAGGTTCTGCAAAAGATGTTAGCCAAAGTGGCAGTGGTTACATCTGAGGAGATCACTGTACATCGATTCTTTCCAGTAACTAGGTAAGAATTACACTGCCTGCTAGAGAATACCAGTCACCTTGATAAACCTAAAAAGAAACCAGAACAAAACCCTGTTCTCCTTCCTCTAAGAAAATCTCAAATATATAGAAGCAGTCTAAGGCAGCTTTTAGTTCATTACCACTCTCTCACTCAATGAAACCTGTAAACATAAACATAGCAACTGACAATAATAAATTCAGGTATTAAAGCATGAAAAGCTAAAGAGTAGCTGCCTCCTCTACAGCCCCGCCCCCAAAGAGGGCTTTCCTCTTCCTTCCCTAGGCAAGTGACTTTGCAGATAGATCACTGTCTTGGAGATATTTTATGCCCTACACAGGGGGTGATTTCCACTTCTCTGTGTGACTCAACATGTCCTGACTAAATATGCCAGACAGACTTCAAGGTGACCCCATGATCCTGCTTCCTGGTTTTCTTGCCCTCTCCATTTGAGTGTGGACAGGACCTGTGACCTGCTTCTCACCAACAGACTACGGCAAAGGGGATGCGATGTCACTCCAGAGATTACGTTACATCAAATTCCATCTTGCTAACAGACTTGCTGCTTTCTCTCTCTCTAGCTGGTTTTGAAGATGCGAACTGCCATGTTGTGAGAAATCCCATACAAATAGTGTGGCAGGGAAATATAAGGGCTCCAGGAGCTGTGGTCATCTCAGCAACAGCCAGCAACATGGTGGAGCTCTCAGTCTTCCAATCGCAAGAAGTGAAATTTGTAAGTTTCCTGAGTGAGCTTGGAAAATGATCCATTGCCCTGGCCAACACTCTGATTGTATTATTCCTTAGGACCCAGCTAGGTCTTGCCTAGACTCCCAACCCACAGAAACTGTGAGACAATAAATTTGTGCTCTTTTAAGCCACTAAATCTGTGGTAGTTTGTTACACAGCAATAGAATATTAATACACTAACCAGACCTAAAATAAGAGGACTTCAGTTGGTAGAGATGCCAAACCAGGATATTAGACCAGTTCTGCACCAGACTTCACCAGCAATACATTGCTTTGTACCCCATGTTTTCTCTTCCTCAAAATCTTACTGACTCAGTTTGGTGGGTTAATCTGATCTCTGCACATTCTGTAGTTTACTCTTGTAGCTGTTTCTTCCTTCTCAGAGACACTGCCACTCTTTCCAGCTAATGGGTAAGCATTTCATGCAACAAAACAAAGGTTATTAAAGTGTGTCCAAATGGCCTGATAGAATTTATGCACCACCAAAGTCAACCAATTTATTCCTCATTCAGACACATCATTTTCATTGTACCTACATCCATTAATATAGCATCCTTCACTGATGTTTCACTTGCTCTAAGCTGTCTCAACCTCTTATAAGATTTTATGATGAGACAGAATTCTAAAAGTAACAAAGATGACTTCTTATAAATTGTTTGCTATCTTTTTCACATTTGATAGATAGGTGGATGGATGGATGGATGATAGACAGATAGAACTATTAACAATAACTTCATTACAGGTGTAGTGAAATGACACACTGTTGGCATTTATACTATATGCCCCTTTTATTCAAAGTACCTTTATGAGTGATAAATGAGGCTGAATTTTAGGCTCAAAAAAAGACTGCAGGTAGAGATAGAAAATATATATGGATATCTTATCTCTAACTCTGCAAGTAAAATTGTATATGTGTGCATTTTAACTTAGAAGGACAAATACAGAGCCAAGGACAGGGGTGGAGGAGATGGAGATAATAATCTGTGGAAAGTAAAATTTTGATAACCTATATATTTTTTAATCTATACAATGTCTTAATATGAGAAAAGAAGACTAAAGTAACATTCACAACAAATCAATACATCTGCTTAATGGATCTATCACTGAAATTTACTTTCCTCAAAAGCACAGAGTTAGGGCAGTTAATTCTGTTAACATAACCCTATCACCAAGGCTCACCCAAGAGCTGACAAAAGCGGAGAAATCCAGGAGCTTTGTAATAAAGCAGCAATGTTCCAAAAAAATATCAGCTCAAATTCATCAATACCTACATGTTCCAGAGTAACTGGGAGGCGAAACTTTGGCTTACAAAATAGACAGTAGGAAAACACCATAAAAGATCAGATTACAGTGTCTTAAATAATAGAGACCAAAGTTAGATCCCTTCTGCAAGCTGAATTTCTACAGAAATGCTCTAACAGTGAGAAACAGTGGCAGCTCAGGAATTTCCTTACAGTAGGGACTTGGGGGAATTATCTAGTTGGGAGAGAGTGAGGTTAAGAGCCTTATCTTAAATCGTGTTTGGGTAGACTTTACATAAGACTTAAGACCTATCATTATCCATTACAAAGAATGGGATGTGAGGAGGAAGTTGGTAGCTAAAGCTACCTCATGGCCTTACCATTATGAGGAAAAAAATAATTCACTTCTGAAGCCCAGGTTTTAGGTGTTTAATAGGATGAGAGAAACCAATGAGTAAGTAGCCTTACTTCTCCTAGGTGGTGCTAACAGCCCCCAACACGGATGTATTGCTTTACATAACCTCAGTTCCCTCGGCGTCCCTGCGGACAGAGCCATGCCTTGATAATGTGGTAATGTGGTCCTCACCAAGCTTGGCATCTGCACTTTGAGGTCACCCCAATCTTGGGTGTATGAATGAACTGCTCTTTCCAATTTTCTAATTTGTCATGAGTTTATTATAACCTAACTTGTCCTCAAAGCCATTAAGTCCTTCTTCTCCAATCCCTTCATCAAACAGAAACTGACCAAAAAAGGGAAAACCTCTCTTAGACCTTTCCTAATATTCTAATTTCCTAAAATTTGCATAGAAATACAAAGTATTAAATAATGCTCAACTGTCATAAAATATGCTTATAAAAGAGTAAAAATAAATTATTAAAATAAAAAATAAATATCTCTAAATTTACTTTACTAATTTTCAATTTGCCCCCTCAAAAGATTTATCATTTAGCAATAAAAATTTTAAGTTTGGGGGCTTCCCTGGTGGCACAGTGGTTGAGAGTCCGCCTGCCGATGCGAGGGACGTGGGTTCATGCCCTGGTCCCGGAGGATCCCACATGCCGCGGAGCGGCTGGGCCCGTGAGCCATGGCCGCTGAGCCTGCGTGTCCAGAGCCTGTGCTCCACAACGGGAGAGGCCACAGCAGTGAGAGGCCCACGTACGGCAAAAAAAAAAAAAAAAAATTAAGTCTGTTTTTTAGAGGCCCATACAACCAAGTTCTAAAAATAGTCATAATAACCACCACAATGACGATAAAAACTCAGGCTCAGCCTCAAATAAATCAAGTGATGGCCTAGTCAGATGTTGTGGACAAAACCTCTCATGAAGGTAATCCAATAATTTCTCAGGCTAATAAGTCAAAGAAATCAAATGTGGGATAAAAGAAAAGAAACACTAATGGAATTTAGAAGTGCTTTTTTGTTTGCTGGAATGGCAGCCCTGCTTCTGGAGACAGTGCGAGCTGAGGAAGCAGGAGGATTACAGGTCAAGTTGTGTCTCTAGCACTTATAAAGCACGTGTCTGGGCCAGTCAGATCATGTTTTAAAACAGATCATCTTTTTTTTTTTTTTTTTTTTTTTTTTTGCGGTACGTGGGCCTCTCACTGTTGTGGCCTCTCCCATTGCGGAGCACAGGCTCCAGACGCGCAGGCTCAGCGGCCATGGCTCACAGGCCTAGCCGCTCCGTGGCATGTGGGATCTTCCCGGGCCAGGGCACGAACCCGTGTCCTCTGCATCGGCAGGCGGACCCTCAACCACTGCGCCACCAGGGAAGCCCTAGATCATTTTTTACATGACAAACTCTATGCTGCAATACATACCAGGCACTGTTCTAAACACAGCTAGTCCTTCTAACAGTCTCATGATGTAAACAGTATTATTATTCCCATTTTGCAAATAAGGAAACTGAGGCCCAGTGACTTTCACTTGCCAAGATTTAAGCCCAGGCAGGCTAGAGTCAGAGCTTGCACTCTTAACCTTACCACACTAGGCTGCTTCTCAAAGCATCAATAATAAAACCAAATAGCTGGCTTTTATTGAACACTTTCTTTGTGTCAGGTACTATGTTAAACATCTCACTTTCATTGTCTCATTTCATGTTTAAAACGTCATGAAGTAGCTTCTGCCAGAATCTCCACGAGGCTATATCCTATCCTCCTTGCATAGTCCTGGCACAATACGGCCCCTCAATAAACAGTACTTCTTAGTATTACTCTCCACACTTGTGTTTATCTGTCTTCAAGCGTGAAGCAAAGGAATGATCCTGAACAAACCAACTGATATCAGAAATAAACTTACTTTATGGAGTAATGTTTTCTCAATGTGTCGGAACACACGCAGACCAGGCCAGCCTCTCTCCAGCCTCCCTCTGTGGCAGTCACCTCAGGAACTAGGCAGACTCTCTCCCTGCTACTGCCATCAAATCAGGAGAGCTGTCTGGTCAGGGCTGGCTGCTGCTGCTGTTTGGAAAATGAAATCGCTCTGCTTCTGTTCAATATATTGAACTCTCTAACCGTGGCATCAATGCCTCACACACTTTCCCATCTTCATCTTTTGTGTTAAACAATTAGGGAGGGATTGTGAGAAACTGCTGTGGTAGTGGCGAATGATGGATAAAATAAAAAACTCCCTGCTTGCTTGCTTCACTGAGAAAATTCCATTTTTAACGTTTAGCCTCATGCTACTGCTACCACTGTAGAGCTACAAATATATTTGCAAAGGCGGGTCTCAGGAATGCAGTTTCTTGTTCTACATCTGAAACAAGCTGAAACGGTTGGGGGCGGGTGCCTGGTCTGGGTGATAACACAGCAGTGAATGCAGAAGTTGCCCTCCGGGCACTGATCCAGCTTCCTGTGCAGCTGTCCCCCATTTGGTGCTGGGGAGAGACAGCCGAACCCCTCCTGATGCAAAGTGGACTAGACAGATCACCAGATGAGCAATGTTCAAATCTGCAGGCTAACAGAAGGAAGTGCATTCAGGAGACATCGTTTTGAGAATGAGTCCATGTGTTCTCCTTACTTGTTGCAAGTAATAAATACTTCCTTCTCCCCCAACACACACACACAAAAAGAAGTGCATTCAAATGTAAGACAGACTTTTGACCTAAGAATGAATCCTATACAATGCTTAACTGTATATCATCATTTATGTGTGGAATCTAAAAAACAAAACTAATGAATTTAACAAAACAGAAACAGACTCACGGATATAGAGAACAAATTAGTAGTTACCAATAGGGAGAGGGAAGCATGGAGGGGTAAAATAGGGATAGGGATTAGGAGATACAAACTAACTGTGTAAAATAAATAAGCTGCAAAAATATATTGTACAGCACAGGGAAAACAGCCAATATTTTATAATAACTTTAAATGAAGTATAATCTATAAAAATTTGAACCACTATGTTGTACACCTGAAGCTAATAATGTAATATTGTCAGTCAACTATACCTCAATTAAAAAAATTTAACAGCAAAATTGCTAAATGAGCTGAAGCTGATTTTAGAATTAGTTCATACATTTAAGTACAAATGCCAATGAGTGGTGAGAAAAGGGATACTGAACAGCAGAAGGAAACCAGACTGAGATTAATGTGGAGAGCTGGCTCACCTTAGTTGCCTACCTCTACTGGAAAAAAAAATAAAAGAAAAAAGTAATTTTCAAATACAAAGAACATAAGAATCACTGAGACAGTTTTCAAATGCAAATATCTAAGCCCCAGCCCTGATGATTCTGATTTCATCAGCTTGGCAACCTCCCCCCAGGTAACTCTTTTTTTTTTTTTTTCCAGCTTTATTGAGACATATTTGACATATAACACTGTATAAGTTATACAATGTGATGATTTGATATACATATATATTGCAAACTGATAACCACAGTAAGGTCAATTAACAAATTCATTACCTCACAGTTACCATTTGTGTGGTGTGTGTGTGTGTGTTGAGAATGTTTAAGATTTCTTAGCAACTTTCAAGTGTACAGTAGGTACTGTTAACTTACAGCCATCATGCTGTACCTTACATTCCCAGTTCTTATTCGTCTATAGCTGGAAGTCTGCACTGTTCTGATGAAGTTCATTTGAGGACCAGTGCTGAGGGGCACTATTAAGTGCCTCGAGCACTGGTGGTAAAAACCTGTGTGTGAGTCAGCGGACCTGGCTGAGGAGGAAGCTTGAATCACATACTTCCCTGGGCCTTTGTGCCTGGGATTTATCCAGAAAGCTAGCGGGAAGCCCACCGAAGCCCACTCTGGGAACTCAACTCTGCCATTCTGCTTTCTGACCTTCCCCTCAACTGTTGTCGATTTTAATATGTCACTTAGCATCATCTGTACCCAGAAAATGAGGACACAGACTCAGAGGGGGATTGTAGAATTTTCTTAAGTTTACATAAAAGTGATATAACAGCAGCTCTATTTAAGGTCACTCTGTGCCCCCCTGTCTTCCCTCCACCCCTACGTCCCCAATTGTTTGGCCCATAATAATAAATAACAGCTAACGCTGAACCCCTCCCATGTGCTCTGTGCTGACTATATTGTATAGATTATTATTTAAATCCTAGTAAATGTTAATGAAAAATGGAAGTCTAAAAGTTATTGGAAAAGATTTGAAAATTTTTTAATTAAGGATTTTAACATGGCAAAAGAAAAAAATTTAAATAAAAAGAGGTGTGCTTATCCTGGCCAAGTGCTGCTGGCATAAGATCAGGAGGAATCTCCTTTAGGTAGCCTTTAGCCTTACGCTGGTCTAATGACATAGCATATTGCATAGCCATCAAGCAACAGTAGAGCCTACAGGCATGTAGCCTCTGCCCCTCCCTCTACTCTTCCCATCTAGGTGACTTCCCCCAAAATCAATGAGGAAGGGAGGAAGAAAAGAATTCCAATCAAGTGTTAAGGCTTGGAGGCAGGTGACCAGAGAAAGAGTCAAAGGCTGAATCAAAGACACTTGGAATAGAATATTACTCAGCCATAAAAAAAGAATGAAATAATGCCATTTGCAGCAACATGAATGGACCTAGAGATTGGCACACTAAGTGAAGTCAATCAGACAGAGACAAACAAATATCATATGATTTGACTTATATGTGGATCTTAAAAAAAGGATACAAATGAACTTATTTACAAAACAGAAATAGACTCACAGACAGAAAACAAATATATGGTTACCAAAGGGGAAACAGAGAAATAGACTCACAGACAGAAAACAAATATATGGTTACCAAAGGGGAAACAGTGGGGGCGGGGGTATAAATTAGGAGTTTGGGATTAACAGATACACACTACTATATATAAAATAGATAAACAACAAGGACCTACTGTATAGGACAAGATACATATTCAATCTTATAATAACCTATAATGGAAAAAAATCTGAAAAAGAATATATATTTTATATATATATATATATTTATATAAACTGAATCACTTTGCTGTGCACCTGAAACTAACACAACACTGTAAATCAACTGCATTTCAATTTTTTTAAAAAAGAAAAAGATACTCAGAAGTGAAATTTAGGAAATTTCCACACTAGCCCTGCATGGTATTTTATAAAATATATAACTTGTGTATAATGATAACTAATGTATTATTGTTTAAATGGTTACCTTTTTATCTTTTAAAATGCACGAGAAAATTAAACTGACCTCTCTCAGATTTTCTCGCAGAATTAGAAGAAAAATATACTAAGCACATAAAACAGTCCTCAGCAAGGTTAGCTGTACTAATTTTCCATGACACAAGTAATTCTAACAGCTGTGCCTAGGCTATTTTAATAAAACTTTACTAATCGCCCAATGGCACTGCCACAAAGGACGATGTTGGGGAAATAGAATTAAAAACAAAATCTCCTGCCAACCTAGAAAAGCTCTCAGCAAAGGTAAATGAAAAAGAAATCAGTTTTATTACCAAATAAACATTAAACCAGAATGTGAAGCACACTAATCCACTAAGAGATTGCAAAGACAGAAAGAAATCTCACCCTTTTTATGTAGCCAAACAGCCACAACCCATTACATACATGTTCTTAAAAGAAATAACTAGTCCTCAGGTAAGAGGACTTGACAGCACCATTTGTCACACACAGTTCGTCTTAGATTCGTCCAGTAATGGAGGTGACCCCCTGTGTTAGCTAGATGGTTTTATCCAAAGGAAAAGTAATTTGCTCATATCTTTATGCTGTGAGGTGGGTTTGGAGGCAGGTACCCTCTGAAGTGGGCCTCTAGCCTCCCACAGAAACTGGGAAATTCGGGGCACCAACTTCCTTGATGATGATATTTCCAAGAATTGTTTCCAAGGTCCTTGAGAAAGACATTCGTGGGTCAAAAAAGAAACTGATAGGAGATGCATTTAGCTTTAAAAAGGGTTTACATGCATTTCAAAGGGACAGGGAAGGAACTGGAAATTACATATTTTCTAAAATAAATCCTTTAAGAAAAGGAAGAAGAGTCTCTTTATTTTCAACAGGTAGAATTAAGCCTCTTATTTTTTATTTGTATTTGCCTTTACAAAGGCAGATATCTGGGAGGAGTTTTAAAATCTCTCGTATCCTTCCTGGACATGACAATTATTTCCTAGTGAGGAAACCCACTCAAACACAAAGGCAATACAGAATTTAGATATTTCCAAAGAACACCTGGGTAATAGAGGGGACATACGATATCTACTTTTTTTTTTTTTTTTGACATTATATTTTATTTTATTTTATTTTTTAACATCTTTATTGGAGTATAATTGCTTTACAATGGTATGTTAGTTTCAGCTTCACAACAAAATGAATCAGTTATATATACACATACATTCCCATATCTCTTCCTGCTTGCGTCTCCCTCCCTCCCACCCTCCCTATCCCACCCCTCCAGGCGGTCACAAAGCACCGAGCTGATCTCCCTGTGCTATGCGGCTGCTTCCCACTAGCTAACTACCTTACTTTTGGTAGTGTATATATGTCCATGCCTCTTTATCGCTTTGTCACCGTTTACCCTTCCCCCTCCCCATAGCCTCAAGTCCATTCTCTAGTAAGTCTGTGTCTTTATTCCTGTTTCACCCCTAGGTTTTTCATGACATTTTTTTTTTTAAATTCCATATATATGTGTTAGCATACGGTATTTGTCTCTCTCTTTCTGACTTACTTCACTCTGTATGACAGACTCTAGGTCTATCCACCTCATTACAAATAGCTCAATTTCGTCTCTTTTTATGGCTGAGTAATATTCCATTGTATATATGTGCCACATCTTCTTTATCCATTCATCCGATGTTGGACACTTAGGTTGTTTCCATCTCTGGGCTATTGTAAATAGAGCTGCAATGAACATTTTGGTACATGACTCTTTTTGAATTATGGTTTTCTCAGGGTATATGCCCAGTAGTGGGATTGCTGGGTCATATGGTAGTTCTATTTGTAGCTTTTTAAGGAACCTCCATACTGTTCTCCACAGTGGCTGTATCAATTTACATTCCCACCAACAGTGTAAGAGGGTTCCCTTTTCTCCACACCCTCTCCAGCATTTATTGTTTCTAGATTTTTTGATGATGGCCATTCTGACTGGTGTGAGATGATATCTCATTGTAGTTTTGATTTGCATTTCTCTAATGATTAGTGATGTTGAGCATTCTTTCATGTGTTTGTTGGCACTCTGTATATCTTCTTTGGAGAAATGTCTATTTAGGTCTTCTGCCCATTTTTGGATTGGGTTGTTTGTTTTTTTGTTATTAAGCTGCATGAGCTGCTTATAAATTTTGGAGATTAATCCTTTGTCCGTTGCTTCATTTGCAAATATTTTCTCCCATTCTGAGGGTTGTCTTTTGGTCTTCTTTATGGTTTCCTTTGCTGCGCAAAAGCTTTTAAGTTTCATTAGGTCCCATTTGTTTACTTTTGTTTTTATTTCCATTTCTCTAGGAGGTGGGTCAAAAAGGACCTTGCTGTGATTTATGTCATAGAGTGTTCTGCCTATGTTTTCCTCTAAGAGTTTGATAGTTTCTGGCCTTACATTTAGGTCTTTAATCCATTTTGAGCTTATTTTTGTGTATGGTGTTAGGGAGTGATCTAATCTCATACTTTTACATGTAGCTGTCCAGTTTTCCCAGCACCACTTATTGAATAGGCTGTCCTTTCTCCACTGTACATTTCTGCCTCCTTTGTCAAAGATAAGGTGACCATATGTGCGTGGGTTTATCTCTGGGCTTTCTATCCTGTTCCATTGATCTATCTTTCTGTTTTTGTGCCAGTACCATACCGTCTTGATAACTGTAGCTTTGTAGTATAGTCTGAAGTCTGGGAGCCTGATTCCTCCAGTTCCTTCTTTCGTTCTCAAGATTGCTTTGGCTATTCGGGGTCTTTTGTGTTTCCATACAAATTGCAAAATTTTTTGTTCTAGTTCTGTGAAAAATGCCAGTGGTAGTTTGATAGGGATTGCATTGAATCTATAGATTGCTTTGGGTAGTAGAGTCATTTTCACAATGTTGATTCTTCCAATCCAAGAACATGGTATATCTCTCCATCTATTTGTATCATCTTTAATTTCTTTCATCAGTGTCTTATAATTTTCTGCATACAGATCTTTTGTCTCCTTAGGTAGGTTTATTCCTAGATATTTTATTCTTTTTGTTGCAATGGTAAATGGGAGTGTTTTCTTGATTTCACTTTCAGATTTTTCATCATTAGTATATAGGAATGCCAGAGATTTTTGTGCATTAATTTTGTATCCTGCCACTTTACCAAATTCATTGATTAGCTCTAGTAGTTTTCTGGTAGCATCTTTAGGGTTCTCTATGTATAGGATCATGTCATCTGCAAACAGTGACAGCTTTACTTCTTCTTTTCCGATTTGGATTCCTTTTATTTCCTTTTCTTCTCTGATTGCTGTGGCTAAAACTTCCAAAACTATGTTGAATAAGAGTGGTGAGAGTGGGCAACCTTGTCTTGTTCCTGATCTTAGTGGAAATGCTTTCAGTTTTTCACCATTGAGGAGGATGTTTGCTGTGGGCTTGTCATATATGGCCTTTATTATGTTGAGGAAAGTTCCCTCTATGCCTACTTTCTGCAGGGTTTTTATCATAAATGGGTGTTGAATTTTGTCAAAAGCTTTCTCTGCATCTATTGAGATGATCATATGGTTTTTCTCCTTCAGTTTGTTAATATGGTGTATCACATTGATAGATTTGCGTATATTGAAGAATCCTTGCATTCCTGGAATAAACCCCACTTGATCATGGTGTATGATCCTTTTAATGTGCTGTTGGATTCTGTTTGCTAGTATTTTGTTGAGGATTTTTGCAT
The DNA here is from genome assembly GCF_937001465.1 of Orcinus orca. NCBI lineage: Eukaryota > Metazoa > Chordata > Mammalia > Artiodactyla > Delphinidae > Orcinus > Orcinus orca. The sequence goes on from NC_064560.1 coordinate 150,636,846, forward strand.
CTATGTTCATCAGTGATATTGGCCTGTAGTTTTCTTTCTTTGTGACATCCTTGTCTGGTTTTGGTATCAAGGTGATGGTGGCCTCGTAGAAGGAGTTTGGGAGTGTTCCTCCCTCTGCTATATTTTGGAAGAGTTTGAGAAGGATAGGTGTTAGCTCTTCTCTAAATGTTTGATAGAATTCGCCTGTGAAGCCATCTGGTCCTGGGCTTTTCTTTGTTGGAAGATTTTTAATCACAGTTTCAATTTCAGTGCTTGTGATTGGTCTGTTCATATTTTCTATTTCTTCCTGATTCAGTCTTGGCAGGTTGTGCATTTCTAAGAATTTGTCCATTTCTTCCAGATTGTCCATTTTATTGGCATAGAGTTGCTTGTAGTAATCTCTCATGATCTCTTTTATTTCTGCAGTGTCAGTTGTTACCTCTCCTTTTTCATTTCTAATTCTATTGATTTGAGTCTTCTCCCTTTTTTTCTTGATGAGTCTGGCTAGTGGTTTATCTATTTTGTTTATCTTCTCAAAGAACCAGCTTTTAGTTTTATTGATCTTTGCTATTGTTTCCTTCATTTCTTTTTCATTTATTTCTGATCTGATTTTTATGATTTCTTTCCTTCTGCTAGCTTTGGGGTTTTTTTGTTCTTCTTTCTCTAATTGCTTGAGGTGCAAGGTTAGGTTGTTTATTCGAGATGTTTCCTGCTTCTTAAGGTGGGCTTGTATTGCTATAAACTTCCCCCTTAGAACTGCTTTTGCTGCATCCCACAGGTTTTGGGTCGTTGTGTCTCCATTGTCATTTGTTTCTAGGTATTTTTTGATTTCCTCTTTGATTTCTTCAGTGATCACTTCATTATTAAGTAGTGTATTGTTTAGCCTCCATGTGTTTGTATTTTTTACAGATCTTTTCCTGTAATTGATATCTAGTCTCATGGCGTTGTGGTCAGAAAAGATACTTGATACAATTTCAATTTTCTTAAATTTACCAAGGCTTGATTTGTGACCCAAGATATGATCTATCCTGGAGAATGTTCCATGAGCACTTGAGAAAAATGTGTATTCTGTTGTTTTTGGATGCAATGTCCTATAAATATCAATTAACTCCATCTTGTTTAATGTATCATTTAAAGCTTGTGTTTCCTTATTTATTTTCATTTTGGATGATCTGTCCATTGGTGAAAGTGGGGTGTTAAAGTCCCCTACTATGAATGTGTTACTGTCGATTTCCCCTTTTATGGTTGTCAGTATTTGCCTTATGTATTGAGGTGCACCTATGTTGGGTGCATAAATATTTACAATTGTTATATCTTCCTCTTGGATCGATCCCTTGATCATTATGTAGTGTCCTTCTTTGTCTCTTCTAATAGTCTTTGTTTTAAAGTCTATTTTGTCTGATATGAGAATTGCTACTCCAGCTTTCTTTTGGTTTCCATTTGCATGAAATACCTTTTTCCATCCCCTTACTTTCAGTCTGTATGTGTCTCTAGGTCTGAAGCGGGTCTCTTGTAGACAGCAAATACATGGGTCTTGTTTTTGTATCCATTCAGCCAATCTGTGTCTTTTGGTGGGAGCATTTAGTCCATTTACATTTAAGGTAATTATCGATATGTGTGTTCCTATTCCCATTTTCTTAATTGTTTTGGGTTCGTTATTGTAGGTCCTTTCCTTCTTTTGTGTTTCTTGCCTAGAGAAGTTCCTTTAGCAGTTGTTGTAGAGCTGGTTTGGTGGTGCTGAACTCTCTCAGCTTTTGCTTGTCTGTAAAGGTTTTAATTTCTCCATCAAATCTGAATGAGATCCTTGCTGGGTAGAGTAATCTTGGTTGCAGGTTTTTCTCCTTCAACACTTTCAATATGTCCTGCCACTCCCTTCTGGCTTGCAGAGTTTCTGCTGAAAGATCAGCTGTTAACCTTATGGGGATTCCCTTCTGTGTTATTTGTTGTTTTTCCCTTGCTGTTTTAATATGTTTTCTTTGTATTTAATTTTTGACAGTTTGATTAATATGTGTCTTGGCGTATTTCTCCTTGGATTTATCCTGTATGGGACTCTCTGTGCTTCCTGGACTTGATTAACTATTTCCTTTCCCATATTAGGGAAGTTTTCAACTATAATCTCTTCAAATATTTTCTCAGTCCCTTTCTTTTTCTCTTCTTCTTCTGGAACCCCTATAATTCGAATGTTGGTGCGTTTAATGTTGTCCCAGAGGTCTCTGAGACTGTCCTCAGTTCTTTTCATTCTTTTTTCTTTATTCTGCTCTGCAGTAGTTATTTCCACTATTTTATCTTCCAGGTCACTTATCCGTTCTTCTGCCTCAGTTATTCTGCTATTGATCCCATCTAGAGTACTTTTAATTTCATTTATTGTGTTGTTCATCGTTGCTTGTTTCATCTTTAGTTCTTCTAGGTCCTTGTTAACTGATTCTTGCAATTTGTCCATTCTATTGTCCATTCTATCTCCAAGATTTCGGATCAACCTTACTATCATTATTCTGAATTCTTTTTCAGGTAGACTGCCTATTTCCTCTTCATTTGTTAGGTCTGGTGGGTTTTTATCTTGCTCCTTCATCTGCTGTGTGTTTTTCTGTCTTTTCATTTTGCTTATCTTACTGTTTTTGGGGTCTCCTTTTTTGCAGGCTGAAGGTTCGTAGTTCCTGTTGTTTTTTGTGTCTGTCCCCAGTGGCTAAGGTTGGTTCAGTGGGTTGTGTAGGCTTCCTGGTGGAGGGTACTAGTGCCTGTGTTCTGGTGGATGAGGCTGGATCTTGTCTTTCTGGTGGGCAGGTCCACGTCTGGTGGTGTGTTTTGGGGTGTCTGTAGACTTATTATGATTTTGGGCAGCCTCTCTGCTAATGGGTGGGGTTGTGTTCCTGTCTTGCTAGTTGTTTGGCATAGGATGTCCAGCACTGTAGCTTGCTGGTCGTTGAGTGAAGCTGGGTGCTGGCGTTGAGATGGAGATCTCTCGGAGTTTTTTGCTGTTTGATATTATGTGCAGCTGGGAGGCCTCTTGTGGACCAGTGTCCTGAAGTTGGCTCTCCCACCTCAGAGGCACAGCACTGGCTCCTGGCTGCAGCACCAAGAGCCTTTCATCCACAGGGCTCCTTCATTTGGGATGATTCGTTGTCTATTCAGGTATTCCACAGATGCAGGGTATATCAAGTTGATTGTGGAGCTTTAATCCGCTGCTTCTGAGGCTGCTGGGAGAGATTTCCCTTTCTCTTCTTTGTTCTCACAGTTCCCAGGGGCTCAGCTTTGGATTTGGCCCCGCCTGTGCGTGTAGGTCGCCGGAGGGCGTCTGTTCTTTGCTCAGACAGGACGGGGTTAAAGGAGCCGCTGATTCGGAGGCTCTGGCTCACCCAGGCCGGGGGGTAGGGAGGGTCACGGAGTGCAGGGCGGGCCTGCAGCGGCAGAGGCCGGCGTGACGCTGCAGCCTGAGGCGCGCCGAGCGCTCTCCCGGGGGAGCCGTCCCTGGATCCCGGGACCCTGGCAGTGGCGGGCTGCACAGGCTCCCCGGAAGGGCGTGTGGCTAGTGACCTGTGTTCGCACACAGGCCTCCTGGCTGCGGCAGCAGCGGCCTTAGCGTCCCATGTCCGTCTCTGGGCTCCGCACTCTTAGCCGCGGCTCGCGCCCGTCCCTGGAGCTCTCTCAAGCAGCGTTCTTAATCCCCTCTCCTCGTGCACCAGGAAACAAAGAGGGACGTAAAAGTCTCTTGCCTCTTCGGCAGGTCCAGACCCCTCCCCGGACTCTCTCCCGGCCAGCCGTGGCGCACCAACGCCCTGCAGGCTGTGTTCACGCCGCCAACCTCAGTCCTCTCCCGGCGCTCCGACAAAAGCCGGAGCCTCAGCTCCCAGTCCCGCCCGCCCCGGCGGGCGAGCAGACAAGCCTCTCGGCTGGCGAGTGCCGGTCGGCCGGATCCTCTGCGCTGGAATCTGTCCGCTTTGTCCTCCGCACCCCTGTTGCTGTGCTCTCCTCCGCGGCTCCCAAGCTCCCCCACTCCGCCTCCCGAAGTCTCCACCCGCGAAGGGGCTTCCTAGTGTGTGGACACTTTTCCTCCTTCACAGCTCTCTCCCGCTGGTGCAGGACCCGTCCCTATCCTTTTGTCTCTGTTTAGTTTTTTCTTTTGCCCTAACCAGGTACGTGTGGGGTTCCTTGCCTTTTGGGAGGTCTGAGGTCTTCTGCCAGCGTTCAGTAGGTGCTCCGTAGGAGTTGTTCCACGCGTAGATGTATTTCTGGTGTATCTGTGGAGAGGAAGGTGATCTCCGCCTCTTACTCTTCCGCCATCTTCCCGGAACTCCTACTTTTTTTTATTAAGTCAGAGGAGAGAAATATTGCCTCTGAAAATACAAATACTAAGTTGGCAAGATGTTAAGAGACAGTGTTCTATCAAGAGCCATATAAAAGTCAAAGACGATTTCATAATCATCACAGCCTCTCTCAAAACCTTTTGAAGGATATTAATATTGGTACGCCAGTCACATTGGGTGAGTAGATTATGTTGCTTTAAAATTAAGGCCTGAGTGACTGTTATCATCACCCTTGTCTTGGTGGGTACCACACAGCTGTGACCTTATGGGTGTTGCTGCTCTCTGAAGAAATGGCTGCATCACAGAGAATAGTCATTCCTGTAAACATATGCTCAAAAGGCACTCTGGGACCCTTCATGAGGAAAGTGCCTTGTAAACATGAGATATTGCTGCCATTATAGGCATAAGTTCTAACCCTGGACAACATCATAAACTTAATAGTGGGAATTAAACCACCACCATTTCCAAGTATTCCAGCCAATGTATTATTCTCATCATGGCTCAGAAATCATGAGCTGTCATCATCAGGATACCTGCCCACAGATCCCAAACCGTGTGTTTCAGATCATAAAAACACAGGACACTTCAAGCCTAGCTTAACCCCATCAAGTAGTAGATTTAAAATATTATCCTTTAGAAAAAAAAAAAACATACATATATATATCAAGATGATCTTACAATTCCACTTAAAATAGGTAAATAAAGAGTCCTGACACAGTAACTTTTCTAACACGGTACTTGGTTTTTATTAATGTCAACTATAATAAAGTGACATTCACTTTCTCTTAATAAATAACTAAACTTCATTTTGTTCCTTATTATTTTTATTTCAAAAGACAAACATCTGAAAGTTAGCTAAACACACTGCCCAAAACAATATTGTGCCTAAAATAAGGAGGTGATATTGGATTGGCCAAAAAATTCGTTCCTGATTTTTTGTAACATCTGATGGAAAAACCCGAATGAACTTTTGGGCCAACCCAATACGTTATAAAATAGTCTTTCTACATTTTTAGGGCTCATCCTCATAAAGAGATCGGCAGGCTTCAAAAGTACAACAAACGGGTAACCAAATAAAAGTATGCACTGGGCAGAATTGCCAAGCTTCCCAGCAATCTACAAAGTCACAGTTCTGTACCAAGTACATGACTCTCCTACCTCCCCCAGCTTCCAAGTTCAACTCCCGCACAAGGTTATTGTGTTTAGCACTTTGTCCACAGATTCTTGGCACTTCAGGTACCACTGAGGTTTTATTGAGCAAGTGCATTCTTTAGTCCCTTCTGCCTAATCAGCAGGGCTAGATGGACATGGATTTCATAGGGAGAATGCCTGCTCATAGGAACACACGTTCATGCTTCTGGGGCAAGCTGTGAGCTCTTCCATGAGCTCTTCTTTCTGACCCTTATCAGCCACACCTAGTCTACATCTCAGATCCTGCTCTGCACATCTGTATTCATTGTTCATCTATATCTGTACCTCCCACTCTGCATTTCCATTCCAGACCAGTTGACAAAACCTATTTAGAAAGAAGACAAATATATCCAAAATGATCACCAGTGCCATCTTAACCCAAGGACTCCATGTGCATGTTTTTTATTAAAAAGTGGACAAAAACAAGATTTCTTGGGTGGAGAAAAACTTCCTAGTCAACAAAGTCACATTCAACTTGCGTACTGATGTCTATCTATAGAATAAAATATGACAGCCTGACCAACCACTCCATAGCAAAATTCCACTTCGCATAACCCCAAACACGCCTGAGGCAGTGTAGCATTCTGATTAAGGGGATGCATTTGGGAATCTGACAGGTGTGGGTGTGAAACCCACTCCCACAAAGCATTACCTATATGACCATGAGCAAGATACCATCTCCCCTGCCTTGATCCACTCATTTGGTAGAATGGGGATAATGATTCATATCTACCTCATAGGGGTGTGAAGATTCAAAGAAAGCATTTAGCATGGAGCCTTGAAAAATATTAAGTGCTCTATAAAGTTTAACTGCTATTATTAATATTACCATCAGGTGGCTCAGTCAATGCCAAGTAAGATGGATGACCTCTCTTGTGAAATTTAACTTATAAATCTTAAAAGCCAGAAGGCCAGTGGCATGTCTGACCACCATAGAACCATGCACATAAACTCATGGTCTTCTCACCCAGCTAGAATTTCATTACCTTCAACTGGCAGAAGCAATGAACCACCCTAGTTTCTCAACAGCAACTCGCTATTCTTTGTGAAAACCCAGTGTCAGACCTGAATAGCACTTCCCTAAGCAAAAGACTTTTCATACATGCATTTCTCCAGAGTGTAGCTATCAGGCAAACCCAGAAATTTACAGTTCCATTATGCCATGGTCTGCTAGACCCAGTGGAATCACACAGTCTGTATTAAGTCCTCTTCTAGGTTTTTTGTGGACCTCAGGTGACCTCAGAGGCACCACAATGGGTTGACTATAAAGACATCTTGACTATAAAGACATCTTAAAACCTTGCTTCAGGGTCCAAGGCTCACTGTTAGGTTCTTATCAATAGATACCCAATCCCTGGGAAGGAACTTGGTGCAGTAGAAACACCCTGCTCAGCACACCGGTCAATCAGAAGGTAATTCAGATACATTACCCTGGTTATATAGGCAGAGTCTAGGAGCAAGGAAAACTCTACAACCAGGCTTACACCAAATATCTTCAGAACAGAATGACAGAAACTGAACAAATATCATCCAAGTGACTGCCACCCTCAAGATGCCTACAGAAGGGGAGAGGGTCACAGGTGAGATTTCCCTATAGCCTTCCACACAGCTCACAGGACCTTTAGTGAACTGACCACACATTTTCTCACCAGCTTCATCACTCTTAGTCCCTCCCCTGCACCCAATGGTCCAGCCTTACCAAATGGATGAGGTTCCCTCTCACACCTCGATACTATTGTCCATCATCGCTCCCTATACCTGAACAACATTTCCCTATTAAAATTCAACTTTTCCTTTAGAACTCAGCTGGAGCATCCTCATCCTGCATGTTATCTGTACCATAGCACTGAACGTATTGTACTGTGGTTGCAGGTTTGCACGTTAGTCTCACTCACCACAATTTAAGCCCTTGAGGGCAAAGACTTTGTAGCTCAATGCAGGTTCACAGAAGGCTTTCAAAAAGTTTTGTTGATAGAATGGATGTTGCTATTCTTAATGGAAACTTTACTGTACTTTTTATCAATTGTCTTTTAATTAGTTACTGCTGGTTTATAATAAAACTATTAACATATTATTTCCCTAGCTTATTGAAAGTACTTAAAAATCATAATCGTTTCAAATGGTTCTCTCATGCTTTTTTAAACCAAAAATTCATATCATCTAGATAAGATGATATTTTAATCTATAATTTTCAAATACTGATATCTCCTACTTCTATTTCATAATTCATCGCAGGACTCAAGGCTTCCCCTCTTGTAAAGGCCTTGAAATGTACAATGTGATAAAAGCTTTTTGTGCTTGGTCCCTGGGTTGTAAGAGGTGAGGTTGACTATAGACTGAATTCTAGGCAGACAAGGAATTTCTGTATTTCTTGAATATTATGATGTGTATAGTGTCTTGTAATGTTTTATTTTGTCCATAAATCTTAATCTTATTTTCACAATTAAATTATAAACTTCTTGGGACAGAGACTACAAAAAAAAAAGAGTATGTTCAAACAATAATAGTGATTTCAGAGTCCCGCTTTATATCTGATTTTAGAGCAGCCACTCATATTTTCCCATTAAACATGATGTTGGCTGTTAGTCTTAAATAGTTAATTCAGTTAAAAGACGACAACTGTCAAAGTAAAAAGCCAAAACCAATCTCATTAGAACAAAATCACAAAACTAAAATAAACAGATAGTCAAGGTGAACCAACCAAAGGGGAACAAAGAACGCAAAGGGATAATATTAATAATATCAGACAAAGTGGACAAAGAAGCAGTTCATTTGCATGTCTTTCCTGGACATGAGATATAGAGTTCCAGTTTTTTAGCAGCAACTACTAGAGAAAGGATTTGGGGATTTGGGGTTAATTGCTTCTAAGAAAAATTCCATAGAGGACTGGTTAGAAAGAAAAGGGAAAGATTCAGTTTGGGATTATGAAATAGACCACAAATTTAAATTTTTGTTTACACTGTCCAGGATCTGATTTTAAAATCTCAGCACTTAAGCTGAGACTTGAAAACTGAATAGGAGTTAAGAGTTAGGGAGTCAGCCTGGGACATGGGACAGAGGGTGGGGGGGACGGAGGGAGGAAACGTGATCTGATTAAAGAAACTCATGTACAGAAGCGGGTTGTGAGAGGAGAGAGCATAGTATCATCAAGGCACTGCTCCAGATGGCTGGAGTTTGGAGTGTGAAGGGTCAAGCAGAACAAATTGTATCTGAAGTATAAGCTGTGCCTCTAAGAGGGCGGTGGGGGAAGAGAGCAGCAATATGATGTGAGAATGAACTAATGGCTCTTAAGCCCTCCAACCCTGAAATTTTATAACATGATCTTATCTTAGTTAAGTCATCCAGTACCATCTGAGGAAGGCTGAGTTATGACCCCAAATTTGCCACAGGGGTTGTCAATATCTCGCCTGAGAGAAAGATGCCACAACAGTTACCTAGCAAAGTCTGTGGTCAACAACCATTCAACACAAATTTTAACCTGTAGCTGCTCAGTAAACACTATTTGGTTAACTGTCTCCAAATATATAGAAATGAAAAGACTAGCAATTAAATATACCTATGGGCATGTGGGATCTTCCCGGACCGGGGCACGAACCCTTGTCCCCTGCATCAGCAGGCGGACTCTCAACCACTGCGCCACCAGGGAAGCCCTATGGGTTAAATTTAATTTCCAAACTTGTCTAAGATCTTTAACATTAACATGAAAGTGAAAGTTGCTTATAATCATAATATATGCACATCTTACAAAAGATTAAGTCTTTCAAAAACCGCAATTGTTTATCTTCAATGGCTCATAAAGATCATTGAGGGGAAAAAAGAAAGATGGTCAAATGTCAGTGCTTCCTTTCTAAACAGGAACAGGGTACAACAGTGTGATTCATTACAAGTAAAATCAAAGACATTGTGGACTAAACACAACACATGAATATCGGACCAATCCTCCCTGTGTTAGTGACCTACTGTGGCAGCTTGTGGTCCCACTTAACAAGAGTGCGTCTCCATTTCCTAATCTGTAAAACAGGCTTAATAATTTTAACCTACTTCTCAGAGATAGTAGGCAGATTAACTATAACCGTAAACTGATTAAAAACACAAATCATGAGAATGCTTTAGTGTGAGCTATAATTTCTCATAGCAAGAAATGTGAATTTCTTCTTCTCTAGAATTGTTCCAAATGCTTCAGCTAATAATTTATAAGAATGACAAATACCGAGTGACCTTCCCTTTCAATGACTGAAGATACTCTCTGGACTGAGTCTTTTTTTTTTCAAATAAAAAATTTTTAGGTATAAAAAATGACTTTGATCCTATCTCAGCCCAGTAATTTAATGAATGGCAACTCAGTCAAGAAGATTTAAGAGTACTGTCCCCAATTTATAAGACTCCACTGAAAAATACTCATTTAGCAGTTTGAGAGTTACCTTGACCTAGAATTTATGCCAGAAACAACAAGGGCGTAAAGATAAAATAGCTTTAGCCCACTAATCAAAATAAGATTATCCTAGACAAATTTAATGAGTAAATGCAGGGCTAGCCAATTCAATTGTCTACCTAAATTTCACAGTTTCTAGAGTATAAATACCAAGCCCCTAGATAGTTTTCCTAAAACAATTAAGCTTATTGTTTCTCCAGAAATCAGAATTATAGGAAAACAGTGAAGTTCATTGCCAAGCACTCATCATAACAGTTACTAAACAGTCACCTGCATTTGCACTTTATGGAAATATTCACATTCTTATCACATCTGAAATGCTGCAATTCTGGTGCAGAGAGCAAGTTAAGCAAACATTAAGGGAATCTAAATCTGCACAATATACATCAGTGTTAAACCCTGACTGGCTACAATTTATTAGCACCCACAGACATATTACTTCTGTTGAAGTCAAACAGCCTGAAAAAGAAAAATGGATTTTCCATAATCTGGCTACCCAGTTTCCCTTCAATTTTCAAAAGATTACAACTTCCATTTTATGACACGACCACATTTTTTCCACCAGAGGGCTAAAGGTAAATCACATGGTGTATAATGAGGGTGGGATCCCAGGACAGGAGGATCACAAATCCCACCTCCAGAAGGGTTGTGAACCCTCCGAATCCATGACAGAAGTAGTATGCAAAACAAGGCTTCCACCATCTATATGGCCACAGGACTGCCCAAAGGAAGTCAGGAAGTTCCCAAAATAGTAACTTCTTGAACAGTGTTTCCAAGGACACAAAATATTGCTACTTTCTACTGCCCTTCCTCCCAATTCACAAAGAGAGAGAACTACCCAATTATACTAATGTAGTGCTTCCTTCTGGAGTTATTCCAACCTATTTTGGTGAATGTTATCTAGAGAGAACTTGAAATCTGAAGAAGGAAACAGAAAACAAAAAGTTCAAAGAGTAAAAGATACTTGATGATTTTCACGTTGTTAACAAAGGTGTAACATTCATCATTTTTAAAGTTTTCATTCTTAAAAATATATTAAAATACAGTTTTTAAATTATAAAGTGATAGGTTATGTTACCATAAAATGCTGAATCACTCTAACTACCTAAGGATGATCATTGTTTCTATAATAACTAGAGTTAAATTGAGGGAAAATTTAAAATAGAGTAGCAGTAATCATGAAATAAAATTATATTCTTGTTATCCAGGCTACATATCCAAGAATAATGAAAATCCGAAGAGAAAAGGAAAGGTTTAGATTGGTTTGAACAACTCATCAAATTTAAGGAAGTAAAGAATAAGTCTTTTTAGTAAAGACAGAGCAACTTTTCCACTGGTACTCAAACAATACCAGATGGTCATTGGTACAATCCTATTTTCTACATACATTTCAGAGAGGAATTTTTACACTTACTGGGACAATTTAAATAACATAAATGGGTATAGGCAGTCAAAGCAGAAAGTAGATTAGAAAAATTTCCAAGTCCAATATTAAAAAATGAAATTAACATAATATTAGACTGTCTCCATGCTTCAGACTTTCTGTTCTGTCCTCAGAATACCTAACCAGTGTTCCCTCTGAGGTCCCTGCTGTAATATTCATCAGAAAAATGTATCCAGATGAAGAACCTTTTAATTTTCCGAGGGGAATGTTTAACTGTAGTTTTCCACTGCATAAGATAAGTGTGAAAGTGTGTTAGCAAATATGATGGAAATGCTAATTAGAACATTAAGGCAATGCAAAATGAACATAAAAATAAGCATTACAGGTGGTGGAACACTCAAAGTTCTTAAATCAGTCTTTGCACATTTGGAGAGAAATGTGAAATATGTGTTATTTCTTTTATTTCTAACTATACTAAATGCATGATTAATTGGTTAGAAATCTAAATCCATTGATGGCCAACGAATAACCAGAAATCTAAATCCATTGACGGCCAACGAATAATCTGTATTTTAGTGGAAATACTAAACAAGAAGTCCCACAGTAAAGTTGTTTCTATTTTCAATTTCTAATATGTAATAGAGAGAGATGCTACCTGAAAATCAGAATCTGAGTCTCCCTCTGACCTGTCCAATGTAAATGACTAAATTTCCAGATTCAGCTGTTAACTGTGGTGGAAACTGACAAGGCATGCCCCTCTTGCTCTCTCCCTACAGAGAGACTCAGTGGAGTTTAAAAATTAGACTTTCAAAAGAAAACAGAAATACTTTGTGTTTTACACATTAAGGTGCAAACTAAATTCTGCCAGAGGAAGGATTACTATAAATTTTATAATCCTGGTGCCGAAAACTTTATTATAGATGCTTCTTCTTTCACTATGGCAACAGAAGGAATTCATAAATGAGACTTTTATCTTAACTTTGAGTGTTCTCATTGGATAGCTGTGGGTTCAATGTGATTGCTGTAGGAGTTATAATTTTGATTCCAAAATTTACTCAAAAGTTTCAATAAGCCACTGATTATGGATATAGTAAATACAATTATATATTTCAGTCAGTGGAATTCAAAAATTAAACACTCTCGCCTCCTGCCTCTGAATAAGTTCATACCATACTGTAGCACAAAATTTGTCAGTGGAACCCACTGAATTCTTTTTTTTTTTAATATCAATGTGCTTTTTTTTTTTAAGTAAAAAAAAGAAGTTAATGTAAGTTAGCATTCTGTTCTTGTTGGCACATGTTTATGAAATAAGTTTCTATTCTTTAAGAACTTCTACAATTTCATCATTACATCAGCAGTTGCTACAAATATATGTCAAGGATCTCCTCCATGTAAGGGAATGTGCTAGAGGTAGTTCATTATTACAGCTCTACTCACAACAAATTGGCCAGTTCCTTTCTCCCACATTTATGTCATCACTCACCTATCAGAACCAGTTAGAATGTTGACAGGGGAGCCCAGTCCCTCATACTTCTAAACTTATGAATATGTTCGTAAACCAGAGATCCCTTGATAACAACTAACATTTCTTGGGCACAGTGATGGTCAATTCACTGACCTTCTCTGCCAGAGACCCAGGCTTGGAGCCCTCAGTTTCAAGTTCGATTTGGCCCCGGGAGCCATCCACAGGAGATCAGAAGGCAAGAAAAGAGAGGGAGGGGATTTTTTCTCTGTTCCCTCCCCGCTTCAGTGCAAGACCCTGGCAGCAGCTGCCCTCTTCCAGGGCCATAGCTGTCCCCCACCGTCCACACTCTCACCAGGTTCTGATAATGATGTCCTGCTGTTGCTAATCTCTGGCTGCTTCATCATTCCTCCTTTGCTCCCTTTACCCTGCTCACTCTGTACATGGTCTCTTTATTAACATCTATTCCTTTGAACCATTTGTGGGAGACATAATTCTAAAATGGCTCCCAAGGTTCTTGACCCCCTCGTGTGCACTCCTTTTGTAATCACCTACTACTGAGTGTGGGTAAGCCTGGCCTAATCAGACGAGCCCTTTAAAAAGAGGGTCTAGGGGTCAGAGATGAAGGAAGTCAGAGAGATTCAAAGCTACAGCAGATACTCTTCTGAAGGCCTTGAAGGAGAAAACTGACATATTATGGAAAAGGCCACATGGCCAGGAATGGCAAGCAGCCTTGAGGAGATTCAGCCCAGCAGACAACCAGCAACAAAACAGGACCTCAATCCTACAACTATAACCGGAAGAAGCTTGGAGGAAGATCCCAAGCTCCAGATAAGATTACAACCCTGGCCAATACCTTCATTTCAGCTTTGTGAGTTCCTGAGCAGTAAACGTAGCTAGCTCATACCCAACTTCTCTCCCACAGAAACTGTGAGATCACAAATGGTCGGTTATAACCATTACTACACAAATATGTCACACCAACTTATTAGATAGAAATGCTAATGCTTTGCTTTAACAGTTAGAGAGTAACTTCATGAACTTAAAGAAATATATCCTTTTCCTTTTTCATACCCTTTCTCATTTCAAGAAGAATTTAAAGTAACTAATCTAGATTTCCATATTATTCTATAGCTCAAACTTTTTAAAAGATATCCACTCAAAGTTTGTCTGCATTAGCGAGTTTGCATTGTCTTGAAAACTGATTTCTTAACTTCGTTTGAATAAATTATGACTCTAAATATTAAAAAATCTTTATCTTCCTTAGGCATTTCAATAACTTGCAAGTTGTACAGTTCTGGTTCAATATCCTTTTTCTTTCCTCCTATTCCTGTCACTGTTTCGAAATTAGGTGAATGGCTGGCTAACTCCTTTCATAAATCAAATAACATTCTTCCTGTGATTTCAATGGAGTAAGTCAAGCTTCAGAAACTAGCACAGATACTTACAGTCGCACTGTTCCGGGAACCCCAAGGAATGAAAGACTCTATGAGAAAGGTCTATATAAGTCACATTCCCACTCAGCATAATCACAAGCTCTGCTGTTGCAAAACAATGTTTGAATTCTAAATCAATCCTTCAGTTATCAGAGCTGTCACTCCTCTCCTTGATGTTTTTTCTGCCCCCAGCAAAATCCCTACTCTTACTGCTATTGCTTCAAAGTTCTCAATTCCTACCCTCAGAATTTTTCCAGAGAACAGAAGGCTTTCGTGGAACAATGACTACTGGTGGACAATGAGATAAGGAGAGGCCTCCTTCTCCAGTATATTCAATTTCTTTCTCTCTTTAGGGTCTTGCTCCAAGAAAATTTAAACACCCTCAAGTCGCTATGATATTTAAAAAGTCCTCCTTCACACCCATATAGACCTTTATATCATATTCAGGTCTCAGCCAAATTTCTGGAGTTATCCATATTTACTTTATCCATTTCCTCTTGACCCATTAATTTGGGGTCCTGCCTCCCTTGCTTTACTGAAACAATACTTGCTAAAGTTACCAATGATCTCCACGTTGTTAAATCCAAAGGACATTTCTCACTCTTTGTCTTATTCACTATCTCAGAAACATTCTTCTTAAAATCTATCTTCTTTTTGCCTCTGGATCACACTCCCTTGGTTTTCTTCCTCCCCCTCTAGTTCATATTTATTTGTTCGTCTTTATTTGTAGGCCTTCTAGTCTACCAGCCACTTAATGCTCACAAAAAGAAGTCCTAGGGCTGATCCTTGAGAATCATCTTTGGAATCTCCCTCTTCAAGTCTGATTAATTTTGCCTCTTAGAATGGACTTAGGACATGGGGTGGGGGGGAAGGGTAAGCTGGGGCAAAGTGAGAGAGTGGCATGGACATATATACACTATCAAACGTAAAATAGCTAGCTAGTGGGAAGCAACCGCATAGCACAGGAAGATCAGCTCGGTGCTTTGTGACCACCTAGAAGGGTGGGATAGGGAGGGTGGGAGGGAGATGCAAGAGGGAGGAGATATGCGGATATATGTATATGTATAGCTGATTCACCTTGTTATAAAGCAGAAACTAACACACCTTTGTAAAGCAATTATACTCTAGTAAAGATGTTAAAAAAAAAAAACAAAAACAGAAAGGGCTTCCCTGGCGGCGCAGTGGTTGAGAGTCCGCCTGCCGATGCAGGGGACACGGGTTCGTGCCCAGGTCCAGGAAGATCCCACATGCCGAGGAGCGGCTGGGCCCGTGAGCCATGGCCGCTGAGCCTGCGCGTCCAGAGCCTGTGCTCCGCAATGGGAGAGGCCACAACAGTGAGAGGCCCGCGTACCACAAAAAAAAAAAAAAAAAAACTGACTTCAGTCTCTCCCCATCTGTTCCAATCATTAGGCCAGAATATTCTTCACAGCCTTCTCTCTCTCCTTCAATAATTTACAAGGCAATATTTTTTGCCTACCTTGCTGAATACAATCTTCTCTTACAAGCCCTTAAAGCCCTCTACCATAGAGTGTCAACCTGTACAGTCTATAGTCACTAGAAACTGTCTCTTCCTATTAAGTCCATTTACACACACACATACACACCCGATACAATTCATATTTCCAGCTCTATGCTTTCACCTCTGCTACTCTCTCCCCCACTATTTCTGCCCCCTCAGTCTTTCCAAAATCGTGCCCTCGTTTCAGAGCCTTGCTGTCAATCTGTCTCTCTCAGCACACCTCTGCATTTGCCCAAAGCACACACTGAATGTTCTTGGCCTTGAACTTCCGTACTCAAGATGTCATACACTTTCAATTATGGGTCACATAATCAGAAATCCAGCTGTTTAAGCCCCATTAATTTTATTACAATAGCAAGGAACTTATCAGAAATATGGATTGAAAAGCAGTCTCCAATGGAGTCAAATTTATTTAGATGTAAGTGCCAATCTAGGCTTAGCATTCATCGTTAATTGTTTTTTTACCAAGTGAGTGAGAACTCTGGCATTTAACAAGCTGAACTATGTTTAAAACAATGGGACATTTTCAGCCAGGACATATCCCAATTCCAACTCCAGATCCTCCTCCCCAGGGATGCTTCTTGGTGTCTCTTTCAACAGTTTCACAAAATAGAATGTACTTTTGCAGAGTTTCACAGAGACCAACAAAAACATAGTCCAGGGATTTGCTGCAGAGCAAGGATTTACAGGAGAGTTGGGTTTTTTTTTTTTTTTTTTTTTTTTTTCCAGTACGCGGGCCTCTCACTGTTGTGGCCTCTCCCGTTGCGGAGCACAGGCTCTGGACGCGCAGGCCCAGCGGCCATGGCTCACGGGCCCAGCCTCTCCGCGGCATGTGGGATCCTCCCGGACCGGGGCACGAACCCGTGTCCCCTGCATTGGCAGGCGGACTCTCAACCACTGCGCCACCAGGGAAGCCCTACAGGAGAGTTTTGAGATTGATATTCTCACCTCCAAAACTCCACAGATACTTCTGGATGTGCAGTTTGTTTTCAATTCATTCAGTTCTTTTTGAAACTTACCTTCTTCCTCCACATGCACAAGACTTTACTAAGCCAGGCATCTAATAAAAAGCTCAGTAAATTCCTGCTGTTTAGTCAATGGAGGTATTTATGAAATTATAGTATTTCAATGCCATCCGTAATTGCAATCCCCTACCAAGATGTGGGCAGCTGAAATACTTAGCTCTTAATAGACTTGCAAACAAAGGTAAACCATGAAAACATCTTTGGATTCTTTTCTTCTTTAAAGAACAGCACTAACAGATATAGATTCTCTTTTAATAAATGTTTCCCAACATGCCATTTGCTGTATTTGTCAGTGATAAATATGTCACTTCCTGAAAAGTGCACCTCACAATTTATTGTATAACATCTAATAAGGAAATCCAATAACTCAAAAACCATCAGGGGAGAAAAAAAAAACACAGTTCTATTGTAGATAAAAAATTTTTTTTTTTTTGGTTCATCCATCACTACTAGTCTGGCATATTATGCACATCATCACTTCCTGAACTTGCACTTTTATCTTTTTGATCAGCTAAGTCACAGTCAAAAGAAGAAATAGTAAGTAAAGGAAATATCTCCTACAGAAATCCTAACAAAAATTATTTTCATATTTTTCTTTTATTATGAAATAGGCAAACTCAAAAACTGAGAATCTATTTTTTATACCTATTTTGATAAAAAAAAAAAGTTGCCTGTGTTCTTTACTAAAACTCAGCTATTTACCAACAGCTAAAGAAAACTGACTTAATCTTGCTCTTTTTCTACTCCGACAAGATATTCTACTACATTATATGCAATAGCCTCACTGAGTTTCAATGCTTTAATGTTTTAGACTTATTTATTTATTTATTACCTTTACACACACACACACTTCCTATTCTCTAGCCCAAATGGCTAGAAATTGTGGGCGGGTAAGATCTTGCTGTTATTAAATGAAAAAAAAAAAAAAAAAGATTCTCCGCTAGCCTAAGAGATAGCTAGATAGATAGATATTCAGTCATTTTCAAAATTTTTTCTGTATATTACATGTTTTAAAGATTTTATCAGTTTCTCAGCAATGATAATTTTCTTTTCTTGGAGAAGTTCCTCTTCAGATTGTTTCTGTTCTTTGAAGTCTTCTAGATGAGTTTAGACAATGAAGAGGATGAGAAGACATCAAGCCTTATGAAGTATTTTCAAGTATATGAAGGTTATGAGAAAGGCCCCATCTCTATAAGAATCAACAAGATAAGGAGATTTTCATCACTTTAAGAGGGTTTCACTGTCTAGATTTCAGAAGGGAGAAATCTTCCTATGTATAAATACACAAACCTATATCCAACATAGAACATGCATTGTCCTTTTGAACAATTCAACTCTTTCCCTACCTTAAAATGTTTATAACTCTGTCCCTGTGCATCTACCATTGGTATATCTTATTTTAAAACCTCTGCACAAATAAATAATTGTTCATCAAAAACACTAGAAAAATCTGTTATAAGTGAATATAAAAAATTATAAATTAAAAATGTTTCAGAATATGAAAGCAAGGCCAGAAATGTTATATTCTCTGAAGTGAAAAGCAAAAAGCCACCCTAAAAAGAATGTTTTGGGCTTCCCTGGTGGCGCAGTGGTTGAGAGTCCGCCTGCCGATCCAGGGGACACGGATTCGTGCCCCGGTCCGGGAGGATCCCGCATGCCGCGGAGTGGCTGGGCCCGTGAGCCACGGCCGCTGAGCCTGCGCGTCCGGGGCCTGTGCTCCGCAGCGGGAGAGGCCACAGCGGTGAGAGGCCCGCATACCGCAAAAAAAAAAAAAAAAAAAAAAAAAAGAATGTTTATTTCAATGAGATTACAGTTCTCATATTTAATAAGGCAGTCAGGGTTGACATCAGGCAAGCAACTGACACATAACTTATTAAACAAATCAACAAAGAATTAACTACTTAGAATTTACCTTGGCAATATGAGATAGAGCTATATATATAAAACACAGAGCAGGGGTCTGCAGAGAGAGAAGTAAAGGAGATTCTGAAGCAAGAATCTGTCAGTTTCCACAGAAGCCCAGAACAGAGAATACTCTCTTACTAGGCAGAAATATCCAGTGTGCAGAAGAGTAACCCATCCTACTGGCCTGGAGCAACGTACCTGTGGCCTTATGATTATCTGATCCCCATGGTTTAGAATCACTTGTTTATTTAACAGCTCTCTTAAGTGTTGACTTTGTGGCCAGCCACACAGTACATGAAGAGGGTACCAGGAATAAGATGCTCAATGAGTCTGGACAGAGAAGGAGATGAGTACTCAGACAATTTCAAAGCACTGTGATAACTCTTTGTTCACTCAGTCACTTGTTGTTGTATATTGTCTCTCCTGAGGACCTACCAATATGGTCCTGGTTCTTGAGTCAGACGTAACTTCTACCACAAATTAATAGAGCAGTATTCTAGTTAATCAGTAAGTCCCCTGCGAATCTATTAGCATGTCAGCCTCCCTGCAGGCAAATATATCCAATTTAATTTTTGCATATGCAAGGTTGAGGCCCAGGCCCCAAACCCATGAAGACTCCATCCCATTAGGCTCTGCCTGAAGCAGCCAAATGATATCTCTTCGACAATTCTTAGATGCAAGAAAAGCCATTTATCAGCAACACTTAGCCCTCATGTGACAAGATTTCTATTACCCAGTAACATCTTCCTAAGTCACTTCCATTATAAATGCACATGGACTTTCAGCTTACTCTATACCAGTGATCCTCCAACTTTAGTGAGTATAGGAATCATCTCTAGAGATTATCTTAAATGCAGAATCCTGGGCCCCGTCCTAAGAGAGGCCAGAAAGTCTGGGAGAGGGCACAGAAATATGCTTTTTTTCTTCCAAACACTCCAGGTGATTCTTATGTGACTTTAAGAAACATTCTTCAATGTAAACACTAAAAATGGTGTCCATAAATGAGGCATATGCATTAATGTGGAAGTATCAAGTGATTTTTATAATCTTATTTTTAATAGTAATTACAGACTTTTACTATTACAGCCTTAGAATTCAATTCAGACTTCGCTCTGTCCCAGGCACTAGCTCCTTATTCCCTGCTTCTGTCCCTGCAACAGCGAGGGACATCTGATCTGCTCATCCAAGTGAAGGGCACAAACAGAAGTGAATCTACTCTCCCTCTGACACTGGGCTGGAATGCATCCCCATGAGCGCCTCACCAATGCTTCTCCTTCTAAACTAACTGCATCCTGTTCACATCAGGTACACATTTGGTCTACTCATGAGCAAGGTTAACACTACAAAGGGACTATATGTGACTGGAAGTAGTAGAGAAACATGTAAAGCTACCAGATCTAAAAATTGTAGCTACAGTGCTAGTATTCTTATTAGAAATGGTAGGAAACCTCAGAGTATCTAGGTAGAGCATATGAATATAGCAAAACATTGAGGAAGAATTTAGACAGTTACCTCAGAAGTGGTAGAAAGAAGACAAAGCTGATGACAGAGACATTAAATATTCTACCTTTTAGAGAAATCTGCAGAAAATTGAGAGCCAGATCCCCCTTCCACGGCTACTAAGTGCAAGAAAAACCAGTCCTGAAACTCCCAGTGATCACTCCAATCCCCAGACCCTCTCCCCCGCTCAACCTGAGAGGCAACCCACTAAGGGCAGGAGGGGAGATGGAGAACAGTAAGTGTTCTGTCTAGTGAGGAACCTCCAGCTTTCAAACAACACACGAGGTAACTGACATCCTCATTGCCCTTTGTAGGCTGCATGGTACTTGATGGCTCAGCTGAGGACATTTCCAGGCACTGTACAAAGATGTCGCCCAAGAGTCAACAGTTCAGTTTCAACAGTTTCCATCTTTGCCAATATAGCATGGCAATGA
The DNA here is from genome assembly GCF_937001465.1 of Orcinus orca. Taxonomy (NCBI): domain Eukaryota; kingdom Metazoa; phylum Chordata; class Mammalia; order Artiodactyla; family Delphinidae; genus Orcinus; species Orcinus orca. The sequence continues at coordinate 150,657,414 of NC_064560.1, forward strand.
CTGAATGTTAACTCCCATAGCCTGAAATACAACTTTCTTTTACATCGATTTTATAAACCTGTGACTGAGTCAAATATTTAAGTTATTTTTACACTTCATCAATTCATTCTTTTAAAACCCTGTCCTTATAGGCTTTAGTCCAGAAAATCAAAATACCCTACTTGTTTAGTAAATTAATTACAGGTCTGCTGCCACCAAGGTTAACATTCCATTGAGAAGCACAGCCACTACAGGGCACTCCTCTTCCCAGATGTGCCAGCAGAGAGATTCTTGAGGTTGATGCAATGTTAACTCTCAAGTGAACTGGAAAAAGAATGACGCTTTTAGTATTGCCCAGAAGTAATTCAAGAGAGGAATAGAAATGAAGCCCCATATTTCTGCTTTGAGATATTGGATGGAAAAAAAAGATCCCAGATTTAGTAGTCCTGGGGCTCTGAATGAGCCAAATGATTCAACGATCCATTTTGTATTATCCATTAAGTAAAAATGATGCTCCTAAGCTTTTAGACACACATTCTGTCATTGTCATCCACACACGCTAAGATGAGAGCAAGACTCCATTTATCTCCAGAGTTGCTTTGGTGAAGGATGCCATGTGCGATGCGATACTCACTGACATATCAATTCACAATTGGTTGTGATTGTCACAGAAATGTAAAACTTCAAACACTATAAAATAGAGATAGATCTCTGCCGTAAAACACAGAGGATAATCATTCGTCTGAGTGTCTCGCCTTCTTAGTTTCAGTAACTCAGCATGCGGACATGTCTAAACTGCCTTCCATTTCCATCCAGACCACAATCTGGACCATGTGAGACCAAACGCTTCACCTGATGGCAGCTATAATATAAGGGCCAACTGCATCAAACTTTGAAACATTTAGCCTGGGCTCACGGCCTTGCTTTATCACTTACCAGCTGGGTAGCCTCAAGCCCATAGTTTAAAAACTCTCAGAGCCTCAGTTTCCTCACTTACGCAATTCGGACAATACTTTAACTATTTGGATCATTAGAGCTTTAAGTTAGAAAATATTTGTGGAAACACTTAGCACAGATGTTCCTGAGCACAGAAGCCCAGTACGAATCTCCCCTAAATCTATGAATAAGGGTATGTTTCTAAGTTATCTTCCATGACACTCATTCTTTTTCCTTCTCTCCTGTTGTAGATGTGACAAAGTTTCCAAGTACAAATGAAGTGACCCTCATCAAGCAATGAAGAAACAAATCCTTGAGCAGCTATTTCCTGTCTGACAGCTGGTATGCCTATGCTTCATTGACTTTACTGTTTAGCCATGAAACCTTCATCGTAAGTGTCATTTGGCTTTAACTTTGCAATAAGGTAATTATAGTGCTGGGCTTATTAAAAACAGACCCCATCACAGGAGACTTTGACGGATGTTGGAAACAGACTCCATCACAGGAGACTTTGACGGATGTTGGTTGAAGTTCTAGCTTGACAGGCAAGTGGGATGAGCAAGTGGATGGCAGGGCTAAAGACATTATATTGCAAATGCTGTTTATTTCTGTCAACTATAAACTATGCAGTAAATAACACAGTATATAAAAGAGATCCAGAAATAACATTAAGCTAAAATGGAACCATCAATTATTCTCTCTTCTTTAGCTTTCAGATTTCTTTTCCCCTTCACTATTGGTACTTTTTTTCTTTATGCGTTAATTGCTTTTTTCCATGACTCCCCTGTTCCACTCCAGTGCCTATAAATCACTGTAAAAAAGATAAAATGTTACTATTATGAAACGAGTGTAAAAATGGTTTTTAAATAAATTTTCTTTTGCCATCGAGCCAACTTTCTCTAACCTTTAAGGGAGAGTTTAAAGCTTCTACTGAGAACATAGTAAACTCCTTTTGGCAGAGTGCATGTATTTTTAGCACTCACACTATTTTGGGCACTGGGCAGAGTCCAGAATTGAAGGGGTCACTTCTCAGTAAGTTTTGAGATGTAAATTTCAAATATACTACGTTAGGAAGTTCAAGGTTTTACTGTAAGGAGGAACTTTGAAACATACTCGCCTGAGGTAGTGAATCACAAAGGATTTTGTATTAGCTGGCTGCAACAGCAGGATGATAATAAATGGAGAGAATGGGAAGAAGGAGAGGAAGAAAAGAGTATGTGAAAAATTATGTCTAACCTCACTGCGTTCCCCAACAGCAGCCATGCCCACGTTCAAGCCTTAGGAAGCTGATCCAGTTTCCCTATGCGAGGGCCCAAGGTTCATAACTAGATCAATAAATAGTTTCTGAAAATCTATCACATGTCCAGCATCATGCTAAACACCACTTTTATAAGTGAGTCGTTCATTCAAACATTTTGAGCACCTAATATGTGTCACATATTGGAATCCAACTATGAATGAGACATAAATGGCCCTTATGCTTAAGGAGTTCACACTTTATTTCTATATCTGCTCTTACAGTATTCAGAATAAATTGTAAAAACTCTTTTATTTCCTCCAGGATAATGTTCAGTGGATACACCTACTGTTGTCACTATAGAACCTCTTTGTTACATAATCTTGATGAGCATATTATTGTTATAGGTAAAACAATGTGGGAATAGGAAACTTCAGTTATTCTAGTTAAACACAACCATATATGTGGGCCAAAGCAGAGAATTGAATGGGATGGAATTTAAGAAAGTTCTATGATGGGACTAATGTACATATCTTGATTCCATCAATGGGCTATAAAATTACTGTTTAGTCAACAACTCTATGCATAATAGAAACCCCCAATACAAAGACACATACAGTAAAACCCACTGAGCACAATCCTGTATTTCAGGTTCTCTAAGATTTCAGCTTCTCATTAAAAACATTACATAGCTGCAGGTATACAGTGGGGCAAGTGGCAGTGGGCACTTTGAATAGTGGCCAAAGTTACTTGTAATTAAAGCAAAAAGAGCTACTGGTCCCTCATTGAGTTTTTCAGCCATATATAGACAATTCATCCTATGTTTAGAAAAATAATAAACAAATTCTAATAATTTCATTAGAAAATATTAAATTCCCTGCATCCCTGCAAATAACTGGAGATCATCTAAAATGTCTTAAACACCATGATTGGGAATCACTGTCTGGTTATCAAACACTTATGTGAATTACAAAGCTTTGGGAAATAATAATTGAAAAGTGAGCGTGTGTCCTTAGAGATTTTGGCTAGCACAAAGTACCATGGGAATAATTAGAAAGTATTTGAAACCACGATCCATTGTCACAATTCAATAGGCATAAGGCATAAGAACAGAAAAGCTGAGGTGCCTAGATAACATGATTAAATCTCATTGACAAAGGACCGCAAAGAAATGCCCACTATACCAGGCCAGCCCAAAGACCTGCCACCATTTCTTTAACTCTCTGAGCACTAAAATTGTCTAAAACCATCAAATAAAATTTTGATAACTTCATTTAAATACTCTCCTGTAAGGAAAGTGAGCATAATTATAAAGCAGATGTTTCTGTTCATAGAAGTAAGGCATAGGAAAGTTCATGGCATTTAAGATACAGGCAGCAGTCACCAAGTCCTCTTCAGTCTTGGGGGTTTCTTACAGCTAGTGCTTCTCCAGAATGGATACATTGCTGCTTGGTCATTCTGCCACTTTTTCAGCAGCATATTTTCGCATATGTGTTTCTCCTACATCTTAGGATGTAAATGTATTTTTGACACGTATTGATGATGTGAAAGAACACGTGGACAGTCAAAATCAGAAAGACTCAAATAATCATATCTCTGTGTGTTATTTATTCATGATGCTTTGGTTTCCTCATCTATAAAATGAGGATGGTGTTGGTGTCTTCTGCTGAGGCATGTCATAAGGAGAAAATGAGGTCATCAATGTCAAGGGCTTGGCACGGTGCCTGATGGCGGTTGCTAAAATTACTATTTACTATAAGTGCTGTTGCTATATTGATAACATCTTTACCAATAGCACAATTGATATGTATATATGTGTGTATATATATTATCTATATAGAGAGAGAGACAATCAGAGACAGAGAAGATTTATGCAGAATGGGTAGAAAAAGGGGCTGAAAGATAGTGAATTTTAGAAATAACCAAAGACTGTCTTTCACACCTCAAGTGGTTTCAGAATTTCTAAACAATAACTCTACATTCTTCCAAGTCTCCAATGTATAGAATTCCACCCATGTACCCCAGGGCTCCCCTGGCAGCCTCTTACATCTCCACCGGCCAATCTAGTTATCTTTCAAGAGCTTGGTTCCTACAGTGTCTGGGCATACTTCCATGACAGCACTTTGCCCATGATGCTGAAATGATTTCTTCCCACAGAAATCTCCCCCACCTAACTGTCCACTCCTGAGAACTGACCCCATCCATCTCTGAGTCCTACAGTCCTAACACAGTCCCTTGCTCCAAATTTGAAGGAGGAGGAAGGGAAAGAGAAAAGAGAGCAGAGGAAAGGGAAAAGGAAAAATTAAGAGGAATAGAGAGAAAAGAGGCAGACTGTGCACAATCTAATCGCCATTAAACATTTCTAGGTTCTGTTCTCAGAGGCTTTTATTGATTTCAAGAGCTTCCCCTGGAATTCTTTGACTCTTTGCTCTGGTCTGAATTTTCACTCTCAGAAGACAGTGAATGCTACTGGCTCAATAAGTGAGACCCATGAAGCGACAAGAAAAATGGAGAGAAAGAAAAGCCTTCATTTAAATATTTAGATATTATCCCTCTTCATACGGCAAGAATTTAAGAAACTGTACATTCTATGCATTTTAAGATCTCTGATGATTTTTCAGGAATTCCTCTCATTGTTTACTACTTACCTTAATCAAGTTTACTTCATTCATTCAACAAAGATTTATTGAGCACCTACAACGTGCCAAGCATTCTTCTGGGGACTGAAGCCTGCCTAATGAAGCTTACACTCCCAAGGGCAGACAGAGACTGAAAAAGCAATAAGTAAATTACTAGCTGACGGATGGGGTCAGGAGTGGGGCAGGGGGAGGAGACAGAAGGGATGGGGGAATGAGAGTGCCTGGTTCAATTTTAAATAGTCTGGTCAGGTTAGGTGACTGGGAGGGGGGCATTTGAACAAAGTACACCGGCAGTTCTCAGGGAGTGTTCCACACAGAAGGAATAGCCACGGCAAACAGGCTCGGCACCCACGAAAGGCAGGGAGGAGGCCAGTGCAGACAGAGTACAGTTGCTGGCAGGAGGGAATAAGAAGGTAGATAAGGTCAGGGAGGTCATGGGACAGAGGGGTGGCAGATCACACACAGCTCTGTAGCCACTGCAAAGACTACGACTTTCCTCTGAGTCACGTGGCAATGCTTCGGAGAGTTTTCCTTGGCTTGCCTTTCCCTTCCAATAAACAGCTTCCTAGAGTTGCCGTCCTATCCCTCACTGGTCAGTTAGGGGCTTTTGCAGTTAACCTGTCTTTTGTAGCTTTAACTACCAAGGCCAAAGTCAGTTTCATATCCGATGTCCTTCCCTTAGATCTGGAACCCAGGCCCCTGTCCTGGGTCCCATTTTTTAGAGATCCCACCCTGCTCTGGCCCTCTCCTAGTGGCACCTCTCCCCCTGGGGTGAGGAGTCCAAGAGGTCAAGGGACTTGCTCACCCAGAGTCTCTTCCCTCTGTCTAGACCACACTCCAATGCCCAGGAACTTTCTACCCAAACAGAAGCCTCTCATGCCCAGGGCCTGTGCAGCCCTCTTCTCCTGGTCCACCTTCCCTAAGCCAGGCCAAGACCCCCCCAGTGTGCAAACCCCCAGGCCAAGGATGGCCAAGAGCTCCTGCTTGCAGGGGGACAGAGCTTGGTCTTTCAGGCTGGGGCAGGGGCACCATGCGCTCTGATAGGAGGCCCCCTGAGGTGTGGGTGGAGCCAGAGGGAGTGGGCTGGGGCCACTTATACTCCAGCCCCCGCCCTTCAAGTGTCCAGTGGACTAGGTGTCAAAGCCTTTCAAGTGATCAACCGGAATACTCAAACTGTCCTGCCAAAAGTTAAAAATGAAAACTCTCCTCTCCACCTGGTTCTAACTGCAACAAGAAGCTGTTTCCCCTGCAGTTCTACTTTCCCTACTCCCCTGGCTTATTTACTTTATCGAAATGGATTTCCAGATCAGCCAGAGATATGGATTCCCTTTGTTACCTGAGCACATCTCTCCCATGTCCCCTTGGTTCCCAGGCTGCCAGTTTCCTATGAGATAAGAGTCAGCCGATCACCCCTGAGGCTCTCTTTTCAGCCACAGGTCATCAGACACACCATGGAAATTGATTATTCTACTCACTTCAGTTGAGAGGCAATAACAGTCCGTTAAAATGGCTCTTGGCAGCAGCAATCACTTTTTAAAGGGACTAAGCACTTGGGAACAATTTTAACTTGAATATAAGGTATTTTCAACAGTTAAATAGTAGCTTTCTCCATAAGAGTACATTTTTCAGAAGTGCTTTCAAATCTATTATCTCCTTTTATTATCTTAACATCTCTGTGAAGCAGGTAAAGTAGGTGAAGGAACAGAATTCCAGAGAGAATGAAGGATTAGGCCGTGACCACTTACAAAGGGAAGTATTCCTATGAAGTTTAAATCTTGGTCGGGACCTGACTCCAATACCATCTTTAATATACCATGCACATCCTTCTGAATCCCCTCCTCCCTCTCCAGACATCCTCAATCTGGTTGGCTGTTTCCAAGTCTCATGTGATGCATCTTACCTTCTGGATCTGCCACATCAGAATGAAATACATGTTAGAGGCCATGTATTTTCCAGTGAAACTTCATGTCTTTTCATTTACTCAACTAATGCTTACTGGGTGCCTATTCTGTTCCAGGCACCATGTCTGGGGGACTCAAAATAGTCAACATCCCTACTCTCATGGAGCTTACATTCTAGAGCAGGAGAACGGTTGATAAACTAGAAAACACCTAAATGAGCAAGAGGGCTCTACCTGCCACGCACCTATGCCTCTGCACCCACTGTTCTCACCCCTGCCACTCACAAGCTCCCTCCTGTAAGCACCTGTGACTTGGCACCCGAGGCTTTCTCTGCCTTGCCCGGCCCTCATTCAGGACAGGCCCAAAGCGCTGGGGACTTGATAGCCTCAGCAACAGTTCTGGGCCAAGAACAGATTAGAGTCAGTGGGTAAATACTCCAGCTTCCTCCCTCTCAGGAGGCGACAGCTTTGAAGTATGTACTTCTATACTCTAACCCAGCTTCCCCAGGGGCAATGAGCCCCAAATGCCCACAGCCAGCACCCGATCAATAACATACCCTGCATCGGCTTCTTTTGCTTCCCATCCTTCCCTCCACACTCCCCCACCTGCACGTCCTGGGATAACCTCCTAGAAAAATGACTTAAACTCAAGTCTTTGTGCGGGGGGGCACTTCAGAGAGTGATAAATGCAATGGGGAGGAGAAGTCAGTGTGAAACAGAGACTGAGGGAAGAAGAGACAATATTACACTGGGTGTTTAGGGAAGACTAAGGAATGAGGGGATGCTGAGCTGAGACTGGAATGAGTAGGAGGAAACTGCCCTGGAACACGAGGGCCTAAGGGGTCTCTCCAAGGAGACCCTGGGGCTGGACGGAGCTCAGTGGGCTTGAAGGACACCCCAGGCCAGAGTGGCTGGAGCAGATGAGCTCAGAGAAGTGAGAAGAAGCTGGTCCCAGAGCCCCTTGGGGCCATGGGAAGGGTTTTTCTGAATTTCACGCTAAACAGCCGAGCCACAGACATGATCCAATCCACTTCCTTTAAAGGTCATTCTGGCTGCTGTTAGACCCTGTGGCTCCCCGTAGATCCCACTACCACACAGCCCATATAACCAGCCCCCTGAGATGGCTGGATTAACAGCATATGAAGTGCAGTTAGAGTGAATTTCAACAACAACAACAAAAAAGATAATGATTCAAGAACTTTCCTCTGGTTGTTGCCATATGATCTAGCAATTCCACTCCTGGGCATGTATCCAGACAAAACTATAATTCAAAAAGATACATGCACCTTGATGTTCATAGCAGCACTATTCACAATAGCCAAGACATGGAAGCAACCTAAATGTCCACTGACAGATGAATAAAGAAAATGTGGTACATATATACAATGGAATACTTCTCAGCCATAAAAAAGAACACGATAATGCCATCTGCAGCAACATGGATGCAACTAGAGATATCATACTAAGTGAAGCCAGTGAAAAAGAGAAAAACAAATACCATATGATTTCACTTATATGTGGAATCTGAAATATGACACAAATGAACTTATCTACAAAACAGAAACAGATTCACAGACATAGAGAACAGACTTGTGGTTGCAAAGTGGGAGGGGACTGGGGGAGGGAAGGATTGAGACTTTGGGATTAGCAGATGCAAACTATTATATATAGAATGGATAAAAACAAGGTCCTACTTATAGCACGGGGAACTATATTCAATATCCTGTGATAAACCATAATGGAAAAGAATATGAAAAAGAATATACACATATATAACTGAATCACTTAGCTGTGAATATATACATATATAACTGAAACACTTAGCTGTACAGCAGAAATTAACACAACATTGTAAATCAACTATACGTCAATAAAATTTTTTTAAAAAAAGAATTTTCCTCTGGTTAACAGAGAACTTCCCAAATCCGTAGCCCCACACGCCCCACTTCAGGAATGCATTCTTCAAGCTCTTTGTGAAGAAAGTCATGGGAAGTACAACTGGCACAATATTACTCCCAAATATGTCTCAATTAGGCACGTGATCAAGAGTTCTGCCTCTCAAACCTAAAAGTTCAGAGAATTCAGTCACTTTCCTGATAACCATTCTGAATTAAAAAGAAAAGATGTCTTTTGCTAATAAGAGAACAATGAAGGTCAATTCATCTGACAATCTGGCCCCTGATTTCAAAAGATCAGTACTGCTTTTAAGTACTCCCAGCTCTTAATGGTGCTGTACTAATGCATAAGCCTCCTGATAGGAACTCCTCGGCCATTTTGTTATTTAATGTGGATGCTGTAAAAGCAAAGGTTAGAATCTTGCAACTTTCAGGGCAAAAAAGATGAGGCTAGTTAGGCTGATGCTTGACAAGCAGTCAGAATAAATTAGTTTCCCCTCTCCGAAATGTTCCTTTGTCAGCTTCGCAGGAGTCAGTAACTACTTGAACTCAGCAAATGCTGCCAGGAGCAGAATATCAGATGAGATGCAGAGAAGCTTACATCAAAATCACTGCTTAGAGCTAAAGCATCTTAATGCCTGTTCACACAGTGCACGTGAGCCCATCACCCTATCACCCTGCCCGCAAAGGGGGATTCCACATTCTCCACTGTTCCCAGGAGTTATTTATCGGGAGGCAGATTATTTTGTGGGAGAATGTGTTTCTAAACGCCTTAATCCACGCACTCTCTCAAAGAATTATATAGGGAAAACGTTTCTAGAAATTAAGCAAAAGAAAGCAATTGCCCACACTTTTTTAAAGCAAGATTTTTGTTTAAAAGAATTAAAAATAGTTTTATTCACTTCTAATTCTGGATATTTTTAGGAAATTTTATATCACAAAAGAATCACCCTTTGGTTGAAATGTCTTTTGCAATTTCAGCTCTCACAGCCTTATCCTCTGCAATTTGAGTGTGGTGTCACTGGATAGTAATGGAAAGTCACTCATACCCAAGATCTAAATAGAGGTTATGTTTTGCTGGAGAGACAGGATAGCAGGTCTCTACTCCGTGTTCAGGAACGAGCATTATAACCAGCACAGGAATAAGGAAAACCTACTGTAAACGCTACTGCAGTCAAAGTCATTGTTGGAGGACAGAGGTGGTGCTTTTTAATTGATTCTCATCTCATACTAGCAAACTAGGAAGTTAAATTTCTATTTTGAACTTCTGTTTTGTGTTTTCAGTTGCATCACTTTTTTAATTCTTGAAGTAATTATCTATTTTGCAATATTTATGTAAATAACCATTCAAGCTTGTCAAATATGTTTGTGGAATAAGCCCCAGTGAAATCAATCGTTTTAAGTTACATATGTGAATAAAGTAGAAAAATAGAGCAAGAATTGCTATATTATTAATATGTGTAAGTATAGCCAAAACAATACATGAGATTCATTCATTCCATTATTCATTCAACAAATTTTCTGGGGGGCCTATTCTGTACCAGGCCTTGAAAAGTAGCAGTGAAGAAAACAGACAAAACCCCTTCCCCTGTTGCAGTTTATGTTCTAGTGACTACAAACAGACCAGTCAACAAGCCAGACATGTGTATGTTTATGCCAGAGGCAATAAACGCTAAGGAGAAAAATAAAGCTAAAATGAGAGACAGGTAAGGCCATATGAATGGGGGAGCATTTTAAACAGAAGGTCAGGGAAGCTTCACTGATGAGGTGACATTTGAGCAGAAACCTCAAGGGGAGAAAAGAGCCATTCCTAAATCCAGGAGGAATATTCCAGGCTAAAATAATGGCAAGTGCAAAGACCCTGAGGTGAGACTAGGATTGGGGTGTATAAGGAGCTACATGAAGGAAAACGTAGCTGATGCTGAAATGAGCAGTGGGAAAAACAGTAGGAAATGAGGACAGAGAGATTGTAAGCAGAGGGCTGGGCAAGATCGTGCAGGGCCTTGCAGCTGACTGTAAAGAACTATTCTTCAGTGTCTGCTGTAAGCCAGGCACTGAGGACATGGCAGCAAAAAAGACAGCTAAGGTCCCTGCTATACAGAGTTTACTCCTAGTAGATACACACACACACACACACACACACACACACACACACACACACACACACGCTCCACTTCCCTTCCTCACCCTTTCCTAATCCTCCAGCAACTTCATCATCTTTCCCCAGTCAGTGGAGGAAGCAAGACCATATTCTACAGGAAATAAAATGGCTTGGCCCCCATTTTTCCCTGAGCGTAGCTGACCCAGAATCTCACAGCTCATAGGGAGCCAATGTAGAGCATCAGGTGTATTTTAACAGTAACGACAGCAAAACACATTTTAATGTCAAGAATTTCTATTTGTGTTAAAGCAAGAAATCATTAGCAAAATTAAAACAAACTTCAGTTTGGGATTAACAGATACACACTATTATACATAAAATAGATAAACAACAAGGACTTACTGTATAGCACAGGGAACTATATTCAATATCTTGTAATAACCTATAATGGAAAAGAACCTGAATAGATATATATATACATATATACATGCATAACTGAACCACTTTGCTGTACACCTGAAACTAACACAATATTGTAAATCAACTATACTTCAGTTTAAAATGTTTTTTAGAAAACATTATGAATAATTAAAAAAAGCTTCAAACGGAAAAATAACTCTTCTCTGGAGTAACATTACTAAAAAGTAACATTTACTTTTTAGTAAATCTGGGGTTTCCCTGGTGGCGCAGTGGTTGAGAGTCCGCCTGCCGATGCAGGGGACACGGGTTCGTGCCCCGGTCCGGGAAGATCCCACATGCCGCGGAGCGGCTGGGCCCGTGAGCCATGGCCTCTGAGCCTGCGCGTGTGGAGCCTGTGCTCCGCAACGGGAGAGGCTGCAACAGTGAGAGGCTCGCGTACCACAAAAAAAAAAAAAAAGTAAATCTGAAGCCTAAGATACAGACCACTTCCAACAGTTCCCAGGACTGCTGTTCATCATCTTATTTATAATTCTTATTAATTCATTCCAAATTTTAACTTGGAAGCAAGGCATTACTCTCTGCTCTGGCTTTTTCCTTGGTTTAGGTTAAGATTTCAAAGCCCCCAATATTTCTGCTTTGTTCCTCTCAGGAGCAAATTCACCTGCCATCCTCTGACGTTGTTCTGGTGACAATTAGCACTACAGGCCCTGGACCACCCACTACTCACCACTCCCCACCCAAATGGGCCACCTGGAGAAGGACAGTCCAGTCGGCAAATACCTGTGCCTATGTCACTAGCTCTCTAGGGCCATGTTTGTGATTCTCTGATACTATGTGAATCCAGGCCTCCTGGACTGCACAGTGCTGTGTGCTCTTCACTGCCAGAGCTGGAATTAACTCCTAGCTATCCAGAAGTTTCACAGCTTTCACCATCCCCTACCCCCCCACACACACACACACTCTTAATAGGGCCCTGTTGCCACCTGCTAGGCACTAACCAATAGCTTATGTCAGTTTCATGCCTTTGTTTTATTCCCTTTGAGGATCTTTTCTCCACAAGCACGCTGAGTTCATGCCCTGCCTCCTCATCTACTTCCCTTACCGACTCCTAGAAAAAAGCTACTAACTTCCTGTTGGGAAATGGAGGTGGAAAAGGGTGGGATGGGGTTGAAGCCAGGCTGTTCGTCACCACTCCCCAAGCCCAGCTAAGCACTCCCACCCGGTCCATTTTCTCTCAAACCAGGACTCAGTGGCTTAATCCATACACAATGACAGAAGTGAATTAATTAACTGCTTCTGTCCTGGTTGCCCCTAGCAACTGACTTTGGCTCATAACTAAATCGCAACTAGAGATATTTCTTAGAGATTTGGTTAACTTATGCTAGAAAAGAAAGTCTACCAGCATTTAGAGCAGAAAGTTAACTGGAGGTAAGAGAAAATCTTTCCCATTGATTAAAATCTCTAAATCCGGGCTTCCCTGGTGGCGCAGTGGTTGAGAGTCCGCCTGCCGATGCAGGGGACACGGGTTCGTGCCCCGGTCCAGGAAGATCCCACATGCTGCAGAGCGGCTGGGCCCGTGAGCCATAGCCGCTGAGCCTGCAGGTCCGGAGCCTGTGCTCTGCAACGGGAGAGGCCACAACAGTGAGAGGCCCGTGTACCGCAAAAAAAAAAAAAAAAAAAAAAAAATCTCTAAATCCTCATCTTCTAACAGTGGTCATGTCCTAATTACTCAAGGTCACAATAAGAAAGCTCCTGATTACACGATGTTCTATTGAGTTAAAGAAACAAACATCCATTGGCCTTTAAACCAATCAAAAGCACCTCCTTGCAGGGCCCTGGAACACCAGTATGAACTAAAGCAAGGGATCCTGAGTGGGAATGACAAAGACTTCATAATTCCCACCGGCCAGGTTTGGCCACCGGCAGTACTTGCCTAATACACACCCCAACCAGCCAGCCTCCATCCTCTCCATTACGGAAATCACTCTGTGCCGTGGTGGAAATTGTTTGTGCCTTTTCCAGCCCATTAATTTCTCTGTATTTAAGAGGAACAGCATTTCCATCTCTTAGATTAGATTTTGTTCATTAAACCCTCATCTCACTTCCCAACCTGCCAAATTTTCATCAGTAGAGATCCGGGATTCAGGACCACGGCCCATTAAGCACAACATTTTGAAATTTACAATTTTGTTTTACAAAACCCCCTAAAGACAATCTAGCTTGCATATAGTAACCTAGAAAAAGATTAAATATAAATGGATGTTTTCTAAAATATTTTGAATATATTATTATTGGCTTAACACTTTACAATTTCCATTTTGCAGAATACACTTAATCATATATAATATGCAAAGGCTGGAGAATCCAAGTTCTTGTTTGTCTGTTTTTTTATTATAACTACTTAGTGTAACCATATGTTAACTTTTTAAAAAAAATTTTTTAATGAGGGAGGGAAATACACATGATGGTTTGGGAGCATGTTGTCTAATAAGGCTTAAAGTAGATGATTTTGATAATCAAATTGTATTATGTCAGAAAGGAGGAGTTTAGTGGAAAAGCCTGAACCCTTGGAGAAAAACGGTACAGCCACCTGGTCCATTTGGTTTCCTTGGATGTGAACGCCATGATCCAAGGCGGCTGGTCATAGAGGAAGTATTAAACAGCTCCAGGGGACACCTGGGCAACATCAAGCCTTATAGGTCAGCCCTCAGATGACTTCCTTAGAAGCAATGGGGCATCACCTACCAAAGAACTAGGCCAAGGAGACCACGTAGGACTGAACATGCCAGCAGATGCCAGAAGTGGGGGAGAACCCTTTACGGTGAGGGGAGCAGGAATAGAGTTCTGCCCAATGAGCTGGAAAGACGGCCCAGAGGGAGGAAGCTGGGAGAAGTTATAAACCTAGATACCATGATCCAAATAAAGAAGGATTAAACCATGTGACAAAGTAGCCTCAGCAGCTTTACAAGTAATCTTTCAGCCTCAGGAAACTAAAGCACGGCTGTCCTCTGAGGAAAGTCAGGTTTAAATATTTGGGACTTACATTCTCATGTAGGTTAATCATGTTGGAAATGAAATTGTTCAGATACAATTTATCACATTTCCCGATCAGCCTGTTCTACAATGTGATTAACACTGGGATCACAATAAAAATGTTTTATTTCGTGGATAATTGTAGGTACCAGTATCTACCATTTCCAAATGTCTCCTTTTATTACCCTTCTTCAAGAAAGTCTTAATATTTAAGTGATTTACTGATCACTTAAAATGCCAGCCTCGCCATTAGGAGGGACATTCACTATACGTGGCTTAATTTTATAGTACATTATTTCTTTATAAACAGACACATTACTGTAGCACATTAATTAAACCTTTTCCCCATTATGCGCTACATTTCGAAGACAACAGTGTAACCAAGTGTTGGCCTGATGGCTGTGTCTGTGACACCAGTTCGTGGCTCACAAGAGAGGCACACTCCCCCACCCTGGGAAGTGGTGCTACTGGGACTCCAGGACCAGGCAACAGACAGCGCTGATCTGTGAAAGACATGCTTCCTGCATAAGGCATGGCAGGTGTGCTTCACAACAACCCAATTTGCTGAACTATTCAGCATCAATAACTTAGCTATCATAAAAAATAACTTAGCTATCATAAAGGCCTTTTAGAGCTGGGTTATGAGAAGAGTTTTAATAAAATGATATCACTCCAATCATGTGCATCCCATTTGCATTTAGTAGAACCTGGTGTTTAGACGGGTATAAAAAGAAAACTCTTGCAGCCACTTTTGTAAAGCCCTTGCTCAGAAATGTGTTGGCCAATGGGAGCTGTGCGAGGTTCAACCACTGGGGAAGGATTTCAGGAAACACTGAGAGAGGTCTTCCCCCTGAAAATCACACAGGATTAAAAAGGTCAAACTCTGATTTCAGAAAAGCCTTTCAGTTGAAAAATAATTCTACTGAGGAACACAAAACTACAAGCAAATTTCTTATTTGCATGGAGACTGGCTAAGCGTTACATTAAAATTTCCTATGGAATAACATATTTTCTAACATTCATGGAAAAGGGCAAGAATAGTGTCAAGAAACTAATCTTCAGTAAATCAGTTGCTAAACAGATTTGAATTATCTATTTTATATTTCCGTTGACCCTTCCTTTCCAAAATCAAGCAGCAAGAACAAAGTCCCATGCCTAATACCCAAGAGACCATGAAAATGTTATGTCAAGGTATCTAGTTAGCAATATGTAAATGAAAATTTATAATTCAGCACCTTCCCATTGATGAGAATAAGATACAACCATGTCAAATTTCCCAGCACTAGGAATATTTGTAAAGAACAGAACTAAATTTGACAAGAATAGGATTTTACTGTTGCATCAGCAGCATTTACTGAGTCAACAAAGATGAATTCAACATTCAATATTAATAGTTATGTAAAGACTTGGGAGAAATTTCCTAGAGCAAAAGACTGGTCTGAAGCCCAGGCTCCGTACAGAATGGCCAAAACCATCTTGCAGGAGCAACGCATTAAAATTCCCCCAGGCCCTGTTATATCCCTGGAAGCCTTGAAATCCAACGACGTCTCTGAAGTCTAGTAGTTGGCCAAGCAGGAGACTGGGCTTAGGGACCCCAACTTGTAAGCAGAATCTCACCATGGTTCAAGATCTTCTACCATTTATAAAGCATCTCACACGAATGTCAGACTAAATGTGGGAGGAAAGCTCTGCTCCCCTGGGTGACTTATGTACCCGTTCAGATGCGAGCAATTAAGTCCTTAAAGAAAGTCACTGTAAATGCAAGACATTGGGCTTCTGCTGAAAAAGGAATGATGACTGCTGAGTAGATTCTACATGCCAGGCATTGTGCAAGGTGACCCATGCACTGTCAGTAATGATTAGAAAGATGAATATTAGAACTGACAAAATAAAATGAAGTTAAAGTGAATGGAAGAACCAAAGTACATATTTTTGCTATGCAGCTTCGGGAAAAAGAAAGAAACAGAAGCAAAATAAGACAGAGAGGAGTCCTGTTGGGACTACATTCTTATCTGTCTTAGAGAAGGTGCTGGATGAGCAGGTTGACAGGTTCTGCTACATCATGGCATGGAATTGCACTCCTGAGCAGCGTTAAGTCATACATCCCTGGGTACTTAGGAAGAGGAGAGGGAAACAGGCATATTTCTCCTTAGCAACCCTGACCTATGAGTTTGTAAAACTAGCAACTCCTATCCATCCTTCAAACCTCAGCTCAAATGGTGCATCCTGATAGAAACCTCCACTAAGCCCTAAAACTAAGGCCCTGTTGTTAGACACTTATATAGCATCTTGTGTCTTCCCTTCACGGCACTTATCAAGGTTTATCATTACACATGGATTTATATGATTATTTGATTCTCTCTCTCTTTTACTTAGTTGGAAGCTCCAGAAAGGCAGGGACTGCATCTTCATTCTCTCCTCGGAATCCCTAACACCAAGCACAATTCCTGACACCTAGTAGGTGCTTAGTAAATATCTGTAGATGACAGAAAGAACAAATAATGGAAGGGAAGGAGGCAGGAAGGAAGGAATGTGGTGAAGACTATTCATTTGTATCCTAAGTCTCAGGACTGGCTTGGGAACTAGGGTGGAACTTGGGAAGAGCCCAGTTGCTTACTAAGAATGGGATAGGAGCTGATTATGGGGAGGGCTGTCAACAGGTCCGCTCTACCCTCCCTGGGAACCCACATGCTTGGCCACCTCTGAGGCTGCCCTGTGTAAGCCAGAATCTCCCAGATAGGATTTCTTCAAGCATTTGTCCTACTTTTATTTGAGGCAAGATCAGACAGTAGGTAGGATCTGAGAAAACATGAATATCTTGCATTGGCCTGAAACTGACCACATTTATGTAAGCTTTATCTGTTCAAGCTTGGTTCCTACAAAGTACTTGGTCAAGTTAGGGTTGTGTTGCTTTTTCCCATTCAGCTCTTTAGCATTAACTTTTTCTATATTTGTGCATCTCCTGGTTACTATCCAGTTTCAGTGCTGCCTTAGAATTTCTCCCTGCAGTATTACCTTCCCTCTTCCCTTATTTCCTATGGTGCCTGCTGTGAGCCAACTTCATCTGGCTTCGCTTCTAACTCCCCCTGAGTTGCCTCCTAGCTTACACCTCTTCCTATGTGGTGTTGGTACCCACCTGATGGGGATTTTAGAAATGCTGACTCCAATACAGGGCACAAAAAGCCTCTGGGCTTCCATGTCTGCCCCCTGTCAATCCTGCTTATGTGCTCAAAGAATTCCTACAGCAGGTTAGTTCCAGCCCAAAGCTGAGAAGCTACGTTTACCACGGACAGAGAGGAATGTCCAAGTAACACTCTGGCAGCAGCTACCCCTGAATGCTCTCTCCTAACCAGTCTAGAGGACCACTTGAAAAGCTACTACCACTGGCTTCCCTGCCAGTATGTTTAAGCAGCTCCATATTTTAGATTCTCAAAAATAAAGCTCATTCCACTGGCACAGAGAGTCTTTCTGGGAAACAAAGAGCAAGAGGTTGCAATGATGCTGGCAGCACCTGTGGCCCTTCACTTATCTACTGATTGCAGAGCAAATAAGGGCTTAAAAGAGAAGAATGCATGTTAAAAGTCTATGTGATCCACTCTTTAAATTGAAAATGAAATCTCTTCACCTCAAGCAGACATGGACCACTGACCCCGTAAGATTATAGCACCAGCTTCCTATACCCACCAATACAACTTGCAGGTAGATTACTAGTAATTAAGAGACCACCTCCAAACTGAGCTCCCATTCCAGAAGCACTGGTTTGAGTAGACAGAAAAAGGAATCACAGAGGGAGCAGCTAAAAAGAATAATGTTTCTCCTGTAACAGAGACCTGAGTATTTTCATCAGAAAGTACACGGGGTGGGAGAACTCTCAGGTGTTATTTGGGTAGAGGCCCTGCTCAGTTCTGGAGGTGAAGCTACCAGAGGAACAGAGACAAAGTAAACGTGTCCCCCACCCCACACTGCTCCGTAGTCTGGAGCTTACTCCATGCGGCCTCAAGAGGTGGGGCAACCCAAAAGGGCAGCAGCTACAAAAGGGCAGTTTGGGGTTCAATATAAGCAGGAACTAACAGAGCAGCCTAAGAATGGTACTGACACCCTCCAGGGGCCATGAGGTCTCCATCAGTGGATGTCCAATCGCTTAGAGACACAGAGGAGAGAATCCTTATTCAAAGACAAAGGAACAAAAGCAAAAGCCTAGATTTAAGTGAAGGATGAAAGTGAAGCCTTGAGGAAGATTCTGAGGTGACTAGCAGACTGAGGGGGCCATATTGTCCAGGGTTGCCAGGACCAAAGTTGGGCCAGGTCCTGGAGATTTCAAATTTAAACTGGACAACATTTTGCTAGGGTATCATAGAAGGTATGCCATCTTTGGATAAGTAATGAGATTTTGTCAGTTTTCAGTTGGAATTGCTAAGCCCTCCAATTATATGTCATATTTTGTGTGTATGTGCCCATGCACGTTTTTCTGGAGAGAAAGCTGACAGCTTTTATCAGATTCTAAAAGGTTTGAAGTTTTAGATGAACTTCCAAACATCTTCAGGTGTTTTTGTTTTTGTGGTACGCGGGCCTCTCACTGCTGTGGCCTCTCCCATTGCAGAGCACAGGCTCCGGACGCGCAGGCTCAGTGGCCATGGCTCACGGGCCCAGCCGCTCCGCGGCATGTGGGATCTTCCCGGACCGGGGCACGAACCCGTGTCCCCTGCATCGGCAGGCGGACTCTCAACCACTGCGCCACCAGGGAAGCCCTCTTCAAGTGTTATATGCATGTTTATTGGATTTTGGATATTAATCCAAATATTTGGATTTGGGAAATATTCCTTTCTTACTTCGTATTCAATAATTAAAGGTTAAAAGTTGTAGCTAGGATTAATCCTTGCTCTTTGGGAGCCTGAAAGTAAATAAGGGATAAATTCTCCTCCTACTGAATGAGTATACTTCAGATGGTATTCCGGTTTTGGACTTTTATGGAGTCCTGGGAACAAAAACATAACCTAATGCCTACCTAGTAAGTCCAGTCGAAGGGGGGTCTGTATGGTGTGTGTAGTGGACATTGCCCTTTGCCTCCCCAAACTCCTTCTCGCCTTCTGGAAACTGCCTCAATTTTTGTTTGGAGGTCAGCTCCTCCTCTCAAATAACGTGATCTGGACAGGCCGCCTCTGCAGTTCTGGGGGTAAAGCTCCTTCGGTCAGAGTCAGACCTTCCCCGGCCACAATGACTGGCATAGGGTAGGAGGGTAATCTAATCCAGTCGAGTCCTTGTGACTCTCAGGATATTTCTTGCAACACTGAGACAAGGATCCTTGTTTTCTCGCCCTGGATCTAAATCTCTGGATTGCTGACAGGCACCACATAACTATGCAAAGTCCCCAAATAAAGCCAACATCGGATAACAGGAGCTCAGTTCTTGGTAGTGTGGGTGGAGCCATGAATCAAGGCACACTTGAGACTCCATCCCATCTCACTCATAGGTACCAATAAACTCCATCTTTTAAACAAGCCAAGCCAGTCTGGGTTGGGTTTTCGGTCACTTGCAACCAAAAGAATTCTGACTGAAATAGAAGGTGAAGATACAAAACGACAGTTTGACGGTTACCACTTAGAGTCCCCATAAAGTAAACCTCCATCAATCTATGCTCACCTAAATGTGAAAGTCCTTTTACCTACTTTCTCCTCACTTATATCTTTGCTTCTTTCCCCTCTTCTAAAGTACCTCCAAGATAACACAAATTCCTTGGAGGATCCATATTTCCATTTAAAACATGCTCTGAAATACAATCGGCTCTTGAAATCTTTCACAGAAACCTTACCAAGGTGAAGAAGCAAAAGGAATATAAAATGTAATATGACCGTGGTTTTTGAACAGGGGGTATTATAGCATAATGAGGAAACAGACCTTCTTCCAGTTTCACTTATCCCAAGAAACTAAAATCGGTGTGAAAAATAATGTCACCTTTTTCACAGAAATAATATTTGCATAGGGAAAAAACTGGCTTTATACCTTGAGACCTAGTCCTCTGTTTATAATTTGTGAAATTATAATTCAAATGCCAATTAGCAAGTAACCAAAAGCCAAACCAAGATCCCAAAAGACTTAAAGGTTATTTATAGCAGAGACAGAAATGAAGTCAGATAAAGGAATATATCTTTCCCTGGTATGGTCAATGCACTCATGGGTACTCAGTAAATCATTATTTAGCACAGTCCTTTCTCTAATCATTTAATCCACATACAATGTCCTAGTGGTAAAACAGACACACACAGTCACACCTAACTTGTAATTAGATGATTAATCAGTCAATAAATAAAACTACTTGCCTAACAGTAAAAGTTTTCATTGTAAACAATTAAAATAGCAGCAAAAGCAGCTGAGAACTGACCATGTACAGAATTCTGCATATTGTGAAATTAAAAGTAGAAGAGAGATTGTTTGATAAAGTAGCTGTAAACATCAGCTACTTTTTATGGGACAATCTTTCCAAGATGTCTTCAGCCTGAATATAATAGTTCACAAGAAAGTAAATATGTGTACATCTCAAACGTCTAAGAAATTGCCTTAGTTGGAATATTTTCCCAGACTGACTTACATACTGTCATTCCAGAGGCAAATAAAAATATATCTGTTGAATGGGTTCTTGGGTTTTCTCAAGTTTATCTAGGGACACTTATTCAGATGAAATAAAGAGTTAACTCATCCAAGTAAATTAAACTCAAATTTACACAGTTTTCTAAATTTCTCCAGTTCCAAAGGTTTTCTTTTGTACTACACTTAATTGCAGCACTTTTACCTTATAAAATCATCTCACCATCTCTTTAAAAAGATGAGCTCAGAGGAATATTGGTCAGACCCAATGGCTCAAGGCCCAAAGATCTGGCAAACTGTGGTATTAGATTTTGCAACATCCTTGCTCTTCCTATTTCCTGCGAATTCTGAAGCATTTAAATTGAATTCAAAGTAATTTAATTTTTAAAAAATTTTATGAGCGCTTTTAGAATAATTGGACAGCCATACCTTCTGATCACAAGATCAGCGTGTGCAGAGCCCTCTCAGAGTGACCCTAACTGTTTCCTCGGAGATGCATGGACTGTATTGGTCTTGAGACCAAGTTCTGCCTGATTGAAGGTCCAATACCCTTAGCGTTGACTAATGTCAAAATATGACAACAGAAAGTAATCATTTCAAATCTTTAAAGGCTACTTTAATTGTGTTTAGACTAAGTACAAAAGCTCATGAAATATTAGACAGAAACAGAAGCGGCTCTTTATACATCTCACAAATTTACAGTCCATAAAAAAATATACATAAAACTAGTCACTTGAGATTTGATGGGCAATCAAAATGGGATATCGGGAAAAGGTTAAGCAAAAGCATTTGCCGAATACTGTAAGTATTTAAATGGAAAAAATATGCTAATCTACAAAAATAATATTTTATAAATAAGCTTTCAAACCTAAAATAAAATGGAAATACAATGAAGAATAAATTTGGATCCTGAAACACATTTCAGATAAAGTTATTTTTAAATGCCCATATTCCTTAAGTAGTTTGTCCCATGAAACAAAACTCACAAATGAAAACTGTCTTTTCTGGAAAATAGTAATAGCTAATTAAAGCTCCCAATTCACACAGCTGGAGCATGAATTATTAATGAGCTTAAGGGTTGTAATAAGAGACCCCTAAGAGGCAGCTTGGCACTGTAAAATACCCTAGAAATAGGAGATTCAAGGAAGGGAAAACCAGTTCTCTCAAGAAAGAGAAATAAGGCATTTTCTACAATTGTATTTTAAATATTCATAAAGCAAGAAAACTAGAGATGCCTGGTAAAAGTAAAAACCAATAATATAAAAATTCTACTAATGAACATTACTGATGGAGTTAACTGCTAGACAGAGTAATGACTATTCTACAGTCAGCACAGCAGATACAGGTTTTTCTTTAAATTGGTTTGGTCACCTAACTCATTAAAAATGTATGTTTGAAGGAC
Source organism: Orcinus orca (assembly GCF_937001465.1). Lineage (NCBI taxonomy): Eukaryota > Metazoa > Chordata > Mammalia > Artiodactyla > Delphinidae > Orcinus > Orcinus orca. The sequence continues at coordinate 150,679,538 of NC_064560.1, forward strand.
TATTTTGAAAGCATCATATAGGGTAAGCAGCAAATGAATCAAAAATATTAAGGATAGCTCTGAGTTAGAATTTCCTTAACCCCCAAATTCCTACTTAGACCATTCTTTTGGAAACCAGCATTCCCAAAAAGAAATCAACCATTAGCAGCACAGAGATGTGTATACACCAAGCAGAGACAAGAGTGTAGTAAAACAGGCTAACTTGGAATCACCAGGCAACAACAACAACAAAAGTTGTCTTTCATCACTGTCCCACCTTCCAGAAAGTTCTCATATGTACAGATTTATCAGCAGTTCCCATTCATCAACTCAGCAGTGCATAAGAAGCCAAACTCATCATCCAGGTTTGACATCTACTGTTTCCAAGTGTTCAAACAGAGTGTGCCTTCATGGTTCTCCTATTTGAAATATTTTAAATGAGAAAATTGGGACAGTTAACTACGGTTAGAAATTTTGAGTAATTAACTCATAAAGGTACTAGCAGAAAAGAAGCAAAGTTTAACACTATTGCATTCCCATGCTGAAATTAAGCAGTCTTCTTGAAGAGTCTAGTATGAAAGCCTTAGACCAGTAAGTTGTTACTCCTCTGTAGCCCTATCTTTATTCCACCCATTCTATGAGTGTTAAAATAAGGGATGTGCCTTTCCCTTCACTTGTGTGTCTTTTTTTTTTTTTACTTCTTTAATTATTGTAGGTCTTTAAGTTTCATAATCTATGGAATTGAAAAACTCAGGTATGCTTGAAAGCAAAAGCAATTATCTGCACCTACAAGAGAAATGATATTTAACTCAATTGTAAATCAGTTAACATTTAATTAATGCTTACTGTGTGTCACATCCTGTGTTAACAGGAAACATAATACATGAGAACACAGAAAACTCTAATCACAGTTAATTACAAAACTTTATTGTAGCCAAAGTTGCAGACTAACCACTGATGAACCAGGTCTTTTCCAGACCTGTTGATGTTGGTGGGAGTCCTCATCTTCCCTTGCCTCTTTCCCTTCTGGTCTCATGGGCTGTATCAGAACTGAAAGTCAGACAAAAGAAGGGCAGCAAAACTACAGGATTCTACAGATCACCACCCACCATCTCTCTCTGGAAAAGTCTTGTCTTGAACTTTATCCACTGGTGGTAAGTATTGTACTGGAGAAGACCAAGCTAGCCTGAGGCAAAACTCCCAAGGTAATGAGTTTATTTTCAGAGCCCTACATAATCCTTTCAGCATGTCATTTTATCCACAGTAGGGGCTGGCTCTATCCCAGCAGACAGCACAATGTGGAGCCCAGAGGAAGTATCAATAAATATTTGTAGGATCAACAAATTGAGTAATTAATATGTAGTTTCTATTCCTGGATTCCTTAGCCACCATCAGCCAAGTTCCACAGCAGCAATAAAACGTGACCACTATCACAACTTACCACAGAAAGTCATCCTCAGAAAGTCATCTCAGATTCCATTAAAATGCTCACAACAGGGGGAGGCACTCAAATTTGACTATTCCAGGGTAGATAAATTAATCAATAACTTTTTACCAGACAGTTTCCATAAATACAATGAATGTCCAGGGTTAAATTTTCAGATATTATCAAAAGCTGAGGCCAGGGGAATCCCTCAGATCACAGACACCTTTCCCTAATCCACAAGGCTATGCCTGGAGCCAAACATTGTGACCTCTGCTGGAGAAAGGGAAAAGAGGGGAATTTTTTCTTTATTTCTGTATATATTCTGTTATGCTCTTCATTACTACCAAGCAAATCTAAAATAGATTATGCCACAATCATTTGAAAATATATCACAAGGCCAACTCAAGAAAAACAAAAATAGTCTCTCTTGCTTATTATTAACACAGGTTATTTACACAGAGGCACAATGGTACACTGGTTAGCAGCACAGACTCCGGAAGCCTTACTACTTGAGGCTTTGGACAAGTTGCTTAACTGCTCTGTGTCTCTGTTGTCTCATCTCTTAGGAGACAGTAAAACACCTCCTTCCTAGAGTTGCCATGAGGAAGAATAGCGCATGGCACAAAATGTACACTTAGTAAGGAACAACTTCTCTAATTGAAACTCAAGAAAACTAGACAGTAATCAGTCAAGCTACCAGCCATTTTGGTTCATACAACATAAATGCAAACCGAGGAATGAAAACAAGCACTAGACTTTCAAACAAATGAGCAGAGACTTGATAGTTGGGGCCTCAGATTAAAACATAACTGAAGAATTCACATTTTAGCAGTGCTCAGACATTTTAAGTTACTGCGATGAGTGACTGAAAATATAAATTCAGGTATCAACCAACAAATGGGAATTTTAAGAAGTAATGGTCTTTCCAGCACCCCTAAAATATATTGCAGAGTAAGTCAATCTCTCAACCCAGGATGGTAATTGGCTAGAAAAGGTTTAAAATACTTCCCTACCAATTGGTAAATAGCCTCTGCCTCACACATGTCCCCAGCCACCCCGCCAGCCCCCCAGACACTGCCACAGTCCAGCACCAAAGGGCTAAGCCCTGACACAAGCTCAGCCAGGGACCTCCAGGACTGACTCCAGAGCTGCAGCCAGCACGTATACCAGCACATACCACTTGTTATGGGTGGAATTAGGTCCCCAAAAAACAATATGTTGAAGTCCTAACCCCCAGTACCTCAAAATGTGATCTAATTTGGAAATAGGGTCTTTCCAGAAGTAATCATGTTACAGTAAGGTTATTATGGCAGGCCCTAATCCAATATGACTGTTGTACTCGTAAAAAGGGGAAATTGGACATCAAGACAGATATACACACAAGGAGAATGCATGTGAAGATGAAGGCAGAGATGGGGATGATGCTTCTACAGGCCAAGGAACTCTAAAGATTGCCAGTAAACCACTAGAATCTTGGAGAGAGGCATAGCACTCAGAAGGAACGAACACCACTGACACTTTGATCTCAGACTTCAGGCCTCCAGAACTGTGAGACAAAAAATTCATGTTCCTTAAGCCACTGAGCTTGTGGTATTTGGTTATGACAGCCCTAGCAAACTAATACACCATTTCTAATTATACCTTTCCATGAGGTGGTATATACCTCCTGGACTTTTCATAAAACCTAAGCACAATTCCTCAAATCTTGGGAAGATAAAAGCAAGATTATTGTGCAGCTGTCTGAGTACATTCTCATAACTCAATCAGAAGTCCAGCGCCTTTAGGAACTAAAGGGGATTTGAGAATCGAAGGTTAAAAAAAAAAAAAAAGGCTGGACACCCACAGATTCCCAAAGCCTGGGACAGGTTAGATTTTCATGTTCCTGAACTGAAGCCAGGTTTTACTAACAAGGGTTACTCGCAGCCCCACCTGCTCGTTAACCTTGGTCAATAGCCTTTGTGTACATGAAAGAGCAAGTCTCCTGAGAAACCCAGAAAACTGGATAAGGTTAAAATAGAGAGTCCTGTGGAATTGTTTCACCAGGCATTCTTGGAAGCAAATAATAAGAATGCCTGCTTCTGAAACTCAAGTAACCTGCACATTCCTCATCTTAAAACCTCATGATGTAAATTGAACACTTATAGTAGAGATCTCAGGATATCATGAATTGAGCTGATATACATGTACTTGAATTTCCTCCCATGTTATAGGTAAAGAAAAGAGACCCAGAGATGCATAGCCAATCAGGGGAGGGGCTGAAACTAGACTCTCACCAGATTTTCCATCACACCACTCAATCCACTCAAATTATTATTAAATACTAATTATATGCTAAGGATACAGAGGTGAGAGCAGTGAGGAGGGGGGGGATGTGGACACCTAAAGAATTAAAGTAGAAAGGGTTAATATGGTGAGAACACTTAGAGCAGTCGTAGGTAAGAGTCAAAGTCACACAAAGGAGATGCCCTTTGAGCTGGACTTTTGAAAAAAGTCAGCACTCCCCAAGCCAATGTGGAGGCCAGGAAGGCAGAGGAAGAAAGGCTCTTCCAATCAGAACAGTAGGAGAAAAGCGACAAAGCACAGAGTGGGAGGTCCCCAGTGGGAAGTGTCTGGAGGAGGGCAAACCGGGCCTCGGATGTCAGAGGCTTGGGGCTTTATTTTACAGGCAAAGTAGAGCTACCGAAGGGTTTATACGGGATATGATCAGTTGTTTCAGAAAACTTACTTAGTGACAATGTTTAAAATAAATGAGCTGGAGATAAGCTTTTAATAATTCTCCCTGCATCCAGCCTATTTCAAGAGTTTGGGAAAAATAAGAGTAGAAAACGATAAGTCAATTCAAAAGGGGAACTAACAAAACGTGGTGGCCTGTTGAACAAAGAGAAGGAAAGTGAGGCCAAAGATGACCGTGAAGGTCTACAGTCAAAAAAAAAAGACAGAGTGATGATGTTATCAGCTGAGAAAATAAATCCTGGGAAAGGTGCTCATTCCTGAGGAACTTTCAGATTGTCTCTCACAGCTTCTTTCTGACACTAACAGGATCATAAAGTTGTGTGGAACTAGTATAAAACTTTGTGATAATAACCCTATCCACTGATTTAAGGTAAAGAAAAGACACTTTGAGTGTTCAGCATTGACAACACACACATTTCAAATACTTCCCTAGGAAGTATCTATATTTAACCTGATTGTAACAGGGGTAATTATTGTAACTTTGAAAAACAAATCTCAAACAGAGAAACACCAAATATTCCTCTTGTAAGTTATATTATAAAAGGCATCAATAAACCAAAGACAAATAATTGATTTTGATAATTTGGGATTTATATTTTAACACAAAGAATTCCAGTGTAACTCCAAACTAAATTTATGCTTGAGTATGGATAGGTATTCATTCAATCAATGGGAGAACACAAGAGGCAATTCAGATACATAAAGGTTTAGCCACATCCTAAAGGACCTCAACTCTTATTTATCATGAGTTTGAACAAAATATGGAGCACGCATGAGTTTATGTCCAATAGCACTTGTAAAAGTATATCAAGAGCTTTGTAAAACCAGTCATTAATATAGACCTTGAAATTATTCATAGAAGTAGCCTCAAGTCTTCTCATTTTATATTCTATCCTTAAGCCACCTCTTCCATTTCCATGCAGTTGTTGTCTGATGATTCCAAATACAGTCCTCTCTCCTGGGCTCCAGATCTTTTTCAACTGGGTACCATACCTCTCAGCTCAAACTGAACACAACCAAAACTGAAATCAAGTCTTTTGTCTCCCCAGATAAGCTGGCACTTCCTTCTTTATTGTCTATCTTGGCTAATGGAATTGTCATCTACCTAGGTTCCCTATGGCTGGAGCTTCAGAGTCATCCAGGATGACTCATTCCAAATACCTCAATCAGTCCCTACATCCATTTTCTAACTAAGTCTGCCCTGTCCCCTTCCAGCCACATTGCTACCTGCCATGTTTCAGGATCCCATAATGCTTGCATGGAAAATTGCAGTATCCTTTTTCACCTTGCCTCAAATATCTACACTTCCAACAAAGTGACCCCTCTGAAGCACCACCACCAGTTATTATATTATAACTCTCTAAAGCACCACCATATTCTTTGGATAAATATACGTCAATAGCTTCTCCTTGCCTTCAGGATGAATTCAAACAGCTTATGTAGTAGGCAAAATAATGACCTTCCAAAGATGTCCATGTCCTAATTCCAGAACTTGTGATGCCACAGTACCTCAGATATTTTCTCTTAAATGTATTTTTCATGAGCAAAACACACCCAGGTTTACTAGAAAATCCCATCCCTACTAAGTCAGTGGTGATGAGATGACAAGCAAACTGCTGCAGAAATAAAAGAATATTAGGAAACTTTTACGGAGACACCACCTCAAAGAGCATCAATGTAAAGGTACCTCACCGACACTGTACTCCCTACCCTAGTTGTGGAGTCAAAAAACCTCCGATGTTGACAGATTTTGATGGTAAAAGAACTTTACAGAAAAAGTGTGCTCTAAGAGGGCAACACAACTCACCTGGCAAGGAACACGCTCTGAAAGCTCACGCAGAAGTGCTCCTCGAGTCCATGTTTCTAAGAGAGCTGTTCTCCCCCCTCAAGAAACAACAGATCAAAACAGCACTAGTGGAAGCACCTGTTGCTGAATCAGCAGCTTTAGGTTCATTTGTTTAGTTTTTCTCTCCAGTCACTTTCTCCAACAATACTTATAAAGGCTTGTTTCTACACAAAAAGGTCAGACTATTAAAACATAATAAAAAAAAATTTTAATGGTCAGGCTTCAGGTATGGTACTAGGAAACTTAGATTCTTAATCAGAGCTTGTATTTCCCATAGGGCATGGGTCCAAGCAAGTTATCTTCTCCCTTTAAGCAGAAACTTGTTGCCATCTCACTGTTTTTCCCAGTTTCCAGTGCCCTATACTACTGGTTGTCATCACACTTGACATGCCCATCTGCAAGGCTTAGTCCATTTCAGGCAGGTTTTATACCATTTCTAAGGCTCTCTTTAGGAGATTATTTCACCTAATTCAACAAAGACCAATTACATCCCATCCATTACCTCATTCATTTATGGAATTAACACATTTTAACCTCCTTCTGCATACAGGCACTGGGCCTTTTCAGAAAGGAAGTTGCCATAGACTTGAATGTTTTTATCCCCCCAAATTCGTGTTGGTACCTAATCCCCAATGTGATTGTATTTGGAAGTGGGGCCTTTCAGAGGTGAATAGATCATGAGGGTAGAGCCCTCATTTATGGGATTAGTGCCCTTATAAAAGAAACTTCAAAGAGATCCTTGTCCCTTCTACCATGCGAGGACACAGCAAAAAGATGAACCTATGAACCAGGAAGCAGGTCCTCACCAGATATAAAATTTTGGACTTCCCAGCTTCCAAAACTGTTAGAAATAAATTTCTGTTGTTTACAAGCCACCCAATCTATATAGTATTTTCATTGCAGCAGCCAAGCTAAGACAGAAGCCAAAAGCATATTGGACCCAATACCACTGCTCATACTGGGGTTCCAGATGTCACTCCCAATCAAGAAAGATAATTTCCTGAGTAGCTACTCTTTTCCCAGCATCACAGGGTTACAGAGGACTTATAAAACATGGTTCCTGCTCCCACAGAGTTTACACAGCAGTCAGAAAATCAAAATGCATAAACATGAAAGAACAAGGGAAAGAGCCAAGTGAAAATCTTCTTTCAAGGTAGATAAGAGTTAACACAAGGGGAAGGGGTGTTTCAATGTGGACTAAGCCAAATAAGCTATAGGAGGTCCAGAAGACCTGTTGCTTGAGCTGAGCATTCTGTCTGGTGTGGTGAAGTATTGGATTGCATTACAGGAAAAGAAAACACAGGAGCCAGTGCTGAGATGAGAATTTGCACAGCATTTTGAAGGCTGCCTAGGATATTTTCCACTTTAATCAAGGAAACTGCTAAAGAAACTATTTCTCTCAAACTAAGACAATATAGAAAATATCCTGGGGGGATAGGGTATGTGAAAAACTACTCATGGAGTAACACTTGGAAAGGAAATATTACTTTCCATTTTAAGGGGGGAACATTAACATTTTCAACTTCCATCTTATTCCATTATTTCAATAACAGAAGTGCTTTGAACTTTTAATCTACTATCCTTCTACAAACTACCATAAAGAGAGAACATTCTCTCCCGTATGAAAAAAAAATGCTCCTTTTACTGGTATTTACAAATTACATTTTGTGTGGAAATGACAATACAAATAAGACACCCTGGCTTCTATTAGTTTGGGCCAATAAGAGACACCAGAGACCAACAAAGGCACAAAACTTCATTCCTCCAATTGTATAAGGCTCATTTTCATGATTTTATAAAACATCATTTCTAGGAATATTACATAACCCTAATAATTCACAGAATAAAAGCACCCCGTCAGGTTGCAGTGGATATCAAACTAACAGAAAAATCACTGCTATATTTTCAGAAATGTGTGTCAAATTCATATTTCAAACGTTATGAAATAGTTTGGAAAAAACAAATCAACATCACAACAAAGAAAAAGAGAAGCAGGATTCATAATATTAAAATATCACATTACCAGTTGAAAATACGTCCAGTCTCTAATCACAGCACTTTACTAGCCCAATGAAAATCAAAGGGGGAGACAGAACATTGAAAATAAGGTTAATGGTTCTAACATTTTATTGCAACAAGAACTACCCTTCTTTTTAGAAATGATTTTTCCACTATCAGGTCATTTCGGGGACCTTTTATTAATCTCCTAAATTGATATTTAATGATCTAGAAATAGTGAATGAATACCTCTCCAGGAAGTTATTATATAACAGACAAAACAAACTGCATCTAGACAATGATCTTTTGGAAAAGAAAAATTATCTTATTCAAGGTTTGGATTCAATATACTGAAAACAAATCTGTACCATTGCAGCAAAGAAAGGTTGGGCTTTTCTTTTCCTTTGCTGAATAAAGACAGAAGTTGGTAAGACTTGCTAGGTTCTTAAAAGAAAATAATTATATTGCTTAGCTGACAGTGCTTTGTATATAGAAGGTGCTCAAAAAATACTTAGGAAAAGAATTAATTATTTTTTAACTGTGAAAATTTTAAATTAAAAAGCTGATTTATCAGGTCAGCCCAGCCAAACAATGAGGACAGCTTTTTTTTGGATGGAACCATATTTCTCCATCATCTCCCTCACCATCTCCACCCTAATTTCAGCCAGGTCTGGCAGCAATCATCTTCCACTCAGTAAAAAGGAGCAATGCCTTATTATACAATTACATGTAATTGCTTTTCCTCTATAAACAAACACAAAATTTCAGAAACATGGTAGCACTAGGTCTAGATTCTTTGTCATGTTTTTCCTCTTGGCAGAAACCTACAAAGAACAGATGGAGACATAGTGGTGGTTAAAAACAAAAATACACATATAATCATTTATAGTCTTCAAAAAACTGGAACAATTCTGCATGCAAATATTTCATCTGTCTTGGAAGACATAATGCATTTTCAATAGGCATAGTCAAAAAAGACAGCTTTGACAAGGAAAAACATCAAGTAGCATCTGATAGCAAACATGCTAAACTATGAATAGCTGAAATGTTCCACACCCACAAGTACACATTTTTGAAAAAAGAAACTCATTGAATGTTCTTCAGGTTATACTCATACTTATATTCCTCCTTGATAGACGAAAAAGATGAAAACAGGGCTCTTACAGTTCAGAGAATTCCCAGTCTACCAAAAAAGAACAATAAATATCTGCTAAATTTTCATATTTTTCACAGTAAGATAGTATTATACTGAGACCCTCCTGCAAAATTAATTCTTCCTAAAAAATGTGAAGAATAATAATTACCTTTTACAATGTTTATAAAGGCTTATCTCAAGTCCCAAAATTTAGAATGTATTATTTAAGAAAACTTTTTAGGGGGACCTTCAAGATGGCAGAGGAGTAAGATGTGGAGATCACCTTCCTCCCCACAAATACATCAAAAATACATCTACATGCAGAACAACTCCTACAGAACACCTACTGAATGCTGGCAGAAGACCTCAGACTTCCCAAAAGGCAAGAAACTCCCCACATACCTGGGTAGGGCAAAAGAAAAAAGAAAAAACAGAGACAAAAGAATAGGGATGGGACCTGTACCTCTGGGATGGAGTGTGAAGGGGGAAAAGTTTCCACACACTAGGAAGCCCCTTCACTGGCAGAGAGGGGGGGTGGCAGGGGGAAGCTTTGGAGCCACAAAGGAGAGCACAGCAACAGGGGTGCAGAGGGCAAAGCGGAGACATTCCCGCACAAAAGATCGGTGCCGACCAGCACTCACCAGCCTGACAGGCTTGTCTGCACACCTGCTGCGGCAGGTGAAGGCTGGGAACTGAGGCTCAGGCTTCAGAGGTCAGATCCCAGGGAGAGGACTGGGCTTGGCTGCATGAACACAGCCTAAAGAGGGCTAGTGCGCCACACCTAGCCAGGAGGGAGTCCGGGAAAAAGTCTGGACCTGCCGAAGAGGCAAGAGAAAATTGTTTCGGGGTGCACAAGGAGAGGGGATTCAGAGCACCACCTAAGTGAGCTCCAGAGACGGGCACAAGATGCAGCTATAAGCTCAGACCCCAAAGAAGGGTATGAAATGCTAATGCTGCTGCTGCTGCAGCCACAAAGAATCCTGTGTGAAAGCACAGGTCAATACCACATGCCCCCAGGGGCTTGTGCAGCCCGCCACTGTCAGGGTCCTGTCATCCAGGGACAACTTCCCTGGGAGAACATACGGCATGCCTCAGGCAGTTGCAACATCATGCCATCCTCTGCCACCAAATGCTCACCCTGCATTCCAATTATGACTACTGTACCCCTCCCTCCCCCAAGCCTGCATTAGCCAGAGTCCCCTAATCAGCCGCTGCTTTAACCCCCTCCTGTCTGGGTGGGTAACAGATACCTGAGGGTGGCCTACTTGCAGAGGTGGGGACAAAACCAAAGCTGAACCCAAGGAGGTGTGTGAACAAAGTAGAGAAAGGGAAATCTCTCCCAGCAGCCACAGGAGCAGTGGATTAAATCTCCATAATCAACGTGATGTACCCTGCATCTGTGGAATACCTGAACAGACAACGAAACATCCCAAAATTGAGGCAGTGGATGTTAGGAGCAACTGTAGACTTGGGATTTGCTGTCTGCAACTGATTTGTTTCTGATTTTTATGTTTTTCTTAGTTTAGTGTTTAGTGCTTATTATCATTGGTGGATTTGTTTCTTGAATTTGTTGCTCTCTTCTTTTTTTTATTATTATTTTAATAAACTTTTTTCTTTCTTTTTTTCTCCCTTTTCTTCTGACCTGTGTGGCTGACAGGGTCTTGGTGCTCCAGCCAGGTGTCAGGCCTGAGCCTCTGAGGTGGCAGAGCCGAGTTCAGGACACTGGTCCACCAGAGACCTCCCAGCCCCATGTAACATCAATCTGTGAGAGATCTCCCAGAGATCTGTGTCTCAACGCAAAGACCCAGCTCCACTCAACGGCCAGCAAGCTCTAGTGCTGGACACCCCATGACAAACAACTAGCAAAACAGGAACACAACCCCACCCATTAGCAGAGAGCCTGCCTAAAATCATACTAAGTTCACAGACACCCCAAAACACAGCACTGGACATAGCCCTGCCCACCAGAAAGATCCAGGCCCACCCACCAGAACACAGGCACCAGTCCCCCCAGCCAGGAAGCCTACACAAGCCACTGAAACACCCTCACCCACTGGGGGCAGACACCAAAAACAACGGGAACTACGAACCTGAAGCCAGCAAAATGGAAACCCTAAACACAGTAAGTTAAGCAAAATGAGAAGACAGAGAAATATGCAGCAGATGAAGGAGCAAGGTAAAAAGCCACCAGACTAAACAAATGAAGAATAAGAAGTCTACCTGAAAAGAATTCAGAGTAATGATAGTAAAGATGATCAAAAATCTCAGAAATAGAATGAAGATAATACAAGAAACGTTTAACAAGGACCTAGAAGAACTAAAGAGCAAATAAACAATGATGAACAAGACAATAAATGAAATTAAAAATTCTCTAGAAGGAATCAATAGCAGAATGACTGAGGCAGAAGAACGGATAAGTGACCGGGAAGATAAAATAGTGGAAATAACTACCACAGAGCAGAATAAAGAAAAAAGAATGAACTGAGGACAGTCTCAGAGACCTCTGGAACAACATTAAACACACCAACATTCGAATTTCAGGGGTCCCAGAAGAAGAAGAGAAACAGAAAGGTACTTAGAAAATATTTGAAGAGATTATGGTTGAAAACTTCCCTAACATGTTAAAAGGAAATAGTCAGGCAAGTCCAGGAAGCGTAGAGAGTTCCAGACAGGATAAATCCAAGGAGAAACATGCCAAGACACGTAATAATAAAACTATCAAAAGTTAAATACAAAGAAAAAATATTAAAAGCAGCAATGGAAAAGCAACAAATAACATACCAGAGAATCCCCATAAGGTTAACAGCTAATCTTTCAGCAGAAACTCTGCAAGCCAGAAGGGAGTGGCAGGACAAACTTAAAGTGATGAAAGGGAAAAACCAACAACCAAGATTACCCTACCTGGCAAGGATCTCATTCAGAATTCACAGGGAAATTAAAAACTTTACAGACAAGCAAAAGTTAAGAGAATTCAGGGCCACCAAATCAGCTTTACAACAAATGCTAAAGGAACTTCTCTAGGCAGGAAACACAGAGAAGGAAAAGACCTACAAAAACAAACCTAAAACAAATAAGAACATGGTAGTAAGAACATACATATGGATAATTACCTTAAATTTAAATGGATTAAATGCTCCCATGAAAAGACATAGACTGGCTGAATGGATCCGAAAACAAGACCCATATATATGCTGTCTACAAGAGACCCACTTCAGACCTAGGGACACATACAGACTGAAAGTGAGGGGATGGAAAAAGATATTGCATGCAAATGGAAATCAAAAGAAAGCTGGAGTAGCAATTTTCATATCAGAAAAAATAGACTTTAAAAAAGAGACTACTACAAGAGACAAAGAAGGACACTACATAATGATCAAGGGATCAATCCAAGAAGGTATAACAATTGTAAATATTTATACACCCAACACAGAAGCACCTCAATACATAAGGCAAATGCTAACAGCCATAAAAGGGGAAATTGACAGTAACACAATCATAGTAGGGGACTTCAACACCCCACTTTCACCACTGAACAAATCATCAAAAATGAAAATAAATAAGGAAACACAAGCTTTAAATGACACATTAAAGAAGATGGACTTATTTGATATTTATAGGACATTCCATCCAAAAACAACAAAATACACTTTCTTCTCAAGTGCTCATGGAATATTCTCCAGGATAGACTATATCTTGGGTCACAAATCAAGCCTTGGAAAATTTAACAAAATGGAAATCTATCAAGTATCTTTTCCGACCACAACACTATGAGACTAGATATCAATTATAGCAAAAAAAAAATGTAAAAAATACAAACACATGGAGACTAAACAATATGCTACTAAATAACCAAGAGATCACTGAAGAAATTAAAGAGGAAATCAAAAAATACCTAGAAACAAATGACAATGAAAACACGATGACCCAAAACCTATGGGAAGCAGCAAAAGCAGTTCTAAGAGGGACGTTTATACCAACAAAATCCTACCTCAAGAAACAAGAAAAATCTCAAATAAACAACCTAACCTTACATCTAAAGCAACTAGAGAAAGAAGAACAAAGAAAACCTAAAGTCAGTAAAAGGAAAGAAAACATAAAGATCAGATGAGAAATAAATGAAACAAAATAAACAATAGCAAAGATCAATAAAACTAACAGCTGGTTCTTTGAGAAGATAAACAAAATTGACAAACGATTAGCCAGACTCATCAAGAAAAAAAAGGGAGAAGACTCAAATCAACAGAATTAGAAATGAAAAAGAAGTAACAACTGACATGGCAGAAATACAATGGATTATGAGAGATTACTACAAGCAACTCTATGCCAATAAAATGGACAACCTGGAAGAAATGGACAAATTCTTAGAAAAGTACAAACTTCCAAGACTGAACCATGAAGAAATAGAAAATCTGAACAGACCAATCACAAGCACTGAAATTGAAACTGTGATTAAAAATCTTCCAACAAACAAAAGCCCAGGACCAGATGGCTTCACAGGTGAATTCTACCAAACATTTAGAAAAGAGAAAAGACATATTCTTCCCCAACTCTTCCAAAATACATCAGAGGGAGGAACACTCCCAAACTAATTCTATGAGGCCACCATCACCCTGATATCAAAACCAGACAAAGATGTCACAAAAAAAGAAAACTACAGGTCAATATCACTTATGAACACTGGTGCAAAAATCCTCAACAAAATACTAGCAAACAGAAACCAACAGCACATTAAAGGAATCATACACCATAATCAGGTGGAGTTTATTCCAGGAATGCAAGGATTCTTCAGAATATGTAAATCAATCAATGTGATACACCATATTAACAAATTGAAGGATTAAAAGGATTATCATATGGTAATCTCAAAGGATGCAGAAAAAGCTTTTGACAAAATTCAACACCGCTTTATGACAAAAACTTCTGCAGAAAGTAGGCATAGAGGGAACCTACCTCAATATAATAAAGGCCATATATGACAAACCCACAGCCAACATTGTTCTCAATGGTGAAAAACTGAAACCATTCCCTCTAAGATGAGGAACAAGACAAGGGTGTCCACTCTCAACACTATTATTCAACATAGTTTTGGAAGTTTTAGCCATGGCAATCAGAGTAGAAAAGGAAATAAAAGGAATCCAAATCAGAAAAGAAGTAAAACTGTCACTGTTTGCAGATGACATGATACTATACATAGAGAATCCTAAAGAAGCTACCAGAAAAGTACTAGAGCTAAGCAATGAATTTGCTAAAGTAGCAGGATACAAAATTAATGCACAGAAATCTCTTTCTTTCCTATACAGTAACAACAAAAAATATGAGAGAGAAATTAAGGAAACACACCCATTTACCATTGCAACAAAAAGAATAAAATACCTAGGAATAAACCTACCTAAGGAGACAAAAGACCTGTATGCAGAAAACTATAAGACACTGATGAAAACAACAAAGATGATAAACACATGGAGAGATATACCATGTTCTTGGATTGGAAGAATCAACATTGTGAAAATGACTCTACTACCCAAAGCAATCTACAGATTCAATGCAATCCCAATCAAACTACCAGTGGCATTTTTCACAGAATGAGAACAAAAAATTTCACAATTTGTATGGAAACACAAAGGACCTGGAATAGCCAAAGCCATCTTGAGAATGAAAAACAAAGCTGGAGGAATCAGACTCCCTGGCTTCAGACTATACTACAAAGCTACAGTAATCAAGACAGTATGGTACTGGCACAAAAACGGAAAGATAGATCAATGGAACAAGATAGAAAGCCCAGAGATAAACCCAACCATATATGGTCACCTTATCTTTGATAAAGGAGGCAGGAATGTACAATGGAGAAAGGACAGCCTCTTCAATAAGTGGTGCTGGGCAAACTGGACAGGTACATGTAAAAGTATGAGATTAGATCACTCCCTAACACCATACACAAAAATAAGCTCAAAATGGATTAAAGACCTAAATGTAAGGCCAGAAGCTATCAAACTCTTAGTGGAAAACATAGGCAGAACACTCTATGACATAAATCACAGCAAGATCCTTTTGCACCCACCTCCTAGAGAAATGGAAATAAAAACAAAAATAAACAAATGGGACCTAATGAAACTTCAAAGCTTTTGCACAGCAAAGGAAACCATAAACAAGACCAAAAGACAACCCTCAGAATGGGAGAAAATATTTGCAAATGAAGCCACTGACAAAGGATTAATCTCCAAAATTTACAAGCAGCTCATGCAGCTCAGTAACAAACAACCCAATCCAAAAATGGGGAGAAGACCTAAATAGACATTTCTCCAAAGAAGATATACAGACTGCCAACAAACACATGAAAGAATGCTCAACATCACTAATCATTAGAGAAATGCAAATCAAAACTACAATGAGGTATCACCTCACACCAGTCAGAATGGCCATCATCAAAAAATCTACAAACAATAAATGCTGGAGAGAGTGTGAAGAAAAGGGAACCCTCTTGCACTGCTGGTGGGAACGTAAATTGATACAGCCACTGTGGAGAAAAGTATGGAGGTTCCTTAAAAAACTACAAATAGAACTACCGTATGACCCAGCAATCCCACTACTGGGCATATACCCTGAGAAAACCATAATTCAAAAAGAGTCATGTACCACAATGTTCATTGCAGCTCTATTTACAATAGCCCAGAGATGGAAACAACCTAAGTGTCCATCATCGGATGAATGGATAAAGAAGATGTGGCACATATATACAATGGAATATTACTCAGCCATAAAAGGAAACAAAATTTAGTTATTTATAGTGAGGTGGGTGGACTTAGAGACTGTCATACAGAGTGAAGTAAGTCAGAATGAGAAAAACAAATACCGTATGCTACCACATATATATGGAATGTAAAGAAAAAAACAATGGTTCTAATGAAGCTGGGGCAGGACAGGAATAAAGATGCAGAGTTAGAGAATGGACTTGAGGACATGGGGAGCGTAAAAGTAAGCTGAGATGAAGTAAGAGTGGCATTGACATATATACACTACCAAATGTAAATAGCTAGCTAGTGAGAAGCAGCCACATAGCACAGGGAGATCAGCTTGGTGCTCTGTGACCACCTAGAGGGGTGTGATAAGGAGGGTGGGAGGGAGATTCAGGAGGGAGTAGATATGGGGTTATATGTACACATATAGCTGATTCACTTTGTTATACAGCAGAAACTAAGAAAACATTATAAAGTAATTATACTCCAATAAAGATATTAAAAAAAAACCCTAGCTCATTATCATTACTATCATTATTATTTAAATGAAGCAAAGGTATTTCCAACAACGACAATAACAACAACAAAAAAACCACTAATGGGAAGGATACAAGAAAACCAAAAAGTCCAAATAATATAATATTTGGGAAAGATAATGGTACTTAACAATGCTAACCATGGTGATAAAATAAATATCAAAAAAGTTATTATAACTTTTAAAAATAGGTGGTTATTTCAGTAAAACTGCTGGAGTCTTGCTAATTGAATGTAATATTTCTTTAATGGCAATAGATTCAGTACACGCTGCACGGCTTAAGAGCCAAAAACTTATTGAATTCATGGTACTGAGAAACTTCAGACAACCCACGATATGTAAATCTTCTTCAACTTAATTGTTGACAGATAAAAAAAAATGAAATTTGGAATCTGCATGCATGCACACACACATACACAAGCCTAGACACACACAAATTTACTCATACGTACTTAAGAACTGTGAAGGTCTGAGGTTATAACCTACCTGCAAGCAAACATACTAGCCTGTCACTGCTTCATGGCCAATGACAGAAGAGACTTCTAGGTCAGAGACAAAGGACTTGATTACTCACAGCACAGCAAGCATGAGCTTCACATTTACTTTGGTTCTCCTTGCTCCCCAAGTCCCAACGCAGTAATGTTGAGCATCTCACATAAATGCTATGCACAGAGTTGGTTTTCATCAAGCCAAGGGATACTAAGCTAAAGCAAACCCAATCTTTTATAATAGACAGCAAGCAAATGTGCCCTACCTTTGCCCTAGAGGGAAACATTATCTTTATTATACTGGACAGTAAATAAACCTGCCCCTGCTCCAGAGGAGGACACCACTAGCTCCATCTACCAAGGCTTTTCACTATACAAACATCCTTGAAAGGACTGTCTGCAGGAAAAGCTGTCAGTGCTTTTGCTTGCAAGAGTGCAAAAACACAAGAGGCTCACAGAGAATTGTCTCCCAGCACATAGATGTTATTTGTAATAGAGAGAGTTTATGACCTTTAAGTCCCATTTTGCCAGCTTGGAGAACCTCCTATTTCTCTGAATATTCTATTTTAATATGACTCCAAGGCCCTACCTCTCTATTGTGAGAGGATCTTTGGTCTCTCAGGTTCCTGCCTTCCTTAATAACTCAGAGAAACCTAGGGGTCAGTCAATGCAAAGGCCAACTGTGATTGTTCTCACATCTTCCCTGGATCTGGAACTCAGATTCACCCTGTTAATGCAGGAGGATTTCATGCTCCCCTAGATTCTAGGTGCTCTAGATTACCTCGTGTATTAGTTTTCTGTTGCTGTCATAACAAATTACCTCAAATGAAGCAATTAAACCAATACCTATTTATTACCTCATAGTTTCTGTATCTCATAATTCTGGGCACAGAATAGCTCAACTGGACTCTGACTAAAGGGGTTGGCAGGGTTCCATGCCTTACTGGGTGTTTTGGAAAAGAATACTCACAAACACATTCAGGATGTTGGCAGAATTCAGTTCCTTCTCATATTTTCCACTTGGTCCTTTCATCTTCAAGCCAGCAATTATATTCCAAGTCCTTCTCACCTGTGGAATCTCTCTGACATCTTCTCCTCTGCTCTCTGCTTTTAAGAGCTCACGTAATTGTCCTAGACCCACTCAGATAATCTAGGATAATCTTCCTATTTTAAGGTCAATGGATTAGTAAACTTAATTACATCTGCCAAGCCTCTTTTGCCATGTAAGGAAATATACTCCTGGGGATTAGGGCATAGGATCTTCTTGGGGGTCATAAATATTTCTACCACTCTCTGCTACACAAAGTGTGGTCTTTAGGCCAGCAGTATTAACATCACCTGGGAACTTGTGAGAAAAGCAGAATCTCAGGATTCACCCCATATCTGGTTAATTAGAACCTACACTTTAACAAGATCCTCAGATGACTCATACACACACTGAAGTCTGGTCTTCAGGGTGAAGTGATGTCCAGAAAAGCACTGGATATCTATAAGTCTAGAACATATTGCCAGATGCTGCTCCTACCACTCAAAAAATTACAAACAGTCAAAATTTGGGTAATCAGAAAATATTCCTCCCCTTCTCCCTGCTAATGACAATTTTTCTAGTCTTCACTTGACAAAACCTAGAAAGCTGAAGCTTTGCAACTGGGGTTAAGATTCTTATCCTTGTCATTACCACCTCCTGCTTGCTGAGATTCTGCCAAGGTAGCAAGTTTCCTCAGGTTGCAGAAGGAGGTCATTCCTTCCATAAGCATTAAAATTTTTCATTGCAAATATGCACAGCCAGTTTTCTCAAGGCATGCTGACAGTAAGGTGAACTGATAAGAAAACATCCTCATAGTCTTTGTTTCATATCATTCCTCCTCCTTAACCCTCAAGGACCTAGTAGAGATCCCAAGTCACTAGTCCAGAACTGCCTTTACATTATAATGAGTTTTTCCTGAAGAGCTGGTACCTTCTTACAGCTGACCTTAGTTGGGGCTACTTCCAACCATCAGAGATATTTTAATAATTTTGAATCTCAAAAGGAATATCCTTAGTCCCTATGCAATTTTGCAAAACTAAATCTGATTCAAATAAATGCAAGACTTTTTCATTTCATGTAATTTCATGTCACTATTAATGGAAACAAAAACTGAATTAGAGTTTAGAGTCAAGGCCCCATGTCACTTTAAATTGAAATAAAAATGGCTTTGTTAACTAATAACATTATAATGTTCCTCATTTTTTAATATAAAGCAAGCCATAAGTTTCATTTAAATTATGGAGTGATGATGTCATCATCATGACAAAATAAGAGTTTTCTACTATCTTGCCCCTGAAGAACACCAATTTAGAAAATCTCCCATGGACAAGGGAGCCTTTGGGGAAATCCAGGAGTTCAGCAGAGAAGTTCAAGCACACCACTGGAGCAAAAAAATCTGAGATTTGAAGTACTGAAGAGGATAAGAGGAACAGCTTCACTTTACCTGCAACACCTGTCCCCCAAAACAGCACAGCTTAGTGCCAAAAGAGTCCTTCCTGTCCCATATTTCTTACATGAGGGAAAATGAGAATGCATGAGTGAGCACCCCAGCTTCCCCAGCTGTGTGGGACACTGCTAAAGAGACCAATTTCTTTCTCACCCCATCCAGAATACTGAGTCATGAACTGCAGGGCTAGGGCAGAGAGTGGCTGGGAGAACAGCAGCCAAGGGTCAGAACAGAATTATCAAAGGTAGGTGGGTCCTACCAGGTGCTTCACAGACTCCATCAGGAAGCCTGCCAACAAATCACTGGGGATGCCTCACTTGCAAATTCCAGCATCTAGCCCATGAAACCACCAACGCTCCATGCGCCAAACCCACAGAACCCCCAAACCCAAGACCAGCAATCTGTGCACTTCTCCAAGGGTGGGAAGAGCAAGCTTTTGCAGACAGCTAATGAGCATCCACAGAAAGCAGCCCAACCTTGCAGACATGGGAGAAACTACATGAACTTGAGCATATAGCACCACCTTAGGGAAAGCAAAAGGGAAGCTGTCAGCACCCAGCCTGGCCTTACAGGATCAAGATAAGGCATACAAACTTAAGAATTCTGCCACAAGAGAGAAAAAATTGCTAGCAGGCATATTCATAGAAAAAGTCTGAGAAAGCTTCAGAATCCCTAACAGGGCTAATGGAAGGTATTTCTCTGTTGAAGATAGTCATTAAAGACTTGAGAAGGTTACTGCTTCTTCAAATGTGAAGCCAGCAAAACAAGAATCTAGGAACGCGAAAAACCAAGAAAACAACACCAAAGTAATATAATGATTTTCCAATACCCTCAATTTACCCAGCAAAGAATTGGAATAGTTGTTTTAAGGAAGCTCAGTAGGCTAGAAGGAAACACAGAAAGACAATTTCAAAAAAATCAGGAAAATACATAAACAAAATGAAAAGTTTAACAAAGAGACAGAAGTCATAAGAAAGAACCAAATAGAAATTCTGGAGCTGAAGAATACAATGAATTAAATGAAAAATGCAATAGAGAGGATCAATATCTCAACCTAGATCAAGCAGAAGAAAGAATCTGTGAAGTCAAAGCCAAATCCTTTGAAATATTCAGTCAGAGAAGAACAAGGAAAAAAGAATGAAAAAGAGTGAAGACAGACTATGTGAACTACAGGATACCATTAAAAGAAACAATCTACATGTTACTGAAGTCCTAGAGGAAGAAGAGAAGGAGAAGGGGCAGAAAGATTATTTAAACAAATAATGGCTAAGAACTTCCCAAATCTGAAGTGAGCTTCCAAATTCAAAAGCTAATAGGACAAAATTTGAACCCAATTTTCTCTAAGACACATTATAATAAAGCTCTGTAAAATTTAATACACAAAAGAGAATTTTAATAGCAGCAAAAGGGAAAAAATCCCCACATACAAAAGAACCACAATAAGGTTATCGGTGGATTTCTCAGTAGAAACTTAGAGGCCAGGAGAGAGTGGGATGATATATTCAAAGTGCTGAAAGAAAAAAAAAAACAAACTGCTACTAAGAATATTTTACCCAGCAAAGCTGTCCTTTGGAAATTAAGGAGAGATAAAGATTTTTCCAAACAGACAAAAGCTGAGGAAGTTAATCACCACTAGATCTACCTTATAAGAAATGCTGAAAGGATTTCTTCAAGCTGAAATGAAAGGACACTAATTAGTAACAAGAAAATATAAAAAACAACAGTAAAATATATATATATATACAGTCAAATTCAGATTACTAAAGTGATATGGTGGTATGTTAACCACTTGACCCCAGTGTATAGGTTAAAGAACAAAAGTATTAAAAATAACTATGCTACATAGTAATATGTTAATGCAGAATTTTAAAAGGTAAAGCACGACAAAATATAATATGTCAGGGGGAAGTGTAGAGTTTTTGTGTGCAGCTGAAGTTAAGTAGTTACCAGTGTAAAATAGACTACTATATCTAAAGATATTTTAGATGTAACCACACAGCAAACAGCTACAGTAGGTACACAAAAAATAAGGAAATCAAAACACACCACTATAGAAAATTATCAGTTCACAAAGGAAGATAGCAAGAGAAGAACAAACAAGGAAACTACAGTCAGAAAACAACTAATAAGATGGCATTAGTACGTCCTTACCTATCAATAATTACTTTAAATATAACTGGATTAAATTCTCCAATCTAACGGCACAGAGTGGATGGATGAATTAAAAAACAAGACCTAACTAATGTTGCCTACAGAGGACTCACTTCAGTTTTAAGGACAATCATTTCACCTTTGAGGGGATGGAAAAAGATATTTCATCCAAGTGGAAACCAAAAGAGAATGGAGATAGCTATACTTATATCAGACAAAATACACTTTAAATCAGAAACCATAACAAGAGAAAAAGAATGTCATTATTTTATAATAAAGAGGTCAATTTATCATGAGCATAACAATTGTAAATATATATTCACTTAATATTGGAGCATCTAAATAGATTAAGCAAATAATAACTGGTTTGAAGGGGAAAATGACACCAATATAATAATAATAGGAATTTTAATATCTGACTTCCAACAATCAACAGATCATCCAGACAGAAAATCTGGTAACTACAGTTAACAATATGGTATGATATACTTGATATGGTATGATATACTTGATATACTTGATATGGTATGATATATACTTGATATACTTGATATACTTGATATACTTGATATACTTGATATGGTATGATATACTTGATATACTTGAATGGTGCTAAGAGAGTAGATCTAAACTCTTCTCCCCATACCCCCCAAAAAATGGTGATTATCTGAGTTGATGTGTTAACTAATTTTAACATGGTAATCATTTTGCAGTATACACATACATGAAATCATCACATTGTACATCTTAAACTTAATGTTAAATGTCAATTATATCTCAGACTGGGGGGTGGGTTAATTAATACAAATAATAATAAATGACACCATTAATTTACTTATACTTAAATTTTACAAAGCATTTCTAATGTGATCCTCATGCTGGCTGTGTAAGTTAAATAAGCAAATATATCATTATCCCTACTGTATGGATTAGAAAACTGAAACAAACATAAACTAGATGATTTTCTTTAGTTGATTCAACTAATAAGTAGTAGAAGGAGGACCTGAATCAAGGACTTGTGACTCTCAAAATCACATCATACAAGTCATGGTGAATTCTTTGGTAAAGAAATGTACCTAGCTTATGAATTCAGGTTTTTTTAATCACAATTTCCTAAAGCAAGACATATTTTCCAAACTTCAAGTGATAGTACAGAGGACGGAACGTGTATTGGGAGAGAAAAATATATTTAAGAAAACAACGTAGACAGCCTACCATACATTCTGAATGCTATGAAAATTCATGTTTCCTTGCATAGTATTAAATATTTTCCAGAGTACATGAATCTTTAAAATGTTTTGTGGTTTAAAATATGTTTCAGTTAAAGAAAAATCTATTAGTCTTGATACATTTCTGCTATAATACATATAAAATTATATTGGTATTCACACAGTCTGTAGAGAGTATCTTTACTGGGAAATCAATGAAATACCATTAACCTTTTAGTGAAAAGTGGTTGATAGAGATAAGTAAAGCAAATTTTGAACCTTTGGAGAGGGGATGATGGTTTTGAACATCCTTTCAGGTGAACGTGATTTATTAGCCATTAAAGCACAATTAGATTCTTTAGAAATAAACACTCTATAAAGATATTTCAAAATGTCTCTCAAAGAGTTGAAATTGCATATCACAAGATTCCTTAGCTTTACTCAGCAATCACTCCTTGGAATGAAGGGAAAGCAAATACTTCTGGGGATCTGCTACAAGGGCGCAAGAGATAATCAGTCATTAATATCAGTCTTCTGCAAAGTTATCCCATAGGATGTTATCTGGGCAGCCACCTCTCACTGCTTTTCTGTGAGAACAGAAATATTATCCTGGCCGTTTCCAGCCTGACAACACTGTTGCACTCAGTTATGTGTGCAATTGGCAAGCAACATTTTTACCCACGATTTAATTCCACATCTCCAAATTTTAGATGAAAGTCACCAAAACAATAATTACACAGTATTATTTGTAAATTGGCTTGTATATTTCACATAAAATGCTACTTCATAGTTGTGATGCACTATAAAAGATTACCTGGTCTATCACCAGGGAAGTGAGGAAATCTAAACTATCCATATCACCAATTATTTATTTTCACCTTGAGTATTTCCAGGGAGATGTTCTCTAGACTCCTTAGGTAAATACTAGCGACAATAGTTACCATTTGTCGACCAGGTAAAAGGTGACATGCAAAGTACCAGGTGCCAAATTGGGTGTTTTACTTATCATCCCAAGTTTATAATAATCCTGCAAGAACAAATATTCCCCATGTTGCAGATGAGAAAACTGAGGAATAAAAATCCAAGGCAATAGAGAAAGTAAATGACAGATCAGAATTCCAACCATCACTGTAGTCTTCCAAAGTCTTGCTACCCAATCAGTTTCCCTACATTTACTTCACTCAATAAATACTCAGTGGGACTTTCCTGGTGGCACAGTGGTTGAGAATCTGCCTGCTAATGCAGGGGACACGGGTTCGAGCCCTGGTCTGGGAGGATCCCACATGCTGCTGAGCAACTAGGCCCGTGAGCCACAACTACTGAACCTGCGCGTCTGGAGCCTGTGCTCCACAACAAGAGAGGCCGCGATAGTGAGAGGCCCACACACTGCGATGAAGAGTGGCCCCTGCTTGCCACAACTAGAGAAAGCCCTCGCACAGAAACGAAGACCCAACACAGAAAAAATAAATTAATTAATAAACTCCTACGCCCAACATCTTCTAAAAATTAAATAAATAAATACTCAGTCTCTAAGTATCATTTATAAAGTCTCCATATTACTGTGCCCTTGACCTTTTTTAATCTGCCCCTCCTAGAATTCCAAGTTACTTATTCACCAGTTACATTTTCTTTCTTCACTTGCTATGCCAAACACTGTGCCTAGATAGGAGAGTTATCTATTCATTCAACAATGTTTCTCTATGTCTACTGTGGGACCATCTGTTTGACCAGCAATGTGCCAAATCATTAATTCCATCCAGATTCAGGTGACTTTACCATAAATAAAATTAAGTGGGATTTTGCAATTGCAATTTTAGAAAGGTAAAGAATCATCTAAGTGATTAAGTTACATTAAATTTATTCCAGAGTCTCCTTGTTGCAACCAACCTTCCCAAACACACAGATTTCCCTTCTTCCTTGCTATTTAGGGAAATAATATATGTTCACGTACTTTTCTGGCAGTTTTGCAGTTTTGTTTATAGCTCCTCCCTCCATAACCACTACATATTTCTAAAGTATTGTCTTAATTCTATTCCTCCTATACTTCCCCTTCCTATTGTTGGTAAAATAGATTCTAGAGAAGAGTCTGAAAATAAAGGTGGAGTTCTAACTCATATTAATAATTTCTCATAACTACAGAGTTGATAATGATCATATTAGCCTTTGGACTACATTTGTCAAAGTCCCTTTCCCAGGAATAACAACTCTTGATCAAAGGTAACCAAAGGTTACATAATTGGTCTTGTGCCAAGTAGCTCTTGACTTGTATGAATGGGGACTAATGGGGACAGTGAATGGAAAAGTTGGCACTAAGTACAGAAGACCTTTAATGATCATCGATAGGAGCTGAACTAACTTTTTTTCTACAAGAACGTCTTTTATTAAAAAGAGAGGAAGGGCTTCCCTGGTAGCGCAGTGGTTGAGAGTCCGCCTGCCGATGCAGGGGACATGGGTTCGTGACCCGGTCCGGGAAGATCCCACATACCGCGGAGCGGCTGAGCCATGGCTGCTGAGCCTGCACATCCAGAGCCTGTGCTCCGCAACGGGAGAGGCCACAGCAGTGAGAGGCCCGCATACTGCAAAAAAAAATAAAAATAAAAAAAGGAGAGGAATTCTGTCCCATAGCAGGGACAGCTCAGGGGAAGGAATGAGGATGGACCACGTAGGATGCTATTGCAATAATCTCAACAATCAGTGACAAGGGCTGAACTAAAGTGGTGGGAATGGCAACTCAAAATAATGGAAAAATTGGAAACATCCTGGAAAATAATCAACAAACGTCCACTCATTCATTCAGCAGATTTTTATTAAGAAATACTACAAACCAGGCGTTGTGCTAGAAGCTGGAGATACAATGTTGAGTTAGGTAGGTATTGTCCCTGATCTCACAAAATTTACTTTCCAGCAAGGGAATAAATAAGTAGACAAGCAAATAAATATGATATTTACAAACTGTGAAGAAAACAAATAATAAAGAACACAAGGGAGGCTGATAAGATGGCCAGGGCAATGGATAGGTTGTGGAGAGATAGAAAAAGAATGGCATCAAAATTGCCACTGAGGGGCTTCCCTGGTGGCGCAGTGGTTGAGAGTCTGCCTGCCGATGCAGGGGACACGGGTTCGTGCCCCGGTCCGGGAAGATCCTACATGCCACACAGCGGCCGGGCCCATGAGCCATGGCCGCTGAGCCTGCGCGTCCGGAGCCTGTGCTCCGCAACGGGAGAGGCCACAGCAGTGAGAGGCCCGCGTACCGCCAAAAAAAAAAAAAAAATGCCACTGAGTACTCAAGCCTGGATGACTGAACAAATGGAGGCATCATTGACAGAAATAAAGATAAACTGATTTTATGGCCGGCACAACAGAGAGTGATTTAACCTCTGGTGTGTTAAGTTGGAGATACTTAAACTGTGGGAATAATCCACAATTAGAAATGTTGGCCTGGGGCTTCCTTGGTGGCACAGTGGTTAAGAATCCGCCTGCCAATTCACGGGACACGGGTTCGAGCCCTGGTCTGGGAAGATCCCACATGTCACAGAGCAACTAAGCCTGTGCGCCACAACTACTAAGCCTGTGCTCTAGAGCCCGAAAGCCACAACTACTGAAGCCTGCAAGCCACAACTACTGAAGCCTGCACACCTAGCCCATGCTCAACAAGAAAAGCCACCGCAGTGAGAAGCCCGTGCACCACAACGAAGAGTAGCCCCCGCTTGCCACAACTAGAGAAAGCCCTCACGCAGCAACGAAGCCCCAGCGCGGCCAAAAATAAATAAATAATTTTTTAAAAAAAAGAAAAAGAAATGTTGGCCTGAGTTCACAGAAAATCAGGGCAATTGGATACAAATCTGGGAGCCGCAGTTGCAAATGTGGCTGTCAAACAACTAGTTAAAGACATTAGATTTCTTCATCAAGCATTGAAAGTAGAGTTCCATGAATAGGAGCATTAAAGAATGTGCACTCTTGTGGAATAAGAGGAAAGGAAGTTAGTGAAAGATGAAGCCACAAGAGGAGGAAGAGAGGGTTAACTGTCACATACTAAGGGAAAGGATAACAAAAATATCAACAATTGTAAATTTCCAGAAAGAGTTCAAGGGCAATGAGGTAAAATTATTTTGGATTTGATGCTAGAAGGATACTGGGGACTATTAAGAGAGCATTTTCAGTAAAATTGTGGGTGAGTTCAGTTCATAGGTAGGAATCAGGGTAACCTGTTCTAGATTTTCTGGAATACTCCCAATTTCAATTTATTCTGTCTCAT
This sequence comes from Orcinus orca, assembly GCF_937001465.1. Classification (NCBI taxonomy): domain Eukaryota; kingdom Metazoa; phylum Chordata; class Mammalia; order Artiodactyla; family Delphinidae; genus Orcinus; species Orcinus orca. The sequence continues at coordinate 150,706,500 of NC_064560.1, forward strand.
AATACACCATGTGTTTTGATTTTCCATTTGAAATGATGGTAACGTCGTAGTAAAGAGATAGAAACAATGCAGTTAAAGCTTTCAAGATGCTTGTCAATGAAAGAAAAGTGAGCAGTAAGTACTTATCATTGGAAGGAGAATCAAGAGAAGGTGTTTTAGGAGTAGGAAGTCCTCAACACATTTGTAAGCAGTAGGGAAGTGAGTAACTAGTGAAGCAGGAAAGTAAAGATTTGACTAACAAAAGGGCATTTATTGACGGCACTAAGTTTCAGAGGAAGGCAGAAGTTGAGATCAATAGCACAGATGGATGGTATGTTACTTCTTTTAAATAGCAATAAGAAAAAATATGTAAGGTTATAGATGGGTTAATTAACTAGATGGGTGGGAATACTTTCACAATATAAATGTATATCAAATCAGCATATGGTACACTTTAAATATCTTACAATTTTATTTTGTCAATTACACCACAATAAATCTGGCAGGGTAAGAGGAGAAGATAGAAAGATGGGGACATTTTCAAGAAAAAAGAAAGTAGGGATGGCATAATGACGCTAGAATAGAAGCTCCATTAAAGAATATAAGCTCCATAAACTAAAATATAAGCTCCAGGAGATCAGGATTATTTGATCATTCTGTTTGACTGGCTTTCAATAACTATCAGCAGAATAAATTCCCTGTTCTCAGTCCTACCAGATAAAGGTGGAAGCATCTTGATCTCATAAAGCTAAGGACTTGGCAGGAGCTTAAAGAGAGGGATTTGGAAAAGTTCTGTAGTATGTGACACTGAGTTAAAATGAGATGGATAAAATAATCGCCGCTCATTCGTGGGGGCCCAACTAAGGTTATAGCAACAACCTGCTCTCCACTTCCTCCAACTCTTTATTCAGAAGCCATTTTCTCAGTAAGATCTTCCCTGCACATCTAAAACTGCAACTTCTCCACCCATCTCTACCTCTTATTCCTGCTTCCTGCTTTCAGTACTACCTTTAAGTGCTCCTTGGTACTTATTCTCTCTGTTGGCCTATATATTTTACTTTATGGTCTTATTTATTACCTATTTCCCACCCCACCCCCCACCAGAATGTAAGCAAGGGCAGGGATTTTTGTCTGTTTCTTCACCACTCTCTCTTCAGTGCCTAGCACAAAGCACATTGAATCAATGACTGCCTCTGTATGAGAGACAGTTATCAAAGTTAAATGACTATTTCAATAGCACTGAGTTATTTTGGGGGAGGAAGCAAACCAGTGTTGCCCAGCACATAGTTAAGTGGTAAGTGTTAGCTGGTGCCATTTTCCATATTTTTCACACTGCTCTGGTCCAGAGACACTGAGGGCTAAGGCAACTTCATCGCTCTTAAATCCATATCACACTGCTATCTGGTCAGAGGGATGAGCCTACAGATGAGAGGAAAATCCTCATCTCTTCACTAATAAGGAAGTCTCAGCACAGAATATGCTTGTCTGGAAATCAGGATTTGCCAAGCTTGTCCAGATGGAATTAAGTCACCATCTAGGCTTTGCTGAGCCATACCATACTGGTGTGTATATATACACACACACACACACACACTTTTTCTTGATCACTCATATTTACCCACAACTTTGAAATTATATGACTAAACCTAACTTGGGTTCACACTCTAAAACATGCCTGACACATGTCAAGAGTGATGGAAGGAGCACTGCTGTGCCCTTTTATACCACAGCTCTGCTGACACATTCAAGTAACAGCCAATTCTAACCGCAAGACTGTGTTCAGCCCACTTAGCCTTTCTTCATATCATGTGTGTATAATTGAAACTATGCTCTTTTGCTCCTATAGATTACCTCATGGGTGGCCGGGAGTGGGGGGTTGAGGGGAGTAGAATCATTTTTCCGATTTGAAGGTCATTTTAAGTACCAACTAACAACCCATCTCCATGTGACTTGGCTTCAAATATAGTACATGTATCATCATTGTTATTGTCCATTGACTTGTTCGAGTGAATGGATGGGAGAGGCACCACAGAGGAGATAGCTAAGCATCAGCAAAGCTAAATCACTTGCCTAAGGTCACATAACTTGTAAATGGTGAGACCCAGATGACTCCGACCCCAAGGCCAACATCACCGCCCAGGTTTAAGATAGATGACTTCTGTGCTTTCCATTTCTGAATGCTGAGAAGGAGATCGTGGGGTAACAAGCTCTCAAAAAGGGACTATACACTTTTCCTTCCAAAATCTAAGAGAAATCCTTTTCCAAATCCATAACAATGTCTACTATCATTCAATACTCTGCATTCACATTTTGAAATAAGTCATATTTGTTAGTTAAAAGAAAACATATTTCTGCAGCAAAATTTCCTGGCCAGGAGTTAATTAAATCCCCTTTAGGTAAGAACCATGTTTCCAGCAAACTTTCAAGAAAAAATACTGATTGATTGCGAAGCAGTTTAAATCAGTTTTTGTACATGTTTTCAAGCTGTATGTATGTGATGTGAGTCTGAAAAGCTATAATGTGGTTGTTAGAGGTTGTTCTCCCTCTCTCTCTCTCTCTCTCTCTCTCTCTCTCACACACACACACACACACACACACGCACAGCCATGTTTCTTCATTCCCCAGATATGACAAATCTTAACCTACACAATGGAACCGAATAGAAAAAGGGAAGAAGGGAAGGACATCTTGATGTAGAAACTGACTTCTGTCCTATCTGAGAATTTTATCATAAATATATAAAGCTTGTCATCACCACTTATTAGCCATTGATTACTTGCAGGATAGGAGGCATTGCAGAATGTTATAAAAATATGGTCTTCTCCAAAAAAAGATCAAAAGGAAAAAAAGAATAAAAATATGTAGGAGTAGGTGTGTGCATTTCCATTCATGCATTTTTTCTTTAATCGCCGAGGTAATGTTACATGAACTATTTCTGGGTGGCAGATTCCTCCCTATAGCAGTTATCTGCTGCTGCAGAACAAATTACCTCCAAACTTAGGTGCTTAAAACAACAAACATTTATGATCTCAGTTTTGAGGGTCAGGAATTAGGAAGTGCCTTAGCTGGGTGGTTCTGACTCAAGGTCTCTCATGAAGTTGCAGACAAGGTACCGGCAGGGGCTGCAGGCAGCTGACGGCTTGCCTAGAACTGGAGGACCCGCCGCTAAGCTCAGGCATGTGGCTGTTAGCATGAGCCTCAGCTCTTCGCTGGCCATAGGCCAGAGCAACGGTTCCTTGCCACCTGGGCCCCTCCACAGGGCTGCTCATGTATCCTCAGGACACGGCAGGTGGCTTCCCCCAGCGTGAGTAAACAGAGAGTGAGTGTACCAGACAGAGAGAGAACCAAGGAAAAACCACTGTGTCTTTCATGGCCCAGACTCAGAAGTTACACCCATCGGTGCTGCCACAGTCAGTGTGTCAGAATCACTAAGTACAGTCCACACTCAAGGGGAGGGGAATACGGCTCCACATTTTGAAGGGAGGAGTATCAAATAGTTTGTGGGCATCTTTCTAAACGGCCACACCCACTAACACATTTTTCTGCCCCTTCGCCAGTTCTTGCTAAGACCCCTACCAATGTATTGGACTTCCTGAACCAGCATTAACCACAATCATACATAAATACACTTATTTCAGTATTTACTATGCATCTGATACCATTCAACACACATAAATACATGAAGCCAAAAAAGTCCCTGCCCTTATAATGCAAGGAGAAAGAAATTAAGAGAAAACAGGTAAATATATAATGTGGTGGTGATAAACGTCATGTCAAAAAATAATGATAAAACAGGCTAAGGAGTTAGAAAGTTATGAGCACTTAAACAGCCAAAATAATTCCCAGATACATCCACGGATCATACATTAAGAGAATACACTGCTCCTTGACCTTGAAAATTCAAGTGACCTCAACCTGCAAAAGCCATATCTTCGTTCTTGACCACGTGTTTTTCCTTTTCTCTAACATTCACGCGAGACCCAGCAGCAAGATTTGCTTCTGTGTTCTATCTCCCAGCTTTGCCAGGACTCTGCTGTCTGTGCCAAATCTTTAATAATAGCCAGCAAGGGCTTCCCTGGTGGAGCAGTGGTTGAGAGTCCGCCTGCCGATATAGGGGACGCGGGTTCGTGCCCCGGTCCGGGAAGATCCCACATGCTGCGGAGCGGCTGGGCCTGTGAGCCATGCCCGCTGAGCCTGCGCGTCCGGAGCCTGTGCTCTGCAACGGGAGAGGCCACAACAGTAAGAGGCCCGCGTACCGCAAAAAAAAAAAAAGCCAGAAAATCTCTCTCAGCTCCTCCTCAAAGGGCCATTCCTTCTTTCTTTCGTTGCGGGCTCTCCTCCATGAAAACCTGGCATGTAATGCCTCCCCTTCTAGAGAACCGCAGGCTGTACTGGAAATAGTGTCTGCTCTCCACCTGAGGTACATCAATAACAAAGCCCCCTCTACTACCAGGAGTAAGGAAACCGTTCTGTCTATTGGTAGGAGCCATCTTTGCTCTCATTGTCTCACTATCAGTTTATCTATCACAACCCAGGACCCACCTTCTCTTCACTGGGTCCCCAGTGTTTCCACCACCCAATCAGGATTCTAACACGCCTCTAAACAATGTATAAAAAAAACAACAGACAACGTTCCCAAAGCACTGAATAACTCAAAGGATCTTTATATTATGTAACTCTGAGGTATCATGTTATTACCTATTTCTAGTACTTACCACCTTTTGCACTTCTAACAACTCTTGTATTTGGTTAACAATGAGCATAGGAAAGATTCAAATTAGGAGGAGACTAATCACTGGTAACTGCAGATTTTAAATACTGGGCTACAATTGAAAATTTAAAAGCCGATTTCCTTCAAAGACCAAAATCTCTCGCCTATGCTTCATTTATTGAGTTGTTTCTTTTCCCCATTTCATCTGTGCACTAGATGTTTATTTCTATTTAAGAGAATCCAAGTCGTGGGATGTTGATGTAGTATATTTAGAAAACCAGCTAGATCTCTCTTTCTTCTGCCATATTACTCCAGAAAGAAATACACATTGGCATATCACATAAGCCTTCCTGTTTACCTTCTGTTCACAGTTGCTCTGCCCATGAGGAATATGAAAATTGGAACTTTCCACCAATGGCAGACAATGTAACTAACTTAGAGTGTTCCAAATTTTCTGAATGGCACTGGGTTGCATGTTGCCATTTTACCTTCATTCCCCTCTTGCCTCAATCTGCCATACTAATGTTTTTACATGAAAAAGGTACTCAGCACACATCGTGCGGTATAAAGAAAAGAGATGGTGTTTCCTAGAGTCTTCATCAATTTTTCCTTTTGGCATTTCTTTCTCTCATTAAGTATATCCTAATCTTATAAGCTGTTGTACTAGACTAGTTATAAAGGCTACTTTGCTTAAAATATCACAGTATCCAGTAGATGATAGAAACAAAACCATAACTATAGGCTGACACCATGTGCTAGTTTAAGCACTGACTAGAAGAAATGGAATAATGGAATACCTCTACCCAGAGCTCAGTCACATGCTTTTATTATGGCCCCCTAACCCCACACACACATGTGCCCACTTAGAGAGGAAAATTCGAGGATGGCTCAGTCAGGCACCAATCTTGCAGCAGTATGCCTTAGTCAGCTCGGGCTGCTAGAACAAACTTCTGCAGACTAGGAGCTTAAAAACAACAAAAATTTATTTCTTTTAGTCCTAGAGGCTGGGAAGTCTGAGATCAGGGTGCCAGGGTAGTCGGGTTCTGATGAGAGCTCTCTTCCCGGTTTGCAGATGACTGCCTTCCTGCTGTGTCCTCACATGGTGGGAGGGGAGAGACAGGAAGCAAGTCCTCTAATGTCTCTTCTTATAAAGACACTAACGCCATGATAGGGGATCCACACTTATGACCTAATTACCTCCCAAAGGCCCCATCTCCCAATACTATCACATTGTCAATTAGGGTTTCAACATACAAATTTGGTGGGGATACAAACATTCAATCCATACAGGTACTAAAATATCACTGGAATAAATTGAAAATATTGTATCAATTATCTCAAGTTTCCACATGAAATTCCTTACATAATTAATGAAATGGAAATTGGCCTCATTCCTGCCAAAATAGTGACCTTAAATGAAATTTTTTAATAAAATTAATTAAAAACAAACACTCCTCATCAGTACCAACTGACCCCTATTGAGTATTTTTGCAGCATATATACAAGATTCACAGTACAGCCACAAGCCCCAGCCGTCCTGATTCCTGCCACCTGATGGTTATTTTGGGTTCATGCTCTCAATCACCTGAAACTGAGGAAACACTAAATGGCATAAGGCAGTTCCTGGAAAAACCTCTCTTGCTTTACTATCCAAATTTTAAACGTTTTAATCGTCTTATTTTAAAAGTTACAAAAGAAACCTGGAAGGTGAAAAATAATTTTAAAAAATACTTTTAAAAAACACTTGCTAACATTAAATCCAGAGGAAATAAACACTTCTAAACGTTTTCAGTGATGGTAACATTTTGAAAGCCTTTCATGTGCTTTTTCTTCTGCCTTTTTGAGTATGAGACCATCACATTCATCGACATCTGGCTGGGGGGAGGGGGTATAGAGAAGGATTTTTTCACTGAAAGATGCAAAGAGAAAGAATGAAGTCATTTTCAGCATCTAACATGCAAAATATGATTATGCAGCAAGAAATAACCTTGAACATCAGGCATTCATCGAGTGACTATAATCTCCAGGGGAACAGGGGTTTTCTCTGTTTTGTTTACGGCTGCATCCCCTATGAACAGAGCTCAGTAGTAGACTCTCAACAAATAGCACACATTCAACAAATATTTAGTGGCTGAATGAACAAATGAATGAACGAGGGAGTTTATATTTTTATCTCCTCCTTTAACATATCAGCAACCAAGTCTGTAGTTGCCAGTTCAGGCTGGAATTGCCAAACTCAGAATTCTCCCATAGAGTAGAAGGTACAACTTTCTGTAATAATGAAGGCATGTTCTATCAAAGAAAGAATGTGCAGGCTTCCCTGGTGGCGCAGTGGTTGAGAGTCCGCCTGCCGATGCAGGGGACGCGGGTTCGTGCCCTGGCCCGGGAGGATCCCACATGCCGCGGAGCGGCTGGGCCCATGAGCCATGGCCGCTGAGCCTGCGCGTCCGGAGCCTGTGCTCCGCAACGGGAGAGGCCGCAGCAGTGAGAGGCCCGCGTATCGCAAAAAAGAAAGAAAGAAAGAATGTGCTACTGGGGGGTGGCGGGGCGGAGGAAGGAGGTTTTACCGTGACCTCCCCAAGGAGACTGTGGAAGAAAAGAGGGTGCAAGACAACCGGAAGTGTGTGCCCTGATATCTGTGCATTGAATGAGTAAGTATAACACTGAAGGCAGACGAAAATCTGACCCCATTTTCTGTTTTGGACTTCTGAAAAAGATCGTCCTTGTGTGGGTCTCACACCAACCCGAGGCGTTGCCGCATCAGTCTGTCAGGGTGGTGTGGGCAGACAAAGAAAGGTGTTAAATTTAGCATTTCTGAGCAATTTTACCTGGTTCTCCTGTGGCACAGATGAGACCCAGAAGCAGCTGAAGGATGGCCAAGGAACCAGTCAGAAGGGGCATCATGGTGGGAGGCAAAGTGGAGCTGAAGCAAGAGCTGCAGAGCAGAAGATCAGATCTCCTCGGAACAAGACTCAGAACTGACTTAAGAGCCACAGAACTGCTGGTGGGAGGGTCGATCTTCCCAGGTGTATTAGTTTTCTGCTGCTGTGTAACTAATTACCACAAATTGAGCAGCTTAAAACAATACACATGTTTTATCTCACAATTTCTGTGGTTAGGAGTCTAGGCGTGGCTTAACTGGGTCCTCTGCTCAGGGTCTCACCAGGTTACAATCAAGGTGTTGGCAGGCTGCGTTCTCATTGGAAGGCTCAAAGAATCAGCTTCCAACTTTACTCAAGCTGTTGGCAGAATTCAACTCATTGTGGCCTTAAAATAGAGAGCCCTGAATTTTCCTGTCTGTTGGCTTGGGGCCACCCTCAGATCTAGAGACCACCCACAGTTTCTGTCCATGGGCATCCTCACCATTTGATACTTATTTCATTGGATCCAGAGGAGAGTCTCTCCTGCTTGAGGTCTTTGACCTCCAGGAGGGAGGTCCTTCTATTAAGGGCTTTCACCTGATTAAATCAGCCCCTACCCCGACCCCCCCAGGATAACCATCCTTTCAATTTACTCAAAATCAGCAGATTTGACCTTAATTATATCTGTAAAATCCCTTCACCTTTGCCATATAATGTAACATAGCCATGGGCGTTACATCACATCACCTTCACTACATTTGGTTGGTTAGAAGCAATTCCCAGGTCTCACTCCAAATCAAGAGGAGGGATTACACAAAGACATGAACACTGAAATTACTGGAGGTCACCCTAGGGTCTGTTTTCCACACTAGGAGAACTAGGGTAGCACTCCCTCTACCCAGCAGAGAGGAAAGAGCAAGGGTCATGTGGGGCAGACAGTAACCAGTGTGATGATGGTGGCCACCATCCCAGAGACCTCAGAAGCCACAGACACCCCCATCACCACGTGGTCACTCCTCACTTTCCTCTCCCCAACACCCAGAAACAATCTCAAAAGGAGACAAGGAGGGAGAAAGGACTCAATCTAAGACATTAACCATTTTTACCTCTAGAAATTGAACTTCACCTAAACAAACTATTTAAATCTTGAGGGCAGAGTAAAATCAGAGTTAACAGTTCATTTTTTAACTGTTCAGGGCCAGATTAATTAGAAACAAAATAAAGGGCACATTGTTTTTGTCCAGACATCCCAGAGAGATGTGTAATTAAAAATCGTTTGACTTGCTGCACCTATTTTTATGAAGATTTTGTAACTAAACCCATGTAAGGTGTCTCAGTCCTTGGTGAATATGGCTAATGCTACCCACTTATAAAGGATGGAACACCATAAAATAAGAACATTTTAAGTAAATTTAAATGTTGGGTAGTGTTCAGTACAAATAATAATCCTTTTATTTTGAACATGAAGAACAAGTTATATAATTTTTGCTAAGAGAAAGTCAGTTTTTGCTACCAGAAAGTCAGGTTTTCCTCGTCCCTACTAAATACATGTTGAATAAATAAAGAATGTCATTTATTTTTTTTAATTTTAATATTTTTGGCTGCATTGTGTCTCCCTTGCTGTGCACTAGTGGGGGCTACTCTTTGTTGCAGTGCACAGGCTTCTCATTGCAGTGGCTTCTCTTGCTGCAGAGCACGGGTTCTAGGTGCACAGGCTTCAGTAGTTGTAGCACATGGGCTCAGTAGTTGTGGCTCATGGGCTCTAGAGCACAGGCTCAGTAGTTGTGGCACACGGGCTTAGTTGCTCCGCAGCATGTGGGATCTTCCCGGACCAGGGCTCAAACCCATGTCCCCCTGCATGGCGGATTCTTAACCACTGAGCCCAGGGAAGTCCCTGCCATTTAAATTGTTGTAAAAATATAAGCCAGTCCAGTGCATCTGTATGTCTCAGACGAGCCATTCACCAACTGCATGTGCATGCAGCTTCCAACAGAAGTCTCTGTCAGTTGTTTGTTAGAATACATTTACCACATTAATTACCATTTTAACCATTGATTGTATGCTAGACACTATGTTTAGTGCTTTGTATAATTTCAGGAAATCATTAAAATACTATGAGAAATATGTAACTATGCCCATTTTACAGATGAGAGAACTGAGGCATTGAATGGTTAAAGTAATTTGCCCAAGGTCACACAAGGAGTAAGTGGTTCTGCAGGATTTTAAGCTCAGATCCATGTGGTTCCAAAGACCATGCTTGGAATCCTTGTACTATACCTGTCAGACTGGTCTACAAGAGCCTATTAAACTCAGAATGTAGTGGAATACATACATTCATAGTTGTACCTACAGCTTTCAGAAATGGTACAAATTGTATTCCAATGCAGAAACCCTCCTTCCTCTCCCTTCTGCAGCCCTGCAGGGAACAAGGGCAGAGTCACTCTCATTTCACCAGGCTTCCTACCTCCAGGAAAACAAGAGGATGCCTCCAGCTCCAAGTTTGTGCTGGTTGTTGTTCCCACAAGCTGAATTAGTGACCAACATTTTCAGGACTCAGAGTGGGTGAGCCTGGGGGTCCACAGCCTCCTGCCACATGTCACTCCTCAGTCTAGGATGGTCCCCTGTCACACTCTTACTTTTCCTCCTCAGGCCCCAGGGATTGGCCCATCTCCTTCCCTTCCACTACCACTGCCTGTTTCTTCCGACCAAGGTTTTTCTCTTCTCTAACCTTCTATAAAACAGAAGCTGGCCTTGAGTCTTCTGAATTTTAACCTTCTTATCAGAGAAAAAAACAAATCATAAGTTCCCCATTCTTCCTACCCTTCCTATAAGATGTGAAAGCTCACATCTGCATGTAATTTTCAGTGACCAGACTGAGAGATTCAGGTGAAAAGTAGGTGAATATAACTAGTTGCTATGACAACAGGAAGATATAAAATGGCATAGCAATTCATAGGACAAGCTTTTTAAATTACATAAATTTGAGTTATTTCAAGAAACCATTCAAAACTACACATATATAGATGACTGGCCAATTGAAAGAATGAAGTATATCACACAAATAAACCACCTTGAATTAAGCAGACAATTAAAGATCTATACACAATTTTAATCCTCAACAGACTATAAGGGGGAGAATTACAATTCTGGAGCCTCTGTAAAGTTACTTGTCAATCAGACTGATCCAGCTGCATTAATATTAAAAATTTTCATGTCTACCACAGCTCTAAGAATTAATTCACAACTAGATTACAAGGCCAACAGCATGAAACAGACGCGTTTGCCTTCACCATTTAACACTGTCGACCCCTGCCTCGCTCTTAAAATGTTCTCTGCCTTGATTTCCTAACACTGCACTCATTTACAGCCTTCCTTGCTCTCAGATTGTTCCTCTCTTTCTCCTTCTGGTTTCCCCAAGGCTTCGTAGAGGGTTCCCATCCCTTTGGTTTCTATTAGCATGTCTTCAATCGTTACCTCTAATCTGATGTCTCCCAAATACTTGCCTTCGTTCCCAAACCCTCTCCAGAGAGGCAGACCCCACACTCCAATGACATGAAGAAATCTCCACTTGAATGTACTAATGGCATCTCAGAACTGGCATTCCTCGATTCAAGCTTAAAGATTATTTCTCCTATTCCTGGATTCCCTGATGAGGTTAATGGCACCAACATCTTCCAGAAATTCAGGCAAAGAATCTTTTTAGTCATTGTCTTTCCCTTCTGTCTCATATCCAGGCACTAAACCGTATTAATTCTACCTCTATAACAGCTGTTGGATCTATTTGCTGCAGTACAATCAATACAGGCACCACCAAGTCTAGAACTGTCCATTACCTCTCATCTAAAATACAGCCATGGGCTCCCAACTTCTCTCCCTGCTTTCAGGCTTTTCTCACTTCACTGTTGTTCATATAATGCTGATGATAAGAATCACATGAGTGGGTTTCTTAATACAGGTTTCTAGGCCTTGCCCAAGACTACTGAATCAGAATCTGTAGCAGAGGGGCTTGAGAACTTATATTTTCCTAAGTGTCCCCAGAGTTTACTCTAATCAGACGAATATAGTTTACTCAGTACTATCAGACTTGTCAATCAGACTGATCCAGCTGCATTAATATTAAAAATTTATGGCCCTTGACCAAATTTTGACCAAATTCATGGCCCTTGACCAAAATTTTCCATGGCTCCCATTGCTGGTAAAATCAAGTCCAAATTCCTGGCTTGACATTTAAGGCCCTCCACAATCTAGTCTACAAACATCCTTCCAGCCATCTTCCTCATTATTGCTTCTCACATACTCTGTGCCAAAACCACACTATTTGTCATTCCAGAATTTTTTTCTGCATTTTTCCACCACAATGTTTTTGTTCACATAGTACCCTTAGCCTGGACTGCCCTATACCCATATCTCTCTGTGTTCAAACCCCATCCATCCTTTAAAGTTCATCTTAGCTTTATTCATGCCCCTTTTTTGTAGCATCACCACAGCAAATAGATACATCTATTGCTGTGCTGTTATATTTCTATTTTTTGCGTGTATGCCTTCCTCTCCTCTATAAGATGAAGCTCTCTGGGGAAGATGACTATGCCATTGTTCATCATTGTATTTTGGGTGGGGGGGGGTGTTTGTAGTAAGCAGCACATAGCTGGTGCTTGAAATGTTTGAATAAATAAGTGATATAGCAACAACAGGCAGAACCAATGGCTTGGTACAAATTGGTCTGCCCATTATTCCCTCTACTCACCTACATGGCCCACCTCATTATCACTGCCTGAATGCCCCGCTTTTTCTTCCTCTTTACGAGTCAAGTCTTGGAGTCTCTAAGACACTGTCTCTCAAATTATAGGCCACCAACTACTTGCATCAGAATGATATGGGTTGTCTGTTAAAAGGCAGATTCCCAGGTTACTGCTCTCAGATCTGAATTACAATCTCTGGGAGAAGATCTGCATTTTTGGCTGGCAGCTCCTAAGGGATTCTTTTGCACAAGGATGTCAAGAGCATGTTTGTTTTTAAACCTTGTTAAAGCCTCACTCCTCCTAGAAAATTCAACAATTTGAGTCCTTACTATGGGCTTGATGCCATGTTGCTGCCTTACGACCTTATTTACTGTTGACTTCTATTTTTATTTTGTAGGCTATCAAATAATTATAATCTTTGTGAGTTGTGGATACTAAACAGTACTATAGAGAGAATGTCACATAAAACACATACAGATGAATAGTTTAAAATGTGCCCTTGGGGCCTTCCCTGGTGGCGCAGTGGTTGAGAGTCTGCCTGCCGATGCAGGGGACACAGGTTCGTGCCCTGGTCCGGGAGGATCCCACATGCCGCGGAGCGGCTGGGCCCATGAGCCATGGCCGCTGAGCCTGCGCGTCCGGAGCCTGTGCTCTGCAACGGGAGAGGCCACAACAGTGAGAGGTACACGTAAGGCAAAAAAAAAAAAAAATGTGCCCTTGGAATCAACCCGTGTCCAATCACATCTCAGCTCTAGCACTTACTAGGTACATGGCCTTGGGCTAATTACTTAACCCCTCCATGCCTCCACTTTCTTATCTATAAAATGTAATCATGATGCTACCTACATCACAGGGCTATTCTGAGGATTGCATGGGATAATTCATGGACAGTATAAGCAGAGTGCCCCAAGAAATGTTAGTCATTATTACTGCTGCATGTTTATCACTATCCAAAAAGTCTTTTTCTTCTACTTGGGCAAATAGGACACAAAATTAAAGACTAACCATGAAGTCTTTTCCATCTGTTTCTCCCATAGTACATAGCTCTCCTGTACATGGAATAGTGGATAAAAACTATTAGACACAGCAAAAAGGGCTCCAAATTTAGAAGGATCCAATACTGAAACATCAGACACAACCCTAATATTCAGGGCCTTATTTCAAGAAACACAGTCTACCCTTTGGCTCTAGAGGCAATTGACATTGAGGCAATTTCTACCTAACCCATGACAAAGGTCAAAAACTGAGTCTATCTCTGTTTAGAGATTTCACTAGCCAATCTTATGTCTCAATGGGAGCATAGTAACTTCCCAGCTTGTGATTTCCATACTAAGGTATTTTGACCGATGTTTTTCAGAGGTTTAGGCAGCCTCATCCGAGCATCCAGTTCACTGCTATCTATCCCTCCCAACACCTCGACCACAGAGAATGTTCAAGGAGATATGTTCTCTTCAAGATCTTAATTTCAATTATTTTGGATGTATATACCCAGAAGTGGTATTGCTGGATCATATGGTAATTCTATTTTTAATTTTTTGAGGAACTCCCATAATAAATTTCAGAAAGGCTGTACCATTTTACATCCCCACCAACAGTGTACAAGAGTTCCATTTCTCTACAACCTTGCCAATACTTGTTATCTTTTGGGTTTTTTGATAATAGCCATCCTAAAAGATAGCTTTGATTTGCATTTGCTTGATGATTAGTGATGTTGAGCAACGTTTTATTTGCCTCTCAGACATATATACGTCTTCTTTGGAGAAATGTCTACTCTAGTTCTTTGCCCATTTTTAATCAGGTTATCTGAGGGGTTTTTTTTTACTATTGAGTTGTAGGAATTCCTTATATGTTTTGGAAATTAACTCCTTATCAGATATATGGTTTGCAAATATATTTCTCTCATTCTACAGGTTGCCTTTTCACTCTGTTGACTGTTTCTTTTGAATAGATTTCATATGTTGAACAGCTTTGCAATCCTGGGATAAATCCCACTTGATCATGGTATATTATCCTTTTGTATGTTATTGCTAGTATTTTGTTGAAGATTTTTACATCTATATTCATAAGCGATATTGACCTTTAGTTCTCTTTACTCATGATGGCTTTGTCTGATATTGGTATCTGGGTAACAGTGGCCTCATAGAATGAGTTGGGAAGTGACCTTCTTCTATATTTTTGGAAGAGACTGTGAAGAATTTGTATTCATTCTTCTTTAAAATTCATAGCATTCACCAGTGAAGTCTCCTGGGTCATACTGAGACAAGTTTTATGGCCTAACATATGGTTTATCTGGAAATGTTCCTTGTGCACTTGAGAAGAATTTATATTCTGCTATTTGGAGGTGGAGGGTTCTGTCTTTTAGGTCTGGTTGGTTTATATTTAGTGTTGTTGAAGTCTTCCTCAGGGACAGTTTCTACTGACTGCTTTTTCCTATAAGTGGGCCATAATTTCCTGTTTCTTATGTGTCTCATAATATTTGGTTGAAAATAGGACATTATAAATAACATAATATGGCAACTCTGAAAATAAGATTTACACATACACACACACACACAAACACACCCCGGGTATTTTGGTTTTGCTATTTATTGTTGTTGTTGCTATTGCTATCTATTTGTTTAGTGGATTTCCTGGACTATAAATTCTGTAAAGTCTGTATCCTTTGTCATGTGCAGTCCCTGAAGTCTCTGCTTGTTTAGCTTAGTGGTCAGCTGATGGCTGAACGGAAATTTCCTTGAATGCCTTGAACCAGTAAATCTCCCAACCTTTGCTGAGAGGCTATGCGCGTGTGTGTTGGGGTATGACTTCAACACTCTAGCAGTTTGAAAATCTGTCTCAGCCTTTACTTCCTGAAGAGCCCCTGGAGGTGAGAAACTAGAATGTTCGCAGTTCTTTCCTGGGCACTACACAGCCCTGCACATGCACATGGCCTTCTACAACCCCAGGGAATAAGTCAGAGCTTTCCCAAGCCCCCTCTGTACCTCTCATTCCCCATATTTTACTATTAAGTTTTCTGGCCAGCCTCTTGTTTGCCCCAATTGGTATTATTGTCTCAGGTAGCTGGACATTAAACAATTGCCACTGATTATTTTGTTTTTGACACACATCCTAGGTAAAAGGCTTTTACACTAAGTGAGCTTTAAGAGAAATCAAATGGAGACAAGCCCTGTGAAGTGGTCCTTCCCAAGGACCTGCTAGACAGATCAAATACTAAAAATTCCCTGGGAATGGGGTTTTAGAGGAGCTGCATATCTTCCTCTTCCGTGGCTGGAGGCTACTAGTTTCCCTAACTACAATGTTTGCAAGGCTGCTGGGTTTCAAGGCTACCGTAGAGCTTGGAAAAGGGGATGCAAATAGAGCAAGTTAAAATGCCACAAAGCTTGCTGTTCTTACAGAGAGTTGGTCATTTTTATTGAATAAATAACTCTCAGATTGCTGCAAGTCTTTGGTTAATTTTCATAGTTCTAAAAAAGTTGATTTTCATAATTGTTGCCAGTGTTTCTGTTGCTTTTATGGAAGAGAAGATTTTTGGAGTTCTTACTACTCCACTCCAAAGGTGCATCTAATAGCCTTTTCAAAAAGTGGTGTTTGAAAGGACTTATATCTCAAATCTATAAATAACTCTCAAAACTAATTTTAAAAATCCAATTTTTTAAAATTGGGGAAATTTTTGAACAGACACTTCATCAAGGAAGATATATGGAGGGCAAAAAACAAGTACATGAAAAGATGTTCAACATCTTTAGTCATTAGGGAAATGTAAATTGAAACCACCATGAAATACCACTACACCCCTACTAGAATATCTAAAATTGAAAAAGAAAGGAAGAAAAAACCCTGACAATACGAAGTGCTGGTGAGGACGCAGAGGAACTGGAGCTCTCATATGCTGCTTGTGGTTGTGCAGAATGGTACATCCACTGTGGAAAATGTTGGCAGTTTCTTATAAAGTTAAAAATACCCTTACCAGACAATCCAGCAATCCTACTCCTAAGTTTTTACCCAAAAGAAATAAAAACATGTGTCCATATAAAAAACCTGTATGTACATGTTTTTAACAGAGCTATTCATAATTGTCAAAAACTGGAAAAAACCCAATGTCCATCAACTGGTGAGTAAAATAAAAAGGAACAGACTACTGATATATGCAGTGATACATTTGAATATCTAATGGATTGTGCTACCTAAAAGAAGCCAGCATCCAAAGGTTACATACTGTATGATTCCACTTCTAAGACATTTTGGAAAAGCCAAAACTATATAATAGGAAAATAGATTAGTGGTTGCCAGGGGCTGGGGTTGGGGGAGAGGAATGACTACAAAGAGGCATGAGGGCACATTCAGAATGAGGGAAAAAGGAAATAAAGAGGTTACCTGGCTGTGTGCCTTTATCGATATTCATAGAAACATACACCTAAAAAAGGTAAATTTTACTGTATATAAATTATACCTGACAAACTTGACATAAAAGAAAAAAAACTCCTTCCTGCTCTGAACATCATTTTTCTTGGTTTAATTAGTTTAGTCTAAGACTACCCTATACCCTTGGCCGGTTTCTAAGCTTTATTTGTTTAGCAGCCTATCCAGAGTTAAAATATCCTTCATGAAACATCCAGCAGTGTCATTACATCATGAGTTGTCGTCCCACAAAATGGGTAAGAGAATTTGACAGGAGAGAGGGGAAAAAAATTAATTTGATAACATAACTACAAGGAGATTCAATGTAGCATTTTTATAATAACAAAAAGATAAAAACATGAATGCTGATCAATAGCTGATTGGCAACTGGTAATATAAAACCATATCATAGACTATTATGTAGCCATTAAAATAATTATGTAATTGTAGATCAACATTTATTAATATGAAAAGGTATCGATATCTATAGTATTGATACTTTGTTAAGGTAAAAGCAAATGATTAAGTAGTATGCTAGTAGGATTTTATTTTGGAAATGCCTGGGAAAACATCCCTCAGAATGTAAATGCTGAATTCTCTTGGTGGGGTGATTATATTTATATTTATATGTGCAGGATAACCCTCTTAACTGTCTCAAGATCTGCTAGCCTGAGACTGGAGTTGCCTGGGTAACTGACCCCATCCTTGTTTTGCCACTCTCAGTTCAGGAAAGCTGGAAGCCCAGGTTGTGAAGATCTAGGGAGCTTGACAGTGATAAATAAGCATCGTGTTCAAGCTTAAGTGTGGTTTACTGAACCACACAGAGGAGACCTTTTGTATATTTTTTAATACCAGCGTGGATGAAATGCACCTGGCTCAGATGAGCGTTCCCAGCTCACATTTAAACTACACATGCAGAACTGCTCCAGTCACGGGTATAACAGGCTGAACTTCCAGAGGTTTTAATGGAACCACTGGTTACTCAGACTCCTCACCCACAGCAGTGTATCAACTGGGGAGGTCTTTGTAGATGACCTGGAAACTTACACCTCCGTCTGTCACTGAATAATGTTGCTCTGACCTCTTTCTATAAACTCTAGATTTAAAAAATCTTGTTTGATTTACCCAAATGTGATCTGTGTCTGATCAATCTGAACCTATTACAATTGACATTTGTTCATTTGGTTAATTTCCATTTGTAACAAAGAAAAGAAAACCCATTTAGTGAGTCTCTAATATTATTCATAACAAGTAAAATGAAAAAGACAATCTGTTGGTTTTAAGATAGAAAGTCTTTATTAAATTAAAATTGACACTTCTCTTTGAACTAAGGATTCTGAGTTCTTTCAAAGATATGCCTCGGGCTTATTACCTATCTAGTATAATTCATTATATTTTTCTATTATAGAATTTATTAAGTGACACAAATTTTGTTTGACAAAAAAAACTTTCACTGCATAAAATAATCTCTGGAGAAAATATTTTTTTAATAATATTCTTTCTAAGCCATCCTAAAAGCAAAGTATGACTTTTAAAGTGGATGTGGAAGACGGGTTATAAAATAAACAACAAAGGGCTTCCCTGGTGGCGCAGTAGTTGAGAGTCCGCCTGCTGATGCAGGGGACACGGGTTCATGCCCCGGTCCGGGAAGATCCCCCATGCCACGGAGCGGCTGGGCCCGTGAGCCATGGCTGCTGAGCCTGCGCGTCTGGAGCCTGTGCTCCGCAATGGGAGAGACCACAACAGTGAGAGGCCCGCGTACCGAAAAATAAAATAAACAACAAAAAAGCTATTGAAAGGACTACAATAAATCAGCTGAGAACTGGGAGAAACATGAGTTGTAGAAACTACTTATATCCATACTAAGCCATCACGGCAGAATGGAAATTATCTTCTTTTTTAGTGTCTGCTTTTACACAAGTATTGGGAGGAAAACTGAAAACACACAAACGTCTACATAAAAACACATGCACCAAAACAAACACACAAAACCAAAATACAGATGCCTACCCAATTACATTCCCTAGTGGAACTGAAGAGTAATCAGCTCTAATCAAATAATTAAGAACGTAGGATGTGAAACATGCCAAATTTGTCTTGATCTCAGAACCAGCACCTTTTAAAGTGCAGACATGATTACTGACTCATTTACATGGTGTGAGTCATATTCCAACTGAACCCAACCCCTGAAAAGCTGGGGGATTACTGCACTGTAGTTTGAGTGCATGCGGTGTTGAACAAAACAACACAGATACCCAATCCTTCCACACAGACTAATACTTAAAAAGAGTCTTTGTGGGCTTCCCTGGTGGCGCAGTGGTTGAGAGTCCCCCTGCCGATGCAGGGGACACGGGTTCGTGCCCCGGTCCAGGAGGATCCCACATGCCACAGAGCGGCTGGGCCCGTGAGCCATGGCCGCTGAGCCTGCGCGTCCAGAGCCTGTGCTCCGCAACGGGAGAGGCCACAACAGTGAGACGCCCGCGTACCGAAAAAAAAAAAAAAAAAAAGAGTCTTTGTCTCAATCAATAGAGTAACTTTGAGCTTTTATTTGCCTAACTTTTATTATACATAACACTTTAATCATGGCTATCATACATCTCAGATTTTCAAAACATGTCTGATTTTAAGTGTTCCACTATTACACGCCCTGGGCTGCTTTTTAGACGGAAATAAAATGCAGTCTTCCTAATAGCAGAAAACAGAGGGCTGTTATGGCAAGGAGGCCTCCTAGGAAGACCAGACACAGCTGAACAGTATAAACTGTTAAAGTAAAATGTAACTGATCCAGTGCCTAGAAGCTCAAAGAAGCAATAATCACCCTAGCCTCATTAGAGTCAAGGCTTCATAACACACGTGTAACAGAACCGCAAGTTCTAAGTATCTTAATAACTCTAAACAGGTGGTAGAGGATTGAAAACATGCTTGTAGTATAAATGCTATATAGAAATAACAAAGAGCAGCAGTCTCCAAACTTGTTAATCACATATCTATCCCCTCAGGAAAAAATTGTGAGTATTCACTCCCAGGACATGTATTTTATTTATTTATATACATATATGCATGTACTATTTATTCCTATAGATATATGCATGTAATAGTATGGAAGTACATAGTAGTTCTTCCCTACTATTACTTGGCATAATACACATTTCGAATAAGATCATTAATAACTGAGATTACCTAGTAGTTTACTTTTTAAACTCTTCTTGATGCTTTTAAACTGTGGTTGTTTTGTGAAGTGATGGATAAAGGGTTAAAATAGGTCAAGGAGTGTCAGCGCAGTGATTTCCCTGTAGTTCCTGGCATTTCTAGTTTATCTTGAGCCAAAATTCTTTGGTTAGAGTCTCTTTAAACCACTCACCCATTTTGTGAGAGTTTTTATTTACATCTAGACAATAACCCATAGACCTACTTAACCAGGAGCACATGAACACAAGGGTTAGAGCACTGACCTGTGGAGCCCCTGAGTCTCTTATCACATCTGTTTTTTTTTTTTTTTTTTTGCGGTACGCGGGCGTCTCACTGTTGTGGCCTCTCCCGTTGCGGAGCACAGGCTCCGGACGCGCAGGCTCAGCGGCCATGGCTCACAGGCCCAGCCGCTTTGCGGCACGTGGGATCTTCCCGGACCGGGGCACGAACCCATGTCCCCTGCATCGGCAGGCAGACTCTCAACCACTGCGCCACAAGGGAAGCCCTCTTATCACATCTTTTTGTGACACCTGACGTGTGACATATATGCTAAGGAAAGGAGCCAATGCCAATCTGCATATTAAATATTAATTTCTTTCTCACATATATAATATACATATAATAAATTTAAATGAAAGTTCTAATATTTTCTACATGAACCCTAACCACTCCCTCTCCCACAATGTACACAGGAGTAATTCTCAACATACGAATGGAAATAACCAATATACTAATAATTGATATTACTTAATATTGAGTTGCATGTAAGAAGGACCATGTAAGTATTATAAGAAAAGGGCAGGTCACTAGAATACCTCAAACCAAACAACAAAATAAAAACACTCAAGTACCGAATGGACTTGAGGATATGGGGGAGGGGGAAGGGTAAGCTGTGACAAAGCGAGAGAGAGGCATGGACATATATACACTACCAAACGTAAGGTAGATAACTAGTGGGAAGCAGCCACATAGCACAGGGAGATCAGCTCGGTGCTTTGTGACCGCCTGGAGGGGTGGGATAGGGAGGGTGGGAGGGAGGGAGACGCAAGAGGGAAGAGATATGGGAACATATGTATATGTATAACTGATTCACTTTGTTATAAAGCAGAAACTAACACACCATTGTAAAGCAATTATACTCCAATAAAAATGTAAAAAAAAAAAAACACTCAAGTACCTAAGAACCAGCCTCTATATGAGGTCAATTCAATGGACCCATCCATCATCCTGGAATCTAAACTCTACACTTTCCAGAACCATTCTATAGAAAATGGTCATGACCCTCCATGGTATTGTCCTCAGTTCAATCTCAAAATGTCTTATTTACTTTCACCACTTTCTATCCTTCCCATTGGTACCATCTTTTCCTAAACAATGAATATTTAGAAAATCCATTTCTCAACTAACAGAACTAACACAGTGGAACATTTTCCAGGATCGTTCAATAGACTCTCCATCCAAGCTCTCCATCAACCTCCCCACTGTGTCCTTTGTCACCTGGTCTCATACAAGAACCCCGTCCAAAGTAATTACTTATTACCATCTAAATTTAGATCCATCAAACTCCTCTGAATTTTCCCATTTGCCTCAGTCCCTCATACTTTTCAGTCTACAAGACATTTCAGACAGGATATCTTACGGCTTAAACAAATTCAAGGAGACAAAGAAAGCCACTCAACCTTACCTTTACATCCTTTTGCAGTGCCCTAACCATATCACCACATGCCATGGGCCTCAGAAAGTATCATTTATCCCACATCACTGTCTGCACACATCATGCCGAGTGCTGCCAGCACCTGCTGCTGCTAACTTTGAAACAGCTGAAACTGCACCACAGTCACTGCTGGTTTCTTCCCAGCTTTACTGAGGTATGATTAACAAATAAAAATTGTGTATATTTAAGGCACACAGTGGGATGACTAGCTATCCATGTAGATTGTGAAATGATTATCACAGTCAAATTAATTAGCACATCCATCACTTCACATAGTTATCATTTTTTGTGTGTGGTGAGAACACTTTGAGACATACTTAGAAGATTTCAAGTATAGAATACTGTACTGTTAACTATAATCACCATGCTATACATTAGATCCCCAGAACTTGTTCATCTTATAAGTGGAAGTTTGTAGCCTTTGACCACCGTCTCCAAATTTCCTCCATACCCCAACCCCTGGCAACCACCATTCTACTTTCTGCTTCTATGAGCTCAACTCTTCTAGATTCCATATGGAAATGAGATAATAAGTATTTGTCTTTCTGTGTCTGGCTTATTTCTCCTAGCATAGTGACTTCTAGGCTTATCGCTATTGTTGCAAATGGCAGGATCTCCTTCTTTTTACGACTGAATACTATGCCACTGTATGTATATACCACCTTTTCTTTATCCATTCATCCATCAGTGGACATTTAGGGTGTTTCCATATCATGGCTATTGTGAAGAATGCTGCAATGAACATGAGAGTGCAGATACCTCTTTGAGGTACTGATTTCATTTCCTGTGGATACATACCCACGAGTGGAATTGCTGGATCACATGTCAGGAGTATTTTTAATTTTTTAAGAAACTTCCATATTGTTTTCCATAATGGCTGTACCATTTTACATTCTTGTATATGCTGTGAATGTATGTGCTCCTTGACCATCTCCACCATTGCTATACTTCAGTCAAGCCTTCTGGAAGTTTCCTGAGGCACTCTCACCCCAAAAAAATTTATGAATAAATAAAGGCTACTTGACTTCTAAAGAGTCTTTTTTTTTTTTTAAGTTTAAATAACCGGCATAAACCGAATGTCAACATACACTACATAGAAAAAAATGCTGGGTATGGCCATTTTTCACAGGAAAAAAGAAGTTCATTTTCTTTTTATTTATTTATTTTGGGCTGTGTTGAGGTTTTGTTGCTGCATGCAGGCTTTCTCTAGTTGCAGCGAGCAGGGGCTACTCTTCATTGCGGTGCATGGGCTTCTCATTGCGGTGGCTTCTCTTGTTGCGGATCACGGGCTCTAGGTGTGCGGGTTTCAGTAGTTGTGGCCCATGGGCTCAGTAGTTGTGGTTCGCAGGCTCTAGAGCGCAGGCTCAGTAGTTGTGGCGCACGGGCTTAGCTGCTCCACAGTATGTGGGATCTTCCCAGACCAGGGCTAGAACCCATGTTCCCTGCATTGGCAGGCAGATTCTTAACCACTGCACCACCAGGGAAGCCCCAAAAAGTTCAGTTTTAAAGCCCACATAATACGGGTCATGAAATAATTAAGCAATGATTTTGAGGTGCTGCTGTTTGGAGAAGGCTTTCTGGGGCTTTAGAAAACTTATCAGAGTGGTATGCAAAGTGGGGCAAATCTATTTCTGGCCCAGACTCAAGGAAGGAAGTGACTCTTCTTACCAATGAAGATTTTTAATTTTCTTTCTCAGTCCCTCAACACAGAAAATTCTTATTTTCCACAAAGAGAACAAAGACCCCAGAGAGAATAGTCTCAATGTGCTGAAACAAATAAAGCAGTTAGTTTTTTTCTGTAGCCTGTTTGAGGGAAGTAAAATCTTCTACAGAAATCGATTAATAAGTGATTCATGAGTGTCTTTGTTTTTGTTTTGTTTTGTTTTGTTTTCTTTCCAGCCTTGCAGCTTGCAGGATCTTAGTTCCCTGACCAGGGATTGAACCCGTGCCCCCTGCAGTGGAAGCACAGAGTCCTCACCACTGGACTGCCAGGGAACTCCCTCATGAGCATTTAAGAAAAGCCCAGGACACAGTGACAAGAGGTGGACAGCCAGGGCACATACTCCAGGACACAAGCATTGGGGCACAAAGAAAAGGATTTGAACAACATAATAGAAATTATATTTTTAACTCTATGGTTTTGGACTATCACCTCTTTGAAGAAGGAGTTGGAAATATGTTTCAAAAACACTATTTAACCTTATATTTGTCATATATAAATGTATATAGTAGACTGTTTGTAGATCACATTAATTCAGCAAGTCTCTACAAATATTTTATTACCTGATTTAAAGAGCACTTCCACCAGATATGATGATCCACAGAGTCATATAGTGGATGGGCCTTGCTCTCACTATCGTTTCTCAAGGCCTGACAAACCCAGTTAAGGAGGATCCTTAATGAGCAAAGTCTTAGGCAGGCTGAATCTTGTCTAAGTATGCTACAACTTATACTTAGAAAAATAGCTTTCAACAAATAAAATGTAGGTATAAGTTAAAAAAAAAAAGTACAGAAGTATTTAACGCTAAGAAAAGTCTTTTTTTTTAACATCTTTATTGGAGTATAATTGCTTTATAATGTTTGTTAGTTTTAAGAAAAGTCTTTTGACATCGGTTCAATGTGTCGATGATATACAACAGAAAGATGATATATGACAGAACTATTATGCTTATACTCATGTTCTGGTAAAGGTCTGAATGCTAATGAAAAATGTATCTTTAAATAGCAACTGTCCTCTACCCTCAGGAAGTTGCAGGAAAAAAATTGCCTCAGATGTTATGAATTATATATTGCTCATCTTGAGCTCAGTCAAATTGATCATGTTTGCTTCAGTTGCAATAAAGACATCTTTTGAAATTTCGGATCAGAGACATTTTCTTTCAGAATAAATAAAATCAAGAAACAAACCAGACACTGATTCTCCACCAACTACTGCAGGTAATTTTTCTTCTAAATTGAGACCCCCATCAGGAGAGTGGACCAGTCTTACCTGTGAGGTTACCAAGATGGTGGGTCCAGGGTTTTGGGAACTGGAAGTACAATCTCTTCTAGGATTCTCCTCTTCTCTGAGGCTTTACTTGGGTAGCATTCTCTACCTCAACTACTGCAACACTAGGAACTTCTTCACTCTACCTGCACCAGCTGCAACAGAAAGATTCAGGAAACAAAAACTCTCTCATTTTTACAGCAAAGATGGAATCAATGTGATGTAAAGATTTAGTGATTTAATGGCTTCATGATTTAATGTCTAAATTTAATTTAATATCCAAGGCCAGTCATAAAATTGGACTTTATATGAAAGAGATTTCCAATCTACGCTAGTTGGCACTGTCTACTAAACACCATACCAAAATGTACACGAGAGAATATTTACTATCCTGTAATGTGTTATGTTAAAGTGAAACATATGAGTACCTATAACTGGAAATTACTAACAAAGAAAGCTAAATTAGCAAGTCTTTTACTTTGATAGATAAGCAATTTGAAAGATATGTTGTCAAATCCCTACTGTCTTTTGAAAATAGTTTTAAAGACTGTGTGTGAATCAGGGCTATCTTGATTGCAAAAGGGAAAAAGACAATTCAAGCCTGATTAAG
This sequence comes from Orcinus orca, assembly GCF_937001465.1. Classification (NCBI taxonomy): domain Eukaryota; kingdom Metazoa; phylum Chordata; class Mammalia; order Artiodactyla; family Delphinidae; genus Orcinus; species Orcinus orca. The sequence goes on from NC_064560.1 coordinate 150,731,687, forward strand.
TAGACCAGCTCATGAAATCCAAGGAGATCATCCCATCAAACAGCAGAATATGCAGGGCTAGAGCTAACCCCAGCAGCTTGGCCACAGCCTGGAGGAAAATCTCTCTCTCTCTCACATTCCCCCACCCCCACCCCACTTAATCCCCTCTCACTGCCTACTAACTTCTCCAAATCGCAAGTTCTGGGCCACATTTGTGCTTTATCTCTTGTGACTTCCTATGACTTTCACCACCAGAGCGAGAACACCTCAGCAGCTCTCACTTTGCAAATGTAAAAATCCCAGGAAGAAATGAATGCCCAGGCTCAGGTCAGGAGGCCAAGTCTGGCCAGGGATTTTGAAAGCACGTCACACCTACCACAGGATTCTGCCCTGAGAAAAAAAAAGGAGTTTCCAACAAAAGAGAGAGTGATGAGAAGTCCATAAAAACAGTCTGATTCCATTGCATAGTAAAGATCAAAAGAGCCTTTGTGGGGGGGAGATTATTTCTCTCAAGCTCGTGATATTTTTTAATTGATTTGTTTTAATTTTTTCAGGCCTGACTCCAAATCTTTGATATCACTTTGTCCTTCGGTTCATGGGTTTAATCAAATTAATGATGGACATTTTTAAAATAGGGTTTATTCTGTTTTCACCTACTTGATATCACAACTCCTACTTCTTCAGGTTATGAGAAAAAACTCCTTTTTCAACGGGAGAAAAAGAATCAAACAAGTTACTTCCGGAAACTGACATGTTTTATTCTTTGCAAATAAAGCATCAGGGAGAAAAGCACAATCAAAATACAGGCGGGGGGTGGGGGATGAGAGAAATGAGTGAACTGTTCTTGTTTTGCTTTGTTTCGGTTTAAATAAATTGAATTTAAAAATAAATTAAAATACTTGATAAATAAGTCATATTTCTACATGGGACATTGTAAGGCAAAATGGGTCAACAGATGCCCTAAAATTCATAGTCAACTAGCCCACAAATCAGTGGGCTCATATGCTTGCTTGAGTTATTTTCTCTCTCACTTTCTCTCTCGCTTTTCTGAGGCAGGCTAAATAAATACACATACAAGAAAAATCTCTGCAACTAAAAATCCTCGATATACTCCGTACTGCAATAATATTAATAATCAGAAAGTACACTAGGATAGGTAAAATCTCTCCTCATTCACTTGTTAAGTATACCTGTACTGATTTTCTATACCTTCACTTTTAATCATTCATTACATCCATTTCCATTTCTTTTTTCAGAATCAGTTCTGCATCACTAATGACATCTACATGGTAGTTCAGACATTCTCCCTAAACTTACTGAACACTGCAGAGATCTTCAGAGAGCACATATACTACACTTCAAAGCTTTAAAATGTACATATACACATGTGTGTGTGTATTACTTAGAATATTTTGTCTTTGGCATATTTTAGAAGTTTGTAGCAAGCCATACATTTTCACCTCTATTGGAGGAAATTCTTTTCTCTATGGTCATTCTTATCTCCTTAAGAGTCAGGTGCTACTTGCCTACCAACACCTCAACCCACAAAAATATGCTACAGGCCCCCCCTCTACCCAGGCATGCGGAGCACAATGGCCCCATTGAGTCCTGCACAGGTACTACTGACCCCTGAAGTACCTAAATACCCAAGTAGCATTTATCATCTTGCCATACCCGGTGACAAAAGGGATGTGTGGTGAGGGACTTGGCTTGCAAGACCTTTCTTCAGGTGGCTCTTCACACTGTGACAACCTAGATAAGTCAGTGAGTCTGAGAGCAATAAACCTGAAGGGCCAATAAATAAGGGCCTGGGTTCTGCTCAGGCAACATGGATAGTAACTCCCCAGGGAAACAGCTCACTCAGCCAGAACACCTACAGAGTTAAAAACAACTCAACTCTTTCTCATAAGCATATTACACAAAGAGCAAGGGGACCTGTAAAGGAGGTTCTCTTACACCACTTCAGGCTTAGAACATTCCATTCTGATAGCTTCATGCTGGCAATAGTCACAGAAAGGAGACAACCGGATTATGCATGTCCTGGATATTGATCAACCGAAGATTGAAAAAGCAGCCCTGCTAATAGGGCAATTAATAGGGACCAAGGATAACTTTTTCTGATCATGATCAGAGTTAAAATGCAAACATTCATGATGAGCCTAATCAGACATTGCTGGACGCAAACACAAAGCCAGTCGAAACCCAGATAATTTCTGTCAGTGTACTTCTCTTGTGCAATGTGTCCCATCCTGGCCAAGGCCTATCTAGGATTATATGCAATGTCCAGACTGATAGTGTAATGAATCTGAGTATAAATTCCTTGAAGACAAAGCCAAAGCATTTCTGTTCTATTTTGTGAATGCTATACAGCATCCATAGTGTGACGGTTAATTTTATACATCAACTTGACTGGATTAAGGGGCCCCTAGATAGCGGGTAAAACATTGTTTCTGGGTGTGTCTATGAGGTGTTTCTGGAAGAAATTAGCATTTGAATACACAGACTGAGTAAAGAAGGGTGCCCTCCCCAATGTGGATGGGCATCATCTAATCTGTTGAGGTCCTGGTTACAGCAAAAGGGCAGAGGAAGGGAGAGTTTCCTCTCTTTGCCTGAGATGAGACATTCATCTTCTACCCACAGACATCAGCACTGCTGGTTCTTGGGCCTTCAGACTCAAACTAGGACATAACACCATCAGTTCACCTTGTTCTTAGGCCTTCAGACTCAGACTGAATTATATTACTAGTTTTCCTGGGTTTCCAGCTTGTAGACAGCAGATTGTGACCTTCTCAGCCTCTGTAATCACATGAGCCAATTCCTATAATAAATCTCCTCATATATATCTATACCTATATATATATATATATATATATATATATATATATATATATATATATAGGTTCTGTTTCTCTAGAGAACTCTAACTAATACACATAGTGTTCAAATATAATAAATACCATTGAGGTAATAAATAACTGGAAAATTACACTTTCTCCCTGCAATGTTCAAATTAAGTTAAGCTACTAGACTGTTTCATTAAAAAAAATATATATGCGGCAAATGTTCAAAATAGATCACTAGCACAAATGCAGCAAAAGCAAAAACAATATGATGTGTTTAATAAATTTAAAGCATCCCAACAGAGAGTCTTCACATTTTTAAGGGAAAATAGAGAAAAATCAAACAGATACTTTCAAATAACTCTTTTAACAATCTAAGCAATCGTGTGGAGGGGTGGAGGAGGGAGGGTTTATTATCAGATGCCAAAACCATTCCTACGTGGCTTTAGTGAGACTCAGAGAAAGGAATGTTTCAAGGACAAACGTCACCTTTTATTTCTTCCTCACATACCAGCTACGTAGTCTTTAGACTTAAGAGTACAGAGATCCCTTGACAAGTGGGCACTATCACTGCACCAAGGGCAAATTTTCCCCATGGTCACTGTTAAGGGGACTGCCAATTATAGATCTTTCTCAAGCCCCCTTGTGACCACAGAGAAATCAGCAACGGAGCAGGGAGGTGCAAGACAGGGAGATTGATGACCCCACAAGCCTGGTGACCAAGCACACTGGAAAGGGAAAGAATGAGGCTGCAGTATGATCAATGCAAAAAGTTTTTAAAGGGAGGTTTTAACATTTTAATACAAGGGAGCTTAAAAGCGTTGATGTTCAATTTCAGTTCCAAGTGATATTCTGTAACAGCACTGTCTGTCAGAAATATAACACAAGCCACACATGTAATTTAAATTTTCTAGAAGCCCCATTTAAAAGGGTAAAAAAAAAAGATGAGATTAATTTTAATACTACATTTTATTTAACCCAATATGCCCAACATATTATCATGTAAACATGCAGTAAATAGAAAAATGTATTAATGAGGTATTCTACATTTTTTTCTTACTAAGTCTTTGAAATCTAATGTGTATATTACACTTATAGCACATCTCAATTCGGGCTAGTCACATTTCAGCTGCTCAATAGCTACATGTGGCTAGTGGTTACTTTACTAGACACTATAGTTCTGTAGGCCCCCCAAGAACATTCCTTCATTCATTCAGTTACTATATAATCAGTGCCTACTCTGCGCTGAATACTGTGCAAGGGGGTAAGAATTAACACATCTCTGCTCAAATAGAGGTTGGAGTTTATCATCTTAGCAGGAACACAGATATTAAGCAAATGTTTATGATAGAGTGTGATAAGAGAAATACATAAAGTGTTGCAAGAGTATAGAATAGTGTGAGCCTGTCAGCTAGAAAGGAGTGAAGAAATCGATGTCTAATCTGAGATTAGAAGGATAAATAGAAGTTGATCAAGCTTGAAGGCTGGGAGAAGGGTGGAAACGGGAGAAAAGTGGTCCAGGCAGCACTTGAGGACCAGATGAGGGCAAGGAACTGAACAAAAGCCCATGAGTTGAGGGCGTAGTGCATAAGGGGGAGCGTAGCAAAAAAAATGAGGTCAAAGAGGTAGGAGAAATCAAGCCCATCAAGCCCATCAAGAACGTTGGCTTTTAGTGGGTTTCCCTGGTGGCGCAGTGGTTGAGAGTCTGCTTGCCGATGCAGGGGACACGGGTTCGTGCCCCAGTCTGGGAGGATCCCACATGCCGTGGAGCAGCTGGGCCCGTGAGCCATGGCCGCTGGGCCTGCGCGTCCGGAGCCTGTGCTCCGCAACGGGAGAGGCCACAGCAGTGAGAGGCCTGCGTACCACAAAAAAAAAAAAAAAAAAAAGAATGTAGGCTTTTATCATAAGAGCACATGGAAGCGTGGAGATAATATTAGAGAGAGGTGTGACATGATCAGATTGCATATTAAGAAGGTTACAGAGAGTGATTTTTTGGAGATCAAGTAGGGGGCTTCAGCAGCAGCTAAGGGAAAAAATGGCGGTGGCTCAAAATAGGATGGTGGAGAGAGATGCCAGAAATATCTAGGATGTAGACTCAGTAGGATATGATGCCAATGACCAAGTTGGATGTGAGTAGTGAGGGAGAAGGATGCCAGCTAGGTTTCTGACATGAGCAACCAGGTAAGTGGTAGAGCCATGTGATGAGCTGGAGATACCATGGAAGAGCGAGTTTGAGGTAGAAGAACATGAGTTCCATTTTGAACATGTTCATGTTGAGGTGTCTATTATACATCCAAGAGGAAATATCATTTAGACCTGGACCTGGAAAGAGGTCGGAGCTGAAATTTTAACTTTAGGGATCAGTGGCAAAAAGATCTAAAGCCACAGAAACAAATGAAATCACCTAGGGTCCAAATGTCCAGTGCAAAGAACAGAGAGCTTGGTCCTGAGAATCTTCATCATGAAAAGACTGAATAGTTCAAAAGAATCCCAAGGTGGTTGCAATGTGTCCAGGGAAGTCAGAGGACAAAAATACAGAACAATGGCAGCACAGGAAAGCCAAGAAAAGAGTTTTCTCTGGGAAGGAGTGAGTGATGAATATGTGAAAAGCACGTAAAAAAGTAAAGGAAGACAAGAGGTAAGAACTGTCCACTGGACTTACAAGTCAGACAATATTGTAAGAGCAGCTCCCATGGACTGGTGGGGCTACGGGATCAGAAAGTTGAGACAGCATGCTTGGCAACTCTGAAAATCTGGTTACGACAGAAAGATGAGAGTAAAGGCAGTAACCTCAACCCCATTCTCTATTCTCCGTTATCCTGCTTCTATCTGTCAATGACCCACCATAAAATCAGCACTGACACACGCATAGTTATAACTACACACAGAAGGTCTGTCTGCAGCTAAAGCCAAGCAAACATAATCCCCACAGTGGGGGAAACAGCTAAATATTACGAGGTGATTGTTTGTCATCAAAAGATGCTTCCTTTTCAAGGAAGCCCCAAGTATAAAAGAATTGGCACTGTGGTGACGAGATTTTCCTAAAACATCCTTCTGTTGCTAAGGAACTTGCAGGCTACACAACTGCACACATGTAAGTCTACCCCTGGCCTGCGGTAATCATCATTATTCCCTATTTTCCTACCTTCAAAACCACTGGGGATAAAAATGTCCACGGGCAGGCCAGTGAGACGCAGATGATGGAGAAAGAGAGATGGCATACAACTGAATCATGGGCTTCCCTGGTGGCACGGTGGTTAAGAATCCGCCTGCCAATGCAGGGGACACGGGTTCGAGCCCTGGTCCGGGAAGATCCCACATGCCGCGGAGCAACTAAGCCCATGCGCCACAACTAGGCCCGCGCACCTAGAGCCCGTGCTCCGCAACAAGAGAAGCCACTGCAGTGAGAAGCCCTGTGGTCAGAAAAGACAGTTTTCATGGATTTCAAAACCTTGAGAGAGAGCATGGTGGGAAAAAGAAGCTGGATCTCAGATCTGCCTGGATTTAAACCCCGGTGTTCTTACTTACTGCTGCATGTCCTTGGGTAAATCACTTCCACAGGGTAAGCCTCAGTTTCTTCATCCAAAAAAAAAAAGGATCTAATATCTCCCTTACAGTTTTGTGGTAGAAATTAAATGGGATAATGCTTAGGATGGAAAGTGCTCACTCAACTGTCTGGCGTTTAATAGTTATAGATAGTTAATGAATGTTCATTTCTTCCAACGAGAGGCTTCTGATCCTTCTGACTCTTTGGTCAAAATGTCCTTTAAATGTGCATTAAATAGCATGAATGGGAGGTGTGTGCTAGCACTGAATATTTCAGCAAAAAGAATCAATGTGAAAATTAGAAGACCAAGCAAGTTAGTATGTCAACATATTCTGAAGGAGTTAGAGAAATCCTGAAATCACACAAGTGATTATTATCTGACAGATGGGTGAATAAAACAGACAGCCAGTGTCACTCTTGTTTCAGACTTTCCAGAAAAGAATGAGGTTATGGTAATCTCTAGTATAGTTCCCTCCCGACATTAGGAGATTTTGTCACTAATATCCTTCTTAACACTAGAAAACTAATGGGATTTTCCCACTTCTACATGCCCAATTTCAGAACCACAGTTAAACAACTGTTTTATTTTTTTTAAAAAAAAAAAAAAGGATTTAACATTGTAGGAAGCATTTTTTTTTTATTTCATTTCATTCAGTGATTTGGTGATTAGTAGGCCTGTATTCTGTTTCCTTATCCATTATCCAAGATTTTGAACTACAGGTCATTTCTCTAAATCTCAAGGTCAGCTGGGATGCTCTGACATCAATCTCTCCAATCTTTAGAGGAGGTTTGTCCTAAGGCCATGCTCATCTTCCAAGCTCTCTCAGCACAATCAGTGATTGTCTCTGGGCTTATCCAAGAAATCAAAACCTCTGCACCTCCCCCTCCCTCCCCCTCCCCTCCAGAAAGCATTCAGAACGCTGTGAATAAAAAGGACATCGTTTCAGAGTTAAAAGTTTAATCAAACCTAATGTACTTTTTTAGAGTAAATTAGTTAGTACTTTGATAGTCTTTACAAACTACTTTTGACTCTCCTCACAACCAAGCCAGACTCAGTGCATAGAGCAAGTCAAGACTTGCCCGCTTAAAGGGATCATTTTTGTCCTGACCCACACCAGCTGGAAACCAGGTGATTACTACTGAATTAAGAACAAATTCTTACATGTTGAAGTAAGGTTTCCTACCATCTGCCCATTTCATCTTCCACACCTCCCTCATATAAACATTACAATCTCATTTATTAGCTACTAGCCATTTCCCAAACGTGCCCCTCACTCTCTCATGCTGCATTTCACTGATGCTGTCACCTTTGCCTAGACTGGTTTCCTTCATCTCCACTTAGTCAAACCTACTCATCCTTCAAGGCCCAATTCAAATGCCACTTCCTCTACGAACTTTCCAGATCAACACAGACAGTGATGAGTCTTCTCTCCACCAAACAGCAACAGCACTCAGACTATACCCACCCCACAGTGCTTTGCAGAAACCAAATTTAACTCTGCTTATGTGGAGATAGAATTCATCTGTCCTACTGGTTTGTAAGTTTCTTGATAGCAAAAATCATGTGTAAATATTACAATAATTTTTTATAAATAACAAGTGCTTACAAATAATCAGTGTTCAATAAATAATAATCAGTTTTTGAAAAGTCTTAGCAAATACTCTAAATCACTAGTCACATAGTTCTCCATTTCTAAGTTGCCTAACACTCAAGGGCTGTATGGCAGGATGGGCAAAGCCAAGGTGCTTCTAACTAGTTCCCAAATTTTCACCACTTACCGCATCCTAGTTTTCCTTCGAATCATCACAACATATTCATTACTGCTTTCATTCTAAACCCAAGTAAGTCCCTCAGAGAAGTCAATCCTCCTTGGAGACTACATTTCGTAATAAGGATTTGCAGTTGGAAGGGAAAATTGGTTTTCAGCCTAGAGCCTGGTCCTTCAGATTTTGACATTTCTATTGTGACAATATAGTAAACATATTCAACATGTGAGAAAACATCCTTCTTCCTATACAACAGATATAGAAGTCACGAGCCCACTGCCTGCTACTCGCCATCTCATCAGAAAGGCAGAGTTCGTTATCGGCATGGTAGGTGCTTTCCGTGACCCTATCTAAAGAGAAGCTCCAGAAAACCCACTGAGGAGGGCAGGGTTTTAATAGCTTGAAGACTGACACAATTTATAATCATTTCTCAGTTTGAACCTATGTCACCCTCGCCATGTAAGAGATTTTTTTCCTGTCTAAGACACACTTTCCTCCATCACTCTTGAAGATTACTAAAGCAAAATACTCTCCTTCTACACCTTTTTTTTGGTTGGCAGGGGATGATGCCCTTAAGAGGGGAGACGAAGACCCCGTGCCCCTCTCCAGAAGAATTAAAGCCAATCAGATCATTTTCTAGGAATTTTCTGACAGCTGACCCTCCACATCAGAGGCAGAGCCCCAGCTGCATTGTGCGAAAGCAAATGATATGCAGGAGACAGCTTGGGCCTCTACTAAGGAGCTTTGCTATGGAAAAACCCAGATGTTGCTACTGCTGGACAGATCCTAGAGAAAGGTGGCCATCCCTGGAGAGGTCAAAGTTCAGGAAAAGCTGGTTGATTTTTCTATTAAACTCTCCACTGTAGGAAATCTGTGCTTCCAATATGAAAAAGAAAATAGATGACAGACTAAAAAGGCTAGGTGCTTAAAGGGACATAAAATATTGACAAACATTAAGTAGCTCAAGTCCAAATTTTAATCACGCACTGAAGCCAAGATAATTGTATTTACAGTAAAACCGTGTCCACGTGGCCATGTGAGTAACAGTCCCATTAACCGATGCCAAAGCAGAAAAACCATGCTGGGTGGAAGATGGGCCACAGGAGAGAAGGCAGGCTACACAGAGACAAACATGTCCCTTCCTCCTGCCACTTGTCCTAAAGAGACCCTGAAAGCAGTACAATTTGGAGTGTTGCAAAGCACCACGACCCCTTTCAACTTTTAGCTGTTCAATTAGTTTTCAATAAATTGAAAGAGGGCAGAGTCTGGACAGGCTCTTATGCCCACACCTCTAGAAAAATTCACAGAACTTGACCAGAAAGCAATGTTGCTGCCTAAATGATAAAGGGATAATTCTAATTTAATTGAAAAGGGCAAAGCATTAGGGGAATGAACACTTCTGGGCTTATCCACAAGATCTAAGGCCTTTTATTACTAGATTTATATATCCTCATACCACCCAGATCAAAAGTGAGTGAAAGTCATTTCCACATAATGAGTGTGCTATCTCCATCCATCGCTCATTAGGAAGGGATTGGTCCCTTTACAAACACAGTACAGAATAGCTCAACCTTACATAAAGCTTTTATGAAGAAAGAGCTGGGCAGAATTTCCCAGAGCAACCAGGAGAGTAGATTCTATCCTCATCTTCACTGGCTGGGTTTGGTAAATTTAACTTGACACGCTTCCATTTCTGAAGATGTGAAACAGAAACTCCCTCTCTAACAACCCATCTTCAACAGAGTCTTTATCAGGTTAATGATGTTGGTATGCACCGTAAGAAAAATGTACAAAAAGAATCCACAGCTATATTTTTCTCTTGTTTTCTGGCCATGGCCAAGCCTGTTAAAGACAATGATTCAGTAAGAAAAAGAATGCAGAAAGTGTGTTTCTAAGGGTTAACCTTAGAAACATCCTTACATGTTCAGTGGACTTTTAGTGTTGAGGTGACTATTCATCCACCCTTACAGTACCCAAGTGGCTAACCCGCAGCTCTGACCCCTTCTGATGAGAGTTTCCTAGTCCACCAGGGCCACATGGACCATGTCAAGATGCCTCCCAAGAGGAGCAGATGAGGAGGTTGATGAACTACATCCACTCTTCTGTCTCCTGATCTAGAGTATAGCTTTGGATTTCTTTTTTGTTACTTCAGTAGTGAACAGCAGTAAATGTCAAGGCAAGATTTAACATAGTCCAAGTCACCCTTCTCACCAATCTTCAAACCCAAACCAAAGTCTGTCATCAGGCCTAGCTCACCAAGTCCAGACAATGTGTACATTGCCAAAGCCATGAGAACAACTTTGCCCCACACCAAGCATTGCCTGACATAAGCGGGTCTCCACCCTGGCTACACATTAGGATCACCTGGGTAGCTCCTAAAATCCAGATGCCCAGGCAGCATCCTAAGTAAGTCAGAATTCCAAGGGTGTGTCATTACATTTCAAGTCTCCCTAGGTGATTTCAAAGTGTACTCAAGGTTGAGAACCACTACAGCCGAGTACCTTTCCGTCCTACTATATGAGTTTAGTCCTAGGATGACCAATTTATCCAGGTTTGCCCGCAACTTTCTCAGTTTTAGCACTGAAAGTTCCACATCCCAGAACCCCTTCAGTCCCAAACAAACCAGGACAGTTGATCAATCTAATACTGAACACAATTTTTTCAATACTTAGGTTTCAGCCCTACCAAAAAGAGGTCTTTTTTTACTGCTTCTTACACTTGCCAGTGATGAACCATCTCAAATCAAAATTCACTATTTCTCACCTTCTCCATATATGCTCTTTATGCTACATCTCATTTCCTATCCAAAGTATTCCAGGAAAAATATCTAAGACACAGGGGATATTGACTCACGAGCAGAGAGATTACCTGGAAAAGTTAAAAATGGATTTCAATGAAATTTATTAAAAGCCTACTACATGCCAAGCAGTTTCAAATGTCGTGGATCAAAGATGAATAAGAAGAGAAGCTTACATTCAGAGTGTTCACAGTTCACTAGCACTATAACAGCCCAGGAAGAAAAAGGAAAGAGTCAAGGGAAACAGAAATAAAGGAGTAGAGGGAGTAGAGGGCTTCCCTGGTGGCGCCTGCCGATGCATGGGACACGGGTTCGTGCCCCGGTCCGGGAAGATCCCACATGCCGCGGAGCGGCTGGGCCCGTGAGCCATGGCCGCTGGGCCTGCGCGTCCGGAGCCTGTGCTCCGCAGCGGGAAAGGCCACAACCGTGAGAGGCCCGCGTAACGCAAAAAAAAAAAAAAAAGAAAGAAAGAAAGGAGTAGATTAAAAAGTAGGCCAGGAGAATAAATTTGTAGATTTTGTAGATGTGTAGATTTTAACCTTGAACGTTAACCTTTTTAGGAAAATATGATACACATCTGCTCAAAATAAAAATGTAATGCTAGAAGAACAAAGAAACTTCCACATGTACCTTTAAAGAGCTATTTCTTCATGCATCACTTCAGAAAATATTTTAGTTCTAAATTTTAAAAATCAGGGCAGATGAGCTGATTCAAAACCACTCACTTAAAGCTCCTAGAAAATCCAAGGTCAATGACCCTAAGAAAGCCCAGAATACATCTGAGTTAAAGGAAGCTATCTGACTAACAATTTGCCTCCATTTTGGAATTTGAGCTCATTATACTATTAATAACCCTCTCTTGTGAACCTTCCCTTAAGAAAAGCAAAAAATAAAAATAGCACATATGGCAGTCTGATGGGTCAAGGCACATTGAATAAGACTTGAAAACAATGAAGAGAAAAGGTAGTCTCAGAACTGCATAAGAAAATAAAATACAGACCTCTCTTTTAATAAAATCAGACATCAAAAAGAACTGGATAAAAGTTTCAGCATTCATTCTAAAACATTCTCAGCCACTAGGCAGACTTGATATGGTTGCTCTTGGATAGGTTCAAATCTTATTTTTATAAATTCTCCAGAAAAGGTAACTATAGGCTCATTCAGTTTTCATTTTATTTTAAAATCTAATCAGAAAGTCTAATCTAAATAGCTCTCCCTTTTTCCCTATTTTCATTTCACTCCAGGAAAAAAAAAAAAAGAAAGAAAGATACCTAAGAATATTTAAGTTCTATTTCTTCTTTTAGTTCTTACTGAGAAATGGATAAAAGTGAAATTAGCTCATTTTAAACAGGAAGCATTTCTGGGTAGAGATTCCAGGGGTGTGGGGAGCTGGCTTGTACCAGCCTGCAATGGCTGATTGCTAAATTTTGTGAGCTGCATGTGTCACATTTGTAGCTTGAAATCAGTCATGGTGGAAGTATTTACACCACAGAAATTGGCATTAGACATCAGGACTGTTTAGTTAGTTAGTTAATTAGTTAGTTAGTTTGAAAGCTGGTTGTTAAATATTTACCAGCACAACACTTGTTCTAACCCACCACCTATTTTTTTTTAATAAGTAAATAAAAGGTAAATTCTGGATCAGAAAAATAAGAGTCTCGAGGATTACAATCAGTGAATGGCCAAAGGAGCACAGAGATTGCAAAATGTTTCCTACCACAGTGATAGAATAGGAAGGAATAAAAAACTGCTCTGTATTTCAGCTCAAAATAGATGCCTCTTCAAAGAGGAGGAGCACAAATGAAGCCATAGTATGGAAAGAGGTTGACACTCTGGAGGCGCACAGAGAAATTATGGTGAAGGTACAACAGACCCCTCACCGTCTCCACTTGCACCATCTCCACATGGTGCCATAGGTAAGTCAGGTAGGAAGGACCATATACTAGGTTCCCAAGAAGGACCCAACATTTTCTAGATGACATCTACCCAGTTTCACAGGCCAGAATGTCTTTCCTTTCCACAGCTCCACAACGATGCCCTTCGTAAAGTATAAATACAAAATTTGATTCCAAAGCCTTTTCTCTCTGTCATACCAAAGTCATGCTGAGGAGAGGGAAAAAAAAGAAAAAAAAAGGTAGCTTCTTGTTTCCCATTCTGAAGGTGATGTTCAAGGTAAGAGATTTTCTATTTTTGTTCATGCTTTGTAAGCGTGAACACAAAATTACTGGGAGGCCTGAACTGTAGGTTTCTGTTTATGTTTTTATCCAAGCGTTTTGAAATATCAGTTTCCTATTTTTTTCCCCAGCATATGCTTTATGTGTCCAGTGCTTCCCTCCTAATCTTTCACATCCCTTTTTGTGACAGTCTAAAGTAAAGGTGCAGCAGGGCAACCCTTCATTGATTTAGCAATGCTTCCCTGGGCTTGGAGAAGTAGAAAAATGTTTCCTGTCCCTTACAAGGCATAAAGGTAGAAAACTGAGTTTTACAAAAGGCTGTCACACTCTTCCCATGTGAATACTTTTCTTAGCCTGCTTAGGGCTCTGCTACCCTGTGCTGACTGCCCACAGGCATCAGTTGTGGACGCCCCATAACCCCAATCAGGCTCTGGCACACTATGTCAGGCCACCAGTCTCCCACCTGTATGGACGCTCACCTAAAACCTTCTCTGGCTCTGATACACACCCTGGGCTGCCCTGTCATGGGATCACCCTTCTAACCTCACTCAGGCTCTAATATCTCTGGGGTTCTTGGGTTCCTTTAAACTCCTCATATCTGGAATAGTTTCTTTCTCCCCCCAGAACAGAATTTGCTGTAAATAGTTACTATGTTCTATAGAAAGAAAGTAGGGAAGGAAGGAAGTGAGGAGGTGAGGAGGGAAGGAAGGGAGGAAAGGAGGAAGGAAGGAGGGAAGAAGGGGGGAAGGTGGAAATGTCCAGGGACATTTTCTGCCCACACACCTCTTCATGCTCATAAAATAAATGTTTTTCCTTCTACCGCCTTTTTATGTCCCTGGACTGCCAACATTATTCAGCTGTGGCAACACATCAACACTGCAGCCACATACCATTTTCAATTCCTATACCTCTTAACAGTATATTCTTCTCCCAAGATATTTTTCAGGAAAAGGGAAAAAGAAAAGGTTAAAATTTTTTGCTCTGCAGCAGCCCTGGGAATTTTAAACTGAGAGATACCTTCACACCATTAAGCTTGCAAACAAACAAGAAAAGCTTTGTTTTCCCAGAGCCCATAAAAAAGAAAGAAAAAAAGAACAAAAGCATCACAGAATTCAATGTCACTGAAAACATATCATTAATTTAAGATGACTGGTAGATTGGGCTCCAACCACTCTCCCTCCTGAGATGACACTGACAGCCTGATACCAAAAGCAAGGAAGGAATGAATGAACCTACCATCTCCCTGGGCAATGGCATACCCAATCTGGGAAAAGTAAAAGTGTTCCCAGTGAATCTGAGGTTCTTTCTTCATCGAGAAAGACTTCGGAGATAAAGTGATGAGTAAGAATCAGATGTATTTAGAGAGAAACACACTCCACAGAGAGTGTGGGCCATCTTGGAAGGCAAGAGGCAAGAGGCCTCAAAATATGGCATCATTAGTTTTTATGGGGTGGGTGATCTCATAAGCTAGTGAGTGGGAAGATTATTCCAACTATTTGGGGGAAGAGGCAGGGATTTCCAGGAATTGGGCCACCACACACTTTCTGGCATTTTATGGTCAGCCTCAGATCTGTCATGGCACTGGTGGGTGTGTCATTTAGCATATGCTAATGTATCACACTGAGGGTGTAATGAGGCTCAAGGTCTACTGGAAGTCGAATCTTCCGCCATCTTGGACCCAGTTGGTTCTCACTAGTTTTCATCATATACTATGGCTATGTCCTTCTTTCAAAGGTTGTACCCTGCCCCCTTCCCTCCTGTTTCAAAAAGAGGCAAGACAGAAACTAGCTGGAAAATGGAATTTATAAAAGGAAGAAGGCTTACTGGAAGCCATCCGCATGGTGCCTAAGCTATTAGAAGCATAAGTGACACAAGGACTTTTTGGACAGCTGTAGACACTCATTTGCATTTGAAGGTAAGCAATGACTAGCCAAAGGAGTTTAATTAACTTTGCTTTCAATTACCAGTGTGATGCAATTAATTATCTCTGTCCCCAAAACCATTTTTTTTTTTTTTTTGCTTGAGCTTCTGTTGATGGGATCTTACAAACAATGGGGCAGCAAAACTTTTTAATGCTTTGTGGCTCCTCAGGACTTTCAAGCCCTCCATTGAAAATGCCAGCACCCAGGACAGAGTCTCCCTCGTGGCCTGCACAAACCCCCAGGGGTGTGCCAGCTGATCCTCTAGGGTGCTGAAAAAATATTAGACTTCTATATTTTAATATATTTAATCCTTAAGAGGAAAGGAATCAAGATCTGCTGACATCTAATCTATGGGTCAGCTCTGGCATCCTCACTCGGCACAGATGTCCGACTACCAGGATGTCTGATGTCACCTTTCTAGGAGATGAGATGTATCTAAAAGAGGTGTGGGAGGAGCAGTCAGCCCTGCCCTTGCTTGTTCCTTGCTTTTCAGAATTTTTTCTCCATATTGCACTTTACATGTGCCCAATTAAGTGTACTCACAGATTGTATTATCTAATTTTAATCAAACTGATCCTCTTCAAATGCTCTGATGGCTTTAAGATATTTGTGCAAAGAAACCAACATACTAACAATGCAAGTAAAAATATAAGAAGATGGCACTAACAAAGCCAACACTTCTCCAGCTTCCAGTACTAGCTGTTTGTCAGCTACATACCTAATCCATCCCTTCAATGTAAATTAGATGCTTCAACAATGAGCAAGAAAGCAGCTGCTTTTCAAAAGAAATTCATGTATGGAAAGAGCATTGTGAAAATGAATGTTTGAAAATCTTTCCGTCATTATATGATTTTGTTGAAGAAAATACTGTAAGCATATCACTATAAACACTCTCCTGTCTGAAGACTGTTTTTAAATCTTCCAAGTGGAAAGTTTCAGTGGGTTTTGAATACCTTTGTTCAAAACATTAAAATGCATTACCTTCAAATTAGCTTTGCAAAAACATCTGATTGAGATCACAAAATACAGAAATTTGCTAGCCATATTTCAACAAAAACCATTGCAAGATGAATTTGGGGTTGACAATTGACTTACATGATGAAGTGACTGAGGTCCGTGATGAATTCCTTCTATTCAATACTTTGCGGAATATTTTTCAACTATGACAACAATTGAAAACCAAGTCTCAAACTTGAATTTGAAACACCCCTTCTAATTACTTCATCACAAAGTTTTATTACTAACAGTCTAAAAACTAATATAACATATTCAAGTACATTGCTCTCATTTTAAAATGGTAATAGTATTTTAATGAGAGCAAAAATATTTTGTAACCATAAACAAATTAAATATCGGTTTAAGGCATTAATTTATATCATCTTTTTAAATTCCTTTAAGTGTATGTTTTATAATAAACATATATGGCTACTGTAGTACATGTAAATGGTAAATATATGCAGATTATGGGTGAATGTTGAAACAATATTTGACTGATAGAGGCACAAGATCTGAAAAGATTTGGGACCACTGGTCTACAATGGCTTCTGGCCTGGTGAGAATTTACTTCCAACATATTATGGTGCCTACCATAGACACCAAATAGAAGCACCTTGGCAGGTAAGTAAGAGAGCAGTAAAAACATAAAAACAGAGTAGTGCATCCATCAAGCTTCAATTAAGACAAATAAGACACACTAAAACATAGGCCACGAAATATATGCTTTAAGTATTCATGTGCAGAATCACAACGGGATGCCCATGATGTTTCCAGTACTCTACTTTAAGTGCATTTAGAAACTCTGGATCTGTCTAAAGTATGCTTTCAATTCAAAGGTTCCTAAGGCCGTTTAACCGCCTTCCATGCTAGAGTGAAATTTCATGTTCACAGGTGAAGTCAAAATTTCTAATAATTAAAGCACAACCTTCACTGCTGACAACATTTTTCTTAACCCCATATGTCAAATCATGTCACTTCAATATTCAGCCAGTGAGCCTTCCACCTCAGAGCAAAAGCCCAAATTCCATCTCAGTGCAAAAGCCCAGGACAGTAAGGCCCATCTCACCCCATGCTATTTCCCTGGCCTTGCCTCCCAATCCATCTGCCCTCAGTCACTGGGCTGTAGCTACACACTGGTCCCCTTGTTCTTTCTTGAACATTCCAGGCCCACGCCCACCTCAGGCTGCACTTGCTGTCCCCTCAGCCTAGAAGACCTTTCTCCCATTGGCCCCCTCAATCACCTACCTCAAGTCTCTCCTTGACTGTCACCTTCGCAAGGAGGACTTCCCACAATGCCCCTCTGCAACCCTATCCCCTTCCCCCAACTTATTCTTCTCCTTAAATCCTACCACCATCTCAAATAATATATATATACTTCTTCTTTTTTATTTAGCCACAGGGATGATTTCTGTGCTTTATTCATGCTGTATCCCCAGAACATATGACAGTATCTGGCACATAGTATAACATCTTTGAATAAATATTCATCTTAAAAAAATAATAATAAAAAAAATTTTTTTTAATTTAAAAAGACTTAAAAAAAGGTATTTATCTTAAGAAGAAAACTGAAGCATCGTTTCAAAATGCTCAAATGGACAAGGAGAAACCACCTCCGTTAATTTATTCAATATTTATTGGGTGATTACTAGGTATAAAGCACTCTTTTTGATTGTTTGAGGAAATACAAAGATAAATAAAACTCCCTCAAGAAGTTTATGACTCAATAGGAGATACAAACACAAAAAATTACAGTACCTAACGGACTACAGATGCTTAAACACCACTAAAGAGCTGCTGGCATGAGGAAGAGTCAGGGAGAGAGAACCCACTTCTTTCTGATCAGAGAGGGAAAGTCAGGGATGTGGAATATCAGGAATGACATCAGAGAAGAAAATAATCTCTCAAAGGTAAAATTATGTCCATGGCTTTAAACAAGTCACCCATTACATAAAATGATTAATTTTCTCTATGATTATTTTCAGTTTTTCCCTCTTTCCACTTCACAAAGAGGTAAATAAAATGAACTTATATTCATTCACCCTCAAGGAGCCTAGAGCTTCTTATAAGAATAGGAATTACTAGAATTTTAACAGAAGTTTTTTCATTCAGAAACAGACAAATTTGACCCACCATAGCAAGGGGACATTGTGACATCAGAGGAGGCTTTGGGTGAGCTAAAGTCACTGGGATGCACCCTGATGTGAATGGGGGAAGACAGCGTGTTTGTTTGATTTTAACACCAATAGTTTCTTTCAGCAAATGCCACATTCCTGGCATATTTATGTTTCTTATTATGTCATTTTTACACTTAAAGAGGATAACAAGGAAAAGTCAAAGTTCCCCGAATCGCTAGTATCTTTCATTCAAACATCACCTAGAGGATCAGGACATCAGATGTGATATCTTTCAGCCTTTTTTTCCCCCAAGAACTCAAGTTCTTTTATGCCAAATGGGAAGAAGAGATACGAATCCGGGATTACCAGATTTATACTTGCTAGCATTTTTATCTCATTCTGTTATTACATATCTGTGATCATAGCACCTGCTGGTTCAGAAGCACCAAAAGACCAGGTTCAAGAGCTCTTGTAACTGTTTGGTTGCTGGACCAAAATAGGTATATGGGCAGAAGAGACTTCTGCTTAAAAGAGAAAAGCAAAAATATCTTCCATGCTGTTAAAAATATATAACCTTCCAGCAACAGGGTGAGGGTGGGCAAGTGGGTAGAGAGGATAGCAACGCATAGGCACTGTTAGGGTATAACTGGGGTGTGTTCTTCATTGCTGATGGTTTATATCAAACATGGCATCAAATTTGACTTCCCGGGAGCCATGATGGGATCGTTTTCTTTACAACAGTACAAGCAGCTGTGTGATGATGAGTGAGTTCTAAGAACAGAGAATTCCAGCATTATTTCCGTAATGACTACAGAGATAGGGATGAATATTGGTCCCCAAAGAAATATTTTAGTCTGAAATGGAGTATGAACACAAAACTATTAAAAGTAGGAAACTCTTCCCATTATAAATAAACATCCACAGGTTTTAATCAAGTATAAAATTATATTTCCTGCTTGAATACTTTTCTTAAGTATTTAGAATATGTAAAGCAATGAAGAAAAAAGTCTTAGGGGTAATGCTTTGATTTTGTGACAAGGATCTTCATCAGGAGTCATGAATGTCACATCTACAAAATGTCCTTCAGAAGAAGGGCAGGGGTAGACTCTATACAGACCACCACAAAGCCCCAAAGAAATTCATTTGGTTTGCCAACCCCTTTTGGAACCAGTCTCCTGTTTGTACTTTCTTGTTGATTCAGAATCAATGAAGAGTATATTGCTCAGTTCAGGATATCCTTTGGATAAACACTGATTTCCAGAGCCAAGAAGTTGAGTCTCATGTTTTAAGTGACACTCAAGGGGTTAATTATTAAGCAGGTAGTGTGCCTTCCATTTACAGGAAGAGATAAACATCTCCACCAGTGGTCCACGGGGATGATGAGAGGCAGACGAAAGATCTGATTTTCATTTCACTGTTAATGAAGTGAATATCTGGAAGCGAAATTCTATAGCAGTCTAATGAGACAACACAGCTCACAGCGGAAATTTGAAATATTCTGAGTCCTTAGAGAAGAGGAGATTCAAACCTGCTTTTGTTTATTTTCTCACCTCCAAGAGCTTTTATACCATTTTTCCAAGTGTGGAAATGCTCCTTGTCTCTCCCCTACCACTCCTTTTTGATTGTGTATGAAACTCAGCGCACAGTAGCAATTCCAGCCAAGCAGTTATTCTAGTCCCAAACAAGCATCAGACTTTGGCTTCTGTCCATGAACAGTGTCCGTGAAAACTTGTTTCCACTCAGGCTCTTTATCCTCTTGCCACCTCATAGAAATAGCCTTGACACATCCCAAGGCACAGGAAATGCAGCACACAGACACAAGTGAGTTATTCAGTAGCTCTTAGTTAATTCATTCCAATCTGAAAACCAGGCCACAACCACACTTTAGGATCAAATGTGGGACACGACTCTAAGAGAAGTAAAGTCTGTATTCCAAGGAAATACCACCATCAATTTTTATTGAAATCCTTTATTGGCTAAGGACTAGCTCCTTTTAGGTTTAGGCAAATGTCTTTCAAATGCTATGGCCTACGAACCTGTGCAACTATTGATATTATGGCTGATCTATTCCATGAGTAAACAAAACTTTCTGACCTTCAAAACTGTCAATCCAAAAATTTTCATCAAAAGCTTTTTAAAACTCCCAAAATATATCTGAAAAACAAAGCAATGTTTATCTCAGATTTCTCTACACTTCCCTTGGAGAAAATTCTCCCCTCTCATCACCCTAACCGCTACCCTTTACGAATGCAAAACCCCAAAGGCTAGCTCCTATTAAATTCTAAGATCTATAAGGGGAAAAAAACCCAATATGTTTCTATTGGTTAAAGCAATATAGCACAAACATTTTCTTCCATAAATGAAGTTACAGGAAAAGAAAGAAAACTTGAAACAAACAGTATAGCCCTCCCCTGACTCAGTCAAGGCTTTTGTGAAAAGTCCATGATTTATAAGTAGTGCACACATACTGCTGGTTCTCACCTGCTGCCAGAGAAGCAAAAGGTACTTTAAGTTTCAATACTATGCATTTTCCTTAAGAAGTGATACCTGCTGGTCAGAGAGAAGAATTAACTATGAATAGCCAATAAAGATTATTTTATGAACTTTAGGGCCTCCAGGGCAACTGTTATTTTACCAATGAACTAGCTTTTTAAATAGGATGGATGAGTATATAAGCACATTAGAGATGCCATCCTACGGCCTTTAACTGTCTGTCCATCTGTCTCTGAGACATGAGGTAGCAAACTAAACTTCAGCCCTGTAAGATGAAGCCATAAATGATGAAAATTAGTTTGATCTCTCTCTCTCTCTCTCTCTCTTGCCTTTCTTTCTGGGTATCTATTCTCCGTGTCTCCATCTGTGGATGGTGAAGGCTGGAACAAGGGGAAGAATTCTTTCTCCTTCTGTCTCCTTCCCCTGGTCTCTCTTCCCCTGTTTCTATCCCTCAAGTGTCTCTCCTTCTCTTCTTGTCTCACTCTGGTATTTCAATTGGGGTTTTCTCGCTTTACGGGGAACAGTACTGATTTTACACTCCAGGAAATGAGATGATACAGCTGGGCAAGGAGTTCTCTGGGAATGAATCACTATTGTTCCCAGTGGTTTTATTTGTCTTTTTTACAAGTCTCCTTGCTGCCCAAAAAAGTGCCAAGCTTCTGGTAAATGGGACAGCAAGGTGTCACATTTTTCCCCTCTAAATGCAGGGTAAACTGTTACAGCTTTGCTCCACTGCACTGAAAAATGAAACTATAACTACATGCAGGAAGGTCCTTAAAGAATTCCTTTCTAGGTACAGCCCCAGAGTAGCTTCCACATAGTTAAACCAGTGTTTCAAAGGAAAAATATTTATTGTTATTAAATGATTTCCCACAAGACAACTTTGGTTCTACAACTACCTGCCCCAGGAATCCTAGTTATACCACTGCGATTAGAACCCATGCCTGTGATAAGAAGTATATCAAGGGGGAAAGATGAGTAGCCCTTCCCAGTGAGCACTGGGTCCTACAGACCTTTCCATCCCCACTGGCTGGCACAGTATAAGCAATAACTGTGTACTGGTAATGATGAAGCCTGTATTTTATGGCCTAAAGTCCTGCCAAGACTGGAGTCCTGACCCATCCTTTCTCCTCCCAGAATTTTATTAGTTCTTAAAAAAAATAGAAGTTTTCTTACAGGTTTCTATAAGCCACCACTAACCAGAATAAGAGCTTCCCTCCACAACTATATTAGTTCACACGTGTAGCTCCTATGACTCCAAACCACAGGCTGGCAAACTATGGTTCAAGGGCCATATCCACCCCACCACCTATTTTTGTAAAACTTTCAATGGGACACAGCCATGCCCATTTGCTTACATATTGTCTGTGGCTGCTTTTGTGCTGCAATGGCAGAACTGAGTAGTTGCCACAGAGGCTGTTTTACCCTTTACAGAAACAATAGACCTGCTCTACGCAATACAACACCTGATGATTACACCAACAATTGCTATTCCTCCCTGAATATTTACCATGAAAAGATGCTCGATGATTTACACATATTATCTCATTTAATTGTCACAACCAACGTATGAGTTATAATCACTTGTATTATTTCATTTTAAGAAAGAAACTAGGTACAGTATATACCTATATCAAATCACCATGACGTATGCTTTAAATATCTTACAATTTTATGTGTCAATATAACTAGACCTCAATAAAGCTGAAATGAAACAAACACACTAGGTATCTTGTAAGAGCAGCCAGAGTCAAACCTAGACAGACCAGCTCAAGAGCACACACTAATAACCACTTCTCCAAACTGTCTCCAGATTCGGGGATGCTACTACTCTGGTAGGCAAGAAATTGGACCTCGGGAGGACACAGTGCAAAACAAAATAAGGAATGTCATTTTTTAACTGGAGAAAGTAGGACCAAAGAATGAGAAAGTATTGGGGTTAATCAAGACAAGAGCTGGGACAGCGGGCTGTAAATTTTTACTCAAGTCAAACTTTAAACCACTTTCATAGATTCCTTGCATGAAATCCAGGAAAGAGAGAACAACTAGCTAGGTACTGAATAAATGTTTGATGAGTGGATGGGTGGGTGGATGGATGGAGGGATGGATGAATAGATGGATAATGGTTGGACAGAAAATGAATAGACAGATGGGTAGATGGGTAGATGGATGGATGGATAGATGGATGATGGATGGAAGGAAGAAAACTAGGGTATCTCACAGAATCAAAGGGAGAATTTAATACTTTAACTGAAGAAAGTAGGACCAAAGAATGAGAAAGAACTGAGAAAAGCAGGTACCACAGTAAATCCAGAAACCTCAACAGGAGAATTTATCACTATCATCAACATGACTCAGTCCCGGCAACATTAAGTTTCTGGGTATTTCCATGCCATATATCAAATTCCAAGGAGACAAAAATCTTATTAAGCCAACTTGACTCGGGTATATACCTCTACTAGAGAGTGGCTTTCGAGTTGCACATTAGAATCCCGTGGGGAGCTTTTCAAGCATCCAAACTCCTGAGTCTCACCTAAGATCAACTGAAACTGAATCTCTGGGGTGATGACTTGGTGAACTCAGGACTCTGTTCAGTGACTATGGGAAACAGTGCTTTCTCTCTCTTCCTGCAGTCCCAGTTGAGGCTGGCAGCCATCTTACAAGACCAACTAGAAACAGAGCAGAGAATCTCAGAGCTAAAGCCTCCCCCCTCCCCCTGCCCACCTGACTCTGGCCTTTTCAAGGATGGAAGCTGATAAAAGCCTCATTATTCTCTAAGCTAACTTGAGTTGGATCTTTTCTTACGGGCAAAATGAAGCACACTAACCAACTGAATCCTGATCTCCAAGAAGGAGGCATTCTCACTAATCTGCATCATTGCAATGAAATCAGATCCAATTAGCTAATCAACATATTCCAAGGTCCACCCTATACCCAGAGCAGTCCTGGGTACTATAGAGGATATTAATAATTGTTAGATTCCCTGTATCCTGAGGAAACTTATAAAATAACAGTTGTAAAACTCTGACCTATGGGATCTAAAAGAAACAGGGCATGAGAGATTTGAACTGAGTTATTAGCACACTAATAATATATGTCCTTTTTGTCTGGTTTATTTATTTTTTTTAAAAAGTGTGTTTTCTAGCAAAGATATAAAAATTGTGTTTGGGTGGAAATTTTTGAGCATAGTTATCTTGGGCATTGGCATAGATTTTGGCCTCCTAATGTGGAAAAAAAACAAGTAATGTTTCTAGGACTATTTGCTGGGCTGAATAAAGGGCAATCAAAGGAACTCTTATAACATTATCTATAGCTGCAAAGTCTTGATTTCTGAAGCAAATCAAACTCTCCATGCAAAATCCCATCTCCTCAGCGCAACTCTGCAGGGAAGCAGGAGGACCAAAGCACTGATTTCAAAGGGGAGCTTTTTACCAAACTCACCCAAATCTCCAGTGGCCACTTGCTTCTGAGTAAACCACCTGATCGTTGGGAAGAGAAATAAATGTTCTCCTTGGTGGTTCAACTGTTAGTCCCATGGAGGGTGCTTCCAAGATGGGAAAAGTCAGACATTTAAATAATGAAGAGAACAAGCAGTTGCAGCTTCTTCTCCTTCAGCCCTAGGGGATTCAATTATTCGATTTTCACCCTTCCTGCCTCGAAAACAGCCACACGGGGTACACCAAGACTGCAACAATTCAGGGCCCGTCTCTCACTGTTTAGGGCTTGCACTGACTCCCTAATAAGATCCATCTTGTAGTCTATGGTGCAGTTGAACAGGGAGCTATAGACACTGGTACCAGGGTTCATTACCCTGAGGATAATTGAAGAAACCACTCCAATATGTTGAGTCTGAAAAAAGGGCAAATTCTGATAAGAATTGTAAAAAGAGAGGCAAACGAGTTTGGATAGTGATGGTGATGATGAATTGAAATTAAAATGTAAGGCAGACTCATTTTCCTTTGGAATTCAGAAGTTGTTTTCTTTTTAGCTTTTGTATCTCAAACTATTTCAGAGACTAGCAGTGGATAGCACTTGGTAGTAACATATTGTGGGATATTCATTTTGGTTGCAAAACAGATTCTTTCCGTCTCTAAGAGCAACTGCTCGAGTCAACCAAACAAAGAAACACAGTTCTCTAAATAGGAATAGCATCTTTTTAAAATACGTTTCTTCTGAAACAAGAATATTAGCACTGTTATTGTAACATGCTTATCAGAAAGACAGGAACCTGGTCAATTCCCTACCATCCCAAATGGGAAGACCCCATAAAGGAGAAGCAGAGATTTGTTCAGCAAAGTGGAGAGCTATTTTTTAAAAAAGAAAAAAAAAAACTTTTTGTGTTTATAGCTGTGTGTGCCATGCCTTAACACATTTTTTGCATAACAAGCACAAGAGGATTTCTGCAGCTTGGAAACCAGAGATAAAATTAATATATTGTTTGATACCCACAACAACCCCTCAGGTGTCATCATTGAGAATTATTATTTTCAGTAGTTCATGACTCATTTCTTTAAAATTAAAATTAGTGTTGTGGTACCCAAGGATAATTTTCCAGCTGTCTCTACAGAGAATAATATAAGCTTGGTGTGTTTAATGAATGGTAGTTTACTGCCAGTCAGTGTCAATGCCGTGGATGCATTTGTATTTAACAGGAACCAGAATCACAGTCTTACCACTGAGTCTTCATTAATATGAAATCCTTATATAGCTATGTTAGCTGATAAATTATGCCCAGCATCTCAATTACCTTATCAAAGAAAATAATTCCTAATGACCAAGGAGGGGATAGGGGAGTGCAGAGAGAAATCAGGGCCAAATTAGTTAGGATGAAATTGAATCCTCTGAAGGTTGGCAGATCAGCTCTGGGTTAGTTAGTAGGAAGTGTGTGGCCAGAGTAAGCAGGAAGATGTGGAGGTGGCGTGGAAAATAAGACTAAATAGGAAATAGAACATGAAAGTGCTTGGGGAGGTGACAGATCCTGTCACTTCTCCAAACAAGCAACCAGGAAGATCTCACACAGACATTTGTGTCAAGTTCCCAAACACATATAGCCAAGCATGCACAAAATCCAGAGGGCTGCAACTGCTTAGGGACTTTGGGAAGACCCTATGGGTGAGACCCATGTTGGTACCATGCCCCGGGTTGCCAGCCATGGGCCCCTTTGCTCCTAAGTCCTTTTCAGCCTTCCTCTGCTCTACTCTGATGCAGAGGGACCAGCCCCTGTAGGCTGTTTCCCATGCCCCCTCATCAACTGGCTTCCAGCTGGATTTGGCCAACAGGAGCACTAAAAATGACTGGAAGGCAGGGGGAAGGGAGAAGCCAGAGAAGTTCTTCCACTCCCTGTCTGTCTTAAGAAGCATCTCCAGCAGAAGCTATGCTTTTGTCTTGATCGCAGCTCACACTGGACAGACAGCTATGGGTGACCCCAACCCATGGGCTCCAATACCATCACCTTCTCCCTTTGTTTCTCCACATAAGGATAGGGAAGCTTCTGGTTGTTTCTAATCCCTTGAATACCTACTGTCCTCCACTTGACTACCCATCTCTTCCCTAACCCATAATAACCAATACCTTGTACTAAATTAGTTTTATTTTAAATATTGATACTTAGAGTGATTTATGTTTTCCTTTTTGGACTGTGAGTGACATAGGAAATAAGAGCTGGAGAGGCCACAAGTGAAAGCCCTCAGGAATCTATATAACAGAATCATTCATTCTTACCAATGAATTGTGTTGGGGGGAGGTAATTCATTATGGAAAAGTGACTGAAGAGCCAGGTGCCCAGATTTACATGAATTCACAGCATTATTATCCATCCAGCAACCTAGGAACTCAAGAAAACTAGGAGCAATACCCTTCCCAAGCAGGCCTTTGGGGAAGAAAACAGCTGTAAAATCAAAGCCCTTCCACTTTCCTTTCCCTCCAGAGAAGACTTGAGAAGACCATTGAGAGCACTATTCTACTGATAGAAAACTATGTAGGCAATAGAACCTCTTCTCCCCATTCATGGAGAAGAGGTAGAAGCATCACTGGGATTTCCACATACTCTAAAGAAAGCATAGATATCCAGCAACAGGGTGGATCCTTAAGCCAAGCAGCAAAAATTTAATTGAAAAAAGAATACTAATTAAAATTAGCTTCCTGTCTTCAAAATCAAACAAGTGGGCAAGCCTGGATTGGGAGTGCCTCCAGACCAAAGGCCACAACCCACTCTATTTGCAAGGCTCAGGAAATGTTTATGAAGGAACGTTCTCCAGTTTCTTCCCCAGATGAACCCCATGAATCACCAGATCCCCAGGAACTGAAATAATTCCATCTTCCTCATGGAAGAACGGAGACAATGGAATGGGATCAAGGCTGCACAACCCATAAGTGGAAGAACAGAGACCAATAACAAGATTTAAATGTAAGCAAAAGTCCCTGACATTAACAGTGAGTCTGCTGGTTCATGGCTGCCTCTCAGGAATCATTACCATGTTGCTTTCCATAATCTCCTTAAAGAAAATTAAAAGTCACCACCGCTCTTCATCTCCCTGCCTATTTGCTCAATGGAATGAAATCGTCCTTCCTTATGTTGCAAATGAGCTGCCTACTTCAAAAATCCCTTAGACACTCATGGCATTTCCTTTAAGAAAGTCCTCCTCTAGCCACACTTAATTAAACCAAGGCGACAGGAGAGGCTCCCATCACCACCCCCGTCAGCATGTGCAGCAAGACGGTGCTTTACTCCCTTTACCTGTGTTTCCCATTTAGGCTTGTAGCCATCCAGGCCAGCTGCAAGTCAGCTTGGCCCATGAGGAAATGGCTCATGCCTACAGTCAGGGAGACTTTCCCATGATTTTTTCTTAATTTATTTCATTGAAGTATAGTTGATTTATAATGTTGTATTAATTTCAGCAGAGTGATTCAGATATCCATACATACATTCTTTTTCATATTATTTTCCATTATGTTTTATCACAGGATATTGAACATAGTTCCTCATGCTATACAGTAGGGCCTTGTTGTTTATCCATTCTATATATAATAATTTGCATCTGCTAACCCCAAACTCCCATTCCATCTCTCCCCCTCCTCTCCTCCCCCTTGGCAACCATGAGTCTGTTCTCTATGTCTGTCCCATGGTGTTTTGAAGAATGCTATGCCTCTGGGGCAACTGGTGGGGGAGCTGCATTGGAGCTCTGAAAGGAGGGGTGAGGGTGATGAGCCTACCTCTCTGCAAGGACTTGCATCCCTCCAGCTTCCCCTGGGAGCCAGCCACCAAGGCTTGGAGACAGGTCATTTCTTCCCAGAAGCATCTGACCAGATGAACGCATGAACCTGACCTCCAGGTCCAGTATAAAAAGGCTCCAGCTGCAATGGCATCAATGTCAGTCATCTTAGCCTTGAATGATTTTCCATTTCAGGAACTTTCGAGAATTTTTAAAGGTGGAGCAATACCTCCTGAAATTAAGCCATTGAAAGGGAATGTATAGTAAAATTCAAGACTGACTCTGCGCATAGGCAGCCAAGGTAACTAGTGTATGTGACCGTAAGGATTCTAGAAGAGGTTGCTGTCAGCCCCCACCCTCCTCCAAGAGGCAGCATAGATTAGTGGCCAAAAAATAGACTTTATAGCCAGAGGACCTAAATTTGATTCCAAGTGTAACAGGAAAGTACCTTTATATTCTATCAATATTACAAGTTAATCACTAAGGGGATGTTGCCTATAAGCTTAAATTATACATAATGGCCCATCTCTGGGAACACTGCCTCCCAGGTAATGAACATTAAGCTAAAATACTTTTGTTTAGCTCACAGGAGACATCCTAACCAGGCCCACCTGTGAATGACTGCAGGAAAGAAGAAATGAACACATCTCCTCCAGAGGGTGACTGGAACCAGGAAATGTTGGACTTTACTCCCTCTCCTTTTAGTATAAAAGAAGATTGAATTCTAACTCAGGCAAGATGGTTCTTTGGGACACGAGTCCACCATCTTCTCCATTTGCTGGCTTTCTGAATAAAGTGCTATTCCTTGCCCCAACAACTCAACTCTTAATTTATTGGCCTGCCGTGCAGCGAGCAGTATGAGTTTGGACTTGGTAACACAAGTTCCACCACATGCCAGGTGACTAGAGCAAGTTTCTTCTCTGCATTTTTATTTTCTTACCTGTAAAATGTAGGTAATCATTATAAAAGTACCCACCTCAAGGTTATTATGAGGATTGAATGGGTTAGCCTCTATAGAGTTTATGGTCTTCGGACAAGTAAAACTTGCTATACATATAGTATTCTGTTTCCTAGAGACCTGAACACTGATTCCCTGGTGACTGCAATTCAAGGATAAGAATTTTGTTGTGGTGGTTGGTTAGTTGGTTGGTTGGTTTTTAAGCATCAACCCCTCTTCTACTGCTAGTACCCATGGGAGGAGGCACGTGTGGAGCATATTTTCTCCCCTGAGGAGGGAGTTGGCAGGGAATTTCTCAAAATTTGGAGAATTGT
Source organism: Orcinus orca (assembly GCF_937001465.1). Lineage (NCBI taxonomy): Eukaryota > Metazoa > Chordata > Mammalia > Artiodactyla > Delphinidae > Orcinus > Orcinus orca. The sequence goes on from NC_064560.1 coordinate 150,760,799, forward strand.
CAAGCCTAGCTTTATAGCATGCAATGTTGGCATTCCATTCCATCTCTCAGATCCCTTTACCATGGCACTTTTCAAACTTCTTTATGCTTTAAAACCACCTGGGGAATCTTGGTATATTGTATCTTATGATTTCAAAACTCTGGGGTGGGGCTTGAGGCTCTGCATTTTGAACACACTCCCAAGTGGTATTGGTGCTGCTGGTCCAGGGACAAAACTTTAAGTATCGGGTCTTTTGTGCACACCAAACCCTAGCACACTCCCTTCCAACAGCCAGTACCTGTGTCTCATTATCAGCAGACTTCCCTTGAGCTGCAGGAGCACACTGAGACTTTGAGGGCATGGGACTTTATGCCCTGGGGGCAGCTCTTAATCAGTGATACAGGTATAAATACCTCAGTGACCTCACCGCTGATATGGACAACTCTGATGTACGACAGATGCTGTCTGATGCTGTCTCAAGAGCTCTTCTGTGGGATTGAGCCAAAGCTAGCTGGCTTCTGTGGGACCCTGCTTGCTTGGTTTCCTTCTATTCTCTGTCCAACTTCCCCCACTATTCTCTTACAAGATTTTTTTCAAGAACACTTCTTAATAAATCCCAGTGAATGGTGTTTGCCATTCATTTTTGATTCATTCATTCAACAAATATTTACTATTCTCCCTGACTCCTGCATGTGCCTGACAACGACCCAGACATTATGGACACAGAAACAAGACTCATTCCCTGAGTCCTATAACCACAAAGACCAAAGTCCACAATGTTAGCTCTTGAAGACAGCAGAAGCCCATGGTAAAGTGGTGGCAACCACAGCACTGAAACCATCCCACCCAGGAGAACATGTATAGCTCTAAACATGTTCATCCCCTAGTGGCCTTTTCCAAATAGAAATTGCAAGATCAGAACTCGTTAGTACATCAGCTGCTCTCTCCCCATCCTTCCCTCTCTGGAGAGCTCTGGGAGCAGATCAGTGGCAGTAGGGAGCCTGCAGCCTGGTGGATCTGCTCTGGCTATCCCACCTCATGGAGAGACTCACCCTGTCAAGAGCGGCAGGTGCAAGCTGGCTTTCCATGGCTCCTGCCTGTTGCAGGAAGCAGCAGCAAGGGGAAGAAAGCAGCTGCAGGATAAGTCACAGCTGGTCACAGGAATACACATTCTAGACCTCCTCACGTCACCTTCCCTGAACCTCTGGGAGAATGGCTGATGTTTCTGAAATTGTCTCTCTCCAGAAGCCCCTCAGAGCTTCTGCCAAGCTGGGGTTGCCAAAAGCTAGACGCCTCCTCTCCCTGGAATCTGAATGAGGAGCAGTACAGGCCAGGTGGGCTAAAACCTTCATCATGATGAACAGAAATCAGGAAACTTCCCCATGAACAGCCAGCCCATAGATAAGACCTGGTCACTATGTGTGAACATCTCAAGGGATAAATAGGTAAAGGAGAAAAGCATCCTTTGGAGATGTGGTCAAATTAAGGAAAAGAAACTTCTCTGGTATCTTTCTGTTATGAATCAGCAGAATCATGAATTGAAAATCTTGGGTCAGAATTCTAATTCTGAAACATTCTAGCTGTGTGACCTCAAGCTGCTTTTAACCTCTCCTTGTGTCCCATTTTCCCCACATGTCAGTTGGGGCAATAACACCTGCCTCCTGAGGATGCTGTGAGACTGAATGGTGGCCTGATGTAGAGCGTTAACCCAGTGCTCAGACATGGGGTCCTCCCTGTGCCCCAAAGCCTCAGCGCCTCCTTCACTCCCATAGCTTTACCTCTCCCTCCCTTCTTTCCAGCAAACATGTGCCACACTTTCCCTTATCTCCCTTCCTTTCAACATCTATTCTGCTCTTTGGTTTTCTCCACAGCTTCACCTAAACTTGGATGCACTCAACTTTGTTTCCTCAAAGAGCCCCGAGAAGCCCACTGTCCTACATAAAGCCAAGGCAGCTCCTGGCATCACACTCTAAACATCTGAACCTCTGGGTCTCCCCAGCTTCCCAGAGCTGTTTCTCAAACACCAGAACAATGCACTATAACTAATCTTGACAAATAAAATACTTTGTCATTGATAGAATGTCTTTTGTCTTAAATAAAAGACATTCCACTTTGCTGCAACTATGTAGCCAGTGCTTGTGTTCACCACAAGCTCCTTTCAAGAATCATTATGTGTAGTTCCTGCATGTGGCTCAGAATGCGAGGTGTCATCAGGGGCTGTGTGTTCCAACGGCACCCTCCCTAATTCACAGTGAGACCCCAAGCAGGTTACTTTGCCTCAGGTCACTTAAAAATGTCTTCAACACTGGGGCTTCACTGGCGGCTCAGTGGTTAAGAATCCGCCTGCCAATGCAGCGGACACGGGTTCGAGCCCTGGTCCGGGAAGATCCCACATGCCGCGGAGCAACTAAGCCCGTGCGCCACAACTACTGAGCCTGCGCTCTAGAGCCTGCGAGCCACAACTACTGAAGCCCGTGTGCCTAGAGTCTGTGCTCCACAACAAGAGAAGCCACCACGATGAGAAGCCCGCACGCCACAACGAAGAGAAGCGCCCACTCGCTGCAACTAGAGAAAGCCCACGTGCAGCAAGGAAGACCCAACACAGCCAAAAATAAACAAATAAATAAAAATGTCTTCAACACTAAAATGAGGAAATCTTGATGTACATAAATAGCTTCCTGGGGTTTAATGAGAAATCATTTTTTATAGAGATTTAATTTTATCAATATAAATGTACATCAAAATATGCACTTCACAATTGTTCAGTAACAGTTAAAAACACAAGAATATTTTTCAGGAAGAATTGCTCTAATATAAACATCTTTGGGGGTTTATATATTTTAATCACAGTCACATGATAAATATTTGATTTGCATTCATTAGATAATTGGGAATAAAAGTTATAATCCCAGGAAAGACATTTAGTGATTCTAAATCACATGTGAATAATATTAGTCACATCTGAATGATAGTGTTGAGGGACTGAAATAGGAGTGAAATGTACCCAAGAGGAAAATTCAGAGACTTCAAAACAGCTTTGGGGGAAAATAAATAAATAATTGGATTTTTTTAAACATTACAGCTTAAAAGATGGGGGAGGGGCAGAGATTTTAAAATTTAATGAACTGAGATCTTCTCTCCAGAAACATCAGTTCTGTATCATTTAATCAGACTTGAGCTTTCTTAAATTGCCTTTGAAACAAGTTAATAAACAATACATGCCTGCCCTATCATGCATTTCTGACAAGTTAATGTACTCTGAGATTTGTCCTTCAGTAAACATAGGAGAAACACTAGTGGTCCCTGCAGACTTTATTTGAGGTCAACAGTGAAGGGTAAAGGCCTTCTCAAAGGCTTTGGAAGGCACAGGAAAAGACCACCTGCCCAAAAATATCACTCAAACTACTGTGGGGCAGGAATATCCACTACTAGGGTCAGAGTCACTGGTGGGAATTAACACCTTGTCTCCAAAGGACTGTAAAAAATAAACATGTGGCAAACACCAGGATTTCCTTTTTTCATGGCTAAATAATATTTCATTGTGTGTTTGTATATGTGAGTATATATATGTGTGCATGTATATATATATATAAACACATATATATATATAAACACATATATATATATATCAATATATCACATTTTCATGATGGACATCCATCGATGGACCCTGAGGTAGTTTCCATATCTTGACTGTTGTGAATAATGCTGCAACGAACCTGGGGGTGCAAATAGCTCAATATCTCTTTGAAATACTGATTTCATTTCCTTTGGACACATATCCAGAAGCAAATTTGTTGGATCATATGGTAGTTCTATTAATTTTTTGAGGAACCTCCATATCATTTCCCATAATGGCTGTACCAACATGGATGAAGCTGGAGAACGTTATGCTAAGTGTAATAAGCCAAACACAGAAAGACAAATACTGTATGATCCTATTTATATGTGGAATCTGAAAAAGTTGAACTCATAGAACCAGAGAGAATGGGGGTTACCAGGGACTGAGGGGTGGGGGAAATGAGGAGATATTGGTGAAAGGCTATAAACCTTCAGTGATGAGATGAATAAACTCTGGGGATCTAATGTATAGCATGGTGACTATAGTTAATAACACTGAAACTTGAAATTTGCTAAGCAAGTACATCTTGTGTTTTCACTACGAAAAAAAGAATTGGTAACCAGGTAATAGGTATGTTAACTTGATTACGGTAATCATTTCCAAATGTATACATATATTAAGTCATCACATTTTATACCTTTTTAAAAATAAGTAAATAAATAAAATCTAAAAATAATAATAATAAAATAGACAAGTGGGCTGTTACAGACTATAGATTAATCCATTAGTACCCATGAATGTACTAAGAGGAATCAGAATTCCTAGAAGACAAGTATTGAACCAAAATCTTTTGACAGGAAAGAAGGAGGACTGATTTAAAGAGGAAAGACTGAGATGACATTTCAAAGGGCAGAGAAGTTGGTGAGGGTTAGGGTTAGGGTTAAAACTGGAGGGGAAGAAAAAGAAGAGGGGATGGAGACATCTTACAAATATCTTCATCTGTTTTTCAATTTTACCTAAGGTGCTAATACTTCCACCAGTGTAGGTCTTAACATACCAGACAGAGATGAGCTGCCGGAGGAGAACTTTTTTTTGAAGTCAGGGATTTATTTCTCAAAGGCCACTGAGAAACAAGCCCCTTCGTTTTGAAGTCTACAGGAATCTACCTTTCACACAGTTTGGAGCTAGGTGGAAATCTTTAGCTCACTGTGATAAACTTAAAATAAAACTGATATCAAAATGTTTAGTAATGTGCAAGCTGAAGAAAATCTCATGCTTACTCACCCTTTGCTTCCCAGGAGTTGTGTAAACACCTTTATACTACTGATGCTCAACATACTACCCAAAAAAAAAAGGGCTTAAATTTTCAGAGAAATAAATAATTATTCTGCAGTTTGGGAAATGGAGTTGGTTTTTGCCACAACTATTGTAGGTTGTGACCTTTTCCATTTCTGAAATAACAGAAAATACAGAGGGAATTGAGGTTTGAAAACTGAGAGACTAGATCACTGTGGAGCTTGTTACGATTCTAAGCCTAGTTAAATGTTGGCTGGAAATGTGCACAAAACACCCAAACAAGGTGAAAGGAAGGGCCAGAGATTTCCCAAAGAGAGCCATTGGTGAGAAAACTCCAGCCTGTTTTCTGGAGAGTTCCCCTCAGATACAGAGCCCCTGACTGAAATTTCATAGCAGAAATTTCACATTCTTCTATATTAAGCAGGCACCAAACCATTCCAAACCAAGTGCTAAGATACGTGAAATGTTCTAACAATTTTAAATTGCTCTCCTCCACTCATGAAACAACGCCCAATCAACTTCCTATTCCAGAACATATTAAGATGGCAGGAATTTTGTTAATATTAAATCACTGTGAGTCAGGCATGGTAATTTAAAACTATCACAGACTAATGTTTGGTTGAGAACAGTATTCTAATTGGAAAAATTATATAAAAGTTAGTCTAGTTCAATGCTCCAGTACATATTGAAAGAAACTGTGGCTAAAACGCATTACCCAATCACAAATTCTTGTCCTCTGTGCCCACTTCCTTGTTGAGAGAGTGGGACCCACCCTTGGCCCTCTTCCTGGGACATTAGTCAATCTGGAGGAGATGTTGCTAGGAGTGAGCTATGTGGAAATAGGATATCCTGGGGGCAGGGATGGACTGCCTAGTTGCCCAATGATTGGTATGCAAAGGAAAGACTGAAGTCAATGAGAGAGATGAAAAGGACAAGCTTAGGAAGCAGTTCTAAACCCAGGCAAGAGGACAGAGGCAAGGACCAAACCAGGAAGACAAATGGCTCAACAAAAGCCAGCAGTGATAAGAGCAAGTCAACAAGTTAAGTCTGAGATGGGCCAGAGTGAAGGATCATAACTAAGCTCAGGAACCACAGAAGTGCTGTTTTCATATGGTCCAACCATGGTGGTTCCTAGGAACCATGCAGGTTGGGTCCCCTCCCAAGAGGCTTAGACCAAGGGATGCAGCCTGGGACTGGCCCAGCGTTACACTCTCAAATTGTGCTTGTGTACCTGGTGTGCCAAGGAATATACAAAACCCCAAGATAAACATGGCACATAGAATACCGATAGTCCTAGGTGGATAACTCAAGTGCTATTTTTATTTTAAAACAACCCTAGATATATTATACAGCAGAATTCAAAACTCCCACTAAAAATTATGGCATGAGCAGAGGAGAGCTCTGCATTGGGATCTGTCCCAAAGCTCCCTGGGGGCACTAATTCTCTCTACTTTACCAATAAGGGAACTTAACTGTAAGATTGACCAAATGTGTGAATATAGTTGAACCCATTGGGGTCACCTCTTCTCAAATAACCAAAACTTAAGCAGACAACCCCTAACCTCCTATGGTCTATGTCCTGCCTCGTGACAGATGCACATACCTTTTCAATTTGAATATTAATTTAAAACCTAATTCAGATAGCAGGTTCTGGAGCCACAGAACCTTAGGTTCACGAGGCTTTTTGAAAGACTGTTTGTGACGATTTTCCCTCTGCCTTATAAATAATCCCAAACTTAAATGGCCTGTAGAAGTTGACCAGTGGAATTGCCTCAGTGCCAATGCTATTAGCAACACCTCACACAGCTACCTGTTCATTTGGAATTTACAAAGTCTAATTATATAGGGTTCTACAGGTAACACTGTATGAAACTGCCATTTTCACTTTGTGGGGTTTCTTAACATGGAATAGTTATATAGTTAAATAGTTTTTAACGTGAAATGGTTAAATAGTTACCTACTATTTACTGGGTTCTAGCAATACTATGGAATAAAACAATAACATGAAAATTAATTTCTTCAGCTAAACTGAAGAGAAAAAGAAGGTCCTCCCAGGAATGAAGAAGAGGTGAACTAAACAAGAACATCACAGACAAACTCCTAAGAAAAAGCCATGTCTTTCAAACTTTTGAGCTGGTGGATAAAGGAGAGAAGAGACAGGAGGAAAAGCCAGAACTGCACCAACAGAAAGCTACTTTTTGGTTTTTTGGTTGTTTTGGGGTTTTTTTTGAGATACAGTTGATTTACAATATTGTGTTAGTTTCAGGTATAGAGCAAAGTGATTCAATTAATTTTTTCCAGATTATTTTTCATTATATTTTATTACAAGATATTGAACATAGTTTCCTGTGCTATACAGTAAATCCTTGTTGCTTCTCTATTTTAGGTATAGTAGTTTGTAACTGGTAATCCCATACTCCTGATTTATCTCTCCCCCTTCCCTTTCCCCTTTGGTAACCATGTTTTCTATGTCTGTTTCCATTTTGTACATAGATTCATTTGTATTATTTTTTAGATTCCACATATAAGTGATATCATATAATATTTGTCTTTCTCTGTCTGACTTACTTCACTTGGTATGATATACTCTAGGTCACCCATGTTGCTGCAAATGGCAGTATTTCACTCTTTTATGACTAATATTCCATTGCATTTGTATACCAATCTTAAACCAACTGTCTATTGATGGACACTTGGGTTGTTGCCACATCCTGGCACAAAAACAGACATAAAGATCAATGGAACAGACCAGAGAGCACAGAAATAAACCCACACACCTATAGTCAATTAACCTACAACAAAGGAGGCAAGAATATACAATGGAGAAAAGATAGTCTCTTCAACAAGTGGTGTTTGCAAAGCTGGACAGCTACATGTAAACCAGTGTAATTAGAACACTCCCTCACACCATATACAAAAATAAATTCAAAATGGTTTAAAGATCCAAATATAAGACATGATACCATAAAACTCCTAGAAGAGAACATAGGCGAAACATTCTCTGACATAAATCTTAGCAATATTTTCTTAGATCAATCTCCCAAGGCAAAAGAAATAAAATTAAAAATAAATAAATGGGACCTAACCAAACTAAAAGCTTTTGCATAACAAAGGAAACCATAAACAAAACAAAAAGACAACCTACAGAATGGGAGAAAATATTTGCTAATGGTATGATCAACAAAAGGTTAATATCCAAAATATATAAACAGCTCCTACAACTCAGTATCAAAAAAACACAAACAATTCAATCCAAAACAATGCACAGAAAGACCTAAATAGACATTTATCCAAAGAAGACATACAGATGGCCAACAGGCACATGAAAAGGTGCTCAACATCACTAATTATTAGAGAAATGCAAATCAAAACCACAGTAGAGTATGACTTCACACCATTCAGAATGGCTATCATCAAAAAGTCTACAAATAGTAAACTCTGGAGAGGCTGTGGGGAAAAGGTAACCCTCCTACACTGTTGGCGGGAATGTAAATTGATGCAGCTACTGTGGAAAACAGTATGGAGTTTCCTTTAAAAGCTAAAAATAGAGCTACCATAAGACCCAGTAATCCTACTCCTGGGCATATATCCTGAAAAGATGAAAACTCTATTTGAAAAGATATATACCCCACTGTTCACAGCAGAACTGTCTACAATAGAAAGCTACTTTTTAATCTTGTTCTCTAAGTCAATGAGAGCAAACAACTCAGAAGTCATACACCAAGAATCAAAAGATGGCCGCTTCCATCTACCTAACCCAGAAACCCTTCTGAAGCTTAGTGCTATGCACCCAGTTTGGAGAAATATGAGGTTCCCTATGGCTACTCCCAGCTTTCATGATCTACTGAGGAGGCTTATGAAGAGGAATTTTAGTTCAGATATTGCCTGGAGGAAATTGTAGATACTTCATAGTAACCCATAAGCAGCCTATAAGCTTACTCTGAACTAAGGAAATCTGAAGACCTATGCCTTGCCTCAGAGTTTCACAACTGCTAAAAGGAAACCTCACAGTAGATCTGTACCTTAGGCTCACCTCCCTGGCAAACCCATCTTCCTTCTCAGATCTGCCCCTGAGAACTCAGTAAGCACTGTAGGTGCCATGAGCTGTCCTCCACTGGTGGTGCTGAAATATGAGAGCTGCATGCCAAGACACAAAAGCAATGTTGAAAGAGATGGGAGATAAGGAGGAGTAGTTGCTGTTATAGTCCACAGAGGTTTCCAAAAGGAGCCATGATCAAAAAGTGCCACCACCACTCACCACTGAGCTGCTGTCACTGGGAACAAATGCCAATGAATCATGGGACAGGACCCTCAGCTGGGACTCCCACAGACAGGATTGTCCCTGAATGTAGCAGTTTCAGACTAAGGAAGAAAGGAGAGGAAACTTTTTCCTAAGGGATTTTTGCAGCTCTCCATGCCACCCCAATGCAATAACACTCTTGCAATATCCAAAAGGAAATGGGGTTATACACCTTAAATTTACACAATGTTATAACGTCATATCTATTTCAATTTTAAAAAAAAAGAAATGGGAGATCACTGCTCTTTTGATATGTTTATGGAAGTCCTTCTGATAAATTCACTGAAGGAAAAGGACAGTCTTACACTCAAAACTTTCATGGGAATTAGAGACCCAAAATTTGGGGCAACTCCTATTGTGTCTTGAATACTCAAGCCCCTGACTCTCTAGGTCCCAGTATGTGACACTGGAAAAGAACATTACAGATAATAAGATGTGGTCAATGGAACATTGCTTTTCTACCTGCTTCAAACCTCATCTGCAAACTATGGTTAATAATATCCTCCTCAAAGCTTGTTGTGGAGATTAAATTAACTTTTCTCCACAGCATGTGGGATCTTCCCGGACCAGGGCATGAACCCATGTCCCCTGCATCAGCAGGCGGACTCTCAACCACTGCGCACCAGGGAAGCCCCAAATTAACTTATTTTTAAAAGATGTGAAAAGTCTCTGGCATATTGGTTGGAACATAATAGATGCATATGAGGTGGGGGACAGTATATGAGAAAACCAAGAGTCAGGGAAATGAATTAATTTTATACATATATATAGATACAGATAGAGATCTTTATTATAACACTTATCACAATAGTTACAATTATAATTATGCATTTGTGTGTATCCTTCATAAAGGCAAAATCCATGTTTATTCCTCTGTCTTGCTACTATCACTGTTTTTTAATGCTTAGTAACTGTTGAATTAGTTTTACTTGTATTTCCTACTGTTAGCCTCGAAGCATGAAGAGTGGACAGCAGCAGTGAGATTACTGGGGTGTTATCCAGTCTTCCTGCCTAATACCCAGAAACTTCAGTGCATTATAGCAGCAGCTACTCCTCCTTATCTTAATCTCCTTAAACATCTCTCAGCATCTTAGCAGACAGCCTAATATACCTGGTCCACTACACCCCACTAATGCATTGTTACTATCTACTCCTTATGCTTCAAGGTTAATAGTAGAAAAATACCACATACTTGAGATGTGCTTTCTATATTGCCCACAAGTCAAATAGCAGGAAAGGGGAAAAATAAAACAGGACAAATGAAAACAGAATGTGTTACATTTTCTGGTCTCACATCTGTGGTCATAGATGCTGGATACTTTAGCTAGAGGTTTTTTTTTTTTTATTCCTGCACAAAATTCCTGAAGATTCACTGAAGAAACAATATCATAACTTTTCTATAGATTTCCATACGTAAGTTTTAAATTTTGTTAATGTTTACTAATAAATTAGTCCAAGCTACACTCCAAAGTCTAAAGTTCAGATGACATTTCTTAAAGTAAATACATTACTAAATTTTTCAAAAAATTAAAATTCTACTAAGCCCTGAAATTGGCTCATTATTTCATGGATGTCCATTTTACAATTAGCCTATTGCTTTTAAAGTGACCACCTCTAGACATTTCTTTTTTTAATTCTGTTTCCTATGAATAATTCCAAGTTGATAGAGAGGCCAAGTTGATAGATGTGGCACTAAATGGATTATCCAGACCAGAAAGAACTCTCTTGCTGTATTCATATTTATGATCAAATACATTTGCAGCTTCTAAACCCCACACTCAAAATTGTTAATATACAGGAGGAGTGAGGCAACACAGACCATGAAAGACAAGAGCCAGGGCATTGATATGCACGACTAGAATTCACATCAAAAGATGCCATATTTGATCTTGGACCTGGACACAGCTTCATAGTAAAGTGTAGGTATTTTGGGTCTTTGATGCAGATAATCAAAGGGGAAAAAAAAAAAGCCAATGGTGTTTGATCAGATCTCAGAAGGAAATTAACCCTAGCTGTTCCATTAAACATCTTGGGGAAAAACTCACTTTACAGAAAGACATAACCTACATTTGATGCTAATTTCAGACGCTGTTTTAAGTATCTGTACCAAGTTATGACTAAGCCAGTGTAGAAAAGAAAGGTGAAAAAGAAGCAAGTCCCCATCTTGGTGAAAACTGAACAAACATTGAGAAAGAGCTCCACCTACTGGAACCAGTTTCCCTAAATCCAGCTAAAAATAGGAAAACACTCATAAATCAGACTGAAGAACAACAGAGGTGCCTCAAACTTCTCTGAACTAAAACTTCAACAGCAACAGAGGTCAAAGAACAGGTGCTGGTTGACCCTGATGTCAGGTCACATTGAGGTGCAGGGAATTTTTCAGGAAAGTCAAAGGAAACTTTTTAAATTAATTACCTTCTTTCAACCACTGGTCCAAAGAGTTATATTTTAGCAACCAGAATCCATATTATATAGAAAAAGAGGGTTTTTTAAATTGTATTTCTAAACAGTCAAATAGAGGTAAAAATAGTATTGCCTAACATTTGTGTGAATCTTTAGTTCACAAAGCACTTTTATATGTATTATCATTTAATAATACCTAATAATAACTAGGAAACTACTGTTTCCATGGTTAATATCTAGCCAGAACACACCAGTAATACATACTAAAAGCAGTCATTCTAACTGGTAAGTGTCTGTGCTAGATGTCTGTTAGACATTTTTAATATAAACCTTGACTATCACATTCTGATTCCAATAAAACTGAATTGAAAAGAGAAATCTGAGTAAATTTCAATCAATAGATAAGTATTTCCTTAAATCTATCCTCCCATTCCATCCTCCCCCACACACCCTAAGTCAATATTTGAGCTGGAGCAGAGAGGAAGGATTCTGCTCACCAGCTCTAACCATGTTGCTCCTCAGTCAGAGGGAAATATCTTTCACAGGGTGTACACACACGTACACTCACAGAGTCACACACACTCACCACACACACACACACACACACACACACACACACACACACACACACCTTTCCCTTACATTTGAGGAAACCTCCATTCCTTCATTCAACAGATCTTACTGAATACTACTGTGTACCAATTAAGTTCTAGAAATATAAAGAGGATAATAAGGAGGAAAATAAAACTGGATCCCTACTCAATACCACATGCAAAGCCCTCCACAAACTGTAACTGGATTAATTACTGTCTTAGTTCAGGCTGCTATAATCGAATACCATAGACTGCCTGACTTAAACAACAAATATGTATTTCTCACAGTTCTGGAGGCTGGGAAGTCCAACATCAAGGTGCTGGCAGATCTGGTGTTTGGGTGAGGGCCTACTTCTGGTTTACAGATGGTCATCTTCTCATTGTATTCTCACATGGTAGAGAGTAGAGAGAGAAGAGGCAACCTCCCCCATGTCTCTTCTTATGAGGGCACTAATCCCATTCATGAGGGCTCCACCCTCATGACCTAATTATCTCTCAAAGGCCCCACCTCTGAATACCATCACATTGGCATTAGGGCTTCAACATATGAATTCTGGGGAGACAAAAACATTCATCTCATAACAATTACCTAAATGCTACAATGGCTAGTAGAAGAAAATGTAGAATACCTAAAATGACATAAGGATGGGAGAGGACTTCTTAAACAAAGTGCAAAAGCACAAGCCAAGAGGCAAAACATTGACTAATTAGGCTTCAACAAAATTACGCTTTTCAGTTCAACAAAGAATACCATGGGCAAGACACTATAAAACTCTCAGAGGAAAACATAGGCAGAACATTCTATGACATAAATCACAGCACAGCAAGATCCTTTTTGACCCACCTCCTAGAGAAATGGAAATAAAAACAAAAATAAACAAATGGGACCTAATGAAACCTAAAAGCTTTTGCACAACAAAAGAAACCATAAACAACATGAAAAGACAACCCTCAGAATAGGAGAAAATATTTGCAAATGAAGCAACTGACAAAGGATTAAGCTCCAAAATTTACAAGCAGCTCATGAAGCTCAATATCAAAAAAACAAACAACCCAATCCAAAAATGGGCAGAAGACCTAAATAGACATTTCTCCAAAGAAGATATGCAGATTGGCAACAAACACATGAAAGAATGCTCAACATCACTAATCATTAGAGAAATGCAAATCAAAACTACAATGAGGTATCACCTCACACCAGTCAGAATGGCCATCATCAAAAAATCTACAAACAATAAATGCTGGAGAGGGTGTGGAGAAAAGGGAACCCTCTTGCACTGTTGGTGGGAATGTAAATTGATACAACCACTATGGAGAACAGTATGGAAGTTCCTTAAAAAACTAAAAATAGAACTACCATATGACCCAGCAATCCCACTACTGGGCATATACCATGAAAAAACCATAATTCAAAAAGAGTCATATACCACAATGTTCATTGCAGCTGTATTTACAATAGCCAGGACATGGAAGCAACCTAAGTGTCCATTGACAGATGAATAGATAAAGAAGATGTGGCACATATATACAATGGAATATTACTCAGCCATAAAAAGAAATGAAATTGAGTTATTTGTAGTGAGGTGGATGGACCTAGAGTCTGTCAAACAGAGTAAAGTAAGTTAGAAAGAGAAAAACAAATGCCGTATGCTAATACATATATATGGAATCTAAAAAAATTGGTTCTAATGAACCTAGGGGCAAGACAGGAATAAAGACACAGACATAGAGAATGGACTTGAGGACACGGGGAGGGGGAAGGGTAAGCTGGGATGAAGTGAGAGAGTAGCATTGACATATATACACTACCAAATGTAGAATAGCTAGCTAGTGGGAAACCACTGCATAGCACAGGGAGATCAGCTCGGTGTTTTGTGACCACCTAGAGGGGTGGGATAGGGAGGGAGGGAGGGAGTCTCAAGAGGGAGGGGATAAGGGGATATATGTATACATATAGCTGATTCACTTTGTTGTACAGCAGAATCTAGCACAACAATGTAAAGCAATTATACTCCAATAAAGATGTTAAAAAAAAATACCATGGGCAAAATTAATAGAGCACTGACAGAATAGGAGAAGACACTCACAAAGCTTTACCTGTTCTAGACTAATACCTAGAATGTCTAAAAAACTCCTAAATCCAAAATAAAAAGACAGCAGTCTCAAAGGAAAAATAGGCAAAGATTACAAAATGCAATTTACAGAAAAGGAAACCCATAAGGCAAACGAGCATAAGAATAGACACTCAAATCCACAAGTAATCAGACAAAGGAAAGTTAAAACAACAATGTAATGTAACTTTACAACGAGACTGCTAAAATTTAGAAAGCTGGATAATGCCAAATGTTGGCTGGGGTGTGAGACTATGAGACCCAAAAGAGATAAAAAAAGATAAATAAGACCATCACCACAATAATGGCTAACGATAGCACAGAAATTAGAATTTTTTTTTTTTACTGAAATTTTGAGCACCTGCTCTGAGCCAGCCCCTGTCCTACTCACCCTACGTGCCGTATCTTCTTTAATCCTTGTGACAACCATTATTGTTATCCCACTTTGTAACCAGTATAAGGCAACTACAGCTCAGAGAGATTAAAGGGTGTGCCTGGGGTCACACAACTGCAAACAGTTCAATGGGCGTTTAAAACGAAATCTTCCGACTCAGAAACCAAGGTTCTCCTACACCAGATTCCTCTCCCATTTCTCTGTATACCCCACCCCTAAAAACACTCTAATGGGCCCAAGAAAATTTGCTTTTGGAAATAAATTACTACAGTTGCTTCTGAAGCAGCTGTATAGGTTAACAGGAGAACCAAGTCCTTTGTTTGGGAAAGCTCATTAATGATCTTTTCTGGTTGTGCAAAGGTAGGACACCAGTCTGGGGTACAGACTGAGAGAAATTATGAGCTTTTCACTGGCAAGCTCAGAAGGATAAGAAAGGAATGAAAGTTTGAAGTGTCCAGACTTAAAGGAAAAAAGGAGAGGAAAAATCATCATGGGATGAGAGAAGGGGTCCAGCAATATGGCAGAGCCCAAGAAAGGACTTAGGAGAAAGAATGCCTGTTGTGGGGAATGATGGCAACATATTTAGGAACACAGACATTTGAAACCAATATGAAATAGTTTCCCATTCTGTTCTGAGCTAGCCCTGCAGGATTCCCAATCCTCTAGGAGAGCCTACTGTATGTCACAGCCAGGCCTTAGTGGTGCTGATTCACGACCCCTCTCCCTCCAGATTCCCCACCAGGCACAGTGGCATCAGACAGGGCATGTGAGGTAATGTGAACATGCAGATATTCACAACTAAATGGTCGTGCATGTGGTCAGAAAATGCACTGACCACAACTAAATCCAGCAGGATTGTTTTATCCTTTTATGCATACAGCCAATACCCCTTCCCTTGTGATTTCATTTGTCTGCTGCTCAAACTCCTCCAAAACTCCTTCCCAGACCTTACCACTGGTTGGAGCTAGTTAAACCACGGCCGCTCCTCCTCTGATTAATATTTACTTTACTTACTTGTGGTTTTTCTTACCATGATTTCATCGTCATGGTGGAGCAGGTGAGACCATGCAGCTAAGGCAACTCAGAGGAGTGTGTGCTCAATTCGGTCTCGCTAGACACTCTGGACCATTTGGTCCCTTTGGCCTGGAGTAAGGGGGAAATCAGGGAAGCCTTCCTGGAGGAGGTAATGTCGAAACCCAATCTAGAAGGCTAAGTAATAATTTGCAGGCAGAGAAAGAAGAGCAGAGCATCCAGACAGAGGAAAGGTGTATATTTGAGATAAAGGGAGTGTGGAGTAACTGGGAATAAAAACAAGGCAGGGTTTGCTGGGACATAGGACTGAAGAGGGCACTGAGCAGTGTGTATTTTCCCCTAAGAGTGATAGGATGCTACTGAGGGGTGTTAAACTTAAGAATAACAGTTTATGCTTAACAAACTAAGAACGTGCTTTACTTAGCCTGACAAAGGATTGCCTCTTGGAAAGCCTAGCAAAGAATTTTTCCTATTTTTTAAATAAATTGCTATGAAAATATTTACAAAGATTTTTTTAAATGTCATATTTAATTGTTTCTTTTTCATATCCTTAGGGATACCCTAAAAAAATCTATGATACAGATACCATATTAATTTCTGGAATATGACAATGGAAAGATAGTTCTTGTTCCCAGAGACAAAACTCCAATTTTTAAAAGAACATGGGAGTAAAACTTCACATCAAGAAGTTACGATCATCTGCAGAAATCCAGGAGTCCAGAACATGGTATTGAAAACAGGATACCAGCTTCCAGGAGGAAGTTCAGCTAGGCAGGCTGGTAAATGGCCTGGCTAGTGGCAGGTGGCTCTCCAGTAGTTGTGGCCACCAGAGCCGTGGGAACAACAGAAGGAACTGAGCAGAGATGTTAATTTCAGAAAAGCTCTTTAACCCTATAGCCTAAGACTGACCAAGGAATCCAGGTGCACAAACTAGATCCTACCGGACACTTGCCCACACCTAAAAGAATCCCCTCAGAGTGCTCTTCTTTTTCATTTTTTTAATTGAAATATAGCTGATTTAGAATGTTGTGCCTCTGCTGTAGAGCAAAGTGACTTGGTTATACGCATATGTACATTCTTTTATATACTCTTTTCCATTATGGTTTATCACAGGATATCGAATATAGTTCCCTGTGCTATACAGGAGGACCTTGTTGTTTATCCATTCTAAATGTAATAGTTTGCATCTACCGAGCCCAAACTCCCAGTCCATTCCTCTCCCTCCCCTCCTTGGCAACCACAAGTCTGTTCTCTATGTCTGTGAGTCTGTTTCTCTTTTGTATCAAAGTGGTTTTTGTCCATGCTCTCCACATGGCATCACCAACCCTGTCCTCTTTCTCCTCGCCTCCCCTAAACCCTGGTACATAACTGTCTCTCATTTGCATGTACTTAGTTAGGTGTTTGCCTATTTCCACATGAATGGAAATCTGCCAGATACACGCACATGCACACACATATGCAAACACACACACACCAACAACGGTGAACCTGAGCATTTGTCAAACACATTGTCCCCATTTCCACATTTCCAAGTTCCTGTAGTACGCTTGGCCCCCAACCACCCTTGTTGTCATTAGAATCAACCAGGAGCCCAATCCCCTGTGCTGCTAGAAGAAGTGTAAACTGGTGGACCGTTTCTGGAGTTGTGCATATTCTGAATTAGCAATGCCCCTGCTAGGAATTTATCAAATAAATATGCAAACATGTATGTACAAGAATACCCATTACAGCACTGTTTATTATAAAAAGGAAAATTTTAACAACTTAAATAACCATCAATAGGGAAAAGGTTAAATAAACCATGGTACCTCTGCACAATGGAATCCTATAAAGACATTAAATATAATAAAGTAATTTCATATTGACTCAAACAGATTTTTTTATGGTATAAAAGTTGAAAAAGATTATAAATTGATATGTCTAGTATTATTCACTTTTGTAAAATATACAAAATGTGTGGGTATATTTAAGAATATATACATTCTAAAAGTATGAAGAATTTAATGAGGTGATTATTTTTTCTATTTTTTTACCTACATGTCCTAAAGTTTCTACAATAACAGTATTCTATATCTTTTATAAGAATGAAGTTATTTCTTAAAGAAAAAGACCCATGGATTTCAGTTGCCATCATAATATGATGTAAGTGATGCAGATGTAAATCTAGTAGTATAGTGCTTAATAGTTCTATTACTAGTTAATAGAATATAGTACTGAGGACCTGGAAGGCATAGCTCATTGTTCACAACACTACCTTCCAGTCTGGATTCCAAGTGTTGAGCATGACATTGATAAACTAAAGCTCATCCAGAGAAGTGTTCCCAGGAGCACGAATGGCCAAGAATCCTGTCCTTGAGGAATGACTGATGAAACTGAGATATTTATCCCTGACACCAGACCCCATGGGGCCAGCATGGTGGTTGGCATCAATCACAAAAAGGGCTAACTTGTGGAAAAAAAGATCTGGATCATTCTATATAGCTTTAGAGAACCAGTGAGTGGAAGTATAAATAAGTCGAGATTTTCCCTTACAACAGAAGAAGGAATAGGAGGAAAAGATAGAGAAAGGGAAGGAGGGAAAGAAGGAAAAGAATCTCCTAACAATTCAAACCTTTTGAAAACTGAATAGACCAAAGCGATAAGCTAGCTCATCATTGAAAATGTGCAAAGTGCAGCTCAGGTCCACCTGTAAGGAAGAGTGTAGCAGGGCTTCTTGTACTGGGGACAATCCCTAATGTTCTTTCCAACTCTAAGGTGTTATGAAAATTCACTCCCCTGATTCACTCCAATATACAGAACAGATGACAGGAAATAAACCAAATGCTTGGGTTCTATAACCCACAGAAATAAGGATAACTTAATTCCCTTGAATGCAGCATGACTTATTCAGAGCATTCACATTTCAGCATTTTTTTCTGTAGAGTTTGAAGAAATTGTTATGAAAATGTTGAGTGCATGAGAAGTGAATGTCACTTAAAGTGATAATTCTCTCATGTTTCCACACTGTAGTGATAACAGCCTCTTGTCCATGTTCCGGATCTAGTTCATGACAAAGAAAGTTGGCTTGAGGATTTGGGAACTGCATGGTCCTTCAGCTAAGGAGGTTCCTAGCTGTAATCCTTTCATAAGAAGTTTTTCCCACACAAAAAGTTATCTCACTACTGTGACTCTGTTTCATCTTTTGAGAATGAATGGAATACCAACTTATCTCTCACAAATATAAGGATGAATAATAATAATAAATTATACTATTTAGCTAGAATATATATAAACTATAATAAAGTATATTTTGTTAGCACAATAGATAACGTTATAGGATAGGAAATAATAAAATAAGAATAAAGAGAATAATATTATAATGCTAACAGAATACATATTATTCATAATATATAATATAATATGTATTCTATAAAATAATATTAATAAAATAAGCCCATATAGAATCATACATCAGCCCTTACGATTGTGTATGTGGTTGCTACATAACAGTGCCTCATGAAAACACCATACGCACATTTCAGCATCCCCTAGAAGAGTGTGGTCCTGTGTCAGGAAGAGTTCCCTATGTCCCTTGAGTTCTCTTGTACAGGGTTGGGCAAACAAGTAGGGTGCAGTGGATCAAGGTCAGAGCCCCATGATCCCATCAGACAGAAGCACTGGACTGCAGAGCTTTGTGTGCCCACTGAGAAAGACCACAGTCATTCTCTAGGGCACTGATCCTAAAAGGGGATAAAAGGTAACACTTCTAAGTGAAAAACAGCTGGTCATCAGATTGATCCCCAATCCAAACCAAGGTAAAAGTAGCCCATGAATCTCTGGATTTTATCCATGAAAACTCTAGTCAAAGCTCAGATGATGATGTAGAAGCCCCAAAGACATTAGTGTCTCTCCAAGGACTAGATTGAACTGTTGTCTAAGTCTTGTCTATTTGACATTTACTAACTGTTTGCAATGGCAGACACTGTGAAAGTCATTACATATGTATTTAGTCATCACAAGAACTCTATTAGGTGGGAACTACTATTTTCCAGTTTTACAGATAAGAGGAATGAGGTTTCAGTAATTTTCACAAAGCCAAGAGGCTAACCCAGGGCTTTCTGACACCAAACTCTATACTAAATACCTCCTCCAAAAGGTGCATTGGTCAGTGATGAAACTATGTCACTAATTCAGAGCTGTTTATAGTTTGGGATTTGGATAATGGGAAATCTATGAATTTGTACTGTCATTTCCAGCTCAGATTACTCATGCTCAGGCAGCTCCCTGGATGCTTCCTGCACATGACATTAATTCCAACTGTTTAGAAGTTTAATCTATTTACAAAGATTCATTGAGAACCTACTAAGTGCAGGATGCTGTGCTAGGTCTTGGGAGGCCTCAGTAAGAACAAGACGTGCATCTTCCCCTGAAACGGCTCATTACAGTCTAGTGGGGATAAGATATATGCAAGGAACTGAATAAAGCTAAAACAGCACAGAGAGCAAAAGAGAAGCTGGAAAAGGTAAGAGTGCTTCCAGGTCCAGGAATAGGAAAAAGGAAAGCCAAGAAAGACACAGCTCCAGGTAGGGAAAATACCATGGTCAAAGGCATATGTATGGAGAGTAAAGGTTTGGGCTAAAATGAAAAGTACATGAGTGAGAGTAATGAGAAATAAGTTTCTAGAGATAGGTTTGGACCCAATCTTAAAGAGCCCAGATTTTAAAAGTGAGGAATTTGGACATTATTTTATGAGCCATAGCTAAGAAATTCAACATTAAATTAGGATTATAACATGAGGAACTTAACGTTCTATGTTTAAAAAAATGGGTCTAATGCCAAGTAATAAACTTCAATCAAATTTACATGAATTCCCTGTGGTTTACCCCTATGAGAGCCTTAGATTTTTTTCCAGGTTTTTGTTTTGATGTTTTACTCATAGCAAACACTCTTTTTAAGGTAACTAAGTGTATAAATGTTACTTTATTTTAAAAAAAGACTTTGATGATTGAAGAAAAGAACCACCAAAAAGTCTACCAGGGCTTCCCTGGTGGCGCAGTGGTTGAGAGTCCGCCTGTCGATGCAGGGGATACGGGTTCGTGACCCGGTCTGGGAAGATCCCACATGTCGCGGAGTGGGTGGGCCCGTGAGCCATGGCCACTGAGCCTGCGCGTCTGGAGCCTGTGCTCCGCAACGGGAGAGGCCACAACAGTGAGCGGCCCGCATACTGCAAAAAAAAAAAAATGTCTACCAAAACTCTGATGAACTATGTTTATACACATACTGAATGGCCTTTAAAATCCACATAGGAGATGGTCATAGTACCAAAGTCTCAATGAGCTCACCATATTATATGTTTTTAAATTTTTGGTGTATTAGCTCAGCTAATTTTAATAGAAACTCAGTTGACCTGAGGAACAAAACCAGGGATACATTAACTTGACACAAAAGTGATGCTGCAGCAGACAACCCGATTTCATTCTCATAGGGCAGCTCATTTTGGCAGCAGGCTGCACCCAAGTTAAGAACATGCACAGTTTTATGCCAGATCCACATGCCCAAGAACATACAGAGACCAGCACAGCAAGCTCATTGCCAAGGTAAGGGACATAAGAAGGGAAAGTGTCAGCATAGGTAGGTCCAATGCTAGAGTCTGAAAGAGCTTCAGGGTAAAAACAGCTTTCCAATCTAACCCATATATGGTGGTGCTTCCTGGCTCTCTCTGGGGGGGGGGGGGGTTCTATACAAATAGTTGGGCCAGAAGGTAGTTATACCCAAATGTCTTCATTTAATTGTTCAATTGAGCCAGAAATCTGTCTTCCCTGTAAAATAGAAGCAGCCATTTATGTATTTAGCATCCACTTCTTTGGGGCTTCTCCAGGGTTTCTAGGCGTTTTAGTAAGTGCTTTTTAAGCAATATTTATGATAAACAGCTAATCAACTAACCAACAGAATTTACTTCTTCACTTATTTATTCAGAAAATTTAGTGAGTATTCACTATATCCAGGCACTGGACACTGAGGTTATAATGATGAAAAATATAGTCAGTACTTCCTCTCAAGGTTATAGTCTAACAGGAAAAATTACATCAAGTGTCTGTTCTTTACTGTTCTATGCTATAAACTGTGGGTGCGTTAGTTGAGGAGACACAGAAAGGGAGGAAGAGAGGGAGGAAGGAAGGAAAAAATAATACACCATGATATTGTCCTGACCTCAAGATATTTTCAACCTAGTTGGAGACATAGACATAAAATCAACAAAAATGAAGCATCATAAACTTGGGAATGAAGATTTCAGCTTCAGAGAGATCACACACACACGCACACACACGCACACACACACAGACACACACACGAGGTTTGAACTTTAGTATCATCTCAGTAATGTGTCAACAGTTTTCCCTGTCAGTGAGGGAATTTGTCTGAAAAAGTCCCAATTAATGAGTCTTCCTCTGAAATTTGAGTTGAAATGCTAAAAGGGCTCTCCATGCTGGCACAAGGCAATTTGTACACATTCGAGAAATGATTCTGTAAAGAGAAGCTTCAAGAACATCACTGCATTTGGAGAGCACCTGATGGGGAGCCAACTGTTGGGCATTATTAGATGATACCTCAGCAGCCAATGAGGTTTGAATGTGTAATTATTGCATTCAGATTCTGCCAAAATTCTACATTGGCCCTGGTTCATTAGCTTTCCTAGTGTAACAGTGACTTTCTGTTGGTGACTGTGAAGTACAGAACCAAGATGTCCCCTTGAAGATAAACAGAAAATCCCCTCCCCCTAATGAAAACTTCTTAACAATGCAGAAAACATAAACATGAGCCATTATGATATATGTATCATATGTTAAAGCACAGAAAACTGGCATGAAAATAGGTTACCTCTTGAAATCACAGTTTCTGTTAAAGCAATTTTTTTAGACAATAGGGTTATGACTCTAATACCACAAAACCAAGGGTAACAGAATATGCCAATTCTTTATTATCTTAAAAATGAACTGACAAACTTGGAGTGATAGATATGTTTGCAATCTCTGTAGATCAATTCATCTCAGGGTCCACACCCTATGTGGCCACAACTAAAACAGTGGTTGGCACTTCTTAGGAAAGGCTTAGTAAATACTTGTTGACTGAATGGATGATTTGAGTGAATGAATAAGTAAATGAATGCTTGCAAAGGCCCTCTAACGAAAGGAGCTTGGGAGGTTCCTTTTTAAAAAGCAGAGTGAGCAAGGGAGAGAGTACCATGAGACAAGGGTGAAGATGAAACAAGGACCGGGTAACCCAGCATCCTGTGCGCCGTGGTAAAGAGGTGGACTGTACTCTTGGTAACATTGGGAAGCTTCTGATGGATTTGTAGCAGTACAATGACTTGATTTGTGCTTTAACTCTGATTACCACAGTTAGAATTAGAATAGAGTTAGGATAGAATATAAAGGACAAGTAGAGAGTTACGGTGACTGGGACCACGTGGGGTTGGTAAAGGAAAAGTAGATGGATCCAAGACATTTTAGAGAAAGAGTCAAGGAGGACCAACAGGTTTCTGCTCTGGTGACCAGGTGGATAAGGAAACCGTTTGCCAGGATGGAGAAGACTGGATAGAGCCATGTTTGGAGGGGAAACTCAAGAGCTCAGTGTTGATGCTAAGTTTAAGTTGCCTATGAGACATTCAAAGGGAGATGACAAGAAGGCAGTCACATATGAACCCCGAGCCCTGAAGAAATATCCAACTAAAGATAAAAAGTTTGGAGTCATCAGCATAAAGATGATACTTAAAATCATGGAAAGGATCACATCATCAAGGGAGAGAGTAAAGACATGAAGAAGATCCAGGATCCAGCCCTGAGGACCTCCAGTAGGGGTTGATCAGAGCAGAGAGGCCAGCTAGGAAGGCAGAAAATCAGGAAAGGGTGGTGGTGTCACAAAACCCAAGAAAGGAGAATTTTATAAGAAGGAAGGCACAAACAACTAGGTGGAAGGCAAGTAAGCAGACATTGGTAAAATGTTTCATTGGCTTCTGCACAGTCACTAGCAACTCTAGCAAAAACCAGGTTGGAACACAAAGGGCAATGAGAAAGAGGACATTGCATTGTAGACTATTCTTCCTAGACCCGTGAACTTACCTCCATATTTCCATAAATTCTCTCACCTGTTTTATTTTTAAAAGCAAACAAACAATTTCATATAGGCTACCAAAACTGACAGACCACTTACCATGAAATAGTTTCAGCCATTAAAAAGAAGAATTAAATGAAAAAAATTGAGAGTTGAACAAAAGATAAAACAAAGAAAATAAACATATATGTTTAAAAACAAAGTGTTAAAAGAATACATAATAATAAATTATGAAGGAATACACAGCAAATTGACAATCACGATTACCTTCGAGGGGAGCACTGTGAGGTATTTTCATTCCTCCATTATGTATTTGTGTAATATAAATTTTATACAGGCATGAGTTATTTTTATAATTCGAAAAAAATAAGTTCTGTTTTATATTGTTTTGTTTTTTAGTGAGTACAGAGACTAAACAAAACACTGTTTCCATAAATGTGGTCATAATTTAGAGGGCTTTTTTTTTGGCCTTGAAGCATTATTTTTCTGATTAGCATTTATTTTAACATTTTGTTTTGTTTCATGTGTCTTTGCATTTGCTTTCTTTAAATGAAAAAGGCTGCTTTTTCAGGGCAGCTCGAAAATGTACGGCAGTGTTGGCATAGAGCAAGATGCTTTCTCCATGGTACTTTAAATGTTGTCATTTTGTTCATCTCTGGTCACATCCAGTGATTTAAATTCAGTCTGTCTTAATGTTTCCAATCCAGATGAGCACTCAAGCTCACTCTTAACCCAATCATAACTGAAGCACAAATTTCATTGGTCAATATATTGTGGCCTAAAAGGGCTTAAACATTCTAACAGCTCTGTAGAGGGAAAGACCCTCCATTTTGCCAGAGAGCAGCAGGGTTTGGTTAGGGCTCATCATAAAACATTCAGTCAGGGAAATCTTCCAAATGTCAGTCATCAGCTTCCAAGCTTTCCACCAAAAAAGAAATATACCTCAGTGCAGAGCAGTATCTGACCTGATAAGTGCCACCATGCCACCACAGAGGGAAGGGTGTCTTCAAATGTAAGTTTAAATTCTCTTCCTTCTGTTTCTGCTTTTATAGTGAGTATTTGATTGGTTTACTTTCTTTATTCTAATAAATTACCAATAAGTAATTTGAGGAATGCAGTGTTTTCAAAGCAAGGTCAGGCAATTTGGGATAGTCTTACAACAGCTGATACATCAAAAGATCTGAAACTACAGTATGTCAAAGCCATGTTTATACATCTAACGTGTGTATCCAGCCAACTAGACAATGCTGCACAGAGGTTTTCTTCCTTAACCTTCTGGGTAACAGCTGGTTTCTAGGAGGAAATTTCATTATTCTGGGGTATGTGTTCAACTATAGGCCCTGCTTGGCTTGTAAACGTGTCATTTTGAGTCTGGGTTCTATGTTTGTTGCTGAAATAACTACAGGGACAACAAATCTATGTGCTGAGAACCCAGAGTAGAAATAGTTTTCCTTTCATTTGCTCCGACTCACCATCCAATCAGTGCCACTGACCTACTGAACTGATGGGAGGGAACACAAAACGAAGATGATCAATTAGCTCTGTGCCCTTCACTGTCCTAAAGATGTCAGTCAGGACACGCTCCAATTCCTATCTCTTCCCAGACACATGATTTTTCTATTACCAAACACATTGTCTACCTTATTTTTATAATCCAAAATAAAATTGGCTGGTTTTTGTTCTATCAATTCGCAAAGTATATCTAATTCCACCTGCCTACCAAACATCTGTGTACCTTACATTTTTTCTCTCATTGTTCTGTTTTACATTTATATAATTTCTTGACCCATTCAAAAAACAACACCCCCCCAAAAAAAAACCTCTGGGGAGTCAATCATTCAATTGTTCACATGCCAGGTTATTATTACCAGTCTGGGAGAAATATAAAATACTATTTTATTAATAATTAAAAGAATCTGCCCGCCGATGCAGGGGACACGGGTTCATGTCCCAGTCCGGGAAGATCCCACATGCCGCAGAGTGGCTGGGCCCGTGAGCCATGGCCGCTGGGTCTGCGCATCCAGAGCCTGTGCTCCACAACGGGAGAGGCCACAGCAGTGAAAGGCCCGCGTACCGCAAATAATAATAATAATAATAATAATTAAAAGAGACTTAGAGCTCAAATATCACAGCTTCCTCATTCTACAAATAAGTAGATGACTAAGCCAGTGATATGTGGTGACCCAATCAGATCAGAGAGGTGGCTCTAACTAACCTAGAACTGCTAATGGCAAAGCATTGGAAAATTTTATTTCCATGCACCAATCAATAATAGCAGCACTAAAGGAAGCGTCACACTGGCTTTGTATTATCATTCTCTGGGACTCTTTGTCTTGCCGGTAGATTGTAACATTCGGGAAAGAGGGGACCATGGTGTGTTCGTTTTAATCACAGCAGCACATCTTGGACACAACACTGCTTAGGAAATAGTTGCCATCTTCAGTGTGTTTGCTGGCTTTGCAGTTGGCCTTGTGGTAACAAGATGGTTTTTCAGTAACTAGCACCACTTGCAAACACAACTGTGCCCTGCAGAAGAAGGCCTGGCTCTTCCTCTGCATCTCCACTTTCCTAAAAGCACACCCAGCAGACCCGTGTCACATCACATTGGCCACAGCTGGGTCACGATGTCAGATCTGTGAACTCACCCACATCTGTGTAACACACTGCGTAACAGCATGAAAGCTTGTTTGTATAGACACAGAAACAAAAATGCAAGCTGCAAGGTTCTGTGTATATTATAATTCAGATTTATAAAAGTTGGCCAAAAAAAAGACCTGGAATATACACTAATTAAAATAGCTTTGTTAGGTGGGATAAAGGTTCTTTTTCCTTCTGTTGTCACTTTCTTCCTTAACATTATAAGATTGTTTTAGAATTTGTTTTATCTGATAAACTTCAATATTCCCATACGTAGCCCAGTTTAACTCGACACGAAACTTGGACCTCTGATCTCTCCCTTCAGCACTGAGTACCTGGGGATCTGGATGGTCTTTCCCAGGGCAGATTTGTCCCAGAAGAAGCTGGAGGTAAGCTCCCTGGATGGCAAGCACTGACAGCAACTTTATTTTCTTGTCACTGTCCAATGAGAGAGAACTGAGGGTCGCTGAGATAAGTGGGAACAGGTCACATCACACTATTTGTGGAAAGTTGAGAAGGATGGCAGGGTTAGGGAGAG
The DNA here is from genome assembly GCF_937001465.1 of Orcinus orca. Lineage (NCBI taxonomy): Eukaryota > Metazoa > Chordata > Mammalia > Artiodactyla > Delphinidae > Orcinus > Orcinus orca. The sequence continues at coordinate 150,787,735 of NC_064560.1, forward strand.
GTCTCAGTCACCCTTGTGACTTCCCTACAGTCTCCTCAGATGCTGACTTCCAAAGGAGAGTGCTGACACTCTGTCGGATGACACAGGCACCTCACACACCGTGTGGTGTGATGTGATAAGAAGAACAGTAGCCCACAGAGCAGGTCAAATAAGCAGCCCACGCCTGCTGGGACACACTCATTGCAGGCAAAGAAGCAAAGGAAAAGAGATCAAAGCCATGAATCTTTACAATATCGGCTGTTGGATGACTTTCAAGACTGGGAGCTTATACTGTTTGTTTTATAAAACTTCCTTCTTCTAAGTTGTGGCCAGGAAACTTAAAACTGAGAATACGGTGCCAGGCTACCAGGGCAACTCAGGATAGAAATGTTCTAAAGCTCATGGATGGGCTTTAGTTCTAAAGTTCTAAAGCCCAAATGAACCCTCCCCAAACAGAGCTGCACCATGGGCTTCTGAAAAGCTCTACCCATTTGCCGTCCTTCTTAAAGTCCTCCAACAGGTGCACAGTACTAAGATTGAATCTACTAACTAATTTATAGTAAACAAGCATTGCTTTCTAAAGTTACAAAATGTTTGATATTGCATTTCAGGAAATAATAAATTAAAAGCATTAAATAATCACTACAAATGAAAATGAATTTTTTAAAATATATATTCTACTGACCTAATAAGAAATACAAATTAAGATGACACCAATGTTTTTCATTTACTATATTAAAAAAATGTATTTAACAATATTAAATACCAGAGAAGATGTGAAACTGTAATTGATACTTTGGAGCTCGTAGCCATGTAAATTAGAATTGCTTTTATGGAGAGTAATTCGGCATAAAAACAAAATGATCATTCTGTTGCAAAAGGCAAACCCATTGCAGAAATCAAATTCAAGAAGTAATCCAAAATGCAGAAAAATCTGTCTGCTCAAAGATGTCTGTCATCGTATTATTTACATTAACCTAAATGCTTGGGAGTCATTAAAATTTATCATAAAATATAACATCAATGGACTATTGTGCTACTGTTATAAACTGCAGTGATGAAGACTACGATGAAGCACAGAAAAAAAATAATTTAACTCACACTTTCGTTTTGAAATACAGAGAAAATGCAATATCCTTATTTTGTCTACAATTAATTTGGTCATCTTACTGAACTCCCACTCATTGATTAAAATGAGAAAAAAAAATGACTTTTTTCTATTCTGTCCAGTTCTGAGATTTTGTCCAATGTAATAATTTAATAATAACAATGATAATATTCCCTTCAGGTTTTATTCAGGCTTTCTTGGATAAAATTTCTTGTTCTCTCAGCCAGCCTGTTCCTCTCTATAAGGGAATGGACTGGGGTATATGGTGGCAATGAAGGGAGCAAATGGGGCCCCTAGCCTTGGCTAGACCTTCCTTAACTGCTGCCTCGCCTCCTCTGCTCTCTACGCTGCCCTGCTCGCATTCATGGATGAGATCTGCCCCTGGTATAACACGTAGCCTGGTCTCTCTTACTTCAGTGCATTAGGATCCCCTGGGTAATTTGGGCTCACCTCGGTGTGCACCACTGCAGAACTCTGAGCCTCAGCCGGGTCCCCATCCAGCCCAAAGGCCTAGCCTGCATCCCAGCCTCCGCCTTGAGTGGGGCTGTGGCAAGCCAGCTGGTCTTGTTTCAGTATCTGTGCTGCATAGCAACTACTGCCCCAAAGGTTAATCTTGTTTCAGCATCTGTGCTGCATAGCAACTACTGCCCCAAAGGTTAATCTTGTTTCAGCGTCTGTGCTGCATAGCAACTATTCCCCCAAAGGTTAATCTCAGCTCCCTGCCCTTTGCTGGAGCATCTTGCACTACTTTTCTCTCTGGCTATAGCCAAGGGGAGAAAAGGCAATAATCCCCTTCTTTCTGCTCAGGATTACCCTGAAGAATGTATCTCCACCACTAACCTAGAGAAAGGAGCTCAGGAAACTCATATCTGAATGCTTTGCCCTCTCATCCCCTTCCTCTCTCTCCCTCTCCCTCCCTCCCTCCCTCCCTCCCTCCCTCTCTCTCTCTCTCTCTCTCTCTCTCTCTCTCTCTCTCTCTCCTGTTCATACCTCCCACAGTCCCACAGTCTCCTGAGCCCAGAAAGGTGTACCTTTTCCTTTACTGTCCCTAAAATATACCTTCTTTCTTCTAATTCCCAATTAAGGCTTAGGGGTTGGCAGGAATACCTCCACTATACAGTTGGAGAACACTGCGAGCTGAATCTTCCAGATTCACTTGTCGATGTGCTGGCGTGGGGGTGGGGGGGGAGGTGGACACACAGAGAGTGAGGGGAGCTAAGAATGTAATCAATCTCTCACTGTTCTTGACCTATTGCATAATTCTATTTTGAATGTCAAACCAAAATATGACCTTCAGCTTTCAGTTAGGATCCTTTATCCTTGAATATCAAAAACCCAATTCAAATGTGCTTCAACAGGGCTTCCCTGGTGGTGCAGTGGTTAAGAATCCATCTGCCAATGCAGGGGACATGGGTTCGAGCCCTGGTCCAGGAAGATCCCACATGCCGCAGAGCAACTAAGCCCATGCGCCACAACCACTGAGCCTGTGCTCTAGAGCCCACGAGCCACAACTACTGAGCCCACGTGCCACAGCTACTGAAGCCCGTGCGCCTAGAGTCCATGCTCTGCAACAAGAGAAGCCACCGCAATGAGAAGCCTGGGCACTGCAATGAAGAGTAGCCACCGCTCACCGCAACTAGAGAAAGTCCACGCACAGCAACGAAGACCCAATGCAGACAAAAATAAATAAATAAATAAATTTATAAAATAAAAAAACAGATGTGCTTCAGCAGTGAAGAAGCCAGAGGTTTCAGAGGTAATTGATTTAGTGGCTCATCAACACCATCCTCGGTTTCTTTCATAACTTGGGTCTGCCATCCACAGGTACAACGCTGGACATGATGTAAAAGGTCCATCTCTTCTGGTATCTTCATAAGAGCAAGAAAAGACTCCCCACCAGCACATCTTATGAGGCAGACTAAGGATTGACTCTTAAGCCACAGATTGGGTCACCCTCCCCTGAATCATGTAAGGGAAGACAATACCCGGACAAAATCGGGGTTCTGTTAGCAAAGAAGACTGGTGAAATAGACATGGAGTAAGCAACCAGCAAGCATCTGGCCTTCTGGCTTGGGGCCTGGCATTTATTCTGTAGCAACCTCAGACTATCATGTGCCTAGGGAAGTTAGGCACAAAAGTTGGGTACCCATTAAAGCAAAAAAAGAGAAAAGGATGTTGAAGATTTTTAAATTATAATCCCTGTTGCATGTTTACAACACAATGTTTAGTGACAAAAGCCAGTTGACTACAACTAAAACTGTGCTTAAAAATACATTTTAGGGCTTCCCTGGTGGCGCAGTGGTTGAGAGTCCGCCTGCCGATGCAAGGGACATGGGTTCGTGCCCTGGTCTGGGAAGATCCCACATGCCGCGGAGCGGCTAGGCCCGTGAGCCATGGCCACTGAGCCTGCGCATCCGGAGCCTGTGCTCCGCAACGGGAGAGGCCACAACAGTGAGAGGCCCACATACCGCAAAAAAAATAATACATTTTAATATGAGAAATAAAATACATCAAAATAATAATAGTGATTGTAGTTGAGGTCTTGGGACTGTTGGTGCCTTTCCCCCTAATTTCTAAGTCTTCTATAATATGAACAAATTTCTTATATGATATCAATATTTTAATTATAAGAATTCCAAACTCCATTTATATAAATTCTTTTAAAATTCTCATCACCATAGTCCTCCAGCTTTCTTTATTTGAACATCCAAAATAATCTGTAAAGTCTGTCCATATTCATCTCACATATGAGGCACAAATACTCCCCATAAACAGGATAATTAAACAAAATAGCCCTCTGTCATAACTGCGTGCTCACTGCATCAAAACTTGCCTTTAAAAGTACTCCTTCATTAAATCTGGAGCAGTTATTTCTACAATTTTTCCCACAACCACACACAAAAAAAATTGTAATCATTTCCTATTTTTCAAGGCACTTTCTAATGTGAACAACAGTGACACAGAAACATTTAAGCTACCATTTCTGAGATAATATCCACCCTTAAAAGGGAACTCCTAATTCTCTCTATCTCCTGATTTCCTCAAGCCCAAGAGTCAGCTTGGCTTCCCGAGTAGTTAATATTTTCTTTGAAATATTTAGGAGATTTTACCGTCATGCCAACTCCCATTTATGCAGAAGCTGATCCTGAATATGTTTAGTTCTCCTGCCCTGCAGCCACCCCGCCATCCATCCTGCTGGGCTTCCCCACTAACTGCCGCTGTTTGCATGCCTTCCCCCGTTGGTGGTGGGTATTGCCAAGCACCTGAAAATCAACCTGTAATTTGCTTTCTTCTATCATTTCCAACCTATGTAATTTATTGGCATAAAACTTAGTGAACTGAATAGTGGCTACTGCACCTTCATTCATATCTTCCTCGCTACAATTCTAGAGTAGAAGAGCCTTGGGAAAGGTGACACAGTTGCTTTCTCTCTACATAACACTTGCTAATTTCTCCATTAAGAGATAATTTCACTAAAATTTCTTTCTAATTCTATTGTTTTTATTTTCCTTCCAATTAACCCTCTAACCTATATGTAGTCAGGGTTCTGCAGAGAAACAGAACCAGTAGGGTGCATGTGAGCGTATGTGTGTAGGGGTGTGTGGTGTGTTTAGTTTATTATAAGGAATTGGCTCATGAGATTATGGAGGCTGACACGTCCCAAGATCTGCAGACAGCAAGCTGGAGAGCCCATGGTGTATTCCAGTCTGATAACCTGCAGGCTTGAGACATAAAAAGAGTCCATGTTTCAGTTAGAGTCTAAAGGCAGGAAAGAACTGGTGTCCCATCTCGAGGCTGTCAGGCAGGAGTTCCTTCCTACAAAGGGAAAGGTCAGACTTTTAGTTCTACCTGGACTATTGACTGATTGGGTAAGGTCCACCCACCTAAGGAGGGTGATCTGCTTTACTCAGTTTATTGATTCAAATGTTAATCTCATCCAAAAAAACACCTGCACAGACACACCCAGAATAGTGCTTGACCAAATATCTGGAACCCTGTGGCCTAGTCAAGTTGACACATAACCATCACAGAGCCCAAGGCTGGTTTTTTAAATAACTCTTTTGGTTTACCTCCTCTTCATCAGACTATATTTTTTTAAACTCCTTGCATATTGATTTCCATTTCTCTTCAACCACCTTGCCCTGTTGCTTCTTTTTTTCCATTTAGATATCATCACTATGAGTTTCTTCTTCTGCAGATTCTTAATGGGGCACTGTCAGTATAAAACTTAGAAGATCTGGGCTTCTCTGGTGGTGCAGTGGTTGAGAATCTGCCTGCCAATGCAGGGGACACGGGTTCGAGCCCTGGTCTGGGAAGATCCCACATGCCATGGAGCAACTAGGCCCGTGAGCCACAACTACTGAGCCTGCACATCTGGAGCCTGTGCTCAGCAACAAGAGAGGCCGCGATAGTGAGAGGCCCGTGCACCGCGATGAAGAGTGGTCCCCGCTTGCTGCAACTAGAGAAAGCCCTCGCACAGAAACGAAGACCCAACACAGCCAAAAATAAAAAATAATAATTAATTAATTAAAAAAAAAACTTAGAAGATCTCACATTTTTGGTTTTTTAAGCAGTAAGAGCTATTACTGTTAATACCACAGAGCAGTAAATGTGAAAGCATCTTTAAAACCTTTCTTGCTTCTTAAACAAACAAACAAAAAAAAAAAAACAGATGTTCATGTTAACTAAATATCAACGGCAATGTTTTCAAAGAATTGAAAGCCTACTCTTTGTGAGAAAGGAATATAAAAATATGTGCAATTCCTCACAAATAAGATCTTTACAAAAACTGGGGAAAAAAACATTCTTTTAATCTCATAATGTTTGGGACTTCCCTAGTGGTGCAGTGGTCAAGAATCCACCTGCCAATGCAGCAGACATGGGTTTGAGCCCTGGTCCACGGAGCAACTAAGCCCGTGCTCCACAACTACTGAACCTGCGCTCTAGAGCCCGTGAGCCACAACTACTGAGCCCATGCACCACAACTACTGAAGCCTGCACCTAGAGCCCGTGCTCTGCAGCAAGAGAAGCCACCGCAATAAGAAGCCCGTGCACCACGATGAAGAGTAGCCCCCGTTTGCCCCAACTAGAATAGCCCCCACTCATGTGCAGCAACAAAGACCCAATGCAACCAAAAATAAAAATTAATTAATTTTTTAGAAAATCTCATAATATGTACTTCACCACCTGTATAGATAAGAAATTTCCCTTTATTTTTCATGAATCTTGTAAACATACACTGATTTGGGCCGTACTGAAAAATACAATCACAAAATATTATATGCTACTTCTTGGGAACTTCCTTCTGTGGAATGGAACAAATACTGAACCAAATTAAAATCCTGAAAAGGACACTGGCCATATCAAATGCGGGAGACTGTTTGCAAAAATGGCTGCAATCGGTGCCTTCCCTATCTTTGCCCTTGGTAGTCACATCTACACTGACTCTGGGCTTGGCCATTTGGCTTGCTTTGACCAACAGGATAATAGCAAACATGATACAAGCAGAGACTCAAAAAGTGCTTGCCTTTTTCTGCTGCTTTTAGTAAATTGCAACTACCACAGTATAAGAAACAAAAGACACTCAACCAAGTCAGCTCCCTCAGCTGTACAAAGTGCTTTCACTAAAGTTAAGGTCCCCCTGAAGCCCAGTACAGCTCCCATAGAAGAGAGAGCCCTAGCTCAGAATCACAGGTGAGACTTCTATTGAATGGAGTAGATCTGAATCGGAGTCTTAGAGAAACCCACAGAGATTTTAGGAGAGTTGTTTTGTTGCAAGTAATGGCAGCTGGGACTAACATGGACTGAGACATAAGTGAAGAAAAGTCTCTGGGCCTCCAGCTTTCTATAAGAAAACAAAAAGCAGACTCAGAAGGTGATGCAGTTGCTAACACCAGCCATTTCTTACAGAAATGAAAGACATCTTAAAGGGCAGAGCGGGGAGCTATGAAGAGCAACGGACTCAGGAGCCACACCAGGGAGCAGAACCAGCCCTAATCAAGAATCATTCCACGATCCCAAAGGGAATGTATCCTGGCAGCATGTGTTCAGTTGTATTTCAGAATTGCTGTGGACTATTATTGAGTTCTATGTGATTCCTGTTTTTTGCCTTTTGAACAGATATTTCCATTGTGGTTATCCTGGCTCTATCTTACAAGGCAGCTGTGTAACTTATCTTTTTAGTTCATAGGTCCTTATATCAAGAGCATCTCCACGCAAAGAGCCTCATCTGGACCTGATGTGGATCACAAGATCTTAGACTCAAGCTTGGTGACATAATTAAGAAGAGAGTTTTGGGGTCCTGAGCTGGGAATATTTTGCATGAGAGGAATGTGGATAACTGATGGCCAAAAGTCAGGCTATGGGTTGATTGTAATAATGGCCACAAGTTATTTCCATTTCAGTATGTTCCTTTGCAATGTGACTGAAGCTGAGTGGGACCCTGTGGGGCCCTCCCAGGTGCAAATCCTTTCCACGTCCCCTATTTCTTGTTTGTAGAAAATAGGCTTCATTCAGCCTCCTTGAACTTCCCTGAGTTCCAAAGGGCAGGTTCAAACAGTTGCTTATCAGGAAAGGGAGGGAATGCAGAGACAAGGAAGGAGCAGTCAAGAAACAATAGTGCAGCCATGGGACAGGGTCCTGGTTCCTCCTGAAGGAATATACATAACAGTATCTTTGAGTTCTTCTGTAGGAACTAAGACCCCTACCCAGGTGGAGGACGGTAACTTCAGGCTGAGCACAAGATTCCTGGAGCACCACCCCGTTACCTCACCACCAACCAGTCAGAAGAAAGAATCCACACAGTGGAAGATAACAAAGACTCTGACTCCCTCCTCAAATGATTCTCCCCTTAAAAACTTTCATGGTCGAGCAGGATCTTTGGAGTTGGTTTTTGGACACAAGTCTGCCATCTCCCCAGGTTGCCAGGCTCCTGAATAAAGCAACCTTTCCTTTCCAACCAACACTTGCCTCTTGAGTATTGGCTTTTGAGCAGCGAGCAGCTGAACCTGAGTTCAGCAGTATGACTATAGAGTTACCCCCATTAAGAGGTAGACTCTACTTCTTCACTCTTCAATCTGGGCCATCATTATTATTGTAATAATGTGGCCATTATTACAATCAAAGCATAGCCTGCCTTTTGGCCATCAGTTATTCACATTCCTCTCATTGCAATCATATGATTGCTCTGGGAAATGGTACTGGCAAATGTGACACAGCAGAGACAAAAATCATAGGGGCTTTCCCTCTTCCTTGTTGTGCTTTAGATCCTGAGTCCACCATGTGAACAAACCCAAGCGTGCATTCTGGAGGATTAGGGGTCATGTGGCCTCTAAGAAAATAGAGGAGAATTTTGTCATTGTGGAGAGAAGGGAGGTCAAGGGAGACTTTTTAGAGGGAGGGAATGTTAACTGTTTGAACCAGAAGGAATGCTGAAGTGTGGAAGTGAGCGGAATTTTAGGGGATCTTTCAAGGACCTATTTAGCTTCTACTGAAATAGTCAGCAGAACCCTGCCTCATTCTGGGGAATAGTAAATACAGCCAGGCTTTACCCACCCATCCCTCTTCAAGTCACAGCTGAGGACCCCTGGGATTCATGGTCCTGAGTTCCATAGGCACACCCAGATGGCCCTACTGGGTGAAACCACCCATCAACCTATCCAAGATCCTGAAACCACTTCTCAGGCTTCTTCACTGAACTCCACTCATACCCATTTCCTGATGCCCGACTTCAACCCTGACCCTTACTCCAGCCTGATCTTCCCTGCCTTCCAAGGACAACCAGAGGCTGTTGCCCCAATATGCTTTTGACTTCTAGCCTTTGAACCTACCCCAAGTTCCCCAATTTCACCTGATGTTCAGACACCCAAATTTTGGCTTCCTGTGGGACTCAAGCTAACCTTTCTCTACATATGAATTCAGTTCAGCCAATGACTATCAAACACATGCTTTGTGAAAAGCCCTAGTCCCTGTGGTGCAGGATGATCAAGTAAAAGTTCCCGCTCTCAGACAGCCTAGAGATGAAGCCAGCCACGTGTCATAGAAGCTGCAGTAGATTATCTGCAAAGATGGCGGCAACAATTCCTCCCATCCCTGGAGGCAGGCCTCCTTTGGAATGAGACAGGTTCTCTCATCAATAAGTGGAGTCTGTTATTCTACTCCTTGAGTTCTGGCTGACCATTGACCGACTTTGACCGATAGAATGAGACAGAATGGCATTGTTTGATGTCTGAGCCACAGTATGAAGAGGCCTTGCAGACTGAGGTCTCGTCCTCTTGGAAAGCAATGCTACCATGTGAGGAAGCTCAAGCTGGCCTGTGGGAAGATAGGTCCACAGGCCTCAGAGAGAAGCCAGTCCAACTTAAGACCCCCAGATAACTGCAGCGATATGGGTGGTCCCCAGAGAGACCAGCAAGAGAACCCCTCATCTAATGCCAGCTCAAATTGCTGACACGCAGAATCATGAGCAAATAAAATGACTGTTGTTTTTAAACCACTAAACCCTGGGTGATTTGTTATACAACAAGAGGTAAACTTACAGAATTAAGGTAACTTACAGAAAAACAGAGAGGAGGAAGAGATTAATTCTACCTGTGAAAACATCACTCATGCTTTCTGCAGATAAGTGCATGTTTTTAACAGGTGTTTATTTACCCAAATGAGTAACTGACTGGCAGGATTTCAGGCTGAATTACAAAGTGAAATAATGGGGCTGGAGGATCAACATTAACTAGAAGGGTCCTACCTGGGAGCTAGCCTGGGTTGGGGAAGGAGTTTTCACTTCCCCTAAACTGCTCCTGATTTTCACAGCTTCTTCCCCATCTCACCACCAATTCTGGACTCACAATTTATTTTCAAGCCCTGGTGTATTGACAATGATGCCCATGTCAGTGAAAAGCAAGAAAGGACAGGATCAGAGTGGAGATTTCCTGTATAGAAGAATATCCATTTGATGTACATAAAAGACATGTATAGGTATTACTTCCATCAGGTAAGAGCTTCCAAATAAAGTTTTTTCTGTTCTCTGCTAAAACTTTGTTTTCTACCTCAAGCACACAAAAGGGAGAGTACCTAGGGACTTCCCTTGTGGTGCAGTGGTTAAGAATCTGCCTGCCAATGCAGGGGACACAGGTTCGAGCCCTGGTCCAGGAAGGTCCCACGTGCTGTGGAGCAACTAAGCCCATGCACCACAACTACTGAGCCTGCTCTCTAGAGCCCATGAGCCACAACTACTGAGCCTGTGAGCCACAACTGCTGAAGCCCCTAGAGCCCGTGCTCTGCAACAAGAGAAGCCACCACAGTGAGAAGCCCACACATGGTAACGAAGAGTAGCCTCCGCTCACCACAACTAGAGAAAGCCCGCGCGCAACAACGAAGACCCAACGCAGCCAAAAATAAATAAATAAATGTATAAAAGAAAAAAGAAATATTTGTTGAGCACCTCTTCTGAATCAGGCACTGTTAAAAGATCCAGTGATGGAAAAGGCAGACAAGGTTCAGGCTCTCTGGAGCAAATATTCTAAAAAGAGACAAACAATAAAAATACCAGAAAACACTATATAATGATAAATGCTCTAAAAAAATAAAAGAGTGATTTGGTAGATTTTCTGTGAGATGTCCTTAGATTGGCTGCTCAGGGAAAATTCTCTGAGAAGGTGACCTTTAAACTGATTATCAAGGAGTCAGCTATGCAGAGGTCAGAGGGAATAGCATTCCAGGCAGAGGAAACAGGTGGTACAAAGGCCTGTGGCAAAAAACAGCTAAGCATGTTTACTGTCTCAGCTTAGACATCACTTCCTCTAGTGCATATTCCCAACCTGCCCACAGACACAAGGGCAGATTCTAGCTGTTCTCAAAGCATCCTGTTCTCCCCTCATTCCAGTATTATCACACTCTATTAAGATTGCTTGCTAACTTGCCCATAGCCTCCTCTGGAGTTACTCCCTAATGGTAGTAACCATACTGTATTCTCAGCACCCAGCAATGTCTAGACATGGAAGATACCTAAACAATATTATTTAGTGAATTAACTAATCACTATCTTATTCTAAGCCCAGTCCTCCTTCCACTGTAATATCAGAGAAGTGTTTAGGGTTTTTTTTCCTTTTTTTATGTCTACTTCTTCCATCTTAGATTTCCATCAGTTCATATCTGGATAATTAAATCTTTGTTCTCTGTATTAAGCTCTTATATATTGTTGAGAACAATGGAGAGATGGATGGTACCCAGTCTACTTTCATTTTTAAATTATCAAAAATAATCTCCCTAGTTTTCATAATTGTCCTCTGTCATCAACTCTGTAAACAGCAGTCAAAAATACCTCTATATACTTGTTTCTACCAACTCAATGACATCTTTCCCAAATGCCTCCTTCTGGTTTTTTTTCCCTTCTTTTGATAAAGCCAGATCTCTGACTTTATTATTATGATTAGTCTGATTTTTAAATCCCCAATCACTTTCCTCAGATAATCACTCCTTTATCATTCCACTCTGCTAGCAACTGCCTATATGTTGACTTTACCCTTGGTACATTAAATTCAAACTCATTCACTCTGTAGTCCCCAGACCAAGTAATGCCACATTCAAACATAGCAACCAGAGTGCTCCCACGTGCCTGCTGCGATAAATACTGCAATCAATTCATTTAACTTTACTTTCCCAGGTTCCTAAGCTCATAACTTTTCTGCATATATGAGTATAATAAAAGAGGGGAATTTGCAACACCTACAGCACAGATACTCAGAAATGAGAAAGGGCAGCTGTCGCTCACAATCTCAGAGGTTGCACTGTCCAGTGGTCTCTGTTCCCATGAACCTCCACACACATGATCCGCTTCAACTTTCATAGCACTGTGTGGTACGTCTAAATGGTACTACTTAGGATCTCTATTCAAAAAAAAAAACAACTATGAAGCTCAGCAAGGTTAATAGAATGACCAAATATGATTCATATTTGGTGTCATTTATTCATTTATTCAACAAATATTCATTAGCACCTACTATCTGCCAGGCCCTAGTCTAAGTGCTGGAGATAACACCATGGAACAAGGCAAACAGCATCCCTACTCTTGTGAAACACATTCTAGTGAAGAGAGACAGATTATTAAAAAGTAGACAACCAATAAGATACTTTCACAAAATTCTAATTGCTATTTTAAATATATATACATATATATATATATGTGTGTGTATATATATATATATCTCCTGATAGTGTGCCTGGGCAGGGCTCGGAGGAGTGGTGCTACTTGAGATTGGGTGGTCAGAGACAACCTCCTTGAGGAGCTAAGCTGAGATCTATCTGCATGAAGAGGAGCCAGCCATGTGATGATACAGGAAAAAAGAGTTTCAGGCTTGGGGAGAACAAGTATATAGGCCTGGCTGGGAAGTGGTAGAGTTTAGTGTTTGAGTGATAAAGATAAGAGACTGGTTCAGAGGCCAAATAATTTGAGTCAACGTCTCTGTAATTCTGTAGGTCTTTTCTTCATGGTCACAAGATGGCTGCTATGGTTCCAGATATTATGTCTATATTCATGGCAGAAAGAATGGGGAAGGACCAGTGTGCTAGATGTATCACCTCCTTTCAACAAGAAAGGGACAAAGAAAACCTTCTCAGAAACCCTCTAGCAAAATTCAATTTGGCATTATTGGCCTGAGTGGTTCATAAACATCCCCCCACCCAACCACCCATCTAGCAGGGAAGTAGGCTTGGAAAGCAGGGATTTTTCATAATTGGCTTTAATTAGTCTTGTTATATCAACTGGGAATATTGACACCATGGAAAAAAACTCAGAATTCTGTGGCTAAGAAGGGGAGGAAATGACTATTAGGTAGTCCATAATAGTGACTGCCATGATAGAGGAGAGAAATAAAGATGAGGTCAGAGAAACTAGGAAGGACCAGATCATATCGGGCCTTGTAAGCCATGGTAAAGAGTTTAGATTTTTTTCTAAATACAATGTAAACCATGAAGTATCTAAGTAAAAACGTGACCTGGTCCTATTTATATCTTTACAAGATCACTGTGTTGCCACATGAAAAACTAATTGTAGAAGATAAGAGTATAAACAAGGACTTAGAAGGCAGTTGCAGTAAAACAGGCAAGAGACGATAGTGACTTGACTAAGATAGCAGCAGTAGAGATGCAGAGGTGAATGAACTCAAAATATATATTTTGGAGTTATTGTTGGGAGGACTTGCTGGCATATTAGGTGGGGGTTGAGACAGGAAAGAAAAAAAGAGAGCTATGGTCTGAACCTCATAGATCCATTATAATAGCATTTACAAAAAAGACTCTGAAAGGCCTAGAGAGAAAAAAACACAAGGGCTACACTTGATGTACATTAAGCCTCTGATGTCTGTTGGACATCTGAGTAGCACTCTCAGATCACACTGTAGTGGATGCTATGATATGTCCCAGTTCCCTCATCAAGATCAAGGTACTAATTCCCTCACCAGCCAGGAATGATGGCTGCTCACAGCTCATAGCTGAGTTCCTCCATAGATATTGCCCTTGGCTGAAGGAAATTGCTCCATCCAAGGTTATTCCCTCTCCTTGAGGATGGTCCACATCCAATAGTTGGTTGATGCAGGGGTGCAATGGCCTGGCTCCTTGCCTCAGTTTGAAACTACTTTGAAGCATCATCCTGTACCAAGAGTTCCCCATGGAATTGGCTGAGGCCTTTGCTGTGACTGTGTTGTAGCTCATCTTCTCCCTCTGCCAAACCTGCTTCCTTTACTTCCTCACAAGAATTGTTCCCAAGATCACTCCCCAGTGAATTTCCTGCATATAAATCTCTGTCTCACAATCTGTTTCCCAGGAAACCCAACCTAAGGTACATGGTGCCAGGAGCAACTGAGAAAGCAGAATCTAAAATGGGATTTTGAAGTTTGTCTACCTGCTAATTGGCTGGCGATAAAGGCCCCATCACTGGTGGAAGGTGCAAGACTGAAGCCCCTGGCATACTCCCTGGTAGGAGTACAAATGTTAAAATCTTCACTGTAGTGAACCAGGATGGGATACTGGCAGAAGGGAATGCACTGACAGGTGTAGAAGTAGCTATTATAGGGACAATGGAATCAGATGGCAACTACTGAGTTTTATCAATATATTGGAGATAGACAATGAAAAGCTGAGGGTAATTAATCACTAATTTAAGGTGAATTATGAAAATCAAAGATCCTAGTTGATAAGGTATAAACACATTTTTATCTGCAGCCAAAAGATAGAAGGAGTTAAGAATTAGTCTCAGGACTTAGTTACAAGGATAGCAGAGCTAAAGAGAAGGTTGAGTTCTCAACCCTGACAAGTTTCCTATGCCAAAGTCAGAGCTTTGGGTGGGAAGATTCCTGAGAAATGAGATGTAGACATCTAGGCTGAAGCACTTTGAAACCTTAAAATCCCAGATTCCCCTACATAAGTGTCCCATTCCCCTGTGTTGAAGGTTAGAGCTCCGTCCCTGTGCAATGAAGTTGTTTTAACTTTGAAAAAACTTTAAGATCACTATGTACATAAGAACCTCTTAACCCTAAACATGTGCACTTAAAATTGTTTGACCCTTTCCATGAATGTATTTGGATATAAAAGCTCTGGGAAGTTATACATAGACATAAATTAATATCTCACTGATGGTCGAGATATTTGAAAAGTCTTCCTCAGTGCTTTCTCCTCCCTCTCCAGTTTTCCCACATATCCCTCTGCCACCAAAGCTCAAGTTCAAGACCCTCACCACTCAGACTCACATTATCTTTCACCTGAACCACTCCAACGACCTCTAACTCTTCTCTCTTCCTCAGGTTTGCCCCCCTCAAGCCTCTTCTCCACAAGGCGCTAGCTCACGCCCTTTCAGGGTCTTCTCAGATCACCTCTCCTGCCTTCTCTCTGACTTCACCCTCAACACTCTCTACACACTAACCTGCTTATGGCTCTATACTGCAAAGCAGACTGTTTCTCCCAAATTTCTACAGTGAGTCTTTTTATTTATCAGTTTGTTTGTGGTCTAAAAAAAAAAAAAATTGAGGGTGGCTACTTGTTTCTCCACACATAAGCAAAAAAAAAACGATCAGAGGTGATAAAGGCAGCACTGGTGGGGAAGAAGGCAGAAAGAGGGGGTCACAGGATGCTAGTAAGAGTGAGAATGGATGAGAACAGTCCCCACCCTGAGTAGTTTGCAGGCTTTTCAAGAAAACTTTCCTTTGGATAGGAATTCATAATGTAATATACATAAACATTAAGTCTGGTTGACAGCTAAACAGAATTGTAATGTAAATACAGCTCGTTTGAATGTCCTCCACCTTTTAGCACTTTCTCACAACCACCAATTCAGCTTGAAATTTCTCAGACTCTCCTCTACAGAACGTTACTGTGTCCTGAGCTATTAGGAGATCCGTAAGAAAGAGTCCTGTGTTAATTGGAAGTCCCATTAACTTATTAAAAGCTCTGAAGAGATTACTTCATTGTCAAGTATGTGAAAACACATATATTTAGCAGTGAGTCTCAAAAGCCTTTCAAGTATTTATAGTCTTCGACTCAGCCACTCCAAGTGTAGGACTTTATCCTAAAGAAACAATCCTGGACACATGCACAGATTTTCCCACAAGGATGTTTATCCTCCTGTGTTGTATATTTAATAGACTAAACAAGGAATTAACATGAAAGTCCAATAGAGTAGAGGATTGGCTATATAAAGTACGGTATAGCCATAGAGTAGAATGTTATGCAGACAAAAGCAATGATATAGAACATTTAATGACATCTGAAAATGTCTCTAAAGTATTAAGAGGAAAAAGCTTATACCTGAATATGAAAGGATAAGTCCCTTTTTTAATTAACTGTTATCCAAGAGGGAAAAGACCGGAAAGACTTATAACTGGGATTTCAAACGCAAATATCTCACCATACAGGCAGATAAACTAGGACTAGGGGGTTCTTTCCTAAAGACAGCAACTCCTACTCAGTTCTGAGCCCTGATATGCCAGAATGCAGAATGCAGGTCACGTGATACTAATCCTCAATATTTCAGAAGCTAGAAGATATGTGGGTTTATGAGACCCAATTTTTTTTTTTTTTTAATTATTGTATTTATTTATTTTTGGCTGAGTTGGGTCTTGGTTGCTGCGTGCAGGCTTTCTCTAGTTGCGGTGAGCAGGGGCTACTCTGTTGCGGTGTGCGGGCTTCTCATTGTGGTGGCTTCTCTTGTTGTGGAGCACGGGCTCTAGGCGCGCAGGCTTCAGTAGTTGCGGCATGCGGGCTCAGTAGTTGTGGCTCACGGGCTCTAGAGCACAGGCTCTAGAGCACAGGCTCAGTAGTTGTGGCACACAAGCTTAGCTGCTCTGCGGCATGTGGGATCTTCCTGGACCAGGGAACAAACTTGTGTCATTGGCAGGCGGATTCTAAACCACTGTGCCACCAGGGAAGCCCTATGAGACCCAATTTTTATATGTTGACACCCTAATGTAAATATTACACAGCCAAATAAAACACTTCTGCAAACTACTGTTAGCAGCTCTGATTTATGCAGAATGTCAACAGAGGTTACCTCTGGGTGTCAGGATTTCAGGTGATTTTTATTTCTTCCATTTTGTTGTTTAAGCTTTTTCTGTACTGTCTACAATGAAAAATATCATTCTTCATTTTTTTTAAAAAAGCATTTTGTTTGTATTTTTAAGAGTTCAATAGTTATCCTTGCCACTGAAAATAGAATAGCTGGAATTTAAGAATTTTGGCTAGAAATAAAGACAAAGTATTAGCCAACCCATATGTGAAGCAATATGAAGCATAACATTTACACAAAGTGTTACAAAATTAGTGTAGGTCCTTCCAGGCCTTGGGATTATCTGGAAAAAAATCTTTTCTGACATTTTTACTGATTCTTTGCTTTTATTCAAAACATTGGCAATGCTACAAATATAAACAACCTAAGGTTATGGAAATTGTGTTATAGCAATCCTTCTGTAAAAACCGTAAGAAAAATAGATCCATCTATCCAGAATCCAAACTGGGTTCCTTAGAAGTTCCAAGGTCAAATCGATTTGGAAAGTACCGCATCTAGAATCCAATGCATACTGACAAGACAAGGCTCTGAACTGCCCTGCTCTTTAAGCATGCACCCACACACACACACCCAGGTGGTTGTGTCTAGTCAGAGAGCTGCAAACTGACTTGTTCACAGAACTCTTTTCTTGGAGCATCTATTACCACCCCCTACATGCTCATATTCTTCAGGAATCAGATCAGAAAACACAGAATGAGTCAGAAACAGGAAAAAGAAATAATCCCTTAGAAATCCATTCTGTATAATTGATCATCTGGAGTGAATTTCCATATTACATAGTCCACCTTTTTTGAAGAGGAAGACATACTTCTGGTATTTAGAAACTCGAGGAACAACGAACTGGCTCTTACCACTCAGGAGATTAACACAGCCATTACCAGTAAGGTGTATGTCAAAAATGCACACATTATAAAGGGTCCTTTGAGGTCAGGCTTTGGAGTCTAATAACAAAATGATGCTGAACTAAAAGTCGGCGGGTGTCAGCTATGGGACCAAAAGGAAAGACTGCCTGAAAATGCTTTTCCTTTTTTAAACAATTTTACTGAGACTTCAGTTAATAGGACTTCTACTCAGTACAACGGTAAAAACTAAACTGCCTCATTTTATTTTAAAAGAAAACAACTACTGAAGCTCTAAGTCAGTCTCAGGCGCCCTGGCACTTCAAAACCGTTTCCCCTGAGTCAATTGTTTTAAAATAGACTCTATCTTCCAAAAACGCCTGGCTTTTTTTTTTTTTTTTTTGCGGTACGCTGGCCTCTCACTGTTGTGGCCTCTCCCGTTGCGGAGCACAGGCTCTGGACGCGCAGGCTCAGCGGCCATGGCTCACGGGCCCAGCCGCTCCGCGGCATGTGGGATTTTCGCGGACCGGGGCACGAACCCGTGTTCTCTCCATCGGCAGGCGGACTCACAACCACTGCGCCACCAGGGAAGCCCCTAACATTTGACTATTAGTTTCTTTACCCACCACAGCTGCACAAGGGCACCTAGAGTGATTAGAGAGTAACATTTCTTCATTTCCTTTCTCTCCTCCCCCTCCCTCTCTCTCTCCCCTTCTCCCACCCCCTTCCCCTCTCTCTCTCTGTACTATGCTGTTTCCCATCATCACATGAGACCAAGGGAGCAAGGCAGACTAACCTGTTTGTGAGGTTTGTACTTGCACGTGTCGACTTGCATTACAGGATCTTAACGTTGATGGCTATTTATTTTTACATGTATTGTTTTGTCTGCAAAGGATAATATATCATGTTGCTGTCTGACAGCTTCCTTCCGACAGACCCCAGCAGTGAGGATCCAGCTCAGCCTGCTTTCCCTCCCAGCTAAACTCCAGATGTTACCTCCTCTCCCACTGAAAATGGGCAGCATCTTCCACACAGCAGAATTGTTTTTATTTGGGGGGATTTTATTTTTGGTTTTCCCTGGTTTTGACTTGTCCAGGAGCTATACTATTCCCCGCTGATTCATCATTTTGCTTGCAAAGTTCAGAAAATGGCCCCTGGAGAAGAACGCTGCCTCTGTGCTTCTGTTTGTTTGTTCACTAACTCGAAAGAAAACAAACTTCTGGTCAATAACCACTTGTTTCAGAAATGGCACAGCCACTAAAATACACCAAAAATCCGAAAGACATTTTTCAGGGCCAAGAAAAAAAAAAAAAAAAAACTATCTTTTTCAAGGATCCCAGTGAACACAGGGAAGAAGATAAGAACCCTACAGTCTTTGTGCCATAATAAACTTAAGTGAACGCAATTTTCCAACCCAGAGCTCCCCTTTGCAGTTTACCACACAAAAAGGCTGTGAGGGCATATTTTTTCCTTTGAATCATGTTCCCCTTCACATTCAGTTAATAAAAAGCCTTCTTTTGTGAGACCCATTTAATGTTCAAAGGGCTCTTCAAAATGCATGTGAATAGCTTTTGGAGAATTCTTGGAATACCAATCTAAATGTGTATCAATAACAGGAAAGCTTCGTTAGCGGTAAACAAATCCCAATGCCAAATTCCAGCATCATTGGTCCCTGAAGTCAAAGGCAGGTTAGAGTTTGACCTTCCACACACCTCCATCCCTCATCATTTAAATGTCAGAAACAGCTACTACTGGACTAACAGCTGCGGCAGGCTGTCACAGCTAAACTCAACTCTGCTGCTGTTGTCCAACCATAACACAAAAAGTGCAAAACTGTCCATGGTCCCCATGTTTCAAAAAACTCCTGCCCCTAAGTCACAGTTCCCCAGTGCATCTGAAGCTCTGTGAAAACCCAGGGGAAGACATCAACAAGGCTTGCGTCCTTGCCTACCCCACCCCCATCCCTGTTGGCATCTTTAAACTTTTTCCAGCAAAGAAACAGACCTTAAAGCCCTAGGAAAAGTAGGTAGGAACTGGGTCACAGAAAACAGACCGATTGATGTGGTTTTCCATTTTTCACCATTTGGTCCGAAAACAAACCACTTTTGGTTTGAATTTTATTAGGGGCTTTTCTTTTGCTCTTTCAGGGGGAGTCCAAATCCTGCATTGAATGCAACATGGTCTTGCAAAAAAAAAAAAAGAACTCTGGAGAACTCTCTTTGTTTTTTGTTTGTTTATTTGTTTTTATTTGTTTGCTGATTCTAAGGAAAATGTATTTCTGGTAAATAACCCCTGTTCCTGAGCTGTCACAGCCTCTGGAACACAATGAAAATTAGTTTTATAGTAACTGTCGTCCATTGACCATTTGATTCACATATTCTAATTTACATTAGCTTCTTGCTAACCATAGTAACAGAACTAACCAAATATATTGGGCATTTATTAGGTGCATCTTACTATTTCACAAAATTCTGTTTAATCCACACAGATTCTCCCTCAACTGGGGGTGTGGAAGGGCAATGCTATTTTCATCTAAACATAAGTTGTACAATCAGTGAGCTCAAACAAAAGCTGCCACTAGCTCCATATATCCACCACTCCCAAACCTACCTTCCAATCCACACCTCTTCTGGGTCATAGACATCCAACTCAACTTGGATATCCCACAAGCCCCGCAAACGCAGTTTATCCAAAACTTAATTTGTCTTTTTTAGCAAGCTTCTATGCCTCCTCTGTTCTCTATGACAGTAAATGGCATCAACAAATCCAAGACCAAAGCCAGAAACCAAAGAATCATCTGACCTCTCTTCCCCTCAACCTCCACATCCAAGTCCGCTGACCAAGACACCCTTAACACTCTCCCCTGTTGGACGTAACCTTAGGCAGAGTTCTTCCTCACTCTAGGCCTTCACTTCCCTTTTCTTAGAACATTTCCTTTAGAAAACCTGTAATTATAAATTCTTTTTCTGCACATTTGAGATGTATGTAAATTTTTTAAAAACCCTAGGGCCAGTTTTACAACCCAGGACTGTCTTTCTCCAGGACCTGGGAACCACCTCTTTGAACTGTAATCATCAAGAAGTGTGTCCTCATCTCCCGGTCTCTGTGGGAGGGCAGAACCCTAACTTTGGCTAGCACCTAGCTCCACATTATAAAACTACACCCTGTACTCAGCCATAAAAAGAAACAAAATTGAGTTATTTGTAGTGAGGTGGATGGACCTAGAGTCTGTCATACAGAGTGAAGTAAGTCAGAAAGAGAAAAACAAATACCGTACGCTAACACATATATATGGAATCTAAGAAAAAAAAAGGTCATGAAGAACCTAGGGGCAAGATGGGAATAAAGACACAGACCTACTAGAGCATGGTCTTGAGGATATGGGGAGGGGGAAGGGTAAGCTGTAACAAAGCGAGAGAGAGGCATGGACATATATATACTACCAAACGTAAAATAGATAGCTAGGGGGAAGCAGCCGCATAGCACAGGGAGATCAGCTCGGTGCTTTGTGACCATCTAGAGGGGTGGGATAGGGAGGGTGGGAGGGAGGGAGACGCAAGAGGGAAGAGATATGGGAACATATGTATATGTATAACTGATTCACTTTGTTATAAAGCAGAAACTAACACACCATTGTAAAGCAATTATACTCCAATAAAGCTGTTTAAAAAAAAAACAACTACACCCTGTAACAGAGATACAAGAAAGCTTACTTTGGGGGAGGCGGGTGGGTAAAGCTGATTAGTAAACACAGATGACCTGTGTTTTCTCTTAAAATCCTCCCATCGCAAGGAGCTTGGCCAAGATGGTGGAGTAGGAAGACCCTGAGCTCACCTCCTCCCATGGGGACACCAAAATTATAACTATCTACAGAGCAACCATTGATGAGATAGACCAGAATCTATCAGAAAAGATCTTCTACAACTAAAGACATAAAGAAGGAACCACAATGAGACCAGTAGGAGGGGCAGAGTTGAAGTATAGTTAATACCCCTATACCCAGGTGGGCGACCCAGAAAAGGGAAAATAATTACAATCGCAGAGATTCACCCCAAGGAGTGAGGGGTCCAAGCCCCACGTTGGGCTCCCCAGCCTGGGAGTCCTGCACTGGGAAGACAAGCCCCCAGAACTTTTGGCTTTGTAGGCCAGCAGGGCTTACTTTCAGGAGTCCCAGAGGGATGTGGGAAATAGAGATTCCACTCTTAAAGGGCACACACAAAATCTCATATGCTCTGGGACCCAGGGCAGAAGCAGTAATTTGAAAGGAGCCTGGGTCAGACCCACCAGCTGATCTTGGAGAGCCTCCCAAAGAGGCAGGAGGAAATTGGAGCTCACCCTGGGGACATAGACACTGATGACAGCCATTTGGGGGAGCTCTTTCTACCACATGGACACAGGTGCTGGCAAGCGCCATTTTGGAATTCTCCCTCTAGCTTAGTAGCCTTGGGGCCTGGTCCCTCCCTTGCCAGCCAGCCTGTAGGCACCTGTACTGGGATGACTCAGGCCAACCAACTAGCTGGGGGAAGGGCGAGGCAACAGCTACACACACCAGCAGGCAGGCTGTCTTAAGACACCCCCCCACCCCAAGCCCACAGCCATCTGAGGATTCGGCCCTGTCTACCAGGGGGCCCAGAACGTGGCCCCACACACCAGTATGCAGGCACCAGAGCTGGGACACCCAGGGCCCCACAGCCAGAAACCCTGGGACCCAGCTCTGCCCACCAGTGGGCAGGCATCAGCCCCAGGACCCAGCCCCTCTCACCGGCAGGCAGACACCAGCCTCAGGACTATCGCCGCCCCACAGCCTGCCATGGAAGGGCCTAGTCCACACATCAGCAGTCCAGCACCAGCTCTGAAACACCTTGAGCCCCTCAGTCAGCCATCCCAGGATCCAGGCCCACTCACCAGCAGACTGACACAAGATTTGGGACACCCTGGACACCCCAGCCAGCTGTGTCAGGAAGTAGTCTCACCAGCAGTTCCATACCAGCTCTGGGACCCTTGTGTCCTACAACCAGAGACCCCAGGACCTGGCTATGCCCACCAGTGGACTAGCAGTAGCCCTAGGACCTGGCTTCACACACCCATACACCGTGGGTAAGCATCAGCCCCAGAATATCCTGGATCCCCACCCTACCCACCAGTGGGTAGACACCAGCCCCAAGACCACCACAGCCTTGCAGCTTGCCTTGTCAGAAACTCGCCAACACACAAGCAGAGCAGCACCAGCCCTGGGACACCCCAGGCCCCATCCCTGCCCACCAGCAGGCCAACTCCAGCTCTGGGACACCTTGGGTCCCTTAGCCAGTGGCCCTGAGATCCAGCACCATCCACCAGAGGGATGGCACCAGCCTCAGGACTCCCAGGGCCCTGCAACCAGAGACCCAGGGACCCAGCTCTGCCCACCAGTGAGTCAGCACTAGCCCTGAGATGCCCCTGGGCCCCATTCCCACCCACCATCAGGCCAACGTCAGCCCCAGGAGCCCCCAGGCCCTGGCCCCACCCACCAGCATGCCAACACCAGCTCTGAGATACCTTGGATTCCTCAACCAGCTGCCCTGGGATCAAGGCTGACTCACCAGCAGACCAGAACAAGCTTTGGGACATCCTGCAACCCACAGTCAGCCAATGCAGGAAACAGCCCTATCCACCAGTAGGATGACACGAGATTTGGGAACCCCAGCCCCACAGCCACCCACCCCAGTACCTGGCTCTATCCACCAGTGAGCCACCAGTGAGCCAGCAGTAGCCCCAGGTCCCCCAGGTTTCTGCAGCCAACTTCCTCCTGACCCAGCCCTATCAACCAGTGGCTGGCAGCCTCTGCACAAAGCAGACCTTGGCAACCAACTGGACAGGGGCCAGCAATGCTTACCAGACAGCCCACAGCAGTCAGCCCACCACAAAAGAAGGACCCACGCACCCCTAGAGAATACAGCTCCAGTCACCAGAGTGGGGTGCACTGCTGGGACACACAGGACATCTCCTACAAAATGCCACTACTCCAAACCTGGGAAACATAACTAACCTACTAGATACACAGAAATAAAAATAGCAAATTGGGCAAAATGAGGTGACAGAGGAACATGTTCCAAATGAAGGAACAAGATAAAACCCCAAGAGAAGAACTAAGTGAAGTGGAGATAGGCAATCTACCTGATAAAGTGTTCAGAGTAGTGATCATAAAAATAATCAAAGAACTCAGGAGAAGAATGGATAAACAGAGTAAGATGTTAGAAGTTTTTAACAAAAAGTTAGAAAAGAAGAACTAAACAGATATGAAGAATACAACAACTGAAATGAAAAATAAACTAGAAGGAATCAATAGTAGGTTAAATGATACAGAGGGACAGATCAGCAAGCTGGAAGACAGAGTAATGGAAATCACTGAAGGTAAACACTAAAAAGAGAAAAAGAATACAAAGAAATTAAAACAGTTTAAAAGACCTCTGGGACAACATTAAGCATACTAACATTCACATTAACAAAAGAGTCCCAGAAAGAGAAGAGAGAGAGGAAGGGGCTGAGAACACATTTGAAGACATAATAGCTGAAAACTTCCCTAACCTGGAAAAGGAAACAGACATCCAAGTCCAGGGAGCAAAGAGAGCCCCAAACAGGATCAACCCAAAGAGTTCCACAACAAAATACACTGTAATTAAAACAGCAAAGATTAAAAATAAATAGAGAACGTTAAGAGCAGCAAGGGAAAAGCAAGACAGACAGAGAAAAACCATTACTGTATATTATCACTCATATGTGGAATCTAAAAAATAAAATTAACAAATGAATATAACAAAAGAGAAACAGATTTACAGATATAGAGAACAAACTAGAGGTTACCGGTGGGGAGAGGCAAGGGGTGAGGGGCAAGATAGGTGTAGGTAATTAAGAGGTACAAACTACTACATATAAAATAAATAAGCTACAAGGATATATTGTACAGTGCAAGGAATATAGCCAATATTTTAAAATAACTTTAAATGGAGTATAATCCTTAAAAATTTTGAATCACTAGGTTGTACAGCTGAAACTAATATAATATTGTAAATCAACTATACCTCGATAAAAAAAATTTGTTTTAATTCTCCCAACCTTTGTTTTAGGGGAGCTGAGCTCAGAGTAAGCTCTGCTCTCTCTCCCCTATTGCAATAGCTTTGAACAAAGTCTTCCTTGCCTGTTTAACTTAGCCTGGTACAACTTTTGCTATTATACCAGCCAACCTAACCCCTTAACACCTCTTTCATTTCTCTCATTCTATAGCCAAATCTTTAATTAGGGCTGTAGTCTCACTCATCTGGATGATTACAATCATTTCCCAACCCATCTCCCTGATTTCAGTCTTCCTCCTTTACAATTTCTCCCTACACTGTTGTAGCCAAAATAGTTCCAAAAATGAGGTTTAATCATACACTATCCCTACTTAGAAACCTTCAAAGTTTTCCCATAGTTCATATGATGGTGTGACTATACAACCACATTTCCCTGAAACAGTCCTGGTTTTAACCTATTACTGCAGATAAATTATTATTAACATCTTTCTTTTACTCTCAGAAATGTCCCAGTTTAGAAGATAATGACTTCTTAGTATGGAATCTAAGGGCTAACCTCTGACTTCATCTACCCCACTCTGGTATACACACCATACTCAACCACAACAAGCTGCTTATGACAGTGGACCTCAATGCTGGCTGCACATTAAAATCACCTGGAATGCTTTGCAAAAGTGTACATAGTTAAGCTCAACACCAGACTAATTAAATCTGACTCTCTAGCAGTGGGCCTTAAACACTGATTGATTTTTTTTAAAGCCTACCCAGTAACTCTAATTTGGAACACAACTGAGAAGCCCTGACATCTGGTTGCCAGTTCAACCATATTGTGTTATTCTGTTTCTTCCACTTGTAAGATCTTAAAGCTTGGTGAGCCTCTACTTTTCTTGAATATCCTCTCATCTGTGAAGCTCTCTCTGACCTTTTACAGTACCCTGTACATGCCCTTATTACAGGACTAACAACAACAAATTACAATTATTTATTTACATGTTCCTCAATAGCTAAGTCCTATTGATTCATATTCAATGTGTCTCACATCTGTCTCACCTCATTTCCTCACACTAGCTCAGTTTAACCTCTCAGGTGCCTGACTGCATAAGCTCCTAATTTCTGCTTCCAATCCCACCCCCCTCCAAATTGCTCCCAGTTATCTTTAAAAATCAATTGAATGGTATCATTCCACTATTCAAGTTCCTCATGGCTCATCACCTTCTAAAATATAATATCCAAACTCCCGGTGTGGAATTCAATGGCCTTCCCTAGTGACTCCAACATACACCAGATTCCTCTTCCCCTCACTCCTAACAACACCCGCTTCCAACCCCACAGGGGTTGGAAGCCACCATGCTTTTGCTTGAGCAGCTCCTTCTACCTGAAATGACTTACTCTCATTTTCCAAAAGGCAAACGCCTTACTTTCAAAAGTTCTGCTAAACTATTACTTCTCTAAACCTGTCCACCACCAAGAATTAATCACTTCCTCCTCTTTGTCACATTTTCCCATTTTAAATCGCTATAGATCACTTATCACAGTTTGGTTTGCTTTATGTAAATGCCTGCCTCCCTCCTCAACAGTGAACATCTCTAGGACAAAAGACAGATGATACTAACAATATCTCCAATAAGTGATTGTTGAATTCATTTGAGAAACCATTTTAAAATCACTAACTTGTAAAGTTAAGATAGGCATCTCTAATCATTTCTGTCCCCTAACCCATGGGGGGAATTGGAAAGTAGAAATAGCTTAGATCTCCAAGTCTTAGTATTATAAGAATTGTAGAGCTCAAAGAAGTCTCTGGAGACTGGGTTGAGACTCTTTCCAGACAAAAGTTGAGACTCTTTCCAGACAAAAGTATTTTCAAACATGATCTTTATTAAGCCGGTGCCTTCTAGCTTCTAGATTTTGATTCTGTATTTTAACCATGCTCACTGGAAGGTCATTTATTGATAGAAGTGACACAGCCAAGTGATTTCTTACCAGATCATCTTTTTTTTTAATATTTATTTATTTTATTTTTACTTATTTGGCTGTGCCGGGTCTTAGTTGCGGCAGCATGCAGGATCTTGGTTGCTGCATGCAGGCTCTTAGTTGCGGCATGCATGCAGGATCTAGTTCCCTGACCCAGGATTGAACCCAGGCCCCCTGCATTGGGAGCACAGAGTCTTAACCACTGGACCACCAGGGAAGTCCCCTTACAAGATCTTAAGAGAGTGCAAGGAGATCTTCTCATTTCCAACCTTTATAGCAGAATTTCAAAGCCCCTGTTTTTATACTAAGAGCTACTACAAGCTGCAAATTGGAGAGTTTTGAAGCCTTCTTTGTGTCCTCAGAAGATTGATACCACTCTAAGACATATGCTATAACCTTAACTCTGGGTTAGCAGTTGTTTGTATGAAAAGTAATATCCAATGATAGGGTCTCCCACACACTTCCAGGAATCTTCACTGCCTTATCAAATATCAATGGTATCTGCCTCTGCATTTAGGATAAATGAGGCATAGAAGAAATACATTAGGGATGAGATCCAGAATTTTTTCTGAAATATCCTAAAACATATATCATTCTCTGAAATTTCTCATGCACAAAAATGCAAGTAAAGACCCTGGTGCAGATGAAAATTTCTTAACAGTTCCTTAAATCAGTGCTCTTCTACAGATTGTTACCTGACCCAAATATATGTGGACCTCTTCCTTCATGGGCAATATGATGAGGTCGGTGACCATCGAGTTACGAATTACACCAGAAAACATTTTTTATAATTCTGTATTTATTTTAAAGTATCTTAGGAAAAAATATTATATATAACTAGTACAGCACACCCAAGGGTCTTGTGGCTTAGAATGAGACAATAATTGCAACAGCAGTAACCCATCTTATTCTGACTGAACAAGGCACTGTGCCCCGGCATGAGCTTGAATGTTTCATATCTTTAGGAATTGACTTGCTTAACTTCTTGGGAGTCTTACTAATGATGATGGCCTAGATCTCTAACATAGATCCCCACATACCATGTTTATACATACAAGAACTCAGTGAAGGGTATGGAAACATGGCTCTTTCGGACGACATATACCTGTGACACTCTCAGTGCTAAGTGACACCAAAATCAAACAACAATACTACTGAAGTAGAACTTCAACTTTATTTTAAACTAGGTGACTTTAAACCTACTATCTCCTTATTATTGACTGCTAAAAAATTCCATTCTTCTCCTTAAGGAACTTACTTTTAGGTATGCATTTTGTAAATCAATTACATTTATAACTTGATATTATTGTTTTTCTTTGTTCTTTACTTAATGACAGTGCAGAGTAGGGGTTATTTTCATTTTATTTATTATTATAGTTATCTCCTATTTGTGACAATCGAAACTGGTTTTAACTTGTAATGATAATATTTCTTTTTTAAATGAATTTAAAGATTTTTAGAAAGGGAGTGTATTTAAAGAAAAATAAGTAAATAATAGTACAGATGAGAGGAAAATCATAACAGATATGTTTTGGAAACACTCTCCTAGGGAAAAGCTCTTTATAGAGGTGAGCTTCCACAGAGGGTAAATAACTCACTTTTACCACTGTCAGTTCCAAAAGCTAAGAACACATGAGTAGGCAGCCACAAAGAATATCACTCTAGAAGACAGAGGGAAGGAAAAAATTGGAAAAAGCCTTTGGGTTTTGGATAGTACAGAAAAACTCTAGCAGGGATGAGTAAATTTTGAATCAACACCAATATAATCAAAGACTACTTTAGTCCCTTTTTAACCCCTTAGGTCATTCCTCCTCTACATAATGTAAAATCTCAAGTTTTCCAGAGAGAATCACTAATAAGAAAAAAAAAAATACTATCTCCCAAGCAGCCTCACCAACCAAAAAAAAAAAAAAATTTTTTTATGCTTTATGTTTCACTGTTTGTATTTTAAAAATAGGGTTCCACATACAGACATCTGAGGAACTGTATTCTGGTAAATATGCTTTTACAAACTCCCCATTTTGGAGATTTCCTAAGACACGCACCTTAGGGAGTCATGCACCATTAGTTGGGAATTACTCTCTACCATATATTACCATTATGAAAAGGAGAAGCTGCTCTCAGTAACAGAGACACTATTCATTACTCCCTACAAAGGCACACTATAATTACTTCAGACTGTTTAAATTTTCCCAGTGATAGTGAAATGCACTGTTAGAAGCCATAGTTACCTTGCTCCAATAAAGACAAATTATAGAACAATACAATTAAACTAAGTTGTTTTCGTTCTTACTTTAATAACATGAGAAGATTGAATTTGAGGTAACATAGCAACTCTGCAGTTTGTAACAGAAAAATAGAAGTAGCAAATACGATTTTTATAATGAAAACAAAACAATTGGTATGAAGGGAATGTAAGCCTACCTTGATTAACATTCCTAACCTTGCAAATTTGCATGAAGATAATTTTTATACAATGTCAAATGCCAAGACTAAAAATGGTTCAACTATACTTTGACGGATAACACATCTACAATGTGTATTGTCAAACGCACGTCAAACAGGTTGTAAAAGAAAATCACAAACCAGGAAAGGTAGGAAAGCAACACCATAAGGTACATATGGAAGCAACAGTGTTCTTCCAAAATTTACTTTCTATGTAGCAGAGTAACCATAAAGAACTTCCAATGTACCCAAAACTTGTTACATAAAAATAAAGGACATTGCTAAAAAGACGATTGTAGGCATGTATTATAGCAAATACCACTAGTTGTCCCTCAACAACCATTCTACACTCTTTCATAGTAACAGAACCCTTTGTTTTTAATTGAGTACCTGGCAGCCCAGAATAAATACTACATTTCCCAACCACCATTGAAGATAGATGTACCAATATGACAAATTATGAACAATAAGATGTAAAGGAGAATAATAGATGCAACTTCCAGGAAATGTCCTTCCAGGAAGGAGGCTTCCACTTTGCCTTCCTCCTTCCTGCTGGCTGGAGGACTAACATGATAGCTGGAACAGGAACATGTTACATGTCATGTTACATGACATGTCTAATGTCTCAGAGCATGACACGCCTTAAGAAGAGCATCTTAACACAGACGCATAATGCAAATCCAGAGCAGAGAAGCAAAATGTAGGAAGCCTAGATGTCTGAAACCACAGAGCACAGGCCCTGAACCACTTACCTTTAGACTTTATGAAAATCAAGTAAATTTCTATCTTGCCTAAGCCACTGTTATTTGGGGTTTACTGTCACTGTCAGCCAAACCTTAACCTAACGCACACGTGTATACATTTTCAACCACACGTGAAATTTGTTCCTTCTGACAACTTGTCAAATTGCTTGAGTTTTACTGTTTCAAATCCTTTTAGAACACATTTATTGTGGGTTGTTTAAAGCATTAACTGCTATGAATGAATTGTAGCAAATATATATACACAAGTAATGCAAAAAGAGTTCAGTATTTATTCACTTAATGTAAATGTTTCCAATGCTTTTAAAACTCTTGCATTTCACTGATGAGTAAAGGAAGGCATAAAAAAATAAGTAAATTTGTTCAAGTCCACTTTCAACATTCAACAAATATTAAGTAAATGATAAACTTGAAGTGAAGCTTAGGTTCTATTGGGTAAGATGGACAAAAAATAAGTAAACAGATAAATAAGGGTGAATGGAGACACAATGGAGGCAATAAAGGGTTGAGATAGAGCCTAGCAGGCAGGAGGAGGGGGATGGCAAGGCAACTTTGGATCAGCATCATGGAAGGCTAAGGCCTAAGGGATAAGATAGAAAAGGCTGCAGGAAAAGACAACTCAAGCAGAAGCAGGTTCAAAGATCCTCATGTGGATAATGCTTTACACTTAAGTAACTGGAGGTGCCTCTTCCACATTCCTGCAGGATGCTGTACTGTGTAATGATCCCACACTTCCCTAGGGACCATGAAAGGATTTGTAAATGCATGATTGCTTATTCTCCCAACAGAGCACATCAGTGGAAGCATTTGCACTGAGACTTGAATCTGCCAACATCCATGCTACCAGGTGGGGAATGGGTTGGAAAGGAGACACCAGGGGCTTCCATGGATCCTAACAGCCACTACAGGACATTGGCAGAAGAGCCTATCTGAAATAGAGTCAAGATCAGTAACTCTAGCATGAGCATCAGAAAAGCTCACCAGGCTTCTGACCTGGAACATTCTCCAAAACCATATCATCTCCTGCTCCTCTTTTCCTCAGTCCCTCTTACACTTTCTTCTTGCTCCATGTCTACAATAAAAAGAAAAAGAAAAAACCTAAAACAGTACAGAAAGCTACTAAATGAAAAGTAGCAGTTCGTGGCCCTTTTCTGACCTACAAATAATCTCTCTTCTCAGATAAACTCACTTCCATCAGTTTCTGCTTTTAGTTCCTTTGTTGGTTACCACCATATAGCTAAATGGTGAATTATGCCTACTTCATCATTTATCAGTTTTAAACAGTTTCTATTTACTCCTTGCTTTTTTGTTTTTGTTTTTTTTTACTTACTAAGCATCTTTCAGATATTTCCATTATCAATATAAAGAGTCTCTTCATTGTTTTTTTACAGCTGCAATAAGTTTCTCCTAGATACCCACACAGGTCACTCCATCACTTTCTTTAAATCTTTATTCAACTCACCATAAATTCCAGTGGGCCCAGCAACAATTCAGAATAAAAGGAAGCAGTACATTTAAGAACAGGCTCAGGCTGATCCCTAGGTCTCAAGTAAGCTGGCCTAACTTAGGGTCCCAGATCCCCATGTCACCTACCACTGTTGCTCTGATGCCTTCCTCCCAGCTCTTGGGGGGTGGGAATGGGTGTTCCCTGTGACCAGCTGATGGAGGGCAAAAATTCCCAAGCTTGAGTCACGGGTGGGTCAGCTCAGTATGTGTGGGCAGGCAGACATGGACCACTGCTGCACTGTAGCCCCCTCAAGTAGCCCTGAAAGACAATGGAGAGGGGAAATCCTCCCAATGGGCACAACAGCCAGTCACCTACTTTGTGTGGAGAATAAAGGGCATGAAGTAAAGATATTCAAAGAATCATAGGTGCTTCGTCAGGGGCCTGGAAGACTAGAAGATCGAGAACAAGGAGGTCTGGGAAGAGGGAAGCCGATAGACCTATGGGAGTGGGCACAAATGTGAGAACCTTTGAATCACACATTAATGTCCACCAGAGAGAACATACTTCAGAAAAAGCACTAAAAAGTCAAGCAGACAGGACGACTCAGCCAGCGGATGTCAGCCAGACTCTGTCGTGAACCACCCTCGCATGTACACAATGTTCTCATGAGCAGAGTCATCACCTTGGCAGGACTGGAGTCTATTCTTGGGATCACAAGTTGGGCTCCCTCTCGCCAAGGCTGATCTGGCTACAGCTGCTGAGAAATATCTGACCTACCAGCCATAGAAACCAACAATGAGCCCCTAAGATGGTACCATCTTCCCTACCAATGGGTCACTTAGTAGCAAATTAATTACATTAGACGCCTTCCATCCTAGAAAGGGCAATGTTTATGCTGGCTGGAAATGATATATACTTGAGGTATGGAGTTGCTTTTACCACCTACAGGTGTCTCATCCAGCACCACTATCCAAGGACTCACAAAGTTTCTGATATACCAACATGGATCCTATATACCATCACCTCAGACTCAGGAATGCACTTAAGTAGTATAGGCTGACAACCATGGCATCTATAGACCCTACCATGTATCACACCATTCAGACGTTGCCAACCTGACAGAGCTATGAAACAGCCTTTTGAAGTCATAGCTGATGTGCCAGCTTGGAGATGACACCTGGAGAGATGGGACATTATTCTTCAAGATACAGCAGACCTTAAACCAATGGCTAGTATATAGTACTGTGCCTCAACAGCCAGAACACACAGGTTCAGGAACCCAGTGACAGAATAGGAGAGACTCTGCTTATAAACTCCTAGTGACCCACTTAGGGAGTGTTTCCTTCTCTACCCCCAAGACTTTAGTCTTTGTGGGTCAAGAGGTCCTGGTTTCCAGAGGGGGAACCCTTCCACTAGGGAAAAAAGTGAGAGCTCCACTAAACTGAAAGCTACAGCTAATTCCTGGTCACTCTGGGATCCTCATAAAATACACCAGCAGCAAAGAAAAAGGTTACCATACTTGCAGAAAAACTGCAATAATCATCGGGAGGTAAGACTGCTGCAACAACAAAACAGGTGCTTGAAAAAAATGTGTTAGGCATTAAAGTGATCCAATGGACATATCCAGCTATTACCATGCCCAATCACAACTGTAAATGGACAGGTCACAGCAACCACAGATTAATAAGGACCTGGAGCCAAAGGCTCAGACCTCTCAGAAAAGGCACCAAACAACTAAGCAGACAGGATAACAAAGCCAGTGGGATCTGGATTGATTCACCAAGCAAACCACCTAGACCAGCAGAAGTATTCACCAAGTACTCACCAAAAGGGAATAGGAGTCTGATAAGGGTGGGAAGGGAGGGAAACTATGAGTATCAGTGATGATCTAGGACAAACTACTGCAGTGGAGGGCTGTATCTAATCCTGCTAACTTTCCTCTTCTAAGTTTTTCCAGAAATTGTAACCACCCAGAATTCTCAGGATGTATTTGAATGGGCTGAATTTAATGTGAGAACAAAATGATCTGAGCACTACAGGGGTGTGTACTTTAATGGATGTTATCAGTACTCTGCCCAAATGTCCTTTTTTTTTTTTAACATCTTTATTGGGGTATAATTGCTTTACAATGGTGTGTTAGTTTCTGCTTTATAACAAAGTGAATCAGTTATACATATACATATGTTCTCATATCTCTTCCCTCTTGCGTCTCCCTCCCTCCCACCCTCCCTATCCCACCCCTCCAGGTGGTCACAAAGCACCGAGCCGATATCCCTGTGCTATGCAGCTGCTTCCCACTAGCTATCTACCTTACGTTTGTTAGTGTATATATGTCCATGACTCTCTCTTGCCCTGTCACAGCTCACCCTCCCCCCTCCCCATATCCTCAAGTCCGTTCTCCAGTAGGTCTGTGTCTTTATTCCTGTCTTACCCCTAGGTTCTTCATGACATTTATTTTTTCTTAAATTCCATATATATGTGTTAGCATACGGTATTTGTCTTTTTCTTTCTGACTGACTTCACTCTGTATGACAGACTCTAGGTCTATCCACCTCATTACAAATAGCTCGATTTCATTTCTTTTTATGGCTGAGTAATATTCCATTGTATATATGTGCCACATCTTCTTTATCCATTCATCCGATGATGGGCACTTAGGTTGTTTCCATCTCTGGGCTGTTGTAAATAGAGCTGCAATGAACATTTTGGTACATGACTCTTTTTGAATTTTGGTTTTCTCAGGGTATATGCCCAGTAGTGGGATTGCTGGGTCATATGGTAGTTCTATTTGTAGTTTTTTAAGGAACCTCCATACTGTTCTCCATAGTGGCTGAACCAATTCACATTCCCACCAGCAGTGCAAGAGTGTTCCCTTTTCTCCACACCCTCTCCAGCATTTATTGTTTCTAGATTTTTTGATGATGGCCATTCTGACTGGTGTGAGATGATATCTCATTGTAGTTTTGATTTGCATTTCTCTAATGATTAATGATGTTGAGCATTCTTTCATGTGTTTGTTGGCTATCTGTATATCTTCTTTGGAGAAATGTCTATTTAGGTCTTCTGCCCATTTTTGGGTTGGGTTGTTTGTTTTTTTGTTATTGAGCTGCATGAGCTGCTTGTAAATTTTGGAGATTAATCCTTTGTCAGTGGCTTCATTTGCAAATATTTTCTCCCATTCTGAGGGTTGTCTTTTGGTCTTGTTTATGGTTTCCTTTGCTGTGCAAAAGCTTTGAAGTTTCATTAGGTCCCATTTGTTTATTTTTGTTTTTATTTCCATTTCTCTAGGAGGTGGGTCAGAAAGGACCTTGCTGTGATTTATGTCATAGAGTGTTCTGCCTATGTTTTCCTCTAAGAGTTTGATAGTTTCTGGCCTTACATTTAGGTCTTTAATCCATTTTGAGCTTATTTTTGTGTATGGTGTTAGGGAGTGATTTAATCTCATACTTTTACATGTACCTGTCCAGTTTTCCCAGCACCACTTATTGAAGAGGCTGTCCTTTCTCCACTGTACATTCCTGCCACCTTTATCAAAGATAAGGCGTCCATATGTGCATGGGTTTATCTCTGGACTTTCTATCCTGTTCCATTGATCTATCTTTCTGTTTTTGTGCCAGTACCATACTGTCTTGATTACTGTAGCTTTGTAGTATAGTCTGAAGTCAGGGAGCCTGAGTCCTCCAGCTCCGTCCAAATGTCCTTTTTAAGCCAGCACACCTACCCTTAGCTATGAGTATTGAGTAATGACAACTCTGCCCCCTTCTAGGAGAATTTTCCTCTGTCAAATGGGAGTTGCCTTGCACAGGAAGCTTCACCCACTGCCACCAGGAGGCAGATCTTGGTCAATGACTGGATACAACGTGCCTCAAGATGGGATCGACTCTACAAAACAATTTACACTCCAGGGCTTCCTTGTGGGTTCAGAGTGAGCTGGCCTACAGCTGAGACTACATTCTTGCTTATCTTTTTTTCCCTGCCTTTCTATAGATAGTACTTCCCCCCCCCCCAACAATAAATCATATGATTTACTAAGGTGCCATTTCAAGTTCTTCTCCTGGGGAACCCAATCTAGAAACCATCATACTGAATTGATTCTGGAAAAAATAAAATTCACTCACTACAGTTTCACAGTTTACATTGTATTTTTTCCTAACTAATAAAAATAAAAATATTTAAATAAGAAATAGCATACTTTCTAAACTGAGTCTACTAGGGTACATCCACTTAAATTATTTTTCTGAGTGGTTTAGTCAAAGCATGACCCTGTGAATAAAATATTAGGGTGATGTGATCTTTCTATAATCATATTACATGGCATTGTACCATGAGCATTTCAACTTAAAGTTAATATAGCTTCACTAGGAAACTACATACTCTGACACAGCAATTCTGATCACTGAACACAGGCCCTACCACCAGCTGTATCATGGGAAAATTACAGACCAAAACTCTTCTCACTCTACCTATAAAATAAGCAGTCAGCCAAATAGCTTCACCTACCTACCTTAAGACCTCCTAGGGGACTTTTAATCTGCCTAAAGCAAAATAGAGAAAAACGAACATGCTCAAGAAAAGATGCTTAACATTGCTAATCATCAGAGAAATGCAAATCAAAACCACAGTGAGATCTCACCTCACTCCTGTCAAAATGGCTATCATCAAAAAAGACCACAAATAACAAATGTCGATGAGGATGTGGAGAAAAGGGAACCTTTTTTTTTTTTTGCAGTACGCGGGCCTCTCACTGTTGTGGCCTCTCCCGTGGCGGAGCACAGTGGGTATATATCCAAAAAAAAACAAAAGCAGTAATTCAAAAAGATACATTTACCCCAATATTCATAGCAGTATTACTTACAATTGCCAAGATACGGAAGCAACCTAAATGTCCATCAACAGAAAAATGGATAAAGAAGATATGGTATATATATGCAATGGAATATTCCTCAGCAACAAAAAACGAATGAAATAGGCCTTCCCTGGCGGTGCAGTGGTTGAGAGTCCACCTGCCGATGCAGGGGACGTGGGTTCGTGCCCCGGTCCGTGAGGATCCCACATGCCGCGGAGCGACTGGGCCCGTGAGCCATGGCCACTGAGCCTGTGTGTCTGGAGCCTGTGCTCCACAACGGGAAAGGCCACAACAGTGAGAGGCCCGCGTACGGCAAAAAAAAAAAAAAAAAAATGAAATAATGCCACTTGCAGCAACATGGATGGACCTAGAGATTATATACTAAGTGAAGTAAGTCAGACAGAGAAAGACAAATATCATATGATATCTCTTATATGTGGAATCTGAAATATTGATACAAATGAACTTGTTTACAAAACAGAAATAGACCTACGGACATAGAAGACAAACTTATGGTTACCAAAGGGGAAAGGGGGTGGGTGGAGGGATAAATGTGGAATTTGGGATTAACATACACACATTACTATATGTAAAATAGATAAACAACAGGACCTACTGTATAGCACAGGGAACTATATTCAATATCTTGTAATATCCTACAATGAAAGAGAATCTGAAAAAAGACTAGTTAGATAGATAGATGACTGAATCACTTTGCTGCACACCTGAAACACTGTAAATCAACTATAATTTAAAAACGAATATTATAAGATGATAAGTGCTATGAATAAAAATACAGCAGAGAGGGTGGATAAGGAGTCCCATGTATTATGTGATGCTGGGAAGGAGTGTACAGTTTTAATTGGGTGGCTAAGAAAGACTCACTAGAAAGGTGACAATTAAGTAAAGACGCGAAGTAGGTAAATAAATTAATGCATTAAACGCTCATGAAAAAAGATTACCCCAAACTATTCATAGTCCTTAAACTATTTGGTTTAATTACACTCTGTTCCCTGAAATAAAATGTTAAATTCAACAGATATCTCAAACTCATAATGTTTGCAACATTTATTCAACTCATCTCTAGCTCTTTATCCTTTTCTCTTCAAGCTTATTTTATTTTTTTCAGTGCTCAATGAATTCCTCATGTGGTCTACTGAGTCCTATTACAGTCCATAATGGGAGCCTCAAAGCAAGAGAAGTGAATCTTGAGTGCTTCATAACCAACTCAGGCTACTACATTACTTGTTTGGATTGTGAATTTCTTTGCCTCTTAAGATTTTAAATATCCTTCCATCTAGTTACAACTATCTTTGCATATGACAGAATCCTGCAATTTTTCATATCCTCCACATCTGAGAGGACCTTATAACTCATAAATATATTAAAATGATGTTCAATTAAATTCTGGTTATTTCTCATGGTCTTATCTGGCTTTGCCATCCCAGCTCTTTAAGGTCATTCTACTGACAAGCAGTTTATTAACATCTGCCTTAAAGCAGCCTAGAATAGAGGATAGGAATATTCACTCTGCAGTCAAAATATGGCTACGCCAATCATTGCCTGAGTCACCTTGGGCAAGTCACTTACACTTTCTAGGGTTCAATTTCCCTACTGTAATATGGAGAAGATAAAATCGGTACCTTTCTTATTAAGTTGTTGCAGGGATTAAATAAGAATAGCGCTTAAAATGCTACCTAACATATAACATGTGCTCAATAATTTTAAGTATTATTTTTATCATTATATTTCCAACTTGTGACATATAGTTTTTTATATACATTTGCTGTTTGTCCTCCTTGATAGTAAATTCCTATATGTCAGAATCTAAGACAATCATCAATTTGAGATGACTTCCATATACATCCCTTAAGTAAAAGCTGAATTGAGCATATAGCTTGGTTCTTTGGCTCCTAATATACTCAGGCATATGCTAATTTAAATAGCTTCAATGCTCTACTTTTGCACTTGCTCCACTAGTGAATTTTACTAACATAACACAGGTTGGCCAAAAGGAGTCCCCCTATTGTTTTCCTCAGGCTGACAGGACCTCCCCTCACTACAGCTGGGTGCTATCACCCATCTTCTTTCAGATTCAGTACCTCTGCTCTGTGTACCACCTCTTCAAGATGGCTGATGGAACCCCATTCTTCAGTATCAAGTGTCCTGATCACTGATGCTTTGTGCCAACTTTTCTGGCTGTCTAAATTGGGTGTATAACCTGCTATGTCCATCTGGACTTGAACTCCATGTTTATGTGGATCCATCTAAGTCCATTGCCCATTCCTACAGTTCTAGTTGCCTAAATCATTACAATAGTTATATGGCTTTATATTTTATGAAGTACTTTCAAGGATATTTTCTTCTTTGATCTACCTTTGAGATAGAAGGATTCATATTATTATTCCTAATGTGGACTAGGAGGGATTAGAAAATGTCAGAGAAGTAGTAACTCACAGAACAAAGACTAGAACAAGAATTTACAGTGTGAGTGTATTGTATTTACGCTAAGAGGAAATAAAGACCAGAGACTGTCCTGAATCCAAGAGAAACAACTGAAGTTGCCTTGAGTATAAGCATAGAGGCTTCCTCTCTAACACAAGACTTTGAGAACTACACAAACAGTTGATTCTATGAAAACTTGATTCTAAAGTAGACACTAGATTCCCTACAGTTTTTCTCAATCAGAGTTCCACTAGAGAACTGAATCCTACAGAATATGATTGGTATGTAACTTTTTCCTCAATTCTTCCAAGAATGGAACAAGGCTAGTACCATTCTAGAGACATAGGCAAGAAGTTAATTCATTATATCCATTGGACTCCTTAACACATTAGGGCATAATTCCTTTGTGGAATCTTGGTTGAGAAGAACTAAATGCATATGAGAGAGCTTACATTAGACCTACTATGCAGAATAACAACTCCTCCTGAAATAACTGCTTCCTCTTAAGAATTAAAACAAAATATCAGAGCTGAATAAATGACTCCTCTAAAGAGTGGGCAATCCATGACCACTTACAGTTACTTCTCCAACAGTAACCTTGTTTTTCAGGTGTCAAGCTTAACAAGGGCAATGCCTTATGGTTAAGTCCTATATATATATATATCAGTGCAGCAAAAGAAAAAGTCTACTAATAACCTCAGACTATATGCCTATTGAAACCACATGTTTCATTATGTGGGGACCAGGAAAGATAATGTAAAAAGTTTAGTGCCTTCCAGTCCTTCCAGGTGGGAGAACATCTCAAAAAAATGTTCTTCAGGCAGGGGACCAGCCAGAGCAGCTCAGACTATGAACAAGAGTGACATCAGGAGTCAAGACAGATGATAAACTTGGAAGCAGGCTGATTGAATCAGGCCGGACAGTTTTTTCTGCAAATGGCTTTCAGAGATTTGTGGAAGCTGTTTCTAGAGGCTGGAAAATTGATCCCCATTGACTTCAGCAGGGAAATGATGACCTACGAGCCCTGTTTTGACGGTGGATTGGTGAGCCCGGGCCATCTGGCAGTAAAAAAAAACCAACCAGGCCTGTTCTGAGCTGACTAACCACCTCCAAGCAAGGAAACAAATCTGCCTTTGCCATTAACACACCTCTTAGTTCAAATAACAAGCAAAAGGAAATACAACCAGCTGGATTCAAGGGAACAAAGTCAGGGGAGTTTTGCCTCCCATTTATTTCCAACCATAAGCTCTTTTTTTTTTTTTTTTTTTTTGAGGTACACGGGCCTCTCACTGTTGTGGCCTCTCCCGTTGCAGAGCACAGACTCTGGACGCGCAGGCTCAGCGGCCATGGCTCACGGGCCCAGCCGCTCCGCGGCATGTGGGATCTTCCCGGACCGGGGCACGAACCCGTGTCCCCTGCATCAGCAGGCGAACTCTCAACCACGGCGCCACCAGGGATGCCCCCATAAGCTCTTTTTTTACACGTTAAACATGTTTACTTTGAGAATGAAATAAGGAAGGAAATGCCCTCAGAGAGAAAAAAAAAAAAATTGTGAATATAGAACAGAAGCCTAAAGGCCTAAGGAAACAGACCCCCAAGGAATCAGAATAGAATATTATTTGAATAAATTGGCTTAATCAAGATTAATTCTGTTTATTAACAAGCAGAATTGTTATTGTTAAGCTAAGTAATTGTTAAGCTAAGTAAGCAGTGGTCTGTGTCCAATTAGGGCAGACAGTTCTTAGGGGAAAGATGGAACAGGAGCCAGAGAGAAAGCTGCCCTCAATGTAAGGAGGAAGGGAAAGTCCTCTGGCGAAGCTCTTTAACACAAAGACCTGAAAGTGGGATGAAACACAGCTTTAGTGGAGACAAAGCCTCCATTTATTCTCACTCTTAAAAAATTAAAATGCCCTTGAAAAAGATAAGTATAGAAGTCTGCATTTAAACACGGCCTGATCCATTTATGAAAGTAACAGTAGCTAACACCCCATCTACTCCAGATGCCATGCTAAGCGCATTGTGAATTCCCTCCTTTCGTCCAACTCTCCTCTAGCCCCCACTACAACCCTAGGGGAAGGTACTAGTATTATCTCTTTTGACTGAATTAATTGTGTCCTTTTCTGCTACTTGGGATTTTATTTTAATACTCATTGTGTACCTGTGCAGGTATTGTGTGTGCCAGGCACTGTGCAGGACTCTAGCTATGGTTGCTGCCTTCAGGAAACTTACAGACAGTACAAATTCTTAGGAAAGAAACAGAGGGCTGTGGAAGAAACAATGAGGGGAGGAGGCACCTATGTAAGTGGTCAGGTCAGCTGAGACCTGAAAGAGGAATAGGAACCATCATGTGAAGAGCAAGAAGGGAGAGCACACCAAGCAGAGGACACAGCATGTGCAAGGGCCAGGCTGAAAAGAACTTGAAGAAGGTAGGCTGGTGAGAGAACAGTGAGCAAGATGGAGGGGAGTAGGAGACATGTTTACAGAGGGGAACAAGGGTCAGCCCCTGTAGGGGGTTTCAGAACTTGTTACAGAGTTTAGTGTATATTACGTACAGTGGAAGCTCCTGGAGGGTTTTAAGCAGGGGTGATATAAGATCTAATTTGCATTTTCTAGATAATTAATTGATCTTTGGAGAGTATCTTGTAGGAATTCAAAAGAGGAAGCAGAGAGACAAATGAGGAAACTATTGTCCAGGTAACAGAGACAGTGGTGGCTTGGACTATGGGATGGCCATGGGGAAGAAATAGAGTCAAGATATGCTTTGGAGGCAGAATTAATAGAACTCAATCTTGTACACTATTCTGTAATAGCACTTACCACACTTCCTTGTAACTGTTCCTTTGTCTCTTTCTGCCAGTGACTGTGAACTCTTTGAAGGCAGGAGCAATATTTTACTAACCTGGGTTCCTCAGAGACAACCATAAAGTCTGATAAACCCTCAAAAAGGATTTGATAAATGTATGTTGGGCTTCCCTGGTGGTGCAGTGGTTAATCTGCCTGCCAACGCAGGGGACACGGGCTCGAGCCCTGGTCCGGGAAGATCCCACATGCCACAGAGCAACTGCTGCACAACTACTGAGCCTGCGCTCTAGAGCCCACAAGCCACAACTACTGAGCTCGCACACCACAACTACTGAAGCCCGCATGCCTAGAGCCAGCGCACCGCAACAAAGAGTAGCCCCCGCTCGCCACAACTAGAGAAAGCCCGTGCACAGCAACAAAGACACAACGCAGCCAAAAATAAATTAAATAAAATAAATAAATTTATTTTTTTATGTATGTTAATAAGGTAGAAAAACGCAACTACCTTGTCTTACGTAGGTTGGGACTACAAAAGATCAAAGCCAGCAAGTACTATCCTGAAAGAGATACAGTCATCCTAGTTACTCCTCTAGGTCAGAGACCCATGGCCACTATGTGAAGCATGTGCAGGTTCTAGCCAAGGGCCATGTTGATATTGTTGAACTTGGATGATCCAATCTCCTGCTGGTAAAATATCAATAGACATAGTATAGTAGAGTGATAAAAAGAATGGACTTTAGTGTCAGGTTCAAATTCTTCCCCGATCCTTCCTAGCTATATAACTTTGTGCAAATTACTTAACTTCTCTGCATTTTATCACCTGTAAAATGGGTAATAATAATACTTACTGTGGAAGGCAGAATTATGCCCTCCCCAAGTATGTCCACATCCTAATCTCTGGAACCTGTAAATATGGTACGTTACATAGCAAGGGGGAATTACGGTTGCAGATGGAATTAAGGTTGCTGATCAGATGACTTTAAAATAGGGAGATTATCCTGGACTAGCTGGGTGGGCCCTAGTTAATGACAAGAGTACTTAAATTTGGAAAAGAGAGATACAAGAGTCATTCTCCAAGTGATACAGTGTGAAACAACACTCTACTGACTGCTGGCTTTGAAGGAATGCAGGAATCTTCTAGAAGCGGGAAACGGCAAGGAAATGGATTCTCTCTTAGAGCCTCCAGAAGAAGGTGGCTGTGCCTAACGCTTTGATTTTTAACCCAGGGAGACCCATTTTGGACTTCTGACTTACAGAACTGCAAGATAATAAATGTTTGTCATTTTGAGCCACTGGGTTTGTAGCAATGATACAGCAGAAATGTGAAGCTAATACATTACTACCCTTTAGAAATACTGCGTACCTCTAAATGAGTATGTGTGAGAGTGTTCTTAACACAGACCAAAGCATTATAAGCATTCTGTATCACCCTGTATGAGGATGTCTGACCAGTTCAGTGCCCTTGGCCTCAGAGTCCACTCAAAATAGCCCTTCATTATACAATTACATAAGTTATGATAAATACATTCAAATATAATTATGTAAAGAGAAGCCTTCAATACACAATTTTAGACATTCTGGCTTAAGATACAGACAACAGTTTTAAGCATTTTCTAAGTGCTTAATCATTGAAGTGCAATATCATTTCTCTCTCACCAAGTTGCTCTATCTGGATAGCAAACAATTGAATTAAGTCTAAAGATCGGCTTGATAACTCCAGATGCCAGTTCTAAAACTCTGAATTGTCATGGGATTTCTTGCCTCCTCCTTCCCATCGCCCAGAAAGGAAGGATTTTTATATGCGTTGTTAAACATCTCTGTCATAAATGAATAACCTGAGCCAATGTGAAGAGAATCATTCATACTTCTACCAATTAAGAAAGGACACACTTCCGTTATCAACTATAATCACTAGTTGGCTTCAGCTGAAATCTCCTTAGTTTAATAAATACACCACTGCCATTTATTAAAATACAATACGCTTTGCCAGGAACAATCTTCTACCCTGCATACCTGGTTAAGTCTCACTGGAGATTCAAAGTGTAATATCAAGTGAGAATTTAATGCCTGGCACCACCCCATTCATGATTAAACCAGTCTTATAAAAACTGGTCCATTCCTGGAATGTTCATGACCTACAAGGCTAAAGATGTCATTGCCTTCGTGAGAACCATGTATTGAGAGGAAGGCTCTGTTTATTCCAGTCAGGTTTCACCCATCAATTTACAGCTTTCTAATTTCACTTCTTGGTAATTGTTCCCTCAGCATTTCCTGTAACTGTGCCTTATCTGATTCTTTCACTCCAGACTGTTATTTTTATTGCAATGCAAAACAGAAAACATTTCTGAACTATAATTGGAAGTCCTAGCTGGTTTCCCATTTGATGCTGAATAATTTGATCCTGGCTAATTAGGTGTGTGGAACCCCCAACTCGCCCTGCAACAAGGCTTACCCTGACTTCTGATGATGCTTCTGGAATATGGCTAATTGTCAGAAGCCAGGTATAGTGATAATGAGCACATCTTTGCCTCTCTTGCCCTCGTGAGAGAAAGTGGAAATTTCTAACGTGGTATTTAGATGAGCTACGATGCTTTTGCAAGTATTCTAAATTATCAAGTGGAACATCCTGAAAGTGACCAGACCATCAATCTTATCTACCTCTCTCTTCAAAGGGAAGGTAGCCACCTCAAGAGTCCTACT
Organism: Orcinus orca; assembly: GCF_937001465.1. Classification (NCBI taxonomy): domain Eukaryota; kingdom Metazoa; phylum Chordata; class Mammalia; order Artiodactyla; family Delphinidae; genus Orcinus; species Orcinus orca. Next base: position 150,831,677 of record NC_064560.1, read on the forward strand.
GTAGGATTTCGCAGGAAATAGAAAGTTAACCTTAAGCCACTTTTCACTTTTTTTTTTTTTTAAGAAAACTGGGCAATTACCTTTGCTCTGCAGTCTTCACAAGCTCCAGTTTATTCTTTTGAAGATTTAAGTAGTGTTACAAGGTGAAGATTTGTGTCTGTGCTAATTAGCAGTTCCTACTTCAGTTTGAGGACTTATTCTAAGAAAAGACAAGGGAGGCCTATAAGATCAGAGTACCTCTGGAATCCTCACAGAAGTGCTTCTTTGACAAATATAAATTTGCAGGCTGAGAAATCACATCTATTCTTAAATATGTTTTCATCAGAATCTGACAGTGCTGAAAGGACCTTCTGCCTATATTCATTTTATTAAATGTTGACTTCCTATCACCAACCATTTTCATCTTTTAGAAAAGTTCCTCTTTTCCTAAAAGGAAAAAGAAAGCTGCCAACATAATTTTAATTCTTTTGCTGACACATCTTTTTATGTTCTTATATTTGCATTTTTTTTCTTTTTTGCATTATTTGGTCTATTATAGGAAAGGATCTCCTTGCAAGTACTGATAACAAAAAATTCAGGAGGACATCAAATTCAATTGGTTTTCTTTTTTAAGGGATGAAATGTACCCAAGGAATAAGATTTACGGAGCTGAAAAGGAGCTTTAAGACCCTTCTACCCCTGAGAGCATATATTGGAAGTCCTGCTCAGTACGCCTCTCCCACAGGGACTTTTGCTTGGCTGCTCTGCAAAGCCAGACCAGGCTTTGTAAAGGCTGTGTAATAGGGCAGGTATCACCTTTGACCACAATCCAGGCAATTTTGCATCTATTGTATTACATTCCTGCAACCTCACCCATTTACACTAACCACATGCCACATGCCCTTTGCACACAGGTTTGACCAACAGCCTCATTTCTTAGCAAATGGCACTGCCGTCCAATCATCTGCCCATGACCATTGCTGGTTAGTGACTGTACCAAGGGTGAGAACCAGAGACTCTCAATCCTCTCCATGCTGTTATTGCCTTCACCACATCCAAGGGACTGAAAGATTCACTAATTCTTTTCTTCATTTAATCAATTTTTATTTATTCAAATTACATTAAAATGTTTTGTGGTTACAGCAGAACATACATTCTTAGAACTTACAGTCTGGTGAAGGCAAACTGATGCTAAAAAAAAAAATCATAGTATTGGAGAGCCAAGAAGTGGTATATGAAACATCTGAGGAGAAGGATGTCACAATTTCAGTACCAGATATTTTCTGATAAATATTCCCTCAATGATTAAATGTAATTTTCTTGGTTAAAAATGAATTCATCTTTGGTCATAGCAAAAAAAGGTTCCTCAATTTTTTTATTTCTTAATAAAACATTTTCTATGAGTACTAGTTATAAAATAAATATTTTAAATTTATTGATGAATTCACTGAAGATTCACTAATTATTATCATGCATTTCAGCACTGCTTCTCATATCGGGGACCCTGACATCCACACCTATTCACAGAGAAGTTACCAGGTAACTGACAGCTGAATCAAAACTGGAAAATTAAGAGACTGTCAAAAGTCAAAGATTTCTTCATACAAGCTCTAATGAACAAGGCTTTTTTTACTGAAATTCCTTCCAGTTTTTGGCTACTAGTTATTGTTTACTGAGCACTTAGTATGTGTCAGGAGCATGCAAAACAGTTTACATTTAATTATTTCATATTATCTCATTTAATCCTCACTCTCGTATGAAGTAGGTCTTGCTTTACAGATAAGGAAACCGAGGCTTGGAGACAATTAATAAATCTGCTAGGGTTACACAGCTAGTAAGTGACCAAAGCAGAACTTTATCTGAAAACAAAGCCCAATATACTGCTATAATCAATTAGTAACTCCTCCCCCATACAGTCAAATCAAGTAAAATTTATTGAAAATAATTTTCACTCTATTTGTGCCTTTTATCCTGGACCATCCTTGATCAAAGGAAATATGTTACTAGCATTCTCCCAAAGCTTGAAAATTTTATTATTATAACTTTCTTAAATATCTCTCAAGAAAAAAGGATTAATGATACATCCCAATGGTAGAACCCTTTTGGACTCTGGTCTAAATTCATTATATTGATTCTTATTATGTTTTCAATAAAATGAAGAGTAACTGCTCACTACCCACTGGACTATATCCTTTTATATTCCTTTCCATTCTCTTGCTTTTCTCACACGTTAAACAACTCCAAATCCTTAAGGTTTTATTCCAAAAGGGCCCATTTCCAATAGTGTAAGCATATCTACATTGTTCCTGTCAACTAAGAAAAATGCACAACCTAAAAGTTATGTTTAATTCAGTGGACAAATCTGAGGACTTAAGCCCAGGACACAGCATCTCAGATTACTCTGAGAGACCGCTAGCTCAGAAGAGGCAAGGTGGGGAGCCAGGATATATAGGAGTTTTTGCAACAAAGACCAGGTAGTTGGAACATCAAAAGATCACTGTTAAAAGAAAACCAGATATCTCAAGTTAAGGAATTTAGTGCTTTTCTACGTATGGGAACATGCAAGAGTCTGGGCTCACTGAAATCATTCCTTTGATATGCACCTCAGCTATCTGGGGCCAGTAACCTGTGTTTTCTCATGAGTTTCCTCAGAGTACAGCTTTGGGGGTGGGGGTGGACAGTGCAGGGATGGCTACAGTGGCAGATGATCCTATGGTGGGCATTATGTTTCCATCCTGAGCTCCCGCAGGGCTCACCTTGGGGGAGGAGGAGGGAGGCTGTGGTGTTGCTTGATGGCTACAACATTCTTTGTTAACTGATACGGCAGGCAATATTTTTCATTCACATTCCTAAGTGAGTGGTCTTCTAACTGGGGTAGGAGTGTGCAAAAGCTTTCCCTTAAGCTCTCAGGCAGTCCTTAGAGGAGCCCATTTCAGGATCCTCAAAGGTCTAAAAGTGATCTTCCTGAGAACAAATGTCCTCAGGGCACCATGCTGACTCTCCGTTCCCTCCTCCCCTTTCAGGAGAGCCCTTTCCTAGTCTATGAAAGAAAGGCAGACCTTCCCGAGCTAGATCTCACATCAGTGCATTGCCCTGCAATGTAGAAACCTCAGGCAACAAAGAGACAATTCAAAACACTGCTGAGAAAGTCACTCTCTAACTGAGCTATGTATCCTTTTATAAATCAGATGATTTCCAACTTCCTGTTTTTAAGCTTGTTAAATAAAGACCAAGTCAAACAACTCACTGATAAAAACTTTTTTCCCCTATTCTAATGAAAGAGCACTAGTTGATTTTTCTTTGGCATTTAACTTGAAAGGAGTCCAAAGAATCAACTGACACAAAAATAACCAGCTTTCCATTTCTTCTCTAATGAACAAGGTTTCAAATGCTTACAAATATAAAAAATGAAAACAGATTTTATACTGATGTTAACTCTGTTTCATTCTAGCAAAATTCATCCACAGATACAAGAACTAATTTTTTAAATTTCTGTCTCATTACGTGATGCATTTCCAATTAATTTTTTTTTTTTTTGCGGTACCTGGGCCTCTCACTGTTGTGGCCTCTCCCATTGCGGAGCACAGGCTCCGGACGCGCAGGCTCAGCGGCCATGGCTCACGGGCCCAGCCGCTCCGCGGCACGTGAGATCTTCCCGGACCGGGGCACGAACCGGTGTCCCGTGCATCGGCAAGCGGACTCTCAACCACTGCACCACCAGGGAAGCCCTCCAATTAATTTTTTATTTAATAATTATCCCAACCTGTAATAATAACCCTGTACAGGACTTCCCTGGCGGCCCAGCAGTTACAACTCTACGCTTCCAATGCAGGGATCTCTGGTTCGATCCCTGGTCGGGAAACTACAATCCCACGTGCTGCGCAGCACAGCCAAAAATAATAACAATAATAATAACTCTACACAGAAAAAATGTTAACACTTTGAGACTTATGGTGAGAGAAATACATAAGATAAATCCAACTTCAATGTAAATTGCTATGGTCTTTAGACTCAGAGAGTCAAGGGAAATGCAGTAAAATAAAATAAGAAGAATGTAACAGTCTTATTTTGAAAAGTCCACATTCACATGTGGTACAGTACATTTTTTCATTTACTCAAATTTATGTTAAAATTTTTAGAAATTAACTTAAAAATGTGGGAAGGAATATTTTGTTTTTCAAAATTCTTTAGAGATACACAAGGGGAAAAAATTAAAGATAAACTCTTCAGCCAACTCTAAAGCCCTCTTTATCCTTCTTAGTATTTATTCCTGTAAGCCTAAGTTGAATAGTCTTTAGCAGAAATATCCGAAAAATTCACAATGTCTTGGTTAAATCTTAGCCCAGTACTGCATCTAGGAGAACTACATTATGATTCCTACATCTTTTTCTATTTCCTGTTTAAACACCTCAGACTCACACTTTTTAAGAGATAGTTCTCATTCCTCACTGGCCCACAAATTCTCTTCTGTCTTAGGTATGGTTAGCCACTGTAGACGTGTGTTATTACACGTCATGTTAAGATAAATTAGCAGTGAACCCAGAGTGGGGCAGAAAATGTTCACTCTTTGGTCTTCTTCCCATTCACTGCTAGGGAACAACTTCAGGCAGATGACTTGGAGTGACCAGACATTCCTTAATGGCTTTCCTTTGTTCCTTTTCTTCCCTAGGTCAAATATGCCTGTAAAGCTTGAGCCCAGTTAAATTCCCTCTGTCAACAGGGATAAGGGGGAAAAGGAAAAGAATATAAGTGTCCCCCATCTGATATATAAAATCAATAATTTAATACTTTTTAGATTTGGCATGGGGAGCCAAGGAGTCTGATCATGGTTTCAGACTCTTTAAAAACAAGATTAGACCTCAAAGGACCAAGGGTCAGGGTTGCCATATATACAACGAAGGTCTGGACGGTGAATATAGTCCAGCAATTTCATGAGAAGGATGGATCTGTTGGCTTTTAGAAAGCATCTGGGGAATTACTCTAAGTCTGGTGCTTAGATCTTTCTCTCTCTGAACTGCCTCTAGCTTCTGAGAGTTGATTGAGCTCATGTGGTCAACAAAATCTCCTAAGTTCCTGTCTGACAAATGGTGTCTCTCTTTTCTTACTCTTGACAGTGTGGGCCACAGCCTTCAGAGAGGATGGGCCTGGTTACCCCAATATCTAGTCCTTTTACCAACCCTCCTACTCAGGTTAGGGTGTATCTAACCATAGAGGCGATGAAAGCAATTTTGCCTTATAGATATTAATGGAAGGCACTCAATGAGCATTTGGGGGCCTCTAGGTTCAAGAGCTGCCATGGAAAGAAGAAGCATCAGGAAGGAAGGAGGGGGCCGAGGAGGGAGCAGAGAGAAAGAGGAAGAGGAGGAATAGGGGAAGAAGGAAGAACACCCCCAGCCATAAAGAGCATATCATTCAGCTGGGAAGGCAGGATAACAACAGAGAACATGTTCAAGTAAGGAAACCATTCAGATGCTTAGTCATGACTTAAAACCAAATATGTCTATAGACACAGCAGGGAATAACAATTAGCCCTACTCTCTAATTTCTTAATTAGGATACTTCTTAACCTTCTAGAGCCAATTCTAATTTTTTTTCATACAACCAAGAATTCTTGCTACTTGCTAAATACAGAAACGACCGTGAACAAAAATAAAGAATTTCCACCAACACTTTTGCATTTCACCATCTCACATTTCTTTACAGGGACCCAGGTTCAGTCAATGTCACGCTGTGACTCCCACAAGTAAAGTATAGGGTAGAAGTGAAGCTAGCACTTTCCTTCCAGATAAATGTATAATTAAAATCCTGATTCATGGATTTGCTAACTGAACATCCTGCTGTGGACATAGGACATTCTTGGCAGGAAGAATAAGGAACTGTTCCAGAGGGCTCACATTGCCTAATTTTTTTTTTACCTACTTCAATATGCCTGTCTTTGAACAGTGATTGGAAATAAAAGAATGTGAGTGGGAGTTAATTCAAGAAGGAGATAAAAGAGACAAATGGTTGTAGAAATGTGATAGGTGCTTCTCAAACAAGAGGAAATTGGAAGGGGAGTTCACCTCCTACCATGGGGCTCTCTGCTCTTGAAACCCAAGTCATTAGGAGGAAGGAGTTTGCTCTCTGTTTCCATCCTGGCATGGATAGCTGTGTCAGTCCCTGGCTGACTCCACCTGGTTGTGCTCTTACTAAGTCACCAGGCTGTATGTTAACCACTCATGTCCTTCTATGTAATGGGGTTTGGAAATTACACAGAATGCCCCTGGCCCCAAGGCAGAAGCGCCAGTGTGCTCCTGGGCAGTCCACCTCTGCAGACCACCCCCACCCACGCTTTTGAACACGTGCACAGATGTCTTGAGTATCTGGTTTTCTCCATTCTTCTTCCTCTCCACTCCATCTGAACAACAAGCTAGCTGGGAGGCTCTCTACTTGGTGACTTCATTCCTACAAACCCTAGCTCTAATACATAGTAAATATCTGATGAATTTATGCATTTATGAATATTCATGCTCATTTCCATTTCTTTCCCTTCTTGACTTTCTGACAATTTTAGCACAGCACTTTCAAAGCCATTTCTCTGTTCCACAAGCCCCTGGTTGTGTCACCCTGCCCTCTAGATTCTCAGTGCCTACCTGGAACTGGGTCAGATTTATGGACCATTTGGTCTGGATCTCCCATGGCTGGTACCTTCGTAGAAGTGCTCCCCTACTGACTTCCAACTAACGCTTGTATTCTCCACCTCTGAACTCAGTTGCCCCCCTTCATCCCAGTATGTGCACAGTTAGCACCATCTAGTCATAGAGTCTAACTTAGCATTCCCAAAGGCAATTCTGTTCTATGGAATGCTAATCCCGTGGGATGTTAATAGTTGTTACAAGAAAAAAAATCTATGAGCAATGTGAGGAAATGCCATGTATTATTTTCCCATCTTGGAGATTCACATCACTGAGAAGTTCTGGTGAGGAAGTCGGGGGATAAGGGGACAAAACTTTGTCTACACAGGATTTCCAACTTATTTCAACATGGGCACCTTTTGTCATGTGACGCCTATGAACATTAACATCCCATAAAGCGTTATTCCCTACAACACATTTTGAAATACACTGATATAACCCTCTTCCAGGAGAAAATTCTGAAATTAAGTATGGAGGCCACACCAGCAAGAAAGTCATCAGTATCTGATTAGTGTAAATTAAGGAAGACTTGGGAACAAGGGGAGTCTGGGGGTTGATCTCTAGAAAGTGATGGATACAACTAGGAAAGAGAAAGTAAGGGATGCTTTCCGGGTAGTGAGAAAGATAAGTCTAGGACAGGTAAGTCTGAAAACTCTTAGAGTTGGCAGTGAGAGTTGGAAAGGAGGAGAAATCATAACACACTTGGTACAGTCTTTTTAAAAAATGTTTTACTTAAAAAAACAGGCTATTCTAAGGTCAGTAGTTATAGCTTAGTATCTAAAAAATAAACTTCTTTTCAAATTCTTGGTTCCCTCTGAGCCTAATTTTTCACATTCTGATTACACCCTCCTCCATCTGCTCTTGTCCTTAAAAAAAATCGTCATACAACTAAAATATTACATAAAAGAAAATCGTGTCCACACTTGCTATTTACCTTTCTGATTTTACCTATAATATAAGTACATTTATCTCTCCAGGGATTTATAGTGTAAACTGAATAAATCTCTCACTTTAATAATACAACCCCATGGTAATTTAAATCTCAGCAATTTCTGAAATATCATATTGGTAAAGTAATCCTACCACGCGAGGTTTTCCTTTTCACACACATGCCAAAATGAGATGTACCCACTAAATTGTACCCCAGGCGCTGAATGGCAGTCTGTTATTATTAAGAAAGGTTGCAAAGATCCCAGCTCTGCCAAGTGTTTGCATATATAAATTTCCAGAAATCCGGGATGACAGATGATCTGTTGTGTGCCTGAAGATAAAAGCACCTCGTTCACTATAACCAGGCGATAAGCAGCACAGAACATGAGTAATGCTAATCCCTCCCTAGTCTTTCTGCCTTTCATAACTGGGTTGCTGTTGTGTCCAAGACAAGAGGTGGGATTAATTTCCTATAAAACATAAATAACAATTTTTCTGTAATGCCTTCCTCAACTCTGACATACACACACATCCAAGACTCAACTCTCCTATTCAAAGAATATAGAATCTCTTCTCTTGCCCAATATCGAATCCTCACCCTGCTAATGCTCCGGTCACTTTAAAAGGTCTTCAGACGCACGGGAGCCACAACAGCGTATACAGCTTTATTTGCATGTGGGATTTCAATTCACCTTTTCATCCTTCACTCTCACAAATCCCTCAAGCAGCAAACTCTGGGACTGTGATGTTGGCAGAGCCCTATGATTGACTCACGCTTCCCCAGGAATTCTATTCTTTGGTTTGTAAAGTATTTATTTTGTAGTTCCTTTTCATAAATGTTCTTCCCCAAGCAACTTTTTGTTAATTACCACACTGGTTGAGTGACTGAATTCAGCATTTCATTAGAATCCCTCAGTAACAATAATTAGTTTGAGCATTCACCCATAGAGATTGCATACCTGCAAAAGGGCAGGGAAAGGGAAATGTTTTTAAGACAAATTCATTTGTTTTCCTTCCCTTCCCCATTTAAAATGAACTACAGCCCCCCAGCCAAAATAGAAATAAAACGCACTACTTTAATTCCTTCAGTCAGAAAATATCTGTTGAGTACCTCCTTATGGGTTAAATACTCTGCTAAGTCTTGGGGAAAGCAAAGGTTATAACTCAGTTCATACATCAAATCAGTGGTTATCATCTGAGTACAGTTTTGCCCCCCAGAATATTTAGCAATGTCTAGAGACATTTTGGGTTGTCACAGCAGTGGAGGTGGTGGGAATTGCTACTGGCATCTACAGTGCACAGGAGAGTCACCACACAAAGGTTTATCCAGCTGCAAGTATCAGTAGTACTGAGGTTGAGAAACCCTGCCCTAAATGGGAAATGTGGCTACATAATAATTTGAAATACTAATTTATTTTTGTCCCTGACTTTACCCTTTTCCTTCCACTGCAGTCAAATAGGTACAGTCAGCCCTATGCTCCTTGCCTCAGGGCAGGTAGGCTCACAGCCAGGAAACAGAAGCTTACAAGGGTTTGTGATTTTTATGGGAAGAAAATCTGACAGCAAAGACAGAGTTTCTTCCAAAATTTTGAAAGAGGAAGGATTTCCCCAAGATTAGAAAGATGTGCTTCTGGATTAGGGGGAGAGAGAAGAGAAGGAGAGGGTTGATGTGTCTCAAGAACAGAGGGGACCGGACTTCCCTGGTGGTGCAGTGGTTAAGAATCTGCCTGCCAATGCAGGGGACATGGGTTCAATCCCTGGTCCGGGAAGATCCCACATACTGTGGAGCAACTAAGCCCACGCACCACAACTACTGAGCCTGCGTGCTGCAACTACAGGAGCCCATGCTCTGCAGCAAGAGAAGCCACCGCAGTGAGAAGCCCACACACTGCAACGAAGAGTGGTCCCTGCTCTTCATAACTAGAGAAAGCCCACGACCAGCAATGAAGACCCAACGCAGCCAAAATTAAATTAATTAATTAAAAAAAAATTCTCCAGTGTTTGGACCCAGACATCAATATTTAAAAAAAGAACAGAGGGAACCTAAGCCTTGCTTACTGGCAACACTCCTAGGGATCCAGAAAGACAGGAATGGTTCATGGGTTGCATCTGGATCTTAGGTAGCCCTGCTGAAGATTCCCATGCCCCAAGCATGGCCAAGGAGGTCACATCCACAGGGATGATGGCCATCTGAACAAAACCCACTACCCCTGGGCTTGAGGCCCTATAATAACTGTAGCACAATCCTAGGGATGTGTTTGCAGAGAGGGGATTCCAAGAAAGGATTAAATTGTTTGGGTTTTTTACTTACCCAGCAGCATAGAGGCTTAGAGACAGAATTATTATAGAAATAAAATCCGTTAAATTTCTTGAACACCTGCATTAATGAACTAAAGAAGTTTAACTCTACTTTGGGAAACAGAACTCCCACAGGGAAACAGGAATTGATTAGAAAATCTTCTGTGGTGACAATCCCATCAATCTCCTAGACACACAACAAACATTTATTTTGTGCTCACGTTTTAAGTCAACTCCTGCAGCATCACATGTTTTCTCATTCTAGGACTCAAGCAACTCCTGTGTGCAACAAACCAGTCTTGTGGCAGCGGGGATGAGAGAGAGAGCTAGCAGAAACACAGTTTATCTAAGGAGAACATGGTACTTGTCACATGTGCTCACATTCCATTGGCCAAAGCAAGTCACACGATCAAGCCCAACAGCAATGAGGTAGAGATGGATAACCCCCTTACAGGGAAGGGGGAATAAACTGTACACAATACTAATAATTACCACAAAGAGCAAACATCAGAAAATATAACTGTGGGCTGATCTGAGAGACTGTGGAAATCCTCAGAAGGTGAGAGAGAAGATGGTCAAAAAAGGCGCCAGGGACTGTGTGGACACTGAGATGGGAATAAAGGCAAGAAACAGACCTCGTTTGATGTCCTACTACGTGTCCAGAGCTAAACAACTCCATTTCTCACTTTGCTTCAGTTAATCCAACCATCCTATGAGGAAACAAACACACTACCTTGTCCATGATCACTCACGTTGCAGATGATTCAATATCTGGTTATAAAATCCACACTCTTTCCAACACATGGCATAAATGAGGAAAACTTAAGACCATTAAAAGGAAGAGGGACTAGTATTACAGGCAAAAGAAAAGCTAAGAACATAGTCACAGACACAGGATTTTCACTTTCACACCACAGTTAAAAATCTGCCTTGATCAGCACAGCAGGTGGAGTTGGAGAGTTGTAAGAACCAAAGATCAGCCGGAGATCAGGTCATGGAGGGCCTTTAGAGCCCAGAAGAGTAATAAGAGGAGAAATGATAGATTTGGGGTCAAGACATCCTGCCATTAATAGCTAGATGAACTTGGGCAAGTGCCTACAGGCTCTGGAGTTCAGCTCACTCATTTATGAACTGGAAAGACGTGGGGAAAGATGATTTCTAAATTCCCTTAGGGAGGCAACGTGTAGAGGTCTAATAGATTTTAGGGAAAGGTCATTAACTCAACCTCTTGCTTTATGATCCCCTCCCAGTTCACCAGGCAGCAAGAGTTGCTGGGAAGGAAGCAAGATGCACCAGACTCACAAAGCCCGGACTCTGAGAATAGGGAAAGTGGCCACATCTGTCCATTTTAGCAGGCCGAAAATTTTGACTTTCTCTAAGAAACCACTGTCACTCATGTGATGAATGAGGTGTTTAAGAGAGATCAATGTGACAGGGAGATGCTACACAGAATGGAGAATGGGGCTGGCATCGGAAAAGGCAATTGGAGGGATCTGGCAGCCGTTTTGGTAAGAAGGCTTAGAAGGGGAAAGCAGTGGGAACAGAGAAGAAGGGGCATTTAGGAGACGTTTCTAAGGTAACAATGGAAATGTACAGGTCTCGGAGTGTTAATTGGGGTGTGAAGTCTAAACGGGGTTCTCTTCTGAAATGGATCCTGGAAATCATTTGTGAGTGACTCAAATCCTGCCCCTTTCACCTTCTCAGGGTAAAAACCATTCTGTGCTTTTTTAACAAGTCAAACAAATCAGAACTTGGGCCACTTTAAAGTGCTCTAATACCACACAGATGGGTGCTGTTATACTCCAGTAATTTGGCTAAGTATATTTTAGGTCCAATTGTAAAGGGCCCTTTCTTTACAGCAGCATGGCAGTGCCAGGCGCCCTGTGGTTGTGCATTGAATATGAAATGGTAATGATTACCTACTAAAAGTTTTCAATGCAAGCTCCATCGATTTGTCTCCCGGCTCAACAGGGGGAAAAAATGACTTTTCTACAGGAAAATACATAAAATAGGTACTTCCTAGCCACACCAGCTGAAACATGACACATTTCCAAAATCTTAGGCGACTTTTCATTCCATAAAGTTTAAATGTCAGAGTGAGGACATAGGGGATTCTAATCTAATGACTACCTTGGATATTTATCCAATCTAGAAGGCAGACAGCAGATGAAATCCAAACATTATGGGAGGAGGAGAAAGGAGAGTGCCCGTCCTCTCAGTAGAGATATATAAATCAGCCAACACTCAAAAATCCATTTTAACCAGAAATTTGAGCTACAAGTGCACCAGAAATGGGAAGTGGAAGAAAAAAACCTATTCCCAGGGTCAGCGCTCAGCCATGGTCAGCACTCAGCAAAGGTTTGTCCTTTCCTCCAAAGCTTGTGGTCTCACAGAAGGACAGACACCTTCAGGAAACTTTCCACCAGTTTAGCTCACAACAGTTGGTCTGTGAGGACTTAGGGTTTGGAGGGATACAAGTGAAAAGAAAAAGATGATCTTATCCCTGAAGAGTGAGAACAGAGAAGAAGTGGCCTTGAAGAGGTATTTTCAAGATCCTTGAAGAATTAAACTTCACAATTATTAAATGGCCATACAAGAGAAAAATCCACCCAGTTCTGTAGACAAGAGCTGTGCTGAGAACAACATAGACTGGGAATCTCCTGAAGCCCTGGTCCGGGACTGCTGCCGAGGGTCTGGGCCTCAGTTTCTTTTCATTTCATCATTGTGCCCCGCACTGTGTGCCAGGCACTGTGGCAGGAATGGGAAACCAGGATATGGCCCCGAGTCTAGCAGAGGAGACAGTACTAAGGGTATAAACTGCATGATCAGCAGAAAGAACCAACGGACTCAGTAGCTGCTCAGGCCTCTGGCAGTTCCAACATCCTCCGGAGCCTCTGAGCTCAGAGAAGGACCCAGTCAGTATGGGCAGAAATGGACAAGGAGGGATTCGTCCAGAGGTGAGACTTGAGTTGTGCCCTTGAGAAACAGAGTAAGATTTGAAAACAGCATAGGATGAGGGCAAGGCAATGTAAGCAGAAGTGAAAGAAGAAGAGATTAAAGAAATCATGGATCCATGTAGGGGAGTAAAAAGAGAGAAATTTGAGTCAGATTAAAGAAAACCTTAAAAGCTAGATGAAGAAGTTTGGCGCTTTTCCTATGAGAAACCAATAGAAGTTTGGGGGGTTTTTTCTGTTTTGTTTTGTTTTTTATTTTTTGAACAGAGATCATAGAATCTGATGGAAACAATGTATCGCAATGACTGAGTCTATTAATAATGTTAAACACAGGATGGATTGAAGCAATAGGGACCAAAGCAAGGAGATGAAGCAGAAGGTTACTGCAACACTGGCCCTTGAACCGGGGGTGTGGAGGTGACACTGATTGGAAGGCACAGTCCTCTGCCAAGATGAGACAGATTTTAAACAGAGGAGTGGACAAGGCCTGGCAAGTGACCACAATTACAGGACAAACAACAGAAGATCCAAAGTGACCCAGAGATCTTAAGGCTGAGTAAGTTGGGTATTAATAGGGTCATTTACAGAAAGAAAAAAGCTGGGAAGGGACATGTGCATGTGGACAGGTGACAAGCTCATTCAGAGTAATGCCAGGCTTGAACTTTAGACATACAGGGAAGAATGGGCTTGCAGCTGGTATCTATCTATTGCAACTCTTTATTTTTACAGCCATCTATGAATCATAAAATGCCTTAGCTCAGCTAAAAGACAAACTGCTCCATTTTTAGCTGGGTATTTCAATTAAACTTCAGCCTGGTCATTTACGGTCACACTGTATCCTCGCTCTAGTTAATTGTGGGGACCGTACAAGGTCACCCTTGCCAAGAGAGAAATTCAGTGACAATACATATTTCCTTGTTTTAATCACAATTCTGTACAACACAAAGATAGACACAGACAAGGAGATTGAATGCGTAATTGTAATGCCCTCCCCCCCGCAAACAAAGAAAAATTCATTTACCCAAAGCAGGTAACACAATTATCATCATAGTGACACCCCTGGAAGGAGAGACTGGATGACAGGATACTGAAGTAAATTCCTGAAACACACCCAGTCTCAGGAAATAAACAGTAGAAATGGCAAGAATTTAGTCTTTTCAGAGAAAAGACACAAAAGACAGCATTCCCAATAAACAAAGGAGAGGAAGAAGACAAACTGGCAAAAGAAGGAAAACCCAGTGGCGAGAGCTGTTCCTTGAACAGTCACTATTGAGAACCAGAATTTTTCTGAGGACTTTGGGAAAAATTAAGAAATAAAGCAAGCATGAGTCAGATAAGACCCTTTGGGAGGCAAACATTTAAAACAGCATGTGAACACTTTCAAATCTCAGACTTCACTAGAAATGATCAAAGCCGCTTTCCCCAAGTACAGACCACTTTGTTTAACCTATTTAATGTATTTTTGTAAGCTAAAGAATAGATTTACAGTTGAGCTTTCAGTGTAAATATTTGGAGATCTTTTAAAGGGCTAGCACACTAAAGTATTAGAAGTATTGGCTTAATTTCTTAATTCTTTTCTAATGAGAATTTTTAAGACCGCCCCCTCTTTTAGATTTGCATAAATGATTTATAGCTTCTTGAAACCAAACAAAATGGGTGTGCCACTGACTTTGAGAGAAGTTACAACTTTTATTTTTAATTCCTTCTGGAGGTGGGCTATCTAATATAAGGCACCTTCCAGTTTGATCCTTGCTATATCCATACCCAACCCTAGGCACAGACTGCTTCCACGACTAAACTGTTCAGCATCAGAAAGACCAGCATCTCTACTGGAGTTCCAGCACCCTCTGGGATTTATCACTCCCCATTTCTCAATTTACACGGGCTTTCATACATGAAAAAATTCTCACACTCAAAGATAAAAATATTATTAAAGTTTTAGATAACCTGGAAATCATCCAGTGATGATTTTCTTCAAGGAAAAAGAAAAGGTGAAAATGCAAATACTCAGAAGAGAAAACACATTCACACGCTACTTTGAGTGTCCCATGAACCAGAATGTCACCTAGCTATTTATCATGTTCCAGAAAATGGAAGTTCCCCATTAATGCAAAACGGCAACCTTCCCAGGTCAGGGAGTTTAACAATTGGGGTCTCTCTACTCCACTAATAGTCTTGCAACATGGTAAACTCTCTCTGATGGGTTCCAGTGATCCCCACAGAAAAGGAAACTCACTTGCTCAAATCTGATAAAATTCTAACCTGATCAACTGTCAAACCTAAAAATGCTCATTCCAGTAGGACAGAACTATAATAGCACTTGCCTTATTCCAACTGCCAGCAAACTCAGATGCCTATGCATGGATCCATGCTTAGTGATTAAGCAAAAACCACAAGAAAATAATCAAAAACAAAAATATATAAATCATAATGGTTTTCTTATTTTTCAACGGCCTTCTACATTTTTAACAAAAAAATAATTCTTAGGAACATAGATTCAAGCAGACTCAGTCTGATGTCTTCACATCAAGATCCAGATGGAGATGACTCTAACCCACCTTTTGGCCAGCTCGTGTTTAGGTTCAGCATGGAATCATTGTCCGTGGGACAGACCACTAATTGTCTCACAATATCCATTCTCCCCCTACCTCTCATTGTAACAGAGTGTCAAAGTTTTAGGTAGGCATGTGGCTACCCAGCATAAGTCATACAGTTCCTTCTTGGTCATGTAACTGATTTCTGACCAATAGGATGGAAGCAAAGTGATACATACCTGCGGCTTCACCCAGAATCCAGTGTGAGTGTGACAGTGGTCCCAACTCAGGCATCTTGAAATCAGCAGTATCAGTAGTGGCGTTTGCACTCTTCAGTGATTGGCTACATAGTGCTGAGCCTGGTTCTCTATCCCTCCCAGAATTCTGTGAGCTGTTGGATATCCTTTCCTACTTAAATGAGCTAGAGTTGGCTTACATTGCTTACAACTTGATAACTCTGACTGAGACTCAGGTGTGAATAAACATGTGAGGTCCCTGCCCTTGTGGAGTTCTCAAAGTCCAGACATTACATTGCTCCCTTTAGCACCTTCCTGCCAATGTGGAATCCGTCTGTAAAATGAGACTAAAGCCGTGGAACATTTCTTTAACAGACACATCAGAACATATATATTCAAGAAATGTATGAATCTTAGGCCCCCTCCAAGTGGCAAATCTTTGTTTATAACACACTTATTATTTATTTATTTAAAGAGTGGTACTACCACTCTTTAAAACTTACAGGAATTGCTTGAGAATCACCTTGCACCTGACATTTATTCTATTTGTTTTTTGAAAATGTGTATTTAAAAATTTAAATATTACGAAATGAAAAATTATCCCTTTCTCGACCTTTGCTTTGGTTTCCTAGTTCCCCTCCCTAGAATTAGTGTGCTACCTGTTTCTTCAAATCCTTCCAGAGATAATACAAATAGAGAGAAAGATATATATATAGATAGATTCTTATAAGCTTAGAAGTCAATATATTTATATCCTTTTTAACAAAGCTGGTGGTACACTCTTCTGCGTCTAGTTTTTTTAATATAATATCTCAGAGATTGTTCCCTATCAGCACATATAATTCTGCCTCATTCTTACTAATGATGGAATAGTATTCTAATTTATGGGTGCTCCATAATTACTTAACCTGTCTCCTATTGTTGGATATTTGTTTCCTCTAATCTTTTCCTGTTGTCGTAAATAATCTGTACAAGATTCTTTCTGTGCTTTCATGAGTGTGTCTATCAGATAAAGTCTAAGTGTAATTGCTAGGTCAAAGGTTAAGTTCATTTATAATTGATGAGTATTTCCAAAGTACCCTCCAAAGAGACTGTGTAAATTGTTACACTCTTAAACAATGCATGAGAGACTGTGTAATTTGTTACACTCTTAAACAATGCATGAGAGTGTCTGGTCCCTCTCTTCTCCCCCACTCTGCCCCTTTTTTAACTCTCTTTGGTGATGGTAAATTTCCATCTTTTGAGAATAGGTTTAACTTCTGAAAACTGCCCCCAAGTCATTCAAAGCCAACCCTGATAAATAAAAGCACAATCTTCTTAGGTAACACCATTCTGAGTACAAGATGAGCTGTGGCTCTAAAATAATTAAATGTGTTTTCTTGTTTGGTTTGTAAAGTGATTCTGAAGTTAGCTCCAAAAGGAGGTCCAAACATATTCTGGGCAACAGTAGCGTCATTCAAATAAGTGCACTGCCTCCCAAAGGGATTCTGTTGAAGGGATACTGCTTGACAAAGTTCAGTCAAAAGTAGAAGATCTGGTGTATCAATTCAACAATGCTTATTGCATCATAATCACACTACATGTGAAATGTAAAGATCAAGTCATGAGGCTTCTTGGTGTCTGGTTTATGCAAGTCAACATCATTACTTTATAGCCAGTTTTTTATCTTTTATCCTTATGAATCCTCACAACTTCCTTGGGTTGAAGGTAGCCAAGTGGTATTTTATCTCTGCTGAACCTAAGAATTCCAGAGAATCTCAGTGACTTACTCACAATAACACTCACATAAAATTCCACAGAACACGGTGTGTCACCACGGAAATCCTGGAAAGTAATCAGTTTGCTTTTCTGTTGACCTAAGAAACCCTTGGGTTCCATTATGATTCCAAGGGTCATTGATAGAAAGGCCCTCAGAATCATAATTCTGAGAATTATGCGTATGTTAATAGCATTACAATTAACTAAAATTCCTCCAAATACAGGGTGAAGATAAGTAAAACTTAGACATACAACTAGTGGTGTTCAAGTGATGTTTAACAATTACTCTCAGTTCTTGAGAGGGAAAAATCTCTCTTTGTGACATTTGCCAATATCCGTGGTGTAAATGTTCCTACCATGGCTGATTTCAAACTACCTACATAACATCAACCGGCTCACAAAATTCCTGAAAATTTAACAGTAGACACCACTGCATGGCAACCTTAGTATTTTCTTTTTAGTCTTTGCATATAAATATATTTCATAAATATATTTCATTAAAAATATATGTGATTTTACAATATCCCTCTAAGTTTCAGGGAGAAAAAGGTTATCTGAAATACAGATATTAAAACAATTATGGCTTTTACAAAATACTTCTCCAGTTCACACATCTTTGATTGTCTTTCTCTGGTGAAAGAGGAACTGATAGCATTCTTATATTAACCTTAGTATGTTCTAATTTTTCTCTTTTTTTTTTTTTTTTTTTTTTTTTTGCGGTACGCGGGCCTCTCACTGTTGTGGCCTCTCTTGTTGCGGAGCGCAGGCTCAGCGGCCATGGCTCATGGGCCCAGCCGCTCTGCTGCATGTGGGATCTTCCCGGACCGGGGCACGAACCCGTGTCCCCTGCATTGGCAGGCGGACTCTCAACCACTGCGCCACCAGGGAAGCCCAGTATGTTCTAATTTTTATAGCATGAAATTTTTACCTGAAATTTCAAATTCTTCAGGGCATCAATACACTACACCTCTGACTTTTGTACTACTGTGGATTATTGTGTTCTTAGTTCATATATTTCTGAACTCAAACTTTGCTTTAAGCTTCATTATCCTCAATGTACTGTGCTTCAAAGCATGTAAATTCAATTTTCATAAAAATATATTTTTTACATAGGTTGATATGTGAGTCTATTAATGTTCAGTACTTCCTTTCTAACTTTTTCTCCAGCTCATAAATATGAAATGGGAAGAGAGCAGGAAGCATGTACAAGACCATTTTTCTATATTTACATAATGAAAAAGTTACAAACAATGAGAACAAAGGAGTCAAAAGGCAATTCAATACATAGCAATTCAGGACATCTTGATAGATGGAACATTTTGCAAGGAATCTGCCTAAATGGCTGTTGAGACAACACATTGCTCTTGAAAAGATAATTCTCCTAAGCCACAAAAGTGTTCAAAGATGATTTAACATGCTCATCAGCTCAGTCTGTACATGTGTATATCTGTTTGTGCAAGGTGTATCACAAAATAAAACTCTATGTGGACTTCCTGTAACATCCTTCAAAGTAATCGCCACAACATATGTACACATTCAGTCATGCTTACATTGCCCAAAATGTTTCCGGAACTGCCTTCAGGACATATATAAATCACAAAGGGAAATTAAGTCCATACATGTCTTTATAATCACACCTCATTTAGATGAAAAACTAGAACCATCCCACCATACAACTTGATCAACCTTATTCACCAGACTCAACTCCAAGTGACTTGTAGACATTTCCAAAGATCAAGTCCACCCTCAAAGGATTAAGATTTGTCAACATTCAAAAGAAGCTTCAAAAATATTCTGAGCAGGGTTTCCCTGGTGGCGCAGTGGTTGAGAGTCCACCTGCCGATGCAGGGGACACGGGTCCGTGCCCCGATCCGGGAAGATCCCACGTGCCGCGGAGCGGCTGGGCCCGTGAGCCATGGCCGCTGAGCCTGCACTCCACAACGGGACAGGCCACAACAGTGAGAGGCCCGCGTACCGCAAAAAAAAAAAAAAAAAAAAAAATTCTGAGCAGTAGCTGCTTCACGGATATAACTGTGTGACCTTTCAAGGTGATGATTAAAAGGACACAGTCCTTGTTTAGATGTATATACTCTGGTACATTTTTTTTTTAATCTCATTACATTATGGGAGGTCATATCACATAGTGGTCAAAAACACACATCCGGGAGTCATTTGTGGTCTGTCTCCAACATTTCCCAGCCATGTGAACTTGGACAAGTTATTTACTCTCTCCATGCCTCACTTTCCTTACTATCATCTGCAAAATAAAAGTGATAATATACTCCTCATGTTATCATCTTGAGATTGACACAAGGATAATATGTGTAAGATCCTTAGCTCTATGCCTCTAGTGTGATACCTACTCAATCAATGGTAACTATCTTTTCCTTTTATCTTTATTATCAGTTACATCTCACATAGCCCTGCATGTCCTTTTTTACAGATGATTTTCTTTATACTTTTATCTCACCTGTTAGAAATCTAGAGGCACTACCACACTTTTACTTTATTGAGAGGGCTAAACTGGGCACATTGGAGTCCCTCGAGCTAGAAAGAAGAGACACCACGGTAATAATTACTATTCACATATGGTAGAAAAGTAGGGAGAAATTATACCTAGACAGCAAAACAATATTCCTGGGAAGAAATGAGGATGCAAATGGAAGCCTAATGGAATATAATCAACTCTATTCTTAGCTGAAAATGTAGTAGTGGTTACATTAAACAGAAGTTTCATATGGGAAACATAAGCAGTTTCATTATTCTTAATCTCTTCATCCTTACACACCATCCTAAGCCCTAATCTCTTGCCCCTGTTCATGTAACATTATGAGCCCTATGGGAACTCCAAGGCCCCACACTCCATGCCCAACAATGAAGAAAGTCCCAGAAGAGTCACCGCATAGGGAAGAACAAGAATGGAGCTGGGCTTCCCTGGTGGCGCAGTGGTTGAGAGTCCACCTGCCAGTGCAGGGGACACGGGTTCATGCCCCGGTCCGGGAGGATCCCACATGCTGCAGAGCGGCTGGGCCTGTGAGCCATGGCCGCTGAGGCTGCGTGTCTGGAGCCTGTGCTCCGCAACGGGAGAGGCCACAACAGTGAGAGGCCCGCGTACCGCAAAAAAAAAAAAAGAATGGAGCTGAACCAGGCATGCCCCAGGGACAAATTCTCCATCCAGCGCACCAAGAGGAGTCAGTAGCATCTTCAGGGAATTGTGTTACTCACCAAGACACCTTCAGATAAGGGGCAAGAGGAAGACAACTCGAAGAATCAGAGAGAGATGTCAACCCTCCTCACCTTACTCTCAAGCTAGCTTTGCCTCCTTTCTTTAACATAGCCTTCTTGGGGGTCCTTTAATATTTGCCAAAAACTCACAAAGTGTTAGGCGTGGCCCAGAACCTATAGGGAGCATTCTCTTCCCACTAGGAAATATTTCTAGACATTAACTTCTGGGAAATGATAAGGTACATACATTGCAAATATAAAGGGTTATATAAATACTTAACAATCGAAGCATTTCTAATACTCTGCCCACAAAAAGCCATTACCTCTGTCTTTATGACAGAAGGTTTAATGTCGCTGAACCTTGCTGAAGTGTAATATTCACTTGAACACTAAGGTCCAGTTTTATAGCGGCAATTTTTTATCCCAAATCATAGTCACAACCCAATCCAATTCAAGTATTCTGATACCACATCTTCCATGAAATAGCTTTTCTTCAGCCATGCTTACTTTCCAGCTCACTACCTTCCTACATCCCCAGAGCCTGGCCTAGTGCTCGACGCAGAGTACATACACGATAAATTATGGGTGGAGAGATGATCACTTCAAAATCATAATGTGGCTCCTTAGGAAAGGTGCCCCAAACAAGTGAAAGAATAGTAATAACTACCATATGTGTCAGGTGCTTTAGGTATGTTATCTCTAATCTTCACCACCACCTTGCAAGGCAGGTGAAATTATTATCCACTTTACACACAGGAAGCTGAGACTTCGAGCAGATCAGTAGCTATCTTGCCCAAGAACGCAGAATTATTAAACGGCAGAGGTGGGATATAAACACAGTCTGTCCGTCTCTAGAATTAGAACTCTTAACCACTTTGGTAAATTGCCTCTAACCTGGGAAGTCCCCTCAAAGAGATCCCTCCCCTACCATGTAACAGCCACCAATTTCCTCCTCTCCTGACAGGATCACTATGATGTTGCCTCTTCTTGTTGCCAAGAATGCAATCAAAGCTTCCAGTGCCACCCAATTATGACACCCTCATCTGCTTCCTCTCCGTTTGCAGAGATGAGCAGGTGTAGCCCAAGCCTTGGTCTTCACATATATTCTGGGCTCCCAGAGACTTGGAGAAGAAAGTACCCTCTATTTCTCCTCCTGCTGTTCCCTTAAGTGCTGTAGGGCTAAGGCAAGTGACCATGAGCCTCATGAAGAGGACCACGCTGTACTCAACCTTGCTCTTCCTGTCTTACACCAAACTCACTATCCCCAGGACATCTTTCCGTCCTTCATGCAAACAGCCTCCTGGAGCATGTAAGGATCTACAATAGAATCACATTTTATAGAGACTTGGGTTCTAAAATCAGGGAGCCATAAAAAAAATGAAATAATGCCATTTGCAGCAACATAGATGGACCTAGAGATTATCATACTGAGTGAAGTAAGTCAGAAAGAGAAAGACAAATACCATATGATATCATTTGTATATGGAATCTAAAATATGATACAAATGAGCGTATTTATAAGACAAAAACAGACTCAGAGACACAGAAAACAAACATGTTTACCAAAGGAAAAAGGGGGTAGAGGAGGGATAAATTAGGAGCTTGGAATTAGCAGACAAACTACCATATATAAAACCACAAGGACCGACTGTATAGCACAGGAAACTGCATTCGATATCCTGTAATAAACCATAAGGGAAAAGAATATGAAAAAGAATATATATATATATATATATATATATATAACTGAATCACTTTGCTGTACACCAGAAACTAACACAACACTGTAAATCAACTATATTTCAATAAGAAAATAAAATAAATAAATAAAATCGGGGGTACAGCAAAATAGAATAGATAAAATTACCCTTAAAATCATACATAATAAATGTAAATAACTATAATATATAAATCATATCTAAATTAATTCTATATATAAATTACCCTTAAAATCACCCACAAAGTACCCCGTTTGTGATTTTGTGTATTCAATTCTGTAGTCAGAATTCTTATGCAGATTTAATTTTGAGAACTACTAAGCTAGAAGGAGTCTAGATACAGATGCCTACATATTCCAATCATTCTGCCCATCAGAATGGGGAAATGTTCCTGGCTGCTTGGAGGGTACACTCCAGTCTTTTTAAGGTATAATACCTTTATAACACGTTAAAAGATGTGTTTGCTGTTATGACATTCTACTCTAGGGTAGGTTCTGAAGACAGAGAGTAGGTTGGGTCTTTGAGTAGCAGCAGTGTGACCCAATTACCTGCCCAGAGAGAACAAAGAAATTCAGGGATAAATACAGCTCAATTTCTCAAACTGAGATCCCTGTTATATAAGGAAAGGCGAGAAAGCAACTCAGGAGAAAATTAACCCCTGGCTACTTGCCTCTGTCTTGCATGGCTGTGTCTGTTTCCTTTCTCCCCTTATTTTTTTTCATTCTTTTCTCTATGTATAGTTTCCTTCCATAACTATTTCTTGGACATCTTTAAAAAGTGGTTAGTCCTGGGCTCAGTTACTACATAAAGCTCCAAATTTCCCTAGACATTTTCTTTTCCATGGAAGTTTCCTACTTGTTTCCTTCTCTGTTTCCTCATAGCCAGCCAGAGCTTTTTTTTTAAGACTATTTTAATCGCAACAACTTTTTTTTTTTTTTTTTTTTTTGTGGTACGCGGGCCTCTCACTGCTGTGGTCTTTCCCGTTGCGGAGCACAAGCTCTGGACACGCAGGCTCAGCGGCCATGGCTCACGGGCCCAGCCACTCTGCGGCATGTGGGATCTTCCCAGACCGGGGCACGAACCCGTGTCCCCTGCGTCGGCAGGCGGACTCTCAACCACTGCACCACCAGAGAAGCCCTATTGCAACATCTTTAATATTTATTTATTTGGTTGAGCTGGGTCTTAGTTGCGGCAGGCAGGCTCCTTTGTTGCGGCATGTGAACTCTTAGTTGAGGCATGCACATGGGTGGGATCTAGTTCCCTGACCAGGGATCGAACCCAGGCCCCCTGCACTGGGAGCACAGAGTCTTAACCACTGCACCACCAGGGAAGTCCCCCAGTCACAGCTTTAAGGAGCAACACCACACTTTGGTCTTCTGACACTTTTCAAATTCACATCTCCCAGCTCCTTTTATTGACCAAGGTGTGACTGTGGCAGAGATGCCATCTGGTTAAATTCTGAATTGTGTATGAAAAGGAGAAAGTCTGAGGATGAGCCAGCACAGCCAACAAATCTGGAAAAACATGCTGTGTCTGCAGCTCAAGGCTCACAAATGTCCCCACAGCATAACATGAGGCAGCTGGCCCTGCACCTCTATCCGTAAGTAAGATGATGTCCAATCTGTTGCTTTCGTTTTCTGAGTAATTCTCAAAAGTTTTTAGGAAATGTTCACAATAGTCCTTTTTATAAGAAAAATCACTTTTGGAGGAACACAAAAGGAGACCAACTTAAACTGGTAAAGAGCCAACACAAAAATAGAGCAAAGGTCTTCCCAAGATGAGCAGGGAAGACAGAAACTCTCAGGCTGGAAGTTAACTTGGTCAGGAAGTCAAAGTCTTGAAAAAGGAAAAGCTGTAAAGCTTTGATTAAAATTCCCATTGCTGGTTATATTTATATGACTATTCAGGTGCTCATAAAGGAAGGGCATTTTTATGAAGAACACTGTAGATCACTTTGAATACATTTCCCTGTACTTTTCTTTGCTCCTTCCTCTATCTTTTTATAATGATATAAATTAAAGCACAGAGGCATCAGGTGATAATGATGGATTTTCTTTGCTATTTGGCTTGTGCCACAACAAACCTTAATATTATTTTAGCGATGTGAGTTATTTGGCCTAGAAGGATCAGTCCGTTCAATACAGGCAGAGGTAGTGCTAAAGAATTAGCTGGCTTGGCCTGAGGCAATCAATAGATTGACAAGCTAGCCTTTTTTAAGTCCAAGACCTATTTTATAGGAATATTAAGCTTGCAGTATTCATACAACAAAGGGACCTGAAGCCTGCACAAAAGGTTTCACAGCTGAAAGCATTCACAGGTCACTTTTATATCTTTAAAGAGGTTCCAGTATACTCAGAACCAGCCCAAGGCAGGAGGGAGGAAGCGCTAAGTAGACACAGCCACTTATCTGAAATAACTATGGACAGGTTTAAAAATACACAAACACAGCCTTGAATATCTAAGAAGGAAAAAAAAGATACTTTGAATTATCCCGTGGCTGCAGCAACTTCAAACAATGCTCCTATAGCTGCTTTAAAAACATGATGTGAGAAGCAACATAAGTGAGTAAAAGATGAAAACATGATGACGGAGAGGAGCAATATTGGTGCCCTTTCCCCAGGTCTCATGCAGAGTTTTCATTGCCCAGCCCATATGTCCCTGTGTCCGAAGGTGGAAAAGTATTTTAAGTTCAAAGGAAGTTTGCCTTGAGACTGCATAGACCGTCCTGACAAATCATCTTATTATGCGATTCCGGCTGGCTGCAGATGGATTAGAAGGGAAGTGTCAGAGGAAGAGATGTCTGGGATGCAGGTTTGTAGGGGTTTCAGCCTATTCAGAAAGATGCTGCCATTAGCCTCGCGATCAGTCGCTGGGAACTGCTTAAATGCATTTCCCCCACCAAAAGCTAATACGGAACATCAGTCTCTTCAGTCATCAAAGGCTACAGGGGGCCTTGCACTGAAAAAATGAGCTGCTTTCTCAAGGAAAAAAAAAATATTCCTCCAGTGGACTCCTTCTCTATTATCATGGACTTTCCCATTATGGTGATGTTTATTGCTTTTCTCCTCTCCCAGGTTTTTTAAATGTCCCCTATTGAAAAGCCAGAACCTCATGCAGCGAATTTTGATTAGAAGTTCAAATCATCTCCCTCCTAATTCCAAGCTAGTGTTCAAAGTGTACTGGGATGGAGACCTGTAATTCTTAGCTAGAGCACCGTAATATTTCAGACAAAGGATATGGTAAATGATAAAACAGGCAAGAAATCATTCGATTAAAAAAGACAGTGTAAAAAAAAAAAAAAGACAGTGTGAGCTATTTCCCTCTAGACCACATGAATAGCGCTCTTACTGACCCCTCTGGTATCTACGTAGGGTGAAATCGAGCCTTTCCAAGCAATCTGCTGCAAGGCCAATGCCAGAGAAGGCAGCTGGAGGATGAAAATCAGAGCCCGGGAGAAGCAGGCACAGCAGTGAGGAGAAACACTGATTACACCCCAAACCAATGCAAGATGCTGACAGGGCTCCGCGGTAGGAAAACCTGGCAACCAAATTGCGTCTCCTGAGCCCTGCCCGTCAGTAGGTGTTACTATTCATACATGCAAATCAACAAGCACTGAGCAGAGATTAAAAGAGAGAGGGACACAGAAGATGACAAGAGGAAAAAGATTTCAGCTCAGGTTGCAGATCAGAGTGGCAAGCATTATCATAAATATAAAAACTGAAATTCTCCCTCATTCCGGTTCACAGGTGCTTTGCTTTAAGGAAAAAAAGAAAAAAGGTAAACCACAGATTTCTTTAAGTCAAGAAAGCTGCCTAAATTTTGTTCTATCGTTGAACAGCTGTTCTTTCAAATTCTGGCGAAGCCCCTTCAATCTCTGTCTTGATCAGTCTAATTATGCAGTGGGGGCATCTACTAAAAATCTAATTCCAACCTTGAATTTAGTTCATCACTACCCACAGCAATATCATTATTTATTCTAGTCCATGGATCCCGTCCTGGAAGTGCCTGGGGAACATGTCTGAGGGTAAATACAGCTAAGGGCATGTGCGATGTGCAGAATAATTACTCAGATGCCCAGGTAATATACAGCAGAGAAAACCCCATGAGTAGATTCCTGTTGGCATAGGATTTTTCCATGATGAAGTTAGTGCTTATTCTCCCAGGATGCTTCCCTGAGATGTTAAAACTCTGACTTTTCATTACGATTATGCACATACAGCATCACTGTAGACCGAATTATCAGCTAATGGGGACAATGTGAAGAGCCACAGCCAACATCAAAAGAGTGTCTTCTCCGCCCTGGGGAAGCCAATGATAGGCCAGGAATAGGGTCTGGGCATGAAAGCTCCAGGAATCACTAGAAACACCAGTATGAGAAACATTACCGCCAGCCTGGATAAACTAAAGGGCCATTACCAGTTCCCAGCCCTAACCCTCAAATAGAGATCTGTCAAACAGCCAGATTTGTGACCCCCTGACAGCCAAGTTCTGGTTTCCCCTGGAATGAAAATAGGCCCAAAATGGGGTCCAAGTTAGATGCCGGATAAGCATCTCCCCTTCCCATTTGGAGAAAAGTACCTCTTTAAACAAGTTGTGTCGATGAGAGCCATTTGACTAGTAAATCTTTTTTAGGTCTGGAGGCAGTTTAGAATGGTGATTAATAGCCCTTCACATTTACCTGATGCTTTCATACACTGATTCATTTATCTCATCCTACCATCTAGAAATTCTCCCATCCAGAAATCTATTGCCATGCCTAATTCACCACCCATAAAATATTCTCTATCATAATTACTATCTTCTGCTTGGTTTTAAAATGTGCTGATTATTTTTGCCAAGGATGTTAAAGTGTCCTAAGTGCTATCAGATCCCTCTTTAGAGCTGAGAAAACAGATCCTAACTAAATAGCTGGAGCAAAGCTCTCATGTTCCCAAAGTTCAGAATTAGTCTTTGATAAAAACCAGATTTGACATTTTGGGGGAGGGGGGGTCACTTGTTGAAGTAAAAGAAGCTCCAAGTCACAGAGGAAACAAAGTAGGGTCTTCTCTCACCCAACCGCATCTCGTATTTCCAATTACATATGTATCCCCACATCCGTTCTAGAGAAGAGTACACCTCGCCATCAATAGTAAAAGCAGAGGTATTTTTTTTTAAAGAAGAAAGTCTGAGATAAGACATGAGGAAAAGAGGATTTCAATTAGGATCCTGATATTAAAGCAGGGAGCAAATGAGGCCAAAATCCCATACCCAAACATTCTTTATGAATGAAATACCTCAAACTTGTCTCTTTCTAGTCGACTCAAAATAAAATTCACCGTCATCTAAAAGTTGAAGAATGGATTCTCACATTCAGCATTAGAAAGTTTCTCTTCTCATCTGTTTCCATGAAAAGATGATTTTTCCATCATTCTTCTTGTTGACTTGTTCTGTGACAGTCTTTCTGGATTCATGTCAGAGACATTATTACCCTCAGAAGTAGGCAGTTGCTTTTGTGAGGAATTTAAGTATTCCGTTTTGCACAAATCTTACAGGTCACTGTGGTTGTTTTCAAATAAAAGAATTTCAAATCAAATTCTTTGATACTCCTTCCTTTGGTGGAGCTTAACTCCCCTTCCTGTGTGTGGGCCAAGTGACTCTCTTTTAATAAATAATTTGTAGCAGAAATGATAGAGCATGACCTCCGAGGGTGAGTCATGAAATACACTGAGGCTTCCATGTTGCTCTCTCTGTTGGGTCACTCGCTCTGGGGAAGCCAGCTGCCATGTTGTGAGGACACTCAACCAGCCCCATGGAGAGGTCCACGTGGTGAGGAACTGAAGCCTCCTTCCAACAATCTGCACAAATTTGTCAAGTATGTGAGTCAGCCACCTTAGAAGTAGCTCCTCCAGCTCCATTCAAGCCTGCAAAGGACTGTGGCCCTGGCCACATCCTGACTATAATCTCAGGAGAGACCTTGAGCAGAAGCGCCTAGCAAAGTCCCTTCTGGATTCCTGAACCACAGAAACTGTGTGAGATAATAAATGTTTATTGTTTTATGCCACAAAGTTTTGGGGCAATTTGCTATACAACAATAGATAACTAATACAGTCACCATTATCACTAAAAATTTATAGAGCACCTACCCTGTGTGAGGCATGCACGTAACCCACGTATGTGTGTGTGTACAGTTTCCTTTCTGAAGAGGTTATGCTTTTTCTTCAATGAAAGTCCCCGATCTTGAGGGAAAGTTTTGAAACAGGAGTCTACAGACTCCACTAAACTCATTTAGAGAAACAGGTTTTCCCCACCCACTCTTTTCTTCACTCTAGAAAGGATTTTGTTTGTCATTTAAAAACAAGTCTTGCTGTTATCACGAGTGTCTTCAGAATCTGATACTGTGCTATATTTATCCTTTGTCCTATTTGTTGCTTTCCAAGTGCAGCTGAGACACAGCAACACTTTCAAATAGCAGGCGAAGAACACAAATTCTTGGAAGAAAGCTGTCACCCGGTTTTATTGGCAGCACAAAACTGAGGTTTTAGCTAACAGGACACAGATAAATATTCCTGACGCCTGCTTATTCTGAATGTTATGTCTCCCTGGCTTGTCATTAACAATACAGATCGACACTTTAGACTCCCAAATAGGGAAGGAACACCAATGCCAACAGAATGACAATGCCCATGGATGGCACGGACGATCAGGCAACTATTTAGAAAAGCTTATCTCAGGAACTAACTCTCAGGCAGCGAGCAGAACAGTCTCTTTCATCTGATTTACCTTTTATAGCTGTTTCCATTTTAAGAAGGCCTAAGAAATGTCTGCCTCCCTCTCAACAAATGTTTCTTCTCCTTCTGCACTTGATCCTTGAAAGGCTCCATAGGCTAATGTCCTTCCCATCCAGGAGACTGAGCCATTCCTGACCCCAAACAGAGCCTCTCTCCAGATCACCGGCCAGTGCAGCCACAGGTCAAGGAACTGAGGGCCTGGGCTCCAGCCTTGGTACCAACTCCTGAGGGGAGGCAGCCCCCTTGACGTTTTCTGTGCCTGGACACTGGCATTTCCGAATTTAAAAATAAAAAGAAGTAAAGGAAGGAAGGAAGGAAGGAAGGAATTTAAGAAGTTAGGAAGAAGGAAGGGAGGGAGGGAGGGAGGGAGGGAAACAGATAACAAAGAGATCCAAAGAACCCTCAGCTGGGGCTTCCCTGGTGGCGCAGTGGTTGAGAGTCCGCCTGCCAATGCAGGGGACACGGGTTCGTCCCCCGGTCCGGGAAGATCCCACATGCCGCGGAGCGGCTGGGCCCGTGAGCCATGGCCACTGAGCCTGCGCGTCCGGAGCCTGTGCTCCGCAACAGGGGAGGCCACAACAGTGAGAGGCCCGCGTACCGCAAAAACAAAACAAAACAAAGAACCCTCAGCTTTCTGTGCTGCTCATGTTTAGTTCCAAGAAAATGCCATTCAGAGGGTGACACATATCAATGCTCAACACTTCTGGCAAGAAGTAGAAGCAGTATGATTCAGCCATTAGACAGCCTGGCTTTGAATCCTGACTTAGCTTTTTCTTGGGTTTGTGACCCTCAGCAAGTAAGCTTTAGGTTATAGACTATAAAATGGGATGATAGACTGATAGTCCCCATCGCTCAAGTGTATAAGGAGATTTAAATGAGGCTGTATGTGTAAAGCAGTAAACAATACCTGGCATATAGCCTGTGCTCAAGAGATGTTAGGTTATTATTTGTATCATGAGTGTATGATTGCGTGGCCAGTGGAGGCTATGTTTCTCAATTAGCCCTCTCGTATAAAGAGCAACCATCCATCTGAGGACTGGAGTGTAGATCTCCCAGCTTTCCTGCTTTCCTGCTTTGCATTACCCTAGAGTCATCTAGAGTAGCAATCACACCGCATTGTTGAACAACAGCCGGGAGTCAAAAGGGGTCTGGGTTAAGGCAGATCACAATTAGAGGGGAGAGTTGGGCATGGAAGACATATAGTTAGTTAGTACCACGCCAGGTGAATCCAGACACTTGGATGGAAAGAAAAGAATGCCGTTGCCTCTGGCTCTAAAACAGCTGGGATCAGCACAGAGAACAGTAGCACCCTCTCCTTCCCGTGCATATGTTGTACGGATCAAGCTTTCACAACCATGGACAGGTCTTTGAGATGCACTGCCTCCAGGGGTATCAGCCACAGAGATACCCTGGGTGCCCAGGCTGGTTTGGACTCCTACACTCAGGGAGCTACTGGAACCACAGCCCATCCCCAGACCCCCTCACACCCACACAGACACTTCCGTATGCACTGGATGGAGCAGGTGGGGAAACTGAGGCAGGAGAACGGCCACACCATAGCAGGAATCACCATGATTTCCATTGGCCCCTTGACATTCCTTCCCTGCCAAAGCCATTTCTATTTTTTGAGGGTCCCCATAAATTAAAAATAAAGAAATGGGGCTTCCCTGGTGGTGCAGTGGTTAAGAATCAGGGGACACGGATTCAAACCCTGGTCTGGGAAGATCCCACATGCCGTGGAGCAACTAAGCCCATGTGCCACAACTACTGACCCTGCTCTCTAGAGCCTGCGAGCCACAACTACTGAAGCCCTCGCACCTAGAGTCCATGTCCCACAACAAGAGAAGCCACCTCAACGAGAAGCCCACGGACCACAACGAAGACTAGCCCCCGCTTGCCGCAACTAGAGAAAGCCCACACACAGCAACAAAAACCCAACACAGCCAAAAATAAAATAAATAAAAAATAAATAATTTTTTTAAATAAATAAATGGAAAGTTGGTGTGGGAAAAAAAAAAGCCGATTAGGAAGTCACCTGCAGGACCTAGTCACTGGGGCACCCGAGAGGCTTGTGAGAGTCTGAGGTTTCTTTATCAGGGACAAAAACTTGTATTCCACAAATAGAGCTATTTCTATATATGAATATGACTAGAAGTAACCCAAAATAGCTGGTATCAGATCATCTTTCCTGTGAGAAAGTTTTAAGGGAGTGGGTGGAAAGGGGAGTGAGCTGGAGACAGAAAGTGGGAAGTGACTGGCCAGGCGGTAGGTCATCATGAGGGGTGTTCTCTACAAAGCAGAAGCCAAAGCGGGATGAACACGCAAGAAATGTAGTAGGGGAAATGCCTATGAGAGCAAATGAGGAGGGAGCCAGAGAGACTTGGAGAACCTCAGAGTACAATGCCGATCTGAGCCTGAGTGAAGGAGTAAAGGAAGGACAGAAGATTGGATGGAAGCATCTTACACAGCAGTTCTGAGTTCAGCAAGGCCATCGGGGAGTCCCTGAGCCAAAGCTGCCGATCAGAGGAGTCTCGCATCTCCCAGAAACAGCCCCTGCCTCGTTTAGTCATTGGTTGGGGGCAGATGAGCGGAAGCATGGCCTTGGCAGAAAATAGTAAACAATACTGTACTATAGACTTGAGAACTTGCTAAGACAGTAGATCTTAAGTGTTCTTCACACACACACACACACACACACACACACATAAACGATAATTTTGTGAGGTGATAGAGGCATTAACTATCCTTATTGTGGTAATCATTTCTCAACATATACATGTACCAAATCATCACATTGTATATCTTAAATGTATACAATGTTACATATCAATTATATCTCAATAAACCTGGGGAAAAAATAACAATAATAAATTATAAATAAAAATTTTAAAAAAGAAATTTGGGATGGGTTTCAAAGCACAGCAGCTGGGCCCTCTGTCAACTGTGTTTCCCGCAGTCAGGAAACCTGTCCATCAGGGACCTGAGAGACACATCCCAGGGCTGCCACAGGAAGGGAGGCTGGGAGTTGATAGACCAGTATCGTCTCCTGTGGTGCTAGAACCAGCCCTGCCTGCATCAGCATTAGACAGGTAAGTTTTCAGCACCCCTCATCAGTCCACTAAGAGCCACAAGTTGCTCCAGATCCCATCAGAAGCAAATCCATGAGGACACAATCGGCCAAACAATCTTCCTCAGCCCTTCGCTGTTTTTTTGTTTGGCTTATATCTTGGAATTCCCACCCAGAGCCCCTAGAGGACGTGATCTAGAATACAAAAGATTCTATGGGGAACCTCTATTCTCTCCTTTCTCCCCTCTCCCCTTGGAGCAGCACTAAGCTCTGGGTGGAGGAAGAGGGAATGGCCTCTGAGGCTGTCGTATCAGGTAGATCAAGACTCAGGTGGACAACCATGGATGGGCAAGGGAGAGTAAGTTTGGGAAACCAAAAGGAATTTTCTTCTATTTCATAACTTTGCCTGGTATCTACCTAGACGTGGGACGAGGGAATTACATCATCTGTGATAGCATTTACCTAGATTTCACTTTCCAAAGAGAACTGGTTCTCTTCAATTTCTCCTGGCTCTCAGCCCCTCAGGAGACAAAGGGTGAAAGAGGGTCTCCCTCTGACCCTCAAGTGAGCCTCATTTGCCAGGAAAAGGGGCCCTGGCTCCCTCTGACAAAGTTGACTAAGAAAGCTATTTATTGGCAAATAACTGTTTTCAGCTCTCTAACGACCATTATGAGGCTCTTTGGGTACCTGGTAAGACTGTGCTTAACTCAAGAGGTGCATTAACAAAGTCAAAAGGAAAGTAAAGCAGGCAGTCCTAAAGGACCTGCTTTGACAAAGAGCATCTCTGCAGGTCTTATTTCATTTTAAAACATCCTTGAAGAAATTTGCTATGTGCTCTATAATGTTTCTAAATTATAACAGGAAATATAGTCATAAATTATATCCAGATCATATTTATATGTTTTAACATTCAGAGGATTAATGCAGCCAGAGAGGCAAAAAGAAGAATAAGTAATTCTATATATAAAATAGATAACCAATGAGTACCTACTGTATAGTTCAGGGAACTATACTCAATATCTTATAATAACTTATAATGGAAGAGAATGTAAAAAAACTCTGAAACTAACACATTGTAAATCAACTATATTTCAATAAATTTTTTTTAAAAATAAAAGTTAACACTAAAAAAAAGAATAAGTAACTCTACCTGGAGAGTAAAATAATTAAAACAATATTCCCCCAAACAGAAAAGGAAAGTGGGAGGGACTTAATTGTGCTATTTTTGTATTAATTTTTTCTTTTAAAGGTAAGATTTTATATATAAACAGACATTATATGTAAATAAAATAATTTCTTCTTCAAACATACATAGGAATTTGGCTGGGTTATTTTTTTCTGTACTCTATAATAGAGTTGTACTTGTTTTGCATTTATTCCTGGGACCCAAGAGATATGTTACAGTTACTGCAGAAATTATTTATCCCATGTATTTGTTAGGTTTGAATATTCATCTATTCTTGAATAGCAGACTGATTGTGACATTGAAATCCTGCATAATATTTTTAAAGATGCTGCTTAATAACTAAACTTAATGTACATTCAAAACAGCAACTGAGCAGCAATAGTTCCTTCGCTCCTACCTTGCTTCCTGCTCCAATGTAAGTCAAGTGGTGGGATTAGCCCTCTCCCTCCTTACCCATTTGTGTTAAACTCAGACTAAACTCTTCCCTGGGCTGGGGAACACATCAGCCCAGCCACCTCTCACTTCTTAAACTGAACTGGCATGAGAAAAGGAAGGAGAATTTATGAAAACCTATTGTGTGCCTAGCATTGCACTGGATCAGTGTTTCTTAACCCTTTTTTCATTACTGATCCCCTTAAGGAGAATTTTTAGACATTTTTTTCTAATCATTCTCCTCCCCCATTAATGTTTAATACCACAAATATACTCTATGTCTGTTTATGTACTGTATGAATACCTGTGCTTTATACACGAAAGTATAAAGCATTTTTGTTCCCTAAGAGCCAGTTTTTACTCCCTTCGGGGTTGATATTATTCCCACTGAGAATGATATACTAGATGCTCCACATAAGCCATTTAATTTGATTTGAGGCAGCATAGTATCAAAATTAAAGTATAAATCTGAGCCAGACTGACGGAATTCAAATCTGAGCATTACCACTTCTCAGAGGTATGACCCTGGACAGTTAACTTCAATGTGCCTCAGTTTCCTCATCTGTAAAATGGGAATAATAATAGCATGCAATTAAGAAGATCATGTGCAGGCTAACTTAGTTAATATATCAATAAGTATACAGTGTTTAAAACAGTGCCTAGCACAGAGTAAGCACTAACAAGTGGTTGCTGTTTTATTAGCAAATCCAAGAACCCTATAATATCAGTATTATAAGTATTATAAAGCCTATTTTAAAAAAGAAGAAACATACATTCAGAGGAAGATAAAATAACTGGCCTAAGTCCACAAGGTTGGTAAAGGCAGAAGCTGGGACTGAAGCCCAGATCTTCAAGACACCAAAATAGGCATTTTCTGTCTATATCACCTCCATTATACAGTAGTCCCGCCTTGTCTCCAGTTTCCCCTTTTGCAATTTCAGTTATTCATGGCCAACCATGGTCTGAAAATATTAAATGGAAAATTTTAGAAATAAACAGTTCATAAGTTTTAAATTGTACACTGTTCTGAGCAACATAATGAAACCTCGTGCCATCCTGCTCCTTCCCGCCCTGGATGTGAAACATCCCTTTATCTAGCAGATCTCCCCACACACCCACCCCACCCCCCAACCCTCGTTAGTCACTTAGTAGCTGTCTTGGTTATCGGACGGTTGTCATGGTATCAACCATGCTTGTGTTCAAGTAACCCTTATTTTACTTAATAATGGCCCCTTCAAAGCACAAGAGTAGTGATGCCAGCAATTCAAATATGCCAAAGAGAAGCCATGAAGTGCTTACTTTAAGTGAAAAGGTGAAAGTTCTCAAAATAAAGAAAGGAGAATCGGACGCTGAGGTTGCTATGATCTACGGTAAGAGTGAATCTCCTATCCATGAAATTGCAAAGAAGAAAAAAGAAATTTGCACTAGTTTTGCTGTTGCACCTCAAACTGAAAAAGTTACAGCCACAAGGTGTGATAACTTTAAACTTTATCATAGGTATATATGTATAGGAAAAAACATAGTATATACAGGGTTCAGTACTATCCTTGGTTTCAGGCATCCACTGGGGAGTCTTGGAACATATCCCATGTGGATAAGGGGCGGGGAACTACTGCACCATGAAACTCACAAACAATACATCTGAATAACTCCAATCAGTGCTTCCCATTGAATGCAAACCATTAACAATATACTCTCCTGCCTTCCACCTCCAATATTTTTAAAAAGCACTACATCACTCCTTTAAACACTAAGAGACAGTGTCTTAGTCCATTTGGGCCACTGTAACAAAATACCATAGACTGAGTGTCTTATAAACAATGGAAATTTACTTCTCACAGTTCTGGAGGCTGGGAAGTCCAAGATCAGGGTACCAGCATGTTCAGGTTCTGGTGAGAGCCTTCTTCCAAGTTGTAGACTATGGACTTCTAGTTTTGTCCTCACAGGATGGAAGGAGTGAGGGATCTCAGTGGGTTATCTTTTCTAAGTACACTAATCCCATTCATGAGGGCTCCACGCTCATGACCTAATCACATCCCAAAGGCCCACAAACTAACACCATGACATTGAGCATAAGAACTTCAACATGAATTTTGGAAGGATGCAGACCATAGCACAGTGCCTTGACCAGTCTCCCCATTAGACAGTAGTACTTTCCCCAGCAAAGGACACTGAGTTTTCTCCTTCCATCGTAGGACGAGGGAGGCCATTTGGTGTCATGCAAAGTATCCTAGTCTAGGAATCAAGAAGCTCCTCCCAGCCCCGGGTCCACCACGCTGTGATGTTGGGCTCATTACCCTCTTCTCTGGTCCTTGGTGTCCCCATTTGTTCTTTGAGCCAAGCCAGCTCTACAAACTCCACAATTGTCGGACCACAAAGCTAAAGTGAGGGGTGGGACTTGTGACAGGCATAAGCCCAAGACCACGTGATTCCGCATTTTACCCACGCCTACTCAGCAAGCCCACCCCAAAGCCAAGATAAGCAAGCACAAACCTTCTGCCACAGCTCCAAGAATGCAGCGCCATGTCCTTGGGCCTCTGACCCTCCCCCCAAAGTCATGTAAATAAGAGGGACGCTCCATCCCCATCCCAGCCCCACAGCAGACCAGCCGAGTGTGTAAAAGAAGCCTAAAATAACTCATTACCAGATCTGGCCCCCCCACCAAAGACACCACACTTCCTTAACTTGAAATGGTTGAGGACGGATTAACAAAGTGCCATTACATATTAACAAAATGGTGGTTTTATGTATTTTTTAACATATTTATTGGACTATAATTGCTTTACAATGTTGTGTTAGTTTCTGCTGTATAACACAGTGAATCAGCTATATGTATACATATATCCCGATATACCCTCCCTCTTGAGCCTCCCTCCCGCCCTCCCTATCTCACCTCTCTAGGTGCTCACAAAGTACCCAGTTGATCTCCCTGTGCTATGCAGCTGCTTCCCACTAGCTATCTATTTTACATTTGGTAGTGTATATACGTCACTTCTACTCTCTCACTTCGTCCCAGTTTACCCTTCCCCCTCCCCATGTCCTCAAGTCCATTCTCTACATCTGAGTCTTTATACCCGACCTGCCCCTAGGTTCTTCTTGACCTTTTTTTTTTCTTTTTTTTTAGATTTATATATGGGTTAGCATACGGTATTTGTTTTTTCCTTTCTAACTTACTTCACTCTGTATGAAAGACTCTAGGTCCATCCACCTCACTACAAATAACTCCATTTCGTTTCTTTTTATGGCTGAGTAATATTCCATTGTATATATGTGCCACATCTTCTTTATCCATTCATCTGTCGATGGACACATAGGTTGATTGCATGTCCTAGCTATTGTAAATAGAGCTGCAATGAACATTGTGGTACATGACTCTTTCTGAATTATGGTTTTCTCAGGGTATATGCCCAGTAGTGGGATTGCTGGATCATATGGTAGTTCTATTTTTAGTTTTTTAAAGAACCTCCATACTGTTCTCCATAGTGCCTGTATCAATTTACATTCCCACCAACAGTGCAAGAGGGTTCCCTTTTCTCCACACCCTCTTCAGCATTTATTGTTTGTAGATATTTGGATGATGGCCATTCTGACCGGTGTGAGGTGATAACTCAGTGCAGTTCTGATTTGCATTTCTCTAATGATTAGTGATGTTGAGCATCATTTCATGTGTTTGTTGGCAATCTGTATATCTTCTTTGGAGAAATGTCTATTTAGGTCTTCTGCCCATTTTTGAATTGGGTTGTTTGTTTTTCTGATATTGAGCTGCATGAGCTGCTTGTATATTTTGGACATTAATCCTCTGTAGGCTGCTTCATTTGCAAATATTTTCTCCCATTCTGAGGGCTGTTTTTTCGTCTTGTTTATGGTTTCCTTTGCTATGCAAAAGCTTTTAACTTTCATTAGGTCCCACTTGCTTATTTTTGTTTTTATTTCCATTTCTCTAGGAGGTGGGTCAAAAAGGATCTTGTTGTGATTTATGTCATAGAGTGTTCTGCCTATGTTTTCCTCTAAGAGTTTCAGAGTGTCTGGCCTTACATTTAGTTCTTTAATCCATTTTGAGTTCATTTTTGTGTATGGTGTTAGGAAGTGTTCTAATTTCATTCTTTTACATATAGCTGTCCAGTTTTCCCAGCACCACTTATTGAAGAGGCTATCTTTTCTCCATTGTATATTCTTGCCTCCTTTGTCAAAGATAAGGTGACCATATGTGCATGGGTTTGTCTCTGGGCTTTCTATCCTGTTCTATTGATCTATATTTCTGTTTTTGTGCTAGTACCATACCGTATTGATTACTGTAGCTTTGTAGTATAGTCTGAAGTCAGGGAGCATGACTCCTCCAGTTCCGTTTTTATTTCTCAAGATTGCTTTGGCTATTCAAGGTCTTTTGTGTTTCCATACAAATTGTGAAATATTTTGTTCTACTTCTGAGAAAACCACCATTGGTAGTTGGAAAGGGATTGCATAGAATCTGTAGATTGCTTTCGGTAGTATAGTCATTATCATAATGTTGATTCTTCCACTCCAAGAACATGGTCTATCTCTCCATCTGTTTGTATCATCTTTAATTTCTTTCATCAGTGTCTTATAGTTGTCTGCATACAGGTATTTTGTCTCCTTAGGTTGGTTTATTCCTAGGTACTTTATTCTTTTTGTTGCAGTGGCAAATGGGAGTGTGTCCTTAATTTCTCTTTCAGATTTTTTTATCATTAGTGTATAGAAATGCAAGAGATTTCTGTGCATTAATTTTGTATCCTGCTACTTTAACAAATTCATTAATTAGCTCTATTAGTTTTCTGGTAGCTTCTTTAGGATTTTCTATGTATAGTATCATGTCATCTGCAAACAATGGCAGTCTTACTTCTTCTTTTCCAATTTGGATTCCTTTCATTTCTTATTCTTCTCTGATTGCTGTGGCTAAAACTTCCAAAACTGTGTTGAATAATAGTGAGAGTAGACAACGTTGTATTGTTCCTGATCTTGGAGGAAATGGTTTCAGTTTTTTACCATTGAGAATTATGTTTGCTGTGGGTTTGTCGTATATGGCCTTTTTTATGTTGAAGTAGGTTCCTTCTTCGCCCACTTTCTGGAGAGTTTTTTAACATAAATGGGTGTTGAATCTTATCCAAAGCTCTCTCTGCATCTATTGAGATAATCATATGGTTTTTTATCTTTCAATTTGTTAACATGGTGTATCACATTGATTGATTTGCGTATATTGAAGAATCCTTGCATCCCTGGAATAAACCCCACTTGATCATGGTGTATGATCCTTTTAATGTGTTGGATTCTGTTTGCTAGTATTTTGTTGAGGATATTTGCATCTATGTTCATCAGTGATATTGGCCTGTAGTTTTCCTTTTTTGTGACATCTTTGTATGATTCTGGTATCAGGGTGATGGTGGCCTCATAGAATGAGGTTGGGAGTGTTCCTCCCTCTGCTATAATTTGGAAGAGTTTGAGAAGGATAGGAGTTAGCTCTTCTCTAAATGTTTGATAGAATTCACCTGTGAAGCCACCTGCTCCTGGGCTTTGGTTTGTTGGAAGATTTTAATCAGTTTCAATTTCAGCGCTTGTGTTTTTTCTGTTTACGTTTTCTATTTCTTCTGGGTTCAGTCTCAGAAGGTTGTGCTTTTCTAAGAATTTGTCCATTTCTTCCAGGTTATCCATTTTATTGGCATATAGTTGCTTCTAGTAATCTCTCATGATCCTTTGTATTTCTGCAGTGTCACTTGTAGCTTCTCCTTTTTCATTTCTAATTCTGTTGATTTGAGTCTTCTCCCATTTTTTCTTGATGAGCCTGGTTAATGGTTTATCAATTTTGTCTATCTTCTCTAAGAACCAGCTTTTAGTTTTATTGATCATTGCTATTGTTTCCTTCATTTCTTTTTTTTTCTTATTAGTCATCAATTTTATACATATCAGTGTATGCATGTCAATCCCAATCCCCCAATTCATCACACCACCACACCCATCACCCCACGGCTTTCCCCCCTTGGTGTCCATACATTTGTTCTCTACATCTGTGTCTCAATTTCTGCCCTGCAAACTGGTTCATCTGTACCATTTTTCTAGGTTCCACATATATGCATTAATATATGATATTTGTTTTACTCTTTCTGACTTACTTCACTCTGTATGACAGTCTCTAGATCCATCCACGTCTCAACAAATGACCCGATTTTGTTCTTTTTTATGGCTGAGTAATATTCCGTTGTATATATGTACCACATCTTCTCTATCCATTCGTCTGTCGATGGGCATTTAGGTTGCTTCCATGACCTGGCTATTGTAAATAGTGCTGCAATGAACATTGGGGTGCATATGTCTTTTCGAATTGTGGATTTCTCTGGGTATATGCCCAGTGGTGGGATTGCTGGATCACATGCTAATTCTATTTTTAATTTTTTAAGGAACCTCCACACTGTTCTCCATAGGAGCTGTATCAGTTTACATTCCCATCAACAGTGCAAGAGGGTTTCCTTTTCTACACACCCTCTCCAGCATTTGCTGTTTGTAGATTTTCTGATGATGCCCATTCTAATAGGTGTGAGGAGATAGCTCATTGTAGTTTTGATTTGCATTTCTCTAACAATTAGTGATGTTGAGCAGCTTTTCATGTGCTTCTTGTCCATCTGTATGTCTTCTTTGGAGAAATGTCTATTTAGGTCTTCTGCCCATTTTTGGATTGGGTTGTTTGATTTTTTAATATCAAGTTGCATGAGCCATTTATATATTTTGAAGATTAATCCTTTGTCCGTTGATTTGTTTGCAAATATTTTTTCCCATTCTGAGGGTTGTCTTTTCATCACGTTTATGGTTTCCTTTTCTGTGCAACATCTTCTAAGTTTCATTAGGTCCCATTTGTTTATTTTTGTTTTTATTTCCATTACTCTAGGAGGTGGATCAAAAAAGATCTTGCTGTGATTTATGTCAAAGAGTGTTCTTCCTATGTTTTCCTCTAAGAGTTTTATAGTGTCCGGTCTTACATTTAGGTCTCTAATCCATTTTGTGTTTACTTTTGTGTATGGTGTTAGGGAGTGTTCTAATTTCATTCTTTTACATGTAGCTGTCCAGTTTTCCCAGCACCACTTATTGAAGAGACTGTCTTTTCTCCATTGTACATCCTTGCCACCTTTGTCATAGATTAGTTGACCATAGGTGCATGGGCTTACCTCTGGGCTTTCTATCTTGTTCCATTGATCTATGTTTCTGTTTTGGTGCAGTACCATATTGTCTTGATGACTGTAGCTTTGGAGTATACT
The DNA here is from genome assembly GCF_937001465.1 of Orcinus orca. NCBI lineage: Eukaryota > Metazoa > Chordata > Mammalia > Artiodactyla > Delphinidae > Orcinus > Orcinus orca. The sequence goes on from NC_064560.1 coordinate 150,872,697, forward strand.
CTGAAGTCAGGAGGTCTGATTCCACCAGCTCCATTTTTTTCCCTCAAGACTGCTTTGGCTATTCAGGGTCTTTTGTGTCTCCATATAAATTTTAAGATTTTTTGTTCTAGTTCTGTAAAAAATGCCATTCGTAATTTCATAGGGATTGCACTGAATCTGTAGAGAGCTTTCGGTAGTATAGTCATTTCCACAGTATTGATTCTTCCAATCCAAGAACATGGTATATCTCTCCATCTGTTGGCATCATCTTTAATTTCTCTCATCTGTGTCTCATAGTTTTCTGCATACAGGTCTTTTGTCTCCCTACATAGGTTTATTCCTAGGTAATTTATTCATTTTGTTGCAATGGTAAATGGGAGTGTTTCCTTAATTTCTTTTTTAGATATTTCATCATTAGTGTATAGGAATGCAAGAGATTTCTGTGAATTAATTTTGTATCCTGCAACTTTACCAAAGTCACTGATTATCTCTAGTAGTTTTCTGGTGGCATCTTTAGAATTCTCTATGTATAGTATCACGTCACCTGCAAACAGTGACAGTTTTACTTCTTTTCCAATTTGTATTCCTTTTATTTCTTTTTCTTCTCTGATTGCCATGGCTAGGACATCCAAAACTATGTTGAATAATAGAGGTGAGAGTGGATATCCTTGTCTTGTTCCTGATCTTTGAGGAAATGCATTCAACTCTTCACCATTGAGAATGATGTTTGCTGTGGGTTTGTCGTATATGGCCTTTATTATGTTGAGGCAGGTTCCCTCTATGTCCACTTTCTGGAGAGTTTTTATCATAAATCTGTGTTGAAATATGTCAAAAGCTTTTTCTGCATCTATTGAGATGATCATACAGTTTTTATTCTTCAATTTGTTAATATGGTGTATCACATTGATTGATTTGCATATAAAGAAGAATCCTTGCATCCCTGGGATAAATCCCACTTGATCATGGTGTATGATCCTTTTAATGTGTTGTTGGATTCTGTTCGCTAGTATTTTACTGAGATTTTTGCATCTATGTTCATCAGTGATATTGGTCTGTAATTTTCTTTTTTTGTAGTATCTTTCTCTGCTTTTGGTATCAAGGTGATGTTGGCCTCATAGAATATGTTTGGGAGTGTTCCTTCCTCTGCAGTGTTTTGGAAGAGTCTGAGAAGGATGAGTGTTAGCTCTTCTCTAAATGTTTGATAGAATTCACCCGTGAATCCATCTGGTCCTGGACTGTGGTTTGTTGGAAGGTTTTTTTTGTTTTTTGTTTTTTTTTGCGGTACGTGGGCCTCTCACTGCTGTGGCCTCTCCCGTTGCGGAGCACAGGCTCCAGACGCACAGGCTCAGCAGCCATGGCTCACGGGCCCAGCCGTTCTGTGGCATGTGGGATCTTCCCGGACCAGGGCACGAACCCTTGTCCCCTGCATCGGCAGGCAGACTCTCAACCACTGAGCCACCAGGGAAGCCCTGGAAGATTTTTTTAATCACAGTTTCAATTTCATTACTTATGAGTGGTCTGCTCATATTTTCTATTTCTTCCTTGTTCCATCTTGGAAGGTTATACTTTTCTAAGAATTTGTCTATTTCTTCCAGGTTGTCCATTTTATTGGCGTAGAGTTGCTTGTAGTAGTCACTTAGGATGCTTTGTATTTCTGTGGTGTATGCTCTAACTTCTCCTTTTTCATTTCTAATTTTATTGATTTGAGTCCTCTCCCATATTTTCTTGATGAGTCTGGCTAATGGTTTATCAGTTTTGTTTATCTTCTCAAAGAACAAGCTTTTAGTTTTATTGATCTTTGCTATTGTTTTCTTTGTTTCTAATTCATTTATTTCTGCTCTGATCTTTATGATATCTTTCCTTCTGCTAATTTCAGGTTTTGTTTATTCTTCTTTCTCTAGTTCCATTAGGTGTAAGGTTAGATTATTTATCTGAGATTTTTCCCTGTTTCTTGAGGTAGGCTTGTATAGCTATAAACTTCCCACTTAGAACTGCTTTTGCTGCATCCCATAGGTTTTGGATTTTTGTGTTTTCATTGTCATTTATTTCTATGTATTTTTTGATTTCCTCTTTGGTTTCTTCAGTGATCTCTTGGTTATTTAGTAACATAGTGTTTAGCCTCCAGGTGTTTGTGTTTTTTACGTTTTTTCCCCTGTAATTCATTTCTAATCTCATAGCATTGTGTACAGAAAAGATGCTTGATATGATTTCAATTTTCTTAAATTTACTGAGGCTTGATTTGTGACCCACGATGTGATCTATCCTGAAGAATGTTCCATGTGCACTTGAGAAGAAAGTGTAATGTGCTGTTATTGGATGGAATGCCCTATAAATATCAATTAAATCTATCTCGCCTATTGTGTCATTTTTAGCTTCCGTTTCCTTACTTATTTTCATTTTGAATAACTTGTCCATTGGTGTAAGTGAGGTGTTAAATTCCCCTACTATTATTGTTACTTTCGATTTCTTCTTTTACAGCTGTTAGCAGTTGCCTTATGTATTGAGGTGCTCCTATGTTGGCTGCATATATATTTATAATTGTTATATCTTCTTGGATTGATCCCTTCATCATTATGTAGTGTCCTTCCTTGTCTCTTGTAACATTCTTTATTTTAAAGTCTATTTTATCTCATATTAGTATTGCTACCCCAGCTTTCTTTTGATTTCCACTTGCATGGAATATCTTTTTCCATCCCCTCACTTTCAATCTGTATGTGTCCCTAGGTCTGAAGGGGTCTCTTGTAGACAGCATATATATGGGTCTTGTTTTGGTATCCATTCAGCAAGACTGTGTCTTTTGGTTGGAGCATTTAATCCATTCACGTTTAAGGTAATTATCGATATGTATGTTCCTATGACCATTTTCTTAATTGTTTTGGGTTTGTTTTTGTAGGTCCTTTTCTTCACTTCTGTTTCCCATGTACAGAAGTTCCTTTACCATTTGTTGTAGAGCTGGTTTGGTGGTGCTGAATTCTCTTAGCTTTTGCTTGTCTGTAAAGCTTTTGATTTCTTCACCAAATCTGAATGAGATCCTGCTCGGGTAGAGTAACCTTGGTTGTAGGTTCTTCCCTTTTGTCACTTTAAGTATATCATACCACTCCCTCTGGCTTGTAGAGTTTCTGCTGAGAAATCAGCTGTTAACCTTATGGGAGTTCCCTTGAATGTTATTTTTCGTTTTACCCTTGCTGCCTTCAATAATTTTTCTTTGTCTTTAATTTTTGCCAGTTTGATTACTATGTATCTTGGCGTGTTTCTCATTGGGTTTATCCTGTATGGGACTCACTGCACTTCCTGGACTTGGGTGGCTATTTCCTTTCTCATGTTAGGGAAGTTTTTGACTATAATTTCTTCAAATATTTTCTCGGGTCCCTTTTCTCTCTTTTCTCCTTCTGGGACTCCTACGATGCAAATGTTATTGTGTTTAATGTTGTCCCAGAGGTCTCTTAGGCTGTTTTCATTTCTTTTCTTTCTTTTTTCCTTATTCTGTTCCACAGCAGTGAATTCCACCATTCCGTCTTCCAGGTCACTTATCTGTTCCTCTGTCTCAGTTATTCTGCTATTGATTCCTTCTAGTGTAGTTTTCATTTCATTTATTTTATTGTTCATCTCTGTTTGTTTGTTCTTTAATTCTTCTAAGTCTTTGTTAAACATTTCTTTCATCTTCTCGATCTTTGCCTCCATTCTTTTTCCGAGGTCCTGGATCATCTTCACTATCATTATTCTGAATTCTTTTTCTGGAAGGTTGCCTATCTCCACTTCATTTACTTGTTTTTCTGGGTTTTTGTCTTGTTCCTTCATCTGGTACATAGCCCTCTGCCTTTTCATCTTGTCTCTCTTTCTGTGAATGTGGTTTTTGTTCCACAGGCTGCAGGATTGTAGTTCTTCCTGCTTCTGCTGTCTGCCCTCTGGTGGATGAGGCTATCTAAGAGGCTTGTGCAGGTTTCCTGATGGGAGGGACTGGCGGTGGATAGAGGTGGCTTCTTCATTTATTTCTGATATGATCCTTATGATTTCTTTCCTTCTGCTAACTTCGGGGGGGGTTGTTCTTCTTTCATTAATTGATTTAGGTGTACATTTAGGTTGTTTGAGATTTTTCTTGTTTTGTGAGGTAGGATTGTATTGCTATAAACTTCCCTTTTAGAACTGCTTTTGCTGCATCCCATACATTTTGGGTTGTCATATTTTCATTGTCATTTGTTTCTAGGTATTTTTCTATTTCCTCTTTGATTTCTTCAGTTATCTCTTGGTTATTTAGTAGCATATTGTTTAGCCTCCATGTGTTTGTATTTTCTACAGTTTCTTCCCTGTAATTTATATCTAGTCTCATAGCGTTGTGGTTGGAAAAGATACTTGATATAATTTCAATTTTCTTAAATTTACCAAGGCTTGATTTGTGACCCAAAATATGATCTATCCTGGAGAATGTTCTGTGTGCACTTGAGTAGAAAGTGTATTCCTTGTTTTTGGATGGAATGTCCTATAAATGTCAAAAAAGTCCATCTTGTCTAATGTGTCATTTAAAGCTTGTGTTTCCTTATTTATTTCATTTTGGATGATCAGTCCATTGGTGAAAGTGGGGTGTTAAAGTCCCCTACTATTATTGTGTTACTGTCAATTTCCCCTTTTATGGCTGTTAGCGTTTGCCTTATGTATTGAGGTGCTCCTATGTTGGGTGCATAAATATTTACAATTGTTATATCTTCTTGGATTGATCCCTGGGTCATTACATAGCATCCTTCTTTGTGTCTTGTAATAGTCTTTATTTTAAAGTCTATTTTGTCTGATATGAGAATTGCTACTCCAGCTTTGTTTTGATTTCCATTTGCATGGAATATCTTTTTCCATCCCTGCACTTTCAGTCTGTATGCGTCCCTAGGTCTTAAGTGGATCTCTTGTAGACAGAATATATCTGGATCTTGTTTTTGTATCCACTCAGCCAGTCTACATCTTTTGGTTGCAGCATTTAGTCCATTTACTTTTAAGGTAATTATCCATATGTATGTTCTTACTACTATTCTCTTAATTGTTTGGGGTTTGTTTTTGTAGGTCTTTTCCTTCTCTTGTGTTTCCTGCCTAGAGAAGCTCCTTTACCATTTGTTGTAGAGCTGGTTTGGTGGTGCTGAATTCTCTTAGCTTTTGCTTATCTCTAAACATTTTAATTTCTCTATCGAATCTGGATGAGATCCTTGCTGGGTACAGTAATCTTTGTTGTATGTTTTTCCCTTTCATCACTTTAAATATGTCCTGCCACTCCCTTCTGGCTTGCAAAGTTTCTGCTGAAAGATCCGCTGTTAACCTTATGGGGATTCCCTTGTTGCTTTTCCCTTGCTGCTTTTAATATTTTTTCTTTTTATTTAATGTTTGATAGTTTGATTAATATGTGTCTTGGCGTGTTTCTCCTTGGATTTATCCTGTATGGGACTCTGCGCTTCCTGGACTTGAATGACTATTTTTTTCCCATGTTAGGGAAGTTTTCAACTATAATCTCTTCAAATATTTTCTCAGTCCCTTTTTTTTTTCTCTTCTTCTCCTGGGACCCCTATAATTTGAATGTTGATGAGTTTAATGTTGTCCCAGAGGTCTCTGAGACTACCCTCAGTCAGTTCTTTTCATTCCTTTTTTCTTTATTCTGCTCTGTAGTAGTTATTTCCACTCTTTTATCTTCTAGGTCACTTATCTGCCCTTCTAACTCAGTTATTCTGCTATTGATTCCTTCTAGAGAGTTTTTAATTTCATTTATTGTGTTGTTCATCATTGTTTATTTGCTCTTTAGTTCTTCTAGGTCCTTGTGAAACCTTTCTTGTATTTTCTCCTTTCTATTTCCAAGATTTTGGATTATCTTTACTATCATTACTCTGAATTCTTTTTTAGGTAGGCTGCCTATTTCTTCTTCATTTGTTTGGTCTGGTGTGTTTTTACCTTGCTCCTTCATCTGGTGCATATTTGTCTGTCTTCTCATTTTGTTTAATTTGCTGTGTTTGGGGTCTCCTTTTCACAGGCTGCAGGTTCATAGTTCCCGTTGTTTTTGGTGTTTGCCCCCAGTGGGTGAGGTTGGTTCAGTGGCTTGTGTAGGCTTCCTGGTGGAGAGGACTGGTGCCTATGTTCTGGTGGGTGGGTCTGGATCTTGTCTTTCTGGTGGGCAGGGCTGCATCCAGTGGTGTGTTTTGGGTTGTCTGTGAACTTAGTACGATTTTAGGCAGCCTCTCTGCTAATGGGTGGGTTTGTGTTCCTGTTTGGCTAGTTGTTTGTCATGGGGTGTCCAACACTGGAGCTTGCTGGCCGTTGGGTGGAGCTCGTCTTAGCATTGACACAGAGATCTCTGGGAGAGCTCCTACTGATTGATATTACATGGGGCTGGGAGGTCTTTGGTGGTCCAATGCCCTGAACTCAGCTCTCCCTCCTCAGAGGCTCAGACCTGACACCAGGCCAGAGCATCAATACCCTGTCAGCCACATGGCTCAAAAGAAAAAGGAGAAAAAAAGAAAGAAAAGCAAAAAAAGTTGAAATTTAAAAAAATAAATTTTTATTAACATTAAAAAATATTAATAATTTTAAAAAAGAGCAACCAAACCAATAAATCCACCAGTGATAACAAGCACTAAAAAGTAAGCTGAGATAAACATAAAAATCAGAAACAAATCAGTCGCAGACAGCAAACCCCAAGTCTACAGTTGTTCCCAAAGTCCACCACCTCAATTTTGGGATGATTCGTTGTCTATTCAGGTATTCCACAGATGCAGGGTACATCAAGTTGATTGTGGGGATTTAATCTGCTGCTCCTGAGGCTGCTGGGAGAGATTTCCCTTTCTCTTCTTTGTTCACACAGCTCCTTGAGTTCAGCTTTGCTTTTGGCCCAGCCTCTGTGTTTAGGCCTCCCTCTGGTGTCTGTTCCCCACTCAGATAGGAGGGGGTTAAAGCAGTGGCTGATTAGGGGTCTCTGGCTCACTCAGGCCACAGGGAGGGAGGGGTACGGTACTCATAATTGGAATGTGGGGTGACACTGTGGCGGCAGAGGCCAGCATGACGTTGCAACAGCCTGAAGCATGCCATGTGTTCTCCTGGGGAGGTTGTCCCTGGATCATGGGACCCTGGCAGTGGCGGGCTGCAGAGGCTCCCGGGAGCATGTGTATAGTGACCTGTGCTTGCACACAGGATTCTGGGTGTCTGCAGCGGCAGCATCTGTGTTTCATGCCCAGGTCTGGGGTCCAAGCTGATAGCCGAGGCTCGCACCCTTTTTGAAGCTTGTTTAGGCAGTGCTCTGTCTTCTGTGGGCAGATGGGGAAGAAATCCCCTCTCCTCGCGCACACCGAAACAATGGTCTCTTGCCTCTTAGACAGGTCCAGACCTTTTCCTGGACTCCCTCCCAGCTAGCCGTGGCGCACTAGCCCCCTCTGGCTGTGTTCATGCAGCCAACCCCAGTCCTCTCCCTGGGATCTGACCTCCAAAGCCCGAGCCTCAGCTCCCAGCCCCTGCCCTCCCCCAGCAGGTGAGCAGACAAGCCTCTCAGGCTGGTGAGTGCTGGTTGGCACTGATCCTCTGTGCAGGAATCTCTCCGCTTTGCTCTCTGCACCCCCATTGCTGCGCTCTCCTCTGTGGCTCTGAAGCTTCCCCTCCCCTGCCCAACCCCCATCTCCATCAGTGAAGGAGCTTCCTAGTGTGTGGAAACTTTTCCTCCTTCTCAGCTCCCTCCCAGAGACGCAGGTCCCATCTCTATTCTTTTGCCTCTGTCTTTTCTTTTTTCTGTTGCCCTACCCAGGTACATGGGGAGTTTCTTGCCTTTTGGGAAGTCTGAGGTCTTCTGCCAGCGTTCAGTAGGTGTTCTGTAGGAGTTCAGTATTTTTGATATGATGCAAAAAAGTGCTTATGGCCTACAAACGTCTTAGAGTGACCACCAGGCATTTGATTTATATTAACATTGAGTAATACTGGAATAGTTATGTGCATGTGGTTTTGAGTCCTTTTTTTTAAACTTACATTCCATTGTGAACACCTTCCCATTGTTTAAAACCATGATTTTTTTTAATGGCTTTATATTCTATCATACGGGTAAGCAAGCCATCAGTTATTTAGTCATTTCTCTCCTTGGAGCACTAAATTGTTTTGTTTTGGTTTGGTTTTTTTTGTATTCTATATAAAGCTACCAAAACAGTCTTGTACATAGATTTTTTTTTTTTTTTTTTTTTTTGCGGTACGCAGGCCTCTCACTGTTGTGGCCCCTCCCACTGCCGAGCACAGGCTCCGGACGCACAGGCTCAGCAGCCATGGCTCACAGGCCCAGCCACTCTGCGGCATGTGGGATCTTCCCGGACCGGGGCACGAACCCGTGTCTCCTGCATCAGCAGGCGGACTCTCAACCACTGCGCCACCAGGAAAGTCCTGTACATAGATTTTTGCATGAACCTCTTATTGTTTCCACAGAACAAATTCATAGAAGTGTAATTACAGAGTCAAAGTAGGTGAATGTTTTCAAGGTTCTTGAACATAGTGTCAAATTACCCAATAAAAAGATAATGCCACCAGCAGTACACTAAAGCCCCTATGTGTTCAGTTTCCTCATGTGTAAAATGGGGATAATAATAGTGTGTACCTAATAAAGTCATTGTGCTGGTTAAATTAGTTAACTTAAGTGTTTAAAATAGTGCATACACTCTTGTCACCTACACTATTGTCAGTTTTCAAAATATTCTCCAATTTGCTAGGTTAAAAAATAATATATCGCTGCTTTAATTTCTATTTCTTTGACTATTATTGGGATTGAAGACACCTCCATATATATTTCTTCTTTTGTGAAGTATCTGGTCATGTCTTTTGCTAATAAAAGAAGAACTTTCAAAAAGATCCCCCTAATAATGCCCTTTATATCACATCCTAGTTAATGATTCTTAAAGCTGCTGGACATTTTTTTAACACATCTTTGAAGCTCAAAAATTCAAACAGGTCCTAACTTTTTATTACTCAGCTTTTGTTTTATAGCAATTATCACTTACTTTCCTGAAAGGCCTACAGAAAAAAAAAACTATCAGAGGTTGACTTTTTAATGTCCTTCTGCATTAACCACAGGTGAATCAGCCTAGATGTTGTCATCATAAGAAGACTTACCATGTTATTTAACTGAAAGAACTGTATGGAAATAGTTAAAAGCATCGTGCAAAGAGACAAATCCTTCTCCCAAAACTCCCAAACAGCCAGACTCTCCATGTTTCTTTGTTGTGGTCCACCAGTCACCCCAATAACCTAGGAGAACTCCTGGAAGAATTTATTCAAAAGGCAGATCCAAGGCCCCTCCTCAGACCTCCAAACTTAGGATCTTGGATGACTGGGCCCTAGAATCTGCTTATGTCACAAGCTTCTTGAATGATTTTCTGGGAGTCACAATGCTAAAGTATGTCTAGTTTGCCAAATCACGTGGTTTGTAATGTCTTACAAAGCATAATCAAACCAAAGGTATGATAGAAGATTTAGTAGATACCTACCATCACTATGGTAGGTATCTACTAAATTTAAAGCATTATTATTTCTAGTAAGTGTGGATCTCCTACTAATTTGTTAACTGATCAACACAGATAAATAGAGACTTGTCCCCTGCCCTACCCCCATTTCTAGCTGTGTGACCCTAGTAAATTACTTCATTTGCTGAGCCTCATTTCCCCATTTGCAAAGGTGGGAAATCACGCTACCTGTCTCATGGAATCATTCCAAGACTGAACTTAGACTATATATGTTAAGTGTCTACCACAATTTCTGGCACAAAAAAAATGACAGCTCTTACATCAGTGGGATGAAAAGTTATGCAGCTGAGGAAGAGACATCGGTCTACAGTAACAGCTGATAATAATGGAACACCAGAGTCGACGAACGACTTTCACAAGCAATTTCTTGTTCTACTCTCTGAACGTTTAGGTGAGACAGGAAGAAAACATATTGTTATCATATCCCTTTTACAGACTGAGGCAACTGAAGGCTGACCAAGGCTATAAAGTTATGTAGTTAGTAAATAGCAGAGCTTGAATGACTGACTTTAGAACCCAATATTTCAATACTTATTAAAAACTAAAAAGCATGGCGTCTTCAAGAGGGTCTATTATTCCCTTCAGTCATTTCATGAATGGAAACATTCTCTAGTGTATTCAACCTAAAGAATGCCTTTTCTGGGTTTAGAAAGTACGATAAACAACAGCTAAATGAAACCGAGAGCAGTTATCGTTTTTCCAGAATCTAGCTTGCTCTCATTTACTTTCAAGGTTACCTACAGTTCAAGAGAAACCATTGTGGCCATCTTCAAGGCTTCCATACCACAAAAACTATTCAAGCCAGGTTTAAAGGGCAACTAAAAATGCTCTCTTCTCTTCTAAGACCTCACAACCTCTCACACTTAGAGCTGGTGGTTCTTTCCTGGTTCTTCTTACAGCTCCCAAGCACCTTCCTCCTTTGCTTTAAAGAGTATTTGCATAATATTCATGGTGAGATTTAGGTCTAAATTATCAAAATGAAAATCCTGTCCTGAGGTATAAGCTAACGAAAACAGATCTCATTTTTATTCAATTCCTTCAACTCCTGATGTGGAAGATGCTCCCGCTCATCTGTACCATTTTTCGTTGTTTCTCCACAACCAAAAATATTATCTGAAGAATCACAAAACTATGAAAGAAACAACTCATTGAGATTGTGAATAGCATATTTCTCTTTACAGATCAGTGCATCATTTGAATATAGCCTCGTTCTGTGTTCCCAATTTTGAGTCAGGACCATTCTCACAGTTCAGCACTTCATAATTACATACAATTAACAGCTTGGAGGCTGAGCAGCAGAGTGACTGGTAAGCACTGAAAGCTACAAATCTGTTTTGCAGTAGTGTATATTTTTTCTCCCTTGACGTTCTTTATTGTTGTTTTGCTTGTTGCTTATTAGCATACCTCTGGGAAATGTTTCAAAGATGTAATGTTAACGAGCAAACACTTGTGAGATTGCCAGCCATTTCAGATGACTTTCTTTCTTTCCAAGGCACAGAAAGGGGGGAAATGAACTGACACATTGTTATGCAGCAAAATAGAATTATGCAGAAAATGCAAAATTATTGCAAAATATTATTTATACAGAGGATAGCCCTGAAGAAGTCAGGGCATCATTGATTAGCAGTAAGAAAGTAGGAATGGATCTGAATTTTATTGTCTACTAAAGAATCTTGTTAATACAAAGAGCATCACAGATATTTCAACGCAAGAGGCAAGAGTTACTCTATCTGTCCCTAAGCTTATAGACCAAATGTTAGGGAAAATGAGCTGGATAGGGTAAAGGAAGTAGATGTTTGCTAGGGGAGTAGGTATACAAAGGCCTGTCAGAGATTCAAGGCTCACTACAGGATAATAATAAAATAATAAAAACTATAATAATAGCATGAACACAGCCAACATTAATTGAATGCTTACTCTGTCCCAGTCATTGTTCTAAATGCCTCACGTGTGCACTAACTCATGTAATCCTCACCACCATTCTGTGAAGTAGATGAAGTTATCAACCCATTTTACAGTTGAAGAAACTAAGGCTCAGAGAAGCTAGGTAACTTGCCCAAAGTCACACAGTGAGTAAATGAGCAAAGATGGAATTTAAACCCAGAAGCCTGCTCTGAAGCCCCTTCTCCTCAGGGCTGCTAAAGAATGGGGCTCCACTCCTGGGGTGCATATTTGACAAGCAGGTGATTCTAATGGAAGTGGTCTGCAGACCACACTTGGGGGGGAAAACTCTGCTGAAACAAGGGGAGTGCTGCTAGCAAACTAAATGGTTTGCTGAACGGAGCTGTCTTTATACTCACTGCACAGAAGATAGTGTGCACACAGCAGTCCGAAGCCCCGTTTAGTCCACTCATAATGATTCCTGGGTGGTACAAACTCATCCGAAGGTACTCTGCCCTTTTACCAGAAGATAGGGGACACAAACAGTCCCACACGTGGGTCATACCTGGAGGACTTATCTATGGAAAGTGCCAGTCTTGATGCCTGGCCTTTGTAGGTGCTCAATAAAGTCTGTGAACAGAATCTCCTTTCCAGAAGGCAAAGGAAATTGAATATCCACTTTTCAGCAATTTAGAAATCTCAAGGTAACAGATACCCAGCTCGCATTTTTGTCAACAAGACCCCATCTCCCAACAAGACCCTCTGTAACAATGCAGGTCACAGAGCACTTCCTTGTAATGGGTTTATTCACCCTTGCTTTTTAAAGGGGTTTTTGAAGTTCTTCTTTAGAGAGAAGTTGTCTGATGGCAATATCTTTCTAGGCTTCTAGCAGAGTTTCCTCCTGCTACTGGCTGAGGTGGGAAGATGTTGCCCAGATCTTCTTACTTAGTCCTGATTACCCTGCCTGTGAATGTTAGTGAGGGTCTGAGCTGAGGCCCTAAGAAGGTTTGGATTAATCCCTTTGGATATCAGCAGATCAGAAACATTCATTTAGCCCTTTCAGAGAGCTGTTAAGAACTCTTATGCCACACACCCCAGTAAGCAGAGGATCTGCTCTCAGAGGCACCAACCAAACAGCCTCTGAGTAAGCAACACAGGACCTGCCCTTGTTCAAAGGCTTTCACTGATGGTCAGACTTTCCATCTTTAAAAAGGGAGGATTCAGCTCCCAGTGCCCGGGACTCCCTAACATAGCCCACCTCTGTGCTCCGCTCACCTGCTTCATCACGCGCCGAGATCTGACTCTCAGCCTCACCACTTGGAAGGAATGTGTGATGTTCGAGGATCAGCTGTTGGGATGTAACAGCATCAATATTTGCCCAGGGTCACTCTAGTAGTCAACTAGTTTCTGCTGAAATGGATCAGGCTTCTTACAAGACATGCTGCAAAAGGGTGAATACCTTCCCCCTAACATTCTGTTCAGTGTTTACCTCACTGAAACACTCCATTACTGCACGCTGAGCAAAAGAAGGGACGCAGGGAGGAACCAATTTAGTGGTGATTAAGTTCAGAGTCATTGCTGAAATTATTTGCATTTGTCTGAGGAACGGTAACTTTTAAGACTATGTCATTTAAAGAAATGGTTAGATATTATTTTTCTGGCAGCAACAATCAGGCATTTTTCGTAAAATGGCTTCCTTGCAAGAAAATCGCCAAATAATGGCAGAAAAACACCCAGCTCTAAATACAATGAAGCATGAGAGGCAAAGTCAAGATTTAAACGGCTCTCACGCTGTGGGGACAGACCAGAGTCACTGAAATGATGTCTTGCTGTTTCCGGGCACACTGGGAGCCTCTGCTGAGGCACTAATGGGTCCCGCACAGGTCTTTAGAGTGACTTCCTCACAGGGCATCTGCAATAACTGGGCTTAGTGTTTTACCAGATGAAGTAAATGCAGGGCCGAGCACCTGGGAGAACAATAGCTTCTCTGCACCAGAGGAGATGTGCAGGCTTCCGCCTGGGGCTTGGGCTGGTTCCCACTCCTGTTTGCCCCCTTGTTCCATGAGGCTAACAAAACACATCTCACACACGAGGCCTCCACACAGGCCCATGGGGGCCCAGGGGAACTCTGGAACCCCAAAGCCGATTATTTTCCTATTGTCACCTTGCCTTCCTTGTTCCCAACAAAAATGGGGGAGGTGGGCAGGGACCTTTACAAAAGTAACACTTGGAATTAGTTCTTAGGTTATACCTCTCCCCACAACCAGAGTTCCATAAAAACTACCTCTGATTCTTGGTAATAACACCTTGTAACCGAGCAGCACCCTATAGGGCCTTCCCAGGACAGACCCCTGCCCCATATGCTCTGCTGTAGCTCCTCTCTTAAGCACCTAGATTATAGTATCTGATGCACATTTCCTGAGTTGTTTAACAGATGCTAAAACCACCACCAAATGGAAGAAATTAACTACTTGATGGCCATGAGCACATAGCCCCCAGACCTACTTGTGCCTAAGGATTGATAATGTTAACCCCTGTGACACTGCCCTGTTACCTCACCATCAACCAGTCAGAGAATTGTGCATGAGCTGATCACATACCCTGAGACCCCCCCTCCCCTTTCCCTCACCTGGCCTTTAAAAATGCTTTGCTGAAACCCTTCGTGGAGTTCAGGGTTTCTGAGTACCAGTCACCCATTCTCCTTATACGGCGCCTTTAAAATAAACACTGCACTTTCCTTCACCACAATCCAGTGTCAGTAGATTGGCTTTACTGCACGTGGGAGAGCAGACCCAAGTTTGGTTCTGTAACAACTTGAGATATATTTTCAAGTAAGAACTACAGGTTTACTTTGTGACTGCCTGGAGGGGTGGGATAGGGAGGGTGGGAGGGAGGGAGACGCAAGAGGGAAGAGATATGGGAACATACGTATATATATAACTGATTCATTTTGTTGTAAAGCAGAAACTAACACACCATTGTAAAGCAATTATACTCCAATAAAGATGTTAAAAAAAAAAGAACTACAGGTTTAAAATCCCTTCCAATCCATTTTATATATCGTTTCCAAGTTTGTCTTCGATTCAGTTCCACAAGTGTGTACTGAATGTCTTGAGAACCTATATCTTCCCAGATATATCTCCTTCCCAGATATATATCTACTCAGATCAAGAACAAGCACTTCCTCTGGAGGTCAAGGCCATCAGTGAGCCAGCCCCGACCTATGTCCAACCACATCCTCTCTTATTCCTCATCAGCCACCCCTTCTGGAAGGTCGCCTTTCGTTAACTCCACCACATCAGCTTTCCATCAGTGTCGGAACTGCCACACAGCTCCTCCATAGCATTCCTTCTGTTCTTCCTGTGATGCTTCACATTTGTCCCCAACTCGACACCTTCCCGGAAATCTCCCAGAACAAACCCCCTCCTACTCGCTCTCAATTTATTCCTACACTTCCTTCTAGGTGCTCCTTACAATTTAACCCACATCCAACAAATCTTTGCTGAGGGCTGCTGCTCTACAATGCTCTGTCCCTTCTGGCATTTGCTCCCATTTATATATGCAATTTTTCTCCTTGGTTTCATATATGTATAGTTTCCTCCAACTGGGATTTGACATTTGCAAAACCAGAAACCAAGTCGTTTACTTCTTTATGTGGATTCACCCCCACATTCATCTAATGCCTACTGTGTGCCAGTCATGTGGTCCCTCAAAGGATCAAAAATGGTACTTAGTATATAGAATGTGCACTGAATAAGTAAGTAAACATTTGTTGGCTTAATAAACAGACTCAGAACCCAACAGCCTCATTTGGGTTCCACAGTTTCTTTTTATTTTTGTAGGGAGGAAAAACCTGTTAAATACATACACATCCACTCGGTTTACATTTTTCACATGCAAGATGCTGTCTCTATATGAGCAGCGAGGACATCATTTTAAGCGTTGAGCTTGATACTCTCCGCCATGGCAGGGAGAATAATCCAACCAACACCAGGTAAGTTGTCCCACTGTGGGGAGGGGAAGAACCACAGACTCTCTCTTAAGACATGCCCTTTGCACTTAGTGACATGCAGACTCAGCTTAGGGCCCTAGCCTGAAAGAAGCGCAGTCACACCTGCTCAACCTCTGCAAGACCTGACTCCCCTGTGATGCCCCAGAACCTGCCCAGATGGAAGCCAGGTGGTGATGGCCCAGCCTCCTAAGTGAAGCAGGTAGAGGGGGGTTCTCTCCAGCTCCTTATTCACAAGCTTCTGCTTTGTTCAGACCCAACCACTGACACATGACAACAGTCTACTGTGGAAACAGCAATTCCCAAAAGTGGCCACATCAGGGCAATTCCAGGAGAACACCAGCCCTCAGGACAATCCTGGGAGACCAGCCAGGCAGCACACATTTGCCACTGAGATGCTATCTCCCCCACCCAACCCAAGCTATTCTGGGGGTGAGAGGGACAATAAGTAAACCAAATGGAAATTAAAATCCTGGCTCCGATAGGTGTGTGACCTCAGGCAGTTTGCTTAACTTTTCTCTCAATTTCTTCATCTATAAAATGGGGGCCATAATAATACCTACTCACCGAACATGGAGAATTAAACAAGCCAAATCAGTGTCAGGCTTAACACAGTGCTTGTCACCCCATAACAGATCATGATTATTGTCATTAACTGTGATCACTGGAATCCAAATTTGGACTTTTTCTCTCTGATCCTAAATGGCCGCACATCAAGTGTTTTTGCAAAAATCTATCAGCTTTTCCCTTCCTTCTCATTTACACTCACTCTTCAATTTTCTCTTTTGTTTCCTCTTTCCCTCCACTCCTATGACTACTGACAACCAGGAAACATAAAGGCTAGTTCTGAAATTACATTTAAAACAAGAGGAAGGGAACCCTCTTACATTGTTGGTGGGAATGTAAATTGGTACAGCCACCATGGAAAATGGTACAGAGGTTCCTCTAAAAACTAAAAATAGAGTTGCCATATGATCCAGCACTCCCACTCCCACTGGGCATATATCCAGACAAAAGTCTAATTCAAAAAGATATATGCACCCCTATGTTCATAGCAGTGCTATTTACAATAGCCAAGACATGGAAGCAACCTAAATGTCCACTGACAGATGAATGAATAAAGAAGATGTGGTATCTATAGACAATGGAATATTACTCAGCCATAAAAAGGAATGAAATAATGCCATTTGCAGCAACATGGATGCAACTAGAGATTATCATACTAAGTGAAGTAAGTCAGAAAAAGACAAATACCATATGATATCATATGTGGAGTCTAAAATATGACACAAATGAACATATCAATGATAAAAAACAGACTCACAAATGTAGAGAACAGACTTGTGGTTGCCAAGGGGGAGGGGGGTGGGAGAGGGAAGGACGGGGAGTTTGGGATTAGCAGATGCAAACTAGTATATTGAGGATAGATAAGCAACAAGGTCCTATTGTACAGCACAGGGAACTATATTCAGTAACCTGTGATAAACCATAATGGAAAAGTATATGAAAAAATATATTTCCTGAGTTACTTTGCTGTACAGCAGAAATTAACACAACATTGTAAATCAACTCCAATAAAATTAGAAAAAAAATGAAGTGATGGCTCATGTTAAGCCTGCCTCCAGTTATGTGCATGACACTGCAGCTCCATCACCTGTCCTTTTTCTTTGGGCCGCACCGTGAGGCTTTCAGGATCTTAGTTTCCCAACCAGGGACTGAACCCAGGCCCTTGGCAGTGACAGCACTGAGTCCTAATCACTGGACTGCCAGGGAATTCCTTACCTGTCCATTTTTCATGGTCAAACATCACTTCATCCACGTCCCATCACTGCCATCTCTGCACTGGGAATCCTTTAACTTCTCAGAAAACAGTGTGCCATTTTAGAGATTTTCCGTGTGTACCAATTAGGAGACTGCAATAAGACATTTTCTCATCCAGTTTGTTCCAAAACAGTGAAGCATTCCAGTCTCTTCCATTTTGACCAAATTCACCCAGAAAGTAAACTATTTAGAAAAAGAGAAAGTGTGTGTATGTATGCTGGAAAAACGGAAACTTGTCTTTGTTCATGTGAAATTCTCTGTATTCAGTTAAACTATTTGGGCTTTGTCTTTTCTTGTAAGAAAGGAAATACAATACAGCACATGAGTCCAGATTTTCCTGGGATTTGGCAGGTCTGTGGATCTTGTTTAATTCTCCATTTACTGAATCTTTCGTTATTAATAGTTCAGTTTCTCAGTGTGCTTCTGCTGTAGTGATGGAAAAGAATTTGCCCTCTAGGAGCCAAATACAACATCAAATAGATCTGTTAACATGCTCCTTAGTAAATTAGCCAAGAAAGTAGATTTACCCTTCATTTATTAAATAAGGAGACTGCTTTACTAAATAGCACTTTTCTTTATTTAAAATTATGTACTATTGAAAAGACTGTCAGAGTTGAACAGCTTCTCCATACCCTGCAGCAGGAGGCAGGATAATGGCTCAAAAGATTTTGACATCCTATTCCCCCAAACCTGTGACTATGTTAACTTATATGGCAAAAAAAAAAAATGTCACTAAGGTTAAGGACTTTGAGATGAGGCAATTATCCTGAATTACTTGGATGGGTTCATTCTAATCATATGAGTCCTTAAATGTAGAGACACTGTCCTAGCTGTGGTTAGAGAGAGAGATACAAAGACAGAAGAAGGTGCAGGGAGATTCAAAGTTAGAAGGACTTGACCACCTTTGAAGACTGAGGGAGGGACACAGACAAAGGAAGACTGAGGAAAAGGCAGCCTCTAGAAGCTAGAAAAGGCAAGGAAATGTATCTCCCCTAGAACATCCAAAAGAAATGCAGCCCTGCCTATTCCTTGAGACCCATGTTGGACTTTTTGAATGACAGAACTGTAAATAACAAATTTGTATTGTTTAGCTCACTAAGTGTGTGATAATTTGTCTCAGCTGTAATAGAAAATAAATACACTGACTCCAACTAACACTTTGACGTCAAAGCCAGTCAGAATGTGAGGTTTTTCTAGCAAGCTAGGGAGTTTCCATTAGAAAGGGGCTCAGTTGCACTTACTAACAAAGTTTAATTTTGGTTTGGAAAAGCATTCTGTGTTTCAAACCGAAACGTTACTGCCACATTTCATTAAAACCTAGCAGATGGCCTGATGCTCCCCCAGCAACAGATACCATAGGGGTTGAATAGTCTTCTTTTGGCCCTGCTCCAAGGCATAAATCAATCTCCAACACTAAATATATAAATAAATAAAATTTTTAAAATGTGGACTGGGTTGCAATTGCAGCTCTCTTTGCCCATGCTATTCAGTTGCTCTTACGCAGTAGCATGAATGAATGAATGAATGAATGTCTAGTGATTGGAAATGCCAAACAGATGCACAAAAAGGGAAATAAACAATGTTTATGGATTACAGAGGTTATGAATTGTATAGTCATTAAGAAATAGTGGGGCTCTTTGGTGGGGCTAATGGCAGACTCTGGGAGGGCTCATGCCAAGGAGTACTTCCCAGAACTTCTGCTGCCAGTGTCCTTGTCCTCACGGTGAGACACAGCCACCCCCCGCCTCTGCAGGAGACCCTCCAACACTAGCAGGTTGCTGAGGACTGTCCGGAACATCTTGAGTTTGGACTGCACCTCCCCTGATCGCCTGCAGCTTTCCTAGACAAAAAAGTTTGCCAAGCCCTGGTCTAGAGGAACCTGAGCTCCAAGAATTACATATGGGAGGCAGTGGAAACATTTCAATTCTCAATTGCCAAGTAAAAGGTTATTATGTATTTCCAAAGATTCATCCTCAAAGAATCCATTGACTTCTGCCTAATAAAAACGTGTATTAGAGCAACAGCCAGCTCTACTCACCACCAGTCTCTCCCATCAGGAAACTTGCACACGCCTCTTACATAGCCTCATCCACTAGAGGGCAGACAGCAGAAGCAAGAACTACAATCCTGCAGAATGTGAAACAAAACCCACCTTCACAGAAAGATAGACAAGATGAAAAGGCAGAGGGCTATGTACCAGATGAAGGAACAAGAAAAAAACCCAGAAAAACAACTAAATGAAGTGGAGATAGGCAACCTTCCAGAAAAAGAATTCAGAATAATGATACTGAAGATGATCCAGGACCTTGGAAAAAGAATGGAAGCAAAGATCGAGAAGATTAAAGAAATGTTTAACAAAGACTTAGAAGAATTAAAGAGCAAACACCTAGAAAAATTAAAAAACAGAGATGAACAATACAATAACTGAAATGAAAAATACACTAGAAGGAATCAATAGCAGAATAACAGGCAGAAGAACAGAGAAGTGACATGGAAGACAAAATGGTGAAATTCACTACTGCAGAACAGAATAAAGAAAAAATAATGAAAAGAAAGGAAGACAGCCTAAGAGACCTTTGGGACAACATTAAATGCAACAACATTCACATTATAGGGGTCTCAAAAGGAGAAGAGAAAGAAAAAGGACCTGAGAAAATATTTGAAGAGATTATAGTCAAAAACTACCCTAACATGGAAAAGGAAATAGCCACCCAAGTCCAGGAAGCTCAGAGAGTCCCAGGCAGGATAAACCCAAGGAAAAACACACCAAGACATGTAGTAATCAAATTGGCAAAAATTAAAGGCAAAGAAAAATTATTGAAAGCAACAAGGGAAAAATGACAAATAACATACAAGGGAACTCCCATGAGGTTAACAGATGATTTCTCAGCAGAAACTCTACAAGCCAGAAGGGAGTGGCATGACATATTTAAAGTGATGAAAGGGAAGAATCTACAACCAAGATTACTCTACCTGGCAAGGATCTCATTCAGATTCAGTGGAGAAATCAAAGCTTTACAGACAAGCAAAAGCTAAGAGAATTCAGCACCACCAAACCAGCTCCACAACAATGCTAAAGGAACTTCTCTAAGTGTGAAACACAAGAGAAGAAAAGGACCTACAAAAACAAACTCATAGCAATTAAAAATGGTAATAGGAACTTACGTATCAATAATAACCTTAAATGTGAATGGATTAAATGCTCCAACCAAAAGACACAGGCTCGCTGAATGGATACAAAAACAGGACCCATATATATGCTGTCTACAAGAGACCCACTTCAGACCTAGGGACACATACAGACTGAAAGTGAGGGGATGGAAAAAGTGAGGGGATGCAAATGGAAAAAGTGAGGGGATGCAAATGGAAATCAAAAGAAAACTGGAGTAGCAATACTCATATCAGATAAAATAGACTTTAAAATAAAGAATGTTACAAGAGACAAGGAAGGACACTACATAATGATGAAGGGATCAATCCAAGAAGATATAACAATTATAAATATATATGCACCCAACATAGAGGCACCTCAATACATAAGGCAACTGCTAATAGCTATAAAAGAGGAAATCGAGAGTAACACAATAATAGTGGGGGACTTTAACACCTCACTTACACCAATGGACAGATCATCCAGACAGAAAATTAATAAGGAAACACAAGCTTTAAATGACACAATATACCAGATAGATTTAATTGATATTTATAGAACATTCCATCCAAAAAAACAGCAGATTACACTTTGTTCTCAACTGCCCATGGAACATTCCCCAGGATAGATCACATCCTGGGTCACAAATCAAGTCTCAGTAAATTTAAGAAAATTGAAATCATATCAAGCATCTTTTCTGACCACAATGCTATGAGATTAGAAATCAATTACTGGGAAAAAAACGTAAAAACACAAACCCATGGAGGCTAAACAATACGTTACTAAATAACCAAGAGATTGCTGAAGAAATCAAAGAGGAAATCATAAAATACCTAGAGACAAATGACAATGAAAACACAATGATCCAAAACTGATAGGATGCAGCAAAAGCAGTTCTAAGAGGGAAGTTTATAGCAATACAAGCCTACCTCAAGAAACAAGAAAAATCTCAAATAAAGAAGCTAAACTTACACCTAAAGGAACTAGAGAAAGAACAAACAAAACCCAAAGTTAGCAGAAGGATAGAAATTATAAAGATCAGAGCAGAAATAAATGAAATAGAAACAAAAAAAAAAAAAACAATAGCAAAGAACAATAAAACTAAAAGCTGTTTCTTTGAGAAGATAAACAAAATTGATAAACCAGACTCATCAAGAAAAAGAGGGAGAGGACTCAAATCAATACAATTAGAAATGAAAAAGAAGTTACAACAGACACCGCAGAAATACAAAGCATCCTAAGAGACTACTACAAGCAACCCTACACCAATAAAATGGACAACCTGGAAAAAAATGGATGAATTCTTAAAAAGGTATACCTTCCAAGACTTAACCAGGAAGAAATAGAAAATATGAGCAGACCATCACAAGTAACAAAATTGAAACTGTGATTCAAAAATCTTCCAGGAAACAAAGTCCAGGACCAGATGGATTCACAGGTGAATTCTATCAAACATTTAGAGAAGATCAAACACCCATCCTTCTCAAACTCTTCCAAAAAACTGCAGAGGAAGAAACACTCCCAAACTCATTCTATGAGGCCACCATCACCCCGATACCAAAACCAGACAAAGATACTACAAAAAAAGAAAACTACAGGCCAATATCACTGATGAACATAGATGCAAAAATCCTCAAAAAAATACTAGCAAACAGAATCCAGCAACACATTAAAAGGATCATACACCATGATCAAGTGGGATTTATCCCAGGGATGCAACAAGGATTCTTCAATATGCGCAAAGCAATCAATGTGCTACACCATATTAACAAACTGAAGAATAAAAACCATATGATCATCTCAATAGATGCAGAAAAACCTTTTGACAAAATTCAACACCCATTTATGATAAAAACTCTCCAGAAAGTGGGCAAAGAGGGAACCTATCTCAACATAATAAAGGCCATATACGACAAACCCACAGCAAACATCATTCTCAATGGTGAAAAACTGAAAGCACTTCGTCTAAGATCAGGAACAAGACAAGGATGTCCACTCTCACCACTATTATTCAACATAGTTTTGGAAGTCCTACCCTCGGCAATCAGAGAAGAAATAAAAAGAACACAAATTGTAAAAGAAGAAGTAAAACTGTCACTGTTTGCAGATGGCATGATACTATACAAAGAGAAACCTAAAGATGCCACCAGAAAAGTATTAGAGCTAATCAATGACTTTGGTAAAGTTGCAGGATACAAAATTAATGCATAGAAATCTCTTGCATTCCTATACACTAATGATGAAAAATCTGAAAGAGAAATTAAAGAAACACTCTCATTTACCATTGCAACAAAAAGAATAAAATACCTAGGAATAAACTTACCTAGGGAGACAAAAGACCTGTATGCAGAAAACTATAAGACACTGATGAAAGAAATTAAAGATGATACCAACAGATGGAGAGACATACCTTGTTCTTGGATTGGAAGAATCAACATTGTGAAAATGACTATACTACCCAAAGCAATCTACAGATTCAATATAAGCCCTATCAAATTACCAATGGCATTTTTTACAGAACTAGAACAAAAAAATCTTAAAATTTGTATGGAGACACAAAAGACCCCGAATAGCCAAAGCAGTCTTGAGGGAAAAAAACGGAGCTGGAGGAATCAGGCTCCCTGACTTCAGACTATACTACAAAGCTCCAGTAATCAAGACAGTATGGTACTGGCACAAAAAACAGAAATATAGATCAATGGAACAGGATAGAAAGCCCAGAGATAAACCCATGCACCTATGGTCAACTAATTTATGTCAAAGGTGGCAAGGATATACAATGGAGAAAAGACAGTCCCTTCAATAAGTGGTGCTGGGAAAACTGGACAGCTACATGTAAAAGAATGAAATTAGAACACTCCCTAATGCCATACACAAAAATAAACTCAAAATGGATTAGAGACCTAAATGTAAGAGTGGACACTATAAAACTCTTAGAGGAAAACATAGGAAGAACATTCTTTGACATAAATCACAGCAAGATCTTTTTTGATCCACCTCCTAGAGTAATGAAAATAAAAACAAAAATAAACAAAGGAATGTAATGAAACTTAAAAGCTTTTGCAAATCAAAGGAAACTACAAACAAGATGACAAGACAACCCTCAGAATGGGAGAAAATATTTGCAAATGAATCAATGGACAAAGGATTAATCTCCAAAATATATAAACAGCTCATGCAGCTCAATATTAAAAAACACAATCCAAAAATGGGTAGAAGACCTAAATAGACATTTCTCCAAAGAAGATATACAGATTGCCAAGAAGCATGTGAAAAGCTGTTCAACATCACTAATTATTAGAGAAATGCAAATCAAAACTACAATGAGGTGTCACCACACACCAGTTAGAATGGGCATCATCAGAAAATCTACAAACAGCAAATGCTGGAGAGGGTGTGGAGAAAAGGGAACCCTCTTGCACTGTTGGTGGGAATGTAAATTGATACAACCACTATGGAGAACAGTATGGAGGTTCCTTAAAAAACTAAAAATAGAATTAGCATATGATCCAGCTATCCCACTACTGGGCATACACCCAGAGAAATCCATAATTCAAAAAGACACATGCACTCCAATGTTCATTGCAGCACTATTTACAATAGCCAGGTCATGGAAGCAACCTAAATGCCCATTGACAGACAAATGGATAAAGAAGATATGGTACATATATACAGTGGAATATTACTCAGCCATAAAAAGGAACGAAATTGGGTCATATGTAGAGACGTGGATGTATCTAGAGACTGTCATACAGAGTGAAGTAAGTCAGAAAGAGAAAAACAAATATCATATATTAACACATATATGTGGGACCTAGAAAAATGGTATAGATGAACCGCTTTGCAGGGCAGAAATTGAGACACAGATGTAGAGAACAAACGTTCCGACACCAAGGGGGTAAAATGGTGGCAGGGGGGTGGGGGGCATGATGTGGTGAATTGGGAGATGGGATTGACATGTATACATTAATATGTATAAAATGGATAACTAGTAAGAACTTGCTTTATAAAACAATAAATAAAATAAAATCCAAAAAAAGAAAAGATAGTAAGCCACTACCAATCCAATCTCCCAAAAGAAAAGTTTCTCTATTCCTTATTCGTAGTGATTATATCCAAAACTAGGAAGTCAAAGTATTGACTGGTATTTTTTGCTAAGGATATCGAACACTTACATAATTTGACGACCTACTGTGGTAGAATTTTATTGCTTCTACTAATGAAGAGAGTGAGTTCCTAAGTACATTCTTTTTCAGAAATATGGAGGCAGAGAATTCCCCTAAGTAGAAAAAAAAAAAAGGCTCAGCCTGTAAATGCCTAGTTGTGATAGCACTATAATAAAAATACAGTGAACAAACACAAGTGATTGCTTGATCTCAGATCTTTCCCAACTTTGGGGGAAGGAAGGCACTGAGGAAGGATGGGAAAGATTGAAGGGCTGAGGATACTGAAGTCCAACCTCACAGAGGTGGTCACCATCAATTAGAGGCACCTGGAGACTGGTGCTATTTAATTTATTCAAAATGGCACAAACTCAAGCCCAGCATTTGCACAGTTTACATGGGCTTCAGGTTTATTCTTTTCAACACTGCTGTTGTGATAAATCTTGCTTTCCAGAAAATTCCTTCATCAAGGTATCAGCATATATTGTGAATTCCCAAAATTTTATACTTGCAATGGTTAGATGAGTAAACAGAGCAACCACAGTGAAGTTTCTGCAAAATTGACTACATAATGTGAAAATTCCTGGTTGCATTTGTTCTCAAAAACCAGCTGAACTCACAGAATTCAAGTAGCCACTCCCACTGTGTCTTCATGATGTAAATAAAAATGTTACAGATTTGAGGAGAATTCCATTTTTTCCATTAGGGACTATGCAGCAATCATACTTTTTCCATACTTGGCAAATTGACAGATGACAGGATCCATGACGATAATAGTTATAGATCTCCCTAATTGCCATCCAGAATAAATTAATACACTCCTACCCTTAGTCTTCCTTCAACAAGTACAACCAAGCATTCTCATTAAACTTGGACAAAACAGAAAGGACAAAACAATGCTCTAGGGAGTTTTGACTAAATATAACCAGAACATGCACCAGAGAAATCAGACACTGTG
Source organism: Orcinus orca (assembly GCF_937001465.1). Lineage (NCBI taxonomy): Eukaryota > Metazoa > Chordata > Mammalia > Artiodactyla > Delphinidae > Orcinus > Orcinus orca. The sequence goes on from NC_064560.1 coordinate 150,898,168, forward strand.
TACATCTGGAGATTTCAGAGTCAGTCCTATTTGATAGCACATTTACTCCATTTATCTAGGATAAAATAGTAGTCTGGTGGTGTCTGTATTGTCTCAGTAAGCTGAATTTTTATTCAGATACTGTCAGAGGAAACTTCTACTCAATCCATTTGACTTCTCTCAAACCAAATGGAAAGAAAGTTCTCTAATTATCACTACTATAAGACTCAGACACTCAGGGACCATTCCAAGTTCCAAACTTTCTACTTCACTAAGCCCAAAGCCAATAAAATTTCTCCTAACTATATATTTCTATATCTAAAAACACCTACTGCACAGCTTCACGAACCCAAAGCGACACAAAAGTCTTGCTACAGAAGCTGATTTTTTTTTTAATTGGGGTATAGTTTTTTACAATGTTGTGTTAGTCTCTACTGTTCAGAGAAGTGGAGTTCCCTGTGCTATACAGCAGGTTCTTATTAGTTATCTATTTTATACATATTAGTGTATATATGACAATCTCAATTTCCGAATTCATCACACCACCACCACCCACCCCCTCTTTCCCACCTTGGTGTCCATACATTTGTGAAGCTGATATTTTTTTAATGAAATAGATGGCATCACCATATTCCTCATCAATTTGTCTCCTTCAATATGTGAAACGCCTTCAAAACAGGTTTTCAGATCAAAGATGACCCATACAATACCCAAATTAGCTAAAAATTAAAACAATAGGTACAAATTGAACAAATTTTCTACTTCTGTTCTGGAACCACTCTCGAATTACACAAAATCCATTCTTGAAGATTTTTCTAGAGATATTAAAGAAAAACATTCTCCTTCCTAGATTGTCACTGAAACATGAATATGTGGTTTTTCCCACGATACGTGAAGGCAGCCAAAAGTGAAATGCAATATTAAGGTCTTCACATTTCTGCTGAGTTCCTTCTCTGTCCCCCTCCTTATGTGGAGGACCATACACCCAACAGACAATAGAATCAAGGAAAACAAAAGAAGAATAGATTTAATAGAGTTCAGTACCAAAGATGTTTGCAAAATGTGGCAATGCAAAGTCAAGGTACAAGTAATACAAGAGATTTTAAAGATATGAGAATTTAAGTTCAGAAATAATCCTGGCTTCCTGGCTGCTCCTGGCTTGGCGTTGGTACCAACAGTCACCAAGAAATGTCAGAATTTTGTGTGTAACCTCAACAGCAAGATTTAAGATGATGCTGAAACCAGTTTAAGGCGGGTGGGACTGGTATAGTGTACTGGTTGAAAGCCTAAGGTTTAAATCCCACGTCTACGACTTACGAGCAATGATCTATTCTCTTAAACCTCAGTTTTCTCATCTACAAAATGGAGATAATAATAGAATTTAATCTCATAGGATTATTATGCAGATGAATTGTATCATATAAATCCTCTAATATACACTGGGAAGTTAAAGTGGAGTTCATGTAAAACATGATTTATGTGAGAAAGGGGATTAGATAATAGAGATGAATGAAAATAACTTCAGCATGATGAGGGATTCCCCAGCAGGGGGAGGGGAAGACAAAACGGGATGCTTTTAATGGGAGTCTTTGAAGATGACCACAGAACATTAAATGTAAGCAGAACAGTAATGTGTGATTGTTAGAAAGACTTAGAGGTATGACCACTATTTGCACCCAATTCAAATGTCAATTAGGCTGAATATAGAAACAGAAAAAACTCAAAAGTGTTTCAAAAATGTATGCCTCTCTTACCCTCCACGTTTGAGAGGTTAATGAGAGAGGTGAAAGACTGATACTGAAGCAATGAAGCTTCACTGTCTAATTCTACATCTGCTGGGGAATCCTTGAGCTGTACTTGACATGAGGAGGTGCCGAAGTCTAGGGCAGAATCCCAGGGTTGGTCCATACGAGGCTCTCAGTGGGTAGATGCTCCTGGAACATTTTTAGAAATAGATAACTGAAACACTCAAGCCACACCTACCACTGAATCTGGCCCGCTGGAACTATGTACATTTCAGGAGACAGTCTACTACTTGGGAAGCACCAGCTTGTACCTACTCTACAAGAGCTCTCACTGGAGGAGTATAGGAAAGAAGATGAAGACTTTGCCTCCTTGACGCTCCACGTAGAAAAGACCTCTCCCAAAAGTGAGTTGTTTTTACGTAATAACCCAAAAGTTTCACCGTGTTCAAAGAAGACACTGCAATACCATCCAGGTGCACAAATATTGATGAATAAACTCAGTGTTTCTATGTAGAGCTGAAGAATGTCAGTCAGTTGTTTGAGGGCATAAAGCCCATCGTGTGCCAAGCAGTGTGGCTGCTCTCCAACAAAGGATGAACTCAAGTAGATAAACACAGCAGAGCATGTGCCTCCAAAATGTCAGGAAGCTGAGGGTGGGGAAGACACATGTTCCTGCTGGACCCTAACTTCTCTGGGCCTCAGTTTTCTCCTTTGTAAAATGAGGTATTAGGACTAGATAATCATTAAAAGTCTTTCCGGGACTCTTCACTTATGACTCAGGGATGGGTTTGGGTTTTCTGGGTTTTTTTTTTAAGTTTCCACCACTATTTCCTGCTATGACGAGCTTCAGCACTACATCCAGGACCACAGCAAATTTCAGGGAAAATTAACTCTAGGCCCAGAAATGGTCCTGAGTTGATCATGGGGTCTCTCGATGCTGGGCTGGGGAGAAGGCAGCCCTTTCCTCTAGCTTAGGGGAGGGTAGGGACACCACCTGGCAGCAGAATAAAGAATGTGGTTCTAACTTCGTCCTTTTACTCCTTCCCCCTCTATTCCAAAGCTGCCTGAGGCAGTTACTGACTTAGGAAGAAGGTACTAGAAGCTGAAACTCTTTCAATTAAAGCAGACAACAAGTCTGACGGTGAGGAATATTTATTAAAAGAAAAATAATAAATTCTGCAGTGTGCCTGAACTACAGATTGCCTGCAAAATGGCCCATGTGGTATAGCTATATAAACTTTATTGCCTAGTAAAATTTGTGTCTTAAAACTCTTAGCAAGAGCCTTCATGTGACTAAGTCAGACTTTTCCCCCTTGGCTGTGGCCCAGATAGGGAAGAATCAGTGCCATTGAATAACGCATCAGGCACTTGCTTTTTGTAGCAGATACGCTCCTCTTTGTACTGTTCTAATGACTCGGCATATAACTTAACTGCCACCTGAACAAGGAAGCCACTGTTCATACTATTTTTATACAACTTAGCTCAAGATTCTAACTAAATTCAGGATCCTTTGATTCTTGAAAGGTCCTTTCCTCCTTTGGATCTTTGATTCTCTACCCTCTTTGGGGGTTTTTATTGTTTTGTTTGGTTGGTTGGTTTTTATTTATTTACTTTATTTAGTTATTTATTTGGCTGCGTTGGGTCTTCATTGCTGTGCGTGGGCTTTCTCTAGTTGTGGCGAGCAGGGGCTACTCTTCGTTGCAATGCGCGGGCTTCTCATTGCAGTGGCTTCTCTTGTTGCAGAGCATGGGCTCTAGGCACATGGGCTTCAGTAGTTGTGGCATGCGGGCTCAGTAGTTGTGGCGCATGGGCTTAGTTGCTCCACGGCATGTGGGATCTCCCCGGACCAGTGCTCGAACCCGTGTCCCCTGCATTGGCGGGTGGATTCTTAACCACTGCACCACCAGGGAAGTCCCTACCCTCTTTGATATATATGTTTATATGATCAGCACAGTAATGATTATTTAAAGTTTGGATTTTTTTCTGAAATGTGTTGTCTACTGAGTTCAAATGAAATGCAGAGCAGTATTTCAACATCTCACTGGTCTTGGAATTCGGATTCTGGATGGCAAATCTAATATTTCTTTCTATTTTCTTTGAATTGTTAAGAGACCATGTATGTGTGTTCTTTTGAATTTACAGTCAGCTCTGAAATTACAATGTAATAGCTTTAAAATGGCCCAAAGTGCCTCTAATGGGAATGAATTATAATGGAAAGTATTAAGAAAGGCACTGAGCATTATTTGGAATGCAGCTTTGTTTCTGTCCTGGTTTATCCTTTGCCAATGGCTCCATTAGGGTATCACTCAATCAGACTCTCTGCTGGATAGCAAGTTTACATTCATCCATGCACTAAACAGTCAAAGGAGAGCAGAAGGCTCTACTCCTGGAGAGCTATGGCCCCTTGAGAAGAGAAGCTTTCTAGTTCATAGTTTTTAATTCTACCAATGGTAAAATGCCACATGGGACAGATCCATCACTCTTTTCACAAAATGTATTTCATGCCTCTTCCCTTGCCTCTCCTGTAAGAGCTCCATTGATCATCAAGGTTAATAGCCTCTTCTAAATAAATAAGAAGATATTTCACACCACAGGGTGTGATGAAGTGAGGTGCTACTTAATTCTTCAGCCTTTCAGAAGCACATGTTGTTTCTCTTGATTACTAAAAAAATGTAACAATAATACTAATATAATAGTAATAATCAGTTATAAAGTACTGATTACACACTGGACACTGTGCTAAATGCTTTACATACATGAGCTCATTGAACACACACACACACACACACACACACACACACACACACACACTGTAGAGGGCAGTAGTGTCCCCATTTGAAAGATGAGGAAATTGAGTCTTAGAAAATGTAATCAGTTTCTGAAGATCACATAAGGCAAACCAAGTGGAACCAAGTTCTAAGCCCTACTGATTCTGAGCTGGTGCTCTTAGCCAGTCCTATATTCTGTCAATAGTTAGAAAACATCTTAGAAAATAAACAGGTGACTTGGAATTAGTGTCATGAGGAAAAAGCACAGTTGCTTAAATAGCTTTTTGAAGAATTTCTTCAGGGAGAAAGCTGCCTGGATTATGCATATATCGTAATTTCTTTTTAAAGTTAAAATGAAAGTTTGCCATTTGCAACAAGATGGATGGACTTAGAGGTATTATGTGAAATAAGTCAGACAGAGAAAGCCCAATACTGTATGATATCACTTATGTGCGGAATCTAAACTATAACAAACTAGGAATATAACAAAAAAGGAGCAGCCTCACAGATACAGAGAATAAACTAGTGATTACCAGTGAGGAGACGGAAAGGGGGAGGGGTAACATAGACGTAGGGGATTAAGAGGTACAAACTATTACGTATAAAATAAGCTACAGAGATATATTGTACAACACAGGGAATACAGCCAATATTTTATAACAACTGTAAATGGAGTATAACCTTTAAAACTTGTGAATCATTATACTGTACACCTGTAACTTATGTAATATTGTACATCAACTATACTTCAATAAAAAAGATCAAATAACAAAAACAAAGGATTTATTAGGTGCTTACTATGTGCCAGGCATTTTCAAAGTACTTTTCATTTCATTTCATTCTAACTTGTTAGATCCTCGTTACGATTACCATTTTACAGCATGACAATGACCATCTTACAGACAAGAACCCTGAGACAGGTAAAAGTGAAGTAATATGGGGAAGTGAAGCAGTGAAGGTGGAGACTCAATTTGGAACCAGCTTGTTTGGCTCTAGAGCACACCCTCTTAACACGACCCTCTGTTGCCTCTGCTTAGTGATTATGGACAGGTTTCATCATGAAAATAAAATCCTAGGGACAGAATCTGAATGAGCAAAAGCCAGACAATGAAACAGCTAAGCTGGGTCTGCATAAGAGATTAACAGGAGTTGTGGAATTTAGGAACAGGGCAAAAGACAAAGAGGGACCCAGAATCATCATCACGTTGCCATCCAAGTCCAAAAGATGAATAAGAAAAAGCTCAGAGATGGGAATAGACATAGGACCATTCAAAAAGGAGACGTGTCATATTTTATTTTAAGCGGCTGGCCATGATGCACTGCTGAGTAACCACCCCATGCTCAGAGAGCCTTAAGAGGGAGCGCTTTGGGTACTAAGGGACCTGGGATGGTGTCTGGCAGAAAGCTGCAGGAGAGAAAAGGGCCAACAGGTAAGGAAGTAAATTGCAAAAGGTCAGCAGAGATGGCCAGGAGAAACAGAACAATCCTCCAAAGACCCAGAGATGAGATGACCCACCATAAACAGGATGGAGATTCTAGGCAATTTCACTCAGTCTTAATGGACAATCTCACTGCAACAAGCTGGAGGACTTGGGGACACCCAGAGAGCTGACATCTGGGTTGGGTTAGACTTAAAAGCTTCTGATTTCTAAAATTAAACACCATTCAGTAAGTATTGATTGATTGCCTACTGCACACCAGACCTTATTTAAGATACTAGGGTTGGAATAGCAGTGAGCAAAACAGACTTGTCCCCTGCCCCATTGGAGCTTATAATCTAATGGGGAAGGCTTACAATTAAGCAATAAAATGCACCACGGTGTGACAAAAGGTATGGTACCTGGTAAGAGAGGTCCAGGTACTAGGGGAGCAGATAGCCAAGGTCCCTAAGCTAGCAGAGAAGTCATGATGCTTACCTTGAATTGAAAACCAGAGCAATGGGAGGAGTTTGGTTTATACAGACGAAAGGAAGAGGAAGCACTGAGGGAAGTCGGGAAAGAGCCCTGCACGTTTGGGAATGGACAGGAGTGAGTATCTGGAACTTCGTACGGGGAAAAGGAAGGATAAAGGGAGTGACAGCAAGAGATGAGGCTGTTGGGACTTCCCTGGCGGTCCAGTGGTTAAGACTCCTCGCTTCCACTGCAGGGGGAACGGGTTCGATCCCTGCTCAGGGAACTAAGATCCACGTGCCCTGTGGCGCCGCCAAAAAAAAAAAAAGAGAGAGAGATGAGGCTGTAGAAGGTACCTAAGGTCAGGTTTTGTGGGTCTTGGAAGCCACAGTGAGAAATTTGGAGCAATAAGGAGACAAAGTGTTAAACAGAGTAGTGATATGTTCAGATGAGAGTGGCAAATTTCTTAAAAATTAGGTGACAAGGGCATTAAAGTTGTTTTCTTTTCCTGAGCTACAGGTCTGGGATGTTTTTCAGGTGATAATAGAGTTTTCACTCCTGCAATGAGATCTATTCCAGAGTCACGTCTACTGAACCCACAGTTATCACCCTTCCATCTGTTGTGTTGATTCAGATTCCCCAAAATTATTTTACTTATTTAGAATACAACCTCAGTGTCAGTCAAAAACTCTTCTAAAGACTTTGCAAATATTAACTCATTTAATCCTCAGAACAACTCTATAAGGTGAAGCCTACTATTATCCCCATTTTACAGATGAAGAAGCTGAGGCTGATAGCAGTTATACAGCTAGTAAGAAGTAGATACATGATTCCAATCAGCAGACTGGCTTCATAGTCCATGCACTCAAAACACTACCCCACATAGCCTATCTGGTTGATTTGGGGAAGACTAAAGACAAAATGGTCAGACATACTTGAGGCAATTCAGGATCTCCTCATTCTTGGCGTTTTCCTGATGCCCAAACTGCTTGCACGGGAAGACGAGCAAGACCATGAGATGGGCGCTGAACTTTTCCATCCCAGCCTCCCCTTTCCCAGACCACAGCTCCTCACTAATAAAGTGCCAAGTGTGAGCAGGAGAAAAAAAAAAAAAAGACAAAATGGTCTAGAGAGAACACAGACCCAAGTAGGCACAGCAGGCAGTCGTCATTTGAACAAATGTTTATTGAGCCTGGGTCAGTCTGGGGATACAACCTTCAATATGGCCCCGTCCCTCCTCTCCCCCTTGGAGTGTCCGGTCTAGCAGCAAAACAGACAATTACCCAAAATCACAACCCATGTGAGAAGAGTGATGAGCAAGGAGTGTTAGCACATGGCGGGTGGTCCTCTCACTCCCTCTGGGGCAGGGATGCCACCAGCAGAGAATTCCTGCAGAGGATGATGCTAGAGCTTCCACTGAAGGGTAAGTGAGATCTGACCAGCTGGGCAAAGAAGGAAGGAACATGCAGGTACATAGTGGTTTTGTCTAAGGAATAGCAAATTGTTCATCTTGGCTAGAGATTGGGGATAACTGGGCAGAATGGCAGGAGATGGGACTGGAGAGGTGGGAAGTTCCAGGCTTATCTGAGCAGGACTGTCCCTTGATAAACACTCAGAGAACAGCCACGTTCTCAGAAAGCACACATTCTGCTCGTATAACCAATCAAATGGTAAGTATTCGTAGCCTGAGAACAAAGGCTCAAATGTCTCTGTGGATTTTAAGGTGTTTCCTTGGCCAGAAAGTTTTGCTAAAATCTTCCTCCCCTAAGACTTCCCTAGTGGTGCAGTGGTTAAGAATCCACCTGCCAGTGCAGGGGACACGGGTTCGAGCCCTGGTCTGGGAAGATCCCACATGCTGTGGAGCAACTAAGCCCGTGCACCACAACTACTGAGCCTGCGCTCTAGAGCCTGCGAGCCACAACTACTGAAGCCCACGCACCTAGAGCCCGTGCTCAGCAGCAAGAGAAGCCAATGAGAAGGCTGTGCACCGCACCAAAGAGGAGCCCCCACTCGCTGCAACTAGAGAAAGCCCGTGCGCAGCCACGAAAACCCAACGCAGCCAAAAATTAATTAATTAATTTTTTAAAATTAAAAAAAAAATCTTCCTCCCCAGGTCCTGAGTCTTTGACCTCGGGGCCAATTTTGAAACTGTAACACCCCCCAAGTTCCCTTCCCTTGGACCTGGCATCCAAGTCTTGTGAGTAAATTGTAGATTATCCCATGTAAGATGGAGTAATACCTTATAAAAGGGTACCTACTCTACCTCAGGACTTCTGTCCCTCTGAAAAATAACCAAACGCTATGCCAAGGATAAAAAGAAATCCCTAAATCCCAACACAATCATTTGGAAACACTGTATCAATTTCTGTCACATCAAAGACGCAGAGCAGTGTTTCAGACCTGCATGCATGTGTCTTCAAAATACCTCCGAGCCACTGCGGGTTTTAACATCTCTCCTCTAATGGTAATAGTCAAAACAATTCTACTTTTTAATTAATTGTTTTGATTTTTTTAAGCATTATGCCTGCAAGAGACTTTAAGCCGAGAACATAATTTGACAAACCTAATTACACACTTCATACACACTCCATACATAAATACATATGTATGTTCAAATGAAAAGGCCAGGATGGAATTGAAACCACATAAGCATAAAATCAATTAACATGACTTTATGTTATTCTCTACTTAATGCAAAGAGCTTTGCAATAACTTTTATTCTTGATGGCTTCCAACCACCCTGTGGGGAGCACTAATATCATTTAACCACAAATACTGCAGATATAAGGGGGTCCGTAGAGATTACAGGGTGGCTATGATTTTGTATGAAGTGAAGCAGAAGACAAAAGTTGAGACAAAATCTAGGTAATTCAGGAGACAGAAATGCTAATGAGGAAAAAAAAAAGAGGACATCTATTCCAACCTCCCCGTTTTACAGGTGAGAAAACAGAGGTTCATTCAGAGAGAGTACGCAGTTGACCTTCAGGTACATGGCCTGTGAGCAGAGAACCAAGGGCATAGCCACGTACTGCAATGTCTGCTTCAATGTTCTTTCCAATTCTTTACTTGTCAAACTAGTCTGTACGTGACCCCTGAGGGTCACAGAAGAGAGTTACCAAGGGCTCACGGTCACACCATAAAGCATGTGTATCATGTGTACTTGAAGACTGGAGGGGAAATAATATTATTTATGCAACCTTTATATCATGCTAATATTTGAATATTAGAACAATACAAATATAGTATGGATTTTAAATATTTTAATTGCATGAGTGTTTTTCAAAATACAACAGGACACTTCACAGAAAGGTTGTGCTTTTGCAGAAGGCTTTTTGGACCCCCAACAGATTGACCCAGGAAGCACAGTCCCCCTGTTCCCTGCAGCCCAGACACAGCAGTGCCTGCCCCAGGGAATCAGGGTGCCCCATGAACGTGGACCAAGTTCTTCTCACTCACCCTCCCCCAGACCGGGTCTGACCCTGCAGAGTCTAAGAAGTGTTCTGGGAAAGGGCAAGCTTTGGGAGGGGCTAATCCCGAGGCCTGGGTCATCCCTCTGCAAAAGCAGGAAAAGGAAAGAGGTTAACTTACAGGGGAAGTAGTAAAAGTGAGAGACAAGCTCTTTGCGAGAGCTATAAAGCCACTGTTACGTCTCTGCATATAAGAGGCAGCCTGCCAGAAGTGCTAACAGCCAGAAGAGTAGAGATATTTTCTGACACTCTAGTTATAAAGGCCTTGTATTTGCTCTTAATGGCAAAATGAAAGGCTCCCTCCACCACTGGACATGAGGAAGACCTGAATCAGCCATCTGGCCAGACCCAAGGGACCATCCTACAGCAGGGTCTGGCAAGACTGTAGTTTAGGATGTAAGGGGCACGGTCCCAGGACAGGGTTGTCTCACTGCTCCCCTAGCAAGAAGGAGATGGTTCATGGTCATGGATCAAAGCCATTGTGGTCACTCAGGACCTCTTGGTCTTAGCTTTTAAGGCTCCTACTTGTACCTTAGCCATACCACGCTCCACGCTAGAGCTTTTCTCTGCCTTTCAGTTTCTCCCTGTTCTTGGCTTTAAGAAAGAACTTCCACTTTCCCCTGCAAACCCCTCCTGCCCTCTAGGTTTCAGAGGGTGCGTCTGTGAGTTTTTGCCTGTTTCATCTTCTGTTTTTGTTTCAAACTACTACTTCCATCTTGGTCATGTGGCTGCCCGTATGTGAGTTCTACCATGACTTAGATCACTGCTAGATCTCACATAACAGCAGCTTAGTAACTTATTATTCCTATTTTTAATCAGTTGTATTTATCAGGTCAAAAATTAAATCTCTTGGAAACATTTTTGCCTAGGGGCATCTCTTCCTCCTTTCTCTGTGATTAATTTTTCTCTGTGCATGTAATTTTTTAAAAGTACTTGCTGTCTTTCCAGAACGTTAAATGTGTTTGATTTTTTTTTAATTCTATTAACTTATCAGTCATAGAACCTCAGATATCACCAGTAAGGCAAATTATAATAGAACTGAGAAATAGCAACTTACACACTTTAGAAAGGCAGTTTAATCGGTGTTAGAATCACCAGGCTCAGAGGCACTGAGAACTGAGGGCAGGAGTGAGATGCCAAACTAAAAATCACAATTAAATGAAGCCTGCTTATTCAAACCTCCATTCTATGTCCAGGTACACATCTCTTGGCAGGAGACAAGGAATTTGGGGGAGAAACTGAATAGCGCAGAGAAAAGATCTAACAATCCTGATCTTTAAGGCTCCCCTGAACATAAGGTATGCTTATAACCTGATCACACTACAGGGTAGTCCACCTTATGTTCACAGAGTTTTCTACCAGCGTTTTTGTGCCTCATAATTAAATGGGAACAGATAACCAAAGATGATTAGAAATTTAAGAAAAGACTTCAGTATGGAAGAGTGAGATCATAAAACCAAATAGAAAAGAAGAACTTGGAGGAAATGGATAAACTATAAGCAAAGAAAAAGAGAAACTTTTTAAAATCCATATTAAATGTCCTCAGTGAGTGAAAAGAATGTAGTGTGTTCAAGAAACAGAAACAAGAAGCTAATTTTTTTTTAATGAGGGCATAAGAAAGAGTTATTGGAAATTTTTAAATAGATATGAAAGCAAGAAGAAAAAAACTCAGTAAAGTTTGCAATATGATCTCAGTCAAGGAAACCTCTCAAAGTTGAAAAAAACACAAAGAAATGGAAAATAGGAGATGAGTAAGAAAATTAGAGAATTAGTTTGAGAGATCCAACCAGAAAAAAGACAAGCTCCATTAAGAGAGAACAGAGGAAAACAGAGGAGAGGAAACATCAAGGAAATAATACAAAAGGGCCCACAGTGTTCCAAGCACAGTGAATAAAAAAAGACTCAGACCAGGAATAAAGATTCTAAAATTTCCAGGAAGAAAAAAGGGAGGCAGAGTAAGGCAAAAGGAAGCATAAGACAGGAGAACACAGGAAGAGCATCCAACACACAAAGTGACTGAAGACAAGTCCTGGGACATCAGCTGTGCATCAAGCCTAGAACTCAACCCAGCCAGAGTGGAGTGGGAGGACAGAGCTGCAGCAGAAAGGTTGCCGAGGGAAACAGTGGAACCAATAGGATGAACTGTGTGCTTGAGCATTTGGGACAAACTAGTAACAGCATTCAACAGCTCTATTAAAGCATTTGAGAAATATAGCAATAGGCACAGAGACAAAGGTAATAAAAAATGAGATATTAACAGTTCCAGGAATAATAAAAAGAAACATAGATGGCATCTCATCATTTAATTGTTGACTTGAAATTTCACTGATTAAAAAAAAAGAAATTTCACTGATTATCCTGAAATGTTATAGTCAACCTGAAAAAAAAATTAGCAAAATAAACCTATCATACAGCGCACAGCGGCTCAACAACACAAAATATTTACAATAGTCATAATAATATAAACACTGGTTATTTAACCAAAATATGTGACATAACCAGGTTGCTTTGACAAAAGTAAAAACTAATTTAAAGTGAATTTTAAAAAACTATAAAAAATAGTATGGTGTTCCTCAAAAAAATAAAAATGGAATTACTATATGATCCGTCAAACCCACTTCTGGGGCTGTACCCAAAAAAATTGAAAGCAAGGTCTCTTTTCAAAGAGATACTTGTATATCCATGTTCAAAGCAGCCTTATTTGCATTAGACAATAGGCAGAAGCAACCCAAGTGTCCATCAAAGGATGAATGGGTAAACAAAATGTGGCAGATCCATACAATGGAATAATACTCAACATTAGAAAGGAAAGAAATTCTGACACATGCTACATGAACCTTGAAGACATTATACTACATGAAATAATCCAATCACAAAAAGACAATAATATATGATTTCACTTATATGAGGTCAAATTCATAGAGACACAAAGTAGAATGGTGGTTTCCAGGGGCTAGAAGTACAGTGGAGTGGGAAGTTGTCCTTTAATGGGTACAGAAGTTTCAGTTTTGCAAGATGAAAAGAGTTTTGTCGACTGGTTGCACAACAATCTGAATGTACTTAACACAAATGAACTGTACACTTTAAAATGGTTAAGATGGTAAATTTCATGTTGTGTGTATTTCAACCACAATTTTTTTAATTTTTAAGGGAAAAGGGAAAAGGCATCATGGTCCAAAAAGTATAAGGTTTAAATTCAGAAATGAAAAATTTTGATATACATAAAAGAGAGTTTTTATCTGGTGATTGACTTTAAATTTCACTGATTGTCCTAAAATGTTATTCCCAATGTGAAAAAAAAATTTTTTTTAACAAATGCCTTTCTTTTCACACATTAGTAAAGCAGTTAAGAATTAAATGTTGTTGCTGTTTTGCTGTGGTTGTTGATTTTAGTAATGTAACTTCACAAGTGTTATCATTTAGTCTAATTCACTGTAATAAAATAGAACAAATCCAGGTGGTTATGATATGAACCAAAGTACAAGAAAAACTCCAAATATAGGTCAAATAAAGGAAATTACCTCAGTTTTACTATAAAAAGATAAAAACATAAAACAGAATATTTTTGATAAATAATAAAGCTCCTTTCAAATTGCACAGCTGCATATCCTTGGCTCTGAGTTTTGCCTAATAGCTATCCTGTCCGTAATTTTAAAAAAGAGGAAGAATCTGCAAATTTAAACAGAGGTTTCATTATATTTTATCTAGAGAAGCCATCAAGAACTGCTACTACAGGGCTTCCCTGGTGGCACAGTGGTTGAGAGTCCGCCTGCCGATGCAGGGGACACGGGTTCGTGCCCCGGTCCGGGAAGATCCCACACGCCGTGGAGCGGCTGGGCCCGTGAGCCGTGGCCGCCGAGCCTGCGCGTCCGGAGCCTGTGCTCCGCAATGGGAGAGGCCACAACAGCGAGAGGCCCGCGTAACGCAAAAAAAAAAAAAAAAGAAGAAGAACTACTACTACAGCCCACTTGAGTTTCAAATATTGATTAAGAACCTATAACATACAAAGCGCTGTGTGAGGGGGGAGGAGTGGGTGAGACCCACAGAAACTCAAGAAACTCATTCCCTAACCTTCTTTCAAGTAATGAAGCACCTCCCCTATGCCTAAGTTAGTTACGGACCTTCTGTTTTAATCAGGTAACTCAATGGTTTATTTAAGTAAATGAGAGAAGGATCGGCCACCCAACCACCTAAAAAATAGATGGAGCCTGTATACCTTCTCCTCCAAAATATAACTGAAGATTAGAGTTTTATTCCATTCTTTTCAAAACCCAGACAGCTTCCCTCTGTCTAAAAAAGATATTCCTGGTTTTCTGCCCCTACTCTCTTGGGAATTCTTTGTTGTTCAGCATTTCAAAAATTTTTAAGTGACAGGTATATTTACATTTTCTAACCCTTTGGTTTAAAAAAAAAAAAGGTAACAACTGCCCCATCACCTCCACTTTACCCAGACTCACACTCCTAGGTCCAGACCAGTTTTCAACTTTCAAACCCCTGACTTAAAAACAATCCAGTTGGGCTTCCCTGGTGGCGCAGTGGTTGAGGGTCCGCCTGCCGATGCAGGGGACACGGGTTCGTGCCCTGGTCCGGGAAGATCCCACATGCCGCGGAGCGGCTGCGCCCGTGAGCCATGGCTGCTGAGCCTGCGCGTCCGGAGCCTGTGCTCCGCAATGGGAGAGGCCACGACAATGAGAGGCCCACGTACCGCAAAAAAAAAAAAAAAAAAAAAAAAAAATCCAGTTACAGAAATGATTGAACGGATTCCTCTGCCTTTAGTCCCACTCTCCCTGTGGAAAGAATGAACAGCAGCTCAAACCATATCCTCATCTCTTTACTACCTAGGTGGCTTTGAGCATGTGTTTTAAGCATTCTAAGTCCCAGTTTCATTATCTTAAAAATGAGGGAAATAAGTGTATTTCATAGGATTGCTGTGATGATATTTTTTAAGTTAACCTATGTAAATCCAACACAATGTCTAGCTCAAAGTAGTCACTTCATAAATGTCAGTTCCCTTCCCTGGGCATACAAAGCTCTTAGCCTGAACTATAACCCAATGTCCAAAATGCCCAGTCTCATGCCCTGAGATCAGAATCATCCCAGAATTCACTGTTGTTAGAATTCCAGGTTGGCATAAGAAAAGTTCATATCCTCCCTCTGTTCTTATCTCCTTGCAGGCCAGCTTCAGAGTGAAAGAGTCAAATGCCAGGGGCTGAGGACTTGTGAAAGAACTCTGATACAGTAGCACCCAATGCTCCAGCAGCACCGACATCGTAGGACATCCAACAAAAGAAAGCCTCCTGCCCGTTCCCTGAAATTCTACATATTTTGCCCTCAACAAAGAAAAGTGACGAAGCCCGCAAACCAAAACTCAACCTCTTCAGTAGAAATGGCCTTGACCACAGATCTTCTCTCCGTCATCCCAAAGATCTCATACGATTCCTCTGAAAACCCTTTCTTCCAGGGCAAACATATTCACATGCCTTTGTAGCCACATTGAACCTCAACATTAACCAAAAGGACCACAGCACAACTCTGTACCCTCATGACAAACACCCACAAATTTTATTCATGTGAAACAACTGTAGAACACCTACTCTGTTCTCGGCACTGTCCTGAGCATTTTACAAATGATGACACATTTAATCCTCATAAATGATCAGGTAGGTAAGGTATATTATTAACCCCATTTTACAGAGGAGGAAACTGAGGCTGGGAGAAGTACAGTAACTGTCAGACAGACTGGTTTCAAAGTCTCTGCTGTTAACTACCAAATCATACTGCTTCCTCATGTAGCTCAAGGGCTCTAATCAGAGTTTTGATGTTCTAGGTCTTTCTGTACATATATCATTAACTACATCATCAAATCTATAAGCCCAGATAGACAATAACAGTTGTTATGCTACAGAATTAATTTGGGTACATGGACGCCGCAAATTACAGAGGACAGAGGCTGGGATGTGGAGTCCAATTGACTTGGATCAAATCCCAGCTCCATAAATGGAGTGTCCCTGGGTTAACTGATTAACTACTATGAGTCTCTGTTTCCACACCTGTAAAATGGAGACCATAATGCCTATCACATAAAACTGCTGGGGGATTAAATGGGATAATGTAGGAAAAGTACCTAGTCATGCGCCTCTCACATAGGACATACTCAACAAGCTATAGCCTTTAGATTGAAGGTTCTAATTGTCATGTATGACATGACAATTTTTTTAATTTTTCTATGAGAGACTCTCAAGCAATTAAACAAATTTTTCAAAATTCTAGAAGAAACCTAATAGGCAAAGAGTAATTCAAACTCTAGAAGTTATAAAACTAACAATTTAATTCAATATTTAAGTAAGTTTTCTGGGTATGACATAAACAAATTAAACGGTTATGGGCTCAAGGTCCATACACTGCAACCATGTAGGAGAAATAAAAGAGGGTATTCAAAATAACCTACTTGGCCTTTTAAATAAAAATCAATCACTTATCACTGGAAATATCTTCATTTCATTTATTGAAAATGCAAAGAGGAGAGAAAAGTATTACAGATGATATCTTACCAACATGCTATTATAACATAGTTGTATCATTAGTCTTTTTCACTCTTTCCAGACCCTTGGTGGGACTGTGTTTCTCTGACCCCTTGAACTGGGTGTGGGCATGTGACTCGCTTTGGCCAATGAAATGTGAGTAGAAATGACATGTCTCTTCCAGGCAGAAGCATTTAATTACCAGGGTGAGACTCTGCAGAACTCCATTCACCCTTCCTGGGGATCACAGAAGCTCAGACTGAGTTGGAATTCCCATCATCCTGAGTGTTTCTGTAAGGCTATGATAAGCACAGTGCTCCTGTCAATTCTCACTGATCACATGGCATGGGCCAAAACCAAACTTTTGTTGCATTTAAGCCATCAAAATGTAAGGGCTGTTTGTTACTGTGCCTTCACCTAGCCTATCGTAATGACAGAATAATGGGACAACTTATAGAAAAAGTGAGGTAATGTTGCAGACTGACTCATCTCACTAATCTCACAGAATGGGGATTAATCAACCCAACTACTGGGTGTAAGAAAGAACAAATGTGGTTGATTGTAACACTGTGCTCCTACTCGTTAGTCAGTAGCTGCCTCTCATCCTCAATATTTATTCTAATTTTAAGGGATTTCTTTTTCTTTGATGTTAATACTATTAAACCTATTTATTAAACATTACTTGGCTTTCACAGGCTTGAGAAATTGCTATACACGTTTAATAAGCTGTCAGTATAAAACAATGTTATTTAGGCATTAAGATTATCCATACTGGGACTTCCCTGGCTGTGCAGTGGATAAGAATCCGCCTGCCAATGTAGGGGACACAGGTTCAAGCCCTGGTCCGGGAAGATCCCACATGCTGCAGAGTAACTAAGCACATGCACCACAACTACTGAGCCTGCGCTCTAGAGCCCACGACCCACAACTACTGAAGCCCGCACGCCTAGAGCCCGTGCTCCACAACAAGAGAAGCCCCCGCTTGCCGCGTGCGGAAACCAAGACCCGACGTAGCCAAAAATAAATTAATTAATTAATTAAATAAATTTTTTAAAAAAGATTATCCATACCTGTTAACACGGGCCTAAGTCATCTGGATAGACTCAGAACTTTTATCTTTTTGACTCTCCAGGAAGAAATAGTGATGGTGGCTTCCCACTGCTTCCTTACTTATCACAACATCATAAAGAGTTAAAATTCTAAAGCATATAGAAGCCTCCTAAAGAGATAAGTACATATCAGGACTCGAAAAGCTGTAATGATCACAGAACAGGTCCCAGCCTAAAGATTCAAAGCACCCTTTCATAAGAAAAGTTCACCAGAGGGCTATAAAGAGAGGAGAAGTCAAATCTTCTCTCACCTCCACAAAACAAGAAAGTGTCTCCTATTTCCTACCCAAGTCCCATGTCTGCTGGCTCAGTCACACACTCAGCTGGAACTCTATGGCATAAACCATAACTGACCTGCAGAATTCAGCACGAAAATAAAAAACTTTCATTGAGCCTTTTAACACAGCTAGAGTGAGTTATAAAATCCTGGTCGGTCAGGCTTCCCTTGATGCAATAGATTCCTGGAAAATTGCACATAAATCATAAATAGATAAACAGAAATAGACCCAAACAAATTTATAGTTACCAAATGGGAAGGTGGGGATAAATTAGGAGTTTGGGATTAACATATACACACTACTATACATAATACAGATAATCAACATGGACCTATTGTATAGCACAGGGAACTATACTCAACATTTTGTAATAACCTATGTGGGAAAAGAATCTGAAAAAGTACAAATATATGTAACTGAATCACTTTGCTGTATATCTGATACTAACAATATTGTAAATCAACCATACTTCAATAATTAACAAATAAGTAAATAAATCATAGATAGCCAGCCATATATAGATATGTCTAAAGGTTTATATTTCTAAAATATTTTTCTTTTATATATTATATATATAACTAGCAAATTAAAGGAGTACCTACACAGTAAAACACTTTACACAATGACTAGTTACTTTCTAATATCCCTGTATTAATCTTAGAATCTATACTATTTGCCCTATTTTATAACTTTGCATAAATGTCTAGAGGTCAATTGCTTTAACAGAAACACCCAACTGCCTAAGCATCTTGAACAAGTAGTCATGTCAAGCAAAAGCCCACGGGATCTCAAGACTACCATTTTTCCTCATTTTTTTTTAAAGTTTTGCCTCTGGTGAGAGTTAACAGCTGAAGGGAACAGACCCTCAAATTCAAGTCAGAAGACCTGGCTTCTAGTCTGAGGGCTTATCTGGGCTCTGCAGTGGACTGGACATGTGCCCTTAGGCCAGTTCTTTACCTCTCTGAGGCTGTTTCCTTATTAGCAGAGGGGGAACAATAATCCAGATAATCTCTAAATTCTCTTCTAGATGTAAAGTCTCCTAAGCAATAAGTGAATAATTCAACATCTACTCTTATTGCAGGGTAGCAAGAGAGCGAATTGGAAAGACAGGATAAGGCTGACTGAGCACAAACAGAAGGATTTCTGGGAGAGGAGAGAGAGAATGCATTGTTGTCATTATAAAGTATCTCCCTTTGAGAAAAAGTTTTCACTGGACTCAAGTTTGCATCTTCTCCCTCACCTGGAGTCTCCATGCCTTTATTAAGTCTTTATAAACAGACTCTCTGTGCTTCCAGGGTCCACATGAGGCACAGTTCCTGCCCTGGTCATCAGAGGAGGGTGAGTCCAATGAAATAAGGATAAAAGAATGAAGGTAGAAGACCAGAAAGAAAATAGACTCACCAATAATATGTGGGAACGTGTCTTATTTTCATGTTCTCCATCAAAAGCTGGAAGCTGCAGTGGCAGGGCCCCTGTTTCTGTGAGATTTTTACATGCTCATAAAAAATAAACAGTAGGGCTTCCCTGGTGGCGCAGTGGTTGAGAGTCCGCCTGCCGATGCAGGGGACACGGGTTCGTGCCCCGGTCCGGGAAGATCCCACATGCCGCGGAGCGGCTGAGCCCGTGAGCCATGGCCGCTGAGCCTGCGCGTCCGGAGCCTGTTCTCCGCAACGGGAGAGGCCACAACTGTGAAAGGTCCACGTACCGCAAAAATAAATAAATAAATAAATAAATAATTTAAAAATAAACAATAGAAGCAAACACTAAAGTAGGCAAAGTTAAGACTGAAGTTGGCCACTGCAGTGGCTGATAGTGAACCCTGATTCATCCTTGATTCGTTTCTAATACACTTGTTGATGGAAAACAGAAAAAACCCAAGCAGCTCAAACAAAATAAAACAAAAACAGGCATTGGTGGTACAGTAGTGAACATAGCTCCTTCCAGAATAAAACAAAAAAAGCCAGGAGAAAGGAACATGACACAAGTCTTATATTGTGGAAGTCTCGTGGTTTGCGGGACCTATTTATATAATCTGGTCTCATCCATTACCATTTCCCAGTGTCCTTCACTTAAGACACTTCGAATTTACCTCTTTCTCATCTCCCATCTTTTGTATATTCTGTTCTTCTGCCGGAAATACTACCCTCTTACCCCTTCACTTTTGCCTAGTAATCCTACTCATCATCCCGGCCTTCTTTCTCCAGGAAGTCCTCTCTGACACTCTACAGCTAAGTCAGATGCTCCTCCCATATGTCGCATAGCCCTGTATTAAAATTGCCTGTGTGCTCATCTGTGTGACCCACAAGACTGAAAGCATCCTGAGGGCTGTTCCTGTGCCTTATTGTCCTTATAGCCCCAGCATCTACAATGTACCTGGCACATAGTAGGTGTGCAACAAATATTAGCCAATGAATGGCATGGCCCACTCTCCTGGCCTAATCATCAAAAATCTTACAATGAGTCTGCCAAAACATTCTTATTCCTTTCTCCAGGATAAAACCAAACAATCTGAAAAGCAGAGCAATACTTTTGTCAAGACTTTCTATTCTCCTTGACTAGAATCAGTCCTGGCACAAATCAGACAGTTATGTCCTCTTTCCCTTTTCTCCCCTTCACTTTACACTCACCTAACCCGCTTCCTCACGTCCTTGTTTATCAAGTGTAAACTTCAAGGATCATTCACAGACTAGATACTCTTCCAAAAAACTTACATAGAAAGTTCCTTGAAAAAAACAAGGAAAAGAAGCAGTACCATTTAGATGATAAGCACTTAAAATAATTTTGGTCAATACATTAAAAGTCCAAAAGAGGGCTTCCCTGGTGGCGCAGTGGTTGAGAGTCCGCCTGCCGATGCGGGGGACGCGGGTTTGTGCACTGGTCCGGGAAGATCCCACGTGCCGCGGAGCGGCTGGGCCCGTGAGCCATGGCCGCTGAGCCTGCGCGTCCGGAGCCTGTGCTCCGCAACGGGAGAGGCCACAACAGTGACAGGCCCGCGAACTGCAAAAATAAAAGCAAAAAAAAAGTTCAACAGAGAAGATGGAGACTGGGCTGTGCCATCAAAGTATGTCCAGAATCCGACCACTTCTCACCAACTTTACTGCTACCACCAGCTTCTCTCTCTACTGTACAACAGCAACAGTCTCCTAACTGCACCCCGCCCACCCCCGTCCTTGCCCGACGTCTCAGGGGAAGTTCTAATTTCTAGACAGCCAGCACTTAATCCTTTCAAAATATTGTCAGATGACCTCACTTTTCAGCTCAAAATGCTCCAAGGGACTTCTCAACTCACTCAGAGGAAAGCCCAAGTCCTTACACTGACAACAGGTCTTAAGCTCTGTCACCACCTGCACCCCTCTACTCCATACTTCCTTCTGGTCTTCCCTCAGATGGCACCTTCTCTGTAAAGCTGAGACAGACTGGGCATGGGACCTGAGACTCTTTGCTGCAGTGCTTGCACCTGAACAAACATCTTATCGAGCAACAAAATACAAAGAAACTACAAGGGACTAAAAATAACTATGTGCATGTGCAGTGAGGGCAAATTATGGACAACAAGATACAAAAAGACCAAAAAAACCACTGCCACTTCTGAAAAGCCAGGAGCAAAAGCAGTATACTGTGGATGCCCTGTGCACACAATACCACCAAAGGCGTAGGCAAACTACCTAAGCCACCCCCTGGCCCAATCCCTGGACACACCGCTACCCTCACTCCATATAAGGAATCAGCTCGCCCCCACTGAGCAAGTGAGAAAGGGAACCTATTACTTCTTCTTGCTCCCCCCTGCTGCAGCAGGCACCCCAATAAAGCCTTGCCAGAATTTCTTGTCTGGTCTCTTATCAATTTCTATTGATTAAGGAGGCCAAGAACAGTGGTTGGTAACAAAGCCATCTCTGGCCATCTTGTATTCAACAATCTTTCAAATTTTTTTCATATCCCCCTTCCTTACTTTATTTTTATCTTTAACACATCATTAACATACTCTATGTTTTTAAATTTATCTTGTTTACTTTCTAGCCCCTCTCACTAAAATGTAAGCTCCACAAAAGCTCTCTTTTCTGTTTGGACCACTAATGTAGTTCCCATCCTTAGAAGAGTACCTGGCACAGAATAGGTATGTAATAGAAATATTTATTGAAATAATGAATGAATGCATGAGTCTGTGAGTGAATGAAAGTGAAAACTGTTGCCGTAACACTTGAAAATAAAATGACCTGAATTTAACTAAAAACCTGCCACCAAGTCGTTATTTATATTAATCAGTAAATAATGCTTCAAGAATCAAATCTTTGCCCTCATTCTACAAGTATGTCATGAGAAAAACTATCGGAGTCATAGTGATGCAGATCAATCTTTGCTGCTAATCATAGCTGACAGAGGAGAAAAACAGCCTAAATGTGATTGGTTTCCAGCATATGGTTTCCATTCTCTGCTGGACCCTCCATCTTACTCAAGAAGCCATTCATTTGGCCAATCATACCCCCAAGCCTGATAGTCCCAAGACTTGTCAACTTCCTCAAGTTTTCTGCCCCAATCCACATTTGCAGAGAAGAGAAGCCATAAGTATCTTTCTCTTTCATCTTCATACATATTATAGTAAATAGCAAAAAGGGTCACAGCTGTTCACACCTCCCTGTATCCACACCCTTTGCAATGTGAATTTCAAGGTCCTCTCATCAAGAGGTGAAGTATATTTCCCTACCCCATAAATCTGGACAAATCTTTTGACTCCCTTTGCCCTATAAAATGCAGTTGAAGTGATGCTGTGGAAGTTCTGATCTTGGCCTCAGCAGAATTAAGGATGCTCTGCTCACTCTCTTGGCTAGACTACTAGAGGAAAGATACCACATGGAGCAGAGATGAGTCATCCCAACTATGGCCATTCTAGATCGCCCATCTCCCAGCTTCCCTGAGAGCAACAGCTGATACATAAGTGAGCCCAGCTAAGACCAGAAGAAATGCCCATCTGAGCCCAGCCCAAATTGCTGGGCTACAGAATCATGAATGGTCGTTGCTTTAAGTCACTACATTTGGGGGTGGTGTATTACACACCAAAACTAAATGATAAATTTATCTAAATCTTTTCCTTTGGTTATCACCTTCCTTTTTTGTCTCAAGTAGCAATGACTCAACTTTTCCAGAGCCTCCTTTGCCTACGTACATTCTGTCCTTTTTCCTGGGTTGCCTTCCCCATCTGGTCCACCTGAGAAACTCATAATAAGACTCAACTCAATACCAGCTTCATAATCTCCCCTCCACCACCTGCCACCCCACTCGCCTCTTTGAGCTCACAGCATACACACATACCTCCAACATAGCACTTATTTTTGTGTCTATCTACCCTAGAAGACTATCCATTCCTTGAAGTTTGAGTTTATGCTTTATTCATCTCTATTATCTAGTACTTTAACCTAGTGCTTGTCCTATAGGAGATGCTCAATAAGTTTTCGGTAAATAAACCTTAAATGCTTTGACATCTCTCATTTCTGTCCCCTCTTCTCCATACCTACTACCTCTACCTTCATGACAGCCCTTATCACAACTGACCTGGATAATTTAAACAGAGGCCTCCTTGCTCTCTGGCCTCCCATCTACTCCCATAGCACATTGTAAACACTTTGCACACAGGACCATGATTATTTATCATTTATACAGTATTCTTCCTATAGGACGTTTGGCTCTTTCAAGGTAGAAACCATATAACCTTCATTTTTGTATATCTAACAGCCAATCTAATTTATTAATAAAAGGTAGTTAATTAACAATGAAACCAATTTTAGCAGTTAAAAAAATACTCTGCTTCCTAAAAAACTTTAATTCTACAGAACTGACTTTTGAATAAGGTATTGATTATAATCAATACAATCAAGAGTGCTGTCTAGACTGAACCATGCCTGGGAAAAGAAGGAATCAACTCTTGCCTTGGAGGGGTTTTTCTGGAACAATCACTGCTGTCCTGTACTGTCCCACTCACAGCCCTAAGTGAAGTCTCCCCTACCAACTCATCTACTATGAAGCTTTCAATATTCAAGAATGTGGGGACATCAGTATGAGAGAAATCACTCCATTAACTGTCCCCAAGAGTCGTCAATTAGTGGATTAACATCGATCTGCTCAAAGATTCTTCCCTTGATGTTCAATGTCATATCAACAACTAGTTTGAAGACAGAGAAAGTAGGTTTATCAAATTCATAGATGCCCAAAGCAGGAACGAAGACCTACTACCTTAAATCCATTCATTCCTTCAGCAAATATTTATTGCATACTTACCTACTATGTGCCAGGACACTAGTCTAGGTATCAGGATATGGCAGAGAACAAAATACACAAGTTATTTTCTTTAATAAAGTACAAGATAGACATTAATCACAGAAACTAATGCATATAATGAATAAGCAAAACTAACACCTTGCCCTGCCACCACTGTGACCAAACACACTACATAGTAAAAAAAAAATTAAATTTTGGAGAGGAGCTTCAAGATGGCGGAAGAGTATGACATGGAGATCACCTTCCTCTCCACAAATACATCAGAAATACATCTACATGTGGAACAACTCCTACAGAACACCTACTGAATGCTGGCAGAAGACCTCAGACCTCCCAAAAGGCAAGAAACTCCCCATGTATCTGGGTAGGGCAAAAGAAAAAAGAGAAAACAGAGACAAAAGAATAGGGACGGGACCGCACCTCTGGAAGGGAGCTGTGAAGGAGGAAAGGTTTCCACACACTAGAAGCCCCTTCGCGGGCGGAGATGATGGGCGGCGGAGGGGGGAAGCTTCGGAGCCACGGAGGAGAGCACAGCAACAGGGGTGTGGAGGGCACAGGGGAGAGATTCCCGCACAGAGGGTCGGTGCCGACCAGCACTCACCAGCCTGAGAGGCTTGTCTGCCCGCCGGGGCAGGTGGGGCTGGGAGCTGAGGCTCGGGCTTCAGAGGTCGGATCCCAGGGAGAGGACTGGGGTTGGCTGTGTGAACACAGCCTGAAGGGGGCTACTGCGCCACGTCTAGCTGGGAGGGAGTCTGGAAAAAGTCTGGAGCGGCAGGAGAGGCAAGACATTTTCTTCCCTCTTTGTTTCCTGGTGTGCGAGGAGAGGGGATTAAGAGCGCAGCTTAAAGGAGCTCCAGAGACCTGCGCGAGCCGTGGCTATCAGCGCAGACCCCAGAGACGGGCATGAGACGCTAAGGCCGCTGCTGCTGCCACCAAGAAGCCTGTGTGCGAGCACAGGTCACTATCCACACCTCCCCTCCGCGGGAGCCTATGCAGCCCGCCACCGCCAGGGTCCCGTGATCCAGGGACAACTCCCCCGGGAGAACGCACAGCGAGCCTCAGGCTGTTGCAACATCACGCCGGCCTCTGCCACCGCAGGCTCACCCTGCACTCCGTACCCCTCCCTCCTCCCGGCCTGAGTAAGCCAGAGCACCTGAATCAGCTGCTACTTTAACCCCGTCCTGTCTGAGCGAAGAACAGACGCCCTCCGGCGACCTACACGCAGAGGCGGGGCCAAATCCAAAGCTGAGCCCTGGGAGCTGTGAGAACAAAGAAGAGAAAGGGAAGTCTCTCCCAGCAGCCTCAGGAGCAGCGGATTAAAGCTCCACAATCAACCTGATGTACCCTGCATCTGTGGAATACATGAATAGACAACGAATCAACCCAAATTGAGGAGGTGGATTTTGGGAACAATGACATATATGTTTTTTTCCCTTTTTCCCTTTTTGGGAGTGTGTATGTGTATGCTTATGTGTGTGATTTGTTTCTATAGCTTTGCTTTTACCATTTATCCTAGGGTTCTGTCTGTCCATTTGGTGTGTGTGTATGTGTGTTTGTTTTTTTAGTATAGTTTTTAGCACTTGTTATCATTGGTGGATTTCTTTTTTGGTTTCGTTGCTCTCCGTTATTTCTTTTTATTTTTTATTACTTTGTTAAAAAAAATTTTAATAATTATTTTGTAATAACTTTATTTTATTTTATTTTATTTTATCTTCTTCTTTCTTTATTTCTTTTTTTCCTCCCTTTTATTCTGAGCCATGTGGATGACAGGCTGTTGGTGCTCCAGCCAGGCCTCAGGGCTGTGCCTCTGAGGTGGGAGAGCCAAGTTCAAGACACTGCTCCACAAAACACGACACAGCTCCACGTAATATCAAAGGGCGAAAATCTCCCAGAGATCTCCATCTCAACGCCAAGACCCAGCTCCACTCAATAACCAGCAAGCTACAGTGCTGGACACCCTATGCCAAACAACTAGCAAGACAGGAACACAACCCCATCCATTAGCAGACAGGCTGCCTAAAATCATAACAAGGCCACAGACACCCCAAAACACACCACCAGATGCAGAGCTGCCCACCAGAAAGACAAGATCCAGCCTCATCCAACAGAACACAGGCACTGGTCCCCTCCACCAGAAAGCCTACACAACCCACTGAACCAACCTTAGCCACTGGGGACAGACACCAAAAACAACGGGAACTACGAACCTGAAGCCTGTGTAAAGGAGACCCTAAACACAGTAAGTTAAGTAAACTGAGAACACAGAGAAACTCACAGCAGATGAAAGAGCAAGGCAAAAACCACCAGACCTACCAAATGAAGTGGAAATAGGCAGTCTACCTGAAAAAGAATTCAGAATAATGATAGTAAAGATGATCCAAAATCCTGGAAAGAGAATGGAGAAAATAAAAGAAACGTTTAACAAGGACCTAGAATAACTAAAGAGCAAACAAACACTGATTAACAACACAAGAAATGAAGTTAAAAATTCTCTAGAAGAGATCAATAGCAGAATAACTGAGGCAAAAGAATAGATAAGTGACCTGGAAGATAAAACAGTGGAAATAACTACTGCAGAGCAGAATAAATAAAAAAGAATGAAAAGAATTGAGGACAGTCTCAGAGACTCCTGGGACAACATTAAATGCACCAACATTCGAATTATAGGGGGCCCAGAAGAAGAAGAGAAAAAGAAAGGGACTGAGAAAATATTTGAAGAGATTATAGTTGAAAACTTCCCTAATATGGGAAAGGAAATAGTTAATCAAGTCCAGGAAGCACAGAGAGCCCCATACAGGATAAATCCAAGGAGAAACATGCCAGGACATATATTAATCAAACTATCAAAAATTAAATACAAAGAAAACATATTAATAGCAGCAAGGGAAAAACAGCAAGTAACACATAAGGGAATCCCCATAAGGTTAACAGCTGATCTTTCAGCAGAAACTCTACAAGCCAAAAGGGAGGGACAGGACATATTTAAAGTGATGAAGGAGAAAAACCTACAACCAATATTACTCTACCCAGCAAGGATCTCATTCAGATTTGATGGAGAAATGAAAACCTTTACAGACAAGCAAAAGCTAAGAGAATTCAGCACCACCAAACCAGCTTTACAACAAATGCTAAAGGAACTTCTCTAGGCAGGAAACACAGAGAAGGAAAAGACCTACAGTAACAAACCCAAAACAATTAAGAAAATGGGAATAGGAACATACATATCGATAATTACCTTAAATGTAAGTGGCTTAAATGCTCCAATGAAAAGACATAGACTGGCTGAATGGATACAAAAACAAGACCTATGTATATGATATCTACAAGAGACCCACCTCAGACCTAGGGACACATACAGACTGAACATGAGGGGATGGAAAAAGATATTCCATGCAAATGGAACTCAGAGGAAAGCTGGAGTAGCAATTCTCATATCAGACAAAATAGACTTTAAAAAAAAGACTATTACAACAGACAAAGAAGACACTACATAACGAACAAGGGATCAATCCAGGAAAAGATATAACAATTGTAAATATTTATGCACCCAACACAGGAGGACCTCAATATATAAGGCAAATACTAAGAGCCATAAAAGGGGAAATCAACAGTAACACAATCATTGTAGTGGACTTTAACACCCCACTTTCACCAATGGACAGATCATCCAAAATGAAAATAAATAAGGAAACACAAGCTTTAAATGATACATTAAACGAGATGGACTTAATTGATATTTATAGGGCATTCCATCCGAAAACAACAGAATACACATTCTTCTCAGTGCTCATGGAATATTCTCCAGGATAGATCATATCTTGGGTCACAAATCAAGCCTTGGTAAATTTAAGAAAATTGAAATCGTGTCAAGTATCTTTTCCAACCACAACACTATGAGACTAGATATCAATTACAGGAAAAAATCTGTAAAAAATACAAACATACAAACATATAGAGGCTAAACAATACACTACTTAATAACCAA
This sequence comes from Orcinus orca, assembly GCF_937001465.1. NCBI lineage: Eukaryota > Metazoa > Chordata > Mammalia > Artiodactyla > Delphinidae > Orcinus > Orcinus orca. The sequence goes on from NC_064560.1 coordinate 150,926,179, forward strand.
GAGATCACTGAAGAAATCAAAGAGGAAATCAAAAAATACCTAGAAACAAATGACAATGAAAGCACGATGACCCAAAACCTATGGAATGCAGCAAAAGCAGTTCTAAGAGGGACGTTTATAGCAATACAATCCTGCCTTAAGAAACAAGAAACATCTCAAGTAAACAACCTAACCTTACACCTAAAGCAATTAGACAAAGAAGAACAAAAAACCCCCAAAGTTAGCAGAAAGAAAGAAATCATAAAGATCAGATCCGAAATAAATGAAAAGAAATGAAGGAAACGATAGAAAAGATCAATAAAACTAAAAGCTGGTTCTTTGAGAAGATAAACAAAATTGATAAGCCATATCCAGACTCATCAAGAAAAAAAGGGAGAAGACTCAAATCAATAGAATTAGAAATGAAAAAGGAGAAGTAACAACTGACACTGCAGAAATACAAAAGATCATGAGATTACTACAAGCAACCATATGCCAATAAAATGGACAATCTAGAAGAAATGGAAAAATTCTTAGAAATGCACAACCTTCCGAGACTGAACCGGAAAGGAATAAAAAATATGAACAGACCAATTACAAGCACTGAAATTGAAACTGTGATTAAAAATCTTTGAACAAACAACAGCCCAGGACCAGATGGCTTCACAGGCGAATTCTATCAAACATTTAGAGAAGAGCTAACACCTGTCCTTCTCAAACTCTTCCAAAATATAGCAGAGGGAGGAACACTCTGAACTCATTCTACAAGGCCACCATCACCCTGATACCAAAACCAGACAAAAATGTCACAAAGAAAGAAAACTACAGTCCAATATCACTGATGAACATAGATATAAAAATCCTCAACAAAATACTAGCAAACAGAATCCAGCAGCACATTAAAAGGATCATACACCATGATCAAGTGGGGTTTATCCCAGGAATGCAAGGATTCTTCAATATACACAAATCAAACCATGTGATACACCATATTAACAAATTGAAGGAGAAAAACCATATGACCATCTCAATAGATGCAGAGAAAGTTTTTGACAAAATTCAACACCCATTTATGATAAAAATGCTCCAGAAAGTAGGCAGAGAGGGAACTTTCCTCAACACAATAAAGGCTATATATGACAAACCCACAGCCAACAGCATCGTCAATGGTGAAAAACTGAAACCATTTCCACTAAGATCAGGAACAAGAGAAGTTTGCCCATTCTCACCACTATTATTCAACATAGTTTTGGAAGTTTAAGCCACAGCAATCAGAGAAGAAAAAGAAATAAAAGGAATACAAATTGGAAAAGAAGAAATAAAGCTGTTACTGTTTGCAGATGACATGGTACTATACAAAGAGAATCCTAAAGATGCTACCAGAAAACTACTAGAGCTAATCAATGAATTTGGTAAAGTAGCAGGATACAAAATTAATGCACAGAAATCTCATGCATTCTTATACATTAATGATGAAAAATCTGAAAGTGAAATTAAGAAAACACTCCCATTTACCATTGCAACATAAAGAATAAAATATCTAGGAATAAACCTACCTAAGGAGACAAAAGACTTACATGCAGAAAATTATAAGACACTAATGAAAGAAATTAAAGATGATACAAATAGATGGAGAGATATACCATGTTCTTGGATGGGAAGAATCAACGTTGTGAAAATGACTATACTACCCAAAGCAATCTATAGATTCAATGCAATCCCTATCAAACTACCACTGACATTTTTCACAGAACTAGAACAAAAAATTGCACCATTTGTATAGAAACACAAAAGACCCCGAATAGCCAAAGCAATCTTCAGAAAGAAAAATGGAGCTGGAGGAATCAGGCTCCCTGACTTCAGACTATACTACAAAGCTCCAGTAATCAAGACAGTATGGTACTGGCACAAAAACAGAAATATATGTCAGTGGAACAGGATAGAAAGCCCAGAGATTAACCTACATACATATGGTTACCTTATTTTGATAAAGGAGGCAAGAATATACAGTGGAGAAAAGACAGCCTCTTCAATAAGTGGTGCTGGGAAAACTGGACAGCTACATGTAAAAGAATGAAATTAGAACACTCCCTAACACCGTACACAAAAATAAATTCAAAATGGATTAAAGACCTAAATGTAAAGCCAGACACTATAAAACTCTTAGAGGAAAACATAGGCAGAACACTCTATGACATAAATCACAGCAAGATCCTTTTTTGACCCACCTCCTAGAGAAATGGAAATAAAAACAAAAGTAAACAAATGGGACATAATGAAACTTAAAAGCTTTTGCACAGCAAAGGAAACCATAAACAAGATGAAAAGACAACCCTCAGAATGGCAGAAAATATTTACAAAGGAAGCAACTGACAAAGGATTCATCTCCAAAATTTACAAGCAGTTCATGCAGCTCAATATCAAAAAAACAAACAACGCAATCCAAAAATGGGCAGAAAACCTAAATAGACATTTCTCCAAAGAAGACACACAGATTGACAACAAGCACATGAAATGATGCTCAACATCACTAATCATTAGAGAAATGCAAATCAGAACTACAGTGAGTTATCACCTCACACCGGTCAGAATGGCCATCATCCAAATATCTACAAACAATAAATGCTGAAGAGGGTGTGGAGAAAAGGAAACCCTCTTGCACTGTTGGTGGGAATGTAAATTGATACAGCCACTATGGAGAACAGTATGGAGGCTCCTTAAAAAACTAAAAATAGAACTACCATATGACCCAGCAATCCCACTACTGGGCATATACCCTGAGAAAACCATAATTCAAAAAGAGTCATGTACTAAAATGTTCATTGCAGCTCTATTTAGAATAGCCAGGACATGGAAGCAACCTAAGTGTCCATGGACAGATGAAAGGATAAAGAAGATGTGGCACATATATACAATGGAATATTACTCAACCATAAAAAGAAATGAAATTGAGTTATTTGTAGTGAGGTGGATGGACCTAGAGTCTGTCATACAGAGTGAAGTAAGTCAGAAAGAAAAAGACAAATACCGTATGCTAACACATATATATGGAATCCAAAAAAATTTAAAAAATTAAAAATGGTCATGAAGAACCTAGGGGCAAGATGGGAATAAAGACACAGACCTACTAGAGAATGGACTTGAGGATACAGGGAGGGGGAAGGGTATGCTGGGACGAAGTGAGAGAGTGGCATGGACATATATACACTACCAAACGTAAAAGAGATAGCTAGTGGGAAGCAGCCGCATAGCACAGGGAGATCAACTCGGTGCTTTGTGACTACCTAGAGGGGTGGGATAGGGATGGTGGAAGGGAGGGAGATGCAAGAGGGAAGAGATATGGGTACATATGTATATGTATAACTAATTCACTTTGTTATAAAGCAGAAACTAACACACCGTTTTAAAGCAATTATACTCCAATAAAGATGTTTAAAAAAAATTGAAGTTTTTAAAAAGCATTTTACATCTGGAGGTAAACTTTAAAAACAGAATATCCTATCAAACATTAACCCTCAAAATAAATGAGACCTTGAGCCCTCTCCCAAAAATTGCTAACTAAAGAGTGAACATGTTGACCCCTGACTTTTGCAATACCAGCATCTACAGATATTAGACAATCCTACAGATAAATTTTTTAATCTTATCAGTCATGATTTATTCATACCTTCTTCAGTTAATATTAAGACACAGAGAAAGTACAATTACTGCATATGAGACAGAATGTATGCACACATCACAGGAAAATAAATTTACATAAAACTTCTCCATTTTCACAGATATAATAATTACGTGAGAAAACTGCCACTGTTTCCCATCATGAACAGCTAACCAGTGATAACCTTGAAGGGCTTTTTTTCTTAAACACTTGCTGTGTCATTTACTTGGAAAGCCAATTCTGAAGGCTGGTCTTCCTTGCAAAATATTCCAAGTAAAGGTCCTTTTGTTTTCTTATTGCTTTTATTTCTGAGTTTTTCTTTCACCCACTGGGGCTTAATTAGCTGTGTTGCCTGATAAATATACAAGTCAGACCTCTTTCATCCAGGTTTGACTTTCTCAGCTCTTGAAGTAAAAGGCTATGGGGATGTACCTTTTACTCCCAATGACTCAATTTCTGTTTCTAACCATTTGTCTCTTGCTTTCTGGAGTAAGTCTGGTTCTTAGCCAGGTCTGGTTCTGTTTTGCACATGACTACTGTTTCATTTCCTCTGTAAGTAGCAATGGTACCAGGAGACAGGTTTCTATTCTATGCTCTGACCATCTGGTTTCCACTGGGCAGCAGACAACAGGGAGTCTGCTGTTCTCCTTATCCTTTACCCTTTTATTTATCAGCTGTCTTGAGAAATTCTGATGTGTCCTGGCCTTGGAACAACTGTCCCTTTGCCACCGAGTCATGAAACTGTACTTTACTCAGGTCACTGGGTGGTCTCAACAACAGTATGGAGAACTCACTCATGTCCCATCCTGAACCACCGATTACACATTTTAATTTCCAACTATCAGTAAAATCTTCATGCTATTTGGCCTGTCAACTATGAGCTCAAATCACTCCAAATAAAAATAGAGAAAAGTTCTGTGCCCCACTGAAACAAAGACTCATGCCTGGGTTAAGGAACATGACAGCGAAGGCAGTTTTGACATGCATCGTGTCGCCCCCTGCTGGACGCAAAGTGCTGCAACTGACTGGTGAGGGTTTCCTTGTTTTGGGGTTTTTTTTTTTATACAGCAAGTTCTTATTAGTCATCAGTTATATACACATCAGTGTATACATGTCAATCCCAATCTCCCAATTCATCACACCACCAACACCACCACCACCCCCACGGCCTTCCCCCCTTGGTGTCCATACGTTTGTTCTCTACATCTGTGTCTCAATTTCTGCCCTGCAAAGCGGTTCATCTATACCATTTTTCTAGGTTCCACATATATGCGATAATATACGATATTTGTTTTTCTCTTTCTGACTTACTTCACTCTGTATGACAGTCTCTTGATCCATCCACGTCTCAACAAATGACCCAATTTTGTTCATTTTATGGCTGAGTAATATTCCTTTGTATATATGTACCACATCTTCTTTATCCATTCGTCTGTCAACGGGCATTTAGGTTGCTTCCATGACCTGGCTATTGTAAATAGTGCTGCAATGAACACCGGGGTGCATGTGTCTTTTTGAATTGTGGTTTTCTCTGGGTATATGCCCGGTAGTGGGATTGCTGGATCATATGGTAATTCTATTTTTAGTTTTTTAAGGAACCTCCATACTGTTCTCCATAGTGGTTGTATCAGTTTACATTCTCACCAACAGTGTAAGAGGGTTCCCTTTTCTCCACACCCTCTCCAGCATTTGTTGTTTGTAGATTTTCTGATGAAGGTCATTCTAAGTAGTGTGAAGTGATACCTCATTGTAGTTTTGATTTGCATTTCTCTCTTCATTAGTGGTGTTGAGCAGTGCTTTTCATGTGCTTCTTGGCCATCTATATATCTTCTTTGGAGAAATGTCTATATAGGTCTTCTGCCCATTTTTGGATTGGGTTGTTTCTTTTTTTAATATTGAGCTGCATGAGCTGTTTATATATTTTGGAGATTAATCCTTTGTCCGTTGATTCGTTAGCAAATATTTTCTGCCATTCTGAGGGTTGTCTTTTCGACTTGTTTATGGTTTCCTTTTTTGTGCAAAAGCTTTTAAGTTTCATTACGTCCCATTTGTTTATTTTTGTTTTTATTTCCATTACTCTAGGAGGTGGATCAAAAAAGATCTTGCTGTGATTTATGTCAAAGAGTGTTCTTCCTATGTTTTCCTCTAAGAGTTTTACAGTGTCTGGCCTTACATTTAGGTCTCTAATCCATTTTGAGTTTATTTTTGTGTGTGGTGTTAGGGAGTGTTCTAATTTCATTCTTTTGAATGTAGCTGTCCAGTTTCCCCAGCACCACTTACTGAAGAGATTGTCTTTTCTCCATTGTATATCCTTGCCTCCTTTGTCATAGATTAGTTGACCATAGGTGTGTAGGTTTACCTCTGGGCTTTTTATCTTGTTCCATTGATCTATGTTTCTGTTTTTGTGCCAATACCACCGTGTCTTGATGACTGTAGCTTTGTAGTATAGTCTGAAGTCATAGGGATTGCACTGAATCTGTAGATTGCTTTGGGTAGTATAGTCATTTTCACAATATTGATTCTTCCAACCCAAGAACATGGTATATCTCTCCATCTGTTTGTATTGTGTTTAATTTCTTTCATCAGTGTCTTGTAGATTTCTGCATACAGATCTTTCATCGCCTTAGGTAGGTTTATTCCTAGGTATTTTATTCTTTTTATTACAATGGTAAATGGGAGTGTTTCCTTAATTTCTCTTTCAGATTTTTCATCATTAGTGTATAGGAATGCAAGAGATTTCTGTGCATTAATTTTGTATCCTGCTACTTTACCAAATTCATTGATTAGCTCTAGTAGTTTTCTGGTAGCATCTTTAGGATTCTCTTTGTATAGTACCATGTCATCTGCAAACAGTGACAGTTTTACTTCTTCTTTTACAATTTGTATTCATTTGTTTCTTTTTCTTCTCTGATTGCCAAGGATAGGACTTCCAAAACTATATTGAATAATAGCGGTGAGAGTGGATATCCTTCTCTTGTTCCTGATCTTAGAGGAAATGGTTTCAGTTTTTCACCATTGAGAATGTTGTTTGCTATGGGTTTGTCATATATGGCCTGTATTATGTTGAGGTAGGTTCCCTCTATGTCCACTTTCTGGAGAGTTTTTATCATAAATGGGTGTTGAATTTTGTCAAAAGCTTTTTCTGCATCTATTGAGATGATCATATGGTTTTTATTCTTCAATTTGTTAATATAGTATATCACATTGATTGATTTGCAAATATTGAAGAATCCTTGCAAACCTGGGATAAATCCCACTTGATCATGGTGTATGATCCTTTTAATGTGCTGTTGGATTCTGTTTGCTAGTATTTTATTGAGGATTTTTGCATCTATGTTCATCAGTGATATCGGTCTGTAATTTTCTTTTTTTGTAGTATTTTTGTCTGATTTTGGTATCAGGGTATGGTGGCCTCATAGAATGAGTTTGGAAGTGTTCCTTCCTCCACAATATTTGGAAGAGTTTGAGAAGAACGGGTGTTAGCTCTTCTCTAAATGTTTGATAGAATTTACCTGTGAGGCTATCTGGTCCTGGACTTTTGTTGGAAGATTTTTTTGTTTGTTTGTTTTTCATGGTACATGGGCCTCTCACTGTTGCGACCTCTCCCGTTGCAGAGCACAGGCTCCGGACACGCAGGCTCAGTGGTCATGGCTCACGGGCCTAGCCGCTCCGTGGCATGTGGCATCCTCCTGGACCGGGGCATGAACCCATGTCCCCTGCATTGGCAGGTGGACTCTCAACAACTGCGCCACCAGGGAAGCGCTTGTTGGAAGATTTTAATCACAGTTTCAATTTCATTACTTGTGATTGGTCTGTTCATATTTTCTATTTCTTCCTGGTTCAGTCTTGGAAGGTTGTGCATTTCTAAGAATTTGTCTATTTCTTCCAGGTCGTCCATTTTATTGGCATAGAGTTGCTTGTAGTAGTCTCTTAGGATGATTTGTATTTCTGCAGTGTGTGTTGTAACTTCTCATTTTTCACTTCTAAATTTATTGATTTGAGTCCTCGCCCTCTTTTTCTTGATGAGTCTGGCTAATGCTTTATCAATTTTGTTTATCTTCTCAAAGAACCAGCTTTTAGTTTTATTGATCTTGCTATTTTCTTTGTTTCTATTTCATGTATTTCTGCTCTGATCTTTATGATTTCTTTCCGTCTGCTAACTTTGGGTTTTGTTTGTTCTTCTTTCTGTAGTTCTTTTAGGTGTAAGTTTAGATTATTTACTTGAGATTTTTCTTGTGTTTTGAGGTAGGCTTGTATAGCTATGAACTTCCCTCTTAGAACTGCTTTTGCTACATCCCATAGGTTTGGGATTGTTGTGTTTTCATTGTCATTTGTCTCTAGGTATTTTTTAAATAAATTTATTTATTTTATTTATTTATTTTTGTCTGCGTTGGGTCTTCATTGCTGTGCGTGGACTTTCTCTAGTTGCAGTGAGTGGGGTCTACTCTTTGTTGCGGTGTGCCGGCTTCTCTTGTTGCAGAGCACGGGCTCTAGGCATGTGGGCTTCAGTTGTTGTGGTATGTGGGCTCAGTAGTTGTGGCTTGTGGGCTCCAGAGCGCAGGCTCTGTAGTTGTGACGCACAAGCTTAGTTGCCCCACGGCATGTGGGATCTTCCCAGACCAGGGCTCGAACCCATGTCCCCTGCTTGGCAAGTGGATTCTTAACCACTGAGCCACTAGGGAAACCCTCTAGGTATTTTTTGATTTCCTCTTTGATTTCTTCAGTGATCTCTTGGTTATTTAGTAACTTAATGTTTAGCCTCCATGTGTTTGTGTTTTTTACGGTTTTTCCCCTGTAATTCATTTCTAATCTCATAGCGTTGTGGTCAGAAAAGATGCTTGATATGACTTCAATTTTCTTAAATTTACTGAGGCTTGGTTTGTGACCCAAGGTGTATCTATGCTGGAAGAATGTTCCGTGTGCACTTGAGAAGAAAGTGTAATCTGCTGTTTTTGGATGGAATGTCCTATAAATATCAATTAAATCTATCTGGTCTAGTGTGTCATTTAAAGCTTCTGTTTCCTTATTTATTTTCATTTTGGATGATCTGTCCATTGGTGTAAGTGAGGTGTTAAAGTCCCCCACTATTATCGTGTTACTGTCGATTTCCTCTTTTACAGCTGTTAGCAGTTGCCTTATGTATTTAGGGGCTCCTATGTTGTGTGCATATATATTTATAATTGTTATATCTTATTCTTGGATTGATCCCTTGATCATTATGTAGTTTCCTTCCTTGTCTCTTGTAACATTCTTTATTTTAAAGTCTATTTTACCTGATATGAGTATTGCTACTCCAGCTTTCTTTTGATTCCCATTTGCATGGAATATCTCTTTCCATCCCCTCACTTTCAGTCTGTATGTGTCCCTAGGTCTGAAGTGGGTCTCTTGTAGACAGCATATATATGGGTCTTGTTTTTGTATCCATTCAGCAAGACTGTGTCTTTTAGTTGGAGCATTTAATCCACTCATGTTTAAGGTAATTATAGATATGTATGTTCCTATGACCATTTTCTTAATTGTTTTGTGTTTGTTTTTGTAGGTCCTTTTCTTCTCTTGTGTTTCACACTTAGAGAAGTTCCTTTAGCATTTGTTGTAGAGCTGGTTTGGTGGTGCTGAATTCTCTTAGCTTTTGCTTCTCTGTAAAGCTTTTGTTTTCTCCATAGAATCTGAATGAGATCCTTGCCAGGTAGAGTAATCTTAGTTGTAGGTTCTTCCCTTTTGTCACTTTAAGTATATCATACCACTCCCTTCTGGCTTGTAGAGTTTCTGATGAGAAATCAGCTGTTAACCTTATGGGAGTTCCCTTGTATTTTATTTGTCATTTTTCCCTTGCTGCTTTCAATAATTTTTCTTTGTCTTTACTTTTTGCCAATTTGATTACTACGTGTCTCAGTGTGTTTCTCCTTGGTTTTATCCTGTATGGGACTCGCTGCGCTTCCTGGACTTGGGTGGCTATTTCCTTTCCCATGTTAGGGAAGTTTTCGACTATAATCTCTTCAAATATTTTCTCGGGTCCTTTCTCTCTCTCTTCTCCTTCTGGGACCCCTATAACGTGAATGTTGTTGCATTTAATGTTGTCCCAGAGGTCTCTTAGGCTGTCTTCACTTCTTTTCATTCCTTTTTCTTTATTCTGTTCTGCAGCAGTGAATTCCACCATTCTGTCTTCCAGGTCACTTATCCATTCTTCTGCCTCAGTTATTCTGCTATTGATTCCTTCTAGTGTAGTTTTCATTTCAGTTATTGTATTGTTCATCTCTGTTTGTTTGTTCTTTAATTCTTCTAAGTCTTCGTTAAACATTTCTTGCATCTTCTCGATCTTTGCCTCCATTCTTTTTCCGAGGTCCTGGATCATCTTCACTATCATTATTTTGAATTCTTTTTCTGGGAGGTTGCCTATCTCCACTTCATTTAGTTGTTTTTCTGGGGTTTTATCTTGTTCCTTCATCTGGTATATAACCCTCTGACTTTTCATCTTGTCTCTCTTTCTGTGAATGTGGTTTTTGTTCCACAGGCTGCAGGATTGTAGTTCTTCTTGCTTCTGCTGACTGGTGAGTTTTTGCTGAGACCTGACAAACTGGGCTTTGTGTTTACTTCTGACTCATGTCTGAGGCTGCTGTTCTCTGTGTGTCTGTGCCCTTTCCCCTATCCTCAAAAGAAGATAATTAAACTTTAACAGTGGAGCAGGATAGACTGTGGGAGAATAAGGGTGGAAGCAGAGAGGACAGTGGGGCTAATACATTAGTGCAGGCGAGAGATGGCAGAGGCTTAGACTAGACTAATAATGGAAATGCATGAGAGATAACTGCATCCAATATATTTTAAAGGCTGAGTTGACCAACTTTTCAGATGGAATGGACATGAAGGATGAAACGAATTGCAAAGCCAAGAATGACCCCAAGATTTTTGATAGATGACAGAACAGAAACTCAGAATTAGCTTGACTATTCAGAAAAATGGAACGTAATAGGGATATGTAAACCCAGCTCGAGTTTAGAAATTCAACTGCAGAAATGCAAGATACAGGAAAACGGGCTTTAACCGAGTCTGTGAGAAAACGACCTAGGGGGTCTTAGTGGAATGTAAGTTCAGAGTGATTCACTTTACAATCAAAAGAGGCTACAACTGGGGCTTCCCTGGTGGCACAGTGGTTGAGAGTCCGCCTGCCGATGCAGGGGACAGGTTTCGTGTCCCGGTCCAGGAGGATCCCACATGCCGTGGAGCGACTGGGCGCGTGAGCCATGGCCGCTGAGCCTGCGCGTCTGGAGCCTGTGCTCCACAACGGGAGAGGCCACAACAGTGAGAGGCCCGCATACCGCAAAAAAAAAAAAAAAAAAAAGAGGCTACAACTTAAAATATAGCAACTGAAGTGCAGTGCCTGATTTGAGGGAGACGATGCTTTCAGTATATTCCACACTAGGCAGTTCACATCTAAAATCCTTTCCACCAACAAGGACCTACCTTGTAGCACAGGGAACGATACTCAATATTTTATAACCTAAAGGGAAAAGAATCTGAAAGCAAATAGATATAGATACAGATATAGATATAGATAACTGAATTACTGTGCTGTACACCTGAAACAAACACAACATTGTAAATCAACTATACTACAATTAAAAAAAAAGAAAAAACAAATAAAAGGAAATTGAATCACACACACACAAGTAAATACATATATACATTAAATAAAATTAAATCGCTTCCAATGCTAAGATTCATAAATCTTTAAATCCATCACCTAGGAGAAGCAACATGTACTTGTAGTGGTCTCCATGTGTGACATGTATACAGGAAGGAATCACAGACAAATCTACATTTTTAAATACTAAATGAGAAGCCACAATACCATCTACTGTGTGCTAAGTACCTCACTAGCATGTCTTATGTACATGATTGCTGGGCTTTCTCGGTGATTCATTCCTAACACAAGAGGAAGCCATCCACGCATCCACAATGAGCACCTTATTTGTCTTTGGAGTGTCTTTTTATGAATAGACATGGAGGTCAGGAGAAGAGTGGCATTACCCAAAATGCGTGTGTATGGGTGGGGGGTATATGTGTGTGTGTGTGTGTGTGTTACAGGAGCAACATAAGCACGAGAGCAGTCGACCAAGTCAAAAGACTTTGTCTCAGGCTTGGACTCAGGTGGGTCTCAGGCTTCAACTTTCCACACGACTTCAGGCAAGTGTCCTTTGCCTGCATTGCAGTGTCCTGAGCTGTAATGGAGCAAATAATGGCAGCCTCTGTGCCCACTGAAAAGAGAGCCTCTCAAGACAAATGGGGTGTCCTACAATCAACAGCCACCTACGGAGTAGTTGCAGAGTACAAGACAGTATAATTAAGCCCTTAGGAGAAAAATGTGCTCCGAGTTCTCCAGAGAGAAAAGGGACAGAGGAAAAGTAAATGAGAAAGTGAAAAGGATGGTGGGCATGAACAAAAGTTCCTCCCTAGGAGATAGTTTAAGAAGCAGATCTCTCCAGAAACATCCATCCAAGGTACCAGAGTTTTTAGGCACACTAGCCAGTAATGGAGTGCAAGAGAGGTCACTACCAGAGATGAATGTGGTGTTCGTTGAACAGCAGAAATGGATGGCTTGTGTAACAGGAACAGTTGGTTCTGCCAGGGCGGTGTCTCCCCTGTCCTTCCCACAGTTTATACTGCTGTGTGTAATGTCGTGGGACAAAGATCAAAGAAGGAAATGACAACCACATGGGTAGCACAGGAAGGCTATGACATAAAACAAAAGTACTTAAGGCAGCTTCAGGTAAATTAGCGTTAATTCTCAGTTACCCCAACACCTATTACAGACCCTTCCAGACAACATCTCACCAACTGAAAAACACTCTCTTTTGTCTTTTTCTCCAGACTGTGGACATTTAATGCCCACATAAGAAAAAAGAGCCTTGGGCTTCCCTGGTGGCGCAGTGGTTGGGAGTCCGCCTGCCAATGCAAGGGACATGGGTTCGTGCCCTGGTCTGGGAGGATCCCACATGCCGCGAAGCGGCTGGGCAGGTGAGCCATGGCCGCTGGGCCTGTGCGTCCGGAGCCTGTGCTCTACAACGGGAGAGGCCACGACGGTGAGAGGCCCGCGTATCGCAAAAAAAAGAAAAAAAAATTTAAAAATAGAAGAAAGAGCCTTAAAACGTAAGAATCCAGAAAACCAAAACCACTCTTCCTTTTAAGCAATTCCAAACTAGATCTACTAAAAACTATCTGGTCCACTGGTTTAAAACTGAAAAGTTTGGCTGGCTGAAAACTATACTGTTTTACAACTAAAAGGAACACAAGAATTCAGAAATCTGGCAGAATATAAGGTTTCTGCATTACCATTTTAAAGCAATATTATTTCTTTTGAAGATAGATATTTTATCTCTAAATGGCTGGACATGACCTTTACAAGTGTGTGGTTTCTGTTGGCTGCTTAAAAAAAAAAACACAAAAAGTCACTCCTGCTTCTCATTCTCTTGTATCTATTAATCACTTTTTCTCTTTACATACTACATAATCAACAGGGACATGTCCATTGCCCTTCTAGCTGATTTCTATTATTTCTCATTACAGCCTTTGTTCCAATTCCCTGCTTCCCACCTGGTATTAAATATTTAGACACTGAGTCTAAACCATCGTATTCCTGCCACTGTGAGGGCGAGCATCCTATAGTTGTGTAATCAATTAGCCTGGCATCTGATCTCTGTTTCAAGTGTTTTCTTAGAGGAAATTTAATTATAATTAATATCTTTTCATGACTTTGAAATTATATAGGCATGATTCCTTACTCAATCATACTTGTTAAAAATCATAAATCAATTTCTTTTATTCCCTCTAGATTTGAGGAGACCGTTCTAATTCTGACTGAATTTTAACAATGTAAAAAGTCCAGTAGACATTAGATGAATATAATTCTTTATTCTTTCACTGGAAAACCCTTTCAGTAAAATCTTTGTGGTTGGGGAACAAAGCCCGAAATCTGTGATGTTACATGTTAACGTCATGTTATATGTTTTTTACATGTTATATCATTTTGTGTAGTAGAATACCAAAGGTTATGGTTTATTTTTTATTAGCCAGTTTTGTTTCTAACCTAGTAAACTTACTTCAGCATATTATTCTTCAAATTCTTCTTTGAACCTCCTTTACCTATCCTGCTGCTTGCCTTATTAATAAATTAAATAAATGTTTGACCCATATTCTTTATCTGTATGATAGTCACATTTTAATTTCTTTGAAAACTATACTTTGACATCTACCCCTACTTTCTTTCCAAGCCTTTCCAAGGATAGCCATGTAACACGACTCCAGTCAATCAGATACAAATAGAAGTCTGATTGGAGTTTCTGGAAAAGTTTTTGCTCCCCTGATAAAGAAGACAGTTGTTGCTGGCATTACCTCCCTTTTCTCGCCTTTCTGCCTTGATTTCCAACCTGATTTCTCGAGTTGGGGCAGCCAGCCTTGCTCCCAAGAGGTAAAAAGAACAAAGGAAAGGCTAAGAGACTCTGAGACATGCCAGCTTGACATCACCGAGCCTATGAAACAAGAGCGGCAGCCATCAACTTCAAAATTTCTTATCTGAGAAAAACAAACACCCATTTGTTCAACCCATTGCAAGTCAGGTTTCTTCTTGCCTTCAACCAAACACATGTGTAGCTGACACAGTTCCTTAGCTTCTTCTATGCTCTTGATTTTGTAGCAAGTTCTACTCAGCCTAAAGCTGGCACTACAAAAGAGCACACTTCTCAACAGAGATCATGACGCAGGCTTGGCAATGCTTTACAGCAGTTTCTAAAAACAAATGGATAGTTTCTCCATGTGTGATGAAAACAAGTAACAAGCTGCCTGCAGCCTTCAGCCCCATCCCCTCACCCCCACCCCAAACACCAAAGCTGGTGAATCACAAACTAAGGAGACCGCTTCTTCCAACATCATTTCTTCCTAAGGGTTTGAAGACCAGAGGAGCTCCCGGGCACACGACAGCAAATGGAAGTGGCCGCAGTGACCCTGCAGTGCCTGGGGCTCTCCTTCCCATCCCCTCCTACACTCCATGTCTGACCTGGATTTAGACCTGGCCTCCTCCCCCCATCACATTACCAGAGAGGAGAGCCCCAGGGGAACATGAGGTGACAAGCAAAAATAACTAGACTCTGAGGGGTACTCAATGCATGACTAAGCTCAACACAAACCTTTGACCTAAACTTTGCTTTCTTCTCACACTTGGGTGCCTAAGAATTTTTTTCCACATCTGCTTGCTGTGTGTTCAAGGCTTATGCCTGGATTCTCATCACAAGAAGAGTGCCAATTCCTTTTTATGTATCTCTTCTAAATAAGGAACATGTACTTTATATGTATCCATTAAAAAGTCTCACATGGCCTACAGAGAGATCTGAGGCAGTCCGCTCTCTGGCAAAGAAAGAAAGAAAAGAAGGGAGGGAAGGAAGGAAGGAAGGAAAAAGGATGGGAGGAAGAAAGGGAGGATTTCTAGATGGAAACAGGAAAGGACACACACACACACACACACACACACACACACACACATCTATTTCCTTATTCTCTTTTAGTACTCTCACTCTTAGAAAAAAGTCAACTCTTCTCCATGTAAAAACTCATTACTCAGAGAAAAAAAATGACCTATACAAATTGCCTATTTCTTAAGATTTCCCTAAAGATTCCACAGCCCTCAGTCATCCCCTGTGAGACGGCTCCTGTAGAACTCTCTCAGGATAGGACACAAGCCTATTATACAGGCTTCCAATATCACTTCTGCCTCTTAAAATGATAGTGGTTATGTCTTCTTTCTTTTCTTTTTTTTTTTTCTTTTCCTCCTTTCTTTCTTTTTAACTCAAATGTCTATATGGTCACTGCCATTCCCTTACCCTTCCAATCCCCCATTCCCTCCACGCTTCTTTTCTTGATTTTCTTTCTTCCTGACTCTTTCTACCACATGTGAAAAAGAGTGGGTGGATGGGAGCAAGTGAGAAAAGAAAATAACACGGAACAGTAGAGAAGCAATAATATACTAACATGAACCTTGTCTGAGAACAGCCTTCAGTTTTAGGGCACAGCCAGATTATCTGTGAATTGAAAGCACTTTGCCTGAAGCCCTGTCTACTTGGCATTTGAACCTGGATAGCCCAGGGGCCACCCCTGCAGGTCCTGTAGGAAATGCTGCCACCCAATTGACTCTTCTCTGTAAAGTTATCTCCCTCAGGATTGGATCTCATTAAGGCACTGGCCGTTTTTTAACTGTCTTCTGAGCTGAGTAACTAAACCCATGGATGGCCCTAACAGGATCTTTCCATAGTTGATCAACCAGAAAGGCTGAAAAATGACCTTTGCAACCATTCCTCTGCTCCAGAAAAAGCAAGAATGTGATGGGATGCACCTTTTCAGATGAGGTTACTTCTGTGACAGTCATTCCTCAGAATAGAAGAAGGCAGCCAAGGAGGGTCTGGTGTTGAGGAGACCTTAGGTTAAAGTGGCCACATTTCCTGCTCCTCCCAACATAGCTCTTCAACGGGCTCCAACTTCAGAGAGCACAAGAATATCAGACACATTTTCTCATAGGTGAAAAGAGGGATTTAGAATTCCTTTTTTTTTTAAGTTTCTTCAAATTTTATTTTTATATACCGATGTATTTTTTATAGTGATTTACCATTTTTACCCAAATACATAAAATTTTTGTTCTAGAAGTAACTACAAGGGCTTCCCTGGTGGTGCAGTGGTTGAGAGTCCGCCTGCTGATGCAGGGGACGCGGGTTCATGCCCCGGTCCTGGAAGATCTCACATGCTGCGGAGCGGCTGGGCCCGTGAGCCATGGCCGCTGAGCCTGCACGTCCAGAGCCTGTGCTCCACAACGGGAGAGGCTGCAACAGTGAGAGGTCCGCGTACCGCAAAAAAAAAAAAAAAAAAAAATAGTAGTAACTACAAAACACACCCCAGAGCTAAATGGAAGTTGCCTGGGTCCTCTGCCATTTGTCATTTGCCATTTGTCATTCATGCTACTGACCTCCCATTAAGGGGGTAAGTGAAGTGAAGGCTACTTGTTATGGTGACGCCAACCCTAACCCTCTCACGGCTTCTTGTTGTTTTAGGAACCTATGGGCTTCGGGGGAAATGGATCCTATTCAAGCAAAAAAAGCAAAAGCCTTTTGCAAGGATAATTATTTTGTCCAACCCTCATTTTGCACAGGTCTTTCTCAGAATTGACATTTCCCTGAGAGTGGCAAAGTTTTCAGCTCAATGTCAAGTGCAGCGAAGCCTTCTATTTTCCTTAAAGCAAAAAGGTTTCAAATATATTTTACCATCCTGACAGCAGTGACAAATGGGACTTCAACTCCAGAATTACAGATGGGCTTTCTGAACCACATAAAACTCTATGCAAATAGAGAACCACCAACTTTTTTTTTTGAAATGTCAGATATACGCAAAGGATTTTTTTGACATTTGTTTAAAAAATCAATTACTAGCTCCCTTCTCTTCATTACTTTTTTCATTTATTAATGGTAGAGTGATGCAGGATGCAGGGCAAGAAAGAGGGAGGGAGAAGCCAAAGTCAGGAAAACAAGAGGGTCCTTGACCAGCTGACAGTGCCAAGTCAACAGCATGGTCGGCAAGCAAATGCCTCAGACCTGCTGCTCGTCTGAGGAACGGATAAACAGAGGTCAGCAAACTTTTTCTGCAAAGGGCCAGAGAATAAATGTTTTAGGCTTTGTGGGCAATAGCGTCTCAGCTGCAATTACTCAACTCTGTAGCGTGAAAGCAGCCAGAACACTATGTAAATGAGTGGGTGTGGCCATGTCAAATAAAACTTTTTTATAAAAAATAGGGAGGTGGCCAGATTTGCCCCACAGGCCAGATGTGCAGACCCCTGAGTTATGATATGACTGGCATTTTTAAAAAATAGTGCTTGGTGGCACATGAAAAGATGCTCAACATCGCTAATCATCAAGGAAAAGCAAATCAAAACTGCAATGAGATATCACCTCACACCTTTCAGAATGGCTATCATCAAAAAGAATAACAAATAACAGGGACTTCCCTGGTGGCTGAGTGGTTAAGACTCCCAATGCAGGGGGCCCAGGGTTTGACCCCTGGTCAGGGAACTAGATCCCACATGCATGCCGCAACTAAGAGTTCGCATCCCATAACTAAGGAGGCGGCGAGACACAACAAAGGAGCCCGCCTGCTGCAACTAAGACCTGACTCAACCAAATAATATAAAATAAATAAAAAAATTTTTAAAAGAATAACAAATAACAAATGTTGGTGAGGATGTGGAGAAAAGGGAGCCCTCGTACACTGTTGGTGGGAATGTAAATTGGTGTGGCCACTGTGGAAAATAGTATGGAGGTTTCTCAGAAAACTAAAAATAGAACTACCATATGACCCAGCAATTCCACTCCTGGGTATATATCCGAAAAAAACAAAAATGCTAATTCGAAAAGATACATGCATCCTGATGTTCACAGCAGCATTATTTACAGTTGCCAAGATACGGAAGCAACCGAAGTGTGTCCATCAACAGATAAATGGATAAAGAAGATGTGATATATATACATAATGGAATATTACTCAGCCATAAAAAGAATGAAGTTTTGCCACTGACAGCTACATGCATGGACGTGGAGGGCATTACACTAAGTGAAAAAGTCAGACAGAGAAATACTGTATGACATCACTTATATATGGAATCTAAAAAGCACAACAAACCAGTGAATATAACCAAAAACAAGCACACTCATGGATATAGAGAATAAACTAATGGTTACCTGTGGGGAGTGGGGTGTGCAATATGGGGGGGAGAGTAGGAGGTACAAACTATTGGGTGTAGATAGGCTACAAGGATGCGTTGTGCAACATGGGGGATATAGCCAACACTTTGCAATAACTGTAAATGGAGTGGTGTAAGCTTTAAAATTTATATAAAAAGTAAAAAACAAAAAAAAAAAGCAGTTTTTAAATACTGCTTGGCAAGGAGAAGGGGATCACAAAACTTCATCCTCCAGGAGCTTCTACTGGCAATGGAGCTGGTACAGGTGTGGAGGCCTCCAGTGGGTCCAGGCATTAACCTTTTTATTATTGGATTGTGGGGAGAAGGGGCTTCCAGATGAGGGACTGGAAGGGCTGTCAGGAACTTCAGGGCAGTAGCCAACTCAACATGTATAAAAAGTTTTACCAACAGACAGGGCCATGCCAGGGGTACCAGCTAACAGCCTGTGTATAGCCTGGATTCCTGCCTCAAGACACCACTCCAAGAAAAAGATTAAGAAAAAAAATTAAAGCCTTTCAAAAATGTGAGATTTGTTCATCTCCTCCCATACACAAAAAGAGCTCCAAACAAAAATAACTGGATTCATTTACAAGCAGAAAAGTGTAAGAACCGTAAGAAGACAATACAGTTAGTAAGTTCCAAGATCATTTTAAAGTAGGAAGAGACAGCAGGTGCAGGGAAATGCTTCCTCCGATCGGGGCTCTCTCTCATTACCTGGCTCCATTGCTCAATAACTGCGTTAGCACTGAGGACACGGAGATCACCATGGCTCGGTGGCCCTCTGGTGGGTGGGGATGCCATAGAAACAGTGCTCTGAGGAAAACTACAACAGAGGAAGAAACTGTCTTTGGAGCATCCCCCCACCCCAGGTACTCAGAACCCCCCTCATTTACTCCTACTCCCCCGAGCACACTCATACACACATGTATCAGCTAAGCTCTGCCTCCCTCACTAAGCCCTCACCTCGCTACCGTTAAAAAATTACTAGCCTGGGAATTCCCTGGCAGCGGTTAGGACTCACCACTTTCACGGCCGAGGACGCGGGTTCCATCCCTGGTTGGGGATCCCGCAAGCAGCAGGGCCAAAAATTTTTTAAAAGTTACTAGCCAACTAATTCAGGCTATAGTGTTCATGAGTAACAATAGCTGCCTGTCTTTTACCTCTCAGAGGTTTGAGAATTTTTAAAAAGGGGATCTGGAATGAGCAATTCCTTTACCCAAAAGAAAGATTCTGTAACAGGAAGAGGACAAGCAGATATTTTTAGTCAGGGAGCCCTCTCCTTCTGAAAACCTGCTACCTTGATGACTGCCAATCCTTTCCTTGAAAAAGTAGACTCCAACTACAGCTCATGATGACAGAAAGTCTGAATTTTTTTTTAATTGAAGGCTTTGTCTTGATAGCCAGATGCCCAGAACATCAGGAAGTTTGGAACAAGGTGTATCCTGCATACACGTCCCCAACCACTTCTCCAGGGCTGTGCATGGTGTTCCACTATGAACTTGGAGACTTGTTACAGAGCTGGGATCGCGCAGCTTGGGCCAGGGGTGGGGTGTAGTAAGAGATGTCGTCTCAGTGGCTCCTGGCCCATCGGGGGAGAGCCCTGGCCTTACAGATCCCTCTCCTACCTCTGGGGCAGGGAGAACACACCTCTGGAAGTTAAGCCGCCCTTTGTGGAGTTCAGCTTGGGCCAACAGGCAGCCAGGCAGGTTCCTTTACAGCAATAGTACCCAAATCTTCAAAAAAAAAATGTCAGAGCCAAAGCACATGGCTTCTAAGTCACAAAAGGAAGATTGAGTCTGTGACCTCCAGTTCCCAGACCCACAGCCCTCGTGCTCTATCCTCATCAGCCCAACCTTGGTCTTTATTTATTTATTTTTTTTTTTTTTTTTTTTTGCGGTACGCGGGCCTCTCACTGTTGTGGCCTCTCCCATTGCGGAGCACAGGCTCCGGACACGCAGGCTCAGCGGCCATGGCTCACGGGCCCAGCCTCTCCGCGGCACGTGGGATCTTCCCGGACCAGGGCACGAACCCGCGTCCCCTGCATCGGCAGGCGGACTCTCAACCACTGCGCCACCAGGGAAGCCCCAACCTTAGTCTTTAAACATACAAGCTGCATCTCTTAAAAGTGTTTAGCCATCAGCCTACCACATCTAGTCAGAAGAAGGAATTCTAAGCCCCTGGCTCCATGCACTCCACAGCAATGACCTTGGAGGCACCCAGAGAGCATGTGTTTCTAGGGCCTTATTTCCTGGCAAATGCAATGACAGCCTCCTAGTTTGGGCTCATAAAATCCTCACCAAAAACTCTTTTTTTCTGACCTTACCTGAAACGCGGTTGAGTGATTTTAAAGCGTTGTGCAAAGCTTTTTCACAGAACCATTTAGTTTAGCTAAAGGGATGGAGGTGGGGAGAGAGGTGCCTTTGCATTTCAAGCCACGGGAGAGCAGCACAGAAGCCTCCATCAGCAGTGGGAATTAGACAACTGGCTTCCCAGCCAAGCACTAAAACTGCGGAGGAGGCCAGGGTCAAGACTGCGGCCCATGATAAAGTATGATAATCGCCACCATAGGCAAGAGGATCTTTTTCTAATTAAACTCTTCTTTACCTCCTGGGAGAAGTCCTGCCCAGGCAAGAGCCCCTGGAGCAAGTGAGCTGAGAGACAGAGAGAAAGAACTGTGAAAGAAAAATAACCACATGAATGGGATCTCTGGCTCCGAGGAGGAAATCACGGAGGCAGAAAGGAGGGTCTCCTGTGAGAGGCACACACACCCAAAGGCATCTCTGTAGTCCCAGTGGCGGCCTCACACAGCTTCAGCATTGTCTTGGCATCCAAATCTTGAGGCTATGTACACAGAAGCATGTGAAAGTGCTAATGAACACTGTTATTGCTGGGATTCAGCACAGTCGCCCACTATAACCAAAACCCATGCATTAGGCATGAAGCTTCTTTGGGTCACATCTTTATGTTGCCTGAATGCTACAGAGCCTCATCTCCAATTAGTAGCTAAAGAACAGCACGTACATGGATGATACATATACATCTATATTTTTTCCTTTTTTTAAAATTTTGCTTGTGAAAATGTGAGTGTTCTGATTCAAAAAGATCTCACCTGGAGCAGAAGGTACACTGAGGCATGTTTTCCAGCTGAGGGAAAGGCACCAGAGTGAGGGAGATGGATGGATGGATGGATAGATAATAATGAGGGTAAAAACAGACCCAGCATCCTCAGCAGACTACAAAGCCTGTGGAAAGATGAGGAGACAGGTGAGAATATGCCCTCCTGCCATCAAGGCAAATTCTTTTTTAAATATCAAAATTACCTATAACTAAAGGATCCCCCAAAGTGTCTCCCATACCAAATAATATTCTATCATAGCAACATTGTTAAAGGAATGAAAACTAGTTTGATTACTTTAGTATGATTTCCCTCTTCTCCTTTCTTTAGAATATGTAACAATTTTTTCCATGACCGTTAATAAAAATCAATCAGACAAAAAGTCCATTCCTTTTGACTGTAGAAGACAGAGTCTAAGGCACATTTGAGAAGCAGGAGAGAGTCAGAGGGAAGAGTAGCCCTGGGGGAAGGATCAGTGGGAGAAAGAAGGAAAGTCGGAATAAACATCTCTCCCTTCTGCGCAGACTCAAGATCCCTAAGACACACCACAACTCAGTGGGAGAGCTGGGGCAAGGAACCTACACATATTCTTCAATATATAGCACTAATTTATTCTGAAAAGAGGGATTGCTGCTGAACTGTGTGAAGATGAAAATGAAGCTTCCCAAACTGTATTCCTATGTGCTCTCCCTCCCACTGTTTCTTCACAAAGTCCATCCAAACATTGTCAGTTGAAGGAGAAAGCATAAACTGGAAACGAAAAAAAATTAAAGACATATCTATCTGTAAGTGCTGAGCTTAAAATGTTCAAAATAGAAGTGAGCACTACCCACTTCCACCAAAGTACTTGATGATTTCTTATGTTCTGGGCCAACTCTACAAAATATGGTGCCCCATTACGTCCTACATTTACAGGTTTGTAAGATTGCTCCTTGTAATGTCTCTTTTAGAGTATCAGAATAAATCAATTCTTCTCTATTTCTCATGAATATCTTACTACTAAACAAGAGAATCAACTTAGAGTGACTACATTTTACCAGCAAAACCCAGACTTATTTTTAGTAGGGAAGCCTGAGTTTGCCTTACAAGAGTGCCGCCTAGTGTCCATCTGTGGAACTGCACTCAACTTTTCTTTAACACGTTGAGGACTTATGTTATTTGTGCTGTGGGATGGAAGAGCCTTGTTTTATGCAACGCTAAAGTTTATATGTAGACATGGTTCTGCAAATCAAATTATATTCTAATTGATTTCTGTGTATTTCAAATATGTTTTCACATTGAAAGGGTCCCTGAGACATTATAAAGATCACACTTTAAAATACAGCAAACCTAGGGAATTCCCTGGTGGTCCAGTGGTTAGGACTCAATGCTTTCAAATCCCTGGTCAGGGAATTAAGATCCTGCAAGCCAAGCGGCCAAAAGAAAAGAATACAGCAAAGCTTTTAAAGTCACACATTTAATAGAAAAAATAGTTTCCGACTGACAGAATTTCAATTGTCAATATACTATGCTTTAATTATCAGAGAGAGTAGTGGTTGCTAAAGAACAGTCTCAATTTCCTAGAGAAATATTTGTGGATTTTTCTAGAAAAAAATTATTGCATATAGAGCTCATATGAATAAGAGTGACAATGACAGATATTTGTTTCCACACTTACTATGCTCTTGACATTGTGCTAGACACATTACCTACACTATTACCATTTAATCCACACAATATTTACAAAGCATTTAGAGCAGCACCTGGCATATAGTAAGTGATATGTAAATAAAGTTAAATAAATAAACAACCCAAGTTATCCTGGAGATAAGGTATTATTATCCCTATTTTACATACAAGAAACCCAAGTTTAGAGAAGTTAAATATCTTGCTCAGGGTTTTATTCTTGTAGGTGGTTGTAATCTGGGATTCAGCCCAGGTTTAGCAGGCTCCAGAGTTTGTGCCCTGTGCCTTATTGGCTCTCCTGCATACCTCTTCTCTATATATGGTCCCTGTAGCAGTCTGCTAGGGCTGCCAGAACGAAGTACCACAGACTGGGTAGATTCACCAACAGAAATTTATTTTCTCACCAGTCTGGAGAAAATAGAAGCCTGAGATCTAGGTGTTGGCAGGATTGATTTCTCCTGAGGCCTATTCCCACTGCTGCCTCACTCCTGCCCTAGCCAGCCTCTGACCTTCATGCGTCTTCAAGAAAGAGTCAGGCTGAGTAATATTCCATTGTATATATATACCACATCTTCTTTATCCATTCATCTGTCAGTGAACACTTAGGTTGCTTCCGTATCTTGGCTCTTGTAAATAGTGCTGCTATGAACATTGGGTGTATATATCTTTTTGAATTAGAGTTTTCTCTGGATATTTGCCCAGGAGTGGAATATTACTCAGCCATTAAAAAAAAGCATGAAATAATGCCATTTACAGCAACATGGATGGACCTAGTGATTATCATACTAGGTGAAGTAAGTCAGACAGAGAAAGACAAATATCATATGATATCACTTATATGTGGAATATAAAAACAATGACACAAATGAACTTGTTTACAAAATAGAAACAGGCTGACAGACATTAAAAAACCAACTTATGGTTACAAGGGCAAAGTGGGGGAGGGATAAATTAGGAGCCTGGGGTTAACAGATACACACTACTTTACATAAAACAGATAAACAACAAGGTCCTATTACATAGCACAGGAAACTATACTCAACATCTTATAATAACCTATAAGGGAAAAAAATCTGAAAAAGACTATAACTGAATCACTTTGCTGTACACCAGAAACTAATACAACATTGTAAATCAGCTACACCACAATTAAAAAATAATAAAAATTTTTAAAAATTTTAAAAATAAAAAGAGTCAGGCATAGCTTCTAGGCCTCCCAATCTCCAGGGACACAGAGTCAAACTCTCCCAAGAACTTTCTCCCCATACTCTGCTCCAGTCCTTTCAAGCCCTGTGTCCTTGGTTCAGCAGCTCAGCAAGCATCCAGTCATGTGTGAGACGCTTGCCTCCCAGCTTGGCCTTTCTTAGTGGTTCTCTCAGAGACTCCCCTCACTTGGCTCAGAGGATATGGAAGGAGGCGAAACATCAAGGCATTCTCTATTCCTTATAAAATACCTCTGACAAAGCTTCCAATAAATCCTAGCTTTCTCTTATAGAAGCCAGTGGGTCCAGTCACTGGATCCATCAATTTGGCCATTTTTTCACAGCCATCATCCTGGGCTTAAGTCTTACCACCTCATGTTCAATAGCAGCAGCCACTGGGCTGTTTTCTGTGTCCCCTGGTGCATTAGTTCCCTATCGTTGCTGTAACAAATTACCACAAACTTGGTGGCTTAAAACAATACACATTTATTATTTCATGGTTCTGAATATCAGAAGTCCAAAATGGGTCTCCCTGGGCTAAAATCAAAGTGTTGGCAGGGTTGCGTTCTTCTGGAGGCTCTATGGGAGAATACCTTTTCTTGCCTTTCCAGTCTCTAGAACTACATTTCTTGCCTCATGGACCTCTTCCATCTTCAAAGCCAGTGATGGCTGATCAAGTCTTTCTCTCATTACATCACTGTGATACTTATCCCTGTGCCTCCCTGTTTCACGTGAAAGGAACCAGGTGGTTACCTTGGACCCACTTTGATAACTAAGGATAATCTCCCTATTTTAAGGTCAGCTGATCAGCAACCTTAATTTCATCTGCAACCTGAAGTAACATATTCACAGCTTCTGGGGATTAGGACATGGACATCTTTGGGGGCCCATTTTTCTGCCCACCACACCTGGACTTGCCTGGCTCTCTCCACTCCGCCCTGTGTCCCCCTGCCAACATTTTTAATGATTCACCCCTGCCTAAGAACCTTCTGTAAATCCTCATGTCTCCTATATCCAATCCACTCTCCTCTATCTGGCCTGCAAACTATTGCATAACCTGCTCTGGTCACCACCATTCCCCCTTCCCTCCCCCACCCTCCCTCATGCCTCAGGAGGCACCTTCCCCTCTGCACAGGCCAAGATGGACCACATGTTAGGGCTTAGAAAGAACCTCAACTCATTCCAAACACACATCAGAAAACTTATCACAATGCAACAAAATTAGAAACTGATGAAAGTCAAAGGAGTACAACACAATGGTTAAATGCATGGCCTTAGGACTCAGGAAAATCTAGTTCATTTCCTGGTTTGCCAAATAACCTTGGGCAAGTGGCTTGATCTTTAAGCCCTAGTCTTTTTCACCTATAAAATCAGTAAAATAATATATACAGTAGTCACCCCTTATCTGCAGCTTTGCTTTCCAAGTTTTTGGTTACACGTGATCAACCACTGTACGAAAGTATTAAATGGAAAATTCCAGAAATAAACAATTCATAAGTTTTAAATTGCACACCATTCTCAATAATATGATGAAATCTCACACCATCCAGCTTCATCCCACCCAGGATCCCCAACCACTGACATCATCTGTTCCTGACATCAACCATCGACACCTTCACGGTTCAATGATTCAGGTTCACCCAAAGCAGATGCTCCTCCTTCTGATGTATTGTCAGAAGGTCAATAAGAGCCTAATGCTATGGCACAGTGCCTACGTCATTCCCCTCACTTCATCTCATCACATAGGCATTTTATTATCTCACATTATCACAAGAAGGGTGACTACAGTACAATAAGATATTTTGAGAGAGACCACATTCACATAACTTTTATTGCAGTATATTGTTATAATTGTTCTATTTTATTGTTAGTTATTATTGTTAATCTCTTCCTGTGCCTAATTTTAAAACTATCATAGGTATGTATGTATAGGAAAAAATAGAACATATATAGAGTTCAGTACTATCCATGGTTTCAGGCATCCGCTGGGGGTCTTGGAACGTATCCTCTGTGGATAAGAGGGGGACTAACTGTACCTCACAGAATTTTGGAAAGAATTCAGTGATGGAATGAGTATAATATACTTAGCCCCATGCCTGGGATATAATAAGTATTTGATAAAATTGCACAATGTCATTGTTATTATTATAGGTATTATGTTTGAGGTATTGTGCTAAGTGTCGGGATACAGTCCCGGACCTCCTGGAGCTTACAGTCTAACGGGGCATGTAGACGAGTCAAAAGTCAGTTATATCTGGTAATTGTTCATTGTGCATACAAACACCTAGGAGTGCTGCCGAAGCTCACTCCCCAAGCTGTCTTCCCACACCCTGGCCTGCAGGTCTGTTTGCGGCATGACGCTTTGTCCACTCCTCTCCACAGCCTGCAAGGGTGACTTGCAGTGGTGCCCAGCAGGAGACAGTTGGAAAACAATCAGTGCAAAGAGGCCTGAATAACTAGACCCAATGAAAAACAAATGCTCCCCTTAAAATGCCCTCTGCAATTCTAATTCAAAGAGATCCATGCACCCCAATGATCATAGCAGCACTATTCACAATAACCAAGACACGGAAGCAACCTAAGTGTCCATCAACAGAGGAATGGATAAAGAAGATGTGGTCTATATACATAATGGAACATTACTTAGCCAAAAAAAAAAAGAATGAAATAATGCCATTTGCGGCAACATGGATGCACTTAGAGATTATCATATTAGGTGAACTCAGAGAAAGACAACTATCATGTGATATCACTTACATGTGCAATCTAAAAAATGATGTAAATGAACATATGTACAAAACAGAAACAGACTCACATACAGAAAACAAATTTATGGTTACCAGAGGTGAAAGCATGGGCAGTGGGGATGGGGGGACAGGGGTGAGATAAATTAGGAGTTTTGGATTAACGTATAGCACAGGGAACTATATTCAATGTCTTGTAATAACCTACGATGGAAAAGAATCTGATACAGATATATAGATATATGTATAACTGAATCACTTTGCTGTACACCTGAAACTAACACAATATTGTATATTAACTATACTTCAATTTCTTTTTAAATGGTTTTTTAAAAATGCCCTCCCTAGACCCAGAGCTTAGAGTTCTCAGATAAGCGAGTGGCTAAGAATCCCCAAGCCAGAGCTTAAAGGGATTTTTGTTATAATCGTAATCATTAATATTTCACATCCAAAGAATTAAAACAACAACAATAATAAAAATACTGCAGTGATCAGTGGTGGCCACGGGTTAGGCATGGAAGGGAGGGGACAGGCAGGGCAACACCACGTGGGTTTCTACGTGATCAGTCCATCTGAACTGAACAAGATTGAGCGTTGAGCTCAATCTTGACTGCAGCGGTGATCCACAAATCTACACATGTGCTAAAATGGAACAGGACTAGGATTAGATAGTGATGATGGCTGCACAACATCATGACACACTAAAGATCAGTAAAGCGTACACATTCAATGCTTAAAACAATGGGGAATGGGTTTCCCTGGTGGCGCAGTGGTTAAGAATCCAACTGCTAATACAGGGGACATGGGTTTTAGTCTTGGTCCAAGAAGATCCCACATGCCACAGAGCAACTAAGCCCATGTGCCCCAGCTACTGAGCCCGTGTTCTAGAGCCCGTGAGTCACAACTACTGAGCCCATGTGCCACAACTACTGAAGCCCACATGCCTAGAGCCTGTGCTCAGCAACAAGAGAAGCCACCGCAATGAGAAGCCCACAAACGGCAACGAAGACCCAACGCACCCAAAAATAAAATAAATAATTTAAAAATAAATAAATAAATAAAACAATGGGGGAAATGTTTAGAACTAAATATACACATAGATACAAATGAGTAAAAGCAAAGCTAGAAAAATCTAAATTACACTGTGGATCCTAGCAATGTCAATATCCTGGTTGTGATATTGTATGGTAGTTTTGCAAAATGTTACCATTGGGAGAAATTGGACAAAGGGCACACTAGGAGCTCTCTCTCTGTTATTTCTTATACCTGCATATGAATCCATACTTTTCATAAAAATTTAAATTATTTTTAAATGTCTGTAGTTTTGCAAGGCTGGTTTATTGTATAATTTTCTAATAGTATCTGAAGATAGTGGGAAAAGAAAGGCTTTTGGTTCATTAATCAAAAACTTTGGGGACTTCCCTGGTGGCACAGTGGTTAAGAATCTGCCTGCTGGGGCTTCCCTGGTGGCGCAGTGGTTGAGAGTCCGCCTCCCAATGCAGGGAACATGGGTTCGTGCCCCGGTCCAGGAAGATCCCACATGCCGCGGAGTGGCTGGGCCCGTGAGCCATGGCCGCTGAGCCTGCGCGTCCAGAGCCTGTGCTCCGCAACGGGAGAGGCCACAACAGTGAGAGGCCCACGTACCGCAAAAAAAAAAAAAATCATCTGCCTGCCAATGCAGGGGACACGGGTTCGAGCCCTGGTCCGGGAAGATCTCACATGCCGGGGAGCAACTAAGCCCGTGCACCACAACTACTGAGCCTGTGCTCTAGAGCCTGTGAGCCACAACTACTGAAGCCCACGCGCCTAGAGATAGTCCTCCACAACAAGAGAAGCCACCGCAATGAGAAGCCTGTGCACCGCAACCAAGAGTAGCCCCCGCTTGCCGCAACTAGAGAAAGCCCGTGCGCAGCAACGAAGACCCAACTAAGCCAAAAATAAATAAATAAATAATAAGTTTATTTTAAAAAGAAAAATCAGAAACTTTTCCCAAATGTGAAGTTCATCCTCTCCGGTTCAGAGACTCCACACTACCCCAAGTGGTCAGTATTCTTTACTAACTACATATCTATACAGCCAGGGCGGTTCCAAGTAGTGACCTATCCTGAGAAGGTCTGAACTATATTTATTTATTCAATCCACATTTCATGGCTGAAATTCATTTCTTTTAGAGATCTAGATATAAAAACAGATAGCATTTATAAATAAAAACAGCATAAATAAAAACAGATAGCATCAGTTTTGCTGTGGGGCAAAATAACCCATTTCATTCCAGTTCTCCAGCCAACTTTACTAAATTCAAATAAGGACACTGCAAATGTATGCAAATTTGCAAATAAGGTGGCGAACCACCATAACCATATCTAGATATTCTTTTTTTTTCTTTTTTTTTTTTTTTGGTACTCGGGCCTCTCACTGTTGTGGCCTCTCCCGTTGCGGAGCACAGGCTCCAGGCGCGCAGGCTCAGCGGCCATGGCTCACAGGCCCAGCCACTCCACAGCATGTGGGATCTTCCCGGACCGGGGCACGAACCCACGTCCCCTGCATCAGCAGGCGGACTCTCAACCACTGCGCCACCAGGGAAGCCCTCTAGATATTCTTTTTTTTTTTTTTTTACATGTCCATGCCTCTTTATTGCTTTGTCACCGTTTACCCTTCCCCCTCCCCATAGCCTCAAGTCCATTCTCTAGTAAGTCTGTGTCTTTATTCCTGTTTCACCCCTAGGTTTTTCATGACATTTTTTTTCCTTAAATTCCATATATATGTGTTAGCATACGGTATTTGTCTCTCTCTTTCTGACTTACTTCACTCTGTATGACAGACTCTAGGTCTATCCACCTCATTACAAATAGCTCAATTTCGTCTCTTTTTATGGCTGAGTAATATTCCATTGTATATATGTGCCACATCTTCTTTATCCATTCATCCGATGATGGACACTTAGGTTGTTTCCATCTCTGGGCTATTGTAAATAGAGCTGCAATGAATATTTTGGTACATGACTCTTTTTGAATTATGGTTTTCTCAGGGTATATGCCCAGTAGTGGGATTGCTGGGTCATATGGTAGTTCTATTTGTAGCTTTTTAAGGAACCTCCATACTGTTCTCCACAGTGGCTGTATCAATTTACATTCCCACCAACAGTGTAAGAGGGTTCCCTTTTCTCCACACCCTCTCCAGCATTTATTGTTTCTAGATTTTTTGATGATGGCCATTCTGACTGGTGTGAGATGATATCTCATTGTAGTTTTGATTTGCATTTCTCTAATGATTAGTGATGTTGAGCATTCTTTCATGTGTTTGTTGGCACTCTGTATATCTTCTTTGGAGAAATGTCTATTTAGGTCTTCTGCCCATTTTTGGATTGGGTTGTTTGTTCTTTTGTTATTAAGCTGCATGAGCTGCTTATAAATTTTGGAGATTAATCCTTTGTCAGTTGCTTCATTTGCAAATATTTTCTCCCATTCTGAGGGTTGTCTTTTGGTCTTCTTTATGGTTTCCTTTGCTGCGCAAAAGCTTTTAAGTTTCATTAGGTCCCATTTGTTTACTTTTGTTTTTATTTCCATTTCTCTAGGAGGTGGGTCAAAAAGGATCTTGCTGTGATTTATGTCATAGAGTGTTCTGCCTATGTTTTCCTCTAAGAGTTTGATAGTTTCTGGCCTTACATTTAGGTCTTTAATCCATTTTGAGCTTATTTTTGTGTATGGTGTTAGGGAGTGATCTAATCTCATACTTTTACATGTACCTGTCCAGTTTTCCCAGCACCACTTATTGAATAGGCTGTCCTTTCTCCACTGTACATTTCTGCCTCCTTTGTCAAAGATAAGGTGACCATATGTGCGTGGGTTTATCTCTGGGCTTTCTATCCTGTTCCATTGATCTATATTTCTGTTTTTGTGCCAGTACCATACTGTCTTGATTACTGTAGCTTTGTAGTATAGTCTGAAGTCAGGAAGCCTGATTCCTCCAGCTCCATTTTTCGTTCTCAAGATTGCTTTGGCTATTCGGGGTCTTTTGTGTTTCCATACAAATTGTGAGATTTTTTGTTCTAGTTCTGTGAAAAATGCCAGTGGTAGTTTCATAGGGATTGCATTGAATCTGTAGATTGCTTTGGGTAGTAGAGTCATTTTCACAATGTTGATTCTTCCAATCCAAGAACATGGTATATCTCTCCATCTATTTGTATCATCTTTAATTTCTTTCATTAGTGTCTTATAATTTTCTGCATACAGGTCTTTTGTCTCCTTAGGTAGGTTTATTCCTAGGTATCTTATTCTTTTTGTTGCAATGGTAAATGGGAGTGTTTTCTTGATTTCACTTTCAGATTTTTCATCCTTAGTGTATAGGAATGCCAGAGATTTCTGTGCATTAATTTTGTATCCTGCTACTTTACCAAATTCATTGATTAGCTCTAGTAGTTTTCTGGTAGCATCTTTAGGATTCTGTATGTATAGTATCATGTCATCTGCAAAGAGTGACAGCTTTACTTCTTCTTTTCCGATTTGGATTCCTTTTATTTCCTTTTCTTCTCTGATTGCTGTGGCTAAAACTTCCAAAACTATGTTGAATAAGAGTGGTGAGAGTGGGCAACCTTGTCTTGTTCCTGATCTTAGTGGAAATGCTTTCAGTTTTTCACCATTGAGGACGATGTTGGCTGTGGGTTTGTCATATATGGCCTTTATTATGTTGAGGAAAGTTCCCTCTATGCCTACTTTCTGCAGGGTTTTTATCATAAATGGGTGTTGAATTTTGTCAAAAGCTTTCTCTGCATCTATTGAGATGGTCATATGGTTTTTCTCCTTCAATTTGTTAATATGGTGTATCACGTTGATTGATTTGCGTATATTGAAGAATCCTTGCATTCCTGGAATAAACCCCACTTGATCATGGTGTATGATCCGTTTAATGTGCTGTTGGATTCTGTTTGCTAGTATTTTGTTGAGGATCTTTGCATCTATGTTCATCAGTGATATTGGCCTGTAGTTTTCTTTCTTTGTGACATCCTTGTCTGGTTTTGGTATCAGGGTGATGGTGGCCTCGTAGAATGAGTTGGGGAGTGTTCCTCCCTCTGCTATATTTTGGAAGAGTCTGAGAAGGATAGGTGATAGCTCTTCTCTAAATGTTTGATAGAATTCGCCTGTGAAGCCATCTGGTCCTGGGCTTTTGCTTGTTGGAAGATTTTTAATCACAGTTTCAATTTCAGTGCTTGTGATTGGTCTGTTCATATTTTCTATTTCTTCCTGATTCAGTCTTGGCAGGTTGTGCCTTTCTAAGAATTTGTCCATTTCTTCCAGGTTGTCCATTTTATTGGCATAGAGTTGCTTGTAGTAATCTCTCATGATCTTTTGTATTTCTGCAGTGTCAGTTGTTACTTCTCCTTTTTCATTTCTAATTCTATTGATTTGAGTCTTCTCCCTTTTTTTCTTGATGAGTCTGGCTAATGGTTTATCAATTTTGTTTATCCCTTCAAAGAACCAGCTTTTAGTTTTATTGATCTTTGCTATTGTTTCCTTCATTTCTTTTTCATTTATTTCTGATCTGATTTTTATGATTTCTTTCCTCCTGCTAACTTTGGGGTTTTTTTGTTCTTCTTTCTCTAATTGCTTTAGGTGCAAGGTTAGGTTGTTTATTCGAGATGTTTCCTGTTTCTTAAGGTAAGATTGTATTGCTATAAACTTCCCTCTTAGAACTGCTTTTGCTGCATCCCATAGATTTTGAGTCGTCGTGTCTCCATTGTCATTTGTTTCTAGGTATTTTTTGATTTCCCCTTTGATTTCTTCAGTGATCACTTCGTTATTAAGTAGTGTATTGTTTAGCCTCCATGTGTTTGTATTTTTTACAGATCTTCTCCTGTGATTGATATCGAGTCTCATAGCGTTGTGGTCGGAAAAGATACTTGATACAATTTCAATTTTCTTAAATTTACCAAGGCTTGATTTGTGACCCAAGATATGATCTATCCTGGAGAATGTTCCATGAGCACTTGAGAAAAATGTGTATTCTGTTGTTTTTGGATGGAATGTCCTATAAATATCAATTAACTCCATCTCATTTAATGTATCATTTAAAGCTTGTGTTTCCTTATTTATTTTCATTTTGGATGATCTGTCCATTGGTGAAAGTGGGGTGTTAAAGTCCCCTACTATGAATGTGTTACTGTCGATTTCCCCTTTTATGGTTGTCAGTATTTGCCTTATGTATTGAGGTGCACCTATGTTGGGTGCATAAATATTTACAATTGTTATATCTTCCTCTTGGATCGATCCCTTGATCATTATGTAGTGTCCTTCTTTGTCTCTTCTAATAGTCTTTGTTTTAAAGTCTATTTTGTCTGATATGAGAATTGCTACTCCAGCTTTCTTTTGGTTTCCATTTGCATGAAATACCTTTTTCCATCCCCTTACTTTCAGTCTGTATGTGTCTCTAGGTCTGAAGTGGGTCTCTTGTAGACAGCAAATATATGGGTCTTGTTTTTGTATCCATTCAGCCAATCTGTGTCTTTTGGTGGGAGCATTTAGTCCATTTACATTTAAGGTAATTATCGATATGTGTGTTCCCATTCCCATTTTCTTAATTGTTTTGGGTTTGTTATTGTAGGTCTTTTCCTTCTTTTGTGTTTCTTGCCTAGAGAAGTTCCTTTAGCAGTTGTTGTAGAGCTGGTTTGGTGGTGCTGAACTCTCTCAGCTTTTGCTTGTCTGTAAAGGTTTTAATTTCTCCATCAAATCTGAATGAGATCCTTGCTGGGTAGAGTAATCTTGGTTGCAGGTTTTTCTCCTTCAACACTTTCAATATGTCCTGCCACTCCCTTCTGGCTTGCAAAGTTTCTGCTGAAAGATCAGCTGTTAACCTTATGGGGATTCCTTTGTGTGTTATTTGTTGTTTTTCCCTTGCTGCTTTTAATATGTTTTCTTTGTATTTAATTTTTGACAGTTTGATTAATATGTGTCTTGGCGTATTTCTCCTTGGATTTATCCTGTATGGGACTCTCTGTGCTTCCTGGACTTGATTAACTATTTCCTTTCCCATATTAGGGAAGTTTTCAACTATAATCTCTTCAAATATTTTCTCAGTCCCTTTCTTTTTCTCTTCTTCTTCTGGAACCCCTATAATTCGAATGTTGGTACGTTTAATGTTGTCCCAGAGGTCTCTGAGACTGTCCTCAGTTCTTTTCATTCTTTTTTCTTTATTCTGCTCTGCAGTAGTTATTTCCACTATTTTATCTTCCAGGTCACTTATCCGTTCTTCTGCCTCAGTTATTCTGCTATTGATCCCATCTAGAGTACTTTTAATTTCATTTATTGTGTTGTTCATCGTTGCTTGTTTCATCTTTAGTTCTTCTAGGTCCTTGTTAACTGATTCTTGCATTTTGTCCATTCTATTGTCCATTCTATCTCCAAGATTTCGGATCAACCTTACTATCATTATTCTGAATTCTTTTTCAGGTAGACTGCCTATTTCCTCTTCATTTGTTAGGTCTGATGGGTTTTTATCTTGCTCCTTCATCTGCAGTGTGTTTTTCTGTCTTTTCATTTTGCTTATCTTACTGTGTTTGGGGTCTCCTTTTTTGCAGGCTGAAGGTTCGTAGTTCCTGTTGTTTTTTGTGTCTGTCCCCAGTGGCTAAGGTTGGTTCAGTGGGTTGTGTAGGCTTCCTGGTGGAGGGTACTAGTGCCTGTGTTCTGGTGGATGAGGCTAGATCTTGTCTTTCTGGTGGGCAGGTCCACGTCTGGTGGTGTGTTTTGGGGTGTCTGTAGACTTATTATGATTTTGGGCCGCCTCTCTGCTAATGGGTGGGGTTGTGTTCCTGTCTTGCTAGTTGTTTGGCATAGGATGTCCAGCACTGTAGCTTGCTGGTCGTTGAGTGAAGCTGGGTGCTGGCGTTGAGATGGAGATCTCTCGGAGATTTTTGCTGTTTGATATTATGTGCAGCTGGGAGGTCTCTTGTGGATCAGTGTCCTGAAGTTGGCTCTCCCACCTCAGAGGCACAGCACTGACTCCTGGCTGCAGCACCAAGCGCCTTTCATCCACAGGGCTCCTTAATTTGGGATGATTCGTTGTCTATTCAGGTATTCCACAGATGCAGGGTATATCAAGTTGATTGTGGAGCTTTAATCCGCTGCTTCTGAGGCTGCTGGGAGAGATTTCCCTTTCTCTTCTTTGTTCTCACAGTTCCCAGGGGCTCAGCTTTGGATTTAGCCCCGCCTGTGCGTGTAGGTCGCCGGAGGGCGTCTGTTCTTTGCTCATACAGGACGGGGTTAAAGGAGCCGCTGATTCGGAGGCTCTGGCTCACTCAGGCCCGGGGGTAGGGAGGGGCACGGAGTGTGGCGCGGGCCTGCGGCGGCAGAGGCCGGCAAGACATTGCAGCC
The DNA here is from genome assembly GCF_937001465.1 of Orcinus orca. Taxonomy (NCBI): domain Eukaryota; kingdom Metazoa; phylum Chordata; class Mammalia; order Artiodactyla; family Delphinidae; genus Orcinus; species Orcinus orca. Next base: position 150,961,669 of record NC_064560.1, read on the forward strand.
TGAGGCGCGCCTGTGCGTTCTCCCGGGGGAGTTGTCCCTGGATCCCGGGACCCTGGCAGTGGCGGGCTGCACAGGCTCCCCGGAAGGGCGTGTGGCTAGTGACCTGTGTTCGCACACAGGCCTCCCGGTGGTGGCAGCAGCGGCCCTAGCGTCTCATGTCTGTCTCTGGGCTCCGCACTCTTAGCCGCGGCTCGCGCCCGTCCCTGGAGCTCTCTCAAGCAGCGTTCTTAATCCCCTCTCCTCGTGCACCAGGAAACAAAGAGGGACGTAAAAGTCTCTTGCCTCTTCGGCAGTTCCAGACTTCTCCCCGGACTCTCTCCCGGCCAGCCGCGGTGCACTAACGCCCTGCAGGCTGTGTTCACGTCGCCAACCTCAGTCCTCTCCCGGCGCTCCGACAAAAGCCGGAGCCTCAGCTCCCAGTCCCGCCCGCCCCGGCGGGCGAGCAGACAAGCCTCTCGGCTGGCGAGTTCCGGTCGGCCCGATCCTCTGCGCTGGAATCTGTCCGCTTTGCCCTCCGCACCCCTGTTGCTGTGCTCTCCTCCGCGGCTCCCAAGCTCCCCCACTCCGCCTCCCGAAGTCTCCACCCGCGAAGGGGCTTCCTAGTGTGTGGACACTTTTCCTCCTTCACAGCTCTCTCCCGCTGGTGCAGGACCCGTCCCTGTCCTTTTGTCTCTGTTTAGTTTTTTCTTTTGCCCTACCCAGGTACGTAGGGGGTTTCTTGCCTTTTGGGAGGTCTGAGGTCTTCTGCCAGCGTTCAGTAGATGCTCTGTAGGAGTTGTTCCACGCGTAGATGTATTTCTGGTGTATCTGTGGGGAGGAACGTGATCTCCGCGTCTTACTCTTCCGCCATCTTTCCGGGCTTGTTTTTCCCCTCTAGATATTCTTAATCCTAAAAAGTAACTGTTTTTTTCTGTCCTATGTCCCTGTGTCCCCCTCCCCCAAAGCCTTATTTAATTATAACCCAAGACAGTAATTCCACCCATGGAACTTGCTTCCTGGCCTTGACACTTCCTACTGTGACCAAACACATCTGATTTATCTGACATCCACTCAGGGCTCCTCATTCACAGTAGAGTTGTGCTTTCTTAACAAACACAAAATCTTCAAAGTACCCCCCTTATGTGGCTATATGCTTATTCCTACAATAGTAGATGTTGGTCCACAAAACATTTTGGAAATTCTTTCTTACGGTTACCTTCAAGTCTTGTAGCATTTATTCTTTCGTCTCTCCTAACTAGTGGGATTTTTCTTCCCTTTAAGGAAAGAATTTGTTGACCGAGAACAGCTAACTAGAATTGACCGCTAAAGTCAGTCAATAATGTGGATAATGAAACTTGTTAAAGCTACTTTTTCATCCAAAATGCGCATAAAGCACTGAGAAAGAATTTTTAAATGTGTGTGCTCACAAGACTAGTTCTGAAGGCAGGCTAAGAAGAATTTCTATTATGTTTCAGGCACTAACAGCAGTAGAATAAATGTATATCGTCGACCCCGTGGAGATCTTTTAAGAAGACAACAATTGCTTGGATAAATAATTTCTAGCAAGTGCATAACACCAGGGGCGTAAGAAGGGACCCAGGACTCCCAACTTCCACTGCCAGCCTACCCACAAAGTAACACCCTGTGAGCCCAAAAGGGGCAAAACTTTTAGAACCGTAAGACATGTGACAGAATTGTCAGAACTACATGAAAATAATTCCGTAGATTGTGACATAATTTATAGAGTACTATAAATGTTTATTCAACACAGAAAATTAAAGCCCATGAGCACCTTGAGCACCATCTTGAGGGGAAAACTACCACTCACAACCACTCCAAATTCCTGAGTCGAAATTTTTTTTTTTAAATCAGGCTTTTTACTTTGTAAATGTAAGTCATTTTTAAGAAACATGTAGGGACTTCCCTGGTGGTGCAGTGGTTAAGAATCCACCTGTCAATGCAGGTGACACGGGTTCGAGCCCTGGTCCAGGAAGATCCTACATGCTGCGGAGCAACTAAGCCCTTGCACCACAGCTACTGAGCCTGCACTCTAGAGTCCACGAGCCACAACTACTGAGCCCATGTGCTGCAACTACTGAAGCCCATGCGCCTAGAGCCCCGTGCTCCGCAAAAAGAAGCCACTGCAACGAGAAGTCCGCGCACCACAACGAAGAGTAGCCCCCGCTTGCTGCAACTAGAGAAAGCCCATGCACAGCAACGAAGACGACATGCAATCAATGTATTTTATCACATATTTATTTTATATAATGTATTTATAATATAATACATATTACATATTTAGATATTTATATAACATATTTATGCAATAAATATAACACTATAATTTATTCACATATAATATATATTTTATGATTTGTTTATATTTAAAATATATATTTATATATTATTTTAAGTTATGTTTTTATAATATATATTTGTGCTATATAAGTATATTTTAAATATAATATATACTTATATATAATTTATATGTATAGGTTATTTATAGTTTTCTACAAATGGAATTCACTTGAAGCCAATCATTTTTCCTAGTAATTCTCAAAATGCTAAAGTAGGAAGGAACTAGAAGCCCGGGTACCCTTTGCAAAACACATAAAAGGACTAAGACAAACCCAATAAAGGGTCCTCAGCTTCTGCCATGTCTTCTACCTTTGCCTCTATTTCTCTCTTTTTTTGGCAACCACTGTCCCTGCCCCCTATTTCAACTAGCCAATAAACCACAAGGCTTCAAAAACAGTCCTCAGGGCTTCCCTGGTGGCGCAGTGGTTGAGAGTCCACCTGCCGATGCAGGGGACACGGGTTCGTGCCCTGGTCCGGGAAGATCCCACATGCCGCGGAGCGGCTGTGCCCGTGAGCCATGGCTGCTGAGCCTGCGCGTCCGGAGCCTGTGCTCCGCAACGGGAGAGGCCACAACCGTGAGAGGCCCGCGTACTGCAAAAAAATTAAAAAAATAAAAAATAAAAATAAAAAAAAGTCCTCAGAAAATACTGTTGGAATTGTTGTCTGACCCCAAACAAGAGACGTGGAAACAAGAACAACCCCAGCTGCAAGTTTCAATTAACACACAAAACCACCGCCTGAGCCAACACCACACAGCCACAACTCAGCTCCCCTACCCTGCCCCTCCCTGCTTGATGGAGGGAGCACCCAGTCTGTAGGTGCTCCCTGACGTACCTCAGCTGAGGAAAGCCTCTCAGCTCTATTTGAGTCACCTAAATCCTTTTCTTTCGAGGCCATGGAAGTAATTATTCCATCACACAACTTAGGAACATTTGTATTAGCAGGAAAAAAAAGTCATATTATAGCAGGTGTTTGCGATTTAGCAACATTACAACTACGAGTCCCCAGGTCTGCAAGAAAATTAACTCCACCTAAGCCAGATCAGCGGTCTCGGAATCTCCCCAATCAATATGCACCTGTTCCTTGGTCAGTCATTTTCGATGTGCTCAAGGTTGCCCGTAATAGTAGATTCCAATGATCTAAGAACAATTTAGGGGAGAACTTAATTCTTCACATTCACTTATGTACTTCGGGGTTGCCTTTTGTCAAAGCACTGGTAAAGCACTAGTGTTCCACAGTCTGGGAGCAGCTGCTTCTCATACACCAAATTCCCAACATCTTCACTGGTTACACTTCCCAAACGGAAACGGCGTCCAGAATGCAGTAAGGCAATGACCATAATTAACTCAAAGGGATACACTTGGGTAGATGTACCATCCTCAGAAGACAATACATCTGTCCTCTGCGTAATGAATCAGAGGGCATTAGCTACACCATTATCATAGCCTATGGCAAGGGATTAAGTGACTTTCCTAGGATTGAAAAGAGATGGAGAACACCTTGGCTCAGAAAAATATATATACAGGGATTAAGAACTAACATGAGGCAAGATGGTGGATGTATTTTAATACTAATTATATTTTCATTACTATACAGATAACCTTCCATGCCAGTGGTTCCTGTTTAGAAAAGGTAAACGAAGGGAAAATTCCACAGAGAGCCATGTTGATGGGTTCAAATGTAAATGCTAATTGGGTACAGGAAAATTACCTCCTGCGTCCTTAGTGATTCAAAGTTTGGATCTAACTCAACTCTAGGTCTTGTTCTGAATGTCAAAACCCTTGCCTTGCTTGGTGTCAGCAGCGTAATTAAAGAAGCACCAGGAGAATAAAACCAATAACCTTTGTTAAATTACACCATTTTCCCAAAACCTTATCAATAACAAACAGCATAGCCAAATCCCAGGGATCAAGATGGGGAAAACATATCCACTGAGGCTTTCTACAAGCTATAACAACCCTCAAGGAACACTCCACAGCCCGGCTCTGAATTAACAGTTACTCTGTGGGAGGGAGACGCAAGAGGGAGAGGATATATGGGGATGTATGTATACATATAGCTGATTCACTTTGTTATACAGCAGAAACTAACACACCATTGTAAAGCAGTTATACTCCAATAAAGATGTTAAAAAAAAAAAAAAAAACAGTTACTCTGAGTTAGAGCAAGAATCCTGAGCCGTCTGTTGCTCCCTCCTACCTCCTGTGGTCTTTAGGTAGTAGGGCTTCAGGGATACCAGAACCTCGAGGAAGGATTCTTTGTCGTTGAGGGGCAGGAAGGAACTCACAGGTAGGATGAGATTTCGGTGAGCCTCTTTGCAAATAAATTGTCAGTGCCCGATGACCCTTGAGTCCAGAGCAAAAGCCAAGTCTCAAAGTCAAGGGGAGGATACATTTCTCTTAATCAGGAACACAGTGAACACACACACACACACACACACCCCTCAGTGCACCTCCATGTGCTGAGGCAATTAACCCAGATTCCTTGGTCTGCCATTTATTACTAAGGCTGTGGGCAGAGATCTCGGGCCATATGAAAACTAATTTCTACAGCTCTCCCTGCTAACACATCAGTGGCCAGGGAGAGTGCTGGGGCCCTCATAATAACAAAGGGAAGAGTTATCAGCTGGGACAAAGGCCTACTTAAAAGGCAGGCAGCCCAATGTTGAGAGGTCCCTGGCAGATGCATGTCTGTCACACATAATACATGTAGTGGGCTGAATAACGGCACCAAAAGATATCAGATCCTAATCTCTGGGACTGGACTTCCCTGGTGGTCCAGTGGTTAAGACTCCGTGCTTCCAATGCAGGGGTGACGGGGTTCGATCCCTGGTCAGGGAACTAAGATCCCACGTACCGTGGGGTGCGGCCAAAAAAATAATCTACTAATCTCTGGAAAATGTCTCCTTCTATGACATGGGGTGCGGCCAAAAAAATAATCTACTAATCTCTGGAAAATGTCCCCTTATATGACAAAGACCTTGCTGATGTGATTAAGTTCAGGATCTGAGATGGGGAGAGCATCCTGAATTACCCAGCTGGGTCCTAAATGCAATCACAGGAACCCTTAACAAGCAAGGCAGGGGAAGATCTGACACAGATAGAAGAGGGGGAGGCAATGAGACCATGCAGGCAGATCTTGGAGTGATGCAGCCACAAGCCAAGAAACGCCAGCAGCCACCAGAAGCTGGAAGAGAGCCTCTGAAGGGAGTGGGGCCCTGCCAACACCCAGACTTCCGCCAAGTGATACGATTGCAGACTTCCGGCCTCCAGAACTGAGACAGAATTAATTTCTGATTTGTTTTCTTTTTGCATTTTCTTTTGATTTTGTAACATCTTTCTTGGAGTGTAATTGCTTACAATGGTGTATTCGTTTCTGCTGCATAACAAAGTGAGTCAGCTATACATATACATATGTCCCCATATCTCCTCCCTCTTGCATCTCCCTCCCACCCTCCCTATAATCTCTGATATTTTAAGCCACCACATTTGTGGTAACTTTGTTATAGTGGCAATATGTAACAACCAGCCAAGTTATGTAACGGGAGCTTTCACAACATAAAACTTAACTAAAGGTTATTTTAGGCTCGGAAAAGCACTTCTTAATGAGTAGCTACTACGTGTCTGCAAAAGGGAAAGAACTAAGACTACATCCATGACCAAACACTCTCGCCCCCCAAGTGGCTCTTGAAGTCTATTTATGGACCTGCTAAAACAAGACTAGCCCAGAGAATCTGCCTGTCACAGGATACAAATGTCCAACTTGCTTTTAACATGAAATCTCACTTTGTTTGTCTTCCTCTTTGCTGTATTTAGAAGAAGTCATTCTGCCCATTCTGGGGGGTAAAGCATCCTTTCCAAGAATGGGCTGCAAGCATCTCTGTTCCCTTTTTCTATGGCCTACAACATTTCTAAAGGCTAAGGCCTTCTTCCAGAGAAAATGGCTGTGCCTTTTGTGGTCCCAGGGCCCAGGCCTAACTGGAAGAAAACTCCAGAGCCTCCTGATGAACCAATAGCCCCACTCTGAAAGAAATCATTATTGGGGGAAAGGGTAAACATTTTGCTGAACTGAAAAAGAAGGCAGTGAATAAGGAAAGGGGTGATTACCCTAGGAAGGGGAGAGGAAATCAGAAATTGCAGATGGAGACCAACCACTTTGCTTAAGAGTAATTGCCCAGGGATAGCAAGACCTCATTATGAGAGTGGACAGTGAACATCTCAGGGGTGACCAGGATGGACTTAGCGCCATGGAATTACTCCACCCCAAGGTCAGGGAGGTGGCTGTGAAAAATGACGTTTTGAAACCTAGCGCTCTTGATGGGAAGGAGGGATCTGGAAAGGCCAAGATCCTAGGGGCACCACTAGAAGGAGAGGCCTAAACGGAACTTGATTAGGACCAGGCAATGGTTTTAATGGGAGGCAAAAAGGAACATGACATCTAGGAGGGAAACTCTCAAGCAGGTAAAGTGCTTACAACCAATGGCATCAAATTCACTATTTTGTTTCCCTGCTCCAAAATTCAGGTAATAGTGGATATATGCAAGAAACTCTTTCCTGATTATTTCAGGTTAGATTTGGAAAACCTTTTGTCATAGGTTGAATTGTATCCCCCAAAAGAGATATATTGAAGTCCTCACCCCTAAGTACCTCATCATGAAACCTGTTTTGGAAACAGAGCCTTTACAGAGGTAATCAAATCAAAATGAGGTCCTAATGGGTGGGGCTCTAATCCAATATGACTGGTGTTTTTATAAAAGGGTGGATTTGGACACACAGACTGACACGCACAGAGGGAAGACAACGTGAAGAGACACAGGAGAATGCTACTTGAAGACAGGAGTGGAGTGACACAGCTGTTAGCTGAGGCACACCAGAGATTGCCGGCCACCATCAGAAGCGAGGCAGAGCCCAGGAAGGATTCTCCTACAGGTTTTAGAGGGAACGTGGCCCTATCGACACCTTGGTTTTGGTCTTCTGGTTTCCAGAACCGTGAGACAATTCATGTCTGTGGTTTTAAGCCACCCAGTCTGTGTGTTATAGCAGCCCTAGGAAACTAATACTCCAAATGTATAATATATACCAAACTTTCTCAGACATGTTCAATTCCCACTCCATCCTCCAGCAATTCCCTCCCGACCCAGACACACTCACACCCTTCTCTCAGTGACTCGGGAAGGTAATGGCTCCAGCGGATTAATCCCTTTAACTCACGCTATCAAGAGCTTTCAAACTTTTTTTTAATGAAAGCAAACTCACTCCATCAACAAAGTGAAAAAGATGTTTCTCCCACTTGCTTTTATTCTGATGAAATGTTTATTTAAAACATTACGTTATTACTGTTCCACAGCCCCTCCCCCCGACCCCACCCCACCGCCGCCTTCAAACCTGGCACCAGGAGGAAATCATCAACTCTATATGCTCTAAAGACAACAATCTGGGGCTTCCCTGGTGGCGCAGTGGTTAAGAATCCGCCTGCCAATGCAGGGGACACGGGTTCGAGCCCTGGTCCAGGAAGATCCCACATGCTGCGGAGCAACAAAGCCCGTGCACCACAACTACTAAGCCTGCACTCTAGAGCCCGCGAGCCACTACTGAGCCCATGTGCCACAAGTACTGAAGCCTGCATGCCTAGGGCCCGTGCTCTACACACAAGAAAAGCTACTGCAATGAGAAGCCTGCACGCCACAATGAAGAGTAGCCCCCGCTCGCCGCAACTAGAGAAAGCCCACTCACAGCAACAAAGACCCAATGCAGCCAAAAATAAATAAATAAAATAAATTTTTTAAGAAAAAGACAACAACCTGACAACAGTGCTCAGGATAACACTGCCTTCCTCCTGGGTTTCTCAGGAAAAGATGCCTCACATATTAGAAGTTTTAAATTCAGTTTCTCATGAAACAGACAGCTGATGCCACAAGACAAAGAACAAAAAAAAAATCTACTAAACAAGCACAAATTTTTGTCACAATCCTTAAGATATTTTTTAATTTTTGCATAATAGTTCAAAAAATAATTACATTAGAGATATACATAGTTATATGTAAAGCAATAAATTAGAATACTTTGCTAGAAAAAAAAAACCTTAAATCTTTGACATAGAACATACAGTTTTGAAGGTCAGAGATAGGAATCTTTAGAAAATTCACTCACTTGGGCTGAGTTATGTTTGTTCAGTAACTAAGATAAGACTCCGTTTGGATTGTGTTAAGCCGCATGCAGCAGGAACCTGACGTGATTGCCTTTACAAATTAGGGTTTATTTTTCTTATGGAAGCAGAAATCAGAGGCAGGCCAACCATGGCTGGACCAGGTGCTCAAAGAAATCACCAACAATGCAGGCTTCTTGTAACTTCCTGCTCCTCCATCTTTAGCAAGTGGCTCTTGTCCTCATGGTCACAGAGACACTGAGACTTCCTTCTAGGAAGCAACAGAAAGGAAAGAGGAAAGGCAAAAGGCTAGAAGTAAAAGATATGTGCCTACTGAATCTGTCCATTTGTCAGGAAAAGAATAGTTTTCCTGGACTTGTATCTCACTGGTCAGAACTGTGTCACTCTATTTCTAAGAAAGCCTGGGAAATCTAGTTTTACACTGCTCCATTATTGTCCCGAACCAAATGTTAGTAAGCAACATGGAGGAGAATGATATTAAGGAGAGGGAAATTTACCAGAATCTGCCATGAAGTATGAGGAAGAAAAACCAAAAATGCTCTCTCTCTCTTAAATCATAAAATCTCTCCTAGTCTTCAGATATAGTTGAAGTAGTATGTATCATCATTTAATCTTATTATGCAAGGTAAAACCACCCAACCTGCAAGATAAATGGGCTTAAACTGTTTAAAAAAAATTTTTTTAACAGTTCCAGGCTGGAAATAAGCAAGAATTTGACAAAAGAAAACTAAGAAGCACTAACTCAATCAGCAATGAAGACTCCTAGGGGGGATAAGAACCATACCCTACAGAAATTCTTGTACATGTACATGAGGATGCATATACAATGATATTAAATTCAGTACTGTTTGTAAAGGTTCGAAGTTTCAAAGTTCAAACAACTTTAGATAACCATCAATAAGAGAGTAATTTTTTTTAAATATGGTACACCCACATGCTGGGAAATCTAAGCAGCTGTTTAAAAACAAGGTGGAGTTGGGAATTCCCTGGCAGTCCAGTGGTTACGACTCTGAGCTTCCACTGCAGGACTGCAGGGGGCACAGTTTGATCCCTGGTTCCTGGTTGAGGAACTAAGATCCCACATGCCGAGAAGTGCAGGGGTGGGATTAAAAAAATGAGGTGGAGTTAAGTGTCTGACATGGATGAAGTTCCAAAATTGACTGTGAAGTGATAAAACAAACCAGATTCCATTTAGATGAACAAATGTTGGTTAAAGTTTCCTCTTAAGAGAGTTAGTCAAACCTGTCTTCTGAACTTCGCCTAGTCACTCCCAGAAGTCAGTCCCAGAAACGGGAGCCAGGGATGAGCAAAGCAGGGCCCTAAGCAGAGTGAGCTACAAAGGAGTCGGCTTGACCTTTGCCATGAACACATGAATACATATGCCATTGCATAAAAGGGGGAATATAAAATAATTACCACATTGTTGAGGCTAGTTGAATAGTGGGGAATGGTGTTTGCACAACAAGAGAACTTACATTTTGCTCTTTTTGCTCCTGTATTACTCAATATTTTAAAATGAAAGTTCATTTATCTATTACTTGTATAACTCTTTAATAAAAAACAGAAAATCCGGAGCCTGTGCTCCGCAACGGGAGAGGCCACAACAGTGAGAGGGCCACGTACCTCAAAAAAAAAAAAAATGGGGCTTCCCTGGTGGTGCAGTGGTTGAGAGTCCGCCTGCCGATGCAGGGGACACGGGTTCGAGCCCCGGTCCGGGAAGATCTCACATGCCGCGGAGCGGCTAGGCCCGTGAGCCATGGCCGCTGAGCCTGCGCGTCCGGAGCCTGTGCTCAGAGGCCACAACAGTGAGAGGCCAGCATACCGCAAAAAAAAAAAAAAAAAAAAAACAGAAAAGACTACATTTATGATGTTTTGTGCAACATGAAACCTCAGTGTTCCAGACTAGGAGAACTAGTCTCACTTCTGTCACAATTTTTGAATATCAATTCCTTCATCAGAAACAGGAACAGGAGAGATTCTGTACCCAATTTATAGTACTGTTCTGAGGAAAAAATGAGATGAAGAGAATAAAAGTTCTTTGAGGACGTCCCTAGTGGTCCAGTGGTTAAGAATGTGCCTGCCAATGCAGGGGAAACGGGTTCAAGCCCTGGTCTGGGAAGATCCCACATGCCGCGGAGTAACTAAGGCTGTGTGCTACAACTACTGAAGCCCGCGCGCCTACAGCCCATGCTCCACAACAAGAGAAGCCACCACAATGACAAGCCCGCGCACCACAACAAAGAGTAGGCCCCGCTCACCGCAACTAGAGAAAGCCCGCGTGCAACTACGAAGACCCAGCACAGCCAAAATAAATAAATAAGTTCTTTGGGGAAAAAAAAAGGAACACCCTTGATAGATGTAAGATATCATTATTATACCCTAAAACTTTCCAGAATTCATTTATTCATTCAATAAATCTTTTCTTTTTTAGGGAATGTCACTGTTCTATGCACTGGGGTAAGATTTCATCACTGCTCTCAAGGAGGAACTCAGAGGCCACAACCACAGGGCATGATGATAGGAAAACAATTAAAAGACTTGCACTCTTCCCTGAAAATTTTGTGATGGAAATCAACTATATTAAGGATTTTTACCTAGTCTAACCAGAGAGAGCGTCAACAAGACCACAAAAGGCTACCATGTTTATTGAGCCAAATTAAAAAATGGAAATGTTGATAAGAACAGGCATAGCATCAAATATCAGCCTTTCTTAAGACAAAATTAAGTAAAGCTTGTCTGATTGCCATAAAATGGTTACAGAAGGATAGCTCTGTGATAAATGACACTTGGGACAGAATAAGTTATTATCTTGAGCTACCATCAAATTCACACTCTGTGGGTGAGTGGTAGTGGATTGCACACCTTCATTTTCTTAAAATTATTTGTTAAGTAACTGACATGATAATGAGGCAAAGTATGATCCAAAAACTATAGAACAAGATATCAAACTATGGAGAGATGATGGAGGAGGGGGGAACCTTTATTTTTTTACTAGACATACTTTTGTATATTAATGTTTATGAGCATTTAATTAAATAAAACTACAACAAAGAAAAACATGAGTTAAAATCAAGAAGATAGATAGATAGATCTCCAATAGGTGACTTTTCCTAATTAACCTAAATCCCTAAACCTCAACCCAAGGACAAAACATTTTCTCTCTGGGCTTACAATCAACAACTCACCCGTAGCCAAGCAAAACAAATGTCTAAGACAGTATTGGTTAGTTTCCTCTTCAGAGAGCTAGTCAACCTGTCTTCTGAACTTCACCTAGTCCCAAAAATGGGAGTCAGGGATGAGCAAAGCAGGACCCCCAGACAGAAGGAGCCACAGAGGAGTCAGCTTGACCTCTGCCATCAGCAACCTTAACTTGCCACGGCCAGGCAGGTCAGGGGAGGGCTTAGAGTCCTTGAGTCCACAACAATCACAGACTGTGGGCAGAAGCAGTTTTAGAAAAGCCAAGCAGAGGAGAGTGAGGGCGGACCCCCCCCCCCGCATTCACTCCCGCCACCGCAAACATCACCAAAGAATGAAGGGGTGTATGATGATTTGTTTGTCCTTGCAACTGCCTCACATTTTCCCCCTGAAAGAGATGCATAATGGTTAAAAGCAAAGTGGGAAAGAATGGGAACAATCTGATAGAACACATACTTCTCTCCCTACTTTGTTTCATCTCTAGCCCCCAACTACTAGATGAGTGCTGGGACTGGGGAGTGAGGGGCAGCCCCATCTGCAGCTATTCTCAGCTGCCTAACCCACTGGCAATCCCAGCTGGGTATAATCCAAGTCACCTAGTTTATTTCTTCTCCCTCTTTGTCTATTCCACATTCTCCTGATTCGTTACCCTCGTTTTTCTCCCATAATGTCCTTGCACTTAGAAGAAGTGTTGACGAATTTATGGTTGCCAAAGGGGATACTGTGGTGGGAGGGATAAATTAGGAGTTTGGGACTAACGTATACACACTGCTATTTGTAAAATAGATAAACAAAAGGGACCTACTGTATAGCACAGGGAACTATATTCCATATATTGTAATGACCTATAATGGAAAAGAATCTGAAAAAGTCTGAATCACTTTGCTATACACCTGAAACACAACATTGTAAATTAACCATACTTCAATTTTTTTAATGGTTTTAAAAAAAAGAAAAAGTGTTGGAGAAAGAAGACTTTGAGGAAAGAATGGTGGAGAGAAGAAGGGTCATGAGATTCACAGGGTTGAGGTTAGCCTCTTCCTATTTTCTGGTTTATTTCCCCACTTCAACAGACCTTACCTTGGGGTAAGTATCCCCTTACTCCCAATGTGAGGCTCACAGAATGCAGTGGGGAGGCGTGGGGGGCTGGTTAGGACATCTAGAATCAACCTTCTAAGCCACCTTCCTGGCAAGTGTGTGCCTTTTTGCTCCAGACTGGCTCACTATCTTCCCAACAAGTTCACTGCTTCAACAGTGGGACCAAGACAGGGCACTTTCTGACTGGATGGGGGCATGTGTTTGGGGAGAGAGGGTGTTGAGTGTAACCCTGGAACACTGAGGCCCTCACCTGTTTCAAAAACAATAAAATAGTGCTCCTTGAGACCACAACAACAAAGTAATTGGCACACCCAGAAAGAGAGGAAGCATTAAAATCCCTCTCAGCCTTGGGACTCAGCGATCAGAATCATAGAACCATAGATGAGAGAGCCAAAGAGGATCTCGAGGTCATTATTCAGTGCCCACCCTGCACCCTGGGCACCCCCTTCACAGGTGAGGACACCAAGGCTTCCCACTGAGACCTTCAGAGTCCTGAAAACACTCATCTGCGCCAAAGCCAAACAAGCGAGTAGTTGCGTCCATCCATCGACGTGTCAATGATCCTTTACAGGCATCGGTGAAGTTTCCAGATCTAGTCCCTTGGAACCTTCAATACAGTGAATAAAACCGCGAGGCACTACATCACTTTGTTTATTGCTTTTTTCACAGCTCATACTGGCATCTGTTCCGCCCACGATTATTTAAGGCCTAACGTTCATGGAGCTGGAGTGTACAGTGAAAGAAATGGGGTTTCAGCTAATTAAGTGCTGGTGCAAAGCTGAGGTGTTCGAAAAATCTCAAAATCCATCTATTACCAGCCAGTTCCAGAGCCAAGAGCTGCTGCTGTTATATGACACAATAAAAGAGATGCTGTATGAATTTTAAATATTATATTGAACATAAGTAATTAGAATATCTAGCTATTTTCTAAGGCAGAAATATCTAGCAGCTACTGTGCAGAAAGCTTTGCAGATGTTCGCAAACTGCAGAAATGTCAATTTGCTTTTAAGTTCCTTTCAAGCAATATTTTACTCTAAAGAAGTAAACGTTTATAACTGTGAATAAATCGTTTGTGGTTTGGGCAAATGTTTAGGAATATTCAACAAACCATCCATATAAATATTCAGTTATGGAGATAATTTGATTTAAATAGATGGTATTTTCAATAAATAAACATTGTTCAACATGAATAAACATTTTAAACAACCAGCAAGCATCAAAACCCAGCTGATGTTTCATGCAAATCTTTGGAAAACATTTTATTTAGCAGTTCTTCTTAGATACACCACACATTGTCGATGATTCTTTCAGACTCATTATCTGGACCATTTGCATGAAAGCAGAACCTTCTCTTTTACAGCACCATCATTTTATTATGATCTTTTCTTCTTTGCAAAATCACCGTGTCACACAGCTGGTGTGTTGTGTGGTGTGGTGATGTCCAAGGTTATGAGCACGACCACAGGAACCAGAGTGAATTCAAACTCTCTCCTCCATTTACAACTCTGTGACCTTGAATGGTTTAATGTTGCTCACCCTCCGTATCATCTTTTTTTTTTTTTTTTTTTGCGGTACGCGGTCCTCTCACTGTTGTGGCCTCTCCCGTTGCGGAGCACAGGCTCCGGACGCGCAGGCCCACCGGCCATGGCTCACGGGCCCAGCCGCTCCGCGGTATGTGGGATCCTCCTGAAGCGGGGCACGAACCCGTGTCCCCTGCATCGGCAGGCGGACTCCCAACCACTGCGCCACCAGGGAAGCCCCATACCATCGTTTGTTAAATGGAAATAACACCCTCCTCAGAGGAATGAGGATTAAGTAAGTTCATATTAAGTAAAATGCCCAACAAACACTCTATAAATTTACATCCTATCACTTTATATGATTTTCTAGAAATTGAATATTCCCTCTGGATCATTTAAAACAGACTGCGCGCCCATCATTTGAGCCTGCCACTACTTTCCTACGCTGCTGAGAATGCAGATCAGTGCAACATTCTTAGAGACCAATAGGGCAACAGCTATCGAAATTTGAAATACACATTTCCTTTGAGCCAGCAGCCCTGCTCCTGGAAATTTACGAGTCACTAGTTAATTAGCAAATGTATTACCAGGCGGATGTCCCAGGATGTTCACTGCTGCATTTTTGTAAGAACAAAATAAGGGAGCAACTGTAATGTCCATCAATAAATAAGTTACCAGGAATGCCCACTTATGTCACAATGAAAATTTTACCTTTGTACATTTGATTATTGGATTATCATTGTCTTTCCTCATGTGAGGAGAGAACACTTGTTCTGCCTTTTAAAGTTTCCTTCCAGGGACTGCCCTGGCAGTCCAGTGGTTAAGACTCTGCACTTCCACTGCAGGGGGCATGGGTTCCATCCA
This sequence comes from Orcinus orca, assembly GCF_937001465.1. Lineage (NCBI taxonomy): Eukaryota > Metazoa > Chordata > Mammalia > Artiodactyla > Delphinidae > Orcinus > Orcinus orca. The sequence continues at coordinate 150,976,848 of NC_064560.1, forward strand.
TGGTCAGGGAACTAAGATCCCACATGCCACCCAGTGCAGCCAAAAAACTAAAGTTTCCTTCCATAGGAGAGAGCCCCGTGAGTGATACACTGGTGACCTCTCTCTGTCCAGCTATGCACTCAACCCAAGGAGGTAGAGTAACACATGCGATTGGTAAACCTGGGGAGAATAACCAGACATGCTCTGCTCAGCATCTCCCTTTTACCACGTGGAACAGGAACTCTCTTCTGCTCCTTGCCAGTGTTGTACCAGACTGTCCTCCCAACACGGGAAGCCTACTCCAGACCAGACCTGCCTATGACTGGATGCGTACAGCTGGGTTTAGCATGGATTTTGCCAACCCCTATAATTTTTTTTAATAAATTTATTTATTTATTTTTGGCTGCATTGGGTCTTCGTTGCTGCACGCACTTTCTCTAGTTGCAGCGAGCAGGGGCTACTCTTTGTTGCAGCACACGGACTTCTTATTGCAGTGGCCTCTCCCATTGCAGAGCATGGGTTCTAGGTGCACGGGCTCAGTAGTTGTGGCACATGGGCTTCAGTAGTTGTGGCGCACGAGCTTAGTTGCTCCGCGGCACGTGGGATCTTCCCGGACCAGGGCTCAAACCCGTGTCCCCTGCATTGGCAGGCGGATTCTTGACCACTGCGCCACCAGGGAAGCCCCATGCTCTTCCCTCTAATCAGGATGACTCCCTGCCTCCCCAGTCACCAATTTTGCCATGACTCTGGACAAATCACATAACTGCTTGGAGCTTCAGTCTTCATACCTAGAAAATGAAGATTAGATGATCCTTCAGGTCTCTTTGAGATATAAAAGTCATATCTTTCTATCTTATCCCATTCATTTGATGACTTCCAACAATGCTGCCAAAATCCATCAGCTCAGGTGAAGGCACTAACACAGGTGCCCTCGGGTTTTTAACCTTACAACTGAGCCACTTAAGACGCAGCCTCTGGAAACACACTGAATCTAAAAGCGAAGCCTCCTACACTCAATAAATCCTTGTTGAACTTCAGCATGAGACCAGAGAGACAGGTATTGATGCTGGAGCTGTAAAGTACCCAAAAAAAGACAGATCTAGCCCATTATGTGCCCTCTTGTTCACATCTTCTCTTAGCTGTCACCCAGCCCGGTCAGATAAATATATCTCTTTTTATCTTTCCAAATACATCAATCCCTTTCCTGAATCATTTTTGTTGCTTTTCTCAGAGCTTTCCCCATTCTGTCTCTGCCTTTCCAATACTTAATGTCAGGGCCATTCATAGGGTAGGAAGTAGGGGGACCACGGAAGCAATAGGGGGGGTGGGCCCATAGAGACAAGTAGCAGTCAGTGAGGTGGCAACACTCCCTGAGCATTCGCTGTGCCCTGAAGCCTGCAGGACACCCAGGAGTCAGATGGGCAGAGCTGGCAACTGCCGAAGAGATGGATTTGAGGGCCTGAAGTAAGGTCTCCTACTCGCAAAGAGCTAGCCCGGGTTCCAATCCCACCTTCATCACGAACTAAGTGTGTGTAACCTTGTACAAATTATTCCTTAACCATTCCACTCCTCAGTTTCCTTGTTTAAAGAGTAAGAATGATATACTAAGTGAAGTAAGTCAGACAGAGAAAGACAAATGTCATATGATATCACTTATATGCAGAATCTTAAAAATGATACAAATGAACTTATTTACGAAACAGAAACAGACTCACAGACTTAAGAGAACAAACTATGGTTACCAGCAGGGAAGGGTGGACTGGGGGGAGGGATAGACTGGGAATTTGGGATTGACATGTACACACTGCTATATTTAAAATAGATAAACAACAAAGACCTACTGTATAGCACAGGGAACTCTGCTCAATATTCTGTAATGACCTAAATGGGAAAAAAAACTGAAAAAGAATAGATATGTGTATATGTGTAACTGAATCACTTTGCTGTGCACCTGAAACTAACACAACATTGTTAATCAACTATACTCCAATACAAAATTTAAAAAAAAAATTTAAATAAGGATAATAATGTAATACACCCTACTTCACAAGGCTGTCGTGAGGCTTAAATGAAATAATACACATGAAATGCTTTGAACAGTACCTAGCATGTAGAAAGTGCTCAATAAATGTGAGCTGTTATCTATTATCTTCCATAGCGCCTGAAAGTCTACCACTAAAGACTTATTCTTTGGGATTAAGGAGGGAATCTGGCCTGGCTGCTAGTCCTATTCTTTTCATAGTCTCAGGTTAAGAAGTCCAGTTACACTCCTGCTTTATTCTGTGAGGAGTGAGACTCCTGCCTCGGGCCCCTGTCATTGTATCCCTGCCTTCGTAATCTATCCAATGTCCAATTCCTCTACCACCAACGCCATATCTTTAGTCACCTTCTCATGACTAAACTCCAGCTCCTGAAATGCAGACCCACGGATAGAGCTCTGCCAGGTATGAAGTAGCCATTCAATTCATATCAGTTGATTGACTGACCAGCTACCTTCTGCTGGTCTCCTTGAAGCTGACCTGGAGTAGTGCCCTGTGTGCTCTCTCCACCTGCCCTCAGTTGTTGCTTGCTCACTCCCCACCCCAGAGCCCTCCTGCCATCCTCCATGAGCAGATTGGTCCAAAACATCAGCCAACCACTACCCTTTTTCCATTTTCTTGGCTGATTAAACCAGATCATTACATCTCTGAGGGTTCTCCTCCAGAGCACAGTTCCACGATTGTCCTGCTCTAAAATGCCACCTCTCCCGGCTCAGACAACAAGGATCCACTGGGTCCACTTATCAATGTGTACCCAGCTTTCTCCACCTTCTGCACTACCTTCTGCAGAGCTCCGTGCCAGAGAGAGTCCCCCTCATTCCAGCCAGGACCTGGAATCCCAAACCAAGTCTCCTAGAATCACTGTCACGTGCAGGAGGAAAGTTAGGACTATGGGAAAGCAGGCCACCTAGAGCAAAGGGTTCAAGACGAGAAAGGAGGGTAAAATTAGGCTGGAAAAGTAGGATGGGGCCAAATCAAGGAGGGCATTGAAAGGAGGCAGGCAAGTCTAAGCTGGAGACTGGCACGATGCGAATGGTGCTTCGGGAGGGGCCCAGGTACACTTGTGTTAGGATAAGAAAATTTGAAGGTGAGAGGACCAGGGAGGGGAACACAGATCCCTTCGAAAGGAAGCAGAAAGGTAGACCATTGTTCCAAGGGAAAAAAAATCACACACATATTGAACAATTCGCATAATATTTCAGAGGGTTGCAGACCTTTAAAGACCATCCACGGGACCCTCTGGGGCCTCCATGAACTCCAGGTTAACATCTCTGGAATAGAATCTTACAGCCAATTAGATTCTGGCATACTCACTCAAATAGCGGTGTTTAAGGGAAAAAAAAATCTTAATTCCTGGTCAGAGAAAACAGGAACCTGGATAAGCATGGTACTAAAGGAAAGGACAACAGAGAGTGAATTCCAGCCCAGTTAAGAAGCGACAAAAATGGGGGGGGTTTTTGTTTTTTAATTTTTAGATTTGGGAAATGAAGAAAAGGGAAGTTTGAACATTTCTAATCTACGTGATCAGGTGTATGATGGTACATCCAAATGAGAGAGGGTGTCAGTTTTTTGTTGATTTGACTTTTTCCATTGCGGGGGAGGGTAGTGACGTTTGATTTGTTCATTCAACACACGTTAATAAAGTGCCCAGGATGTGCTTGGCCCTGGGAACATCAAGAAGAAAAGGCAGAGCCCTGCTCTCATGGAGCTGACACTGCAATGGGAAGACGGGCCCAGAACAATGGCACCATGGAGGTTGCTGGAGGGCGGGGCAGCTTGCACAAAGTGAGGGGAGCATGTGGGGCCCACAGTCTGCTTGGGGAAATCAGGTGCTTGAGATGAAACTTGAAGAGAGCTTAGAGCTTTACCTAATTGAATGAGGGCTGGTATTAGCCCTTAAGTTTCAACAGGAAGAACTACACGTGACGCTTTCCCCAGACCCAACAGCCCGCATGTCCTTTCTTTTACCTTCTTGGCCAGGTGCTGCCTATAGGAGATAGGAGGAAAAGAGTCTGATTAAATATAAGATCACTTTGGCAGCTGAGGGGAGGAGGGGATAGCAGGAAAAGATCTGAGATACCAAGGGGGTGGGGGGAGGAACAGTAAGGAAGTTGTATTCCTGAACCTACATTCCAAGCTGTTTCCTTCACTGATGAGATAGAGGAAAATAACAAAATCTGCAAGTCCGGACTAGCACAGCCATGCAGGCTCCAAATGGATCTACCTTTGGGGAATAGTAAAATCGCCTGCAGGGAGCTCAAGGAGCTGGAGCCTTTGAACCGGGTTTAACAGCAATGAAGCCAGATTTTCTTCTGTTCTGCGGCTGTGTTAGCCTCTGTGATCTCTGAATAAATCAAAGAATTTTTCCTCAAGAAGGAAGCCTTCCACGGCTGGTTTCTTGGGAGCCTTGAATGCTGTGCTTTGGCAGGTACGTGACAGCCCAGCAGGGAATCCTGGAGCTTTGAGCAGGCCTGACGGCCACTCACGAGGCAGCCCACAGAGCTTCAGAAATCTTCTAGATACGAATGAACTTAGTTACAAAACAGAAATAGACTCACAGACATAGAAAACAAATTTATGGTTATCAAACGGGATAGTGGAGGCCTGGGGAGGGAGGGATAAATTAGGAGTTTGGGATTAACATGTACACGCTACTATATATAAAACAGATAAACAAAAAGGACCTACTGTATAGCAAGGGAACTATATTCAATATCTTGTAATAACCTATCTATAATGGAAAAGAATCAGAAAAAGAATAGAAAATATATATATATATATATATATATATATATATACACACACACACACACATACACACACACATAAATCTCTTTCTAAAGGAGAAAGCAGAGGGGCCTAAACTTAGAGACGAGAGGCAATGGATCTGGACAGGAGGTGATAAGCCCCAGACATTTTTAGAAAATGCTTCTACACTCCCAATTAATCAGTCTATCCAAAGTAAAAGAAGGAATTGAGAATGATGCCCAGATTTCTTACCCAGGGGACGCGGGCTTTGATAGTTCTCTTCACTGACATAACGAGTGGTGGGCATTCCAGGGAGGTGAGGTGGGGATGGGGGTCGCTGGAAGGAGAGAGAATGAGCTCAGTTCTGTTTTGAAGTATTGTTGTTTGTGTACCTTGGGACGACATAACAAAAATACGCTGACTGTATAAGCCCAGAGTTCAGGAGAGTAGTTTAGTCTCGACACAGAGGGTTTGGGAATAACAGCACATAAGTGGTAAGCGAAATCATGAGCATAGATGAGACTGCCCAAAAAGAAGATATAGCATAAGAACACAGGAGGCTGAGAGGAGGCCCCTGGGGAAAACCAAAACTGAGGACTAACTGGAGGAGACTGAGTAAGAAGAAGACAGCTAGACTAACCAGGAGAAGAGTGCCAAGAAAATTAAGGGAAGGATTTCAAGAATGGAGTGGTCCAAAAGGTCAAATGTCTCATAAAGGTCAAATAAAATGTCAACCAAAATGTGTCTATTGGATTTAACAACTGGGAAATCATTGGTAACCTTTTCAAGATGGGGGCGGAAAGCAGAGTACTGAGGATTGAAGAGTAATTGAAGGTGAGGCAGTGTAGACAGCCCCTTCATGAGACTTGACCGAGCAGGGAAGGAGAGAGATGGGGGTGGGGAGGGGAATATCTAGAAGTGGAGCTGGGTCATCAGCAGATGTTCTTTTGTTGTCAAAGTTCTCTAATGGGAAAGATTTGAAAGTGGTTTTATTCTGCAGGGACGAGCAATGAAGATGAAGAGGACACAAATATGGAAAATAGAAGGTAAATTTGACAGATTGAAGTCTTGGAGGGGATCAGAGAGGTAGCACTTCAGCTCTCAGATGAGCCTTGGATAGGAGCGACTCATCAACAAAGCATGATGACGGGAGATAAAGACTGCTCCCATGCAGAAAATGTGTACATGGGAGCAATTATCATGTCTTTTTCCTGGAACATATTAAATAAGACTGTCCACAGAAAATGAGGGAGTTGGAGTAGAGATGGGTGCCTAGGAAGAGTGGGAGAGGGTTGGAGGAAATGTTAAAGGATTGTACACTCCACTGACATTGGATGCTATAAACCTACATCTACACCAGTACCCATGTAGTGTGACCGTCTCCAGTATCTTTCAGAAACCCAAGTTCTGGAGAAGGAGCATCTCAGAAGTGAAAAAGATATGAGCTGGTGGTTTGCAGGCAAGATGTAGTAGATGGACATGGAGACAAAGGAAGCAAGGATGCCAGCAAGAGAGAGACTGAAGGATGAGACACACCATGGAATTTCATCAGGAAGGATAAAGAAATGAAACCATGAAGGGGCTAACAGCTTGGGAGAAGAGTTGGGGAGTAAGCGACTGGAGATTACACAAAGAGAGAAAGCAGGTGGGATTTCATGTCCACATTAAAGGAAACGTGAAAAGGTGGGTCTTATATTTAACGGTATGGGACATTACCAAAGTGTTGCAATTGTGATTATCCTACCTGGGGAAATGGAATAGAAGCAAAGGTCAAGGGTGTCTATGAACTGCAAATACTGCCTTTTTTTTTTTTTTTTGCAGTACGCGGGCCTCTCACTGTTGCGGCCTCTCCCGTCGCAGAGCACAGGCTCTGGACGCGCAGGCTCAGCGGCCATGGCTCACGGGCCCAGCCGCTCCGCAGCATGTGGGATCTTCCCGGACCGGGGCACCAGCCCGTGTCCCCTGCATCGGCAGGTGGACCCTCAACCACTGCGCCACCAGGGAAGCCCGCAAATACTGCTTTAAAAAAGTAAAAGCAACCTTGTATTCATCCAGAACTGCTAACTGCAAGAGATATGCCTGTTACTGGCACTGTTATATAAAAAGCTAGAGGCAGGAAGTGTGTCTGAAGTGACAATCTGGGGAAGACTGATCAATAAGAAGCAAAATCCTGCTTCAGACAAGAGTTGCAACCAAGACCTCTGAGAAAAATTGCAACTTTTGTCAGAGGTCGTGGTTGCAACTCTATAGCAAGACTGGTCAAGGACCATAGCTGCTGAGGTGTAGATCTAGCTTTTCTGGATAACGGGTTGAAACATTACGCAATTCATAATTTCCTCAGTAATAGGCCAAAGTCATGGCCCAAGAAGGGTGATCTCTCTTAACGCTGCGAGTGTAATCTACTTTGAGACCTCGCTCTCCTCCCTTCCTCCCCTTTCCCACCTGTGCCTCTCACTGGCCAAAAGCAGCCAGAAGCCAAATAGAAAGGCCATCGAGGAAGGACACACCAGTCAGCCTCCCAGGACAGAGATAAGGAAGGAGAGGCGTGAAGAGTGGATCTGGCGAAGAAACAAAAAACATCCAGCAGATTTAACAAGGATTAGGAACAGCTGTGGTAATACCCCAGCATGTGTCTTTACCTCAAAGACACTGGTTTAAAGAAATAGGTCTGGGGCTTCCCTGGTGGCGCAGTGGTTAAGAGTCCCCCTGCCGATGCAGGGAAAAGGGGTTCGTGCCCCGGTCCGGGAAGATCCCACATGCCGTGGAGTGGCTGGGCCCGTGAGCCATGGCCACTGAGCCTGCGCATCCAGAGCCTGTGCTCCACAACCAGAGAGGCCACAACAGTGAGAGGCCAGCGTACCGCAAAATAAAAAAGAGAGAAAGAAATAGGTCTGACTTAGCACGCAGACTGAGACTAGACTGGAAGCCACAAACCAAACCCACAGGAAATTCAGCATGCAGACAGGTTTTGTTTGGCCAATAAAACATGTGTATATATGTTTTCAAATCAAAGAAAGCACATGGGGGCTTCCCTGGTGGCGCACTGGTTGAGAGCCCGCCTGCCGATGCAGGGGACACAGGTTCGTGCCCCGGTCCGGGAAGATCCCACATGCCGCGGAGCGACTGGGCCCATGAGCCATGGCCAATGAGCCTGCACGTCCAGAGCCTGTGCTCCGCAATGGGAGAGGCCACAACAGTGAGAGGCCTGCATACCAAAAAAAAGAAAGCACGTGTTTCCAAGTGTTTTCAAATCAGGAGATAGCACATAGAAATATAATATCTGGCTTTTCTTCAAAAATTGGAAGATCCAGCAACACCAGACCCATTTCCTAGAGGGCAACACTCAGCTGTGGAGCTAACTGCAGCCCCTTTAGACAGGGCATGCCTTGTCCAAATTTCCTCAGGCATCACCACCTTGTCTTCCATGCCTAACACTGAGGTCAAAGGCAAGTTTTCAGCCTGGAGGTGTCAATCAGCATTAGGCTTGCAGGGGTGTCTTCTTTCTTTGTTTTAACTTTGCATATTTTTTTCTTCCAGTTTTATTGATACAACTGACATACAAAAAGATAAAAATTAAACTTAAGAGGACTTCCCTGGTAGTGCAGTGGTTAAAAATCCACCTGCCAATGCAGGGGACATAGAGCCCATGCTCAGCAACAAGAGAAGCCACCGCAATGAGCAGCCCGCGCACCACAACGAAGAGTAGCCCCCGCTCGCCGCAACTAGAGAAAGCCCGTGCGCAGAAACGAAGACCCAACGCAGCCAAAAATAAATAAATAAATTTAAACTTGAGATATAACTGACGCAGAGCACTGTGTAAGTTTAAGGTAAACAGGGGTGTTTACTTATAGTAGAAAAGCACTTTTCTGGATTTACAGGTATCCCCTGCTTTTGAAAAGTTCGCTTTTCACCAATTCACTTTATGAAAGACCTACGTTAGTACCTGTTTTCGCCAACCGAAAGAAATCAGAAAAGGATTTTCGCTTTTACAAAAGACAAAAAGCAAAAATAGTGTTCAGCGTTTGTTTTGCAGCAAGCTTTTACAGAGTCAGTGCGCAGCCCAAGCAGCAAGAACGGCCCCACCAAACTCCCTCCCCAGGAACTACATTCAGGATCTCAGCATCAGGCCGCCATAGCTTTGAGCTGTGTCTGTAAGAATCTGTGTTTTCTCTCCATTTATTTTGTGCATCCGTTAGCAAAATGTGTCCTAAGGTAATTGCTTCTTTACGTCTTTCAGCTTACAAAAGGTTTCATAGGAACTCTCTACTTTTGGATAGGGGGGAAAACCTGTAAGTCTATACCAAAGTAGGAAAACAAAAGATACACCAAGAGGGCAGAATTTTTCCTGAAAAATGGGAGAGAACACTTTCCTTATGGAAGGGAAGAGGGTTCCTACAGTGTCTTAATATGCACACAAAGTGTTTCTGCATCAAAAAAAACATAAATCAAGAGACCATTTTTCTTTCATCCTGCCCACTTCACTCAATTGTTACCTGCCTGGAACTCTGTAGGCAATGCAGCTTGAGATTCTGGACTAGAGCCATGCAGGTGGAAAGCAGAAAAATCATCTAAATTTCATGTCACTATCCCACAATATTCTTTATACTTATTGCTATTCCCTACCACTGATGTTCAATCTCCGAATATCTCTGAGCCAATAAGCTTCCCACCATCACCTCTGTCCGCCAAGTAACTTGGGGCATCTCGATCTCAAAGGTTTTGCAGCATTGCGAGGTGGGGACATCCTCTAGGCAGGTAGAAAAATGGTACCGGTGAGGTGAAGATAATGGTTGAAGATATGAGAGTAGATGAGTTCACTTAGTTAAAGCAGTGTGGAAAGAAAAGTGCAGAGGTCAAGATGTAAGAGGCACAAATAATTAAAAAGTGAGGAGAGGCAATTCAAGTAGAGGAAATTCAGTACAAGTAACTGGTTAACCAAGTGATGGAAGAGCTGAGAAGCTAAATGGGCAATGAGGCAACACAGAGATTAGCAATGCCACGAAGTTTTTGCCACCCCTGGGCCTGACGGAACAAAAGAAGGAGATGGTGATGCCAGAAACCTGGACTTCTGGTGGGAAGGAGAACAGTGGCGGAGGCTGCCTTCCCGAGCTGGGACTACAGGAAAAGGGCACAGTCCACCGAGCCGGAAATGACAGAGACTGAACCACTGCCCGAGAAACCACCTTAGCCTCCTGCCAGTTCCTTTCATGGACCAGATCTACTCAGAAAGGTAGGTTTGATACAGACAGAGCAGGGAAAGAGTAGAGAATGAATCTGGGAGCATCCACAAATAACTAGGTGGAAATCAGACTATGGAGGATTCAAAAGGAATTGAGGAATAAGAAACAGAAGCAGCAAATGTAGACCACACATTTGTCATTTGTGCTGTTTCAGTGTTAACTCTGTCCTGTTTGCATGCTTATATTCCTGAGATTTGGGGGAAACTAAATATTCCTAAAAGCTGACTTTAAAAGCTCCATTTCAAGTTCTTTTTCCCCAGATGGAATAGCTTTTCCTCAAGTTTCTCCTTCCTCCTTTTCTGCTGAAACTTATAACCTCTTTATTAACTTGTAATTCCTTTTCTTCAAGAATATCAATGAAGATAATAAATAATTGTATGATTCTCTCCAATAACATCCTGAGTTGCCTCCGTGTATAAGCTCTTTTTACACAATTTTTAACTCTTCTGCAATCAAGAATTCAGCAGCACCGGGACCTCCCTGGTGGTTCAGTGGTTAAGAATCCACCTTCCGAAGCAGGGAACATGGGTTCAATCCCTGATCGGGGAACTAAGATGTCACATGCCGCAGGACAACTAAGCCCAGGTGCTGCTTAGAGAGCCCATGCACTCTGGAGCCTGTGTGCCACAACTTAGACTCGGCGCAGCCATAAATAAATAAATAAATACTTAAAAAAAAAAGAATTCAGCAGCAGGATGCTGTTCTTGTTATTACTTTGCAATTACAAAGCAGTAAATCCACTCATCTGAGAGCCAGCCAGCCTGTGATTTAAAATAACATCTCAGGGCTTCCCTGGTGGCGCAGTGGTTGGGAGTCCGCCTGCCGATGCAGGGGACGCGGGTTCGTGCCCCGGTCCGGGAGGATCCCACATGCCTCGGAGTGGCTGGGCCCGTGGGCCATGGCCGCTGGGCCTGCGCGTCCGGAGCTCCGCGGTGGGAGAGGCCACAGCAGTGAGAGGCCCGCATACCGCAAAAAAAAAAAAAATTAAAATAACATCTCAGAAGCTAGGGCCCCTCCCCTATTGGTGAGATGAGGTTTTCCATTTCAATCGTATGAATAGCTTATAGATACTCTATACCCATCAAGTTATATGTTCCTAAATCAGGTGATTACTGTTTTAATCATACGGTCAGTGAAACAAACTCTGGTTGATTTAAGAGAGCAAGACATTACAGGGAGACAGAACAAGACCAGGACCTAGAGCTTTTTAAAAACCTAGATCTGACTTTCGATTTCCTCATCTGAAAATTTAGAATAATCATTGGCGCTCCAACTACCTCAGAGAGCTTTTGGAAAGTCAAATGAGATTAGTTGAGTATTCCTTATAAAGTGCAAAATAAAAATATATCCACAGAGCCAGAATGCCTGGGGTCCTAATACAATTCCACCACTTCCTGGTCATGTGAACTTGAACAAATTATTCAACTTCTCTGGGCCTCAATTTTCTCATCTATAAAATGGAAAAAGTAGGAGGGCTCTCATCATGGCTTGTAACTAATGACTGGCTGAGGTGAGGGTACAGAAGCTCTGCTCCCTTCCTAACAATGAGACAAGGTACCGTTTACACTCCAGAGCCCCCAGGCATCAGTCTGAGACCACACTTCACCTGAAATCCCATTCTTGTGTAGCACTTTCTCTTTTCTTATTCTGCTTCCCTCTCTCCCTTACCAGTTTTCCTTAGAACATGCTCTTAATAAATCTCATGCACACAAACTGCTTCTGTAGGCTCTGCTTTTATAGAACCCAAACTAAGTCAGTACTACTCACACAGCGTTGTTGATAATACAAGTAGAGCACTTGAAACAGTGCCTGGCATGTAGCAATTTCTCAATAAGACTGAGCAGAAAATGGGCCAGGAAACATGGTGATATGCTGATTGCAATAATGACGTTACAAAACCCCTGGCTTGCAGTTAACATGTATGGAAATTAAAAGTCATCCCTCTTGCAATAATGCCATTTGCAGCAACATGGATGGACCTGGAGATTATCATAGTAAGTGAAGTAAGTCAGGAAGAGAAAGACAAATCATATAGGACAGACGTAGAGAACAGACTTGTGGCTGTGGGGCAGGGTGGGGAAGGGATGGATTGGGAGTTTGGAAAAGAATATATGAAAAAGAATATATATATGTACATATAACTGAATCGCTTTGCTGTACAGCAGAAATTAACACAGCATTATAAATCAACTATACTTCAATAAATTTTTTTTAAAGAAAAGACACCCCTCTATCCTAACAACAAATAAAAAGCTGAACAAACTGAAAAAAATCAACAATTCAACTAAGATCTGTCAGAAGTGAGGTCTCAAGGTAACACCCCTAAAGCTGGAGAGACAGACAGACAGACATAGAGGATTACACCCTATTGGAGCAGAAACCTCCATAGAAAGCAGTGCTGAGGTAAGAAAACCTGACCTGTAATTGACAAACTGCTGGAGGCTCAGTGTGGACAAATCTGAGAGAGAAAAACTCCAGGAGGACCCAGTCACGGTGGGTGTGGGTGCGAGGGGAGAGGGGAATTTTGTGAGTTTTACCTCCAGGAGCTCTACCAGGTTCTCACAGTGAAGACAGGGAAAAAAAAAATCCCCTGGTGCGGGGCCTTCCCTGGTGGCGCAGTGGTTGGGAGTCCGCCTGCCGATGCAGAGAACACGGGTTTGTGAGCCGGTCCGGGAAGATCCCACATGCCGCAGAGCGGCTGGGCCCGTGAGCCATGGCCGCTGAGCCTGCGCGTCCGGAGCCTGTGCTCCGCAACGGGAGAGACCACAACAGTGAGAGGCCCGCCTACCGCAAAAAAAAAAACACAAAAAAACAAAAAAAACAGTTAAAAAATCCCCTGGTGCTTCCTGCAAGGGGAGGGGAAAAGTAACCATTCTGAAATAACCAGAGCATCCTTATCTTCTTAACAGAGCCTGCCCTCAAGAGAGACTTTTATCAGATCCTAAATTATTGGGGTCTTATCAGAGCCTAACTAACCCAGCAGAAGGGAGATGCCCAACTCTAGTCCCCTCTGGCCATCCGGTCCCACCTAAGGTAGTGAGGGTGGAGATACTTGTGAAGTTCACAGTCCTGAGGCACAGGCTCACTAAAAACTGATGCGTAGTCAGAGGACTATAGAACACTTCCTCTCCCCTCCCCTCACGCCTGACCAACACATCACTGAAGGACTACTTACTGGAGTTCCTTTTACCCAATATATCACATCCAACTTTCAACAAAAAATTTCAAGGCATGGACCTAGAGATTGTCATACTGAGTGAAGTAAGTCAGAGAAAGAGAAATATCATATGATATCACATATGCGGAATTTTAAAAAAATGATACAAATGAACTTATTTACAAAACAGAAACAGACTCAGAGAACAAACTTATGGTTACCTGGGGGGAAGGGTAGGGGGAAAGGATAGTTAGGGAGCTTGGGATTGACCCAAAAAAATTGTATATCACTATATTGTACACCTGTGACATATAATATTGTATATCAACTGTACATCAATAAAAAAGAAAGAAAAAAGTTACAAGGCATACTAAAAGGCAAAAAACACAGTTTGAAGAGAGAAAGCAAGCATTAGAACCAAACTCAGATATGGAAAAGATGTTGGAATGATTAAGTGGGAACTTAAAACAACTATGATTGGGAATTCCCTGGCGGTCCAGACTCGGCGCTTTCACTCCTGGGGCCCAGGTTCAATCCCTGGTCAGGGAACTAAGATCCTGCAAGCTGTGCGGCCCCTGGGGGGAAAAAAACTATTAATATATTAAGGGCTCTAAAGGAGACTGAGTTTAATTTCTCTCTGATTGAGTGCGGACTGGACTTATTTGATCACATCTATTGAATAGATTAAAGCAAAAGTGATAGGATGTCTCTTCCAAGAGTAGGTTATACAAAGACTGGAGTTTCCATCTGGGGTGCTCTCCCTCTCTCTTTGTCCTGGGTCCCTTACTATGGGGGAAGCCCTATGAAAAGGCTCACATGACAAGGAGCTGTAGCTCCTGCCGACAGCCCCAAGACACCTTGGAAGTGGACCCTCCAGCCCTTGCGCATGGTTACAGCCCTGGCTGAACACTTAAGTGCAACCTCATGAGAGACCGCAAGCCAGTGTCTGGATTCCTGACCCACAGAAACTGTGACCTAAGGAATGTTTGTTGTTTTTTTGTTTGTTTCTTTGTTTGCGGTACGCGGGCCTCTCACTGTTGTGGCCTCTCCCGTTGCGGAGCACAGGCTCCGGACGCGCAGGCTTAGCGGCCATGACTCACGGGCCCAGCCGCTCGGCGGCATGTGGGATCTTCCCGGACCGGGGCACAAACCCGTGTCCCCCGCATCGGCAGGCGGACTCCCAACCACTGCGCCACCAGGGAAGCCCATCTTTGTTGTTTTAAGCTGCCAAATCTAAGGCAATTTGTTACCCAACAATCGACAACAATGTGGAAAGATAATAAAATTCCAGATATCAATGGTTTGGTTTTAGAATAAGGGAGAAACCCCAAGACTATGAACGAAATGGGATGGACTGGAAATGGGGTTACCTGTGTGTATGCAGAGCATCAGACAACAAAACTGCGGAACTCAAATGTCACCATGCTGATATGGAAAAAGTCAAAATAAGTATCATGAACTACAGCAAACTCAGTGGTGAAACCAGATCCCTAAGCTCACTGAGGTGGCTCTGTTCCTGAGGGAGCGTTGCCAGTAGAAACTCAGTCTCTTTAAAACAAAGTGCCATGATGAAGGAGAGAGTGAAAACAGAAAGGCCTCTCCTTGGGGAAAGAGAGCAAAGGCAAATAATCAGGCTTTTTTTTTTTTTTTTTTTTTTTAAAGAATCAAGAATGAATGCTTTACTCTTCTGCTAGAACAAGGGGTATCAGATAATTCAAACTCTTTGTATTCAGAGTTGCTTTTTCTGGTCACCTGAATATATATTAATAAGATGTTCCTGTGAATTCAGTCTTAACTGGAAGGATTTCAAAAAAACTTTCCAAAGTCATTATACATGAATAGAGTCCCCAGAAATTTTTCCACAGAGTTCAGCTTTTCCAAGGCAGCTCTGTAGCTTCTTTCCCAAAGTTTCCTTTACTTTGTGATCACCCTGCTTGTCCTCCTGACATAAGATGATGCTGGAGGCTAGCAGGCCTGATTTGAGTTCTGCTCTCAGCTCTAGCTAAGCAGTCAGAGGAGCTCAAATAAGACCTTTCTCTTTTGGGGCTTCCCTGGTAGCGCAGTGGTTAAGAATCCACCTGCCAATGCAGGGAACACGCGTTTGAGCCCTGGTCCAGGAAGATCCCACACGACGTGGAGCAGCTAAGCCCGTCCGCCACAACTACTGAGCCTGCGCTCTAGAGCCTGCAAGTCACAACTACTGAAGCCCGCGCGCCTAGAGCCCGTGCTCCACAACAAGAGAAGCCACCGCAATGAGAAGCCCGTGCACTGCAACGAAGGGTAGCCCCCGCTCACCGCAACTAGAGAAAGCCTGAGTGCAGCAACAAAGACCCAACACAGCCAAAAATAATAAACAAATAAAACAAATAAATTTATTAAAAAAAAAACCTTTCCGTTTTGAAACTTACTTCCTTATTTGTCACTCAGTGTTGACAATGCCATGCTTCACAGCACTAATGTCAAATAGATTACAGAGGAAAAAACACTTGGCAAACTGTAAAGTGCTGCACAAACAGAAAAGGGGAATTCCTTTCAGCAGCCACATTTCCCAAAGAAGACTATCTCTCAGCCACTGTCAACTCTTCAGTCATATCAGACCTTTTATTAGTAGAAAATGCTTCTCTCCAACATTTGCCGTCTCTGATTGTAACAATAACAATATCCCCGTGCTTTCAACACACCGGCCCACCTTCTTTCCTCACCTGTGGCTTGCATTATTAATTCTGCCTTCTCTCGGGCTGCTCCCAGAGTTTCCTTTTACTCCCTCTCTGCCTGCTTTCACCTGGGAGGTATTTCCCCCCAGTAAACGCTTCAGCCATGTTTTTGAGGAAACCACCATGGAGTCATTCTGTTTTCATTTTCCCGAGAATAGCTGCCTGCTGAGTGAGAACTCATCCTCCACTGGGCTGTGGCCCTACAAGTCGGCTCTGAATTGTCCGGGCCAGTGCAGTCCGGGACTACCCGTGGACCAGGGATATGGAAATTCTGAACAACACATTCTCCTTTTCCTAAGGCACCGACTTCCTCAGTTTTCTAAATCCAGGATGTTTGACCTCCCGCCAACCTGGCCTGCACCCCTTTTCCATGGAGGGACTGTTGGTGGTTCAGAACATGGACCTCAGAACCACTTGGGTCACCCGGGGTAAGTAACCCAACCTCTCTCATGAGAGCTTCATTTCTCATGAGGATCATGTTAACTGCCTGCCAAGGTCACAGGTCAGCATGAAATGAGACCATGTACAGAGTGTTTACAAGTGTGACAGGCACACAGCAGGGCTTCAGGAATGCAGACTGTTAAGCTACCATTGCTATTCTGCTATTCACGAGGTTTCAATTCCTCTTCCAAGCTATCCTAGCCTCTTGCCCCCAACAGCCCTTTCCTCTCCTCACCCCCACTTCCTTCCTTCCTGCTGATCCCAGTAGGACCCAGCAGGGCCTCCCTCCTCTGCAAAGTAACCCTGCTACACCGTCCTACGATGCTGTCTTCCTCATTGAGTGCCCACAGCCCTTGTCTCTGCCCCTCGTGGGGAAGTGGTCCTGTGCTTCCTTGTGCTGTTCATTACCTTTCTATGTGTGGTGTCATTTAACCCAAGCAGGCTTTATTTGCTGACACGGTGGATTGTTACAAATATTTTACCAGACCTCCAGCCAGGCCCAGTAATGGAGATGCTGAATTTTAAAACAAGGTAAGTAAATACCAATGAATAACACTGCAAAGGGAAAGGTTGGCCAAATTTAGGGTCCAACAGTGAGCCTAGTTTTCCTCACAGCCCCTTTTATACCTTCTAGAGCTGTTCTTATTAATAAAGGTATAGTTCCTACACAGATTATCAGTAAAATTATCAGTAATGGAAAAAACATAGACTTGTGTTCTGCAAAGGTGGTAAGAGGATTCTACAGTTAAAAAAAGTGATTAAAGTCATTAGATTCTAATTAAGGTAAGGTCAACTGGCTGGAAATTATAAAATGTACACCTGGGAGTCTCGATCTTTAAAAGCAGAGAAAGATTGGGGTAAAGTTAGTAAAGTTGTTGAAAAAGAGAGCTGTCTATAAACATCAAGGAAGGGTAGCCAGAAAGAGAGAGAGAGAGGCCCCACCATGTAATCTGTGCCCAAGATCCAGGAATGGATTTCCATCAGCCCTTACAATCTGGGGGCACCCTCTAGAAAGGAGACGCATCCCTCTGTCTCTCTTCCTGGTCCTGACCAAAGAGATTAATAAGGGGTGTTCTCAAAGTCAATATTAAAAGGAGACCAAGGGTGATTTCATGGGTCATCCAAGGAAATCTCTCCCCACTTGTTTGCTGATTCCCGAAAAGTCCTTTCTGCTCTAAGTAGAGATTGAGGCTGAATATGTGAACACTGTTCCACACATTGATGAATAATCCACAAATGCAAACAATGCTCAGCCATGCTTTCTGGGTTTTATTGAGAAGGAGGGAATCATAAAGACCAGTGAGGAATGAGACCCCAAAAGTGAGTCAACTAGCTTCGAACTTCAAACAAAGCCAAAGAGAATTTGTGTACCAGCATCGTCTCCACCAAGTATACTGGTATGTTTGCAGGAAGTTTTGCTGGCTAAGATACTTTGTGACTCTAGTAAAGTTGTGGACCCATGTGGGCCAGCCCTGGAACTATGCCATCACCAAACAAGTACAGTGTTTAGTAGTAAAAATAAGTTTAAAGAGACTTCCTCCAATTCCTCAAATAGTATTGAAGAGGCGTGTTATGGACTGAATTGTATTCCGCCCACAAAATTCATCGGTTGAAGCCCTGACCCCCAATAGGACTGTATTTGGAGAAAGGGCCTTTAAGGAGGTAATTAAGGTTAAATGAGGTCGTAAGGGTGGGGCTCCAATCCAACAGGACTGGTGGCCTCATAAGAAGAAAAAGGGACCAGGAGTGCAGGCACACACAGAGAAAAGGACAGGTGAGGACACAACAGGGAGGCACTGTTTGCAAGTCAGGAGGAAACACCTCCCCGGAAACCAACCCTGCTGGCTCCTTTCTTTAGGGATTCCAGCCTCCAGAACTGTGAAAAAATAAATTTTTCTTGTTGAAGCTTAAAACCAGCACACACACACACACACACACCTCCCCAGGGAGGTGGATAGAGAACCCAAGCTGACCCTTGCAGAATTCTTTTGATGGGCTCCAGGATGCAGGATGGAAAGTCCACAGATACGCTCACATTAGTAATTTTTATCCCATCCCAACACAGTCATTAAAATAGAAAGAAGATTTCTTCCTGGGGCATTCATACATACAGGTCAACAAACACTTATTATGCACCTACGATGCCACACACTAGGACCTGGGATACAAAGATGGAAGATGTTTGCCTTCAAGGATCTCACAGCAGGCTCACCAAGCACCAGAACTGAGGCCACTGGAATCGACTGCTCCTTCCTGGTCACCCTCTGCCAACCCTGGCAGGGGGATGCAGACTGTGCCCCGGAACTCTGGTCTTACAGACCCCAGCTCTCTGGACGGATTGGGCCTGGGCAACTTTTCTATCTTGTCTACCCCTAAAATATTTTTACCTCTGGGAGTGTTTAGATTTGCCTATATTTCAAAGGGATCCCCCAGGCTCCTCATTTGCAGTTGTTTTTATTTTCAGAAAACAGAATGGTGACTGGGAAGAGCCCAGTTCCAGGCCCCCCACTTCAAATCGAGGACACTGCCTGTCCCAGTCTCCACTGTAGATAAATGGAGACGACAATGCCTCAACATTCTGTGAGGATTTAAAGAAATGTGTATATTTAAGTGCAAAGCTATGTAAATAAAAGGCAGTAGTAATAATAACTGTCATGTATGAACTGTTTGCTATGCACCAGAGACTGAGGTCAATCCTCACAATAACCATAACAATAGCAACTCTGTGACGTGAGTTCTATTGTAATCTTCATTTTTACTAATAAGGAAAGTGAGACTTAATGAAGCTCTATATGTAGGCTAAGGTCATAGGGGTGATGACTGGAAGCTTGGTGACTGAAGAGTTCTAGGCATCCATTACCCTATTACATTCTCCCATGGTTGCAGAACTTTTAATCAATTGTCTTAGGTATTTAAGTCATTTGCATTTGTAACTTAGCATCATAATTTAAAGGAGTTCATGCACACTTTCCAGGTGGGACCATGAGGAGGTGAAGCCTAAGTAACAGGATAACCATTAGAAGGGCTGGGAAGACAATCCTCACCCAGGCTTCTGCCAACTCCATGCTTCTAATACACCTCCCACCCTGCATCACTCTTTAGAGACTAATGCGTGAAGTTGGTTACAATAATTGAGTTTCTGGCATACAGGATATTTTCCTGATTTTTTTAACCTTAAAAATTGTTCCTCTTACAAACTAGTGGTTACCAGTGGGGAGAGGGAAGAGGGGAGGGGCAATATAGGGATGGGGATTAAAAAGCACAAACTGTTACGTATAAAATAAGCTACAAGGATATACTGAACACAGGAAATATACCCAATATTTTATAATAACTATAAATGGAGTATAACCTTCAAAAATTGTGAATCACTATATTGCACACCTGTAACTTATATAATATTGTATAGCAACTCTACTTCAATAAAAGAAAAAAATTGTTCCTCTTAAAAACAGAGTAGACTGGTGTTTACCAGGAAGTGGGAGTGGGAGAAATGGAGAGATATTGGCTAAAGGGTACAAACTCTCAGTTATAATACTAACAAGTTCTAGGGATGGTGATGCATGGATGGTACAGCATGGTGATCATACACTGAATGTTGCTAAGAAAGTAGACCTTAAGTGATCTCACCACCAAAAAACAGGGTAATCATGTGACCAGGTGTTTCTGAGATGGAGGTGTTAGCTCATGCTATGGTGAATGGTAATCATTTTGTATTCATATCAATACAACAAACATATCAAACATACACAATGTTCTATGTCAATTATATCTCAATAAAGCTGGAAAAAAATTGTTCCTCTTAAACCATCACATTCAACTACCTCTTTTCTACCATTCAGAGAGGTAAACAGGAATTTCACTTTTTTAAAATTGAAGACAGGGTTTAGCTTCTCTCTACAACTCCACATAAAGCCTTTTAACTGTGAGATTACTCTGCCATCTAGCTTCCTAAGTCTATACGGCTGTTCATGATATTCTCCTGGGGCGTATTAGGGCTAAACACTGCTTTGTTTTAAAATGCATTGTTTTAGATCACTTAACAACTGTTCAGTCATCACACACACACACACACACACACACACACACACACACACACACACACACACACACACACACACACACACGGCAGTAACAGGAAGCATGATGTCTCCTCAACAGGAAGAAGTCCTTGTCAGAAAGATCAATCTACAATGTGGTGAGAGAGGACTGAGACACTTCAGATTTCTGCTTGGAAAAAAAAAAAAAAAAAATCAATGGAACAGCATTCCTTCTTTTCAAGCATCTAGAATGCAGATTTTAAGACTTGAAGTGAGTGAAGTTAACATGAAAGGCCAACATATAAAACACCAAGCATCCATCTGCTAACTAAATCTTATAAATTTAGTTGAAAAGAGAATGTGTTTTCTAATAGTCTGTGTATGTTCTATAACAGCATTTTCTATAAACTTGCTACCCATAAGCTACTATAGGGGAACAGAATTTGCCGCCCCAAAATGTGTCTCTTTGGAATATTTTAAGCTGGTTATTTTGTAAAAGACAGAAGACGTGGGAAAAACTCTGAAAACCAAGTAGGAGTTAATCTTTTGTAAGAAACATTTACATTTGCAAGGGAAATCTCCAGTTGTAAGGCTATCTCCCTCTCCGTATACCTAGTAGAGGAGTGCTGGGCTGCACCCCACAGGCCTGCAAGCCTTGTAGTTGCCCAGCCACAAGACCAAAGAAAGAGCCCAAAGGCAGCAGCAGAGACATCAATGGTTTAGTAGATAGGGAATCTTACAAGTCTGAAGCCAAAGGTCCTGGAGCGACACTACTGCAGACAGAAGACAGGACATACCCAGCAATCTTCGCTACTCAGGGGCGAAGGAGGCTACCGGTTATAGGGGATATTGACGTCAGGTTGGTTCATCAGTTACCAGGGAAACCAGTGGCTGGGGCAGGAGGCAACCACGGAGGCAGTTACTGATTAAGCTCTGTAATTAAGAGGATTGGATAGTCATGTGAATGAAGCAGGGACTGGTTGAACAGGAGCCGTACAGAGAGCAAGACAACAGCCACCTTGAGTGGCCTGACCATACAAGGAGGATGGCCAAATCTCTAGAAATTCTTATCAATGGAGAACGCAGTAACTTCAATCTGCATCATAACTTACCCTTGTTTACTGTGCTTTTCCAGGGAACCTCTCGTAACTGACTGTCCCCACCCTCAACATCCTCCTTTGTCTTTAGCTGAGGAAGGTGTTTAAGGTGAGGGCTTCAGCCATTTTGATGAGTTACTCAGTTTTCCTGGGTCTCTCCCAGGTATACATGTTATTAAACTTTTGTTTGATTTCTCCTGTTAATCTGTCCCATGTCAATTTCAATTCTTACACCAGTCAGAAGATCCTGTAAGGGTAGAGGAAAATTTCTTCCTCCCCAGGAAGTTGGCGACTCTGGCGTGATACAACTTTACTGGCTGGACACTACTTGCCCCAAAGCTGTCGCAGATCCAGAGACACCTGACAAAAGCCAGCAGAAGGTGAAAATTCTTACCATGTCTGTCAGTCTCCCAAATCTTTGCCTTAGGGTCTGTTGGAAATGAGAGTGGTAAGAGTTTTTCACTCTTCTAAAATTAGATTAGCAGAAGAAAATATTTGTAGGGCTAGCTCCTTGGACTCAGCAACTCTTGGTTTAAAATCTGGAAGCGTGCTCTTGGTTTGCTGTTCTTTTCGTCCCAGAGATGGTCACCGTTTTTCTTCATCTCTGTCTTTTGTGTCATTTGTCATAAGGAGGAAAACCGTTGATCTGATTAGGTTTTTCTTTTACCCCATTCTGTCTTGAGAGCTTGGCTTATTGACCAGTGAGAAAACTCTCTCTCATCTCTGCCATCCTGAAGGTGCACACACATACCAGTGTACATTTGGCAGCCAGTTCAATGGACTGGAATTCCAACCATCTCTTTGTCTGGCGATGCCAGCTCTCAGGGAAGTTCGTTACAAGGAGATTCAGTCCATAAGCATCCTTTGTCATCTCAAACTTCATTGCTCTATTAGTGATACAACGAAAATTTTTACTTCTGTAACCAAACCAAACTTAGGTCCACTAGCCCACCACGTAGCAAAGCCAGTTAACTGACACCAGGTTGGGTGAAGTAAAGGACAGCATTTATTGCAGGGCCCAGAAAGGAGTACAAGCATCTCATGCTCAAAAGACCCAAACTCCCTGATGGCTTTCAGGGAAGGGTTTTTAAAGGCAACATTTGTAGGGAGTGCTGCAGGGTGCATGACTTTCTTCTGATGGGTTAGTGGTGAGGTAACAGGGTGATTTTCAGGAATCTTAATCATCTGGGGACTCCCTGTTTGTATGCTTTTGGTCAGCATGTTGTCACCATCCTCCATCTAGGTGGGGTCTTAGTTCCTGCAGAACAACTCAAAGATATATGTCAGATGTTACATATATCCTTGAGGGGGAACTAGGATTCTGCTATATTGCTGAACTATTATCATTACTTTTCTTGCTTAACTGCTCTTCCTTTCTTTCTGCATTCCCTCACTTTCCTAATTAGTAACTACTTATGCCTGCTCTTTAGAACTCAGGGAAGGTCTAGAAGACTAAAGCCTTTTTCTACAAACAAAAAACATGGGACATGGAGAGGTTTTTGGATCTGGGAGGGCCCCGCAGGATCCTCCTCAGTTTCACTTTCTTAGATAACTTTTGGGAGTGAACTATCTGGATCTTGTGAGGGCTACACCCTTTGCACTCTCCTGTGGGGATGCCTCTTGCGTCTTACTGGTTTGAGTCCCTATTAAGATCCTACTAGTAGTCAATCTAGTAGCCAATCGTCAGACGATGGATCCTATAAATTGGAAAAACTTCTAAATTGGTAAAATTTTTAAAGAACTCTCATCATAAACAGCTGTTTTATTGGTACTTAGGGAAAGACCAAGTTAAAAGGTAAATGCAAAGAAATATAACAGCTAACCCTAAGAAATCCCTTGGTTTAAAAAAAAAAAGTTTGTGAAGGCTTATTGAATTTGCAGTCTCAGCCTCCCCTCATGGGTTTCACAGATGCTAATAAAAATGTTAGGTTAATTAACAAGAGAACAGGAAGAAGCTGAGGGGAAAATCAAGCGACTCTTCCCAACAAGGTGGAAATTTTTTAAAAGGGTATTAAGAAATAAGATCAGTAAAGCAAATATTAAAAGTGGTGGAATAAAGGGGAATCAGAAAGGGAAGAGTCACAGGACTCATTCAAGAGAGCAGGACTCAAGCAGGATAGCAATCTTTAGATGGTTATTAAGAAATGGAATAAATAAAATGGGCATTGATGGGATTAAAACAAACGTTTTAATACAGCACTACCTAAGATTGGATGAGCCAAAGGTATGCCATTTTGTCCCCCAACATTAAAGGGCCCCAAACAATTCGACCCTATTTACCCTAGTTTGGAGAAATTTAAAAAGCTGAAGACAAAAATTACTCTAAGAAACCTGACCAGCAATTGCTTGGGACAACAGACCAATTAATCAGGTTAAAGATTGACAAAAGGGACTTCCCTGGTGGCGCAGTGGTTAAGAATCCTCCCGCCAATGCAGGGGACACAGGTTCGCACCCTGGTCCAGGAAGACCCCACATGCCGCGGAGCAACTAAGCCCGTGCGCCACAACTACTCAGCCTGTGCTCTAAAGCCTGTGAGCCACAACTACTGAGCCCACGTGCTGCAACTACTGAAGCCTAGGCTCCTGGAGCCCATGCTCCCCAACAAGAGAAGCCACTGCAATGAGAAGCCCGCGCACCACAACAAAGAGGAGCCCCTGCTCGCCGCAACTAGAGAAAGCCCGCGCACAGCAAAGAAGACGCAACGCAGCCAATAAATATAAATAGATAAATAAATTTTAAAAGATGAAATAAAACAAAATAAAATTCACTAACACACACACACAGATTGACAAAAGGGCCTGATCCCTTGGCTTGACCCCTCACTGGGGATCCACAGCCTTTTATACAGATATGGATAGAATGGCTTGGGGATTAAGAGGAAAAGTTTCTGGGACCCCTTGTAAGATTGAGACTTGTTGATGGGGTCCTAATGGAGGCTATGGTTAGAGGTATAAGAGTTCATGCAACTGAGGTGAAAGTTTATAAGAAAATTGGTGTGTTTGAATGGGCTTCATGTAAGGTGGTTGCATCTCTTTTGCCTGATTGTATTGCGGGAATAGACATTGTGTCTAGCTGGTATTGCCTGGTATTGTAAGACAGGGCATATAAATCCACCCTTCAGGCATTGTTAATTAAACATGCTAAAAGGAGCCAGTAGGGTCACCTGAACCCACAGAATGTGAGGTTGAAACTGGGGCCTGATATTCGGGGACTAATAGAAGCAATAATGGAAGGTTTTTGCCCCTAAGATAGATTGGTCTGGGGTTAATTTATCATTCAGAAAGAGGCCCTTTGCCAAATTTTCATTTAGGAACTAGACTTACTATAACAATGCTTATGCTGTTTCCGAGAGTAAGTTATCTTTCATTAGAAGATGAAGGAGTGAGTGCATTTTACATTTAATTCTTTATAGCTAAAAGCACAAACTTAACTGGTCTCACTGGTCAGGTTTCCTTAGAAGGTAGTTTTGTGTGACTGACTAAGAATTAATTGGCCAGAGTATTTTCAGGCTGGTATGATTTCTCTCTTTCTTTTAGAACTAAGTATTTTATCTTTAAATTGACATTTTTATTTATATATGCTAAAGTTGGAAAAACTAATCTATGTGTATGTAATGTTTATTTTTTACTTGAAAAAAGTTTGAAAGGATGAAGACCAAAGCCAATTTATTAGTGTTTTTGGTCACTAAAAAAAAAAAAAAAAAGAGCGCCTTTGTTGAACACCTTGTGCAGGCTTTTGAAAGACATGATAGATTAAACCCTGAAGTTCTAGAACATAGAAATCTTTTTATTTCCATTTAACTTGGAAATCTCCCTGATATAAAGAAGCAAATTAAAGAACATGTAGTTGGACAGATGAGCCTGTTTATACCATTTAGGTGGCAACCCTAAGGAATTAAAAACAGCTGTCCTTGTTTTACTAATCTAGTCTTTATTGCACCAGAGTATGGCTCCTAAACCAATTCAAAGCTCACCAATCCTTTCTACCACTCCCAACCTTCCCTATTTATCTTAAGATGCTTGTAAGTACCGAAAAAAAAAATCTCCCCTTACAGGAACAAAAGTCCTGGGAGGAACTTGAATTTCTTTCCCCATGCCTTTGAATGTTCTACCTAGTCTTCTCCAGGAACTCTTACCTACACAATCCCTTTAAAATGCAAATTTCAGAAAGATAACTTACCAAAAGGAAAAATACAAAAGGGGAAAAAGTCATTTGGAATTTGGCTTGTCAAGGACAAATATAAATCTCAAGTGTCTTCCCCACAAATGGTAATAAAAAGGGC
Source organism: Orcinus orca (assembly GCF_937001465.1). Classification (NCBI taxonomy): domain Eukaryota; kingdom Metazoa; phylum Chordata; class Mammalia; order Artiodactyla; family Delphinidae; genus Orcinus; species Orcinus orca. Next base: position 151,002,586 of record NC_064560.1, read on the forward strand.
GTTAGCTATCTGAACAGGTGACCTTGTTGTGTTCTATCTGCCAGAAACCCAATTTGAATCCAACCTTTTTTGTAACTGCTAGGTTTGGTGTTATCCACGAAGTGTTAGAATGGGAGCTATGGTGTCTCTGTGTCTGTGTGTTTGTATGTGTCTATGTATTGTGTCTATATATTGTGTCCAACATATGTGTGTGTTGTGGATGTGTGGTATTGCTAAAATTAATTTGTAAAAGAGCTGTATCTAATTGGCTTAAATAAAATTAAGCACTTATATAAATTCTCAGTAATATAATAGAAACTGACCCAAATGAATTTCAGATTCACTTGATCTGAGAAAATGTATTAAACTAGTTTAAGTTTGTTGGCTTAATTAATACAGGGATGTCTTTAGAGTCATCAACATTAGTGTAATACTTTTATTATACCTAAGTTTACTGGAAATCAAGTAAGTTCATGTTATCTCTGTTACAAAATTTTTCAGCAAGAAAAATAACTTTGTATGATGAAACTTTCATAAGTAAATAAATGTCAATGGGATAAGAGTTTTTAGGTGAACTCGTTAAGAGTAACTATGTTTTATGGTATGTCTACTTAAAATAGTTTCTCTCTTTTTGGTAACTTGAAACCTTAGACTTTTGCTAAGTTAAATGATGAAAATTTATTGAATGTTTAGATCATCTACAAATAAGATAAAATACTGAAACATTAATTGCTAAACAAGTTACCTACTTTTGACCTTTAGCTTTTTGAGAAAAGCTAAAGATATTTAGGTTTATTAAATACATGTCATGTACCACATTAAAAAAAAATTATGCTATGAGGAAATGTATGTTTCTAGAAGTTATGTACCCATAAGTTTGACAACCAAAAAAAATACTGGTATAACAAAAAGTTCACAATTGGCTTCTTAGTTTTCACTAGAAATTAAGGTTTTTAAAGGTTAAGAATTCTAATTAACATATGTAACTAAAACTACTAAAATTAATAAGGAAAACATCTTTGTATGCAAGGAGATTTTTTTTTTTTTTTTTTTTTTTTTTTGTGGTACGCGGGCCTCTCACTGCTGTGGCCTCTCCCGTTGCGGAGCACAGGCTCCGGACGCACAGGCTCCGGACGCACAGGCTCAGCGGCCATGGCTCACGGGCCCAGCCGCTCTGCGGCATGTGGGATCCTCCCGGACCGGGGCACGAACCCGTGTCCCCTGCATTGGCAGGCAGACTCTCAACCACTGCGCCACCAGGGAAGCCCTGCAAGGAGATTTTTTTTAAGGTACAAGAAATGGAAATGCATTTTTTAAGGCAAAAGAAAGTAATTTTGTCCTAAAAAGAGGTTGGGGGTGAAGGGAGAGAGAGAGAGAGAACATGCATAGGACAAAATCTGAATGTAAAAGGGGAAGTTATAGAAGGTTTGTAGAAAAGCAACACTGAGAAGAATTTTGTGTGTGGTCAGGACTGGCTGGGATTAGAATGAGTTTAATTGGTTGGATGAATCCTAATATTAAAAGTAAGCGACAAGCCTCGTAGATAGCCTCATCCACCAGAGGGCAGACAGCAGAAGCAAGAACTACAATCCTGCAGCCTGTGAAACAGAAACCACATTCACAGAAAGATAGACAAGATGAAAAGGCAGAGGGCTATGTACCAGATGAAGGAACAAGATAAAACCCCAGAAAAACAACTAAATGAAGTGGAGATAGGTAACCTTCCAGAAAAAGAATTCAGAATAATGATAGTGAAGATGATCCAGGACCTCAGAAAAAGAATGGAGGCAAAGATGGAGAAGATGCAAGAAATGTTTAACAAAGACCTAGGAGAATTAAAGAACAAACAAACACAGATGAACAATAAAATAGCTGAAATGAAAACTACACTAGAAGGAATCAATAGCAGAAAAACTGAGGCAGAAGAACGGATAAGTGACCTGGAAAACAGAATGATGGAATTCACTGCTGCAGAACAGAATAAAGGAAAAAGAATGAAAAGAAATGAAGACAACGTAAGACACCTCTGGGACAACATTAAATGCAATAACATTCGCATTATAGGGGTCCCAGAAGAAGAAGAGAGAGAAAAAGGACCAGAGAAAATATTTCAAGAGATTATAGTCAAAAACTTCCCTAACATGGGAAAGGACATAGCCACTCAAGTCCAGGAAGCACAGAGAGGCCCATACAGGATAAACCCAAGGAGAAACACGCCGAGACACATAGTAATCAAATTGGCAAAAATTAAAGACAAAGAAAAATTATTGAAAGCAGCAAGGGAAAAATGACAACATACAAGGGAACTCCCATAAGGTTAACAGCTGATTTCTCAGCAGAAACTCTACAAGCCAGAAGGGAGTGGCATGATATACTTAAAGTGATGAAGGGAAGAAGCTACAACCAAGATGACTCTACCTGGCAAGGATCTCATTCAGATTCAATGGAGAAATCAAGAGCTTTACAGACAAGCAAAAGCTACCAAACCAGGTCTACAACAAATGCTAAAGGAAGTTCTCTAAGTGGGAAACACAAGAGAAGAAAAGGACCTACAAAAACAAACCCAAAACAATTAAGAAAATGGTCATAGGAACATACGTATCGATAATTACCTTAAACGTGAATGGATTAAATGCTCCAACCAAAAGACACAGGCTTGCTGAATGGATACAAAAACAAGGCCCATATATATGGTGTCTACAAGAGACCCACTTCAGACCTAGGGACACATACAGGCTGAAAGTGAGGGGATGGAAAAAGATATTACATGCAAATGGAAATCAAAAGAAAGCTGGAGTAGCAATACTCATATCAGATAAAATAGACTTTAAAACAAAGAATGTTACAAGAGACAAGGAAGGACACTACATAATGATCAAGGCATCAATCCAAGAAGAAGATATAACAATTATAAATATATATGCCCCCAACATAGGAACACCTCAATACATAAGGCAACTGCTAACAGCTATAAAAGAGGAAATCGACAGTAACACAGTCATAGTGGGGGACTTTCAACACCTCACTTACACCAATGGACACATCATCCAAAATGAATATAAATAAACAGAAGCTTTAAATGACACAATAGACCAGATAGATTTAATTGATATTTGTAGGACATTCCATCCAAAACAGCAGATTACACTTTCTTCTCAAGTGCGCATGGAACATTCTCCAGGATAGATCACATCTTGGGTCACAAATCAAGCCTCAATAAATTTAAGAAAATTGAAATCATATCAAGCATCTTTTCTGACCACAATGCTATGAGATTAGAAATCAATTACAGAGAAAATAAAAAAAAAAAAAAAAAAAAAAGTAAGCTGGGGCTTCCCTGGTAAGAAGGATAAATAGAGAAAGAGCTGTTGGAGTTTACAGAAGAAGGGAAAAAGAACTCTTCTACTCTCCTAGGTTCAATGGCAGGGACCTGCAATCAAACTGATAAAAGATGTATTAAGAAGAGGAAAAAAACAGGTTAATTATATACATACACCCAGGAGTTCATGAAGAAAAATGTGGCCCAAGGAAATGGCCAAAATTTGGGGGCTTATGTATTATCTTCAGCTGTTTTTGTTTTTGTTTGCTTGTTTTTTTGGCCACACCGCATGGCTTGTGGGATTTTAGTTCCCCAACCAGGGATCGAACCCAGGCCCTTGGCAATGAGAGTGTGGAGTCTTAACCATTGGATTGCCAGGGAATTCCGAAAATGTATTTTTTGACTTGGAGGAAAGTTGGGGGGTAAATTATAGGATGGTGATCAGGAAATGTGTATTAAGTCAGGGTTTTCTCATACTCTTTGATTGGAAGAATTAATATTGTTTAAATGGGCACTCTACCAAAAGCAATCTACAGGTTTAATGTGGTCCCTATCAAATTACCCATGACATTTTTCACAGAACTAGAACAAACAGTCCTAAAATTTATATGGAACAATAAAAGACCCAGAATTGCCAAATCCTGAGGAAAAAGAACAAAGCAGGAGGCGTAACCCTCCCAGACTTCAGACAATACTACAAAGCTACAATAATCAAAACAGCATGGTACTGGCACAAAAACAGACACACAGCTCAATGGAACAGAATAGAGAGCCCAGAAATAAACCCACACACCTATGGTCAATTAATCTTCAACAAAGGAGGCAAGAATATACAATGGGAAAAAGACAGTCTTTTCAGCAAGTGGTGCTGGGAAAGTTGGAGAGCCACATGCAAATTAATGAAGTTAGTTAATGGCCCGGGAAGATCCCACATGCCGCAGAGCAACTAAGCCCGTGTGCCATAACCACCAAGCCTGCACTCTAGAGCCCGCGAGCCACAACTACTGAGTCCACGTGCCACATCTACTGAAGCCCGTGTGCCTAGAGCCCCTGCTCCGCAACAATAGAAGCCACCGCAATGGGAAGCCCGCACACTGCATCAAAGAGCAGCCCCTGCTCGCCACAACTACAGAAAGCCGCGCACAGCAACAAAGAACCAAAGCAGCCAAAAATAAATAAATTAAATAAATAAATTTATAAAAATAAAGTAAAATATGACACAAATGAACTTATCTACAAAACAGCATGCACAAATATAAACTCAAAATGGGTTAAAGATTTAAATATAAGACATGACACCACAAAATTCCTAGAAGAGAACATAGGCAAAACATTCTCTGACATAAATTGTACCAATGTATTCTTAGGTCAGTCTCCCAAGGCAATAGAAATAAAAGCAAAAATAAACAAATCCCTAATCAAACTTGTAAGTTTTGCACAGCAAAGGAAACCATAAGCAAAATGAAAAGACAACCTATGGACTGGGAGAAAATATTTGCAAATGATACGACTGACAAGGGCTTAATTTCCAAAATATACAACAGCCCATACAACCCAATCGAAAAATGGGCAGAAGACCTAAATAGACATTTCTCCAAAAAAGACATACAGATGGCCAATAGGTACATGAAAAGATGCTCAACATCGCTAATTACCAGAGAAATGCAAATCAAAACTACAATGAGGTACCACCTCACACCAGTCAGAATGGCCATCATTAAAATGTCTACAAATAATAAATGTTGGGGAGGGTGTGGAGAAAAGGGAACCCTCCTACACTGTTGGTGGGAATGTAAATTGGTGCAGCCACTATGAAAACACTATGGAGGTTCCTCAAAAAACTAAAAATAGAGTTGCTATATAATCCACCAATCCCACTCTTGGGCATATATCCAAAACTATAATTAAAAAAGATACATGCACCCCTATGTTCATAGCAGCACTATTTACAATAGCCAAGACATGGAAACAACCTAAATGTCCATTGACTGATGAATGGATAAAGAAGATATGGTACATATGTATATATATACACACACACATATATATATACCATATATATACACACACACATATATATACCATACTTATGGTATCCATTATATCATACACACACACACACACACTGGAATACTACTCAGCCATAAAAAAGAATAAAATAATGCAGTTTGCAGCAACATGGATGGACCTAGAGATTATCATCCTAAGCGAAGTCAGAAAGAGAAAGATAAATACCATATGATATCACATATATGTGGAATCTAAAATACAACACAAATGAACCTATCTACAAAACAGAAGCAGACTCACAGACATAAAGAACAGACTTGTGGTTGCCAAGGGGAGGGAGGAGGAGGGGAGGGAAGGATTGGGAGTTTGGGATTAGCAGATACAAACTAGTACATATCCGACGGATAGACAACAAGGTCCTATTGCATGGCACAGGGAACTATATTCAATATCCTGTGATGAACCATATGGAAAAGAATATGAAAAAGAATATATATATATGGCTGAATCACTTTGCTGTACAGAAGAAATTAACACAACATTGTAAAGCAGCTATACTTCAATAAAATTTTTTAAAATATAAAGTAGATTAAATTCCTGAAAACATAAAAAAATTTAAAAGTAAAGTAAAGAGCTTCCCTGGTGGCACAGTGGTTAAGAATCCGCCTGTCAATGCAGGGGACACAGGTTCAAACTCTGGCCCGGGAAGATCCCACATGCCACAGAGCAACTAAGCCCATGAGCCATAACTACCGAGCCCATGTGCCACATCTACTGAAGCCCGTGTGCCTAGAGCCCCTGCTCCACAACAATAGAAGCCACCACAATGGGAAGCCCGCACACTGCAACAAAGAGCAGCCCCAGCTCACCACAACTAGAGAAAGCCGCACACAGCAACAAAGAACCAAAGCAGCCAAAAATAAATAAATAAAATAAATTTATAAAAATAAAAATAATAAAAATAAAGTAAAATATGACACAAATGAACTTATCTACAAAACAGAAACAGATTCACAGACATAGAGAACAGGCTTGTGGTGGCCAAGGGGCGGTGGGGGAGAGGGGGGAAAGGATTGGGAGTTTGGGTTTAGCTGATGCAATTACATATAGAATGGATAAACAGCAAAGTCCTACTGTGTAGCACAGGGAACTATATTCAATATCCTGTAATAAACCATAATGGAAAAAAAAACCCAAATCCAAGTGCTTTTCTTTTTATTTATTTATTTGGCTGCATCAGGTCTTAGTTGCGGCATGCAGGATCTTTGCTGCAGTGCGCAGGCTCTTCACTGAGGCGCACAGGCTTCTCTCTAGTTGTGGCACGCGGGCTCCAGAGCGTGCACTTTCAGTAGTTGCGGCGCATGGGCTTAGTTGCCCCACTGTATGTGGGCTCTTAGCTCCCCAGCCAGGGATTGAACCTGTGTCCCCTGCATTGGAAGGCAGATTCTTAACCACTGGACCACCATGGAAGTCTCAAAAAAACCAAGGGTTTTTAAGTAAGGTGTGTTATGCAGATTTAAGTCAATGCCTTGGCCATTGGTTAAGAGTTGTTAAGAGTCTTCCTCTTCCTTCCTAGTATGAGAAAGGGAGACAACTTTACAAATAGAAATTTCCTCTGTAAGTGTACATTTTCCTTACAAAAGGGAAACTTATGCTCTCTTTTCAGAGCTTCTCCTGTGTCTGCTGTTTCTCAAGGTAATCAGCTCAAAATAATCCTTATGCCAAAGAAGCATATTCTGGTCCCTTTTGAGTTCTATTCTTGCTTCCACACTCACCTCCGTGGAAACCTAGAGACCAGGATGCAGGTATCCTCAGAGTTAGAATCAGGTGGCACAGAAGTCCCACATATGGCAGGAGCTGAGAAAAATGGGTAGAGCCTCACCAGCTTTGGTGAGTCTGTATATGCATGTATATTACACCATACTACAATATGGTAGTGTGTTAGCCACTTAACTCTAGTATAAAGGTTAAATGACAAGAATATCAAAAATAACTATAGCTACAATAAGTTTCTAATGAATACACAATAAAAATAAATTGTGAAATTAAAAACATAAAAGTGGGGAGAGTAAAAGGGTAGAGGTTTTATATGGGACCGTAGTTATCAGCTTAAGATAGACTGTTACATCTATAAGATATTTTGTGTAAGCCTCGCAGTAACCACAAAGCAAAAACCTATAATAGATTCATGAAAGATAAAGAGAAGGGAGGGACTTCCTTGGTGGCACAGTGGTTAAGAATCCGCCTGCCAATGCAGAGGACACAGGTTTGATCCCTGGTCTGGGAAGATCCTACATGCCGCAGAGCAACTAACCCCATGCACCACAACTACTGAGCCTGTGCTCTAGAGCCTGCGAGTCACAACTACTGAGCCCATGTGCCACAGTACTGAGCCTATGCTCTAGAGCCCACAAGTCACAACTCCTGAGCCCACACACTGCAACTACTGAAGCCCGTGCACTCTAGGGTACACGTGCCGCAACTACTGAGTCTGCACACTGCAACTACTGAAGCCTGTGCACCTAGAGCCCATGCTCCACAACAAGAGAAGCCACCGCAATAAGAAGCCAGTGCACTGCAACGAAGAGTAGCCCCCACTCACCACAAATAGAGAAAGCCTGCACACAGCAACGAAGACCCAATGCAGCCCAAAAATATATATATAAAGAGAAGGGAATCAAAGCCTCCCACTATGGAAAATCATCAATTCACAAAGGAACACAGTAAGAGAGGATGAAAGAAACAAGGGAGATACAAAACAGGCAGAAAACAATTAAGATGGCATTAGTAAGTTCTTATCTATCAATAAATAATGTAAATGAGTTAAATTCTCTTATCAAAAGGCACTGAGTGACTGGATGGAGCATAAAACAAGATGCAACTATATGTTGCCTACAGGTGACTCACTTCAGCTTTAAGGACACATAAAGGCTCAAAATGAAGAAATGGAAAAAGATATTCCATGCAAGTAAAAACTAAAATAGAACAGGGGTAGCTATACTTATATCATCCAAAATTGACTTTAAGCCAAAAACAGTAACAAGAGACAGAGGTTTGGATTGTGGAGAGAGAGCTCTGTCAGCCCTCAGGTTCCCACAGGAGCTCTCCCTCCAGGCCGTGAAGATGAACCAGCACTCTCTCTGCAGCTCTTCTTGTCTTTGTAAGCACCTGCCAGCAGCCAGTGGAATGAAACCAGAACCCCTTCTGAAGCCCCACTGCCTGCCTCCTGCATAGAGCCTCCCTTCTGGCACACTACAGTTCCCTGAAAATCAAGTGCATCCTCAATACCAGCTCCAGGCTCTGTGAGACCTTAGAGTATGTATGGCAGCTGCAGAGTGAAGAACTACTTCTTAGAGAAGTGCACCACCATCTGCAGTGGAAAGGAACCAGGACCTGGGGCCTGAGAGAGCCTGGCACCTGTGCTTCTCTGAGATGCTGAAGTCCAAGGAAGCCCCACATAGGGATAGGCTATGGCTGCTTTCTGAAACAGCTCAGCCTCCTCCTCTGCTCTCTTTTCAACACTAGCCTCCTCAGAGGAACTCTGCCTCTGTCATTCTCCCCATGGGCTTACTTGTTTTAGCTCTGTCTTATCCAGTAGACTCTAAGCATCATGACAGCAAGAACTGTGTACATTCATTTTTTTCATCAGTATATCCCTAGTACTTAGCACAGTTACTGGCACAAATGAGACAGTTCATAAATATTTGTGAAATGAATGAATGCATGAGCATATCTTCTCTTCACTGGACTACAGAGTTATAGATTTGAAGCCAGGACTCTCTAACCCTAGCACTCATCCTCACTGCATCCTCCACCCCACCATCACTAGGTTCTTTGGGGGAGGCAGCAGTGGAATTTTTGGCATCCAGTTCTGAGCATCAGTGGTGACAGGGGTTATTTTCACTAAAGAAGCTCCCCACCCCACAGTAACGTAAGACATTTTCTTGTCTGTAGGTTCAGACTCTCTGAACTTATATATAAATAAAATAATCTTTTAATTTAAAAAAGAGAAATACAGGGCTTCCCTGGTGGCGCAGTGGTTGAGAGTCTGCCTGCCGATGCAGGGGACACGGGTTCGTGCCCCGGTCCAGGAAGATCCCACATGCCGCGGAGTGGCTAGGCCCGTGAGCCATGGCTGCTGAGCCTGTGCATCCGGAGCCTGTGCTCCGCAATGGGAAAGGCCACAACAGTGAGAGGCCCGCGTACCACAAAAAAAAAAAAATTAAAAAAAAAATAAAAATAAAAAAGAGAAATACAAAGGTCATTATACAATGATAAAGGAGTCACTTCATCAATTATAACAATATTAAATATATACACACCCAACACTGGAGCATCTAAATATATTAAGCAAATACTAACAGATCTGAAAGGAGAAATAGACAATACAATAATAGTAAGGGACTTCAATACCCCACTTTCAACAATGGATAGATAATCCAGACAGAAAATCAACAAGGAAACATTAGACTTGAACCATACTGTAGACCAAATGGACCTAACGGATATATCCAGAACATTCCATTCAACAGCAACAGAACATACATTCTTCTCAAACACACAGAACAATGAAAATAGGATGCTGTCTCCAGAAAAAGCATGACCTGTTCAGATGCACAAGACACTCATTCCATAGTGCTTTGATATTGTGATCCCTAGAGCAGCAGTGCTCACAGAGCCAAAACACTCTTCAGGCCCCTGGAGCCATGGCCATTCCAACTCTGGGTGACTCTTCGATGGACCAACAGAAGTGAGATGTGTGCTCCTAGTGTGTCCAGCCTCCTCTTGAGTCCTCAGATGCCTAGGACTTGTATCAAGTCGCCAGTCTTTAAGGCCCTGTACCATCCAAAACCATGCACAGTCAACTATCTGTGCACTTTTACACGTTAAATCATTGGATACTTGCAATACTTCTTTAAAGTAAATATAATCATTATGTTTATTTTCTAGATGAAGTTATTGTCTTCTAGAATGACCCACATTTCACTGACATTTTATTATGAAAGCAACTGCCCCATTAGTGTGTTTAAATGTAAGAGTGGGAATCTTTCACTAGGACAGTAAGGATTATTTTGGGTGATTAGACAACAGTGTAAACCAGCTGTTCTCCTCATAAATATAAATCAAAGAAAGGGAAGTTGAACTTCCAAGACCAAGCAAGGAGAGATTTTGAGGGGTTTTTTTTGTTTTTTTGTTTGTTTTTTTTTGCGGTACGCGGGCCTCTCACTGTTGTGGCCTCTCCCACTGCAGAGCACAGGCTCCGGAGGCGCAGGCTCAGCGGCCATGGCTCACGGGCCCAGCCGCTCCACGGCACGTGGGATCATCCCGGACCGGGGCACGAACCCGTGTCCCCTGCATCGGCAGGCAGACTCTCAACCACTGCGCCACCAGGGAAGCCCCTTGAGAATATTCTTGACAGGAGGTTGCCAAAGCTAGATAAGATGCTGATCTATCCTACTTTACAGGCTCTCAAGAAATGAGCCTCACAAACTGTACCTCCCAACTCCTCTATCTCTCCGCCTCTCTCCATCTCTGCCTCTCTCTCTCCCTCACCTCCTAGGAGGGCTCAGCTTCAGTTTTGCCCAAAGGCGGAAGAATTATATGACCTAGTAGTTCCAGGTAGGCCCAAGGATTCTTCTCTTGGCTCAGGCATCCAAGTGGTACAATTAGGCCTCAAAACCTAGCATCCTGTTCAATTATAACAAGGCAGAGGCTACGCACTTAAGGGCCAATTTCTATCAAGAAGTTTTACAGACATTGTCTCATTTTCCCACATAGCATTGCACTAAAAAAGGTAGGAAGTAAACAGTATCCTGCAGGTGGCCTGGGGACTCCCCAAGTGTGGTTAGCATCTGAAATGAGGGCAGCCTAGTTGTAGACTATGACTTTTAACTGGTGGGGTCTGTGCTAACTCCAGTAGTTAGTGCCAGAATTAAATTTCAGCACACCAGGTGGTAACAGAATACTCTCAAATTATTGTTTATTACTTTTATAAGCTTTTTTCCCACTGCTTAATTGGTATATTTTTGTATTTGTGAAAATTACTTGAGTATCTTGTGGGGCAATGGAACACACCATAAATATTTTCTAATAAAACTAATGAAAAAATTTTTTCATTTAACAGCTTTTAACCTAGTGATAGGGTTTTCAGGAACAAATTTAAGTCATTAAAAAGGGATAAGGTTATTTAGAAAATCTATAATGAAGGACCCAAATGATTTGCTCCCTTGGTAATAAAGAAGCTAGGATACTCAGGAATCAGATAATAAAGATTCCTGTCCAAGGAGAAAACTTTAAAGGAAACTGTGTTTAAGGAGATTACCTACCCAAAAAGTTCCAAATAAGAATTCATTTTCACAAACCCTTTCCTTTCATGATTGACTGAATACATCATCTGTGCTAGATGTCCCCAGTTAATCTTTGTGAATGGTAATAGAAGTTAATTAGCATCAAAGGAAAAACAGATGCACATGTTATCAAAAATGGGATTTGTGGTTTGTGAAAAGAGAACGCAAAGTAAACCAGGCTCAGTCTATGAAATTCAACTAACTAGATTGCCAAGAAACAGGTTCCATTTCTTATTTTATGCTTTTATTGATTTGCCTGTGCTGCCATGAATGATATCACTCTGTCAACTAGTCCTTTATTATGTAATCTTTTTATTATTTAGGAAATAAAACAAAACCTCCTTTAGCATTAACATATTGGGATATTATTCTTTATGGGCAACTGTTAACAGTTTTAGTAACCTACATATCTTTGGTTCCCTGGATAAAGGCTTATTGATTTTTCTAGCTCCTGCTATTAATTCTTGATGTTTGGCAGTGGAGGCTCAGCTAGTCTACACAGGGGAGCTGTTTACACAATCAGCATAATTATTATTGGGTTGTATAATGTGCATGAGGCTACTGGTACTTAACACCCTTTACAACTTTATTAAGCAAAGCTGTTTTTTCCTTTCATTGCTGCAACATCTAAAACTATAAACATACCTACAATGATCCTATTCTGAAACCTGGATTATACACAGCAAGAAGTTACAAAGCAGCTTCTGAACATGTACCTGTCCTAAAATGTGTTCAAAGAGACCACTGATATCCTGCATTACTGGCCTTGGAACCACTGTCATATATAAGCAGAAAGAAGGCATGATTTTTCTCTTAACACTAGCTTCTCTCCCCCACTCTCCAGGTACCTCTTCACTCTCCTCCCTTTCGTTAGGACCTTAGCAACTCTAGTCACAGTCCCTCTCAATAGAAATTCACTCCTCCCTTTCTTTTTGTTAACACTGTTATGTTCTAGGGTTAACTGAATTAGTAAAGGTTTTACAGTAATACAGCTGAGTGGCAGTCTGAGCAACAAAGTGAGTTGACCAAGGACATCAAAGCACTGGTCAGGAGTCACTCAGAAAAGCTCAAAAAAGGTCAACATCATCATCCCTTAGATTCCAGTTGAATCTCCTGGCTGAGCACCTAAGGGGGTATTTAAATTCTGCAAAATAGTTCAAGACAGTGCTTTAGGCTAGTCTTTACCATTGAAACAGAACTGGAAGACTTTACAACTAATTTGTTATCTTTGCTATTGTTACTCCTCTTGCCTGCTAAGTTTGTCCTTTTGTTCTCCTAAGATCATTATTGCTGAAACCTGTTCAAGGACAAGCACTGTGGCCAGGCTTAGATCACAAAAGGGTTTAAGCCAAAAATGGCTTCTCTTATGTCAAGAAAGCCATGATTGGTTCTCTTTCTCTGGGGATCCCCCTACCCTACCTGCTTACAAAATGAGTCCAGGAAAGTGACCAATGGCACACATCCCAAGGTGAAGGGAATGTTGGTCATTTTCACCAAGAGCATAGCTTCTTGAAATGCATCCTTTGAACTCTTAGGATGGGGGTTCAGTTGAGGACCACGGCAGCCATTTCCAGAGCCAGAGATGTTTTAGTCCTTGCCCCAAGATCAGTGGTTCTGAAACAATTCAGGCAGGTAGGGATCTCTTCGTAAACAAATAAAAAGGTGTTTAGGGGATAAGGGGACTAATAGGAACAATGTGGGGGCTTAGGGGGTGAAGGGAAATGGGGGCATTGTGGTTCTATAGGTCTTCAGTTCATCTGTCAGGGAATCCAGCATTTGTTTACAGGACTCAGAAGGTCAAGTCTGGAATCAGCTCAAGGGGGTGGTCACCATGACATACATAATAGGCTGAATTTAACTTGTTTGAATTATTTTCTCATTAACCAAATGACTTTAAATTTAAATTATATGATAATTAGCCCATCTAGAATAAACTTTTCACTTCCAATCTCAATTCTTTAAAGTTCTTATAGACAGAGGACACCTGGAACTAGCACAGCCAATAGTCTAATCTAGTCTAATCTTTGGCCCCTATATAGCTTTGATTGCTACACACATATATACTCAGCAATATCAAAAAACTGAGCCTTTAATTTTCTAGATTAACCCTTGAGAAACATCTAGCAGCTCAGCCTTATCTTCCTTTTTTTCCCTTTTTCAATTTTTGTGGATATTGAGGAAATTCAAACACCTTGTTTTACCCTTCTTAGTCACACCACTAGTAGGTGTGACTACCTCCTACTTTTTGCTCTGCCTACCCCAAAGCCCAATTCTCTAAGGCACCAATCATTAAAGATAGTTTTCAACAAGAACTATGTCTCAGACAGAGCAGGTTGATTTAAAATTGTCAGGGGCATTAGCCATGTAGATAGCTGTTGAAGGCCAGGGTCTCTGGTCTTTCTGAAATGGTAAAAGAGGGCTTATAAAAAGTGAAGAAGCACTGATGCCCAAACAAATTAAAGACACTACCAAATCTGTTCATTCATTCATTATATTTTTACCATGTGCCTGCCTTATGAAACATGCTATGCCAGGCACTGTCAGGATCTAGATGGAGTGGAATTCAGAGAACACCAGAGACGGCTCTTAAATCAGGTCCTATAAGGAACAGTTGAAATAATCAATAATGGTTAGCCTGAAATAAGAAGATTCCAGAAGAACATGAGAGTCCTCATGCCTAAATAATTAACCTTTTTTCTTGCAGTAAAGAGATTAGACTTGTTTTGTATAGGACCACATAGAATTAATATCAATGGATAGAAATCAGTGGAAGGAAATAGCAAGAAGAACTTGCTATCAGAGCAATCTAAAAATAGAATGAGCTGTGTGGGGAAGAGCAGAAACCTAATTAGCAAAGTTGGTACCTGGGGCACTATACACTACATCACTGGATACCCCACCCCTAAACATATCTTAATCTGACTGCTTCAAAGCAAATCACCTGTAATTCTATTACCCAAAGGCAATCACTGATGACATACTGGCAGGTTTCCTTGTTTTTTCTGTGCACTTTAACATAGCGAAATTGTACCATATATACAATTTCCCATTTTTATTGAAAAGTATTTCTCTGGGCTATTTTGTAGACTACAAATATTTACCAAAGCTTTCTCTAATTGTTGTACATTTAGAATTTAATGGTAGGAGCAGGAGTTCTCAAGACATCCTAACTGGTGGTTTGAATCTCACTTACTGTGCTTTCTTTGAAAAGTTCTTCTTTGTGTCTCAGCTGCCTCATCTGTAAATGGGGATTATACCTCACAGAGTTGTCGTATTAAAGGAGCTAATTCAAGTAAAACACTGTAACAGGGAAGAGCCAAATCTGACATGTTGGATCTGTTTCTTTCACTTTAACCTTAGCTTTCCTTTGCTTTTGTTCACTAAAAGGATACTGTCTATACACAGTGGCCTGCCTTGGGGAACACTGCCCTCTGCCTGAATGTTAAAGCCAAAGTGCCTCTGTTCAGGGAAACATCCTGACCCTGTCCACCTGTGATGGCTGCAAGAAAGAAGAAATGAACACATCCTCTCCCCGGGGCTGGCCATTCTAGGGGACATTTGCAAATCTTATGGCCTTTTTACTTTATTTCCTCATCTCCTCCCCTCTATGTTCTATAAAAGAAACTGGCATCCAAACCCCAAAAAACTATAAGATGGTTTTTTGGAGACATTAGTCTGCCATCTTCTAGGTCTGCCGGCTTTCCGAAGAAAGTTATATTCCTTGCCTCAGCACTTGTCTCCCGATTTATTGGCCTGTCGTGCAGCGAGCAGAGCGAGCTTGGACTCGGTAATAGCACTAAGAAAGTGCCTGACATACAGCATTCACCCAAAAATTTTACCAATTATAGGTAAGACAAAAAGTCTGCAGAGAAAAATTGTGAACGACTTCAAAATGGACCAAAAGGTTACTGGCTACTTTTCATGAAACTTTAAAGCTCTGTCTAGTAGAATCTTGGGATGAGGAAACCTGAGCCTTTTGTTTGAGCTATTTTACAACTCTGCAAGTTATACATAAATGATACTTGTCCATGGACACGCAAATTCTGTCTGGTGGATAACTTGACCTCCCTCCCCTGTTGAAAATGCCAGTTTTACATTTATTTATAAATTCATTTCAATATCCTTGATTCACCTATTAAGTGTGATGCTTTGAATTCTCCCTTGAACTGGTAGAAAAATCTTACTGGTTTCATTAATGGGTTAAATAAAATCTCAACAGGTCTTTTAACAGGTCCCATTCAGCCCTAATTCAGTAAGTCAACCTAAGACTATATACTCTATGCTTCAAAGGTTGTTTAAACCTCTCTTATAAAATCTATCATATTTTGCCATCAACATTATTGAGCTTGGGCTTCCCTGGTGGTGCAGTGGTTAAGAATCCACCTGCCAATGCAGGGGTCCAAGCCCTGGTCCTGGAAGATCCCACATGCCAATCAACTAAGCCCATGCGCCACTACTGAACCTGTGCACTAGAGCCCGTGAGCCACAACTACTGAAGCCCACACGCCTAGAGCCGTGCTCTGCAACGAGAAGCCACCGCGAAGAGAAGCCCATGCACTGCAATGAAGAGCAGCCCCCGCGCGCCGCAGCTAGAGAAAGCCCATGCGCAGCAATGAAGACCCAACACAGCCAAAACTAAAATAAATTTATAAAAAACAAAACATTATTGAATTTTACTAGGGAATTTAATTCAACTCTTCAACAATTCAGGACCTACTATTAATATACAAGGTATCATGCTACATGCTGTGGTAAATATGAAAACAGTAGTGCTTGCCATCATGTAATTATCTTTGGGGACAAGAGGTACAGTATTCCAACCTTACAGTGTGTTGTGGGTATTAAGAACGTCTGGCACATACATTTTAAAATAGAATCTTTAGCAGTAAGTTATTCAACCACTAATAGGGAAGACCAGCTGTGCACACCAGCCTTCGTACCCACCACCACCACCACCACACACACACACAGAGCAGGGACTGGCTAGGGAATGTTCCCTTCCACACATTCCCTCAACCAATGCATAATTCTTACAGGTGCATTTACCCAGGACTATCCCATTAGAGCGTGTCCATTTCTTCCCCAAAACTCTCAAACACATACCAGACCTCATTTCCCTAAACCATTATGAATAAGCCTCTCTTTTTCACCTAAATACTTACAACTGCTCAGCTGGCACTGCTTCTCACCCACACACTCTAACTACATCAGAAAACTCCCACATCCTCAATCTCCTCTACCAAAATTCTACCCACCTCCTCTTCCTGTTTAAAACCTAGCTGTTCCCTAAAGACACTTCCCCAGCAACACTATGTTAAAAAAACAAAAAAACAGAAACTTCATGGGAGGTCCACCATAGAATTATCATGTACTCCTGGGATTCAGGGTCAGTAGAGGTGAATTTACCATGAAGCTCTCGAGACCTAAGCTTCAATGTCCCTAGCTTTCATGAGCTCCCTTTAAGGTTCTTAAACTAGCAATGTGTTGCACTGTTTTTGAAAATTTCACAGCCAATTTAACCAGTCAAGATGCTTTTTTTTCCACTCCAGCTTCCATTGGCACACTTTCTCTCCTGTTGGATGACACTGTACCAACCAATTTTAAGAGGCAGTTACAGTTGAGCACATCCTGCTTGGCTTCTAGTATGCCACTTTTTGGTTCTCCTTCTGTCTACTTTGTTGAATCCTCATCTTCCCACCTGTCCCTGGAATAACCCAGAACAGTCTTCTCCATGTATTATTCAATCCTTAGACTTTAGGGCTTAGATCTCATCCAGTCACAAGGATGAGATCCACAAATAGCATCAATTATTCATACTGAGGACAACCAGTTGAATCTCCAGTCCCAAGCTCCTGTCAACTCTAGATAAATGCCTACTTCACAGCTCCACGTGAATGTCTAATAAGCATTTTGAACTTAATATGCTATAAGCTGAACTTTTTCTTCCCTAAAACAACTTCTCAGTCCTAGCTCAATAGTAACTCTACCCTTCCAGTTGCTCAGGCCAAAACCCTTGGAGTCATCCTTTGCTCTCCCACAACTAATCCATCAGCAAATCCAGTCTTTTTCCTCTTCAAGAGGTCACTGTGACTACCTCAACTACTCTTATCCTAGCCCAAGCCAAGATCATTTGCCTAAAATATTCCAATAGACTCGTTTCCCTGTCTCTACCCCTGCCCCACTAAAGATCTACTTTTGCTCACAAGACCCATTTTACTTTTAATCACTCCCCACCCCACCCCTTCCACATACAAATAATTGAGAAATTTACAAGTTTTGCTAATTATACCAAAAGCTAGGACTGCCACCACCAGGTAAATGCTCAGAGCAGGTTTTAGGGCTAGCCTTCTTTCTCAAAATCAATTTTCTGTAGTTTTACTTTCACTGCCCAGCTCACTGTAGCCAGTCAACTACTCAAAAGACAATTTGTCTCAGGTTATATGCTGGATGCTCCTATATATAGTGGGCACTTCATGGAACAAAAGATGTTAAGTATAAAAATAAAACTGGGATTTACCAGAGTCCAGCAAGAATACTTTTATATAACTGAAGGAAAATAAGACACATATTGTGAAGACGAATCCACTGAAGATAATTTTTAAAAGATTTCTATGAACAATTGGCTATTACATTCACATGAAAAACATTCATAACTGAAGTTTTAAATTTTTTATTTTATATACAAAGAGTTAGTATTGTTTCTGAGGAAGGTAGATATGCGTGATGACCCATTCAAGAAGTTCACACTTAGTCCAACTGCAAAAAAAAAAAGGCAGATAGGAAATGAATTAATGCATAACGCTTTAAATATCCATTTCATTCTCAGGAAAAAAAATGGCTCATTATAGAATAAGGTTTAAACTGGAAATCTGACCACCCCAACTAGTTATGGCAATCTAAAGAACTTAAATATTTACTGAACACCTACTACAAACTGCTCCAAAAATCTCAACAATTATATTTTAGACAGTGAGTTTTAATACTGGTATACCCACTTCTACCATCAAAGACATTTCCCGCTAGAAAAACACTACTACATAAAATGATCTTTACCAAAAGCTCAGGATGGTCATTAAGTAGGCAGCAAATTCTACCACTATTCTAAGGAGCCGTTCATAAATTAACTCATTTAATCTTAACCTCTGAAAAATGGGACACAAAATTACCGGGCTTGGGGCCATTCTCTGATCTACCACCTCCAACTAAGTTATCTGAACTTCCACAAAGTAATACTAAACATACTCTTAAGTATTTGGTCAAAGCCAAAAGTTTAAGATACTTTGTTCCTGTCACAGAAATCTCACATTAAACAACTTATATCCACTGTAACACTAAAACATAAGGACACCTAATTTTAAAAAATACGTTCTACTCGATATTTTTGAGCTCTAATTATGAATAAAAAGGTAGTGACTGTTGTTTTGTATCTCAAAGGGCCAATAAGGAATTAGTTTTCACTTCTAGCATTTAAGCGATTTTTAGGAGCCAAGAAAGCTTCATATATACATTAATTTCTACAACAACCCTGACATTTATTTTTCACAGGCAAATACTTAGCTTTGAGTGACTTGACCAAAGTCACACGACTAGGATTCAGATCTCTGAATCCTAAAAAGGTCTACCTGGCCCCAAACCTCAAGCTCATTCCACTGCACGGCCCTATCCAACATTTCAGGACAGCGGACAACATATGTATTCTGCTAAAATTAGCTAAATACTATTAGACATTTAGTATTTAATTGTTCCTGAAAAGTAATTTTATGCATTATACATAGCACCTAAAACTGTCAGAAGTGGGTAAAAAGGAATGAGAAAGTCTACTTTTAAGGCCTTCATCTCCACCTCCATTCTATTAACGTGACTGCCAAAACTCTCTCAACACTGTCATACGCTACCAAGGAAGGGCCCTGCTAGCTACAAGCGGAAAGCGGCGTTGGTCAAATGCCCACACCACGAACTACCCGCTCGTCGGCCCCTCACGGACACAGGAGAGCACGGCGTCGACGGCCGTACCTTAATGAAGCCGATGTCTTTCGCGTACTGGCGGAAACACTGGCGGCACATATTGAGGCCGTATTTCCGGATCAGACCGTGCCGGTTTGAGCAGACGCGGCTGCAAGGAAAGAGATGACGTTACCCCAAGTCGCAGAAAGTAAAGTATTCGGCACTCGGGAGGCCACCACCCGCACTGCCTGCCGGTCTCCACGGACCCATCACAGGCCTGTAATGGCGGCAGACACAGCTACGATTCCGTCTCCCCACGCCGCGCCGCCCGCGGGCTCCTCCACAGTACATTTCAAGCAGCGTCGCGCCCCAGAGCAACCCTTCCCTGAAGCTACATTGTTTCTCACCAAGAACGAGAACCCTGGCCGAATTTTCTCGGATGGCTCCAGTAAAGCTGCTGGTGCCCCATGTTGCTTCCTTGGCTGCAACAAGACAAAAGGAAAGACGGAACGCACGCAGGCGCTCTTCAAAATTTTCAGACAGTTTACCCAGAAGGCAGTGCTGACAAAGGACGCGTGCGCAGTGTGGCTACGCTGTTACGCTGGTGTGAAGAGGAAGCTTGGAAATAATCTAGGCGGGCACAGCTGATGACGTCACCACACCTCAGCCTCTAGTTTTCTCTTTCGTTGGTTCTCCCCGCCGGGCGCGGTGGCGCGTGCCTGTAGTCCCAGCTACTCGGGAGGCTGAGGCAGGAGGATCGCTTGAGTCCAGGAGTTCTGGGCTGTAGTGCGCTATGCCGATCGGGTGTCCGCACTAAGTTCGGCATCAATATGGTGACCTCCCGGGAGCGGGGGACCACCAGGTTGCCTAAGGAGGGGTGAACCGGCCCAGGTCGGAAACGGAGCAGGTCAAAACTCCCGTGCTGATCAGTAGTGGGATCGCGCCTGTGAATAGCCACTGCACTCCAGCCTGGGCAACATAGCGAGACCCCGTCTCTTTTGAACCCCCAGAAATGAGTTTTGAACCCTCTAGAAATAAATGATGTCACTATTATACCGTCTCTTCATCATCGTCTGAACCTTTTACATTGATTTAATTCAAATTTTACACTTGGAAAAAGGATTTTTGCCTTAACTCAGTACTGACACCTACTGGGGTAAACTTATAAAATAACTTAAAATCAACTGTAATAACTAGGAGTCAACGGTAGGAGTTCCCGTTTTGTGAGACAAAATACGTTTTCAAACTTTTTTAAATTGACACACTGCTCCTAGAAATACACCTACACCATTCCAGAAGAATGACACGACTTAGTGTGTTTAATTTAATATTTAAATGTAGTTAGTTAAGTTTAAAGTAAGAAGCAAGTAAATGCCCAATATATGTTGCTTTGACCAGATGATTTGGTAATAAAATAACTAGTGAAAACCAAATGCCATCTAATAATCTGAAAAATGTCCCTAAAATCCACATGGTTATTTATAATGTCTTTAGATAAACCTAAAATTGTACATGGCTCTGATATCAAAGCTTTAACTAGATCTATAAAATGTACCACAGGGTGCAATAATGCGGGAAACTTTACACAGGAACTCTTCTTTGTTGTTTTTTGTTTTTGATTGTTTTTGGTCGAAAACAAGATGATAAAGGAAGGAGTCAAGCCAGAGATTTAAAAACCAGATATGACTTGATCCTGCCCTCAAAACAAATAGAGTGAGGAAAATAGGATTATCTCAGAGCCCTTCTTTCCAGTTTCAACTTTTTTGTTTTCAGTTTCAACTTTTACAACTCAATGATATGTATACAACTAAGTTAGTAGGACAATTGCATTAGATGATACATGTTGCTCATAGAACACAAAAGGAGCAAAGAAGAAAGAGATTCATTCCAGCCTGAGGTTCATTTGAGGGGCCTTTGAAGTAGACCTTAAGTGAAGAGTGGGGTTTTTACAGGCGGCACTTGATGGAAGAGAATGCATAGTGAGAGGAGGAGTTTGAGCCCAAGAATGGAGTTGGAAAAAGCTTGGAGAGGATGAACAATCTTGTGTAACTAGAGAGGAGGATGCACAAAAGACCTAGTGATAGATGACTGAAAGGGTATTTTAACTTAAAGCCTGATTGTGAAGGGTCCAATGTCAAGCTTCTACAGTTTGCCTGGAATTTATATCAGTCATAGATGTGTAGTTTCCAAAATCCATGTGCCTCTCCAAAGCTAATCAAACATTTCCCACCTATAGCCTTCTCAGACCTTTCCCAATTGGTCTCCGTAATTTTTAGAAGATTACAATGGTTCTGAGATCAATTCCATAAATATTTTCAATACTCTGATATATAATCCTCTGGGCCAAAAGAAGTGAACTCATTTAAAAGTGGGGGGAAGAAAAGACAAACAAGAAGCAATTAGTTACACTTGAACAGTAACAATCTCTTAAACTATCTTGATATTCAAGTAGTTCTTAATGTTTTTTCTGGTCTTGAAAGTTATTCTTCTTGATGGAGATATTACAAAACTGGAGTTGAGAAGCTGTACTTCCTGCTCAGTCTTAAGATAATGTAGCACCGTCTATCTCCACCGATGGTATTATCAATTTCTTTTTCAATAAAAAAGCTGAGCATACAGTTTTGGGCTTCCCTGGTGGCGCAGTGGTTGAGGGTCCGCCTGCCGATGCAGGGGACACGTGTTTGTGCCCCGGTCCAGGAAGATCCCACATGCCGCGGAGCGGCTGGGCCCGTGAGCCATGGCCGCTGAGCCTGTGCGTCCGGAGCCTGTGCTCCGCAACGGGAGAGGCCACACAGTGAGAGGACCGCGAAAAAAAAAAAAAAAAAAAAAGCTGAGCATACAGTTTTAAAAGTCCATTTTAACCCAATGTTTGTAAAGAGCTTTTAGCTTAATCCTATACTCTTCTTACAGATTCCTATTACTCTTCTGTATTTGGCTTTTAAATTCTTCTTTTAAAACATATTTCACCCTAATATAATACATACTGAGTTCTCTTTCTTTCTTTTCCTTCTTTCTGTCTTTCTTTCTTTTTTTCCTTTCTTAAATACAATAAAATACAAAGGAGAAGAAATGTGCTATAATCTCCTAGCCCAGATAACCCCTATTAATATTTTCTTTTGGAAAAAAATAAAAGTAATACTTATAAGACTGACACATTCTAATGGGACAGAGTATAGATATTATTTTTGAATTTAAGCACATTGGAATGACTGCATGTTAAGACATCATTATTCAGATATCTCCTATTTTCTTCCTTAAGTTATTCTCACAATTATTTGTGATTCTACATCCATAATTTGTCATTTAAAGACATACATCTCCCTTGAGCTATCTTCAATTTCAGAACTTATACATATATATTCATTTCAACAGATGTTGATATTTTAATTAATTGTATACTCTAAAGCAAAACACAGATACATAAAGTATATTTTTTAACTTTTTATTTTATATTGGAGTACAGTTGATTAACAATGTTGTTATACATACAGAATTTTTTTTTTTTTTTTTTTTTTTTTTTTTTTTTTTTTTTTTTTTAGCAGTACACGGGCCTCTCACTGTTGTGTCCTCTCCCGTTGTGGGAAACAGGATCTGGACGCACAGGCTCAGCGGCTATAGCTCACAGGCTCAGCCGCTCCGCAGCATGTGGGATCTTCGCAGACCGGGGCACGAACCCGCGTCCCCTGCATCGGCAGGTGGACTCTCAACCACTGCGCCACCAGTGAAGCCCGTAAAGTGTATTTTTAAAAGTAAGTTTTTATCCAACCCAGACCCCTATTTCTCCAGTCTCCCTGTCCAAACACACATGTTATCAGGATCTTTAAAGAAATAAGTGTAGCTATCTATCTACCTATCTACTCATCCACTCACAGAAGTATATGTGCATATCTATGCATGTATACATACATATGTATAAATGTGTCCATATACATATGTTTGTATTTATATATATTTACTACATTTATTTTCATTTATACAAACAGAAGCATACCATACCCAATGGTATGATTCTGTTTGTACAGATAGATCATACAAATAGATCATAAAGCATCTTAGAAGAGTATAAATGCTATGGAGAAATATATAGCAAATATAGGGAATGAAGTGAAATTGGAACATCTTTGAACATTCCTTTGCATACTTAAATTATATCTATATCTACATAGTATATCTATATTATAAAGTATGTCTGTAAAATAAAATTCTGGAAATGGGACTGTGAGGCAAAAGAATATGAACTTTTAAATTTTTGATAGAGATTACCAATTTGCCATCTATAGAAATCATAACAATTCAACCAAATACCCATAGAAAATATCTGTTTTTCCACACTCCCCCAACAGTGTGAATTAGCAAACTTTTTTATATTTGTCCTTCTGATAGCCTAAAAATGGCAAGTGTTGTTTCAATTTGAATTTCGATGCTGCAGAACATGTTTTGCTATGTTTATAAGCCAGCCATGTATCTTTATCTGAGAACTTCTCCTTCCAGTCTACAACCCGCTTTGCTAATGTGCTGCTGGGCTGTAGTTTGTATATTTGTAAATATTTACATGGAAGAAAATTAGCCCTTTGACTTTTCATGTTGGTTGCAAAGTTATTCTAGTCACTACAACACCAGATTCTTATTTATTTCTATGTTTATGTTCCAGGTATTCTTCCATGCAAAAAGTTTTAAAGTTTATGTATGAAAATTTATCAAATTGTTAGGTCACTACTTTTAGGTTATGTGTCAAAATTCTAAACATGTTCTACTGTGTTTTCTTGTTGTACTGTTACATTTTTGGTTTTCATTTTAAATCTTGAATCCACCTAAAATTTATATCACCATCCCCCAGGAGTAAGGGAGAAATCCAGTTTCCCTCCCTCCCAAATGGCTAGCTACTCACTCTAACTCAAGAAATATTAACCAAATACATAATCATCGGTAAGCTTACTCTATTCTGGTACAATGTAGGCTCTCATAAACATTTGTTGAATGAATATTTAGATAGTCATTTACTCATTCATTCTTTCTACAAATATGCATTGAGTACCTACTATATGTGAACACTATGCTAGATATTGCATGTAACAGTAGTGACTCAGAACCTGTCCAGGAAGCTTGTAGTCTAGCAGTAAAGACAGGCATTAAATAAGTAATCATATAGCAATTATTTTGGACAAGATAACCTAGGATTCCTCTTGCTGTGAACACCCAAACTTGTTAGAAGAAATATGGTATGTTTTAAAATGCAGAGTTGGCGGCTGAGAGGCAGGGCGGGGGCAAGAGTGGCTTCTTTGCTTCATTGTGCCCTAGCGACACCCGGATACCGCGCGGGCCGCCAGCACCATGAAGATCTGGACGTCGGAGCACGTCTTTGACCACCCATGGGAAACTGTTACAGCAGCTGCAATGCAGAAATACCCAAACCCTATGAATCCGAGTGTGTTTGGAGTCGATGCATTGGACAGACACATAGATCCCTCTGGAAAACTGCACAGCCATAGACTTCTCAGCACAGAGTGGGGACGGCCTTCCATTGTGAAATCTCTTATTGTTACAGCAAGAACCAAAACGTATATGCAAGAACATTCTGTAGTGGATCCCGTAGAGAAAACAATGGAAATTAAATCTACTAATATTTCATCTACAAATATGGTTTCAGTAGATGAGAGACATATACAAACCACTGCCTCAAGACCCAGAAAAAACTGTTTTGACTCAAGAAGCCATAATTACCATGAAAGAAGTCAGTCTCAGCAGTTAACCTCGAAGGACTGATGGCAAGTACGATACCGTCAAATGCTAATAAAGGCCGAGAAGCAAATGGAGTGGGTAATACATAAATTAAATGCTGAAATTGAGGGATTGACGGCTTCGGCAAGAGGGAGCATAAGGACACCAACAGCGGCAGCAGCATTTGTGAAGAAATCATAATGAAAGTTGATAAACAACACCCAGTTCCCCAGGTCTCTACAAGCTGACAGTATATTTATTTGTTATTTTTAAAAAAATGCAGGTCTTCCCTGGTGGCGCAGTGGTTAAGAATCCGCCTGCCAATGCAAAAGACACGGGTTCGAGCCCTAGTCCGGGAAGATTCCACATGCCACAGAACAACTAAGCCTGGGCGCCACATACTACTTGATCCTGTGCCCTAGGGCCCGCGAGCCACAGCTACTGAGCCCACGCGCCACAACTACTGAAGCCTGTGCGCCTAGAGCCTGGTGCTCTGCAACAAGAGAAGCCACCGCAATGAGAAGCTGGTCAATACAACTAGAGAAAGCCCGCGCACAGCAATGAAGACCCAACGCAACCAAAAATAAATAAATAAAATAAATTAATTTTTAAAAATAAATAAATAAAAATACAACTATATTTTTGGTAGAATTTTGTTTTTTGATAAGCTGAAGAAAGACTATTTGACTTGATCAAAGCCAAGAGGTGCAGTGTTTCTAAATAAAAGGGATCGGCTGAAATTAGTGTTGTCTGAAATGACTGCCTGATTTTGAGGATTCCAGTATTTATGTGAAAATTTAACAATTTTTGAAAAGTACTTGAAAATTGATATTGGCTGATTAAACCTCCTTAAGGTAGAATTTTAAAGCTTTTCACGCATTGGAACTCTACCTAGTTTTGGACCAACCCCAGAACCAAGCAGAGCCACCTCTTACTTACCCACAACTACCCTGCTGCAATAAACTTGTAGAATTTGCATGAGGGAACTCACTTTTAAAGGAGAAACTGTATAGTTTTAAAAAGACATTGATTGTATAAAATAATTTGCTCTGCTATAAACCACCATTAAAAATCACAATGTTTTAATTTGGTACTTAACATTTTTGGAGTAAAAACTATCCCAAAAGTAATAAATGACGCCAACAAAAATATACTTTATTCTGTTAAAGAGTACTGTATTGGTTTGCCAAAGTTTTGTAACTTAGTAAAGGTATTACCTTCCTTGGATTTGTACTTTATGACTTAGTATGCTGTATCGTGGGCTGGTCATGTTAACTGAAAAAGTCATTGCCAGAATTTTGCAGCACTCTAAACTTAAACAGAAGAACAGCTGTTCACATCTTTTAGCATTTCACATTTGCCTAACTTATAAATTGCCATGTGTCAAAATCATGGTTCTCTAATTGCTAAAGTATGATATGCCAGGTTATTTGAATCTAATTACTTTTTGAAGTTAATTACGACCACAAAACATCTTTTTTTTTTTTAAAACATCTTTTTTTACGTGAAGAGCTGTACATCATTTGAAATTACTCAAATGATGTCTTGCTCTGATGCATAAATTCCAGGGACTTAATGTCTTTAATATTACCGTGTCCCTGCAGGGGATGGGGGCCGTGGAGAAGAAAAAAGAATAATAGGGTGAAAAAAATCATTGACCTAAACTAACCAGTAGGTGAATTGCTTTGCAGATTTTATTTATGGAAACCCTTGCTTTGGATGCCAGAGGGTAGCTGCAATCTGAAAACTAATCCAGTAAATGTATTTTGTTTTGTATTTTGTAGCAGGCAATTAATTATCCACCGCTAAATAAATAAGAATATCTTTGATACTGGGAATTGTTGCATACGGAGTATTTTTGTTAAAAGGTGATGAGCTCTTGCCTTTATTTCACAGTACTTAAAGTGATAAACTTCTAGTCAGGTTTCCTATAAAAGAAACCAGTTAATATACGTACATAAACCACAAAAATAGTATAACAAACTATTTGAAAATTATTGTTTTTCGACTTAAAATATTGTTTAGCTTGAGACTTCTTAGGACGTTTGTAAAAGCAAGTTAAAGCCAATAAGATTTTTGATTTTTTTTGTAACTGGAGATGGTTTTTACAATTAAAATAACATTTCAACTAAACAAAACATTGCTAAATATTGATATTTAATAAGTTGCCTTGTATAATTTCTGAAAATATATACTTGTTCTGAAAATATATACTTGTTCTGAAAAGTGTAAGAATACCCTAATGATAAAGATTTCTAAACAAAATTTTATCCTGTTTGATTTTTTTACTCTGATCTAATGACAAAATTCTATAAATTTTCATTTTCCAATGTAGTTACTTTTAGTTAAGTAGCTAGTAGTTAATGGCTTTTACCTGTTAAAATATAAATAACATAGCAAGCATCTGAGAGGACTAAACTGGAATAAAGTGTTCATGGGTTAGAATTAGACTCGGACTATGGAGTATATTTTCCTATTTAATATTAAAGATGGATCTTATATGAATTAAGAAAAACCTTCCTGTTAATAAAAGCTTCCTTTTAACTAAAAATAAATAAATAAAATGCAGAGTTGAGCTCCAGGGAATCCCAAAGATCAGGAACTAAGAGGGAACTGAAAACCATAGAGACTCCTCTGGGGAGATTTGTCCATCTAGGTAATAGGACCTGGATTCTGAGGCGAAAAGAGACAAGGCTTTGGGTAACTGTATTTAATTAAATTGTGGAGTGGAAATCCATGAAGATTTTGGGGAATAATTAAGCACAACATACGAGACTTAAGTTCCAGTACTATTTGTTCGAACAATGACTATCTATGAGGTCAGAGGCAAATCCCTTTACTCTTTTCAGCTTCCATTCCCCTCTTATAAAATGAGAGAACTGAATTAGAATACCTGTAAATTATGTTTCAGCTCAACATTTTAGGATTCTGTGATGAGAGACACCTTTGAAAATTTAATTTGGCAACAGTGTGAATGGTGGATTATTGTATTAGGCTCGTAACTGGTATTGCTGCCTCTAGGCTTGCTTTAACTGCAAATTAATCCCTTCACTGACCACAGTAGCCTTTCTTAAACAGGTCTAAATTTTATTCCCTGCTTGAACATTTTCAATCGTGTTCCAGAATTTTCAGGATAATGTTAAAAAGCCTTAGTTTAGCAAAAAAAATTGTTTTCATCATCTGGCTGCTTTATACTCATCTAATGTTCTCATCTAACATTTCTCCCTTTATAGTATAATTATTGGTTTATTTGTCTCTTCTAAACAATGTAAACTCATCTTTGCCTTTTTTTTTTTTTTTTTTTTGAACAAGAAGTTTATTTAAACCACAAGACTCTTGACTTGAAGGGAAAACTGTCCAGGATTCATTTCTTTTAGAGTAATTTAAAGACATTGCCCTACTTGTAACAGCTACATACAAAAAAGTTATAAAATTGTCCTTGGTTTTACAATGATAAATGAAAAGCATTAAAATTCTCCCATCGAACAAGGTATGCAAGGACTTTTATGTTGTTCTTTTTTTGTTAAACAGTGAGAGCAAAATAACTTACTGAAATATAAAGGCAAGAACTGAATGAGCATGCCACTAATGGAGAAAAGGGGGTATTTTCATAGAACCAGTATTTTTCCCCAACCCATCCCCATTAGATGTCGGTCAAAACATACCATTGGCGGGCTTCGCGGGCTTCCCTGGTGGCGCAAGGGTTGAGAGCCCGCCTGCCGATGCAGGGGACACGGGTTCGTGCCCCAGTCCGGGAAGATCCCACATGCCGTGGAGCGGCTGGGCCCGTGAGCCATGGCCGCTGAGCCTGCGCGTCCGGAGCCTCTGCTCCGCAACGGGAGAGGCCACAACAGTGAGAAGCCCGCGTACTGCAGAAAGAAAACAAAAACAAAACATACCATTGGCCATTTACTTTAAAAAAAAATGCACTATGCTTGTGCACGCACACCAGTTACTTTATGTACAATAAAGGACGGGGGAAAGGGAAAATGAAAGAATAGAGAAAACTATACTGTAGTAGTCAGGATGTGGTGGAACCAAATTGCGGTTTTCTAATTGAGAATGTCTTCTTGGTCTGGAGGAACGGAATTCTGGAGTAAAGTAGCAGGTTCCCTTTTTAGTAGACACCTCCTGTCTGCTGCTGGAACACACCAATTGTATCTTCAGCCTCCATTTCCAACTGTGCAGGTGTGTCTGTTTCATTGATTGGCTGCCCATCAAATTGGAATCTGATCTGCCTCGTTGACATACCCTGTCGTTCACAATAGGCTTTCAATAGTTTACTAAGTGGTGTATGACTCTTAATCTTAAACTGCACCACAGAACAGTCCTGCCCCGACACCTTCAAATTAATATGATCATTGTTCTCAATCTTGACTCCTTCCTTGGGCTTTTCATCAGCCATGGCGAGCGCCAGATTCTCCTCAGCTGCCGCTTCACTAAAGAGGTGTCGGGTCCGCATCAAAAGAGCACACAAGCAGCATCAGGAGTGGTAGAAGAAGGAGGCGGCAGCGGTGGAGGAGGGAGAGCACCTTTGCCTTTTAAACATCTAGCACAGGTGCTGGCATACAGCAAGAACACCATAAATATTAAATGAATGAATAAGTGTACTGAAGTAAGAAGACCTGGTGGGTTTAGAAATAATTCTGACAATTGGCAGATGCCTTAAAGGTGTGTGAGAATGTTTATTCCTTACCAACAATGAGAATAAATGTTTGTTTTAACAGTATAAATTTTTGTTTTAAATGTTTGTTTAACTTATAGATCTTTGCAGATCTATAAGTAAATATGTTATCTCATTTTAATATACTATTTTCTGATTAATAATAAAGTATTTTTCTCTTTTTTTAAAAAAAGAAATAATTCTGGAGGGAAGTAATGCAGTTCTGAACTGACATGGCAATACTAAGAAGGGGCAGTTGGGTATTAATTAGGAAATCATAGTGGAAACACAACCTATAAAACATGATCAAAGAGTGTCAACAGGGAAAAGGGAAACCACACTCCATCTCAGATGGGACTTGAACCCATGATCCCTGACTTTAGGAGGGACCTCGAACCCACTGTCTTTTAATTGAAACCACTCACCTAGTATAGGACTTACTGAAGCTCAGGTTCTTTTGTCTCTTTGCAGAAAAGGCAAAGTGGCAGGTGAAGAGTGAGTTTATTAGCATACATAGGTCACTTGTGAGAGATACAAACAGGCAGGCAAGGCAGCCCCAAGAACAAAGAGGGCTGTATTTTTATAATCAAGCAAAACCTGGGGAGGGGAGAAGACCACCTTCTTCCTCACTTTTTGGTAGATGTCAAGGTGATAGGGACAGAGTAAAGGAACAAAGTAGGTAATTAAATAGTTAATCCCACTAAGGGATTGTAAGTAGATAAAAAAGTATCAGAGACCCCTGTAAGTTAATGATTACTCAAGAAAGCAGGTTTGCTTAACCACAAAACCAAGCAGTCTTGCTTAGCAATAAAACCATGCAACAGGAGCATGAGACATGCCCCCAAACAATAAAACAATGGTGGTATGAGACCCACATCCTGTCCAGTGAGCTCAGTAAGTTATTGATTCCTAGGACATGCTCCTCTGGACACATTAAAAACAAAAATATATGGGCTTCCCTGGTGGCGCAGTGGCTGGGAGTCCGCCCGTGGGTGCAGGGGACGCGGGTTCGTGCCCCGGTCCGGGAAGATTCCACATGCCGCAGAGCGGCTGGGCCTGTGAGCCATGGCCGCTGAGCCTGCGCGTCCGGAGCATGTGCTCCGCAACGGGAGAGGCCACAACAGTGAGAGGCCCACGTACCACAAAAAAAATAATAAAGAAAGAAAGAAAGGGTGACGTTATACTGAAACCTGAAATGATTCAACCATTTTTAGCATATGTTACTGCCTTTTTGCTTATTTCCATTGTGCCATGACAGTCCTGGCTTGACCATGTAGGGACAAGAAAAGTCCCCCAGCCGACATGGAGGAGGAACTGATGATGAAAGTGTGACGTCTACTCAGGAATGAGGAAGATGGTGGTCTTCCCCAAGCCCAACTCTTCCTTTGATTATAAAACCATAGCCCACTAAGTTCTCAGGGTGCAGCACCCTCTCTCCCTCCTGCTTATAAGCCTCACAAGCATCCTATTCTAATAAATCACTTATCTATCACTTTGCCCCTCTCTGAATTCTTTCTTCCATGAGACAGAAAGAACTGGAGCTCCTCGGAGCCCCCTAGAGGTTTCAAAGGCTTACATCGTAAGTTCCTCCTTTGACCCTATATGGTCTAATTGGGATGGTCATGGAACTATTTAAGTCAAATATATATTAGCAAAACGGTGGTAATGTATACTAAAATACGGTCATTCATCTCAGGTTTTGGTATAATGTCCCCCTTCACCTAGTTTCTTTCCCCTTTCACCTATATTCCTGTCTTGGCTTCATGCAGAAATGCAACCCTTTAAGGACCACTAACTCCCTGACTTTATGTGACAAGATTCAGACTCCATATCTATCGTCTTGTGTTTTAACTATCAGGGTTTGTGGCTTGAGTGTGCCTGGCACTTGGATGCATCTGGTCTTCCTTCAAGTTAAGAGTAGATTGTTGCTAGATAACTGGATTCTTTTCTTGAGTGGTCATTAGCTTACAACAGTCTCCCAAACTCCGTTAAATTTCCTTTCTGTCTTTAATCCCCTGGTGAGATTTCTAACCTAACTAATTATCCTACTCTAACCCTATCAAAAGCAGCACTATAAAGGTCTAATTCTTAGGTGTATATTTGTTAACTATATAGCTTTATTTAGTTTTTTTTAAATTTAATTTATTTATTTATGTCTGCATTGGGTCTTTGTCGCTGTGCGCGGGCTTTCTCCAGTTGCGGCGAGCGGGGGCTACTCTTCGTTGCGGTGCGCAGGCTTCTCATTGTGGTGGCTTCTCTTGTTGCAGAGCATGGGCTCTAGGTGTGCGGGCTTCAGTAGTTGTGGAGTGCAAGCTCTAGAGCACAGGTTCAGTATTTGTGGCACACGGGCTCAGCAGCTCCTCGGCATGTGAGATCTTCCCTGACCAGGGTTCGAACCCCGTGTCCCCTGCATGGTCAGGCGGATTCTAAACGACTGCACCACCAGGGAAGCCCCAGCTTTATTTAGTTTAGATGAAATTTACCATTAAAAAAACCAGCTCCAAGATCTGGTCCCAACGTGCTAGGGCAGACAAGTCTACACTGTCCATAGATTGTGACCTCTCTCTTTAAGAACATGATGACATTTGATTTTACTAGCTTGAACCCAGCTGAGCTACAAACCTGAGTAAAGTTTACTGTGGGCACAAATTCAGGAAGTCAGAGATATTCAATTATCTGTTGAATGCCTGGTATGCACAGAAACCTGGAGAAACAAAATAAATGAAAAGTAATTTTAGGGAATTCCCTGGAGATCCAGTGGTTAGGACTCAGGTGCTCTCACTGCCAGGGGCAGGGGTTTGATCCCTGGTCGGGGAACTCCCACAAGCCATGCAGCATGGCCAAAAAATAAATAAATAAAATAAAATTACAACAGTTTGTCCAACATTTAAAATGTTCCCAGCTCCCAACTTTTTCTACAGGTTCGGAGGTATATTTTAACATACTTGTTTACACAGGTGTTTTATTTTTTTAATCTATGTTACTACCCACTAGAACAAAAAATAGGTAATTCCTATAAACTCCAATTTCTTTGAAAATTCTAGGGTGTCGTTTTAGTTTAATCCTTTTTCTCTCTAGCCATAAGATTAACTGTTGGTAAATGCTGAGTAGTGCTTTCATGCTCTACAAGCAAGAATACTAAATAGGAAAAAAAGTAATTTTTATTACCTTATCACCACTTTTCATGAACCAACTTTGTTTTTCAGAAGATAATCAACGGATAACCCTCTAGGTTCAAACTGTTGTACACAGAGACGCTCATTCAAGAATAAATCATTATATTGTCACGGTTGAAAAGTATTTTTGGACGCCATTTCACACTCGTGAAAGTACATCTTAGACAAAATGGAATATTTAATACAAATCTGGGACCAGCGAGAGGCGAGCACGCAAAATTTAAGTGGGCGAGACTACTACGACCCTAAGTGTGAGCGCCTCCCTCGCCCCACCCAGGGCCTGGCCCTTCTTTAATAAATGGAATAAGGAGTCCGAAGGGTATGCATCTGGGGTCTGGACGGTCTTTCCAAGCCTTAGATGCAGTTAAGCCAGCCACTCCATCCAACCCACTAGCGGTTGCAAAGTGGGAATTTGTTCAACAGGAATGGGCAAGTCAAATAGTGTCATATCAAGTTCCCTTCTGACGTAGCAGGTGTCGCCTCCTGAGCACCAAAAACAACAAAACACCAGCCCATCAGCGCCGGGAAATGTCGCGCCCCAACTGGCACTAGGCAACTCGCAAAGGGCCGAAAGTATGCAGGCAAAAAGGCTTCCCCGGTAACAGGGAAGCTGATGCCTTTCCTTAGGAAACTCAAGGACCCCACGTGTGCGTGCAGCGCATTAACGGTCAACAGCGGAAACTAGGACTCGGCCCCAAACTATAAGAGCTGCGGCCGTCAGCGCGCGCTCCCGGGAAAGGACGTGGCGCCCCCGTCGATCGCCGGTTTCGGGAGACGCGCGCCGGGTCCTCAGGTGGTCGGTGTCCGCCCTCCGCGGGCCGCAGCCACAGTGCGGACTTGACCCTGCAAGGGAAAGGGGACGCCGCCCGTCCCTGCAGGACTCGTGGAGCCGCTGTACAAAGAACCCGGAGACGTCGGCACCACGAGCAGGCAGGCATATCCCCGAACAGCCGCGTGCTCTAGGACCCCGGCGGCGGCGCGGCGCGGCGCGGCGGGAAGGGGGAAGTTTCAAAGCCGGGAGGTGGCAGCTGGTTGCTGGAGCTACAGCGAGATGAAGTTGCACTGCGAGGTGGAGGTGGTCAGTCGGCACTTGCCGGCCTTGGGGCTGAGGAACAGGGGCAAGGGCGTCCGGGCGGTGTTGAGCCTCTGTCAGCAGGCGCCCAGGACTGAGCCGCGGCCCCGAGCTGGGGGCGAGCGGGGCGGCCGGCACCACGCCTGCCTGTTCATTTCCACTCTGAAGGACAAGCTCGGGACCCGCTATGAGGTGCGTGAAGCAGGCAGGTCAGGGGTGGCAGCCAGGCGCTCTTGCCCTAAGCGCCCGACTGTTCCCGAGGCTGGACTCCGTCTTAGGGGTTCCTGAGCGCCCGGACCCCGAACCCCATGACCACCCGGACCCCGGCGTCTCCCTACGGACCCCGAGGAGGAACGATTTTGAGAGTGCACGTCTTATTTTTCTTGCCCATTTCTGCGACTTTGTATTGACAGCCTTGCTGTTTAGTTGCAGATAGCAGCCCCGCCCCTTTAAAGCCTTGGAAATTTCGGCCTGCCGGATTAAACTATAAACGAAGCATCAGTCCAGTTTGGGGGAACTGTAAAATGACTACTCTTTGGTTCAGTAGATTCTGTTTCTCCACAGGCTTTTCGCTAGTTTTGTCTGTTTGTTGGTTTGTTTTGTTTGTTTTAAGGCTTTGTAGGGTGTTTCTAAGGTCATTAGGCCAGATTAGTACAGTAGTAAAGCAGTAATGCTTGGGTTGCATCTTGATATTTTTATTAAAGTTATTGGTTACTGCATCTCTCTCTCTTTTATTTCTCCTCAAATGTTTGATTTCCTAAGGCTTGATTTGTTAGGTCCAAGACTTTTTCGTATCTACCTAGCAGTAGTAAACCCTCCAGAAGAAGTTGGAAGTTGAAGTGGAATTTTTTGAAACAGAATTTTTAAAGTGCAAGTTTTATAAAATCCTTTTACGTTGATTACCAAGCACGTTATTTTGTGAAAATGACTGGAATAGTTTTGTGCCTACTATAATAAAATTGAGGGGACAATTCATCACCCACCATTGCATCTGACTCTTGACTGGACTTTATACAATTTCTGAGATTATTTCCCTTACAGTGTTTTACTCCTCAGTGAATACTCATAGTTGAGGAAAGGAGTTATTGCTGTTTCATTCAGAGCCACATAAATGTTTGATGTGAGTAGTTGAAAGTCTAAATAATTCCCCCCTTTCCATGGAATCAATTCGTATAATTTTTCGAATTAAAAGGACTTTAGAAATCACCCAAATTTTAAAAGTTAGAAAACTGTTAGGTGACAGAAGCAAACTCATAACCAGAATTGGGTCTCCCTTTTCTCCCTGTTGTCTTCCCTAAAACCTATCTTTTCATGCCCAGCTTAGGTACTGCCTATTTTCAGAGTCTGTTATGATCTCTCCTTTAAAACGTTTATTGCACTAATAGTCAGTAGCTGACCTAACCAAAATTTTATTGTAAACTGCTAGTTGAAGACTTACTGTGTGCAGGGTGCAGTGCTAGATACTGTGGCAAATAAACCTGATTTAGTCACTGTTTTTCCAAGACCAGAAAGGGAGAAACAGAAACCACCACTTATAAAGGTGGGCTATGATAAGTGCTGTAATAAAGGTAGAAGCAGAGTAGTATAATATCAAAAATGAGATCAATTCTGATTAAAGGTCTTGAGAAAGTTTTGTAGAAGAGGTGGTACCACAGGGCTTGGGACATAGTAGGTGTCAAGTAAACATTTATTGGTTGAATTAAGGTGGTTTTGTCCTGGGCCTTGAAGAGTAGGTATTAGTGCTCAGTATGGAAGTATCTTGGGGCTCTTTCTTACAGCCCTCTACTCTTCTGTCCTGACTTCAGCTGTCATCCATTTGACTGTGATTTCCAAATATGTTCTTTAGCTAGTCCTCTCCGTTAACTTCCAACTTGAGCCAGCTACCTACTGGAAGTCTTCACTTGGATGTGTAGCAGTATTTCAAACTCAAAATATCCCCAGATTAATTTTCCTTGCCATTCCCTAACCCTGCTTTTCTGACAGTCTTCTGCAACCCTTTAAGTAGTATTCTGCCCCATCCAGGCACCTTAAAGCCTTTCCCTCCCCACATCCAATATATTATTGAATTCTTTCAATTCTACTTCCTAGGTAGCTTTCATATTTTCATACCTCCTTCCATCCCAGCTGTAATCTAAATCACCATTGTCCCTTGCCTCGCTAGTTTCTTAAAGGATCTTCCTACTTCTACCGTTGTCTTTTTCCATCCCATTCTCCCCGTCCCAAAGTTCATTCTTACACTGTAGTTAAAGGAAGCTATTCCACATGTAGACCTAATCATGTTCCTATCTTAAGGTCAGTCAGTGGATATCACTGTTCCTAGGATAAAATCCAAAATTCTTAATATGGTTTACGAAATCTTTCACCATCTAATCTCTGTTTACCTCTCTAGGCTCACCTGCCTCTTTTCACTGGATCTTTCAGGTGCACTGAACATCTTTCAGCTCCTCACAGCTACCAAGCTCTCTTACCTTGAAGGCTTTGAACACATTGTTCCATCTTCTTGGTATGCTACCTGCTGTGTCTTCCCCCAGTATCTTCAGTTGCCTAACATCTCTTAATCCTTCATTCTTACCTTTAAGGTCACTTTCATACCCCTTCACTAATAAGGTCTTACAGCAACCTGTACTTCCCTTCTTTTAATATTTGTTATGCTTGTAATTACTTGTTTAATAACTATCTCTTATGAGATTGCCAACTTGATTAGTGTAATTACCATGCTGGTCTTACTTACCACTGTTGTCCCAAGCCCCCTGTCATAGTACCTGGTACATAGTGGCTTCTCAATAAATAGTTGCTGCATTGAAGTCTGAAGCAGAAGCAACATTAGTCATTAAAAATTTCTGAGCAGCTGTTATGTGTCAGTCACTTTTCTGGCTCCAGGGAAATAAAGGTGAACAAAGGAGACAAGATTCCTGCTTTCACTGAGTTTATATCTTGTGGGAGGCATGCCCACCCCAGACTAATGGGCTGAAGTTAAGAAGGCAAGTAGCTGCTATTGGCAATGGGAGAAAAGAAACATTCTCCTCAAACACAGGGGTTTCTGTTTTCGAAGAAGAAAGAGTTACTGGACAGGTAGAACAATTATGTCTCTTTTTGTGGCTGCATCGGGTCTTCGTTGCAGTGTGCAGGCTTCTCATTGCGGTGGCTTCTCTTGTTGCGGAGCACGGGCTTTAGGTGCATGGGCTTCAGTAGCTGTGGCTCGCGGGCTCTAGAGCGCAGGCTCAGTAGTTGTGGCGCACGGGCTTAGTTGCTCCACGGCATGTGGGATCTTCCAGGACCAGGGCTCAAACCCGTGTCCCCTGCATTGGCAGACGGATTCTTAACCACTGCACCACCAAGGAAGGCCCAGAACAATTATATCTTACCAGATGCTAGATAAGGAGTGTAAATACCCCAAAAACCACCCAAACAAAAACCTTTAAATCTTAAAACCACAGAACACCCAGACTTAAGAACTAAAGGCCAAACCAAACCTGGCAAAGTGACTGGCACATTCTAGTTGTAATAAATATTGAATAACAGTACCTGGTTTTGTCCTTTTTTCCCATTGGTTTTAAGCAGCTAAAGGAGAACATTGAGCAGTTCTTCACCAAATTCGTGGATGAGGGGAAAGCCACTGTTCGGTTAAAGGAGCCTCCCGTGGATATCTGTCTAAGTAAGGTATGGTATTAAAAACGTTAATGCTTAGATTGGTTGACTGTAAAGAGAATAGAGGCTCTTTTAGGATCCTGATACCCACATAGCTGAACAGAGACAGTCACTTGCTGGTATGTTTGAAGAAGTGACGGCAGTTTCCCTGTCATGCATGTATGGCCTCTAAAACGGCAGAGTCAGTCTCAGAAAAGTTGCCCAGGATGGGAAGGAAAACTGGGTTTGCTTCTGTGCCCAAGATGGAGCCTCAGGGTGTTCTTAGACAGAACTCTATAAGGCAGGTGGCACAGGTCTACGTTTTGCCAGCTGAATCACAGGTGATGAATCTAAATTTGGTGTTAAAAAAAAAGAATGAAATACGATTAGAAACACTTCAGGGGGTATTTTACTTACTATAATCACTTTTTAAAATACATAAACCATTAGAATAAAAAACTGTTTTCTTCTTTGCCTTACCTCACTTTTTCCTTTTCCCCCTTCCCAGAGGGTAGGAGCAGTGATCTGTTCAACCTTGCGGTATCCTTAACCCCAAGGCACGTGCTTTGTAAACATTAAAAGTTTAATAACTGTTTAAGGTATTTGTATTGAATGGAGGTGTTTTGTCCTACCTCCTCCTGTTCTTGTGGTTTTTCATTTTCTCTTATATTCAGCCTATCTTTCCACTAACTCCTTCTACCTAAAAACAAGCTGAGAGGTCTTACCAATTTAAAAAGTAGAATAGACAAATTTCTGGAAAATCAAGGCTAAATCTATTGGCTCCACTTTCTTGCTATCTCTTTTGACCTCTGCTTTCACTGGTTACTCACAAAACACTGCCTCAGAGATCAGTGATCTCCCTCCCATTTGCCAAATCACATTGCCGTTATTTCTTATCCTTTTTGAGCTCTGTAGAACTCGACACTGATGACCACTCTGGACCTACTGGCTGGACTACTTCACCCAGGTCACCAGACTTTCCTCACTCCACTTGACTGTGTATACTGCTGCCAAAATAGCTCTTGTCCTGTAATTCTCAACTCAAAATTCTTCAGTGATTTCCCACAGCCTGATCATTCTATCCTCCTTACCTTGGCATCAAGCTCATCTGTAATCTATCCCCGTACTATATTTCTTCTCTTTTACTGCTCTACAAAGCTCCTACATTCCAACCAAATAGGATCATATACTTAGTTTCCCAAACTTGCTGAAAGTTCACTAGTCCTTCACATATAAACTTTATGAAACTTCTAAAGTGTCCTGCAAGTATTAGTTATTTTTATTGATGACTTAGTTCACATACCACTTTACTAGTGATTTCTATGTCCAGCTGGAAGCAGTCTCTTGCTTTTGATGTTTTCTAGTACTTTTGGCATTGAGTGCTATTTGGCCTTGCTTTTTTTTTTTTTTTTTTTTTGCGGTACGCGGGCCTCTCACTGTTGTGGCCTCTCCCGCTGTGGAGCACAGGCTCCGGATGCACAGGCCCAGCGGCCATGGCTCACGGTCCCAGCCGCTCCACGGCATGCGGGATCGTCTTGGACCGGGGCACGAACCCGCGTCCCCTGCATCAGCAGGCGGACCCCCAACCACTGCGCCACCAGGGAAGCCCTGGCCTTGCTTTTGACAGGGCCGTTGCTTTTCACAATTCCTAGTGTTTGTGAATAACCCCCCCTAGGTGTTTTGCAGTGCACCGCACTACCTTATTCTATCTCAGAGGCACTGGAGATTTGGGTCAGTTCATCTTTTCTTTTTTTTTTGACTTTGGTTACTAAGTTTAAGTAACTTTTTTTGTGTTTTTTTTTTGGATTATAGTCGTTGGGTCAGTTCATCTTAAACCCAAATCTTAAGTGGAATCTTTTCATGCTTTCCTGTTTTATTTTATACTCTTATGGCTCCCCCTGTGAACAGTTTTATTTAGCGTATGTCTCTCAATATAATTTTTTCAAAAACGTTTAAAGTTTTTTGTATCTGTATTGAAATTTAGTGAAAATAGAATACTAAAAAAATTTGTACAGCCATTTTCAATAAATGATTGCGTGATTTGCATATATAACTTTACAGACTTTGTTTAGGATAGATTAGCATGGATGCATTATCTAAAATGGAATTTATAATTGTACAACTTATTTTTATGTATTCAGGCCAATTCCAGCAGTCTAAAGGGTTTCCTTTCAGCTGTGAGACTGGCTCACAGAGGCTGTGATGTTGAGGCACCACTTTTAACCTTCACACCATTGAAGACTTCAGAATTTGAAAAATTTAAAACTAAGATGGTTATCACATCCAAAAAGGACTATCCTCTAAGCAAGAACTTCCCCTATTCTCTGGAACATCTTCAGACTTCTTATTGTGGGCTTGCCCGGGTTGATATACGTATGCTTTCCTTAAAAAACCTTAGAAAATTAGACTTGAGTCACAACCATATAAAAAAGCTTCCAGCTACAATTGGAGACCTCATCCACCTTCAAGAACTTAACCTGAATGATAATCACTTGGAGTCATTTAGTGTAGCCTTGTGTCAGTCTACACTCCAGAAGTCACTTCGGAGTTTGGATCTCAGCAAGAACAAAATTAAGGCACTCCCTGTGCAGTTTTGCCAGCTCCAAGAACTTACAGATTTAAAACTTGATGATAATGAATTG
Source organism: Orcinus orca (assembly GCF_937001465.1). NCBI lineage: Eukaryota > Metazoa > Chordata > Mammalia > Artiodactyla > Delphinidae > Orcinus > Orcinus orca. The sequence goes on from NC_064560.1 coordinate 151,043,083, forward strand.
ATTCGACTTCCTTTCAAGATGGGACAACTGACAAACCTGCGTTTTTTGTCAGCGGCTCGAAATAAGCTTCCGTTTTTGCCTAGTGAATTTAAAAATTTATCTCTTGAGTACTTGGATCTTTTTGGAAATATTTTTGAACAACCAGAAGTCCTTCCAGTTATAAAGCTGCAAATGCCATTAACTTTATTGGAATCTTCTGCGCGAACCGTACTATATAATAGGTAAGCCTTTGATAGCATCCTGGTATTCTCATCATCCTCAGAGTAACAAAGTCTTTAACATAGCTTATGACGCTGTGCACAATGACGCTTTGCTCCAGTGGCCGTCCTGCTGTTCCTTACCTCTGCTTAGAATGCTTTTCCTCCAGAAAGTCTCATAGCTTACTTTCTCACTTCAGTTCTCTGCGCAAGTGGCACCCCAGAAAGGTCTTTCCTGACTACTCTATCTAAAGTGTTATCCCCCACCCCCTTACATTGCTTGATTTTTTTGTCATAGGATTTATTACCTGGAATGATACATATTTTTTAACATTTGTTCGTTTTCTGTCAGATATTCTCACTAGAATGTAAGATCCATGAGGGCATGGACTTTGCCTTATTCTCCACTATTTCCCTTGGGTCTAAAATGTGATATCTATCCCCCATACCTGCAATATGTTAGGGAATGAATGAATGAAGAATGAGTGAGTGAGTGAGTGAATAAATCAATGAATGACATTGTTTCTCAGAGTCTGGTTCCCTGACCAGCAGCATCAGCATCACCTAGGAATTTGTTAGAGGTGCAAGTTCTTGAGCTTCACCTCACACTGGCTGAATCAGAAATTCTGAGGGTGGGGTCCGGCTCTCTGTGTTTTAACAAGTCCTCCAGGTATCTCTGATACAGTCTAAAAGTTTGAGAACTCCAATCGGACATAGTGGTAAAGTGTGGTCTTTGGAGTCAGACTTAGGTGTGATTTCTGGCTTCACCCCTTAGTGTGGCTTTAGCAAGTTATTTAACCTCTTTGATTGAATCTCATCTGTGGAGCAGGAACAATAATACCCACTTTACAGAGTTGTGAAGATAAATGATCTAATGTAATGGCAAAGCATTTGGCATATAGGAGGACTCAGTAGCTCCTGGTTCTCTTCCCTTGTCTTTGAACACTAACTGCAGTTGGTCATGAGACACCAAATTCCAGTTATTCATTTTATTCAGGCTTTCATATAGGAGTGGAGGCTAAGATGTGAACCAAATTACTATTGAGTGCTTATAAAATGGTAGGAACACCATATTTTGAAGAAGAGATTCTTAACTTTTTTTTAGTGGGGAGAGACTCTTAAAAAAAGAAAAATGACAGAAGTTATGGGCCTAGAAAAATGCACACATGAATAAACACAGACTTTTGCGTACAACTTTATAATGCTCATAGACCCCACTGAAACCCAAGCCAGTCTTTCCTCGTCACCATCCCTAGCTTAAGAGCTCTTATCCTAAAGCAGTGGTTCTCAAATTTTACTTCACATTTAGAATCACCTGAGGAGCTTCAAAAAATTCTGATGGTTAGTCCCCACCCCAGACTTATTAAATCAGAATGTTTGGGAGGGGACTTCCCTGGTGGCGCAGTGGTTAAGAATCCGCCTGCCAATGCAGGGGACACGGGTTAGATCCCTGCTCCGGGAAGGTCCCACATGCCGTGGAGCAACTAAGCCTGTGTACCACAACTACTGAGCCTGCACTCTAGAGCCCGGGAGCCACAACTACTGAGCCCGTGTGCTGCAACTACTGAAGCCCGGGCGCCCTAGAGCCTGTGCTCTGCAACGAGAAGCCCGCGCACCGCCATGAAGAGTAGCCCCCGCTCACCACAACTAGAGAAAGCCCACGTGCAGCAACGAAGACCCAACTCAGCCAAAAATAAATAAATAAAATATAAATAAATTTGAAAAAAAAAAAAAAGAATGGGAGTAGGACCCAGTATTTTTCTAACTCCCCAGGTATTCTAATGCATGGCCAGCTAGGATTAAGAACCGCAGCTTGCTTTTCAAACTTTAAGTGCATTCACATCACCTGGGAGTCTTGTTTAGCAGCTTCTGTTTTAGAGGTCTGTAGTAGAGATCTCCTTTTTTTAAATTTATTTTTATTTTTAACATCTTTATTGGAGTATAATTGCTTTACAGTGGTGTGTTAGTTTCTGCTTTATAACAAAGTGAATCAGTTATACATATACATATGTTCCCATATCTCTTCCCTCTTGCCATATCTCTTCTCTCTTCCCTATCTTCCCTCTTCCCATATCTCTTGCCTCCCACCCTCCCTATCCCACCCCTCTAGGTGGTCACAAAGCACCAAGCTGATCTCCCTGTGCTATGCGGCTGCTTCCCACTAGCTATCTGTTTTACGTTTGGTAGTGTATATATGTCCATGCCACTCTCTCACTTCGTCCCAGCTTACCCTTCCCCCTCCCCATATCCTCAAGTCCATGCTCTAGTAGGTCTGTGTCTTTATTCCCATCTTGCCCCTAGGTTCCTCATGACATTTTTTTTCTTAGATTCCATATATACGTGTTAGCATGCGGTATTTGTTTTTCTCCTTCTGACTGACTTCACTCTGTATGACAGACTCTAGGTCTATCCACCTCACTACAAATAACTCAATTTCGTTTCTTTTTATGGCTGAATAATATTCCATTGTATACGTGCCACATCTTCTTCATCCATTCATCTGTCGGTGGACACTTAGGTTGCTTCCATGTCCTGGCTATTGTAAATAGAGCTGCAGTGAACATTTTGGTACATGACTCTTTTTGAATTATGGTTTTCTCAGAGTATATGCCCAGTAGTGGGATTGCTGGGTCGTATGGTAGTTCTATTTGTAGTTTTTTAAGGAACCTCCATACTGTTCTCCATAGTGGCTGTATCAGTTTACATTCCCACCAACAGTGCAAGAGAGTTCCCTTTTCTCCACACCTTCTCCAGCATTTATTGTTTCTAGATTTTTTGATGATGGCCATTCTGACTGGTGTGAGATGATATCGCATTGTAGTTTTGATTTGCATTTCTCTAATGATTAATGATGTTGAGCATTCTTTCATGTGTTTGTTGACAATCTGTATATCTTCTTTGGAGAAATGTCTATTTAGGTCTTCTGCCCATTTTTGGATTGCCTACATTCCAGGCGAGGCTGCTAGTCCATGAACTACACTTTGAATACAAAGGCTCTAAAAGTAACTAAGGGCTCATTGTTTTAAGGCAGTGATCCTCAGAAGTTGAGAGTGCATCACAATCATGCTTATTGTAACACAGTACTTACTAAAGCAGATTGCTGGTCCCCACCCTCAGAGATTCTTACTCAGTAAATTTGGAGTGGGGATGAAACTGCATCTATAACAAGTTCCAAGGGAATGTTGATGCTGCTGCTCAGGGGACCACACTTTGAGAAACACTGGTTTAAGGCATTGACTCTTAACTAGGATTTGAGAATTACCTATTAAATGACAATACATGTAAGTACCTAGAACAGTGTCTTGTTCATAATAGGTCCCAATAAATACTTATTGGATGTATAAATACAAGTAATTTGCTTCTCTGGCAATTAAAAACCAATGTTGTTATCATTAGTTGTGGAGGAGTTCCTAAATAATATAGATGAGAAATATATATCTAGATTTTCTGGTAATCTAGGTCCTAGATTCTACCTCAGACCAACTAGTTCAGAATCTCCAGAGATGGACCCCTATTGTATGTCATGTATTTTTTTAAATCTCCAGAAGTGATACTGATGATTCAGGTTAAGACCACTGATTTGTGAGAAACATGTGTCTTTTGGAAATGTACTTCTCCCGAGTTTCTTGTTCTGTGTTTTCTCTGAGACTTACATATGAAAAAAATATATATATTGTACTTATTCAAATTTGAAAATTATGTCCAAATGAGAAATACTATAAATGGTTACTGATGATTTGAAAAGATCATAACAGATTGGCTAAGGTGACTCTGATCTTTACTAAAGTATAATTTTGCATGTTTTGAGCTCCCTTGTTTTAAAAAGAATATAGATCCAAAGCCATGAGAACAGCATCTGTTATCTAGCTATTGATAAATTGTCCTAACTGGGACTTCCCTGGAGGCACAGTGGTTAAGAATCCGCCTGCCAATGCAGGGGACACGGGTTCAATCCCTGGTCTGGGAAGATCCCACGTGCCGCGGAGCAGCTGAAGCCGTGTGCCACAACTACTGAGCCTGCACTCTAGAGCCTGCGAGCCACAGCTACTGAAGCCCGCATACCTAGAGCCCACACACCAAGAGAAGCCACCGCAATGAGAAGGCCGCGCATTGCAACAAAGAGTAGCCCCCACTCATCTCAACTAGAGAAAGCCCTCGTGCAGCAACAAAGACCCAATGCAGCCAAAAATAACAATTTATTTTTAAAAAAATTGTCCTAACTACTGGTTATAAACATAAAGTTATAGTCTATTAGAAAAATATGTTGTAACTTAAATTATGTTGGATAGAAAGTACAGTTTTTAACTGTTTCCTGTTTCCTTAGACTATAACCAATAGCCTGGAATGTAAACATTGTTACTTACACAAGTAAGTAACTTGTGAAAAAAATTGTTACTTACACAAATAATAAATTCGTACATGTGAAAAAATTAAAAATTGCAAACAAGGCCAATACCAAATCCCTTAGGAAGAGTAGGCCACTATTTTTGATTTGATGTGTATGTTTTCAGACTTTTCTAATAGGGTTTTAAACTCCAGTTTAAATTATAATAGTAGGTTTTATTTATTTGTTGAAAAAGATCTGAACACCTATTATGTGCCAGCCTAGGTACTAGAGAAACAACAAAGAGAACAGTGTGGGGGAGACGCAAAGTGATGGCGGTATGGTTGTGTTTAGGGTGGAGTAGCGAGCTGGGAGGTGGGCAGGCAACCTCAAGAAACTGTCTCTTAGTGTCTTGTAGATGAGGGTTTTGAGTTTGACTTGATTTGATTTTTTTTTTTGACTTACTTGGATTTTAATTGTATTGGGCACCATTGAAATTTTAAGCAAATTTTAAGTGAATGAATTTAAGCAAGGTTAAATTGCTTACTTGGCTACTAAAGTAAAACTAATGTCCCAAACAACATGTGTTTTAAATTTGTTTCACACAGTTTAAAATTCCCTTTTGAACATTTGATGCCTATGAGAGTATATGGATTGATTGATTGATTTTTAAATTAATTTATTTTTGGCTGCGTTGGGTCTTCGTTGCAGTGCGCGGGCTTCTCATTGGGGTGGCTTCTCGTTGCGGAGCATGGGCTCTAGGCACGCGGGCTTCAGTAGTTGTGGCTCGCGGGCTCTAGAGCACAGGCTCAGTAGTTGTGGCACACAGGCCTTAGTTGCTCGGCGGCATGTGGGATCTTCCCAGACCAGGGCTCGAACCCGTGTCCCCAGCATTGGCAGGCGGATTCTTAACCACTGTGCCACCAGGAAAGCCCCTATATGGATTTATTTAAATAAATGTTTCTTCACAGATAGAACGAGTAATTCTCTCATTATCATTTATAAGAATTGTATGACAGAGCCATACGTTTAAATTATGTTATACTGGTCATACAGTATAATTATATAAAGGACAGATGGCTCTTTCATTGTATTCAGTGGATTATGCTAATTAAGTGGCAGTGCTAAAAGATACTTTATGGAGTGGTATAGATCCTCTTAGGTTTACAAAATATGTCATATGCTGTTACTTAGTATATTTTCCCCATTTGTACCAGTTAGGAAAATAAAACAATATATTGAGTTAATTAAGAGTAATTTTATTTTTCCATCGTTATAATTTCAGTGTCCAGTAATTCATGAAGTTTTGAAGTTTGAATCTAGTACATGAAGTTTTGAATCTAGTAACACATTAAAAACTATTTTTAAAATATTTTTTTCCAATAGGATTCCATATGGCTCTCATATCATTCCTTTCCATCTTTGCCAAGATTTGGATACTGCAAAAACGTGTGTTTGTGGAAGATTCTGTCTAAGTTGTTTTATTCAAGGAACTACTACCATGAACCTACACTCTGTTGCTCACACTGTGGTCTTAGTAGATAATATGGGTGGTACTGAAGCACCTGTTGTCTCTTACTTCTGTTCTCTAACCTGTTATGTAAATTCCTGTGATATGTTAATGTAATAAGTGATACCACAAAAAGAAATTTCATTTAGTTACAGGCCAATTTGGGACTCACTTATTGTTTACATGTCAAATTGGAGAAAGGGAAGCTTTTCTTGGGTTTTGTATACTTGCTTGAGGGGAAAAATGCGTTAGTGTAACATTTTCGATCATTTGGCTGTAATATCTTAATTTCATTAAAACCTAATTTTATTGTGGTGTTAACTTTTATCAGCTTATTGCACTTGTGTTATTTCAGCCTAGTGTTTCCAGAATGGGTTGTGGGGCTATTTTTTAATGTTAAAACAGATATTGATCCCAACCACTCTGGTCATAGAATTTTCTTATCAGTTTTCATCTTGCGTTTCAGTTAAAGAAATTGAATTTCTAGGACTTCCCTGGTGGTCCAGTGGCTAAGACTCTGTTCCCAGTGCAGGGGGCCCAGGTTCAATCCCGGGTCAGGGAACTAGATCCCATATGCCACAACTAAGACCCAGTGCAGCCAAATAAATAAATATCAAAAAAAAAAAATTGTTTCTGTATGCAGAAAATATACTTTGCACTAATATAGTCTAAACTGTAGTGAGAACTTGTTTGATATGAAACTACATATAAGTTTTTAAGCACTTTTGTGTTTTTCAGGTATATTATTCTAAATATATATGGAATTTTATATTCACCATACATAAAGTAGGAGTTGCTTTGGACAGACTTAAGCTTTTACACGTTTTATAATATTAATTCCATAATCTTTGTTGTGATTTCTAAGATTTTTAATTTTTAGGGCTGGAATGAAGTTTTGGGGTTGGGTGGGAGTAGCAGAAAATTGCTACGTTTACTAAGTTCTGTATTATATGAGGGTGGTTCTTTTTGTTTTAGTCACTTAATATGTTTAAGTTTTTTAATTAAAAAACTGATAGCAATATATCAGCCACAATATACCAGCTAAAGGATGATTAGGATTTGAACTAGAGCAGAGGATATATAAAAGGAACCAACTTAAAAGAATCTTGGAAAATGGAAGCAGAACTGTTTCATTCTCCTCATTCCCACTGTCTTTCAAATCAGCCTCTCTCCTAGATCACTGCAACAGTGTCAGAACTAGCCTCTGGGAACAAAGGAGGGGAAAGAGTGTAAGTATCTGGAGAAAAATCCTCTCTGTGAACCTAGATCGGGGATTTCCAGCCCAGGCTTTATACTGCCTTCTAAAAGTTAATTCACTTTTGCTCTTTAAAACTAAGAATTCTGTAATTAAGTATCTTAGGATTTTCTGAACTCATAAATTGGTGAGACATTGCCTGAAAATATTATAAAACTATATTAAAACATGGTTCTTTAAAAAGTGAAGTTTTGTGGCATAGTTAAAATTTAGTGCATATCTGATTTTTACATGTTCCTGTAGAAAGACAATTATTTCTTCATCAATAAATGTAAATATAAAAGTCTGTGTTGGGGGGCTTCCCTGGTGGCGCAGTGGTTGAGTCCGCCTGCTGATGCAGGGGACATGGGTTCATGCCCTGGTCCGGAAGATCCCACATGCCGCGGAGCGGCTGGGCCCGTGAGCCATGGCCGCTGAGCCTTCGCGTCCGGAGCCTGTGCTCTGCAACGGGAGAGGCCGCAACAGTGAGAGGCCCGCGTACCGCAAAAAAAAAAAAAAAAAAAAGTCTGTGTTGGGAATAAGTGCCCACCATGTTATTCCTACACCCTAGCCCTTTGCATTCTTGCTCATCTACAAGCCATCCCCATTGTAAGCATCTTAGCCTAAAATTCATTTACAAAAAGCAGGGTCTTTATTTTTGGCTGCATTGGGTCTTTGTTACTGCACACGGCTTTCTTTAGTTGCGGTGAGCGGGAGCTACTCTTCCTTGCAGTGCACGGGCTTCTCACTGGATGGCTTCTCTTTTTGCAGAGCTCGGGCTCTAGGCGTGTGGGCTTCAGTAGTTGTGGCGCATGGGCTTAGTTAGTTGCTCTGCAGCATGTGGGATCTTCCCAGACCAGGGCTTGAACCTGTGTCCCCTGCATCAGCAGGTGGATTCTTAACCACTGCGCCACCAGGGAAGCCCACCTTCTTTTTATATAAATACAAGATGCCAATTTTTGTGGAACTAAATTTAAATAATGAATTAGATAAGAGGATGAACCTTAGTTCACTTACAAATAATTTACCATTATTTCTTTAATTTACAGCCAAATTAGGCCTGTGATTTTACTTATATTTTAAAAAATACAAAAGATTTGAGTAAGAATATCACTGTATTTATTCTCATACAGGCAATTTTTCTATAACTTAAACATTTTGCTCTCAAAAATAGAAGAACAAAAGATTCCCAAAGCTTAGAATTGGATCACTTGGCCCTTTCTCTTCTTATCTCCTCCGAGTTCAAAATGCTTGCATCTCTTAATGGCCAGCATCCTCTTGGACCTGCAGTTGGGCTCAACACATTCAAGCCTCAGTACGATCTTCTTTGTGGTTTTAGCCTTCTTCCGGAAGATTGGCTTTGTTTGCCCACCATAGCCACTCTGCTTCCGATCATAGCGCCTCTTTCCCTGGGCATACAGGGAATCTTTGCCCTTCTTATACTGGGTCACTTTGTGAGGCTGATGCTTTCCACACTTCTTACAGAAAGTCCTTCGGGTTTTAGGTACATTGACCATCTTTGCAGTAGAGGTGTCTTCACGATGAAAACTGTTGTAAAATATTTAAAATACGGCAGCAAACGTTAAACATTTTGAAAATTCAAGTGTTTTATAAATATTTATAGGAAGATAACATTACACAAGTCAGTAACGTATAACTGCACCAAGTATTCTTTTTCCGTATGAGTAAATGCACATGTACGTGCACAGCTTTTGGAAATCCTTAAATTATTGGAGCATTTATAGAATGAAACTCACTGAAAAACAGCAAGAGCAGCAAACAGCAAGAGCAGCAACACAGGGACGCCCAGTACAGTTTCCCCCACAAAGTGGGTTCCTCTGGGGCTTAATTTACCGTGGCTGCCCAACAACTAAAGCGTAGTGGTGTGATACCTGATTTTCTTTGGCAGAGAAAGAAGGCCGAGGCTAGAGTTTATTTTCGCCTCTCCGCGCACCCTCTCCCTCCATGTTCTAGCTCCCGGGCATGCCCGACTCGGGGCGCGGTGTAGAGCCACCTCCACGGCCCGCCCCGTCCCTTCTCCGAGAACCGCATCAGCCTGGTTTCACTTTTCCCTCCGAAGCATCGTCATCCTTTCCTCAGCAGCCCTGAAGGCTGACGTGTCCCTAATAAGTGCTTCCCGGCCCAGCAGCCGCCATGCGAGAGCCCCTTTCCGGAAGGGAGAAGCCCGTTTTTGAAATCCACCAACCAAGGCGGCGGGCCTCGCCCTCCCTCTCCTACCAGGGCCCACACGGCCCAGCCCTGGATCCTGAGCACTGGGGACTCCAGCCGGAATCGCCACCGCCCCGCACCCCGCTTACCTGGAAAACCCGCGTCCACGCTCCGACCTCGTTCTGCTCACGCCTCACAGGAAAGGAAGGAACGCCCCGGATGTAGGAACTGAGCCTGAGCGACCGCGCTGCGGCCCAATAGGCAGCGGGCGGCGACGGCCGTGCGTCTCCAGACTCGACCGGGAAGCGCCAACCGACGGCCCGAGGGGCGGGGCGGAGGGGTGTGGGCCCGGGGACCGCGGCGTACGGCGGGTCGGTCGCTGGTTGTCAGGACAGTCACCGCCGGAGTGGGGCGAGGGTACGTCCCTTGGTCTGAGACGTCCGGGGCCGCGTAAAGATGAGAGCACAGAGGACGCAGGGCCGCTGGAAGCGCAGGTAACGGAGCCGGAGTGCGGTGGGGCCGCGACAGGCTTCTTCCGGGACCCGTGCTGGATGGAGAGGACCGAGGCGACGCCGTGCCGCGGCTCCTAGCGGCGGGGCCGGTGCCCGAGCTGCAGCTGCCAGGCGACGATGTGTGGAGCCCGGGCGGCGCGGGGGAGCTGAGAGCCTTCGGGCCCCAGGACCCCCGGGGCCCGGGATGAGTTAGCGAGGACAGCCGCGGGGGCCAGTTCCGACTGCTGCAGGCCACGGCCGCCGCCCGCCCGCCCCTTCCGCGCCGGAGCCTCTAGCTCCTTTCCGCGCTCGTCTGCCTGCCTGCGCTCCTGGCGCCGGAGACCATGAGGTTCCGTATCTACAAGCGGAAGGTGCTGATCTTGACGCTCGTGGTGGCCGCTTGCGGCTTCGTCCTCTGGAGCAGCAATGGGCGACAAAGGAAGAACGAGGCCCTCGCCCCGCCGCTGCTGGACGCCGAGCCCGCGCGGGGTGCAGGCGCCCGGGCCGGGGACCATCCCGCCGTGTCCGTGGGCATCCGCCGGGGCTCCAACGAGTCGGCGGCTCCGCTAGTCGCGGCGGCCCCGCACCCCGAGGTGAACAACCTGACTCTGCGGTACCGGTCCTTAGTGTACCAGCTGAACTTTGACCAGACGGTGAGGAATGTAGGTAAGGCCGGCTCCTGGGCCCCCCGAGAGCTGGTGCTGGTGGTCCAGGTGCACAACCGGCCTGAATACCTCAAACTGCTGCTGGACTCACTTCGAAAAGCCCAGGGAATCGACAACGTCTTCGTTATCTTTAGCCATGACTTTTGGTCGACCGAGATCAATCAGCTGATTGCTGGAGTGGATTTCTGTCCGGTTCTGCAGGTGTTCTTTCCTTTTAGTATTCAGTTGTACCCCAACGAGTTTCCGGGCACTGACCCCAGAGATTGCCCCAGAGACGTGGAGAAGAATGCAGCTTTGCAGATGGGATGCATTAATGCTGAATATCCCGACTCCTTCGGCCATTATAGAGAGGCCAAATTCTCCCAAACCAAACACCACTGGTGGTGGAAGCTGCATTTTGTATGGGAGAGGATCAAAGTCCTTCGAGACTATGCTGGCCTCATACTTTTCCTAGAAGAGGATCACTACTTAGCCCCTGACTTTTACCATGTCTTCAAAAAGATGTGGCAATTAAAGCAGCAAGAGTGTCCTGAGTGTGATGTTCTCTCCCTGGGGACCTATACTGCCATTCGCAGTTTCTATGGCGTTGCTGACAAGGTAGATGTGAAAACGTGGAAATCCACAGAGCACAATATGGGTCTGGCCTTGACCCGGGATGCCTATCAGAAGCTGATTGAGTGCACAGATACTTTCTGTACTTACGATGATTATAACTGGGACTGGACCCTTCAGTATTTGACTGTATCTTGCCTTCCAAAATTCTGGAAAGTGCTGGTTCCTCAAGTTCCTAGGATTTTTCATGCTGGAGACTGTGGTATGCACCACCAAAAAACCTGTAGACCATCCACCCAGAGTGCCCAAATTGAGTCACTCTTAAATAATAACAAACAGTACCTGTTTCCAGAAACTCTAACTATCAGTGAGAAGTTTATGGCAGCCCTTTCCCCACCTAGGAAAAATGGAGGGTGGGGAGATATTAGGGACCATGAACTCTGTAAAAGTTATAGAAGACTGCAGTAAAAAAATCACAATTACAAAAGCAAAAGTAGTGACAGTCTTCTATTTTTGATATTTGTCCAAACAGAATATACAATTGAATAAAAGGGTTTAGGAACTGGTTTCTGCTTTAGTACAACAACAACAGAATTCTCGTAAAAGGTGTCCCAATATAGTAATCTTTTCCTTTTATGTCTGATTAAGATGTAAAACAAGTTTTCATTTTGAGAATTGGGTTTTAAAGCTCAATGTGTATCTGCTAAAGGTAATCATTATTGTTAATTGATAAGAAAGAAGAGGAGAAATTTTATTTAAATTGCATCTATTAATCTTTTTATCCGGAACTTTGTACACTTTTCCACGTTCAAGACTTCTTTTAAGTACAGCAGAATTTATTTAAAATTGTCATATTAGTAAAAAGTATTACAATCAAATTGTTAAGAGTATTAATGGAACAAGCCCAGCTTCACTCTTGACACAGTTACTAGGAAGGGATTGCTTCACTGGTTTTATAACTGGAAAGTTATGTTAAACACCCTGTCAGAACAGAGTCATTTTCAGTATTAAAGATTCCTGTATTATTGTGTTAAGATTTGCCGTGCTTTGGAACCTTCATAGAACACACTTTCTTTTGGAATGTATTTGATTGATAAGAAAGTTTAAACACTGTTTTCACCTCAATGTAGAAATACAGTGGTTTTTTTTTTTTCTTTTAGTGCTGCCAAAATAAAATACTCATTTTTGCATAAAAAGATTCCTGATCATTTTGCAGAATAAATTTTTACACCAAAATCCAGTAAAGACATTCTACAAGGTTTAAAGTTAGCATTACATATTATCTGTACATTGTATAACTGAGTTTGAAATAAAGAAAACCCAGCTCTTGACAGTGCATCCCTTTGGAAGAAACTGGCTTTCAAATTAGCCAGGCATAGATAATGAGCAATAAAAAGCTGCTGTGTAAGTGAAGTACAGCCAGAAATGATACAAAGTTCAGTCCTGCCAAAGTGAAACATGTTCTAGTGCCAGCTTTATTTTAACAGAAATCGTACTTTTTAAAAGGACAGACAGTAAATAATAGGAAGCAGGCTTAAAATTTACTCCATATTTAACATGAAAGTTTTCCTTAACAGTATATAATTGTATTCAATCATAAATATAGACTACTTTCTGTGTAGGTACTGCAATAGTCATTTCAATCTAAGAAAACTGTGTACCTAATGGACAGTCTCAAAACTATTATTCCATCAAATTAAGATTCCTATTATGGTTGAAAAATGTATATGGTCATCTACAATGGAGCAGATAGTTCTCTTGCTTTATGAGCTACCTTTATACTGCCCTCAGCCCTCTGGTTCCAGGTTTTACTGGGGTTATAAATGTAAATCAGAATGAACTGCTAGGCTTCGTACCAGTTTTTGGTGCTCTGACCTGACCTCCCTAGTTCAAAGGACTAAAGAAATTAGTTTCCGGGACTAAGGTAAGGCCAGAGGTTTGAATTAGTAGCTGCTTTTGGAACAGAAATAGATCAGCTCAAGGCCTTGGGGTCAGCGATTAGATCAACAAATATTTTCCTTTCTATATTGTCTTTCATGTTGTCATAAAATTTTTTGTGAGGAAAAAAAAATCTGTTGGGATTTCCTCCTGGCCTCAAATAAAAATACTATTCCACAAAATTCGTAACTTAGCCACTGTTGATAAATTATCTGCTGCCCTCTTTTAGGTGTTATAAAAGAAATTGATTAGAAAACACTAGCTCTTGTTGTTTTCATGTAATAATATAATGAAGACAATTTTCCTATTGGAGCAAATTCTTAGACAATTTGTCCTGTTCTAAAATTTGTAAATTAATTCTATAAAACCAAGGGATGTTTGAATAATTTCCAAAAAATTATTTTAAAATTTTGAATTTTCAAGGTCATTAACAAATAACCTGTTTATATATATATGTATACACACATATATATATACATGGTGACATATATGAGAAGAGTAAAATACACAGTTGAAGCAAAAATACTAAATTTCAGTGTATTTGTATTGTTTGGATCATTTAATATTGGTTAGTAAAGTTCTTTCAGAATCTCTATGACAAGCATAAGTACATCCTATTTAGTGAGACTTATAAATGCATAGTTTTGAGATTCTCCTCCCACCAACACATGCACTCTAGTGTGCTTCTAGTTAATTGCATTCTTTAGAAATACTCTTTGTGACAGACACAACTTTTAATGAGTATTTATTTTGAAATTTTATTAAAGTAATGGCAAACAAAAGCCAGAAACAACACAGAAGTAAATATAAATAGGTTGTATTAAAACTAAATGTTTAACTATTAGAAAAAATACACATCAGAGGAATCGCAAAACTTATTTCCATAATTAAGGAAGCTTTGTATAAACTCTACATGCAAAAAAATAAATAGCTTCAGTTTCCCCATGAGAATAAAAATTGCAAATTTTGTACTTTCTTGAATACCTTTGGTTTTAAGATAGTAAACAGAGTCTATTTTTAGTCCATAAGTTTTTACTCAGCCTTTAAATTCTAAGATGATACAGAATTAATCCAAGTCATAAAGCAAAGAATTCTGAAAACTGAATGAGCAATGAGTCACATGATCTTTAATAATCTGCACACGACCATCTTGCATATTGGTTTCCTTTATGTTGTCAAAACCAGGTGTATTGTGAACTTCAGTTTTGTTCAGTAATGAAGATAGGTGATCTCCATCTAATTCTTTCTCTTCAGTTATTACTGGTTCTTTTAAATTATCTTTTTCATCATTTGAGTGAACAGCACTTTTGTCTTTTATAAATTCAGGTTCCATTTTTGACTCAGGTTGCTGAGACTTTGCAAACGGCTTTTGAGAAACATCAAGGGCCCCTTGTTGCAAGCATGCAACTGAACCACAACTGTCTGTTTCTAGTACTTTGACTGCTACAGATGAATTGGAATCAGCTGAGGTAGTAGCATGCTGTAGACGTTCTTTTTCAGTCAGATGACTTCCTTCATTGACTCTTTCTTCCTTCTCATGAAGCTGCTCAGAGTTACTACATTCTTGCAACTATGTCAGGAGAAACAGCAAATTAATAATTCCTTGAAACAAATAGAAAAGTAAATTGTACCCGCTGGAAACTTTTTTAAGTTGTGAAGGAATAACCCAGTAGACTTACAGATAGGCCCTCTGGCTTCCCCCTCAAAGTCATTCTCCAAATGCTGCCAGTCATATTTTAATCATACAAACCTGGCATTGATTCTCTGATTAAATACTTTCATTGACCCTTCATCTCTTTCAGGATAAAATAATCCTGGCCTACAAACCTTTTAACATGGCCTATAAAACCCATTAGCAGTCATTCTTATAAGGGCATTCTTGAATTTCTTGAATTTTCTTGTATTTCTGTGATTCTTTAGAGCCTCTTTCCCCTGAATTCACATTACAAGTCAATTGTCCTAGTTACTCATTTGTGTCCAATACTGAAGACTATAAAAATAACCAAACTTAACTTCAACTAGAAAGAACAAACTGGATGACATAGTTCCCATGGTTTGAGAGTCAAAAAAAAGCTGTTTGTCCCTGGACTAATACTCATAATTCCCAAATGTTAGTTTCTCTCCATTCCTCACTGAACAGTTATTTTGGGATTAAAGGAGATAACATAAGTGAAAATGAACTGCAGATGTTTAATAGTAAAATACATATAAAAAAGTCTTTATTCCTCTTAACATCACTCTTCCCAGCCATCATGTCCACTTAGTTTAAAGTTATCATATAAAGAAATCAAGAATTAAGTTATCTGTTAGGCTTCAACCTTGTCCCAAATCACGACTCTATAGAGCCCACCAAAATCCTTACCTTTGCATGTATTTCAATCTTACTATCAGTAACCTGAAGAACTTCAATTAATGGTGGGGTTAGGGGCATTGTCTGTTTGAATGGAGGGCTCAGGACCTCTTCAAGAAACTCATTAACGTTTTCTTCACTGACAAATAACCTTTCCTAAAATAAAAAGAGAAAAAAAAATTCTACCTTATTGGTCATACTTGACAGAGTTGTATCTAAAACCAGCTCATAAAAGTTCTCACACAGTTCAGAATTGCACTTTTAAAATGTTTATTTTAATGTTATTCCTATGCTGTTTTGGCAAAAGAAAACTGAGTATTGTACAGAGCAATAAGAACAGCAAGAGTACACACATATATAGGAAAAGACCCTAGAAGACAAGTCTTAGTTCCTTTTCTAGGTCTCTATTAAATCTGAGGTATGTTTTCCCTCCAAGTAATCTTACTTACAAATTATCTTCCTTTTTTTCCCCCTCTATTTTGTAAGAATAACATCACCTCTAGAGTTATAAATGCAGTCCAAGCTAGAAAATGCAATTTAATTTTAGAACACTTCCTAATGAGTCAGCAAAAGATACACAGACAGGATCTATTTAATTTTGTGTGACCAGTTTGCCTTTTAGTTTTTGGCTAGGTAAGAAAATACATTCTTTAGTATTCTCTCAAATGCTTGTCCATATAGTTTTTTTTCCCACATTGTGAGTTATTTTCACATTTATTAAAACAATTACAGGAAAACGACTGCCCTTTCCTAAATTTCCCCTTCTGATGACATAAACAGATAGTCGATTTCATATTTTATATTCTCACAAAGTATTTTACCTAGCCCTGGCTATTTACTTTACCATTTTTGGAGGTTTTCAAATTAACCACTTCTCACAGAAGATACACCTCATAAAATAAAAATTTAACTTATTAGCAAATTTCTAGAAAAATACAGGAAGAATTAAAACTTCCTGGCAGGTTAAAGCCCAAGGCCCCAAACTTAATTTTTAATATATAATCTGTGCAACTAGTGTTGTGAATTTGGGAATTTAACCCTTGAATATCTTAAAAGAGCTAAAAAAAATTTACATGTAACATTGATACAAACCTCAATCAAAAATACCAATTAATTGTTCACTTATGAGTTTAAAAAGTTCTATAGAACGTCAAACTTTTTTTTCCCAGTATTTGCCAATAGTACTGGAATATTGAATCTCAAGATCCTCGGTAATCTGAAAGGTATAGTAGCAACTACAAAATGATATCCTAGGTAAACCTGATAATGCACAGCCCCAGTTTTTGCCCAAAAGAGATGTAGCTGATGTGATGTTGGTACCAACAAAGGCTTATATCACACTTCGTTAAATGCCAGCCATTGTGTCAAGTACTAGCAGGGAACAGATTAAAACAGATGCAAAAAGAGGTAACTTCAATGTAATATAACGCCCACCAGAAAACAACCCCACCAATATCAGCGACTGAAATTAAGCAGTACCATATGGCCGAGAGGGCAAGGGATTTAGATTCACACCTGCGAGTTGGTTTTCCTACAAAAGAACTGTGTGGCACAGGCTGAGTTACTTTTGCTCTCCGGAAGTAGACTATTTACTTTCTAAGTTTGGAAAAAGCTATTTACCAACTTAAAATATGGCCATAATAGAATGACTCTTAAACCTATTTGTGTCACAACCGCTTTGAGAATATGACTAAAGTTACAGCCCTTCTCAAGGGCAACTGTGAAGATTTGAAACCCATCCACCAGAGAGGATGCGTTAAGTTTTTTTCGTTTTTTTCAATATGCGTTTAAGTGTACTTAACATCTTTCATCAAGTGCATCAATTTCAAGTCATCAGGAGAGAAGTTATAATGGAAAATCCTTTGTTTAGGATAAACTGAGAGTGTGCCTGTGATAGCAAGTGGAACAGAATATTTCAAATATTAGTACTCTAGAAAGAACTGTTACCTCCAAAGAATCGTTGTTTAAACCATAATACCACTCTCTCCACTGTCCATGGCACTCTGGAGATTTGGCCAGTCCTATCACTGCATTGTTTGAAGAAATGCTAACCACTGGTTCTTTGGTATTCAACTTATTCTCTGGAGTAAATTGCAAAACGAAGGAATAATAAACTAAGTCTTGGGTGGAGAAGGACAATTTGTACCAGAGGGGGGTCACTTCCCCTTGAAGACTTTGAGGCTGGATCCAAGGCACTTGAATGAGCAGAGTCAGGGATTCTTCATCCTGATTACACTGCAAAGGTGGGCACAGAGGTTCCCCGCGGTCGGTGCCGGGACCACTCATGGCTCGATCAGCTGGCTCCCTGCGGGTGCCTTCCCGGGCCTCCAGCGCCTCCACGCCGAGAGTTCGGCGCGCACTCACTTTTCCTGCAGAAGACCCCCTGTCAAGGTCCCCGGATGAAGTACTAGGAGCGCCTCCGCCACCGTCCCCAGGTGAGTTCCCAGCTCCGGGAGGCGGCTCCTCCCGGATGCCTGTTGTTGATCTCTCTTGCCCGCTGAAATCCCGCTCTTCGGGTGCTGAGACGTGCTCCTCCCCGGCGGCGTCCGGGGTGGTGATCCCGGCGTCTGCAGTCCAGCCTCGGTTGGGATCCGAGCCTTCGTCCGCCCCACCAACCCCCGCCGGGCCCGCCTGCCCCTGGTGAGCGGAAGCGCAGGGCGCGCAGTCAGTTCCGGGCCGGTCGGCGGCCTCTTCCGGGGTCGCGGCGGGCTCCGGGTGCGTGGCGGTCAGCGCCACAGGTAGCGTGACCACCAGCTGCCGCCGGGCCTTGTTGAATTGCGCCTTGCCGCAGCTGTCATCCACCGGGTACGGGAGCGAGAGCCGCAGCCGGTAGTCGGGTTTCCTCGAGTCGAGGCACAGCAGCTTTCCCGTCACCTCCAGCGCCGCCTGCTCGGCCGAGCGCAGCAGCGGCAGCTCGATGGTGACCACGAGCTCCTGGGGCACAGTACTGGGGGCCGAGTCCCGAGAGCAGCGGTAATCCTGGAGGTCCACGTGGTGGCGCTGCACCACGCTGTAGCTAGGCTCAGTGGGGGCGGGCTGCAGGACGGCCTCCGGATGGGAGGGCGCCTGGGGCCTGGGGATCGCAGCGCTCCCGGCGGCCTCCGGGTACCGATAGGGGTAGGGGAAATCGGGGAGAGGGCTCTCCGGCTCCCCCTCGGGCCGGGCCGGGGAGCCCCCGGGCAGGGGCGTGCGTAGCACGGCGGCCTCCGGGGTCCCCTTGTACTTGACCTTCAGGGTCTTGGCATTCCTGCGGTCCAACTTCACGCCGAACTGCTTCTCCACGGCCTCCAGGGCCGTGGCGTCCAGCATCTGGCGGAAGCGCTCATGGCGTCGGGCCAGCGCAAGAGCGTCTGGGTGGAAGACGACGTCGTAGACGGTGTAGCGCCTTCCGCGGCCCCCAGCGTACTCGCGGCCCGGCGCCAGGCTGTAGGGCAGAGACCACTGGCTGCCGGATGCCGCGGCCCTGGAGCCGGGCCGGCTGCTGGGCGCGCACACCAGCGCGTTGCTGCACACGTTCACGAAGCAGCGCCGGGTCCCATCCAGGCTGGTGCGCAACACGTGGCCCGGTTCCGGGTGCACGAACCGCACCTCCACCCCGCGCTCACGCTCCAGGGCCGTGATTTCCTCCTCGTAGCGCCGCCGGTTCTCGGGGTCCGTAAGCTCCTCGGCGTACTCGGAGAACATTCGCCGGAACTCCGGGTCCTGGAAGGCGGAGGTGAGCTGCTGGACCTCCTCTCCGCTCAGATCCAAGTCTTCCAGCGGCGAAGAGGTTGCCGCCTTGGCCATGCTGCCCCTCGGCTCCTTGCCCAGGGGCCAAGGGAGATGAATCTGAGACCGAGTGGGAGGAACGCGTCGTAGAGTTGCTGGTCTGCGGAGAGTGAGGCGGCGGAGGTCTGTAACCGCCAGAGAATTGAGCCTCGGGCAGCGTGTGCTCGTTGCCATAGTGACACCACCAACTGCCGGGAGGAGGGGCAGGAATAGGGGTGACGGAAATATCAGAAATAGCCTTAGTTTCTTCAAACCAACATTATGCATTTTTTAGATTCCTGTGCCATGGTGCAGTTACCTCTGCAAAATAACCATCTGAATAATTGTCATAATTAACAGTATCATGTACGTTATCCATTGTTCACAACACTTCAAGGTAGACCTAATCCCCATTTCACAGATGAGAAGATAGGACCTGAGAACTTACCTGACGAAAGTTACAAAGCTAATACATTCACAAGCTGTGATTCTAACAACTTTATATGCTTTATTCACTTCGCTAAACCAGCATTTCAGTCTCCTAGATATTTCACCAATTTGCCCTGTTTACAACTCTCATTTGGTGCAAGAGATATTATGGGCAGGCTATTCATAGCCAATGATCAGTAAACATATGACTTCGTTAATAATAAAAATGCAAATATAAGATACTGCGTATCACCTATCAAAATGGAAAAGGCTTTTTTTAAAAACAATTACTGTATTTCCTTGGAGTGGTAGAATTATATTAATAAAACCTTTCTAGAGAGTAGTTTGGTAGCTGTATAAAAAGCCTTTAGAACATGCATACTTTTTTTGATCCAGCAATTCCAACTTTGAGAGCATGCTCAAGAAACACTGATTCTAAAAGTTTGGGAAGAAGCTAAGAATTCAACAGTGGGACTGGTTGAGCAGATTTTGGTACAGCCATGCAATGGGATTCTATGCAGCCATTCAAATAGATATTATAGAAGAATATTTATTGATTGGGGTAGTCATTAATTGGTAGTTGTTAAATCCAGTGATCATTTTTCTGTTCTCATTTTGTTGAAACTCTCAGCAACATTTAACACAATGTTGGCATTACCTCAATGTTGAGACACCATCCAAGTTTCTCTCCTACCTCATCACCTGCACTGGCACTTCCTGTGGTTTCCCCACACTGAGACCAAGTGTTGGCTTTTCTCATAGCAGAGAAATCTCAACCTACTCCCGTCTTGTGTGATCTACGTGGCCCCTGAGGCATAATGTCACATGACGGTGCCTCATACTCAGATTTCTGCGGTGCGGTCAGCCGTGCTTCAGCTGATTAAACACCAGGTCGGGGAGCACACCACCTCTCTGTTCCCCAGAGTATTAGCCCTGGATAGCCTTGCAGTGCTGTTTCTCTGCTAGCCCATTTTTCAGACCTCTGCTTCCTTTTCATTTCCAGACAATGTCCACCTCCACCTGATTCTAGTTCCTGTCTTATTCTAATAATTATTGCCTGATTCTGGCAACTTACCGGCTCGTACATAGTTAACTGCTCTGCTTCATCTTACGTCACCTTGCTCTGCTTCATCTTACGTCAGGATATAGTAATATCCTGAAACAAAGATTTTCACTATCATTAGAATAGATTCTGTGACTTGAAATTTAAACAATTTGCAATTCTTGAATATACTATTAAGACTTATGGTGAACATTAGCGTGTAACTCGTACAGAAATAATGAAACTTAAATTTTTAAACACAAATGTATACTTGGATTATATATTTTTACACATTTTCATATTTTTCCTAAAAGATTATGCAGAAAATATTTTTCCTATAAAACTCTATAAAGTATACTATCATGTTTATTTTATTTTAAAAAATATTTACTTATTTATTTGGCTGTGCCGGGTATTAGTTGCAGCATGTGGGATCTTCGTTACCGCGTGCAGGATCTCCACAGCGGTGTGCGTTTAGTTGCCGCGTGCAGGATCTAGTTCCCTGACCAGGGATTGAACCTGGGCCCCCTGCATTGGCAGCACGGAGTCTTCACCACTGGACCACCAGGGAAGTCCCCATCGTGTTTACTTTAATATCAAAATTTCATAAAATAGAAATTTAAGCAGAACATCCTAAAGTTTACCATAATTTTATTGTAACAATATCAAAATTACATAAAATTAAGCAGAAAATTGATGAATTCTGTTTCTTCAGATGGTCTTTAAGGATCTCAAAACCCTTGGAGTTTGCTGAAAGAAGAAAATATTCATAAAATTAAACATTTTGGAAACCTAAGTTATTGTACATTTCTTAATATTTAGTTTTAGTTAATTTTAAAAATAGGTCAACACATGCATATTGTTCCAAATGCAAAAGGGGACACAGTGAAAAATAAGTCTGTCTCACACTCTATTTCTGCTCTCCAAAAGCAACAGTATATCCTTATAAAGATTGTCTAATCATATACAAGCATGTGTGTGGGGGTAAATGCTTTAAAAACACACAAGTGGTAGAATACAATGAACAATATTCTACCCCTTTTTTTCAATTAGTAATAAACACATATTTATAATTTTTAACTAATCCCTTCCTCTATGGCTTTGAAATTTAATATAAATTAGAAAAGTTCCGAATAACTTTTAAATAGATACACATTTAAGCTATTTGTTTTGCAATTTTATAAAAACTACAATAAAAACAGCTGTACCCAATTTTATGCATAAACCCAAGTATACCTGTAGGATAAATTCCTAGAAATGGAATTGCTGATATATGCAGTTGAGGTCTTAAGAAAAAGTTTTTACCATTTTTTTTTCTGACCAACTCTGTGTGAGAATGGGTGTTTCTCCCCTACATCACCAACATTGTGTTTTTAAATAAAACAACTGTATTTGAGAGCACATGTTGAAACAGGGTTAAACCTTATTTACTTTGGCTACATTTCTGTGGTCAACTCTACAATATGATTTCACAAATATTCTAAGAAAAAAATTCTTTTTAGGAGAAACTAAAAAGCAGTAAAACCAAACTATTTCACTATATCATGAAAATTTTTTCTCTCAAAAAAAAAAAAAACATCAACTTATTCGATCCAGCAATGAAAAACTTCTTCAAATTATCACTACTAAATTATAGTTTGGAAATTATGTCAAGGGTTTTCAGCATCTGACTCCACAGATGATAAAGGGACCAACTATTTCAACTCAACAGTGAATGTCAACAGCAAGTCAAGCACTGTTCTAGAAACTTTTAAGAGGGACAGGCACATAAGTGACTAAAACAGTGTGTTAGAACTGTCATAGAAGTCTGTATACAGTGCTCAGAAGCACTGTACTTAGGTTAACAATTCTGCATGGCAATCAGGGAGCAGTACAAGAAATGTAACAAGTGTCTTGTGCTATCATAATAAATCGGTTTATTTCCTATTGTGGTTTATTTGTTTATCTCCCAACTCATTAAAAAAAGAATATTAACTGGTTTGCCAAGATAAATATAATAAAAAGATAAAAGTAAGGAAATCAGGAAATTCAGGTAAGAGAAAAATACAGATCAGAAAAGAAGAGGAAGCCAGAGCCACAGCCAACATTTATGCTAGTAATTCCTCTGCTGCTGTAGAGGTGGGCTGCATGTTTGGCTGTGCTTCCTGGCAGCTAACACAAAGGGAGTCTATTAGTAGATTTACAGTCTCCCCAAGATGAAAATAAACAGTTGCTTGGGACAGACACAGATTTCTCTTGTCCTGAGATCTGTTGAAAGTGCCCACTATTGGTTTTCATGGCAGAATGTTTTAGATGTCTGTGAATTTATACCAAATCTCAGTTCAGTAAAAGTCAATCTAAAGACGGACAAAATAGGGAATTCCCTGGTGGTCCAGTGGTTAGGACTCTGCGCTTTCACTGCCGAGGGCCCGGGTTCAATCCCTGGTTGGGGAACTAAGATCCTACAAGCTGAATGACGTGGCCAAGAAAAAAATTTTAAAAAGGTGGACAAATATGCTCCAGAGGTGACCTAATCCTGGGGTCACAAAATCACTGTCAACAACAGCGAGTGGTTGAGACTGGTAAGAGCGTTGCCTTTACCTAAAGGCATTCCAAGTCAAAAGCAAATTTGTTTGAAGATTCATTGTGGGCTAGGTGAAGTCAAACACATGTTCAGCTTATGGAATAGAGGCTAGAATATCAGTGACCTTTTTTTTTTTTTTTTGCGGTACGTGGGCCTCTCACTGTTGTGGCCTCTCCCGTTGCGGAGCACAGGCTCTGGACGCGCAGGCTCAGCGGCCATGGCTCACGGGCCCAGCCGTTCCGTGGCATGTGGGATCTTCCCGGACCGGGGCACGAACCCGCGTCCCCTGCATTGGCAGGCGGACTCTCAACCACTGTGCCACCAGGGAAGCGCCTCAGTGACTTTTATAAGGGTATCTGTCTGGTTATATTCCAAAAACTAAGCAGTGCCTGGAATACAGTAAGATTCAAATACATGTCAAATGCGTGAATCCAAGAATAAAATTTAGAATATCCCAAAGTGAACGGACTTTAATCCTCCATGAATACTGAGCAGCAAAAATAATGCAGAAATTTTTTTTCAAGAAATATATATAAGAAGCTGTTAATCATGGTTTCAGGGTTAGGAAACGGAGCTACTTTTTCCTTTTCAATTTTATACTTTTAAGCATTATTTGAAAATTTTATCATGTACTTGTGTTTTTATTTAAATAAAGATGTTAATTACAAAAAGTAAAAAGAAGACAATTGGGTTGGGTGTTCAAGATTATATTCTCTGAGAACCTGGAGGTATTTGGTTACTGTTCTTAACTGGAGGTGGGAAACAAAATATAATTAACCAAGAAATCACACGTTAGGATGCCTGAATCTAAGGGAAACTGTTAAAAATGCAGATTTCTGGGCCCTACAACTGGAGAGAGACATTTGATAAGTTTGGGGTGGGATCCTGGAACTTAACATTTTTAACAAGGACCCCAGAGGATTCTGATGCACGTGGTCTACAGGACACCCTCTGAAAATCACTACCTACCAGGTGATTATTCTTTTTCCCCCAAGACCTCCCCCCAACTCCAACCTCTCACCATCACCACACTCAACCCAGCTCCCCTGCAATTCTTTGCTGCCAATTTAAGGCAGATTACCTAGGTTTTGAGAACCAACCATGTGGACCGCAAGGCTTACCTCCTGGAATAATAACATCATCAGGAGGCTGCCTGTAAAAAAGCTAGCCCACCTCCACAGCCAGTCTGAGATTTCCCTCAGAAAACAGTTCTTGGTCTATTTCACACAAACTGCCATCAAGTACATACAATTCTGTGTCTCCCCACATGAACGCAGTAAGTTCAGCCTAGAACATTTCCAGTGAGCTACTGTAGACTTTTAAAAACTTCAGCACACCTACAGAACATCTGAATTTTAGCAGTATTACACCAAGAGACAGCTGTTTCTTGCTGTTTCTGAGGGCACACTTACCTATCTTCTACTATCTTACTGGAAGGATAAAAAACTTTGAATGAAAATCCACTTCTTGGAAAAGAGCCCTTTGGAGAGAAAAATGCCCATAAGTGAATACTCAACTTTTAACAAAGAATCCCTATTTTTTAAATCAAACTCCTTGCTCCTAACTTAAAAATAAAGTTACAAGATGTGACTATGAAGTAATGAGACAAATTTTTGTATGCTCTTTATAGAGAAAAAATATTACTATAAAATATCTCCACTTGAAGCAAAAAGTCAAGTTGACTAGAACAGTTATGCTAACAAATGTGAGTAGAAATGCTTAGGAGGGGTTCTACTTAGTAGAAGGAATAAACAGTACTGGGTGATGCTAAATAAGCATGTAAGACACTCAAACATCATGTTCGAGAAGCCTTTCCTGCCCCTCTCCCCAGTAAAAATCTGGGTTTGATGCCCTGCCATTGTGCCCCCAAAACAACTGAGCAGTAGTCACACATACAATTGTCTGTCCATTACTAAACTCTAAAGTTACTGAGCAGACTCTGTCTTTTCAGTCTTTGTGTCCCTGGAACTAGCTCAATGTCTGGCCCACTGCAGGCATTCATTAATGGGAATAAGTATCAAGAAAGGATGAAGCAATGTCAAAACCAAGTTTTGGGCTTGCCCAAAAGGTATAAATAAGGTTAAAAAGATATAATGATGGTGTAGGAACTGGTTGTTTACTCATTTACAGTATGAAAAAGTGGAAAAATTCAGAAATAAAGTGGTTTCAAATAGAGCGTTAACTACGAGAATGCCCAGAGTTCAATTTAAATAAGGAAATAGCCTCATTGTGACAAGAATATTGAAATGTGAATAAAGATTCTACAAAAATTAGGGCCACAAATTTCAAACAATGAAACCAAATCAGCTGACTGTGCTCATCCTTAGAGCAGTAGTTCCCAACCAGGGACAATTTTTGTCTCCTAGGAGACATTTGGCAAGTATCTGAGGACATTTTTGATAGTTACAACTGGGGGCTGCTACAGGCATCTAGTGGATGGAGGTCAGGGATGCTGCTAAACACCCTGCAATGCACAGGATGGTGCCCCCAAACAAAGAATTATCTGGTCCAAAATGTCAATAGTTCTGTGGTTGCAGAAGCCAGACAAAATAAATGTGTGTGTGAGAAAAGCAGTAAGGGATGATGTTTCTAGAAATGATCTAGATGAAATAAAAAAGTACTAAAGTTTTAAATTCACAAGAATCAAGGAAACATACAGATTAAAAATCACTAGTGAAGGGCTTCCCTGGTGGCGCAGTGGTTGAGAGTCCGCCTGCCGATGCAGGGGACATGGGTTCATGCCCCAGTCCGGGAAGATCCCACATGCCACGGGCTGGGCCCGTGAGCCGTGGCCGCTGAGCCTGCGCGTCCGGAGCCTGTACTCCGCAACGGGAGAGGCCACAACAGTGAGAGGCCCACGTACCGAAAAAAAAAAAAAAAAAAAAAAAAAAAATCACTAGTGAAGATATTTGACATAAAAAGCAACATTATGCAGCATTTAGTCCCCAAGTTCAAAAAGTCAATCATACTTTTATAGAAATTCAGAAGCAACTTGAAGATTCTGAAGCAATTTCAAGGTTCTGCATAAAAATGAAATATTAAACTGTGTCCCAGTAGGAATTTCCACATTTATCAGTCTTAGATTTTTGGGACTTGGACAATTTCCAACAACAACAATAACAACAACAACAAAAAATCCTCCTCAAAGGACAAGTACCATTAACATGTTTAAAGGGAACGGAATACATGCTCTGAAAGTAATTTCCAGAAAGGAATTCCAAGGAATCTCAAGGCAAGTTACTTTGAAGGGGAAAATACTCATCTGGATTTATAAGCTTTGGTGCATTTTTAAGAAAAAAGTCACGTTACTTTATAGTCACATACTCTTTTGAAAGTTTAAGAACTTTCTGTTTATACCAAATTAATTCAGTTGTTTCATTTATAGTATAGTTTTACTCCAACAGTAATTGATTAAACATATATTTTAAATTTAAAGAAGTAACAGTCTAATCTTGACAAATTATGACTACATAACGTTAACTACGTTCTTACAGGGTTTATGCAGAGGCATTCGGTATTGGTCAAAGTAAAAGGATCGTATTTGTCTGCGATGACAAGTAGGTCAGGCACAGGGTACACTCTCAGAGCATAGTCATACGCCCAATACACCGGGCAGACATAAAGAGGGAGAGGAGTCAGGTGTCCTTGGGATAAGATAGTCTTTACAAACTACAAAAGAATGACACAAAACAAACTTCAGTGCATTTGCAAAAGCTAAAAGAGCAACAAAGAATTTCAAATTAAATAGTAATTACCAAAGTGACTTAGAAAATTTGAGAAACAGTTGGGAAAACTGAATTACAAAACCTTGGGAAAACTGATATAAAATGAAATCAACTACCCTGTATTTTAGGAGAAATTTATGAGTTTTCATTCAACACCATAAAAGCTACTCCCCCAAATAGTCATTTTGGAGCAATTGTATTTTTAGCTGTATAATAAACTAATTTACTAATTTTGTTCATCTAAAAATAATTCCACAGCTTGAGCAATGCCAAGAATATATACTTAGCCTACATACACTTTAAATGTTATAAAATACATACTAAAAATGCTCTGTATGATCTATTTCCATACTTCCAAATGAGGGTACATGTAACCAGTGACTGACAACTGGGAATCTTGAAGCTACAAGATAAACACTACACATCCTCCTGATGTGGGCAAATCATAGGAAATACTTAATAAACATAATAAACATAAACATTTTATTTAAACAAATGTATATATATTGAAGTACAATGTAAGATTTATGAGTTCTAAAGGCAAAACAGGAACCTCCAAAGAAATTTCCTGCTACTTTGGGGCTTTCTTCTGCCCATTAGGGGATACGTCAGTAAGAAAATTGAGAAACACTGATTTAGGAACAAAAATTACCTTACTGACAAAAGTGTGCTGAAATTATTTTGAACTATAAATAAAAACAACAAAAGGGCAAGTGATTAAGTGGCTTAACAAAATTTTATATAAATCCACGTGTAATTAAGACACCTTAATAAAGAAGACACAACTTACATGATTAGGAATATCCAAATTGCTACTGGGAAAACGGACACAGTTTCTGCACATTTTATTCACTAAGTCTTCACGAAAGACAATAATTTCTTGTGTACAATACTGAATTCTGAAATAAAAACAGTAGTTGAATGTGACTTCCTCAGAACAAAATATGAGGTAACTTTAAAGGCAAGATGTTTTATAGTACAAAGCCATTCCCACTTCCCATTGTTCACCACAGAAAAAATGCAACCAGAATCTATTCAACCATTCATTTGACAGTAATTTATTGAGCTCTTAATATGTGTCTGGCGCTATTCTAGGAATGAGAATAAACAACAGATACAATAATTACACAGTATGTTGGAAGATGATTAAGTGTATGGCAAAAAGAAAAAGGCTAACAGGAATCATTTAGGGGAAGGGAAAGTCTAGAAGGCTGGAGTAGTAAATAGGAGTATTGGAACAGGTAGGGCTCATAATGAAGTTTGATCTGAGCACAGACTTGAAGGAGGTGAGAGAGTCAAGCAGACATTCAGGGGAAGAACACTGTAGGCAGAGGGAACAGGCAGAGCAGAGGCCCTAAGATGAAACATGCCTGGCACATTTGAAGAACAAAAGGAGCTGGAGTGGCTGGAATAAATGAGGAGGAGAAGAAAGTCGGAGAGGAAATCACGGAGGAAACTGGGGGCCAGATCATGCAGGCCATGACTACCATTGCAAAGGATATGGGCTGTTACGGAATAACATGAGGGGCCCATCTTTCTGAATCAGTAGGGTGGATGTGACATGCCTTACAGTTTAAAGGATCACTCTGACATTGTTAAGGACAGACTACAGAGGAGCAGGGGTAGAAGCTAGGGAACAATGAGGAGGCTGTTACAGTGATCAAGGCTAAAGAAGATGGTAGAGGGTTGTAGAGGGGGAGGTATAGAGAGGTGGCCAGATTCTGGATATATTTTGAAGTCCTTCTTCAAATTTTTGAAGGACTTCCTAAAAGCTTGCATGTGAGGAAGAATCCCAAAGGTTGGTCTGAACGACTGGAAGGATAAAGGCGTCAGGAACTTCGATGAGGAAAGCTATGGAACAGGGTTGGGGACTGATGAGGGAAGAAGATCAGAAGTTCAATCTGAAATTGTCTATTAGACATCCAAGGGGAGATGATGAGTATGCAGCCAGATACGTAAGTGTGGAATCTGGTAGAAGGTTTGAGCTGGAGATATCAATGTGGGAATTGTCAATACACAGAGGGTAATTAAAGCCCTTGGACTGGAAAGGTCACTGAAGGAGTGAATGTAGGTAGAAAAGAGAGGAGAAACAATGACTGAGGGCATTCCCTCAGTAAGAGCCTATGGTCACAGTGAGTAGCACATACAGTAAATGTGTAATCCTTTCAGTTTTCCATTGTAACTTTTCTTAAAGGATGTGTAATTGGAATATCTATTTTTAAATCTCCCTCCATTATTTAAGCTTCTAAATTCAGTGTTAGTGAATTATTTAAATACAGTTAAAACATTTTTAAAGTTTTGAGAAACCTAAAATAGAAAGAAATTTTTTCATTTTTATCCCATAACAATCAAAATTCAGAGACAAATTTTAAGAAACAGGTTAATTTTTTTCCCACTTTTTGTTTTTGTATTTTTTTGGCCACGCCACCTATGGCATGCGAGATCTTAGTTCCCCAACCAGGGATCGCACCCACGCCCCCTGCTGTGGAAGCGCAGAGTCCTAGCCACTGGCCCACCAGGGAATTCCCAAGAAATAGGTTAATTGTTAAATGAAAGGAAAAAACCACAACACAAAAATACTAATATTTACCTGCAAGGATTAGTAGTAAAAACTGAAAATGGTACTCTTTGTCTGAATTCATTAGTGATGCTTTCAGCAAATGGTGGCCTATAAAAACAATTTATGTGATATAGTATACATTTTTAAATTTTACAGAATTTTCTTTACTGTTGCAAATATCTGAATAAAACTTACCTTGGTAAGATGGAACCAAATCCAGGATCCGCTGGACCAGGTACAAACACAAATCGACTACTGTAGCAAAATTCAACATAATTCATTCTAAAAATATTGCACCACTATCCCATAGTCCAAAACCAAATTATTGCCTTTAATTAAATTACAAAGTTTTAAAAATTAAATTTCATGCATTTTAATAAGTGAACTACTAAAAGGCTCCAGACCAATACTGTCCAATAGATCTTTTTGCAATGATAGAAATGTTCTAGACCTGTACTGGCCAATTATTGAGTGCTTGAACTGTGGCCAGAGTGACTGAATTTTATTTTTATTTATTTTATTTTTGGCCACGCCCTGCAGCTTATGGGATTGTTTTAGTTCCCCGACCAGGGATGGAACCCGTCACTACACCCCACCCCCACTCGCCTGCAGTGAAAGCACTGAGTCCTAACCACTGGACTGCCAGGGAATTCCCTTAAATAGTTTAAATTTAAAGAGATGCACATAGCCAGTGACTATCATATTGAAGAGTGTAGCTCTAGACCTTTAGAGTAATGTCACCAAGAAATTTGGAATATGGTGGAAATTATCACTCATCCTTTTAATACTTTTCATTATAAATCTCTACTAGAGTGTAACATACATTATCATGATAGAAGGTTAATTTTATCTCTTAACTGTACTAATTTTCTCAACTTTTTCTTCCATCCATTTCTTAACTTAGGATTCATTTTTTGTGTTTCTTAAATAACACTTTAAATAAAAAATACAGAAATCATTACCTTTGGTGAATATTTGGGTATTCACATATTATATCTGCCAAAGTCTTTAGGGAATCTAAAATTTTAAAGGGATATTGAATTTAATTTGCATATGATATACATAAATCAAATTTTATTTTATTAGCTAGAACTCTACCTATTTTGAATGAAATTAAAATATTATAGATTATTTCTTATCAATTTAGTTTATACAAATGTAGAAACACTTATTAAACAGATCCTCAATACCTTTCAAAGCTTGAACCTGATTTTTTCCATAGGGTACAGATGAAAAATTGCCACACAGAATAAAGCAGGTTGGAGGTGCTGGTGAATAACCTAAAAATGAAAGAAGAAATGAACATATGGAGTGTAGAAATCATATTAAAATCTTTTAACCATGAGTTTTTAAATAATAAAACCATACTATTTTAAAAATAATACCTTAATAACATTATTATAAAAAATAGTAATAATAGTGCCCATTTACTGAGCAATTATTTTGTGCCAGGCCCTGCAATGGCTTGATTAATCCTCACAACATCCCTGTAAACTGAGAGAGAGATTAAGTAACCTGCCCAAGGTATTAGGCTGCAGCTTAAACCCAGTTCTGTCAAATTCCAAAGCCTAAGCTGTCCTCCACTCTTGTACTATTCTTAGGACAAATTCTCATTTATCATGAATACACAGATAGACACACACACACACAGTTATTTTTCAAATGTAAAAATGTAAGTCTTTAAGATGAATTCATTTAAAATATTTCACCACTGAATCAATGTCTTTTACAAACTAGACTACTCAAAAAGATATATATATTTTCTAAGAATTTAGTTTTAAGGCATGAATTATAATTAGAGTTCAAAAAAGAATAGAAAAAATGACACCTACCAGAAAACATGGTGTGAAGTTTTTCCAATACTTCTACTTGGTCCAACCAAACATCAGATATAAACACAAACATGGCATCTTTATTCTCATCCTCTAGTTGTTTTAGTTTTGCAGAAGTCTTCACAGATGTATTAGAAGGCCCTCCAAAAAAATTAATATTTCCATAGTATGCCCTAGGTAATTATAACACAATTATTACCTTCTATCCTATATTCTGTTGGAGATATTTTTCTGATATTCTACAAATTTAGCTTCTGTCTATCTAATGAGGTAATTGTCCCATCAATGTAAATTGGACCATGAAAATGTATTATTTGGGGCTTCCCTGGTGGCGCAGTGGTTGAGAGTCCGCCTGCCGATGCAGGGGACATGGGTTCGTGCCCCGGTCCAGGAAGATCCCACATGCCACAGAGCAGCTGGGTCCATGAGCCATGGCCGCTGAGCCTGCGCGTCCGGAGCCTGTGCTCCGCAACGGGAAAGGCCACAACAGTGAGACGCCCGCGTACCGCAAAAAAACAGAACAAAACAAAACAAAACAAAAGTGAGATGGCTTGAGGGCTTGTAGTCTCTGTGGCGTGAGCAGCACTTTCCCCCAGATTATGTACTTCAACAGGAAGAGAAGATGCACAGCAAAAGCTGCCTGCCAGTGGCTCCCAGCCAGCAAATGTGGCCTTGGCACCTGATTTATACAGGCATACTGGGCCTAAAATCTTAATCCTCATACTTCTTCTTGAAATCATCACCATCATCATGGAATCTCAAGATTTAATTCCCCCAGATGCTTACAGGCTCCAGGAAGGTAATACTAAATATCAAAGCAGCGGCCAGCTGAGGCTGACTAGGTGTGAGTGAGGGAGCACACACATAACCCTGCCCAAAGTGGGCAATCACTGCCGTATAGATGTTCCAGGTGAGAATTCAGGTACAAAGTATGGCTAGATCTGATTGTTCAAGAGAACTCAGAAATCTAGACCATTATGAGAAATCTCCTAATTTTTAAATATTGCAAACTAATTCAAAATGTGTTTTAACACCTCAAAGGGGAAAAAAGAAATTTCTATAGACTACATTCAACCCACAGGCCACCAGCTTCAACTTCTACACCATTATTCAGCCTCTGCTCAAATACCTTGAGTGACAGGGAACTCACTCCTCTCAGAGAAGGCCCTTTTGGAACCACTCTAATAATGATTTTGCATATATTAAAGAACTATATAATCTGCCTCTTGTAACTTTCACTCAGTAAAATACAAAAATAAGAACTTTCTATTAACATGGGAATTATATTCGTCTAAGTGTTTTCCTATATCTTATCTCAGTTGAACTTCTCATCAATCCTATAGATAAATAAGACCGATAGACTGGAAGTCTTTCCATTAAAGCCAAAGTACAGCGATGCTATTGCAATCAATCTGGAGTCAACCTGAGGTTTTCAGTTTCATATAAAGCCCAGTCTTTAACTCTCATTTTCCATTGCTCATCGCCTTCTGACACAAAGCCTGAGGACTTGTAATAACTGAGATATGATATACTATCTTACGTTCATTACTGCCAGTATTATAAAATTCCTATAGAGTTAAAGTCAAACATTTTTATACCTAGTAGTACTAGAGGGTTCAGTGGGTGGAAATCCAAAGGCATTGACATGAAACACCTGATCTTCAAACCAACCTGAAAAAAGATAAGTAACAAATCACTTTCATTTGTCCAATTCTCCTTCTTGTTTGAAAGGACAAAACTATGGAACACAAAGCAGTAACGCTAGGCCATCATCTCATCCCCTGTCGACTAACAACAGAATTTATCAATCCCACTGCGCTACAAAACAGCGTCAGGTTCAGAGACTGTCTCTTTTTTTTTTTGGCCACACCATGCGGCTTGCTGGATCTTAGTTCCCTGACCAAGGACTGAACCCGGGGCCATGGCAGTGAAAGAGCAAAGTCCTAACCACTGGACCGTCAGGGAATTCCAGACAGTCTCAGTTCTATAAAACAAAAAATTCATGAAATACTAACAGATTTAGAAATAAAACTTTTCCCTTTTTTTATTTCACAATACATGTTAGAGGACAGACTCATAAGGTACACAGATTTTAAAATGTCTCATTTTATGACTCTATGTACAATCTGTTTTTTCAACTTCACTGAGATATAATTCATATATCATACAACCCTTTAAGAGTGTATACTTCAGTGGTTTTTAGTATATTCACAAGTTGTACAACCATCACCACTAATTTCAGAATATTTTCATCACTCCAGAAACAAACCCCTCTCCCATGAGTCTGAGAGTTATTTAATGTTGTCAAAAGTATGCTCTCATAATCAGTGTTGTCCCGAGTTACATCATGTTAACATATTTTAACCATTGTAGAAAGGGTTTTACGGTAGAATGATGAGGGGGAGAGGGAAAAAAGTATACTGACTTACCCTCTGCTAAGACAAAGCATGACTCTGTGTATAAACCGCTATGGAACTGGTACACAATAATTGAGGAAAATAATTCTACTTCTATGCTTGAGGTGGTGATAAAGTCAACATACATTTTGGGCTCAACAGGACTTCCAAATAATAAATTCAAACACTTCACATTTAAAACTCTGAATAGATCATAGCTTTAAAAACTTTAGGTTTAAATATCCCCATATCTGCTTCTAAGATCTAATACTGACAGTATAGACCATTCTTAGCATGTTATAAACTTCCTCAGTGATTTGTCTCGATTCTCCAAATAAGGGGGAATTACAGGCTTTTTGTCTCTGGTTAGGATTATGTCTCCAGATTCCTACACCACCGTATGGAAGTTACACTAAGAACCCAAATAGGTAAATGTGAGAATAATATATGATCAATTTCCCCAACTCACATAACACAGATTTAAAAAAATAAAAGTGAAGGATATAGCTTTACTAAGATCCAGTTGTACTGTTCCTGTAGGATCTTCCAGAAAAAATTTTCCCTAAAAAAAATTAAAAGAAGTATGTCCACATTTATGTAAAGATGAATACTATGACAAAAGAATTAAAACACTGACAATTTTGACAACAGAATATAGTAGACAGTACAGTGGATTTTTAAAAAATCAGTAACTCCTAGTCTAGGCTTTTCCATTTACTAGTCTGGTGACCACAAACTAATCAATTAATTGAGACTCGGAGTCTTCATAGGTACCTAGACAATGACCACTGCCAACCAAGAGATGACAGGAGGGATACTCTCTGGCTGCCGTAAGAGGGGCCTCGGAGAGCCAACAACAACTCCCAGGGAGCAGGCTATGGTCTGCAGCTTTGATTGTTTAGAAACCCAGTACTCTCTGTTCAACCAGAGGTCACTGGGGGACTAATTTCAGGCTATGCAAACTGGTGGCCTGTATAAGACACTCCTTCCTGATGTCTACTCAGGAAACCAAATGCAAAAGGAAAGGTTATTTGGTGACTGAGGTAGCCACTTTCAATGAAGAACACGCTCCCATGCCCTCTGTAAAAATCCTGTATGTAACTGACATTTCATTAATCTGAAGGCTGAAAATAAAAGTTGGATGCTTATCAAGTTCAACTTACCTCTTTTAACTGGGTTATCATTCCAAGAATAATCACATCTCCGATCTTGGTTGTACTGCCCAATAGGGTTTCTACTGTCTTAAGCTAAAGTAAAACAAAATAAATTCTTAAGGACTGAAAATATGTTCTTTTAAGGAACTAATCTTTTTACAAGTAAGTAAATTTTGAGTGCACATTTTAGTATTTTACAACTATTTTACGGTAGAAAGTCAAATAAAATTTAGAAAATATAATTTTATCCTACAAAAAGCTAAAATATTAACTGATGATGGCTTGGAAGAATTGTGCCTAAAGAAACGCCATATCAACACAGGCCCCAACCAATGACTGAAGTTTCATACCATATTATTTTGAATAATAATAAGTATATTTATCTTTAAAATGTAAAAAAAGAATATAAATTTTATTTATTTGGTCAGTACCTCTTCAGTACCTGAAAACTAGTGGGCTATTTAAAAAGTTATATTCTATTTTTATTTAGTATTTTGAAAGGCTGTCATTATTTACATTTCTCAATCTGATCCTTATTTTTTATCAGAAAGTTAAAGGTAGTAATAATTGGGGCATTATTTTTAAAAAATCCTTTCTGACCCTTTTCTATACATATAATCCTAAGTATATGTTAATACACACATATATAATTTATAAACACATAGCCATACAGTTTGTTTTATTGCAAAGATGAAATCATATTATTTGTATTATTCTTCAACTTAACTTTTTAAGTTTAATATATCTTAAACATTGTTCCATTTAACTATATATAGATACACTTCATTCTTTTTAATGGGTAGAGATATCTATAGTATATATACAACAATTTACCAAACAACTTAAAGGACATGATCACATCATCCCATAATAATCACTGTTAACATATGATATTGAAGTTCCTCTTTAAAAACATGAACCTCAAGCAACACAGGAATACAATGTTCATTTTAAACAGTTTTAAAAAATGAAATACTTAGGGATAAATCTGAAGAAAAGATATATAAGACATGTATTGTAAAAACTGGCTTAGGTAAAGATTTCTTAGAAACAATACCAAAAATATGAGCCATAAAAGAAAAATTGATAAGTTGGACTTTAACAAAATTAAGAACTTACGTACTTCAAAAAGACTGTTAAGAGAATAAAAAGACAACTTACAGACTGGGAAAAATATTGCGATTTGCAATCAATCAATTAAAGCAACACAGGAGTAAAAGCTGTAACAAAGTATTCATGAGGACACCGTATTTGCAGTTTGCAAAGGAAGAATGCCATATAGGGACTATAGATGGTGGTTTAAATAGATAATATACAAGCAGGGATACAGAATTAAACAGCTTGGCAAGATAACAAGAACAATAAATTATTTAGCTAAGCCCTAAAGTTACTTTGGCAAAGAGGAGAGGTGAAATAATGCTCTGGGTTGTGGGTATCTGAGTTGCCATAGGAAACCTAATATATTCAAGAAAACACATCGACAGTCATTTGTAGAGAAATATAAATAATGTCAATTTCCAAAACTTAATACAATTTTTTTCTCCAACAAAAGTTAAAAGCAGAAACTATCAAACTCTATAAATGTTTTCTCCTTATGGTGCGGCCATCAAACATTAATTTAAGCATTATCTAGTATTATCATTTTAGTATCTATCAGACTGCTCATCACCATGAATTCTGGTCTAACATGGTAGAGGACTGAATGAAACTTAGCAGAGGCTGGGCCTCTTCAGAAGCTATTTGGAACACCACAGAAACGGTGGGTCCTAGCCAGAAGGAGCTAAGGACTATCCCCCAGCAGGGCTCTGTGTGCTGGAGGGGGAAAAAAGCCACAGATGGACTGACAGTGACCAGGTGTGTTGCTGGAACAAAAGTGATGGTGCTGTTTGGTAACCACTTTCTTAAGTATTACAGTGGAAAGAGCACACACAGCAGAAAACATTCTTCTTCTCCCCAGACAACCCTGTGACCTGTCTGTGCTCTCTCATGCATTCTATAAATGTGGTTTCCTTAGTGCCTGCAGTAAAATTTTCACTCCAACTGATATAGCATGTCTGAGCTGAACAAGTGTATGGGGGTCACCAGAGGGCTGGGCTGGGCAAGGAGCAGGATTTCAGAGTATGAGTGAGGGCAGGAAGGGTAGTGCTGAGGGTTGGTCTGAAAGCCAGTGTATCCTCCAGCGAATGGACCAGGAGGACGAGGGTTCTGTCTTGGTGGCCAGAGACCCAGCACACAGGACATGGACTTTACCAACAGTGGGCATGCACAGGTCAGTTAGCTAGCTAAACTGTTATCAGTGGTTAATTTTCATGCAAACTTCAATAAATTAGAATTAAGCAATAAATATTAAACTTGTATACATACACCCCCTAAATAACTAGGATAACATTCTAACCTGGAATTTGCTTCCGCTTTCATCAGGGTGAGAACCTATCACTGGAGGAGTAAATAATTCATGTCTGTGGGTCCTCTAGAAAAAAGAAAGATTCACATGAATTACTGAGGCAAACATTTAAAACTAAGATTCATTAAAATAGTGCCCTGACAAAGCACTGTCCTTAAACTAACGTTACTATTATTTATTCTCAACAAATTTGAAAATCTACATAGTTTAATGTACAAATAGCTAGAAATGTAATTTGCTTAAAAAATCATTTTAAGACTTTTTTTTAAAAAAAGGTCTATTGTGTACCTGGCAGTAGTGCACTCTGGGCTGAGGATATGAAGACAACAAACCAAGGTGTCAACCTCAGAGCACAGGGGTCAGTGAGAAGGAAGTGTCCACAGGTCACAATACAACAAAGGACCCTGTGAGAAGGGGCCATTTAACGAGATCCTAAATGATAAAAAAGACTTCGCTAGTAAGAAACAAAAGGAGGCTGAGACAAGACATTTCAGGCAGAGGAAGGGATGTGTCACAAGAAAGAGTTATTAAGAGTAAAGGAGGGGCTTCCCTGGTGGCACAGTGGTTGAGAATCTGCCTGCCAATGCAGGGGACACGGGTTCGAGCCCTGGTCTGGGAAGATCCCACGTGCTGCGGAGCAACTGGGCCCGTGAGCCACAATTACTGAGCCTGCGCGTCTGGAGCCTGTGCTCCGCAACAAGAGAGGCCACGATAGGGAGAGGCCCGTGCACCGCGATGAAGAGTGGCCCCCGCTTGCCACAACTAGAGGAAGCGCTTGCACAGAAACCAAGACCCAACACAGCCATAAATAAATAATTTAAAAAAAAAAAAGAGTAAAGGAGTATTCAGGAAGTGATGTGAAGCTTAGGTCAGGTGGATCATGTAGTGCACAAGGCAGCACGTGCGACAATGCAAGAGATGGGTTGGAGCCTCTATTTGGGAAAATGTCCCTCCCCCACTGTGGTCCACATAGCTTAGGTAGGGTTGGTGCCCTTCCCCCTCCAGACAGACCACCAAGGCCTAGCAAATCTAAGCACTCCACCCCCTTGGCCAATGATTGTTTCAGGGTTGAGCAAGTGCCTGAAGCCTGGCCAATAGGAGACAGCTGCTAGAACTATTGGAAAAGAACTCTCTAAGAGTTTCCAAGGCTACGAGTAGGTGGCCATCTCGGTCACCTCATAGGGAGAACTTGTTTGAAAGTAAGATCAATTTTTTAAAATTGCTGGGAGATGGAAAGAGGTAGATGCCTCATGACATTGTGCAAGCACCTTGACACAGCTGGACCTCCAGACTTCTCCACAAGCCAAGAAGTTCCTTTTTCTGTTTTAGCCATTTGAGTTTTTGTAAACTCTAATAAGAGTCCCAACAATACAGACTTTGTATGCCAAACCAAGAAGTCTGTCTTATAGACAATGGAAAATAACAATTTTGAAGTAGGATGATAAAATCAGATTTGCTTTCAGGAAGATAATTGCAATAAAAATATGCATGGACTAAAATTCAACCCTTTTAATGAGGCTCGGGAGGGTTTAGTGATACCCCCAAATAATATCATAGGCTTTAACACCTAATTTTTAAAAAGAAAGTGGTATTTACTGAGCATCTTCTCTGTGAAAAGCACTACGCCAAAGGTGGCAGAGGAAATAAACAAGGAGTGTGCAGTCTGACAACAGGGACACACACCCCAAATGCAAGGCAGGGCCAACCCTAGTAAGTGTGGCAGGAGACCCACTGAGTAGTCAGTGGGTTGAAAGCAGGAAGAGGACTTCCCTGGTGGTCCAGTGGGTAAAACTCCACGCTCCCAATGCAGGGGGGCCCGGGTTCGATCACTGGTTGGGGAACTAGATCCCATATGCACGCCACAACTAAGAAGTCCACATGCCACAATGAAGATCCCGTGTGCCGCAACTAAGACCCGATGCAACCAAAATAAATAAATAAATAATTTAATTAATTAATTTAAAAAATTTAGAAAGCAGGAAGAGACTGCATCCAACTGTAGATCAGGAAGGGCTTCAGAAAAGAGGAGGAATCTGAGAAGGCCCTTCCAGAATTAGGAGGGTTTCAAGAGCAGAGATAAGAGGGAAGAGCATCAAGAGAGTGAATAGTATAAGCAAAGTCACAGAAGAAGTGGAAGAAACAGACACAATATTTCCATGTTTCAGTTTTGGCTCCTCTACTTTTCAGAGGGAAAAGTAGATTAGGCCAAAAACGTGTGACAGGAAGATTTGTATTTTTAAAAAATATTTATTTATTTGGCTGCTCTGGGTCTTAGTTGTGGCATGCAGGATCTTTAGTTGTGGCATCCATGATCTTTTAGTTGTGGCATGCAAACTCTTAGTTGCAGCATGTGGGATCTAGTTCCCTGACCAGGGATCAAACCCAGGGCCCCTGCATTTGGAGCGTGGAGTCTTAGCCACTGGACTACCAGGGAAGTCCCAGAAGATCTGTATTTAATACAGTAAGTGGTAAACTTCCTTGAAAGACTTGTGAGCAAAATCATGGCGTGATCAGCGCTAAACTTCTGGAAGATTAACCTGGCAACATTATGTAGGCGATGGAGGCAGAAGAGAAAAGACATCCTCAGTGCTCATTCTCCTCAACCTTTGTTCAGTGCTTACTCCTGCTGACCACCCTGTCCTCATTGAAACCTCCCTGTGCTTCTGCTATATACCACCACCCTGGCCTAGCCCCCAAACTCTATCATTCCCTTTTCCATCATCTCTCAGGGGCTCATCCCTGCAGTCCCATCTATTACTCTAGGCAGATGCCTCCTAAATCTCTCTCTACCCAGATCTCTTTCTTTAGCTCCAGATGTACATCTCACCTGACATCCTACTGGCAACCTTAATTCAAATGTTTGAAACAGAACCTGCCATCGTCTTCCCCATTCTCTTTTTCCTATTTGTTTATATATTACCTAATTACCGTTATTCTACCCGTCCACTCTCTCAGGCTCAAAACCCTAATCATCTTTCAGTCTTCACTCTCTCCCTTCTCTTTCATGTCCAATCAGTCACCATGAGCTATGGCTTCCACTGCCAGGACTGTCCCCTCTTTCTGCTCCCCTTACCTTCCTTCATTCAGGCTATCATTTATTCTAGGACTAATACCACAGACTCCTGTAAGTCTTCTCTCATACTCTAATTCTTCCCAAAATCAGCTGAGAGAGAAAGTCCTCAGGGAACTGCTGTAAGTGAGTTGCTCTGGTATTTTAAGGCTCCTTGTACCAAGAGAACAGAGTCCAACTCCGAAGAGTGGCATCCAAGGCAATCCCATGACTTAGTTGCCACTTGACTTTCCAAACTTATCCTATGCTACTCCTCTTCACAAGCCTTCCTCTCCACACAAAGAAGGCTGATTGCTCATCATTTCCTGCATGGAGTCCACTTTTTCCTCTTGCTCTTTGTTCACACTGTTCACCACCTTCTCCCCATTTCCACAAGATCAGAGCAATCAAGGCCCATGTCAAATACCAACATTTCCTTGAAGCCTTCTCTGATTTTTCTATAGAAAGCATTCTCTTTGTATTACATTTCTTCCATAGCATGTATAAAATTCTACTTCATATTTTATTTATGCAGATGTCTTTAACTTCATAGACTATAAGTTGCTTGAAAGTAGTATAGTACAGGAGGCAAAGGTTGGGCTCCAGAGTCAGACTGACTGGATACAAATCCTGTCCCTACTTACTAGATGTAACCTCTGGGCTAGTGACTAAACTTCTCCAGGTCTCAGTTTTCCCCATCTGTAAAATGGGAATAACAGCATTTATACATACATTGATGTTATGATGATCAAATGAGGTAATGTCTATAAAGTGATAAACAATGCCTGGCCTATCAAAAGCATTTAAAAAATGTTAGCTACTATTTTTATCATCATCATGATTGTTAAAGTACAGAAGTCCATCCTTGAATTATCCCTGAGTCTTACCTAAGCTGAAACAGTCTCTTTTTCCCCCTCCGACTTACCTGGTGCAAAATTGTGTATCGTTCACGAAACAGCTCTGCTTTATCTCTTGCTGTTCCAAATAAATTTGGTGCAGGGTGGTTGGTCATAAATAAACTAGGAAAAAAGGAATGCCTATTTATGACTATCATAATACACAAAGGTAGATGAAAAATGAAACAGGAGACTATATACCTTCCAAAAAAAAATGTACATTTGAAATTAGCTTAACATCAATAGATGGCATACTTACGGAAGAAATTTTTTTCTTTCTGAATTGTACACAAGGCGTGGGATATCAAATGCTCCTATGATATTGAAAATATGTTCTCTGAAAAACAACCCACAAAAACAGACCTGATTTACTAAAACATAAGTATTCCAAGTGAACATGAAAACTTGCATTATAACCTTATGTCATATACACATACTTTTCACAGATCATGTACACAATTTCTTGTAGTGTCAAAAATAATATGGGGGTAAAGTTTTTAGCCTGTGCATTTTCCTCTCAGAGATGAGAAAGCACTGCCACTACTCTCAAGCTAACAAAAAATTTAATCAACTTCTAATTAAGAATGTTATCTGTTGAAAAAGAACATTTACATATAAAATAGTCACATCTTAAAGAAATTTCTCCTAATATGTACTATTTTTATAAGCTACAATATTATTAAAAGGTATTATTCATTAGAAGGTTTAATACCTTTTAATATTAATTATTAAAAGGTATTAAACAATTTTTTAATCCAAAATATCACGCAAAAGTGACCCAGGAAAAGATGTAAAACAGAAGAAGAACCCCCCAAATTCTGCCCATATCCTTGACACCTATAGTGTTAGAGAAGGATAATTCGTAAAATAATTTACCTTCAGATACTTTTAATATCATAATCATGTTTGAATGAGGTTAAAAAAAATTCATAGCACTATTGCATAAATATTACAACCTAAAGAATCTTCCCTAAAATTATATCTATTTCCCAAAATGAAAACAGACAAAAAAATGTCATGCTAGTCTGTTGGTAGCACCTAGTACAGAGTAGCAGAGAACCAGTGAACTTGAAGTAAGCCTGCTTCTAGACACAGCTCCATGATTTTCTAATGGGTCAATCTTGGAAAGTTATTTAACTTACCATGCTACTTATTCATCTATAAAAATGAGAGCCTCTCCCTTGTGCTATGATATAATGCCTTTCTGACAACTGGAGTTGCAAAGATCAATTACCATTCAGTCCCTACTCAACCTCTATATTGGCTGACTGTAGCATATGAATAGCTTGACAGAAACAACAGGTAACTTTAATGCCTATTTTAGGATTATAATCCTTACACTTTGATATAATCGTTTTGAATTTCTATTGATGGCTTTAGGAGCAAGTACTCCAGTATCTTAAACAATGAGTTGGCAAGGATAAAATTTAAATACCTCAATTTCTCTATTTTTTAGCAGCTCTAATAAGTTCTGACCGGAAAAAGATTAAAACTACTAACCAAAATGAGTAATGACTCCTTTCAATTATCTCCATTGCCCCAAATAGGAAAAAACTGTCAAAGTTAAGACTATCTCTATCCATTTTCCCAGATGTTTTCCTTTCAGTTAAACCCTGTGAATTTGGAAAGAAGTATCATATTCAAAGGAGGAAAGGAAAGAGGTTTATCTCAGGGAGATAAAACCCAGAAAAATTACTGCAACATAAATTCCTAAGCTCTAACAGCATGAGACAGGGTAAAAAGTCCTAAAGCTGAGGTTCTACCCTCCTTTGCCATTCACCATGTGACCCAAGTTAAGTCACTGAACTTTCAGGACTTAGCACTTTCCTAAGAAAAAAAGTAAATTATACCTCTGAATAATCAGTTCAATCCACCTGCAGCATATAGAATATTAAATCAAATCAGTTGGGTAAGTGGCAAAAGTTTGTCATGGTACAAGCAACACCGAAATCTCAAATTCTAGGATAAAAAATAGTAAAGATGAGTCATTTAATATTGAGGTTTATAATGTAAGCTATCACTTAAAAAAAAAAAAACTAAGAAATAACCACTGTAGAAAGGTGACCACTGAGTATTTCCCCAAGAAAATAATTTAAAATAACCACTCAACAACACTTCCAACATGGGGAAAAGGTGAATTTTTCCACATACACAGTTTCATCTACTGACTGACTGC
The DNA here is from genome assembly GCF_937001465.1 of Orcinus orca. Lineage (NCBI taxonomy): Eukaryota > Metazoa > Chordata > Mammalia > Artiodactyla > Delphinidae > Orcinus > Orcinus orca. The sequence goes on from NC_064560.1 coordinate 151,086,486, forward strand.
ACTCCTGGACTGCTGCTTCCACTACGGACCGTTCAATCATGTTTGATGACACTGAAAAGAGAAGTTCAAAGTTAAATTTTAAAAACAGGCATAAAAATTAGTTCTTTCCACACACAGCTTTTTTCCTGAAAATAATCTGCAAACACTAACCCCAAGATGCTCATTACATAGATTTTAGGAGGGAAAAAGTGTTAGCACAAAAGCCGTATTTCAAATACCTTAATATTCTACACTCAAATACACTTACAACACCTTAATACACAGTCAAATGCCTTAATTTTCTAAATATTGTTAAATAATATACATTCAGGTATACAAATGCTTCTGTAAGCTCCTAGGTTTAATATGGTTACATTAGTATAACTTTGCATCACAACTGCTATGTTTCAGTAGGTATGAGAGTAACAGTAATAACAATAACAGCCACCACTCATTAAGCCCTTAGTAAACGTGTGGCACCATGCTCAGTAGTTCACAAGCATTATTAGATAGATGTCCTATAAGACTGCTGTTCATAAGCCATGTCTTACAGATGGGGAAAGTGCAGCTCCAAGAGGTCAAATAACCAGATCACCAACATAACTGGAAGGAGTAGAGAGCAGGACAAACCCGAGCCTGATTCCAGACTGGGTGCCCTTAACCACTGTGGTATGTTCTCAGGCAAAATACCACGTACCATCTTAAATTAATGTACACTGATTTTCTAAATGTAATCATTTTCTAAATTTCCGACTGTAAGGAAATTTTTAAAGCAAAGGTATATTTAAAATTCTGCCTTTAGAAACAACGTATCAGAGCAAGCCACACCCACTTCTCTCCTTCAGTGCTCTAGAAACTGGACATTTTTTTCTAGAAGAGCACTTCTCTTTTGTAGGTCCATGCTTATGGTAAAAGGCTAAGTATTTAACAAAAAGATCCCTTAAGAAAGGCTGAAGCAGGAAGGGAAAGTTATTCTTGCTTACTTTTTTTTTCCCCTCAAACATTTAAGAGTACCTAACTTAAGTAAGACAAAGAAATGGGCAGAGAGAAAAAAGTGACCATAAAGGAATCAGAGGGGAATTCACAAAGGGGAAGAACTGTAAAAGAGTCTCTGGGAATGCCCCAAGGTTCCAACAGAACTAGAGGTTACTCCTTGGCAAGAAGTGCTACCAAGGGTATGTCTCATACCACCGGGACATTCAATACTGAATCCTCAACTTCAAATTAAATCTATAAATCTAACTGAGGATGTAGAACTATATGAACAATTTAAGAGCTGTCAGAAAATGTTACTTACAGGGTTGCTTTTCAACTGCATCAATGATCTTTTCCAGTGCATCTTCAAGCTCTACTTCGTTGATAGACTGAAGAGCTTCTGTGAGGTACTTAATAGCTTCACTGATAAGAGAGATTGGTAATTAAGGCTAAAAGTTTTATGCCAAAATCTAGCAAACACTCATCAATCTAGCATTGAAATTAAGATCCACTCACTCCTCCCTGCAAGCAGTACTCTCCTTTCCTGTGCTTTCTGAACAAATTCTTCCTCCTATCCCCTGCCAACGTAATTGTTCTTAAAGCCCCAAATCACATCCTTCTTCTAGGAAGCCTTCCTAGACCAGCTCTACCTGCTGCAATCTCCCCTTCCTTCTGAAATTGTTTAAAAAATCTCACTTATAGATACCTTAGATCTGCTGTATCACATTAGCCTTGTACTATTTATTACCTGACATTAATAAACTCAGTCTGCTTCAATGTTCTGAACATAACAGACACTTAAATACATATTTATTAATTTGATAATGCATTTGCTTAAGTTCCAGTAACTTCATCAGTTTTCAACTGTAAAATAAGAAAAAAATTAGGCTAGAAAAAACTTTGACATTCGAATATAGTCATAGAAGTAATAACACTCACTAAAATCACATGAATCCCCCTCACCCCTCAAAAATCAATAAAGCTGAAAAATTTTTTAAAAATCACACGAATTCCTGATTTAAATACCAATAATACTCAGAATGAACACTGTCTACTTAAACAATTTGCTAATTCCATGCCACTCTTTATTTTTAGACCACAGCTTTACACTTTGCATCAATATTATTGTTATAGTCATCGCACTAACTCTTCTATATCTTGGGTTGCTTATTGTTTCATGTGTGGGTGTCACATCCCTCCAATTTATTATAGATGATGCTCCTTGAGAAGGGGAACTGTGTCATCCTTTGGCAGAGTGCTAAGCACACTGAAGGTGGTCCACAAATACTTGCTGATTGAGTCCCTAAAATCACACACATATTAGGTGAATCTTGGGAGAGCTCTTAGCATAGACCAAAGTCATACAGGATCTGGCTTCCGCCAAATCTCACTAGTCTCACCCAGTGTCTCTGGCTTTCCTGGTGCTCTCCTGTCTCAGGGTGTTTATATGGTCATTTCCCCCACACTCTTCACCTAGTCAAGTCCTGCTCATTCAACTCAAACCATTCTTTTTTTTTTTCAACCATTCTTTAAGGAAGACTTCTTTGACTCTAGAACTGTTTATACACCTGGTTATACGCTATCATAGCACTTCCTTCCTCAGATCCTTTTCATAATTGAAATTAAATAATTGTGAATTATTTAATATCCATGGTAGACAGACTTCTAAGATGACCCCTAATAATCCACACCTCCTGGTATTCACATCCTTGTGCAATCGCCTCCCCTTGAGTGTGCGTTGGACCTAGTGACTTGCTTCTAACAATAGAATATAGCAAAAGCGATGGAATATTTTACTATATTGTAGTTTTAAAAATAAAAATTTTGAAGCGGCAAGATGTCACTTTCTTGCTTAGGTTACAAAAGACTGTGACTTCCATTTACTAGCAGACTCTCTTGCTAGCTTTGATGAAGTAAGCTGCCATGCTGGGCAGGCCCAACAGCCAGCAAGGACTGAAGCCCTCAGTCCAACAATCTTGGATGAACTGAATCCTGCCAATCACTGAATGAACTTGGAAGCAAATCCTGCCCAACTGACTCTGAGATGACCCCATCCGGACTGCAGCCTTGCGAGACACCCTGAAGCTAAGGACCCAGCTAAGCCTACCTGAATTCCTGACCCACAGAAAATGTGAGAATATAAGTGCCTGCTGTTTTAAACTTCTAAGTTTGGGGGTAATTCGTTATGCAGCAATAAATATTAATACACTCTCTGTCCCCCAACCTCCGCATTGTCTTACCCTCTCCTACTCCCTTGCCCCAGCAGTACTTTGCAGCTAACAGATTTCAGTGTATTTCTGACTGAATTAATGAATGACAGCTCAATATTAGGTCAAATTCTAAGTGAAAATAAAGAAAAATTAACTGATCAATCGGTCGTATTTTCAAAATGTGGGGAATCAACTGAACAAAATTTATTACTGTCTCCTAGAGCTTATCCACTCTTGCACTTGTTCACCACTAACCCAAAAGTAAGGTAAAAGTCCCATGAAGCTTATTACAAAAACAAACAAAAAAACCTCTACACACACAAGAGCAATCAAAACATGGTACAGAGAAGTGTATCCCGTCCAGCAGGTATTTACATATGTAAATACTGTATTCTTTATATATAAAAAAAAGCAGATTTAATGAGAAAAATCTTGGAAAGGATCATTCTACAAGTCGCAGAAAACACGGATATGGCCAGAGAAGCACAGAAGTTCTAAAGGAAATCTAAACAAACAAACCAAAAAACCCCAGAAGACTTAAGAACATGCTTTAAATTACCCAGTTCTTAACTCTCCAGGAATTCTCTCTCGGGAATAATACGTGATCCAAAATTGGGAAGGCTAGCAAGGCCCACAGGTTGTACAACATAACCTGACAGCTACCGACATGCAATGGGCTTTCCCAGGTTTCTCGTTCGCTGTCTACGTAACCACGTGAGCAGCGCTGTTAGGATTCCCAATTAGCGGAGGCAGAGACTAAGCTGGCTGAGGGGCGCCCCAACACAGTGCTAATACACCGCTGCTGCGACACCGACAGCCGCCTCTGCGGCTGTCTGGTACGTGCAGGAGGAGACCCTCATCCCTTCCGGGAGAAACTTTTCGACTCCACGCGAATGTCGAGGAACTTAAGAAGGCATCGCCAGGTCCCCCTTGCTTCTTAGAACTCTTTCAAGGGTCGGCGGCCCGGCCCTCCCCTCCTGTCCCGCTCGGTGCCCAGCCGACTCACCCCCGGAGCAGCAAGCCGCGCAGCTTGAAGGCAGAGAGCGCCCTACTCCGCAGCCGCTCCGGCGCCATGTCCGCTTTTTGGCGCCACGGCTGCGGCCCCGCCCCGTCCCTGTCCTGGTCCCGCCCCAGACGCGCCGGTTCTCTCTGCCACTGCTCCTCCTCCCTCAGTGCGCGGAGACTTCGGTGTCGCACGCCTGGAAAGCTGCAGTTCCGCACCCACTAGGCTGCAGAAGAAGACGACCCTGCACTGCTCTGTTGCTCGGAGACTGAAGAGCGAGGGCGTCTTTCCCTGGTGTCTGGTTGGGTATGTGCTTCCCTATCTCAAATACTTCGTTGAGCCACTTAGTACTCCCATCGCTACCCTCCACCTTCCGTGACTCCGGTCGGGCTCCTCCCGGACCCCGGGGCCCTTATGCTTTGTGTCACCACAGGGTTTTCCCCGACATTCACTCGAAGCTGCTACACATCACCATCATTCTCACCCACCCCGCTTTTTATTTAAGTTGCGGGCTTCCTATGCACCATGTACTATCATAAGCGTTTTAACGTATTAATTGACGTATTGCTCCTAAAGCCTAATGAGTTGTGTGCTGTTTTTTCAACATCCTCATTTTACAGATTAGGAGAGTAAGACACAAAGATGGTAGATGGCTCACTCAAAATGAAACGTTCTGTAAGTAAGTGAGGGAGCCAGGATTTGAACTCGGTCTGATTGCAGCAAGTGAGCTGTTAATGTGCCAACTTCAAAACGGTTGCTTCAGTGAGTTAAATAAAGCCGTGGAGTGCTTATAAGTGAACGCTCCGTCTCATAAAACGTGAGGATGGTTTCTAAGAACTGATATACGGTGACCTCCAGGGTATCCGGATAACAACAACAACAAAAAGCAAAATATGGTAAAGGAGGGAGCATAAGAATATATATACATATTTATTTACTTGAATTTGTATTTTAAAAAACCTCTTAAAGGTAACACTGGACACCAAAAAATGATTAACCTTTACGGCTGGAAGGGATAAAGATGGAAGTGAGACCTTTCTTTGTAGTGAGACTTTTAACTGTCAATCAATGTATATGTTTTTCATATTCAAAAACAGAAAAGAAAAAAGTAAACAAAACTGAAAGCAGACCAAAACCAATATACCTGTATATTGAATTGGTAACGTAACATCACAGAGAAAAGTGATTTTTTTTTTATTAAAGGTGGGGGATCTGTCCCCTTCTTTTTTTCTTTATTTAATTTATTCATTTTTGGCTGTATTGGGTCTTTGTTGCTGTGCGCTGGTTTTCTCTAGTTGCGGCGAGCGGGGGCTACTCTTTGTTGCGGTGCGCGGGCTTCTCATTGCGGTGGCTTCTCTTGTTGCAGAGCACAGGCTCTAGGCGCGCGGGCTTCAGTAGTTGTGACTCGCGGGCTCTAGAGTGCAGGCTCAGTAGTTGTGGCGCACGGGCTTAGTTGCTCCACGGCATGTGGGATCTTCCCGGACCAGGGCTTGAACCCGTGTCCCCTGCATTGGCAGGCGGATTCTTAACCACTGCACCACCAGGGAAGCCCCAAAAAGTGATTTTTGAACACAGCTCTCTGTATATTTTCAGTGAAATACATTCCAATTACATTTTCAATCCCCTTTTCTCTTTCTTCTCCTGGGATCCCTATTATGTGTAGATTGGCACACTTTATATTATCCCATAGGTGTCTTATATTGCTTTCAATTTTTTTTTTCATTTGGCTTTCTGTCTGCTGTTCTGATTGGGTGATTTCCATTATTCTGTCTTCCAGATCACTTATTCGTTCTTCTGCATTATTCATTCTGCTATTCATTGTCTTTAGTTCAGGTTTCATCTCAGCAAATGAATTTCCTAATTTTTCTTGCCTCCTCCTTATAGTTTCTAGTTCCTTTTTACAGTAATCTGCATTTCTGCTGATAAGCTTTCTTAATTCCTTCAGTATCTTCTTTACTTCCTTTTTGAACTCGGTGTCTATTAGACTGAAGAGGACTGTTTCATTGTTTGTTCCTTTAGGGGAATTCTCTGGATCTTTTAACTGGGAGTGGTTCCTCTGCTTCTTCATTTTACTTATATTTCTCTTACTCTGTGAACTTAGGAGAAACAATTATCTTCTGTAGTCTTGGAAGGCTATTTATATGCAGGAGCATCCTTGTATAGCTTGTATTGGTTTAATATTTTTGGCCCTAGGGCTGCTTTTAGTTTGGATGCTTTCCACCTCTTTCCTAAGTGTGTGCTGGCCATTATCCCCTTGATAGGGGGTGTGCAGGTATGGCAGCCGGCACAGGTTCCTGCGGGGGGGTGGGGGGGGCAGAGGCAGTGATTGTCGCCTGCTCCCAAAATATGTTCCAATGACAAAAAACTGCAATGAAAATTTGAACTTTTATGTAAGAAAGGAGAGGAAATAAATATGGATAAATAAACAGTTGATTCTCATTATTCAAGGTGATTACGTTCTAGACAGTCACCACCAACACTGAATTAGCAAATAATCATTGCTCCTAGGGTAAGGGGTAAGGCTCCTCTGAGCCTCTGGTCACAGCATTTTCATCAACTTATCAACACATAACCTTGCTTTGTGTGTATTTCTGTTTAAAGACGTCTTTAATATATATTGTTGATTCATTAACATTGAACTCAGAGGCAGCAGCACTATAATTCATGCCTGAAGGAAGCTTATCTAACACATGTGTTTTCTTCCTAAGGCAAATGACAGCCTTCTTATGCCTTGGAACACTAGAAAGCACTTCATCACTATGCTTGGAGTCCATTTTAAACAGCAAAATCACCCAAGATTCTCTTGGAGGAAACCAGCTGCCCTCAAGCAGCTCTTGGAAAGGTCCATGCGTTAAGAAATCAAGGCCTCCTGCAACAGCCAGCACCAACTTGCCATCCACATGCCAGCAACTGTGAATAATTTCAGAAGCAGCTCTTCCAGCCCTAGTGAAGTCTTTAGATGACTGCAACTCTCTCCAGTATCTTGACTGCAACCTCAGAGAGACGAGGCTGAATCACCCAGCCAGGCTGTTCCTAAATTCCCAACCTACAAAAACTGTGTGAGGTGATAAATGTTGGTGTTTTTTTTGCGGTACGCGGGCCTCTCACTGTTGTGGCCTCTCCCGTTGCGGAGCACAGTCTCCGGACGCGCAGGCTCAGTGGCCATGGCTCACGGGCCCAGCCGCTCCGCGGCATGTGGGATCCTCCCGGACCGGGGCACGAACCCGCGTCCCCTACATCGGCAGGCGGACTCTCAACCACTGCGCCACCAAGGAAGCCCAGCCCCATGTTTTTTATTTATTCCCAATGAAATTTGGGAATCTTGAATATGGATTGGATATTAAATTATATTAAGTAATAACTGTTAATTACTTAAGTGTGATAATGATATTGTGGTTATATATATGAATGCCCCTATTTTTAGGAAATGAATGCTGAAGTGTAACTTTCAAATAATTCAGCAAAACGAAAAATGTAGACACACACATATAAACAAATATAAAGCTATTATGGAAATAGTAACAATTATTAAACTTAAGTGGAGAGTACACAAGTATTCCTTGAACTATTTTTTTCAACTTTTCTTTGTTTGATATTTTTCACGTTAAGAAATTGAAGATAAAAGAATCTATCCCAATTTCCCAGCTTCCTCTCACAATCTGACAATGATTCCTTTTTCTCCCATAAATTTTCAATTTCTTTTCCCTATGACTCCTTCACCTGGCCGTAAAGTCCTAATACTTCAATGAAAACTAAATGCTGATGACTCCAAAATCCATATTTTCTCAAGCTTCAAATTCAACTCAATATGTGCCCAAATGAACTTACCATCATCCCTCCAAAATCTGCTCCTCCTCCCAAGTTCACTACCCTGGTGAAGGACTCTACCCCTTCCACCCAGTGACTATGCTAGTAAACTAGGCAGCATCCTTGACACCTCCCTCTCCTTCATTCTCCATAAACCAATCAGCCAAGTCCCTTTGGTTCTACCTTTTAAGTATCTCTCAGACCCGAGCATTTCTTTTTTTTCTTTCTTTCTTTTTTTTATTTAGCACAGGCTCCGGACGCGCAGGCTCAGTGGCCATGGCTCACGGGCCCAGCCGCTCCACAGCATGTGGGATCTTCCCGGACCGGGGCACGAACCCGTGTCCCCTGCATCGGCAGGCGGACTCTCAACCACTGCGCCACCAGGGAAGCCCATGACCTGACCATTTCTATCGCTATGGCTAGGGGCCTTACTAGGTTATCAGCCTCTCTAGTAGCAGGGACTGACCTGCCAACGGGTCTCTTTGTCTCCAACCTTGCCATCGGAATAAGCTTTCTAAAACATAATTCTTATTATGTCACCTCCCTACTTAAAACGTTTCCAAATCTCATATTAGGATAAAGTGAACAAGCCATCTCTTTCTTCCTCTCTTGTTCCATCCGCCAGGAACACTCCCCTTCCTCTTCCCCTACATTTGCCTAAACAACTTCCATTCATCCTTCACTTCTTAGCTTAGACTTTACTTTCTCTTGGGAACCTTCCCTGACTCTCCCAGATCTGAGTTAGGGGCCCTCTTATGAAGCCCCAAGGTGCCCTGGACTTTTGCTGTCATTACACTTACTGCAGAGCATGGTAGTTGTCTGTTTGCTGGTCTATAGCCCCAAACATACTTTAAGGTCCAGGAGGACAAGTAGGTCGTTTCAAAAATACAGTGCCAGTGTTACTAGTAACAAGCAAATGATACAGTGATAACTTTAAATATATGTATTTTTTTATTGAGGCATAATTTACATTGCACATACATAAAGAATACATATGAGTTTCAATAAATGTATAAACCTATGTAATTACCACCCTAATCATGATACAGAAAATTTCCATCACCCAGAATATTTCCTTGTACTCAATTACATAAATCCCCTCTCCCTACCCCAAACAACTACTCTTCTGCTTTCTATTACCATAAATTAATTTTGTATATCTTGAATTTCATATAAATGAAATTATATAGCAGGTATTCTTTTGTGTCTAGTTTCTTTTTCTTTAATATTTATTTGGTTGTGCTGGGTCTTAGTTTTGGTGGGTGGGCTCCTTAGTTGTGGCAGGGGGACTCCTTAGTTGTAGCATGTGAACTCTTAGTTGTGGCATGCATATGGGATCTAGTTCCCTGACCAGGGATCAAACCCTGGCCCCCTGCATTGGGAGTGTGGAGTCTTAACCACTGTGCCACCAGGGAAGTCCCTCATCTGGTTTCTTTTTTTTTCAACATTATGAAGAACGATTGTCAAATAAAAATTGTAAGTATTTAAGGTGCACATGTGATGTTTTGATATATGTTTACATTGTGAAATGATTACCACAATCAAGCTAATTAGCATATTCATCACCTCACATAGTTACCATTTTGTGTGTGTGTGGTGAAAACACTTCAGATCTATTCTCTTAGAAAATTTCAAGTATACAATACATTATTATTAGCTATAGTCACTTGTAATACATTGCGTCTCTAGTATTTATTCATTCTATTACTGAAAGTTTGTACCCTTGACCAACATCTCCACATTTCTCCCAACCCTCAGCCACTGATAACCACCATTCTACTCTCTGTTTCTATGAATTGGACATTTTTAGATCCCACATTTAAGTCAGATCATGCAGGGACTTCCCTGGTGGTCCAGCAGTTAAGCCTCCACACTTCCACTACAGAGGGTGTGGGTTCAATCCCTGGTCGGGGAACTAAGATCCTACATGCCATGCAGCATGTCCAATAAATAAATAAATAAAATAAGTGAGATCATGCAACATGTGCCTTTCTCTATCTGGCTTATTTCAATTAGCATAATGTCCTTCAGGTTCATTCATGTTGACACAAGTGTCAGGAATTCCTTCTTTTTGAAGGCTGAATAATATTCCATTGTATATGTATACCACATTTTCTTTATCCATCCATCCACTGACAGTTTGTTTCCATGTATTGTGAATAATGCTGCAATGAATATGGGAGTACAGATATCTTTTGGAGAGAGTGATTTTTTTCCTTTGGATATATACCCAGAAGTGGGATTGCTAGATTATATGGTAGTTCGATTTTTAATTTTTTAAAGAACATCTATATTGTTTTCCATAGTGGCTGCACCAGTTTACATTCCCACCAACAGTGTACAGGGTTCCCTTTTCTCCACATCCTTGCCAGCACTTACTATATTTGACTTTTTGACAACAGCCATCCTACTAGGTGTGACACAATATCTCATTGTGGTTTTGATTTGCATTTCCCTGATGATTAGTGATGTACATGTTGGTATTATACATCATATACCTGTTGGCCATTTGTATGTCTTTTTAGGGAAAATGTCTGTTCAGGTCCTTTGCTCATTTTTTAATCTTTTCTTTTCTCTACTGAGTTTTATGAATTCCTTATATATTTAAGATATTAACCTTCACTGGCTATATTATTGGGAAATATTTTCTACCATTCTGTAGGTTGCCTTTTCATTTTGTTGATTGTTTCCTTTGCTGTGCAGAAGCTTTTTAGTTTGAGGTAGTCCCGTGTGCTTATTTTTGCTTCTGTGGCCTATGCTTTTGGTGTCATCTCCAAAAAAAATCACTGCCAAGACCAATGTCAAGGAGCTTTCCCCCTGTTTTCTTCTAGGAGTTTTAGGGCTTCAGGTCTTATGTTTAAGTCTTTAATGCATTTTGAGCTTATTTTTGCATATGTTAAAAGGAATGCTACTCCTGGGGGACCGTCTTGGAGGGGAGAATGTAGAGAGGCGTCAGCAGAATGTCCTGAGGCTAGGGCCTAAGGAGAGAAGGCCAGCGGAAAGGTGATCAAGACTCTCCTCTTGACCAAACTCTAGTCAAGCTCCTCTGAGCCCTATTCTCAACTAAGCCTCAACCTTAACTTGGAAAATCTGCAGACTCTTGGCACAAATGATTTCGTCCAGACCCCGCGCCCCTGCCATACTAAGAGACTTAAACAAGCACCAGCACAGTTTCTAACAGCTCAAGGCCACACCCCTAGAATGACTCCAGTGCCCCTTAGAGTGCCTGCCTGCCTGAAAAAGCTCAAGGCTGCCAAGAGAATTTACTGTTTGTTCCGGCCCCAAACCTGGTGATAGGCAGATAGGCCCCTGAACCCTCCCTCCCACGCCCCCTTATAGCAGTTACTTTATTTTGTTTTTGTTTTTGCGGTAAGCGGGCTTCTCACTGCTGTGGCCTCTCCCGTTGCGGAGCAAAGGCTCCCGACGCGCAGGCTCAGCGGCCATGGCTCACGGGCCCAGCCGCTCCGCGGCATGTGGGATCTTCCCGGACCGGGGCACGAACCCGTGTCCCCTGCATCGGCAGGCGGACTCTCAACCACCGCGCCACCAGGGAAGCCCGGCAGTTACTTTAGAAAGCTTGCAATTATACATCCTTTCTCTGCCTTTGAGGTGTAAATTTACCAAACAAAACTGTTTCTCCAAGCATCTGAGAGCTCTTTGAAATGCAAACATATAGGGAGATAATTCTTACTCTTGCTCCCCAGCCCTGTGGGAAGATAAAGGCCTAATTTTAGTGGGTGCCTTGCCTTAACTTGCATCACTGCCTCTAGTCATAAAGATAGAAGAAGTTTGTTTCTTCTCTGGATATGCTCCAATTAACAAGCCCAGATGGCCTAGCCACAGGGATCAACCCTCTTCAGCGCCCCTCAGTGCCTTCCCTCGGTACACTGAAAGCTTTAAAAAGTCTCCTGCCTTCAATTTCCACAAAGTTCAGTTCAGTTCACAGTGCATCCTCTTCCCCATGACAATAGTTTGTTACTGAACAAAATCTATCCTTGCTTTTTTAACTAGTGTCCGACCTGGTTTGTCTCTGACAAGGCCAAAATGGTGGCATGGCTGATGAGGTTTTAAGAATGAGGGTAATCATGTTCTGTTTGAAACTATTTTCTTTCTGTGATATAAACCCCTTCTCTGTCATCTTTTTACTTTTACCTTTTACTTCAGTGAAATTTAGTAGAAATACAAATGACCTTTAAGAGTGGGTTTTGGGGCTTCCCTGGTGGCGCAGTGGTTGAGAGTCTGCCTGCCAATACAGGGGACACGGGTTCGTGCCCCAGTCCAGGAGGATCCCACATGCCGCGGAGCAGCTAGGCCCGTGAGCCATGGCCGCTGAGCCTGTGCGTCCGGAGCCTGTGCTCCGCAACGGGAGAGGCCACAACAGTGAGAGGCCCGCATACCACACACAAAAAGAGTGGGTTTTGAAAGAAAATACAATGTGCTTCTATGTTTTTCATGTCTGGGGTGATGTGAAATAACATGCTCCATGGGGAGAAGATCCATAAACCTGTAAATGGAATTATTCCAGTAGCAGTAGGAGTTTAAAGCCAGAGGTGACTATGAGATTATAGCCCTAAGAATTCACAGAAGTCTTGGAGAGGGCTTTGGCATTCCACTGCAGGTGGAAAGGGAGTTTCTGGGACAAAGGACCACCAGGTTCCATACATTAATAACAACAATGAGAGCTGGTCTCAGCACCCCCAGAGCTAACGTGTCATTGCTAGGGACACAGGGTGCCATCTGGAGACGGACCCCACCTCACCCCTGTGCTCAGGAGGGGTTATTACTACTGCTACTACCATTTATGAGCACCCACGTTACACCAGAGCTGTCCTATGGGCCATCTGCCTTTATGCCTTCAGTCCTGATCGCCTCCACGCCCCCACCGCCAATCCAAAGCAAAAGTTCTAATAATCAAGTTACATTATTTACTCCCCTGCTTAAGACCCTTTGGCCTTAAAGTTCAGACTCTTTAACCTGACAAGGCTGCAAGATGGACTATTCCAGCTTTATCCCTGGCTGCTCCCTGCAAGCATTCTACACTCATAGGGAACTATTTATACAACTTGTATGAAAAACTTGTGTCTCCCTTTGTGCGCCCCCGCCGCCCAATAGATCGTGTATTTCCTTTCCGCTTCTCTGCTGTATTTTGTTCACGTTTCTACTATGCCACTTTTCATCCCACACTGCATGCATTTCTTTACATCTCTTGCCCTCTAACTGGACTTTGAAGTCCCTGTGGTAGAACTACGTCTTATTCATCTTAAAATTCATTTTGTTTATTCATTCAGTCAACAGATATTTATTATCTACATATTTAGTATTTCTTTGGTATCTACTACTACAAGGCTCTGAGGAATCAATCATACTTGATTCCTTCAGCGTTTGTGTTTAACAGGGCCTCAATACCAACTATCTACAGCAAGCAGGCACTTAATAAATATATACCGAATAAATGAATAAATGAACTTGTTCTGAGTGGTGGGCAGCCACGTTCTCTTCAAAGGGTAACTCTGGACAAGTGCATTTTTAGATGCTGCTGTAATTATTTTCTTCCCTCCTGGCCCTAGTTTTACTTCAGTACATCATTTTATAGCAAGGGTTAACCAGCTTTTTCTGGAAGGGGCCAGACAGTAAATATTTTTGGCAGTGGGAGATTTCTGGTCTTTGTTGCAGCTACTCAGCTCTGTCTACTCAACTCTGTGGCTTACATCAGCGGCCATAGACAATACTTAAACGAATGAGGGTGGTTGTGTGGCAATAAAACTTTATGTACAGATGCTGAAATTTGGATTTCTATCATGTTCAGGAGTAATATCATTCTTCTTTGAATTTTTTTCAACCATTCAAAATGTTGAACTGTTCTTAGCTTGTGGGTGCTACAAAAGCAGGCAGCAGAAAGATTTGGCCTGCAGGGCCGTAGTTTGCTGGCATACGTTTTAGAAAATTCTTAATTGTATATATATATATATATATATATATATATATATATATATGTTTTAGTTTCCTATGTCAGGGCTGAAAGTAGGCTCATCACACGAGATGAATTGTGCAGAAACACAGCAGTAGAGGGCTGCTGCTCTCTCAGGCAATAACAGCGCCGTCTCGTCCTGCTGTGGTGACTTTTATTTAAGCATTATCTAAGTTTACATCTTAAGACTTGTTTTCTTAACATTCCAGAAACACCAAAGCAGCCAGATATGCTTTTACTGATTATACAATAAATAATGGGCTTTCTTAAGAACATGCCGTGCTTCGTCCTTGAACCGCAAAAGCAGCACAAGGACATTTCCTTGTGTTCCCATTATTCTGATTATACTGAGGACATTTCATGGATCAGTGCCCAAAGCACTCAGGACTGCTTGCAGTTCTGGCTTTTTCGCACGCACCCAGCTTGCCGGGGGGACTCATGGGTCACGTCTCCTTCCACGTCCTCAGTTATTTCTCTACATTTCCCCCTTTTTGTTTTGCAGCTTGTGCAGCATCAAGGAGAACACGGCAGCTTGTTGCGATATTACATGGCGGGTGGCTTGCAATCGTCGTCGGACTACAATTAAACATATGATTATTATTATAATAATCATTAACAATCCTGCGGTAGAACCAAATAAAGCATGTAATTTAGACATAGGATTTAAATTAAGTCCTTGAATAATTCCAGTTGATACTTTTTGCGAATTAAGTCGTTGTAATCTCTTCTGAAGTTTGTTGAATTTCCCCTTGTAAGTTCACAATTTCTTCTGTCAAATTTTTGTGATGTAATAGATTTTTTTTATTTTTCCCCAGGGGAATGCAGACTGATTATACGGAACCGAAGTGACACAAAAGGCACTTTGATTCCAGTCACAACGTAGCTTCATTTGTCTTTGTAAATTCACAAGTTGGTCTCCCAGCATAACCACAGCTTGTTGTAAGTCTGCTATTTCCGACTGTATTTCCGAATCAATTTGTCGTTGAGAGGACCAAAGCATTTCAGAATTTTTATGCCAATCAGTTATATAATCAACGGTCTGAATAGATTGTTCTAAAGCAACTCCAGCTACTGCAGCAGTAGCTGTTATGGCTATAATACCTATGACAGCTGCAATCAACATTCCTACGAATCTTTTACTTCTTTTTAATGCATCAGCTAAATATTGCAAAACAGCCATAGGGAGAGATTCTTGCCATTCCCTTCCAAGATTAACAGGAAGCCAAAGACCTGTCCGAGCTCGTAAAATATACAGACTTTCAGTAGATATGTTAAAAGATATACTAGAGTTAATGCAGGTATACAGAGCGCAATTTTTACATATTATAATACCTAGAGTCTTATTCCATTCAGCTGGTCCTTTTAACAATATATAAGGTAATTTCACACAACCACGAGTATACCGAGTAACATTTTTATGAAAAGTCAAACTATAACGTCCAGATTTGTTAGCCATACGTCCTACCCAAGCATTAATCTTTTCCAAAGCTGCCATAAGCTTCCACAAATCCTTTTGGATAGGAAATCCATTTAAATGAGGACCAGGAGGAGAAAACCCTCCAGCATGCCATACTATGGTATCATTAATAGTATTGCTATTAATAGTGTTATTCTCTCTATGCCAGTGTAAATTCTTCAGACCCCTTTTTCCTCGGGCAGAGCCAAAAGGGTTCCAATCAATGACGCTTCCACCTTTTCTAAAGGCCAATATGAAGGCCATTCAGACTGTTTTATTATCAGCTCCCGTATCAAAAAGGCCCGTAAATTTCACATTATTATTAAAGGTAATCGTTAATTGGGGACGTTGATCGTTGATAAAGGATTGCCAAAAAACATTTTTTCCCGTGCTGCCGAACCCCCCAGCACGCTTTACCGGGGCGGCTGCTTGTTTTATATATGGTAACAGTAACAATTGAGCAATTCTTTGTCCCTTATTAAATTCTATAGGTTTTGTAACAGAAATCATAATAGAAATTTCTCCATTATAATCCTCATCAATAACTCCAGTATGAACTGTTATACCCTGCAGACTCAAACTACTTCGTCCTAATAATAGTCCCACGGTTCCTGCAGGTATAGGCCCATAAACTCCTGTAGCTAATTTATGAACTCCTCCTGCTGGCATAAGGATACACTCTCGAGGAGCAATTAAGTCAACGGCAGCACTGCCGCTGGTAGCATGCATGAGATCAGTAACTAAGAGCCGATGTTGAGATTGTCCTGTAGTGTCTGATGAAAGCTGCCATTGCTTACTGGATACTGTTGAGAATTTACTGTCGCTTTTCCCGTATTGTTGTTGCGGCCCCGGGTTGGGCCTAACTTCCCGTTTCCCGAGACATTATCTCGTGGAGGCAAAAGAGTTCCGAACTTATCCTTTTTGGAACGGCATTCATTAGTCCAGTGTCGTCCTTGACCACACCGGCGACACATACCAGCTGGCTGCTCATTCTTAACCTGTTTTGATATTTGGCCTTGCCCTTTTCGACAATCTCGCCTCATATGTCCGTACTTTCCACAATTGTAACATTTAGTACGATTATCTTTCAACCCTCCAGTTATGGCAGCTGCAAGTAAATTGGCATGATAAGTAGGAGATCCAATATCATGGCAAGCTTTTATATACTCTTCAAGTGGAGCTTTCACAGCTCGTAAAGGCCGCAATGCCTTCTGGCATTCAGGATTTGCTTTCTCAAAGGCCAAGGATCGTAATAATAAATCTTGCACATCTATTTGTGCTACATCTCTTTGAATGGCTGCACGCAATCTAGACAAGAAATCAGTGTAAGGCTCACCAGGCCCTTGCATTAACTTAGTAAAAGATTGTGCTGTTTTTCCAGGGGGTTCCACTCGTAGCCATGCTTGCAAACAACACATACGTATTTGAATGATTCGTAAATCGTCAAATTGAGCTTGAGCTTGTAGATTACTAAATGCGCGTGCTCCTATTAATTCATCTAAAAGTGGCCCTGGAGGATTATGGGCCGCATTAGTCCTTGCCATGTTTTCAGCTTCTTTTTTCCACCAAGTCTTAAACTGCATATATTGTCCAGGTTCAAGAACAGTCTTGGCAAGCGCCTCCCAATCCTGAGGAATTAATATGTTTTCGGAAGCATACCCAGACAAAAGACCTTGAACATAATTAGAATGCATCCCATATGCATTAATGGCTTCTTTTAGCATTTTTAAAATTTTTAAATCATGAGGGTTATACTCAACGTTCATATATCCATTCGGAAATTGATTGTTAGCCGGCATAGCTTGTCTAACAATAGGGAAAGCAAAAAATGGTTCAGAATATTGCTTTTCTTCCTTATTCATCTCTTCTTCCAATAAAAGTTTATTAAATTCAGGTTTTAGAGGAAATCGAAACTGACAAGAGGCTCCAACAGGATAAGCTGCTAATTCTAAAGGAGGAGCCGAAGGAATAGTAGGACATGTCTCCTGATATGAAGGGGTGGTAGCATTGTTTTTATTTTCTTCCAATTTAGTCATCAAATCTTTCAAATTTGAAAGTATATCAGAAATCTCATTCTGTTGAGAAAGTGGCATCTCATTTTGTTTGCTAGCTTGCTCCCGATCTTTATCATCGTCAGAAAAAGCCCCTTCATCACTGGAACCCGAAAAATCCTCTCCTGTCTCAGACATAAGAGGAGGCGGAGGAAGGTCCTCTATAGGAGACTCACGGAACAGAGTACGAAAAGCAGCAGAGTGATCGGGAGCAGAATTCGAACGCTGAGGGCGCGCCCCATTTTCACTTTCAGTCTCAGATTGTAATGATTCCAGGGCAAGGGAAATTAGATTACAGAGAGACCAGACACGAACAGATATAGGGTCTCTATACTGATGAGCTCTTCTTAATGCTCGCATAACCTGTTTCCAAACTTTTAAATTCAACTGGTTATGACCAGTAGGTTGAAACCAGTAACAATGTTTACGAATCCCCGCAAACAATTCATCAAAAGATTCTTGTTTCACCTTCACTCCAGAACTCCGTAATAACTGTTTTAGGAGTCTAATGTATTGACATTCCACTGAGGGAGAATTCCCCATGACTCTACTCTTCCCGGAGGTTTCGCTTTTCCCTTTTAGCGTACAAAAATCCCCTTCGATCCCGCGTGACTTCGATGCTTACCTTCAGGTCCCTGTTCGGGCGCCAAATGTTGTAGTTTCTTATGTCAGGGCTGAAAGTAAGCTCATCACACGAGATGAATTGTGCAGAAACACAACAGTAGAGGGCTGCTGCTCTCTCAGGCAATGACAGCGCCGTCTCGTTCTGCTGTGGTGACTTTTATTTAAGCATTATCTAAGTTTACATCTTAAGACTTGTTTTCTTAACATTCCAGAAATACCAAAGCAGCCAGATATGCTTTTACTGATTATACAATAAACAATGGGCTTTCTTAAGAACGTGCCGTGCTTCGTCCTTGAACCGCAAAAGCAGCACAAGGACATTTCCTTATGTTCCCATTATTCTGAATATACTGAAGACATTTCATGGATCAGTGCCCAAAGCACTCAGGACTGCTTGCAGTTCTGGCTTTTTCGCACGCACCCAGCTTGCCGGGGGGACTCATGGGTCACGTCTCCTTCCATGTCCTCAGTTATTTCTCTACATGTATATACATGTATATATACATATATATATAAAGTCCTCTCTCTCTCTCTCTCTCTCTCTCTCTCTGGCTAATTATCTCTGCTAGAGGTTGAATGGAAAACGCAAACCCTCACAAAGCATTAATGTATTAACATATTGATTTAAGTCACAGCAGCATCAAGCCCATGGACCAGAAGTCCACTGAACCACTGGATAAGGTACACAGGTTGTTCCGCCCACACAACACAATCGCAAGTGACACGAAATCAGCGGGTGGCAGGGTTGCGGAGAAGCCAAGGCACCTCCCTGCCCACTCAGACCTCAAGCATCCCTAACTGGCGACGCCGCCCCAGGCTCGGCTTCCCGGGCGGGCTTCGGCACAGCGCAGCCGCACTGGTGCCGCCTTCCCACCAATCTCGACCCTCGACGCGTTCCGTTCGTGCGTGGAGGAGCCGGGCGGGAGGAAAGGCCGCTCCGTGGGCAGGGGGCTGCCTCGCGCAGAGCGGCTGGACCCAGCGACGGCGCGGATGGCGGACTCCCAGCTGTTCTGCGTGGCCGAGGAGCGCAGCGGCCACTGCGCAGTGGTGGACGGAAACTTCCTCTACGTGTGGGGGGGCTACGTGGTAAGGGGAAGAGGCGGGACGGGGCGGACTTGCGCCGGGAGCCCGCCCGGCTTCTCGGCCAGAGTGGCCGCCGAGCACCCGCCCACACCCGGCCCCTACACGGGGGCCGGTCCGCGGACCAGGCCGGCGCGCCCGGTGCCCCCCGCGCCCCGCCCGGCCCTCCGCCATCGGCCGCTCTCCCGCCGCGCCAGGGCTTGACGCCGCGCCGCCGTTGCTTCTACTAGGAAACTAGCCTTCAAACCCCAGTCCGGGGCTCTTCCCACTCTCCAGTTCCCCCGGTCCTCGCAGCTGGCCGATAACCCGGCTTACCCAGCACTCAGTCGGTTACTGCGCGATTGATGATCATTTTTAACTGCTTGCGCAGACTCAAAAAAGCCCACCAAGGATGCCGTGCTATATTATTTTGTAAATATTTACTTATGCCCGCGGCGCGATCCGAAATATCGAAATCACTGAAGCATTTAAGTGTTTCTAAGTAATTTTTAGTGGCATTCCTTTACCAAGGGGTAATTACGAAATTTTTTCGAGTCTCAAAACAGACTTGTATTAGCAACAATATACTTAAGAGTATTATGCTTTAAAATTCTCACTACAGTGGAGGTTTGTATATGTGTATTTGTTTTGTCTCTATAATCGTAGGATAATAGAATCAAGGATTCTAGAGATGGAAAACAACCCCTTTAGTTTACAGATTAAAAAAAAAGAAAAGCGAGCCATCTGGAGTTCTACTGGATGTAGAACCTACATTTTTCTGACTGACTCGATGCTATTATGTGACAGATGTAACATGACTGAATCGCTCACTGAAATAAAGAACATACTGTATATGTTAAATGATTCTCAGATCCAAGTTGGGTTTTGTTGTTGTTTTGTTTGTGTGTTTATTTTTAATTTGATTCAGTATCAGGATGAGAAAATCAGAACTCACATTTGAGTGCCTACTATACGTGGCATGTGCTAGGAAATCTCATATCCCTAATCTTGTATAATCCTTACCGTATCTTGTAAGGTAAGTAATGTCCCCATTTTAAAAATAAGGAAGATGAATCAGTAAGAGTAAATAATTTGAATGACCGTTTGACCTCAAGGGCAGCAGATTCCAACATAGGTATATTGGATTTCCAAAGGCTATTTTTTCTATGATAAACATAAATTAGGTGACTATGCTCTCTTAAGCTCTAATATTTCCACCATTTGTTCTTGATGAAAAAGTAGTCTATACATAATGATGGTTTTTGCAGAAGAAATATTTTGATTGTTTTTGAGCTCTGCCACTTGAAGATGTACAGGTGTCAAACTTCATCTGCTATATTGGTTCTTAATATTGTAAAAGTTAAATGAAAAAAAAAACTCACTTAAAATAGTAATCTGTAATATCTTATATCTTGTGACAGTATAGATTTCTGTTAAGCCCATAACTGAAATGTCTGAATTTTTTATATCTCATTTTAATCTTGAAAATTGTGTAATTGATAAGATTTCAGGTCTTCAGGTGGCAGTGAATACAAATACTTCCTACTACTGATTGATCCAATGAGTAAATGCTGTATGAGCCACCCTGGAAAGTACCACACAGATTTAGATCAAGTCTACTACTTTTTAAATTCCAGGGATTGTCAGCGCTTAAAATATGTCTAAGGCATAAGCGGAAGGAAAGGGAGAGTAGGAGGCAGAAAAGAAGACATGGCATATCGTGAGAAAAAATAGAATCCTTCCCACAATTGTTTTATTCAGATCCTTCTGAACAGCGAAAAGACCCTGGAATCTGGAGGTAATCCAGTAGTCAGCAGTTAAGAATAATGGTCAGATGATTCCAGATTGTATGTTCCAAGCACAATTTTCCTCCTCATTAACACAATGTGTGTTAAAATTGACAAATGTATATCCTAAAACTTGAATGGCCAATATATATCTGTCTAAATTACTTATTACTCTATCGTTGAGCATTTTCTAAAGGACTTTGTATCTGAAAACAGCCCTACCTCTAGAGGTAAGAGCAGCAAAGCTGAAAAAAGTAAGTAGTAAATTATAATTGGTGCCAGAATATTCTCTTGCTCCTAGTTCTTCCATATCCTTTCCACATTACTGAAATTCATACAAACTTTAGTATTGCAACTAGGAGCATTTAAAAGTTGTGAGTAGTTTTTTCCAAATTTTGGAGGAGAAGCACAGGGTTTTAGCATCCTTACAGATGATACGCTTTCTTCTTACTGTTTAATCGTATGAACAGTTTTATTTCCCTAACACAATTGATATTAATACATTTTGCCCTAAACTTTTCCTTATAGAAGCTAGCAGCTGAATCTGTTTAACTATATATTTCTGTTTTGAATAGGACTTAAAGGGAAGAAGAATCAATTTAGAAAATGTCTGAAAAGAATGAAGGTTTATACTACCAGATATTAAAACATATTACGATACTTTTAAATCAGTGGTCCTGATGCACGCTGAGAAAGCATGATGGAATGGAGAAGAAATAACATAAACAGCCAAGCATATAAGAGTATTTTGTATATAAAAGGTAGCATTTCAATTCTGGAAAAACAATTGCTTATTCAATAAATGGTCCTGGGGCAGCTGGAGGAAAATGATAGTGGAGTTTTAGGATTGACAAATGTAGAGAAGTTAAGCTATATGATACCAAAGAAAATATGTGACTCTTGTAAAATCTTGAGTTGGGAAAAGAAAAACTGAATTGGGAAAAAACTATAAGGGAAAAGGATTGGTAGACCAAAAATTTTTTTAATGTAAGTGAAAATTGTTTAATCATCTTAGAGCAGTCAAGATCAAAGTTTTAAAAAATTAAAATCTGTGCTTTTTAAACACCATAAAGTAAGAAGGCAAATGACAAACTGGGGGAGGTATTTGCAACATTTATGATAGACAAAGGTCCTGTAAAATTAAAAATGAATATTTCCCTTGAAAAATGAGCAATGGATATGCACAGCAGTTTACAAAAGGAGAAATCAAAATAGAATATGAATCAAAGAAACCCAGCTGAAAATAATGAATATTTTCTTTTCCAATTTGCAAATATTAAAAAGAATTTTTGAGAAGAGCATGGGGAAATGAATTACTCATGCACTGGTAACCTTTTCTGAAGAGAAATTTAGCAATGTGTATTAAAAGCCTTAAGTGTGTATTTCTTTAACTTAATAGTTCGTTTTATATATTCATAGATGGTGACACAGACCATCCATATTACGTGGAAGACATTTATTCTTTTTAGATGCCCAGCATTTGAACCCCCTTCCTCTTGTAGTGTCCCCCACTAAGCGAGTCTTGTTGGAGTATTTATTTTAGTTGTCTGAGTACCTCCTACCTACCTTCATAGAATGTATATTCTGTAAAGAAGGGGGTTTTGTTCCCTATTGTGTCTCCAGTGTCCAGAATTGGGCATAGCTCATGGTAGGTGCCCAATATAAAAGAACCTGAGTGCCAGGTATTTTTCAGCTTCCCTTGCAGCTAGGTTGTGAGCAAGTAGCTTGGATGCTGTTTGTTAGATGTATGTGTGCTAGATTTGGGCTCAGGAATAAACCTGTAAAAGTCAGGACCTGAAGAGGATTCTTAGCGAGCCGTAGAAGTTGTAGGAAGATAAGGTCCCTGGCAAAAGGCAGTGCGACAAGCTGCAGTGTGATGCTCACCAGTGGCTGGGGCAGTTCGTGCATCAGACTGGTTCTCTGGAAGGGTTTCAGGCCTTGCTCCTCTCTACATAGATCAGAGGCTGGTTCTCCAGCTTCCCTGATGATTACGTGAGCTACCTAATATTAATTTCTTAAAGTTTTATTCTTTAATTTAAAAATTTGAAACGTATGTACAAAAGAGTATGTAAAATAACTGTCGTGTTTAACTTCCAGATTAAAAAATCAGCTAGAATCAGTACCTTAGAAGCCTCCTGTTTATCCTTCACTGATTATATTTTTCCTCCCACCCTCACAGGGTACCGCTATCTTGATTTCTTATTAATTACTATTTTCTTTATAGTTTTATCACACATGCATCTGTCTCTAAACAATATATTATTTGGTTTTTGAATCAGAGCATGTGTTTTCTTTCATGACTTAATTCTTTTAGTTAACATTATGTTTTTTAGATTCACACATTACTTGTATTCAGCTGGTGTGCACTTGCATGGCTGTACCTGTGTTTACTTGGTGTTTATTCTGTTTGGTTAGTTTCTGTGCTGCCCAGTTATTAAATATTTTGAAAATCATCCCTGGATGCATTCATCTGATGTGTGTCCTGTGTAATATTCTATTGTGTGAATTTACGGCAATTTCCGTATCTATTCCACTATGCATGAATATTTGAATGCTTCACGGTTTTCTTGGGTTGTAAGCAATGCTACATTGAGCATTCCTGGTAACATATCTCCTGTTATACATGCAGCAGAACATGTACACTCCCTAGGGCATATACCAAGGAATGGAATGCTGGGTTGCCTGGTGCACACATCTCCACATTTACTTGGGAATGTCAGTGTTGCCAAAATATTTGTATCAATCTACACTACCACCAGCCCCCTCCTTGCTCCACATCCTTGACAACATTTGATGCCACCTGGCCTTAAAGTTTTTGCCAATCCAGTGAGTGTGACATGATATTTCATTGTGGTTTTTGTTTACTTTCCATGATTACAGTGGAATGTATTTTCATAGCCTTATGAAATGTTTGTGTTTTCTCTTCTGTAAAAATGCTGGTTCCTGTCTTTTGCTCATTTGTCTATTGAGTTGTCTTTTACTGATTTATAGGAATACTTTAATTATATAGTTGTATGAGTTGAATATGCCTTCTTAGTTTGTAGCTTATCTTTGCACTTTCTTGATGATTATCCTTTGTTTAACAGAAGGTTTTAATTTTAATATAATTTCAGTCTTTTCCTTAACGCTTTGTGCTTTCTGCATCTTAAGAAATCTTTCCCATTATGGAGATCATAAAGTCTCCTGTATTGTCTTCTAAATGATTTTTGGTTTTGCCTTCCATGTTTAAATCTTTTTTTCTTAAATCTGAATTTTTTATTTGGTTGGTTTAAGGTAGGGATCCAATTTCATTATATTTTCAGTGTGGATAACCAGTTGTTCTTGTGTCGTATATTAAATAGTCCCCTCTTTCCCTACTAACATGCAAACTCAGTCTGTTACACATCAAGTTTCCATGTATGTGTGGTCTGTTTCTAAGTTCTTTATTCTGTGCAGTTTGTCTGTTTATTTATTCTTGTGACAGAACCTCAGTATCTAAATTACAATGGCTTTACTAGAAGTCTAAATGTTGGGTGGTAAAAGCCCCATCCCCACCCTATCTTGTTCTTGTTCTTCAGGAATAGTTTGGTTATTTAGGGCCTTTTGTTCTTTTGTATGAATTTTCTTTACTCTTTTTCAATAATAGTAAAATATATAAAACATTTAATTTGCCATTTTAACCAGGTGACTGTACAGTTCGGTGGCATTAATTACATTCACAATGTTGTGCAGTGTTACCACTATCTAGTTCCAAAACTCTTCACTGCTCCAAACAGAAACTCTCCCTCCTTCCTTACCCCAGTCCCTGCTAACTTCTAATCATTCTGTCTTTATGTATTTGCATTTTCCTAGATATTTCATATAAATGGAATCATACAATATTTGTCTTTTTGAGTCTGGCTTATTTTATTTAGCATAATATTTTCAAGGTTCGCTGTGTTGCAGTATGTATCAGAACTTCCTTCCTTTTTATGGTGAATACGATTACACTGTATGCATATACCACATTTTGTTTATCCGTTCATCTGTTGTTGGGACACTTGGGTTGTTGCCACCTTTTGTGTATTGTGAATAGTCCTGATATGAATATTGGCATACAAGTATCTGAGCCCCTATTTTTTATTCTTTTGGGTACCTAGGAGTGGAATTCCTGGGTCAAATGGTTATTCTACATTCAACTTTTAGAACTGCTAAATTGTTTTCCACAGTGCTTCCTCATTTGTATAAACTTTAGAATCAGATTGTCAAATAAAGTACCATATTGAGATTTTATGTTACTGTACTCAATCCTAGATCATTTGAGGGTGATAAACATGTTACGAAATTGAGACTTCAAATCCAGGTGTATGTCTCTCTATGCCGGACTTTTTGATGTCTTTCAATAGAGTTTTATAGTATCTTCATAGGGATCTTGTATATCTTTTGTTGGGTTTATTCTTGGCTTCTTTGTATTTTTTATTGTTTTTTAAAAACTAAATTTCTTTAAAAAAATTAAATTTCTTGATTGTTGCTGGTGTTTTGAAATGCAGTTGACTTGAATATTTTTGATTCTGGCAAGCTTTCTTATATTAATTTTCAAAATTCATCTGTTAATTATATTTTTATTTTCTATATAGAGTCATGTAATCTACAGATGATGACAGTTTTGTTTCTTGCATCTCAATCTTTATTCCTTTTTATTTCCTTTTCTTTACTACACTGGTGGACCTGAAGTACAGTGTTAAATAGAAGCCAATTTTTCTTGGTCCTAATCTCAGAGTGATTGTTTTCAACTATTAACCATTAAGTTTGATGATTGCTTTAGGGTTTTGCTTGTTTGTTTGTTTGTAGATGGCCTTTTTCAAATTAATGACATGCCCTTTTACCCGATTTTCAATTTATGAATGTTGAGTTTTCAAGAGTGATTTTTTTGCATCATACTGAGATAATTGTTTTTTCTTCTTTGATCTCTTAATATGATGACTTATACAAAAAATAAGTAATATTTGTAATATTAAACCAATGTTCCATTCCTTGGATTAAGTACAAGTTAGTGTAATATATTACCCTTTTTATACATCACTGGATCCTAGTTACTAATTACTTTTTTAGCAATTTTACATCTATGTTCAAAAGTGGATTGGGTAGTGTTCCTTCTTTTATATTCTGGAATAGATTTTTTGGAAGATTGAATTACTTGTTCTTTGAGTGTTTGTAAGAACTCATCTTTAAAGCCATCTGGGTTTGGTACTTTGTGGAGGAGGTTTTAAATCTCTGATTCAATCTATTTAAAGCTGTGGGATTATTCACATTTTCCATTTTTTCTTGAGTCAAGTTTCCTTACTCCCACCTCCAGCCCCAGGAGTCTATCCATTTCATTTAGGTTTTAAAATTTATTGGCATAAACTCAAGTTGTTCATAATACTATTTATTCTTTGTAGTAGCTATAGATATGGCCCGTTTTTCATTCCTAGAATTGTCAAGTGGTGCCTTCCTTTCCTCCCCGCCATCCACCTTGAATAGTCTTGCCACATGTTTATCAGCCTTCAGAAACACCAATTTTTGGTCTACTTGATCCTCTCTGTTGTGTTTTTAAATTTTTCATTAATATCTGCTCCTTCTTATTTCTTCCTACTTTCTATGGGTTTATTATGCTGTTATTTCTTGAATTTCTGACATTGGATGCTCAACTCATTCTTTTTGAGCCTTTTTAATTCTTTAATGTAAGTATATAAAGCTATACATTTTCTTCTAAGTACCTCTTTAGCTGTATTCCTCAAGTTTTGATAAGCAGTATTTTGTCATTTTAGTTCTAATATTTTATACTTTCCATGATTATTTATTATTTGACCCATAAGTTGTTTAGGAAAATAATTTAAATTTCTAACAATATGCTATTTTTATAGTTACCTTTCTGTTATTAATGTCTAAATTGTGTTAATATTCAGAGAGTGTGGTCTCTACTTATCTAATACCAGTCCTTTGGAATATGTTGAGGCTTGCTTTAAGGACTAGCATGTAATCAGTTTTCATAAATATACTCTTTGTTCTCATTAAGAATATGTATTCTAATTATATATGTGCATATACATGCATGTATATGTATATATATACACAAACACTTCACGGGAGTGTTTTATATGTGTGCATTTTATTAATCTTGCTAGTTGTGTTCAAATCTCCTGTATCCTTTTTTTATTATTTTACTTCCTGTTCTATCAATTACTGTAACAGGTATTAAAATTAAAAAACTCCCACTCTAACTGTAGATTTGTTAGTTTCCCCTTATGATCCTGTCAGATTTTACTTTATATATATATCTTTAGGCTACCTTTTTGGGTGTATATGAATTCAGAATTGTTATAGCTTTCTGCTTAATAGAACATTTTATAATTTTGTAATGCTCCTCTATCTGTAGTAATGTTATTTGCCTTAAAATCTATTTTGCTGGTGTTAATATGGCTACACTAGTTTTCTTTTGGTTAGTATTTGCATGGCATATCTTCTGATGGAAACTTGGTGTATCTTTATATTTTAGATATGTCTTATAACCTGAAAATAGCTGGATTTTATTTTTATCTAGTCTGACATATCTAGAGAGTTTAGCCTATTTCTACTGAAAGTAATTCTGATACACTTTTTTCATCAGATGTGTTTTATATTTGCCCCCCTTCATTTCTCCTCCTCCTCCTTCTTTAACTTTGTCATTTTGAAAATGTTTTGGGTTTTTTGTTATCTTTCCATTTTTTTCTCTTTGCTTGTATAGAAATTAGGTGATTTATTTCTAGTCATCTAGTAGATACTCTATTTCAGCACGGATGCTTCACAAAGTTCCAAGTGAATAATTTTACTTCTTTCCACAGGGTTCAAATACTTCACAAGCTTTCAAATCTGAGCACCCTCTTCTCTAGTTAGTCCTAACCTGTACCCCGCAGCCCCCGCCTTAAATTAGGCATCAGAAAAAGCTTAGCCTTTTTTATGTTTAACTCTACCCACACACTTTACCAGTATCTTGTCACACTATTGCTTGTTGCATTTCAGATGTTTAATTTTGATCATTTGTCTTTTGCCAGAAGTACAACATCTATTAGAATTTCTTAAAGTGAGGGTCTGTTATTGGCCAGCTGTCTCAGTTTTTGTTTGAAAATGTCTTTATTTTACCTCGGTTCTTAAAAGATATTTTTACTGAGTATAGAATTCTAGGTGGACCGTTACTTTCATTAAGCACATTGGCTAATATGATTTATTCTTGAGTTGTTGCTAATGAGAAGTCAGTCATTAGTTGCCATTCATTTGGAGATGATCTTTCTTTTCTCTGGCAGCTTTTAAGAGTGTATCTTTTTCTTTGATATACAGTTTTACTATGATGTATCTAGGTATGGATTTCTGTTTATTTACCCTGCTTGGAATTTGTTAGGACTTCCTAGATCTCAGGATTGATGACTTTCAACAATTTTGCAAAACTCTCAGGCTTTGTCTCTTCAAATATTGCCTCTTCCTCATTCTCCCTATTACATCCTAATGCAATTCTGATTAGACTTAGTTCTTCCCTCTCTTCCTCCATGTCTCTTCTTTTGTATATATTCCATCTCTCTGGGCTATGTTTCTGGATGAATCAGTTCACTAGTTCTCTTTTTTTAGGGTGACCTTGACAAAAGCAGTTTTAGTGGAATGAGTCTGGATTGATTAGTCTGGACTGATGAAATAATGAGAGGTGAAGCAATGAAGACTTCTACTATAGTTAACTCAGTATGGAAATTTTGTTGTGAAGGGAGCAGAGAAATAAGAGAAAGAGTTATGGGAGAGTTGGGTTTTTTTTTTTTTTAAAGATGAGTTATACTAAGGCATGTTTAGGTATTGATAGGAGTGATCTGGTAGAGAAGGAAACTTGATGATGTAGAATAGAAGGGATAATTTAGGAGTGAAATTGCTGAGAAAGTAAGAAGGAAACTGAAAGAAGACTGGAGCACAATGACTAAAGGCAAGAAGAACTTTGGAGGGATAGCAGGTACCATATAGCACAGAATCATAAGGATTTTAGACTATCCTGAGAGCAGCAGGGAAGCATTGAAGGGACTTAAGCAGAATAGTAACAGGATCCATTTTCATACTATTTCTGTTGTAATGGTGTATGCGTGAGACTTCTAGAGCCTGATGCCATTAAACTTTAGAATCAAGCAATTATAATCTCCCTTTCTTAACAGTTATTTACTTAGCCATGTAATATGGTTTCCTCAGTCAGACATGAGTGGAAGTTTCCTTGGAATTAATATGATGGTTTTCTGCTGTGTGTGTGAGAGAGAGAGAGAAAATGTGCGTGTGAGTCAGAGAGTGTGTTTGAGAGAGAGAGAGAGAGAGACAGAGGCGTAGACAGACCTGGTAGCCAAGATACTATTTTAAAAATTTAACTAACATAGCAATGAGGAAATTAACTCTGTTTAGCATGTTAATAATTTATGCATCATATGGTCTTAGAAATTCTTAAACTGACATCTTTTACAACTAGCTATTTTTGAGTTATTTTATAGATTCTAAGTAATCATGATAGATTTATGTAAGGATTTGTTTTAAACCCTAAGTTTTAAAACTTAACATAAAGAAAATTATTATTCTAATTTTTCTTTTCATCATAAATATCAGAATGTACTATTCTGTTTATGTTATCAGCTTCTTTAGAGATTATTCAGATTCTGAGTTGTCATTTTGACTAGCTAAATTTATCTTGATCCTTAGATTCTATATTTAATGAATATCTAACACTATGCTTGCACATAGTAGGCACTCAAAAAATATGTTTAGTGAATCAAGGTATGTGATACAGTGCTCTTAATTATACTTTAAGTTTCCTTTCTTAACTCCTTCCCTTCACCCAAAGTATATTGCCCTTTTTTGATACTCCTTTTCTTCCTGGCTTCACATTCTTCAGTATTCTGCTGTAATGTTATTGTTTTGCTATTTTCTCCTTCTTGAAATTCCTTGTAAGGTTTAACTACCCTGAGTCTTTTCTTGAGACTCACGTACTTGCTATTTTGTATTCTAACCCTTATTGTTTGCCCACTTTCTCTTAGAAAATGTCTCTCTTCCCCTTCTCTCTCTTTTTTTTTTTTTTTTGCGGTACGAGGTCCTCTCACTGTTGTGGCCTCTCCCGTTGCGGAGCACAGGCTCTGGACGCGCAGGCTCAGTGGCCATGGCTCACGGGCCCAGCCGCTCCGCGGCATGTGGGACCTTCCCGGACCGGGGAACGAACCCGTGTCCCCTGCATCGGCAGGCGGACTCTCAACCACTGCGCCACCAGGGAAGCCCCTCCCCTTCTCTTTTGATCTATCTTTATTTCTGTTGAAAAAGTCATCTTTGAGGCTGTTTATGGTTTTGTCTTTTGTACTATTTCCATTGCAGTTTTCCCATCCTGAGGAACTATTTAGCTGTTACTTTGTAATTAATAAACATAATTTTATGTATTCTGTGTTTTTAGTCTATTGAAGACAATGAAGTATATTTGCCTAATGATGAGATTTGGACCTATGAGATTGATAGTGGGTTGTGGTAAGTAACTTTAAATTGCAGAATGTCCAGTCTTAATATCTGTTATAACTGCTGTCATAGCCCACAGGGAGTCTGAGACCATACTTAGAACGTGCTGCAACATTATATTGTCTCCCTTTCCTTTTCTTTCAATGCTTTATTCTCTCTGGCTGTTTCTTTCCCCAACTTGCTTCCTCTCTCCATTCTTTGTCCTCTACTATTCCTCTCAAGACTAAGGATGTTTCTGAAGACTTTGCTTTGTTCTACTAACTAATTCCCAATTCTGGTGACATGTGAAGATTTTGTAACTTTTTTTTCCCCAGTAGGTTGAAAAATCTTTACCATGGATCTTCTTACAGGTTTTACAGTATTGGCTACCATTACATCTTAATTGTAATTGTCAGTGACAGTTTTCATTGAAAAAGTACTCATGGAATTCAAAGGGAATTTTAATTTGCTTTTCTGGAAAGTTATGGAATTCCACGTTATTCTTGCTGCAGGACGATGCACCTCATGGAAGGAGAACTCCCTACCTCCATGTCAGGAAGTTGCGGTGCTTGCCTTAATGGAAAGCTATACGTTTTTGGAGGATATGATGACAAAGGATACAGCAATCGAGTAATTTCTTTTTTCAATTCAGGAGCGCAGAAAAATGTAATGTTTAATGTGTCACTTCATCTCACAAGTTTACGAATGTATTTTACAAAGAAAACATATGTAGAAAAGCTTGAGCTTATGATGATAAGGTTTTAAACATAGGGTGAAAATGCAGCATCGTGCTCCTCTCTTCTGCCATGTCTTTCTGCTTCAGAATTAACTACGTATTTAGTTGATATTCATAGGGCAAGAGCATGATGGGAAAAGATCCATTTCAGTATTTTTCATATTATCATTTTTGCTTCTAAAACATAGTCCCATTTTCATTAACTCTACAATTCAAATTTTTACCTTTTAAAAATCAGAAAGTAATATTATTAATTTTGGATCACATATCCCTGTGACATATGTTTAATTTTCCAATGTCTTGTCTGCTAATGGTGTTCTCCTCTTTTAAAAGCTTTATTTTGTTAATTTGCGAACAAGAGATGGAACCTATGTTTGGGAAAAAATCACCAACTTTGAAGGTCAACCACCCACACCACGTGATAAACTTTCCTGCTGGGTATATAAAGACAGGTAATGCAGCAAGGCCATCTCATTAACTGCACTCAAGTAAGGATTACAGCTTGTGACCAAAATAGAGAAAACTTGAAAGTCTGAAATTTTTTTCAAGATAGTTACAAACTTGTTTTGACACTGATGTTAAAGGCAGTTTTGAACCCTGGATAAGAGCCAGGTCATAAGAGTAAACATGGTGGAAGCAGCTATTTGGTTTTTAAAAACTCGTCACTTTTTAAATTTTCTGAATCGTTAATACAGTTACATGGTTCAAAAATCAAAACCATATTAAAAAGGATACAATGAAAAGTCTGGCTCCCACTCCTGTCCCCATCCATCCTGTTCCCACCCTCCACATGCACAATTAGCTACTTTTATTAATATCTTTTGTATTTTTATAGCAGTGGTTCTCAAACTTGTCTGCCATAGAAATAATCTGGGGATCTTTTAAAAGCTCTGAAGCCCAGGTGATACCCCAGAACTAATCAAATTACAATCACTGGGGGTATGATTTTTTTAAGCTCCTCAGGTGATTCCAAGTGCAGGCAAGTTTGGGAACAACTGTGATCCCTGTGACTTTATGCAGATAGAAGCAAATACATAGGTACGTGCTCTTCTCTTCCTCCTCCTTACACAAATATCGGTGTACTCCGTACACTATTCTGCACCCTGCTGCTTCCTTTTTTTTTTTTGAGGGGGCCATGCCACACGGCATATGGGAATTGTAGTTCCCCGACCAGGGATCTAACCCACACGCCCTGCATTGGAAGTGCGGTGTCTTAACCACTGGACTTCTTTTAGTCAACAGTATACCATGGGGAACTTTCATCTTTCTGTATCTCTAGTTAGAAAGCTTGATTTTGTTTTTGTTTTTACAGCTGCATAGTATTCTCCTGTGTGGATATACCAAGTTTATTTAACCTTTCCCATACAGATGGCACAACACTTAGATTAAATGAATATCTTTGTGTATATATACATATGATTGCAGATCTATTTGTTGGATAAAATTCCAGAATTTGATTTCTGGTCAAAGGGTAATACATTTGTAATTGTGATAAATGTTTATTTTGCTAGGGTTGCTGTAACAGAGTTCTATAAACTGAATAATTTAAACAACAGAAATGTATTGTCTCATAGTTCTGGAGGCTAGCAGTCTGAGATCAAGGTGTCAGCAGGGTTGGTTCATTCTCTTGGTTTTGAGAAAGAATCTGGTTGATGCTTGTCCCCAGCTTCTGGTGATTTGTTGGCAACCTTTGGTGTGTTGAAGCAACACTCTGATCTCTGCCTTCATAGTCACATAGCATTCTCTCTGTGTGCTTGTCTGTCTCCAAATTTTCCCTTTTTGTAAGAATACCAGTCATATTGGATTAGGACCTACCCTCATGACTTCATTTTAACTTGATTGCCTCTATAAGGACCCTGTCTCTAAATAAGGTCACATTCTTTTTTAATTATTCTTATGTTTTTATTTCTAGAAAATATAATTGTTTTGCCTTCTTAATTGCAGTAATTCCTACTCTGCTTTTGTCAATATTCAGTTTATTTTAAAAAATCTCTTTAAACTGCAGAGGACACTTACAATAATTAAGATGGAGGGTGTTAAGTTTTAAAAGACAATCAGTTTAAATAATACACATTTATATTTTGAATACAAAAGGCAGACCTTAAAATTTGACAAAATATTTTATAATTCTCAAAAAGCATATCAGAATTCCACAGGGTAAGAAATAAGATTATCTTGGTCATGAAAAGGTACATAGATCAAAATACTCTCTAGAATATGAGAATTTGGAAAGGAGAATCTTAAACCTTTGAATTGTGGATTAATCAGATTTAAATAGAAACCAACTGTGATTATACTGTTGTTGATTTCTCTGACCCTACAAATTGATAACCATTAGTACTCTGCTTTGAGTAGCCAATAATGTCACATTCTAAATGCAGGGGATTAGGACTTCTACATATGAATTTTGTGGGGGACACAATTCAATCCATAACATTGGATTTTGCCAGCTTTTTCTCCAATAAAGTTGTGCTGTTTTGTGTTGTCAGTAATGGAGTGCCTCTTTGTCCACAGCCTTGCCAAGAATTTGCAGGCAAACTTAGATGTTTTGGGCCAAATTGATAGGTGAGATGTGATGCCTCAGTCTTATTTTAATTTTCATATATTTAAGGGCAATTTTTATTGCTTTTTCTCTGAACTAAAAAATAAATCCTTTGCTAATTATTTTTTATTTGATTGTTGGCATTTATAATCTTGACTTCTAGGAGTTATTTATTTATAAAGAGATTAGTGTTTGACTGTGACATATGAAAATATTTTTTCCAGGTTGTCATTTATCTTTTGACTTTGCATAAAGTGTGTTTTGCATGTATTAAACAGCTTCTTAAAGCTGTTATTTAGGTAAATTTATCAATAATTTCTTTTCTGGCTTCTTGACTTTGAGTCAATGCAAAGGTTTTTTCCACTCCAAGATCATAAACTAATTCTCACATATTTTCCTCTAGTACTTTTGTTATTTTTAAAAACATGGGAGGGATTCCCTGGAGGTCCAGTGATTAGGACTCCACACTTTCACTGCTGAGGGCATGGGTTTGATCCCTGGTCGGGGAACTAAGATCCTGCAAACCGTGTGGCACAGCCAAAAAAAAAGAACCAGTAAAAACCTGTGAATGGTATGAGATATGAATCCAAGTTTATCCTTTATTATTTAGTTTTTAAATTTTATAACTGGTGGTTTGTACCTCTTCATCCCTTCACTATTTCACCCATCCCCCACCCTTCCCCTCTAGCAACCACTAGTTCGTTCTCTGTATCTGTTTTTTCATATTTGTTCTTTGTTTTGATTTTTACATTCTACACATAAGTGAAAACATGCAGTATTTGTTTTTCTCTGATTTATTTCACTTAGCATAATATCCTCTGAGTCCATCCATGTTATCACAAATGGCAAAATTTCATTCCTTTTTATGGCTGAGTAATATTTCTTTGTGTGTGTGTGTGTGTGTGTGTGTGTACATACATACACACCACATCTTCTTTATCCATTCATCTGTTGATGGACACAGGTTGCTTCCATATCTTGGCTATTGTAAATAATGCTGCAGTGAACATTGGGTGTATATATCTTTTTGAATAAGTGTTTTCATTTTATTTGGTTAAATAGGAGTGGCATTGCTGGATAGTCTGGTAGTTCTATTTTTAATTTTTTGAGGAACCTCCATACTGTTTTCTATAGTGGTTGTATCAATTTACATTCCCACCAACAATGCATGAAGTTTTCCTTTTCTCCACATCTGTGCCAACACATGTTATTTCTTGTCCTTTTGATAATAGCCATTCTGACAGGTATAAGGTGACATCTCATTGTGGTTTGGGTTTGCATTTCCCTGACAATTAGTGATACTGAGCATCTTTTCATGTGCCTGTTGGACATCTGTATGTGTTCTTTGGAAAAATGGCTATTTAGGTCTTTCCCCCATTTTTTAACTGGGTTGTTTTTTTTTAACTGATGCTGAGTTGTTTGAGTTCTTTATATATTTTCTATATTAGTGCCTAGTGGACATATCTTTTCCCATTCAGTAGGTTGCCTTTTTGTTTTATTGATGGTTTCTTTTGCTGTGCAAAAGCTTTTTAGTTTGTTGTGGTCCCATTTGCTTATTTTTGCTTTTGTTGCCCTTGCCAGAGGAGACAGATCCAAAAAAATATTGCTAAGGCTGATTTCAAAGAGTGTACTGCCTAAGTTTTCTTCTAAGGGTTTTATAGTATCAAGTCTTATGCTTAAGTCTTTAATGCATTTTGAGTTTATTTTTGTATATAGTATGAGAAAATGGTCTACTTTCATTCTTTTATAAGTAGCTGTAAGTTTTCCCAACATCACTTATTGAAGAGACTGTCTTTTCTCTGTTGTATATTCTTATGTTGTAGATTAACTGAGCATACGTGCATGGGTTTACTTCTGGGCTCTCTATTCTGTTTCATTGATCTATGTGTCTATTTTTGTACCAGTACCTTACTGTTTTTATTACTGTAGCTTTGTAGTATAGTTTGAAACCAGGGACCATGATACATTTAGCTTTGTTCTTCTTTCTCAAGATTATTTTGGCTATTTGGAGTCTTTTGTGGTTCCATAAAAATTTTAGGATTATTTGTTCTAGCTCTGTGAAAAAAATGCCATCAGTATTTTGATAAGGATTGCATTGAATCTGTAGATTGCTTTGGGTAGTATGAACATTTTAACAATATTAATTCTTCCAATCCATGAACATGAAATATCTTTCCACTTATTCATGTCATCGTCAATATCTTTCATCAGTGCCTTATAGTTTTCAGAGTACAGGTCTTTCACCTTTTTGGTTAAATTTATTCCTAGGTATTTTATTCGTTTTGATGCAATTGTAAATGGAATTATTTTCTTGATTTCTGTCTCTGATAGTTCATTATTACTGTATAGAAATGCAACCGATTTATGTCTATTAATTTTGTGTCCTGTAACTTTATTGAATTCGTTTATTAGTTTTTATAGTTTTTTGGTGGACTCTTTAGAGTATTCTATATATACAATCATGTCATCTGCAAATAGTGACAGTTTTATTCCTTCCCTTCCAATTTGGATGCTTTTTATTTCTTTTTCTTCTCTGATTGCTGTGGCTAGGATTTCCAATATTATGTTAAGTAAAAAAGGGGGCATCCTTGTATTGTTCCTGATCTTAGAGGAAATGCTTTCAGCTTTTCACCATTGACTATGATGTTTGCTGTGTGTTTGTCAAAAATGGCCTTTATTGTTGATGTGTGTTCCTTCTCTACCCACTTTGTTGAGAGTTTTTGTCATGAATCGATGTTGGATTTTGTCAAATGCTTTTTCTGTAGCTATTGAGTTGATTGCGTGATTTTTATCCTTCATTTTGTTAATATGGTGTGTCATGTTGATTGATTTGTGGATACTGAACCATTCTTGCATTCCTGGGATAAATCCCACTTGATCATTGTGTATGATCCTTTTAACGTATTGTTGAATTCAGTTTGCTAGTGTTTTGTTGAAGATTTGTGTATCTATGTTCACCAGGGATATTAGCCTGTAAGTTTCTTTTTTTGTAGTGTCTTTTTCTGATTTTGGTATCAAGGTAATGCTGGCCTTGTAGAATGGGTTTGGAAACTTTCTCTCCTCTTCAATTTTTTTGGAATAGTTTGAGAAGGATAGGTGTTAAATCTTCTTTGAAGGTATGATAGAATTCATTTGTGAAGCCATCTGGTCCTGGACTTTTGTTTTTTGGGAGTATTTTTGATTACTGATCAATTTTATTGCTAGTAGTCAGTCTGTTCAGATTTTCTATTTCTTCCTCATTCAGTCTTGGGAGATTGTATGTTTGTAGGAGTTTATCCAGTTCTAGGTTGTTCATTTTTTTGGCTTATAATTGTTCATAGTAATCTCTTATGATTTGTATTTCTGTGGTATTGGTTGTAACTTCTCTTTTATTTCTGATTTTATTTATTTGGGTCTTCTCTCTTTCTTTATTGATGAGTCTGACTAAAAATTTTTCAATTTTGTGTATCTTTACAAAGAACCAGCTCTTATTTTCATTGATCTTTTCTATTAGTTTTTTAAATCTCTATTTTATTTATTTCTTCTCTGATCTTTGTTATTTCTTTCCTTCTGCTGACTTTGGGCCTTGTTTGTTCTTCTTTTTCTAATTCTTTTAGGTGGATCATATGGTAATTCTATGGTCAACATTTTTTTTAAGTTAATTTAATTTATTTTTTATTTATTTATTTTTGGCTGTGTTGGCTCTTCATTGCTGCGTGCGGGCTTTCTCTAGTTGTGGCGAGCGGGGGCTACTCTTCGTTGTGGTGCATGGGGTGCTTGTTGTGGTGGCTTCTCTTGTTGTGGAGCACAGGCTCTAGGCGCATGGGCTTCAGTAGTTGTGGCTCATGGGCTCTAAAGCGCAGGCTCAGTAGTTGTGGTGCACGGGCTTAGTTGCTCTGATGCATGTGGGATCTTCCTGGACCAGGGCTTGAGCCTGTGTCCCCTGCATTGGCAGGTGGATTCTTAACCACTGCGCCACCAGGAAAGCCCCTACGTTCAACATTTTGAGGAGAACCAAACTGTTTTCCACAGTAACAATGCCATGTTATATTCCCACTATAAAGGTTCCAATTTTCTACATTCTCACCAACTCTTGCTATTTTCTTTTGTTTGTTTGTTTTATAATTGCCATTGTAATGGGTGTGAAGTGATATCCATTGTGGTTTTTTTTTTTTTTTCCCCACCACAAGGGAGTCCTTTAATAGAGACGGGCGGACAGGGGACACAGCTCGGCCCTGCACCTGCAGTGCGGCAGCTCCTCCCCCACCTGGCGTGGCCCCAGGGTGGACACGGGAGAGGTGTGGTTTTAAAAAACACAGCGAGACCAATTCTTCACTTTCACAGAGAAGGGGAACTTGGGGGAGCCGAGTCCGAGCCCCGCCTCCAGCAGGAGGGAGCTTGCTGCCCGCCCCCCATCTGCACACAGCCAGGGCAGGAGCCCCCGGCTGCAGAGACCCAGCCACCCTACATCTGTCAGCGTTTCTACGCTACGTACACTGTTGTGCTGTAGAGGCCCCAACCCCAGTGTCAGCCTGAAGCCTCAGGTGGGAGGAGGGACTCCCCCAGCCCCTGCCACCATTGTGGTTTTGATTTGTGTTTCCCCAGTGACTGATGATGTTGACCATCTTTTCCTGGGCTTGTTGGCCATTTGTATATCTTCTTTGGAGAAATATCTAGTCCTTTGCCCATTTTTAAAAAATTGGATTGTTTTATCTTTTTGTTATTGAGTTGTAGGAATTCTTTACATATTCTGGATAGTAAACCCTTATCAGATATATGCAGTTTTCTTGTTGTGTTTTTGTCTGGCTTCAGTTTCAGGATAATGCTGGCCTCATTGAATGAGTTAGGAAGTGTTCCCTCCTTCTCAGTATTTTTAAATGTTTGAGAAGGGTTGGTATTAATTCTTCTTGAAATATTTGATAGAATTCACCACTGAAGCCATCTGGTCCTGGGCTTTTCTTTGTTGGGAGGTTTTAGGATTACTGATTCAGTCTCTTTACTTACTATATGTTTATTCAGATTTTTTATTTCTTCATGAGCCCCTTTTGGAAGTATGTGTCTTTCCAGGAATTTTTCTATTTCATCTAGTTTATACAGTCTGTTGGTATGCAGTTTTTTGGTATTCTCTGATGATACTTTTTATTTCTGTCTGTTATTTTTGGCTGTGTTGGGTCTTTGTTGCTGCATGTGGGCTTTCTCTAGTTGAAACTAGTCTCTAGTTTCAGTGTCCCCCTGTCACTCCTAATTTTAGTAATTTGAGTTTTCTCTACTTTTGTTTTAGTCAACCTAGCTAAAGGTTTGTCAATTTTGTTGATATTTTCAAAGACCCAACTTTTGGTTTTGTTGTTTCTCTCTATTGTTTTTCTATTCACCATTTTGCTTATTTCCCCTTTAATTTTTATTATTTCCTTCTGTTATCTCTGGGTTTAGTTTGCTTCTCTTTCTAGTTCCTTGATATGTATGGTTATATTATTGATATGAGATCTTTCTTTTTAAATTTGTGGGCATTTATAGCTATAAGATTCCCTCTGAGCACCACCTTCACAGTATTCCATAAGTTTTGTTTTATTCTGTTTGCATTTTCAGTCATTTCAAGGTAATTTCTAATTTCCCTTGTGATGTTTTTTACTCATTGGGTTGACAGATTTTTTTCTTTCTTTCAGCACTTTAATGACTTTATTACATTGCCTTTGGGCCTCCATTTTTCTGGTGAGAAATTCACTTATTTGTATTTATCCAGCTTGGAGTGTGCTGAGCTTCTGGGGTTGGTGGATATATATCTTTCATCAGTTTTAGGAAGTTCTTATTAATTAACAAATATTTCTTCTACCCATTTATTTGTCTCTTTTCCTTCTGGGACTCCTATTATATACACATTAGATCATATGATATTGTTATACAGAGCTTGGGCTCCCTTCCCCGCCCCCGACTCTTTCATTCTCTTTGTTTTAATTTGGATACTTTTTTTTACCAGTTGACTTATCTTCAAGTTCACTGATCTTTTCAATTGCTATGTCCAGTTTCCTGTTATGACTATGTAATGAATTTCTTTATTTCTGACATCTTATTTTCCAATTTTTTGCATTTTCATTTCACTCTTTTTCATGGTTCCATGTCTCTGCCAAAATTACCTAGTTCTTCCTGCACATTGTCCACCTTTTACAGACTGGTCTGTTACTATTTCTACCATAGTTATTTTAAAGGCCATGTCTAATAATTCTAATATCTGGGCCACCTTGGAGTCAGCTTATATTGACTCTTTCCTCTCCTGATCATAGGTCACTTTTTTTGCCTTTTCTTATACCTTGTAATTTCTTCATCATTTGACAGACATTCTGTATGAAAGAACAGTAAAGTTGGGAATAAACAATATTTCTTTCCAGAAAAGGACATGCCCTTTTTTTCCTTTTTCAGGTTGCTAGAGTGGGATTTAAGTCAGTCTAATCTATAGTTGATCTGTGTCTGGGCTTTGTTGCAGCTTTAGTTTGATTCAGTTTAACCACCAGCTTCAAATGTTCTCATGCAGGACCAAGACTTTCCTTTGCTACAGCCCCATGTTTGAGCACTAGAGATTGTCTAGAGATTTTGAACAGTGCTTCACAGCTGAGTACCTACTTCTCAGAACTGTGGGAGATCTCTCCTTGTTTCATAGCCTACTTGTGTTGCTAGGGAGTTCTCTTTGCTCTCCAATCCCACTTTATACTTTCTGTACCTTGAGAGATCTCTTTCAGCACTGCCCCTCCCCCCCTGGCCTTTTGAGGGCAGCCACCCTGTATGCTATAACGGCTTGGCATGCCTCTGAGGTGTTTCTGTCAGATCTCCTGCCCAGATCCCAAACTTTAGAGTTGATAGCTCAGATTGCCTCAAGGAGAGTTGCTCAGCTCTTCTCTGCTTCCAGCTGTTGGTGACTGACCCTGAGCCCTCCCTGAAGACTACGTGAAAAAGTTGTTCAGTAGGTTCAAGCTCCCTCTGTGGTTGAGTTTCTTAAGATTCTAATTTGCTATGCCAGCCTACATGTGACTGTTAAAATTTTGGGTGGCTTCTTTTACAAACCCAATCTGTGCTGGATTCTTTCTCCTCCTGCTGTTACATCAGGTATGAAAGCAGCCATGGGCCTCTTCTCTCCTACTGAGAGCTTATCACTTTCTGGAATTAGTTCATTTAGGTCTCTTTGCTCCCATAGCTCTTTGATTTTTTTTTTTTTAACTATGGTTTTGTAGTTTATATGGCTTGTTTAGGTTGTGACGGAAATGATGTCTTCCAACTTTCTGTGAACAGACTGAAAGTAGAACTCCTAAAGTGTGTGCTTTGTTTTGTTTTTCAGATTAATATATTTTGGTGGCTATGGGTGTAGGAGACACAATGAACTCCAAGATTGTTTTGATGTTCATGATGCGTCTTGGGTAAGAGAGTAATCCCTGTTTACATTTTCCTCTAAGTTAGTGTCACGTTACAGTCTTCAGAAATAATGAACCCAGTTTTTCTCATTTTAATTTGCTGTAATTGATATTATGAAAAAAATTGTATTTTCTCTCTTTTGAATTTGGATTCAGTTGCAGGAAGTTCTCTCACCTAATTATATCAGCCTTCATGGCTACTGGCAGAGTAGTGTCTTTTCTGATGCCATTAATCACTTATAGCTGCTTCTGTTAGAAAACTAGTGGCTTTAGCACAACTTGGAAAAACTTTGTTCTTAGGTAACCGCAGTGGCTGTTGCTGACATACACCTCCTTTTAGGTACGTCCACCAGAACTATTCATAGCTCAGTCTGGCTTCTGTATGAGAGTGAGTAAGTTGGTAGTCATATTACTTTTTCTATTTATTCTTACTGGTTAGAGAATAAATTATTATTAAGGAAAGAACTCATGACTTATAAAAATGAAATCTTTTAAACGATAACTTTAAAAACCATTGATCTCACCACCAAGATACACAGTAACTCTTCAGTTTTACCTTCTAGTAGAATGTATTATTATTATACATTATTAATGTAAAGGTATATGTACAGTTCATGTATATCTCTTTGTATATAGGTATTTAAAAATTCTCCATAGTCTTTATTTAGACTATGTGTGAAATTAATACATGCTAATTAATAAAACTGAATGGTTTTTAAGTGTTAAAAATGGTTTACATGGTTTTTGAGTTTTTAAAATGAAATATCTTTAAAGTTTTGCTACTTACAGTATTACTGATAATTTTTAGTAATATAACTTCCCATTAATTATGTCTGCTCATCAGTGAAGTCTCTCATTTTTTTCTCCTCTAGTACAGTTAGGCTAATGATCATGTCCTAAAGTTTATGGTGTACAGGGAGATTTTTTCATTTAGATTCTAAACTAAATAAATTATGTAGTTTATTTGGCTTGTTTGACAAGTCCTGACAAAAATGAATGACATATTCCTGACATATAACATAAAACTGGTACAGAGGTAAGCTAGAATAGTGGTAGAGGATTTCAGCAATGCAGAAGATGCTAAATACAGTCTAACTGCTAAATCTTTGCCTTGCCAATAGTTTCGTCTTCCTAGAAGGCAAGAGAGTGAGCATAAGTTTGATGCATAAGAACAAGGTGCTTGGTTAAGTAGAATTGATTGGAATTTTTTGGAAAAAGGAATCATTGTTCCCTAAAGTTTCTAACAGCAATGATTAGGAATTCTGAACCTGTACTTTAGGAAAAGAGATTTCCAAATGTAAATATCATTCTGTTCTCGGCAATTTTAAAAGAGATATTCCTTTGAGAGAAGTGGAAGATTGTCAACAAGCAAAGTTATGACTCATGCAAGCAATACTACGAGAAGGAAAGTTGCCAGGTGATGCTGCTATGGCGTAGGGACCACACTTTGTGAGCCACTGGTATATGCATTAGCTTTACGACTGTGGTTACACTGGTGTATGCGTTAGCTTTATGACTATGGTCACACTTAACTCTATTTCTGTAAAAGTGCCTATTATTTCACCAGTAAATATGCAGTGAAACTATAATACTAATCTAAAAATTATAAAAGCTTTTAAAAATATTTTTAAAATCTCTTTTTTAGGAAGAGCAGATATTCTGGGGATGGCATAATGATGTTCACATATTTGACACAAAGACACAGAGTTGGCTTCAACCAGAAATTAAAGTAAGTATTGTAAAAAGTCACCTTTATGTTTGTATACTCATTAATACTTTTAAAATCTATTTCTTTTACTGAGTTATTGGATTTCAGTAATTGAGTTTGTTATCATATACAAAGGGGTTCTCTTATGAGAACTGTTATTAGTACTTTTTTTAATCACATATTTTTCTCCAGGCTAAACTAAGGTTTTCTAGAAAAATCTAAAGAGGCGCCGTCATCATTCTTTACCCACACGTGTAATGCCCTGATTTAATGAAGTCTCTTTTAAAAAGTCCTTGTGTAACAAAGTCCATGATTTTAAAAAGCCCATGTTTCATAAACCCTCGAAATCTTAATACTCTTTCATCTGCTAGTGAGCAAACACAAATTCACATTAGTTTACGCCATTAAAAAATTCTCACATAGCTGGGAAGTATATTTTGAAGTGGCTCACACAGTGGAAGAGCTACAGGGACCAGGACCTTAGGAACTGGAGCCAGTTATCCAACACCATCACAATATTTGCATCTCTCTGTTGGCTTCTCCCTGCTTCTCTGTGTGCTAGCTTTATTCTGTCTACTGCAGACTGTCCAGCTCATTTAGAAGGGAATATGGCCCTGGCTACACCAGCAGATCTTTCTATTGGTGCTGTATTCTGTCAATGTTTATATCTTTGTCCTAGAAAAGGACTCTGGCTCTACTTAGGCATG
Organism: Orcinus orca; assembly: GCF_937001465.1. NCBI lineage: Eukaryota > Metazoa > Chordata > Mammalia > Artiodactyla > Delphinidae > Orcinus > Orcinus orca. The sequence goes on from NC_064560.1 coordinate 151,129,942, forward strand.
TTCCTACTCTATATGAGTCCCTGCTGCCAAGGGGATGACTGGCCAGGTCTGAGTCTCAGGTCTGTCCCTAGGGGAGCAAGGTATTGTGATTGGTCAGCTCAAGGGAATTGTGCAGAATACAATGCTGAACAGGCAAAACCAAATTTCTGTCCACTAACATGCACATATGACTAAATCTCCTTGCAGTTCAGCTTCTGTAGATGGTAGTGAGGGAGGTTCTGTGCAAAATAGCAGGTGTTACAAGGTTTGACCCTTCTCAGCATCCTCTTTTTCCAAGCAGTGCTTTTCAGGTTTTCAGTGCTCTTCTGTTCTCTTCTAATTTTGGAACTGATCAACTATCAGTCGATCATATTTGTTGATTGAATTTTCCTGCAGTCAGCATTTTAATGTTAAGATTTATGTATTAATGAAATAAAAGCATCTTATCTCTGTTAAAATAATTTCGTATCAGCAAGCAGGTGGAGAGAAATATTATTGAGACTGGATCTACTGAAACTCATCCTGGATCTCTTTCAGGCCTCTTAACGCTCTGCTCCCTTAGAGAATAAGCAAGAGTCTGGAGCTACTGCAGGCATATTTTTAGAATGTACTCCTTGGGATAAGTGAACTGAGGTAGCTTATAATTAGTTCTTTGGACTTCAGGTCTTTCTGTTGTGACTCCTTCTCTCTCTCCTTACCTTAATCCGTACCCCTTCCTCCCTTCTGCACCAACAGCCTAACGGGCACTGACACTCTTTCAGTTAGTGTTTAACAGTATTTTCACTGTGATTTCTCTGATTATTTCTTCAAATAAGTTCTTACATTGTTTATATTATATCTGAAGGTTTTTCTGATGTGGGTGCAGCTAGAATTTGTTCCCTTTATTTTTTAGAGACATTCTTAAATTAATTAATTGTTCCTAAATATCTGCAGCAAAAGGAAAGGTAACATGGTAGAGTGTTAGAGTTATTGCTGTTGAAGTTGAAGAAACTGGTTGAAAAGAACTGTGTACTTTTAGATAAGCCATATAATGTCATCTGTTAAATGGAAAGTTGAAAGTGTTTTCCTACATGGGACCTATAACCCTATGAGAACAGTAGAATATAATAGTGGTCTTTGGGTTATTTTCAGTATTTCAAATGACCTAATAAGCACTGTGCATTATTTATGCAGTTAGCCACACAGGCTAATGCAAATGCCATTACTTTGTTTTTGTTTGGACTGGTATGAACTCAGTTTATTCAGAAGCTTTGGTTGGATATTAAATGTATTTCATAAATAAAAAAGGAGAAAGTCAATATTTATTTCATAATGAATGTGTATATAGTAGAAGAATTTTTCCAGAATTTCAGATCAGGGATGGGACAATAAAACTTTTGTTTTGTTGGAAGTATTGGGAACTGCAACACAAATGGTTCTTTCTCATTTATGGTTCTCTCTCATTTATTTAAGTGTTATATAGGTAATATCTGAATTATTTCTTACCATTTTGACCTCATAATTATTCAAGTAAAAAATTCTAGGAGGTTATGATATTGGATGTAGTGCTTAAATTTCCTGTGCCCACATTTGGTAGCCAATGAGCTGAAAATGTTGGGTTCTTTCAGAACTTGGAATTAAATATATACACAGAAGTACCCACCATGAACACATGGAAATTATGCAGAAAATTCTTCCTTCAAATCTTATTCATTAATCTACCCATTATACCCTCTCTTTTCCCACCAACCCCAAACTTCTCTGAAGAAAAGTTCTGCTATATTTATTCAAAGTAAAGTATAAAGAAGTATTATCAGTTAATGTGAAGAGTTTTAATAAGAGATAAACACTGGCTTAAGCCAAGAATGAAGTTCTTATTGTGGAATTTGAAGCATCAAGAGTTTTGGGGGGGGCAGATTGATTTCTTTTTAAGTCTCTGAGATCATCACACAGTGTACTGCTCACTCATATTAATATTAACTCTGTGTGTGTGTGTCTCTGTGTGTGTGTGAGAGTGAGAAAGAGAGAGGGAGAGAAAAGAGAGAGGAAAAGGGAGGAAAAGAGGGGGTGGGATGGGCAAGGGAGAGACAGAAAATGTTTTTAAATATTTATATATATATATATATATATATATATATTTTTTTTTTTTTTTTTTTTTTTTTTTTTCCCCGGTACGCGGGCCTCTCACTGCTGTGGCCTCTCCCGTTGCGGAGCACAGGCTCCGGAAGCGCAGACTCAGTGGCCATGGCTCACGGGCCCAGCCGCTCCGCGGCATGTGGGATCTTCCCAGACCGGGGCACGAACCTGTGTCCCCTGCATCAGCAGGCGGACTCTCAACCACTGCGCCACCAGGGAAGCCCTAAATATTTATATTTTAAGCTAAAATTTATGTGAAAATTTTTTTCTTTTTTTTATACATTTACTTATTTATTTTGGCTGCGTTGGGTCTTCCTTGCTGTGTGCGGGTTTTCTCTAGTTGGGGCGAGCGGGGGCTACTCTTCGTTGCAGTGCACGGGCTCCTCACTGTGGTCTTCTCATTGCGGTGGCTTCTCTTGTTGCGGAGCACGGGCTCTAGGCGCCCGGGCTCAGTAGTTGTGGCGCATGGGCTTAGTTGCTCCATGGCATGTGGGATTTTCCCGGACCAGGGCTTGAACCCATGTCCCCTGCACTGGCAGGCGGATTCCCAACCCCTGCACCACCAGGGAAGTCCCTATGTGAAATCTTATTTTGCCAAATAGTGTCAGGCATTTAAGAAAAACACTTTAAAAAGTAAAGATCAGGGACTTCCCTGGTGGTCCAGTGGTTAAGAATCTGCCTTCTAATGAAGGGCACGTGGGTTCAATCCCTGGTTTGCTGTGGGGCAGCTAAGCCCTCACACCACAACTACTGAGCCCGCATGCCTCAACTAGAGAGCCCGTGTGCCACAATAAAAGATACTACATGCTGCAAATAAGACCCAACACAGCCAAAAAAAATAAAATAAAATAATTAAAAAAAAATAAATCAGTCAATATTGTAAAAAAAAGTAAAAATCAGGGTGAATAAATGTAATTCCTTAAGAGTAGTATTTGTCTATAATTATTACTATTGAGAACGAACTTTTGCATTAAGGTTTTGAATTAAGTTACATAGGTAATGGTAACTTAGCAGTCAAGTATTTCTCATACTGAGCATAGGAATGTGACTTCATTATAGATGTTTCAAGCCTTTGCTCTCCATTTTCTGATCTCTGCTTGCAGGGTGGTGTTCCACCGCAGCCACGAGCCGCGCATACGTGTGCAGTTCTCGGAAATAAGGGCTATATCTTTGGCGGACGAGTTTTGGTTAGTGTTTTTTATGGAAATGGTCTTTAATCTTTGATGCTTCTTACAAAAATTGATCCTTTGATTTTGTGGAATAGCTGAACATTCAAATAGTCTAGAGATTAAAATGTCATTCAATAATGACTTTTTAAAATCTTCTATTCCCTAAACGGACCATACATGAGTAATCACAGGTGATTATAAATCATATTTTAATGGGGGAGAATCCTTCACTTCAGTGATTTATCAGAAAAGTTTAATTTCTTATTATCTAAATCTTGTTAGTTTAAACTCATTTTTTCCCTTCCCCCCTTTACACATTAATTTGCTAAATCTTGTTAGTTTAAACTCATTTTTTCCCTTCCCCCTTTACACATTAATTTGCTAATTTTATTAATGCTTAGCATTGTTTCCCAATATATAAACTTCTGATGTTAAGTAAAATAGAGTTAATCCATTTTTAATCTGAATTTATTTTAAAACCAAAATTTTAGCCCATGAAATATGTAAAACACTGACTAATTTCATACACTTTTATTTTAGCAAACTAGGATGAATGATTTGCACTATCTAAACTTAGATACCTGGACCTGGTCTGGAAGGTAAGTTCGAAATTTAAGTATGTTTTAATCTGTAGGCATTTTTGTGTGTGGGGTGTGTGTGTGTGTGTGTGTGTGTGTGTGTGTCTGCCTGCACAGACGTGTGCACACATGCATGGTATAACCCAAACTTGGATCTGTAAAACTGAACTGATATTTTCTTCCCCTTCAGATTTTTTGCTTAAGCAAGGAATATATAGATTTCAATATAGAGTTCGTTCTTTAACTAGACTATATAAAACATGAGAACACTAGCAGTTGAAAATTGATTATGTAAAAGTACTGGTTTTATACTACATATTCTTGAGGACTGGTCAGTAGAACAAATGAAGTTTTAATGGGGTCATCACAGGTCAACAGATAACCGAGTGAGTCAAATTCTGATTTTATTGCTCATAATATATATTTAGCAATAGAATAAATATATTTAGCTATCAGTTCAGCTGTTCATGTAATGATTTGGAATCAGACCTATATATTATGCCAAAGTATAAATACTATTAAAAATAAAACCTCAAAAGTGCTAGAAGAAAATATAGCAGATTATCTTTAAAATCTCCTCATGGAAAAAGCTTTTATAAAGATGATATAAACCCAAAATTCATAAATTAAAAGACTGATTGATAAGACCATTTAAGAATTAAATATTTCTGTGTAGAAATATATACCACAAAAAGTTAAAAAGCAAATTGGAAAATGCAAACAAAAAACAAACTAGAAGTAATATTTACAGTATTTCTAACCAAAAGGGCTAAGATTCATAAGAACTCAGAAAATCAGTAAGAAAAAGACAAACAGACCAATAAAAGTGAACAAAGAACATGAAATGAGCAACTCATAGAAGAAATACAAATATGCAGAAATTATTTTTAAAAGATGTCCAACTTCATAAATTATTAAAGAAATTGAAATAAAAATAATAGTTTTCACTTACCGGATAAAAATAATTACAAATGATCGGTTTGTGCTAGGTTGTAACACAATTAGTGGGAGTTTAAATTGGTATAATTTTCTGGAAGGTAGTCTGGTAATATGTTTAAAATATAAAATGGAATTTCTACTTTGATCCAGAATTTCTCCTAAGACAAAAATTGGACAAGTGTTTATATGTGTGTGCATATATGTATGTGTGTGTGCACACACAACAAAGATGTTTATTGCAACATTATTTATAAAAGCAAAAACATGACATCAACCCTCATGTCCGTAAGTGGGGGTTGTTTAAATCATGGTGCATTTGCCCAATGAGCTGCCGTACTTCCATTACCAAAGGACAATATGCTTCATGGAAATATTCTGAAATATATTAGTTGAATGAAAAAAATTGAACAGAGTATATGATCCTATTTGTATATTTTTAATAAATGTCTTTATATGTACATTAAAGTTAGGAAAGATATATACCAAATTATTAATGTTTCTTATTGCTGGAGGACAGGATTATAGGAGAACTGTCCCTTTTAAAAACTATTTTTGTGGTTGTTGAATGTGTTGTAACCCAAATGTTTTTTATAGTTAACAAAAACAGTAAAAGTATTTCCATTTTGGAAAAAATAAATTACATCTTCTACCAACGGCCCATGTTATTCTGGAGCATTCCGGAATGTTGGAGAATGGTGTGACCTCACCTCCTAAATTAGTTAAAGTTTTGTGCTTATGGTTTTGTTTTGTTTTGTTTGGCTGCACCACGTGGCATGTGGGATCTTAGTTCCCCGACCAGGGATCAAACCCATGCCCACTGCAGTGGGAGCATGGAGTCTTAACCACTAGATGGCCAGAGAAGTCCCTGTGCTTATGTTTTTATTTCTGTTTTCATTTTAAGAATATGAGAGTATTTGTTTGAAATCTTTAGAGGTTTATCCTGGATCTGGAGTGGCTTGCATACTTTTATTGTGAAGTTAGAGTAGCATTTTCGGGAAATTCTACAATAAATAGACCAAAGTAAACAGCAACAGCAACAACAACAACAAAATCCCATAATATCCTTAAGGAAGTCAGCTGAAAATACAAAATTAAATGTGAAACAACAGTAAAAAATGACAGACATGAAAATATTTCTGTTAAAAACCTGAGGAAGTCTTACTGATTAACTAACAGTGAAGCCAAATCCAGCCTCTGAACACTGACACAAAATTAAATCTCGGAGACAGAGTTTTGGGTGAAGTAATAAAGAATAGCTTTATTGCTTCGCTAGGCAAAGGGAGCCACAGCAAGCTAATGCCCTCAAAACTGTGTGTCCCAACCAGGGGGAGCCTGTGAGGAGTCTTATAGTCCAGGGGCGGGGTTGCTGATAAGGATCAGGGTACGTGCAGGGCCCACATTCCTTCAATCCAGAGGTCATCTGGCGTCAGGTGGTGATGGGCAAACTGTGACCTTCTCTGGAATGAAACATGCTTTGTCATGTAGTTAACATCTTGCATTTGGTGGAGGTTTCAGTTCAGCAGAAGAGCTCAAAGATATTATGTGTATCCCTTGAGGCAGAACCAGGACCCTGCCCAAAGGCTGCACTATTGTTTCTTGACTGCTCCTCCCTTGTGTCTGCATCCTCTCCCTTCCCTGATTAGCAGCTGTTTGAACCTACCCTTTGGAACTCAGGGAAGGGGACACGGAAAGGCTCTTGTGCCCAGGAGCCCTACCGGGTCCAGCTTGGTTTCAATAGGAATGATGCTCAGTATGCGTTGTGAATAACTAGGAATTGACTTTTTAATTTTCAGTCTGTGTTCTGGCCAAGTGGGATAGACATTAAATGGAAAGAAATTGTGTAAATTCTTCAAGAATTTTAAAAATGTTTTAAAAATATTCTTGTAGGTAGGATTAGTAGAATCAAAATTTTTTATACTAGGGAGGGCAGTTTTTTCTTTTGAGATCTGAGATGATCAGAAAAATTTTGTTTTGACTAACACAGTACTTAGATTCTTCTATTTTTTTCCCTCACCACAGGATTCCAATTAATGGAGAAAACCCCAAACATCGGTCATGGCATACTTTAACACCAATAGCTGATGATACGCTTTTCCTATTTGGTGGACTAAGTGCAGACAATATTCCATTAAGTAAGTTGATTAAAGTTTAACCTACAGTTAAAATTTTATTCTTTTTTTTACCTGATTGTATTTGATACTTAAGGTATTTTTACTTTTCTGATTTTCTGGTTTACCTTTATCCCCAACTATGTGGTTGCATCATGAATTAGAAGTAGAAGGCCCCTTTCCTTCTGTACCCTTGCTTGTCTAAGTTCTCCTGTTTCCTAGTGCAGGGAAAGGAAAAGTGGTTGAACCTAGAGGAATTAAAGACCCTTTCAACTATAGTATTTCTGATTTTGTGTCTTCCTAATTTTTGATCCAGATGCTTATACTATAGGCTAGAATGGGGATTAGAAGAGGAACGTTTCCCAGGAAGCTCTAGAAATACAAGGTGGGAAGGCCAGTTGCTTCTCTTTTTGTTCCAGAACTATAAAGGAAAGTGCTTAGCTAGAGTTTTTAAACTCCTGTTACTGCTCATCCCAATGGTTGTGATTTTTGTAATACAGTTTTTCTTTTACTAGTATAATTGTGGCACCAAGAAAGACAAGTGACCAAGAATATCCACTTAGTTTGACAAGTGTCTTGTAATTTAACGCAGAAGTTTTCTATGGCTAGAGACATTTTTCTTAAGAAACTTTATATACCATTAAAACCATTTATATAATTTTATATAGGATTGAAAAACAGCTATTTGTTTTTCAACAAAAATTTATTGAGCATCAACTGTGTATCTGGCAGTCTTCTGGCCAAGAAATGCCAGATGCTGGCTGGAGGAACAGCAGTTCCTCTAGGGGATGTTAGTTACTGTAGATTATTATACTTCTCTAATTTGTGGGGTATTTAATTAAAAAGGATTTGGAATCTAATTTAAAAACTAACATCGGGCTTCCATGGTGGCGCAGTGGTTGAGAGTCCGCCTACCGATGCGGGGGACACGGGTTCGTGCCCCGGTCCAGGAAGATCCCACATGCCGCGGAGCAGCTGGGCCCGTGAGCCATGGCCGCTGAGCCTGAGCGTCCGGAGCCTGTGCTCCGCAACGAGAGAGGCCACAGCAGTGAGAGGCCCGCGTGCCGCAAGAAAAAAACAAACAAACAACTAACATCTATACATCTTAAATATATACAGTATTGTATGTCAATTATATCTCAATAAAACTGGAAGAAAAAAAATCCTAAAATCTATCCATTTCACTAAGAGTTGTTTAATATCGTATCTTCATGAGGTCTACTGATTCAAATTCCTATTTGCTTTTTTTCATCATTGAACTATGGAGAATTAAATGTCCTAACTCCTAGTCTAGTCAGTTTCCTCCCTCAAAGATTCAGCTGAAGAAATGGTCATATGGGTATCAGATGATACCGAGAAATTACTGTTAGTTTTGTTGACTGTGACGGTGGCATTGTGGTTAAGTGATAATAACATGGTGGCTGTGTAAAAAATGTCCAGTTTTCTTTAGTGTTGCTCACTGAAGTATGTTTGGAGAAAATGATAAGAGCTAGGATTTGTTTTAGAAGAATTTAGCAACAAGAATAACAAAAAGAGATAAATGGAGCACATATGGTAAAATCTTAGTAGTTGTTGAATCTGGGTTATGTGAAGGTTCGTTGTCATGTTCACTTGACTTTCGTATGTTTGAGAATTTTTATGATAAAATATGCACATGCACAAAAAATAGTCATATAAATGTAGCATGATAAATTTGGGGAAAAAATTAAAATTTTATCCCAAACACCTAATCTTAATTTCCAAACTGTCATAATATTGCAGGTGATGGTTGGATTCATAATGTCTTAACAAATTGTTGGAAACAGCTTACACATTTACCTAAAACAAAACCCAGGTAAGTCTAGAAGTTGACAAATAAGTAAAATAGTTAAGAATTTTAAAGTATTAAATGTAGCACTGAATTTATAGTGTTTGCCGTTAAAACCAGAAACCATCAGGAAGGATATCTTTCAAATAAGCGTGATGTTACCCAAATAATTTAACTATAATTCTAATTATATCTGATTGTAGAAAGGAACTATTCAGTTTCTATCTGTATTTGTATATTTGAAAATTTTATTCTTTTAGGTAAATGTATGTATAATCTTGCCTGATAAATGTGAAAAGGCTAAGAAATTGAAAGTATGATATAATGTTAATATTTTTAATAAGTAGACAAGAATGGGGTTGGCTTTAGTAGTAGTTATTTGGGTTTGGAAGAGATTTAGAGCAATTTAATGAGGAAATTTCTTTCATGTTGATCAAGTAGATGACAGATTATTATTTTTCTTTATTAACTGTACGATGTATTCATTAATGTAAATTTCTTAAAAAAGGAAACAGTTGTTTGTGGTATATTATAGAGTAAAAAACTGTAGAAAAATATACTATTATTAGACTGCAAAGAAAATCACATTCGTACTGTATTTTTTTCTTATTTGATTGAATAGTATGATATATATTCATAGGAGATTCAAATTCAGTACCTTATAATCATTATGGTTAGTAATTTTATTCTTTTTCATGCCATGTATTTCAGAATATTTTTTACTATAGATTATTTATATTAATGTGAAGTTAGTCAATGATATATTAATGCATAAGGTGATATGCATTTCAGACATTTAATAACAAGTAACTTACTTGAGAAAAAGGCCTGAAAATATTTATATGTAAATATATATACATATATCATTGTGTATATCTATATTAATATGCACAATACATTTAGAGTTTATCATAACTACATGTGTATCATAACTACATTCTTATATTTTCATGTATAAAAATTCAGTGGAATGTATTATTTTAGCAATTCTGGATCTTTTGAAATATATTGTTTAAAGAGTTTTATATTAAATTCAGGAGCCCAGTGTTCTAGTCCTTGCTCAGCTACCACTTAGCTTTTTGGCTTTGGGAAAGTCACTTAAAGAAACTGAGCATCAATTTCTTCATTGTGAAATGAGGGAGTTGGACTAGATGAGCTCTTAGTTCTCTTCCAGTTGTTTGATTGTGTGAATGAATTAATTATAGACCAAAGTGGTGGTAAGAATATGTTTAATTTTCAATTGCTCCTATTTTATATTTCAATCCTTAATGAGTAATCAGAGCCATAGAACTATTATCAATAATATATAGTTAGAACTGAGCTATGTAAAGCGATTTCTTTGAATTCCGCTAATGTGTCATGTAAATCATATGCTTTATTAGACTGTTTAGAGCCATAGAACTATTATCAGTAATATATAGTTAGAACTGAGCTATGTAAAGAGATTTCTTTGAATTCAGCTAATGTGTCATGTAAATCATATGCTTTATTAGAATGTTTAGGTAATAAGTTTAGAGCAGCTGTGAGAGGACATAAGCTGTCTGTAAAAAAGAACATCAGGTTGCAAGCTAGATGTCACCAAAATCAAGGCAGGAAAGGCTTTCCAGTGTTCCTCGATGATGGAAGTCCAGGCCAGAGTTTTCCTAAGGCAGGTAAGACAGAGGCAGATCTATCTTCAGGTATGAGGTGAGGAGGAGAACAGGTGAGATACAGTTTAGTGTAAGGAGAACATATATATGTGTATATATACTAATTTTTTATGAAAGTAAGAATTTACTTAACACTTAAATGTATACTGTGAAAACTTTTCCAAGTTATAATTTGAAATGTAAGCTGCCCAATTCTCCTCTTGTAATTCTGTGGAAAGTTTCTTAACTTTGGTACTATTGACATTTTGGACCAAATTATTCTTTGCTGTTAGGGGTATCCTGTGCATGTGTAGAAGCATCTCTGGCCTTTACCCAGTAGATGCCTGTAGTACTGCGCCCACTCCCCCCACCCTCCCCCAACACACACCTGGAATTGTGACAATCAGAAATATCTCCAGATATTGTCAAATGTCCCCCTGGGAGCAAAATCATCCCTGGTTGAGAACCACCGTCCTACAGTGTAACACCCTCTTCTCCAGGTGTCATCTTAGATAAAACTGTGCTTGGGTGAATAGCCATCTATGTAGCCATATCTGATCGCCTATATAGGTGGCTATCAGCAAGGTCCCTTTTTTGTGTGTCTGTAAAAGATGTCCCATAGGTGTTGATATATAGAGCCTTAGGCATTGTTGGATTCATGAGTATTTCCAAGGTTACACATGGCTTTCTGTCCTGGAAATTAAGCTATTCCTTCCTATGAGGGAATTTGTTATACTCGATCTCCTTCCCTCAGTCCCTCCTCCAATCCCCATCCCCAACCCCACAGCATAATCTGAGTGTTGCTGAAGATCTGTGTCAATTTATGTTCTAACATACAAGTTGGAGAATTGGGCAGAGTATTTCACAAACAAAATTTCTAATGACTCGGTCCTATTCTGGGTCCCAAGTGCATTTGTCCTTGAATGTGTCATGATTGTTTGAGAAAACTATTTAAACAAATTGTGCATAAGCCAATTGTTTGCATTTGTGGAAATTAAAAGGATAAATGTACTAAAAATAAGTTATGTGGTAATAAAAGACATGATAATATGTAATTGTTTGGGGCATCCGATGCTTCAGCAATTTGGTCTATTAAGAAAAGTGGGGGCTTCCCTGGTGGCGCAGTGGTTGAGAGTCCACCTGCCGATGCTGGGGACATGGCTTTGTGACCTGGTTCGGGAGGATCCCACATGCCGCGGAGCGGCTGGGCCCATGAGCCATGGCCGCTGAGCCTGCGCGTCCGGAGCCTGTGCTCCGCAACGGGAGAGGCCACAACAGTGAGAGGCCCACGTACCAAAAAAAAAGAAAGAAAGAAAGAAAGAAAAGTGGGACTTCCCTGGTGGTCCAATTGTTAAGACTCCACACTCCCAATGCAGGGGGCACGGGTCAGGGGAACTAAGATCCCACATGCTGCACAGTGCGGCCAAAAAAAAAAAAAAAAAGTAATCAACTACTCTCAGAGGCAAAGCAATGATTCTGTAAAACTTATCATTTATTTTCTAAAATTGAGAAATTTATGTGTACTTTTTTCTCAGTTAGACCCACAGAAACATTAAATTTTATAAAACTGTAACATTATTTTTGGTAAATAATGTGAAATTAGAGATGGATATGAGCTATCAGACCATTTCCAAAACAGCAGTAGATGCTCTGCTTCTTTATGAAATAATTTGTTTATTTAATCACTGAGTAAATTATGCTAGTATTTTGTGTTTGCTTTTGTTAATCAGAAGTTTTTGAGCACCTGCTGGATGCAGAACACCCTATTAAGCATTTTTAAGAATATAAAATTAGATTACCCAAATTCCAGTGGTGTGCTGGTAAACAGTTAACAACTGCTCTCCAGGAAAAACAAAACCAAAAAAAAGAAAAGCCCTAGTTTGTAGCATTTGCTGATTTGCACCATGGCCAATGTGATATCACTGAACATGGAGTCGATAGGCACAGTCGGCTTTACACCCCTGGGGCCATTTTTGACCTTAAGGACCTTATATATAGTCTTCGTAGGGAGTTAGGAGACAAATTACATCAAACAATTCAAGTAGTATATAGAGCAATTTGTCTTCAAATGTGAGTTAGGAGATTATAGAATAAGCACATAAATGTTGAAAGGTGCTGAACAGAGAGGGTAACAGAACCAATCTGGGTGGTATTTGGAACACTTCCTGGAGATTTTGAGCCTGTTTTTAAGGCTCTGAGAGAAAGGCTTCTCATTTTAAGCCCAAGAAGCAGGGTGAACTAACAAAAGCCTAGAAAGTGGTACAAGCTTTTCTCTTAGGGAATAAATGGACTTGGCTGAAATAGAGGGTTCATTTGGGGAAAGGCAAGAATTAAAATTTATGGGAAAAAAATGGCTATTGATCATAAATTTTTGGCTGAGAAAAGTGGCAGAGATGCTTCCTGATCAGGAAATGTCCATGGTTAAAAACAATAAATTTTTGAAAAATATTATTTATCAGCTATAAGTAGCTGGAAGAGATTAGAGACAGAGAAATAAGGAACGTGTGTGGTATTCTGTACCCAGGGTGATAAGTAGTGTGACAATATTAATGTAAAGAGAATGACCAATTGGATTTGTCCGGTGGTGGGGACCAGAGCACAGGGAAGGAAGTCAAAATGATGAGAACAGCACCATGGCAGATAGCAATAAGAAAACTGTTTCTGCAATAGGCTGATCAGTTCTTTTTAAAATTGTTTTATATCATGATAATATCTGTGAGATAAAGAGGTTAGAAAAAGGTCGGAGGATATAATAAGAAAGAGTTATAGGGAAGCCTCTCTTTCATTGAAACAATGTGATTTAATGAACCCTAGAATCTAATTCTCTAATAATTCTAGAGAAATCTTTAAAATCTAACCCCTTTGAGGTTATGACAAAGGCTCAAGTTCAGTCATACCCCTTTTGAAATAGATTAAATTTTAGAGTGTGCAATTTAAAATTGGTTTATATGTAATGTACAGTTTCTTCCTTGATAGTATTTCACTGTTTATAATTTTCAATCATAGGTTATGGCACACAGCCTGTTTGGGAAAAGAAAATGAAATAATGGTATTTGGTGGGAGCAAAGATGATTTACTTTCCTTGGATACAGTAAGAAAATTTCAATTCTAAATATTTCCTCTGAGTAATTGTGTTATTCAAACTAAATGGCTGTTCAAAAAGATTGTTGATACTCCCACATTGAAAAATATGGAAGGGCATGAAATGTTACACTGTTGTACGATTAATCTTCAGAATGAGTGGCTTTTGTGAAGCATTGCAGGATATTTGGGGTTTACAAATCAAAATAGGTCTATTAACTTCATTAGTCAAATTATTAAGAAGAGCTTCTAAAGGATGAATCTTCATTTCTCTTTGACCCTCCCCGTAGTCCCGAGTGTTGATAATTTTATTGAATTAAAGTATTTGTACACAATATTTGGTGCATATAAAGAATATATATAAAGTATATGTAAACTACTAAGTATAATAATAAGTACTTGTGAAATTTGCTACCTAACTTTATAATTAGAACATTATCAAGGCTAGCTTCTCCCTTCAAGAGGAAACTACTATAGAATGTTTAAAGTGTTTTTTTTTTTTATTTTATGTGCCTTTTGCCACTGCTTCACCCCTGTTTTACATTTGAGTTTAAAGCATTCTCATTTTAAAATCTGATAAAACTAAAGTGAAAGGAATAAACGAGTAGCATTTGGGAAGTATTGTTCTTCCACTCCTTGCACCTTGGGAAATTCAGAGAGATGGCCACACTTACATTCTGTACATGATGGGCCAGGAGCTCAGGATTGATCGCTCTGGTTTGCGTAGGACACTTGGGAATGGCAGGCGCTGAGCCGTCAGGGATGGGTTGCAACGAGACAGAGCCCACCAGAGGGCCCCAGTGCCCTTTCACCTCTTCAGGCGTAGTTATCTCCAGAGTTGTTCCTATGGAGTGGTGAACCCTGAGATAAGGTGGCCTTTCTCCAGGGAATTTGGTTTATTTTGAGGTTCTGAGGCCTCCAACTTAAATGTTATGTGTAGTGAAAGTTTTAGAACTTTCTTTGGCCGAGAATTCAGTGCTTCAATAAAAGATTAAAACCACAACTTTACTTAAAAAGCAGCTTTTGTGGTTTGTCTTCTTTTTCTTGGCACTAGAAATCTTTATTTAGGATACAAAGTTTATCATTAAAATATGAATTCTGATTAAAATCATGATCATAAATTATGAAATTCTAAAGACCTATTTGAAAGTATTAGAAAAATTTTCTGCTGACTCCTCCACATTAACTTTTAGATGAGAGAGTCATTATTCCAAAAAATCTTCTGGATCTGCGATTTTCAAATTAGGAATTCCCAGAGAATCTTTCACCTGGAAAAGGGGGACAGAATAAAGAGATTTTAAAATGAGTCATTTGGAAGAAAAAAGTTCTGCTTAAAAACCAAAAAACTTGAAAACCACTACTGTTCTCATTTTGAAACAACTGTCTTAAAGGGAAAACATGTTTCTGATTTTAAAATTTTCATTTATATAGGCTGTGGTTAGGTAGACGTTTGGTCACTGAAAAAATGGTAACCACGTATCTAAAGTTTGTATAGCTAGCAGGTATGTGTACATTTGTGTGTGTGTGTGTGTGTGTATGTGTGTGTGAATAGTTAGAGATTTATTTGCTGCTTTACATAATTTCTTTTACATTTATACAATAAAAATATCCAATTATTAATGTATTTTATTTTTATCAAAAGTCTTGATAACTCCTTTTTTGTGTTGATTAGGGTCATTGTAATGATTTATTGATCTTTCAAACACAGCCTTATTCACTACTCAGGTAAGAAAATTCATTACTTTAAAACATATATGTTATTAAGGTATGATAATTTCTTTCTTCTTCCTTTTTGGGAAACGTTATAATATTTTTCAGGTAGATTATTACTTGAATTTATATTTACATCTTCCTAAGAGTATAATAAAATTTGTAATGATGAACCATATACCAATGTGATTTTTAAAAATTAAAATATAGAGTATAGTCACATTTTTGTTTTGTTTGTAAAACTGAATTTAGTTCATGTAGGAATGTTAAACATACTGTATTTCCTTGATTCTAGGCCTGACTTTTTTCATATTTTAACTTTTCTGAGATCAGAGTGTGTCTAGTAATAGACACACATATATATGAATTTAGTTTAGTAGAATTTCTTTTTTTAACCCCAAAGTTGTTATTAAATTGGTGGTATGACTTACAGTGTATCAGCTGATATACTTTTAATTTAAAAGGAATATATACAAAGTTTAGTGGGTGGATTGTGGAGCAAGCCCCTATTTCTGCCTGTGAGAGTCAGGAGGAGGGATTTGAGTGAAGAAGTTGTCTAGTGAACACGTGTGGGTATTTTATGCAGCAGGGATAACAGGGATGAAGGCATGGGACAGAGGGAGGGAGGGGAAGAGAGAGAGAGAGGAGCTCACATGCTCTGTGTCAAGGAGTGTGCTATAACTTCTAGACGTTCCACAGCTTAAACCACTTGAAAACCATAGCTCAAACTGGACATTCCTGAAGTTTTTCTTAGCCACTCCTTCTGTAACTGCTGTGGTTTCCAAACTTGTCTGGACATCAGAATCTCATGGGGAACTTCAAGAAATATTGATGCCTGTGTTCCAGCCCCACAGATTGTGATTTGATTGGTCTGGGGTACGGTGTGTACTTTGGGATTTTTGAAAGTACCGAAGGTAATTCCATTTTGCAAAGTTTAGAAATAACTGGTGGAATGATTTATCCTGCTTTGTATTGTTACTTAACTTTTGTTGTGAACATAACCACTTTCCTTAAGTAGCTTACAAGTTCTTTATATGCAGGGATCAATAAATATAATATTTGGGTGCCTAGTATGGGAAGGCACTGTGCTGTGAAATGAAAAGCCATGACCTTTCCCTGAAATTGCTAAGAATATAGAAGGCAGGCTTTCAAACAACTATCATAGAAAAATAAAATTGCTTTAAGAGGAACATGTACAAAGTTCATAAGAATACTGGAGAAGAAGGCCCTTGGTTAAGATAGCAAAGGTTAGGGAAGTCTTTGCAGAGGAAGAAGAGTCTGAGACAAGAATTTACTGTGAACAAGCAGTGCAAACGTGTTAGTGCAAGATATATATATCTTGCACTAACATGCTTTTATATATATATATATATATATATATATATATATATAGGCATGGTGTGTTCTGGAAACTGAATTCTTGAGTATTCCTGGGACATAAGTATGAGGTGAGGAATTGTAAGAAATGAGGCTGGATAAGAAATCAGGAACTGTATGTCATCTAGCACCTGTGTCTCTCATGCACAAGAGTTTACATTATCTTGTAGGAGGTCAGGAAGCATTGAAAAATTTGGAGCAGAGGAATAAGATGATCATATTATAAGTTATAAAATTTCTTTGGCAACAGCGTAGATGAGAAATTGGAGGGATAAGTGACTGTGTTAGGAAAGTTAGTAGAGACTGTTGCATTGATCAGGAACAAAGTGAGGGTCTGATTTAGAAAGTGGCAGTGGGGCTGGAGAAGGGAGGGAGGTAGAGATATTTAGCAGGCTGAATGGACTTGGTAGTTGAATGGATGCTAAGGGAAAGAAGAGGGAAGAATTAGTGATAGAGTATGGAGAAGGCATTGGGTTTGCAGGTGGGATGGGGTAGAAATGATGAACTTGGTTTTGGGCATATTGAGCTTGAAGTGCTTATGGGACTTGCAACAGAGCGTTCCATTAAATAGTTACTAACTGAATAAATGGAGCAAGGTCCAGGCTAGACATAAAGATTTAAGAATCACTGGAGTGTGAATGGGTATGGGTTAGCTCTGCCCAGGAAGAGTTTTGAGAGTAAGGGTGAAGCCAACGGCTGAGCATTAAGAACTCATAACATTTGAAGAGAAGGTAGAGGACGAGGAGGCACAGGAGAGTGACCAGAGTTAGAGGTGAAGCAGGAGATAACGGGAGCACAAAAACTGAGCGAGGAGAGAACTGGAGATGGAGCATCTGCTTACTGTCAGGAGGTCGCGGAACATCTGGATTGACAAGTGCCGTGGAGTTTGGCAACACTAAGAGGTTGGTAAGGTAAAGGGGGAAGCCAGGATGACTTCTGGGGACGAGCACCACGACCCGGGAAGGAGTGAGCATATTTGTTTCTGTGCTCAGGGAAGCAGCCATCGGGGACTAAGTTGTTGGAAACAGAATAAATGAATGGAGTAGGCTCTTGAGGAGGTCGATTTTAGCAAACAGGTAACAGAATTATCCCTTGACTGGAGGAAGGGATAATAATAATGGCGAAAGAAGGAAATATAGCTATGAAAATAGATGAATTTCTTGGTTGGGGGCAGGGCACTGAGAAGGTTTTGGCTGATGGTGAGGTCGTCTGAGGAGGAGGAAAGGTAAGGATGTGAACTTAAGGAGGGCGATGAAGACGTGACATAGCCGCTGAGGTGACTGGGGGCGGAATGCTGCCAAGGGATGTGTAACATCGTAGTGCCGAGCACTCAGGAGGGCTCAGCGGAGATGGAACAAAATTGATATGCAGTGGGCCACGTCTGCAGAAATGTGGTTTTCTCCAGCTGCACTAAGAAGCCAGGTTGCAAGCGCAGAAAGGAGATGGTTGAGTTTATCCGTGGTTGGAGTTTAGCCAGGATGGCATAACAGAGGGACAGTGGAGAAGGAGATGAAAATTGCTGGCAGGAGATTGAAGTGCATGTGGACAGGAACGTGCACATGGATGCACTATGAAGTGCATGTGGACAGGCCGGATAGGAAAGAAAGTCACAGCCGGAGGGGTCTTATTATTTGGAGAACCGGGAAGAGTCAAAGGAGTAAAGGGGTGTAAGAGTTAAAAAGATACAGGCTTATGGTCCAAGAGGAGGATATGGAAGTTTAAGATTTCAGAGGTGGAACTGTCCTGAGTAAGGTCATAAGAGTAAAAAGGGTTTTCCACACAGATGCTAAAATCAGTCAAGAGGCAAGACTGTGATGAGTCCAGGGCCAGAATCCTCAGCGATGGGGGAGAATGAGCGGGAGGTTAATAGATGGCAACACCCGACAGCAAAATGATCGCAGCCTGGAAGCAGCAGTGAGGGGCGAGGAGAATACATACTAATACTGGCTCCTGGCTGTGAAAACAGAGCTGAGGGGAAATTTGTCCTCTTTCCTCCAGAAGGCTGCACACAAAGCAATTTTCTTAGATTTCACTTAAAGCAAAGACAGAAAGTCACAGGAAGCAGGGGTGTTTGTAGACACAGCTGGTGTTCCAAAAAGCAGAAAGGAGAGGTTTGGAAGGGGAGATAAGCAGTGATAGGGAAGATGAACCAGTATAGAAATGAGAGGAAGAGCAAAGACAGACTGCATGTGTCTGCCTTTGAGGCTGGGACTCAGGGTGGCTGTCAATCAGACCAGTGTAGTCGTTTCTGGAGGGGGTACGGGGAGGGCCGGGTCACAGGGTATAAAATGGACACCAGGTGCTGCATCTTGGGGTGATGGAAGAAGAAGACAGCTCGCAGAGAGGAGTAAATTGTTATTGGGCTGGAAGGATGTGTGAAAAGGGGTCTGCTTCAGACTAACCTGCTTCAGAATTAAGTCTGAATCTTTTTTATTTAAAGAACATTATGCATGGTAAGTTGTACCTGGATTTTGGTCAGATACGGTCCCCATGCTATAAAAATATACAATTACTGTGGTGCTGTGGAAAGAATATATATCCTGTCATGTTCCAAACAATACCAGGGGAGTACATAATCGTGTAAAATTTTTATAGTTTTATTTTGTATATTACTTACCTATAAATATTTTATAAGTTCAGGTTCAAAAACTAATAATTCTGTTATGTTTTGTTTACAGGTCATGCCTTGACTGCATTGGTAAAAATGCTATAATTTTAGAAAGTCAGATATCTTTATTACCTCCTAAACTTCTCCAACAAGTACTCAAAAAAATAACATTTTGGACTGCAGTTAATCACCGAGAAGAACAAAGAGCTCAAAAAGAAGAAACAGAAAATAAGTATCAGTGGATCAGTAGCAATTAAGTTGTTGTATACTCTATGTATTTAATATGTTTAAACATTTTAATCAGACTGTATATTTACCCCCCAGATTGGAGGCTTGATTTAGAAGATAAAATTTGAAACAAAAATTCT
Source organism: Orcinus orca (assembly GCF_937001465.1). Taxonomy (NCBI): domain Eukaryota; kingdom Metazoa; phylum Chordata; class Mammalia; order Artiodactyla; family Delphinidae; genus Orcinus; species Orcinus orca. The sequence continues at coordinate 151,149,409 of NC_064560.1, forward strand.
ATGTTAAACTGATTGTATGGCATGAGATATATAGGAAGAAGATGTTAATGGCAGATTCATTTGTATTTATATTTGTAAATTAACGTAAATTCATTTCCTTATAAGCTGCAGAAAAAAAATCTACTTTCTGAAAGTAAGTATAATTGTAAGAGACTTTAACTCACTGTGTCTTCTTTACTGGAAAGATTATACAAATTTGAGGAGAATAAGAAATTACCCCAAGGACTTTAGAGATTCCCCAACCTAAAGATAGATAGATATATAAAAACACCTCATATCAACTTTCAGAAAGAATAGATTTTTCTCAAGTCACTTTAAAATTACATAAAGCTTCCCATTAAATGACTCGGTTATTTAAAGAACTTCTCCTTAAATAACTAATACAGCTGGCCAAAATGATAAAATAGGCAAGCACTGCTATGGGATTAAATATTGAACTCCTACCCTTTTAGCACTTATCTAGTAAAGTATTCTTCCTCACCTTTGAGTAGGGGAATAAATGTCTTCAGTTGTTTTTCTGTTACCTCTGAGTTGTTAGTTTGTCCCATTTTATATGTATATAAAGACCATGTTTGAAAGTGTCTAAAGTGGAGATTTATTTGTCATACAAGCTTTGAAATATTGAGAGGCAGTATAGTTATTAACTTTAGAGACACCTGAAGATACATTTTGCCTTGGGGGAATACTTCTAAAGTAACTTTCGGTGAATTATGAAATGGGATGATAACCTAGTAATTTGCCTTTCTAGAAACCCCTCGTTTTGGCCCACACCATTCTACAGAGTTGGTGCTCAAGACCCAGGATATTCAAAATATGTTATCTTCCCATTTCTTTTCAGTATTAACTGCCTATAAAGAAATGGAACATGAATATTTATCTTTATGTTCTTTAAATAGTACTTTTGCTATGGTTAAGAAGTTGTTCACATATCACAGTTGTACCCATCCATTGAATTACTAATAACAAGGAATTACTAAGAATTTGGTATATAAAATTACTGTCTACCATACCACCATGCACGTTGACTCTGAAATTTAAAACGTTGGAGTAAATATATTTCTGTATTGAAGTGCATGTATAATTTATAATGAAAATTACAGTAGTTTATAGATCTCACTACATTGTAGAGATATATTTTATATATATGTACTGTCTTTTAGATGTGTAAAGCTTCTATTTATGTATTGAAATATTTTGTGTTTACATTTTATTTATTATACAAACTATATAGAATTACTATTTTCCTAGTTTTGTTAGTGTGAACCAGTCATTAGAATTGATTGTGCAAACAATATTTCAGTGTAAGTTTTCATTTTTTCTTACTAGTTTCAGGCTGAATAACAGATTTATAATCTCATAGGTAATATGGGTCTTAGAAGTAATATTTTATTACTATGAACTTCAGTATTTGGCATTCTATAAGGAAAAAATATCAAAACATATTAGACAGTGATAGATGACACTGAGTGGGATGAATGCTTTTTAAAATGGCTTCTGGGTTGTGTGAATGTCTTCTCTAGCCTCTTAGAGAGGCACTTCTGTTTTTAAACGGTTTACCTAAACACTAAAAGTTAGATTAACCCCCCTCAAAACACACACTCTTCGTTTAGGCTTCAAGAGAATGAAAATCTATATATTATTTATGGCACACAAAACTGGTACTCTTCTTATTTGACTTAATATATTGTACTGCTTCAAAAAGTTATATGTCCTGAGGTAGCCCCATAGTAGGAGTGGCAGGGAATTCTAATCTGATCTTCAATTTCCAAAACTTGGCTTATAGCAGGGCTTCCCTGCTATTAGGAGATGTAGAAACTCTGCAAGCTGGCAAAGCCAGTTTTGAAGATCCCTAGTCAAGCAGTATTCATTCCTCACTTCTTAGCACTTATGGTTTACTATCAACTTATGTGTTGTTGACCTGTGCGGTGTATAGGAACCCAAGGCAACATCAGCCTCATAACTTTCTCTCTTAACTCTCCCTTACGGGTTCTCTGCTTGAAAGATGACTCTAGAGGGTTGACTTTTTTTTTTTTTTTTTTCAGGTGGTTCACAAAATAGGTTTCCAGTCTGATTCTCAAGGAAAAAGAATTTCTGGCCATCTTTATTATGTGTATCAGGATATTCTTCCAGTTGTCAGGAAGGATTCTTTTGAGGTATTACCATTTTTAGAATGATATAGTAAATGGCATATCAGAGTTAGTGTACATTTTTTACAGATTGTATCTTTGCGTAAGCACATTTAAAAAATTATTAGCCTTTTGATAGAAGCTTAAAAATATTCTTTAGAACTTCATACTGTCAGCCCAGGAACAAAGTGATGTTTTCACCAATACATTATTTATATGTATGTATGTGTGAGAGAGAAATAAAATAAACTCACTAAGATAGAATAATTTTCAGGGTAGTACATAGGGTCTGAAAAATTAAAATTTTGATTTCAGAACACTTCAGAGGAAAAGAAACAGTTTTAAGAAACAAATAGTACCCCATTCCCACTTTTTTTTGGTGCCTGTTTTTTCATTGTATTAATGTGATTCTATTGGAATTTCCAATTTGGTGAAGTTATCAAACGGTCCAGCATGTGGGTGCAGCAAGAACATTTTTTAAATCACCCAAGTAATGGACTGAATGTTTGTATCCCCACAAAATTCATATGTTGAAACCCTAATCCCCAATGTGATGGTTTTTGGAGGTGGTGTCTTTGGGAGGTAATTAGGTTTAGGTGAGGTCATGAGGGTGGGGACCCCATGATGGGATTAGTGTACTTATAAGAAGAAGAAGAGACCAGAGCTCTCCTTCTCTGTCCCTATCACATGAAGATGCAATGAGAAGGCAGCCGTCTGCAAGGCAGGAAGAGGGCCCTCATTAAGAACCAAGTCTGTCAGCACCTTGATCTTGGACTTCCCAGCCTCTAGAACTGTGAGAAATAAATGTCTGTTGTTTAAGCCATCCAGTCTATGGTATTTTGTTATAGCTGCTTGAGCTAAGACACATCTGAGGTCCACAGTTTACATTAGAGTTCAGTCTTGGTGGTGTACATTTTATGGGTTTAAACAAATGTGTAGTAACATGTATCTACCTTTATAGCAGCAGTCCCCAACCTTTTTGGCACCAGGGACCAGTTGGTTTTGTGGAAGCCAGTTTTTCCACAGATGTGGGGTGGTGGGGGATGGTTCAGGCAGTAATGTGAGTGATGGGGAGTGATGGGGGACAGCAGATGAAGCTTCGCTCGCTCACCAGCCACTCACCTCCTGCTGTGCGGACTGGTACCGGTCTGTGGCCCGGGGGTTGGGGACCCCTGCTTTATGGTATCATACAGACTAGTTGCACTGCCTAAAAATCCTATGTGCTCTGCCCATTCATTCCTCCCTCCCCCCTAAACCTGGCAACCACGGAAATTTATTGTCTTCATAGTTTTGTCTTTTCCATAATGTTATACAGTTAGAATTACACAGAACGTACCCTTTTCAGATTGGCTTATTTCATTAGTAATATGCATTTAAGTTTCCTCCATGTCTTTTCATGAATTGAAAAGATGGCTTATTTCTTTTCAGCACTCAATAATATTCTATTGTCTCAATGTACCACAGTAATTTTTTACAATTTTCTATATAGACAATTGTGTGTCTATGATTTGTCATGAACAAAAGCGGTTTTATTTCTTCCTTCCCAACCTTTTGTTTCCTCTTCTTGTCTTACTGCATTAGCTAGGTCATCCAGTAGGATGTTGAAAAGTTGTGGTGAGAGGGGATCCTTTCCTTGTTCCTGATCTTAGTAAGAAAGCCTCTAGTTTCTCATCATTAAGGATAATATATATTTTTTAATTTAGTTATTTAATTAATTTATTTTTGGCTGTGTTGTGTCTTCATTGCTGCATGCAGGCTTTCTCTAGTTGCGGCGAGTGGGGGCTACTCTTAGTTACGGTGCGTGGGCTTCTCATTGTGTTGGCTTCTCTTGTTGCAGAGTGCAGGCTTCAGTAGTTGTGGCATGTGGGCTCAGTAGTTGTGGCTCGCAGGCTCTAGAGCGCAGGCTCAGTAGTTGTGGCACACGGGCTTAGTTGCCCCACGGCATGTGGGATCTTCCCGGACCAGGGCTTGAACCTGTGTCCCCTGCATTAGCAGGCAGATTTTTAACCACTGCACCACCAGGGAAGCCCAAGGATAATATTAACTGTAGGCTTTTTTGTAGATGTTCCTTATCAAGTTAAGGAAGTTCCTCTCTATTCCTAGTTTGCTGAGAGCTTTTTTTTTGATATCATGAATAGGTGTTGGATATTGTTAAATGCTTTTTCTTCATCTATTAATGTAATCATGTGATTTTTCTTCTTTAGCTTGTTGATACGGTGGATTACATTGGTTGATTTTTTTAAATTAATTAATTAATTGATTTTTGGCTGCTTTGGGTCTTCGCTGCTGCGTGCGGGCTTTTCTGTAGTTGCAGTGAGCGGGGGCCACTCCTTGCCACGGTGCACAGGCTTCTCATTGCGGTGGCTTCTCTTGTTGTGGAGCACAGGCTCTAGGCATGCGAGCTTCAGTAGTTGGGGCACGTGGGCTCAGTAGTTGTGGCTCATGGGCTCTAGAACGCAGGCTCAGCAGTTGTGGCGCACAGGCTTAGCTGCTCTGTGACATGTGGGCTCCAACCCGTCTCCCCTGCATTGGCAGGCAGATTCCCAACCACTGTGCCACAAGGGAAGTCCCACACTGGTTGATTTTTGCATGTTGAATCAGCCTTGTATACCTGGGATAAGTCCCACTTGGTTGTGGTATATAATTCTTTTTTAATTTTTTGGATTTGATTTGCTAATATTTTGTTGAGGGTTTTGGCATATATGTTCATGAGAGATATTGGTCTGTTGTTTTCTTGTGATGTCTTTGTCTGGTTTTGGTATTAGGGTAATGCTGGTTTCAGAATGGGTTAGGAAGTATTCTCTCTGCTTCTGTCTTCTCAAAGAGATTGTAGATAATTTCTTCCTTAAATGTTTGTTAGAATTTATCCATGGACCCATCTGGGCCTGTGCTTTCTGTTTTGGAAGGCTATTATTGATTCAATTTCTTTGATATAGGCCTGTTCAGATTATCTATTTCTTCTTATATGAGTATTGGCAGATTGTGTCTTTCAAGGAATCAGACCATTTCATCTAGTTTATCAAATATATAGGCATAGAGTTCTTCATAGTATTTATTATCTTTTTAATGTCCATGGGATCTATAGTGATGTCCCCTGTTTCATTTCTGATATTAGTAATTTGTGTCTTTTTTTCTTAGTTAGCCTGGCTAGAGGTTTATTGATTTCATTATCTATTCAAAGGACCAGCTTTTGGTTTTATTGCTTTTCTCTATTGATTTCCTGTTTTCAGTTTCATTGGTTTCTTTCTTTTCATCAATTTCATTATTTTTCTTCCTCTTATTTTGGATTTAATTCGTTCCTCTTTTTCTAGTTTCCTAAGATGTAAACTTAGGTGATTGATTTTAGATCTTTCTTCTTCTCTAATATATGCACTCACTGCTATAAATTTCTCAGTACTGTTTTTACCCACCCCGCAAATTTTGATAAGTTGTAAACACAGGGGCAGTGGCTAGGGAAGAAATTACATACTCCGAAAATTTTCGTGAGAAAAGCCTTTTGATGTTGTTGTTTGAAGTATTCCTTCTACATAATGGTCCCAGCGTGAAGATGGGGAAGGGAGAGGATAATGAAGCACACTCCTCTCACCAAATACATCCAAGTATAGAGGCACCATTAGATTAGGGATTTAAGATGCAGTCTAGTCTAACCCCGTTTTACAGGTGAGAAATCAAATTTAGATTACAATGATTCTTAATTTTCTCTTGACCTAATTGAAAAGTATCATATTAAATGTAAGCTAAAACAGTATCTGTGTGAACAGGGTTCATTTTCCTCCCTGAAGGCTTGGGTGGTGAAGGTTTCTGAGGCACTTTTTGAGCACAGTTTTCCAAACTGTGTGGAGGATGCAGCAGTAAATTAAGATTTCAGCTGAACCAAAAGACCTTACAGAGAGGAGATGTCGTGAACCGCTCCGCAGGCACAGTCGGGGTGGCACGCAATCCCAGAGATGCCACGCGCACCGAGCGGCACCTCCGCCGGGAAGCCGCCCAGCAATAGGGCTGGGACCACCTGGGAGAGGAGAGGAGCCACTCCCACCCCTTGTCCTCGGGAAGACAGGGCTCTGACTCTGGAGACCCTGAGACCAGAAACTTACTAGTTAAGCAATTTGCTACCCCTTTCCCGGCTGTGAAACCTTTGAGAACATCCCTCAGTCAAACAAGGCCTTCTTGGAAGAAACATTTTTTGCGAGAATCTGGCTAATTCAGCCTATCCTTGTAGTGAAGGGAGGCGCGGAGTGTGCGTGGAAGTGCCTCCAGCTTCTGCGCCTAGACTTCGGCGGGCGAAGAAGAGGGCGGGGCGCCCCAGAACCGGACCGTCCGGGAGAGGGGGTTGGGATGACCCGGCGCTGGGGAAGCTAAGCGTCGGCCGCGCTTCCGGAACTGGGCGAGCGGCGTCAGCGGAACGGGCGGTTCCTGCCGCGGCGTAAACAAAGGCCGTCTGCGGCGAGAAGCAAGCTGGAGGTGGGGCGGAGGGGCTGGAAGCAGGTACCGGCCCGAGGCGGACCCCTGCCCGCCCTGCTCCCGGCTCTGCGTCCTCGCCGACCCCCGCCCGCGACCCCCGCCAGCCGGCGAGAGGCCGTCCTCGGTGAGGCGGGCCGCGAGGACGCGAGCGCGGGCGGCGGGGAGCGGCCCTAACGCTGTGCCTTTCGCCACCGCCGCCTCGCCTCGCGCCACCGTGCGTCTCCTTCCTTTTCCTTTGTCTTTTCCTCCGTCGCGGGTGCGGGAATTGTCGGTGAGCCGAAGTGCAGCCTCAAGATGGCCGATGGCTACGAGGACCTGCGGGAGGACGAGCTCCCGGGGCCGGCCTATGAGGGCTACGAGTCCGCGGAACTCGCCTGCCCCGCTGAACGCAGCGGCCACGTAGCCGTCAGCGACGGGCGCCACATGTTCGTCTGGGGCGGCTACAAGGTCAGTAGGTGGCCGGGCCGCGGCGGGTGTCGCTCGGCTGTTACTGTGTCGGGGGCGGTGGGCCGGCGGGAGGACCAGAGCGGCCGCCTCGATCGCCTCCCGCGCCCCAACGTCGCGACTCCGCCCGTTGGTCCCTTGTTCTCCGCGAGTGTGGGAATCTTCCCACGGGTCTCCCTACCGTCCCAAGCCTCCTGGTCTGTTGTCACGCCCGCCTTCTGCTTACAAAGCCCGCTCCCCGTCCCACGCTGCTCGTGGCCGCCCTGCGCGCTGTTTGACATCCGAGCGTCATCTGGGGAGGGCACGGCGGGCGGTGCAGGACGGCGAAATGTGTTTTATTTAAAAGGGTTGGGGGTGTATAAGAGGTAACGGTGTGTGAGATCACTCTTATCCTTTATCAGGTCTACCTAGGAGCACATTACCCTGTGGAGCCGGGCTCAGGTGGCCCACTGATACCGTGGCCCACTTATGGGGAGACGGCAGTGTAGGAAAATGCCTCGGAATTCCCAAAGGCCGCAGGAATCGTCTTATTGAACCTTCCCACCTGTTCAGGCGTCCCAGCTACATCCCATTGTTATTGGAACGCTTCAGGGCTATTTTCCTCTTGGTTTCAGCTGAGAAAGGATGTTTTTCACAAGAAATCCCTATTAAGAAAATTAATGGAAAAGCTCTAGAAATAACCGAAAAAATCAACAGGAACAACTTTAACTACAGAGTGCGGCTCTTTGGCCCCTACTCGTGAACAATCTGATTAGTTACCAGTTTAGAGCATTTACTTGCGTTTCTTCTTTTTTCCTCTGTCTGGAAATCCTACTCAAGTGTCTCCTATTTAAACCTTCTCACTAGTTCTGCCCTTTGCTTTTAGAGGTTCCCAGTAGCACTCCACATTCTAGAATCGTCTTATTTTCATTTGCTGGGGTGGTTCTGATCTCTTCCTACCGAAAATATTTTTAGTCTCTTTTGGTTTTAAAAATGATCTCCCCCCGTCCCCATTTGCTTGAAATCTAGTCTGCTACACCTGTACCTTCCATGACTTGGAAGCACTTCTTGATTCTGGTAGTAGATTTTAGCTTATGGTACAGTTGATCATAGTTGACCGTCTTTGAGATGACTCTCAAAAGATAGATGGGGGCTTCCCTGGTGGCGCAGTGGTTGCGAGTCCGCCTGCTGTTGCAGGGGACACGGGTTCGTGCCCCGGTCCGGGAAGATCCCACATGCTGCGGAGCGGCTGGGCCCGTGAGCCATGGCCGCTGAGCCTGCGCGTCCGGAGCCTGTGCTCCACAACCGGAGAGGCCCGCGTACCACAAAAAAAAAAGATAGATGGGATAAAGCTTTCCTAATTACTTCATTTGGTTCCTTTTTGCCAATCCTAATTAATCTGGAATGTTTTCCCCAGCCTCCAATGAATGTGTTCAGAGGAGAGTATTTGGTAGGAGGAAGGTGGCCAGTATGTGGTGACCTTAATTAAAACGTAAATAATTCCCTTGGAGAAAAGTAAACCTGTTAGTCTTCAGCCTAAACTACTTTATTTGTAATTCTATTTGTAAAACTCAGCAGTGTTGAGGGAATGGGACTTTTCACAAAGAAGGAAGGTGGGCAGAAGGAGGGTTGTCAGGGTGGAAGATTTCTGAAGCTGAGTTGTGGAGGGCCTGGATGCCTAGGGCTGAGGCCAGTGGAGAAGCATGATCAATGAAGTAAGTTGGTGGTTCCAAAACAGGCCATCCTCCCCATTTTGGTTAGAACCCTAAGAGTACCACAAACAGGAAGCCCTTGGAGATTGTTTTGATGGCAATAAACCTTAGCTTCCTACACAGAAGTCAGTTTTCCTCCTCCCACCAGCCTGATGTATTCCAGGTCAGCGGGCCTCTCACTGTTGTGGCCTCTCCCATCACAGAGCACAGGCTCCGGATGCACAGGCTCAGCGGCCATGGCTCACGGGCCCAGCCGCTCCGCGGCATGTAGGATCTTCCCGGACTGGGGCTCGAACCTGTGTCCCCTGCATCGGCAGGCGGACTCTCAACCACTGTGCCACCAGGGAAGCCCTCAGCCTGCTGTTTTGCTTCCAGCCTTTCCTTTCCTAAGTGGTGGAGTGGAAAGAGAAATGTTTACATGGCCAGCTGTTCAATTCTCTGTAATACTCAAACTTGTAAGTCTCTGACACCCATTTCAGTGAACTGCAACAATTTACTGTATATCGACATTGTTCAGAAAGTGGCTCAGGCAGTGGCTGAAGTTGCAAATGCAGGGAATGGAGGCGGGAATCCTGGTTCCACTGTCCCTTGCTAAGCAGCCTTGGGCAAATCACCTTCCTCTTTGAAAAACCTGTGCCAGCTATTTCTTATGGTGGTTGTGAGGATTAAATAAAGCACTCCATGGACAGCACTTAGCTAGTTCTGGCATATGGTAAGCTCAGTCTGTTACCTGAAGGGAACTGGATCAGAACAAGAACAAAATTTTGCATGGGGACTTAATATTTTCAGTTCTGCCCTCTCTGCTTCTTGGTGGAGAATGGATGGGTGAAAGGGGAGAATGGCTAGAAAACTCTACATCACCTTTTAGTGATCAGGTACTTTTTTTTTTTTTCTAATTTCTCTATTTTATTTATTTTTGGCTGCGTTGGGTCTTTGTTGCTGCGCGTGGGCTTTCTCTAGTTGCGGCGAGCGGGCACTACTCTTTGTTACGGTGCGCGGGCTTCTCTTGTTGCGGAGCACGGGCTTTAGGTACGCAGGCTTTAGTTGTGGCTCGCGGGCTCTAGAGCGCAGGCTCGGTAGTTGTGGCACACGGGCTTAGTTGCTCCACGGCATGTGGGATCTTCCTGGACCAGGGATCGAACCCGTGTCCCCTGCATTGGCAGGAGGACTCTTAAAACCACTGCGCCATGAGGGAAGCCCCAAGGATTAGGTACGTTGAAGGCAGACCTTTCTTTAGCGTGCTGACCATGGCACAGGTAATCTCTCATGAAGTCATGCAAGTGAGATTTGGTGCATGGACTATTCAGGATAAAGTGGCCTTAGAGATTACCTGGAGATCTCGTAACTTCCTGCACAATTACAACTGCTGTATCAAAAATTTGAATTGAGGGCTGTCTATATTAAGCATTACCTTGAGTATGTGGCATGGTGCAGGGAGGATTGTGCATTTGATAGAACTGTTATAACCTATTTAACTTTTCATAACTCTCAGTATCTCAAATAAGATATACAATATACATACAATATACAATATAAAATACACAATAGTGCCTCTTTAGAATACAAATTATTTTTTATATTTGCAATTTTTTTTTGTTTCTTTGTTTTTTCTTAGAGTAATCAAGTCAGAGGATTATATGACTTTTATCTGCCTAGAGAAGAACTCTGGATCTACAACATGGAGACTGGAAGATGGTAACTGGATATTATGAGGGTGACTAAAAAAATCCAAATAAGGTTGCAAACAAAAACATACTCTGTAAAACCCACACTAATGTATAAAAATGCTTTAATTAAAGATGCTAAGCTATCTATATATTCTGAAAACAGTGTTCTGCTAGTTTAGCTTAGCTGCTAAGCTTAGATGCTTTTGCATCTCTTTAGTAGTTCAGTAATTACTAGATGCTTTTATGACCTTGAAGAAATTTCTGTTCAGAGCTGTGTCAAGTATTATAGTAATATTAAAGAGGTAGAGGCTTCAAATCCTGGAATGGAAATATAATAAAAGTTCCATATATTTTTTTTTCAAGATGTTGTCTTTGTTGTGTGCTATCTTGAATGAGAAAAGAATTTCCAGATTGTATCTGCTAGAAATAAAGGTAGTATTCTATTTCAATGAGCTCTAATATTAAAATTTCTATGCAAATCCCTTTGAAATAGTACATTTTGCCTAAAAAACAAAATTAACTTAAATTTGCATACAAACTATGGATATTCTGAAAGGACCTTTTGCCAGTTTCATACCAGTATTACTGGAGTATGTTCTTAGCAGAATTAATGTGATTCTCAAAATACTGGGTTGGCTGTGTTTAGGGATTTATAAAGTAGTTTTCTCCATGGTTTGGTTTGTGAAAACTTTGTGCATTACATACTTCAGCATATTAGAGATCTCAGAACTAGGAGAATAGTAGTTCCACTTGATTTAGAAGGTCAACTAAAAGTAAACCAGGATTATTTTTGCACATAGCCAGTCAGTGTTAATCTAGCTGTTTGATGATCTTTTTCTAGAGAATTGGACATTTATAATAGTATTCCTTTAATATGGAAATTCTAATATTTTCTTTTAACAATTCAGCCCCATAAGGAATTTTACAAATTAAGCCTATCAAAACAAAGCTTGGGAATTCCTTGACGGTCCAGTGGTTAGGACTCTACACTTCCACTGCAGGGGGCAAGGGTTCGATCCCTGGTTGGGGAATTAAAATCCTGTGTGTCACATGGCACAGCCAAAAACAAATAAAAAACTTAAAGCTTAGTTAGCATAGATGAAGTGATATTCTGAGCAAAAGACCTTGAGTGTTGTATTAATATTCTGAATCTTAGGATTATTAGCTTTTTGATTCAGATTCACTTTTAGATTCAGAACGAGTTAAAACATGTAAAGAGCACTCAGAGGAGGGCCTGGCCTATAGTAGGCACTGCCTGAGTGTTGGGAGTATTACATAAGGTCTGAAACAGATTCGTTTGAATGGCTAAAAGGTAACTGAATTAAAAACACCTATTAATCTGTCAGGACTGACATACTGAAGTCTTTTTTCTTTTGGGTTCTTGGCCCACTCAAAAACAAAAAACCATCAAAAAACCATTAATGGCCAAGTAAGTAGAAAAGCAAACAATTTAGTTTGAGAAATGTAAGATGGTTTGCTCCTAGAATAAAATGACACGTAGGCTTTTAGAACCTCCCATGCTGCCATGTGTAAGTACCTGCTGGCACAGCCTGTGGAATGGATGAAAGGGATGAGTTCATTCTTTTAACTAACTTTAGAGCTAGAAGAGACCCTCGACATAGCTACTCAGCCCGCTTATTTTATTTTTCTTTTATTGTGGGAATAGAATTAGAAGAATGAATAGAGTTTTGCACTTCTTCCTTTTTGGGAAATCTATTTACATTCAGTTTTTTCCCCCTTAGGAAAAAAATTAACACTGAGGGTGATGTTCCTCCTTCTATGTCAGGAAGCTGTGCTGTGTGTGTAGACAGGGTGCTGTACTTGTTTGGAGGACACCATTCAAGAGGCAATACGAATAAGGTTAGTGTTTCTACGGATTATGGTTTAAGGCAACTTTGTTCTTTTTCAGACAACTTCAGATTTCTAAGGTTAGCCCATACTTATTCTTGTTCCAGTTAAAAAATACATGTACTTGATTATGGTATGAATGTGCATTTTAGTATTTTTGTCTACCAGCCGGTATTTACCTGGGCCTTCTGTAAAATCAGCTTTGGTTGGTAAGGTGTGTGCAGTAACTTCCTAGGTTGTTTTTCTTTGTGTTCTTTGCAGCTACTTATTCTTTCAGAACCCTGGAGTATTAGATGAATATTAGTAAACTAAATGAAAACAAGATGCAGTTAAGGGGGCGGGCAGGGTAAAATTTAACATGCCACAACTCAAAAAGCCATAAGGAGAAATTAACACTGACAGATTTTATATACTAACATTCCTATAACCTGGCACCATAAGATACTGTTGTTCAGACTTAGTCTACATCTTTACCGAATAGGAAAAAGGTATCAGTTTTTCTCTCAGGCCAGTAAGAGACAGATGCAGTCAGAAAGGTGCATGTGATATAGATAGACTCTTAAAAATTCATTTATTTGGCAACTTAGTAAGCACCTTAATGCTGAGCACTTGCTTAGACATTGGAGACAGAGATGAATGACACCGTCCCCGCCTCTAGGAGCTCACATTCTAGAAGGGACACATATAAGTAAACGATTTCAGTAGCATATCATAAAGAGAAACACAGAGGCGGCTCGTAGTAATGGCTCAGTAAAAATTGTTGAATCTGAAAAAGAATCCTTACCATTGTGTTTGGTAGGACAGAGGAACAGAAAAATGAAGAGTCTTCACCGAAGAGGTGATGCTTGAATAGAATCATACAATTGGAAGGGGTAGCCAAGATATAGGTACCAAGATGCAGAGGTATAAGCAAATATCTTGTTCATGGACATGCCAAGTGATTTGCTGTAGATGAGCATATGGCTGAAGTGGTTTCAAATTTCACACTGCACTTCTAGGAACTCTAGGGATTTCTTTGAGATGCCTTGGGACGTGTGTGAGAGGAGCATATGGTGTTGGGCAGGCTCCAGACTGCCCCTTCCTCCTCCATTTTAACAAGTGTAGCTCCACTTTAATTTAATTTATTTATTCATTCACAATTCACCTTGGGGTTCACTTTAATTGAATAGTGTTGCACGTTCTGTGGGTTTGGACAAATATAATGAGATATATCCATCATTATAATGTCATATGAAGTATTTCACTGCTCATAAAAATTTCTGTACTCCGTGTATTCATCTCTCCTCTCCCCCCAAACTCCTGGCAACCATCGATCTTTTTTTTTTCTTTTTTTTGCGGTACACGGGCCTCTCACTGTTGTGGCCTCTCCCGTTGCGGAGCACAGGCTCCGGATGCACAAGTTTAGCAGCCATGGCTCACGGGCCCAGCTGCTCCGCGGCATGTGGGATCCTCCCGGACCGGGGCACCCGTGTCCCCTGTGGCAGGCGGACTCTCAACCACTGTGCCACCAGGGAAGCCCCATCGATCTTTTTATTGTCTCCATAGTTTTGCCTTTTCCAGATGACATAATTGGAATCTATTTTTCTTTTTCCTTGAAAAGAGAGGTTCAAAGCCTTTATGTCTATAAGACCATTCATGGCCCATGCATGAGTGGACCTGACAGGCTCTTGGTGGCAAACTTCCCCACTAAATACTGTAGCTTTTCTTCCAATATTGAGCCCTGTCCCACTGGTCCTGCCTAGCAGCCACGTGGAGGTGCAGGGGGACATGTGTTGGATATTTGCTCATAGGAAGGCCACAAGTTTTGTGCCTCTTGTCACAATGAACCCAGATTCCTGTTGGGTATGTTGTAAACAGAGGAGCCATTTCTTCAGGCCCTTATTATTATTATTATTTGCGTTACGTGGGCCTTTCACTGTTGTGGCCTCTCCCGCTGCGGAGCACAGGGTCCGGACGCGCAGGCTCAGCGGCCGTGGCTCACGGGCCTAGCCGCTCCGCGGCATGTGGGATCTTCCCGGACGGGGCACGAACCCGTGTCCCCTGCATTGGCAGGCGGACTCTCAACCACTGCACCACCAGGGAAGCCCTATTTTTTTTTTAATAATTTATTTTATTTTTATTTTTGGCTCTCTTGGGCCTTCGTTGCTGCACGCGGGCTCTTTCTAGTTGTGGCGAGTGGGGGCCACCCTTTGTTGCAGTGTGTGGCCGCTGCGGACCACAGGCTCCAGGTGTACAGGCCTCAGCAGTTACAGCTTGCAGGCTCTAGAGCACAGGTTCAGTAGTTGTGGCGCACGGGCCCAGCCGCTCCGCGGCATGTGGGATCTTCCTGGACCAGGGCCCGAACCCGCATCCCCTGCATTGGCAGGCGGATTCCCAACCACTGTGCCACCAGGGAAGCGCCCTTATTTTTATATTTAGGCTTTTGCTTAAGATTTTGTTTGAAGGGTTCCGTGCTTAAAAGGTTTTGTGAGGCCCTACTGTAGGCTGTAGTTGAGCCATGTATTTTTCAGGGCCAAGGGGGAGAATCTAAGTTTGACACAACATGAGGAAGCTTGGGAAAAAGAGAAGCTGTGGCTTTAGGGGAGTGGTCAGAGAAATGATAGTAGTAACTGACTAGAGTTGAGGAAAGGGAGCTTTAGGAGTCTAAGTAAAAAAAAAAAAAAAAGATTTATTTAAATACCTGGATGTGAAAGATAGATGAATACTTAATCTTTTAAGATTTATCCTTAGCTCCTAGAGTTAAATAGGCACTTAAGACATGTTTGTTAAATTGAATTTGAAGATGAATTACTAAGTCTGATTTTTTGGTAACACCATCCTGATACCCGTAAATTAGATCAGTACAACTCAAAGTGCCTATCTAAGGCCAAGAATGTAAATCTACACACGTTCTATTCCTTCATCAAAAAAGTGTGGTATGGGAAAAAAATAAGCTGAACTAAACAGGGTACACAG
Source organism: Orcinus orca (assembly GCF_937001465.1). Lineage (NCBI taxonomy): Eukaryota > Metazoa > Chordata > Mammalia > Artiodactyla > Delphinidae > Orcinus > Orcinus orca. The sequence goes on from NC_064560.1 coordinate 151,164,601, forward strand.
TGACTTAGGTAATTTACATTCTGGCAAAAATTTCTTATCTAGACTCAGACCAGTTAACACTTTGCAGACAAGCAGCCAGTCTGCAGTACTACTTTTAGTAGTACTGAATTAGATGACAGTCTTATTAGCATGAACGCAATAAAATTAAATGCCAACGTTGAATTTCTTTTATGTAACCAAATCTAACTGAAATCATTGCTTCTGACAGTTCTACATGCTGGATTCAAGGTCTACAGACCGAGTATTACACTGGGAAAGAATTGACTGCCAAGGAATTCCTCCATCATCAAAGGACAAACTTGGTGTCTGGGTATATAAAAACAAGTGAGTTAGCAGCACTATAGGTTTGGGTTTTTATCTGGAAACTGCTTTGCCATCCAAGTATCATTAACCAATAACCATTGTAACAGTAGAAAACGCCTTCGAGTGCCCATGAGGATTAAGTGAATTGATGGTAAAGCACCTAAGACATAAATGTTAGCCATATTAGCCATTATTATTTGAATAAGCAGTTTTATATACTCCAGTGTGCCTTCTCAACTCATGGATAAGACAAAATTTAAAAAACCTCTTGTATCCTGTGGATGTTTGACTTTTTAATGTCTTGGTTTTTTATCAAACAGGTTAATATTTTTTGGAGGGTATGGATATTTACCTGAAGATAAAGTATTGGGAACTTTTGAATTTGATGAAACATCTTTTTGGGTAAATGAAGTTTCTTATTTGCATATGGCCTGCTTAGTCTGTTGAAATAATACACTTTGTTTGCTATTAGCTTTGTTCATTTTGCTCTGTTAATAAACCAGACCAAGGCTATATGATTTTACGAACATTATTTGTAAAATAACTCAGATTCTTATTTTCTGTAGAATTCAAGTCATCCAAGAGGATGGAATGATCATGTACATATTTTAGACACTGAAACATTTGTCTGGAGCCAGCCTATAACTACTGTGAGTTACTGAAGAATAATGAATTATTAAAGCAAGTCTGCTTAGACGAGAAGGGGAGTTGGCAGGTGGTGTAAAATTGGCAGTTTGTTATTGTCCAAGGAGTTTAAAACTCAAAAAAGTTTAATGAATGTATAGACTAGCCCAGCATCTATTATCTAATAGCTGTTAAAGTGGTATTGTTTGTAATAAATGACCTAGTGCTGGATTGGAATTTAAGTTACTCAAATATTAGATTTCTTTTTCCTCTGACACAGATGTCATATAATATGCTAGCTTTTGTTTTAAAAGATAAAAGTAAAGCAAGCAAGCATTCTATTGTATTAACTAGCCCCTTCAGTAATGTATTTCAGAAACTCCCAGTTTGCTAGTCAGCCTGCAGTACTGCTGTCTACTATAAGTTTGCACTTCAGCTTAAAAGCTCAAGTGTCTTGCACATTCTTATCCCACATCCAGAGTAGACTCTTTCTGGTATTTATAAAACGTTCATTTATTTATTAAATTGCTTTTATGACCTTATTAGGGTAAAGCACCTTCACCTCGTGCTGCCCATGCCTGTGCAACTGTTGGAAACAAAGGCTTTGTGTTTGGAGGCAGATATCGAGTGAGTATATAAAACAGTTTCAATGATTTGCTTTTGAATTACTCAAAATGATAACTAGTTAATTATCCTTTTCTAGGATGCTAGAATGAATGATCTTCACTGTCTTAATCTGGATACATGGGAGTGGAATGAATTGTAGGTATCATTTTAGATAATTATTTAGAAAAGTTTTTCAAAGAAATTTCAATGGATTTTTCCGTTACTCTATTATTAGTATATAATGTACTTGCTTACATTTTCTGTAACTATGAATTTAAGTAAACATAATCACTAAATCCTTAAAGAAGGAATTTTAAAATTTTCAGTTCCCATAAACTATGCCTGGCACATAGCATGTGCTCAGTGTTTATTGAAAAGAAAAGATCTAAAGTTGACTCTTATTCAAAGAAAGTAGTTCATTCTAAAGCATGTAGTTAATACCAAGAAGACTTTTTAAAGTCTCTTTTCAAAATTCCATATAAATTTTTAAAGAAAACTTCTTTAGTATTTCTCTGCATTAAATACAGTAGCGGCTTTTAAATGTAGATATTGTAACTTAGCTGTTATTTTCAGAATTCCACAAGGCATATGCCCAGTTGGCCGATCTTGGCACTCACTAACACCAGTTTCTTCAGATCATCTCTTTCTCTTTGGAGGATTTACCACTGATAAACAGCCACTAAGTAAGTACTTTAAAAACATTAAAAAGTTATTAAATATAATTCATAAGTAATATATGAATAGCTGAAAAAAATCAGTATTTTAAATTTTAACAGAGGGCTATAGGGTTGGTTAGAAGGTTTGCTACTAATTTTGATCCTATAACATACCTATAGTTGTTTTCATGACACATCCATTGGTCCAGTAAAAAAATGACCTGGAACACTTTGCCCTGCTAAAGGGCTGTAACATGCAAAGGGCTTACTTGGTTAACTGCAGGGAAAAAAAGGAAATATACTTTCTGTATCTACTCAAAATCTGATTTATTACTGTTCTTACTAAAGCTATGCTCTTTATTTATTTATTTATTTTTTTTGCTGTATGCGGGCCTCTCACTGTTGTGGCCTCTCCCGTTGCGGAGCACAGGCTCCAGATGCGCAGGCTCAGCGGCCATGGCTCACGGGCCCGGGGCACGAACCCATGTCCCCTGCATCGGCAGGCGGACTCTCAACCACTGCGCCACCAGGGAAGCCCTAAAGCTATGCTCTTTAAATATCAATGTCACGTTAACAGAATAACATACTTCATAGCTCTTCTTCTTTGCTTCAATCAGGTGATGCCTGGACTTACTGCATCAGTAAAAACGAATGGATACAGTTTAATCATCCCTATACTGAAAAACCAAGGTATGAACTATTTAAAAGCTAATTCTTACGCTGAATGAATGAGGTCCATAGAGATGTACAAGACTGGTAATGATTGAGGAAATCTGACTGGGCTGCATTCAGTTCATCATTCTTATTATAAGAACCCTAGCAGTCACTAAGGTTTAACATTGTAGCTTTTGGAAGAAGAGAAAACCAATGTTATCCTAGTATCAGTGCTTTCTATTTTATCATCTGTGTATGAAAAATAGGGCTGGATTTTGACTTTTGCTTCATCATAAAATTACTGACATTGTTAAAATTTATACTCAAGCTCTTTAGTCAGGTTGAGTTGAACTGTTTCTAGATTTTTCATTAAAAAAAACAAAAAGGAACTGGAAAGGAGAGAATTTCAAAACCCTAAAGAATGTTTATGGCAGTGGGGGGGAGGGGCTGGGAAGGGAGAATCAAGAACTTTCAATCAGATTTGCGGTTGTGCTGTATAACAAAGATCAAGAAGTCAGATCATCCAAAAAGAGCCTATTAAAACACTGATAGTTACTTTTCTTGTTAATCTCGAAAAGAATTGTTACAAAGACTGCTAAAGGAAATGATGCAAAGTTGGTGTTCAAAGCACATTTGGATAATGTCAGCCTGCATTTTTCCCCACACCTCTGACCTAAGTACAGTCATGCCGCTAAGACGTCATTTGGCACAAATATTCTTTCCACAGAATTATCAGGCCTGAAGATACTTTGTTCACTCAGGCAGAGTCAGCATCCCTCAGATGTTTTGTGTAAGGCCAACTGGTCCTGCCTATGAAAAGAGGAGAAGAAGCAGAGGGCATATACCACTAATCCCCCGTAAGACTTTTATTGCTAACAAAAACCTAGAGAACAGTTCAGTTCACATTCCTCATTGCATAAATTAGGAATGGACCAGAAAGATAAAACGGTAACATCCAGATAAAACAGACATTGATTTTTCCAGCTTCTGCTGCGTTTCCTTGAGATAACTGCATCTCACCATTATGTTTTGAGCTGCACTAAAGATCTTTAGTCTTTATTTCATCATCTCTATTCTGTAGTATAAATGATCAGTTTGGTGTTCAGGGTGACTTCAAACTCAAGTTTTTGTTTTAAATGTAGATTATGGCATACAGCTTGTGCCAGTGATGAAGGAGAAGTCATTGTGTTTGGTGGGTGTGCCAATAACCTTCTTGTCCATCACAGGGCTGTAAGTACACTACCTTTTATTAAAGGACACTTCATAATATTGCTGAAGCTTTCTTGTGAAGTACTTTTTTAATATATTCTTCATGTCTGTTTTTTAGGCACACAGTAATGAAATACTTATATTTTCAGTTCAACCAAAATCTCTTGTAAGGTAAGTAACTTTTTACTTGGTACTTACTTTAAATTGTGTTTCTTAAACACTTTAAATTAGTGCTTTTGAAAAAACAGGTTTATGGATAATTTAAGGGCAATAGCAAGCCTTCACTGTTAAAACTATCCAGTTCCTATGAAAATCTTTAAAGTGCTTTTTCTTTTTTGGTAGTTCTTCAAGTGAATGTACTTCTAAACCATAAAGTGAAATTATTTTTCTCTTTCTTTGTCCACTTTCAGGCTAAGCTTAGAAGCAGTCATTTGCTTTAAAGAAATGTTAGCCAGCTCGTGGAACTGCCTTCCAAAACACTTACTTCACAGTGTTAATCAGAGGTTTGGTAGTAACAACACTTCTGGATCTTAAGGCTTCATAGACAGTGCCTCCGATCACTTGCATGGACAGCAATTCTGTAAACATCAGAGTGACATTGTTTATATAATTATGTGCATTGTTGTAGTTTTCAGCTTTTTAGTTTTAGCGTGCATGTGAATGGCCTAGAGAACCTATTTTTGTGTCTAAAGTTTACAATAAATGTATTTAACATCAGTAACTGTCTTCTATTAAAACAAAAGTAAATTAATACTTGGGCTTTTTACCCCAAGGAATGGTTATTATATTTCCTATTTGGTAACATCAGGATATATACCTATAGAAATATTATAGTAATTATCCTTACCACTATCAAAATGGTGAAGTTATTTTTTTAAGAAAGACATGAATATTTCAGATGTTTTTTTAATGGCACGAGTAGTCTATTATGTTGTATTTACAACACTAGGCTACATAAAGGTTTTTGTTTTTAACAAACAGTAACTTCAAAAGGAAAAATATTCTCGATAAGGTTAAGCAGGTAAAAGAAACCTTGGAAGGACCAACAGCTGTTTAGTACCCTTTGACCTTAATGCTTTGGAATAGGGGCTGGGGCAAGTGCTCATGTTGACTCTAGGCAGCTATTATCTAATTATTTTAAAAGTAACAGTTTTGTAGCTCATAAGGAATGGAAGTAATGTATGACTTTATTCTCCATTCTGTTAGGAGACAGAAGAAAAAAGCTGGGTCAGGAGTCTTTAGTGGTAAGCCTAAAAGTGCACTTATGATATTATAGGTTAAGATACTCTGTAACATGCTACTGATAATTACTAGAGATGGAAAATAAAATGGTACAGAGCTGAATGAGATTACAAGGAGGAAATTAAGATGAAAAGTAAAGTAAAGGTGTATAAATGCATGGAAGTTATCAACACCAATTTCTTCCAGGTGTTATCTCTTAAGCTGAGTCACAGAAATGATTGATTAGTATTTAAAATCTGGTCTAATATGGGTAAAGGCAGAAGAAAGTCTACTCTTTCACTGCTTAGGGTTTTCAAGACTTAATCCTAAATGTTTAACCACCCCCAATCCCCACCACCACCAGGAAAAAAAACTTGTGATTGGCCTGTAATAGATAGACGTTATATACAGTAAACTACCAAGTCAACAGTCTAAGCAGTTGAGCCACTTCACTATTCCATTTCTTTACAGCATGAAATGAATACTTAATATTAACCTCCCAAATTTCAAGAAAATGTAGGAGGATAACTACAGATGTATACAATTAGCATTTAGCTGTCCACAGGTATTTTAGGAAATCCTATCATAGACACTGTTTCCTCTCTATAAAACTGGAAAAAAAAATGTCCTTTTGGCGAATACAAGGCAACGTTTAGTTTATTTTTAAATGCGGAAGTCTTGTTACATGATGTTTTCATCTCTGAACTTCCAAAAGGCTATAAAATTGACTCTTCTCAAATATTTTAGGATTTCATTTCAGCTATTTTCTTTTTACATTCAGAAGATTGGGTGCAGACACTTTCACTTTGCCAGGAATGTTTCTTGATAAATCCGTGTCCTAAAAAAAAGAATTGCTGAGTATCTTCACAATCATATTTTCTTTTATGACAATTATATGTCCTCTGCTGTCAAAAGAATGGCATTTCTAAAATTTTCACCCAATATGATTTTACTTATTTTATATTGCTTCTAGTAAGACCGCATTTTCTACCAAAATAATAGCTGCAGGTTCCATCTACTAACAAAGCAATAACTGCTAACATTTTTAATTGCAACACCAGTCTCCAGAAGTTTCTAGAGGAATACTTTACCTTTACACTGCGGAATAAGTCTTTTTCTCTTGCTGTTGCTTCCTTGGAATGCATGAAACTATTCAAGGCTGTTTTTGCAGCTGTAAATAGAAAATAGAAAAATCTACTTCTGTTCAGTCAAGAAATGTTTAAACATAATTCAAAAAAAGATTTTAAATACCTTTTCCCTTTTTCTGAACTCCAGGAGTAAGTTTCACTTTGTATCTTTAAAAAGGAATTGCATGTGTTACTAAATAGAGATTACAAAATGATTCATGAGTCAGTGCTGTGGCAGCAGTTTGAGTAAACGCATGATGACTTACTTATAGTTTGTCATGGTGTTGTATGGGGCACATATTGGAATGGCAAACAGGAGTACATCTTCAGGATGTGGCTGCCCCGTCAAAGAGTCAAACAGATTTTCCTAAAAAGGGAAAACGAAAACGATTATAAAAATAATTTATACCAGTCCTAAAAGAGGAAAACTCTAATAAAACACTGTCAGAATCAATATATTTTATCATTTTCTGATAAACAGTCTTACACCCTTCGGAGCAATAAAGCAGAGCTTAATGATGATTTTTTAAATGGCGCCTATTGAAACATTTAAGAGAAAGGGAGAAAAAACTTGTTGGAGACATTTTTGGTTGTCACAACTGAAGCGATGTTGGGGGAGGAAATAGAGTACGACTGACATCTGCTAGTGGTTAGATGCCAGGGATGGGACAACTCCCTGCAACAAAGAATTACCTCCTCCAAAATGTTAATAGTGCCAAAGCTGGGAAACCCTGGGCTAGAACAGTCTTCTCTCATGCCTGTCCTTAAGGAGAAATTCTATGGCTTCTTAGAGTTCCCATTTTGTGGACTGCGTTCAAGATTACCCATATTTATTTAACAACATGAGTAAATTTAGATTTAGGACAAAACACTTGGTACAGTTAGTGCTTACTATATGCCATGAACTTTTCTAAACATTTTATGTATATTATCTTAATTCTCAAAACAACTCTCTCAGTAGGGGCCATTATCCCCATTTTTCAGATGAGGAAACTGAGGCATAAAGAATGTTTCCAAGGTTGTAGTCATATGTAGTAAAGTTGGGATTCAAACCCAGAATGTGTGACTCCAGAGCTTGTAGTCTTTTCTTAGTGTTTTAATTAGTTAGAAGTTGTGTGTCAGGTATTCTGGGAACTGGATTGCAGTTAGTGTTGTAGTAGGAACCCCAATACAAAATCATACCTCATTTCCCTGTTGGTCCAGATCTTGCTCTTCCTGTTCCAAATATATAAAATTTTAAAAGTCAGTTATAACTTAAATTGAAATCCCAAACCATTAAAAACTATGAGGAGAAAGAAAAAGTGATAAATAAGACTGTGAGTAAATTAATATGTGTATCCAGTATAGCAGAAAGCAATGCCATTCAAAGAGAAAAAAGACTGTTTCCCTCAAGTTTCAAAAAAAAGACTTCCACAGAATATATGCTAAAGTAGTGAATGCTATTAGGGCAACTTAAAGTGACAAATAAGCTTGATAGGTTTGTCAGGGGGAAAGAAAATGGAGAATTCTGGTGAACAGAACTTTTATTTGCTAGTCTCCGTTCGACAGTTTTAGGATGAATTTTTCACATGTTACGATAAGCTTAATTTTATTTGCTTATTCACATTTAAAAAATCTATCTGAAGATAATCTATTGATGAAAGAACATTCATAATTAACACCTCTGAATATCTGAGTCTAGGATTTACAGAATAAATAGTATAAAAATTTGAGGACAAAAATGAGTTTTAATATTACTAAACAACACTGTTCAGGGAAAATAGAAAACAGTATCACTTAGGATCCCTGTAAGCATTACCTGCACTGAATAGAGCACACAATTACAACCAAAGCTTTAACTGCCATAAATAAAAATACAAAGTGAAACAATTTTTTTTTACAAATTGATAAAACAATAAATCCTTTGTTCAGAATTTCAATAAGATGTATCTATTCATGCAAGAAGATATACATAAGGGGGGCTTCCCTGGTGGCACAGTGGTTAAGAATCCGCCTGCCGATGCAGGGGACACGGGTTCGAGCCCTGGTCCGGGAAGATCCCGCATGCCGCGGAGTAGCTGGGCCCGTCTGCCACAACTGCTGAGCCTGCACTCTGGAGCCTGCGCGCCGCAACTACTGATCCTGTGTGCCACAACTACTGAGGCCTGCGCACCTAGAGCCTGTGCTCTGCAACGGGAGAGGCCACCTCACTGAGGGGCCCGCACACCGCGGCGAAGAGTGGCCCCTGCTCGCCGCAGCTGGAGGGGGCCCGCATGCAGCAGCAAAGACCCAACGCAGCCAAAAATAAATAAATAAATAAGAAAAAAATAGCTAATCAGGATTAAAAAAAAAAAAGATACACATAAGGCTGGGCTTTTGTATTCAGTTGATAGACACAAGGCAACTATATTAACTGGAAAAATTGTTAACATCTCACACTGTGTAGCTAGGTTCAACATCATGTAAGATACTATAACATATTCTTATAGAAAAACCTAGAAAAGTGCAAATTCCTTTCCCACTCGTCATCAAGATAATCCTAATTGTCTGTTTTATTTTAACCAAGTTCCCACCAGAATCTAGCCTCTCCATAAAATTTTCTAATGGCTTATGATAAACTTTTTATGAGCTATCAACACTACCAATTTTATGCTTATATACTGCAATTTTAGTCTTTTAGGTTGTATTTCCAAGATGACTTTCCATTAAGAATAGCATTACCACTCATCCTGGTTTTAGCACTGTAAATCCCATGTCCTGGGAACCATGGGATGGTTGGTCACCCTAATTAAGAAGCAAAAGCCCACATGTGTGGTAGCCTTACCTTGTCATCATGTGGATCATCTACAGCCAAGTCTTGTAACTCATGAGTTGTAACTTCAAGGGATGGAGTTTCTTTCTTTATGTTGTCTGAAACTCTTGGTCCGCCTTTAGGTTTCTGGGGCTGTTTCTTCACTGGTTCATCCTTTATTTTACCTTTCTTCCCCTTCTTCCCTTTTTCTTCTTTGTTTGAACCTGCAGACTTCAATTCATAGAGGGAAAAAAAGTTAATGTTGTCAGTATTTTAACAAAGTATTGAATGTAAAGCATATGATAGGCAGTGGTCTGGATGCCCTTGAAAAACAAAAGAAGAAAATGTTTTTAGATGTTATTTACCCCTAGCAATTTCATGATGAGCTCACGTTCTTCTTCATCTTGGTCCTTGTACTTTTCCTTCATTTTTTTCATTTTACTCTACAAAACAAACAAAATTCAGCAGTAAAAAAATGTCAGCCCATGTTTTGAAAGAGAAGGTGCTGCTTTATTTGTGTCAAAATTGTTTATTGAGTAAGGCACCATTATAACAAACAATATGAAGTCTATAACGATGGATAAACCATAGTCCTCACCCTCAAACAATTTACCATCTGGTGGAAAAAGAAGATACACAGAAGAGTAAGGACAAATTAATGCAAAATATTCTAAATACAAACAAGTTTACTTTTAAGATAATTTAGAGAAAGGAGACATTTTTTTCACCTTGAGCAAGAATTTCAGGGAAGATATAAAGCAAAACTAAAAGATTCATAGTACCTGGGAACACATGAACAGCAAGATTATAAGGTAAAGACAGCAGAGTAGTAACAGCAAGTCATCGCACTTGGTTGGCATCAGGATACACATATAGAGGAAGAATAGGAAATAAGGCAGCAAAGCTTAGCTGGGTATTTAGAGGCTATCAATACTTCGAATTTTATCAGTTAAACTACTGATTCTTTACTCTGGGTACACATCCAACTCACCCGAGCAGTTTTTAAAACTACAGACATACAGGCTTCACCTTCAAAGACTTTTTATCTTGACTAGTCTTAGCTAGGGCCCAAATAACAAATTTTTAAAATTTTAAAGATTGCTTTAAACAAGACACACAAAACCCCACTAACTATAGAAGACTGATAAATCAGACTTCATTAAAATTAACAAATGATGCTCATCAAAAAACACTACTACAGGGACTTCCCTGGCCGTGCAGTGGTTGGGACTTCGCTTTCCAATGCAGGGAGTGTGGGTTCGATCCCTGGCAGGGAACTGAGATCCCACATGCCTCTGGGCCAAAAAAAAGACCAAAACATAAAACAGGAGCAATACTGTAACAAATTCAATAAAGACAAAAAAAAAAAAAAAGTCCACATCAAAAAAAAACCCCACTACTACAGAAGTGAAAAAGCAAGTCTTGAAACATGAAAAGTAGTTGTAATACATATAACCAAGAAAAGACTTGTATTCAGGGTTTCAAAGAACTCCTATAAATCAATAAAAAAGCTGGACAACCCAACTTTTTAAAGCCAAATTAAGTTTCAGTATACACACACTTGAATGACTTAAAAAACGCTAACAATACCAACTGTTAGTGATGACGTGAAGCAACTGGAACTCTGATACACTGCTTGATGTGAAATTGGTACAAGTACTCTGGAAAACTGTTTGGTAATATCTACTAAAGCCAAACACAATATGTGCACTATAACCCAGCACTTCCACTCCTAGCTATACACAACAGAAATGCACACTTGAGAACCTAAAAGATACATGTCTTCGATTATCAACAATACAGCAGACAGAAATTGTGGCAGATCCATCAGTGGAATGCTATTTAGCAATGCAAATGAACTACTGTTACAACAACATGGATGAGTCATAAGGTTGAGTGAAAGATGCCAGACCAAAGAATATATACAGTATGATTGCTTTTTTACATAAAGTTCAAAAACAGGCAAAATAATCTACAGTGATTAAAGAATAATGTTTTTCTCTGGTGGGGATACTATTTATAGAAAGGGACAAGAGTGAGCCCTCTGGAGTAATATAAACATTCAAGTGTCTTATTCTGAGTGATGGTTTCACAGATATACGTGCATATAAAAACTGAGCTAAAAACAAGATTTGTGCATTTTACTATGTGTACATTACACCTCAAAAAACAAAAAACCCCAAGAATAAAATAAACACTATTACCAATAAATTGAACCAAGAAATGGAAAACCCAAAAAAAAGAACAGTTTCTTGGAAAATATAACTTAGGAAAGCCAACTTTGAAAAAACCAGAAAACCTGAATGATAATCACTAAAAAAATTTAGTTAGAACTTAAAACTCTACCCATATATCCCCAAATATCAGGCCCGGGTTTATAAGCAATTGCTAAAAATATTTCAAGGAACAATCTCCATTTTACACAAAGTACTAAAGAGCAGAAAAAGGGAAAAGTATCAAACTTGCTTTATGAAGCTGGTATCACCTAGATACCAAAAACAGGCAAGGACAGTATTAGGGGCCAGTTTAAGAGATTTTCTTAGGTAATTTACCACACTAACTCATGAAGGGAGAAAAATGATACATGCAGAAAAACCATTCAATAAAATTTAACTCATCATTATTAAAACTAGCCCTTTGTAAAGGGTATTTATCAACAACCCACAAGAAACATCCTACAATGTTAAAGATCACAGAAATAGTCCCTTTAATGTATAACAAAGAAGCACACTATTGTTACTTTTATGTAACACTGTAGTGATGTTTGAGCCAGTACAAGGTGAGAAAAATAACAATAGATGTTAGGATTAGAACAGCCATTATTTGTAGACAGTGACTGCCTGAATTTCATCTGTAGATGAAATATTAAATATTCAGTGAGACTGCCTAATACTAGATCTACACATGAAAACTGTCTTTCCATATACCAGTAACTAATAACCATGAAGTGGAAGTTTTAAAAATACACCATTTACTGGACTTCCTGGTGGCACAGTGGTTAAGAATCCACCTGCCAGTGCAGGGGACACGGGTTCGAGCCCTGGTCCGGGAAGATACCATGTGCCATGGAGCAACTAAGCCCGTGTGCCACAACTACTGAAGCCCGCATGCCTAGAGCCTGTGCTCTGCAACAAGAGAAGCCACCACAATGAGAAGCCTGTGCACCACAATGAAGAGCAACCCCCGTTTGCCGCAACTAGAGAAAGCCCGTGCACAGCAACGAAGACCCAACGCAGCCAAAAATAAATAAATAAAAAATGAAAATATACCACTTACAAAAAGTAAGACAATATAAGTAGGAGTAGATAGGATGTACAAGACTCTAAAAGGAAATATATCTTTATTGAAGAATATAAAATATTCTTATGTACTTATGGTCCACATTCACGAACAGTTAGACTCAATATGGTAAAGATGATAGTTCTCCACAAAATAATCTAAAAATTTAATGTATTTTAGTAAATATTCCATCAGGATTTGCCTTGGAACTTATCTGCAGAATATTTCGTTGTATAAATGCACCACGTTATTTTTTGTTATTTTATATTATTAGGCATTTAAGATTTTCAGATTTTTTGCAATTATAAACTTTGACTTATGAAAATTCCCTGGTGGTCCAATGGTTAGGACTGTGCGCTTTCACTGCCAAGGGCCCAGGTTTGGCCCCTGGTGGGGAACAAAGATCCCACCAGCCGTGCGGTGTGGCCAAAAAAAAAAAAAAAAATCGATGAATATCCTTAGTGCATACATATGATTTTTTTAGGATAAATTTCTAAAACTAAGAATTGCTGAGTGAGTCAGAGGGCAAATGCATTGTTAAGGACTCTTTTTTAAAAAAACATTTATTTATTTACTTATGTGGCTGCTTTGGGTCTTAGTTGTGGCACGCAGGATCTTCACTGTGGTGTGCGGGGTCTTTCATTGCGGCACGCGGGCTCAGTAGTTGCAGTGCGCAGGCTTAGTTGCCCTATGGCATGTGGGATTGTAGTTCCCCAACCAGGAATCAAACCCACGTACCCTGCACTGGAAGGCAGATTCTTAACCACTGGACCACCAGGGAAGTACTGAATTGTTAGAGGACTCTTGCTGGAAATTCCCATGGTATATATTCAAACTTTTATTGAATGACTGAACACACATTATTAATTTGATGGGTGAAAAAATTCCCCTTGTTGACATAAGCATTTCTCTGATCCCTGCTTCCCCACTCCCCAATGTGTCATTTGTCTTTCAATTTTATTGATGGTTCTTTTCTCCACCTGATATTTACTTCAATATTTTTAAAAACATGACTAGCCACTAATTTTTAATGTTTCATACCCTCCCAATCTGTAATAATACTTCATCAAATACTAAATTTTAAAATACACAGTTTACGGTTCTATGTGTAGATTTTATTCTGCCTCACTTTTCTATCTGGCTGTTCCTGTTAACACATACTGTTTTAATAATTCTAACAGTAAATGTTTTACTACCTAGTAGGGAAATCGTTCCTTGATCTTCTTTTTCAAGATGTTCTGGGACTTCCCTGGTGGTGCAGTGGTTAGGAGTCCGCCTGCCAACGCAGGGGATTCAGGTTCGAGCCCTGGTCCAGGAAGATCCCACATGCCGTGGAGCAGCTGAGCCAGTGAGCCACAACTACTGAAGCCCACACGCCTAGAGCCGGTGCTCCGCAACAAAGACAAGCCACTGCAATAAGAAGCCCCCGGACCGCAACGGAGAGTAGCCCCCGCTCACCACAACTAGAGAAAGCCTGCGCATAGCAATGAAGACCCAACAGAGCCGAAAATAAATAAATAAATAATTGTATTTAAAAAAAAAAAAAAGATTTTCTTAGCTATTCTCTGGTATTTACTCTTTCAAATGAACTTCAGAATTACTTTATCAAGTTAATTAAAATCTCGATTCTTTTTTGAATGACTTCATGTTGAATTTACATATTAATATGAATTGATTTCTTCCCTTCCATATGTATAGTATATCCTTTCACTTATATGAAGCCCACTGGAAAAAAACATAGGAAATTCTGACTACTATGGATGGAGGAAAGATAAAACATGATCTTTACTAAGATTTCAAAGGAATTTAATTTTCCTAAAGATATACCTATACATCAGCTCACAATCTCTTTACACTGCTACAACATTTTTTAAAGTACAGTCTATACCCACTACCTCTTCCTTCATTCCTTACCTTTATAAAATATGTAAAAACTGTAACCAAAATTGCATTAATAACTGAAAAAGAAACCACTGAGTTAAATTATCAATGGAGACCAGCATTGCCAGTTATTAGCTGAGTGTCTCTGGCAAATAAATCACAATCTCCTATTACTCTTCTACATAACATGAAAGCTTCTGTATAGATGATCTTAAAAGAACAGAACAGTGATCTCTATGCTCCCTAAACACTATCTTTTCAACTAATTTTCAAAAGAAGTCACACAGCATTATTCTTTTGTCTACATCTTGTTTCATTTAAACCTCACAACTTCATTTGTGAATCATGTAGTACTAACTTTAACAGCTCACCCCAAAGTTGTATTACCTTTTGTCCTCGTTTCATTGGCTGCACAGCCGGGACATTTTTGCTGGTGTTCTGAGGAGTTTCAATGTGTAGAGCATTTTCTTTTTCTTTGTCCTTTCCTTCTATCATTTCTAAATCCCCTGAGTCACTTGGAAGCTTTTTTTTCTTCATTTCCCTAAATATAAATGAAACGGAAACATCTAAGAATTTCATATTCTTAGTACCCTAAAAAAATTACATGGGGAGGGGAACATGTGCAATATATAAGAGATCAAGCCTTCTGCTTAACTTGTTATCACCAGGCTACAGTATACAAGAAGTGCAAGTCATCATACAAGAAAAAGCTGAAAATTTTTCTCTCATGCATTTATCATTCTTTCTGTCATCCAGGCTCAAAATACTGTCATCCTTGACTTATCCTGATTCAGTAGCCACGTTTAGTCCCTCAACACTTTGATGGCCAGGCACTGGGATTTTGTAGTCTTTGTATCAACATGGCCTTGGCAGACGTTAGGTATTCGATAAAACATTTGTGGATTGGTTAGCAGAATAAATGGATTTTAAAAATAAGCAGATTAAAGAGAAAAGGAAAATTCTATTACTGTGATATTTTTCATGTGCGATCTCTTCTATTCCCAATGCCACTGCCCTAAGGCCAGGTCCTCATCACTTGCCACCCAGACTTCCTCCATATTTCCCCCATAATCTGTTCTCCATGAACTTCTAGATTATTTTTCCATAACTGTTTACCTATGTCACACTCCCATTCAAAATCTTCCAAAAGTCCTCCTCACATCACTTTCAGGAGAAGTCCAAAACACTTAGCTTGTCATTCTAGGTTCTCCACTTTTGGTCCAATCTCACTTTGCCAATCTTATCTACCAGTTCACAAACATGAATATTCTGTTCCTTTCACCTCAATCTATCATTTCCCCAAAGCACTTTGAATATTACATCCAAATACCCACCACCTCCTTCCCTTTGATCATACTAATTCTCCTTGCAGTCTCCAACCTTCTTAACTTCATTTACCTAAGATCCTACTATATCTTCAAGGTATAAACTTCTGATGGTATTTCCCAAAACAACTGAACTCAAAGTAAATTCTTACTCCTGAATTACTGTATCACTTTCAGATAACACTATTTATAGATTTATGGCTATTTCCTGAATCCAGGACTCAAAAGCTTCTTGATGGCATGAACTTTATACTTTACCTCTTTGTGTACTCAGTATCTAGCATAATACCATGTATTCAGAGAGTTTTCTGTAATTGTTTATAATGATAATCTTTCTCAAAAGAGTTGATTATCCACTTCAATCTAGGGCCTCTTTCTGGAGTGCTTTACTAGTTGTAGTCTTTTTCACCCTACGTAGTTGTCTCAGTTGTCCCTTTCATTCTGCCTCTTTTTCTTTTTCTGTTCGCCTTCTGAGCCCTACTATATTAGAGAAAAAGAAAAGACAAGGAAGAAACCCCAAGTCTTCTTCTTACATAAAAATTTCCTAATTTCAGTACAGGAATGCCTCAGAGATATTGCAGATTCTGTTCCAGACCACTGCAATAAAGTGAATATCGCAGTAAAGCGAGTCATGAATTTTTTGGTTTCCCAGTGCATATAAAGTTATGCCTACACTCTACTGCAGTCTATTAAGGGTGCAAAGCAATATGTCTTAAAAAAAGCAATGTATATACCTTAATTTAAAAACACTTTATTGCTAAAAAATGCTTACCACCCTCCAAGTCTTCAGTGAGTCGTACTCTTTTTATAATAGTAATATCAAAGATCACTGATCACAGATCACCATAACAAATATAATAATAATGAAAAAGTTTGAAATATTGCAAGAATTCCAAAATATGACCCAGAGACATGAAGTGAACAAATGCTGTTGGAAAAATGGTGCCAACAGATTTGCTCCATGTGGGGTTGCCATAAACTTTCAATCTGTAAGAAACACAGTATCTGCAAAGCACAATAAAATGAGGTATGCCTGTATTCCTGTTTATTTCTGTCAATATTATCCTAGAATCAGCCTGTCTAATACACTGCAATTATTATTGTACATATTTATGTAATAAAAGGTCTGTCTTCTGTTACTTGACCTATCTCACTGATTACAGTAGCAGACTGGGGCCCTAAAACAGAAAAACCCGTTAGAGCAGAATATGAAACACTAAACAAAATTTATGCTAAGTCTTGATAATTTTAGTAAGGGAGATCTTTGTAACAGCCAAGTGATCTGTCATGACTGAATTGTTAATTAAAAAAAAAAAAGATGCTTTTCAGTTAAATAACACAAGTATATTTACCTTCTTTCCTTGGCTGACAAATGCCTCCGGCTCTGCAATTTACTGTCGCTCTATTAAAATTAAAACAAAAAACAAGCAAATACAAACAATAACATCGCCACTGTTAATTTTTCATAAAGCTAAAATTAAAAAGTAGAAAATTATTTATTGAGAAGGACATGATGTTCCTCATAAAACTGAAAAAAAAACCTTTACCATATTAGAAGATTCCTCTTTTGAAGCCAATTTCTGGAGAGACCTATGGAAACAAACAGAAAGAGAAGTCCACTAGCCTACAAAAGGCATTCATTTACAAAGTCCCAAAACATTCCCATACCATACTCTTAGTTAATTATCGGCAATCCTACACATTTTCAAATTTGGCAAAATTAGAAAAAATATAATCAAACTGCTCATCTCCTCACTTTAAAATATATTCTTAAATAGCTGACATGTATTGGACACTTACTATGTACCAGGCACTGCTAGATGCTTTACATTCATGTAACCTTCAAAACCCTATGAAGGGTACCATTCTCTTTTCACCAAGAAGAAAACTGAAGCTTAGACATAGAGTTACTTGCCCAAGGGCATACTCTAAGATTCAATACTGGTCTGACTCCTAAGCCTTTCCTAACTACTCCAATAATAAAGCTTTTATAGCTATGGTATTGTTTACCTGGTGATCAGTAAGACATTAAAGACTAACACATTTTTTTTTAATGTAACTGCTTTTATTATTAGCATTTATAACCACTTACTTGTTTCTATTTTGACTTGTTTGGCCACTTTTATATATATTGTGTTTTTCTACCCTGGGTCCTGAGAATTTCTTAAGAGAGATCTACCCCCCTATCAAATGGTGAAAAGATAGTAAGCTCGTAGGACAATGGAGGGTAAAAGCACTGAAGTCAATCTTGGTATTATTTGTATAAGGATTAACTCTTCATCACTCCCAACTTACAAAATAAAACTTAAAATTACAGTTTTTAAATTACCTTTGGGATTGAAGGTGGGACAAGTCAATGGAAGTATCAGGATAATGTAATGTCTCTTCCCCTTCATCCTTCATTTCACCAACAGGTTCCTGATGCTTTACCACCTCCTCAGATTCTCCTTCATCTTCAGAGCTTTCTTCCTGAATTAGTTCATTTAGCTCATCACCACCACTCTGAGTAGTAATATCCCCTTGGTCAACCTGAGTCACAAGTTCCACTTCCACAGGAGTTTCATGTAATTCCTCTTTATCTTCTTCACTGCTACTGTCACCTCCATCTATTGAATTACCATAAGGAAAGTCAGAGTGCTATCACCACAACAAGGTTAGATGATTTCCTTGAAAACTTCATAAAAATATTCAATTCACTCCCTCTTTCTCCAAAAGATCACCAGAAAAATGCCTGATCCTCCCCAAAGGTTACTCTGACTTAGACAAAGGGATACTCTGTATCAGGAATTGTTTGGAATAAATTATCTCCAAGATCCTTTACTACAATAAATTTCTTAGACATTGCGACCATTTCTACAATGAAAACTATCGCTTGTCTTTGTTAAGTATTTCCAAAAAGGAGGAAAATAGAAGTAGTTATATAAATTCTGCCACATTTATTATAATTTGCACATGAGAACTGAAATGAGATAAAACAAGTTACATAACTGGCACACAGCAAGTGTTCACACTTTTGCAAAAGGAACACCATCTAGTAGTAATAATATGGTCTAGTTACCTCACGTATAGAATAAGATGCCACCAACCATCTGACAAGGATGGTTGTGAGAATTCAATAAAAAATAATGTAAATAAAGTATACATGTCATGAACATGGTGAAAATTCAAAAAAAAGAGAATTATGTACAATAGCAGTTGTAAGTGAAACAATGAACTATTACTCCTAAAAAGGAATGACTCTAGGAGATGTAAAAATAACTTAGAGGGCATACATTCCCTAGTTCCTTTAGGTAGGTAGGTAAATTTATTTCAGCAACCACAGCTGCTCT
The DNA here is from genome assembly GCF_937001465.1 of Orcinus orca. Classification (NCBI taxonomy): domain Eukaryota; kingdom Metazoa; phylum Chordata; class Mammalia; order Artiodactyla; family Delphinidae; genus Orcinus; species Orcinus orca. The sequence goes on from NC_064560.1 coordinate 151,183,585, forward strand.
CTACTTGAAGCAAACACATTATTAAATCAAGCTAAATTCTCGTAAGAAATTGTACTTGTTATAAACTCATCTTTGTATTGCTTCTAATTCCTAAACCCAAAAGTAAATGCTCACTTATATATACCCGAGTCTATCTCTGTTAAACACATTTATGTACTACTCATTAAATACTAGGGAAGTTTTATAATATAAACATATATTCAAGTATTAGTTATGGATCCAATTAAACACTTTATAATTCACTAGAATAAGTATATTTAACATTTCCAAAACCAAAATTCAATAAAGTTGACAGCAAGTTGGGGTTTTTTGGGAAATTTTAATTACCCCAAAAGAGACGATCTTCTAGGTAAGAATTTAGAAGCAAAACTAGACAACAGAAAACATTATAAGCTACTTTATTAAAATCTGTAAACTACCTAGTTGTTCCATTTCCTCTGATATGAGTTCACTTGTGCAAATCGCCAATGTCTCCATGTCTTCATCCTGCACTCTGACTTTTCGTTCACCCCGATGTCTCCAAATACAAGACTCATCTACCTATGGAAACAGTTCTTTTCACTGGTGGAACTTTAGGTTAAGACTAATGAAAATCAGAAAAAAAATAATGAAGAAGCTGAAGAGTACCTTAAAGAGGAAGCTAAACCCCATCATTAGATGTGAGGGAGGAAGGAAATTCTTTTTTCCTAGGAAAGATAATGTACATAAATGTTTTAAAAATACTGTTTTCTCCATTTTATGCTTGTAAGATATCTGCCACAATGGTCACGTTTGTTCTGTCTTTTCTCTGTCATGAAGGAACATTTCCCATTTACAGAATCTGGCATTATATATAGGAATTAAGAAAGAAAAAATATGAATGCTTGCTCTCATCATCCGGGTTAGTCAGATCCTAAATAATCTATTTTTAGAAAAAAGGTCATGCTATACTTTCTTACCCTTATAAATGTAAACTATATGAAAGTACACTGTCATCAATAAAAATATATATGGAGATGACATGTCAAATGCTAAATTTGCCACACCACAGCAAAATTTTCCTTATTTAATAACAGACTTCATATATGAAGTTAGAATAATTAGTTTCTGTTCTGAGAATATTAGTAGATGGTCCTCAAACCTGTCTCCATAATCCACTGGCAAGTCATTACCTCTTATCATGAAGCTTCCTGTTGTCAAATATTCTCCAGTTGGTGCTGTTTTAGACACCTGAGGAACACAATAATACATTATACTCTTGTCTTAAGAAATATGTTTTTTAAATTTTCACCTGAGAAAGTAAAGCCATATTGAAGTAAAGAGTACTACGTCCTGAAAAGTTTATAATTTAGCAAAAATTCTTAACACTGAAGGGCTATCTCTTCAAAGATAGATATATCTTTGTCCGTAACAAAGAAAAGAAATAATGAAGGATACACTACATCAATCATTTTCAAATGCCATGGACTAGAGCCACAACTGTCCACATTTCCTCTAATGTGAGACATAATAAGAAGAACAAGGATAGTTTAATAAGCTCCTCATAAAGGTATAAAACTATATTTACTATATTTATTACATTAAATCCTTTCCTGAGATACTTTTTTTTTTTGGTAATGAAATAACCTTTCATCTTAGTAAATAAAGATAATAGCATATTTTTAAAAATATCTTCTAATTTGGCAAAATAGGAAGTGAGCAATATAACTCCACAATTTAAAAAAATTTTACACATCTGTGAAACACCCGAATCTGAGAGTATCTTTACTAGTAATAGTTATGTAAGGGATTAAAAGCACACTAAAAAAACCTATTCATAAAAGAATTAAAGCCACTTTTATAATAGTACCAAGGCAGAAAATATAATCCCAGAAGTGATATTAATTTCCTAAGGACACAATATCACAATGTAGCAGAAAATAATAAATATAAACAGATATAAAATGAAACTAAATCTAAGGGAGGATAATAGTATTGAACTCTTTTTACCTTGCTGTATAGCTTTAAGACTTTGTAAAAGTTTATCATTATCAATTATAATTCTTGAGAACGTGAAATGAATAGCAGTGTGAAGTCATATATGGAATGAAGTATCATCAAAAAATAGCATTAACCACAAAGAAGGACAATTACTAAAACCAAGTGTATAGAAAAAACCACTGGATATACCTACTTTACAGGAAGGGCCAAAGAGAATTCAGAAAATTTCAACAAAGGCGAACAGGAGAAAGACTTTTTAGGTCAGTAGGCCAGTCATAACTGGAACAGTCTTTATCCCATATAATTACATGGATCACTCTCAAATCTTACCTTTCCAGAAAGGCCTTCCCTGACACTACATTCAAAATGGTAGCCTCTATCACTCTCTATCCCCTTAAAAATAAACTTTGTTACCTGCCACTACACATCTATTTTTCAACACCAAAATGTCAACTCCATCACAAGGTACTCTGTCTGCCTCATTCAATTCTATATCCTCACAATTTGGAACACAGTTGCTCTTACTAAATTAAGAAAAAGGACCACAGCCCTTATTACCTGATGATGGTACACCCACCAAGCACTAGTGATAACTCGTGCATCCCAAGCAGCACTGTAGCAAAGTGCCATCGTGCCGGCTTCAGTCAAGGTCCGAGGGGGAATTGGTTCTCCTGTAATAACAATACTAGAACGCTTCAGTACCGAAGTACAGACTTTCTAGAGCAAGACATGGAAACCACATGCAGCATAACAGGTTCACTCCTCTTATATTTTAAACAATAATACCACACTTTCATTTCAGTATTACAAGAAGTTACTATTTTTATTAAAAATGTATTTAGGGCTTCCCTGGTGGCGCAGTGGTTGAGAGTCCGCCTGCCGATGCAGGGGACACGGGTTCGTGCCCCAGTCCGGGAGGATCCCACGTGCCGCGGAGCGGCTGGGCCTGTGAGCCATGGCCGCTGAGCCTGCGCGTCCGGAGCCTGTGCTCCGCGGTGGGAGAAGCCCACGTACCGCAAAAAAAAAAAAAAAATGTATTTAACAGGGCTTCCCTGGTGGTGCAGTGGTTAAGAATCTGCCTGCCAATGCAGGGAACACGGGTTTGATCCCTGGTCTGGGAAGATCCCACATGCCACGGAGCAACTAAGCCCATGCGCCACAACTAATGAGCCTGCGCTCTAGAGCCTGCAAGCCACAACTACTGAGCCCGTGTGCCAGAACTACTGAATCCCACACGCCTAGAGCCCATGCTCCACAACAAGAGAAGCCACCGCAATGAGAAGCCCGCACACTGCAATGAAGAGTAGCCCCCGCTCGCTGCAACTAGAGAAAGCCCGCGCATAGCAACAAAGACCCAACGCAGCCAAAAATAAATAAATTAAAAAAAGTTTTTAAAAAATGTATTTACACAGCAGGTTTTTAAATGGTCTAAGTAAATAAAACAAGTCAGAGAAGAAATATCCTCACTTATATCAGTAATTCTAACTTCATTCCAGAAAGGATAATTTAGAAAAATCTATTCAAAGGTTGAAGACTTCCAGAATTACTATATATTGCCTAATTTCTCAAAATGAAGAGCATATTAATATACCCCTACAGTAAGAATTCAAATATTTTAAAATTGGGATATAATTCACATACCATAAAATTCATTCTTTTAAAGTGTACAATTCAGTGGGTTTTAGTATAGTCATAAAGCTATGCAATCATTACCATTAATTTCAGAACATTTTCATCATCCCCAAAAGAAATCCTGTATCTATTAATAGTCACTTCATCTTCCCAGCCGCTGGCAATCACTAATCTACTTTCTGTCTCTACAGATTTGCCTATTTTGGAATTTCATATACATGGAATCATACATACCTGGCTTCTTTCACTTAGCATGTTTTCAAGGTTCATTCATGTGAGAGCATATGTCAGTACCTCATTTCTTCTTAAGTCTGAATAATATTCTATTATATGGATACACCACATTTTGTTTATTAATCAATGGATCGACATACAGGTTGTTTCCATTTCTTGGCTATTATAATGCTATTATGAATATCTGCAAATAAGTTTGGACATATGTTTTCAATTATCTTGGAATACCTAGGAGTGGAATTGCTGGGTCACATGGTAAAATCTATGTTTACCTTTTTCAGAAACTATGAAACTATTTCCTATAGCAGCTAGATCATTGTCCATTCCCACCTGCAGTGTATAAGGGTTCCAATCTCTCCACAACCTCAGTAACATGTTACTGTTTTTTTGTTTCTTTTGGCCGCCCTGTGTGGCTTGTGGGATTTTAGTTCCCCGACCAGGGATTGAACCCAAGCCCTTGGCAGTGACAGTGTGGAGTCCTAACCACTGGACCGCCAGGGAATTCCCACTGTCTGTTTTTTTATTTCAACTATTCTTGTGGGTGTTAAGTGGTATTTGTCTGTGGTTTTGATATGCATTTCCCTAACAGGCAAATGATGCTGAGCATCTTATCATGTGCTTGTTGGCCTTTTGTATCTTTGGAGAAATGTCTATTTCACATTTTAAAAATTTTGTTCATTTTAAAATTGCCTTTCTATTTTAGAGTCAGAAGAGTTCTAGAGTTCTTTGGATATTGGTCCTTTATCACATAAACGACTTGCAAATATTTCCTCCCATTCTGTGGACTGTCTTTTCACTTTCTTGATAGAGTCCTCTGAATTAAAGTTTTAATTTTGCTTAAGTCTGATTTGTTTTTTCTTCGGTTGCTTATGCTTATGGTGTCATATCTAAAAAATGACTTCCTGATCCAAGATTACGAAGTTTTTTTTACACCTTATTTTCTTCTAACAGTCTTATAGTTTTAGCTCTTAAATTTAGGTCTGATGCAATCTTTTTTTTTTTCGGTACGTGGGCCTCTCACTGTTGTGGCCTCTCCCGTTGCGGAGCAGTCTCCAGACGCACAGGCTCAGCGGCCATGGCTCACGGGCCCAGCCACTCCGCGGCACGTGGGATCTTCCCAGACCGGGGCACGAACCTGCGTCCCCTGCATTGGCAGGCGGACTGTCAACCACTGCACCACCAGGGAAGTCCCTGCTTTTAATTTTTATAAATGGTATGAAGCAGGGGTCTAACTTCATTCTTTGGCACACGGATATTAGTTGCATCAGCCCTATTTGTTGAAAAAATTATTCTATCCCCATTGAATGGCCTTGGCACCCTTGCTGAAAATCAACTGACCATAAACAAGGAGTCTCAATTCTCTTCATTAATCTATCAGTCCATCCTCACACCAATATCACACTGTCCTGATACCACACCGACTGTTGTTTTGTAGGAGGTTTTGAAATCAGGTAGTGTGAGTCCTCCAATTTTGTTCTCCGTTTTCAAGAATGATTTGGCTAATCTGGGTACTCTGCATTTCCACATGAATTTCAGTATGAGCTTTGTCCATCTCTGCAAAAACAGGCAGCTGGAATTTTGAGAGGAACTGCACATATCTGTAGATTAATGTGGGAAGTACTGCCATCAGGACAATATAAGACTTCTAATTCATAAACACTGGAAGTGTTCCCCTTTATTTAGGTCTTCTTTAATTTCTTTCAATGATGTTTTGTAGTTCAGTGTGTATGTCTTGCATTTCTTTTTGGTAAATTTATTACTAAATATTTTATTCTTTTGTAATGCTGTTATAAGTGGATGTTTTATTAATTTCCTTTTAATACTGCTTATTGCTAGTATATAAAAATATAACTGACTTTTATATATTGACCTTATATCCTAGACGTTGCTGAACTTATTAACTAATGATTTTTAGTAGATTGCTTAAGGTTTAAATATATAAGATTATGTCATTTGCAAACAGAGATAGTTTTATCTGTCCCTTACCAATTTGGATATTTTAAACTTTTTATTGCCTAATGGCCTACTTAGAACCTCCATACAATGTTGAGTAAAAGTGTGGCAAGAACAGATGTGCTTATCTTGTTCCTGATCTTGGGGGAAAAGCTGTCTTTCACCATTAAGCATGATTTTTAGCTGTGGATTTTTTCATAGATGTTCTTTACCAACTTGAGGAAGTTTCCATCTATTCTTAGTTTGTTGAGTGTTTTTATCACAAATGAGTACTGGATTATTACCAAAGGCTTTTTCTGCATCAATTGAGATCATCATGTGGTTTTTGTCCTTTATTTTATTAATACACTGTATTACATTAATTTTCATATGTTAAACCAACTTTGCATTCCTGGGAATAAATCCCACTTTATCATGTGTATAATCCTTGTAATATGCTGCTGGATTCAGTTTCCTAATATTTTGTTGAGGACTTTTGTGTCTATATTCATAAATAATATTGGTCTGTAGTTTTCTTTCCTGTGATATCTTCATCTGGTTTTGTTATTAGGGTAATACCAGCCCCATAGAATGAGTTAGAAAGTTCCTCTCTCTTCTACCTTTTGGAAGTTTACGAAGGATGGATGTTCAGTCTTCTTTAAAAGTTCTGTAGACTTTAGGAATTTGAATCTTATTGTTTTGGTTAGTCTAGCTAAAGGTTTATCAGTTTTATCGATCTTTTCAAAGAACTAACTTTGGTTTTGTTGATTTTTCTCCACTGTCTTTCTATTCTGTTTTATTTCCACCCTAATCTTTACCATTTCCCTTCCTTTCCTTACTATGGGTTATCTGCTTTTCTTTTTCTACATCTTAATGTGTACAGTTTTGTTATTGATTTCAAATCATTCCTCTTTTTTATTATAGGTAGTACAGCTATAAATTTTTCTCTGAGCACTGCCTTAGGTGCATCTCATAAGTCTCAATAAATTTGTTTGCATTTCGTTCACCTCAAAGTATTTTCTAATACCCCCTGTGATTTCCTCTTTGATCCACTGGTTATTTTATGAGTGTGTTGTTTATTTCCACACATTTGTGAATTTTCTAAATTTTCTTCTATTAGTGGTTTCTAATTTCACTCCATTATGGTCGGAAAATTTACTTTATATGATTCATTAGTTTTAAATTAACTGAGACTTATTTTATAGACTATCAATTGGTCCACCCTGGAGAATGTTCCATGTGCACTTGAGAAGAATGAGTAATCTAGTGTTGTGAGGTAGAGTGTACTACAGATATGTGTAGAATCTAGGTAACTTGAGTGTTGTTCAACTCTTCTATTTCTTTGTTGATCTTATAGCTAGTTATTCTAGCCATGATTGAAAGTTAGGTATTGATATCTTGAACTACTATTATTAAATTGTTTATTTCTCCCTTCATGTATTCTATGGCTCTTTTGTTGGATGCATATATGTTTGTTTATTTATTATTTTATAAATTCATTTACTTATTTTTGGCTGTGTTGGGTCTTCGTTGCTGCACGCAGGCCTTCTCTAGTTGTGCAAGCAGGGGCTACTCTTCATCGTGGTGCGTGGGCTTCTCATTCCAGTGGCTTCTCTTGTTGCAGAGCACAGGCTCTAGGCATGCGGGCTTCAGTAGTTGTGGCACATGGACTCAGTAGTTGTGGCTCGCAGGCTCTAGAGCACAGGCTCAGAAGTTGTGGTGCACGGGCTTAGCTGCTCTGCGGCATGTGGGATCTTCCTGGACCAGGGCTTGAACCTGTGTTCCCTGTACTGGCAGGCGGATTCTTAACCACTGCACCACCAGGGAAGTTACAGATGCATATGTGCTTATAACTGTTACACCTTATTGATGGATTGACACTTTTATCATTATAAAGTGTCCTTCTTTATCTGTATTAGTGATTTTTCTCTTATACTAAAAATATTTTAAACAAAAGAATTAAAGTTATGAATCATAGAAAGAAATATATTACCTGTTGGATTCTTAATTACACAGCTAGTTGCTCCATGAAGGTCAGCATGTACATAAATGTCCCCTTTAAAACAAATAAGAAATAATACTTTAAGTCCTGTTTCTTTGTTTTTAAGTTGAAATTGTTTATTTACTTATTTTTTAATGGGTTCAAAATCCAAAAGGTATAAAAAGACATATAAAGAGAAGTCTATCTCCCACCCCTGGGAGATTTCTCATAGGCCTCCTCAGAGGAAAACAATGCTAATAAGGCAGATTACAAAAATAGTCACAGTTCTTCTCCCTCCCTCTATCCACACCTCTTTGCTCTATGACCTTGAAGCTTCTCCCATCAAGAGGTGGAGTCCACTTCCCCATCCCTCAAATGTGGGCCGACCCCTTGACCTGCCTTGGCCAGCAGAATGTGGCAGATGTGACCAAATGCCAGTTCCCAGCCTAGGCCTTGAGAGGTGCTGTATGCTTCCTCTTTTTCTCTCAGAAATTTGCTGAGTTACCATATAAGCAAGCCCAGGCTAGCCTGACGATGGGTGAGAGACACATAGAGATGAGTCATCCTAGCAAGTGCAAAGGTCCTGAGGACCATAGATGGTTGACAAATGTGACAAACAGCCAGGAAGCCAGACTGAAGGAAAGTAAGAAATGAGGCTAGAGAAGAAGTCAGCAGCCTTGTAAGCCACAATGAGGACTTCTAGTTTTATTCTGAAGTGTGTGATAGCAACAAATGAATAAATGAGCAAACAGATGAATGCAGGAATGAATGGTCAACTAGGGAAAAGTAAAGTGCATGGTTTCTAACAGAAAAAATGAGCAGCCATTGTTTGCCATGGATAGTTCATCTGAGATTTGAAACTCAAAGAAGAGCAAAGCCCATACAGTTCCATGAAAGGCTCAGCTCACAATGCACAAAGTTAGAGAAGACAGAGACCAAGCCCTGGGTACCATGTAACCTAACCCTGTTGCTTTCTTTCCTGGCTCTGGATCCTCAAAGGACATCAGATTAGCTCTGATACTGATTATTGATTTCTGATACTCACACTGAGGGTTCAGCCACAGTGAAGTGGTGGTTATCAGCAAACAAAAAAAAATGAGAGGGGCTTCCCTGCTGGCGCAGTGGTTGAGAGTCCACCTGCCGATGCAGGGGACGCGGGTTCATGCCCCGGTCCGCGAAGACCCCACATGCCGCAGAGCGGCTGGGCCCGTGAGCCATGGTCGCTGAGACTGCGCGTCCGGAGCCTTTGCTCCGCAACGGGAGAGGCCACAACAGTGAGAGGCCCACGTACCGCAAAACAAAACAAAACAACAAAAAAAAAACGAGAGGCCTTACAACACAGCACTTAAGTCCTGCTTCTAAAAGTGAAAAACGGTTACAAACTTCAGCACTGAAAAATTAAGCTTTTAAAAATCTGATCTACAATGACTTTGGAGGATTGAAAGCTATTTTCTTAATGCAGTAGAAAATCAAAAATCTAATACTACAGATTAGCTCGGCATTACTACTTTAGGGATATTCACTTAAAATGTGAATCAAGTGTCAAAGCACATATTCAACAAACCATAAACCATGAAATTCTTTCTACCAATTAAATCTGTCAAACAAAGGAGTACAAGATAAAAATCTACACCTAATATTGAGATAACCAATCCAGTTACTTAAAAGAAAATTCTTCAGAATTTTAATCTTACCTACCTGGTGTCAAGTATCTTTTCACAATTATTTCATTCTGTTGCTGATCTCGTCCACCAATAATTAGATAGTTCTCTGAGCTAATGAACCAGAGGAATTTCTCAAACCTATCAAATTTTAAAGAAAAAAGTTAACATTTCTTTCCCTTCATAGTTGCCTGAATTCACACCCTTTTAACAAACAAAATAAAACAGAAAGCTCTCCTATCTGTGAAGGTTAAGACAACTTGATGGCTTAATTTCTTAAGACATCAAGCTGAATTTTACTGAAAACTTGCAATGCAAATTGCCCTAGGATATTCTTAAGACAGTCTCAGTAGAAAACAATTCAATTTTATGCTTAAAAAATATGTTCTCTCTTTATTTCCCTCCCATATAGACAGCCTTCTTAAACTGACGTTATAACAATGAATTACAAAAAGCAAAAGCATAAAATGTCACGTGGTCCCTAGGTTTAGTTTTCTTTCAGTGGGGCACTGGATAGGCTTTGGGACCACCGATGAGAAAGAAAAGCTGTTTTCCCATTCTGTCTTCAATTAATCAACTGAATGTTACATGTATGATATTCTTTACAGTTTAAAACCAAAAATTGCTGTCAGAAGTGTAAAATTATAACTTTTCTCAAGAAACAAATTAACTTGGGTTTTCATGATTAATACATACCACCACAATAAAAAGTAAAGAGTGTATATTTGTATGACATCTAGAAAATGAGATGCACATAAATATTTCCTATTTTACATATGACTCACAAGATAATTTTTTTATGATTTAACCTAGAATTTTAAAATTTCTGGTTAAAGATGATAGATTGAGCACAGGCATTAAATGAAACTTCCTCATAGCTCCCAAAATATAATAGCAAAAGGACTCTATTCCTATTTTCTAATCTGATTTTTTATTGAGTAATACATATACATGGTTCAAAAAATGTTTTAATTACATAAAAAAGTATAGTGAGAGATCCTACATCTCTTCAGTTCCCACAGCTACTACTAACCAATTGGCCATTAGCTTCCTGTACCCTCTCCAGAGTTTCTTTATACATACAAAAGCTAAAATAAAATGCTTATTCTAAACCTTTTCTCTTTTTCAGACACAACACACTGTTCTGCATATTTTTTTCTTTTTTCACTTAAAAATATATTTTCCTCATTGCTGAATGGATGTACTATACTGATTTAACCACTTCCCTATTGATGGTAAAGAGGTTTGCAAAAAGACATAAACCCAAAAGGACAAAAAGAATGTGAAAGATAAATCAAGGATGTATTTTGTAATCATCCTAGCAGAGGAATACATAACTAACTAACAGGCCAAAAAAAAAAAAAGCCAACTAATCAAAATAAAGCAACAAGGAAGACAAAAAAGAACACAGAACAAATAAGACACACTGAAAGCTAGCAGTAAGATGGTTAGATTTAAACCCAAATATATCAGAAATTATATTAAATATAAATGTAGTCAATTCTCCAGGTAAAATGCAAAGACTGTCAGACTGGGGAAAAAACAATGATATATACTCCTTTAAAATATAAGGATATAAAAAGGTTCAAATATAATGATGGAAAAAGATAATACCATGCAAATACTAACCAAAAAACAGTTTATACAGTTTTAACATCTCACACAGATGGAAAAAATAGATATAAAAGGACATTTCATTAAAATTAATAAAAGGCTCAATTCACTGAGATGATATAACAGTTCCATATTTGTATCACCTAATTACATAGCCTCACATATATAAAGCAAAAGTTCAGAAGTAAAAGGAGAAACAGATAATCCAAACCGTATGATATTTAACACACTTCTCTCAGTAACTGGGAAAACAAGCATTAAAAAGAGAATTATAAAGGTGCCAAAGATTCGAACAACATGATTGATAAACATGACCTGATATTTAGAGAAATGCACTCAGTAACTGTAGAAAAGCCACTATTTTCAACTATATATGAAACATTTATAAATAAAGCTGCCCATAAATAGACTGGGCCATAAAGCAAGTTTCAACAACAAACACCAAATGACTGAGATAATTCAGAATGTCACCTCTTTTACGCAAATAAAGCTAAAAATCAGTAACAAAAAGTAACCAAAAACCCCCATGTGTTTGGACAGTAATACATATACTTCTAAATAATGCATGGGTGAAGAAATCACCATGGAAATTAGAATATATCTTGACATGAAAGATAATGAAAATCCTAAACAACAGAACTTTTTAGATACAGTTAAAGCCATGCTGAGGGAAATTCACTGCCTTACATATATTAGAAAAGAGGCCGGGGGAAAGGGGAAATCAATGAACTAAGCTTCTGTCTCAAGAAATCAGAAAGGAAAATGCAAATAAATCCCAAAGAAAAGTAGAAGGATGAAAATAATTATTAAAATAGAAGGCACATATATAATACTGGAGATCAATAGTCAAAAACTGGTTCTTTAATGATATTACTACTACTGAAAATCCTCTGGTCAGATTAATCAAGAAACAGAGAAGGCACAAATAATTCTTGAATGAAAAGGGAGAAGTAATTAATGATTCTAGGGATGTTAAAAACTTAAGTGGAGGGACCTCCCTGGTGGTCTAGTGGTTAAGACTCCATGCTTCCACTGCAGAGGGAACGGGTTTGATCCCTGGTCAGGGAACTAAGATCCCACATGCCACGCGGCGTGGCCAAAAAAAAAAAAAAAGTTAAGTGGAATATTATAAACTTTTTGCCAATAAATTTCAAACTTTGGACAAAATAGACAAAGTCTTAGAAAAACATTGCTAACCAAAACTAGAAAATCTGAGTAGTCCTTTTATCTACTAAAGAATTTGAATCTGTAATGAAAAACTTTCCCATAAAGAAAACTCCAGGTGACTTCCATCAACATTTAAGGACAATTGATAAAGGAACACTTTCCAGTTTGTTTTATGAGATAATATAACCTTGTACCAACAGTTAACAAAAACATTATGAGAAATGAAAATTACAGGTCAATCATATTCATCAATAGAGATGTTAGAGAGAGAAAGAAAAAAGCAACAAAATTTTGAAAGCTGGAAAATAAATGAACAAGTGAGCAGACTCAAGAAGCTGAATCCTGAGCTGACGGTGCAAAAAACCAAGAGACTAATCGACTTACACTGTATGACCCATAAAGAGCACAGATACTGCTAGAAATAGGGTTTAAGATGAGGTTTAAAAACAGAAGAACTGGCTGAAAATCTTATCAAGAAGTAAGCACTTCCCTAGATCTTTCCAGCTCGGAACATGGTGGTAACTGCCCCTTCAACACTCTAACAGAAAGTCAGAAATTAGTTCTTTAAAAGGGTACAAAGAGGATCTCTGGACTAGGGGAAACGTATCACAGTTGTAAGTAGGGGTAATATATGTAAAATAGGGCAATTAAGTAAATGTATGAAATACTGGATACTAAGACTCTCCAGCTTATTATTTCCACCGAGCTCCCAAAATGGTGATAGCCAGGTCTTCACTTTACAAATAGAAGAGAAAGAAGCTTTTGTGGGAAATGAGACCAGCCGAAAAGGCAAAAAGCTAAAGACTTCAAGAGTTCCACAGATGGCCCACACAGATCATTTTACAAGTCCAACAACCCACAAAGAACTTCCAATCACCATTTTAATGTTCTGCTATAAAAAGTGAGTAGACAGTCAAGGATCACCAGACGTACACAAGTGAACGCTGGAGACAAAACCAACAAATAGAAAAAAGAAACTTGGAGAAGACAGACCTGCAAGAAAAGGATACTAAATAAAATGTAATACATCAAAACTATTCTCAGTTATAAAGAAACTAGAGCAGTAAGTTTTTTTAAAGTAACATTCAAAAAACCAAAAACAGCTTAAAATTAAAACATGATAGGAAGAAATAAAAGATTAAAAAATTCAATGGAAGGATTGAAAGATAAAGTTGAGAAAATCTCAGAATATAGAACAAAAAGTTGAAAAACAGAAAATGCAATGCAATAGGACTGCTAAGGGGGGGAGGGGTCCCATAAGTAAAACATGAGACTTCTAGAAAGAAAGAAAAAGAAAACAAAACAAAAGAAGACAGAAGGTAGGCAATTTTCTAAGAAATAGTTCAAGAAAATTTCTCCAAACCACGTTTCCAATTTAAAAGGCCCACAAAGTATCCAGCGTAATGGATAAAAACATCATCACCAACCTATATTCCTGTGAAATTCTGGAAAACTGAGAGGAAGAAAAAAAAGATCTAGAAGCTTACAGAAAGGCAAAAACAAGTTTCCTATTAAAATAGCAACTATCAAAATGACAGAAAACTCAAGATCAAACCTGGAAGTTAATACAATGGACAATGCCTTTTTAAAAGTCTGAGGGAAACATATTTTCAAATTAGAATTCTATACCTATCCAAACTCTTATGAGTAAAATAATTTTTTTATACATTGGACACCTCAAAAACTTTAACTTCTACATACCCCTTTTCATGAAGCTTCTAGAGCACATAGTCCATAACCAAAGAAAAAGGAAGTCTGAGATTCAGGACAGAAGATACAACACAGAGAGAGGTTACAGAGAAGTTCCAGGATAATTAAAAAAAGGAGATCTTAAAATGCTTACAGTAACCAATCTAGAACAAAGTAGGTCAAAAAGCTCCAGGAAAGACTTCTGCAAGAAGATGATACTGATAAAATTCCAATATGTTTGAACACACTTGGAAGCAAATTTGGACATGGCTAATAACAAGAACAAAAATAAAAAGAAAGCAAATGAAACAATTATTAACTTCAGGGAAGATAAAATACTGAGCAGGAAAGGAAAACAGAATACTATATGATCCAGCTCTGATTACAACTTAAATATTCATAATAATGTTAACACAGAACATCACTCTTGACAAAATTATGCTGTAAGTATACTGAGAAGCCAGGTGATGTGTGTGTATGTAACGGAGCACAAATGGAAAGAATAAAATCTTCACTTTCCAAGGTGGGAAGTTATTAATAGAGTGTAAAACAGAAAAATTAAGAAGCAGCAATATATTACTAAGAGAAATGGAGGTATATATCAAAAGATTCAGCTAAAAGAGCTAAAAGTTTCCTTGGGAGAGGAGGCAATAGGAGTAGGGATAAAAGTTTGCGGGGTTACTGGTTTTTTAACAAGCTTTGTAGAACTGCTTGATTTTCTAAATAATGTGCATGTATAATTTTGATAGAAAGAAAAAATGTATTTTAAAAAGGTAGAATACTTACCAATATATTTTTCTTGCTTTTTGAATAGAGGTAACTGTCTGGACTTCTTTTAAGGTTTGCTTTGTTTTCTTTTCTGCTGATTTGAACGCCTATTCATAAGAAAAGAGTTTTTAAGTAATCTGTTGAAAATTTACTTAAATAACACCAAGTAAATGACAGGGGAAGAAATGGGTTTTTAAATGTCACAAATGGCACTATCTATACACACACACCATACACACATGAAAGTAATAAAATGGGGACTTTCCTGGTGGTGCAGTGGTTAAGAATCCGCCTGCCAATGCAGGGGACACGGGTTCGATCCCTGGTCCAGGAAGATCCCACATGCTGTGGAACCACTAAGCCTGTGCACCACAACTACTGAGCCTGTGCTCTAGAGTCCGCAAGCCACAACTACTGAGCCCACACAACAACTACTGAGGCCCGTGCGCCTAGAGCCCATGCTCCACAACAAGAGAAGCCACCACGATGAGAAGCCCACGCACCGCAACGAAGAGTAGCCCCCCACTCGCCACAACTAGAGAAAGCACATCAATGACGACCCAACACAGCCATAAATAAATAAATTTATTTTTTAAAAAGTAATAAAATGAAGAAATTTTGGCCTTAAATATTAAAATGATTTGTATACAAGTATCTGCTCAAGACCTACAATGAAAAAGAGTTCATCTGTTTACCATATACTCAGTGCAACCATATAATAGGCTTTGGGCTAGATGTCAGAGACACACAATGAACAAGACAAAGTTTCTACTTCCTACCCCACTGGGGTCTAGGAGAAGAGACATATATAAAACACATAATTATTCAAATAAACATGGTAAATGTTTCAAAGGATGCTATGAGAGTATAACAAGGGAACCTAATTTATAACTGATTATGGTCAAAGAAGGTATTTCTGAGGAAATGGCATTTAGGCTGAAGCCTGAAGGATTAATGGAATTATCAAGGCAAAGAATACAAAGAGCACTGTAAGCAGAAGGAAAAGGCCAGCTTGACCAGCAAGTATGATCATAGGGTAAATGAGGTTGGAGAGGCAGATAGAGAGCTAAGTCATGAAGACCACTCATTTAACAGATATTAATGTGACTATGTTTCAGGCAATATTCTAGGGACTGGGACACAGCAATGAATAAAACAGATAAAGATCCTACTTTCATGCAATCTACATTCTAGAGGGAAGACAGATAAACATATGTTGGGTTGGGTGTTTTTAAAAAAGAAAAACAAGAGTGAAAAGGAAGTGATTGAGGTAGTTTTATTTTCACTACGAGTGGTCAAGAAAGGCCGCTCTGATAGTCTTAAGTAGACACATGAATGATGAGGGGGATCAAACCATGAAAAATCTGAGGGGAGAACATTCTTGGCAGAAAGAGCAAGTGCAAAGGCCCTGAGAAGGCAGTATGGGCCACTGATGTAGGAATAGCTTAAGATCCCACTGTGGCTGGAAACAGTGTGTAACAAGGGGAGTGTGGGTGATGTGATCAGAGGGAAGCAGATAGGCCTCCCTACCTGATCCAGGCTTTAAGGTGTCTTGAGTAAGATGGGAAGAAACTGGAAGATGTTGAACAGAGAGAAATGACTTCATTTTTTATTTAAAATGATTGACTGGATATGAGAAGAGTCCAGGATGACTCCAACATTTTTAACTTGAGCAAAAAAGGGATAATTACTGAGATAGAGACCTGGGGAAGAGAGGGTTAGGGGAGAAAATAAATACTGGAAATGCACACATTTACAGCAAAATTAAGTTTGAAAGGTATTTCTGAATTTGAAAACCTCATTTAAAGAGAAGAAATAATTAAGTCCATTAAATTAATAAAGCAGAGAAAAACAATTAACATTCATTCTAAGAAATATTAAGTACCTTCTCAGCAGCTTCAACAGTCTTCTGTGTTTTCTTAGCAGCATATCTCTTGTGATCATAATACCTAGAAAAATATATCTTTTAATTTTAGATAAAATCTTTATTCTTTAGTTTCCTATTTATGTTATTTCTAATTTTACAGACTCACAAATCATCAAGAACAACTTTAAATACTTTTAAAAAAGTATTTCACCTCAAAGAATATACAGTCAAAATAATGATAGTTCTTATCCTTAATACCCTAACAGATTTATTGCAGATAATATTATACCTAAAATTTATACTTATGGGAATTCCCTGGTGGTCCAGTGGTTAGGAGTCTGTGCTTCCAATGCAGGGGGCACGGGTTCAAACGCTGCTCAGGGAACTAAGACCCCACATGCCATGCAGCGTGGCAAATAAATAAAATAAAATAAATACTTAAATTTATGACTTACTTTTTGGCATTGGCATATGCTGACAAGCTGAGATCAACATCAACAAGCAATGGCCTATTTTTCTGAGGCTTCTGCAGTTGTTTATTCTTTTGCTTTTTCTTTTTTCCTTTTGGTGGTTCGGTTTCATTTTTCTCAGTACTGACGTCACCATCAACATCATCATCTTCCTCCTCTGATAACAAGTATGGATTTCTATTAAAAATATTCAATAGTATTTCACTAATGTCAATGACATCCCTTTTTTATTTTCAATTTTTTTCTCAAGGAAATTATAAATGGTTTACGGTACTTAAATAGCTGCATTATTTTAATGTAAATTAATATTTTTCTGTATTTTCAAAGATAAATTTCCAAATAAAAAAAACTTCAATGAATACAGTGAAAAATTAAATAGCAAAGTAAAGACAAACACTAACTGCTTAACTAAGAATCAAACTTACCTTAGCAGCATTGTAACATGATTTGTTTGTAGTTTTAATTCTTTGATTGCATTTGCAACAGGGTCTCCTTGAGCTTGGGCTTCTTTCACAATTAACCCAATTTCTGTCCAGTCTATCTGGTTGGCTAAAGCACTTCGAACAACCTGAATGGCTCTGTCAACTATTTGTAGGTTCATTTCTATAAGCTCTCCTTTAAGTTTGTCTATTTCCTTATGAAATAAACCAAAAACATGTGTTACAATGCCAAAGTTACCATTTTTGAAAAAGTATCTGAAAAAGCTAAACATAATACCTGAGCCTGCTGAAGAGCTTCTAATCTGTTTTCATGATCCTTTCGGACATTATCTAATTTCTTCAATGCTTGTTTTTCCTTTTGTTAACAAAACAGAGTTTTTAAAAATTAGATTTCTTCTACCTTCTGTACCTTCTCTCTTTTACCTCCTGAAACTCACTATCCCACCCCTACTTCTGCCCCCTCAATGTTGTTACCTAACTAGCTAAAGTTCCCCATAGTCCTTCTCCCCAGGTCTATCCTACCCCAAAGTGTTTCATGCTCCAAAATTACCTCTCCTGACCGTCTACATCCCATTCCCTATACAGGAAGGTATTTTGATTACAGGTTACATTGTATGTAAGATATGCCCTACTGCCCTTGCATTATTCAAGCAGGCAGAATTCAAGACATTTTTCCCTATGACATTAAAGTTTGGGGGAGTGCATTTTTAGCATTAATTCCTAAAATAGCTTCCTTTTATTTTATTGCTGCTTTAATTTTCTCAGCCTTATTTCTAGTATTTTACAGAGTATTCTTCTTCCTAAATTAACAACACAAAGGCTCATGGTAGTTATGTGAACTTTTATACAGTCAGCCCTCCGTACCTACAGATACAAAACCTGCAGATATGGGAGGCTAACTATATTCCCTGTACTACACCATTTTATATAAGGGACTTGAATATCCTTGGATTTTGGTACCCACAGGGGCTCCTGGAACAATCCACTGCAGACACCGAGGGATGGCTGTATAGCATTCTATCACACGGAACTTACATATTAAGGTTACTGATGTGGGGCTAATTTTGTAACACTAGTAACAGCATCACCAATTAGTGAATGTTTGCATGCTGGATGTAATATTAAAAATATTTAAGTTATAAGAATGGTGACTATTAAAAGAACACACAGTGATTACTAAAATAATTCACGGGTATTTTGATGTACATGGGGTTCAATGTTACTCTTAAATATCTGTTTACTTACTAAAGTGCTGCCACCATGTGGCAATCACACTATGTAACTCATGTGACCCACTTGCTTTGAAATTCCGCTCTTGTTAATTTTTTTACAACCAAGGTGGGGAGGATACAGAGATTCACATAATTTCAAGTTTTTGCACACATATTTTAAGATTCGATGAATATTTCTGAAAAATCGAATAAAGCGTGACTTTGGCCATTTTCTAAAACTGTTCTGCAGTAAAAGCTCCCCAAACATGGTCAAATGAGCTGGGAAAACAAAACACAGCATATTAAACCCTCCTTGTGGAGTCATGATACATGCAAAGCATATTAAAGACCTAGTTCAAAAGCCCACTTTAAAAAAGAAAACAGTTTAATGATAAACAAATATATACTTATTTGTATAGAGAAAACTATTCCCTCTCCTTTGGCCTATTTAAAAATCTCCTCTTTGAAACACTATTCCCTTTACAGCAAAGTTTGAGAAGCTCTGGGTTGTTGTAATAAAGCAAATTATACCAGGGAATAAATAACAGGCCTCCTTCCCACTGTATTTTCTGGTTTAGAGAATATTTGATATTCTAATGGAGCAAATGAACATATTTTTTTTTAAACACTGATAGTTCCCCTGGACCTTTATTAATATACCAAGAGATCAGGGCATTCCCAAACTACTTCTAAAAGGCTGCCCATTCCTGTATGAGAGCATCACCTACCCAGCAAACCACACTCAAGGCTAGCTGGTTTATATAAATGTTTTTAATAACACCATACCTGTTGTAAAGCTTTTAAATCTATTTTCTGACCTTCTATCTTGGAATAAAATTCATCTACGGCCTTATCAAAAGAAGAAAAAGACAATCAACTAGCTGGAAAAAAACCACACAAACACGGTCTCTGCTTCAACTTGCATACACAGAATTTTAGGGTCCATTTTGTTTCATAACACCACTCAAAGAACTTGAGTAGATTTCCAGTAAATGTATTATATAGCTAAGCAGTCAGGAATCAAATTAAGTTCAAATCTTTGGTCCTTCATCTTGAAATAAAGAAACAACAAACATTTCCACTAGTTTGTATCTGTGACTGCACTGGTTTTTAATGTCCAGATTCATAATGATTGTAAAGCAGAAATATTTTCAATTTCTCAATCAAAGCAAGTTGATATTAATTTAACAACTCACATCATGCTAACTGGTCAAAAAATAGAATCAGAAAACCCACCTTGTCAAATGATTCAAATTCTATATATGGACATTGTGAATGTTGAGAAAACAAGAAAGGATGAAATTCCTCATACCTGTAAAACATATTTACCAAGAACATCAATAGGGACTTCCCTGGTGGTGCAGTGGTTAAGAATCCGCCTGCCAATGCAGGGGACACGGGTTCGATCCTTGGTCCGGGAAGATCCCACATGCCACATAACAACTAAGGCTGTGCACCACAACTACTGAGCCTGCGCTCTGGAGCCTGCGAGACACAACTAATGAGCCCGTGTGCCACAACTACTGAAGCCCGCACGCCTAGAGCCCGTGCTCCGCAACAAGAGAAGCCACCGGAATGAGTAGCCCACACACCGCCACAAAGAGTAGCCCCCACTTGCCGCAACTAGAGAAAGCCCACGCACAGCAACAAAGATCCAATGCAGCCAAAAATAAATAAATCTATTTAAAAAAAAAGAAAAAGAAAAAGAAAGCAACATTAATAAACACCCAAAGCAAATCGATCCATGCCTACATACTTACGTGAGTATGTCTTCGGTTGGTTTATCTACTTCTAGGCTTGGTTTTATTTCTCTTTTCTGAATGATATACCCCTACAAAAATCCAACATTAAAACTAATTTCCATTCATAATTAGGAGATTTACTTTCCTTGAATATTAATTTTATTAACTTACAAAATTATTCTAGTTATAAACAATCAGCATTTGTCTACTGATTGTATTTCTCAAAGTGATGTTTTTAAGACTCAGTAAGTACCATCAGAAAATACTGACTTATTCATATGAACAAGAAAAAAACAGGGAATAAAGAAAATGAAAACTAATGATTTGATAAAGTGGTGAGATTATACATGTGCATTTTGCTTTTTTCTTTCCATTTTTCAGATGTTCTGCAACTTAAAAAAGCCAAAAGCACTTTACTTCCAGCAGAAAAATCTTTGGTTCACTTTGCCGGTAGGAAATGTTAATTCATTTTAGTAACTGGATACAGGGTATATTTGGAGTGAATTTAGCTGTAATTAATCAGAACTTTTCCTGAACGTTTTTTGTAAGTAAAGTTATATACTTTGAATAGGGAAGAAAAACAAGATATGAGGTAACCCAGAGAATATTTAATAATTAAAAAGATGTTAATCAGTAAATTTTTGGAAAGTGCTGGCAAATTAAGATGTGCTTCTCTATCTTAAATCAACCTAAGAGGAAATATTTTCAAATTCCTCAACTTTTCAGGAGTGCCAATATTGTCTTGACCCAGTACTTTATAGAAGATTTAAGGAACAGAACAAAAATCAGAAACCAACAGCAATTAAAAAAAACTACCCTAGAATAAGCATATTACAGGTGTTAAATTTCCAAATTACAACAAAAAATTTACATATACTGATCCTTCAATGAACATTTAAATTCTAAAAATCTAAATAAGTAAAACATCAACAATAAACAATAAGTATTTGTGGTGCTACCTTTCCACTGAAGTTGGATGTTGTTTTCATATACTCTTCTGCTTTCTGAAGACAAACAAGTACTTTTTCAATATCTAATAGGGGAATAAAAAAGGAAAAAAGGAGTGCCAATCAACTGTCCATAACTATTATTAAACATCTATGTAGAAAACAGAAAGTGCTTATGAAATAATACAAGTTGTTCAAGAAAATTAAATATAGTTATTTCATGTTTATAATCAGTTTATTAAATAAGAATATATTTTGGCCAGCTTGTTGTCCCAATAGCTTTTATTGAATCCATCTTTCCCCTCATGGTATGAAAGCCACTTTGTTCATATGCTAAATTGCCACATATATTTGGGCTTGTTTCTGAATTCTTTATTCTGTGTATTCCTTCTCCCAAAACTTAACTTTTAATTACTATAGCTTCATAATACATTTTAATTTATGAAAAGATTATACTCCATCATTACTATTATTTTCCAGAGTTTTCCTGAACATTTTTGTATGCTTTTTACTGCACATATCAGATTCATTTAAAAAAGGAAGTGCAATAGCAAAAATAACAATACCACCTGTCGGCATTTCGAACAGGACTGCACTAAATTCATGTATTTCAGAAACTAAATCATTCACTTAAAACATTCAATTTGTATTTTTAAATGCACAAAAAAATTTTACATTTGTGCATTTGTGTATCATAAAAATGATCCCTAAACCTTAAGAAGTGATATAAATCCCAAAATATAAATATCAAGAATGATTTTTTTTCATTTTACATGAGAATCTGCAGATAAAAATTTGTCAAAGACCAAAGCTTCCATTTTCCTTATATTTCCTCCAATTTTTTATTATCCTAATCTAGAAGTTAATTTAGGTTCCCTTAAGTAGTTACAAAAGCCTAATTCATTATAAAGTCACACCACAGCACTTACAGAATTAAAATGTATAAATAATGCTACTTCTAGAAGCCCCTCAGGTTCTGAGTCTGAAGGTGAATAATTCAACTCCTTCAAGCCTTGTACCAGAGACTGTCTCAAGTGCAGTAACCCCTTCCAAAATTTAGGGGGAGGGAGGGAGAATATTCTAAAATCAGAAGGTAATAACGTAGAGAGATTAAACTGCATGTTACTACGGATAAAGCCATCACATTAGAGTAGGAAGTCAGGAATACCATATGGATAGAACACTAACAGGTCAAATGTTTTTAAGTCTAGAACTACCCACTCACTTACTACTTTTTCCAGAAATAATTTTCATAGGTTTAAAAAAATGAAATAAAAATGGGCAAAACTTGTAGCATGCACACATACCCTTACTTTCAAATTTTTCATCCAGTTTGACATTGCCAGAGAATCCATTTTCTATAAGACAGTGTTCAATGAGAGCTGGTCCACAGGCTATAAAAGCAGAGGATATTATTTGTAGTATTTTCCTATAAAATTTCACGTTCAAAATACTAATGTATATCCCAATATAAATGATCTACTCAATAACAGTAGCCAGTGAAAATAACAATTAGTTTACCTATTTTGAAATGTTATTAGAAATGACAGTTCAAGTATTTATAAAAATTTGAGACTACAATAAAATTGTAGAAGTCAATGCAAGTTATAGGAATTTAATGGAATATAGCCACGTATAAAAAGGATTATAAACCAGGAACGAAAGGCTGGTTTAGCATCCAAAAACTGGTTGATGTAATACACCATATTAACAGAATAAAGAAATAGAAAAATCCAAACTTACAAATTTTACACATGCTATACTAACAGATGGAAAGTTTTAAAGATAACTTTTTTAATGCATTCTAAACAGTAACTCCTGTAGTAATCAATGGTACCTGCCTTCTCATATGTCCTCCCCAGATTCCTTAGTATAGGGATAAGTGATGATTTTCTCAAGTGTAAAAGTTGATTAGATTATCTTTACCCTGGTTATCAGCGGCACCTGGCAGACCTTGGAATGCCCTGAGACTCACCGATAAAAAACAAAAAGCGAAACAAAGAAAGCCCAACCAAGCTAAGTGACTATTAAATCAAAAAGACGGACACTGAAAAAAACAAAAAAAAAGATTTCTTAGAAAACTATACCTGGCGCTCAAGTGCTAGATAACATAGTTTGTTTACATAACTGTATTGCTTTTAAATAAGATGTAACATAAAGGTCAAAGTTCATATGGTATAACAAATTTCTCTTTCCTTGAAAATAAACACTTATTTACTCAAAAGATCATTTTAAACTCCTTTCTACATTTATCAAGTTGTTCTAATTTTCTACTAGAACTAGATTTCAATGTGTTACATATATTTCTAAGAAACCATATTATCTTACAAACACTTCATTGCTCTATATAGGATTACTCACGAAGTAATGGGTTAAGAACTCTCTTCAGTAGTTCACCCTTAGGTGCACTGGCTATTATTTCAGTCAATCTGTGAAACAAAATTGACACACCCCTTACTATCTTATATTTAATAAACCCTACAGCCATATTCATGTTCACAGTACTTTTATATGCATCAATTTGCCTGATCTTCAAAATATCCTAAAATATAAGAGGAGCTAGTTCACTTTATAGGTTAAAAAAAAAAAGGATCATAAAAGTAATTTATCTAAGTTTAGTAGGTTCCTGAACAGCAGACTGGGACTTGAAACCAAGTTTTCCAAGGAACATCAATACTTTTTCAACGAAGTCATACTGCTTATCGTCAGCATGCCCATATATGACATGAAAGACACATTTTTATGCAACAGTTAAATGTAGTTTGTGGAGACTGGTGATATATGGGTTTTTAAAAAATATTTTATTGTAGTTGATTCACAATGTTGTGTTAGTTTCAGGTGTACAGCAAAGTGAATCAGTTATACATATATCAATACATATATCCACTCTTCTTTTTTTTTAGATTCTTTTCCCATATAGGCCATTACAGAGTATTGAGTAGAGTTCCCTGTGCTATATAGCATGTTCTTACTAGTTATCTATTTTATATACAGTAGTGTGTATATGTCAATCCCAATCTCCCAAGTTATCCCTCCCTGGTGATATATCTTAACACCTGAAATGGCTTTACCTAATTAAACATCTAGAAAGAACTCAAGGATGCTGTGGACCACAGTATTCCCCCCCAAGTCAGCATCAACCTCACCTGCAAACTTGTTAGAAATGTAAATTCCTGGGATCTACACCAGATCTATTTAAAACCTGGTGGAGGCAGGGGGATCTATATTTTACCAAGCCCTCTAGGTGATTCTGATGCATTCTAAACTTTGAAAACCACTGCTGTAGCCTATTAGCAAAGCCTTCCAGCCAGAAGAGTACTGTTATAGTCAGCACCTTATCGCATCATACGCCTATTTTTTAGCTAAACCAGAATTCCTATCTCCTTTTGCGCTCTGCCAAGATATCCATTTGTCTTCTCACAGAACAGCTAATAAATTCCCCCACTTTACCAAGAAATCATAAACATCTGAAGTAACACCAAACTTAGATTAAAAAAACGTACATTTGCCACTCCCAAATAAGGCTTAATTGCTTATGTTTAAGCGCACTTATGTAGTTCAAGCAGCCCAAATTTATTTTATGCAAGTAAAATATTTTCTTATGTGACAGTTCTTTCATATTCTGATATATGATCTATTTTACTATGTAATACAATATGAAATGAGTTAATAAAACAAACATGTTACCTTTCCAAGGTAAGCAAAGGTTCGGCAGCTCTAGCATGATCAACTGGATAGTGTTCACGAACAGCAAATTTAACATCATCTGACTCATCAGTTCGAAATCTTAGGATATTTAAAATTAGGTACTCATAATCTGTAAGAACAATGTTCCCCTGTAATAGAATAAAATATAATTTAATGCTTTTCCCAAATCATTCTTAAATCTTAAAAATTGAGAAAGAAAATGTAGTCTCTTAAAAACCCAATCAAGGCTATAGAAATGAGTTACAAACACAAAGCATTTGAGTTGCATCTAAACAGTGCCCCTTGCACTTGCCCAGCACAGACTATGAAATAAAATAAATCTAAACACCCCAAGTTTGAAACATAATGAAGGAATCAAGAGCAACTTTAAACTCACTGTCTGGTGGTTCTGCAGAGGTCACTATTAGAAGCAGAATGATCAATTAACACCTTGATGACCACCAACTGAACTTAATGTTGCACTTGGTTGAGGCAAATCTACAAACACTGTGGCTTATTAAGAAAAACAACATATATTTCAGAAGCCAAACACAGAGCTATTTATACTTTCACCTGCAATTTGTCTTTGAATAACAATTAGTTATATGGAAAAATCAATAAAGGCCGTTATACCCTTTGACCAAGGAATTCCACACTTGGTTATGTGGCCTAGTGTAATACCTCAATAAAACCAGAAGCTACATGCTTAAACTGCATCTTACTTACAATAGAAAAAAACTGCAAACAGCCTAAATGTAAAAATTGGAGATATTGATAAATAAATTATACCAATATGACAAAATATTTAAAAGCTGTTAACTTAAGAAGATTATGTAGGACTTACCTGGTGGTGCAGTGGTTAAGAATCTGCCTGCCAATGCAGGGGACACAGGTTCGAGCCCTGGTCCGGGAATATCCCACATGCCGCGAAGCAACTAAGCCCATGTGCCACAACTACACAACTAGAGCCCGCGCGCCTAGAGCCTGTGCTCCGCAACAAGAGAAGCCACCAGAATTGAGAAGCCCGCATACCGCAATGAAGAGTAGCCCCCGCTCGATGCAACTAGAGAAAGCCTGTGCACAGCAACGAAGACCCAACACAACCAAAAATAAATAAATAAATAAAATTGATTCTTTGAAAAAAGACTATGTAAAAAAAGCAGGAAAATGTTTATAATGTTAACTAAAAAACAGGAAGACCAAAAAATCCTGTATTCTGGGAAGTATAAGGCAAATGTATCCTGGGAAGTGGAAGGCAAACACAGGAAAAATTAAAATACTTATTAAAGAGTGAGGATTAAAAAGTCTTTTTAAAACTTAATATTGTTACATAATCTTTTCAATAAAAACCAGGGGAGAAACCTAATGAAAATAAAACTGCCCAAAAAACACAAACTTCCAAATTTATTATAGACAGTGAAGGTTGCTGTATAATTAAAATACAAAGAAGCATCCATGAAAATAAATGGTCACACATGCCTTAGCAAGTACTTAGAAGGTGGTCCCAGAAGACGGTGGGAACAGCCCCAATCTCATGAGGAATAACAGGTTGCAAGATAATGTTCACTAGATGGGGCCACCATTCACCTTGATCACAAATATACAGGCATACCTTGACGTTATTGCAGGTTTGGTTCCAGACCACCGAAATAAAGCAAATATTTCAATAAAGCAAGTCACACGAATTTTTTGGTTTCCCAGTGCATATAAAAGTTATGCTTACACTATATTGTAATGTTTAATAATATAATGTAAAATATAATGTATCATCACACAATGTATAATATAGTATATAAAGATAATAATATACTTTAAAAAACAAGGTACGTAATTAATTTAAAAATACTTTATTGTTAAGAACTGCTAACCATCATCTGAGCTTTCAGTGAGTTGTTCGTAGTAACATTAAAGATCACTGATCACAGATAACCATAAAAATATAATAGTAATGAAAAAGTTTCAAATATTTGAGAATTTTAAAAATGTGACAGAGACATAAAGTGAGCAAATGCTGTTGGAAAAATGGCACTGACAGCAAAAAATTACTTGATGCAGGACTGCCACAAACCTTCAATTTGTAAAAAACGCAGTATATGAGAAGCATAAAGCAAAGCTCAGTAAAATGAGGAATGCCTGTAGATAACCTGAAGTTACTAGGTGTTGAAAGAGCAGGACCTACTGCTAAATGTTCTAACTTCAAAGAAATCATGCATTTAGAAATTTAAACATTTAACTTAAAGAATAGAAATGTTAACTGGAGAAGGAAAGTAGGAGACTTGGATAGAAGTCCATATAGTGTCTGATTGGTTCATAAAGGTGTGACTTGAAAAACAGACCTGGCCATAGGACCTGGCACATATAAAGTGCTCAATAAATGTTTGTTGAATCAAACTGTTCAGTTATCAAGAACATCTGGAAGATTCCAGTAGGGCAGTTACTTCCCTCAGAGGGCTTTCTTTAAACCAAGGTTTCCCAAAAGTATTCTGTTAAGATGGTTTCCACTACTCCCATTAAAAAGAAAAACATTCTGTGATCTAATAAGTTTTGGAAATTCTATGTAACATATCCTTCCCTAGGGGATGTACACATCACATGATCATATTAAAGGCACTGGTAAGTCCTAGAGTTAAAAAAAAAAAATTTACCTTATTTATTCTCAAGGTTCTTCAAATTTTTATGACTAGGGGAACCATTTTTCTAGGCTATTATCATATGGAAGTGGTGTCGAGGAATTTACTTGGGGAAATACTGCACTTGTCTCTGATGTACTCAATAATCCATTTTCTAATCTTACTTTCTCCAGAGTCTTTCTTACTGGAAACTTCTTTTCACAAATTAATAAACTGACTTTCTTAAGTGAGTCTGAATAGTAACAGCCTCTTTACCCAAGGTCTGATCGACTCTAGATAAACCATACATCAAAATTCCAGACATGAAGGCTAGAAGCTCAGACCCTGGTATAGAGAGAGGAGAGAGCAATCTTCAAGATCTACTGTAAGAATCAACTAACATACTTCTCTTAAATACCACAGTGAGTACTGAAAACTCCTAAGCACATACTCCCATATATAAATCCTGAATATCTATTCCAAACTCATCACTAAGTGGACCTCTGGAACCTAGACAGTACACATGCCAATTGAGCAGAGCCTTCAAAACAGAAATACACTAAATGCAAGGGGGTATCCTGGATTGAATCCTGGAACAGAAAAAAGAACATGAGTAGAAAAACTGGTGAAACCCAAATAAAGTCTGTAGTTTGATTAGCAGTAATGTACCAATGTGAATTTCTCAGTTTTGACAAATGTACCATGGTTATATAAGATGTTAACATTAAGAGAAACTAAGTGAAGGGTATACCAGAATTTTCTTTATTATCTTTGCAACTTTTCTACAAATCTAGTATTACTATAAAATAAAAAAATTATTTAAATTTTTAAATGATAATAAAGACTTTTTTATTCTGTGGAAAGAAATTTTACATCATTAAGTGCTAAGTTTAAATTGAAAAAGGAAAAAAAGAAAAAAAAGGAAAGGCCTATGTCATATATATACCTTAAACTTCACATTGAGTTAAACCTAAGGCAGCCTGCAATTAGTTACATTCTAGAGATTTCTCCCCCCACCAATGAAAAAAACCTTCTCTTGTTTTTTAATTGGGGTGGGTGGGAGTGGGGGAAAGGGATCATAAATAGGACACCAAACATAACAGTGGTTACTTTGGGATGAGGAACTGGTTAGGCCAGGGGTGATAAGACCTTCAATTTTAATTCTACAAACTTTTCTATATACTGAGAATGTATTTGTGTACTACTTGTATAAACATTTTTAATTTAAATGGTAGTCTAGATAATTCTAACTATTGTCCTACTGAGAAAAAGAAAAACTGGACAAGATACAAAGCAAGTCTCTTACGAAACAAAAAATGCAAACAGGCAGTAAACATTTATAGGATCAAAATCTAGGAGAGGAAAACTCAGAAAGGCGAGCTCCACACTTAGAGCTCCTTCTTCCCTAGGATCATTTATCTAACAGTTAAGAATCAGCTGACAGGCTGAGAAGCTGAGCGTGAATTTTGATAGGCTCACAGGACAACTAAGGAGAATAAAAATTTGAGTTCAGGGTCCAAGTGAAAGGGGTAGGGGCTAAGGGGATTTATCCCTGATAAGTTCAGCTATGAATACTGACCCCAAAAGGCTGCATCCCAGGAGGAGTGAACCGGAAATTTTGCAGCTTTCCCACACCCAGCTCCTAATCAATTCAATTCTTGATTGGAGTAACGTTAATATGGGATTACTTGTGTCCTTAGCAACCTGTCTAAAGCAAATATCCTCTCTAAAGGAAGATAACATCATTCCAGGTCTCACGATTTATCTATTACTTTTCCTACTCAATGCCTGGCACACAATAAAGTAACCAGGCATGGGAGGAGACAAGACAATGTAATTATAGTTAAAAGAATAACAGACTATAAAACAGACATCAGAGGAATCAGATAATAGAGCAATTACAAATGATTCCAAATGATTCTTGTCTGATAGCAATAAAATTAGTGGAAGATAGATCAAAAGAAAATATGACTGAATTTTCCCATACTGATGAAAAACACCAACTCACAGATTCTAGAAGCACTGTGAACCCCAGAAGGTAATTACAAAGGAAAATCAACTAGACATATCATAGCAAACTACTGAAAATCAAAGACAAAGAGAAAAAAATTTAAAGCACCCAGATAAAAAGGAGAGATTACCTTCAAAGGAGCAACAGTATGACTGACACTGGTTTCAACAGAAACAGTGGTCACCAGAAAACAATATACTATTTTTATAACTGCCAAAAAGTTATTCAACTAATTAACGAGAGAACTAGATGACAAAACTGGTTCTAAGAGAAATGAAGTAAGTGGACTACTTAGAGTGGGTGAGAAAAGAATGATTGTGTAAGATTGCCAATTTAGGGCAATAAAACTGCAACCTCTGGGGCTATCTTTTCTCTGGACAGAGATAATTTGAATCTCTACTAGATGAAATTAATTTTCATTGCTATCAGGCAAGAATTATTTGCATTGCTATCAGTTTTCTGTAAGTTAAAGTCCACCCTTAACGAGTTGTAAAAGAGCCTAATCAAGAGTAAATAGCAGGGTCTTCCCGGGTGGCACAGTGGTTAAGAATCCGCCTGCCAATTCAGGGGACATGGATTCGATCCCTGGTCCGGGAAGATTCAACATGCCGTGGAGCAACTAAGCCTGTGAGCCACAACTACTGAGCCCGCGTGCTGCAACTACTGAAGCCCTCACGCCTAGAGCCCGCGCTCCGCAACAAGAGAAGCCATCACAATGAGAAGCCCGCCCACCGCAAGGAACAACAGTCCCCACTTGCCGCAACTAGAGGAAAAAAAAACAAAAAACCACATCCCTAGAATCCCCAGGAGTGTCGGCTAGACAACGCTAGACAACACCTGGCAGGATACTAAACTGACATTTTGTCCTTTTTGTCTCTTTTCAAATTTTGGATAATTTTTAACAGTCTCCTCTCATGACTACAACATCTCAAATTATTTTTGATTACACATATACACAGAAAAAGCTACTTTGTTTCTTGGATTGATTTATTTACACAAGTGCTGCAAGAAATGTTAACTAACATATGTATAAATTATAGACAGCAAATCTAGAGCCACATGGTATCAAGCAGTTACTGAAGCCTTCATAATCACTGCTGCCTGAAGAATTCATAAGATATTTGGAATTATATCTTCAATAGCCTCTATTATTCCAGAGACTTAAAAATTATTTGCTTCTAACTCAAAGCTATGGAAACCAAAAAAAGAAAAGAAAAAATCACTACTGGTTTTGCCTGTGGTGCACCTATAAATGTGAGTAAATTCTTCTCTACGAGAAGTCACGCAAATCTACAAGAAGTGACCTTCCTTACTTCCTGCAGGCTAGGATCCTATATGCCACAGATAAGGTATAAGACTAGGTTCTCAGGAGGGCTTTGTGGACACTGGCTTTACATATGAAGTATAACCTTTTTTCCTTAATGGTGAGCTTTTCACACCTAACTGAATGAGATTTATTCTCAAATGTGACACTCTAGGTTTGACCTTGGCTACACAATCAATTTGCCTAATTGTAACCTGGTAAAAAGGACAAATTCTTATTGAACCTATGTAAATAGACACATTGTCTTGAGCAGTAAAACAATCTCAGTAAAAGGCAAGTGTTCCTAAATTCTAAGAGACCAAAGAGAGCAAACTACCATTTAAAGAATGTATCACTCCAACTAGCACTAGTATAGTTACTAAGTTACACGTCAGAAGGGCTTTATCATATAACTATCATAAAAATAATATCAACAACATTCTGAAAAAAATAACCACAATCAGATTCTCCCCAGTTTATTCAGTCTTGTGTAATCAGTTCTGATTGTCCTAGATCATAGGTTAACACTCTATTTTCATGAAGGCATCTGCTTCTAGACTAAAAAGAATCTTAAAAATCCTAACTTGGCATCCCTGATACAGTCTGGCATCTGTCCAAGCAATATTAGCTCAGACAATATGAGTCTATTATTTAAGAGCAGGGATCAGCAAACTTTTCCCATAAAAGGCAAGATAATAAATATTTTAGGGTTTGTGGGCCACATATGGTTTCTGTTGCATATTCTTCTTTCTTTTTAAAGAGCTCTTTTAAAATGTATTGCAAAAACCATTCTTAAACTCACAGGCTTTACAAAAAGGGGCCACAGGCTGTAGTTTATCAACTCCTATTTAAGACTATCTGGTATGTCCTTTTCACCAAGGTTCTGAGACTGCCTTCTTTGTTAAAGACCCGATTTATAATGACAAAATTATGGAGATGGAACAAGTTAGTAGTTGCCAGTGTGCAGGGATGGGAGGAAGAGGGGTGGGTGTTACTACAAAGGGGTACCACAAGCAAGGAAGATCTCTGTGGTAATGGAAGAATTCTGTATCTTGATTGCAGTGGTGGTTACTTGAATCTACAAACATGGTGAAATGCATTGAATTACATGCATACATTGTACCAATACTGATTTCTTGATTTTGTTATTGTAATATAATTATGTAACATGTAACAACTGAGGGGAACTGGGTGAAGGGTACACCAGACCTCTCTGTTCTATCTTTGCAACTTCCTGTGAATCTATAATCATTTCAAAACAAAAAAGGTTTTAAAAAGGTTATCATACAAATTTTTTTTTAATTGACCACTACCTGAGACCACATACAAAAATCAATTCCAGGAGAGCAGCCACTGCAGCTGTAGCTGCTGCTGCCTGCAGGAGAGGAGGGGCAGAAAGATGGGTAAAGGAATTAGAGGCAAAGAGAAGTGCATAGACAATTAAAGACAAGTGCAAGGATCAGCAGGTGGTCTCGCTGTCCTGGTCCCACATCCAGGTAAATAACTAATACAAGTATGTCCACTTCTGATAGTTCACTAAAGTGCACACTTATAATGTATGTGCCATATATCTCACAAAAACCTTAAAATGATTAAAAGCATGTGGTAAAAAACATTGATAAGAAAGAAGAAAAAACAAACAGCTCAATATTATTTTTAAAAATTACACATTCTATTATTCGGGTCTCCCTTAATTATTTAACCAATCTCTTATTCATAGAAATTTAGCTTTGAATAATGGAGTCGCTTGGAGTCTAGCTAGAATTGAAAAATTCCACACATGAGGAACAACTAGGGACCGATTTCCACTTAAAAGCTGTGATAAGTCCAGCCCAAGTGACTCATGCAAGAAATAAATGGGAACATTTAAGAGATGACAGTCACAGAGAAATGGAGAAAAAGCAAAAAACAACAAACAACAAAAAAACAAAGACATTTAGCTTCTTTCCAAGTTTTAACTATTATAAACACTATAAAGACTATCCTTGGTATGGTCCTTCCTGAGCACTTGCCTCAAACGTTTCTTATGATAAATTGCTAGAAGTGGAATTCCTGCGTCAAAGGTTATGCACATAAACTTTAAAAATCATGTTATATACTGTCAAACAATCTTCCAAAAATAATGTTCTAATCTACCCTTGCGGGCTTCCCTGGTGGCCCAGTGGTTGAGAGTCCGCCTGCCGATGCAGGGGACACGGGTTCGTGCCCCGGTCCGGGAAGATCTTATGTGCCGCGGAGCGGCTGGCCCCGTGAGCCATGGCCGCTGAGCCTGCGCGTCCGCAGTGTGTGCTCCGCAACGGGAGAGGCCACAACAGTGAAAGGTCCGCGTACCGCAAAAAAGAAAAAGTAATAATCTACCCTTGCTCCCGTACATCCTTTTTCAAATTCTCTCCCTTATTTTTTTTTTTTTTTGGCCACGCTGCACAGCTTGCAGTATCTCGGTTCCCTGACCGAGGACTGAACCCAGGTCACGGCAGTGAAAGCCCAGAATCCTAACCACTAGGTCACCAGGGAACTCCCTGTACATTCTTTTTTTTCTTTTCTTTTTTTCTGTGGTACGCGGGCCTCTCACTGCTGTGGTCTCTCCCTTTGCGGAACACAGGCTCCGGACGCGCAGGCTCAGTGGCCATGGCTCACGGCCCCAGCCGCTCTGCGGCATGTGGGATCTTCCCGGACCGGGGCATGAACCTGTGTCCCCTGCATTGGCAGGCGGACTCTTAACCACTGCCCCCCCAGGGAAGCCCTCCCTGTACATTCTTGATAATACTGGTTATTGTCAAACTTTCCAATCATTTATATATTGACAGAGAAAGAAAAAAAGGGGAGGAAAAAAACTATCATTTTTATCTTTCAGTAATCTGTTAATTTATACAGTATTCATGCTTTCATAAGGCATTTGTATTATTTTTTGAATTGTGTAATCAAGCACTTTACCCATTTTTCCACTTGAATGGTTTGTGAAAACTACGTATTACGATTATGAGCATTTTATTTACCACACAAGTTAAAATATTTTTCCCCAGTTTTTCACTTTTGATATATGTATCAACAGTTCATGGTGTTTTCTGCCTTACACAGTTAAATTGCCTTACACAGCTTTAAAATTAAGCAGTCATATCTATCAATATTTGTTTTCACTGTTAGGCTTAAAAGTCTTTTTCATCCCAAATTCATATATCTTAATCCATATTTTCACCTAGTACTTCTATGGTTTCACTCTTTATATTTAAATTTTTGATGCAAATGGAATTTATTTTGCTGTAGGTAGCTCATGAAACATTTCCAAGATAGAACAGGTAACTAAATGGAAGGATTAAGAGGCAAGAAGCAAGAATGGTGAGGCCATCAGTAGTCTTCCTCTTACGACTGATGACACTGAAAACATGGCAATGTCCCTGAGTCTCAACTGCGGTCTTATTTATGACAAAACTATTTGACAATTTGCTGGTTGTACCACTCTGGTCCTGAAATATAAAGTAGTAGATAATTTCTTCAGTTCTCGGATCTTCGTCTCCTACATTCAAATGCTATTTTATTATAGTTTTTGTTTTTGTTTTTTTTCTGGCCATGCCACATGGCATACAGGATCTTAGTTCCCAGACCAGGGATTAAACCTGCACCCCCTGCAGTGGAAGCACAGAGTCTTAACCACTGGACCACCAGGGAAGTCCCTCAAATGCTATTTTAAATGGCTACAGTCTGCCTAAATTCTGGCCTCCAGATAAAAAGGAAGATTAATGGAAAATTACATTTTACTCGTGTTGCACTTTATTATCCTAGTGTATCAATGGCCTTTGAGAAGAAAAAAATGTTCCCTGCCCATGTCTGACAGCACTATTACATGAATAATTAACAATATAATAATTCTCCTCACCCCATCCCCCAAATTTAACTTACCCTGTCATACAGCTCAATGATTAAGTGATAAGCAGCTTCGTCACTTCCAAATTGAAAATCCACAATTCTATCCACACCAAGCTGTTTTGCACTGACTAATCTCCGACTCTTCAAATGTTTTCGGCACTAGCAAGAAAGAGAAGAAAAAAGGCATTTATATAGTAAAAGTGAATTCCTAATCATTCAGTATTGGTTTATAATTAAGTTTCTTCTTTTCATTTCCATCAAGAATAACATCTTAAGACTAACAGATAAAACAGTATAGTCAAAATTAAAACTTACAGAGTCATAATCAGAGGAAACACATTTTATTTCAGACAACTCTGACTGCTAACTCTGAAACAGTATTTTATATCCAATTTTTAAGTAGACAATAAGAGACCTATAGCGAAGTTTACGTTGTTGCTTTATACCACTGCTAAATAAATCCGTTCTTATTCTGAGGACCTCACACAAAGCTGTAACTTTTTTTTAAGCCTCTTTCTACTGAAATTTTTTAAGTATCCCAAATTTCCTTTTGTGTGTTTGTGTTCAAGATTAACTAGTGGTTTCCACTAATCTTTCACTTCAAATACAAATTCTGAACCAGGTACTATCTCCAGGCTTTTGAACAACCTAGCTCAAATCCAAATGTAGTAACTCCTATCCTTTATCAAATCCCATTCTTCTTATCCCTAGTCATAATGTTCTTGTTCTTATAAACAATTAAAATAAAATTAACATGTTAAACCCAAAGACAATTTACTTGGTAAATACCTACTGTTTTATATTACATGTACAAATATTTAAGTATGACATGGACCAAAAACAAGACTACTCTGTAGCTCCTAAAAAAAATTTTTACAATTGTTTCTAAATTTGAATTTGAAAGATCCCTTAGTCAAGACCAGAAAGAAAGAATGCTTTCTTTTCTTCAAGCCTCAAATCCAAAACAAATTTTACAGAGAATTTAAACTAAAACCATCTTAAAAAAAAGAAGAAGAATATACAGGGTCATTCTTCAAGTTAATGCCAATTTTTTCATAACTAAGAAGAGTTCTTCTCCAGATCTACAGTTCAAATTGACTAAAATTCTCATTTTATATATTCAGGCAGAATTATATACTCACATATATTCAGGCAGATGTAAGACTTTTCAACCTTCATAGAATAATCTCTCCCTCCTAAATTCAATAGTTCTCATTTAAAAGTGGCCTATATTAATTTTGATTTAAACAGTGACCTACATTCAGGGCTGTCTTTAAATCTCCAGGTGAAAATCATAATCAATTCCCCCAGTAATAGTTTGAGAAAAATAAAGTTAAAATGAAGATAAAAGGCATCCTTGAATGGAACAGAAGTCCACACCACAGAATGGTGAAAAAGGGAAAATTATCATGAGTATAGATGGACATATAATACATATGTAAAACTTGTTTTTTCTTTATTTCCCTACTAGCAGCTTGGTGAAAACAAGCTTCTGTCAGTGCCACAAAGCTACAGCTGGCATCCCCAAATGTGAGAATTAGGAACAATCACTGTGATTTACCACATACTAAACATGACCCTGCCTGTGACATACAACAGTAGCAGCTCTTTTAGTTATTTATAAAGTACTTAACATTGTCTGCTCCACTGAAGAGAATTTTTATACACATTTAGATTTACATGCACACATAACTCATTAAATTCTAAGTTTTTTTTTTTTTTGAGTGTCTGACCTCCTATTGATGTAGCCTCGTTTGGGGATGTTTATACAGTCCCAGTATCATATATCTTATTATCTGTTATATCATATGTAAAACTGAAACAATAGTAGTTCTTCATATCCAAGTTATTAAACAACTTAAATGAAGTATGCATTATTCTTTGAAAAGTACTATACAAATATAAAGTGTCATTATTACTAAGGACAATCCCCAAAATAGAACCATTTGGGGTTACTATTAAGTAAATTAAACTTTTAAGAATTTGATAATTTTGTGACAGGCCTTGTGATTTGGGAAACACTTACCTAACGTGTAATCCAAAACAGATTCTAAGTTGCTGGGGATAAGGATCTTCTCTGTAAAGCCTCTAATGAAATAACACAATGCCAAAACAAATAAATTTCTGAAGGAAAGTGAGGAGGAGAGGAAGAAGGAAATTAATACATATGGAGCCCTATTATGTGTCAGGCATTGTGTTAGGTGCTTTACATGTAACTTCAATTAATCCTCACCAATAACCCCATGAGGGAGGCATTATCTACATTTCACATTTAAAGAAACAAGTTCCAAGAGATTAAGTAAAATTTCCAGGTTATAAAATTATTCAGCAGCAATACCATTAATTCAAAGTTAGGTATATCTGACTCTAATGTCTTTCCTCTGCATCATGAGCTTTTCAGTATATCTCTTGTGTCAATAAGTGAAAGGGTAATACATCCACAAATGTGGGATCTCAGTTTTAATAGTAAAAACAAAAAGAAAAGTGAAAAGTAAAAAGATATGGTTGGTAGCATACTAATGTCACTGAGTATTCCAACAAAATACAGATTGGTAGCTGAAAAGTGAGCTGTGGAAGACAAGGCTAGGGAAGGAGGGAGGAGGGCAGATTACAGAAAGCCAAGAATGCTGGGGTATAGGATATGGATTCAGCAATTAGAGAATCATAAAAGGTGGGAAAACTAATGAAAATGATGCTTTAGAAAAACCAATGTCGGTCTAACACAGAATTGTTTTGATAGTGAGAAGAGTATTAGAGTTAAATGGCTATAATGTCCAGCATTATAAAAGCTTGAGTAAGAACGGTAACTGTGGGAACATAAAGATGTGGCACACAAAGTGGCATGAAGGGTACAAGGGAGAAGTTAAACATCTCCTTTATTCAACCAGTATCTATCAACTACTCTATTTTATCTCTATTTTATTTATAACAGTGAAGAAAAACCCATTTATAATTTCAATTGTTAGTGACCAATCTCAGGGCCGTAAAATTTAGCTTCAAGTATAACTTAAAACTTACCTTCATGGCAAAACTAGACGGCATCATATTCTTAGGCCATTCAAATTCTGTCGTGTGAATTCGTATGCCAGATTCAAGTAAAAGTGTAGCTTTAAAGTCTGGTCTGTAAAAGAAAAAAGTCAAAAAATTTTTAGGGGAGCATTAACTCAGATTAAAAAAAAACAAACAAGCTCATATTTAATTATACAAAAGATAAAACAAGCCTATAAAATGCTCTTACTTTTGAAGACGAATAAGATACGTCTTATTATCCACATCGTAAACATTGTTTACTCTCATTCCTAGCAAGCTGCAAAGAGAAAGGAAACATGTAACAAATCATACTACCATTTGAAACATAAAACTTCACACAATTTAAAGCTGTAGGCGAAAGCAGAGATGGCGAAAGGGGGGATCTTTGACTCTAAAGATACGGAGTCAACCAGTGTGCAGTCTGAAGGCCATCAGACATTGAGCCCAAACCTTGAGTGTAACTATTTAAGAACGAAAGTGGTCTATCAGCTCTAGAACACTATACTATGCTTTGAGTCTTTTAAGTGATCCAATATATATTTTAGGAAATACAATAAAATCTAACCCACTTAATTATAAAAGAAAATATGTAAACGAGGCCCTGAGAAATATGACAAAGCTCACACAGCTGAATGACAGAAAGCAGATTAGAATGCAGACCTCAGGCCAAATCTGTTACCTCCGGCTAAAAAGGCGATGCTGCCTTTCTCTGCGGTGAGGAGGAGCGTCTAACAAATCAAGCTTCTGGTCTGGAAACCTCTGAAGCAAATGACTACACGCGTCCTCCACCTGGCGTCTCGTCTTTTACTAAACGTTTGCTGCCAGACCCGGGCGACTCAGGCCGACAGGCCGAGAGCCCCGCCAAAGCCGGACGCAAGACCTGGCGAGACTAGCAGCCCACGAGAGCGGGGAGTGGGGCACGCGACCGCCGGGGTCCCCCCGGTATCCTGAGAGCCACGGAAAGATGTCACGCGCTCGCCCACTCAGGCCTAGCCAGGTCCACAGAAGAACAGGACCGAGGGGACCCAGGGGAAACATAAGGCCGTTCTTGTTTCCACGGTGGAGCCATGGCCTCCGCCTCCTGCACCACCCGCACGAGCCTGGTCACCCGTCATACAGTACCGGGCATTCAGCTCCGCGAGTACCGCGCGGAGGTCAACGGTGCTAAAACGGGTTTTCATGGCGAGGCTTGAGGGTCTCTACCGCAGTTTCCTCCGCCGCCGGCCTGACTCAACGCTGCTACTCTTATGCGCAGGCGCACTTGGCGGATCTACGGCCGCGCAGAAGACCCAATATTCCTTGAAGCGAACTGCTTTTCGTCACTTTTGTGCAGCGTTCGGCTGTCAAGTCCGTCGTCAGCTCCCTTTTCGTTGTACCAAAACAATTCGAAATAGATCCAAACTATTTTCTTGAAACTTCATTCCTTCCTGGAAAACTTATGGACTAGGCCGGTTACTTTGCTCCCTTGCGTTTCGGAACTCAAGCCAGCCTCCACAGTGACCCCTGCGGGTCAAGACAATTTACAAGAAGCGCACTGGGAGGATTTCCCCAGGTGGGACTCAGCGTACAGGAGCAACGACCCCTTTCCCTGACGTGCACAGTGTTGAAATTTAACGAAGTGGACTATCATACACCCTACAGTTACCCTCAATGATCAAAGCAAATGAACCCTCAAAAAGGAGTTCCTATTCTGATGTCTTGCTCTCCGAAGAGCATTTTGTGGTGTATTGTGGGATTCTCATCCAATCTAGGTACTGGGATCCCCTGGGCTCAGCATAGTACCTGGCATACAATAGGGGCTCCATTAATGCTTGGCAACCTGAATATTCAATTGTTTCGCTAGGTAATGGTGAAGTAAGATTAAAAATAAAAATAAGGCAATATTGCCCCGCCAAAGGAATTCACGATGCAGTGGGAAATCAGTCGTGCAAGAATGTAAACATGGTACTTTTTGTTGTGATATATACGTGGGAAGAAAGCCTATTTTAAGATAAGAACTCAAAAGAGACGGGGTCTCGCTATGTTGCCCAGGCTGGAGTGCAGTGGCTATTCACAGGCGCGATCCCACTACTGATCAGCACGGGAGTTTTGACCTGCTCCGTTTCCGACCTGGGCCGGTTCACCCCTCCTTAGGCAACCTGGTGGTCCCCCACTCCCGGGAGGTCACCATATTGATGCCGAACTTAGTGCGGACACCCGATCGGCATAGCGCACTACAGCCCAGAACTCCTGGACTCAAGCGATCCTCCTGCCTCAGCCTCCCGAGTAGCTGGGACTACAGGCACGCGCCACCGCGCCCGGCAAGGAATGTGGACGTAAGAGGATTCTAGAGCCTATGGGCTACAAGTAGTGGCAAGCAGAATTCCCACCAGCAGATGGCGACTCTAAGTAAAAAGAGCTCGGTTGACATTTCAGAAGAAACAGAATTGTAGACGCTAAGGGGACTACTGTAGCAGGTACAGCGCAGAATTAATGCGACATATGGCACAGAAATCATGCAGAATAGCTCAAAATATGGAATAAACCATTTGGAGGGTTTAGGGAAGACTGATAACCAAGTCGATTGTAGTGTAAACAGTAAAACCGAGAGGTTTAACTGTACATAAACAATGCTAAGGTTCTTATGTTGGCTCTGAAGGCATTACCCAAATAATGCCTAAATATTTTGCATAAAAGCAACCCATGTATAAACTCCACATTGAAAGGGACAACACTCAGATGCTTCTTTATAAACAAAAACTGAAATACTTCATATCAAAACTCCCACTTTAGGGCCCTAAACCCATGAGATAGGAGCAGGATACTAATTTAAGGTATACTTGAGACAGTCAGCCACTTGACTAACCCATTCATTGCTTCTGCTCTGTCAAGGAAAATGAGCATCATAAGTAAAATGCAAGAAAATACATAAAGGGGAGAAGGAGATGAAGATAAGTGTAAAAATGATAAAGAAACTGTATCATTTACTATTGAATTCTATCATTTCTGGGTTTTGGAATAATTTCTCTACTTTGAAAAAATTCTGAACCAGGGATACTTAAGGACTTGTGGGAAAAATAAGAGGCAACAGGAAATGGGAAAATCATCTTCCAATTTTCAAAGAGAGGATAAAGGTGAATATCTGAAATCCAAACAGGTGCTATTGGCATTTGTCCCAACCAAAAAGTTAGAGGTAATTATTAATGGATGCCTTATGGGCATCTAGGGCTGTGATTCCAAGTCTTAGTGTGATTCACTGATTACTATGGAGATAATCAAAGCAAATTCCTGGACAGCACACCAGGAGATTTTGAATCATTCCTTAACTTTGGCTCAAGGTATCTGCATTTGTAAGTGCCAAGATGAAAGGCACCTGGAGCGCATACTTGGAAGTTTACTGATCTCTAGAAGATGAAGAGGTCAATGATGAAGGGTCAATCATTAGGAACCAATATAGTTTC
Source organism: Orcinus orca (assembly GCF_937001465.1). NCBI lineage: Eukaryota > Metazoa > Chordata > Mammalia > Artiodactyla > Delphinidae > Orcinus > Orcinus orca. Next base: position 151,224,843 of record NC_064560.1, read on the forward strand.
ATTCAGAATAAGATATAATTTATTAATTTTACTTTCCACTCGTAGAAATATTCGATACGTAGCGTCGGGGGGGAAATCTCCCCTTCTATCCATTTTGAGTTCTTGTGGCTGGACTAATAATAAAATTGACGCTAGACAAATTAACAGGGGAAAAAAACCCCAAAATTTTAATTAATGCACATGGAGGTCTCTTAGAAATGGGACCTAAGAAGTGGCCAAAGCAGGCAGCTTTTATACTTTTTAGACAAATAAATTTGTAAGGAATTGACAGGACAAGGAAACTTAGGTTTTGGGCGCTAATTAGTGAAGAATCTAAACAGAATATGGGAAGTAACAAGGTTCATTTATACAGACTTCTCAGCCTGAATTACCTATCTCTGGTGATAAAGGTATCCTTCTACTTTCAGATGCAGGGAATGTACCTTTCACATGAGAGATTATTTCCTGCTTTCAGGGAAAAGGAGGGTGAGAGTATCTCTCTTGTGTTGGCCATTTCTTAAGTAACTGTAATTCAAAATAATCAATATGCCTTTGGGGCACATTTTGGGGCGGCCTACCCTGGCCCAGAGGACACTCCTTTCCCCACAACGGTGAGAAATAAATCTGTGAGGGGACCCTCAGCACCCTTGAAGAGCTCTGTGACCACGTTTCTCTGCAGGCCAGAACTTACAGTGGGAACTGCTGCCACTGAATTGGGAAGCCTGAATGCAAGGAGAGTAATTGGAGCCTGAGGGGCAGAGTCCAATGGCAGCACCCCATGTCCAGAGGCAAGCTGGGTGTGATTATCATAGTGGACAGCAGAGTCAAAGCAGCAATCAGGGTAGTCTGACTCATGGAGACCGAGTGCTGTCTATTTGATCACGGTGTTCCTAGAAATGAAATGTATGGGCAGCTTACTAAATTCTTACTTGGTCTGTATAAGCAAAAGAGTAGTAGCTCAAGTGAACAAAAATGATAAAAACAGAGTCATAGTCTTTCCCTCAGTTCCCAGACTTGAGCCAGTTTACAGAACCAGGACCCCTCGTATGAAAGGAAATCTGGCTCCCCTTGAGGAAGGACACTGCCAAAAATGCATACTGTTAATCTTTCTCCCAGACTTCCCCAAAGGGATCTATGGCCTTTTACCAGGATAACTGTGCACTGGGGAAAAGGAAATGATCAGGCTTTGGGGGGATTACTGGACACTGGCTCTGAACTGACACTAATTCCAGGAGACTCAAAACATCGCTGTGGTCCAGTCAAGAGTAGGGGCTTATGGAGGTCAGGAGGTGGTCAATGGAGTTTCAGCTCTGATATGTCTCACAGTGGGCCCAGTGGGTCCTCAAATGCATCATGTGGGTATTTCCCCAGTGCTGGAACTCATAAGTGGAATCCCCATACTCAGCAACTAGCAGAATCCCCACGCAGGTTTCCTGACCTGTAGAATGAGGGCAATTATGGGCGAAAGGCCAAGTGGAAGCCACTAAAACTGTCTCTATGTAGGGAAATAGTAAACCAAAAGCAATACTGCATTCCTGGAAGGATTGAAGAGATTACTGCCACCAATCAAGGACTTGAAAGATGCAGGGGTGGTGATCCCCACCACATACCATTCAACTCACCTATTTGGCCTGTGTAGAAGACAGATGGATCTTGGAGAATAACAGTGCATTGTTGTAAGGTTAACCTGGTGGTGACTCCAATAGGAGTTGCTATACCAGATGTGGTTTCATTGCTTGAGCAAATTAACACATCCCCTGGTCCCTGCTATGCAGCTGTTGATCTGGCAATGTCTTTTTCTCCATCTCTATTAGAAAGACCACCAGAAGCAGTTTACTTTCAGCTGGCAAGGCCAGAAACACACCTTCACTGTCCTACTTCAGGAGTATCAGCTCTCCATCCCTATATCATAATTCAGTTCACAGGGACCTTGATCATCTTTCCCTTCTACAAGATATCACACTGGTCCATTACACTGATGACACCATGCTGATTGGACCTAAGGAAAAGAAGTAGCAACTACTCTATACTTATTGGTAAGGTATTTGTGTGTCAGAAGGAGGAAATAAATCTGACAAAAATTCAGAGAACTGCCTCAGAGAAATTTCTAGGGATCCAGTGGTGTGGTATATGTCAAGATATCCCTTTTAATGTGAAGTTTAAGTTGTTGCATCTGGCCCCTTTACAACCAAAAAAGTGGTACAACACCTAGTGGGCCTCTTTGGATTTTGGAGACAACATATTCCTCATTTGGGTGTATTACTTTGGCCCATTTACTGAGGGACACAAAGAGCTGCTAATTTTGAGTAGGGTCCATACCAGGAGAAGGCTCTGTAGCAGGTCCAGGCTGCCATGCCAGCTGCTCTGCCACTTGGACCATATGATCCAGCAAATCCAATGGAGCTTGCAGTGGCAGTGGCAGTCTGTAGCGTTTGGCCGGCTCCTATAGGTGAAGCACAGTGTAGGCCCTTAGAATTTTGGAACAAAGCCCTGCCATCCTCTGTGGATAACTGCTCTCCTTTTAAGAAACAGCGTTTGGCCTGCTACAGGGCCTTAGGAGAGACTGAATGCTTAACCACAGGCCACCAAAGTTATCATGCAACCTGAGCTGCCCACCATGAACTAAGTGTTACCTGACCACCACGCCATAAAGTTGAGGATGTACAATAGCCCTCCATCATCAAATGGAAGAGGTAGATATGAGATCAGACCCAAGCAGGTCCTGAAGGTACAAATAAGTTATATGAAGAAGTGGTCCAAATGCCCATGTTCCCCGCTCCTTCTATACCACCTTCTCTCTCCCAGCCTGCACCTATGGCCTCATGCGGAGTTCCCTACAATCAGTTGACAGAGGAAGAGAAGACTTGCGCCCGGTGTATGATATGCAGGCGCCACCCTAAAGTGGACAGCTGCAGCACTATTGCCCCTTTCTGGGACATCCTTGAAGGGATGTGGTGAAGGAAATCCTCCCAGTGGGCAGAACTTTGAGCAGTGTACCTGGTTGTTCATTTTGCTTGGAAGGAGAAATGACTAGCTATGCAATTATATACCAATTCATGGGCTGTGGCCAATTGTTTGGCTAGATGGTCAGGGACCTGGAAGGAACATAATTTGAAAATTGGTGATGATGAAGTCTGGGAGAGGTATGTGGATAGACTTATCAGAATGGGTGAAGAATGTGAAGGTATTTGTGTCCCATATGAATGCTCACCAAAGAGTGGTCTAAGCAGAGGAGGATTTTAATAATCAAGTGGATCAGATGACCAACTTATTCTGTGGATACTAATCAGCCTCCTTCCCCAGCCACCTGTGTCATCATCCAAAGGGCTCATGAACAAAGTGGCCATGGTGGCAGATGGAGCTTATGCATGGGCTCAGCAACATGGACTTCCACTCACCAAGGCAGACCTGGCTGCAACCAGTGCCAAGTGCCCAATCAGCCAACAGCAGAGGCCAACACTGAGTCGTGGACGTGGCACCCTTCCCCAGGGTGGCAGGTTGATGACATTGGACCTCTTCCATCATGGAAGGGGCAAGGTTTTCTTGTTATTGGATTAGACATATATTTTGGGTGCAGATCTGCCTACCCTACATGCAATGCTTCTGCCAAAACTACCATCCATGGGCTTACAGAATGCCTTTTCCACCATCATGGTATTTCACACAGCATTGCTTCTAATCAAGGAACTCACTTCACAGCAAATGAAGTGTAGCAATGGGCCCGTGCTCATGGATTTCACTGGTTTTACCATTTTCTCCACCATCCTGAAGCAGCTGACTTGATAGAACGATAGCATGACCTTTCAAAGATTCAGTTACAACACAGCTGGGTGCCAATACTTTGCAGGGCTGAGGCAAGGTTCTCCAGGAGGTTGTATATGCTCTGACTCAGTGTCCAATATACGGTGCTGTTTCGGCCATAGCCAATATTCATGAATCCAGGAAGAAAGGGCTGGAAGTGGGAGTGGCACCACTCACTATCACCCCTAGTAACTCTCTAGCCAAAAATTTGCTTCCTGTTCCTCATGGTCTTGAAATCTGCTGGCCTAGAGGTCTCAGTTCTAAGGGGAGAAATGCTTCCTCCAGGAGACACAATGATCATTCCATTGAACTAAAAGTTTAGACTACCGCCTAGTCACTTTGGGCTCTTCATGCCTCTGAATCAAAGGCAAAGAAGGGAGTTACTACATGGGCTGCAGTGATTTGTCCTGACTACTAAGGAGAAATCTGATTGCTACTCCACAATGAAGGAAGGAAGAGTGAACCAAGAATATGAAATCCCTTAGGGCATCTCTTACTGCTGAACTGAGGAGTGGGGAACGGTAACAGAAAATGAAAAGGCCACAGAGCTCTGGTACTGAAATTCTGCCGTTTTTGGTCTTCATTAAACATTTCCCTGCTTGCTATAGGTTTTTAAACCTAGATTCTAAAGTTCTGAAAAAGATGATTCTGACAGTTTTTGCCAGCTTATTCATTGCTTCTGAGAGGGACAGACAGAGCCTGGGAGTTCCCTACCGCACAATATTCCAGTCTGGCAAATTTTTACAAGTTTTTTTTATTCACCCATTTATTTATTCACTAGCCATAAATTAAGCTCCTGGCATTGTTTTATATTACGTATTTTAGTCTCATAAAGTCAGCATTAGGCATCAGTGTTATTTGGCTTTCTCAATAGAAGTTTGAGATCTAGAATAAGAGATGAGATGTTCCAGTCCTATGCTTAGATGATAAACCAGAGATAGAATATTATGCTCTGTATTGGGGATCATACGTTCCAAGAAAGATACACAAACTGGACAAGCAGAAAGGTGAAATGAGATTGAAACCATGCAGTGTAAGAAATGGTTGAGGTGTTGATGGATAGAAATGTTTGATTTGTTATCTGTAACCCCTAGGGTTATAGTTACTACTAATGAGAGAAGATTTTAGGGAAGTAAGTTGTCTTAATACAATGAAGAACTTCCTAGAAGTCAACACTGTTCAAAGAAGGAATAGCTATTTAGAGATGCATACACAGGTGGTAAAAACATAAAGTATAACAAGATAATGTCACAAAGTTAGAATAGTGGTTATGTCCAAGAGGGAAGGGTATTTGGGTATGGGCTTCTAGGATGCTAGCAAGTTCTATTTCTGAATACCAGTTATATAGTTGGTCACTTTATAAACACTTTAAACTTTACATTACATTTGTGTCTTTATGTATGACATATCTCACAAAAGTTAAGGAAAAATAAAAAGGTAATGGATACATGTGACGGGGTTTTAAAATGGTCACAAATTCTTTTTTTTCTTTGGCCACACAGCACTGCATCTTAGTTCCCCAACCAGGAATTGAACCCGTGCCCCCTGCAATGGAAGCACAGAGTCTTAACCACTGGACCACCAGGGAAGTCCTGGCCACAAATTCTTTCACACCCATAGAGTAGGTTCTGTTTTCTCCACACCTTTGAATCTAGGCTGGCCTGTGACTGCTTTAAGTAATAAAGCACAGCAGACAGAAGTGATACTATGCTATTTCTGTCTCTAGCCTTTAAGAGGACTGGTAGCTTCCAACTTCGTCTCTTGAAGCCCGAATCGCTATGTAAGAAATCTCACAACCTGCCACAGAGAGGCCTTCCGACTACTTGGAGAGGCAGATGGGCCTGACTGAATGCAGTTTTACAGACAAGCCTGCCAAGGTACCAGGCATGTGAATTAAGGCATCTTGGACCCTCCAGATTAGATCAGCCATCAGCTGAATACCACCAAGTGACCACAATCAATATCACCTGGAGCAGAAGAATAGTCCAGCAGAGCTTTGCCCAAATTCCTGACACTCAAAATAATGAGATATAAAATAGTTGTTATTTCAAGCAAGTAAGCTTTGGAGTAGTTTGTTGTTCACTGTCTTAGTTCCTTCAGCCTGCTATAACAAAAATACCATAGTCTGGGTGGCTTAAACGAGGAACACTTTATTCTTACAATCCTGGAGACTGGGAAGTCCACGATCAGGATGCCCACAGATGTGTGTCTGGTGAAGACCTGCTTCCTGGTTCATAGACAGCTGTCTTCTTGCTGTGACCTCACGTGGTGGAAGGGGCAAAGGTGCTCTCTAGGGTTTCTTTTATAAGGGCACTTAATCCCACTCATGAGGACTCCACCTTCATGACCTAATCACCTCCCAAAGACACCACATCCAAATACTATCACATTGAGGATTGGTTTCAACATATGGAATTTTGAGGGGGCGCAAATATTTGATCTACAGTATACCCTATAGATAACACAAACAATAGGCAAATTTAAGCAAAAAAAATGTTTTAAAAGAAAGTGTTCTAATATTAATAGTAAAGCAAAGTAAAGGACAAAATGCATTGTTTTGGAGAGACCAAGCATTATTTTTTAATCAGGGATGTGTGTATGCCAAAGATAAAAGAGTCCTAAACAGTAATGTCATTATTTCTATGTCTTTGGAATGGGTGAGATCCTTCAAAGCAAAACACCAAAAGCAGAAACCATAAAGGATAAGGTTTAGTAAGTTTGAAAACATAAAACTTTAAAGTTGCTGTATGTCTAAAATATCCCACCATTAACAAAATTAAAGGCTTAAAAAAAAAGTATGGTCAGCTGCATGATATATTGAACTTCTTTCATGGATGTTGTAGGAAATTGTAAAGTATAACCAAGTATTGGGTGGATGGTTAAATTATGTATTCAGTAATGGTGTCGAGTAAATGCCAAAAAAGTGCATTTGTAACAGTGGCCTTCTGAAAACCATGCTTTAACCCAGGAGAGAGTTTTTGGTGTTGGCTATTTCAGGCATTCAGGCAGGCTAATGAATTAGATATACTCTTCAGGGATCATGAGAACTTAAGTCACCTTAGGTGGTCCATTTTAAAATGACTGTTACCCCTCCCTCCCACTAGACCTGAAGCTCTACAAAGGCAATGGCTTGGACTATATTATTTCTGATTATCTAGTATCAACATAGGATCTCGTAAATATTTGGCACATAACTTTTTAAAAATGGATAGATGAATAAATGAATGGATGGATGGATAGATGAATAGATGATGAATTGCTAAAATATTATGCTTTAAAGAAAGACACACACACACACACGAAAAAGATTGAGCCTGAAAACTTGCTGAACATGAAAAGTTCAAAAAAAAAAAGTACAAGCATTTTAAAGAAGACAGTTACTGGAATGATTCCTTTCTGATCTCACAAGTTTTTTCAGGTACAGACTAACCTTGTAGATGTTTTCTATTGCTGCTGTAACAAATTACCACGAATTGAGTGGCTTAAGCGACACAAATGTATTATCTTACAACTCTGAAGGTCAGAAGTCCCAAATAGGTCAGCATGGATGCAGTGGTTCTGGAAGCTCTAGGGGAGAATCTGTTTCCTTGCCTTTTCCAGCTTCCAGAGGCTGTTCACATTCCTTGATTGGCAACCCTGCATGGCTCCAATCTCTGCTTCCAGGCCACATCTCCTTCTCTGACCCTCTTGCCTCCCTCCTATAAGGATCCTTGTAATTACATTGGGCCCAATGGGGTAATCCAGGATAATCTCCCCATCTCAAGATTCTTAATTTACTCACATTTGTAAAATCCCTCTCACCTCCTAAGGTAACCTATCAACAGGTGCTAGGTATTAGGAAGTTCACTTCTTTGCAGGGGAGGGGCATTATCCTGCCTACCACACCTCAGTTCTGCAAAGCTGAGAAGTTCTCCCAGAGGGTGGAATACACCAAAGGTGGGTAGGAACCCCAGGGCTAACAAAGGTGGCTACTCAAATGCAGTCCTTACATCCACAGCTAAGTCATTCTGGGTCAAATTCAGGGATCTATTTAGTGAAAAACAAATGAGACATGTCAGAAGTATTTTGGTTCCCATTTTTTGGGTGAAGTTGGGTAAAGATTAAAAAAGTTAAAAAGCATCTCTATATATTAATATTTGGTGAAAATGCACTCATTTGGAGGTGACTTTTACATTCTTGAAAAATTTTCCTGAATAATTGGAAAAAGATTTATTCCACATAGTTGTAGAGGGCAGACCCAGAAGCAACCGGGGGGAAGAGGTCTGTGCAACTCAAGAAGGGCCTTTTCTAACAGTTATGTTTGTTCAAATGGAATGAGTCACCTAAAAAAAACTGAATACAATTAGTTTTTATGAAAAGCTTACTACATGGTCCCCTTTGCTCTTCATTTTAGAAGTTGTGAAAGTCTGTGTTCAGAGCCTTTAAATGCCCAATAGATTAGCAGATTAATTTTAAGACTGATGTGAATGCTTGATCAATTTCCACTGCCCCTAAAATGCCTAAATTTAAAAAGGAATCCTCTAAGACAGCGGTCCCCAACCTTTCTGGCACCAGGGACAGGTTTCGAGGAAGATAATTTTTCCACGGACCGGGATGAGGGGGCGAGTGTGTGGCGGGATGGCTCAGGCGGTAATGCGAGTGATGGGGGGCGATGGGGGGCGGCAGATGAAGCTTCGCTCGCTCACCCGCCGCTCACCTCCTGCTGTGCGGCCGGGTTCCTAACAGGCTGCGGACCGCGGTCCGGGGGTTGGGGACCCCTGCTCTAAGACAATTCTTTCATAAAGATGAAATTACTACCGCAGACCACCAAAAACTTCAGGCAATTTTAGAGATTCTCTTCGTTCATACCTTATTTACTTATTTCTTTTAAAAGCGAGATAAAGATAACACTTGCCTTACATAGCTCAGTGGAGGGCTCTCAGGCGTTGCTCTCATCAACTGAGTTCCAGACCCAAGCCCACCCAATGCTCGAATTGCCTGCACTTCAATTCCACCTCTAACGTTAGCTGTTGGCAATCCGAGAACCAAGGGGAGCGACAGGCTGACGGCATTCTGCCACGCTGCCCCGTCACCTCGGCTTTCATAGGGACGCCTGGGCTCCTCTTGGATTGCTTTTTCCCCTACAAGGAGGGAGTATCCGGGTTCCCCGTCGGAAGGTCAGCCCTATCTGTAAATGGGCAGAATGTAAGGATTCGGATAAAAGCCAGATCTTCCGCCAGCAACAGTTAAAAGCAAAAACCTTGACAGGAGAGTGGTGAATGAAGGTGACCCTATCAGGGAAGGTCCGGGTTAGGTACGGGAAATGGCGGTAACAAAGTAGCAAACTGGACCGCCGTGGGAAGAACTTAGGAAATCTGGCCTCGGAGGTGAACTTTTTGCACTGATGCCGGGCAGCCATTTTCTCCAATAGGTTGTGAGAAAACGAGCATCCCCTGCTGGCTTCGAGGGTGATAACAGCTTTTCGCAAAGACGTTTTGACGATTCTCCAGTAGGGGTCAGCGATGAGGTGGCTACAACTACCCGAGCATCCAACTTACCCGGTGAGCCTTAACTGTAAAGGAACGTAAAATAGGAGACAAGCGTAAAACAGTGGGAAGAGAGAGTCAGTAATAAAGACCAGTTATATCTCGTCAACTTTTAATGCACACATTAGTGAACTACTGAACTCGTAAAAAGTATGAATCTGGTAAAAGGCAAACATTTGTTATTTGTTTAGGGGAAATACACGGATTTAGAAGATATAGGTTTTCCTTAAATGAGGGAGGGGCAAACAAAAGAGACGGGGTCTCGCTATGTTGCCCAGGCTGGAGTGCAGTGGCTATTCACAGGCGCGATCCCACTACTGATCAGCACGGGAGTTTTGACCTGCTCCGTTTCCGACCTGGGCCGGTTCACCCCTCCTTAGGCAACCTGGTGGTCCCCCGCTCCCGGGAGGTCACCATATTGATGCCGAACTTAGTGCGGACACCCGATCGGCATAGCGCACTACAGCCCAGAACTCCTGGGCTCAAGCGATCCTCCTGCCTCAGCCTCCCGAGTAGCTGGGACTACAGGCACGCGCCACCGCGCCCGGCGATGAGATGTGCTGCAACGAGTTACTAGAGGTTGTGGCGCGGTGACGTCACCTGGGGCGGAGCGAGGCTGAGGCCGTAGCGGGATAAGACACGCCCAACGCAAGGTGGCCTCGAGGCTGATGAACATGTGATGTCATCGGGGCGGGATTGTCGTCCTGCCTTGGTGGTTTGCGAGCAAGGAACTAGCTACTTTCCCTGTTCCGGCCTCGGCTCCTGCTGTTTTGCTTGGAACATTGGTCGGTTTGCGCTTAATGCTCGTAGGCGTTGCGTCCGGACACGCAGCGAGCACAAAAGTAAAGGCAATACCTTGGTCCCTCAGCATTGCCTTTCTTCAGCAGGCCTTAAATACGTGCTGCATGTTGGGGGGACGTTATTCACGAGGGAACCGAACCATCTGTCCCTAAATCTCCCATTGTCCACAGCAAGCATTTAGGAGGTGCCTTCGCTGTACGAAGGAGTGTAACCCACAGTAGCGGAGGTTGGGGTCCGCAAAAGTGCTGGAGGCCAGCTCAGTTTTCACTGTTGGAACGAAGGGAACGTGCGGGAGCCGTCTGTTTTCGCTGTCCCCACGTGTTCGTTGCCCATGACTGTTGGGGGGGAAAAAAATCTAGTATCTGAATAGACTGTGCAAAAATTACGATTTGGCAGCCTGAAGTCTTTTTGAAACAAGACTAGGTTAGGAAGGCATAAAGGAGAAGAAGGAAAAATAATTTCCAGCCTTGATAGATTTGCAATCAGCTGACATTTTCTGTCTCCTACCGGCAATGTTTTTCCATCCCCCTTCTCTCTTAGAAACCGGTCCAAACTTCCCCCTCAACTTCCTCTCTTGCAGCAGATAACTCTGCTCCCTCCTTTATCTTGATAAATAAATTAAAGGTAATCAGAAAAAACTCAACTCCTTGTTACTCTGCCCTTCTCTAAAATTCATCTTTACATCTTCAAGGGAGGGCAACTCTTTGTTGTCTCTTCCTATCTTAGACCCAGTAGGTCGAAATTCCTCCATCAATCATTTCCACACTCATCTTCTCTTTCTCTCCCTCTCTCTCTCTTATATAAAGAGATTCTGAGCTTTCTTTCAACTCTTCTTTGACCTTGTCTCTCTTTCCAAATAAAATGTTGTTTTCATAGCGGCACTTCCTGAAAGCATGTTCTACAATTACTACATTCACTTCCTAACATTCTATCTTCAGACCACAGCCTACCAACCCAATGAAATTGTTCTAAAGCTACCATATCTAAGTCTCCTAATTGGCAGTTCTAAGGGACTCTTTCAGACTTATGTGACATAATTTACCTCCCCGCACCCCCCCAACCCAACTGAACCACTTGTGACCACTACCTCCTCCCCGAAGGTTTCTTCTCCCTGGTTCTTGTTAACAGCCTCTGCTGGGTCCTCGAAAGCTCTGCTGATCTTTCTGCCCACTGTTTAAATATTGCTCTTTGTAGTTTCTTCATAAACCTTCTGTGTAGTCTTGCCATGCTCTTCATGAGTGACCTCATCAATTCTCAAGGCTATCAAAACTGTAGCTCCAATGTGATGCTCTTTCCAGAGTTCCAGATCTTGTTTCAAGCTGCCTACTAGGTGTCACGCTGAAATTATTCAAAACTTCAAATTCAACATGTGCAAACAAAACTGATCATCTTCTGATCCCTTCCTCCAAATGGTGTCTAACCGTTCCTGTATTCTCACTCTCCACCAGTACATTTAGTTGGTCACTTCAAAACTCTCTGTGTCATTCTTCACCACTGTTTGATTCATTTAACACCAGATATTTATTTCTTGTCTATCCAATGACGGGCAGTGTGCTAGGCGATGGAGATGTAGTGGTGAAGAAAAGGGACACAGTGGGGCGACAGAGAACAACATAGAAAAAAAAAGTAATTACAAGTTGTGTTAAGTGCCGAAGTGCTGAGATAAAAACAATAATGGCAGGAAAAGGGAAAGGGACCTACTTTAGAGAAAGCAGTCATGTGAGCAGATAGGGTAGGGGGTCCCTGGAGAAAGAGAGCCAGGCATGGCTTTCTTGACATAAGAGAAGCCATTTTTGATCTAAGCCATTTTGTGATCCAAGCCTGGCCATGATGCTTATCCTTGAACAGGTCTCTAATGAATGATCTTAAGGGAAAAAAAGAATGCAGGAACAAGTGACTGTTATCAGGCAAGAGAAGTAACAATAGCAAAGATAATATATGATTTATAAAGACTCCCAGTTCTGTTTCAGTGGTAAAGATTAGCCTGAAGTGCTCAACTACCAGATCAACTGGAACCTAAGGGATGATGATGTTGATCTTTTCAGACCCTTATTACTTCAATCAACTAAAGCTTAGACTCTGATTACCTTTGCCCCAATTCTATGCTGAATCTCCTCTGCCCAAGTCCCTTCATGATTATGCATTTATCCTTAGCTTAAAATTTCCCCAATTTTGCAGTTCCAGGGGTGGGGACACACTGCTTTGGGAAAGATCCCTGGTGTTCTCCTTACTTTCTGCAGGTAATTAATTCTTCCTTCTCCCAATCTTTGGCTTGGTTGTGTGTTTTGGCTCAACACCCACCAAGAGGCCAACCGAGTTTTTGGGTAACGGCCAGATAAGCCTCCTTGAGGAGGCATCATTTAAACTGGGAGCTGAAGAATGGGGCATCAGTTAAGGTACTTCAATTGCAAGCAATAATGACTGTCTGGAAACTGAAGTAAGCAAACTCCTCTTAAGAAGGAATTAATTGGAAAGAAATGGGAGTGTGAAATAAAATTCATATTTTATGGCAAGACAAGAAAATTTTAAACATAAAAATTTCTTCTCTGCCCTTTGGCCTCTTCTCTCTCCCGCCACTGTGCATAGTGTATCTGCATCATGCATTGACCAAACCTTCCCCATTAGCAGGAATACCTGCCCAACCATAAACAGCAACATTCTCCTGGCATCAACAAGATGACTCCTTAAAAGATAACATTCCTTCTTGCTCTTGTAAGGGGTCACCTGACCTAACACGATGACATTTAGATCTGGATTATGTAAACTGTCAATAATACGTCATTTGATGTACAGCCTCTGTCTCAAAAAGAAACTTATATAACTGTGCTTTTACTTCTAATGGACAGAACAGTTCTCAGAGCTTTCTGACATGCTCTTCCTGGGTTATAATCCTCAAATTTGGCTTGATAAAACTTTCCAATTCTTTCTTAGCTCGACTGATTAATTTTTTGTTGACAAGAGAAATGTGGCAGACTGATAGTTGTCCCCCCAAATCGGTTTTTCCCTTTTACTAATAAATTTTTAGTTGGGCACATGAAGCCCAGGTTAAAGACCACATTTCCCAGTTTCTCTTTTTTTTTTTTTTTTTTGCGGTACGCGGGCCTCACTGTTGTGGCCTCTCCCATTGCGGAGCACAGGCTCCGGACGCGCAGGCTCAGCGGCCATGCCCCACGGGCCCAGCCACTCCATGGCATGTGGGATCTTCCCGGACCGGGGCACGAACCCGTGTCCCCTGCATCGGCAGGCGGACTCTCAACCAGTGAGCCACCAGAGAAGCCCCCCAATTTCTCTTACAACCAAGTGTGGTCAAGTTCTCACCAACAGAATATGAGTGAAAGTAATATGTGCCCCTTCTGCCTCACTTGCTTAAAAGATAAATCAGTTGTCCTCCAGTTCTGCTCTTTTGCCCTTCCCCAGAGCTAGATGGTGCCAGTGCAAACCCCTGTCAGTGCCCAAGCTTTAACCATGCAAATGAGGAAAATATCCTAGGGTATGGTAGAGCATTAAGAGGAAAGAAACCAGGGTCCATGGATAACTTAATGGAGCTGAACCACCCTGCCAGCCTGGGCCACTTCTACCTCCAGACTGTTATATGAGAAAGAAGCTCCTGTAACCAAGCAAGACCCTATCGGGCCTTCCTAGGACAGACCCTCCCCCCACCCCCCCACCATATCCTCTGCCTGCCTCTTGTTTGTAGAAAAACTTTAGCCTCCTAGGCGATCCCCAAGGACCAAATAATAAATTTAATCAGAGAAGCAAGAAAATGCAAAAACAAAGGAAAACAGTCAAGCAGACAAAATAATAATAGTTTAGCTATTAAATAAAGTCAAGGACCTTTAGCTCCTCCTCAAGGGCTAGAGATAATATTCTGAGCCCTATCCTTTGAGCTGTTTTGCAGATACTGAAATCCCCACCAGGTGGAAGAAGTTAACTGTATGCTGCCCACAAGAACATAGACCCCAGATGGCTGGGATCAGAAGGTTAATGATGGTTGACTCCTGATTACCTCACCACCAACCAATCAGAAGAATGTCCAGGAGCTGATCACACACCCTGCAACACTCTTGCTCACCCTGTCTTTAAAAACCTTTCCTGAAAGCCACTGGAGAGTTTGGGTCTTTTGAGCATTAGCTACCTAGACTCTTTGCTTGGTGCCTGCAACAAACACCACACTTTCTTTCACCACAACCCAATGTCAATACATTGGCTTTGCTGCACTCGGTTGAGTGGACCCAAGTTTGGTTTGGTAATGCTGCTATTTCATTTAAATCACTATATTTGGGGTCTCTATTATTGCAGCATACTCTGTACTCTGATTTAGGGAAGCTCACAGAGGAAAACCCTGGCTAACCAAAACTCAGAAAGGGCAGGAACTGAAAGAGATGTCCAGGCATCTCCAGGACACCCCAATGGGATGAATCAGCCTCATCCTCCTGTAAGGAGTCTGATTTTCTATTTTGAGTCCTGTATCCTCCTACAATCTCTTTTTATATTCATATCCATTTTTTCATTATAATTATGTTGTAAATAAAACTTTTATGTTCTGCTTTTCAAATCTGTCACTATACTTTTAGTGGCAGTATAAGTTTCTCAATTTGATGTAAAATTTATGATTTAAATTAAACCACTGTCAGTTATGCTAACCACCACTTCATCATTCTATATTTTTCACCTGTATTGTTTTATGAATTAGTGATGTGCATAATATCCAGTGCTAAGTTAATTATGCACAAGCTTGAATCAGTGCTTGCTTCTTTTATGTTCTGTCACTTTTCTTCCAGCTTTATTGAGGTATGATTTTCAAATAAAATTGTAGATATTTAAAGTGTACAATGTAACGAATTGTGTATATTGTGAAAGGATTCCAGCCATCAAGTTAATTAACACATCCATCACCTCACATGTTTACTTTTTTTTTCTTTTGGTGAGAACATTTAAGTTGTACTCTCTTAGCAAATTTCAATTATACAACACAATGTTATCAACTATAATCACCATTTTATACCTTAGATCCTCCGACCTTATTCATCGCATAACTGAATGTTTGCACTTTTACCAACCTCTCCCTATTTCTGCCACTCACCTGCTCCTGGCAACCATTTTCTATTCTCTGTTTCTATGAGTTCAACTTTTTTTTTTTTAATTCCACATATAAATGCGACCACACAGTATTTTTCTTTCTCTGGCTTATTTCACTTAGCATAATGCTCGCCAGGTTCATCCATGTCACAAATGACAGGATTTCCTTCTTTTTAAAGGCTGAATAATATTCCAGTGTGTGTGTGTGTGTGTGTGTGTGTGTGTTTTCTTGATCCATTCATCTGTTAGTGGACACTTCGGTTGTTTCCATACCTTGTTTATTGTGAATAATGCTGTAATGAACATGGGAGTACAGATGTCTCTTCCAGGTGATGATTTGTTTCCTTTGGCTATCCACCCTGAAGTGGAATTGCTGGATCATGTGGTAATTCTACTCTGAATTTCTTGAGACACTTCCATACTGTTTTCCAGAGTAGCTGAACCAGTTTACATCCCCACCAACGGTGCACAAGGTTTCCCTTTTCTCCACATCCCCGCCAGCTTTTATGTAGGCTTTTAACTTTTTGACAGTGCAGAAAGCAAGGTTATGGTCTGGCTGTCTGGGGTTTTGCTTTTTCAAAACATAACCCTAGTGACAGTTAATTTTGAGGCACTAAATGTTGGAATAGATTCTGCATTCATTCCAAATGGTATGTCTCAATCTGTCTACGGAACTCCACTCATGGAGCTCAAGCCATTTATAAATTAGTCCTTCGGGGTAACGTTAAACGAGAAAGAGCATGGGGTCTGACGCAGAGGCTTTCTGCCCCGGCGTGGGGAGAAGGCTTGTGGGCAAGCGGGGTCCGGGCTTGCAGCCTCAGCAACTATCAGGCAGGGCCGCACAGCCCGGAGACAACACCTGAGGAGGAGATCGACGCGGCCGAAGAAAAGAAGGCGGAAAGACCACCAACCAACGAGAGGAAGAACGCGCCCAGGGGACTGCCGCCGGCGCGGACCCCCAGGCAAGCCCCTCCCACTACTGAGGAATGGGAGAGGAGCCTGGGCGGGAGAGCTCCTCGGAAGCGGGGAAGGCGGGGCCACCGGGAGAGGGAGAGGCGGGGCCACCAGGGGAAGGAGAGGCGGGGCTTTTCGAGGACCGAGAGGCCGGACCGGCAGGGCAAGAGAGGGGAACCGCCAGGGGGCGAGGCGGACAAGGTACCAACTGAGACGTCGGTCCCTTGGATCTCAGTCCAGTCCTGGGCTGCGTTCTCCCAAAGAAGGCTCCCGGGCCCCGCCCTGTGGCAGATTTGTTCGCGGCTCCTTACGGCCGCAGGATCCTTTGCTGCTGCGGGCAGGATTTTCATTACGATAGGTTATTTGCATATCACAGACATGCCCCTGTGGGCTGACCCTGATTCTATTACATTTAATAAACGAACCATGGATTAACGAGAATTAACGCTTTGACGTAATAAACATTTACGTCTTGGCCACACTCTGCTTGGAGGAAAAGCCTTTAATATAGTTAATACACAATATCTCACAATATCTATC
Organism: Orcinus orca; assembly: GCF_937001465.1. Classification (NCBI taxonomy): domain Eukaryota; kingdom Metazoa; phylum Chordata; class Mammalia; order Artiodactyla; family Delphinidae; genus Orcinus; species Orcinus orca. The sequence goes on from NC_064560.1 coordinate 151,241,522, forward strand.
GTCGACCCAGAAACTCATTTCTTGTGGCAGGTTTTCAAATATCAGAATTAAATCCTGACAGTGGACACAGTTACTTATACGGCGTCACGCTGCTAGACCTATAAATATAAGTTAAACTTGTGGGGTCATTTTCCTCAATTTGAATATGTTTTCACTTTCATCCGACAGTTCTGCTGAAGTGTTTTAATGTTTAAGAACTTAGTAGAACTCCTTTACAGCATGGCTATTTGTTACATTGATTCTGATCTGACGTGGAATAAATCACGTCCCCAAACCAAAACTTAATACATAAAACTCCCTATATTTAACAAACTTTATCGATTCTATCTCTTTACACCAGTGTGACAAAAGCTTTCTGCTGTATTTAATTTATTCGTTTTTAAAGTATTAGAATAAATTAGAATGTTTCATTTTCATCAGATAAAGTTTGAAAGAGTGCTTCCTTTGTTTGAGGACCCTGTAGACTTAGCCTAATGTCACACCCTGCCAGAATAATTGGCAAATTGATTTGCTTTTTCTTAAATTTCAAGTCTCAAGGTTAATTATTTATCGAGGTTAATATATTTGAACAGTCTGGCTTTTGGTAGAAAAACAAATACTTTAAACTGCATACAGCTTATACTGACTAAGGTGAGAGAGGATCAAGATAACATTCTTTGTTTGAATCATTCATTCAGGCATCCAACAATTAACCATTGAGCACCTGCTATGTGCTAGGTGTACTGAAGTGTCAACTATTATTTTAATATCAGGGATAAAGGTTAGCTTTGAGAATAAAAGTGTAAACAGAGAATCAAGGAAGTTGCTTGACATGATACAAATAGTCTAAGATATGGGCTTTTGTCTATTCACCTTGGACCCTGAGGAAAGGTCATAATTTCTAAGAGAAGAATGATTGGAAAGGTTCTGATCTTGCATGACTGCTGGTCTCTGGGTATGACTAATATAAAAATCCTAGGGCTTTCCCTATGTAGAGGTGGTGAGGAGGGTAAGATCTTCCCCTTGAATCAGTGGAAGATCACTGAGGCCTTCTGAGGTTCAAATGGCAATGAACTTTCACTTTTATCTTGGAGGGGGAAATTTCAAACTTTCTGAGTGTGGTTTAGACAACTTCCTATTACTTGTTGAGATTTTATGATGTGATGGTTGAATATATAGCACCATGGTGCTTGCTAGGGGATGCTTTATAAATACATTATGTTATCACAAGTCACACTGTTAATAATTAAACCATATTGTGTTAATACCAAGTTTTTTGTGTATGGCAATTTATGATCAAAGTGATTCGTAGTTTCCGCAGGGGTTGCTTTTAGGGCTAATGCGCCCTGAAAGTAACCCTATTTATACAGAATGTACTGAAGGCACAGGCTGCTTGTGCCTGTTCAAATGGACCCCCTTGTTGTACAATGGCAGAGCTCTAATTCATTTTGTGGCCCAGCTCATTTCCCAAGGGGCCATGGCCTGGCATGTGGCAAGAAACGAAGAAAGACAAAACCACTACATATTAGTTGCAATATTCTGTAAAAGGAGACAACCTATAGTCACCATGTTGTATGGATAAACAGTATTACATATTACAAAAAGGGTATTTATATAATCAAAACAAATGTATACAAATGATGAGTTATTATTTATCATTATTAAAATGAATATTAGTGCTCTTGTACAGTAATATATAATATAAACTAGAAGAGTGATAAAAAATTTACTAAACTTGTAAGCCCCTTTATGCTTTCATTCATTCATTCTTTCCTCTGTCATTAATCATTAAGGAAATGCAATCAAAACCACAATGAGATACCACTTCACACCTACTAGGATCGTATAATTTTTAAAAAACTGGATAATAACAAGTGTTGGCAAGAATGTGGGGAGCTCTTGTACATTGTTGGTGGGAATGATGCTGTGAAAAATGGTTTGGCAGTTCTTCAAAAAGTTAAACATACAATTACTATATGGTCCAGTGATTCCACCCATAGGTATATACCCAAAAGAATTGAAAACAAAAAGTCAGTTATGTGTATATGGACGTTTGTTGCAGCATTATTCACAACAGCCAAAAGGTGGAAACAACCCAAGTGTCCCAATAGAAAACTGGGTGGACAAAATATGGTATTATGGAATATTACTCACCCATAAAGAGAAATAAAGTTCTGATACATGCTACACCATAAATGAACCTTGAAAATATTATGCTAAATAAAATAAGCCAGGCACAAAAGGATGTATATTGTACTAGTCCACTTATATGAAATATCTAGAAAAGGCAAATACATAGAGACAGAAAGTAGAGAGAGGCTGAGGGGAGCAGAGAATGAAGGGTTATTGCTTAATGGATATAGAGTTTCTGTATTGGGGTGATGAAAAAGTTTGGGAAATAGTGCTATAAATTTCCCTTTCAGCACTGCTGTAGCTGTGTCCTCCACATTTTTATACATTGTATTTTCATTTTCATTCATTTCAATGTATTTTTTTTCCCCTAAAGACTTACTCTTTGACCCATGGATTATTCAAAAGTGTGCTGTTAAGTCTCCAAGGATTTTGAGATTTTCCTGTTATCTTTCTATTATTAATTTCCAGTTTGATTTCATTGTGGATAGAGAATATACTCTGTATGATATACAGTTCTTTAAAATTTGTTTTATGACCCAGGATATGGCACTTGATAAGAGTGTGTATTCTGGGACTTCCCTCGTGGTCCAGTAGTTAAGAATCCGCCTGCCAGTGCAGGAGACACAGGTTTGATTCCTGGTCCGGGAAGATCCCGCATGCCGTGGAGCAACTAAGCCCGTGAGCCACAACTACTGAGCCTGCGCTCTAGAGCCCACAAGCCACAACTACTGAGCCCGTGTGCCACAACTACTGAAGCCCGTGCACCTAGAGCCTGTGTTCCACAACAAGAGAAGCCACCACATTGAGAAGCTCATGCACCGCAACAAAGAGTAGCCCCTGCTCTCCACAACTAGAGAAAGCCCACGCACAGCAACAAAGACCCAACACAGCCAAAAATAAAAATATATAAATAATAAAAATAAATTAATTATAAAAAAAATTTAAAAAAGAGTGTGTATTCTGTAGTGTTAGGTGAAATGTTCTATAAATGTTGATTATCTTGTTGGTTGATGCCATTGTTGAGTTTTTCTATAAACTTGTCGTTTTTCTGTCTAGTTTGTTCTATCAATTATTGCAAGAGAGGTATTGAAGTCTCCAACTATAATTGTGGATTCATCTATTTCTTCTTTCAGTTTTATCAATTTTGCTTCACACATTTATGTTCACTTATTATTGTTTATAATTGTTTCTAATGCTTCCTCAGCAGACATTTAGAACCAAATCAGACAGTGTGATAAATTTTTGCTGCAATCATCAAACATAATTTAGAAAACTCAAAGAAGAGAAGGAAAAACTATTGTATTTACCTATATTTTTACTTACAATGTTCTTTCTTTCTTCCTGATATTCCAAGATTCTTTTTTAAAAAATTCTTTCCTGGGCTTCCCTGGTGGCGCAGTGGTTGAGAGTCCGCCTGCCGAGACAGGGGACACGGGTTCGTGACCCGGTCCGCGAAGATCCCACATGCTGTGGAGCGGCTGGGCCCGTGAGCCATGGCCGCTGAGCCTGCACGTCCGGAGCCTGTGCTCCGCAACGGGAGAGGCCACAACAGTGAGAGGCCCGCGTACCGCAAAAAAAAAAAAAAAAAAATTATTTCCTTTCTGTTCGAGAACTTCCAACTTCTTTTGGCCATATTTTAGGAAAGTTCTGTTGGTGAAATTCTCTTAATTTTCCTTTATCTGAGAATGTCTTGATTTTCCCTTCATTCTCAAAAGATATTTTCACTGGACATAGGATTCTGGGTTGACAGTTCTTCTCTTTCAACACTTAAAACATGTCATGCCACTTCCTCCTGGCTTCTATGGTTTTGGATAAGAAATCCACTGTCATTTAAATTGTTTTTTCCCCTTGTAGGTAAGGTGCTGTTTTTCTCTGGTTTTGTTCAATATGTTTTCTTTGTCTTTAGTTTTCAGAAGCTTGACTATAATGCATCTTGATGTGGGTCTCCTCAGATATATCCTATTTGGAGGTTTGTTCAGCTTCTTAAATCTGTAGGTTTCTGTCTTTTGCCAAATTTGGGAAATTTTTAGCCATTATTTGTTTGAGAACTTTTTCAGCCTATGCTCTTTCTCCTCTCCTTCTGTGAGTCCAATGATATGAACATTAGAAGTTTTGTTATAGTTGCACAGGTTTCTGAGTCTCTTCTCATTTTTTTTTTTAATTCTATTCGTTCTCTGCTGTTCAGATCAGGTAATTTCTATTGTTATATCTTCCAGTCGACTGATTCTTTTCTCTGTCCCTTCTATTCCATTTGAGTCCATCCATTGAGTTTTTAAATTTCAGTTATTACACTTTTTCAGTTCTAAAATTTCCATTTGGTTCTTCCTTATATCTTCTATATCTTTGTTGAGATCTCCTATTTCTTTTTTTTAATTTTATTTATTTTATTTTTTATTATTTTATTTATTTATTTGGCTGCATTTGGGTCTTTGTTTCTGTGTGCAGGATTTCTCTACTTGTGGCGAGCAGGGGCTACTCTTTGTTGTGGTGCACGGGCTTCTCATCGCCATGGCTTCTCGTTGCAGAGCATGGGCTCTAGGTGTGTGGGCTTCAGTAGTTGTAGCACACGGGCTCAATAGTTGTGGCTTGCAGGCTTTAGAGTGCAGGCTCAGTAGTTGTGGTGCACGGGCTTAGTTGCTCTGCGGCATGTGGGATCTTCCCGGACCAGCGCTCGAACCCGTGTCCCCTGCATTGGCCGGCGGATTCTTAACCACTGAGCCACCAGGGAAGCCTGAGATTTCCTATTTCTTTGGTGAGACTCTGTATTTTTTCAATTGTTTCAAGTGTGTCCACAACTGTTCATCGAAGTATTTTTATGATGGCTGCTGTAAAATCTTTGTCAGATAATTCTAATATCTTTGTCATAGTGGTGTTGGCATTTATTGATTCCCTTTTTTCATTCAGTCTGAGATCTTCGTTTGAGAATTTGATGATTTTTTGGAGAATAATCTGTAATTTTTGGTTGAGATCTGAATATTTTGAGCATTATAAGACTTTGGATCTTATTTACCCTTCTGTTTTAGCTGGCTTCCTCTAGCACCTCTCCAACAGGAAGGTGGAGCACCACTTCATTACTGCCAGGTGGGAACAGAAGCCAGGTTCCTCATTAGGCTGTTGACAGCCTAGGGGGATGGCTCCCTGTTACTGCTGGGTGTGTGATGGGGATTACTGGCTTCCCACTAAGCCTCCAGTGATACCTCCCTGCTGGAAGGGGTAGAAGTGCCGCATTACTGCTTCCCACATGGTTTTCACTGATACCACACCACGAGGGGCAAGCAGCGTTGGGGATGAAGCGGGTAATGGTGGAAGAGGGTGCTGGCCTCCATATGGTGAAGATCCTGACTCTCCAGCAGGCCCCCTATGATACCACCCTAGCAGAAAGGAGAAGGCATACCTCCTTACTGCCTAGTGGAGGGGGAAGTCCAGGCTCCCCATGTGGTCTCCAATGACAACAAGGGCTTGGGTGGGTGGGGCTCATCACCTCCTGATGGGGATGAAAGGTCCCATTCCCTGCGCTGCCTAGTGAGGAGGCAGGAGATTGGGACACCTCGTTAAGAGCCTGGCAAGGGTGAAAGTCTAGGCTGCTAACCTGGCCCTGGCTACCATGGGTGAAGGTGGGGCTACAGTGTTTTTCTTTGGGTTTTAGCAGGAGTAAAGTGGCTATTTTCTAAAGGTTTTCTGTCTTGCTAGGTTGCCCCTTTCCTAATCCTTTTTTTAAAGAAAGCAAGCTTTCCTTGAGGCTTTTTGGCATTTCCAGGTTTCCAGCTTCTTAAGCTCTAAGCCTGGGATAGATATGGCAAAAAGAAAACCCAGGGAACTCACCACCATGTCATTCCTTGGTTCTCTAGGTCTCTAGTCAGTCTGCCTTCTTCTCTCCATTTTCAGAGTCTTCTTATGCTTGTTTTATATGCAATGTCCAGGATTTTTAGTTGTACTTAGAAGGAGGAATTGGGAAAAGTATGTCTACTCCATCTTCCTGGAAGCAGACTGTATTAACTTTTTTTGTTTTTTTTCTTTTGGCCGTACCACATGGCTTGTGGGATCTTAGCTCCCCGACCAGGGATTGAACCTGGGCCACAGCAGTGAAAGCACCGAGTCCTAACCACTGGACCGCCACGGAACTCCTCCAGATTTTTTTTTTTTTTTCAGTACGCGGGCCTCTAACTATGGTGGCCTCTCCCGTTGCGGAGCACAGGCTCCGGACGCGCAGGCTCAGCAGCCATGGCTCACGGGCCCAGCCGCTCCATGGCATGTGGGATCTTCCTGGACTGGGGCACGAACCCGTGTCCCCTGCATCGGCAGGCGGACTCTCAACCACTGCGCCACCAGGGAAGCCCTCCCCCAGATTTTATTAATTTTTATGATTACCTTCTATTCAGGGCAAATGATATTGATTGAAAAAGTTCTCCAGCAATTCTGTGATGTCTTTTTTCCTCCCACATTAAGAGAACTAATGCTATAGCATAAGGGAATGCATTAAATTATTCTAAGATCTCTATAAAGCAATTCAGGAATAGGTCAAAAGACCAGGTCACAGAACAGTTTAGAGCTTTTTATAAATTAATTAGATTTATCAATAGTCCACTCCTACCTACTCTAATTCTAATGTTGGTTTTATTACGTAATAGTGATGGTAGTATATAATTATTTTATATTAGGTATTATTATATCAGATATAATTCTCCACGAAGCATTAAAGTCTGTGACTTTGATATATTTATGTTATTTGATTGTTAAAATTTTGTTTTGCTTACACACTACATTGATATGTTTTGTAAAGCTATAACTTGTAAGTAACAGAAGCCTACTGGAGCCTGCTTTAGCAAAAAGAAAGGTAATTTTACATAAAGATACAGGTACTTCATGAAACTCAAGGGTTGGTATGGAGACAGACTCCAGGAAGGGCCTGGAACTGTGCAATGGAGCCCGAGGAATAATCTGTTTTGTCTCTACTTCTCTCTGAACATCTGCTTTTTCTTTCTCCCCAAAGACTAACTCTGTCTGCCACGCAGTACTCAAAAGCAGAATATGGGGTTTCCCTGGTGGCGCAGTGGTTGAGAGTCCGCCTGCCGATGCAGGGAACACGGGTTCGTGACCCCGTCTGGGAAGATCCCACATGCCGCGGAGCGGCTGGGCCCGTGAGCCATGGCCGCTGAGCCTGCGCGTCCGGATCCTGTGCTCCGCAACGGGAGAGGCCACAACAGTGAGAGGCCCGCGTACCGCAAAAAAAACAAAAAACAAAAATAGAATATGGCTGTGACACAGTCCCTAGTTAGGAGGATATGGACCCACTGGGAAGAGACATACTGATATGGTCTTCCTTCAGATCTGATTTTAAATCCTTAGGAATAAGAATCTGATTAGCAAATTAGGATAATGAGTCTATCTGTGGTCCAGCTGGTATGGCCAGAGATGTATGTGTGGAAGGGTCACACGGAAAAACCAGTAGGACAGGAGTGTTCTTGTGGATGGGGATGGCCATTTCCAAAGACAGCCTAAAAGTGACCAATAAACTGGGTATCTTGTTCTATTCCTAGAATCTTTGATATACCATTAACAATGTATCTATATTGAAATTGTTATAAAGTCCCAGGTTAACCTTCTTATATAACCAACATTACTACTGTGAAAGCAAGTTGAATTCATGACTTATGTTTCTTATAACGTTTAAAAGATATACTAAGCAGCAGAAAGACCCATTTTTACATTTGGAAATAAAGCCGAACATCAGAAACTGCTTCAAAGGCTCTAGAACTTTCCTTTTCCAGCATCAATCTAGTCAGTTTGGGAAGTCAGCACACAGGGTAGCAGGTTTTCCCATGGTGAAGAGAGCACAGGAACTGTCACCCTAGTTCACCTGAGAGAGTCACAGCACCATTGACCCTAGTTTATTAAATTGTCATGTTACCCTTGAAGCCAGTCTTTAGCTCAGCAGACTTATGTTATTTAACTATTATTTGTGGACACATAATCCAGGAGGTGTCTTTCTAAGCCTTTTGGAATATAAATCTTTCTTGCTTAAAATGGAGACAAACTCATAAATTTTGCCCAGCTAAGCCATTGTTAAACTGGTTATAGTGTAACATTTACCTAGGATTTTACAACCATTTCCACACTCATAAATCTTGGTCATTGTGTTCAGAACTGTATATTAGAGTAGGAGCAACTACAGACAATAATATACTGATGGTCCAAAGGTACTGAATAGCAAAAACTGTTCCACTGTTTATTCTTGGTGCACATAAAAAAAACAAAAGGTTATGGAGGAGGAAATCTCATATAAATCTACCTGGTTATGCTTTTCTAAGGAATTCTTCCTTTCAACCCAAACCTGGGTTTTGGATTAGGTTACGGTATCAGTTTACAACATTGCCAAGTTCTGCTTTTCAATACAATCCTCTTCTTTTTTCCTTCCTTCCTCCCTTCCTTTTTTCTTTCTATCTTCCTTCCTTTCTTCTTCTTTCCTACTCACTTTTTCATTCATTCATTTATTCTCTCTTTGAAACAGCACTATGTGGCATTTAAAACCATTTAATTATTTGGTTTCTAATCTATAAACAGTTTTAAATTTACTGACTTACCAACTGTTTCTTGAGATTTGAAATACTGATTCTTTTCTCTGGATTCTGTAACATGGAAAGTTCTTCCACTTTTCTTTTACCACCAACCTAGCCATATGGAGCATCTCCTTGGGAAGCTGAATCTCTAACCAGCAAGTCAGAAACTAAGGCAGATCAAATGCAAAATCCCATGCTAGAGGCAAGGAGTATACACAGAGCTAAAACTGCATGATGCCTTAAAATTAGTAAATCTACTTGTTTAGTACCATTGTGATGCATTCACCAATTAGGGGTCACTGTTTTGCTTATATGCTGTTTTCTTCCTGTATCTCTAAGAATGAGGGAAAACAAAAACAGAAATGAAACAAGACAAAGCAAAAGACAAAACCTATAAATTAGGAAATTTAAAGCTGGAATGACTATAAAGACAGGACAAGGATTTTTAGCCCTCAGATCTTTGGTGTCCCTTGAATGTCTTCCTCAAGGGCACACTGTGCACCAACACACTGCTATACAGTATGTTATTGTACAATAACAACATAGCTGCATAACTGATAGCACAGGGCCCAACAAATGTTACTGCACACACCGCACGCACTGTTGTGTTATTACTTAATTACAAGGTTTGGAGTATTCAGTCAATTAAGCAGTCTAAACGATTTAGCCTCTCTGTTCTAAACAAGTGTCTTTTTCAGAGAATCAATATTGTAAACTAACTATCTGTCAGTTTAGGCCAAAGTAATAATCCTGCTTTAGCTTAAAAACACTCTTCTGATATTGAAAATTAAATTTCTGAGATTATATGCTTCTTCATAACAGGGGATGTTATGAATAGTTCCAGGATATGAAATGTTTCTCACTCCAACAATTTTACTGATTCAAATGGTTAATTTGAAAACAACACATTCATAAACTTCCATGAGAAGGAACATAATTTTAACAGATTAGAAATAATGATGATTCTATAATTTTACATGTATGACTCTATTTTCAAATGACCATCTAATGGGAAAATTACTAACACAATCAGATGTTCAATTCGTAAAATGTTGGTAAAAGATTTCATTTTGAATTCTTTAAATTAAAATGTGTATTATTCAGGGTTCTTATTCACAGTCAAGAAAAACTGACCCTGATTAACTTGAGCAGAAAATAATTTTATTGGAAATGTATCAAGAGGGCCCACAGAATTGTCAGGAAGGCTGTAGAGACAGGGTAGAAAAGGCACTGCTAGGACTATGTCATAGAATTGATGGCTTTAGACATGTCCTGCTAGTGTTTTCACTGTGACACTTGTTGTCATTGGCATTTCTGCCATTGGATATCTGCCACCATGCTGCTGGACTCAGTCACTCTGAACACTTGTCCCAGCAACTGTGGAATTTTGAATCTCTCAAAATTCAAAGCCTGGACTAGGACATTGATTACTTAATTGGTTGAACCCAGTTCACTTATCCAAACCCTAGCTACCAGGGAAATAGGAAAACGAATATCTATTTGCCCCCCTTCATCTTTCCTTCTACCTAAATTGTGATTCAGTCAAATAGAAGTGTTTGCATACTGGGCAGCCAAATGGGAAGTATCCACAGACAAGTTTTAGTCTAGAGCTTATGACTTTGATCATCCTATGGTTGCCAAGTGTCTTGTCTTACTTTCTCTTCACTTAATGTCTTACTTTCTCTTCATTTAATGGTGTTGACTAGTTGATGGGGCTCTATTAATAATTCAATAAATTTAGCTATAATTATAGTATATTTTCAAAACACTTTTCTTTGCAAGAATTTAGAAATATTTATGCCTTTGTCTGACAGGTCTAATGCCTTGGTAACTTATAATGGATTATTGTGATTAAAGTTTTTGCACTATACTATGCAAAACTGTGTGTGTGTGGGTATACATCTTGGGGATGAGGAATAAGAAAATAAGTAAAGCTCAGAATTCATAGAAATTTTTGATGTGAAGGGAAGTTAGCAATTAGTTCAGTGCTTCTCAATCTTAGCTATATATTAGAATCACTCAGGGAGCCTTAAAAAAATACTGGGGGTAGAACCTTGATCACAGATATTTTGACTTAATTAACCTGGGGTGGGCTCAATAATTTATACAGTCTAAAAATGCCCCAGCTGATTTTAATGTGCAGCCAGAGCTGAAAACCATTGATCTAGTCCAGCTTCCAGAGTTCACACAATAGAGAAAAGAACACCAGACTTGGATCAAAGAAGTGTTAATTCAAATCTCCTCTGTACCGTTTATAGACCTTAAGAAAGTTGCTTACCCTCTCAGTGCCTCGGCTCCTTCAACTGAAAAGGAGAATAACATATACTGCCCTAATCAATTAAGAGAGATTTCTCTATTGCAGGAACAGAGAAATTGATGATCAATGAGGATGAACAAATTACCCAAGTTAAACCTAAGTCAAGAAGTATTGGGAGTGGGCTTCCCTGGTGGCGCAGTGGTTGAGAATCTGCCTGTCAATGCAGGGGACACGGGTTCGAGCCCTGGTCTGGGAAGATCCCACATGCCACGGAGCAACTGGGCCCGTGAGCCACAACTACTGAGCCTGCGCGTCTGGAGCCTGTGCTCCGCAACAAGAGAGGCCGCGACAGTGAGAGGCCTGCACACCGCAATGAAGAGTGGCCCCTGCTTGCCACAACTAGAGAAAGCCCTCGCACAGAAACGAAGACCCAACACAGCCAAAAATAAATAAATAAATTAAAAAAAAAAAAAAAAAAAAGAAGTATTGGGAGTAAGTTAAGGATGTAATTTAGCTTTTTCTATTCACTTGTGCCACCAGACTATGTTGCCCCAGTGTTTATTTTTATGGTCTGAAGCCATAACTATTAAACAATTTGCTAAAATATCAACTGTAATTAAAACTTTTGTTTTTAGTTCTATCTTTTCCATTTTTAATATTGCTGAAAATGAGATGAAGTCTTCTGAGCTTCCGAACAACTGTGTGAAGTACTCAGGGAGAGAGCATAATTTGGGGGTTAAGAGGATCAGCTGTAGATTCACCATTTAATCTCAACTCTGTGACTTTCAAAAAATTACTCAACCTCTTTGACCCTCAGTTTCCACTAACACTCAAAGCTACCTCACATGGTTGCTGCGCAGGTTAAAGTAAAATATTTAAAGTAATTTAGTACAGTGTTTATGACAACAATCAATAAATAGTGACTATTTTCATTCGAGATGATATTCTTCATCTCGTTCAACAGATAAAAAAATGAAGTTTACAAAGACTGAAAGGAAAGGATTCACAGCTATAAAACGGAGGGGTAACACTCTGAACCCCAATCTTCTGACTCCAAATCCTTCTGTCAGTTTTAAAATAGGGCATACGTATTAAGGCAGATGGTAAGTAAATTAAATCATTGCCAGAATATTAATAACTTAAGTAAATTTACTTCAGGCTGAAGTAAATTTAAGTAAATTTACTTCAGGCTGAAGCTTGTAAGGTTATCATTTAACCAATCTACCATTATCAAACTGTCTTACATTGTGAAATAAAAAGTATGTTACCTTATGTTATTACAGCATCTTCTTAAAAAAACACACACACACTGTTTTCCTGTTTTTCCTCCCTTTGGTTTATTTACATTTCAAGCTTTCACTTTTTGAACTTTACGTCTAACTTTACGTCTAACTTTTTTGAACTTGACGTCTAACTTTACCACTAACCATTCGATACAAAAAGGTTGAAGTTTTCTACAAACATTATTTAACCATCAAATGGGGTTTGCGGACAGAAAGGTCAGTGTTACACTCAGTTTACACAGGAGGTAACTCAGTAAGGTTAAATGTCCAAATCCAGGCGACAGAAGTAGTCAGTCTTTCTGATTCTAAATCCTACGCTAAGATTATATCGTCGAGGCTTCTTAAAGTTAAGAATGAGTGGCTGGGTGAGAAGCTACTACTAATCACACTAAAAGGAGATGATATTTAAATATTAAAAATGACCACCTTCTAAAAAGTTGAAAAAGCGGCAAGGCACGGGAACTTTTGATAATACTGTAATTTTTAAGAAACGTGGACTGGTCCTGACGAGATGTGTAAGATAGGGCTCCAATGTCCAAAAGACGGGCTTCAGAGCAAACCCAAACCCAGTAAAAGCGCCGCACTGACTGGCAGATTCCACGCGAACCACTAGCCTCCCACGTGTCTTTCAGGAAACGCACAGAGCACGAGGGATAAAGGGAAGCCAAAGAAGGCTGGGGGAAAGGTAAAAACAGCGGCTAGGGCTTCCCTGTGAGACTGAGGGCACACGAAGGCTGGGGCGGGCTGGAGGGAACTCGCGGAGCATCTGGCAGGCACCAGGGTCCGAGAACAGGCCTGGAAGCAGCACAAGGGAGACGTTCGTCAGGGGAGCAGGCGGTCCGCGGGCCCCACACCGTGGAGCTCCGCAGTGGATCGGCTCTTCTGGTTTGAATGGGGGCGGAGGCGGAGACAGCGCGGAAGAGGAATGCAGAGAGTGGACAAGACGCTAGAACAGCGACAGGTGGCCGCGGGTGAGAGTCCGAGATTCGCGGGGGTGGGGGCTGGCCGCACCTGCGAGCCCTCTGAGCCGCCGTAGCCCCGCCCCTCCGCGCGTGGCGCCCCGACGCTTAGCGCGCGGGCTGCTCTCTTTACAGAGGTCGCTCTTGTCTGAACGGGCGGCCTCTGCTGCGCCTGCGTGGTCGGGAGGGGAAGTGAGGCGGTTTCCTCGGCGCCTTTTCCGGCGGCGGAGGCGGCGGCGGCGGCGGCGGCAGAGCTGGGAGGAGGCGGTGGAGGCCGGAGGGAGCCCGCGCTCGGGGCGGCGGCTGGAGGTAACCTCCTGGGCTGAGCTGGCAAGGCGGGCCCCCTCGGTCTCCACTCTCCTCTGGGGCTCTAGCAGTAACTTCCTTCTCCCTGTCTCTGTCTGCAGGCAGCGCACCGAGTTCCCGCGAGGATCAATGACCTGACGGGGCGCCGGAGCCGCGCTGCCTCTCGGGTGGCCTGGGTCGCTGGTGAGCGTGGTGCTCGCGGACCGGGAGCCGGGCCGAAGGGCCGCAGTCTCCCGCGGCGGAGCGAGTAGAAGGCGGAGGAGCGGGAACCGCGGCGGCGCTCGCGCGGCGCCTGCGGGGGGAAGGGCAGTTCCGGGCCGGGCCGCGCCTCAGCAGGGCGGCGGCTCTCCCGGCGCAGACTCAGCGTCCCGGCGGCCGCGGCGACTGGAGGAATCAAGTTGTGCGGTGGGTGATGCCCGAGTGAGCGACGGGTCCGGGCCTCTCCCCCGAGGAGGCGACTCCCACGCAGGCCGCACGGGCGCCCTCGCGATTGGGAGGCTCCGTTTCGGTTTCGCGGCGGCGGCGGCGGCGTTGTTGGCGGAGGGGACCCGGGACACCTGAATGCCCCCGGCCCCGGCTCCTCCGACGCGATGGGGAAGGTGCTATCTAAGATCTTCGGAAACAAGGAAATGCGGATCCTCATGTTGGGCCTGGACGCAGCCGGCAAGACAACCATCCTGTACAAGTTGAAGCTGGGCCAGTCGGTGACCACCATCCCTACCGTGGGTTTCAACGTGGAGACCGTGACTTACAAAAACGTCAAGTTCAACGTGTGGGATGTGGGCGGCCAGGACAAGATCCGGCCGCTCTGGCGGCATTACTACACCGGGACCCAGGGTCTGATCTTCGTAGTGGACTGCGCCGACCGCGACCGCATCGACGAGGCCCGCCAGGAGCTGCACCGCATTATCAATGACCGGGAGATGAGGGACGCCATAATCCTCATCTTCGCCAACAAGCAGGACCTGCCCGATGCCATGAAACCCCACGAGATCCAGGAGAAACTGGGCCTGACCCGGATTCGGGACAGGAACTGGTATGTGCAGCCCTCCTGTGCCACCTCGGGGGACGGACTCTATGAGGGGCTCACATGGTTAACCTCTAACTACAAATCCTAATGAGCCTCTTCTCCGCCCATCCCCCGGAAGGAGAGAAATCAAAAACCCATTCATAGGATTATCGCCACCATCACCTCTTTCAGTTGCCACTTTCTCTTCTTTGAATTTGAACTCTGGAGTTACCGTTCTGCGGTTTGGGGGAGGGGGTTAGGGGTTTTCTTTTTTGTTTTGTTTTCTTTTTTTTTTCCTTTGCTTTGCGTTAGGATGCTCTGATCTGACTTTTTTGACATGAACACAAAGTGCTAGATGCTCTTGTTGACTTCCAGCAAATGGGATGGGGGAAATATAGCAGTTCTTGGTAAATTCCTTTATAATAATGGTTTGATTTTTTTATTTCGAGAGAATCTTCTTTTCCAATGTATGCTTTTTTCCTTTTTGCCCAGTTTCCTTATCACTTGCTGTAGATGGCTTATTTTGCATTCATGCAGACTGTGTTGCAAGTCTGTTTCATCTAGTAAACTGAAAATTATTGCTTAATCAAACTGCCGTTTGTCTTTTATATTTAAGGCCTTTTTCCCCTCCCTTATGAGTTCTGACTTTAACTTAGTAAATTCAAATGTGACCTTTTATATCTAAGACCAGTATAGTAAACAGCCCACGGTGGCAAATAATGAGTAATATCATTGTAATATGTTCCAGTTGCACATCACTGTGTTAAACAGGTAATGTAAGAAGTTCTTTGAAATTTCAACTCTTAAGTTCTGAAACATACATCATGCATGAGTAAGGATAAAACTCAAGTTCCCCGTTACATAGCTAACTTACACTGCATAAAACTATGAAAATGTAACCTGTCAAGGACACAGATTTTTTTTTTCACTGCAAAGTTAGCAACTTTGCTGTGTTTTCCCTTTTTTAACTTTAAAAATAGACTTTTCCAGAAAATGGAGCAATAATGGTGTATGCCACACACAGATGAAATATTTGTAGATATTTTAAGTGACTTTTGGGCAAAACTGGAATATATACTTTTACCATGTTTCAAATGTCTAAGACCAATAGTTTTTAAATTACTAGAATGTTTATTCATGAATAAAGCATTTAACAGTTCAAATTACATGCACCTTTTACCTAGCTGGAAAAAAAAATTCGTGTTTCCACATTACAGCAATTGATTAAGCTGAAGATATAAGTCTTTTTTTTTTAATAGATGAGTGATCCATATCTCCATTAATTAGAACACTGGAAAAGATGTTTTATGGAAAAGGTATTCTGTTTGATTAACTCATGCTAATAGTCAGATACCCTGTTGGTTCAATAATACACTATCTCCTTTGAGGAAGGAAATGTGATGAATGAATGATGTGTAGACTTGAGGAATGACAAAAGGGGAAGTAGGATGCAGAGGAAGAACCTACAGATGACAATGAATGTAAACTTACTTTTCTTCAAGGGTAAGCAGTGTGCTCACTGGTGATATCTAGATCCTAACAAGATTACTTGCTTAGCTGGTTAGGACCAGTAACTAGATTATTGAGACCACTATGATAATACTTTGAACCAAATGTTAATGCTTGATACAGAATTGTGTAGCAGCATCTGGTTCTTACATAGCCTTAAGGATTCATTTTAGAGATCCTCAAGGAATTAAACTTAGGGAATTCAGAAATGTAGACTGCAAAGGCAGTATACAGGAAAAGGTGGAGTGGGTTTTGTTTATGAGGGTGTCTGAAAACTAAAATTGAACGGGATATCATGGTATATGATTGGACAGTATTGGTCCTTCATGCTTTGGCCATATTGTATAATGGAGCTTTTACCAAAGATGTATGAGAAGTATAAGGCTATAGAAAGTTAACTCTTCAAAGTAAAACTCCTGACAAACATTTTACTTAAGGCAGATGAGAAGAGGTGCTATGTTGTAGGCTCCTAATGGTGCAGAGGGATTTTTGAATTCAAATGCAACTAAAGTATAAAGTTCTCAGTTTCACTTTAGTAGAAGTATCTCTAGAAATGAAGCTGACACACATCTAAGAACATTTTAGTTGCTTTTAAAATTCCCATAGCTCCATCATAAATTTAATTACTAGTGTTTTAAACGATTACATATTAAGGTACATAAACATGGGTTATATAAATATCAATGTTATAGTAACATCCTGAAGCGACAAGCACAAAGGTATAAATGCCTAAACTGGAGGAAACTTGAAACCCTCATGTTAATTCTTAAATGTAGTATTTCTAACTTGTGACAGACAGATTGGTAGGCAGCCATTTTTTGTTTGTCTTAAAATAACTGGGGGCATAGTTAAAATTTTATACATCAAGTGATTGCTATGGAATGTTGCAGGTGAGATGTGGTTATTTTTAGTTTATATGAAATGTCTTAACTGAAGGTGGGGGGAGGAGGGAAAGCAAATATTTGAAATTTGGAAAACCTTAAACCTTTTGCTAAGAAATTGTAATTTTCACTTACATTTTCTTTAAGGATATAAAAGGTTGATAATTGATGTAGTTAAATTGAATCATAACCACTGATGATCATGGGGCAGGTAATTATAGCCTGCAAAAAAAGTTACAATCTAAGAAGTTAAGAAATAAGATCCTGAAGTTTTTGTTTAATTGCATCAATTTCTGTATTTTATGTGAATTTATAAACTGAAGTAAGTTTTCAATGAGGTTAATCTTGTCTAATATAAGTAAATGAGTCTGTAGACTGTGATCTCCCCAAACTAAAAAGTACAGTACTTGGAATTGTGTTCTTTATGGTTGTAGTGTTGGTAAAGCACTAATATGCAGAAAATAAAGGAATTACACAGTGCAGTTTCTCACGTTACGTTACTCGTTTGAACTAGATTAAGTGGGACGTGTGGTGTGTTGGGCCATGTTATTCTCCAGGGATATATGGTATAAAGTAACTTAGTTTGGGAGTCACCTAGCTTTTATATGAAGAAAAAAGAGAATGTTTGGTTCTTATAATCCTGGCTATATAGGAGGTTTTGCCCTGATTTAGTTACACCAAATTTAATCTGATTTTATGATAACTTAGGACACAAAAGCAGTTGGAAATTTTTTAAAAATGAAAGTTCTATAGCAGTTTTTATTATGCTACTGCTTTTTCAGAAATCACAACCTTCGAGTTTTTAGGACAGAACTGTGTCTCTAAAGAATTGGCCTACGGAGTAGTCTTAACCCTTGACAATTGACTTTTGGATTTTAGAAAGTTTGTCTTTCAGAAACCAAGGTTTCTTGTCTGATAAGAATGGCAGAATTGTAGCCATTTAGAAAATAAAACAGTAGATGAAGAATAACTTGTTGGATAAAGGGGTTTTTAAACACAGTTCCTTTCCTTGTAGGCCTCCCTTCTTGTATTAGCAATTTTTGTAGTTTGATTTTAGAATATCTTAGTGTGATCTCTAGTGTGATTTAACTCCCACATTAATGTTGTTAATGGCTATCAAGTATCAATTTACCAGAGATAGCAGTAGAAGATATTTTACACTTTAGTGAGTTTTTATGTTTTAATATAATTTAGAAATATAGTAGCCATAATCTGAATGGTGGTGGAGCTTACTAAATTCCCAAAGTTATTTCCTCTATATCTTGCCAAATATATATGTGGATTATGATACGGCAGATCTTTCCTTATAGGTAAAAATTGTAAAACCACATATAGCAATTAAAAATAACTTGTGTAATCACTGAGCCTAATGTATTTGGAGTATAATATTCAATAGAATCTAGCCTTTTGCTTTGCTTATATTGAATGGTAAAAGACAAAGTAGGAAAGATTTGCAATTACAATATTATGAAATTTATAAAACGGGAATGTTGGGAGATGGAGTGATAGAAGAGGCAAAGTAACTTTTCCCTCCCCACTTTGCTAAACTTGAAAGTTGCCAGACTAGATTAGTGAGTTGAATGGTCAGGGAATAAATACATACAGGTGAGGTCAAAGAGGCAGAACGGGTCTGTAGAGGGGTTTAGGACTAACAGTTGAAATTTGTTATTAAATAAGTCAAAGTAATGGTAAACTTCCAGGGAATTAGTCTAGAAATAACTTACTTTGTGGGACAGTAAGAAAATGGGTTTGAACTTTTTCCCCCTTTATTTAAAATGTTTTATGACTACTTGAAACAAAAAAGTATTTGTCAATCTTCTTGAATACCTTTCCACTTATCTTCATTTAGATATACAGTTGACCCTTGAATAACATGGGTTTGAACTATGTGGATATAAGTGGGTCCACTTATTCATGGATTTTCATTTTCCAATAGTAAACACTACAGTACTACACAGCCTGGGGTTGGCTGAATTAGTGGATACTGTACAACTACAAAGTTACATGAGGATTTGGATTTTCGATTTTGCAGAGGGTCAGCGCTCCTAACCTCGGAGTCGTTCAAGGATCAACTGTATTTCCTCTATGGTATTTGTTTCATAAGTGTGAGGGTAGGTTTATTTATTGAGAGCCTACTGATGTGCCTGGCACTGTTCTAGGGACAGGAGATATATCAGTGAAAAAAAAAAATCTGCCTTCATGGAACTTATATTGGTGTTGGGGGGTGGGAGTGAGAAATAAAAACATGTTAGGTGCTATACTATGTATTACATAGTATGTTATATATATAGGGAGACTGGTAGACATGTATTCAGAGAAGTCCTCATTGAGAAGGTAACATTTGAGCACATTTGAGGGAAGAAAAGTTAATATCAGTGGAATTGATATAGTAACAAAAAGATAATATGTATAGTGTGAAGCTGGGGTGGGGAAACTGGCCAAAGGCAAATCTGGCTACCATTTTTTTTTTTAAAGTCTTTATTGAATTTGTTACAATATTGCTTCTGTTTTATGTTTTGGTTTTTTGGCCCTGAAGCATGTGGGATGTGGGATCTTAGCTCCCCAACTAGGGATCGAACCTGCACTCCCTGCATTGGAAGGTGAAGTCTTAATCACTGGACCGCCAGGGAAGTCCCTACACTTGTTTTTATAGGGACTAAGCTAAGAATGGTTTTTTATATTTTAAAGGATTTTAAAAGACTGCTCAAAAAAACAACTGTGATTATGTGACAGAGACAGTATTTATCCTGAAAAGCCTGAAATATTTACTTATCTGGCCGTTGATTGAAAATGTTTCTTGACTCCAGATCTAAAGCCCAATTTTTATTTATTTATTTTGGCCACACCAGGCAGCTTGCGGGATCTTAGTCCTCCAACCAGGGATTGAACCCATGCCCTTGGCAGCGAAAGCGCGGAGACCTAACCACTGGACCTCCAGGGAATGCCTGCCACAGTCTTACCACGTTTGAACAGTTAGTGAGCTTTGAGACTTACATTTAAGTAGTCTAACCTGGATTTTTTTTTTCCCCTAGATAAGTTTAAATATGTGAAATCAGTAGTTTTTCAGTTATCAGTTTTAACATTCTTAAAATTTTTGTGAATAATTTCATTAAAAGTGTTTATTTTTATGGTGGTTTTACTGGTCTTTGGAAATAAGTTAAAACATGCTTTTCTGTTCAAAGTGCCCTTTCCTCCAGAGAACCTAGCTTAGTTTGGAATAGTTTCAGGTAACATCATTGAATTGTGGCTTTTATTCAGTTGGTACTACTGTAATCAAGGCCTGAATCCAGTACTTTTTATTATGAAACTTTGTAAGATGAAGTGTTTATTGAATTGGAAATTTGGTTTATTGAACCGGATATTTGGTTTCTTCTTGTATTATTCCTCTAACCAGTATAAACTAGGAAAAATAATTTACTTCACACATGAATTACTTCTTGCGTAGAGAGTTGTCCTATACTACTTACATAGTAGGATTTGGGAATCCATAACTATCTTAAAAGAGAACCTAAAACTAGGAGTTATGGAAGTAAGTTTTATGGAGGACATTTACAAGTGAGCTTTAAAAAATAAAAATAATTCTTGTTCATAGAAAGATTTATGTGAAACTGATTATTCTGTTTCCAATTACATCTGAATAGACTGGCCTGAGAAGGTGATAGCATGAGAGGGCAAAAACCGAATTTGTTAAAGGAGTGATAGAAGCAAGGATCTGGACCTCTGAAGTTTATTCTAATATGGCAAACCAAAGTGCTTTCTCTCCATATCTTTTTATTTCTAGAAGTTAGTTTTGTGAACAAGTCCTAGGTTGGAGCTAGGTGAGCCTGAAGAGACCAAATTGGGAAACATTCTAAGAATAATAAGAATTAGCATTTTTTGAATGTTTGCCATGTGCCAGGCATTGTTCTAAGTATTTCATGCATATTTTCTTAATCCTCACACCGCCTTGGAAGAAAGGGCTCCCGTTTTATAGTTGAGAAAACTGAGACTTAGAGAGGTGTATGTTAATAAGTAGCAGAGCCAGACTTTGGACTCAGGTAGTCTGTACTATACTGGGACTGTGACCAAGGTGAACCATTGGTTAATAATGTACTTAAAATTTTGTGTGCTTTGTTTACAAAAGGCTTACTCTGAGTAATATCCCAAATTTTCTTATTCGATCATCAACAGATTTTGAGTCCCTGTATAATTTGAGTCTTTCTGTATAGTAGAGAACATGATATTGTATTAGACTTCACTTGAGAAAATTTTTTTTTCTATAAAAATGACATGTGACTACCTGATAGATTGTGAATTTTACAGATCATCATGAAAAATAGGAAAAGTTTTCACTGAACTGATTATTTGTATGGTTATATATAGACTCCTTTTAAGAAAGTTTTAGAAAATTCAGAGTGCACAATTTATATTGTCTCAACCTGATAAATTCATAACTACAGACATTTCAGTTATTGTTTAATAAGTGAATTTTTTGCTTTTTAGATCTCATTACAGCTCACTGTTTTGTAAGTGACAGCAAGAGCCTAGAGTCCAGGGTTAGCGAGGGTGTTTTAATCATGTATTTCGTAATTTAAGCTGGGACTTAAGGATAAAAGTTGATAATTTTGGTAAAATGCAAAATGCCTTATTTAACAGTCCTATTTTATTTCTCAGTAATTTCTATATGAGGTGAAATTTAAGGCTAGGTAAGACATACATATGAAATGTTCAAAGTAAGTAATCAAGTCTATCAAATACTAGACTTAGAATAGAGATATATTGTAGACTGGAGTGGGCTGGAGAAGGCCAGTGGGAATTGAATTGGATGAACCTACAAAGTCAGAGGAATAACAGTATTACTACTTAACTGCATGCTCATTGCGTGCTAGGCACTGTTTTAAGTGCATGCATGCATTATCTCATTTAAAATGTGTGAGCAAGGGTAGTAATCTACATATAGTATTTGGGAGATAGAGAATAGACTTGTCTGACTAGGGTTGCCAGATTTAGCAAATAAAAATACAGAGCACCCAGTTAAATTTCAATTTCATGTAAACATTAACTTTTCAGGACAGGTATATCCCAAACAGTAGACTAAAATTGTTGTTTATCTGAAATTCCAATTCAACTGGGTGACCTATATTTTATCTGCCTTCCTATGTCTGACTGGAGTGGTAGGAGAGGAGGTAAGTTTCAAAATGGAAATTAAAAATGGAATTTTTAGAACGCCTCAAGAACTAGACCAAGTAGTTTGGATATTATTTTCTGTATCATGGAAGCCACTGAATTTTAAAAATATTTGTATAGCGGGAGGTAGTCACAGTGTTTAGGAATATTAATCTAGTAGTTTTGTACAGAATCATGTATCAGGGTCATGGATAGAGGTTGGAAGAAAGAAGACCTTTCAAGAGACTGTTAATTCAGTTGAGAGAACAAAGATCAAGTATAGCATTAAAGAAAATGAGAAACAAAAAAATAAAAAAAATTTTTTTTTTTTGCTGCTTTGGGTCTTCATTGCTACACTTTCTCTAGTTGCGGCGAGCGAGGGCTACTTTTTGTTGTGGTGCACGGGCTTCATATCATGCTGGTTTCTCTTGTTGCGGAGCACAGGCTCTAGGAGTGGGGGCTTTAGTAGTTACAGCACATGGGCTCAGTAGTTGTGGCACACAGGCTTAGTTGCTCCACGGCATGTGGGATCTTCCCGGACCAGGAATAGAACCCATGTCCCCTGCATTGGCAGGCGGATTCTTAACCACTGCGCCACCAGGGAAGCCCCAGAAAAAAATATTTTAAAAGAAAAAATGAGAAACAGTGAGATAAAATAAAAGTGGTGGACATACATTAATGTGGAGGGAGAAAGAATTCAGGATTGTGATCCTTAATTTTTATGTACAAGATAATGGTAGCACCACTGATAGAAAGAAACCAGGATATATAGCAGCTTTGAATAGAAACACTTGGATAATTGGGTAAGGTATCTCATTTGCAATCTTGAAAAGAGATTGAATCTGTTAATACTCTCTTTTGTAACTATTCTCTCTTAGAGCAGTGCTGTCCAATATATATATATATATATATGTGTACATATATATTGCAAGGCACATATGTAATTTAAGATATTTAATATGTAATTTAAAACATAGTCATGGGCTTCCCTGGTGGCGCAGTGGTTGAGAATCTGCCTGCTAATGCAGGGGACACGGGTTCGAGCCCTGGTCTGGGAAGATCCCACATGTCGCGGAGCAACTAGGCCCGTGAGCCACAACTACTGAGGCTGTGCTCCGCAACAAGAGAGGCCGCGATAGTGAGAGGCCCGCGCACCGCGATGAAGAGTGGCCCCCGCTTGCCACAACTGGAGAAAGCCCTCGCACAGAAACGAAGACGCAACACAGCAAAAATAAAGTCTTTAAAAAAAAAAAAGTCACATTTTAAAAAGTAAAAATAAATAAACAGGTGAAATCAGTTTTAATAATATTTTTTAACCCAATGTATCAAATATATTATTTCAATGCCACCGGTATAAAATAATTATTAATGAGATATTTCACATTCTTTGTTTCACACAAAATCTTCAAAATCCAAGTGTATACAAAATTATATACCTGAAGCACATCTCAGTTAGGACTAGGCACATTCCAGTGCTCAATAACTTCATGTGGTTAGTGACTATCATATTGGACAGTTCGTTTTTAGAGGATGGTCATTTCTTTCTGATACCATGCCTACAATTTCAGTAACTGCATTAGAGGATATCAGTTAAGATCATTGAGATACGATGAACTTCTTAGGCCAGGGATTGGCAAACTATGATCTGTGAGCCAAATCTGGCCCACTGCCTGTTTTTGTAAATGAAGTTTTATTGGAACGTAATCATGGTCATTTATTTGTGTGCAGTCTAGGCTGCTTTTGCACAGTGACAGCAGGGTTGAGTAGTTAGGACAGAGACCATATGGCCCACAAAGCCTAAAACGTTTACTATCTGGTCCTTTACAGAAGTTTGCCACATCTTTCTAGGTCCCATACTAAAATTCCAAGAAAAACCCATACTTTATACATTTAAATGAGTTTTCAGAAAGAAAGAATATTGAAACAGTTAAAAGATAATGTATATGTTGATTCATTTATTCACCAAGCATTCATCTACTAGGTTCCAGACACGGCACTAGGTCCCATAGCAGGAATAAATAAATGTCCTTAATCTTCAAGAAGGTCACAGTCTAGTTGAAAAATAGAAACATGTACACAGATAATTACAAAGATGTGCTATAACAGACAGTGCATTGACTGCACACCAGTGAGGCACCTTCCTCTGGGGAATGGAAGGCTTCAGAAGAAGACCATCTGAGGTCAGTTTTAAAGGATGAGTAGGAATTATTCAGATAAACAAGAGGTGGTTGACATTTGAGGCAGAACATTATGTGCAAAAGCCAGAAAGTGTTAACATAGCACCACCAGGAATTTACAGTTTATTATGCCTGGAGTTTAGGGTGGACTGGTGTGAGATGAAGATAGAAAGATGATGAGGGGCTGGATCATGAAGTGCCTTTGGTTTTTTAAGGACTTTGGATCCTATAATTTGGGTACTAGGAAACCTTGTGGGATTTTTAAGCATGAAATTGCATGAAGTTTACACTTCAGGGAGCTCACCAAATACTGTGTAAAGGATGAGTATAAAGATCCTAGGCAGGAAACCTACTGTATAGACAAGATGAGATAGAATTCCCTAGTTGAGGGCTTCCCTGGTGGCGCAGTGGTTGAGAGTCCATCTGCCGTTGCAGGGGACGCGGGTTCGTGCCCCGGTCCGGGAGGATCCCACCTACCGCGGAGCGGCTGGGCCCGTGAGCCATGGCTGCTGGGCCTGCACGTCCGGAGCCTGTGCTCCGCAACGGGAGAGGCCACAACTGTGAGAGGTCCGCGTACAGCAAAAAAAAAAAAAAAAAATCTTAAACATTACTAGTCTATCAACTGAAGATAGTGGGAAAAGAAAGGCTTTTGGTTCATTAATCAAAAACTTTGGGGACTTCCCTGGTGGCACAGTGGTTAAGAATCTGCCTGCTGGGACTTCCCTGGTGGCGCAGTGGTTGAGAGTCCGCCTCCCGATGCAGGGAACACGGGTTCGTGCCCCAGTCCGGGAAGATCCCACATGCCGCGGAGCGGCTAGGCCCGTGAGCCATGGCCGCTGAGCCTGCACGTCCGGAGCCTGTGCTCCGCAACGGGAGAGGCCACAACAGTGAGAGGCCCGCGTACCGCTAAAAAAAAAAAAAAAAAAAAAAAGAATTCCCTAGTTGAAGCAATGGGTATGGTGGTGGAGAGGAGAGGATACATCTGAGAAATACTTGAATGATATTTTGCGAAGTATGTTCTGTGGCACACCGATCACAGAAGATAATCCTTGGAAAAAAGGCTGCCAAGCTATTTGGGAAACGCTTCATATTGTTAACTGCATTTGGGAGTCACAAGGCACTTTAGCAGTATATTGAAGATTCTTAGAAGTCCTGCCTTAACCCAGCATTTCCCAAACTCATTTGATCACCAAACCCTAATATTTAAACAAACAAACCAATAAGGGTTCCAAGGACTATGGTTTGGAAAACACTATTTTAGAGACAGAATAAACAAGTTTGGGCCAACGGAATGAGAGGGAACAAGGGGGAAAGTCTGCATGAATGACTGCTAATGAAGGTTATAATTATAGAAATATAGAGGGAAAAGAGCAAGTTTAAGGGGAGGAAGGAGATGACATACCCAGTTTTGACAGCAAGTTTTAGACACCTATGGCATGAACATTTACATGGAGATATCCAGTCTATATCCAGTTAGGACATCTAGTCTACAGGTAGAGGTTTAGAAGTTAGCTTGTAAATGGCTTTTGAAACCATAGATGCTAGTGAGATTTCCTGGGAGTGAGAAGAATAAAGGGCAGAGGATGGAACACCTCCCTGGGGAGCACCAATGCTTAAGGGGTGGGTAGAAGAAGAGGGTGTTAACAGAGAAGACTGAGAAGACAAGGAACAGAATATCAGTGATGTCATATCCTCCAGGGAGATCAAGAAAGCTGAAGTACAAAATAAGTTCTTTGGAATTGACATTAGAAAGTCATTGAGATCTTCCTTAGGTAAGTTTGAGAGAAGTGGTCAGAAACTAGTTTGTAACAAAAAGGATAGGAGGTAGTAGAGAAGCTGTTGATAGAAGTGGTCTGAAAAACTGGAGATGAAGGGATGATAACACTGTAATAGAAGAGGGTCATTTAATTTTCAAAACATTATTCAGATAAGTAGGTATTGATTATTGAGGGTGGAGTGGGGAATGAAGAACATGTGCTCCCTACCACCCATTTCCTAGAGGGAAAGGAAAATTGAAAAAAAAGAATCCATTTGAAAAATGTTCATCTTAATTTCTTTACGCTACTTTTTTTGTTGTTGTTTTTGCTTAGTTAGACCTCTCTTCTTGGAAATGCCTACAGTGACCATGCCCAAGTAATTCTAGTCCCACTATAATTAAAGATGTGATGGTGGTACCCCTATCTCACAAATGTGGAAAATAAGCCATGGTGGCTATGACCTGTCCAGTAAATCACAGCAATTAGTGATATGGCTGAGACTAGACACAAAATTTATTTGTACTTATCAATCATATAGCCATGGACTGAAATTTAAAAGAATTTCTAAAATTCAGGCATCATGATTAACCTAATCCCAGAGTTACCAATATACTATGAAATTTCTCTTAAGATTTGCAAACTGACACAATACTTTCTGTCAGCAACAGTTCAGGATATTTCTTCCACAGTGATTTAGGAGTTAGAGGGGGAAATTCTACAAGATGACAAAACGGTGTATAGTATTAAATAACAGCATATGTTATTGAATAATTATTGTGTGTCTGCCAGTGTGCTGCAGGCTTTAAATGTTACCCTCACAACAGACTAGCAAAATAGGTGGTATTATCTCTCATTTCACAGGTAAGAAACTTAATGGACAAAATTTAAGTAATTTGTCCATGATACCGCAGCTATTAAATGGGAGAGCCGATAATTCGTACCCAAGTCTTACTGACCTCAAAGCAACAGCCTTTAGGAAGGGAAGGTTCTAACAAACTGCAATAAAATTTTTTTTTTTTTAAACAGGGAACCCAGTAAGACATGGTGGCAGTGATCCAGGAGATCTGTCTGTCATTAAGCCAATTTATCAGGTGATTGTGGGTGCTTCTGGGGACAAAGCAATATTTTGGAGGGACAGGGACTTGTTTGAAGTGTATGAGGAAGGTGATTCCCTCCAATGAATGAAAGAGTTGGCAATTTTAAATAACTCCCAAACATTCTTCTTTATGTATCCACTAGCGCCTGAGGGCCTGGTTGACAAGGAAGGCTTTGGGGTAGGGGGTGGGGCACAGATGGTGAGAAGGAAGAGGCATTCTTTTCTATCTTGCGTTAGATAAGGTGACATCAACTTAGTTTGAACTATATCTCTACATGCCCTCGATTAGGGGATGGTTTGCAAGCTGTTCTTTTTCAACAGCAGCATCAGTACACATGGTTTCTGAGCTCTGTTGTAGCTGGCTAGATACCATCTTGCCCTTACTTGGAGAGGATGAGCCGGATGTGTTCTGTTTTGGGCGTGTGTAGACATGCCTTTGGTGCATTCATGTTTAGTTCTCTTCATTTGTCTTTGTGGGTCTTGACTTTGCATTAGGTAAGCTCATGAACATATTCATAAGGAACTCAACATTTGAGCTATATAAATATTTAAAGAATACTTGGAAAAACAAAATGAAGCACAAGCTTATTTTCAAAGGGTTGTGCGGGGTAGCAGAAAGATACGCATTTTAATGAAATCATTTTTGTGCCAGTGACATTTCTAAGAGGTGGAAAAAACACCTCTGAATTTTTTCAAAAACTTTTGGAAAAATCCACATAGCGTGTTTGAGTTTGAGTCACTGTTAATTGAATTATATAATAGGAGTTCAATATCAAACATGTATAAAAGCTTGTAGAAAGACTTAGTTTCTTTCAAAGATTATGATGTGGTAGCACAGGAAAGCTAGCTCTATAGTGTCAGAGGTTTATTTCCACCCTGTACTGCGTTAAAATTGAAAAGGGGAGGGGAAGGCAAGGCAGTGTTAAAGCCAGGAGGTTGAATCATCTAAGGAAATGAGTCAGTGGCTATGAACCACAACTTTCCTTTTTCTGAGGCTTTGACTTTGAGAATTTAATGTTGAATTATTTAAAAAAATCTTCTTCCTTGCTATAAGTAAATTTAAAATACAAGCTTTTTTAAAAACAAGAATCCTTTTAATATTAGTGCTTGGGATTCATTCATTTTTTTCAACACGTATTTAGGGATATTAAAAGTAGTAGTTATATACTTCAAACTAAGAAAATATGTAGTGATCTGGTAGTAGGGCATTATGTCAGTATCTTTGTATTTATATCTAGCTCTAGGTAACCAATAGTGATTCTTAATCAACTTTTAAAACAAGATTTTTTTTTTTTAAAACAAGATTTTTGAGGTTAATAACTGATGACTCATTTATAGACTTAACAGGACAAACCTGGGAAGCTGGTAGCTATTGACACATAGTATTTCTATTTGATACACTTGAGTTTTTTCATAAGTCATGAATTATTTCCTAGGAACCTTGAGCCTACAGCTGAAATGAACACATTGCACTGTGGCTTATTTTTGAAATTTAAAAAATCTGAGCTGTAATTATCAAGTTTGGGGGTAAAGATAGGTAGGTATCACAAAGTAAACACTAGTACTGGTATGTGAACATTTCTCACCCTTTTGTGTTTGATTGCTTATCTTTATGATTTGAATTCTTTTTATAAGATTGAATTGCATTTTTTATTCTCTCCAATTCATAGATAATATTGATTTAAGGTAATGAATGAAGGCATCTCATACAGGAACCTAGTATTTAGGAACCTAGTTGAGGAATCTTAAGTCTTATTTTTTGTCATTGAGACAAACTTGAGTTATAGAACAAAAATTAAATTTTTATTCTTTTTTTTTTACTTAAATAGAGACATCTTGGAGAAAATATTTTAAATAAATGCTAACAGGTACTCTTTTATTATTTGTTAGAAATTTCATTGAATGGAGTATAGTTTTTATTTTATTTTTTTAAATTAAAAAAATTTTATTTACTTCTTTTTGGAGTATAGATTTTAGACTAGCACGGCAAATTTTCTAAGTTACATCCTGGGTAACTAATCTTTCTGTATGGTATGTATGGTTATTAGTATAGTTATTGTTTCCATATGCTTAGACATGTTAATATTTCTTTTTCCACACCTATGGCAATTTCTAGGCTGTGGTGGTTTTCTTTTTGTTTGTTTGTTTTTGTTTGTTTGTTTGTTTCTTGATGCACATCCCATCCTAATAAAACCTAAAGTATGTTGCCTACTGGTAGACTTCAGAGTGCATGTTGCTTTCCAGATCATCAAAATACTGACTTAGGAAACTGTGTGACTTTTAGATTCTGGATTACAGTGTTAGAAATACTACTGGAATTAGGCTCCGGAAACATCCTGTGTATATGTTGTGAATACCATTCATAGCATGGAGGGAGGACTGAAGGTGGAAGAGATGCTCCTCTCCTCAAATAGGTTATATAAGACAATTCCTACCTTTTCACAGGCGTTTTTAGGACAGGGTAGATTTGGGGAAAGAGCATAAGGTTTTGAGTCAGACAGACCCAGGTTTGCATCCTAGCCCTGCTACTCAGTAGCTAAGTAATGCTGGAAAATTTATCTCTTTGTCTGTTTCCTTTTCTAAACATGGGACTGGCAATGTTCACCCAGCAGGATTTTATCATTAAAAGTGGTAATTTAGGAGAAAGTCTCTAGCATAACATCTGGCATGGTAAGCACTCAATAGATGTTAGCTCTATTTTCCCTTTTCCTTCTAATTTAATAATTAAAAAATTAAAACACAAATAAAATTCAAAATTTATGCTAGCATCATCGAAATACTTAAAGACGAAATTATGTGACTAGGATTTGTATTAAAGTAACTTGGGGGGCTTCCCTGGTGGCGCAGTGGTTGAGAGTCTGCCTGCCGATGCAGGGGACACGGGTTCGTGCCGCGGTCCAGGAGGATCCTGCATGCCGCGGAGCGGCTGGGCCCTTGAGCCATGGTCGCTGAGCCTGCGTGTCCGGAGCCTGTGCTCCGCAACGGGAGAGGCCACAACAGTGAGATGCCCGCGTACCGCAAAAAAATAAATTAATTAATTAAATAAAAATAACTTGGGGGACTTCCTGGTGGTGCAGTGGTTAAGAATCCGCCTGCCAATGCGGGGGATACGGGTTTGAGCCCTGGTCCGAGAAGATCCCACATGCCGCGGAGCCACAACTACTGAAGCCCACGTACCTAGAGCCTGTGCTCCGCAACAAGAGAAGCCACCAGAATGAGAAGCCCGAGCACCGCAACAAAGATTAGCCCCTGCTCGCCACAACTAGAGAAAGCCCGCGCGCAGCAACGAAGACCCAACGCAGCCAAAAATAAATAAATAAATAAATTTTAAAAATAAAATAAAATAACCTGGGAGTGGGGAGTGGGTTTATAGGTGAAACCATATTGACCATCAGTTGGTAATTGTTGAAGCTGAGTGAATGGGTACATGGGTGTTCATCATTGGTATGTTTGAAATTATCCATAATAAAATGTTTAAAAAATTATGCTGTACGTAAAAAAATAGTCAGTGAGCAAAAACTTTCTCAAGGTGCTGAGGAACCAACTGTTTGTTGTACCTTTTTAAAGATGATGATTGAGAATAGGCATTATTGATTTATGAATGGTGGTAGTTTTTTTCCTTCAACTACACAAAATGTGTAGCCCCCAATTCTTTGCCTAAGAGGAAGCAATGTCAAGAGGGAAGTCTGAAAATATCCTGAAGAGGTTTAAATGCTTTTGTCTAATTATCTGAGTCACTCTTCAGGGTGGAGGTTCTGTGGCATGGCTCTCAGCCAACATAATTTTCAGCTGGAAAAAAAGAGTAGTTGGCCCAGGAAACACAGTGTCAAAAATGACTGCTATGACATTAAAACCAGCTTTATATGCAGACATTTTCTCTGTTATCTCAGGATAATAATGGATATGTAACAGTGTTTCCTCTTCTGCACCATATTAAATATTCTAAGAATGAATATATACCGAGTTACAAACATAATAGAAAAAATTCCAGAGAGTGAACAAGTGTGGACCACTTAGTTATATGGATGTGGCCGTTCCGTACAGCATTGAGATGTAGAAGAAAAAAAAAAGTATGGCTTTTTTCTGTTTAATGATTGATTCAAGGCACATTCATTACTGCAGAAAGCTAAAGATCTACTTGTTAAAAATCTCTTCAAATCTTTTGGGGTGAATCCTAAAGACTAATGTATTTGAGAAATACAGAATTGCTGTTAATATACTTAAACAATTGGCATTCATAATATAGGAATATAATTAGATTAATGTTCTTAGTATTCCAATCAAGTTTGATGTTCTTGATTATTAATTAAAGACTTACTTTTAAAGAACAAAATTAGAAGTCAAGTGCCAATTTAGAGAGAACAGGGACTTTCACTTTTCTGTTATGCATTTATAAAGTAATTGTTTATTTCTTAAAGCTTTCCCTGAGGATGTTGGTATTCTTACCATAACCTGGTATAGTAAATTGATATTTAAATAACTTTCCGTGAAGTCTCAATTCAGGAATTATGACCATTCAACAATGACAACCTCTCTGTAGAATATTACTATGAAAGAGGTATAAGCCAAGGGCTATGGGCACCCAAAGTGTTGGGGGTAGTGAGGGAAGGAGGCCAGGGAAGGAAGAAACCTGGAAGGGAACTAACATCTATTGGAAATTTACTATTGTGGGTACCATGTTTTTAAATGTACTTAATTTGCCTTGCAAGAACTGCTTGAAGTTACTGGAAATTAACAACAGTCCTTCCAGAGTCAGACTGCCTGGATTCCCACCCTGGCAAGTAAAGCGCATACTACTATGTGACCTTGGGCAGAATTGCATAGGACATAATCATACTAAAAAAATTCATTTTTTTATCTGAAATTTAAATTTCCTGGAGTGTCCTTTATTTTATCTGACAATCATACCACAGGGGATTAAATTAGTAAAATCTTAGAAATTACCTAGAACCATACAGGTGCATGTAAGTACTTAATAACTGTTAGTCTTTACTTTTGGAATTATCCCATTTTATAAATGATGGGAAACTCAGGTTAAATAATTTGCATTTTGCTCTATAGATAAGAAGTAGTTTATCTGGAATGTAAAATGCTGCAGCCACTTTGGTGAGACAGTTTGGCAGTTCCTCAAAATGGTAAACATAGAGTTACCATATGACCTGGCTACTAAATCCAGCCCACACTGTAGGGGAGCAGATTAAACAGGGGTGAAACTACCAGCAGGTGGGGAGCATTGAGGGCCTCCTTAGAGGATGCCTACCACAGCATGGAATGCTCATCTGTGCAAATCAGGATAGAGAATACTTCAGTACTGTGAGGGGTCGCTCATCTCTTTTTAGAGGGAAAGCAAAATGTTAATATATAAAAATTCGATAACTTAGAACTCTCTTTTTAGTTGCAGTAAAGGAGAACTAAATACTTACAGAATAACTTAAACACATTGCTGTTGAAGAACTGAAACTCTCCCTTTAACTAATGTGTCTTAATTTTTGGGTCTCCTAGACTCCGTGAACTTCAGAGAGAATAGCTTCTGCAAAAAGCTGTAATTGGAGGAAGATATGTGTGTCTACATATCTTACCTGACTGTTTATTAGATTCATGTTGGAACTATCAAGTAAATGTTAATTTTTGTGCATAAAAAGACTCACATGAATTTATTAGCTATTCAGGGTACCTTACTGTTTGAAAATAAAGAATGGGAGCATGCCATGTATATCAATTTGGAATTTTTTTCTTCAGCAAAAAACAACAAACAAACAAAGACAGGCAACTGTAGCCTAAACAATTAAGGGCTTATTTTCTCATATAGTTTAAGTCTAGAGGTAGGCAATCCTGGCCTGGTATGGCCTAGGGATGGAATCAAGGACCTCACAATCTGTGTTTTACCAGGCTGTGATACTCAACGGACTGACTTGTTTGTTTATGATCCCGTGATGGTTGCTGCCGTTCTGGGTACCTGTGCCCATTTTTAAGGCAAGAAGGAGAAGGGAGCAGTACTGTTGGCCAGAACCGTGTCACGTGGTCTCTCCTAGTTCCAAAGGAGGCTCAGAAAACAAACACTGAACTTTTCCAGCCTCTCTAGTGGAAGGAGACAAGGAGGAAACAGGTTGAGAATGGGTTTTGAGTTAGCTTTATCAAAGGGAAATGGTCGGAAAGTTGAGAAATACTGCTTGGAATGTTCAATGGGATTTGGATAAGCTGAGAAGAGGAAATTACAGATTAGGGGTACAGCATGAACCAAGGATGGAATGAACCCTGGGGGTTGGTTCCAAGGACACCGAGGGGCCCTGTAAGGTGGAGAATAATGTTGAGAAGTGATGGAAATTGAGTGTGGGGCTTAGCTTGGCTGTAGTGATGAATGGGGCACCTCTAAAGGGTTTTGAGCAGAGGAATAATATATGAAGAAAAGGGATGAGAAATATTTGGCAATATGAATTATAAGGAAGTGAGCTGGAAGGTAAGGAAGCCAGGAAACTGCTGTGATAACACAGTTGTGAAATGCCAATTACTAAGGTTGAAACATATCTAATTCCAATATTTAACCGTTTTTGACAGACAATACCATTAGATTCATGTATGTTGGTGGCCATGGTTGTGATGTCCAAATGGAAAAGTCTGGTAATAAGTGACGATAGAGAACATAGATTTTCTAAGAATAGAGTGTCGGAGAAAAAATGTGAATATCTACATAAAAGTAGATACTTTCCATCCTATATTTCCTGGATGATTTCATTTCTTTTCATTGCTGAAGCTGTCACTTGCTGATGGCTTTAACCCCCATATTTATTTCTAAGCTCCACATTCTTATATTCAACTGTTCACAGGGTATCTGCCCTCAGATATCCCAGTGGACTCTTCCAACTCACCATGTCAAAATAGATACGGCTTTTCTTCGTTTCCTTTGCCTCATCTCTCTCATACTTGCCTTATATTCTTTGTCTCATTTAGTGATATCACATCCAACCAGCTGATTATGCTAAAAACTTGCCTTTGGTGGATTCCTCTCTTTACCCCCTACATTCTTTCTTATAGAGCTGATCAGTGCTCTTGAATCCACCGTTCCTCTCCATCTCCCACTGCCGTTCTGTTAGTTTAGGCTTCCATCATTCCTCACCTGGATTATTGAAATGCTTTTTACCTGCTTGGGTCTTAGCAAAGGAACATCAAGATTGCTACCAAAGGGATTGTTTTAAAATACAAATATGACCTTGTCTCTTTCTTGCTTAACCCCTTTTAATGGCTTTCAATACATAATGAATAAAATTGAAACTTATTACCAGGGCTTAGAAGAACTCTCCACAGCACTCGCTTTATCTCCAGCCTCACTTCCTTCTACCTCCTCGAGCTCCCCTAAGTTCTTCACACCAAACTTCTTGTCCTTTTCCAAACATGCTATGCTGTGTCTTTGCACTCATTGTCTCCTTAGCTTGAAATTCTCATAACCACCTTTGAACATTTTGGTCATTCTTTAACAATATCTCCTTCTGTGAAAACTTCTCAGAGGTCAGTCACGCCCTTCTTTCTGCTCCCATGATTCGCATTAACCTTTAGTGGAGCACTTACAACATTATATCGTTGTTATTCAAGTGTTTTTCTCTGGGTCATGGACAATGTGTTCTTGGTGTGTCCTGGTGTATAGTATAGTTGGTGCTCAATACGCGTTCGGTGCATTGCCATGGATGTGGATAAGTTGTCCCCAGGAGAAAGTGTAGGATGGGGCACCAAGGACCAATCCAAAGAGAATGCCCATACTTAGAGGATGGGGACGAAAACAACAAACGGAGGATCCGTCGGTGAGATTAGCAAGAACCGTGCACTTACCATGTTATAGAGCACTGCACTGGTGTAAGGAAGTATGCTGGCATGTTAAGCTAATGATATGTTTGTTTTGGCTTAGTTTTGTCTCCAGGTTACATCCAGTCCAGAGAGCTAAAGCTAAAGCTAAAGCAGAACTTTTCTCTGTTGCTTTGATTTGTAGTTTCAAAACAACTCTTATAAGTACTGTCCTCTTTTCTTACAGATACTCAACCTATAAGTTTCTGTACTAAAGTATGAATTAATTTTAATTTGGTGAGGAGACATACAGAGGGAAAACATCTGAATCTAAAAATCCCAAAGAGAAGTTCCTTCCTAGGCCTTCACCAAGTTGACACAGCCCCTCCCTCACGTTTTGAAATCATACACACTTTCTGGGGATGTTATTGTCCATGCTCACTGTTGGTCTCCTGGCTAATCTCAGCTCCCAGAAAATGAAAGCGAGTACCAAACGTGGTGTTCAATCTCTTCTTATGCTCACCAACCACAGAAGTGACATTATTATATAGCAATCTAGAGGCAAAACTAACAACAGCTATGCTCCAAATAATGCCCAATCGTTTGTAACCTAGTGCTTACACGCCACTATATGTAAAAAAAAAAATCCTTGCTTTTTTGTGTGTGATTTTGTGGTCTCTTGGTTCACTTAAATATGCATATTACAGCAATACCTACACTGAATGTTTACTTAGTCGTCCTATTCCACCTGTTATTTAGGTGATCACTATGTCCATATATTCTGTTCTGTGTTTCACTTTTCACTTCCTATGGCCTTGACTCCTGAGATTTGCCATATTCCTAATCCTCTATTCCTCTTGGGTTTGTGCCATATGTGTTCGATTATTTCCTAATCCAATTTTCCAAGTCATAGCCTCATCAAACTGCTTCTTCTTTCACTAGCCTGTCTTACTGCCAACATCTGCTCTTGATCAACTGCCAACCTACTCACAGTAGATCCTGGCTTATTTAATGTACCCAAAGTCACCCTCTTGCATTTTTTTCTTAATTTTTTTTCATTCTTTCTAATTTTCCTCTTTGAATTGTACCTTCTCTAGTCTCTCATTAAGGCTTTAAAATTATGAAAGTGAGCCATGGATGAAAAACTTGGAAAATACAAAAACAATGGGAGGCAGAGAGGAAAATAATCTCTAGTTTCACCACCCAAAGAAAACTACTAAAATAGACATTTCTAGTGGTTTTCAATTTTTTCTTAGTATGAAAATATATTTCCCCATGTTATAAACTCTTAAACATAATTTGTAAGGATACTATGTGTTCTACTTTTAAGATTACAATGTCATTTTTTTCTGTTAGAATACTGACTTAAAAAAAAAAGACCACTGACATAATACCAAATTGCTTTCTAAGAGGATTAAACCAATTTATTTTCCCCCAAATAGTATGTTAGTGCCAATAACCTTGCATTTTCCCCAGAATTGATTATTATTACGCTAACTTGATAGGCAAAATTTTCTCTTTAAAGGTTATCAAGAGCCCTGAAAAACAGCACCAATGAACTCTTATAGCTCAGAGTCAGAATTGAGGAGTTAAAGGGAGCTATGGAAATCATCTAGTCCAGTTTCCTCATCATTCAAATGAAGAAGAGCATCTCCAATTGATTTGCCCAATGTCATAGGCAAATGATAGAGTTGGGGCTAGTGTTTAGGTTTCTTGAGATGAGGATCATTTTTTCCCATTCTGTTCCGTAAAGTGGTACTGCTTTGAATACAGTTTACAGGATGTTTGATATTGCTTTGAATACGGTTTATAGGATGGATTAGCATACAAGAAACTTTTATAGTTGTTTCCCCACGTCCCAAATTTCCAAGAGTAGTTTATCACTTAGAATTGTTCGGCTATAAATAAAAAGTTACCCAAGTAACATTGGCTTAAACTCATCTTACATAACAAGAATTGTGATATATTTGTTACTTAATGCTGCATAACACATCATCCCTAAAACTTCATGGATTAAACAATAATATATATATACATTTAACATCTTTATTGGAGTATAACTGCCTTACATTGTTGTGTTAGTTGCTGCTGTATAACAAAGTGAATCAGCTATACATATACATATATCCCCATATCCCCTCCCCTTTGCATCTCCCTCCCACCCTCCCTATCCCACCCCTCTAGGTGGTCACAAAGCACCAAGCTGATCTCCCTGTGCTATGTGGCTGCTTCCCACTAGCTATCTATTTTACATTTGGTAGTGTATATATGTCAATGACACTCTCTCACTTCGTCTCAGCTTACCCTTCCCCCTCCCTGTTTCCTCAATTCCGTTCTCTACGTCTGCATCTTTATTCCTGTCCTGCCCCTAGGTTCTTCAGAACCATTTTGTTTTCTTAGATTCCATATATATGTGTTAGCATATGGTATTTGTTTTTCTCTGTCTGACTTACTTCACTCTGTAAGACAGACTCTAGGTCCATCCTCCTCACTACAAATAACTCAATTTCATTTCTTTTTATGGCTGAGTAATATTCCATTGTATATATGTGCCACATCTCCTTTATCCATTCATCTTTCGATGGACACTTAGGTTGCTTCCATGTCCTAGCTATTGTAAGGTCTTTTTTGACCCACCTCTTAGAGAAATGGAAATAAAAACAAAAATAAACAAATGGGACCTAATGAAATTTAAAAGCTTTTACACAGCAAAGGAAACCATAAACAAGATGAAAAGACAACCCTCAGAATGGGAGAAAGTATTTGCAAACAAAGCAATGGACAAAGGATTAATCTCCAAAATATACAAGCAGTTCATACAGCTCAATATCAAAAAAAAAAAAACAACCCAATCCAAAAATGGGCAGAAGGGCTTCCCTGGTGGTGCAGTGGTTAAGAATCCACCTGCCAATGCAGGGGACACAGGTTCGATCCCTGGTCCAGGAAGATCCCACATGCCGTGGAGTAACTAATCCCGTGCGCCACAGCTACTGAACCTGCGCTCTAGAGCCCGCGAGCCACAGCTACTGAGCCCACACGCCAAAACTACTGAAGCCCACATGCCTGGAGTCCATGCTCCACAGCAAGAGAAGCCACTGCAACAAGAAGCCCACGCACCACAACAAAGAGTAGCCCTCTCTAGCCGCAATTGGAGAAAGCCTGCGTGCAGCAACGAAGACCCAACACAGCCAAAAGAGAGAGAGAGAGAGAGAGAGGGAGAGAGAGGGAGAGAGGAAGAGAGAGAGAGGAAGGAAGGAAGGAAGGGAGGGAGGGAGGAAGAAAGGAAGGAAGGAAGAAAGAAAGAAACCGCAATGAGATATCACCTCACAGCTGTCGGGATGTCTACCATCAAAAAGTCTACAAATGACAAATGTCAAAGAGGGTGAGGAGAAAAGGGCACATTTTTGATGGGAATGTAAACTGGCACAGCCATTATGGAAAACAGTATAGAGGTTCCTTAAAAAACTAAAAATAGAACTACCATATGGTCCAGCAATTCTACTCCTGGGCATATATCCAGAAAAAACAAAAACACTAATTTGAAAAGATACATGAATCCCAGTGATCAAAGCAGCACTATTTACAATAGCCAAGACATAGAAGCAACCCAAGTGCTCACCAACAGACAACTGGATTAAGAAAATGTGAGATATATATATATATATATATATATATATATATATATATATATATATAATGGAATATTACTCAGCCATGAAAAAGAATGAAATAATGCCATTTGCAGCAATGTGGATGGACCTAGAGTATACCATGCTTAGTGAAATAAGTCAGAGAAAGACAAATACTATTCACTTATATGTGGAATCTAAAAAATGATGTAAATGAATGTATATACAAAACAGACACAGAGTCACAGACATAGAAAACAAACTTGTGATTACCAAAGGGGAGAGGAAATGGGGGAGGGACAAATTAGGGGTATGGGATTAATAGATACAAACTATTATATATAAAATAGAGAAGCAAAAAGGATATACTGCATAGCACAGGGAATTATACCTTGTATAATTGTATCTATTACAATTGCATAATTGTATACAATTACAATTGTATCTTGTAATAACGTATAATGGAATATAATCTGCAAAAATTACTGAATCACTATTTTGTACACCTGAAACTAACATGATATTGTAAATCAACTATACTTCAATTAAAAAAATGATACAGCACACTTTCACCTGTGTCCTATTGGTCAAACTGTGTCATGTGAGCACACCATGCTGCCAAGACAACTAGGAAATTGAGTTTTTAACTTTTACGCCTTCTTCAGTAGAGGCAGGCCAGGGAGAAGGGTGTTGGAAATGTTGGCTGGTCAGCCAGCACGCAGTGTTTGCCACCAGTAGCTTTTGTCATCATAGTAAGGTGGTGATAATATTTAATACTGAAGGAGTGCCTTAAGTATTATGCATACATATAATCAATTAAGAAAAATTTTTTCAAATAAAAACACTTGCCTCTCAGAATTTTTGAGAGCAAAGTGATTAAAGGCCTAACTTGGAAAGAACTAAAAAGATAATTGGATATACAAAATAATGCTGACTTCTAAACAGTTTTATGTTTAGGTTTCTACTATACCAGATTTATGGTATTCTACATGTGTTTTAGTATTATCCTAGCATCATAAAAAACATTTTCTATTTTAATGTAAATGTTACGCTGCAATGAATGACTGCATAATGCTTATATTTATGTCATATTTTCTTCTCTACCAGTAATATCTTAGTCAACATTTACTGTTGACTGCAATATAAAAATGGCCATTGCCCTTGGGAATTTATAATCTAGTTGGGGAGGTCGTAGGATCATCTGTGAAAACGCATAAGCAAAGGAAATATTACACATAATTTTTTGGGAAAAGATAAGAGTATAATGTTTCAATAAATAAATATGAATAATTTGAAATTAATTTAATATGCATCAATTCTTTGAATTAAAGGGATGAATTTAGATAAGACAGAGACTATGAGGCAGAGGAAAAAAAATAGAAAAGGTGATTTGCATGATCTCAGTTCTAGTATGAGAGGTAATGCTCACAGTCTCTGCTGCACTTCATTTCTTGGGGTTGTTCTGGAGTCATAACCTCTTATATGCCTTTGGATTGCATTGAGGGATGTTATATTTAAAAGGGTAATTTGATACACAATGTATATTTATCATAGAACACACAGTTGAGAGTATGTACTACAGAATCACTCAGGGTCTTCTATGTGAGAACCTGCAGGAGAGATTCCTTATGCCCAGTATCAGGAAAAACTCCTTGTCCTGAACAGCTAATAAGTTTTTACCATAAGGACAGCATAAATCCTGTAACTGGTCATGTTTTCCTCTTTGTTTTGGCCACTAAGATGCTCAGAGTCTGATGAAGTGAACCACCTTCAATAATTACAAAGCACTTACTTCATGCATTTAATTCTTTGTACTAATACTTCCTGGATTCATCATACCTATGAATGCTTGTTCTTTCTTCACTCTGATTTTTGTGTTTGCTTTTTCACCTTAAATGGATTTTAGTCACCTGCAAATACTTTTTGGAATAGGAAGAATATTTTAATTAAAAAATAAAATTGCTTACACACCCACCAAAAGGCTATAACTAAAATAATTGACAATACCAAATGGTGGTGGTGATGTGGAGCAACTGCAATGCTCAACTATTGTGGGTGGGAATGTACAGCCTTTTTGGAAAAGGTCTGGCAGTTTCTTATAAAACTAAACATAGCTACTTGGGTCCCAGAAAAATGAAAACATATTAATAAAATGTTCAGAGCAGCTTTATCTATAATGGAAATAGCCTATATATCCATTAATATGAGAATGGAATAATACACTGTGGTATTAGCAGAATGCAACTCAGCAATATAAAATAAATCACTGATATATAAAACAACATGGATGCATCTCAAAAACATTATGCTGAGCAAAAGACACCATACACAAAAGAGTACATACTTTATGATTCCATTTATGTGAAATTCTAGAACAAGCAAAACTAATCTATGGTGGAAAAAGTCAGAATATTTATAGCTTCTAAGGGCATGGAAGTGTGGATTAACTGGGATGGGGCATGAGGGAACTTTTGGGGGTAATATTAATGTTCTATATATATATATATATATATATATTTTTTTTTTTTTTTTTTTTTTTCCGGTACTCGGGCCTCTCACTGTTGTGGCCTCTCCCGTTGCAGAGCACAGGCTCCGGACGTGCAGGCTCAGCGGCTATGGCTCACGGGCCCAGCCGCTCTGTAGCATGTGGGATCTTCCCGGACCGGAGCACGAACCCGTGTCCCCTGCATCGGCAGGTGGACTCTCAACCACTGCGCCACCAGGGAAGCCCAATATTCTATATTTTGATAGAGGTTGGGTTACACAGGTGTATG
Source organism: Orcinus orca (assembly GCF_937001465.1). Lineage (NCBI taxonomy): Eukaryota > Metazoa > Chordata > Mammalia > Artiodactyla > Delphinidae > Orcinus > Orcinus orca. Next base: position 151,282,746 of record NC_064560.1, read on the forward strand.
CACTTGTTAAAACTCAGTAAATATATGCGTTTGTTGAAACTCAGCAAACGTTAAAGTGTGTATTCGTTGTATATAAATTTTACACAAAAACTATAAACAAATACTGAATTCTAGTTAATAATAAGGAGGAAGTATTTAGGGGGAAGTGTACTGTTGTCTATAATTTAAAAAAATGCAGGGGCTTCCACTGAATGCTTCCACTGAATTTTCATGGGAGGCCTTCAGAGGAGGTACCATTTGAACTAAGACCCAAACATGGAGGAGGAATCAGCCTTGGGGAGATCTGGGAGCAAAGAGTTTAAGGAGGACTCAGCTAGTGTAAAGACCCTGAGTGGGGAGAAGAGCCAGCATGTTCCCACTATGCAGCTTTGAGATTGGGAGAGAGATCATTTTTTTTTAAATTTATTTATTTTATTTATCTACTTTTGGCTGTGTTGGGTCTCCGCTGCTGTGTGCGGGCTTTCTCTAGCTGTGGCGAGCGGGGCTACTCTTTGTTTCGGTGCTCGGGCTTCTCATTGCAGAGGCCTCTCCGGTTGCGGGGCGTGGGCTCTAGGTGCGCCGGCTTCAGTAGTTGTGGCTCACGGGCTCCAGAGTGCAGGCTCAGTAGTTGTGGCGCACGGGCTTAGCTGCTCCGTGGCATGTGGGATCCCCCCGGACCAGGGATTGAACCCGTGTCCCCTGCATTGACAGGTGGACTCTCAACCACTGCGCCACCAGGGAAGTCCCAGGAAAGAAATAATTTTTGTCACACTAAGGAAGTATTCATCTATTCCTATTCTAGGGAGAGTTTTTAATCAAGAGGTGATACTGCATTTTTTAATTCACTAATCTCTACTTTTATCTTTATTGCTTAATTCTGTTTTCCTCAGAAAAGAAACAAACAAAAATAAATAAACCTAACATATTGAGTTGTGAGAGTTTAAAGTTTTTGTTTTTTCTTTCCTTTTTATTTAGGCATAACTGTTATCAAAGACTATGAGATTCCCTGGGACCACTGTTTTAGTTGTACCTCTAAGATCTGATTAGTAGTGTTTTTATTATTGCTATATTTCAGGTATTCTGAAATGTCAATTTTTATTTCCTTTTTGATTCAAGAGTTTTCTATTAAGGATGATTAATACTATCCTTAATCTTCTATTTATTTAGTCAATATCTGTTAATTCTCTACTGTGAACACTGATAAGATTATTATACTGTACATCCTCTTTATCTCCCTTCCCTTTCCACCTAATTTTAGTTAAATTATCTATTATCTACATTATATTATTATAAAAAGATTATATCATTTTTTGGGGTAACAATTATTCCTATATTCTCATTAATTGATTTCTCAGTTTAAAGAAATTTTGTGGCCCTCAGCTAGAAAAAATGGAGAAATTAATATTCTTTACCTCCTACCTTTTTCCATGTCCCTCTCAACTTTTTTATTCACATTGTTTCCCCTTTGGCAGAGTTTTTAGCATTTACATTCGGTTCTATAATCATAATTCCCACTTTTGTTTTAGTTCTAGTTCCACAACTAAATAGATTTAGGGCTCACAGGCGGTTCTTTCCTGCAGTTTTTCCGTTTATGTCTTGGTTGACTGAAATTTGTCCTCTGATAGTTTCTTCAGAAAGAGCTCTTGGAAACAGTATTTCCTGAGTGTCTGCATATTCAAAACTGCTTACTGCCTTTAGAAGTGAATGACAGTTTGGAATATATACTTTCCTTCTGGGAGAAATTTCCAGGTATCACTACACTCTCTAATATTAAACGTTGTCACAGAGAAATCTGGGGCTAATTTGATTTTTCTCCCTTATAAATGTCTTGATTCCTCCCTTTAACCCCCAACCCCCTTGGCTGATCAAATAATATTTATTTTAAAATCTTTAAATTTCAAAGTTTGGTAAACATTCTGAGTCAAGATTTTTGTGGGATATGCTACGCAATTTCAATTTGTAAATTCGTCTTCTTTTCTTACAGGAAAGTTTTCTTGAAATATATCTTTAACTGTCTGTTCTCTTCCATTATTCATGTTGTTGTCCTCAGGTCCTTTTATTTTGTGAATATTGAATGCCTACTCCTGCTCTGATATTTATAAAGTTCTCTCTGAACATTTTGATCTTTGTTTACATTTCAATTTGTACCTTTTTCACATTTCTGACCGCTATGTTCCATACTGTATCTTTTTACCCTTACCCTGTTTCCGGTTTTGATTACATTTCTACCATGGTTTTATTTTTTCTTTTTCATTCACTTCTTTCCTGAGCTCTGGCAGCTTATGTTTCAGCTCCTTCAGTCATCTCACCTCCCACTTCTCTGAGTGTTGTTTCTTTATTTCATACTTGCTTTCTGAAAACAACTGCTCCATTACATTTTTAAAAAATTTAAGGCAAAATATGTATTCAGAATTTTCATCTGCTCTGAGGTACCATTTTCATGGTGACTATTCATCAGCATTTTTTTTTCTGTTCATTTTTCATTTTTTCCCTTATATCTTTGTTGGTTCCTTTTTCATTCCTTGTCTTTGAGTGAGGAGAATTTTTCCTACATTAAATATTTATTTATAGGAAATAAATTAATTTATTTATTCACAAATAAATAAATATATAAATATTTATTTATTTGTGAAGAGGCCAAGGACACCTTCTATATCATGGAGAATTTTTCTTTTGATCCAGGGTTTTGCATGTGAGATATTTTAGCCTTTTCTCCTCCCCAGCCAGTGAAGATAGGCAGTGCAGAGCTGTTCACAGTGTAGTCTCTTTTCTCTCCTTATGAACATATGACTTCCTGCGAATATGGCTTGTTTGTGGGATTCTAGTTTAGTTCTACCTTCTCTGCTACTCAAAACCAAACTAGGTTGGGACTTCCCTGATGGTCCAGTGGTTGGGACTCTGTGCTTCCACTGCAGGGGACATGGGTTCAATCCCTGGTCAGGGAACTAAGATCCCACATGCCACAGGGTGCAGCCAATAAATAAATAAATAAATAAAAATAATAGTTAAAAAAAAACAACTAGGTCCAGGGAAACTCACTCTACCAGCCTACCCATCTGTATTAGACAGCTAGAGTTCCCATAACAAAGTACTACAGATCAGGTGGCTTAAAACAACATAAATGTATTGTGTCACAGTTCTGGAGGCTAGAAGTTCGAAATCAAGGTGTTGGCAGGGTTGGCTCCTTCTAGAGGCTCTGAGGGAGAATCCATCCCATGCCTCCATACTAGCTCCTGGTGGCTGCCAGCAACCCTGGTGTTTCTTGGCTGGTGAATGCATCACTTCAATCTCTGTCTTCACCTTCACGTGGCTTTTTCCTCTCTGTGTCTCTGTGTCCGAACTTCTGTCTTATAAAGACACCAGTCATTGCATTGGGGCGCACTCTAATCTAGTATGACCTCATTTTACCTTGATTATGTCTTCAAACTGTATTTCCAAATAAGGTCACATTCATAGGTACCCGAGGTTAGGAATTCAACGCATCTTTTGGAGAGACACAATTCAACCCATAACACCACCTTTCTTCCATTGTTGTACAAACGGAGCTATTGATTTTTCACCTCAGTACGTGCATCTCATTGGTTGCACTATTAAGCTCTTTCTGAGATATGTAGCCTTGGGTGCTCTCTCTCAGCTTCCTTTCATGTCTTTGCTCAAACTCCACGGCTTTTGTACCCCTTCCACCTATTTTGTGGTTAAATTGAAAACAGGTGTTTTTTTTTTTAAGATGAGATTTTTATTTCAGTTTCTCCTTTCCTTTGTTTTTTGTTGGGTGGTTTTTGAGAGATGATGGAAATGCCAATTTTTTTTTTTAATTTATTTTTGGCTGTGTTGGGTCTTCATTTCTGTGCGAGGGCTTTCTCTAGTTGTGGCAAGCGAGGGCCACTCTTCATCGCAGTGCGCAGGCGTCTCACTGTCGTGGCCTCTCTTGCTGCGGAGCACAGGCTCCAGACGCACAGGCTCAGTAGTTGTGGTTCACGGGCCTAGTTGCTCCGCGGCATGTGGGATCTTCCCAGACCAGGGCTCGAACCCATGTCCCCTGCATTAGCAGACGGATTCTCAACCACTGCACCACCAGGGAAGCCCGGAAATGCCAATTTTATGTGACATCTTCAAACTGGAAATGACTTGGGTCTCCCTCATTTTTTAGGGGTCACTGACATACTGAACTGAACAAGAAAGGAATGTACATTATTTTTAGTACTTCTTTCAGTAAAATAGTCTTCTAGTATCCTAGTCTCAGCCTAGCATGCCAGTTCTACCAACACTGACTCACAGGTAGGAACTAATAGAATTTACTTACATCAAGACTTAAAAATCTTTCATAAGGATTATATTGAGCTGATATGCAATTGTCATTATTTTTTACTTTTATATAACATGTCACATGTCTTTATATGATAATTAGAAAGTTAATTTTTATTTTTCTCATTATTTAACAAGTCTGTGTTGTATCTTTAGAGCAATGTAGTGTTGAACCATTTTTTAAGGTTTAAATTATTTTTGCTCTAGTTGAACCGTTCTAAAAATAAACATTTTAAGAAACCTAAAACTATTCTGTCAAAAAAAAAAAAAAAAACCCAAAAAACAAAACACCTATTTTGTCAACTTAAGGGATTCATTTCCAGGAATAACCACCACTTATATGTAAAATACTTTAAAAATTCTTAGCCCCCAAATATTCCTGGAATCTGCTGATTTATTGAGATTCATTCTTGTAATACTTTCTACTATGGTCTATTAAATACTTGATGCCATTAAATGCTAATAACATGCCTGGCTTTTCAAGTCTCTCCAAGCTTGTCAATTTTGAATTATTACCACTTCAGCTTCAGTGTGATTCTTCTGAATGGCAGAGTCAGCAGTCACATTCTGCTAAGTAATGGATGCACTCAACATACAGAACTGCTCAGAATTACAGAACACATGAAGCAGCTCATTTTAACCATTTCTTTGCTCATGACTATGAGAGGTAAAATACAGTTTCATAAATGATTTTTGCTGGGGTTGGCATTTGGGGAAAACATTTGTCTGCTTTTTAAATAACAACATTCCTGGGCTACCATTAACCTAATCATATGAGAATCAATGTAGCACAGTGTTTAAGAATGTGGACTTGGAACCTAGCTGCCTGGGTTCAGATCTTGGTTTACAAGCTGTGTGAGCTCAGGCAAGTATCTTAACCTCTCTGTGCCTCAGTTCCTTTAACTGTAAATTGAGGGTTGGTGTTGAATCAAATGGTTTAACGTACATAAAGCCCTTGGAACTGTGCCTGGTCCTTCTTAAGCCCTGTATGAGTGTTAGCTATCATGATGAGCATTAGTTATTTTATTCATGTACTCCTGGCCCTGCAGCCAAACTAGCAGAGTAGCAGTTACTGACTAACTAATTATATTGAGAATTACTAGCCTGGTGCTTCGTAGGTGCTCAGAAACCACTGTTGAAACAAGTCAATGACTAGAGAAGTTGTATTTGAAGGAGGGACACCAAACTTGAACCCTGACCTCAATATCTGCCCGACAGGAAGTTGCATTCAAGAGAGGAAGCACCTCAAATTTCCAAGAACAGCGTCTGGCACATGGGTGCTCTATAGCTGTCAGGAATCTGAATAGTTAACGACACTATTTCAGAGTAGGAATGTTTAAACCCCTTATTCCAACTACAGAGAAGGAAGGGTAAGTTACTGAAAACCAAGGAATGGAGAGTTTCTAAAACTCTAGGACTCTAGGACTCTAGTTTCTAAAACTCTAGGAATGAGTCAACTGGTGACTCTGTAAGCAAAAAACAAAATGTTGGCCCAGGAAATAAGCACCGGAAAAAATGAAAGAGATTAAGTAATAAGATTAAGCTACTGTACCTGATCTGTTCTATGACTATTTTAACTCTTGTGAGTAAACCTTCTCCCTTCTTTTTTAGGAAGAACTTATGAGTTTTTAATAATTAAACATTCTAGGCAAGGTGTTTGGCTTCCACTTCTGTCTGTGTGGAAAAGGCTGAGTGAGGTGTGCTGGCTGTGTCTTTGCGTCCCCTCTAAGGCCCGCACCCTGCCCACAGACCTCAATTCACTACTGCTCGTGAGATGTTTCAGTTTTCTTGTGGGAGGACAAAGACCTGTAAAGCTATTTTGCTGCAGGTAACAGGAGGCCTTGAGATCAGATGGAAAATAAAAGCCCTGTTTAATAGGCCAGGTGTTGCTATGAAAAGAACAAAGGCTTTGGAGGTAAAGAGAGATCTTCCAATCCAGGCTCCAGGACTTACAAGCTGGGTGATTTTAGGCAAGTTACTTAACCCCTCTGAACCACATTTTTCCTATCTGTAAAATGGGGTTAATATTACCTTCTAAGTCTGTTGTAAGGATTAAAGATAATCTATGTAAAGTGCTAGGTACAAAGCAGGCCCTAAACTATTAGGGTTTTTCTCACTATTAACTGAAGACAGAAGCATCTGACCTGATTCTGTTTAAGCCAGCTTGATATTTCCTGTCTCCAGCAGTGAGGTGAAAACTAGAAATAAGGCAAAATTTTATATACACAGAGATTCTATTCAAGGTCTCTATGCATTATAGAATAATGGAGGATCTAAATTTTTAGAAAATCACCTATTTTATCAAAAGATCAAAACAATATGGCCACTTGCTCCCAATGAAACAAATGAGTTTTGATGTTAGCTGAGTAGCAGTATAAAGTCAGATTTAGACGCTAAGGGTGGAAACTATCTTCTTTAGGGTTCCCGGAAACAGCTGCTCTGGTGTGGTGTACACAGGAAGTGCTGAAAGTGCTTGTAAAGTATTTTACTAAAGTGCCCTTTATACATATTTATACACACATTTTTATAACTCATTTCTGAACCTTTGAGAATGAATCTTAAGAGAAAAAAATGTAGTCAAGCAAATCCTTTGCTAGGATTGTCAAGGCTAGGCTTGAACATTGATTCATCCTTTGTCATTGTCAAGAACTCCTGGTGCTGTACAAACAAGCAGGCCTGGGTAGGCACAAAGAGGCAAGGGAAGTAAACAACAGTGTGAATTCCTGTTCTATGAAGGCCTGGACTTCAAGTAATTTTCTTCTACCTATGTTTTAATTTTCTTTCATGAATATGCTTTTAAACTTTTAAACCCTGATCTTTCCCCTCCAATCATGGATATACAAGCACATATGCATCACCCACCCACCTCCTCAATACACACACACGCACACACACATGCACACACACACTACACACTACACAAGAGTGTGAATACCACCAGGCAAGAGTCACTGATGTCACCTTGGAGGCTGGCTACCAGAGTTCTACAAAGTTTGATACAAAAATATCATGTTTTTTTAAATATCTGTAGAGTAGAGATGGAAGTAAGGGGTGTGTGGGGAGAGATTTCCTTCTTTCCTGAGATAACCATTTATGCTTACATTTGATACAGATTTTCTCTCTTCTCTACTTTTTCTCACTACCTGTCCCAGTTTCTAAAATACTTTCCCTACTCTTCTTATTCTTGTTCTAGTCTTCTTGGATCTGTGGGCAAATAAAAATATATGGGTGCTGATGAAGGGACTGAGGTGCCCTTCTTTCTCTTTTGAGGTGCCCTTCTTTTTTAAGTTAAACATTTAAGTTTCAGGCAGTGATTTCTCTGGAATGATATCTAAAATAAAACATTTATAAATTGGACAGTGTTTATAATAAGGATGTACAATTGGCTCATCACAGAAAGAAACAGAACTCATCTATGTAATAAAGACATTTGGGCATTAAACACTATATGACACATTATGCAGGTAGATACATTAGATGTGATTCCTGGCTTCAAAACCACCACCTAGGGAAGAGCCAAGATGAACTGAGATATTTTTAAGGACAGTTTGATGATTGCATATTCATAAAAAAGAATATCTACTTAATCCCCACATAAGCTTTTTAGTAGATTCACATGTTTGCCAACGCTGCAGGGCTGTATGCTGCCCCCAGTGCACTGGAGGACCCACTTCATGTGATGATGGTGCCCTTCAGGGTCCATAGAAGGTGGGCTCCTTGCTCTGAGGGCTGGCTGTGAATCAGGCAATGAAGAGCCATGGGAAGGGTGGCGCTGGGCACATCTAGAGTTCCCGTGGCTCTTTTAATAGCTTTTCAAGCTCCTTCTAACTGCCCTAGTCAGCTCTCACTGTTTTCTGGGCTCGGCCTTCACCTCACAGTTACTTCTAGGTTTTCATTCCTTTAGAATTGCTGTGGGGCTTCCCAGGTGGTGCAGTGGTTGAGAGTCCACCTGCCAATGCAGGGGACACAGGTTCATGCCCCGGTCCAGGAGGATCCCACATGCCGCGGAGCGGCTGGGCCCGTGGGCCATGGCTGCTGAGCCTGCGCGTCCGGAACCTGTGCTCCACAACAGGAGAGGCCACAACAGTGAGAGGCCCGCGTACCGTAAAAAAAAAAAAAAAAAAAAAAAAAGAATTGCTGTGGACCAGGAAGCAAAATAACCAAGCATATTTCATTTAAGTCTAAAAATGGATATTAATACTATTGATAAAATGAATAATTTAATGCTACTCGGGCAATATTAAATGATCCTAGCCACTGGGATCCCCTGGGATCTGGCTGTGGGTTGGAGGAGGTCCAGTGGTGGGGAGGTCACAGTAGAAGAGCTTTACGTTAACTCAGTTAAAACGCTGACCTGCTAGCACTGAGTTACTTGTGCAGAGCAACTCCAACGGAAGCCTCATTGGGGTGTTCCAAGAAGGCAAATGACTGCTCCCTGGTGTGTGGGTTAGGGGGTTAGGGATGGTAAGAAGGGTCTGTGGATTCACTCAGTGCAAAGACTTCAGCCTACCAGCTGGGTGACCTTAAGCAGATTATTTAACCTCCTGAAGCCTTAATACCCCTTCTTTAAAATAGGAGAGAAAAAGTACCCAGCACGTAAGGTTTTTGTAAGGATTAATGAAAAGTTCATGTAAGGTGCTCAGCACACTGCCTGGCATACAATAAGCTTTCAAATGCTAGCGCTTATTAAAAACACACATGCACACAGCTTGGATCCTCAGCGTATTTCACCATGGGGGTTCATTTTCAAAAGCTAGGACACTTTAAAATGAGAATCTTCTCTTTTTTTCCACCAATTAAAACCTCTTGGTTAAAGAACAATGATAGAGCAAGAATGGATCTTATGGAATAGCACTTAGGATATGATGATGGGATGGAATATTTTCATGTAGGCATACATCAAAGGCTGGAAGGCTTTGGCGGGTATGCGTTAATATAGGAAGTATCCCTTTAATAGTTAGATTCTGACCTGAGCTTAAAGGGCTGGAGGGGAAGATATGGAGAATTTTAGGCAAAGACCACAAAAGGAAGGAAGACAGTCATCTAAATAAGTTAGGCAGAAACTGGGGAGGGGATGAGATTAGGTGTTTACTAGTAGGGAGGCTTTCAGGGAAAGAACCACATCCTATGTAGCTTAAGCAAACATGGGACTTGATTAGCTCATGGAAGTGAAATCCAGGCTCCAGGCAGGGCTGGACGCAAGGCTCAAATGGTGTGGTATGGGAAGGCCCCCCGCCTCCACCTGGTAGATAGATTCTCTCCAGTGGTAAGCAAGACTTACATTCTTTTAGCTCAGTGCAGGGAGAAAGCCTATCTGAGAACCCAAATTTCAAGAGGTTTGGCTTGACCTGGGTCACAGGTCCAACTTTATCGCAGTCACTGTGGCCTTGGAGAAATTGGGTGCTCTGGGTGGAGGTGGGGGGCTGGTCAGCTGACTGAACCACATGGATGGGTTCACCACCACCAAGAGGAGATTTGCTCGCAGGAAACAGGGCAAAGGTGCTGGGCAGGCAAGAGGAACATGGCCCCAGCTGGTAGTGCTCGGCCTAACCTCCCCTCACCGTCTGCCAGTACCCCATGGGCATCTATACCTTCTGCTTCAGCTTGACACCAGCCCCCTGAGCCAATGAGACCCCCTGAGGTGACTGTGAAGTCACACGTGTTCCTGGAAACCCCATCATATAGCAGATAGTTGCCAAGAGGACTAAGTGTAGACAATGTCTTTGTTCCAAGAGATTTGGAGCTATGACAGAATTCGCTGAATACAAGATTGACAGAGTGAAGAGTGGGGTGAGGTTATTGCTCAAGCAATATTAAATAAGCGCAGCCACTGGGACCCTGTGGGATACAACCGCAGGTTGGAGGGAGTCCAGAGCTGGGTAGGTTATAGTAGACAAGTTGTGAGTTAACCCAGGTGAAGTGCTGATGTGCTAGCACTGAGTTACATGTGCAGCCTCATTTCTACTGTCCTTCCTACGTACCATATGTGGTCTTCAGTTCAATGGAATATTATTCTCTCTAGTAGGACAATCTCAAGGACATTTTTGAGAGTTGTTTATTTACATTAAGAAGTAGCACACATCCTGTTCTTGCTATGCATGGTTCAAAGGCTTCTGGGTGAGGAGGCACAGGGGGCTGGGGTAGGGACCAGAGGAAAGAAGGAGCACAGGTTACTAGAATGCTTTAGAAATCCTTTTCTGCTTCAGATAAGTGGCTAATTAAATTTGGGGTTGGCTACTGGAAAAGTGCCAATTATGGAAACGAGCATCTGTTGATCACACTTTGCTTCAGATGCTTGGCTCCTGACTAGAGCCGTGTTAGGGAGAAAGCGGGGAGCCGCGCTAGCACCACACACAGGCGTGGTAGGAGGAGTGATTCATCATATTTACTTTCAGGCTTTCATCTTGTAACAAGATTAATTCAGTAGAATTCAACTTCCAGAGAAAAATGGACCATTTATTGTTTCAGATTCAGGCTTACGCACAGCAGGTGGATTTTCCAAATTGCCTCATCTGACATTTCCTAGAAGTGTAAGCTAACAGGATTCCATTTTTTGGCGACTGGAAAGTTATATTTGAACATTCTACAAGTCAGTTGGCAGGACTGTGAATTTCAAACACTTAACTATCTTGCTTGAGCTGGAGCTTGATTTCGTCGAGTGATTTGCAACTGTGTGACAGTCCTTTTTTAGGTCTGGAAATCATCTCAGAAAATTTAAATCATTTGCCAAAGGTCACTGAATAATGTACACGTTAGAGCTGGGGACTGCTGAATATTGATGAGAATCCAGTTCTCTTATATCTCGGAGGCACTTGTAGAAAGTGACTGTCATTTGTGACGTGTGTAACTTTGTTTGCACATGGAGTAAGTGAAGATTTTTGACACCCATCTTCTCCTGCTGGCTTTTTCCCCTGGTACTTCTAGGGCTTGCTTACTGTGGTGTCTGCTCTTACCATAAGTGAGCATGGAAAGCTACAAATCACATTTACTTTTCTTCTAGAAGCACATGTTCCTGCTGTGTTGGGCAGATTCAGCAGGCAAATCCACTTTGCCAACGGTGATACCATATTCCAGGTAATGATGTCCTTTGATCTTTTCAATTGGAAATGGTAGGCCTAAGCAAATTAAATCCAAGCAAGTACCATCAGTTAATGACTTCTTAATTATTAGATGTCTCATCTTCACCAGTTGTCTCTAAGATACCATATTAATTCACTATTCTAATATATTTGTCCATATTCCTTTGGGGGTTTCTTTTTTTTCGTAATTCATGTATTTTTGGGGGGGGGGAGCTTAAAATTACTTCATTTTATTCCAGATTGCATCCAAGCATAAACACACAACGTATTGCCTTTACAGCATAAAGGAAATCTATCAATAAAATTTAGACTATCAAGTTAACCTTTAAACTCCTCCAGAAAGAATCAGATACAGAAATGCAAGTAATACCACAATAATGTGCATATGAATTGCTATTAAATTTTTTTTACTATGGTAGTATATATGTATTTTATTTTTTTATACAGTAGGTTATTATTAGTTATCTATTTTATACAAATTAGTGTATATATGTCAATCTGGGGGGTTCTTTATTCAATAATCCTTTAGGTTATTCTTTAGTGTTTTGTTTGTTTGTTTTTATGGGTGTCACAGATTTCCCCCATATTCCTCTATATCTTTGGGATTATTTAACATATGTAGTCTTTTCTTGTTTATAGAATTTCTTTCTTTTTTAAAAAAAATATTTATTTATTTATTTGGCAGCGCCGGGTCTTAACTGTGGCACGTGGGATCTTTGTTGCCTCGTGTGGGATCTTCCTTGCGGCATGTGGGATCTAGTTCCCTGATCAGGGATCGAACCTGGGCCCCCTGCATTGGGAGCGCAGCATCTTAGCCACTGGACCATCAGGGAAGTACTAGATTTCTGATATTTGGTAATAACTCAGGTAGATAAAATTCAGGCATTTTCTGGGGGTGTGGGTTTGAGAAGAGATGAGACAGTGGATGAGTTTGGATTTAGACTTATTTATTTAGCTGCCTCTGGTACACCCAGGTGGGTATGACCAGTATGCACTTAGAAATGGTTTGGAACTCAGACAAGAGTTCAAGGCTAGGTAGATCTTTGGAATTATCCGTTTTTAAGTAATATGTGACTCCATGAGAATAGATGTAAACATCCAAAGGAGAAAGTGTAAGTGGGAAAAAAGCTAGTATTAAGGGCAATCAGTGTGGTATGAGTGGCAGGTGAAGAGACAGGAAGACAGTGGATTCAAGGAGATTGGCAGAGAGAAGGTGAGAAGTAGTACTGAGAGGTTTTTTAGGATGGAGAGCGTTGACCATGTTTCTCAGGGAGAAGAGGGAGAGGGGGAATTACTAACAAGAGAGAAAATGAAGAAGAAAGAGGATGGGGGCTGTTGATGGTTTGAGGCGTCCAGGTGGTGGGGATACTATCAGAAGCACCATGTGGGTCTTGGAGGGGGGTACACATTCCTTCAGCTAGAAAGAAGGAGGTGAGTGAAAATGCAAGTCAGGAAGTAGAAAGGAGAGAAATGGAGGGAGATATCAGTCCTGATGCCCTTTCCCTTCTTTATGAAGCAGGAGGCTGGGTGATCTGCTGAGCAGGAAGGGAATGCTGGTAAAGTTTGGGAGCATCTTTATAAATTAAAATATGTAGTGTACCTAGATCTTGTTGAACTCATATATTACATTTCCATTTTGAAATCGAAGTCATTTTTCACTTCCTTCTGAACCTCATAACATCATGATCAAGAGACAACAACTGGGCTTCCCTGGTGGCGCAGTGGTTGAGAGTCCGCCTGCCGATGCAGGGGACGCGGGTTCGTGCCCCGATCTGGGAAGATCCCACATGCTGCGGAGCGGCTGGGCCCGTGAGCCATGGCCGCTGAGCCTGCACGTCCGGAGCCTGTGCTCCGCAGCGGGAGAGGCCACAAGAGTGACCTTTGCATACCGCAAAAAAAAAAAAAAAAAGAGAGACAACAACTTACAACAAAAGCCATGGAGGCATGAGGGTCCCAGCACTGCTTGTAAAACTCACCCTGGGAATTTCTGACCAGCTGAAGGCTTGCCCTCAGATGTGCACCTTGGTCTAATATAGCAAATCTATGCAGATCTGATTGATGGCCGAGTAATTTATGTCTTAACTAAGCCCATAAATTGACACACTGTTTGAGATAGTTCTATCGTCTTTGGAGATAGAGTAAAAACTCCTTGGGGTAGGGAGGTCCCCTGAGAAACGTTAGTGTTCCTGAAGTAATAATAGGCTAGAAAGCCTTTTATTGTGGGATGCGTGTGACAGCTAAGAAATGGAAAGAAATAAATGTGAGTCACACAAAAACCTCATTCCATGACCTTCAGCCCATATTTAAGAAAATGCTGTGAGGAACTTTAATATTAGATATTTTATTTATATTTTATATAATATTTATAATTGCTATATACTTTGGCTTCACCTGGGATGAAAAATCAGCCGCACATCGTTTCACTTTCCTCCTGTTTTAACATACTTGCTGTTGCATGAGGCAGAATCTCCTTTGGCAGAGTGATCAGCTATGAGGAAAGGGAGCGGGGAGGACATACAGGCTTCTGTGTCTCAGTGGAGCCCTTAGAATTTTCAGACTTGCTCTATTTTCCTTCAGGACTCTACCTTTGCCCTGGATTTCCCACTTGGGAGCCTAACGTGGAGTAAGCCCAGAGCAGGCTCCCTGCCCCCATGCATCCACAGAACTCAGCAAAAGCTTGCCTCGTCTTGTCCGGACTTCCCACCCCACCTCAGGGCTAGGTACAAAGCAGCTGTCCAAACCTGAGGGAGGGCTGGCTAGAACCTGTTCACTGTTGGCCAGTGGGCAACTTTGGGGCCACTGGTGCTGTGGCTCTCAAGGCCCTGCTAATAGGCACACTCAGTTACACACAGGTTGGGGAAGGTGGAGGGAAGCACAGTCTGGGGTGACTTAGCCCTCCCTTCAGCCCAACTGACAACACAAGACCCTCACATACAGAGTGAACCGAGTGAAAAAGTTAAGGAAAATTAGAACAGGAAGCATTGGAAAGATTTTGCCTTCACTTAAAATTTCCCAGCTTTTCTTTTTAAAAGAAAATCAATGAATTAGCATCCGTTAAGCATTGGTATTCACGGCTTATAAATACTTTCTAAGACTTTGTAGTGCTCACTGTAGGTGTGCAGCGGAGCTGTAGTTTTGAACAGTGCCCTTAGACCTCACTTAATTTTTCCCTTTCCAGAGGGTGTGTTCCCCTCTCACATCATAATGAACCTCTTGAAAACAGGTTGAAGAAAGGAGATTCTTTGGTCAGACACAGATCCTGAGGCTTTTGCCCTCCAGCGCTGACAGATGTGAGAGAGGTCTTGACCTCTAACAGAGGCTTTGTCTGCTCACTATGTCCGCCTGGCCAAAGCTGGCGAAGCAGCCAGGAGCAATCATAGATGTGGGGACGCCATGTCCCCAGCCATTGTCCTGACCCCTTGGACAGACTCTTCCTCCTGTGTGTGTGCATCTTCCTTCCTGTTTTTTTGTTTTGTTTTTTAAATTGAAGTAGAGTTGCTTTACAATATCGTGTTAGTTTCAGGTGTACAGCACAGCAATTCAGTTATAAATATATATTCTTCTTCAGACTCTCTTCCCTTATAGATTTGTTACAAAATATTGAGTATAGTTCCTTGTACTATACAGTGGGTCCTTGTTGGTTGTCTATTTTATATATAGTAGTGTGTATATGTTAATCCCAACCTCCTAATTTATCCCTCCCCTCCCTTCCTTCCCGTTTTTATCAAGTGTTTTCTGTTTTCTCCTGAATCTTCAAACACAGTTTGTGTCTTATTTACCGTTGGATGTATCGAGGATACTGTTTTCCTGCCTCTGAAGAGCTTAAAAAACAGGCCGTATTCCTATTTTTCTGAGAATTTAGTTCTGCTTCTAAGTAGGGAGATGAAAATACTTTCTAATTCTATAGTCCTTAAGCTTATCCTCCCTCTTAACTTTACCAGGTAGCCAACAGGACTCATGGGCATCAGGGTAGAGGTCAGAGGGGAGAGATAAAGTGAAAATGTTGTTCTGAATGTGGGTGCTTGGCAGGTCTCTCTGTCCCTGAGCCGGGGAATTGCTATAGTAATCTAAAATCAACAGGAGAAGCGATCCAGGGCCAAGTACCGGGTAGCAATCAGGGTCATGGGTTGCAAGTTGATCTGGGAGTGAAATTACGAGCCTGCGTAAAGCTTTTACAGGGCTAGATTCCAGGAAATAAGGCAAATATATTTCCAAGGTAGCTCATTTAAAGCTGGAGCTTACAAAACTTTAACACCCTTTTGTTCTCCCTAAGTGGCTGGGAATGTAGTAGAACATGGGCTAGTTTGTTTTCTGCTCAGCATCTCCCTTTCCATCTGGAGGCAATGCCACATCGTGTGTCAAGGTGCAGTGCTCCACCCTGTATCAAGGGCGATCCCCACTCCCTACCCCAGACATTCAGGGTAGGAACCAGTCTCAGCCAGTCAGACCCTCCTCTCTGGGACTTTGAATATCAAGGGAGTGAAGCAAAGATTCAGAGATGGTTCAGAAACCACTTGCGGCGATGATGTCGTGCTGTGGGAAGCAGTGGAGTACTAGCAGGGGCAGACAGTCCTGTGGCATGACCTTGGCTGTGGTCCTTACTGCCCATCCTCTCTTGGTGTCCAGCCCGTTTCCTGAGCCTTGGCCTCCAGCCCTCCCATTCATCCTATGAACTCTTCAATATCCTCCCAATACACTCCAGCTGAGAAAAGGTGAGCATGGCTGTCTTCTGCTGCTTGCAGTCAAGCATTAGATTGGGCCATCTGATGCTCCGGTCCTCAAATGCAAAGAGGTGTTTCTGGTGCTGCTAGTTGGTCTCTATCTAGAATTGTCTGGCACCACATGTGCTGTGCCCCTCCACGTGAGAGCCTCTGTACTTAGAGATTTTAAGACAAGTCTAGAGTCAAGGGTTTCTGGCATGTTACCAAAGTGGACACAACTAACTTAATGTAGAGAGGAATTTCACTGAGTAAGGGCCCTAAATAGTCAATGTTTGCAGGTGTGACTCCCAGGCCGCAGACCTAGGTGGCAAGGGATACTGAGTTTTTTCATGTATTTAAATCAACTTAACTTCAACCTCACCTTTTCTTACACAGCAAAAAGGAAATGTACCCACAGGCATACCTGACTGCCCCCCAGAGCCTCCTCACCCCAAGGGTTGTTTGGAAGCCCTGGGTCTCATAGTGCCAAGATACAGGGGAAGGCCCTCTGGTCTTCAGTCCCTGGACTGTATTGGTGTCCTCTGAGACACCCACTGCCCTGGCAAGTACAGTCCCTTCAAACCTACTGGCTCTGTTTTTTTCCCCCGTGGCACTTGAAGCCTGGGGACCTTTGGCAAGGCTACTGCCTAGAGTTCTATCTCTTTAGGTGTATTATAAAGCTGAGCCTTTGAACATTTGGTCACCTCCTTAGGGCACTATTATGGAGATGGCTCTGGGCCCTGATGCATGAGGGACCCATAGACCTCTGTCCTTGCCTCCTGTCTCCTGGAATCTTTTAGTTTGACGAACATTCCACTTTCTTCATGTTTCCCTTACATGTCCCCCCAACCCGCCTACCATACACGCACCCCACAAATTAATCAATGGCTTAAGCTTTTGAAAACAAAAGAAGGAAAATATATTGCAGGCAACTTGTGCCTTATGCTCTGCCGCAAGCATCCTTTGCTCAAATGGTAGAAGGGAAAGAGCAGTCATTGCATGGGGTGGGAGGGGAATAAAAACAAATTAATAGGTTAAAGAAAAGTCTTGTCAATAGCATTTAAAATTAATGAGGGGAAAAAGAAAACGGAAGTGCTGAAATGCTATCAGCTGCCAGACAGAAGGGTTAATTGGCTTTGTATTTGGTGTCACTATCTTCTTTGATTTCTTAAAGTTTCATAAGTGATGCAACCTCATCTCTAAGCTATTCTGGTATGAATAATGTCACTCCCTCCTTTACCCCTCTAACTTTTTAGAGTAAGGAATGAGGAGTGTTTCTTGTCTACATTCTGTAAATCAAGTCAGCAATTCTAGCTCTAATTAATATGGGACTTCTACTCCAGCTGGAAACAAATATTTGTGTAACAAATGAAGGAGCATGTAATCCACAATCAAGCTTCTTACTGAGCCCCTTGTCCCAGCTGCTTCTCTGAATAGAGTCCACTTATTATTATAGTCTCCAATCTTGTGTGGCAAGGCAGCTTAGGTGAGGTATCTCTGTTGGTGTGTGAGCCTAGTAATTTACTGATACATTTAAAACAAGCATATGCTAAAATCTTTTATTCATTATAGATGCTGATTCCAAGAAGAAAAGGATCCCCATTTTGGGAATTTACAGGTCTAATTCATCCCACACATATGAAAGCTGGATTCTGGTAAAATTGATGAATCACTAGATGAGGGAAGGTCAGGTCTTCTTAAACGCATAACCATGATTGACTTTGAGTCACAGAAACTCTGATGCAAATGGGTTTAAACAATAGGGGGATTTATTGTTCCATTTAAAAGGCCAGAGATGGGTTGGTTCTAGAATTGGTTAATCCAGTGGCTCGGTGACATCATGGTAGACCTAGGTTCTATCCAACTTTCCTCTCTGCTACCCTCTAGGCATCGGCTCCTCCTTTATGGTCCCAAGACAGCTGAAGCACTTCTAAGCACCGAATCCCAGCAGGATTTCCAGAGTCAGAGGGAAGGAATGGTTACTTCTTGCCTGTCACTCCTTATTAGCAAGAGAATTTCTCCCAGAACTATGCCCCCACTCAGCAGATTTTTTCTCATGTCTCACTGGCTAGAATTGAATCGAGAACACCGCCTCAGGGCTTGACCACGGTGCCCTTTCCATGGCACCTGGCCATGGGGACCAAATTTGGGTTTTCTCAAGAGAGGAAGGGTTAGGTTAAGTCGGGTGACCAGCAGTGTATATCATGCCAGCTTATCCCCCATGAGCTAATAAATGGCTTGTAAATATGTTTTCTGGAATGTAGTTAGAAGTAAATATATGATGTTAATAATACTCTATTAACTGCTTTTTTTTTTAGCCTCAATTTTAGTTCCCCAACCAGGGATTGAACCTGGGCCCCCAGCAGTGAGAGCACGGAGTCCTAACCAGTGGACTGCCAGGGAATTCCCTACGCTATTAACTGCTAAATGTTTCATTTGAACTTTCATCAGCTTTTGGAAGACACAAAATAATTTTTAGCGAGCACCTTTAAGGATCTAATCCAGATCATTTTCACTTATTTCAGAGATGTGTTAGGAGTCAGGGAGATGTCATACGATGTGGCGGCTCCTACTTCTTGAGAGTCATCCTGAATTCTAAGATGTCTTCCCCAGCTCCTCGTCAGACTCATCCAGTCATTGTCTCCACATCTTGGTCCTTTGCTCTTTGCTATGCCCTGTACACACCTGCTTCTCTAGAGAGGGCATCTACTTATGTGATGCTCCTATCACAACCATGTGAATCATGCCCAACTTTACACTTTGGTTCTTTCTTCCAGGTGCTAACCTCACATTTCCATAGGACTGGTGGATGTTTCCAGTTGCATATATTGCTAGTAACTCAAACTCAACACACTTAATATCATCATACCTTCCCTCATCATCTGCAATTTTATTCCTATCATTTAATGAAGGCCAACCAACTCAAATTCCATCTTCTTTGTGAAGAACTTTCTGATTGTCATCTGTCCAATGAAACAGTATGTATCAAGTGCCTATCGTAGGCTTGACCTATTGTAGACCCAAGTATAAGGTGGTGAGCAAGGCCCCATGGAGCATATGTTCCTGTGCAGTGATATAGCAGATAATGAGTGACCAATCGTCTCAGCTAGAGCTGATCTCTTATCTCTGATCTTCTAAAACTTTCATTGTCTATATAATAAAGATACAGTGATAACAAAGGTGTACCTTGGAGAGAATTTGGACAGGGTGCTGTTCTAAGTGCTTAAAACGTAATAACTCTTTTAACCTTCACAACAACCCTGTGAGGTGGCACTGTTTGCCCTACCATTTTTACAGAGGACGAAACTAAGACAGAGAGGTTAAGAAACTCACTCAGGTTTACAAAGCTAGTAAGTGATGAGTTTGCTTCCTTGAAAGCCAGGAAAGTAAAATTAGAATAAATTCTATTTTGAGTAAAAATAAAATATTGAAACTGAATGTGATTTTTAATACACCTACTTTTTCATTTTCAATATTTCCTCAACCACATCAATGTCCCAGAAAAAAAATAACAGTAAAAAAATACAATGAGGGCTTCCCTGGTGGCACAGTTGTTGAGAGTCCGCCTGCCAATGCAGGGGACACGGGTTCATGCCCTGGTCCGGGAGGATCCCACGTGCCGTGGAGTGGCTGGACCCGTGAGCCATGGCCGCTGGGCCTGCGCTTTCGCAGCCTGTGCTCCGCAATGGGAGAGGCCACAGCAGTGAGAGGCCCGCGTACCGCAAAAAAAAAAAAAAAAAAAAAAAAAAATACAATCAAACATCTATGTAGGGACACACATTTTTTTCTTTTGCTTTGGGCTCCACTATGACTTGACACAGGACTGTTGGAGCCTGTCTGTATTTAAACTTTTGCTATTTTGTGCATCATGAGTTTTTTGTATTAATTTTGATTTTTAAAAATATTGCATTAAAATATTATTTATCTTGATCACCAAGTTTTTGGCACCCTTGTAAATTTTGTGCCCAAGGTGAGTGTCTCACTCTAATCCTGGCCTTGATTGGTAGAGCTGGGATTCAAACTGAGGCGACCTGGTTCCAGGTCTGTACTTTTAACCACTGCACAGCTCATGTCCTAGAATTGTTGATTTTTGTATCTATATCTGCATACCACTGTTCATTCCAATTAAACTAAAAATGCCTTGAGGGCATAGACCATTTGTCATACTGCCTTCCTGTACTCCTAAAGCATCTGGCGTGGTGTTTGTTTGGCACATAGGGTGCCTGATAAAGGTTGGCTGAAAGGGGGTCAAAAGACCCCCCTTTCTAGTGGGTTAAAATTTACCATCACCACCAGCTACTTTTACCACAATTTGCAGTTTTGCTTTCTTTACTGCACTTTCCCTCTTACATATGGTATTTTAATTTTATAAAAATAATTAACTGAATAACCCATTTCATATAAAGATAATGAACACATGTTAACAAAAACATTATGAAAATAAAATGCTTTCTTCAAACTAGTGTTCTCTTTTTAGTGAAACTTTCTGCATTTTTCAGAAATATATGGCCTTTGGGAAGAACATCTATAGGTTTTAGTTTTGTAAGCAAACAGATGAGTATAGTAAAGAGAAGGCAGAATGTTCATTGACATAATTATCAGCTCTTTGGTTACAATGTAGCAGTTTCTGAAGTACAACGGTTCTGTGATTTATGCTTCCCTACAAACTAGAGCTCTGCTCATTACCTCTTACACCCGGCTGGGGATCCGCTTCACCTGTGGGTGTACCCTTCTCAGTGTAGTAATACCCTTCTCAGTGTAGTAATGACACGCCTGAGTGGTTATATTTTCTCCAGCACTACTTCTGGGAATGACAGGAAGAGATGAGTATTTTCTCTCCTGCCACTGAACTTAGAAGTGTGGCTTTTTTTTTTTTGGAAGAGGGAATCAATAATGAACGCAGCGATTTCTTCATTATATAAAAGCCGTTGACTTGTTTTTCTGTACTTTAACATCCTCTGAGCAGGTTTGAGCAGCTTTTGAATTTTATCTTTGCGTATTCTATAGTCACCAAAATTCTATAGTATACTATACTAAGGTGTAGTCTATTCTATACTTTACTATAGTAAATATAGAATTCTATACTTTCTAGTTTATTTATTGATTTTACAAAAGAGCCTTTCCAGAGCAGAGCCAGGCAAATTGTCACTTGCTTGACACTTGGGAGTCATACGGATGCTCCCTTATGCTCTGGGGTTCTGCAGGGAATATAATAGTGTACTCAGGCTAACTTGGAAATCATACTGTTATACGATGCAGTATGAAACACTGTGTAATTACCAAAATTCTGCAGCTATTAATATTTGCCTAATTTTATGAGGAAACAAGGTGTGAGGAGAACTGGATAGAATTGTGAGTTTGTGCTAAAGGCAGTTTTACTGAATGTCATCCTCCCCATTAGATCTGTGCCCTGAAAACCTTGCTCTATCTTTGGTGCAGACACAACCTCATGCATTTTAGGGGAAGAAGACATGCTCCTGGAGAGCATATTATTTTCTCGGCATAGCCTTTAGCTACTCCAGGGGCACATCTGTGTTCATCACTTAGACCAGCGTAGACTGTTAACGGATGGCAGCAAACTTAAAGCTTAACCAAGACTCAAGTCCATTGTAACTTCTATTTTAATAACCTGAGCAGAGAAAACAGTTTAGTAGGTCATCTGAGTGAAACTGGCGAGAGACAGTTTCCAAATACATGAAGGAGAGTAGCAAGAAGAGTTGGTACAAAATGAGAAAAACAGTTACAAAGGGTGGTGGGGCCCAGTGCCTAAGTCCTGGTGTGGATGTTACCTCTCTGAGTTCTCAGGAAAGGCAGGAACCTTTTGAAAATAAGGCAGCCAGAACTCTATCTGAGGTAAGCCAAGCTTAGACCAGGCACAGCAGAAGTCGACGAGCATCCTTTCTACTCCTGCCTCGAGGCTGGTTCCATGTACCACGGCAGGGCGCTTGAAATTTAGATACATGAGGGTTTAGAGTTCACTTCTAGTCTTAGATTTAGATGTCAAATGTCTAAGAAAGTAACAAATGGGGAGCTCTGGAAGGATATGATTCAAGAAACAAGAACTGGGGGTCCGATCGCACCGGCGCGGGGTCCATGGCGTCGTTCAGGCCGCCGCCGCTGCTCTGCCTGCTCTTGCTGCTGGTGGAGCGGCGCAGGCCGGCTTCCACTTCCGCCCGGGCTGTCAGCCCCCGCGCGGGAAACAGCTCACCCAGTTGGGGCGCAAGACATACCCCCGGCCTCGTGAGTACCTGTCCCCATCGGATCTGCCCAAGAGCTGGGACTGGCGCAACGCGGATGGGGTCAACTACGCCAAGGTCACCAGGAGCCAGCACATCCCCCAGGACGGCGGCACCAGCGCCACGGCCGACTGGAGCCCCAACAGGCGCAAGGGGGCGTGGTCTTCAGTGCAGCACGTCATCGACGGCGGCAACGCCGGCTCCTGGGAGGCGGGCGACCGCCTGCAGGGGTGGGAGCACGCCCGCCCGCGCCGCATCCCCGACGAGACCCGCAACAACGACCAGGCCAAGGACCAAGAGTGTGACAAGTTTAACCAGTGCGGAACCTGCACCGAATTCAAAGAGCGCCGTGTCATCCAGAACTACACCCTTTGGAAAGTTGGCGACTATGGCTTGGTCTCCAGGAGGGAAAAGGTGATGGTGAAAATCTACACAAACGGTCCCATCAGAGGCGGTACGATGGCAACAGAAAAGAGGTCTAACTACACTGGAGGCATCTATGCTGAATACCATGACAAGGCCTACATAAACCACATCGTTTCCGTGGCCGGGTGGGGCGTCAGCGATGGGATGGAGTACTGACTTGTCCGGAATTCATGGGGCGAGCAAGGCTGGATGAGGATAGTGACCAGCACCTACAAAGATGGGAAGGGTGGGCTTCCCTGGTGGCGGAGTGGTTGAGAGTCCGCCTGCCGATGCAGGGGACGCGGGTTCGTGCCCCGGTCCGGGAAGATCCCACATGCCGCGGAGCGGCTGGGCCCGTGAGCCATGGCCGCTGGGCCTGCGCGTCCGGAGCCTGTGCTCCGCAACGGGAGAGGCCAAAAGATGGGAAGGGTGCCGATTACAACCTTGCTATTGAGGAGAACTGCACATTTGGGAACCCCACCGTTTAAGGCAGACGTCTCCAACGACCAGTTCTTAAAGAAATGATCTCATGAGCCGTAACCAGAGAGGATCCCATCATCATGGGCACTGGGTTGGTACTGCCATGGTTCGAGAGAACTGGGGGTTGATGTTCAAGTATCTGACGCCTGGTAACGGCACTGAGCACGGAGGAGAGACACCCGTCAAAACGCCTCATGGGCTGAAAGAGTGATCCCAGGGGAGAGTCTGAGGGGGGCGACTTAGCACCTGCACAGGACTGCTTCCTGTCATGATGATGGCAGCGAACCATCTACCTGGAGAAGAGTGATCACCAGACAGTGAATGATGTGACCTGTGTTTTCTTCAATAGATGATTTGGCAGCTATGGTTTGTGATGTATTTAAGAGGTAAAAACAGTTCAGACTTATCACCAGTTCCTTTGTCACCTTGAAATCAATGGTGGGGTAGTGGGGGGAGATGGCAATTTCAAGATGCCAAGGGATGAATAAAATACACACTTCAAGAAGGAAAGGAAGGAAGGAAGGAAGGAACAGGGAGGGAGGAGGGGAAGGAGACGGAGAGAGAGGGAGGAAAGAAGGAAGGAAGGGAGGAAGGAAAGAAGCTAAGGAAAGAAAAGAAAAAGAAAAAAAAAAAAAAAGAAACAGGAACTGAGAGCCCATCATGGGGCAAGGTGTTGGCCCCAGGACTGGAGACATGGGCTTGATTAGACACAATGCTGCCCACATGGAGCTGTGGTCTGTCCAGGATTATGTGTCTTACATTCCAGCCCACTGTAGGTTTCCAAGATTGGATGGGGTTGGATAAAGCACAAGTACACTTTCAGAACCACGTGCTAATATGTGTGGAAATAATAACTAGAAAAGTCTGCAGTGATAGGACTCTGTTTTCTTCCCCTACTTTAGTGGTATTGCCCACACTTCAAATAACCTTTGTATTACGCATCTTCCGTGCCGTGTTTCTTCAATACCTGCCTTGATTTCTCTCCTGCTAAGCTCTGCTCTACCACACACTTTTGCCTCCCTAGAGAGCTAATTATAAGCCTGTATTTTAGTGTCTACTTACAAGGAAAGCTTGTGTCAAAAGCAGCACATATCTATATAGAAATTGCAAAGAGTGTAAGTCCAGAACAGTGATGAAGCAATGCCCATGGATATGTTCACCAAGTAATGATTCAGGGAAGTTGAAACTGGTCTGGTCAGGATAGTGCTGGCAACTGGATGCCTAATAAGTGTTTATTGACAATAATCATCATGATAATGATAAAGTGACCTGGTGTAAGTTTATTTGGGACGTTTTCTACCAATAATAAGGGGGCAGAGGAACTTCTATGCTCATCAAGATCAGAGCTTAGAAAAAAAAAAAAAGATCAGAGCTTAGGCTACTTCAGCCTTGTGGGTAAGTTTACACCTTTGCAGGCCCATCAGGTTTTTCACTAGTCCTTCCATCTTGAGAAATAATGCTTCTGATGTAATAGTAGCTTAGAATATTTGAGCATTAGGTCTTAAGTGACTTTTAATCACAGGCTTTCTTGCTAACGTTACAATCTCTTTTAGGCCTTTGGTCTCCTGAGCCAGTTCTGCATAGCTGGGGTGCTATTATCACTTTCTCTTCTCTATTTCAAGGGTATAAGGTGTAAGGGGGAAAAAAAGTAGAAGTAGGAATAGTTTAAGTGTGCATTTACATCTTGGATTTTGAAGAGGAAACTCAGATCTTCCAAACTGTCTTTTATCGTCTATTCAAGGTCTAGAGCACTATAGAAGTTCCCCTCCCCTTAAAACAAAACAAAAACTTTTTTCAGAGCTTCCATGCACTTTTGTATTTATAGATGGAAATATCTGTGAGATTACACATTTTCAAGCCTTACTGCAGATCCCTAGTTCTAGTGGGATTATATAAAACCTGGTATTGTTGAAAACCCTCCTTCTGTCTTCCATTCTTGAAGCAGGATTGAACATTTTATCAAATTGACAACAAGGGAGTGTTTTACCTGCTTGACTTAGTCTTACTATTTTATTTCAGTGCAGTGTGTCTACACCCTGCTGGGTGTGGAGGCCATGACTCACCTGGAGAGAGGATGTTGTTCACTGGGGGCATCCAGGGTGTTGCAGGATGACTGAGGCACTTCTCATTTGGACTTGGTGCCATTTTGTTCCTTCCCTTGTTCTCGCTTGGATATTTACTTGGCTACTTGCTGCCAAGGAGAACCAGTCCGTTGAGTATTCAAATATTAACTCCTCTTTCTACACAAGTGGCCAAGCAAGATTTTACTGGAAATGTAGCCTGGTGCCTGAGGAAAGATGGGGTGGGGAGAAGAGAGATTGAGGTTAAAAGGCAAAGGGACCTGCAGAAAATAGCTTTTCTGTCTGATTACAAGTTTTATGACACTTTTCCATTGTCCATAATCTTTGTGCACAAGCTTAAGAAAACATTTAGTGAGAATAACGTCACGTTAATCAATTTGTACCAAGAAGCTTCCTCTTCCTGCTGCAGCACCATCCGCTTGGCCCATTAGAGCTCAGAGAAGGACCTGACCCCTGGCAGTCTGACTCCTGTGAGTCACATTTTGTACATAACACCTCCTCCCTTCACCACCTCTCAGACTAAGCAGGTGCCCAGAGGTCTAGTGGTTACAGGCCAGGTAAAGCTGTGGGGAGAAGCTATCTGGATGGAAACAGCTGCACTCAGGTGAAGGGTGGAAGCTGTACACCAGGCACCCGGTTCCTCCTGAGGTTGTCAATACTCTCCTTGTTCTCAGAGGCTCACTCACCCCTGTATCCTTCTCTTTCCCTCCTGTGGGCACTTCCGGAGCTGGGTAGCTTGAGTACAACTCTTACCCAAAGCTTTTCCTCTCTTTAAAAAAATATGTGACTAATTTATCAAGAGTTATATCCAAGAGTGTTCAAATTGGGTATTTGGGGTAGTTAGTCCCAAACCCAACTGTATATCAGAAACATGGGAGCAGGGAAGAGGGAGAAGTTGGTTTAGAAATAAAAATTTCAAAACAACAAAGTCCTACTGTATAGCACACGGAACTATATTCAATGTCCTGTGATAAACCATAATGGAAAAGAATATGAAAAAGAATGTATATGTGTATAACTGAATCACTTTTCTGTACAGCAGAAATTAACACAACATTGTAAATCAACTATACTTCAACAAAATAAATTTTTAAAAAAAGAAACACACATTCCAGGACTAGATAGCTTTATTGGAGAATTCTACCAAAAATTTAAAGAAGCATTAATATTACTCTTTCTCAAAATCTGCCCAAAAATTGAACAGAAGGGAACACTTCTTAACTCATTCTATGAGGCCAGCATTACCCTGATACCAAAGCCAGTAAAAGACACAACAAGGAAAGAAAACTATAGACCAGGACCCATTAAGAATATAGATTAAAAAAAAAATACTAGCAAATCAAATTCAGTGACATATTAAAAGGATTATATACCATGACCAAATAGAATTTATTCATGGAATGCAAGGATAGTTCAGCATTTAAAAATCAATCACTATAAGAACAAACGTATAGACACCAAGAGGGGAAGTGGCCGGTTGGCAGGGGTGGGGGGGTTGATGGTGGTGGGATGAACTGGGAGATTGGGATTGACATATATACACTAATATGTATAAAACATAACTAATAAGAACCTGCTGTATAAAAAATAAATAAATTTCAAAAATTCAAAATAAATAATTAATTTTAAAAAATCAATCACTATAATATACCACATTAATACAATAAAGAAAAAACCCCACAGAATCATTTCAATTGATGCAGAAAACCATTTGACAAATTCAACACTCAATGACAAAACTAGAAACAGAAGGAAACTTCCTCAACTTATAAAGTCCATATATGAAAAATCCTCAGCTAATATCCTACTCAATGGTGAAAGACTGAGAGGTTTTCACTTAAGATTAGGAAAAAAAGAAGGGTGTCTGCTTCCTTCAACATAATATTGGAAGTTCTAGCCAGAGAAATTGGGCAATAGGAAAAAAGGCATCCAAATTGGAAAGAAAAGAGTAAAATTATCTCTGTTCACAGACAACAGAATCTTTTATGTAAAAAATCCTAAGGATTACACACACACACACACACACACACACACACACACACACACACACAACAGTTAGAGTTAATTTTAAAAATGTAGCAGTTGCAGGATACAAAATAACACACAAAAAATCAGTTACATTTCTATACACTAGCAATGAAAAATCTGAAATGGATATTAAAAAAATCATTCCATTTATCAGGGTGTCAAAAACAATATAGTATTCAGGAATAAATTTTTAATCAAGGAGGCTAAATACTTGAACATTGAAAATTACAAATCATTGCTGAAAGAAATTAAAGAACACTTAAATAAATGGAAAGACATCCTGAGTTCATGTACTGGAAGACTTCATATTGTTAAAAGGAAAATATTGCCCAAATTGCTCTACACATTCAATGCAATCTCTTTCAAAATCCCAACAGCAGTTTTTTTTTCAGAATAGAAAAATCTATTTTAAAATTCATATGGAATCTCAAAGGACCTGGAATAGTCAAAACAACGTTTCAAAAGAACAGAGTTGGAGATCTCACACTTTCTGATTTCAAAACTTACTACAAAGCTACAATAATCAAAGCAGTGTGGTACTGGCATAAGGGTGGACATATAGACCAGTGGGATAGAATAGAGATCCTAGAAACAAAACCTTGTATATGTGATCAAATGATCTTTGACAAGGGTGCCAAGACCATGTGATAGGGAAAGGACAATCTTTTCAACAAATGGTATGGGGAAAACTAGATATCCACATGCAAAAGAAAGAAATTGGACACTTTCCTTATACTATATACAAAAATCTGTTTTGTTTAGGAACAAAGACCTAAACTTAAGAGCTAAACTATAAAACTCTTAGAAGAAAATACAGGAGAAAATTTTCATTACATTGGACTTGGTTATGATTTCTTGGACATGACACCAAAAGCACAGGCAAGAAAAGAAAAAATAGACAGACTAGACTTCAACAAAATTTAAAACTTTATTGCATCGAAGGACACTCTTAAGAGAGTAAAAGGACAACCCACAGCATGGGAAAAATATTGGCAAGCCTGATAAGGAGTTAATATTCAGAGTATATTAAAAACTCCTATAACTCAACAGCAAAAAATCAAAACAAAACCTAATTTTAAAACGGGCGCATTAAATGATGTATTTTAAAAAATAAAAAATAAAAAAATAAAATGGGCAAAGGACTTGAACAGACATTTCTCCAAAGAAGATATACATATGGCCAATAAGCACATGAAAAGATGCATGAAGATAGTTAGTCGTGAGGAAAATGCAAATCAAAACCACAAAGAGATATCACTCCACACCCCTTAGGATGGCTATTACCCAAAACAAAACAAAATAAAACACAACAAAAAACAAACAAAAACTCAAAATGAAAAAACAAACAAAATAACAAGTGTTGACATAATTGTAGAGAAATTGGAACTCTCGTGCATAGCTGATGGGAATGTAAAAAGGTGCACTGTTGTGGAAACCAGTTTAATGGTTCTTCAAAAAGTTACACAGCATTACATGTGACCCGGCAATTCCACTCCTTGGTATATACCCAAAATAACTGAAAGCAAGCACTGAACCAGAAACTTGTATACCATTCACAGTAGCTGAAAAATAGAAACAACCCAACTGTTTTACCAAGAGATGAATGGATAAAGAAAATGTGCTTTATACATACAATGGATATTGTTTAGCCATAAAGAGGAATGAAATTCTAATACATGTTATAACGTAAATGAATCTTGAAAATATTATGCTAAGTAAAATAACAAAATGACAAATATCATATGATTCAATTTGTATGTGGTACCTGGAAAGTAGAATAGAGATTACCAGGAGCTGGGCGGGGCAGGGGGAGGGAGAAATGGAGAGTTATTTTTAAACCCTTGCAGAGTTCCTGTTTGCGATGATTAAAATGTTTCAGAATGGATAGTAGTGATGATGGCACAATGCTGTGAGTGTATTCGTGCCACTAACTTGTACACATAAAAGTGGTTTAAGTGGTAAATTTTATATTATGAATATTTTATCATAGTTAAAAAAAAAACCTTTTTTAAAAACAATACACATACCAGGGCCCCATTCTTGAAGAACTGAGAGGCTGATGTGGTAAATATGGGGTGGGAACCTGGAGTCTGTATTTTCTTTGAAATGCCTTCTTGTCTTTCTCAGGCATAGACAGGTTTGGGAATTTAGGATTTACTCTCTGTCAACTCTTTCCAAGGGGACTGATGCCATTCTGTGAGGAAATGCTCACCAGTCTATGAGGAATACGTGTTTTTCATGGATCTAAGTGTATTAAACTTAAAATGCTGCTTTTAAAATCTGAGATTGTCATGATCACATTGTTTTGGTATTGAGGTGCCCACTCATTTATGGTAGCAAGAGCCAGGTTGTTTTTTAAAATGCCTGTACTTGGGTAAAATAAAAATGAGCAATTCTTTGTTGGGTTCCCCCCCAAATTGTGAAATTTTAATGGTTTGTTGAATTCCAGAGGCTGGAAACCTTCGCTGCAGATGCCAGCCATTTGAAAATATGGTAACAGAGACCGCTCCTGCTATTTATTTGTACAATAAGAAATCGAAAGGATCTATACATTTTTCTGTTGTTCGCAGGATCCTTGAGCAAAAAATGGGAGAGTTGAAACTGACAGTACTAAGATGTTATTCCTCCTGCTGCGTGTTGCAATGTTCTTCCTCCATAGGTGGAGATGGGGCCGGGAGGGTATAGTATAACTCTTCCCGGAGAAGATACCTTCTGGTGCCCCCCAGTTGCCCTTGAAGGCCCCCCCTCGCCTCCCTGAGTTTGGGGGCTGAGGAAGGGCAGGGGCCGAGGAACAGCCGTTGCTAAGGGATGCCCTTGCGTTCCAGAGGACTGCGTCTGACGGGAATGCGGAGTCTGTGAGAGCCACACCCACCCCGCCCTTTAGGCAGATTAGTTAATTATTGAAAAGTGCTTGGGAAGCACAAAGGGCTGGAGAGACTCCATGTGCTGTTGCTCAGGCCTGTGTGGGAGCTGGCATTTCTGAGACACTGAGGCTCCTCCAGGAGTCTGTGGAACAAGAAACAGTTCTTTGCTGTCGTGGTGCAGGCTTCTCAGGATCTGTCCCAGGAAACAGACAGACGGTTCCAGGGAATTCTTATACGGTGCATTCTATCTCCAGAGAGAAGTTAAGTTTCTTTTGTGATAGGATTTGTAAGATATTTAGATAAATGAGCCACATCAGACTTCAGTTTTTTTTCTTGTTTTAAATTTTGTTTGTTTTAAAAGTTTACATTCAGGTCATTTATACATAAACAAGATCATATAATATGTTCTGTCCTGTGACTTACTTTTTTTTTTTTTAACTTAACAATGTACCCTGGAGTTCTTTCTGTGTTAGTACATAGAGGTTTCCCTCATTTTCTTTAACAGCTGCATTCTTTCCTGACTGTGGGTACATAGGTGTTTGCCATTTTCCAGCATCACAAACAATATTACAGCAAACATACTTGGACCCAAATTTATGTGCTTATGCATAAATTCTGAAGGATATATTCCTAGAGGTAGAATTTCTGGACCAAAAGGCATGCACATTTGAATTTGGGGTAAATAATACTAAAGCTTCTCCCCAAAAATTCTGTTCTAATTTACAAAGACACCAAAATACTCCTCAACACTGAACATTATCAATAAAAAAAAAAATTGCTAACATTACATGCAGAAAAATCCGTGTCATTTAAAATTGCATTTATCTGATTTACCAGTTTTATTGTGCATCTTTTCATATGCCTGTTGACCATTTGGATGTGGGGGAGCATTTTCTTGTAGTATAAAAATACAGAAAAGTACACAAGTCGTAAGTGTACTACTGAAAGAATTAACACAGCCTGAGCTCTTCTTGTAACCACCACCCAGGTCGAGAAATTGAATATTATCAGACCTTTTCCCACCTCCCCCAAAGAAATCACTATCCTGTAATATACCTCCTATAGATTAGTTGTGCTTGTTTTTGAACTTCATAAAATGGAATCATACAACATGCACTCTTAGGTCTAGCTTCCTTCATTCAACATGATGAGTATTCATGTACTTGCTCGTAGCTGTAATATATTAATATACATTGCTTATTATATTCCATTATGTGAATATACCACAATTTATTGATTGATGGACATTTGGGTTCTTTCCACCTTTCGGCTATTAGCAAATATTGATGCTATGAACATTCTTGTACATGTTTTTTAGAATACATGTGCATACATTTCTGTTGTGTATATATATCTAGGAATGAAATTTTGGGGTCATGAGTAGTATTATCAAACTGGCTAATTGTGAATTTCCTATGACTATTCCTTGTATGTTAATTATTAGGTGGTTTGTATGTGTTCTATTTATTCTGGATGTTAATTCTTTGTATAGCTATTGTAAATATTTTTTCCTGGTCTTTATTTATATTGACTTTTAGTTCACAAAGTTTAAAATTTTTATTTAGTCAATGCTATAAATCTTTTTCTTTATGGTTTCTGAGTTTTATGTCTTGCTTAGAAAGTCCTTCCCTATCTCAAGATTGTAAAATATTCTCTCATGTTTCCTTTTAATACTCATTTTGATTTTCACATTAGGCTTTTTAATCAATCTGGAATTTATGAGGGTGAGAGACAGAGGCTAATTTATTATCCAACACTTAGGGCATGAATAAAATTGTACCATTTGCTGCCTAGATTTTTAAATATTTATTTATTTTGAATTTCAAGACAGGTGATAACATCAAAGAGCTAAGAAACTGTCAAAAATTAAAAAAAAAATTTTTTTTTTTTACTTTGGTATAGTTTCCCCTAATTTACGCCTCAGTTAGATCTTAAATGGGGCAAATGTTCTATATCAGTGGTTGCCACCCCAACTGTGATGCATATAAATGGTCAATAACTAGTTATTCATTTACTGTGCATTTATTTAACTTAAAGGTGTGGTTCTCGTGGACTTTTGTGTCTAATAAGGAGGAAGATTCCATTCTGGAATCTTCAAGCTAGCCTGATGCACACTGCATATGGGTTCTCGGGCTAGGAAAACCACAGCTGCTTCTTCCCTCCTAGAGCCCCAGCTCCTCTCAATCTGAGTAGATGCCCCAAAATAGGTCATGTGCTCTGAGTCCATCCTCAGTATAAAAAGGGGTCCAATTTGAACTTTATCACAAATCCCCAGGGTCAGCTTTTGTTTTTAGACAGGACTTCCTCAAGCAAGGCTGCCCGCTCAAGGGAAACTATTTTCCTGACCAGCTGGATGTTGGGTGTAGGGTCACATAGGGGAGAAGTGTGTTTGAACTCAGTCTGTTCTCCCCCTTGGCCTGACATGGCGCATCGGCTCCTTGTCGTGTCTGTTAACTAGTGGTGCTCAGCATGGGCTTGTCTGGTTGTTCGCAGACTTTCCAGCTGCTTGTGATGTGAGCTGGTTTTGTTCTGTCTGCCCCTCCTCTCTGAAACCTTTTTCCTTACACATTTTTGGGAAGGCTGATTACTTGGGATTTAGTTAACATGTTAGAGAACTGGAGCTTGAGCTGGGATGAGGAGAAGAAACATCCCCCTAGCTTGACAAAGAGCTTGGTTTCAGACTGGTGAACTGCACATTCCACGGTGAACCACCTGAGCTGGTTTGCTTGGAATCTGCTCTGCTGGCCAAGCTCCAAACATATAATCAAAAGTGGCCTGAAATCACTCATTTTGCCACTTGCATTCTTAGGTTCACAATGTAAGGATCTGGCTGGTGCCTGTCCTGAAAGCATGGAATTTTCTACTGTTTGTGACACATGGCATTATGTGTGCGTGCGTGCGTGTGCGCCTGTGCAGTGTACACAGGCTTGTCTGAACAGGCATGTTTTCAGCTGAACTATTTATACCTACAGACAGGCAGTGATTAAAGATCACGGTGTATGGCAGGTTTTCTTTGATTTCCAGAATCGCCTGTCTGCATTTGTAGGTTAGTGTCTTTGGAGAAATGCAATGGAGCATCTTGCATGTGCGTGAAACTGATCCCCTAGGTAGAGGACCTTGCCTTGGAAATATCTGAGGATAATTTACTTAGAAGAGGTCAGTGTGCTATTTTTTGGAGGAACAGGTGTATTTGACCACACATTGGGGGAAGTGAAGACCTGAGCTCTGAGAAAGTCAAGTGTGAGGCCCTCAGAGGTGGTTATTTATATCGGAGTGATGCGTATTGAAAGCCGAAGTCTTTCATTCCACCAGCATCACAGAACTAATTTAGAGAAGAGGAAGGGCATGCGCTTTGCCTTGTGAAATGTCTACTGTACTGAAACTTCTGGTGTGGGTCAGACTTTTCGTGATCCAAGCACAGGCTCTGTTGTAGATAAAAGGGTGCTTACACGCGCTTACTTCAGCTACTTCGTGGATAAAATGGCTCACTTTCCATTGGTTGATAGATGTGTGACTTCATTCTTGCTTCCTTTCCTGAGACGTCTCCCCCTCAACCCTGCATGTGAGCAGCCTGGTGTGCATGTATGGGGGGGAAGGGGAGAAAGGACCTTAACATAATCTCTCAGCTCTAAATAAGAACATTGGACTCTAACAACCACCCAAAACAATACATTAGAAACCTTTGTGTTCACTATTGTAATAAATGAAGTCTCATACAACTAGCTTCCATTTTTATCTCTCTTGAATTGTAAAGTCCCCTCCCTCACCCCTGCCACTCGGGCTCTTTTGGTTATGGGAAATGAATGTGTTTCAGAACCAACATGTCAGAATTATGAGGAAGAAATTGGCAGTGGAACAAACTATGCGACATGCTTGACAAGAACTGAGAAACAATACATCTCAGATTTTCTGAGGCAGTCTTCCTTTCGTTCAGAAATATGACCCAGAAGCCACAGAAAGGGAAGCACCTTTGTAGCACCATTAGGGTCACAAAGAGTTAGTCTTTGTTAAGGAACCAACAGAGGATATTTCTGCACAGAAGGATGAGGTGTCTGTAGGAGGAGAACGTAGTCCTGCTTCCACGAGGAGTAGGTGGAAATTGCAAAAAGAGAACTTGTGATCATTTGTTTCAAATGAGAAGACCAACGTGCAGAACGCCCAGAAGGATGGAGCAGGAAGGAAAGGCGAGGTGGTAGGAAACCTGAGCACGTTTACATAAATGTTCAGCTCCTTCTGGGCTTGCCTAATCCTCGTCCTTTGTAGTTTGCCTTTTACGAGGGTAAACATGGTTTAATAGTGAGCAAATATTCGTTCACATTATTAAAACCTGTTGTGTTGAACAGGAAACATCCAAGGGAAATCTGCAGGTGCCTGCAAGCAAGGGTGACTCTGGAAGGATCTTGGTATGTCGGTGCCTTCTCTCCCAAGGTGAGTGTCCCTGGAATTAAGCCACCAACGACAGGAGAGGAAACAGACAGCTTGTAAAAAATTGGAGCAGCGTGGAAAGGTTCTGAACTGATTAATAAGCGGCTAGCCCTGGGGAGGGTGTAAAAGGCATCTGGGATATTTGCATTTTTGTTTACTGAAGGGAGGAAAGCATCTCACAACTCCCTGCCGCCCTAATTCATTCAGGACATGATATATTTCCAAGACTACTGCCATCTCAGGGGTTGAATCTGTTTTCAGTTTCACTCCAGGTTTCGCCACACATGTATATTAAAAAAAAAAAAATACGGTTCCAATATAACTTAAGAAAGAAAAGCCAGCCTGACTTCTAAAATCCAATTTTGCCCCCTGGATGCGTTTTCTTCCTGGAGGGGGCCATGTGATCTCTCCCCTCCTTACCATGCTGCATTCTCTTCATTCCAAGTCCTGGTCACAGCCAGACAGAAGCCCTTATCCTCAGGCTGTCCGTGATGAATGAGAGGTATGCCTTGCTCAGCTCTAGAGTGGAGACAAATGGGTGTGTAACTCACCATAATCCATGGCAAGAAATGATACATGCCGTGAGAGGAAAATAAAGTGCTGATGGAAAATTAATCTCATTAAGGAGATTTGTTTGTGGTGACATTTGAAATGAGCCTGAAAAATGAGGATGTTGACAGATGGCAAAGGGTGTCACTGGTATTATTATGGTATTAACGTTCAATAATATCTAAATGAGGCTGAATTTGTTCAGAGCTCCAGAAGATTTTGTGAGGCTGGTCTGGGCACACTACTCTGCTGGCAGTAGCACCCCAACTATCCTCTGGAGGACCATCTCTCTCCCATTCTTGACCTAAGTGGTTTGAATGGGGCTGACCCCACCTCCTGGCTCTCGGTATGTGACCCAGACTAGCCAATAAGAGAACCACATTCCCTTAGCACAGTCATTGGCTCCAGGCTCAGGCATGTGACCCAGACTAGCCAATAAGAGAACCGCATTTCCTTAGCACAGTCATTGGTTCAGGGGTGAGCATGTGACCCAAGTTGGTCCAATCTTGGAGGTTTTTCAGGAACCACTGGGGAAAAGGCATCCTCTTTCTGCTGGGGATGCTGAGCTGGTGGTTGGTATTTAGGAGCTGCAAGGGGCCTGTTTTGTTACCACAGAGGGAGAACCTGAGAAATGGAGAGATTCCTGAGCACCTGGAGCCAGCTGTGCCTGAAACTCTACTTTGGACTTTTTAGTCACTCAAGGCAATAAATTCACTTTTTAATAAGCCATTTTATGCTTTTCCCTTGCAAACAAAAATGTCCTAACCAATACAGAAAATTTTAGATATACTGCTTAAACAAACAACCAAACAAAAAACCCCAGTGGAGCAAGGGGAGTTGCAGATTCACAGAGCAGTTTCCTAGCAAAAAGAAGTCTTCCTGTTGCTAACATTTCCAGGTCCCAGTGACTAAGAATTTGGAGACTTTATTCTTAACTCCCCTGGTCTGAGACTGCTCACCAATCTAACTGATTCCTGTGTGCTAGATATTTTTCCATGAATCAGAAATGAAATATGCAGCACTGTAGCCACAAAGCAATGAAAACAGCTCATTTGCCTTTCGTGTCTCTCCAAACAAAAAGCTTTGTTTTTTTCTGGGTCACATGTTGTAAGTGAAGAGTCATAGTGATAATCCTGTTTGGATTTATTAATAGTTGAACAGACTATTGAGAAAAGATTTGTTAATCATCAGAAGCAAATTCACCACAGAAGCATTGCAGACAGAGTGGGACAATTGCCTTGAGCCAACTAAATCTCTGCCCCTTCAGGGAAAACTCTTGGATGTTTGAATTAAGTGCCAGGTCTGGAAATGCAGAAAGATAATTGCTTCTATTGAGTGCTTACTGTGTCCTTGGTACGAAGAACAGTATTTTGCCTACATTCTCTCTCAATTTCATCAACTCTGTGAGGTAGGTCCTAATCCTGTTCTATAGGTGGGGAATGAGACAGAAACTACCAGTTGCTACCCAACATCCATCCTCTCCTTGTTCCTTACAGAAAGGTAACCCCAAGCAGTTACTGCTTCTACTTCAAAGTTTATGATCCATGGGCAATTACTGCAGACATTTATCATTTTGCAAACATTTTATCATGTCACTCCTGCAGCTGTGGATGGCCATGTGATTGGTTCTGGCTAGTGAGACTTGAGTAGAAGTCTTCTGGGGATCTCTGGGAAAGTGTTGCTGTCCTTATATGGATATTGCCCCTTTCTCCTTGTTCCTTCCTTCTCCCTGCTTGGAACGTGGTTACGAGGCTGGTGGTGGAGCAGCCATGTTGTGACCTTGAGGCAACCATAAGGAGGACAGCCATATCCTAAGGGTGGTGAAGGAGGACTATAGAAGGAAACTGGGATATTCTGACATTGTAAAGCCACTCTTTCTGCCCCAGAAGACCTACTTTCAGACTTGTTGTGTGAAAAAATAAACCATTATTTGGTTAACCCAATGAGGTTGGGTTTCTGCTACAGACAACTGAATTCTATCCCCAATTGACACGGGGAAACTGAGCTAAAGAAGTGTAAGGGACTTGCTCACATTTCCATATAAAGTGGTGTCTCAAAGCCAAATGAGACATAGTACCCAGCCTTAAAGAATTCAAGCCTAGTTTGGGAGGCAGATACATAAATAATTATAGTATAATGCCATTAGTGTAATGATGTGATTTGCCTAGGGTATCATGGACACCTACAAAAAAAAAAAAGAGAGAGTCAGATGTGGAACAGGAGTTAGCCAGGCAAAGGAGAGAGGTGGGAAAAGAGATTATAGCTTGAATAAAAGGTATGGAAGTGAGACGCAGCATAGCACACGCAGGGAGCCACAAGCTGCTTTGAGTTGTTGGAGCACAAAGTATGAGGCAGGCAGCGGTGAGAAATGCAGCTGGAGGGGCGTTTCATTTTGCTATTGCTGCATAATAAGCCACCCCCAAAACTTAGTGGCTTAAAACTACATTTCATCATTTCTCATAATTCTGCAGTCTGACCTGAGTTCAGCTGGGTGGTTCTTCTGTTCATGGAGTATCTGTTGGGGTTGGAATATCTTTTTTTTTTTTTTTTTTTTTTTTTGCGGTACACGGACCTCTCACTATTGTGGCCTCTCCCGCTGCGGAGCACAGGCTCCGGACGCGCAGGCTCAGCGGCCATGGCTCACGGGCCCAGCCGCTCCGCGGCATGTGGGATCTTCCCGGACCGGGGCACGAACCATTGTCCCCCGCATCGGCAGGCGGACTCCCAACCACCGCGCCACCAGGGAAGTCCCCAAGAAAACTTCTTAACTCCCAAGTTTGGTGCCTGGCTGGAATAAATGGAAGAGCTAGCTAGGGCTGGCTGGGCCTCTCTCTCTCTCTCTCTCTCTCCCTCCCTCCCTGGCCTCTTCATGTGGCTAGGCAGGTCTTCCTCACAGCATGATGATCTCAGGGTACATGGCAGATGGCTTCCAACTGAGAGGAAGAGGAAGCTTCCAGCACGTTTAGGGTCTGGGTTCAGAAGTACCAGAACATTACTTCCACTGCACTCTGTTGATCAAAGCAAGTCACAAGACCAGCCCTGAGTCAGGGAGAGGAAATAGCTTATACTTCTTGATGGGAGGAGCAGTTTGCACATACAGGGAGAGATGAATTAATAGTGGTCCTCTTCGGAGACCACCTACCACAGAGGTAAGAAGGGTACAGATGAGGAACAACCTTGTCTGCTTGTCAGGGAGGTTGATGTGAACACCAGACCTGGGGGGTTTGCCCTGCTTCATATTTGAGATCAGAAAGGAAAACACCTCTCAAACTGCCCCAACTTATCAGAGTGAAACAGACAGAGTAGTGTGATTAGGCAGAGGAAGGGATGGAGCTTGGCTTCTTTGAACCCTCTTCAGTTCCCATATCTTATGCGAGATGGTCGAGTTGAGAATCAGAGAGCCTACTCTGGGGTCTGCAGTGGTGAAGGGAGCAGGGGGAGCCCACAGCAAAGCCTGGACCTCTCAGGCCATGGGCTGGAGAGAGGATGGCATAGCACCCCTGGAGTCAGAGTGGCAGGGGAAGCTGAACAGGCTGAGTCCAGCCACCCCACAGCGGGAATCAGTGAGGATCTGGAGAACGTGGTATGGACTTGAGCACATTGCCTCCTACCCTCTCAATTCCCACACCCCTCCCACCCAGTGAATTACTCAGGCTTCACATTGCAGAGCAGCAAGGAGGAGAGATGACCTGAGAGCCTGAGAATGTGCCTGAAAGGACAACTTTTTAAACGGTCTCTTCATAGCATTTTCTGGACTTCACTGAAATCTAACCAGCAAGAGAGGCTCATAAGGAAGAATGACAAGTTATAATGAAATAAAGAAGCCATGTTAAGGAAAATTACAAAGACATCATAGGAATAATGGCAGTTACCTCTGTGGGAAAGGAGGGAGAGGAGGGGTCCATGGGGAGCTTCGGCTGTTTTAGAGATAAGGCTTTATCTCTAAAGTTAGGGGATGGATAGGGGTGTTGTTATATCCTTTATGCCTCTTTGTGGGTTTTAAATAGTTCATAATGTAACTTTTTAAAAAGCTGCCATTCTGAATAGAATTGTGAGCTGCCAATGCCAAGTTTAGGTTGTGAACATATTGCATGGGAGTGGGGAACATAGAAAGAGGCTTGAAATGGAATCAGATTTGCTGGTTCAAAAAACCATCCGGGCCGGATTTGAGGAGGACAAGAGTTGAGACAGGGTGGCCAAGGAGGAGGCTGCCGCTCCAATTCCCTGAAAGGCGACGGTGGCCTGTAGTCTCAGGTGGTAGTCAGGGTGGCTTAGGAGTCAAGCTGGCAATGAGGACTTGGTAATTGACAAGATGGGGGAGGGTGGCTGGGTGGGTAAGGTTTCTGGTGTAAGTGAACAGAGACCCCACGCCCACTGGCTGAGATAAGCGGATCCAGGTGGAGGGCATATTTAGATGGAAAGGTGAAGAGTTCGCTCAGGACAGGTCGGGTTTGAGATGCCTGTGGGATGTCCCGGTGGAGGGTGGATGCAGGAGTCTGGATCTGGGAAACGCCAGCGCTAAGGCAGGTTGGAGCTGGAGAGGTAGGTGAGATACCCTGATGGGGAGCTAGTAGGAGAGTAGCAAAGAGGATCCAGGACAGATGAGCGCAGCAGCCACGCAGCCAGAGAAAGGGAAGCTCCAGCGGTTCCCACCACCCTTCCTTCCCCTGTGCATCCCATTCTCTATTTGCTGTTCAGGTTTGCCTGCCTGGGGGATCACTTTCCTTTCCCTCCGGAATTATTAAAAGGGCCAGAGAGGGGCTTCCCTGGTGGCGCAGTGGTTGAGAATCTGCCTTCCAACGCAGGGGACAAGGGTTTGAGCCCTGGTCTGGGAACATCCCACATGCCTCAGAGCAACTAGGCCCGTGAGCCACAACTACTGAGCCTGTGCGTCTGGAGCCTGTGCTCCGCAACAGGAGAGGCCACTGCAGTGAGAGGCCCGCGCACCGCGATGAAGAGTGGCCCCTGCTCACCGCGCACAGAAACGAAGACCCAACACAGCCCTAAATAAATAAATTAATTAATTAAAAAAAAAAAAAAGGGCCAGAGAGAAAGGCTCCTTCCACAACCAGATCTGCATTGAGATCCTCACCCAGGGAGCAGAAGGTCCAGCCACCCCGTGAACCTGTCTCCTTCAAGGACAGAGCCCAGAAAGAGCTGATCCCGGAGCCTCCTCGGAGGTAGGGGCTTGGTGGAGGAAGAGTATGTAAGACGGGTTACAGACTAGTCGGCCCCTTCCCTTCAGTCTCCCATCTCCCTTTAGTTTCTGTTATGATAAATGCAAGACAGTGTCAGCCTTTGTTTGTCCCCATTGACAAACTAAGCATCCTCTTTTCTACCCAGCCCCTGTCTTTTGGAACCGGAAATCTCTGTTTCTTACAATTTGAATTTCGATTTGAAGTTTAGACTCTGATTTGGGCAGCGGTGGCTCTGAGCTGTAGGAAAAAAAGTGTTTCTGTCTTAAATTGGAATTAAGAGTATTTTGGAAAAGTCAAAAGAACAAAGTTGCATTTCAGAAATATCAGTCTCGCACAGCATTTCTCCAAAAACATAGATTTCAATTGTGGTATGAAAGTATACTGGAGGGAATGTAGAGGGTTTGCTCTTCTAAAAGCAGCCCTATGGTCAAAAGTAATACAGCTATGAAATAAGATAATCAAAAAAGGAAAGTTTTCATACAGAAAACATTTTAATGAGTCAGTTTAATGCCAACTCTCGTAGCATCTATCTACTTGGAGATCTCAGAATTGCTTTCAAAGTGATTTACTTACCAGCCCTTTGGAGCTCACTTGTATAAACGATAACCTTCTGCTCTAAAATATATGCCAAGAAGCACAGGTGTGTGCAAGTAAGCAATCTCTAGTCTCATGATCTTTCTTTTCATCCAGTAATTGGCTTTTCATAGAACTGCACAGGAGGTATCAAAAGGTCCATTGGTTCATTCCTCTGCCCCCAGACTGAACATCCACCATCTCAGAGAGCAGGCGGCCCTTCCCTCTCAAGCACTCCCCTAGAAACCTGCTCATAGCTTTGGTTTTTGGTTTCCTTTCCTTGAGCATCTGATCTTTTTTGCTGTGCCTCCTAGCTCTTGGGACCCCCACTGCTATCACTCTTATTGTGGACTTGTCCTTGGGGGGATGGTAGCCCTGCCCCAGTCCTTCCATCTGTCCTCATTCAGGGCCAGGATCAATCACCTGGGGGAAGGGTGTGCTGCTGATCTCAAGTTGAAAGTGGTGCTTTTCCCAGGTAATATATTTGCATTTTAATAGGAGGCTCCTGGGAGAAAAAGTGTTAACTTCCAGGCATTAAAACAAGCTTCTTCGGGTTTCCCTGGTGGCGCAGTGGTTGAGAGTCCCCCTGCCGATGCAGGGGACACAGGTTCGTGCACCGGTCCGGGAAGATCCCACATGCCGCGGAGCGGCTGGGCCCGTAAGCCATGGCCGAATGCAGCAAGAACACAGAGAATACCCAGAGATGACCACTGCTAATATCTTGGTATATATCCTCCGAAGCACCTAGTGCTACAGATATGAATAAACATCCTTATCTCTAGCAGTCAAATTTAGACACTTTTATAAAACTGGAAAGTTGTACACATCGTTTCTATATGTCCCATTTAGTAACACGTACACTCCTGTTCCAGTAATCCCACTTCTAGGAATTTATCCTAAAGACAAAACTAGAATGATAAGAATAACATTAGCTCTTATGTATTGAATTTTAATTGTGTACCAAGGTTTGGTGGATTCGGCATAGAGATGTATTTTTTCGGAAGGAAATGAAAGTAGGGGAGGTGGAAAAAGTGGGACTGTGGGTGTGGAATAACTGAAGAGGGTGTAATTTGAGAGCTTTTGCAGGAGAGTAAATGGGACAGGAAATGGGCTGAGTTGGGAAGCCCACTTTGGGGTGCTTTGAATGCTACTGGTAGATATTCAGTCAATATCTTTCCCCTTCCTTTTTATTCCAACAGATACATACTTTAGTCCCAGGAATTTTTTTTCTTTTTAAATCTGGACTTTCAATGCCAGAATGAGTAATGGTGTATAAAGTGGGTCACAAGGAAGTGATAACTAATGCACAGACTGTTTTAACTGCTGAATCAGAAATCTCTATGCTACATTATGAAATATGCAGGAAGGAAAATAAGCAGATGATAGGAATGGAAGGAATCCTAAAATAATATTTTCACAAACAAATTCTGGCCCAACATAAACCTGAGGGGTCAGTGGAGGGGAGCTGCAATGATATGCTCTCCTGAGCGTTGAAGCACTGAAATAAAATTGCCGAACTAGATAGCGT
Organism: Orcinus orca; assembly: GCF_937001465.1. NCBI lineage: Eukaryota > Metazoa > Chordata > Mammalia > Artiodactyla > Delphinidae > Orcinus > Orcinus orca. The sequence continues at coordinate 151,325,176 of NC_064560.1, forward strand.
TCCAAACGACATAAGACCTTCTGAGGCACATGACCACTCAAACCCACAGCCTGAGAGGCCATGGCAATGTCTTGGGGGCATCTTCGTCACTCCACTTCCTAGCACGGGCAGGCAGGGCATAAAGAAAGCAAAGACAGAGAAAACGAAACTCACACGGAATTTAAAAATCTGTTCTATTTGCTCTTCCTAAAACAAACAAACAAAACCCATCTTTTTGGTTTAATTTGTTTCATAGATTTTTTTTTTTGCTTGTGGTAAAATATACACAACATAAAAATTACCATTTTAACTATGTTTAAGTGTATGATTCAGTGGCGTTAAGCACCTTCACAATGTTGTGCCGCCGTCACCACTATTTCCAGAACTTTTTCATCAATCCAAACAGAAACTCTGTACCCAAACAACTTCCCATCCCCACTTCCTCAGTCCTTGGTAACCATCATTTTACTTTCTGTCTCTATAAATTTGCCTATTCCAGGGACCTCATATAGAGGGAATAATACAATATTTGTGGTTTGGGACAAAAATAATACAGTACTTGTCCTTTTTCACTTAGCATAATATATTCAAGATTCTCCCATGTTGTAGCATGTATCAGGATTTTCTTCATCTTTATGGCTGAATAATATTTCATTGTATACATTTACTACATTTTGTTTATCCCTTCATAGGCTGGTGGACAGTTGGGTTGTTCCACCTTTGGCCATTGTAAATAATGCTGCTATGAGCACTCGTGTGCAATATCTGGTTCAGTCCCTATTTTCAATTCTTTAGGAATGGAATTGCTGAATCATATGGTAATTCTATGTTTAATTTCTGAGGAACCACAAACTGTTTTCCATAGCAGTCTCACCATTTTACAGTCTTACCAGCACACACAAGGGTTCCATTTTTTCCACATCCTGCCAACACTTGCCGTTTTCCATTTTTTTCAAAAATAATAGCCATCCTAATGGGTGTGAAATGGTATTTCACTTGGTTTGGAGAGAGATTGAAACAGAAATCATACCGAGGACCCATATATAATTTCATATAATTTAGGTTTGGAACTGAAACTAGGAATCATAACATGTACTGAAAATAATACTTAGGATATTTGTAACTCATCTTATCGTGCACAGTATCTTTTGGTTTATTCTATTTTCGGTGTAAAGTTCTAAATTGCCCTCCTATAGTCTCATCTTATGTACTGGTTGACTTTTCTACCTGACACAAGTTTCTTTCTTTTTTTCTGGTAAGTTTTCTTTTTTTAAAAATTTTATTTATTTTTGGCTGCATTGGGTCTTCGTTGCTGCGCATGGGCTTTCTCTAGTTGCAGCGAGCGGGGGCTGCTCTTCGTTGCGGCTCTAGGTGCGTGGGCTTCAGTAGTTGTGGCACGCAGGCTCTAGAGCGCAGGCTCAGTAGTTGTGGCGCAGGGGCTTAGTTGCTCCGCGGCATGTGGGATCTCCCTGGACCAGGGCTCGAACCCGTGTCCCCTGAATTGGCAGGCGGATTCTTAACCACTGCACCACCAGGGAAGTCCCCTGACACAAGTTTCAAATTCTATCTAATGTTCTAAAAATAATTTGTGTACATGACATTCAAAGATGTGTTAATCTCTGAGGATGATTGTTATTACTTCTGGTATCCTATTGCACCAGTTTTCAAGGTTGAACAGATTCTCTGGATTCCATTGTTAAGTTATGCAGCATTTTATAGTCATAAGGAACAAAGATAAGAAGCTGTTTCTTTGAAGTTGACCTGTGGTCTTTTCTTAAAACGCTTATTATAGTCAAACGACAGACCTAATATATTGAAATACTCTGTGTTAAATCTTAATTTTGGGGGGGCATAACCAACACATCTGATAAAGAGAGACCTTTCATGAATACTTGGTTAATACGAATTTGAGGGCCTGCTATGAGCCAGCCATTTTGCTGGGTGCTGGATACATACTGGTAACTAAACAGACCTCATGGCATGTGGTAGATGTTTCCAGAAAGAGATAGTCCTATTGTTTTTACTGCCTTCTTGACAAATAACTTAAGGGATAACTCATAGTTCAGGGATAAATGTGGCCCAGGACTAAGTTGTACTTACTGAATTGACTTTTACCTGATTTTCCCAAAATGATTTGAATTAACTTATAAAAGATATATGTAATAATTTTAATATACAGAAAGGTAGAATCGGATCAAGAAGTAAGGAAGGTAGCAACATACGTGCCCTAAGTTGCGTATGTTTGACACAATTACTATTATGTAATTACTATATTTGATACAAACTCCAGGGATGCTTTGCTTGGAGAAAAACAACACTGACTTCAGTAAGTAGAGGCCCATTCATCTCATATAACAAGCCTGAAGTTATGCAATCCAGGGCTGGCACAGTAATTCTCTATCAGGACCCAGGTTCATCATCTTTTTGCTCTGCCATCCTTAGCATGCAGACCTGTGTCCTCATGCTTTCACCACGTGGTCCCCAAATGGTTGCTGTACCTTAGGGCAGGAAGAAAGGAGAAGGGCCACTGGGCAAGAGCTTTCTCCAGCTTTTCTTTTTTTATCCAACCAAGAAAAATGAAGGGCCTGAGGTTTCGTCCTGTTTGCAAGCTAAGAAGTTAGCCTGCCATGGTTTCATGGTTGCTGGCAGAAGTCATGAGACTCCTAGGTCAGAGGCAGCCAGCACTATTACTCAGTACACAGCATGCAGCACGATTTGCTGTAGTTCTCCTCACCCTCAAGTCCCATAGGGGTGGCAGAGATAGGCCCACAGGAATGCTGGTGCACTCAGTGGGTTGCCTCACGGGAGAGGAACCTTGAACTCAGGTTCCCCAAATCTTACACAATTGGCAGTAGGCAGGCCTGCCCTTTGCTCTGGAGTGAAACACCATCCCTATCTTCCAAGGTTCTAAGCAAGCCTCCCCTTTGCTCTGGAGAGACAGCATCTCTATCTTCCAAGGCTGTATGCTATGCAAGCATCCTTGGGAAGATACTCTGCTGCTATCAGTAAGTGCCTCTGCTTGCAAGGTACATAGAAATGAGAGAGACCACAGAGAACTGTCTCCCAACAATATCCACCCCCGGGACTTCTGCCTATCGTTACTGCCCAGAACCGCATCACCTGGCCACCTCTGACTGCTAGGGAGGCTGTGAAACTGGGCATTCTGGCTGGACACACTGCTGCTCTAAATAAAAGGGTGGTTCTGTTCATAAGGAAAGGCAAGCGCAGATGGAGCTACGCAAGAGCAGGGCAAAAACTGTGCCCGTGTGTTTTTAGCTGTGTGACGGATATCTTTTTCCCATTGTATAGCACATTTTACCATACGCTTCATGTATTGGTCCTGCCAGAAATAATTTGTACAACTTAGAAGAAAACTCCCAGTCAAGTACCATTCTGCAAATTTCAAACCAACTATTGGTAGTTTAGTGAAGAATTTTAATGTCATAGCTGCATAATATCTAAGTGTATAGGCCAATCACTCCTTAGAACTCTCCTTGTTTTAAAAAAAAAAATCTGTATTCGTTATTTTTACCGACCATTTTTAGGAGGTGAGAATAACAATTCTTTTAAGAAAATGTTTATGTCATGAAATTTCTCCCAATCTTCTAGTATCTGTAGCTTAAGGAAGAGGTTCTACTTTGCATACAGATAGGTGTTTGGTAAGAGGTTGATAAATATACCTTTTCTGGTTTCATTTATTTTAAGATAATTTTTTCACCTCATGACAGTCATTTGGGGCTGACAGTGTTACCATGGTAACCATGCTCCACAATGCTGGTTAATATTGGTCCTCAGCACCTCAGCACCTTTCACTACAGTGCTCACTCCCTTATGGGAAGGGAAGCCTTGCTCACAGCACATTTAGGTCAAGGAACCCACTCCCAGTGGCAGTTGGTACTATAACAGAAACCTACTGGCTTTTCCTCCCAGGAACCAGTCTAAAGATTCCATTGAGAACCCTGGCTCAACCCATATCATCATGGCTTACACTTCCATTGTAACAGATAGAGGCAAAACGTCTTTGTTTCCTTTTCGGCTGCACCGTGAGAGGTCAGAAGCTCAGTCAATGCAACACCTAATGCACTGAGGGAACATTTCGGTCGTGAATGGACGTGCCTTCCCTAGAGGCAGAGAAGGTTGCAAACTACTTTTCAAATCTCTCATTGTATGATTTTGAAATAAAAATGCTTCTTTCCTGAGCGGGAAGGAGAGATTTTAACTCTGGGTGGTACCCTGGGAATCTAATGATGGAGCACAGTCCAGGGCCGTCCTGGAGATGATGACTGTCAAGGCTCTGGCTGGGTAATCTCTCTCGGGGTGATCTGGATGGGGTTGACCCCTCTTCTCCACAAATGGGGGAGAGCCTCTCCCCTTCAACAAGGTTTTGTGTATGAGAAGCGGGGGTGGGGAGTGGAGCTTGTTAGAGAAAGCAGCTTTGAAAACTTGATCCTCCTTGCCAAGAACTAATGGACTGTCTTCAACATGCATGAAATCTGTTCGGCATGGTGACCAGGGGAGCCAAAATGAGGCCTCCACAGACCTAATTGGGCGTCAGCCTACATCTGTGTGAGAAGGCCTGGATGTGTTTATTTTATTCTCTGCTGTAACTAAGAAAAAAACCAACAAAAAACCCTGCGAAGGTTCGTTGAGACAACAGTTGGTCACAAAAAAGGAATTTGAACCAAGATAACGCTGGTTACATTTTATCCACATGTTCCTGAAGCCTGCCCTAACGGCTGAATACATAGCCTTTCACCATTAGATAAAAAAGTAACCAAATCAGCATAGTCTTTAGGAAATTAAAGGAATCTACATACACACACATAGATATCTTTTGATAACTCAGGAACCACTGACGAAATGAAAGGATTCCTAGACCAAGTGAGACATTTCACTTTCTTATCATCTTTGTCCCGTGTTGGGAGAGGCAAACCTGTGTTGCAGTGGAAACCCAGGGAGAAACTGCTCCCCTGTCAGTTGCAGTGACAGCCAGCCTTTGTGGAGCTCTATGAGCCAGGCACTGTTCCTCAGCACTTTCCAGTAGGCTTTCGCTGAATGCTGGTTAACAGCCGTTTCAGGTGAACGCAATCATAATCCCCACTTTACTGTTGTGGCAACTGAAGCACAGAGAAGTTAAGTGACTTGCCCAACATCGCACAGCTAGTTGTACAGGACCTATGCCTCTTGTGTAAAATGATATGCACACACACCCCCCTTAGCTTTGTGGCTCAAGGTCCTCGGAGCAAAATACTACAGCAGGAAGGGGAGAGGAAAGCTGGCTGTGGTATACTGGAGGGGAAAAAACAAGGGAGGCTCTTAAAGTCTAGGCAAGGCAATGTCTCCAAGGACAGTGCAATTTCTCATCAGTGAGCTATTGGTCAGACGCCCCAGTCTCAGAGGCCTGTCCAGGGTTTCTGTGCTGCCAGGGTGACATTGCTCAACCGCCTGTAGGGGAGCTGCAGCCCTGGAAAGAAGCCCAGGTTGTAGGGCTGACGGTATCTGGCTGGTCTTCTACTCCAAGATAGAGGAGAATGTCATTCCTGGGTCAATTTTCCTTCAAATGACCTTTCTGAGATAAGCCCTCTCCACCTTTCTGAGATAAGCCATGTCCATTTCAGCATCTGCCTTCCTCAGTATGCCCTCTCCTGCACCAAAAAGACACGTCCTCTGAGATCCAACCAGTTCCCCTGACATCCTTGGGTACTGGTGACCGTGCTTCTAAGGGAGTGAAGTCACTCCCAGCATTGCTTTTCCGTGGGGATCCTGTCACGCTGATGGTGGTGTGACACCTGAGTACAGACTCGCTTTTCAGCAAGATGCATTTCTTTTTAGTTTATGCTGCCAGTTTTCCCTGGAGAATCAAGTTCTGTTTAATCCAAATGGGAAGTGTTTGGAATGGAAATTAAGTGTCTGTCATTGGAAATTAAAAAGCAGAGGGGACATATGCCGACACCTTCCCTTTCAATGACCTTTACCTGACCTTTCAATGTAGTAACAGAGTGTCTTAGATCTCAAATCTTTTCACCATTTATCACTTGGTCGTCAAGATGATGAATGCTTCTGGCCCTAAAATATGCATTACTACAATTCTTTGGTTTAAAAATATATGGATAGCTTTAATAAAAGGGATGACTGGATCAATTAAACTTTCTAAATCCAAAGTCAAGCCCTCTTGGTTAAACCTATAATATTGTGTCTCATAGGTTTAGTTTTAAACCAAGGATTTAAAGAATAACCTATCTATTCCTCTGAAGAATTTAACTTAAAAAAAAATCCAATTGGGGATCATTGTTCACATCTGCCTAATGATGTTGCTATTTGAAAAGACATAAGAGAATGTACATTTTTGAGTTACAATAGCTTTCAGTTTATAATTAAAATCAAAATGGAAAAATTTAATTTTATATGAGGACTCAAGGTAACACATTTTTTTAGCATTATCAGACATTGATTTTTTTTTCTTGTTTTTTTCTGCTTTTGTGCAGGTGATATATGGAGGAGCAGATGTGTTGCCTCTAGCAAGGCAATAATTCACTTCATTATTATTGTTTGATTTGCCTTGTGTATGCTGTTCATTGCTAACTGAGGCCTGCAATGCTGTCCGTGGGATCTGAAATGTACAAGAACGGGTCAGAAGGCCTTGGGAGAACTGAAAAAGAAGTCATTGCCCTGGCCTCAGTCACCTGTCCCCAGACAAAATCACACCCTGTCATCCATGAAGATTTGCAGACCAGCCCCCACTCAACTGCTGTTTTGACCATAGCCCTTGCTGCCCTAGGCTCTTACCCATGGGACTGAGAACGTTAATGTCAGAAAGAAGTTAGAAACTGATACTGAAGAGCAGACCTGTGTTGGAAAGAACATAGTTCAAGGGAGACTGGTGAATGAAGAAGGGTAAGTACGAATGGGTCTGACTAGAGCAAGACAGAGAAGAAGGTCAAGTGTGCTATGAGTTAAACTGAAGCCAAGATGCTAATGAAAGACTAAAGTGTTCTAATTTACTTATTTATTGGCTCAATAAGTGCTTCTCAACTGGATAAATCAGAAGATGCTGGTCAGAAGATCCTTGGCAGGTGGAGGGCAGGGTGGAGGGGGGACCAACTTGGGATGTTAAGGGTCTGCAGAGAGAGTAATTGCAGCTTGAACCAGGGGGTCTCTTTGGAGGAGCAGGTACTGAGCGACAGAAATGAACACCGGAGGTGGTGATGGTGGGATGAATTGGGAGATTGGGATTGACATATATACACTAATGTGTATAAAATAGATAACTAATAAGAACTCGCTGTATTAAAAATAAAATAAAATAAAATAAAATTCAAAAAAAAAAGAACTGAACACCAAAGCCAGGCTTGGTTGTTAAGTGGGGTGGGGCAGAAACTGCTAGTTGCCTACCCAGTATCTACTCTCCCCTTTTTCCTTCATAACACAACCAAGATTTTAAACTGGATGACGATGTGCCCAGCTGGAAGATAACATTTGTCAGCCACATTTGCAGCTGGGTTGGCCATTGAGATACAAGCAGAAGTTGTTGGGTTGATCTTCTGTGAAGATGCCTTAAGAGGGGCTAGACTACTGATGTCATCTTTTTTTTTTTTTTTCCCTTCTCCCTCCTGTGCCTTCCTGGAACAGGAAGATCAATGTGATGGCTGGAGCTCTAGCTGCCACATTGGACCATGAAGTGAATTCAAGATGGAAGCCATATGCTAAGTATGGCAGAACAAAAAGACAGAGGAAACCTGGAACTTTGATGACACTGTAGCTCCCATACCAGCCAGAATCCAGCCTTATTTTGTATGAGAGAGAAATAAGCTTCTATCTTATTGAAACCACTGTTATTTCCTCCTTCACCTGGGACATCACAAGTCTAGGGAATCTTTGGAAGGCTTTGACCAGAGAGTGAAAAATTAGGGATTTCATTTGTTTGTCTTTTGGTATGTTTATTTTTTTAAGCTAAATAAGCTGTAAGATAAGGGTGATGTAACTTGACAAAATAGTCTCTGAGCTCAATCATAAAAGGAATCAAGGGGTTATGTATTATTGTATTATGTATTCATTATGCTTAAACAAAAAAGGCTTTGTTTGCTTATGTAATTGAGAAGACCAGAGGTTGAGTGGGCTTAGGTAAGGCCAGATGTAGTAGCTGGACAAGCCAGTGAAGACCCAGTGTCTTTCCATTTCTTCTTAGTCTGCCATGGTTTTATTCTTAGACTGTCCCACCTAATGATCACGAAAGCAAAATCTCCTTATATCTGGACCAGGTGGCCATCCCCAAGCCAATCACTGTGGCTAGGGTAGCTAGGACAATGGAACCGACTGGATGGCTTGAACTGACCGAGGTCTGCCCAGAGAACTGCAATTAGGTTAATCCTTCCCAAGTGCATGGCTGGGAAGTATGGGGCCCTGCTAGGAAGGGGAAGAAAGAAATGCATATGGGAAGGCCACCATGTGCTCTATATCTCTCCTGGTCATCCTTCTCAAGTAGTGTTATTTCAAGGGCTTCAGTTTTTTAAAAGGCAAAGGTCTTTTGCTCCCAAATTCATTTTTATTAGCCTGAAAACCAGTATTGAACTTACTGGTTGGGAGTAAGGCATGGGATTGCCAGAGAAACTGTTACTCTTACTTTCATTCATTAATTCAACACTAAACATTTCTTGGGTGCTGGTTACGTGTCATAGTCAGTAGGTCTAAGCCATGAGTATCAGTGGCACTAGCACACAGGGATGCACATACTCTTTAGGAAGGTCAGGAAGCAAGTATGAGGGCATGGGAAATAGGACAGGGAAGACTTGCTATGACTAGGAGTTGGGCATCGGGTGATGCCCAGAGAGCGTGGACCTGCGTGGTCCCTCAGCATGGCCCTGGGTAGACTGCTGGTTCTGTGCACCTGAGAAAGGGAAAAGCAGGATGGGGGGTGCATATGGGGGCTTCACGCTGTGCCTGTTTTGCAGTCTTACCAGTGCTGGATTTTGACTGGGGTTCTGAATCCTCCTGGTTAGGGAGTCTCTAGGAGGAGGATGGATAGAGTTAGCAGTTCTTAACTAGGGTTTTGGGAATGTTTGGGGGATAAAGTGCTAGGAAATGAGGGTGAAATCCCTGAAGCTCTCAGGAAGAATCTCTGCCAATCCAGCTAGCCTGCTGCTCTCCTGACCCTGGAACAGCTTCTTGGGGGTTTTCAGTTTATCATGGCACAATTCTTTTTTCCTGCAAGAGTTAGAGAATAAGGGCTCCGTGACCCAAAATAGTTCACAGCATGGTATTGTCTCTATTTAAAATCATCTCCCAAGGGGTTCAGCTAACAATGTACATGTCAAATTATGTCATGCCCGTTAGATGCTCTAATTTGGTCAGGCTGGGTCAGGCAGTCCCTGAACGGAAGGAGCTGTGAACATCCCAGCAGACAGTCACAGCTGCAGCGCCCAAGCTGCCCTTGGCTTGAGCTGCATTAGGGCGTGACATTCCACTGGCAAGTACAAGGCAGTGTCACGTGGAAGGTTAACCTCATGACGACAGTGACCTGTTCATCCACCCCCTTTATCAGAGCTTTGCCCCTGGAGACTGGAGTATGTGGGTTTGAATCACGGCTCCGTCACTTAGCAGCTATGTGATCTTGGGCAAGTTAACTTTTCTGAGCCTCATTTTCCACGTCTGTAAAATGGGAATACTCATAACACTTCACTTATAGGGCTGTAGTGAGGATTAAATGCATGTGAAGTGTTTGGCAGAGTGCCTGGCACTTAATAACAACTCAATGCCAGCTATTCACTACTAGTAGTAGTATCTAATTTTTTAAATCTTGTTTAGTCCTTCAAAACTGGGGCTCCTCCCAAGATCACCCACAGGAAATATTTCACCAGCCCTCCAGAGACCAGGAGGAGACGAGCAGCCCTTCCTGGAGGGCGTGCAGGGTAGCTAGTGGAGTCACAGTGGTATTCTGACATAGAACTATTTAAAATGTGGCAAGAGTGGCCTTGAGTTTATGACTAGCTCTGTGTGGATACGGAAGGCTTCTTTCTCTGCCTAGGGGATCACAGGGTGCCTTTGTGTGGTCATGCAATAGGTCTGCAGAGCTCCAAAGAGGCAGGCGTAAGGGTGCCGCCATTCTCTCCATTTTCTATAGAGGTAAACTGAGGCACGGAGAAGTCTATACACACATGCATAGTTCTTTCCCTGACCTCTCAAAGGACAAGTGAAACTGGGGTAATTATAGAGCCAGAAGTAGAATCTCCTGCCCAGATGACATGAGACTATGGCATCTGAGTCATAAACCACAGTGGGAGCCAGTATTTGGGAAACTATCTGGGGTTACTTCACATGCACAAAGACTATGCCTCTTAGCCTTTTCCTCACCCAGACCCTCTGGGGTCGTCTGGCGTTCCCTTCATGGGTACGTCCAGGAGGTGGTGTGTTGTAGAAAAAGCCCTGGGTTATATTCAAGAGACCCGTACTTTAAGCCCAGTCCTGCCAAACCAGCTGTGTGACCTTGGAAAACTTACTTAACCCAGGATTATACTTCAGAAACAGAAGTGAAGGGTTCGGACGATATCAGCGGTTCCCCAAACCTGACTGGTCAGCAGAATCACTGTGTGTGTTTTGGAGGGTAGGCTGCGGAGGTGGGATCTGGAGCCTCAGAATCTGGGTTTTGTGTTCTAGGTGATTCTGAAGAGCAGTCTCCGTTGGGAACCCTGGAGCAGATGCTATCTAAGATGCCTCGCGGGGCTCCAGTGTTCTCTGACTCCAAAGCCCCCTGGAGCATATTCTGCGCAGTTCCACGCAGTGCAGCCCAGAGGAGACAGCAGCCCTCACCGTGAAGCCCCGTGAGAGAGTCGGCGTGTACCCCGGGGAGCAGCCAGCACGGCAGAGCGTGTGACTTGCGTGGCGTGGGGGAGAGGGGGCCGGGGCGGTGCCTGTTTCTTAGCTGGTTCTGCTCTGGAGCCAGTGAATTGGCCTCGCCTGGGGCCAGCGGGACCTTGGCCCAGACGGTGACTGTCCACCGCCTTGTTCCCGACGGCCCGGTCCTTCTCGCCATCGTGCTGTGGTGTGGCACACCCAGCACGCCTGCCCCAAGTCCGAGGAGCACGTCAGGAATCCCACAAGTTGCGTCCTTGAGGCCGGCACCCTTCGCGTGAGATTCTGAATGCAGTCATGTGTCTCCAGCTGTCCCAGAGTCACAAAAAGTCCCCGTTCTAATGAGGAGCTGTGGAATGCTAAGGCTAAAGCTGCCTTGAGCTCCCCTTTCACGAGTTTCAATCATGGGTTAATGCTGACATTCTTTGGCTTTCGTAAATGGGGAGGAGCCTTTTGTGTTTGTGTGAGGGCAGAGGCAGGAATAAATCGTGGCTCTCGGGGCTGACTTTGATCCAGAAGTGTGTGTCTAGACTGCTTCTGAGTGGCAGGGAGAACAGGGGTGCGGTGGTCCATGGCAGGACCCTCCCTGCCTGGAGGGCACCCAAGCAGGAGGGGGGATGCACGTGTACGTGTGTAGGGGGGAGCGGGTGTGCCTCAGCTAATGGGTCGGCCAGCACCTGCTCTCGCCTGCTGTTGCCGTGCACCAATGAGAGCCTAATGTTGCCAACACTTCTGCTTCTTTAGAGAAGTCAGAAGTCTCTGTGTTACCTGAATTCTCCCAATTTTAACATGATGACACCTTGAATTTACAAAATTCCTCAGACCAAGCAAATCACAACTTCTAGCCACAGTCTGAGACTCTGAGTAGAAAACCTGGCTTAGAGGACTGGTCTGGCTGTGCTCCAATATTCTATTCCCAAAAAAAGCAGAACCCCCAAAGTAGGCTATTAAGTCTTAAGAGTTAAATCCATCTCCTTGGTGATTTCCTTGGTTGGAGGTGAAGGAAGTTCTCTGGCTTTCTAAGACCCTCGAAATCCACTTTCTTTACTGCTGTGTAACCCCCCCCACCCCCACCCCCACCCCCGCTGCAGGGCCAGGGATCGGCAGTGCTCACCTGCCCTCTGCCTCTGTCTGCCCTGCTCCCAACCACCCCTAATAACACAGCCCACTCCCTGGACTTCCTTGGGTGTGACACCCAGTATACAGACTGTAACACCATCTCCTCTCCCACCTAGAAAAACCACCAAAGCCAAGTAACATGGGAGTAACTCATGACATGGACAACCTTGATGTTTCATTTAGTTTTTAAAGTTTAATCACTTCTGCACTTTGGAACTCTAGCAGAAACAATTTATTCAGGACACACGTCCCATAAATGAGCAGTGGCTCCAGGATTTCTATGTGGGAAAATCTTGGGGGTGGCATTTTGTTGGGAGCAAGGAATAGCTAAAGGATTTCTTCTAAAGCTACATTATATATCAAACCCTCTTTATCCTTAAATTGCACATTTATCTAAAAAAACAAAGGAAACCTCCAGAAGCCAGGCTTTGGCCCTGCCATTGTGGTGGGTCAGGACACATGCAAGAGCAACAATATAGGTAGAGACCCCCCTCCTTGATAGGTAGAGGGATGGGCAGGACGAAGTCACAGAACAACCCAGATGCAGCATACGCCCCTAGCGCTCAACAAAATATTCAACTTGTGGCCATCACCAAGAAGTCTACGAATAATAAATGCCGGAGAGGATGTGGCGAAAAGGGAACCCTTGTACACTGTTGGTGGGAATGTAAATTGGTGCAGCCGCTGTGGAAAACAGTTATGGTTCCTTAAAAAACTACCACATGATCCAACAATTTCACTCCTGGGTATATACCTGGAAAAAACCAAAACTCTAATTCAAAAAGATACATGCACTCCGACATGCAAAGCAGCACTATTTACAATAGCCAATACATGGAAGCAACTCAAGTGCCCATCAACAGAAGATTGCTTAAGATGTGGTATATATACACAGTGGAATATTACTCAAGTAGCCGTAAAAAAGAATGAAATATTGCCATTTGCAGCAACATGGATGGACCTAGAGAATATCATTCTTAGTGAAGTAAGTTAGACAAAGAAAAATACTATATGATATCATTTATATGTGGAATATAAAAAATAAAACAAATGAATTTATGTACAAAACAGAAACAGACTAAAGCACAGACAACAAACTTATGGTTTACCAAAGGGGAGAGTGAAGGAGGGAGGGAGGGACAAATTAGCTGTATGGGATTAACAGATACAAACTACTATACATAAAATAGATAAGCAACAAGGGTTTGCCATATAGCACAGGGAATTATACCCAATATCCTGTAATAACCTATAATGGAATATAATCTGCAAAAAAACAAACTCAAATCACTTTGTTGTATACCCGAAGCTAACGTGATACCATAAATCAACTATACTTCAATTAAAAAAATAATTACAAGAAAATATTCAATTTGGAGGCTGAGGATTTTGAGCCTAATCCCTGAAAGTGTCCTGGACCAAGATGATGTATTCTTACCACCAGGCTGGGCCATTCTGGATAAAACCAAAGCCACTCCTTGGCAAAGGTCAGTGGTAATGTCAGTAACATCTCAGACACATACTCCCATGGGCTCCTTCTGCGAGGCAGCCAGATGGCTCATTATGACCAAAACGCAGCCCTCCAGGTCCAGTGCCCTGGCTTGTTGGCAGCAGATGGCCTGGGGGACAGGGACTCCCCATTGCTCAGAGTGGATCCCAGGGGATCCTGCCCTTGAGTCCCTCCTTGGGATCAGCAAACTCAAGGATGATCAGCAAAAATTTACTTTGATGTGACTTCTAAACTAACTCTAGAAAAGTAGAATAAAATGAAGTACTCATTACTTGCCAGGAAGTGGTTGAATTCTTTCTGTCACCATAATGCTACTATTTGCTATGATTTCAAGTAAGGGATCCAAGTATAACTGAGAGGGTTTCAATATTTAAAAACAAACAAACAAACAAACTACTGACCCTTCACTAAATTGGTGGTTGTCATCACACTTAACAACTGCCTCACCAGCAACTGGCAGGAACTCAAGCCGTTCTTGCTTAAATTTATCTGTTCATAGACGGTTGGGCTGAGCTTTTTTTCTCTGACTTTTTAAGCAGTAGTAACTCAGCAAGGAAGAGGCATGTGAGGCTTGTAGCTTATGTTTCTCCCCAGGAACAAAGAGATATGGTAGGACATACACACAGGTATAGACATACACACATGTGTGGGCCTTCAGAATTAGGCACAATTAATATTTTTTAGTTGGAGGGCGTGTTTGGGAGACGAGGGGGCCAGAAAGTCGCTTCTGCAGAGGGGGTCGTCCGTCCTGTGCTTTCCTCTGTCCTAAGTCTCCTCCCTGCAGTCACCCCTGGGTGTGCACTGTGCTCCCCCCACCTCACCCACAGCACTTCCTCCTCTGCCGCCCTCGGGCCTGGCTGGCCAGGAAGTCCAGCCACAGCAGAGATGCCGAGCTGAGCATCTTCAATGGCCCCGAAGGCCAGAGGCACTTGGTGACATCCGAGGCAGGTCTGAGGCTTGGGGCCACTTTACAACAGGACCATCTTTCTGCTTCTTGTTTCCGTTTAGAACTCTATTGGATTTTTTTTGTCTCAAATGCCCTCAAATGTCTGCAGGTTTCCCGAAAGTTCGTCTGGTTTGCTATGTCTTAGTTTGCTAAGCACAGATGATAAGACAGTGGATGAGACAAGAGGTTTGGTAACATCAGGTCTTGGCGATACGAGATGAAGACGAAATATGTGCAATTTCTCAACATGTATGTGGCCTAAACACTTACACATGCAGCATCTTGAGAACACAGAGTGACTTCTTTAATCTTTTTTTTTTTTTTAAGGAATGACAGGAACTTAACAAACACACATCTTCTGAGAACAGTTACTGTTTTCCAGGCATTATCACAAGACCATGAGGTTCAATGTCAGAGAGCCCCTGCCTTCTAGAGTTTTACAGTTTCAGTGGAAAGAGATCCTTGCTAAAAAGTAAAAATCCAAATTACCCTTGCTTCTCATGTCCTGGTTGTTATATCCCAGTGTAAGCAGCAGCCTGCCGAGGCGGGTAACCATCAGAGAGCCATGGGCTTAGCATGGTCCACAGCTTCCTGCAATCAAAGATCCTCAAAGATTCGGAGGGAACATTAATTATTTTTTTTTAATTAAAATAACCACAAACCTATTCTGGAATAGCATACAAAAATCATATAGGGGCTTCCCTGGTGGCGCAGTGGTTGAGAGTCTGCCTGCCGATGCAGGGGACACAGGTTCGTGCCCCGGTCCGGGAAGATCCCACGTGCCGTGGTGCGGCTGGGCCCATGAGCCATGGCTGCTGAGCCTGCGCGTCTGGAGACCGTGCTCCGCAATGGGAGAGGCCGCAACAGTGAGAGGCCCGCGTGCCGCAAAAAAAAAAAAAAAAAAAATCATATCGCCCTCCAACCCCCAACTGTAACTCCTCTTCCACCCATGTCTCCTCAGTGGAAAAGGGGCTGCTGCTTAAAACAGGGATGCAGGAGGGATAGAGGGCAGGTGGAGAAGACGGAGGATGCAGGGGCAGCCAGAGGGCCAGCCGGAAAGAGGGCAGAGGCATCAAAGAGGCATAAAACACAGAGAGCATCCCTGCCAAGGGGAGCTTAGGGACCTTGCTGTGCAGACGCAGGGGTCCTCTGTTAGAGCGACGCACACAGAAATGTCTCTGGGGACCTCGTAAACTTCAGCAGCTCTTCATTTTGTTTCAGAAGCAGGGAGAGACATTCACCAAGAGCTCCAGACCCGGAGGAGACACGGTCTTTGAAGCAAGCCAGCTCTTCTCAGCTGCGGCCTTGTCAGCTTTGAAGTTCTCATCCACTCTCCCCAGGAAGTGGGGAGGCTCTCGAGTGCCTGAAGCAGAGGAAGCACACCATGCCTTCTAGTATGTCAGCCTGGCGGAAGCGCTGTGGAGTAACTTTGGTTTTAGTTGGAAACCTTCTGTCATGTTCCCGTTGGGGCAGCGGGTGGGGCGTGTGGTTAGATTTCCTCCTTCCTTGCAGTGGACAGGGATGGTGGGGTGGGGAGGGGGGAGGGAGCAATGGACAAGTGGAGAAGTGACCTTGAGAGGAGGTGGAGGTCACCGCAGAGGGCTTTACATTCACAAAAAACGTTCCTGCTGTGGGGAAGAGCGAGGGGCATCGCCTGTGGAACAGGCCACTGGAGGAGGTTCCAGAGGAGGGGCCTCAGGTCTCCTGACTTGTGGCTTTAATTACCCAGTTAGTCATTGGTTTACTGTCATCCAAGTTTAAGAAGCTTGACTGTGACCTGTGAGCAAAAAAGTCGCCCAGGCCAAAAAAAACCCTAGCCGCTCTGTGCGGTCCAGCACACTGAGAGGCAGGAGGCTCGGAGCCCACCAGCCCTGGAGAAGTGGAGGCCACCTACCTTTTCATTTCTTTTCTTTCTTTAGAGCTGGGATCTTGAACACAAGGCCTCAGGCACGGGCCAGGCCAGTTAAACTGGAAACATTTAGGAGCCAAGAGCTTGTAGCTGTTCAGAGAGGTTTGCTAGCACAGAGCACCCTCGGAAAACAGAGCCCAGATTTCCAAGCCTGGGAGGCTGTAGCTGAAGTGCTGGGCCCCTGACAGGTGCTGGGCTGCTCACCCAATTTTTCACGGGCAGAGGCAGATCCCCGCTGGCCCTGGCCTGGGAGGAATGGGTGTGTTTGGGTGGCATCCTCCTGGAACGGAAGAGGCAGGGTTTTGTCCCCCGACCTTGGAGCACAGCCTGAAGCTCAGCGCACAGCTCTGGCTTCCATTATGAGAAACCTGATCCTGGGATCTGAACACTCTGCTCTTTGTCTTTTGCACAACAGGATGGCCCTGCTTCTTGCTCAGCTCAGTGAGTCTCCTGGCTTCAGCTTCCCCCCTGAGTACTTGACAGCTGGTGCTTTACTGTGACTCACAGCCATTGTATCTGCTGGGCTTGCATTTCCAGCATCTCACCGGAGTGGCCGGGACCCATCTCCCAGGCGAGGCTTTCCACGCAGAGGCTGCCAGGCCAGCAGGAGAGGAGACCTCCAGCCCACCTGTCAGCTTTTGAATAATTTCATGCACACGTACTTCTCTTCCAATCACCCGGGCTGTTTCAGCTTCCCTGAACTACGCCAGCCAAAGGCGCTGGCGACCTTCTCTCTCTCAGGCAGGACGCGTCCCCTTGAGCACTCTGGGAGCCCCACCACACTGGTTTCTTTGTGAGGTCATCTTTGCAGTGGTTTCCAGACACTCTGGCCTCCTTCCTGGTAGCTTCACACGTTCTGGTTTGCCAGAGTTCTGAGGGTGTTCAATTCAGTCAAAACGTAAGGGCCTTCTGACCACTCAGCTCTGGGCTTCACACTGCGGAGCATACAAAAGTCCCTGGGGGTGGCTAAGAGTTGTCCAAGGTGTGTCCACCCAAAGGGAGACCCAAAGAGAAAGAATTCCACTGTCAATTAGATTGGGGAAACTTGATCATTCAAAACACCAATTTTTATATTAAGGTTTCTGAGAAGTCCTTTTCTCAGGAACTCTGTTGCCTATTTTTTAACCCGTCATTTCCCAAACTCAGCCTGATATTGACTATGGACTCTTTTCATATCGTTCCTACTGACATCTCAAGGAACTAATTAATGTCTTTTGGAATATAGTTTAGGAAATGATTTAACTGGTTTTCAACCTAACGATGCATAATCTCTAAGGAGTATTTGGACACAGGTGGTGGCATTTTGAGTTGTTACAAAGAGAGGGAGGTGCCACACCATTAATGCGTGCGTGTGTGTGTGTGTGTGTGTGTGTGTGTGTGTGTGTGATGCTACACTTCCTGCGGTGCAACGCCAGCCTCACCAAGCCAAGAACAGCCCTGTTGGACAAGTGCTCAGCCCTGAGTTTCCAAACCCCCTCTGCAGGTTCAAAGCCCCCCGGGCTATCTGCTTGGGCCCGTTTCCTTGCTTCATCGTGTTGGGATGCCTGCATGGCGTTACTGGAGAGAGTTCACTCTTGGCCTTTCTTGGGTCTCATAGAAGCAAGCAGAGGGCAGGGCTCCACAGTTCCATATACTGTGAAAAAAGGGTGTTCAAGGGGGTTTATCCCTGGGGGATAAAGAGGAAGGGTCTCGCCTTCCTGAAAATCCTTTTGCCTCACCTCACCTGCCAGGGAAAAGGGTGCCCCCGTGGCTCAAGCCTGAGCGGAAACACCTGGCGCTTAGCCAAGGTCAGGTGACTTGAAAAGGAATGTGAGAAGGGCGGGTGCAGCCCTCCATCCTTCCGGGGTAAAGGAGACTCCAACGTCCACAATCTGCAACTCAGAGTCGGGGGATTCGGTTTGTCCCTGCTCCTGTCAAAACAGAAAACGCCCGTGGCAACCGGCTAGCGTTGCCTGAAACCGGGGAGTGTGTGTTTCACAAAACAAGGGTGGCTCATTGATAGTCCCCCAGGGAGATTCTGGCTCCGTGCCCACGAGGCGGCAGGTCGTCCCTGGGGTCGGCCGGTGGAGCTCTGCCGAGCTGGGGGGTTTCCGGCACCGCTGCCCCTGCGGGGTGGAGTCGCGGGGCGGCGGCGGCGCCCGGGAGCCGTGCAGGCTTTGCCGCCGCTGGAGCGAGCAGGAGAGGAGACCCGCAAGCAATATGACTTGTGATAGAGGAGTGCGATCGCCGTCCTCCTCCTGTCCTACACACAACGAAAGAAGCAACGCCTGTAGATTTGCTCCTTGAGGACCAGCCCCATTTCTGCTCCCCTCATCCGTCTGTAAATATGCATGATTGGGTGGTGTTTTCTGCAGCGGTCACAACGATCCTCTCCCAGTAAATTGCTTCTGGGCCTGTTCTCCCCTTCCTCTTTCTCTCTCAGAATTAGTGTGGGTGATAAGGGAGGGGGCCGGGATCGGGGTTTTTTGTGTCTTTCCTTTTTTTAATTTAAAAAACGACCTTTAGCACAAAGTCCTGCCAAGTGTACAGTCCCAAAGCCCCATTTTATAGACGAGGACACCGAGAACAAGTGCAATCAAATTTAAGGTCACCCTACTGGCGAGATGCCCAGCCAGGTAGTAAACCCTGGTGCCCCGCACCTTGAGCATTTGGCCTGCCAATTAATTCTCTATCATTTCCCCCTCTTTAATACCCACTGAAGCAAAATGTGGTTGATGTTTCTCCCTGTTAAAAAATAATGATTGGGCTTCCCTGGTGGCGCAGTGGTTGAGAGTCTGCCCGCCGATGCAGGGAACATGGGTTCGTGCCCCGGTCCGGGAGGATCCCGCGTGCCGCGGAGCGGCTGGGCCCGTGAGCCATGGCCGCTGGGCCTGTGCGTCCGGAGCCTGTGCTCCGCAGCGGGAGAGGCCACAACAGTGAGAGGCCCGTGTACCGCAAAAATAATGATTAAAACTTGCAGAGGGGAAGGGGAGGGGCAAAAGAACCTTTCATATTAAATGAAAGCAATGTTTTAATGAGCCCATCTGAGGGTCATCTGGCTCTCCAGGGGAAGGTAACTTGGGCTGTTTACTATTAATTAGAGTCCAGACATGCATACTACTGTAAAATTAGATGAGGCCATGTAGCAACTGTTAAAATGTAAATGACTTTTTAGTAGAGATGCAAATGATTTCTATCTGGTAGGAAAAATAACCCCAAAGGTTATAGTTTCGTTGCCCTTGTAGGACATTAAACAGTTTTGTATCTAACTTTGCATTCTTACCTCAGCATTCCTTTTTGTTCTCCTAGTGCACAAAATCTTTGTTCCTATATCCTCTAAAAACCAGCTTTGTCACCCCTCTACATTCTCTACTAAAATAAATGAAATCACGGGCACATGTTCACCCTCTCTGTCAAGGCTCATGTCCCTCTTCCGCTATAGCCCCCACCAATCCACGATCCGCTTGAAAGGCACACAGAACACCCAGTGTTGATACTTTGACCCAAGTGGGGCACACACATGGCATCAGGGGGACCTAGGGATATGTGTTCACCAACTTTGCAGAGTAAAAGAAATTTCTATGATTGTCGGAAACACACCAGAATTGTCAAAAGTACACAAACTCGACACGTTACTCCAAGTAGCCTCTGCCCTTCTCCTCTCACACTTTAATCATACCGTGTCTATGATCAGGGGCTGGAGGCTCTGGCCCTCAGGACACCTGCTACACCTACAATCCCTGCAAAGAACTTCTGTCCCCACACAGAGTCATACCCATGAACCCGCCACCCTGGGCCCTGTACCTGGTCCAAGCAGCTGCCCTCTTCTGGTTGGCCGGCCGGTGAAGGCTCAGCCCAGTGACCAATGAGATCCTCTGTCTTGGCAAACTTTACAAGGAGACTTAGAGGGAACACTTGCTAGTAAAAGAGACAGAGACAAAGCAGGCATTTGGAGGTCCTGAAGCAGTAATCATGTAAATAAGCAACAGGTAGAACAGGGGCAGAGAAGGAGTCCCGGAGTTGCCCCACTGACAAAGCACGAAGGCAAGGATGGATGGAGCCTGCTGCTCAGCTGGCAAGATGACAGAGTGTCAGTTTTTTAGGGCTGTGTTTGATCTTGAAAGACCTCTTGGTTCCTGAACTACATCTGGGGCTCTGTTGGACACCATGCAGGTTCTGTGTGGTTTGTCCTGGGTCGCCATTAGACCTGTCATTTGGTCTATGGCCCTTACTTCCTTATCTATGTGTGGCCTTAGATTTATTTTATTTACTTTTGGCTGCATTGGGTCTTCGTTGATGCACACAGGCTTTCTCGAGTTGTGGTGAATGGGGCCTACTCTTCATTGCGGTGCACGGGCTCTAGGCGCACGGGCTTCAGTAGTTGTGGCACTTGGGCTCAGTAGTTGTGGCTCGCTGGCTTAGTTGCTCCACGGCACGTGGGATCTTCCCAGGCCAGGGTTCGAACCTGTGTCCACTGCATTGGCAGGAGGATTCTTAACCACTGCGCTGCCAGGGAAGCCCTGTGTGTGGCCTTAAAATAAACCCTATAATGCTTAAGGGAACTTAGTGGATCTCTGCTCCTTGCAATCTAAGACCTGACTCACTTTCTCACCTTTTCAAATAACTTAATAAGTTAAATAATAATGCAGACTCTTTATTATCTTTTGTTCAGCCAACTCTCTCCATATTCATCAAGGATTTTCTAGGAAAGAGCAAGTTTCCCTGCTTAGAGCTGCCCTTCCCCTCTGCCTCTCTCCATTTATTTCTGCTGGGTTATTCATTCACTCATTCATTCTCTCCACAAGCACACATGGATTCTAAAACGAACAGGGCAACATCCATGCTTTGAAGGAGCTCACAATCTTGCAAGTACAGCGTTATAAGTGGGGTCAGTGCAGTGGTCAAGAGAAGGATGGGTGCTGCATGCACCCCAAGGTGGGGGCACTGGAAGCTGGGGTGTCAAGGTTGGGGTGAGGAAGGCTACTCCTTTGCTCCATGGTCTGTACTGGCCGCTTTTCCTCCTGGCTCTCCCACAAATGCTGGCTTTCATGCCTCTGGCCTGGAACCACATGTAAGCAAAGCCATACGTTCAACTTGGATTAATTAAACGGTGACCTCAGCAAATTTCTAGTGCTGCTTCTGATGCTTTTGTGTTATATCATTAATATTTGTTACCGTGCGCTGTTTGTTACGTTTAACCCTGCAGCTTAGATTCTATTAGTCTGTAAAGTTTAAATGTTGAGAGACTTCTGGTCTTGATTTTTTCAAAATCAGGATTATTTCTAATTCATTCCATGAGAACATATCTTCTCTCCTCTAGGTTGGACCTGGGAGGGTCCACAGTCTTAATTTTTCTAAGCGATGACCATAATTCTAACTGACTTTAGGAAATGTTGTAAGAAAAGGTTGTGCTCTGAGCTCATAGACCTGATCCTCAATTCTTAGCCCCAAACTGCAGAAAAACTTAAATTCCCAATCTAGTTTCTAGGTGCAGGTGTCCAAGCACCTAAGATGGCAGGGAGAAGGGAAAAGGAGGTGACTTTTTCTAGGGGTGAGCCTCTCAGGCTTGGCTCAGCCCCTGCTCTCCCTGGGGGTCACGCTCAGCCAGGTGCAAGCTGGCAGGTGAGAGGGGCAGCCTTGGGGCAGGAGCATGTGGGTAACTGAACCTGCCCATATTCTGGACCACAGAGGTCTGCAGAGGCAGTGGTGCTGCCGCCCTGGCCATTTGCTACTCTCCCACAAGGACCAGCTTCTCTGCCGTTGACCTAAGGGCAGATTTGGTCATTTTTATTGGGGGGGTGGGTGGGTGGGTGGTCACAATGATGAAAAGTCTCTGCAACCCTGTGCACATCCCCTAAAGGGCAGGTCTAAGTCTCAGCTTGCTCCTCGGATAGGCCAGCCAAGTGAATGCCTGTTTCAGAAGGCGACAGTGACAGAGAATGTCGTTAGGGATGATTTCCTTGAGGGAGCGGGGCAGTGGTTGCCTTTCTGATCCTTACATCCATAAATGTGGGCTGAGGCGACTTTCCGAAGCAGACAGTGCACTTCCGGCGGTGGAGGCTACAGCGCTTTCCTTGAGGTGGGGCATCTAGGTATTTTCCTGAAGCCTCCAGTCCCCGAGCAGGGTTGGGGGAGGTGGTGGTTGTGATGCTGACAGCTGCGCTCCCTGCGTAGCTAGTGCGTAGCTAGTGCGGTGAGATCTACTTGCCCATCTTGTGGGCCGGCTCTGCAGGGAGCTGGGGTTCCCCCTGGACACATCAGCACAGGATCCTCACCCCACCGAACTGCTCTTTACATCCCGCTCTTGGGTCCACGGAGATCGGCCGTCATTTAAAATAAGCAATTAGGATTCAGAAGACAGGCTTATACCTCGTTCCAAGGCCACTGCCCCACCCTCTTAGCTTTTGGCTTGGAAAAAACCAAATTCCTACCCATACAAGCTCCACGCCCCACCCCACTCCTCCTCAGTTTCCCGTCCTGGGTCTCTCCCTAATGAAGAGCACCGAAATGAGTAAGCCAGCTCGGCCTCCTGGGTAGGAGGTGACCCTGCATGTAACAGATTTAAAAGCTGTGCTTTGGCTCCTCAGCCGCGTCGGGATTCTTTTCTTGTAGCATTGCCCCGCCGCCGCTCACTGGAAGGTTGACCCCAGCCAGGCTCAGGACTGACACGTGACACGGGCGGGGCTGCACAGCATAGGCGGTCTGGCCCGTCAATCAGCAGTGCGTTCGGAGATAGGCCCAGGCCCAAGTCAGTCATAGAGTTAGTCCCAGGATTTTTACTGAAACCATTGGAAAGGAGGATGTGGCCTTCTGCAGGGCTGACTAGGCTGGAACTAGGTGAACCTGAGGCTCCTGGTGGCCTTCTTGCCACTGCCTGGGGAGGGGGAATCCTTGTTGAGGAGAGCAAAGCTGAGAGAGTCCTGAGGACGCAGTTTAAACCCCCAATCCAGCTGCGTGTGGAGCCCCTGGACTTTCTAGTTAGATGAGCTGATAAATTATTAATTCCTTTGTGTTTAGGTCCGTTTGAATTGGAATTTATTTCACTCTCAGTTTAAAGAGACCTGACTGCTGGCTGGCTGATGTGTAAACTGATTCCTAGCAATTGGAGATGATGTGTTTCTTTAGGTAAAGGAGAGAAAAAAGAAACAGGGGGAAGGAATAACAGAAACCCGGGTGGAGAGGCGGGAATCTGTAAAATGCTGCCTTTTTCTCACTGCTTATTAAAACCCTTCCCCTCCCTCCCTCGTAACCATGTAATCTGCCTCTACTGTGCTTTTCGCAACACACTCTTGCAAAGGAGTCTCTGAGAGGCTTGCTCTGGTCATGCAGAATTTTTGGACCCTAGTGAGGTTTTCTCCCCAAGGATCCCTGGTATGAATCCTTCCTGAGATTGTTTTGAGCTGATGGCAGCGGCCAGGGCGGGAATGGAGATCTGGATCCCCCCCTATGACTTGGAAAATAGTTCTTGGAGTAAGTGTTTGACTTCCAGAAGTCTTCAAACCTTCAGTGGGACAAGCAGCCTCATGCCCTAACCGGGTGCCAGTGAGACTTAGATTCAGTTTGTAATGACCCCACCCTCCACCCCCCGAATGGTTAAAACAAGACAAATCTATTTCTCTCTTGTGTAAAGAAAGTCTGGACTTAGGCTTCAGGAAGTTGTCAAGAACCCAGTATCTATTTACGGCACCTTCTCACCATCCTCAGCATTTGGCCTATTCCTTCCATTATCTCGCCCCTGCTCCCCCTTTCCCTCCCACCCCAACACATCACGTTCACTTACATCATTGCCCAGAGACGCGACCGACAGGGGAGGCTGAAAGACACCCTTTACTCTGTGTGCCTGCTAAATATTGGGGGGTCCACTCCTGAGGAAGAAAGGTAAAATGGATACTGGGGGATACTAGGAGTCTCTGCCGTATAGGTTACCCTATGATGGGACAGAGCAAAACCCCTTACAGGAACTGCTCCACTTCTGGGGATGCCAATGAGGGTGAAACCGAGTGTCCCTGAAACCAAGCTCCCCTGCTGAGTTTTTAATTAACCTCTCTATCCAAAACTTTATTTTCTTTCCTGTCCCTCCGTCAGGGAACTGTTGACTGAAACCACCTGCCTTCACCAGGCCTGCTTGCCTGAGTTGTCTCACAACAGCAGGTCCCAGTAAGGAGCACGGCGCAGCTGCCAGAAACTAACCGGGATGATTCGGGAGGGGCCAAAAGAGGGAGGAGACCATCAACCTCCCAGAGTCCTTCTCGCTGGAATCCATCTTGGCTGAGAGATGTGCACACCACCGAGAAGGACCCTGAGTCACACTATGGGCCAAACAAGATGATTGGCCGGCGACAACCTGGAAACTAACCCCGTTCCCATAAACCTGAGACTGGGAGCCACGTGGCAGAGCAGTTCTCCTGGGTTCCCTTGCCCTGCTGCTCTCCGCCTGGGCAACAAGTTCCAGTAACATCTCTTGCTTTGTCAGCACGTGTGTCTCCTCGGACAATTTATTTCCAAGTGTTAGACAAGAGCCCACTCTTAGGCTCTGGAAGGAGTCCCCCTTCCTGCAACACCTCCGCCATTCCCCTCAGGGTTGAAGAGTATCAAAGAAAAGGGGGGAATGGAGCCGAGCAGGACCCTGCGGGGCCCTCCCAGGTACAAAAGCCCCTCCCTGTTCCCCATGTCTTATTTTTAGAAAAAGGATTTATAGTCTCTAGGAGCTCCAAAAAGCAGGCATAAGGAGTGAGGGAATGCAGAAACAAAGGAAAAGTAGTCAAGCAAGAAAAGTAAAACAGAGTCCTAGTTCCTCCTCAGGGTACATACATAACAATCTGACACAGACCTTTGAGTTGTTTTACAGAAACTAAGACCCCCCCATCCCCACCCAGGTGGAAGATGGTAACTACGGCCGAAACCCCAGACTGGCTGGAACCAGAAGGTTGATGATTGAGATTCCTGGCACACCACCCTGTTACTTCACCACCAACCAATCAGAAGAAAGTCATGTACACTGCAGCCCTCCCCACAGATGTTGCCTAAAAAACCCTTCCCTGAAAGCCACTGGGGAGTTAGGATCTTTTGAGCATGCACTGCCCTTTCTCCTTGCCTGGTGCCTGCAATAAATGATGTATTTTCCTTCACCACAACCTGGTGTCAGTAAATTGGCTTTTCTGCTCGGCAAGCAGACTCAAGTTCCGTTTGGTAACAAGGGCCGCTGGGAAAAAGAATAATGCGTTCCATTTGCATCAGTTGTGTGTGTAACAGCCTCCTGTTACAAATGCTAAGGAATGGCCTGGGACCACCTGGGGAAACCTTCCCCATCATTATGTGTCTTGACCATTCGGGAGTCACTGTCCTTAGGGAATAAGGACTCAAATCGCATCTCAGTTTCTCAAGCACAGCTGGACTTATGATGCTATTAGATCCACAGAAACATCTCAGGAAACTTCCAGGGAGCCAGAGAACAGGCAAAGGAGCTGTGTCCCTACTTGACCTCGTCTCAGCTGAGAACACACAATAGTAGCTTTCTTAGTGAAAAAAATTAAGTGGGAAGAATTCCTTGATGTATTTCACTACCCTTTGATATGAATAAGTGAACTGTGGAATTCCATCACGGCTGTTGGATCCCAGAGCTCTTTCTGCACCTTAGGAGAGCTATAGCCACACTGGCAGGTCATTCACAACCAAGCAACTATCTCAGGGAAGAAACCCAACCTCCTCGTGCACTGCTTAACATTTGCAAAGTGCTTAAAATGCTGGTTGGCACTTGGTAGAGGCTCAGTAAATATTAATAGAATATGGGCCTGAGTACTTCTGGGTGAGAAAAGCACTTATTATCGTCATCATTACTATTTTTTTAAATGTTTATTACACATCTATTATGTATAAGGGACTGCTCTAAGAGCCATGGAGAATCACAGAGATGAAAAAGATGGCATCCTTGCCCTCAAGGAGTTTACTGTCTAATAGGGAAGATAAGAATTGTGTTTTCAGGGAGATCAGCTCGGTGCTTTGTGACCACCTAGAGGGGTGGGATAGGGAGGGTGGGAGGGAGATGCAAGAGGGAGGGGATATGGGGATATATGTATACGTATAGCTGATTCACTTTGTTATAAAGCAGGAACTAACACACCATTGTAAAGCAAATATACTCCAATAAAGATGTTAAAAAAAAAAGAATTGTGTTTTATTTCATGACTGTTTATTTCATGTCAATTACCAAAACAAAATAAAAAATAATCAAAAGAAGCTGGAGTCCTGCTTCCTGCATTTGTAATTGTAAGTGTCTTTGAAGAAGCTGGTTTCTAAATCCCCACGTCTGTCTCCTGGAAGAGATGGTGAGGATTCAATGTACTTCACGTGGGTCAGGGCTTGGGGAGTTGCAGGTAGACACCTGGCAACAGCAGCAACGGTGTCTTCTGTTTGCCCCGTCACCTCCCACTCCCTAGCTGAGCCTCTGCCTCAGTTTACCCCTTTCCAAGTTGAGAACAACTACATTTGTTTCTTCCCAGCTCCCTCCATCCCTTGCACTCTGTGCTGATGAAAGCAGTGATAGCTGTGAAGCATGTGGAGCTGCCCAAGAGCTGGTTTGACATCAAACCTTTCTTGGGAATGTAGGAGTGAAACAGCTGGCTTTTCAAAATGGCTGTTTCATTTTGCATTACTCTTTACACGAGCTCTTCCCAGGTGACATGATAAGGGAGGGGACAGAGGGCAGCATAAAATGCCCATGGGAGAGGAAAACAAGATGCCAGAAGACCTGGGGAAAGACCAGCGATTCCCAGAGCCCATTCCTCTGCCACCAGACAGCTCTTTGATCTCTGGGCACCACGTCCTCCCGGTCTTTACGTTGGGCAGTACGATCCCTACCCTGGGGCCACGTTCGTCCCCACTGCACAGCAAGTGTGTGTGCCCAGCAAAGCGTAGCCTACATCAACAGGGGCTTCGAAATCACCCACATTTATATTTGATTCATTCATTGGCTCATTTATTCATTCTCTGTTTATTCGGCATTTACTGAGCACCAGTAGGTGCTGTCTGGAAACCTTGCCTCCATTTGCTACCAGGAAGAGTATGTATTCGTATTGACCTTTCTGTACAATTAGTTTCATTTCCCAAGAGTGGTTTTGAACTTGAAAGTAGATGTTACTCACAACCTTTTCTGAAAGCTATGTCTCAAGTTCTCAGGGAGGGGCCCACTTCTCCAAAGAAGTCTTACGCATCCTGGCTCAGGTGAACCCCTGTCTCCCTGCACAGCCTCCTGGGCATTCAGGAGACCCAGAGTTATCTTTGCACAGTCCCGGGTTGTCCCCGGGGAAATCAGAGCTGCTTGGCTGCAACTAACAAGGACTCTTTGTGTAGATGTGGCTGAGTCACCTGACAGGTCTGAAATATAACTTCCTCCTCTGGGGCCAGGGGAACTGAATCTGAAAGACTAGAAGGATGGGTCACAATGAAGATAAGATTTTAAGGGAATCAAAGTAAAGTGTTGTACTTAGTGGTTAAAAGGAAAAAAATGACGAAAGAAGAAGGAATTCCGTCTCGGTGGTGTTGTATGTGAAGCTGCCTGGAGATTTTGTTGGACTGCAAGCTCCGTGTGAGCCAAGGTCTGATCTAGCAGCTGGAAGCCCAAACAACCGTTGACAGGGTTGGCAGAGTCACAGTGTCTAGAGAGGGAGGCGGGAGCCCTGTCACAGGGCAGGGCCATATCTGAAATGCTTAGGCTCAGTTCTGGGTCCACACTTTAAGAGACACTTAAACATATTGGAAGGATCTCTCAGGAGGATGGTATTTGTGTGAAACCACACCATGTGAGAAACCACTGATGTTCAGTCTATTTATGGACTTGATTTACGGACTCGAAAACCATCAAACACTTGATTGGTCAGGTGGAAAGGGAGCCCGGAGAACTGAAGAAAGGCTACAACTTCTTCAGATCACAACTTCCAGTCCCTTCACATCAATTTTTGATCTCCATCTTTTCATTCTCTCCTGTCTCAGAAGAACTGTTCCTCCTCCATTTTGGAGGTTGACCTCATCCTCTCCCATCTCCGTTAGGACACACCCTGCCAATTACCACCCCTGCCAGCATCTTTAATTTTTCCTTTTCCACTGGCTGCTTCCCATGAGCCTGCACATGTGACAAAGACGGTGATCCGGGTACCTGCTATGTGCCAGGTGCCTGGTGATTTACCTGCCTTACCTTGGTTAATCCTCACACCAACCCAGTGAAGTAGGAGATATCCTTTCCATTTATAGATGAGGAAACCGAGGCTTCAGGGAATTCAGTGACATTCATTCCCAAGCTCAAGCAATTGCCAAGTGATGAAACTAGGGCTCACTCCAGGTTCATCTGCCTCTAATACTCTGAACCTCACTTGTACTCAGGCTGTTGAAAACTCTCCTCCCCTTCCCAGCCAAATTCCTTTCAAGAAGTTCCTTTTCCTGTGTCTACTTCCTCCTCTCCCATTCACTCCTCAGCCTGCTGCAGTCCGCCTTCTGCATTCACCCTCTGCAGAAACAGCCCCTACGAAGATCATCTGAGATGTAACTGTCAATCCCAATAGCCTTTCCTCAGTTCCTCAGTTCTCATTCTAGCCAGTCCTTCTGCAGCCTTTGACATTACCGAGCATGCACCCCTTTCTCCCTTCTTCTGTGTCTGGCTGAGCTCATCCACTCCCACCACTTCACCCCTCATCCTAGGTCCCTCCTTCCAAGTGTCGCTAGTTATTTTTAAGGATCTGAGGACTCAGCTGAAGTTGGAAACCAGGAAACTGTGTGTGAGATTTCCCTGGTAGGGGTAGGGGTAAGACCTGGGGTGCAAAGAATTGAACATGCTGGAAAGCATAGTTCCAATGGTCCAACTCTCCCCACACCACTATCGGGTGAAGTTAGAGCGGGTGGGGAAGTTATAGAGCAGAAGCAAAAGGACCAGGAAGAGGGACTGGTATAGTCTCAAAAGGCAGGGAAAGCTGGCAGGGCAGAAGGCAACGCTTAGGGAGTGAGATGGTGAAGTTCAAGGAGAAAGCAGGCTGAGACCCTGGGAAAAGGTGACCATGATACAGAGCAGGTGAATATTGCTAGAATTACAGGAACTTTCCTGGAATGTCAAGGAATTAAGAATCTAGATAGTTGGCTGGCTCCGCCTAGACTCTGACATGCTCCCAAATCCTGGCAGGAGGTGGGCTGAACTTCCCTGACTCGTGGACACATCCCCTGTGAAGCTGTGTCCTCAGCAGCAACAATGTCTGTATCCCTGGGGCCCACCTGAAGTTTTCTAGTTTGCCATGAGCTCAGTGTTTCTGCTCCGGTAAAGGAGGGGCATAAATCCAGTGCTGTGCTGAGGGGCACAGCTCCAGGCGTGCCCTTCACACGGAGTTCCCACTGGGGGCCTGAAACCACTCCAACGGCACAGTGCTCAGCGTGCAGAAGCACTTAATGAACAAACAGATGAATGAATGAATTCACTTCCTGTGCCTCTTACTCCAATTCAGTTCAGCAGCCTTCTTGGAGCATGCATTGAAGCCAGGCCCTGTGTGAGGGATTTAGACAGATCAAGATGAGAGAAGGGAGCAGAGCAACAGCCTGCTGCCCAGGTGCTAATATCCTTGCCGATTCTAAATTAGGGTAAAACCTTAGAGGGTTCCAAGTGCTGCCTTAATCTCTCTCTTCTGGACTCAGCATTTGCAAATCTCAGCAGTCCTTTAGCGATAAATGAGAGGAAGTCTGCCTTGGTGAGACCAGTCAAGAATACCTGGCCTCTCAGGTACCGGGCCACACCCCCCAGAGTCACCAGGTGAATGAAGTTAAATGTGTGCCCTGGACAGAGCAGCTGCTGGGTCGTCAAGGGAAGCCTCTGGAGGCTGCTTCCAAGAAAGCCCCTCTAGGTTCTCCAAATGGCGTGGCGGAGCATTAATTGCTCATGTCCTTTGCTTCCTCTCTCATCTAATTTTATTCCGGGGCTTCCCTGGTGGCACAGCAGTTGAGAGTCAGCCTGCCGGTGCAGGGGACATGGGTTCGTGCCCCGGTCCGGGAAGATCCCACATGCCGCGGAGCGGCTGGGCCCGTGAGCCATGGCCGCTGGGCCTGCACGTCCGGAGCCTGTGCTCCGCAACGGGAGAGGCCACAACAGTGAGAGGCCCGTGTACCGCAAAAAAAAAAAAATAATAATAATAATAATTTTATTCTGAAAGGCGTCTAAGGATCTCTTCTCATTTTCACACAGAAACAATCCCTGTCTCTAAAAACCCTTGGAGTATTTCTTGAGAATTACTTCTTGGTTCTTTTTGTCTGCACCAACAAAAGCTAGAGCGTACAGAGGCTTCTCCTCCTATGGCTCACTTTCCAGAAGAAGAGTGCAGAAAAGAGTCTTCCAAGGAGAGCCCCAAATCCCTACTTGCTTTTCCCACATTAAAGTAGCCATTTCCCCTTACTCTGTCCTGTTCTAAGTGTTTCAGTGGAGCAGGGCTGATGATTCAGCTAGACAGAAGCAGAGGTCTTGGATGGCTGCCACCATGGACCTGCCCTCAGAGACTTCCAGAAAAGCTTCCCTCTGTCACTTGCCAGGTTGGCCCTGAATGTTCTTGCTGTAGGCCCTGGGCACCCAGGTTCCAGCTACAGGAGCTATGAAAACCCAAGTAACACTGGAGCATCCAACTGCTGTGGGTTTACCTTTGGCTGGCAGACCTCCTCCATCAGTACCACACCCCCTGCCCCCATACAGAAAAAAATACAGCCTGGGGGCAAGAAGCCAAAGGGAGGAGGTTAGGACAGTGGGGAGGAATGGATTGATCCTTAGGACTATGGGGAATCCCTTTACACAGAGCCAGCTTTGACGTGTGGGTGGAGCAGGGAATGCTTTGCCAGAGGTTGAACCCCAGACCTGGAGTCCCAGGACATTGGTTCTATCTAGATTTCATGCAGAGACCCTGGAACTGGACTGCTATGGTGATAGCTCGCAAGCTGGGGACACGTTCGCTTGCAAAACAAAAAACTGATCCAACGTTTATGGACTCGGAGAGTCACAGATTTACGTCTTCTTTTAGAGAAAAGAAAAAAATCAAGGATATTCTATACTGGGCTCTCGTGGCAAAATGGTCTATGCTGGTTACACAGAGCGCAGGCCTGACAGTTCTTCACTCTCTGCTCCATGCCCGAGACGTCCCTCACATGCAGCCAGGTGCTACTGACCCTGAACTTGCACGACTGTTTTTCTCACAGTCGAGGAAGATTTCTCAACGTTCCCTTTGCCATTAAAAGGGATTTTTCCACCCTGGACCGCCAGGCTCCTGCTGGCATTTGAATTTGGAGCCCCTGACCTAAGGCGCCTAAGGACTGTAGGAGCCACAGCAACGGCTGTTCCAGCCTGCAGGGCTCTCCCCTGCTCGCCTTTCTGCTTGTCTCCCTGTATCCTTGCCTGTTGCCCTCAT
Source organism: Orcinus orca (assembly GCF_937001465.1). Taxonomy (NCBI): domain Eukaryota; kingdom Metazoa; phylum Chordata; class Mammalia; order Artiodactyla; family Delphinidae; genus Orcinus; species Orcinus orca. Next base: position 151,356,879 of record NC_064560.1, read on the forward strand.
TCTCTTTCAGCAGACATCCTTTGCCACGTGGTGAGGATCATGGCCACCAGAAGCCCCAATTTAGAAATCCCAGTAGAAAAAAGAGCTGCTTTTCTCTACTTCTGAAAATCAATCCCAGGAAAGAATGCTGGCCTCACGTGGGTTGTGTGTTTTACAGATGCAAGATGTTTTCTTTTGAATCCAGCACTTAAGTAACTGGTCATTGTTCTAAGCAGGTCACAAACAGTAACTTATCCCTGTTTAAAAAAAAAAAAGCCTATGATTTAGGTTCCATTAATACCTCCGATGCAAATGAAGAAACTGAGGTACAGATAAGTTAAGCTGCTTTCCCAAGGCCACACAGCTATGAACTGGTAGAACCAGAATTTGAAACAAGGCAGTCTGGCTCCAGAGTCCATGCTTGTACCCCCATGCTGTGGTTATACCCTCAAGCTATGGTTATACCCCATGCTATGGCAGTACCCACAGGCTCTGGATGTACACCCACGCTATGGCTATACCCCATGCTATGGCTGTGCACGTTTTCACTGCACAGCTCAAGGGCAGCAAATCCTGGAGTTTACACAGAGCATGATCCACACAGGCAGCAAGAAAGGCCAGCATGTCCCCTGAGCCAATTGCATTGTCAGGTGGCTAGGAGACTGCTGGTGGTTCATATTTGGTGGGTATGGGAGGTGGGTACTGTGACGGACAGCCGCCCTGTACCACATCTACTGGGCGGAGGAGTGGTTCAGGTAGACAGTGGTAACGTATGACCACTTCGGGGGCATCTAGAGCAGTCCTGGTGACAGCACCTGCCTGGCTTCCTGCTCTCTACTATTGTCTGACCCTGAGAGGGCTATTCTGACTCAGGGTCTCTTTTGAAAAACAAAAAAAAGAATTATAGATTCAATTAACTAAACAATAAAGGATCAACAAAATAGCTCAAAGTCAATAACACAAAAAAGGCTTAAAACTTTCATAATCACTCTTTACATGCTCTGAGTTCTTATAAGTCCGCCTTTCAGTTGAGAGACCCCATACAAGTTACCTAACCTTTCTTAATCTCAGTTTCTTCATCTGTAAATTGGGGCGGTATGGCCTGTCTTCCAAGGTTGTCAGGCTTTGATGAGATAAGCAACCATCTAACATGGCTCATGGCGCGTGGAAGGCTCTAGAAAATGTTGGCTATTAAAGGGCTAATTCTCACCCTGGCTCTCATGGGCAAGTGTCATTCAGAGCCCTCTGCTCTCACTTTCGACCATATCTAGTGTGTCTCTCTGAGACTTACACAGACCCTGCCACCTCCCCTAGTTTAGCCTTGGTTTCTCAGGATAAGACATGAGACCCTGTCCCTGTTAAGGATGATTGCAAAGGGCAGAGAGAGGGTTGTGTGCTGGGGCTGGGGGAACTTGGTGCAAGTGACCGAAGGAATATCAAGTGTCCTCATGATGAAATGTGATGGGTGGTAAATGAGATACTATGAAAGAAGAAGGAACAGAAAGGGGGTGGGAGCACAACTTCAAAATAAGTAAAACTCTATGCCTGTTAAAAACTCTTTAACATTTTTGAGTTAAAGGAAACTTAGAGATGATCCAATTGAGGGCTTATTTAAACTTCCTTAAACAAATAAAATCTTGGGACTTCCTTGGCAGTCCAGTGGTTAAGACTGCGCTTCCACTGCAGGGGACAGAGGTTCGATCCCTGGTTGGGGACCTAAGATCCCACGTGCCACGCTGCGCGGCCACCCCGCCCCACCCCCCCCCCCCGCAAAAAAAAAATTACACAGAATCCAAATCTGCAAAACAGACAAAAGCAAGGCGCCCTGGATGAAGTGAGGGTGGGGATGGGAAGTGGTTAGATCGGCTGCCCTGTTGCCCTCGATGCAGGGCTCCTAAGAACAAAGTTTGAAAACCGGATCCAAATCCATCCAGGAATCCAACACCACCACCGATATCCGTTCTACCTGCATGCCACAAACGCATGATCTATTTCATTACCCACCAAAACTTAGTGTCTTAAGTAACAACCAGCTTATTTGCTCATGATTCTGTGGGTCAGCCATTGGGGCTGAGCTCAACAAGGGGCTTCTCCTGGGGTTTCTTTTGCAGCTGCCGTCGAGATACTTGGCAGGGGGTGGGGTGGGGGGTGCCGGACAGTCCTGTCTAAGATGGCCTCATGCCCACGGCTGGTGGTTGGTGCTGGCTGGGCCTCTCTCTGTACCTGGCTTCTCCTCCTAGGAGCTCTGAGACTTCATCTGTAGCACTGAGTTCTAAGGGGGCAAGAATAAAAGCTAAAAAAAAAAAGCTCACACTCCCTGGTGTGAGCCAGGGAGTCGCGTAGCATCACTTTGCCACGTCCTACTGGTCAAAGCAAGTCACAGGACAAGCTAGATTCACTGAAAAGAGTTATCTACACAGGAAGGGAGGATTTTAGGGCTTTTTGCAATCTACCACATCTCCTCATTTCCCATAACCTTTTTTCAATAAACTTGGCATGTGCCTGGCGCTCAAAGTTGACAACTCCTAGTATGTGTGGGAGAATGTGCAAAGCCTGCTATTTCCCCACTCATTATTCATTCTCCGTTTCTCTCTTATTGACAGAACCCCAGGTCTTTTTCTCAGGGTGACCATGTGCCCAGGTACAAATATTTGCCTTCCCAGTTTCCGTCATAGCTGGGGTGGCCACGTGACCCAGTTCTGGCCCATGAATGTAACTAGAAGTCCCCCGGGTAGGGCCTCCAGGAGAGCTGTTGTTTTCTTGGTAAAAGGGAACAGGCTCTGTGTCCCTTGCCTTTTGCCTTTTGCCTTTCCCCCTTCCTGTTTCATTCCTGCCTGGATCCCGTAGGCAACACTCAGGCATGGAACAGCCATCTGGAGACCACGAGAACGTCGTGAAGATGGCAAAATGGCGCAGAAGAAGCCTGATCTCTGATGACACCAAGGGGCCTCTGTTCTAGTCCTGGAGGCCCTACCTCTGACCTTCTTGTCACCTGAGAAAAATAATCCCTACTTGGTTACATCACAGTTAGAGCTGTGGATTCTCCTACTGAAACAGGGAGTGACGAGGAGATGAGACTGGGAAGAGGACAGAAGGCTGTCCGTGAAGGGTCATGACTGTTAGGAAGACTGGCAGCTGCTGTGAACACTGAAATGAGTTTCTGTCTTTTGTTACGTGCATGTGTGTTCGTGTGTATTCGCTCTGCGTGTCTCTGGATATATGTGTGTTTGGGTGTGGCGGGTGCATGTGTGCATGGAAGGAAAGGCTACAGTCACGGCAAAATTTAAAATCAAACTGGAGTCCAGATTTCGAAAGGCTGAAATAACAATGTCGAAAGTGAAACAGTTTAATGGTGACGGCTATAAACCTTGTACTTAAAAGATGTCAAGATAGGAGAGCGTAGTTTCACAGCCTGGGGGTTTAAGTTGACCGCAAAGGCTGAGAATGAGCTCACAGAGTGAACTGCAAGTGCCAGGAGCTCTGGCTCACCCTCCGCTGCGATGATTATCTAAGATCCAGAGCAGAGAGCAGGCGGCCCAGCCTCTGCTCGGTCAGAGCACTGGGAGCCAGCAGCGTGTCCATCCCAGGAGCGGTGAATGGAGCCCAGCCAGAGATCTGGGAAAGCTTAACTCGGACAAGAGAAGACATGGAGGGGCCTGATAGGATAGTAACTATAATGAGTCATCTATCACTGTTTATAAACCACACGTAAAACTGAGTGTCTTAAACCAACAATAGCCATTCACTTGCTCACAATTCTGCAGTCTGGGTTGGAGAGATTTTCTCTGCCCCGTGTGGTGCAGTGGCGTGGCCTGGGCTCACTGATGCATTCGCAGCCCGCTGGCAGGTTGACGGGGGTTGGAAGGGCCGTGACTGCTTCACTCACGCGTCTGTCGCCTTAACTGAAATGGTCAGAATGGCTGTGGACTGGCCGCACCCCTCAAGCTCTTTCATCCTCCTTCTCCACAAGGCCTCTCATCCTCAAGGAGGCTAGCCTGGGCGTCATGGCTTCTCAGGACAGCAAGACAGTGAAAGTGTCTTGTCTTGTCTTTAATGCCCAGGACTGGAATTTTTGTCACATTGTACTGAACCAAGCGCATCACGAGACCAGCCCAGATGTAATGTGGAAAGGCACCATGCAACAGTGTGAATTCAGGAGTGTGATTCACTGGGGACTATTTTGTAACAGTCTATCCAAATAAATAATATCTATTATTTCTATAGACTTTATAGTTCACACAGGATATTTACTTGCACTATGTTTTTTTTTTTTTTTTTTTTTTTTGCGGTACGCGGGCTTCTCACTGTTGTGGCCTCTCCCGTTGCGGAGCACAGGGTCCAGACACACAGGCTCAGCGGCCATGGCTCACGGGCCCAGCCGCTCCACGGCATGTGGGATCTTCCCGGACTGGGGCACGAACCCGTGTCCCCTGCATCGGCAGGCGGACTCTCAACCACTGCGCCACCAGGGAAGCCCCTACTTGCACTATCTTAATTGATCCTTATCACTAAGTTGAGAGATGGTCAGTGGTGTGCTGGTAAAACAAAAAATAAACCAACAAAAAACCCTGAGCTGCATACACCATTTGCCAATTTCCGTGGTGTAAATACTCCCCCTGTGGCTCATTTTAAGCGACCAACATGAGATCACTGGGCACAGCTGTAAGAGGAGACACACTCAATATCTGGTTCCAGCATACCGCTGTATACAGTGGGTACCACCCCTACTTGCAGATGAGGTTAGGGGACCTTCTCAAAATCACACATAACCAATAGTGGCAGACCTGGGACTCAAACCAGATCCAGACTGTACACTTTGGCTACAACATCACCCTGCCTCATAGCAATTTTCTTCAGACATCTGAAGGCTGCTATGGAGAAGAAGTAGCTGTAGCCTAGATTGCCCCAGAAGGCAAAATAAGAGTCAACACAAGTAAGTTTCAGAGAGGCCGACTTCAGTATAAGAAAGTCAATATGAAAATGGATTCCGCCATAATAGAGCCGTCCAAAGAGAATGAATTGCTTTGCGCTCTAGGGTTGTCCCTATCATAAAGTGTCTTCCAGAGGCCAGATCTCTGAAGATTTCTGAACTAGGGGAGAGGCTGAACTAGATGTCCTGTAAAACCCCATTTATGTCTTAGATTCTGGTTTTAAGCATGTTCCAAACTCCCAAACCTGGAATCACTTAATGTCCTTTTGAGACCAAAGAAGGCAAGGGAAGGGAAAAGAAGAGAAGGGAAGAAAGAAAGAAGGTGAGTGTTAAATCTGGGAGGAGCTTGGCCAGATGAGGAGTCCCAGTCCTGGAGAGCTATATCCAGAGTTGGGAAATGGGTCTTCATGAGGGTGGCTCTGGTCCAAGGGACAGAGCCATATGACTCATGATACAGAAACACAATATTTACTTAACCCCAAGTCAATTCAGATGGCAGCACACAGCTCCAGACCTTTTGTCTGAAATGTCAGGACAGATGTTCTCAGTGTAGTAGAATGCACTGAGAACAGCCTGATGTTGCCAGGCTGTTTCAATAATGCTCTTTCTTTCCAAACAGGCTTAACTGATTTTTCTCAGAAGGAGAGCTTGCTGAGGACCTAGCATTTCGTCTCTTTGGCTTAACCAGAACCCAACTGCTCCTCCACCTGGCTGCGTTGCCCCAACTCTGCGGGAGGATAGATGATCTGCTTGCGGGTCTGACAGTCTTTGACAATTCCCCCTTAGCCCTGGGGGCTTCCTGAAGCAATGAAAGTTTCTGGTTTTATAATGAGAACCACAAAACTGGAAGCTTTCCCGAAGAAACAGCTCAAAACTTGAGGAATAAATCTCAGCATTTGGGAATAAACACCTGGGATGTCTCCTGGAATGATTCAAGTGTCACCAACCACGCCAAGAAATTACATGGGTAATCATACAGCCTGGGAGCTTCCAGAGAATGCCCAAGACAGTTACTGAAGTAGAATAACTCATCTCTGAGAACAGGTCTTTCAGCTCAAAAACTGCAAAAGTCCATGCATCTGGTTCTGAGGAACTGTTATTTCCCTGTGCTGAACCCAAAGAAAGGAAGGCAAGTTGATCGAGTGAAGCCTGGCCCTGCTCTTTCAGCAGGTAGCTCCCCAAACTGGGACCAGCCCCATCAAAGACTTTCAAGGACACTTTCACATCAAGGTTCCCAGTCTCAACAAAATATTAGCAAACTGAATCCAACAACTCATAAAAGGATCATACACCATGATCAAGTTGGATTCATCCCAGGGTCACAAGGATGGTTCATTATATACAAATCAATCAATGTGATACACCACATCAACAAAAGAAAAGACAAAAACCCCATGACCATCTCAATAGATGCAGAAAAAGCATTTGATAAAAGTCAACAACCACTTATGATAAAAACCCTTACCAAAATGGGTATAGAGGGAACATTTCTCAACATAATAAAAGCTATTTATGACAAACCCACAGCCAACATGATACTCAGTGATGAAAAGCTAAAAAAGCCTTCCCACGTCAAGGTTCCCGGGGTGCCTACTGGGTGACATGCTCCCCAAAGTCCAGTGGAACCATCACGCATGGGTAGCAGGGTCTGTAATGGCTGGGCAAGATGTGAAATATGAAGCAATGATGGTCCCGATAGCCGCTCCCCTGGAGACAGGTACCAGGGCGGCTGCACTCCACTCTGAAATACATTTACACAGTAAGGAACCATCATCTATTTACACACAAACCAGCACCAGCTGGAAACTAGGGGAGCCCTCTCCCCAGGCTCAGAGTACCCTCAGTTATCTCTGTTTGGCTCTTGCAGAGAAGTAGGTCTAAAAACCTCAGGGAAACAGGGCAGTAGCCATTAAATTAGAGCTTCCCATTCCCATTTCCATGCTCAGCAAATGGTAGGACTTGCATCCACCCTGGGCTTAGAGCCAGCTCAGGGCTTAGGCCCTGGGGCTGCTTCATGAGACCCAGGTTCCTTTCTCTTCCTACTCTTTCCCTTCTTCACTCTTCTCCTCACCAACCTCAAATGACTAGAATTGCAGACATTACAGAACCTAAAGATCATGCTAGTTCAAACACCTGACTTTACAGGAAGGGCCCAGAGAGGAGGATCAGAGATGCTGACTTGTGAAAGACACTTGACTAGTTGACATAAGAGTTCCTCATTAGCCAGTTCACACCATGAACTCTATCAGTGCATGACCCTCTTCCCCTCTTCTCTCTTTTCCAAGAGGTCACCTGGGATCCCTGCAGCCTGGTATTCACATGCTGGCAGAGCCCCTTCTTGCGCTGGGTCGAGGTTGGTCTATATGACCAAGAGCATAGAGCAGACATGTTAGGAAAGTAAATCCTAAGGGTTCTCATCACAAGAAAAAAATTTTTTTTTCTATTTCTCTAATTTTGTACTATATGAGATGATAGATGTTCAGTAAATTTCCTATGATATTCACTTCATGATGGATGTAAATCAAATCATTACGCTGTACACCTCAAACTTACACAGTGCTGGATGTCAATTATATTTTAATAGAACTGGAAGAAAAAAAAAGAATATAGCAGATAAGATGGGACTCACTCCTGGGATTAGGTTATAAACGGCGGTGGCTTCTGCCTTGGGCTCTCACTGTCTTCGATCACTCACTCTGGGGGAAACATCGTGAGGACACTCAGACAGGCTATGAGACGCTCACATTGTGAGGAACTGAAGTCTCTGGCCAACAACCAGTGAGGAACGAAGGCCGGCTGACAAGCACATGGCTGAGCTTACAAGCAGGCCCTTCCCCAGTTGAGCCTTCAGATGACTGCAGCCTCATGAGAGACGCCATGAGTCAGATCCACCATCTGAGCCACTCCCGAAATCCTAACTCACAGAAGCTGTGAGATGATAAATGTTCATTCTTTCAGCTGCTAAGTTTAAGAGTAATTTGTTATGCAGGATTAGGAGAAAACGCTGGGCTTTTTTTTTCTTGGCTGTTTTCTTTTCCCCTTCCAGAGAAAGAGATGAAGGCGAACCCCAGCTTACCAGTCAACAGGGCCTTGTCCTACACCACTTTAAGACAGGAAACTGTGGAGACTTCCCAGGTGGTCCAGTGGTTAAGACTCTGCACTTCCACGGCAGGGGGCACGGGTGCCATGCCTGGTCGGGGAAGTTCCACGTGCTGCGTGGTACAGCTCCCACAAAATAATAGTAACAAAATAAAATAAAACTGCTCTAAAAATAAAGTATATTGAGAGATGAGACTGGCAAATCAGGGAAAAAAAAAAAGAGGAAGCTTCCCTGGAGGCCCGGGGCAAGAGCCTCACGGGCACAGGGCTAAGTGTGTTTCCAGGCCTAAGTGAAAGAATTTCTGTTGGTGGGCTGCTAGAAAGCACTAGCTCCCTTTATAGAAGTTTTGAACCTGTGGCCATTGCAAATGCTAACCACGTACAATGCATTATGTATAAACCTGACAAAGCTGTAGAAATGGTGTTCCTTGTTGGCGACTGCTCTGTAGCCCAAGGGTGCTCCCTCAAGTGAAAGGTGATTTCCCAGGATTCTAGCTTCCCAGTTGGGATGGAGTTTCCATGTGATGTTTTCAGAGGCTGCGGCAAAGACAGAGCCTGCGCTCATATGTCCTTCCCACCCCCATCCACTTCCGTGGTAAACCAGCACAACCCTGTCTGCCACATACACAGCACCAAGAGAAGAGGCTCTTTTTTAAAAAAAAAAAAAAATTTATTTTATATCTGGTCACCTTCATAAGTTTTTCTTTTCTTTCTTTCTATTTATTTGGCTGCATCAGGTCTTAGCTGCGGCACGCGAGATCTTCATTGCAGCACGTGGGCTTTTGTGCTCTAGTTGTGGTGCTCGGGCTCTAGAGTGCACGGGCTCAGTAGCTGTGGCACTCAGGCTTAGTTGCCTCGCGGCACGTGGGATCTTAATTCCCCGACCAGGGATCAAACCTGCGTCCCCTGCATTGGAAGGCGGATTCTTAACCACTGGACCACCAGGGAAGTCCGGAGAGGAGGCTCTTTGGGAGGGGCCTGAGCCAAAAGCATCCTACAAATGCATATATTCAACAGAATATGGTCACAAGTGCTCTTTCTGACAGACTCACTCATTGGAGGGTCCAAAACTGCAGGGTTCTTAAGCAACAGGCTGTATCCTATGCACTCTATCCTATGTGCTCAGAGGTGAACTTTGTCTTGTTTTCTCTCCAGAAAACCTATAGCTGGAAGCAAAACGGGCTTTCCAGTGCCCAGCATTCGTTTCCTAAAATATAGCTAAACTAGGTTAATGCTTTTTTTTTTTTGCCCTTGAAGTGCAGATTCAGAGCCTCTGGGAAGCTTCCTAGCTTCCTGTTTTAAAGATCCAACAAGAATACAGTTGTCACCTTCCTCTAGGGAGGGGTTTCAATTCAGCACCCTGGAAGCAGACAAGCCAGAGGGGTGGGCTTGATTGGCTCTCCTGGATCAGTTAGAGACAGTGGTGCAGGCAGTGCTCACTCTGCAATGGCATGGTGTCTTGACTGTACAACACAGTGCCAAGTTCATTTGGTATAGCTGGGGCAGGGCTGGAGGCGCTCTCAGGACCTATTATACGTGAGCCAAAAACCTCATCTCTCCAGTTGTTCCTTGGTCTTCTAAAGGAGACCATGAAGTAGAAGAAAATGAAGAAGTTGGAGCCAGATATCTGTTTCCGACAACAGAACAATGGGTGCTATTGTGCTTCTCACATGGCAGCAACTGCTCTCAAAGAGCATATAATAGAATTACACACACACTGCTACCATCATGAGAACCTCCCCATGGGAACTTCCGGATGCAGTCTTTTGGAGTCTGAGGGATCTGAGAAGACCATTCCAGTAAAAGAGATTCTATAGAAAAGTTGGGGGAGAGGCCAGTTCTTGGGTGACCTCTCCAAGCAAGAGAAAATGCAAGTATGTGCTTTAGTGGTTTCCCCCAAAACCAATGCAAATCTTTCTTAATGCAAAAGCCATGCTGTCTCCCCTTAGTATTAAAGACAGTTCTGGTCTTGCTTCTGGAAAGCTTACGAGGACAGAGGCTAAACTGTTACTAAACTCACAGAAAAGGAAGAGCTCCTCAGAGCTGGGAAATTATCACTTTACGTGGTTTCTTGCCCCTTGCCTTGAACTGTGCTCAAACCAAACTCTGCAACGTCTCCAAATGGGCGCTCCTGGGTATGTGCTGTGATTCTGGGACTTCTCAGAGGAAAGCTGAGGTGGAATCACAGAGACGACGTGGCATGCTAACATGTCATTTGAGTCCTGCCTCAGAGAGTTCTGTAGCTTCTCCCCAGCCTCTGTTTCATCTGCTTTATGGAGATAATACATACTTTATGAGTTTTTTTTAGTGAGACATTAATGAGACAGTATATGTGAATGAGCCTTGAAAAGTGAAAAATCATCTCTGGATTCCATTTAACTGTGTGCGATCTACCACGTTAATAGCCCAGTCGTCCCAGGGTCACTAGGGGAGGCCTTGTCAGCGCCCCACCCCATGTGAGACTTCATGCCAGGCCTGCCTGAGAGCCCTGCTCGATCAGATGATGAGAAATCTCTTGTGGGCCGACTTAGTCATCCTGGGACCTCCATAAGGCAGTGGAGTGATGCTTCTGGAAGATCTTGGTTTTAGTCCCTCCTCTTCCTCCCGTGCGTCTAGTATTGCTTTCTCTCTACAAATGTGGTATCTGTGTTCTATTTCTCACAACCTGTGATGTTTACAGATCAAAAGACCAGTTTCCAAAAACTCACTGGCCCAACTAGCCCTGACCCCAATCCGAAGTACCTACTGGAAATTACTAGCTAGATGTCCACCCTACTTTAAATTAAATGAAAAAATATTTTTTTAATATTTATTAATTTTATTATTTATTTATTTGGCTGCACCGGGTCTTATTTGTGGCATGCGAACTCTTAGTTGCAGCATGCATGCGGGATCTAGTTCCCCAACCAGGGATAGAACCCAGCCTCCCTGCACTGGGAGCATGAAGTCTTACCCACTGGACCACCGGGAAAGGCCCTTAAATTAAATTTTTTAAAAAGGATATCTTTCTCTCAAAATGGTTCCAATTCTCAACTGTGATAAGTTATTAAATAAAGGGTTTATGTATTTATTTATTTACTCTTTACTCTTCTTTATTCCCTATTCCAATCTGTTACCAAAACCTTGTACATCTTCCTTCAAAATGGCTCTTAAAGTCCCCTCATTCTTTTCAGGTCTTCTCCTGCTATCCTGCTTAAGTCCTCCTTCTCTGATATCTGGATTCCTGTCTCTATTTTTTATCACGTCTTCACCTCCAGCTCTCTCTCTCCCATTTATCTGCACACAACTTGATCTTTGTACAAGTCAGGCTAGGCTATGCTATGCTGCAGTAACAAATGGCTCCAAAATCTCAGTGGCTTCACACAAGAGAGGGTTATATCTTATTTACATTATGCATATATCCATCATGGACTTGCTCTGGCTCTGCTCCAAGTTGTTTTCATGCTGCAACCCAAGCCGATGGAGAGTTCCCTATTTGGGACAGTGATGTTCTCAAAGCAAAGGGAAAAAAGAACATGGAGAACCATGGTTCAGTTATCAAAGCTTTTGCCTAGAAATGACATACATTCATTTTATTCACATTTCATTGGCAAAAGTGTCACATGTCCAAGTCTGCTGTCATCTGGGGAGGGATGGATAATCCTTCCATACGGAGGGGAAACATAACTGTGAATACTGCTACAATTTGCCACAGCGCTCACTTCAGCTTTCTCCTTCCCTTTCATGACGCAAATACCATGTGTTGAAACTCCAGCCATCTCACTGCCCTGGGAAGCCTACTCTCTCTAGCTCAGAGTGATTTCTCTTTTCTACGGCCTGTGGTTGACTTTATAACCAATAGCCCCCATACTGGAATTGTTTTAGGTGTCTATCTGCACATAACACTTTAGGTGGTCTTGTGATTCACTACTCCTGGCCACAGCTGACAGGACTTTCAGGGATGGCAAGTGATCCGAGGATAACCAAATCTTTAATACACTGTGGTGACCTAAAAGGGAAGGAAATCCGAAAAAGAGGGGATATATGTATATGTATAGCTGATTCATTTTGCTGTACGGTAGAAACTAACACAGCATTGTAAAGCAACTATACTCCAATAAAAATTAATTTAAAAAAAAGGATAACCAAATCTAGGCTCACAGAGGTCTAGAGGCTGGGCCAATCAAATGTAGAAAGAACCACCAAGCAACTACCAAATACAGGAAGACTATACTGCTTGGGATGGCAGTTAAAGCTAAAAGGATGCCTTGAGGTGGAATCAGAACAGGTGGAAGCTATGGGTAAGCTGGGGTAGGACAGACATGAAACTGAACTCATTAGAGAGAGGAGCAGGGGCCAGATGCAGGGAAAGCGCAGAGGCACCAAGAGAGGGGGCTGGGCCCCTCCATGAGAGGGGCAGAGAAGGCTCGCCAGGCCTTAGCGCCAACCACATGGATTTTTTACAATCCATCCCTATTTCCTTGAGACAATTTGAGGGGTCTTTGTGTTTATTACCAGCAAATCCTGAATAAAGCCACTTTGAGTTTAGAGAAACACCAGTTGTCAACTTGTTTCTCAGGAGTTTAGTTTGATCTTCCCATTTAGACTTTAGGTCCCTAAAAAGCAAGGCACACATTTGTGTTCTCCACAAGCCTGGCACAGTGCAGGCCACCATATGTATTCTACAAATGGCTTTCCCTCAATTTCCACACACCTTTGACTGATTATCATGATCATCTTCTTTGTAGCCAACGCTATAAACTCAACGCGAAGCATTACTGTTGAATAACTGAGAAAGGAAATACAAATTTCCTTACCCAGGAAACAATCTCTATGCCCACTTAGCACAGGCTTCTGGGACCTTCATAATCAGTGTGCTGTGGACCGTGGGCCACAGAGTGAACTTTTCAGAATCGCATAGCCCAGCCTCTTATTCAGGTGCCTCGGGGTGAATTGCTGGGTCTCAGATTCAGTCTCTTAAAAATGGGGTTAACATCTGCTTACAGTGAGGGGTAAAGAGTAAAAATGAAGGACTATCAGAAGAACAAGAAGCAACACAGATGCTTAGTAGCTACAAGTCCTCACTCTGCTTCACAAAATGCCCCATGTGCCCAAAGCAGCCTCAGCCTAGACCATGGTGACAAGACATGGTATCAGTGGGTGGACAGGGGGAGCCAGCCGTGGTTACTTGGCTGGCCGGCCTACTTCTGCAGAGCCTTTTTATGTCCTTTCTTCCTCTTCCCCCATCCCTTCTGCCTTCCAATCCCCCAGGTGGAAAGCCAAGTGTGTGTGTGACCGGGGAGACAGGGGCAGGAGAGACCGCATGCAGTTCTTTCATGTGTGTGTTTGTACACACACAAGAATCATTCAACAGAGAAAGACTTCAGTGGGGGTCTGAAAAGACTGCAGAACTTGCAAGATTCTTGCCCATCTAGATATTGATTTTCTGCCAGGAAAATGAAAAAATACAGAGATGATAGATAGATAAATAGATAGATGGATAGATAGATAGATAGGTATTCACAAACAGACTTTGCCAGTTAGTGTCAGCCCTTCACCCTTGGGAAGTATCCCTGTTTAACACGACTCCCAGGGGGAGAGCAGAAAAGCCTCTTCTGATCTCACTCCGTGTGCCAGTGCCTGCCTGCCTGCAGCGGGAAAGAGGACTCCCTGGGGTTCTCTGTTGAGAGGAATGACCAAGGGAGACTCCAGCTGCTCTTAATGTCTTCCTACCCTGATGTGAGGCAGCAGGGCAATCGTTTGAGACCAGTGGCTGTCACCAAACGCATTTGTTACTGGCACTTAGGGGACCTCGTATGAGTTGCTAGGGTTGCCCTAACCAAGTACTGCAAACTGTGTGGCTTAAACAACCAAAATTTATTATCTCAAAGTTCTGGAAGCTAGAAGCCTGAGATAAAGGTGTCACGGGGTTGGTTTCTTCTGAAGGCTGTGAGAAGCTCTGCACAGTGGCTGAGGAGGTTCACCCAAGGTGTGATTATTGCTTACTGAAAACTGAAGGCTGTGAGGGAGAATTGGTCCCATGCCTCTCTTCTGGCTTAGGGTGGGTGAGTGGCAGTCTTTGGAGTTCCTTGGCTTGTAGAAATCACCCCCATCTCTGACTTCATTCTCCACCCGGTGTTCTCCCTATGTGCTTGTCTGCCCCCAAATTTCCCCTTTTTATGAGGACACAAGTCATATTGGGTTAGGGCCCAACCTAATGACTTCATTTCAACTTGATTACTTCTGCAAAGATCCTACCTCCAAATAAGGTCACATTCTGAGATACCAGGGGTTTAGGACTTCAACATAGTTTTTGGTGGAAGGGATCTAATTCAAGGCACACCAGGCCTCACTCATCTGCCCCCGCTGGCCGAGGGCCGAGGTCTGCACTCACCCTGGCCAGCACCCCCAGTTTATAACCAGACACATAGACCTTCTCCCTTTGAATCTCGACCTCTTGGACTCAGTTAGCCAGAGGCTGGGGAAACAGACCAATTAAAGCTTGCACAGCCTGAAAAACTCAATGCAGGGAGGTCCTGTTAATCATTCTTGTGATTTCTCCAAGTTGGTGCAAGTTCTCAGCTTTGCCTGATTATTCTAACTCTTCACACCTCCTTGGGAAGGGGTGCAGGAGCACGGAAGTCTGGCTGCCTCCCTGGCCTGCCTGTGACTCTCTGCACTGGGACTCTTGCCAGGCAGCCACGAAGGGAAGGTAGCAGGAGCTCCGAGAACATTTGGGCCGTGGGCTTGTCATTCATGGAAGCGGAAACACTGAGGTCAGGCCTAGCTTTGGTGTGAGAGTCAGGAAAGAGAGGAGGTGCACGGAGCAAAGAGCAGACAACGGGTCAAGAAAGGGGGTGAAGGGGGCTGGGAAACGAGATACTATTATCATAGGCTTCTCCATAAAATAGATAATTTGTGGGTAGTGTATACAAATGATCTCTTCATTAGGCTGGAAGGCAGTTGTGTGTAATAGCTGGGATTATATTTGGCTTTGTATAGCAGAAAATCCAAAAGTAATAGAGACTTTGTGAAGATTGACCTTCATTTCTCCTGTCCGTAAAAGGAGTCTGGAGATAGGCAATACAGGGCCGGTATGGCAATCCCATGGTCATCAGGAAACCAGGCTGCACTTAAAACTTTGCATCCTCAACCTTAGCATGTCTCCTCTTGGTCCCCGATAGCTCTTCAGCCTCCAGTCTTCACATCCAGATTCCAGGTAACAGAGAAAAGGCCTCTCAGAGACTCCACACATTACTTTTGCTTACACCTCATTGGCCGGAACTTAGTAAGGTGGCCATATAATATTTTCTCTGGGTAGCTATGTACCTAGCAACAACTGGGAATGTGTTATTAAGAAAAGAAGAAGAAATGCTGGAGGGCAAAGAGTGATCTCCACCATCACACTGTATATTAAGGGAAGACAGTTATCATCTAAATTCCCAAACTCACCCTTGAGAAAAAAATATTTCTGAAGCATAAATTCTTTGTGTCCCATAAGATCTCCCCTTCCAGCCCCACATTCCACTGCATTTGAATCATCCCTCAGGTCTCAGCTTCAACCTCAGTCCCTCAAGGAACCCTCCCCGGACTCCTCAGCTTGCATTAGCCTCTTGTCTTATGCTCCTGTTGCACCTTGTGCTTCTCCTTCAAAGCCCTTTGCACCCTAGTCATTATTGAATTAGCTGAAGTTACTTGTGTAAGGACCACCTTGCCTGTAAATTACACTGTCAGCTCCAGGAGGACAGGAGCTCTGCCTTGCCCACCGTCATCTCCATAGCTGGTGCAGGGGAGGAAGTGCTTCCTTCTACCCTTTTAGGCTCTGGAGCTAGACCTAAGACTTAAGCTGACATAAGACAGATTAACAGGAGAAAAACATATAATTTTATGTAATATTTTTACATGTACACAGGAATCTTCAAAAGGAAAATGAAGACCTGAAGAAGCCATTGGGCCCTGAAGCTCATGCACCTTTTTAAACAAAGAACAATACGGTGTGGGGATGTGACAAGACAAAGGGGCTTGGCTGGGGCAGTAAATTGTGGTCCAGTGACTAGGAAATATATGGAAGATAAGCGTCATTTTAGTAGGTTTTTTTGTACAGGTCCATTTGCGCATCTTCTCCCAGTCTCTGGTGATAAGAACGTTCTACTCTTCCTGGTGCAGGGAGGGCACCTTTCTCGGGGGAAAATTTTGTGACCTGCTTTTAGGTAGAAAGAGGGACGTCAGAGATCCCTTCCTGCATCTGCTGTTTCTCAGGTGACTTCAGCTCAAATTAATCAATACAAGCGGCATATTTTGGGGTGGCATGTTCTGAACCCCTTCACAGACCCTCAATAACTATTTGTTAACTGACTGACTGAGTGATTAGAATACTAGGGAGGCCCTAGACTCAAGGCCATTTCCAATGGGACTTTTCTTTAACTGACCCCCCAAGACCAGCTCCTCCTGTGCGCTGCACCTGCCAGGGTCTGGGCAACCAGAGCGCCCCCGCCAAGGTCTGGGAGGGATGGGGTCAGGGCCGTCAGAGCAGCCTCTCTGACGAGGACTCCCAGGCTAAACTCCACTTTACGAAGCCCGCGGCAGCCAGAAACACACCCAGGAGGGCAGGGGAACAGAAACTGCTGCAGTGTGGGTGAGATTTAGATCTGAAAATGTAACCGGCTGCCCAGTGTTTGAGGAGGAAAAGTAGGTCACCATCTTCCCCTTGGTCTGGCCTGACGCCATCCCCGGCTCTAAAGGGGAAGGAAGGGTTGTGTGATCTCTGGTGTCACAGGCTGTGGGCAAATTTGGTCCCACTCAGCTTTGTGAGAACTATCTGCCCCACTCCTGCCATTCTTAAGACTCCCTAAAAAATCAAGAAACCGTCAGCCCGGGCTGCTCAGCCTTGAGGTCTTGGAAAGAGAGTCTTCCTGAAGCCAGCTTTTCGAGGAGTCCATTTTCCCACCACCCAAGCCGAAAGGCAGGACCCAGCATCCGGAATGGCTCCCAAACCCTCCATTTTAACCTTGTCCCATTAAGGAAGGAGCAATCCGTGCTCTGGCATGGGAGCACAGGGTTTTAAAGGAGAGAGAGAGGTGGGAACCCTGAGAGGGCTTACACTGACTTACGCTGACCAGCAGCCCTGAGCACACAGTTCCCTCCGAGCCCCCCGGTCCTGGGAGAGGCGAGACCAGGATGGAGAAATGAAGACTTGTCTCCAACTTGACAGACCCCAAACCCGCCCCTGCCTCCTGTCCTTCCACATTCACCTTGAAGAAATTTAGTCATCACAGTCTGGGCCTCCTTCAACCACTCCTTCTGACCAAGAAGTGAAAAGTGATGCTCGCCCTGGGTATGACGCGGGGATTTTCTCGGGCAGGGCTGAGAGGATTCGGTGCTGTCTCCTCCTCGTTTGGGACGGCTGATGATTGAATATTCAAGAATTTTGTGAGCCAGTTGTGAAACCATGAGTAACTTGAAACCTGTCATGGTGGGAGTATTGACACTGTGGAAATTGGCAAATACTACAAATTAGGGTTTCTTGGTCCCCCTCACCCCACCCAGAGAGCTGCTTTACCTGCCACACACTCATATGGGAAGAGCTCTGAGAGGGCTGGAGATGGCAGGGGAGGACCAAGGGCTGGGCAGCACTAAGGACGATTGGTGTTTTCCTGACGTCTTTGTGATGTCATCCTTGGACATTTTCTTGGGGTCAGTGTTTTTTTCTGTGGAAACACCTACGAATGCCACTCTTGTTCCATCAGGGGACCTGAAGAAGTTTATTTTCAGTCGCCCCTATGCTAAAGGACTCCGAGAGCACAACTTCCAAGGATGGGAAACCCATTTTCTGGCAGAAAGAGGAGAGAAGGAAGAGCTGGGCTGGCACCTTTCATAGTAACAAGTCAGTGGAACAGCAGATACGGGCAGACTGATGATCAAAGGTTGGCTTCCTTCAAATCCCCTGATAGAATCAGCAATCCAAGCCTGCCAGTTAAGGCCCCAGGTGATGTTTCTTATGTAAGTAGATCCCTCTGCTTCAGATTTCATTTTCAGAGGTCACAAAAGTTTGAAAGGGAAATATTATTTTCATGAAAAGGATAATAAAGGAGACCAGGATTGGTATAAAGAAATGTTCTTAAATTTCACCATGTTGGTCAACCTGGGGAAGGGGGCGCTTCAGGGAAGACAGATTTCTAGGACTTTCTCCGAGAAATTTAGAATCTGGAGGTCTGCAGAGGGGGCGAAGCACCAGCCTTTTTTTTTTTTTTGCGGTACGCGGGCCTCTCACTGTTGTGGCTTCTCCCGTTGCGGAGCACAGGCTCTGGACGCGCACGCTCAGCGGCCATGGCTCATGGGCCCAGCCGCTCCGCGGCATGTGGGATCCTCCCGGACCTGGGCACAAACCGTGTCCCCTGCATCGGCAGGCGGACTCTCAACCACTTGTGCCACCAGGGAAGCCTGCACCAGCCTTTTTAACACCCCCCCCACCACTTCTACCCCATGATTCTGCTGCTGGTGGCCTGAGGACCACACTTTGAGAAACTGGTCCGAAGAGGGTCCTCAGGAGGTGTTTTGTAGATGGAGTGACCCCTGAGTGGGACTGTCCTCTCTACCTGGATCAACCACCTGCAGCTAGAATCACCCAGGGCCACGCCCAGCGCAGGGGCAGCCTCCCTAGCCAGGCTCCTCCTCTGGGAATCAAAGGATGACAGTGAACTTGATTCTCGGCACAAACGCAAAGAAATCCTTCCCCCATGGACTCAGAGTACCCTCCGAGAACTACTGAAAGCGCCTTAAGAGTTTAGACTATAAGGCCCAGCAAAACTTATCCCACTTGCAAAGATGAGGTGGAAAGGGGCTGTGGCATCCCACAGATGGTCTCACTCCGGAGAGAGGCCACTGATCCACAGTAGTCCCCCTCCGCCGCCCCTGTACACCACCCCCAGGAAGACATCTCATCCCCCATCCAGACAATTCAGCCCCGCCATGATGCCAGAAGGCATCACGGTGATGGAGAGAAAGAAAAGATGCCAGGCTTCACGTCTGCCCACGGCACACCATCTCCTCTGAGGAGACCTTCTGCAGCCCTGCCTCAGCTGTACTCTTTATATTGCTAAGCCACTTCCTGTTTCCATTTCTAGGTCGTAAGCCAGCCTGACAGTTGGCGAGACTCACTCACCCAGGAGGCCCAGCTATTATCTCCCCTCAGAGACCATGACTGCCTCTCGGGGAGGGTTCAGAGGGTGCCACTTGGAAAACACATGAATTGTCCTGGGCTTTTCAGAATGCCGAGGCCCAGAAGCTTGGCCTGCCTGGAAAATCTCTGACTTGTTTGGTTTGCATTTCTCTGCTGTGCTGATGCCCATGTGCTCAGTTCCCTGGAGGGACTGGGTGAGTACACTTTGTGAAGACTCTTTGCAAAGACCTCGTTGGAAACCTTGCTTTTCCGGACAGTCATCAGGCAACAGCTAGCAGTCCCTGAGGAAGATGTGAACAAGAAGCCATTCACAAGCATTCTCTTCTAGAAACCATATTTCAGAACAAGGAGGAAACCACAGCTCAGACGTGCGCTGGTGTTCAGCAATGTGGGTTCACTTGGGGAGAGACGAGCACAGACTTTGCACAATTCTGTTGCCTTCCCCCTATGATTTCTAAGCAGTTTACTCATGACACCCACCACTCACTCGGGAGATTATTCTGGAGGAACACTGAGTGCTAAGGACGAGCCACTGGATGATTTGGTCAAGGTCAGTGTGTCAAGTCAGCATCCGGCTGCTATTTTCACCTCGCAGTTCCATTCTCTAACCTTTTTATTCTGTGAAAATGTATCATCAACTGGAAACACCAGATGGCACAGAAAATGCAGAGCTTCAATCTTTTCCCCGTGCCCCTGAGTGAGCCAGGCATTCAGGGATTGTACTGGGGCTTGGGGCAGGGTCCCTGCCAGGGTCACCTATATTGCAAACAACTGCACACCACACCTTCTTCTACAGCAGGGAAGGGAAGGGGAGAGGGAAGAACAGGCAGGAAGACCCAGAAACTCAGGCCAGCCTGTAACTGAGCAGGACCCTATGGGGCCTTCCTGGGACAGACCCCTCCCCCATACCCTTTGCTGTAGCTCCTCTCTGAAGTACCTAGATAACAGTATCTGATACACATTAGATAACAGTATCTGATACACATTTCTTGCACTGTTTTATAGATGCTAAAATCCCCACCAAATGGAAGATATTTACTACTTGATGACCAGGAGCACATAGCCCCCAGACCTATGTGACACCGCCCTGTTATCACACCATCAACCAATCAGAGAATTGTGCACGAGCTGCTCACGTACCCTGTGACTGCCCCACCTCACCTGGCCTTTAAAATGCTTTCCTGAAAACCACCTGGGAGTTCAGGTGTTCTGAGCACTAGCTGCCCTGGACACCTTGCTTGGTTCCCTGTGGTGAATGCTGCACTTTTCTTCACCACAACCCGGTGTCAGTAGGTTGGCTTTACTGCACCCTTGGGCGAGCAGACCTGAGTTTGGTTCAGTAACAAGCCTAGGAGATAGGGATGCAGGCTGGCTCTCCCGAAAGCAGTCGGGAATGTAGAGTCCTGTCTCTCCCGAGGATATGGGCCTGATCGCAGTGAGATTATCTCAAAGAGAGATAATCTCTCTCTCAACGAGAGAAACAGGTGCAGAGAAGCAACAAAGCCACATATTGATCTACAGAAAAGCAAACACACAAAATATGTCATCCTCTTAATAATGGAGGGTGTAAGGAAATAGGAATTCTCATATCCTCTGGTAGAAATATAAAGTGGAAAAACTTGGTTGGTTGGCAAGTTTGAGGCAGAGACCATACTCTGTGTTCATCAAACTCTGTGTTTTCCTCCTGGACACACACTAAGACTACATTTCCCAGCCTCCCTTGCAGTTAGGAATGGTCATTTGACTGAGTTCTGGACAAAGGGAAGGTGGCAGAGGACGTGATATGAGTCGCTTCCAAGTCCGGCCCTAAAACCACCTGTGCAATTCTCCACGTGATTACTTGTGCTTGCTCTCTTTCTCCCTCCCTTTCTCCCTCTCCCTCTGCCTATTGGCTGAAATCAGAACATCCAGGGAAGAACTCCAAGGTCCTGGCAAATGGGGAGCCATCACATGAACAAATCCTGTTTCCAGGTGACTGGGCAGAGCTCCCTCCACCTCCAACCACATAACTTACATTGAACCGCAACTTAAGAGAGAAATAAATCTTTATTGTGTTAAGCCACTGAGATTGGGGGGTATTTGTTACAACATTTAGCCTATTCTGACTGATGTAGTATCAAAAGCCTTAAATATATTCATAAGCGTTGACCTAGCAATTACATTCTTTGGAACATGTGCTAATAATTAAGAGTAGTCACTACAGTGTTGATTATAATAGCAAAAAAAAAAAAATTGTAGACAACATTCATAATGAAGACCAAAGCCTGAGACCTAATAGAAGATTCATTAAATAAGTAATACAGCTCAGCAAAGATAGACACAATATCATTGAAGTGCATTTCTTGATATGAAAAACCTTCATGATATAGTGTTCCGTTAAAAAGAGCAAGTAACATAACAATATAACCATTTATATATGAATATATATGCATAGAAAAAAGTCTGGAAATATACCAATATAGCAGTAATTATTTCTGGTATTAGGATTACAGGTGGCTTTTTTTTTTTTCCTGCAGTTTTATGCTTTTTCTGAAATTAGCATATATTTCTTGAGCTAAAAAAAAATTTTTTTTAAAGTAGCCTGCCTGAAATGGATGTCTCCTTTGAACTTGAAGGCTGGCCTTGCTCTCTCTGTGTATAAGTGTATTATGTGCAAAAAAACCCACCTAATTCCTTTGGATCCTCTGCTGGTCAGGGGCTAAAACCCCACCATCCCTAAGGTTAAACATCTGTTTGATCTTCACCACGGGGAGCAATGCCCAAGCAGTTCCTGTGGCTTCCAGGCTCAGTTTTGCTGACAGAGTACCCTGGCTTTAAGGAAGAAAGTGTCCTTTTCTCTCTCTCTTTTTTTAACATTTTTATTGGAGTATAATTGCTTTACAATGGTGTGTTAGTTTCTGCTGTATAACAAAGTGAACCAGCTATTCGTATACATATATCCCCATATCTCCTCCCTCTTGCACCTCCCTCCCACCCTCCCTACCCCACCCCTCTAGGTGGTCACAAAGCACCGAGCTGATCTCCCTGTGCTATGCGGCTGCTCCCCACTAGCTATTTATTTTACATTTGGTAGTGTATATTTGTCCATGCCACTCTCTCACTGTGTCCCAGCTTACCCTTCCCCCTCCCTGTGTCCTCAAGTCCATTCTCTACGTCTGCGTCTTTATTCCTGTCCTGTCCTTAGGTGTTTCAGAACCTTTTTTTTTTTTTAGATTCCATATATATGTGACAGATGAATGGATAAAGAAGATGTGGCACATATATACAATGGAATATTACTCAGCCATAAAAGGGAATGAAATTTAGTTATTTGTAGTGAGGTGGACGGACCTAGAGTCTGTCATACAGAGTGAAGGAAGTGTCTTTTGATCACAATGTTTTCCAGGATTTCCTCAGAGAGTTGATGGGCCTCAAAACTCTCTTCTTTTGGTTCCCAGTTTGGATGATTTTGGAAAACTGCGGCCACAGATCCTCTCTCCCTCGAGATGAGCTGGGTGATGCAGACCCTGCCCACGCTGCAGAGAGCAGGGCAAGAAATTACACTCTAACCATAGGTCTTTATTCCGAAATCCAGCAGCTTTGCCACAAGATAAACTCAAGAGCCCTGAAGCCTTGGTGCCCTGACCCACAAGATCAAAGAGTCTCATGCGATCTCTCCTAGTGAACTTTGAACACAAAGTAAGGCTACAGGTTTTTGTTTTGGCCCTCCAACCACATGATCATGCCAGAATTACGTTGGAACTCCAATCTTTTTTTCCTCCCAAATGACTCCCTGCCCTTTTCAACAGACCCTCGCACAGAGAGGATAAGCCACTGAGGTTTCCTGCTGTGGAAACTTCTTTGTGTTCTGTGGTGGGACCATATATTAACACAACCCCTGTAGACGCTTTGTGTGTAGTAGGACAAAGCTATTTTAGTTGAACTTAATGTCTTTTTGGCAAATCACATGTCCCCCAAGTGAAGACATATAAGGAAGGAATGACTTTTTTTTTTTTTTTTTTTGCGGTATGCGGGCCTCTCCCTGTTGTGGCCTCTCCCGTTATGGAGCACCGGCTCCGGACGCGCAGGCTCAGCAGCCATGGCTCACGGGCCCAGCCACTCCACAGCATGTGGGATCTTCCCGGACAGGGGCACGAACCCGTGTCCCCTGCATCGGCAGGCGGACTCTCAACCACTGCACCACCAGGGAAGCCCGGAATGACTTATATTTGACATGAGATACTGATGGGCTGTGTCGGGAAAATGGGCTCCCCCCTGGAGCAAATGAAGACCAAAGCCTGGGACCTGAGAGAGCCGACAAGAACACCTTCATAATTCTTTTCCATTCCTTCCCACAACTCAAATCCTCCCTGCCTTTCAAGGCCTAACCAAAGAAAGTACCCACAAAGGCCTCCGTGGGTAGGTCAGCCCAGACCAAGGTCTTTTCTGCTCCAAATCCCTTTCTAGTGAAAAGGCTCTGCGGTGCAATATACAACCCAAATGCTGAGAGCTCTGAGTGAACACCTCCCGGGCCAATGCAGTCACACTCACATCAGAGCCCAGCTTACCACTGCTCGGGCTTCCCACCCACTCAGGTCTCAGCCCCTTGAAGATTCCCCTTGCCCCGGGTATTGGGAACCCAGCAGAATGGTAGTTAAGCACACAGGCATTGGAGCTGAAGTGCTGTGTGGTCTTGGGCAAGAGGCTAACTTTCTCTGGGTCTCACTATCCTCTGTGCCTGGTTCCTCATGTACAAAATGGTCTTCATAGTTGTGAGAATTAAATGAGGGAACTCATGTAAGACACTTCACACAAAAAACTTAGTGCTTCCATTTTTTAAAGTGGCCCCCAAGTTCTTTGACACCCCTCCCAACCAGAGATGGTGCTCTAGGTCCCCTCTCCTAGAATCTCCTGGAATCTGGTCTCTGAAACTGCCTGACCAATAGGACATAGGTGAGAGGTGCCCCACGCCTTCAGAAGTGTAGACAAGGCTTGAGCCCCGCCTTGCTCTTGGAACCCGAGCCTGGCCACCCAGAGGGGTGTGTTCTGGTGGAAAGCCCAGCCAACAGTCAGCATAAAGCTGACTCCAGGTGCAGCCATCATCTGACCATAATCTTGGAAATCGGAGATCAGAGGCCCTTGCTGACCCCAGTCAGCCCCCAGAACCACAAGTGATAAGAGTAAAAATAAATTCTAAGTCACTCAGTGTTCCAGCTATTTGTTGCTTTGAAGCCTTTCCTTGTTGCTTGCAGGAGGTCTCACGCTGGTTCAGGAGTGATACTGACCCTCACTCACCTTTCTTCCCTCGGCAGCTGGACCCTCAGTCATGCTGCTTCTTCCTCCCCAGCTTTGTACCGTCAGGTGTGCCCTTCCCCCCGACACATTTGCAGGTCTCTGAACCCAGCTGCAGACCAAATTCAACTTTTCTTTCCAGAGGAGACTTCTCAGCTCCCAAGTAATTCAGTACATTCACAGAATTGTCTGGTAGGAAGGATACTGCCCAACTCCGAGACAGAACAGCCTCGGACATTCACGTGCTACCTTGTTCTCTTCACTATATTTTCCATGTGTGTTAGCTATTGTTTTATCAAAAGGAATGTAAATTTCTTGAGGGCAGGGACTGTGTTTTAATTTTATTTTTGGAGCAATTTTAACTTTTGAGCGAATTGTAATTTTTTGAGAAAACGGTGATCATAGCTAACTGGAACGAGATGAATCTGTGAAAAGCCTAAGTCCGTGACGATTCTCAAAAGGGACAAGGCGTCAAGTGTGCTGGAGAAACGTCACACTGCCCAGCGTGAGTCTATCGGTGCCCAAAGTGTCAGTAAATGAAACTGGTGTATGGGGATAAGTCATTCATTTGTTAAAACAGGGTGAAGATGGCTCTTATACATGAAGAGTCCACAGGTCGGAGGATTTCAATTCTTTCAGTGCTGTCTCCTTATTGGGTCATTCAAGTCATTTGCTGTAGTCTGTCTGAGATGCAAGAAATATTTTACCTGCTGAGTTGATAGCTTCAAAAGTCTTGCCATTTAGGTCTGGTACTAGATTGCAGGAAGTGTTAGGCCTGAAGGCTAGTCAGTGGCTGGGTTGGGGACTGGGGGGACGATGGTGGTCCTGGGGGCTGTTATACACCCTACACGATGGCTCATCTATAAACTCAATGCGGAAGCACGGTACATGATGTCTCCCGCTCTGTGGAACCATCTGCATGAGTTTCCCTATCAACTGCCAACCACGAAGCTTAACGTGCTCTGTGACTGTGGCCTGTGGTCTATCACATGCCTCCCCCCTGGGACTACACTGACCGTACCCACCTCCAGGTTGGGTGGCGGTGTCCTCTCTGTGCTCCGGCAGCTTTCCACGCTTATTTTTATCCCAACCCTTACTCTGCTGTGCTGTGTCTGTGTACACACCTCCCCTCCCAACAGACTATGAGCTTCTGGGGGGTCTTGACAGTCATTTGTTTTCCTCTCCCTGTTCCTTAGCAGTAGCAGGATCTCCTTAATAAGGTTTTAAATGAATAAGTAAGTGAATGAGTGAATAAATGAAAGAAATAAGTTTCTACTATTTCCTTATGGGTTTAAACCAGCACAGGCTACCTGCTTCTTCCCAAACGTGCCCTGTGTTTCCTTGTCTCTGAGGGGACTATGTCTTATGTTTCTGGAAGCCTTCCCAGTGCACACAGTACTGTAGCATCAAGACTGGCTGCATAATTTGTATGGTCCAGTGAAAAATGAAAAAATGTGCAGTCACACATTTCAAAAATTGTTAAGAATTTCAAACTGGTGACAGCAGAACATTAAACCAAGCACAGGGTCCTTCTAAGCGCTGCGTCCCGTATGACTGCACAGTCACACATCCATGAAGCTGGCCTGTGTTAGCAGCTGTTGTTTGCATCAGCTGTCCACGCCACGCCACGCCCCTCCCTGTGGTAACGGCAGCTTTTGTTTCTATGTGGCTGATATGGGACTGATGCCACCACTGCTACCTCAGAGGCAGGCATGAGGTACAGGTCTGGCCAATGAGAGCACTGCATCCTCCTGGTCATGATTGGTTCAGGGAAGGGCACGTGACCCAAGCACAACCAATAAGAACCATACCTCAGAATTTTGCTGTAGGAGAAAAGAAATCTTTTTGCTGGTGCTACTAAGTCCTCAGCAAGTAAGCCTGGAGTCCTTGGGGGTTGCTAATTGGGGAAATCCTGGCTGAGACAGAGCTGACCTTGAAAAATCACAGCTGAGAAGATGAGGCACTGAGGGAAGAGATTCTTGCCAGCATCATTTAAGCAGCTGATTGAGCTGACCTTCTGGACTTCTCCTTTTTTCATTTGTATAAACCACTAAATTTCCTTCTTGGCCTAAATCAGCTTACCTAAATCAGTCACTTGTAATCAAAACGGTCCTGACTAATGGGTCATGCTTAATAAATACCTTTCAGTTTGAGTAATAGACCTGCAGGGCTTGAAGGAATCCATTGTTAGTTCTATCACCCATTCTTCGCTTGGTTCCATTTGACTTGAGAACCAGGGCAAGAAATAGAATAGCCCAGGGAGACTGTGACTGCATTATTAAAACGAGAATTTAATAGTATGTTAAGAATGTATCTCTTACTCATTCACGTTCATTGTTTTGTATGTAGAAGGAGACAAGAATGAGGAATGTGGGGTGGAAGGCCTTTTTGCTTTGGAGATTTGAAAACAAAGTTTTTACGTTAATCATGCTTCACTTTTATACTATGAAAGAATAATAATAAAGCTTATTGTTTCAAAGGATTTGAAAAGATGCCACTTAAGCCAGTTCCCCTTTCCACAGACTACTAGGGTTGCCGGTCCAGGTAGGTAACTCCGACCAGCCATGCCAACCCTTCCTGTAAAGCCAAGCTCTGCAGAGCACGCGAGTCCAGGTGAGCCCTGCCCTCTGACCCCAGGACTCAGCCTGCCCACATCTCCCCTCTCTGCTCAGAGGGGCTGTGCCTAAGCCAGCAGGCCCGCTGGGTGTTTCCCCGACTTGGGCCTAACCACGCCCACCGGCCTCCTTTCGCATTTCTTTTGGAATCCTGAGCAAATCCTCAGATTGCCGACTCTACTGCCAACAGCAAACGTTATCTATCCTCTGGCTGTGTTGGCAGGAAAACCAAATTTTTATACCTCCAGGCTGGCCAGAATCTTGAGACCAGTTACCTTCCCTCATGATCTCATCCCGGTCATCCTCCACTTCTGCCCAGAGTGAGAGCCTCATCTGTGCTCTGCTCGACTCTCAGGCCAGCAGAGCTTTCTGACACCCCCTCCGCGCTCCCCCATTCCCCCCCCGCCCCATCTCCCACTGCAGCCTTCCCTGACAACCCCTTCCTTTGGGTTGGCCTCCTCTGTTCCATTGTGAACGGCCTCTCCATCCTACTCCCGTGCGCAGACTCTTTTTTGCCTTGGTTGACACTGTAATGTATCTTTCCAAGGAAACCACCTTCCCCCCATGGGCCTCCTACAATTCCCATTTGGAAACTTCCAGGGCCTCTCGCCACTGCTAGTCCTGCCATCATCCTGGGAGAGTTTAATTTTCTTCTGGGTGTCCTAGCCTTAGGTTATCCACCTCCTCAACTTCAGGGACCTTTGACCTCTGACCTCTCACCACTTCAACCATGACCATATCCTGTATGTTCTCAAATCTCAGGACTGAAATGTTAAACTCCAATATCCCTAAACTTGGTTACCAGCGTTCACAGTGTCAAACATCAACATTTTTGCTTCACTGAGACTTCTGGTCAATGGTCCACTCCATTTTCCCCAAACTCATGCATTCAACAAATATCTACTGAGTCTATGCATGTGCCAGGTACTTTCAGGCAAAGCTGGTGAAGTTTCATTCTAGTGGGAAGACGCTTCAGTTACCTCCTGCCGCACAACAAACCTGCAAAATTAGTGACTTCAGACAACGAGGACTTATTGTGTCTCAGCATTCTCTGGTCAGGAACTGGTCAGGGCTAGGTTAGGAGGCTCTTCTACCTCCCTGGGTGTCAGCTGGTATCACTCACTCATCTACACTCAGGCAACACCACATGTCTGGCACGTCCATGCTCCTCCATATGGAAGCCTGAATTCCTCACAGCATGGTGGTCCAGGGTAGTCAGCCTCGTTACCTAGCAGCCAGCTTCCGAGAGTAAAAGTGGAAGCTCACACGTCTCTTAAAAGTTAGGCCCAGGACTTGGACAGCATCCTTTCTGCTGCATTCTGTCAGTCAAAGCAAGTAATAAGAAGTCAAAAGCCCAGTCCAGATTCAATGAAAGGAGAATCAGACACCACCTCGTGATCGGTGTACATACAATGAGAGGAAGAATTGATGGTGGCCATTTTTGGAGATTATTGACTACAGAGGAGGGAGATAATAGATATGTGGACAAATAAACAGAGAAATGCCTGAGAGTAATGAGAGCTGCTCAGAGAATTGAAACAGAGCAATTTGTGCTCCTGTAGATTTGAGGGGATTTTCAAGGAGAGCCTCTCTGAGGAAGTGCTATTTAAATGCAACTGGGAAGGCGAGGATTGCCAGCCATGTAAGGATCCTGGCAGGAGAAAGAGTTGGCACAAAAGCTCTAAATGGGAATGAGCTGGGCATGTTTTAGGAAAAGAAAAAAGGGCCAGGTGTTAGGAGTGTGGACAATGACAGACTGTGTGACTGGAAACGAGGTTGGACTGGTAGGAAGGGCCAGATCAAATGCACCCAGGTAAGGAGGCTGGATTTTCTTTCAGGAGCAGTCAATGGAAAGCCACGGAAGGGTTTTAAGCAGAGAAGGGACAGATACATCGTTAAAAGGTCACTCTGGCTGCCCTGTGGGGAACAGGTTGTGAAGCACAAGCATGGAAGTAGCAAGACTGGTCAGGGGCTACCGTGGAGCCCAGGACCAGGAGCTGGTGGCTCATTCGGCTGCCAGATGTAGGGAGGAGAAGAATGGAGATTTGTTTGGGGGTTGGGCTGTCAGGAAGAGCCAAGACTTGTCTTGGTTCAGGTCCCCTTCATGCCTGGGTGATCACTGCAAAACCTCCTGAACGCACCCCACAGCCGGCTGTCACAGTTAAGTGCCCCTCCTTAAACGGCATCTTAGTGTTTTTAACATATCTTAAATTCCGTATCTTTGCATGTAAGCCAGCCCTTCATCATAGGCTCTACTCCCCACTTAGGCTCGTTTCCAGTCCCTGTCCCACACCTGCTCTTTGCTCCAGCCCTATCTGATCATTCACTGTTGCCTGATCACATCCTAGCTCGTGATCTGGTGCCTGGCACGTGCTGTCTTCTTCCTAGAACACATCTTCTCCCCCACCTCTATTCATCATCTACCTAACGTCTAGTCCACCTTCAAAATCTAACAGATGTCGCCTCTTCCAATAAGCCTTTCCTAAAAACGTAGGTTAATTTAGATTTCTGGGCCCTCAACACAAGGCACCATGGATAGCCACCTCCTTGTCTATCTCTTCCCACTGAGTGTGGGTCCCGAAGGACTGGAACTCCCTAAGTGAAGGGAGTGAGAAATTTAGGAGAGCTGACGCTATCCTATTTGGCATGATTTGCCCTTGGAGTCAGAAAATGTGCATTACAAGGTCAAATCACAGCAGAAAGAGAGATGGGATAGATCCTTTTTACTGAGTTCCTCCTTCTCTCAGACCAATTTTGGGAGGTTAGACTCACCACTTGAAAGAGGGGAGAACTTACGTTCCTCTGTGCTCAACATTCTCGGGGAAGTCTGCTCTTTGTACATACAATGTATCAACATCACTGTTGATAACAGTATTGATGTCTGGCAAAATTAGTACTCAGATTGCCTTTCCCCTGGGAAAGTCTGAAAAGCCTACTGCTGCCAACACCAAGTTCATTGTGATGTTTAATGGTAAATACACTACAGTTGCTGACTTCCAAATCTATACCCAGACCTGGTCCTTGCACTGAACTTCAGACTCTGAAATCCGAGTGCCCGATGGACTTCTCTTCCTGGATGGCCCCCCAAACTTGGCAGGTCTAAAATGAAACTCATCACCTCTCCTACTCCTGGATACCCAAGACTGGGAATCTAGCAGTAACTCTCGGATGAGTCACCGATGAATATCTGCGTTCATCCTCTTCTTCCTTCTGATTGCCAGAATCCTGGTCCAAGGCCTCAGCTTCTCTGGCCTGTACAACCACCAGCCTTCACCAGCCTCCCTGCTCCCGGCCCATCCTCCTCTGGTTTTCAGGGGATCCACCTGAAATGCAAATTCGATCTTGTCCCTCCCCCATCTGAAACCCTCTAATTGCCCAACACAGGTTAGCAAACTTTAGTTTGCATCTGAATCATTTTGAGAGCTTCTTTAAAATGCAGATTTGAGCCCCTAGCCAGACCCGAAGAAACCAGGATCTGCTGTGTGAAGCCAAAGGATGAACATTCTTAACATTCTTAGTGCCCAGGGATTCAGGTAGAGGGCAGGTAGGTCCACCCCAAGAAGAGTGTGGTTCATGGGAGGAATCCAAGCTCCTCATTCACTTTACCTGGCCCTTCCAGCATCCCCAGCCTTCTTAAGTGAGGTCGTAGCCACCTCCTTGCCTCACGCACCCCCTTCTCCACACACCCTGCTCTCCAAGGTACTTCTCATCTTTGACCTTCGTTATATCTTGCCTATTTCCAGAAATGTCCTCTCTGAATGACTCCTCTTTTCAATGAGTTCGTGAAACGGAGTCCCCCTAAAACTGAGCTCCCCTGCCAAGTTTATGATTAACCTCTCTATCCAAAACTTTATTCCCTTTCTTGTTCCGCCCCTGTTCCCCTCAGGATTGAGGAGTATCAAAGAAAAGGGAGCATTGAAACCGAGCAGGATCCTGCGGGGCCCTCCCAGATATGAAGGCCCCTCCATGTTCCCCACTTCTTGTTTACAGAAAAAGACTTTATAATCTCCTAGGCTTTCCCGGCATTCCAAAGAGCAGACACAGGCAGTTACTAATTAGGGAAGTAAGGGAATGCAGAAACAAAGGAAAGCAGTCGAGCAATGATACTTTAAACAATAGTTCAGCAATAAAACAGAGTCCTAGCTCCTCTTCAAGGGATATACATAATAGTCTGACTCACATCTTTGAGTTGTTCTATGGAAACTAAGACCCCCCCGCCACCCAGGTGGAGGATGGTGTCTGCATGCTGACCACGAGCTTGTAGACCCCAGACTGGTTGGAAGCTGAAGGTTGATGATTGAGATTTCCAAAACATCGCCCCGTTACCTCCCCACCAACCAATCAGAAGAAAGTCATGCACCCTGCAACCCTTCCCGCAGATGTTGCCTTTAAAAACCCTTCCCTTAAAGCCATTGTGAGCTCTGGTCTTTTGAGCGTGAGCTGCATGTTCTCTTTGCTTGGCACCTGCAGTAAATGCTGTACTTTGACCACAACCCAGGGTCAGTAAATTGGCTTTGCTTTGCAGCAGGCGAGCAGACTCAAGGTCAGTTCGGTAACAGTAACTCTTACCTTTGTAACTTTCCTACTCAAGGCTTCAGCACCACCTGGGAGCTTGTAAGAAGAGCAGAATTGCAGGCTCCACCCCAGCCCTACTGGATCAGACCCCAGGTGATTCCTATGCACTTCAGAGAAGAAGCACAACTCTATAACTTGGCTCAAGAAGCACGTCTTCCAGGAAGCCTTCCTAGATTGACACACTCCCATCAAGCATTCCTCCAAACTAACACTGGGCATGACTACCATGTACTTGTAACAGTTCATAAGTTAGGACTCCCACAGTCCAGTGGCATAGAACTGTCATATTTAAAGTGTTGCCCAAAGAGTAATTTCAATCCCCAAGTATCCCCAAAGTCAGGGGAACACCCCTGTCTTGGTACCTCTCTCCTCTTTCTTCTCTGCTGGTGGTGGTCCTGAAATGACCAGGTCCCCTGCCTCACCCAGCCTCTTGGGTGATGCAGTTCTGCTTTTTTCCTGAGAACCTGGCCATGTGGCATGGTCTCCTCTCCCCTCAGAGAGCGGGGCAGGTAGAAGGAGTGAAAGAGGTGGTGCCCAGTTCTCTTGGTGGGTTCAGAGCCCCAGGGTGCGGTAGAAATACTTCTCTATGTATCTGCCCACACCTCCTCCATCTTTGAACAGCGAGTGTCCTGTTCATGGCCAAACACCTAACGTGTTCTTCACAGAACATGGGAAGAGAGATGGCCTGGGAGCCAGAGGCCTGTTCTCACAAGCGGCTCTGCCACTGACTGGTATGTCACCTTGGGCAGCCCCTGTACCTCTCTGAACCTCTAGTTCTTGGTCTGTAAAAGATGAATAATAATACTTGCCTGGTCTACCTCACTCTGTTAGGGGAAACACTGACTGAAACCGCCCACCCTGGCCAGGCACCACAGTAACCATTTGCATGAGTTATTATGTGACAGGAGGTCCTGGTAAGAACACAGAACTAACAAGCCACCATCAATGGGAAGAATTCGGAAAAGGTCAAAAGGGGAGAGGAGATGTCAGTCCATATGTCCTACCAACCTCCCAGAATCCTCAGTGCAGGAATCTGTCTTGGCTGAGTGATACGCGTGCCACCAGGAAGGACCCTGAGTCAGAATGATTGGCCAGAGACAACCCGGAAACGAACCCCATCACCATAAAACTGCGAACCATGTGGCAGAGCAGTCCTCCTGGGCTCCCTTACCCTCCTGCTCTCTGCCTGGGCGCCCCTTCCCAATAAAGCCTCTTGCTTTGTCAGCACGTGTGTCCCCGCGGACAATTCATTTCTGAGTGTTAGACAAGAGCCCACTCTCGGGCTCTGGAAGGGGTCCCCCTTCCTGCAACACCTCCTTCCATGAGGTGTTTCTACTGAGCCATGACTGTGTCTGGGTGTGCACGCACATGCGCGCGAGTGCACACACACACACTCACACACTGTCACTCCCTCTCCCTGCTGTTCATTGGCCCAAACCCAACAGAGCAAAGCCCCAGTCTTTCCATCATCCTTCCATGCCGCCATAATGTCCAGGCCGATACTCTCAAGAGCATCAACAATGTCAAAAAGAAAGGCAAAACCAGGTTCTTTTAAGGTCATGCTCTACAGTCATGGCCTGGTTTCTAACTATGATGATGAAGCATGGTTACACTGGCAATTTTGAAATCATTGTTGGTCACAGAGCTGGGAACATTTTTATGAACCTCACGGGCACATTAAACAAGTGTGGGTGGATCCCCAGATCTGATGTGCAACTCAAAGATTGAGAACAATGGCAGTGAAACCAAGCAAGACCCTGTGGGGCCCTTCTGGATACAAAAGCCTTTGTGTCTCCCATTTCTTGTTTGTAGGAAAAGGCTTCTGCCTCCTGTACCTTCCCTGGGTTCCAAGGGGCAGATTCAAACAGTTGCTAATCAGGGAAGGGAGAGAATGCAGAAGCAAAGAGCAGTCAAAAAAACAATAGTGCAGTAAAATAGAGTTCTAGTTCCTCCTCAAGGAATGTACATGACAACCTATCTCTGACATTTTCTGCAGGAACTAAGGCTCCCACCCAAGAGGAGGATGGTAACTTCAGGCTGAGCACAAGATTCCTGGAGCACCACCCTGTTACCTCACCACAAACCAATCAGAGGACGGTCACACACCCTGCAGCCTTCACCCCAAATTTTACCTATAAAAACATCTCCCTGAAAACCATCAGGGAGTTCAGCATTTTTAAGCACGAGCCACCTGTTCTCCTTGCTTGGCCCTGCAATAAACCTTTCTCTGCTCCAAACTCCAATTGTTTGGCCTCACTATGCAGCAGGCACATGAATGTGCATTTGGTAACAGCAGGACCATCTGTCCCTATCTCTTCGGTTTCACTGTAGTGATGACCTCAGTTGGCATCATGGATGAAAACACACAGGAGGGAAAATCCTGGGATTCTTCTTCTAGGGATGTAACACTTACATGCAAATAAAATGTCCCAATGGACATGAGAGATGGAGAGAGAGAGAGCGAGCAAAGCCCGGGTCAGCTGTCTGCCAGCTGTCGCTCTGAGTCTCAGCCAGAGACATGGACAAGGGGGAACTCAATCCCTTGGCACCCATATGAGTGTCTAGACTGGAGACTGTCCTTCTGGGGCAGGTAGGGCCACCAGTACACGTGGAAGTTCTCACTGAGGAGGGTCCCACAGCCATTAGCATGCATAGAGGGACACGGCCTTCAGGGGGCATTGCCCAGAAGAACCCAGGCTTGCTCTAGCAGAAGAGTGAGGGGCTGTGGCCCCAGACCTAGGGTGCCCACCTGGGACATCTATGGTCCCTGTTTTATCTTTTGCCTGCTGAGTGCAGGGCTAGGGGGTGCTATAAGCTGGTAGGGGGCCAGAAAACACAGGTTTTACTTTTGAAATGGTTAGTACTCTCAGGCAGAAATGAGATTTGAAACTTGACTATTCCTCTCCTCCTCCCCTGCCCCGTTTTATTAAACAACAACGTTTGTGACATACCTACTATGTACCTGGCAGAGTATTAGGCACTTGAGTTAGGTAGTCTTCTCACAGAGTTGAAACTGAGGCCCAGGAACTCATGTGATTGTCAGAACCTAAAGCAGAACCGAAGCCTTTGACCCCCAACTCCACGTCCCTCACCCTGGTGTACTTTCCCACAGCATTCTCAGTAAACACCAGTCAGAGGGACCATCTGTAGTCAAAAGAATCCGAGAATGTCTGCATGCTGTGTCCCCACTGGTTTCAGGATGCTGTGAGTTGAAAAACACAGAACACCCAAGGCCTGAACAAGGAAGAAACAAACCCAAAGAGTCAAAGCAACAGCTTAATCGCACACCAGGGAGAGAGATAAGCATCTCTGGAGGCTCTTGGCCTTCTTCTCATGACCCTAATACGACTGCAGCAGCTCTAAGCTCACCTCTTCCTGTGATAATGCCCAAAGCCTGGAACAGTCAAGTACTGTCTTGGGTTCTGTTTTGAGAGCAAGGAACACCTTCCTGGAAGTCCCCAAGCCTTACCACCTGTGGTCAGGGCTGCATCACATGCTCATGTTTAATAAAACAAACACCACCCAGGGGAATGGCTCAGACCAACCAGCATTCCTCCCTGGGACTGGGCGGGGAAGTGTATTGAGAAGGAAATCAACAGGTTCTTTCAAACCCTTCTTGGAGAGCCACATTGCACATGCGTACATTTAAGGCTCTTAAGTATATTTCTTTTTTATATTAAGAAATATAATATAAAAACCCACTTGACTTCTTTGAACCCAATGCTTCCCAAACTTATTTTTCCTGGGAGTTCTTATTCACTTCCTGCAGGTATGCTGAGAAAAGCTGAATCTCACCTTGCTGTTTATTCTCAGTTAAAGGACCGTTCTGAGCTCTCTGAGCACAGCCTTGGACCCATACAGCGCTCCATGCAAATGCTGGGGGACAAGAAGAACCGCTCAGTAATGTGAAGGAGAGAGTTTCCTTTGGCGTTTTCTGTTTTTGGCAGGCTCCCCTTCTTTTGGGCCATTCCAAATTAATAGGTTTAAGGCATTACTTTTAGTTGAATTTCTTACCACTAAACTGGCCACCAGGGAGGGAGAAAATGACGGCTTTTAATAAGGATTAAAGAAGGACCAATGGTTAGGCCAAGCCAGAACTGCATCAGCACCAGCAAAGCCTGTGAGAACGCTCTCCTCAGTGCTTCCCAAGGCCGCTTCTCCGAAGCTGACAGCCTGCCCGGAGCCTGGCGGGTGGGCGTCAAGCTCACCAGGTGCTCAGCTTTGCAAGCCTAATCCTCCTGTCTTCCCACCCCCACTTCTCCTCTGTGCCTCTTCCCTCATTTTCCGACATCTCTAAGCAGTTTACAAAAAGGAGACCTTGAGGTTTCTTAGTCACTGATATTTGAATGAAAGTAGGGACCCAGCCGTAGCCTCTGCTTAGGAGAACAGCCGGGTCCTGCCTTCCTGCAGGTCCTCAGAGCCACAGAGACAGGGCAGGGGTTGGTCAGGTGGGAAGGCCACTCTTTACATTCGAGATAACCAAGGCTCAGGTTGATTTCACAGATAGAACTACCGTTTCTCCTTTCATCCCTGGCCCTCCTGTGGGCTCACCTTTGTTCCCATTCTTGTACGTGGGTTTTAGGAGGCAAGGTCATCATGCTGGGCATGGGAGGGAAGGACAGGCGCCCTCAGCCTTTGCTGGCTTCCCCAGGTAAGACGTCCTGCAAGCTGACAAGCCGAGGCCTCTGGGCTAGTGTCTGCTGGAAAAGATTGGGTCGGAGAGGTCCACCATGCTAGGAGGACAGAGAAGACCTCGCTTCATTCTACCTGGCTCAGCCAGATACAAGAACAACGCAACCAAGTACCATTTGCAAAACTGAGGTTCCTGAGACCCAGGGTTAGAGGCAGGTCTCCGACGGACCCGGCACTGGCTTTTGCGGTCTTCCTCCCCGCTACAGTATGTGTCTTCCTTCTCTGTGGCTTTGACGGCTGCTTGGTTGAACCTTTCCACTCCCTGGACTCTCGTTTCCTTGATGTCTTTGTCTCCCATTTCTTTGACCCTATGTCCAAAAAACGTCTCCCATCCATCCACTTCTCTCCATTTCCACGGCCTCTGCCAGCGTTCAGTCCCCATCATAACTTGCCTGGACGGGTCAGCCACACTTCCACTCTTCACAACCCACTCTTCACACCACAGCCAGTGTGACCTTAAAATGTCACTCACCTGCTTGGGACCCTCTGGTGGTTTCTCACTGGTCAAAGACCAAATTCCAAAGTCTTTACAATGACCCACAGATCCTGGCATTATGTGGCCCCTGTCCCTCATCTGCTTCCCACTGCTTGCTGGGATGGGTCATGCTGGCTGCCGGTCAGTTTTGAGCAGGGCTGGCTTCAAGGGTCTGAGACCAGTGCAGCCCTGTGGTCGCCATCTTGAAATTCTTAGTAATTATCTTGGGTTTCTTTTGTTTTTTTGGTTGCGTCGCACGGCTTGCAGGATCTCGGTTCCCTGACCAGAGACTGAACCCAGGCGCAGCAGCGAAAGCCTGGAATCCTAACCACTAGGCCACCAGGGAACTCCCAGTAATAATCTTTGAATTTGTGTTTTACAAGTGAAGTCTGATGGGACAATGGAGCGTACCCTTTGCACGGGGCTTAGAGTCTCAGCTCTCCTCTGGTCCTACCTCCTGCCTCCACCCTGCTCCCTGGATCCCCGGTCCCACCTGGCCTCCCCTTCCTCCCTGTGGCCACTGCCTCCCTCTGCCAGGAGCAGTGATCAGGTGCACTGGCAGGCGAGGCACACATTCTGCTATTGCCCTTCACTGCAGGGCAGTGTGGCAGGGAGGGTTGGAGACAGGCAGCTGATGTGATGTCATCTCCACCCAGGCTGGCAGTCCCACAGCACACTTAACGGGTGATAACAGGGGTCTCTCTCCCTGTCTGGATCCAGGTATCAAGCATGTCCTGGGACAGAGGTTGTGCTTCTCTGGGATCTCCCATCTGCTGTGGGTTGGGGAGGGGCGCCCCCAGGGAGGGGAGATTGACTGACCCACCCCTGGCTGGGGGCCTGCATTTTCCCCTGCACTGGGCTTAGCAAATTCCATAGCCAGCTCTGCCTCTGAGATTCTCTGGGCTGCTGCCCAGACCGCCCTTTCCATGGATGATTCTTTTTTGTTTTTAATTAATTTATTTATTTTTGGCTGCATTGGGTCTTTGTTGCTGCGCACAGGCTTTCTCTAGTTGTGGCGAGCGGGGGCTACTCTTCGCTGCAGTGCGTGGGCTTCTCATTGCAGTGGCTTCTCTTGTTGCGGAGCATGGGCTCTAGGCGTGCGGGCTTCAGCAGTTGTGGCTCGCGGGCTCTAGAGAGCAGGCTCAGTAGTTGTGGCGCACAGGCTTAGTTGCTCCGCGGCATGTGGGATCTTCCCAGACCAGGGATCGAACTCGTGTCCCCTGCATTGGCAGGCAGATTCTTAACCACTGTGCCACCAGGGAAGTCCCCATGGATGATTCTTTCTCATCCTTCAGGTCTCAGATCACAGACCACCTCCTCAGATCATCCTGCCCTGCTCCTCCTATCCAAAGTAGGTCAAACCTGTTATCCTCTCTTTGCTTTCTTCATATCACACTTTGAAGGAATTGCCTGGTTCACAGGGCTTGCACATATCTTAGGGTAATTGACACATGCCTTTAAACCACTCATTTGCACAGAGGGGACCTCCAGGGAGGCAAAGTAAGTGAGAAGATGTGTATGGCTCTGAGCTGACTGATGGACTTGAGTTCCCTTCCCAGCCCTACACTTGCTGTTGCCTCTCCCGCCTTCTCTGATTCCTCATGGTGGACATAGGGAAGGCCCTGGCAATTACTTATCTCAAGGGAAAAAAAAAATAAAAGAATGATTCCCTTTCTCTGTTTCTGTTCAGTCGCTCTCTCTTCACCTGGGAAGAGAGCAGGATGGGAACAGGAGGACTTGAGAAAAGGTATAAGAAGTCCGTTGTTTTAAAATAGCAGAAAGTTGCTGCTTGGTATTTTCCCCAATTTTATTTATTGAAAAATCTGACTCCTGCTCCTCTTGAGTTCGAGATGGACAATGGAAAAGCTTGGAGCCATCCTATAATAGAATCTAGCATGCATTCAATCAGGAGGTCTTTTTGGAGCACCTCAGGGGCATAGCCTAGGCACTGATTAACCAGGAAGTCACTGGCCCTAATGCACAAGCAGGATGTGCAAGCCTCCTACTACATGAGTCAATGCCTGTTTAGTTGCTGTTATGGACTGAATATTTGTATTTCCCCAAAATTCATATGTTGAGGCCCTAACTTCTAATGTGATGGTATTTGGAGATGGGACCTTTGCGAGGTAATTAGGGTTAGATGAGGACATGAGGGTGGGGCTCTGGTCCAATGAAATTAGTGCCCTTATAGGAAAAGACACTGGAGGGAATTCCCTGGCGGTACAGTGGTTAGGACTCAGTGCTTTCACTGCCATGACTTGGGTTCAATCCCTGGTTGGGGAACTAAGATCCCGCAAGCCACTCAGGGGGGAAAAAAGACACAGGAGAGTTCTCTCTCTGTCTTCCTCTTTCTCTTTCTCTCCCTCCCTTCCTCTGTGTGTGTGTGTGTGTGTGGTGTACAAGAGGGCAGCATTCTGCAAGCCAGGAAGAGTACCCTTTCCAGAATCTCTCTCAAGAACTGACTTGACCAGCACTATGATATTGGACTTCTCAGTACTCCAGAACAGTGAGAAAAATAATTTCTGTTGTTAAAGCCACCCAGTCTATGGAATTTTCTTATGGCAGCCTGAGCTAAGACTGTTGGGTAGCTGGGAGTTGCCATAGGGGGGTACACGGGGACTTGGGGCAGTAGCTAGTCACCAATTGGTATAGAAATATTTCAGTATATCTTAACAGTTGGTACAAGTATACTGTAATGGATCAGCACTGTTCATGGAGTTTACATTACAGAAGAGGTAGAAAATATAAAAAATAAGCAAAATAAATAGTATGTCCATGGTTTTATGTGTTATGAAGATTTTAAAAAAGGCAGAAGAGAGGATTAGGGAACACCATGGAAGAGGGAGATTTCTATTTTATGTTGTAGGATGGAGTAAAGAGAAGGAAAATGGCATGTTCCCGTCCTTTAAGGGCACTTTCCAGAAGTTACACACTACACTTAAAGCCTATTGCTCAAAATTTAGTCACACAGCCACACCTTGCTGCAAGAGAAGATGGGAAATGCAGACGTCATCCTGAAAAGCCATGTGCTCAGCTATTGTGGGGAAGTGGGGTTCCATTACTGAACATGCGGAGAATGGATATTGGGGAACAACCAGCCACAGCATGGTTGGTTACATGACTGGAATAACATGACCAGATTGTATGTAGAAAGACAATTTTCACAGATCTGTTGGGAGACAGTTCTCCATGGGTCTCTCACATTTGTGGGTGTCCTATAAACAGAGGCACCAGCTGCCTTTGTTCTGGACTATCTTTGCAAGGATGTTTGTATAGCGAATAGTCTTGGAAGACAGTGTCTCCCCATAGAACAAAGTGCAGGCATGCTGAGTGTCCAGTATAATAAAGATAATGTTTCCTTTGGCAGAAGAGGTCAGGACTTATGGACCATTATAAAATACTCGGGTTCCCTAAGCTCAGGCTTCCTCCCCTGTAATGTAACCCACTGCAGTCTCAGGTGTCACCTGGCTCTCTTTGCATTGACCTGTGGGAACTGAAGCTCAGGAAATCCCCATAAAAACATGTACTTATTTAGCCATTCCCAGGTATGGAAGGAAAATGATAGCTTATACTAAAGAAATCTGGCTGATACCACCTTTACAAGGGGATCAAACAACACAACCAATAATGGGACAAACTGACATCATGAGCCCCTAATGTAATGCCCTGAGAAGACCCAACACTACCTCTGTTGCTTTCTTGTTAAAAAATATATAGCTTGATTCTAATCACGAGGAAAAACTAATCCAAACCGAGGGACAGGCCATAAAAATATCAACATCATGAAATACAGAAAAGGACAGGGGAACTCTTCAACCACAGGGGGCTCAACAGATGGGTGAGAGAGACCCTGGCTAGGTGTGAGGCCATCAATGATTTCACGAAGGCTGCTTACGCTACCTGTTGCAAAGCACACTGGAAGTTGCTGGGCAAATATTTGAACAGCATTTCAGTCCTAAACCTGTAATGGCCTGAGCCCCCCAGTTGCAGGGCCTCCTGCCTGGTGCCAGCAGTCATGTCCGCATCTCTTTCAAACCCAGCCACAGCAGGGGCCCATCGAGCCACTCAAAGCTGAAGTCTGGCTTTCCAGAAATAGCCACCAGCCTAGAAATGTGTCACGAGGGGAAAGAAGGAAAGGAAAATATAACCAAAGGCCCAGGGTACAGGAAGCCTCTCCTCTCTTTCTCTCCAGAAAACGGAGGGCTCCCCTTTCCTTACTCTGATCCTTTCTCATTCTTGTTCTCTGTTCAGGGGAATCTGAGTCCATGGTTAATCCTTGAGATCCAGAATGAGTCAGACATGGGTTTGGATTCCAGATTCTCCATCTACCAAATGAGAATAATGCACCTGCCTCCTGGGAGTAAGTGCATGTCGGCAAGATAAGGCACAGCGCATGGCATGTGGGGAGCGGGAGACCAGGGTCAGCTGTTCTCCCCCAGGAGTGTGTGAACAAGGTCAGAGGTGGACATCTCCAGTCCCTGTGCCTCTCGGACCACCCTTGGGAGATTTCCAGTCACAGAGCAGGAGAGATGGGCCTCCAATCAGATGCCTCAGGATGCTATAGGGAGGGGGGCTGGAGGAGGGGGTGCTGGGACTTCACTTGTGTAATCTGCACACTCATAATAAGCCCAGGCAGAAGTGTCTGGGAATTTCCTACCATCTTCACTGTAGATGTCCTATTTATAAAGCTGAGCGACTGCAGCCGTTGCTTCACAGCCACTCAGCATGTGGAGACAGGCCATAACAGGAAATGAGGAGCACACCCAGAAACAGGGGCCTCACCCACCCAGAAACAGGGGCCTCACCCTCGCACAGGCCTGGGGGATGCCCTGGGTCCAGCCCGACTGTTCCACTCTTGGAAACACCTTGATAGGCTCAGGGCATTTGTGTTTCCGGACCAGGCTTTCCCTCTCTCATCTCACTGACCCTTTTTCTGGCTTCTTTGCTCCAAAATAGCCTGCTTTGTTTTGGCGTTATAAACTTCCAAGGGAAGTCTGGCTTCTTCACGGCTTGTTTACAAGCAGTGCCAGGCCGTCTCCCTCCAAGACCCAAAGGATCAGGCATCGGATCGGATCTGAGGGCATCTGTCTGCTTCTCTGCATGAACACACCAGCCTGGATGCCTCTGCTTATCACGATCTCTGTGCGAAGAAAGCAAGTTCTAGGAGCGATTCCTTAAGGTCAGAGGTGTGGGCCCTGAAAGGCAGTAAAGGGGCACAAAGGGGAGCAGAGGTCAGCCAAGACCAGCTGCACTTGCCCGTTCATCAGCCCATCCCGGGGAAGCCCTGGCAGGAGGGGCTGGGAGGGGGCCCCCTCACCTCCTGATTTTACAGTTATTCTACCAGCAACTGAAATTGGGGTCGCCAACCACAGCTGCGAACCAAGGCCTCCCCATCCTGCCCCCAGCAGCCCCATTAAATGCTGTTCAGGGCAGAAGGCAGCCCCATTTCCCCACCTTGCAGGTGTGCAGAGAAGTTTCCAAACCAAAGCAACCTTACTACTCAGCCACAGTTACTCATCAAACAAGGCAAACCAGCTGCCTGGTTAAAACATTCAACTCCTGACCCTCCCTCAGTGAACTTCTGTTCAGGACCAAGTGTAGGGACCCCAACTCAGTGCGCCTTGTGGATCTAGCTCTGACTCGTGGGAGTTCTGGGGATGTAGCAGGTCCAGACCCTGGGAGTTCCCAGGCCCCACAGCTTTGGGTGTTAGGGTCACAGCAGCGCAGGTGACAAGGGCCACATGGGGTGGGGACTCCAGCAGTTGGTCAGCATGGGCTGGTGCTGGGAGGGGCTGCAGGTGCCCCAGCTCCTCCCCCAGCCCCGTGTCAGGTGACCAAAGGACCCCAGGGCTTCTTTGGGTGACACTGTCGGATGGTGGGTGTGTGGTCCACCTACTCTTCTGGAACTGAAGACTCTTTTACTCTCCACTGTCCCTGATATTTCTCCAGACCGACCCCTGCCCCATCAAAGTCCCCCTCAAGAGAGTCTTTCCCTTTTCTCTGTCTTCCTCCTCCTCTCCAAACCCCTCCCTCTCTCTTTTTGGTAGCATCCCCTCCCCTCCCCTCTCCTGTTACCAGAGAACTTTAGGCCACCCTTTCTCCCGTCATGGTGGCCAGTGGCCTGACTACAAGTCTCTGAAGCTGTGGAGACCCTACATGTTCACATCACAGAGGTCTGGCCCCTCCCTGTAGGAGGGGGAAGAGGAAACATTTTCCCTCCTTCTACTGAGTCATCCCCTCAACCCCTGCCACCCCCTTACCACAGACGTTAAATGGGCGGGGCTTCTTACTGCAGCAGTGGAAAAACAAAATGTCAACTTAGAAAAATACAAAGGCTCAAACAAATTAGAACTAATAAGGCTCAGTATGTTTGCCAGACACAAGATCTCCCTGCACAGATCAACAGCATCTCTCCCCCTACTACAAGAGCCGCTAGGAAATATTACTAAAAAGATACCGTTTACAACAGCGACAGGAAGGAATTCCCCAGGGGTCCAGTGGTCAGGACTCTGTGCTTCCATCCCTGGTCGAGGAATTAAGATCCCACAAGCTGCCCGGCCAAAGAACAACAACGGCAACAGGAATTACAAAATATCTGGGGGTTAACCGAGAACATCCAAAACTGCTATACAAAAATTTTTAATTCTAATAAAGGAAACAGAAAATGACCTGAGTAAATAGAGCACATTCCATGCTTTTGGACTGGATGCCCGAATGTAGGATGACTTGTCTTGGATGACTCTATAAAGACCTAATTGAATTCATGGTTAACCTACAAATTCAGGGCACTCCCACTCAAAACTCCAGTTGGATTTCTTTTTGAGGAATAATAAATAAAAAAACAAATAAAGAAATAATAATGTTTCTAAAAGAAGAGTAGAGAAGGGAGACTTGCTCAATCAAACACGCTGCAGACGCATAGCAGTACAGCATGGTACTGGCTCAGCGACACACAGACCGGCGGGGCAGAGTAGAAAACACGGCAACACATCCGTGGACTGTATGTGTATACATACATATCGAAATGCCACATAAAAGCACACCTTCTCAATGGAGTTAGCCCCAAGTTAAGGTTTTGTTGGGATCTTCTGCTCCCCTGCTACCACTGTAACAAGTAGACCTGAGGAACAGCCTTGATAACAGTACCTTGAGGTCCCT
The DNA here is from genome assembly GCF_937001465.1 of Orcinus orca. Taxonomy (NCBI): domain Eukaryota; kingdom Metazoa; phylum Chordata; class Mammalia; order Artiodactyla; family Delphinidae; genus Orcinus; species Orcinus orca. Next base: position 151,400,831 of record NC_064560.1, read on the forward strand.
GCATGACTCAAAATGAACTACGTGAAACTGGCTCTGTGGAGAGGACAGCCCTTAATGTCCTACAGGCTTAACGTGCTAGAGCTGCCCTCCAAAGTCAGCAGCAGCGACAAGATGCCAGGCGAAAGAAGCCGCGGAGGCATACAGAGCTGAGGCAGGGCAGCACACGAAGCCACAGGGTGTCAGCTCTCCCCACGTGAAAAGCATTGTTCCGCTAATGAGAAGGTGAGCTCCACCTGCCAGAGGAGCTGGAGGCCAAGCCGAAAAGGAGATGGATTGAGCCTGAGCCAAAAGACAGATTCCACAAAGCAGCCCCATCCTGAGGGTCCAGCAACTTTTACTCCAGCCAATCCATTCAGCTCTCCTGTATCCCTAAAAGCACCAACAACTTTAAGAAAAATATGGCATCAAAAGAAAATCTCATATCTTGTGTTTCCATTCTTTTTACCTGTCACTCATTTAGTATTTCTGGGAAATAACACCCTTTCCCTCTGTTTTAGGCAGGATTAATCTAGGTTGTACCGTGGCAGCAAACAAGCCCCAAATCACAGAGGCTTATATCTTGATAATTGTTGAAGTGAAAGTAATGGGTAGAGCAGGTGCAACATCCTATTGTCTCTGCTTTCACATGTTTGAAATTTTCCATAATAAACATTTCTTATTTAATCTCCATGGCTTAAAACAACAAAAATTTGTTTCTTGCTCCTACTACACACCCATCATGGATCAGTCAGCTCTCTACTCCCACTTTGTCCTCGCTGAGAGGCACAGACTAGCGAGCTTCTGCTATCCAGGGTATTGCTGGTTACATGGCAGAGGAAAAGAACCGTGGGAGGAAAAGAACCATGGGGGAGTCATCTCATGGTGCTTAAGGCTTTTGCCCGGGAAGTGAAATATATCACGCTATCGACATTTCATTGATAAGGCAAGTCACACGGCCACACTTAACTTCAGTGGCTTAGGAAAATATGGCCCACCTATACACTCAGTAGAAGGAGACCTGGAAATACTTGGTGAACAGCACTAACGATTACCACAGCCCTGAAGACGTGAATCTAGGAATTAAAGGCCAAAAGGCACTCTGATACACCATAGTTTTTACCAATGGATTTCAACACCACTCTGCCAACCCTCGCCGCCCAAATGCTCGGCCTTCTCACTTGTGATAAACCACTCAAAATTATACCAAGACTGGGAGTTCCACAATGTCAGGGACAGTTTATCTGTCTTTACCTCTCCAACACAGAGCACCTGTTTTGTCTTTACCAGGTGCTATAAATTCAGATTTGCTGAACTGAAGAGACACTGGAGACAAGCAGTGTGAACAACCCGGCATTCCCTTACGGGACCTATTTCTCACCTTTGTTCTTACTTTTAATAAATTCTGTCTTAGGACATTCCCAGGCGGAGCAGGGAGGGGCTGCTGCTTTTCTAGGCCACTGGGTTATTGAGGTGATCCTAGGTGGCCAGTCTTTGTCGGCCAAGAGCCCTGAGCTTGAACGCACCAATGTCAATCCCGAGACCTCTTCAACCTCGGGATTACCCCACCCAAAAGCCCACATCTTATGGGTGAGGAAACGGAACCTCCGAGAAAGTAATGATTTCTATTTGCTGTAAGCGTCTATGGCCTGCAGTGTGCTCGGTGGTCCCACAGATCTGTCTCTTGCTTCAACAGTGTTTGGGTGGAACACACCCGTAGATGCCCCTTCTCCCAGCCCCTGGCCACCCTCCAACTTCTTTTCCAGTGGCAACCTTTGGAACCAACCAATTAGACATCCTCTGCCCACCTCCCCGGACCAGCCAACACCATTTTTTGAGCTTAGCTCCTTATTGCTGATCAACCATGAGCCCTGGGATTCATCAGAATTATTCCGCCAAGGTGGAGGCTGCCGTCAACCACCTGTTCAACACATATCTGTGGGCTTCCCACACCTACCTCTCCCTGGGCGTCTGTTTCGACAGCAACGATGTGGCTCTGGAGGGTCTGGGCCACTTCTTCCTAGAGTTGGCAGAGGACAAGCGCAGGGGCACTGAGCATCTGTTGAAGATGCCAAACCAGCTCAGAGGCTGTGCCCTCTTCCAGGATATGCAGAAGCTGTTCCAAAGATGAGTGGGGTAAAACCCAGACGTCATGGAAGCCACCATGGTCGTGGAGAAGAACCTGAACCCGGTCCTTTTGGATCTGCATGCCCTGGGTTCTGCCACGCAGACTCCCAGCTCTGACTTCCTGGAGAGCTGCAACCTAGATGAGCCGGTGAAACTCATCAAGAAGATGGGCGGCCACCTGACTGACCTCCGCCCCAGTTGGGGGCTGGGCGAGGAGCTCTTCAAAAGGCTCACCCTTAAGCACAACGAACTTGGAGCCTCCGGAGCCCAGCAGCCTTTGAGGAGCCCCTCTGCATCACCCTGGTGTCAGGGCTTCTGCCTGAGCCTCTCTCTGCAGCCACTGGGCAGCTTTTTAACCCAAGCCCTGGACCAAATGGAAACAATTAGAAAAAAAAGTCTACGACCTAAGTCCCTTCGCTTTAGCATTCTTCAAAATGCCTGTGGCTGAACTGACTTCGCAAGCCCAGTCTGGTGTTCTCTGTCTGCCATATTGTATCCAGCCATGCTGTAAATTGCCATGTGTTCAGCAAATGTAAAATTAACAGAAAGACAGAGAGTTGTTTGTATAGTGCAGGCAATTCTGCCTGCCATTCCACTCAATGAAGGGCTATGAATCTGCTGTTGCCGGTGGGTCTTGGTTCCCGCCTCCTTCTCATTGTGTAAGAACTAGTCAGGCTTTGTGTAGCTCTAGCACAGCCCTTAGACGCAGGCCAATCCTTTACCTGGGGCTCCACTGAAGAGACAAGATTCTGTCCCAACACTGGAGGGGAAGCTGGTCTTGTTGCACTTAGTGAGAAATAGTGTCATGGTCTCTACCATGGCAACTTCTGACTGGATTTCCAAGGGTCATCTGGATCATCCTCCCAGTCTTTAGAACCTGAGCCTGGGTGTGATGTGCTCTGCTGTGATCATTGCCAGCACAGGGTATGGGCTGCCAGGAAAGAACCCATTCGGAACAGCACATGTGTTCAATTACCCCTTGGTGAGCTCTCGCTGGAGCATCTTATGGGTAAGGGAGTGTGGAGAGAATGAAAACTTGAACAAACCTATACATCACTGGGCTATAAAAATCATTAAAATATTGACAGATTTAAAGGCTTAATGACCCAGCAAAGATGGGAAATACGCTTAAATGCAGATCTCAGTCATTAAAAATACATTTTGCATGCCACATTTACCTCCCATGAAAATGGGGGGAAAATACATTTCGGGTGAGATTGCCACCACTCCCCGAGAGGGTGGGTTAGAAAAGTGAGTGACAGTTCTCATTGAGTGCCCAATGAGGTGAAAGCTCTCAGGAGCTCGGGCGGTCTTTCTGCGGAGGCTGGTGGCTCTGTCACCATCAAAGCTGCAGCCAATTCACCACCCCAGAGACTCCTGAAGTGTGCAAGATGCAGGCAGCACTTTCCCAAGAGACATCAGCTCACAGGGAAAGATGCCAGAAAGGGTCTGGCTTGGCAGAAGCATCAGGATGTAAGGCAGCTGGAGAAATGTATATGGCAAGACATACTTAGCAACTGGAGCAACTTACCAGAGACACCAAATTAGTCTCCTTCCAAAGCATGTTTCTTTTTTCTTACCAGAACTTAGTTTCCATGTTAGTTTGCTAGGGCTACTGTAACAAAGTACCAGAGACTGGTGGCTTAAACAACAGAAATTTATTTTCTCACTATAATGGAGGCTAGAAGTCCAAGGCCAAGGTGCGGGCAGGGTTGGTTTCCTCTGAGGCCTCTCTCCTTGCCTTGCAGACAACCGCCTTCTCCCTGTGTCTTCACATCATCTTCCTCTGCCTGTCTGTGGCCAGATCTCTTTTTATAAGGACACTAGTTGTGTTGGACTAGGGCCCATCCTAAAGACCTCATTTTAACTTAATTACCTCTTTAAAGACCCGGTTTCCAAACTGGTTGGTCACATTCTAAGGAACTGGGGGTTAGGACTTCAACATATAAATTTAGGGGGACACAAGTCAAACCATAACAGTTGCTAAATGATTATAATACCTCCAAAAGGAGGCTTGGGTAACGGTTGTTTTGTTTTACAAAGAAAAGTACAAGTTCATAGCATATGGAGTGGCTTCTGCCTTTTTAAGTTATTTGATTCAGTGAAACTCCAACTCACAAGGACTCCCATCGGCAGGGACGTGAGGAGGAAATGGCCAGGCTGTTAGCCACGAACCAGTTTAGTGATCTTCAGCTAATAACACACCCCTCCCAAACCTCAATTTCCTCTTCTGTGAAACAAAGGAGTTAAGTGGGGAGCTGGATGTGGTGACTGGCACCCAACCCACTTCTTCGAGCTGTCCTGTGCGGTAGAGACAAGAAAGCAGAAAACTGCCCTTCTCAGATTCCTTTCCAGCTAGAGTTCTGGTTATGAATCACGTTCCCCCCAGTAAGATGCTGTGGTATGAGACTGGCGGACAAAAATGAAGGGAGACCGCCTTCCTGTTGCTGTTTCTACCGGCCTGGCCAATCAATCGAATGGAAAGGAGGTGTGGAGGCTGGAGTTAGCATTCCAGCATCCCATGCCCAGGCTGAGGGCACCAGAACAGTCGTGGGGATGGGGCCGCAGCAGGGGAGTACCCTAGGAGTCTCTCCCGAAGACATGCTGGCAAAATATGAAAAACGTGCACAGGTGTGTTCACTGCTGCACTCTTGTAACAGCAAAGGACTAGTTACAACCCTAGTGGCCATGAATAGGAAACTGGTTGAATAAACTACTACTAAATATATCCACACACATGATGGAACGTTCTGCAGCTCTGTAAAGGAAGAAAAAATATTTCCAAACACTGCTATGGAGTCATCTTCAGGACGTACAGTTGAACGAAAAAAGCAAAGTGGACAAAAAGGTATACTGTTTAGAAAGTGGGATGGGGTGGGTAGCTATGTATATTTAAAAGAGATCCTGGAAAAATAAAAAAACAAAAAAGAAGGAGTCCTAAAGACCTCCTTTAATGCTAAAAATAGCGTGACTAAGATGTCAGGTCCTGACCTCTGGTAGCAAAAGTAGAAACGAAAGGAGAGCGGCCTGGCCTGTTTCTCCCACCCAGTTCAGGTGAGAGGTGAGAAGGAAGCCTGCGGGAGGGAAACGAGCATTGGCTGAGAGTCTGTCATTTATAGCACCTGGGCCAGGCACTGCAAATATATTTTCTCCTTTAATCGTTTACAGTTTCACTTTGAGGTCGGTATTTTTATTACCCCCATTTTACAGATAAGGAAAGGAGAGCCAAGAGTCGTTAAGCAACTTGACCAAATTCATGAAGCAAGTAAAGTGCCAGAAATAGGGCTTTACACCCAGGCCTTCGGGATCCCAGCTATAGATCCCAGCTAAGATCTCTTGCTGGGTCCTGGATGGAGTTCTTAGGCTGTGGCCACAGGGAGGTAATGCTTCCCTAGGACCCCGGTTTCTGTCTCCTTCCTTCATGCCTTCCCAGAGACAGGCACCAGGCCTGGCTGCAAGGGAGGGTCCCGGGGAGGGAGGGAGTGCCTCTAAGCCACTGGCTTTCAATTTGATTGCATATGAAAATCACCTGAGGTGCTTTCAAAATTACTGCTGCTCGGGTCCTACTCTCAGAGATTCTGATTTAATATGTATGGGTTGCAGCCTAGGCATGGGGTTTTTAGAAGCTCTCCAGGTAATCCTAATGTGCAGCAAAGTTTGAGAACCAGGGCTCTGAGCTCTTGCTGTTTTCACGTGTAGTAAGGTCCAGAATCATTAGCATCACCTGGGTGTGTGTTAGAACTGAGAGCTCTCTGGTCCCACACCGGACCTACTGAATCAGAAACTTGTGGGGAGGGGGGAGTGAAGGGAAGCGGGGAGTGAAGGGAAGGGGGCCAGTGATCTGTATTTTCACAAGCCTTCCACTCAATTCTCTGTGCCCTAAAGCTGGAGAATCACCGCTCTTAGCAGCAAGCTAGAGACAGATCCTCAGGCGCCATGGTTTGCTTTGTCAACTGTCACACAATCGCTATGTTATTACCAAGTCAGATACATTTGATGGTCCCAGGCAATGAGACTGTCCGGGTTTTTCCCCCAAGACCAAAACTTCAAGCCATGTGAGAATGCTTTTCAATGAGATTTGGAATCAACTGGAACTCAGTGTAGCTTCTGAGCAGGGGAACAGCATTATCGAAATATGATGATGCTACTCAGCTACTGTGAACCAAAAGCTGCCAAAGGGAGTGTCAGCAGCTGAGGGAGAACATGGCCCTCAGGGACAGACAGACCAGGCTGGACGGCCGAGGTCACCCAGCACGTGGCAACCTCCCCGGCCAAGGCCTCTCCACTTGAATGCTGTATTAATTTCCTAGGGCTGCTGTAACAAATTAATAAACTTCATGACTTACAACAACAGACATCTATTCTTTCACTGCTCTGGAGGACAGGAGTCTGAAATCAAGGTATCGGCAGGGTTGGTTCCTCCTGGAAGGCTTGAGAGAGAATCTGTTCCATGCTTCTCTCCTGGCTTCTCATCACTGCGGGCAGCCCTTGGGTTCCTTGGTTTGTAGACAAATTGCTCCAACCTCTGCCTCTGTCTTCACATGACCTTCCCCTCTGGGTCTCGAGTTTTCCCTCTCCTTTCTCTTATAAGGACCATTACTGCATTTAGGGGCCGTCCTAAGTCCAGGATGATCTTCTCTCAAAATCCTTCACCTAGTCACATCTGCAAAGATTGTTTCCAAATAAGGTCGCACTCACAGGTGTGTGTGTGGGGTGGCTAGGTTGGGATTTGAATGTGTCTTTGGGGGGGCTGCAATTCAACCCACTACAAATGGGAAACAAATTCCGCTTTCTCACAGCAGCCTTCCCTAAGGCTGATTCTGAGCAGAGAGATTACCTGAGGAACCTCTGTTTCCCTCAGGGTAAACGTGGTGGGCCTGGAGTTCAGCACTACTGACTGTCTGCACAGAGTTCTCCATCAGACAGTTGCTTTCCTGCGAGCTCACCAAGGCCTTGTCGCAGAGCCGAGATCTCTCTGTGCTACTGTATAAAGGAGAAACTGAGGCTCAGGGACTTGCCGAGCTCCCAGAGCTAGGAAGGGGTGGTCCCCCAACTCTAACTACGCTGCCCCTTCTGTTGGCATCAGCTGCTGTCAGGAGTCGTGACTTAGCCCGATGGTCTTCAGCAAAGTGGGGGGCTGGGGATTTCTTACCTGAGACCAGTGGTGTAATCAAGATCCAGCCTTGGGACTTCGCTGGCGGTCCAGCAGTTAAGACTCTGCCCTTCCACTGTAGGGGGCGCAGGTTCGGTCCCTGTCCAGGAACTAAGATCCCACGTGCCCCGCGGTATGGCCAAAAAGTTAAAAAAAAAAAAAAAAAAGATTCAGCCTCGTGCCAGCCAGCTTATCACCAGAAGCTCCTGGCAGATGGTCTGGTCACTTCTTTCTCTCTCTCAGTTTCCCATGACCTCCTTCAATGCCAGTTCTACAAACACAGAGAGCCTTGTGCCTGTCAGGCCCTTGGCCTCTGGGAGGAACTCAGTAAATGTGAATAGAATGATTTTTTTGTCTGTTTTTGGCTCTAGCTCAGCAGGAAACCTGTTTGATATACATAGTCGAATAAAATACACCTATTTCCATGAACTTAACCATCCAGGGGACCCACAGACACACTCTGATGTACAGTGAAGCAGAAGCAGTGGGTTCTGACACCAGTCTCCCTGCTCTTGTCAACTCAAAAATGGATGAAAATCTCTAACCAAGCACCCAGGAGACTGGCGTGGGTGCTGTTAACTTCAGGTCTAATTTTCCATGGGTTCCACGTGGTCTGGTCAGGGATGTGTCAGCTTCATCCTTAGGGCCTTCATTCCTGAGCCCAGCAGTCTCAGGTTTGCTTGCTCACCTTAGCCACGGCTGCTGCAGCCTCTTCTAGGAATTCAGAGTCACATGCGGCCTGAACGACCCCGGCCTCTCCCAGCTCAGGCCTCCTGCCTTCCTGTCCTCCGTTGCCAGCTCTCAGCCCTTGGGTTTCCAGCCATCAGCATGACTATCCCACCATCACGTTGAACTCTGCAATTAAAAAATCAATCTATCTTCCCCTTCTGAATAGTTCCCCTTTCTAACTTTTTCCATCTGCTTAATGGCACCAACTGGAAAGCAGACGTCACTGCTCGGCCCTCTCCTCCCCTCTCTCCACTATGGTCAATCTCCTACCACAAGACAAGAGGTGGGTAGACAAGGAAGGGAACAAACATTTTTGAGCACTCACCACGATGAGATAGACCAGGGGCTGGATGCTAACTCATGGTTCTTCTCAATAATCCAGTGAGGTGGGGACGGTGTTACTGTTCTAATTTCACAGGTGAAAAACTGAGGTTCAGAACGATTTGGGGCCACGCAGCTGTGAGGTAGAGATCAGACCCAGCCCGTGCTCTTTGCACTCTGCAGTGATGCTCAGCCTGATTTATGCTTTCTTTGGTGACGCCCTAACTGCTGCTTCTCTCCTGCTTTTGCCAGCGCTGCCTAGTCCAGGCCTTTACCATCTCCTTCCTGAATAGCAGAAACAGCTTCCCAGCTATTCTCTGCAACTACTCTTTTCTGCAACAATCTGCCTGGGTCCAACGCTTTCTATTTCTTTCATGTCTCCCACAGTGCCTGGCCCAGGAGTGGATGTGGGGTAGACACTCAGCATATCTTGTAATAGAATGCTCTGGGCCTGGTGCAACAGGAAACTTATTTTCTAGCATCTAAATATGAGTTTTGATTAGGCTAGGCACCACCTGCTGGTACCCTGAGAGGTGCAGACTAGGTTAGTAATGCAGGTGACTTGTTACCATTCTTAGTAATGAAGGATGAGGATGGAACTTACACGGAACAGTATGGAGATTCCTTAAAAAACTGAAAATGGAGTTGCCGTATGATCCAGCAATCCCACTCCTGGGCATATATCCAGAGAAAAACTCTAATTTGAAAAGATACATGTACCCCAATGTTCACAGCAGCACTATTTACACTAGCCAAGACATGGAAGCAACCTAAATATCCATCAACAGATGAACGTATAAAGAAGGTGTGATATATAAATATACAATGGAATATTACTCAGCCGTAAAAAGGAATGAAATAATGCCATTTGCAGCAACATGGATGGACCTAGAGAGTATCATACTAAGTGAAGTAAGTCAGACAGAGAAAGACAAACATATGATATCATTTATATGTGGAATCTAAAAAAAATGATACAAATGAACTTATTTATGAAATAGAAATAGACTCACAGACATAGAACACAAACATGGTTATCAAAGGGAAAGGGGGGAGATAATTAGAAGTTTGTGATTAACATATAAACAATACTATATATAAAATAGATAAACAATAAGGATCTACTATATAGCACAGGAAACTGTATTCAATATCTTGTAATAACCTATAATGGAAAAGGATCTGGAAAAGAATATATATGTGTGTGTGTGTGTGTGTGTGTGTGTGTGTGTGTGTGTGTATGTGTGTGTATATATATATATATATATATATATATATATATACACTGAATCACTTTGCTGTACACCTGAAACTAACAAACATTGTAAATTAACTATACTTCAATTTAAAAAATGGTTAAAAAAAAAGATGTACATTTCAGAGAGGAATGGATTTTATAGAGATGAGTTCTATGTGCTTATCTGATGTAATCAGGAACGTGTACAAGCTTGCATCATATATATTCCCTTTACCAACCTGGGTGTAGACAGAAGAGTATGGTGTTAGGAGGTCCCAGTGAAATATGGTAAATATCCTGCACTAGTGACCACTTGCCAGTTACCAGACACGAAAACCACACCTGATCCTTCTTCTTTGCATGAGAGTGTCACTGCCGGGGTCCACCCTGCTGACCACTAAGCAATTAAAAATATTTTGATAAATGAGCCCATTCCATTTCCTATTACTATTCACCATCATCTGACTTACCTGTCATACCACACAGCAAAGCTGTATTTTATATGAAAGTCTAGTCAAGTAACAAGGGTGCTAGACCCAGCCTTTCAAATTCCTTCTCACTGAGAGCAAGTTGGTACAAACTTTTTGTAGGATAATTTGGAAACAGTGATTAAAATTTAAATACAAATATCCTTTGACCTAACAGTTCCACTCCTAGGATTCCCCCCCAACCCCAGCCCCATGGATAATAATGACAACAAAACCAAGCCAAAACAAAAATACACCCGTGTGTATAAACATTTCTTTCAGCATTATTTGTAAGAGCATAGAATTAGATGCAATTACAATGTTCTTTAATAGATGATGGTTAAATAAATTCTGATACATCCAAAAATGAAATTTTATGACGTCATGAGAAAGAATGAGGTAAATTTTTAAGTGATAATATTGAATAAGGAATGTGCTACGAGACACGTTAAGTGTAAAAGGTGCAGAGGAGTGGGTATAGAGCGTATAGCAGGTGTAGTATGTAGTATGCCTCCTTGTGCGTAAAAAGGATATCAAAGCATTCACTTATTCAAATTAAATTACTGGTAAGTGCCTCTTTCTCCATGCATTTACTTCTATTGAGTTTATTATAGATTTCTGAAGACTTATCATGTAACTTACCTTGTTCTAAGAAGCCCTAGTGCCATCATCTCTGAATCAAAATGACGAGAAAGGAGATTAAGATCTAGGTGTCTCCTTATACCCCCAGGGAAAAAATGGAATAGATTGGGTCTCATCGCATCTCTTCATTAGCCTCCTCACTGAAATATCCTGCTCCTTTTAAGCTGGTATTGGTGGGTTCTTGGGGATGGGTTCATGTAAAGTGTCCTTTTGAAAAATCTATACTACTGAGCCTGGTACTGGTCTCTTAAGCCATTTGTGGAAATGAAAAGCAGAGCTGGGTTCTGATTTTCATCCAGCAGTGTAAAGTAAGGGGTGAATACTGGAGATTATATATAAAAAAAATCCCCACCTATGTTTCCAGGGAATTTCCAGACCAACAGTATGGTGGAGGCAGCTGGATGAGAGCATTAGGGACCACAGGATTCAGCTCCATACATTTAACCTTGGAATAGTAATGTGATGAAAACTATATGCTCATAAGGAATGTCAAAATAGTTCCTGGTGTCTTGGGTTTGGTACTTTAACTCTCTCAAGGCAGTAGAATATAGTGGGTAAGAGCAAGGCTCTGCAGCCAGATTCCAAGGTTTGGAACTGGTGATGCCATTTATTAGCTACTTGACCTTGAATAAGTTACTCTCTGGTCTTAGTTTTCTAATCTATAAAATGGGCATAATTCTAGCACCTATTGCCTAAGGTTTTCATGATGATTAAAAAAGTAAACACAGGCAAAATACATACCAAGTACTTAACCAATGTTACTACATCCTTAAAAGCTAATCTATTTCAGAAAAAATCATATTTCTGCACAGTAAGCATTAAAACCTTCAAACTCCTCGCTGCCCGGTCCCCTATCCAAGCTCCCCGAGGCCATGAACTAAAATAACAGACTTGATCTTTGTCTCCTAAATTCAACAGAGCAGTTATTCCTAAGCAGTGTTGTCTACTGCAATGCAAATTAATGTAAATTATTCACTTTATCTCAAAATCATCTTAGAATCCCACAGTCATTAATTTCAAACCCAGACTTGCCTTTGTACATAATTATTAGTTCTTCTCTCAGGAGTCGGGACTGTAGCGCTTTCATTCATTTACAAAATGTTTAGGTGCCCGCCTTGGTGGTGGTGGTGATAGCAGTGGTGGTGTCTGAAAGAGTCCAACAGAGCACTTGAGTCGATGTGTTAGAAATTCCCATTTGCTGCTGCAGAAAAGAGATACCATCTCAATGGAGTTTCTAGGCTGAGTGTGTGGAAGTTTCCCTACCTTGGTGGCAGGACTGGGGGATCCAGAAAAGGAGGTGGGATCCTGAGCAAGCCCTCACCTGTCTGGACCTGAGTTTCATCATCTCTAAAACAAAGAGATTGAATTAAATAGTGTAGTGGTTCTTTCCAGTCCAAAGACCCTACGTAGATATGAACTCTGCCTTAGGAATCTGGGCTCTTTTTTTTTAAACTATACTAAAATACTCCCCTCTGACCCCCAAATTGCCACCACACACCTAAATACACAAACACGGTGAAATAATAATGAAAGCTCCCATGTATTGAGTGCTAAGTGCCAAGTGCTTTATATACATCATTACACGACAGCTCACAATAAACTTCTGAGGTAGCTATTAAGTTTTCAGAAACCCAGAGAGGCCACGGTGAAGGCCAAAGTGGGAGCCTAGATTCTTCTCTGTAAAAGAGGAACCTGAGCTGGATGACTGAGGCCCCTTCCAGCTCTAGACCATTCTATATGTCTAGATTCATTGCATTCTCAAGCCTTCCAAGTTAGCCACACTTGAGGTGGTAGTCCTAGGACTGGGCAATTCCTGTGGGGCTCTTCCTGAGGTACAAAGTGTGAAACGGCACCATCACCCTTGGATTTCTACTTTTCGAGCCTGTTTTGTGTAGGCCGTGCTGGTTTTACGAAGCAGCACAAAAGGAGATCTCCTAGGGCCCTTGAGAGCCTCTACGGCGGACAGAGATGCTGTACATTTGATTCCAAACCGCCTCCCTTCCTCTCAAAAACTCAGCCCCCTCCAGTTTCACTCAGGAGAGAGATTCCGCTGACTTCTCCTCCTGTGGGTTTTCAGCTTGTGTCAGGCCGCTGGGCAAGGCTGAACCAGAGCTCAGAGTGATGTGACCTCACTTTCGGTGTCTGGTTTCAAAGCACATAATTTAAGTCTCTGATTCTACTGCAGCTGTACGTTTTCTGAGCCTTTATCTTCCATCCCTGCCTTAAGCATTTCGGTCTACCCAGCTAAGCTCCCTCTCTCTCCCTCACATACATATTCTCATTCATTCTTGATCTCTTTGAAAATATTTCATAGTGGAAAATAAACACATCAAAATTAAGATGGTTCCCTGTGACAAGAAAGCATACACAGAAGTGAAACCAGAGTTCTTAAAACCTCAGTCGTTAAGAAATGTCTTTGGAACCATCCTCCTCTTTACAGGGCTGAGAGCTACAATAAATAGAACTCATCAGAGACTCAGACATACTCAGAATGAGAAACGCACACATTATTACGAGCAGCTGCATTCGTCTGAGTTCTTGGAGGGGTGTGGGGGAAGACTGCATTCATTCACTGCTCTGGAAAAGCTTGATGCCATCAGCACCCAAAGGAGCAAGTTCCCAGTGCCGAGTGTGGTACCCACCAGACAGGAGCATCCACAACAGCGGGTCTAGCCTCTCCAGGGAGCTGGGGGCACTGGGCCTCCTTACCCCACAGCTGGGGCAGCAAGGGGCCGGACACAACCTGTCAGAGGTGGGCGGGGCCCTGTGGGAGGACTTCCTGAGCAGCTCCCCACCCTGCCCGTTTCCCCCTCCTCCCCCCACTCCCCCCCCCAAATCCTCCAAAGAAAAGAGTTAAGAGCCCAAAGTCTGTGGCCTGCCCTGGGGGTTGGAGAGGGGCAGGGCCCAACCAGGCACCTGCGGTCCCTTCGTCAGCCCCTCAGGGACTAAAATCCTGCCATCTGCGAAAGGAAGGCACTACTTTATTTCCAGTTGGGCCATTCCCTGGGTGGGGCTTTCCTTTTGGATGGTTTTTTAGCAAAGAGAAATACAGAACACCCAGCTAAATTTGAATTTCAGATAACAAATATGTTTTTGCATACATATGTCCCCAGTACTGCAAGGGGCATGCTTATACTAAAACATTTTTTTGTTATTTATCTGAAATTCAAATAGAACTGGGTGCCCTGTATTTTATCTGGCAACCATACCCCTTTACAGTCTTCACAGGGAGTGTTTTTTCTTGCTATGTGCTCTCAAGCAGGTATTTGTTCAGTTCTGAGTCTCCTGGGATTCCTGATGAAAAAGCAGAAACTTCAGGCCACATCTACTGAATAAAATTTCCAGGGGTAAGACCCAGAAATATACATTTTATCGAGTTGTTATCTAGGTGATTCTGATGCACATTTGTACTAGTTTATCACTTCCACACAAATCTCCCTAAAACACAGAGGCTGAAAACAACCAACATTGATTATCTCACAGTTCATATGGGTCAGGAATTTGGGATTGATTTAGCTTTGTGATTCTGGCTAAGCGTCTCTCGTGATGCTGAAATCAAGGTGTTGGTTCAGGCTGCAAACATCTCTAGACTGCACTGGTGCTGGAGAATCTGCTGCCAAGCTCAGGTCCTTTCTGGCTATTAGCTGGAAACCTCAGTTCTTCACCACATGGGCTGCTGGCTTTTCCCAGAGCTAGGGGTGAGAGAGAGAGAGAGAGACAGACAGACAGACAGACACACACACACACAGACTCCGCAAGACAAATCCAAATCCACAGTAAACTCAAGGGAAGAGAATTACACAAGATCATCCACACCAAGATGCAGGAATCACTGGGGACCGTCTTAGAGGCTGTCTACCAACATATTCAAGTTTGAGAATTACTATTACAAATTAGTCCTCAACAAACTGTAACCAAAACCACATTTTAAAAATGGGAGCCAATGTCTTTCTTTACTTACTTTTTCCCTGTTTCCATCCCTCCTCCCCATACACCCCTTGGGATCTGAGACAACAAGGAAGAAAAAATGAGGGAGAAAAAGTGGTCAAAATGACGATCTTCGGAGAACAGCAAAATGTTAAATTTTAAAATGCTTGCAAATATTGAGTAGGAGGAAATGATATGCCAATCCCATGCATATATAGCTGTGTCCTCCTAAAACATCTTAGCACTCATTGTGACTCTTGAAGAATCTCCTATGAGGACTTCTGGAGACATAATATGTAAGGTGACCAGTTGTCCCAATTTGCCCAGGACTGTCCCATGTCCTGGAAAACGCTTCAGTCTCAGGCAAATTGAGATGGTTGTTCATCTTCTTAACGTGGTGCCAACAAGAAAGCACATCAATCACTCTGCCCCTGTCTACAGACTGAGTGGATCCACCTTGTGATGAAGTGGAGTGTAGGCTTTGAGCTAGAAGCCCACTAATGTGTGCCCTCAGCTGTGGCCTTAAGCTATCTCACCTAGAAGACAGGCCCCATAAATCTGCTTTAGTGACGCTTAAGTATAACGATGCCCATGGAAGTGCCTTGTAAACCGAAAGGTGCTGCATAGATGCTCTTTACTGCTCTTTTGAAGAGAAGACCTTGATCCTAGCATGAAAGGTGGGACGAGAAACGTCACCCCTTTACACTCTTGCAACTAAATGTGACATTTTCTCTTTCAATTAGATGGATGTACTGACCTCCAGAAAAGGTGAACACAGCCCACAAAAGCCACAGGACACACCTTTAATCTTCATTTTAATTTGCTGTTTAATCCCCAGAATGATTTACACAGTTCCCTCCAGAAAATGCTACACTACCAAAAAGGACAGTTGTCTCTATTGTATCCTCAATGACAAGTTTCCCAGAAAATCTGTGTGAAGTCTTGATAGAAAAGACATGATTCATTTTTCACAGCTCCAAGGGTGTGATTCCCTTCTCTTGGGATAAAACCTGTCACCAGTGGCGCTCCTTCCCTCACCCTCCTCCACTTCCATTCCTCCAGACTTGGGAGACTTTTTTTGCTGGTGAGAAAGGCAGTAGCCTGTAAATTGTGTTGAAGTGTTCATTCCTTCTCTTTTTTTCTTCTGCCTTTACCAGTTCTGGGCAGGCCTGCACATTTATATGATGCCAAGTCTCAAAATCAAAATAGGCAATGCCATTTTGAACTGACTCTAGTTTTCTTTGAGGTGGGCCAGTTAGAAAGAATGGCCATGATTTGTGTTTTGTCCACTGTTCTCCTCCACCCACCCCTGTACCCTGGCTGTGCATCCCAGGCACCCAACAAAGAAGCTGGACTGATTATGATGCAGAAGAAAGCCCATCTGGTCTGGTCTCTTTCCTGCCACTTTGCAGCCATATAACCTAGAACCTCTGTGAGTCTCAAGGGGAAGAATGATATCTGGCCTTCCTGCAGTATGGGGTAGTTTGCAACGATCAAATCAGATTAATGTAAATGAAAGATGTTTGAAAATCTTAAGAGTGCCATATAAACATAAGGTGTTTAGTTTTTATTAGAGTCCTTCCTTCGACATGCTTCAGGTATCTGGCCAGCTGAGTATTCCTACAGTATTATAATTTGCATTAATAGATGAGAATTTCTACTTACTGACCTTAGCAAGCTTACCTAATTTTAACACTGCCACAAAGCTGTTGCCTTACGGTTTCTGTTTTATAGATTTAACGCTTAAGAGGCTGATTTTTTTTTTTTTTTTTTTTGGCCACGTTGGGTCTTCATTGCTGCACGCGGGCTTTCTCTAGTTGAGGTGAGCGGGGGCTACTCTTCGTTACAGCGTGCAGGCTTCTCATTGCGGTGGCTTCTCTTGCTGCGGAGCATGGACTCCAGGCACGCAGGCTTCGGTAGTTGCAGTGTGTGGGCTCACTAGTTGTGGTGCATGGGCTCTACAGTGTGCAGGCTTCAGTAGTTGTAGCGCGCGGGCTCAGTAGTTGTGGCATATGGGCTTAGTTGCTCCATGGCATGTGGGATCGAACCTGTGCCCCTGCAATGGCAGGTGGATTCTTAACCACTGCACAACTAGGGAAGTCCCAAGAGCCTGATTTTTGCCCTGCACTTCAGACCAGTCTCCAAGGTGTGTCCTTTCCTTGATATTCAAGATGGTGATACTTCAGTTTATGAAGTATTTAGCTTTTCATTTTATACCATCTCTACATATAGACTATTTTAAAAATCTATTTTTGAAGTCATCAGTTCTACTGCAATAAAATTATTTTTTTTAAATGAGCAATGCTTAAGCAAACCTTAATCAAGTACCATAATTAAATAAGGGATTATAAACACATTTTCCCCCTGGTTCATTAAGTTGCAATACAAGCTTATAGTTAATATATAATTAAAACATTTACAGCCATATCAAAAGAAATGACAAAAGAAAAAAAAATGTTCACCTACAACCCTACTAGCCTGATACAACAAGTGAATAGTCTGAAAATGAAACTAAGTAAATTGTTTCACTACAGCATTTTTCTTCTGAAGGAGAAAGGATGGGAGAGTCAGGCTCAAAGACTCAACCTTATTCAGGGCATTTGGCGAGTACTTACATAGGGTAAGCGCCATGCATAAGCTCTCTCAGAAAAATCCTTGCTTTTTCTGGGCAAAGACATTGTGAGGGTTAATTTTATGTGTCAACTTGGCTGGGCCACGGTGCCCAGATATTTGTTCAAACATTATTCTGGATGTTTCTGTGAGGGTGTTTTTGGATGAGATTAACATTTAAATTGGTGGCCTTTCAGAAAAAAAGATTCCCCTCCCTAATATGGGTGGGCTTCACCAATCAGCTGAAGGCCTAAAGAGAACAAAAGATTTGGGGGGGCTCCCAACTGAGTCCCTCAACTTCTCTCAGCCTTGATTTCCTCATCTGAAAAACTGAAAGCACTTTGTAAACTATATAATACTATATAATGTCTGGTGTTATATTTATCATATTTCCTAAACTCACAGTAGTAGCTAACAATTGAGAACATCATATGTGCCAGGCTCTGTGTCAAGCACATATATGATTTCATTTACTCCATCCAACAACCCACATGGTGGATAGCAGTATTGATCCCACTTTACAAATGAAGAAACTGAGGCATGAAGAAGTTAAGCCACTTGCCTTAGGTCACACAGGTGGGACGCAGCAGAGCTGGGACTTGTACCTAGATCTATCAGAATTTAGGGAATGTTCTCCCTAATGATTAGCTCTGTGACCAGGGGGAGTTATTTACCTGCTTTAAGTTCTGACATTCTTGTATGTACCATGGGATACCTGTCCATCTCCTCATCCTGGTGTGAGAATTCAGGGAATCACATTTGGGGAGGCATCCAGCACAGTGTCTGGCGTGCGCTCACAGTGCAACAAGAATTTCCACTCTAGACCCCCAGGTCCCGCACTGCCAGCCCCTGTGCACAGAGGACAGTTGGATCATACAGGCAGGGAAGCAGCCAGATTTGCTGGAAATCAATGACCAATCTGCCACATTTATCAAATTCTAGTTTTAAAAATGTTCTTCTGGGCTTCCCTGGTGGCGCAGTGGTTGAGAATCTGCCTGCCAATGCAGGGGACACGGGTTCGAGCCCTGGCCTGGGAAGGTCCCACATGCTGCGGAGCAACTAGCCCCGTGAGCCACAATTACTGAGCCTGCGCATCTGGAGCCTGTGCTCCGCAACAGGAGAGGCCGCGATAGTGAGAGGCCCGCGCACCGCGATGAAGAGTGGACCCCGCTCGCCGCAACTAGAGAAAGCCCTCGCACAGAAACGAAGGCCCAACACAGCCATAAATAAATAAATTAATTAATTTAAAAAAAAGTTCTTCCTGAAAAGAGTCAGTGAATTTGAACAAATTCTTTGCTTTTTATGTTAAGACTTTTAATATGTTACATGAATATCTTCTTCTTGAATATATTTATGAGAAATCTAATTCACACTATAACTCAAACCTTTTTGGCAAATCAAACATTCCTTAAAATACTAATGAAATACATCTCATATTTTAAAATATAAGATTATTATGTTAGTTTGCTAGGGCTGCCATAACAAAGTAGCAGAGACGGGGTGGCTAAAACAATAGAAATTTATTTTCTCACAGTAATGGAGGCTAGAAGTCCAAGATCAAGGTGCCAGCAGGGTTGGTTTCTTCTGAGATCTCTCTCCTTGGCTTGCAGACAGCCGCTTTCTCCCTGTGTCTTCACATCATCTTCCCTCTTTGTCTGTGTCTTAATCTCCTCTTCTTATAAGGACACCAGTCATATTTGGTTAGGGTCCACCCTAATGGCTTCATTTCAACATAATTACCTCTTTAAAGGCTCTATCTCCAAATACAGTCACATTCTGAGGTTCTAGGTGTTAGGACCTCAACATATGAATTTTGGAGGTACACAATTCAGCCCAAAACAAATATATATTTATTAACTATATTCACATTAAAAACAAATTCCTATTTATTGGACATCCTCAGAATCACTGACTATGCATAAAGAATATATTTATATTCACAGACTATATTTGAGAAAAATATATGCATGAATATATTCATACAGAGAGACTCTTTGAAACAAGCTTTCAGTACACTGGTTTATTTTGGTACATTTGACAAGCTGGCCATATGGTGAAATGATATTTTATTCAGTAGTCTCTCTGAGAATTAACAATTGGGCATATTGATCCAGAGCTGATATAAAGCCTGTATGAACCACAATCTACTGGGACCTCCCCACCCCCGAGAGTATCACACTGTTACCTGAAAGAGAAAAGCACCCAAAGCCATGATCACCTCCTGAAACAAGGGCAGCAGGTGGTTGACAGGAGGCCAGGAAGGGGTGTTCTGTGGGAGGAAGGAGTGGGGGGAGCTCCAAACCCGGGGAAGGTCAGTTCAGCAGAGTGCTCCCCTGGGAGCCTCCAGATCCTGGTACATGGGATGGGCTGGGGGAGCGAGAGAAGGGTGACCCTAGAGTTAACTCCTGTTTCTCAACTTTTCATTTGTTTCTCCCTTTTCCCCAGATCTCCCCCAATCGGGCCACAAGGGCAGTTCTGTGCCACCGATGCCACTTCCAAGTCACCCCAGTAATGGATCCTTTCGCAGCTTAAGCTCCTTAATGTGGAGGCCCAAGTCCCCTCTTTCATTCAGTTAACAGTAAAAACCCAGGACATTAGTGGTGAACCTCTTTCCCCCCACACCCATGTCCAAATTTAGCTACATCTTCCCTCCTCCCTCCTTCCCTTCTCTTCCTTCCTTCCTTCCATTAGTCTTTTTGAAGAGTTGACCCTCTTCTTTCCAGAATCAGTTTACCTGCCTGTGGGCTCCTCCACTTGCCCCCCGCCCCCTCAAGCCCCCCTTTATCTTCAGCCACAATCTCTCCTCTCTCATCCTTTTGTACAAGCCTTCTTTCAACCCTGACTCTCCCCTCATTCCCACCAAACTCTATGAAGTAAGCTACTGCTTTCACTTTCTCCACTGTCACTTTTATTCATATCTCATTTTTGTATTCCCTCCAGGACCTACCCCAAGCATCACAGGCGCTCAAGAAAAGATAGTTGGGTTAATGGAATATTCTTCGAGTGAAATGTGCAAGGACCATGAAGGGCGTAAAGAAGACTCTGTTCTTGTCTTCAAGGAGGGAGCCAAGGAGTTAGTGAGACAAGGTAGAAACATGGAAAAAATGTCACCAGAGCCACACTGGAAACAAACAGAAGAGAATCTTTAAAATGGAGGCATCGGGAGAAGAGCACCCTTGTGTGTTCACTGAGGGCTTCCGTGAGTGCGAATCAATGAACTCACAGTGAGCAGCAAGGTCCAAAGGGACCCCCGACCACCCTGCCACAGCTGGGGGTCACAGAGAATGAAGGCACATTGTCAGGACTGGGGACACTCTTGTGGAGAAGGAGTGTCCCTGGCGGGAGGAAGGCAGTAGAGAATGCATGGGATGCCGGCATAGGCCAGCATCAGGCTTCGGGGCTCTGAGGACCCAAATGGCAGGCTTCCCAAGGCTGGGCAGCTTTAAATCAGGCCCGGAGTCCCACAAGCCAAGCAGTGTCTACAGCCTGCCTGGGCAGACCTGCTACCCTAGATGCTTTCAAGAACAATGAAATACGGCAGTGTTGAGTTGAGGAGTCCTTCCATTTGATAGGCTGGAGGAGTCGAGGGAAACACATTTGCAAAACCAGGCCAATCATCTATGCTCCCATAGTGAGAGTAACAATAACAACAAGAAGTATTTGTAAAATGCTCGGCACGCTCTGGGCCCTGTCCTAGAGTACTCACTCCTTTTAGGAACCTCCTCCTTTCCATGACAGCAAGCAACTCACAACCCACAGGTGTCTCCAGCACCTGCCACAAGCCTGGCCCATTGAACACAAATGAGGAGAGATGGTGACTTTGTATGTCTGTTGTGATGAGAGAGTGAGGGGGACAATTGATAAGATATGGCCCAAGATCAACTAGGGTGTGAAAAGAAGACAGACTGAGAGACCAAGGGGGATTGATCCACAGTCTGTCTCCCCTCCCTTCTGTGGACCTTTGGCTAAGACCCCTGCTCATTAGAGATGAAGTAGATCCCCTCTGTTTATTTTAGAATGGCACACACTTGGCTGAGAAGGGGGAAAACGGATCAAGCTCAAGCCTTTTGTCAGACGTAAGCACCAAACACAGTAACTCGTATCTCCATCCAGCTTTCAGGTCGACGCTGGGCTCTCACATCCATTTTCCTGTGTGAGCATCCTAAGGACTCTGTGAGTGGGCAAAGCAAATGTCACCACCACCATCCCCATCCCCATCTGACAGATGAAGAAACAAACTCAGACCCAGGGACCTGCCCGAGGACTCACAGCTAGTCAACAGCAGAGGCTGGAGTTCAGCCTTCACCCTCAGACTTCTATTGAGCCCAGGACATCTCCACCAAACACTGCCGAGGCACATCTTTAATCAGGAGAGGGACAGGGTGACCTGAGGGGGTCTGCGTGGCCGCTGTCCTAATACTTGGCCACCACAGTCAATACTTGGCATTGATTGTTTGGAAAGGTGGTAGCAAAATGCCCTGGGAACTCACAGCTGAGTCCAGAGAGTCGTGGGAACTCTCCTGTGCTCGGAGAAGTGTTTCTGGGGAGATCTGCCATCTGGAGCCACTTTGTCCCCATCCCTACTAGGGGAGGCTGAGCAGGCCAGAGTCCTGGGCTCTTTATGGAAGCCCACTCTCCTTGCTAGAGTCCTCATGGCAGGACAGCACAAACAATGCCATTCTTTTTGCTGAAGAATAACGGTCACATTTTTCAAGGCTACCTGGCAAGTTACACCTGTGCTCCAGAGACACTGGCAAGAAATATAAAGCCGTAGAATTCCTCCAGGCTTTTTTTTTTCTTTTTTTAAACATCTTTATTGGAGTATAATTGCTTTACGATGGTGTGTTAGTTTCTGCTGTATAACGAAGTGAATCAGCTATACGTATACATATATCCCCATATCCCCTCTCTCTTGCGTCTCCCTCCCACCCTCCCTATCCCACCCCTCTAGGTGGTCACAGAGCACAGAGCTGATCTCCCTGTGCTATGCAGCTGCTTCCCACTAGCTATCTATTTTACATTTGGTAATGTGTATATGTCCATGCCGCTCTCTCACTTCGTCCCAGCTTACCTTTCCGCCTCCCCGTGTCCTCAAGTCCATTCTCTACATCTGCGTCTTTATTCCTGTCCTGCCCCCAGGTTCTTCGGGACCATTTTTTTTTTAGATTCCATATATATGTGTTAGCACACGGTATTTGTTTTTCTCTTTCAGGCTTTTATAAATTAATTACAAACCTACTTACAGCCTCCACCCTTCGACACACACACACACACACACACACACACACACACACACACAGACACACACACACACAGACACACACACACACACACACACACACACACACACACACACACACACACACACCATCATGCTCTCTGCTCACATTTCACAGGCTTGGGCAGAGATCTTTTTCTAAAGCAAAGCTCTGAATTGCTAAGTGGCAATATTAGCTATTAGCTTGGGTCTTATGTTAGCCCTGATCACATTAAGCATGATCACACAAGGTAGAACTTACATCAAATTTGACAGTCCCAAGCCCACCCATATGCAACGCCAATATTAATCTGGTTTCCTACTGGTTGGTAATTTAATTCTGCTACAACTGCAGCCAATCATCTGTCAATCATCAAAGCTGCCTTTAAAATTAACCCAGGTCTCTATTGTGGGAATAATAAGTGAATGGTTGTCTTATGTCTTTCATAAATTAGCCCTTATGAGAGTCAGGGATCATTCTGGAAACTTAAATTCATGTCTTTAGTTTTTTTTTTTCTCGACTTGGTTTTAGGATGTTGTATAGTCACAACATAAGGACCTCAGGTATCCCATACAAGAAGTCACAGTTAATTCTAAAAACTACCCTACCAATTTATTTGGAATAACATGATGTGAGTATAAACTGTATTGACAGTTTCAAATCTGGTGATATTTAAAAAAAAATTAGGTTCACTTCCATCTTTCCAAATACCTTGACTGCTCATGACGATTACACCTAAAGTTCAGTAAAATGTTTATTGCATGTAACATCTGCACCCCAAGGGTTTGCCTCCATTCCAGAGCCCTGCACTAGCATATACTGGGAAGGGGAGGTTTTCTTTTATATCACTCTCTGTGGCCCATGCAGCCCTGGGACCCTCCCTGGCCCTTCCAGCTCTGCCCTGTCCAGCTGGTGAGCTCTGCCGGGCCTTCCAGACCCATCTCCATGCAGAGGATGCCGCTCCCTTCCTATGGGTAGCCCTGCAGGGTGAAGGTGGGGCAAGTATGTTTCTTACACTGGCCTCTTCACTTTCTGCCACCACATATAGGCTCGACCCAGGTATGAGACTCTCCTGAAAGCTGCGTAACTAAAGGGAATTAAAAGAGGTAAGAAATGAAAACTTCACACTAAATGTAGGCTTTCCCTGTAACCCATGAGAAGCAGCAAGGAAGTTTTTTAACCTTTCTTAGATGACACTGCTGCTCCTACTCTTGCTTTCCGGATCTCAGACCTCACTTAATACGTGCTGTAATTCTCCCTCCACTTTTCAGGCAGCCCCCCTAAACACAGTGGTTACTCCTACCCCAGAATCCACTCTCTGAAGTAATTCGTTTTCTCAACAATTCATTTTCTCAGTGCTAAGTAACAACCCCATGATGGGGATGGAGTGGGGGAGGCCTGAACATTTTCCAGGTGCAAAGGCAGTGGGTTTGCTCTTTTGTAACACAGTTAAACCGCTCTCACAATGGGTTATTTCTTCACTTTTGCTTTCTGAGTAGTTTTATGACGTTTACTTCTGTAGTTTCATAGGTTAAGATTTCCACAGTATGATCAGCAACCAACACTATTCTAGGAAGCTTGTAAATCAATTGCTAGGATGATTTAGCTGGGATTATGGACAAAATGAAGACTTAAAAAGCAGATCACTTCTTGGGAAAAGTAGTGGTTGAGAAGGATCATAAGATAGGGGTAGGGTTTGAAAGGCAGAAAAGTTTGAAGGACCTACCAGTTAGGACCTGCTCCACGGCAGGGAAGAGAAACCCAACCTCAAACCAGCAGAACAAAGTTAACTAGGTTATACAACTGGGAGTCCAGGGGTGCAGGTGGCTTCAGGCACAGTTGGTTTCAGAGGCTCAAACTGAATCATCAGGACAGTGTTCTGATTTCTCTCTTTGCACCTAGGTTCTGATTTCGTCTGTGTTGATTTTTATTTTGGGGCAGCTCAAGTCTTACTTTTATCCTTAGCATTAGCTACCCTGGAAAAGAGGAAGTGCCTCTTACCCAGGAGGGCTCCGTGGGGGGGGGGGGTTTAGTGTCGGTCACGTGACACCCACCCCTACACTGTGGTGGGGGACATGAGGCTGTTTGGCTGGGCTTGGTCATGGGGCAGGCAGAGGGGTCAGTGCAGTGGGCTCTCAGACAGAGATTTAGTCTTCATCAGTCAGTTGGGAGAAGGTCTGATGGAGGACAGAAGTCATTGCTACAAATATCCACTACACAAAAAGATCATGCTTCTGTTTTAACAGAAGCAATGAAGCACACTGTGTACATCCTGAAAAGTCAGTTTTTGGTGAGAGTGCAAGAAGGAAGCAAAAGGAGCTACACTGAAGCGGGTATCAAATACCCAGCATGGGAGTTTCTACTTCACCTGGCAGCCTCTGGGGAGGTTTTTGAGCAGGACGTTGAACCGTTTGGAACTCCAAGTCAGGAGAGTGCTGGGGCACCATTGTTTGCACAGGTGTGTGGGGAGGTATTGCAAGTGGGAGACATTACAGGAGCATAAATTAGAGGTAATGAGGCCTGGCCTTAGGCGACAGCAGTAAAAAGAGGAAGGGGAGGAAGACAGGACAAAAATACTGCTGGCTGGGTGAGCAGAGGAAGCTATCAGGCAGGCAGCTGAAGAGGCGAGGCCAGAGCTTAGGAGAGGGGTCAGAGTTAGAGGGCCAGAGAGTGGGAACCTACAATCGGCTTGCAGTTAGAATCAAGAGAATTGCAAGATCTCCCCTGTGACTCCTTACTCCCTTCCTGTGAAGAAGGCAGAGTCTAAAGAGAAGGTGAAGAAGTCAGGTGGGAGTAAAGGTAAATGACAGGCATGCTGCTATACTGGGAATCCCGCCTTTCCGACAATAGAGGCTTTTGTTCTTTCTGGCCCAGGCTATGCGTTGTTTACTTAGGATGACTTCTATCGCACCTCTAGTTTGCAAGAGATTATCAGTCTGAACTCTCAGAGCAAATAATTGAGGCTTATGCTGGGGAGATAGATGCCTTCTTCCCTACCCCTGTCCACATATATTATCTAGTTTAACTATCACCACAGTGCTGTCCAGTAGATGTCATTCTCACTTTACAGAGAGGGACACTAACATTCAGAGAAACTAACTTGCTCAAGGACATAGAGCTAGATTCGGTGGTAGTCAAGTGAGCCATTTTCTCCTTAGGAGAAAAACAGAATGTTCAAGCTTGGGTGCATAAAGGGAAGGTGAGTGGATTTAGAACAGATCTGGGGCTGTCTTCCAGAGCTAATTTGGAATTTTGTTCCTACCAGCCACACTAAGCCTCCACTGTTCTCTCTTCCTTGGAATCTAAGGTTAACAACCAGACACTTATTTCAGACAGAGAGTAACAGACTGAATGTGGGTGTCAGAGATATGCTGGAGAGTGAAAGGAGTTTTGAACGACAAAATTTTTTTTTAAATCCTTGTGGCAAGATTTAGAAAGATGATAGCTATTTTAAAAGTACATCGTACCTATGTTCATAAATGTCACTGAAACCTAAAGGCATTCTCTGGTTAAACATTTATTATTTATGGGAGTGTGAAACTTGTTTTTCCTGTTTCTAAGTTTCAAGAAACCGGGCCTGTGTTCAATGTCCCTTACATGCCATGAGATTATTCTTTACACTCACTTGGAATGTAAATATCAAGCTTCTCCATCTAAGTTCTGGATAAAACGTGCTATTTATTTTGGTGCGCCCCAATATGCAACTGTACTGTGCATGCAGTGCAAGCAGGTTTTCAGGACACGTTCCTAAAAGAACAAAGTCAGGTACTGAATGTAGATACATGGGATTGTGTGTATTATATGCACATAACTCTGGCAATGATTTATCCAAAGCACCAATGAGCCAACACAGGAACCTGGAACTCAGATTGTTAAATGCCAGGACTTCAGAAGATTAACAACTTGGAATAAAAGTTAACTTTTAAAAAATTACTCAAGAGTTTTTAAAAGCACTGACCCGTCAAGGGTTTAACAGACTGCCAGCGGTACTTCATTAGAGCTAATGACATGAAGGAAATCTGCTAAGTACTCAACATTTAACCCTGTAAGGACTGCATCTAGAACAGCTCTTTTTCAAAAGACTTCATTTTGTTTTGCAAAGAAGAAATATCATTGTTTCTAACCTTGTGAATATTAAAGTGTGAACTTATCCTTCACCAAAGTAAGTATATTACAGGTAAGCAATAGATGTTTCTAAAAATTAAGGCCAGCTATCTAGTGTTCATGACAATCTTTTCCATCAATTGCAAACAAAAAGATCTTGAAAGTTTAATATAATGCAGTTAAGCACTTGTGCTATTTTACTCTGGCTGGCGGAGAAGCAGATGCAATTCACGGTTCTGACTCTCATTCTTATCTGTTGGTACAGACATAGTCAGCCTGAGGGATTAGTTAAACTAAGCTCCTGCAACCCATCGTATATACTGATTACATGGTAAAAGACGGTTTATCCAGGAGGCAACTGCTACACAAGTACTTCATAGTCACCTTGCTCTTTTAGAATGAACACATCTAAACTCCGAAAGTAATTATGCAGATATATCAAGCCCCAGACTTCAGAAAAATGACCTGGTGCCACTTATCTACTACTTATCTGGTCTCAGTTTAATACAGATAAGAACCACAGAAGGAAAAATTCGCTAAGGGTCCAGGATGGTGGAATCTTGGAGCTCCAGCCAGCAAGCCCAGGCTCCGTTATTTGGAAATGAGGATTTCCTCTGTTTTTGTTGGCCTCTGAATGCTCATGGCACTTGCTTTAAAACCATAAAAATGAACAGCAAACAAAGGTTTTCCTTCCACTATACCTTTTCCTTCTTTCTAAATTGCTTACTTGTTCAACTAACAGTACCGTGCAACAGTGTTCTCAGGCTCCTCCCACCCCAGGTACCATTCCCACCATGATGAGGCAGTGATGTTCATAAGGGCTCTATACTCTAAAAAAGATGCCCAGGGCTTCCCTGCTGGCGCAGTGGTTGAGAGTCCGCCTGCCGATGCAGGGGACACGGGTTCGTGCCCTGGTCCAGGAAGATCCCACATGCCGCAGAGCGGCTGGGCCCGTGAGTCATGGCCGCTGAGCTTGCGCGTCCGGAGCCTGTGTTCCACAATGGGAGAGGCCACAACAGTGAGAGGCCAGCGTAACGCAAAAAAAAAAAAAAAAAAAAGCCCAGATTTCGCACTGCAACACAGACTTGTATTATTACATTTTCCCATCCCCTAATGTAAAGTAATTCCATCTCTAGTATAATCACAACATTTATTGAAGGCTTACTGTGTGCCAGATATTCCATGTATTAAACTAATTTAATCCCCATGGCAAACTATGAGGCAATTTATTATGATCCTCACCTCACAAAGGAGGAAACTGAGGCACAGAGTCACAGAGCTAAGTAAATGGCGGAATTGGGATTTAAATCCAGATAATCTGGTCTCAAGGCTTGTGCTGATAGTTTTCAGAATGCTTGTGAGAAAAACATTATCATAGAGATAATTTGCTCTAACATATTTTAAAACCTATTATTTGAAAACTATGTTATTAATAATGAATTACATAAAATGTATCTCACAGTTGATGGACTCACTAGATCTTTACCAGAACTTCAACACAAAAGGACCTAAGACAATGTCTTAAATGACCCCAAACACCTAACAGTTTTAACCAAACTGGTGAAAATGATTTCAGAATTTGTTTTCCTACCCAAAATCATTTAAAGTGAAAACTCTGTCTTTCGATTACCTGATTAATTTTCAGTAAAATTCTGTTGCCACCAACTTTTTCTAATTCAAATATAGCCTGAAGGTCTCTACGGTATGAAAACTGAATATTCCACTTCTAAAATGTTTATTATCAGTGAATCAAAAACTCTTTCAAATCCTGATGTTCCTTGAGGAAAAATTAAAACTGAAAGTCAAATATCAGTTATAGAACTGTGATATAGCCAAAGACAGAGCTTCAGTCTTTTGATGTAAAAGCTACTTACTACTCTAATGAAGAAGGTATACTGGTTTGAAAAACTAATTGAAATTAATTAGAAGTTTCAAGTACCTCAGATGTAAGATCATGCATTATATAAAAGGTACTTTCAAGGTGAATTTAATTTTTAGAACTTTGCAATGTCGTCTCTCATGGAAGATACCAATAGCAGAGAAATGGTTTATGAATTGCAATGTATGCAAGCTATATGAATGACAGTCAAAACTTCAAAAGGCGTATCAAGATGCAATAAAAACATAAATCAAATACAATTTTATAAGAAAAAAATCCCTTTTCACTTACACTATTGTTATGGCCTGAATGTTTGTACCCCCCCCCACTCTCCCATTCATATACTGAAACCTAGTCCCTCAGTGTGATGTTATTTGGAGGTAGGGCATTTGGGAGGCGAGTAGGTCAAGAGGGTGAAGCTCTCATAAGTGGGATTTGTGCCCTATAAAAGAGACCCCAGGGAGTTCCTTCTCCTTTCTGTCCTGTGAGGTTACAATAATACAGCTGCCTATGAGGAAGTTGGCAACTTGATCTTGCACTGCCCAGCCTCCCAGAACTGTGAGAAATAAATTTGTTACATAAATTTGTTGTTTATAAGCCACCCAGTCCATGGTATTTTGTTATAGCAGCCCAAACGAACTAAGACAACCACATAATATTCTGAAAGCAACTCATGATAGGTACATTTATTGTTTAAAATCTAATTTACTTCACCTTTAAAATGCAAGTGTGATTCCATTTCAAAATATTCTATTTTAACAACTTCCTATCTATAAACTGTTTAAAGACAAAGTCAAGCAATGCCATCTACAGGGAACCTTAGGAACAACAGTCATATTTCTATGACCCATACTTTTCTTTAAATGAATACAATGTCTGTAGTCTGAGTTAATACTGTATGTGGCATCATTTAACAAGGGAACTAGGTGTGCTGTGTAAAAAGCCGTACTAACAGTCATTCTGGATTATTAACACTTCTTAAAATAATTTTAAATAACCTAACTTCACTTCCAAATTCACCAAACATATGATCCGTGGACCCTTGGTAATGAACTGTAGAAGGTTAAGATTTAAAGCTATGTAACCTTAAAAGACTTCAAAGTTATAACTGATATATAGTCACTGGAGGCTACACCTGTAACAATTTTCTTTTCCCAGCTCTTGAATCCCCCCTTACTCTTGAGTAGCATCACCTTTACCCTCTCGGCCAGATTCTCTAAATTTTCAGATACTTAGTTTCTAAAACTCAGCCCTGTTTATTTTAAAACCTATTTCATAGAAAATGCCACATCGGATTCAAAGCTCTTTCCCTCCCTTTAAAGTATAGACCCACTTTAATCACAGATGGTTTTTATACTTCTCTTTCCTTTTCTTCGCTCCCTTCTTGGGAGGCAGATGCTAGAAGAGGTTTCTCGATTGCAGTAGTTCTCAATTTAGGCTAAACATTAAAACCATCCAGAGCCCTTCACCAAAAAACACCATGCCTCTGGTTTAACTGGACTGGGATGGGACCTGGACATGGTCTGCTTGCTTTTAGTTTTCCATGTACAGCTAGTTTGAGAAGCACCGCCTTACTGGGGGGTGGCTTTCTAATTGGCCATCACTGCACTGTGGTAAGCAGCTTATGTGTTTCATTGTGCACAGCGGCAACCCCCACTCGCCTGGAAGACCAGAGGCCCACTACTGAGCAGTTCCTCCTGGCCCTGGCAGTCCACTGAGATTTCAAAGTTGCCTATATTCTGGCTGACCCCCAGACAGTGGCATCACGCCTCACTCATCTGCTGCATCACCTGCCTTTTAACCTCCCCATGCTGCTGCGCAAGTCCTCAGGCCGGCACGATCCATCTCTAACGCCTCTCTGCCTGACAGTCCCCGCAGTGCCTTCTCCAATTCCATTCCCACGCTCTGGGATTAAACAGATGTGTTCATCTGCTGAGTAAAGACAAACCACACCAGGTGGAGAAGGTGCTGGTCTCCCCTTCTTGGAGGCATCCTGGGTCTTGAATTACTCCCTCAGGTCTCCCTCCTGTGGTTTCTGAGTACAGATGCACTCCGTTCCCTCCCTCATGAGAGCGCAAAGGACTAAATCCCTTTCCCCAACACTGCACTTCTCCAGAAGAAGACCTCTCCCAGGCCTCCCCAGGTGTCTGTGGGGTGGTGGTTAGTGATAGCACGTGTTATCTGATCTGGCACCCCTCAGTAAGCCCTGCAGTGCTTACTGGTCCTAATCACCGTGGTTCTCTGATCCTAGAACGTGGGGATTGGCACCTTTTAACCTCTGCTTTGGCCTTATTCCAGAATAAGCTAATAAAACTCACTTGACTTTCTGTTACAAATTACTTAATTCTGTAGTCAGTACCATTAGGTCAGTTCCCCAGAAACAGATGACAATGAATGTATGCAAGTGACTTATTAAGGAGGTGATAAGTAAAGGAGTGGGAATAGGACATGAAAGAAGAGGAAGCACACACAAGCGAGGGTGTGATTCTGGCTAAGTTGCAAAGAGGCTGACTTCAGCCCAACCCCTCCAGGAAGTTTTGGTGTATGGTCACCTGTCTGAGGTAAAGGAGCTGGGCTTTCATTACAGGACTGTCAAGGGCACTCCAGGCAAGACCCACAGCGACTCTTTTTAGAAGTACAGTGAAAATGGGAGGAGGGTGAAAGGTATCTGAGGAATCTGGATGGACTACTGTTGCTGGTGAATGTTAAACTAATTTCTACCAAGTTCTATAATGTTATGAAACAAGCCAGAAAGTGGTCGTTTGTTCTAAGACTTCACTAGTAATACCTGGTATTATTTGTAACTAAAAAAGTATCATATACTTAGGTTACACTAACTGCTTAGTAAACTGCTTAATGAAATGCTAAGAGCAGTTTGGAAAAAAAAAAAAACAGCAGAACAAACATTAAAGATTGAAGCAAGCCTGAAGGAAAGAACTGTTCTCTTGATGTCAATCTTTAATTTCTCTAGGGCTGCTTTTGCTCTTTCTGGAAACCAGTCACCGTCTTTAAATGTTCATTTTCTCAAAAGCTATTTCTGAAACATTCTCAAAGTCACAGGATCTCAAAAACAATGTTTATTTTAACATATACATTGTGCCACCTAGCACCAATGCCTGTAAGTACCAGAATTCCATCTGGTTACCATTACACTTTGGAACCATGCGACTGAAGTCCTGATAGATCAGTCTGTGAACAGATGATTCTCATGAGAACATAAAACAGAGACCACACAGAATCAAAATCATTTGATAAATGCATACAGAACTACATTTGTAGTCATTTAAATACTTTTCTCTGTTTCATATAAACAAGCTAACACCAGTGACTTTAGCCGCATTTTCCTGGAAGCTATACGTGAGGAAAAGTGCATGAGCCACATAAACGCAAGAGCCTGAAGCCGGACTTTTTATTTTCACTCCATTCTCAAATAAACAATTTTGTAAAGATACCTTTTCCTCCCTCCCAATCTCCTGATATCTTACTTTCATCTTTATCAACTGACTATGGTATAATCTACTATCTAACTCCCATAGTAAATTATACTGTAGTCAGTGTGGTGAAGGAAAAGCACAGAACTTGGCCACAAAACAGTATTTTCATGTTTTTTTTTAAAGTAAAAGAACACAAGTATTAAAGTTATCTTAAAAGCAATGAAGTGGAAGATATTTAACGATAAAAACCACTGCATAAATACGTTAAAATAAAAACCTTTTAAATTTATCTTGAAGACAAGCTAAAATTTATTGATTTGAATTTAAACATTATTAAATAGTAATTGATATCTCTCTTTAGAAACCGGATCAACTTATCTCTACTTTCCTGAAAATACGCCAAGTCAGCCATGCTACTTTCACTATTTTTGGCAGATTTTAGGCTAACCTCAGTACCTATTTTTATTTGAGGAGTGACTGAAACATGTTTCTTTTAAGCAGAACTTGATGCCGAGCTAAAAGTAAACTAAGTTGGATTTCAGGCCCATTGGCAGGTAGGCAGTCAGTCAATCATTTTTCGTAATGCAGGCAGCCCGTGGTGGTTGTCTATATATCGGATCCCTAAGGACATGCTGGAAAAATCTGTGAACACAATCTTCCCATGCTGTATTCACATGCTCCAATCACAATGTTAGCTTACCCACGTTGTTAGAGGCCTGGGTAAGATGACTAGATTTCACGATGGAAATTTCTATAAGAAAAAAATGGAAACCTTAAAACACTGATTTCTTATCATAAATTAAGTATTTACCGGGTACTTAGTACTAGGTAATATTCCTAGTAATGGCTAATGCAATTCAAATGAACAGCCATTCATAATGTTTAGAGATGGTCTTTGCTGATGCCTGAAGTACAAGCAACCAAAGAAAAAACAGATACATTGGACATCATCAGAATTAAAAACCTCTGTGCTTCAAAGGACACACTATCAAGAAAACGAAAGGACAACCCACAGAATGGGAGAAAGTATTTGGAAGTCATATATCTGGTAAGGGTCTAGTATCCAGGATATATAAAGAATGTTTACAACCCAACAGTGAAAAGTCAACTCAATTTTAAAATAGGCAAAGGATTTCTGTAAAGATGTACAAAAGGTCAGTAAAAAAAAGATACTCAACATCATCAGTCATTAGGGAAATAAAACCCACTTCATACCTACTAAGATGACTACAATAAAAAAGATGGACAACAATAAGTATTAGTGAGGATGTGGAGAAACTGCGACCTGCAGACATTGCTGGTGAGAAAGGAAAATGGTATAGTAGCTTTGGAACAGTTTGGGAAGTCCTCAAAAAGTTAAATGTAGAGTTTCTGTATGACCTAGCAATTCTACTCTGGGTATACATACACTGGAGAGATTTGAAACATGTGCCACACAAAAATTCTTACATGAATATTCACAGCAGCATTATTCCCTAGAGCCAAAAAGTGGAAACAACGGAAATGCCTATCAACTGATGAATGGATGGATAAGATGTGGTAATATCTATACAAAGGAATATTATTCAACTATAAAACATGGATGCACCTTGAAAACACTGCAGAATGAAAGAAGCCGGACACAGGAAGCCACATAATGTGTGATTCCATCTGTATGAAATGTCCAGAACAGGCAAATCCACAGAGATACAGACTGGTGGTTGTCAGGGGTTGGGGGAGGCAGGATAAAGAAGTAATTGCTAACAGGTATGGGGTTTCTTTCTGGGGTGACGAAAATGTTTAAAAAGTGGTGATGGTTGTCCAATTCTGTGAATATACTAAAAATCGCTGTAAACTCTAAAAGGGTAAACTTTATAGTATGTAAGTTATATCAAGTTAAAGAAACAAATGATTCTCTGAAGAAAAAAAAGCCTTCATATTTAGGAAACACAAAATCTTTATGCTTCAAAAAACAAAATCTACTTTTAAAACTATACAACAGTTTCAGCTAAAACCGGATCCCTTAAGGCACAAAACATTTTAAATTTGTCTTTTTGTCTCTAGCGCCATGCCACATAATAATTGATCTGAATTACTAATCCTACAGCTCTTCTTTCCTTACAGTCTCAACACCTAGTCTTGACTCCAAAAATTACACATTATTTGCTTTTGGCAAGAATTCACATAATCAGAAAACTTCATCACAAATTCAAAGGAAAGATAATAGAAACAAATGGAACTAAGTAAATTTAGCACTCTCAATTCATAAAACTCATCTTGCCCCTGCCTTATACCAGTCACATATATAGAAGGTGCTGGAGGACAAAAATGGATGAGATACAGTTCTTCCTTTCTACAGGTTCAAATTCTAGGCATCAGAGAGGCAATGTGCATAAAATGTAATTAGTATAACAGGTAAAGGAAGCAACCAAAAAGGGGAACATATATAAATTCTACTTAACTGAATGCATTTTTCTTTATTGGACAGATCTACCTTTTTATAGTTTACTTGGACCATTAAAAAACATATGAATGGTTGGAGAGAGTTCACGAAGGACAGAACTGGCATTTTAAAGCCTCTAACAGATAACAGAAATTTATAAATAGTTAAGTTCCTTGTCTGAGGTAATGCCCAATAATAAAGCTATATAATTTACAGCTAGAAAAGACCTTTACAAAAGAAGCCTGCCTTATTTTAGAGGAAAAACCTGAGGCCAGGTAGGTTAGGCAATCTTAACACTGAGAGTTAGTGCCCGAGTCCAGTGACTCATCAAAGCTGTTTCCCCACTTGAAAATTAACATCTACATCACACACAAGCTCAGAGACAGTGTCCAGCTAATGAAATTGCTTCAGAGGATGAAAAGCCAAATATGTATTTACCGATTTTTTCTTTCTGATGTATAAAATGTGAATATCTTCACTTCGATATTCTTCATCATGTTTTTCCAAAGGAATTTTTTCAAAGTCAAAGTCTAGTTGAAGAAGCTATAAATTTAAAAAAGATATACTTTATAGTTAATAATATGAACTATCCTGTGGTGACAGAAATCAGAATGGTGGTTACCTTTGGAGTACTGACTGGGGAGGGGCACATGAAAAACTCAGCTAAGCACTTGATACATGTGCATTTTACATGTTTTAACTCAACTGAAATTGATTAATAAAATAAAATTTTCAATTATACATTATTTCAAAAGTTTATTAACATTCTTCATATTCAAGAAAAACATAAAATTAAAAAACCATTTCATCATATATCTGAGGCAGAGTCATGAAGAGTCACTTTACCCAAAGTAACCCTTTCAGAGGATAAAACTGCAAGGCTATACAGATGGACCCTTATGAGGAGTCACTTGTAATGTGGTGGATTTTTGCCCATAAAAAGGGCTTGGGTGACCACTGGAGGAAGATGGGTGAAGGATAAATGGGATTCTATGTACTACTTCCGCAACTTCCTGTGGGTCTTTAATTCTTTCAAAAGAAAAAAAAAAGAAAAATCTCGAAATAGGTAGGATACACTGGTCATAAAAATACAGTGGAAAACACTAAAATAAAAAGATACCACATGTCATGTTTCTATGATGTCATCTCCAAAAATAATATACACATCATTAACATGTTCCTAAAAGCCAGCAACATGTTTCATAAAGAAACGCTGAAAACTTTCTCAGGAAAGACAAGGGTGTCACATTATTATTTTACATTGTTTTACAGATCGACAAGTTAGAAAAGAAAAATAAATAAATAACCAGAAAAGATTAAAAAGGCGGTGGGGAGGGAGGCTGGCGGTTATTAGAATGGTGTGCTATGAAGGATCCTGATCCTCTCCTTGGGTTCATACAAGCAGAATGTTTTCCCTACTCAAAATTACCACAATACACTTTAACACAAAGTCACATACAGCCTCTCTGAAGGGTAATCACTACAAAGGTAGATCTAGTAGAGTACTCACCTCAAAGTATTTTTTCTCGATTTCTGGATTTTTTCCCATTGTTCGTTGTTCATAACAACATATAATACAAGTCTCAGATCCACTGAGATCTTTTAGGGTTTTCAACAGTGGCTCCAAAGACTGTTCAAAAAGGAATATGATTTTTATGACTTTTAAAAATTTATATGTTTACTATAAAAGGGAGTAGGGGAGGTGGGGGGGTAATTATAATTTCCCTACAATTCATCCATCTTTTTTTTTTTTTTTAACATCTTTATTGGAGTATAATTGCTTTACAATGGTATGTTAGTTTCAGCTTCACAACAAAATGAATCCGTTATATATATACATATGTTCCCATATCTCTTCCCGCTTGCGTCTCCCTCCCTCCCACCCTCCCTATCCCACCCCTCCAGGCGGTCACAAAGCACCGAGCTGATCTCCCTGTGCTATGTGGCTGCTTCCCACTAGCTATCTACCTTACATTTGGTAGTGTATATATGTCCATGCCTCTTTATCGCTTTGTCACCGTTTACCCTTCCCCCTCCCCATAGCCTCAAGTCCATTCTCTAGTAAGTCTGTGTCTTTATTCCTGTTTCACCCCTAGGTTTTTCATGACATTTTTTTTTTTTAATTCCATATATATGTGTTAGCATACGGTATTTGTCTCTTTCTGACTTACTTCACTCTGTATGACAGACTCTAGGTCTATCCACCTCATTACAAATAGCTCAATTTCGTCTCTTTTTATGGCTGAGTAATATTCCATTGTATATATGTGCCACATCTTCTTTATCCATTCATCCGATGATGGACACTTAGGTTGTTTCCATCTCTGGGCTATTGTAAATAGAGCTGCAATGAACATTTTGGTACATGACTCTTTTTGAATTATGGTTTTTTCAGGGTATATGCCCAGTAGTGGGATTGCTGGGTCATATGGTAGTTCTATTTGTAGCTTTTTAAGGAACCTCCATACTGTTCTCCACAGTGGCTGTATCAATTTACATTCCCACCAACAGTGTAAGAGTGTTCCCTTTTCTCCACACCCTCTCCAGCATTTATTGTTTCTAGATTTTTTGATGATGGCCATTCTGACTGGTGTGAGATGATATCTCATTGTAGTTTTGATTTGCATTTCTCTAATGATTAGTGATGTTGACCATTCTTTCATGTGTTTGTTGGCACTCTGTATATCTTCTTTGGCAATTCATCCATCTTTGAATCAATCCAAACAAGTAAACGTAGTTACAGCTCTGTAACTGATGATTAGTAAACTCTTCTTAACTAATCAACCATCATATTAATTTCAGTTTCCAGAGAAAGGATTCAAGTGATTGCATTTTGGAGTCCCCATGGGTAAACAAGTGAAATTGACTGCACTCTTAAAATTTAATTTAATATAATTTAACTTGGGATTTAAACAATCAACAATTTACCTACAAAAGCAAGTCCAACCCTAACTAGAACATAAGTTGGTTCAATGCTCATTATTGAAAAAAATGAGTGATGCCCACAACACTACACAAACTGATATTCTAAAAAAAATCATTATATAAATATAATAAATCTTGCCACAGAACAATGAATTCTTTACGATGCAACTTAATTATTAATGTCATGATTAACACATTCACTAGGAATAACTAAAAAAAAAAAAAGAAATCTTAGTCTTTTACAGGAGATCCAAATGGCAAAATCCTTTAAAAATTTTACAGACACCTCTCGCAAAATGCACATAACATTTTTCTCGATATGCTTCATGGACCTCTATGTTAATCATGAGTGTATATATATGTAGTTCCTGGTGACCTTTATTTTCTCTTTACTGTGTCATCAACTATGGAACAAATATCCTGCATTCAGAGATGTTAAAATGCGAAGAAATGCGTGCTTTAGAATCCACCAAATACGGTTTAAATCTTCTAAAGGAAGAGCCTTCACTATTAAATACTCACCTCTTCATAGTATATGCAGTCGGCCATCAGGATGTAGTCTGGAGGAGAAGGAAAGTCTTCTATTTCTTCCCCCCTTAAAAATGTCAACCAATATTTTAAACTGTTGTTTCACTAATTTAAAATATTCCTGTTTTACAAACAAGACCCAGAAAGTCCCCTTCGTATTAACCATGCTTTTAGTGTAACACAATTTAAAGCAAACTACAGTTATCTTAAAACAAGCTGAAAGGCCATACAAACCATTTCAGTACCTTGGCTTGAACAGAACCAGTGACAAGATGCTTGTTCATATTAATATTCATCTTCAGCAAGTCTTGCAATTCCTCTAGGTCGGTGACTATGACATCTGCCCTATAAAATAACGGTGACTGAGGTGTAGGCACAAGGATGGGAAGCCAGTAACCGGGGTTTCCCGAAAAGCGGTGTCCCCTCCCGCCAAGCTCTTACCCGAGGGTAGCAGCCATGAGCCCCACGGCCCCGGTGCCAGAGCCCAGCTCCAGCACCGACCGCCGGCTCAGCGCGTGGGCCCCATCGCCGGAAAACCCGGGCGTTTCCAGGTATTTAGAAAGGACGATGGCAGCGTCCCAAACAACGCAACCCACGCCGCCGGAGCCGTACTGCTGTAGTCGTAACACCGTGCCATCTCGCTTCTCCAAAACTCGCACAAAGTTCCGCAGTTGCTCCTCCCCGGAGGACTCCAGGGGAGCCGCCATCGCCGCCCGGCAACACTGAGTATCGAGCGCAGTGACGTCACACCCACAAGACCGCCCCGGGCCCCGCCTTGCAAGGGGCCCGGCGCCTCCAGGAGGCGGAGTTGGCGCCATAGCGCGTGCGCGAAGACACAAAGACCGGAAGGCGACGTTCCACCGGCGTGGCCCAGCCGCAGGCCAAGGCTTACCCTGCGCGCGGAACCGCCTCATTCTCCCCTAAATTACAAGTCTGCCTCAACGAACGGGCAGTTGAAATTACTTTTCCGGACAAAGCCAACCTGAGTGTTTTTATCTAGTTGGAGGTTGATTCACACTGTTTTTTTTTTTTTTTTTTATTACTGGCCTTAAATCAAGGCAGCTTCCAAGATCCTACCAAGGATGGCTATAATCCTGCTTACAGAGAATTCCTAACATGCTCCTAATTTTTCTTCAGAATGCGTAAAAATGGTTGCAAGAAGCTTGTGACTGCGTTTAACGGTGAAGAAAAAGTTATCCCTCTAAAGTTTACATCACTTAAATTCTTTGGGATTATGGAACTTAAATTGCACAAATTATTGAAAATGTGTGTATATATTACTTCTACAGAACTCAACAATCTTACCCCCTTGTTCCTTATAATGAAAACACATATTTTAAACGTCTTTTAAAAATTAAGACTGGGGTGATTTATTAATCTTGTTAGGAACTCTGATACAAAGCACAGTAAAAGGCCACAGACCAGTAAATAAACAATGTGGCTTTTGGCTACTTTACAACTGCTGCTACGGCACTAAGAGGAAAACACGCTTTTTCATCACTTAGAACGAAGGAGTACAAATGGCAAATAAAAGTTTTAATCACGTCTCTGATTAAAAAGTTTAATAAAGCTTTAAGTGTCTGCTGGTTTAAATATTACCAATCTAAAAAAATACTTCAAAAATTTTTAGTTAACACGAGATTTATAGAGAAAGTTACTTGGTTTTGAAGGCAATGCAGTTGGTTCCTATGCCATAAGAAACTTATCCTCCAGCTTTATGAATTAGTAAAGTAGCAGACTGTATTATAGGCCTTGAGTCACATAAATTTATATAGGTTATTAGCATTATCTTTAAATGTACAATATAAACAAAACTGTACATGTATGGCATATTAACTTTGTTTTCCAAAATAATAGGCAACTCGTTAGCTAAAGACACCATAGTCTGCAAAAACAAAAAGGCACATCTGTATAAGATATATGCCCTTTTTTCCTCTATGATTGGGTTAGGTAGTCTGTTTACATTTCGACAAAACAATAAACAGTGCATTCTATTATTTTCGTTCTATTTTTCACTTTTGTCTTCAGCAGCAAATTCTGGCTTTTAAGACATGGCATTAAAGAGTTTAAGAACAGTGGGTGTTATTCACGATCTTCCTAAATGTAAAAACTAGAAGATGGTCAAAGAGGCTTAAAACTCAGTATCACCACGCACCCCCTATATGTGTATAAATTCACTGCCTTAAAAAGTCATCTGTTACTCAAATTTGAAAAATTCCACAAATGCACTATCCCCCTTCAGTGCAATCAATGTCACTTTAAACCATATTTTAGCAGAGTCTACAGTGCAAATATAAATTCTTTATACTGGCCTTTGGGCAGCACTGAAGATCCAAGACAAGGCAATGCTACTGATCACCTGAGGATAATGGTAAAGGACTTCTGTATTTTTATTTTTCCAATTTTTAAAAGCTTATTTGATCAGTAGCATTTTTGTAAGAGCATTATTTTTAAAAAGTACTAAAATACTATGCCTTTTTTGAATAAATTAAAAAAAAACTTTACAAATACCATTCCAGTGTCAATGACTACATATGGCTAGGGTCATTGAGTAGTTTCTGCATTTTCTAGCAAAGGCAGTCTATACAATGGGGGGTGCGAAAGCTCCCGTTTGTAAGTCTTTGGTGGCAGTTTTGGTAGGTGAGGGCTTGAATTCTGCCTTGGTGGAACAGGGGGAGCTTGAGGATGAGCAAGATTATTCTGACTAGAACTGAGCACGTAGCATCGACGTGGTACCCTTGGAGAGGGTGTGCTAGGAGGAGTGTTTGGAGAATTTGGACACGTACTAACGTCTCTGAACCAGTCTGGATCTCTGTGAAGATGTCCCAGTGGAGGTGGCTGAAGAGTAAACGGACAGTTTATAAAGTGTTCTGGAGGCCGAAGGGGAACTGGTGGAGGGGTATCGGGAAGAGGATCTCTCGGCGGCGGCGGTGGTGGACTATGCAGAAGCCCGTCAAATGCACCAGAAGGAGCAGGAACTCTGGGTTTTACCTTTGGAGGAGGAGGCTGTCTTGGCGGAATAGCAGGGGGGTCATCATCAGATTTCATAGTTCCCTCAAAAACAAAAAGATTAAATTATACCTCTGTTCTCCTGAAAAATCTGTAAGAAAAAGTTTTAAAAAGACTAAAGATTTCTTATGTGTTAAGTTAAATCCAGAGCCTCAAAACAGGTTAATCTGGTTTAATGATCAGATTTATGAGTAAATTACTCCCAGTTTCACTCAGGGCCCAGTTTAATATTTTGATATATGAGATGTTTTAATTGAAATCTTATAAAGCCTCAGATTATCTTGCTTTATATATACAGTTTATAAATATATGGTTTTATTTATAATAATGGGCAAGTGAGTAAAAAGAATATATAGCTTTGTAAACATGAAAGGACACGAAAGGACAAGAGGACTTAATATCCAGCTTCTGCTTTTTGGCCATTTACTTCTACTATCCCTAGTGAAGCTCAGTGGTGGTTCTCAAAGTGTGATCCAGGGATCAGCAACATCAACACTAGTAGGGAACTCGTTAGAAATGCAAATTCGTGGGCTCCACCCCAGACCTACTGAATCAGAAACTCTGGCCATCTGGTTTTAACAAGCCTTCCAGGTGCTTCTGACGCAACCTAAAGTTTGAGAAGCACCAGTTGAAAGTTTGGAGAATGGTTTGAATACTACAGTTCTTTCCATCTCCACCAGAAATAAAAGTACTTCTGAGCATCTGTGAATCTGCCCAGCCTCTTTTTTTAGAAAAATTATTATGAGGATTAAACAATTATTTAAGGTATTTTTCTAAATAAAACAACCTAAATATTTAAAAGCCATAATGGGTGACCAAATTGTAACTGACAGACTCTTTATAAGAACAAGCACTATTTTGAAGATTCACAACTTTGAATAAGTTGAGGCAAACCTAAGTCCTGTGGACTACCTTGGAATTTGATTTTTTGTTTTTGTTTTTTGGCCACAAGGCGCAGCATGCAGGATCTATAGTTCCCTAACCAAGGATGGAACCTGTGCCCCTGCAGTGGAAGCCCGCAGCTAACCACTGGACCACCAGGGAATTCCTTACCTTGGAATTTGAAGCATCATGATCAAATTTTTTTCGAGGAGGAAGTGGAGGAGGAATCAGTGGCTCTTCACTTAGTTTATGTAAACTACCACACGAACTAAAGAAAGACTCTGGGGGTAAAAAAGATTAGTTTAACCACAAGTCACAATGCAATCATAAGACAAAACTTTACTTCAATCTGTGATCACCTCTGCTATGGTATCTGTCAGACTGTACTGTAGCTGACTGTTGGTTTAGCTATCCTCTCCATTAAGGTGTAAGCTTTCTGAGGGCAGTGTGTATTTATTTTCATATCCGTAGCATGTAACACAGTGGTAGTGCCTGGCACATACTAGGTACTACTGCTAAATGAAAATATACTATTCAATTAAGATTAATAAGGAGATTCTGCTCCCTGAAAAGCCTTTTGTTTGTATAAACTGTACTAACTTCCAGAGAAAGATCATCCACAAACAGAGACCATGCTTTTTTTTTCCCGAAGTGAACATTATTTTTACTTGTTATTTTAACATCATGTTAACTTACATAAACATGCAGTGTAGATGACTGGTTTTAGACAACAGTCAAAAATTAAATCCTTAGCTAATCAACAGTATTCTCAGTGTAAAATACCATGCATTTTCTGAAGCAGCTATTATTGGATACATTTCCACACAAGTAATAAAACCTCCATATAGGAGACCATAGGGTAGGGTTGTATCATAGGACTCTTCTATTTGCAAGTCTTTCATTGATAATGGAAACATTACACAACTGCATTAAAGGAAATTTACAAAATAATAAAGTATTAGAGGAAAAATTACCCCAAACATGCCAACCAGACATAGAATAAGAACGATTTTCACGTTCACTTCTTTTGTCTTTTTCATATGGTTAAAAAAATACCTGTAATTATGGACCAACTCCCTATTTTAATATCTCCACACACAGTTGGTGTAAAGATAGTGATCATAGCTTGTTTATCATTATACTGAGATTGGGTTTATAGGAGCTAGTTGGGAAAGAAGTTGGTGAGTTTAATTTTAAACACACTGAATTTGTGTGAACTGCTTATGGGACATCCAAGTAAAGATGTCACTCATTACTCCATGTCAAAAATTGCTGTCCTGATCACGTGATTCTGCAGTCACCTCAGAGTATCTTGATGGCTCACCGTGCCAGTAGCAGAAACAAAAAGTATGCCTATGGGGTGTTGGCAGATGGTGTGAGGAGGTTAGGTAGGGCAGTACCTGCTGTGAATATGTTCCTTTTGCTTGCCCAGCAAACTCTGCCCTGTCTTTGTCTCTTGGTGATGATGAATCCATCCCATATGGTTCAGTCAGCCAATTCTGCCCAGGGCACCCCAATTACAGTCAAGAAGTAGACAACGACTCACTTTCTTAACTTGATCAGATGTTTATCTGCCTCTCTTTTACGCATACAGCTGTGTGCTTCAGTGAAAGCTGATCTTACCCCTTAGCTCCACAGGTGGGGCCTGATTAGACCATTCCCTCAGCCAGAGTAACTGGTTGTCGACACATGAACTAATTCAGACTACTGAAATTTGAAAGGAGGTTTGCAAGAGGCTACTGAAAAGGAAGTTCCTTGCTCTTTTGGAAAAGCAGTCTGTCAGTCTTTCTCTGTACCTCTCTTTCTCACTTGACTGAACAAGGAAGCACATAACCAATACTCCTGCCACCACTCTCATGACCTTGAGGAAAAACAGCCTCAGATAAAGCTGATAATCTGGACAAAACAACCAAGAGTCAAAAAGAAATCTGGTCCTTAATAACATCATTAAAGTTATCATTAATAACTGAATCAACCAGTCTTAAAGCAGCCTTCCTCCAGACTTCCAGCTATCTGAGT
Source organism: Orcinus orca (assembly GCF_937001465.1). NCBI lineage: Eukaryota > Metazoa > Chordata > Mammalia > Artiodactyla > Delphinidae > Orcinus > Orcinus orca. The sequence continues at coordinate 151,444,479 of NC_064560.1, forward strand.
CAGAATGCTTTCTTACTGCTTAAGGCAAACTTAGTTGAGTCTTCTCTTCCTTACAGAAACACACACGCTCATGGAAGCAGAAAACACCTTAATGATAATGGGATAGCTGTGAAAGTTTCTGAGTCTGACTCTACAGTCAGCCCACTTAACCACTTAAATGCAGAATGTTTCTCCATAGGAGGCACTCAGTAACCCTTGTTGAAGTGTGAAGTTCAACTTCAATTTTATTTTCTATTAAGAGCACTTCTCCACAAGATTATACAGGTTTTGTGAGCATTTTAAATAACCTTAGTATTCCAAACCAGTGAATGTAGGATAATTTACTTAACAATTTCTGTAATGTTAGCTAGCTATGTAAGTTACTTCCAATTTTTTATCATTCACTTGTCCATCCACTCAACAAGTATTTATTGTGCATCTGCTATAGTGCCAGCACTCTTCTAGGCACTAGTGATACAGCAGTGAACAGGAAGCAAAAATTCATGTCCTTCTGGAGCTTATGTTCTAGGTTGATAAGAGAGAATAAACATGATAAGTAAAATGGCTATAAGTTAAAAGAAGAAATATTAGGTAGGGAAGGGGGAGCAATTTAAAAGAGGGTGATCAGGGAAGGCCTCACTCAGGTAACACCAAGCAAAAGCCTGAAGGAGGCAAGGGAGCATGCCATGAGGCCAGAAGGGTGAAGAGCACTCTAAGCGAAGGGAAGAGCAAGAGCAGAAGTCCTGATGTGGGAATTTGTCCATTTTGTTCAGGAGGCACAGTAGCTGGAGCAGAGTAAACAATAGAAGAGAAGAGTAGCTGATGAAGTCTGATAGATCAAAGAAGGCCAAACTGCATAGGACCTTATGGGTCCTTTTGAAGGAGCTTTGGCTGTTACTCTAAGATGGAAAGCCACTGGCTTTAAGTACAGGTGAGAAGAGTCTAACCTACATGCTAAAAGGACCTAGTTGCTGTATTGAAAACAGACTAAAGTGTGGAAGGTGGGAAGTTAGGATGCTACTATAATAAACCAGGTAAGTGATGGTGGTCGCTTGGACCAAGGTGGCAGCAGTAAAGAAATGGTTAGATCCTGGATATATTTTGAAAGTAAATAAGACCTGTTGACGGATCACATTTGGGGTATGAGAAAAAGAAAGAAGTAATGATAACTAATATTTTCAGCCTCAGCAATTAGACAAATGTGGTTATAACTGAGAAGAGGCGGCAATGGGAAGAACAACTTTAGAGGAGATGATATCCAAATAGAGACGTCGAACAGGTCACTGAATACATGAGCCTAAAGGTCAAGAGACAGGTTCTGGGCAGAGAAAAAAAATTGGGGAATTATCATCATATAGATGATATAACAGTGAACGAGACACCAAGTGAGTGAGAAGAAAAGAGATTCAGAGACTTAGGGCCTTCCAATGTTAATAGGTTGGGAAAATGAAGAGAAACCAGCAAGAGAGACTAAGGAGCTAAAAGTAAAGTAGAAAAACCACAGAAGCAGGATGAACAATGTGATCTTCATGTACGTGATTTCTTCACAAAAATTTTTTGGTATTCGGTATTAATGAAGACAGAGACTTTGTCTTTCTAGTTTGCTGTTGAATCCTTAGTACTTGGCAGAGTAGCTGGTACCAAGTACTCAATTCTCTACTGAATGAATAACCAAAGGGTGTGAACATTTTTTTGGTTTGATACGTTGTTTTCAGATTTCTTTCCAAAAGGATCATACTAATATATCAATTTACAAGGGATAAGTAATATATGAGTATCTTTTAACATAGGCTTGCTCATATTTTGATGTAAACTGTCTATTCATGCCCATTGTTAATGCAGTCTTGCTGTTTTTCCCATTTTATGTGGGAAATGGGAAAAATTTTCATACTTTTCTTTCAGGATTTTAAGATGTTCAGAATTTTATGCAGTTATTCTCAATATTTTCTATTAAAATTCAAAACATGATTTTCTTTATCATATGGAAAATGTATTTTACTACCACCCAGAATAATGTCTAGAATTCCTAGTCCTCAAATGGCATACTGTTATGGGTTGAACTGTGTCCCCCCCCACAGAAGTTATGTTGAAGCCCTAACCCCAGCACCTATGAATGTGACCGTATTTGTAAATATAGTCTTTACAGATATGTAATCAAGTTAGGATGAAAGTGAGCCTGAATTCTGTATGACTGGTGTCTTTATAAAAACAGGAGATGAGGGCTTCCCTGGTGGCGCAGTGGCTGGGAGTCCGCCTGCCGATGCAGGGGACGCGGGTTCATGCCCCAGTCCGGGAGGGTCCCGTGTGCCGTGGAGCGGCTGGGCCCGTGGGCCGTGACCGCTGGCCTGCGTGTCCGGAGACTGTGCTCCGCAGCGGGAGAGGCCGCAGCGGTGAGAGGCCCACGTACCGCAAAAAAAAAAAAACCAGGAGATGAGAAAATGAGATACAAGGAGAAGATGGCCATGTGACAACAGAGGCAGAGATTAAAGTGATGTATCTACCAACCAAAGGATGCCAAGGATTGCCAGCAAATGCCAGAAGAGGTAAGGAAAGATTCTCCTGTACAGGTTTCAGAGGGAGCACAGCCCTGCCACCTTGATTTTCAGACTTCTAGCCTCCAGAACTGGACCTTAAGCCACTCAGTTTGTGGCACTTTGTTACAGAAGCACTAGAAACTAATATATGTAGTAAATACATTTCCACTGCTGAACAACCAGGAAAATAAGAAACATGCACAAACTCCAATGAAGCCAGGAAACATCTGGATCCTGAAGCTTCAATGCATCAAGGTGGACTACAATGTACATGAAGGAGACAAATGGAGGAAGATGAAACCCAAATGTCTATAGTGAGTGGGACTGACAAACAGCAGCAAATTTGCCCCCAGAGAACCAAAGGAGGGATCAGGAATTAAAGGCACTTGGTATAATGGAAGGCATGGACGTCAAAATAGAAGATATGATTACGTCTATACAAGGGCCAGTGAGAACCCCCAAATCCTATTCTCCACTTAGTGAGGCCAGGCAATTACCACATTCCCACCACTGCAGGAGACTGAGGGTTTTTATTCTCTGGAGAATCTAAACTTCAGATTTGCGAACACTAGTCTGTGCTGAAAACACAGATTTTCATACTAAATGCAGAGATCTCCCAGGCAGAAGATTCAAAGATCTTTCTTTGGAGAAACTAAACACTCTTAGAGAAAATGCCTCATAGATTCTGAAATTTGGGGACTTCCTAAGCAAAAAAAAATTCTCATCACTCTATCAGTCTAACAGTGAAACCTACAAGGCAACAAGCTTTGCCCACGGATATCGCACTTCCTATCAGTTTATATTGTCTCACTCTAAAATATGAACAGAAAGCTAAGGATCCCAGACAAGAAAGAAAAACCTCCAATATGAAAGACCACAACTAATAGAAGAAACTCAGAAAAGAAACCATACCAGAAACAAAATTAATTTTTTTCAAAAATTGAATAGTGAAAACAGACTAGGATGATATAAAAATGTCATAATCAGAGGGAATTTAGAATGAATTCTTAGAAATTCAAAATCATGATAGATGAAAAAAAAATAGAAAAGCTGGGCAATAAAGTAAGGAAATCTCCCAGAAAACAGAACACATAAAGAGATGGACAAGAGGAGATAAAAGAAAATCAGAGGATGAATCTAGGATGTACAATATGGAAAAGAAGCTCCAAAAAGGGACTCAGAGAACATGGCAGGGAATAAATTATTAAAAAAATGATACAAGGAACACTTTCTAGAAATCAAATACATGAATCTCTAAATTTAAAGGGCTCATTACAGACAGCAAAATGAAAGAAGAAAAAAAGACCCACATCAAAGCAGATCATTGTGAATGTATAGATCATTAGGAATAAACAGAAGATCCTAAAAGTTTCTTGAATTTAATGTGGCAGAGACTGCTAATTGTCCCCCAGTGCACCTGTCCCTTTCTTCCTTTTAGTAATTCCATGAATTTTAGCAAGACAAAAGGCTGTTTAGTTACAGACAACATTTCTTAGCCTCCCTTGCATCTGTGTCCATGTGACTAAGTTTCGGCCAATGGGATGAGAGCAGGAGTGATACCTGCAACTCCCAGATCACTTTTTGTAACAAAGCTCCTTGCCCTCCATGTTCCTGCTGGCAGAAAAATGGTAACAACTCAAATCAGTTGCTCAAGACTCAAGAGATGGAAGCCAAATTTTGAGAATCCTGAATTGCCCTGCTAGCCTGAAAACCTTATAGAGAGGAGTTGTTTACTTGCTCTGGCTATTTTGAGAAGTAAACTTCTATTTCATGTAGGACACTGTATTTTTGGGTCTCTTTGCTACAGCAAGTAAACTCCAGTTTTCAAAAAAATAATTAAGAATGTAGCATCACTGGGCTTCCCTCATGGCACAGTGGTTGGGAGTCCGCCTGCCGATGCAGGGGACACGGGTTTGTGCCCCGGCCCGGGAGGATCCCACGTGCTGCAGAGTGGCTGGGCCCGTGAGCCATGGCCGCTGGGCCTGCGTGTCCGGGGCCTGTGCTCCACAACGGGGGAGGCCACGGCGGTGAGAGGCCCATGTACCGCAAAAAAAAAAAAAAAAAAAGAATGTAGCATCACTGTCAGAAGGATTTTTGTCTATTTTGTTCAGTGCCACTTTCTCACACCTACAACAGTACCTGCATATAACAGGCATTTAAAAATTATGCATGAATGATATTAGACTTCTAAACAGCAAGTATGAAAGCTAGAAGACAGTGGGAAACTGTCTTCAAGATTCTGACTGAAAATGATTTAAAATTCCATACCCAGCCAAACTTTTTTTTGGCTGCACCATGAAGCTTGTGGGATCTTAGTTCCCCGACCAGGGATTGAACCCGGGGCCTTGGCAGTGAAAGCGTGGAGTGGACTTCTGGGGAATTCCCCCAGCCAAACTATTAACAACTAAATGTATAAATACATTTTCAGAAATGCAAGAACTTAAAAATTTATATCCTATGTATCCTTTCTCAGGTAGCTACTAAAGATGTACCCCTACCAAAATAAGGAACCATATCAAGAAAGAAGACAAGGAATCCAAAAAACAAGAATCCAACACAAGAGAGATGAAGGGAATTTCTAGTATGACAACAAAAGAAAGTTCTAGGATTTCAGCTGGGTCAGAGGCCAAGACAGCAACCAGTCCCAACTGGAGCAGGACAAAAGAGCATCAGGAAGGAAGTTTCCAAGTTAAAAAGCACACACACAAAAAACCCCCAAAACAAAAAATCCTAGATAACTTCCCTAACTGGTCTGACTTTAAGGAAAACTGTGCTGTAAAAGGGTGTGGGAAGATGTAGCAATAGATGTTTAAAAACTAACAAACAAAAAAAAAATCCTAAACATTAATGAAGCTATTATTAACTTCAGGAAACAGAGCTGTACAAGAAAGGAAGCATGATCAGAGTATACACTCCTTGACTTGGCAGTGAATAATATTTTCCCCAAATGCGCTAAGTATATTAGGTAAAGGGTGAAATCTTCATCTACCATAATAGGAAATCAGTAAACACTGTCTAAAATGAATGATTCAAGAGAGAGAAAAATATAAAAACATCATTTAAAAATGTGGAAGAATCACTGGAAAACAAGGGGTGGGGAGCCATCGGGTAGAACTGTTGTTAATTTCATCTTGTGTTTTTAAGCACTATTTACCTTTTAAAACTCTATGCATATATCACCTTGATAAAAATTTAAAAATTAAAATAAAGTACAGAATTGAACATTTAAAAGAAAAACTTTACTTTTCTCACAAGACAGAAACTCTCTTGCTACTATCTAAATGATTCACATTTTACTATGATAGAAGCAGAAGTCCTCTAGATTATCTTGGGAGAATTATTCCTGAAGCTGCTGTGTCCCTTTGGGTTATTTTGTTTTAAACAAATGACCATAGAAAGAAAGGTGACAGTATTTTACTTAAAATGCTGCTTTAACTAAAAAAAGCTCATGAGAAGAAATAAGTGATCAAGGTTGGCCTGGGAACCTGATAAACATTTAGTATTATTCCTATAGGAAATGAATTGGAAGGAGTGGGGAAGAGGAGAGGCAACTGATATGAAATCACTGCTCATCCTGTGCCAAGTAATGTGCTAGCTGCTTCTAAATAGTTATCTCATCTGACCCTTAACAAACTGGATATGCTAAGTAATTTGTTCAATGTCATACAGCCCCTAGAACACAGATAGGTTGTAAAATGATGAAAATAAACTGTAGTAAAGTATAAATAGTACCCAGTTGAAAGAAAATAATTTGATTTATTTATAAGAATTTCATTCATTTCTTAAAATTTTGAAATGTTGCTAAAACCCAAACTATTCATATACAAATTTTATCAATTCAATTATTATCTTTATAGTCATTTCATTAGAATCGACTCAAATTCTTACTTACTTGAATGAGGCAAGAGGACTGGAGCAAAGATGCTATTGCTTCCTATCGGAATGAGAAAAATCAATTTGAAAAGGAAGGTAATATGTACGGTTATATTTTTAAAATATGTTTGCATAAAGTAACATACGTAATAACACACACAGAGTTCAGAATTTTATCATCCTCTTTGGCCATGTTAGTTTTTAAAGAATGAACCTGGTATTCTTTGTACCTGGAATGTTTTTCCTTTCTTAGCATAAGTAGTTCCCTCTCAGTCTCTTTTCAAATTTCCTTCACAAAACTTATCTGCTTTGTTTTCTTTTTCATTGTCTACTGCTCCCCTTTAGAGTAGCATTGGGGGTCAAAAGGTTCTAAATAAATCTTTGTTGAATGAATAAATTAGAAAATAATATGCATAAACAATGCACAAATAATGCTTTACTCCCATGTTAATCACTATTTTCACATATAGATGTCACTTTTCACACTAATATAGTTTGCAAAGGATTCTACAGTTTCCTAATTAAAATGATGAAAAGAATTAACTGAAACACAAGATTCCTTTTTTTGCCAAATAGTTTACATCAAATACATACCACAGGAACTGTTGAGATCCACATCTAAAAACACACTAAGGTCTGAAGAAGCAGACACTGGTGGAGTAGATGGTGTATTTGGAGAGGTTGGTGCTGACACTGTTGATTCAAGCTCTGTTTCAGCAATCCGACTAAAGCTTATTTTACATGGTTCTCTTTCTAATGGTGTTGGATGACCTCGTAAAGTACCTGAGGTAGAGCCATGTCGGCCTGTATTAGGCCTTATTCCAGGAGATTTTAAAGAGAAAGTTGATTTCCTAGGCTAGGAAAAGCAAATATAATTACGATTACAAACTCGCATGTACTTTATTATGACTTAGTATTACCTTATTAATTCTTAGCATACAGTTAAGAGAGTACAATAAATACCAGTCTGCAAGGACAGTCTGTAACATTCCAGTGGAACGCTTTGCGATTTGACTGGCTTAATTTTAACACTGACTCGAATACTGTATAAGTAAACCTCTTTTCATACTACAGAAATAAAATACTGCGAAATCTGTGTGAAAACAACTGTTTGCTCCCCAAACACTTGAGCCTAAACTTCTTCAAATTACTGATATCAATTTCACAAATATTCACCGTAGACATAATATATGCAACATATTATGCTGGTGCTTTAGGAAAAAAAGACCGTTTTTTTCCCCCTCCCTAATAATAAATGACCAACCTCCACAATGATACTTTTCAGTCTTTGGAAAAAATTGCTATCATTATCTCCCACCTTCAACCTCTACTCCCTTTTAAAACCTCTCCCAGTGGTAACCTAATGAAAAAACATGAACTCAGATTCAGGTAACTTGAGTTAAAACCTCAAGTGTGCCCATATCTAGCTATGTAAGCCTTGAAAAAGTTATTTAACTCCTTTGAGCCTCAGTTTTCATGTCTGTAAAATGAGAGTAAGATCAATATCATACAATTGTTGTGGAGATGAGGTAACATGAAACTACCTGGCTCGAAGCTGGTGTATCACAAATGTTTTTACTTCCTTCCACACCTTGCTTCACTTTCAGCTACTTAGAATTGGTCTTCTACTACTTCTGTTGTCACTGCGAACCCCAGGAATAAAAGGAACTACTGTATAGCAGCAAATTTTAGCGAGAGAGGTGGGTTCCAGTGGTAACTACGGACAATGGTGCTCTTATGGCAGAAGCGAGGGTCACGTCAGAAGAACTGATATCTCTCCTTACTCCTTCCCAGGTCTTTTCATTTCCTGTTCCACTAGCTACCTGCCATTTAGGTTCTCACTTTCTCACAGCTTTTCCCCTTATACTAAGAAGGATCAAAAATGGACAGATAAACAAGTGGTACTAAGATAAAGGATGAACCAGATTTTATCAAAATGCTAACTTTTCCCCCACAGTATATATAATTTTAGAATAGTATAAACACTGCAAAACAAAACACTTAAAAACAGCTATTCAAGCAAAGTACAATTTTAATGGAAATAGTCTGTTGAACAACTAAAGACAGCATTGTTTTAAAAAACAAATTTTTCCAAAACTGTAATGGACTTACAAATCGAGGTGGCTGTTTGCAGTTCCGGGGTTCAATTTCTAGTGACTTGTTGAACAGATAATCTGTAAACTCTTTTTCAGAAGCATTTCCCATGGGGTTAAGGTTTTCAAAGAACCTCTGGAATTAAACAAATATCCATGAGTACATATTTTAGATTTTATTAAAACGTTTACTTCATCAGTTTAATACAAAAATATCATCAACAAATTAACAGATCCTAATGTCTGAAAAGTCCTCAAGAATTGCTGATTCCAATCTCTCTATTTTCGGATAAAAGTATAAAGTTTTTATGTAAGTTGTATATTCAGTCTTAAAGTTCTTCTAAGAAGATGAACAGATTTTTCACTTATTACTATCTTAATGGCTCAGTATCCCTCAGTTAACATTCCTACTCATTATAACAACAAAATGATCATCAGTAATAAGCTGTCAAAAGTGATTAAAACAGAATTATAGTTATAATCCATGATGAAACTTTGATGATCAGAAAAAAAATAGAGATAAATTGGATTAAAGTCTATTCAAAAGTAATTTCAAGAACAATTATATAAACATATCTATGTTAGCCTCTAGCAAAGTAACTTTTTTGTCTTTACTAAAAAAATATTTTCCAAGCTTACATGTTGTTTTATAAATTAGTTTATTTATAAATATTTATTTATATACTAGTTTATAAAACAGACATATATTAAAATTTTGTTTTTCATCTTTATTGGAGTAATAGCTTTACAGTGTTGTGTTAGTTTCTGTTGCACAACAAAGTGAATCAGCTGTATGTATACATATATCCCCATATCCCCTCCCTCTTGAGCCTCCCTCCCACCCTCCCTATCCCACTCCTCTAGGTGGTCACAAAGCACTGTTCCCACTAACAGTGCAGGAGGGTTCCCTTTTCTCCACACCCTCTCCAGCATTTATTGCTTGTAGATTTTTTGGTGATGGCCATTATGACTGGTGTGAAGTGATACCTCATTGTGGTTTTGATTTGCGTTTTTCTAATCATTAGTGATGTTGAGCATCTTTTCATGTGTTTGTTGGCAATCTGTATGTCTTCTGTGGAGAAATATCTATTTAGGTCTTCTGCCCATTTTTGGATTGGGTTGTTTGTTTTTTTGATATTGAGCTGCATGAGCTGCTTATAAAATACAAGTTTTTAAGTAAAAAATTTAGATGATTTAACAAGGTACAAAAAGAAAAATAAACAGTAATCTCATCAACCAGAGATCTCACTGTTAACATTTTACTATTGGAATATCCTTCCAATGTTTTAACTCTGTGTGTGAATATATGTACATATACATATATTGTAATTTTTTTCCTGCAAAATTGGGATCACCACATAGCTATTTTTAGCCTTTTGAAAGTATTCAATTAAATTTTTCCTGTATGGTTTATTTACTTTAAATTATACAAACTTTAACTATATAATACTTCATCAGATGGATGTTCCAGAATTTATTTCACCAATTTCCATATAGGTAGTAACCCACATAGATGTCTTCTAATTCTTTGCTATTATAGTAATAATTATTGTTATTATCAACTCCTTGTGCATAAATTTTTCTGTGCATTTCTGATGACTTCCTTAGAAAAATTTCTTAGAAGCAAATTACTGGATTTAGCTTTATTTAATTTTGAAGTAGCTTAGAAGCATATATACAAATAAGTTCTGGGTTCTAGCTTTAGCAGTAGGCAAAATGAGCTTTAGAATTTCTAGTATAAAATTCTTCCATTTTTCAGGCGTTCTGCCAATTTCAAGAAAATGATATTACTCTTTTAACAATATTGAAACAATTTATTCTTATATTCAGGTTAGCTAAATTAAATCAAATGGACCAACAGTAATTTAAAGACTTTTATAAAGTTATAATTGTGATTTTCTCATCCTTTGCTCTATTTTTTTAAATACTATTTCGTTTGGTTAACTATGCTTTGAAAGTGATTAGCTACTTTATCTACTTTTTAAACTTACTTTGAGTCAATCTATAAAGAAAGCATTCTCTGCCCCTAATCCCCAAAAGAATGCTTTAAACAACAGTAGGATGTCTAGATCGTATCACAGAAACCTATTAGGAATTACTGAGATATGAATGCTAAAATTACTATTTTAATTATACCCAGCTACAATGTAACATTATTTCTGGGAGGAAATACAGTGTGAACTCTAATCTGGGCTTCAAGAACATTTCTTTTTTTTTTGGCTGCCCCACGCAGCTTGTGGGATCTTAGTTCCCCAACCCGGGATTGAACGCAGGCCCTCATCTGTGAGAACACAGAGTCTTAACCACTGGATCACCAGGGAATTCCCTCAAGAACATTTCTTTAGCCCTATGAAGCACCACATCACAGAGGGTTGGCTAAATAGTGAGAGAAGGGGATGAAATAGGTGACAATTTTCTTTAGAGCAAGTATCTGTCTATATTTTCATAATGGTGCATACTTCAGGTCATTTTTTCTTAGGACTTTAGGGTTCTTTGTTTTGAACTGGGAACAAAGAATAGTTACCATCTTACAATTTAGGAGAATGGGAATGATAGTGACCATATTCACTCAACATGCCCAGCCTGCAGACTACATCTGAAAGTGTAGCACAATTTTTAATGTGAAAGGTGAATTTATTCTGATAGTTATCATATGTTCTGAATTTCAAATAAGTATAATACAATAAAACTCACTATAAACATAATACCATAATTTACTCTAATTTAGAAGCTATTTCACATCTTATAGTACCACAGAATCAGTATTATGAACTATTGCTCAAAACAGAATACCAAGTGAGAAAATGTTTTAAAAAAATCATTTTTTACTATGCATATATACACACCACTCTCCCAACCCCTTCCCCTATTTAAATGCAATGTTCTTATAAAGGGATTAATTACCTAATGTTACATTGGCACATATAAAATATCTAAAATGTCTATCAATCAATGATAGTACTGGTAGTGGATTTTCTTTTTACTGTGTGGATATCAGAAAGTTTCTTTCATTCCACTTTGTCATTCATTTTTTGAAAGCGCTACTTAAACCAGCTGCACAAAGAAACAACAATGTCAAGACAAAGTGCCTAATAATATTAATAACTGCAGACTGTTAGTGCAGAATATCTACTATTCACCACTCCTATCTATTGATAAATTAACTCATATTATTTTCATAGCAAAATAAAGATCATAATGTATGGTTATGCCATATCTTAGAGAGGGCAGAGGATTTAACGTGTCCTCTTTTTAAAGAAAAGCAAAGAAAATATTTACCCTCATTTCTGGTTCTATCCGTAAACAGTAAGGTTGATTCTGATATTGCTGAATTTCTCCAGTAATTTCAGCTACTTTCCTCCTCTTACTGAAATTGATTAAATCTTTCCCTTTCTTTTTTAAAAAATCATTATTCCCTTCTTCAGTCTTCAGAATATTTGTTAAATATATTCCTAGTAAAAAAAAAGTGTTTGAAGAAAAGTTTTAAAATTGGTTACTTAACCATTTGGGAAAACAATTGATCTAGTAAAGTCAAAATACATCCTATAATACAGCAGTTCTTACTACTAAAATCTCTGATATATTTAATAATCAATCTTACATTAAGAATTTTTTTACATGGATGGAAACAATTTAAAATTGAAAGAAAACTAGGGTTTATAAAGAGCTTAATTTGCCATTTCTTAGTCTAATAGCCTAAAATAAAAGGGAGGATTCATTCACAAAGTCTAAATTGTAAGTGTTAAATCTATTCTAGCCATTTTAATATTTCTTATAAATCTTTAATGCCAATGATCTTAAATGATTACTGATCAATATATTAATTTTAAGCCAATTCTGGTTAATAAGACTACAAATTTATAAATTAATTCTGCCCTCCCAAAGCCTGTAAATTAGATAGAAAAGAATTATTCTTCAGTTTTGGACAGGAAGAAAATCTTCAGTTCCTCTTTCATGCATAATTACTGATTCATTTAAATCAGTGGTTGTCAGCTGGGGGCAATTTTGTCCCCCAGAGGATAGATATCTGGGAATGCCTGGAGACATTTTTGGTGCATGCTATGGTTTGAATGTTTGAATGTTCAACATTCATACATTGAAATCCTAATGCCCAGTGTGATAGAATGAGGAGGTTAGGCCTTTGAGAGGTGCCCTCATGAATGAGACTACTGGTCTTAGAGATCCCACAGAGCTCCTTACAACTCTACAAGGTAATTACTAGAATCTTCACTTTATAGATAGAGTTTACATACAGAGTTTAGGTTTTATTTATCAATATAGAAAGCTAATAAAAGCAAATATGCTCAGATATAAAATCAGGACAATCTGCTTCTAGAGGCTAGTCTCTTTTCACTATATAACAAACTCTCCCTCAAAATATAAATCCATTTTTAGTAACTTACCAAAAAAAGGCACACAAGGTGGATTGATTGACTTAAGTTTCAATAGATATTTTTTAAAATGATCTTGACTTAATTCCACAGCTTCATCCAAAATTTTCCTTTTTCTTTCCTGCAATGCCTTTAAAATATATAAACTGAGCATAATTTGCTTTTTTACAATTCAATCATATTTTATAGATGCAGAGCTTTCAATTTTAAAATTTTGCAAATATTTGAAAAACAATTTTTAAAATTAAGAGATGAGTACTATTTTTATCTGCACTTGCTGGAAATGATTTCTTATCTATAAATATAAAACTTTAAAACTTATTTTTTTCTAATATAAATTAGAGGATTAAACAATAAAAAAATCTTCCACAGGATATTATTAGTTATAATCCTGATTAGCCAGAGTTTCAAATTATAGCTGTTGGAGAAAAATATAATCCCATGGCATTCAAATACTTTTCCACTGAAAGATCTTTTGGGGCTAAGGGTAATAAGGTTTTGGTAAAGAGGAGAAGGCTGTGGGAGGGAGACAAGAACTGAACAAAAATGTAGTAAACCAAGTAAGCAGTCATTTATTTTATATTTCATTATTACATTTTTAAATTAAAAATGAATTATTTTATTTTAAACCTGATAGATACACACACACAAATTGACAGCAAACATTATACTTGATGGAAAACGATTCAACTCATTTCCTTTTTTTTTTTTTTTTAAGATTGTTTTTGATGTGGACCACCTTCAAAGTCTTTACCGAATTTGCTACAACACTGCTTCCGTTCCACGCCCCAGCCCTTTGGCTGTGAGGCATGCGGGACCCCAGCTCCCCAACCAGGGACCACTCACTCACCCCCCGCACACTGGAAGGCGAAGTCCCAACTACTGGACTGCCAGGGAAGTCCCTCAACTCATTTCCTTTAACTTAAGGAAAAAGCAAAGGTGACTGCATTGTAACTTTTATTCAGTACTATACAGAAGTCCTAACTAGAATGGACAAGAAAAATAAATAAAAGACTAGGGATTGAAATGAAAAACTGTCAGTATTCACAGAAGAAATGATTGTCTGTGAAGACATGAAATAAATCTACAAATAGAATGTTAATGAGAGAATGTAGCAATATTGCTGGATATAAAACCAACAGGCAAAAATCAACTGCATTTCTAGATATCATCAACAAAGAAAACAAGATTATTAAAATATTCTAATATAAATCTAACAAAACAGATGTGAGATCTTCATCAATAAAACCACAAACTGTATTAAATAAATAAATAAATGGAGAGATACACCACGTTCATAGTTGGGAAGATTCATTATTGTAAAAATGTCAGTTCTTCATAACTGATTTATAGAACCAGTATAATTCTTACCAAAACCCCAACCTTTAAAATAATTAAAGTTAAAATGATTCTAAAATTTATATAATAGCAAGGGGTCAAGAGTAAGTCACTCTTGGGAATTTCCTGGCAGGCCAGTGGTTACAACTCAGCGCTTTCACTGCCAGGGCCCAGGTTCAATCCCTGGTCAGAGAACTAAAAAAAAAAAAAAAGAGTAAGTCACTCTTGAAAAAGAATGATTGGTGGGGACTTGCCCTACTATACTGTATCAAGAACTAGTATAAAATTACAGTAATTTAAACATGTGGCACTAGCACAGTAATAATCAAATACATCAAAAGAACAGGATAGCGGGACCAAAAACAGGCCCACACATTTATGGATACTCAACTTACGATACAGCTGACACTACAGATCAACGGAGAAAGAATGGACTTTGAATAAACGTGTGAGATCAACTGGCTAGCCAAATGGAAATTAGATTCCATACTCAAAACTCATTTCCAGCTGGATTAAGGACTTAATGAGAAAGATAAAACATTAAGGTAACAGAGGAGGATCTATTATACAAGACACCAAAAAGCACAAATTACAAAGGAAAAAATAAGTAAATGTGACATTAAGAATCTTTGTTCATCAAAAGACATCATAAAAAATGGTGAAAATAGAAGCTTCAATCTGGAAAAAGATATTTACAACACACATAACTGACAAAGGATTAAAATCCAGTATATGAGAGAACTCATACAAATTCATTAGAAAAACTCAACCAAAAAAGTAAAAAATTTCCACAATACAAAGAGCCAATAAAACATCTTAAAAGAGGTTCAAACTCATTAGAAATTAGGGAATTATAAACCCACACCACAAGACTAGAAAAATAAAGAGAACTGACAATATCAAGTGTTAGCGAGAATGTGGAACAACCAGAACTCAAGCTTCTGGTGGGAGTATAAACTGGTACGATTAATACTTGAGAAAACAATTGGGCATTATCTATTTTATCTATTCTATCATCCAATAATTCTACTCCTAGGTATACAACTTAAGAGAAATTTGTGCACGTAAGCACCAGGATAGATGCAGAAAATGTTTATGGCAATATTACTGATAATAGTGCCACACTAGAAACAATCCAAATGACCATCAGCTAACTAACTAACAAATAAATAAATAAATAAGCAAATAAAGAAATAAATTTTGGTAAAGTTATTTCTATAATATGTTACAGCTATAAAAAAAGAATGAACTATAGTTAAAAGAAACAATATGGATGAATTTTAGGAATATAATATGTTGAGTAAAAAAAGTCTTAGAAGAATTATATTCATATATAATTAAGAAACATGCAAAATGAAACAACACCGTTTAGAGATACAAATAGTAAAACTATAGAAAAAAGCAAGAGAATGATAAGCACAAGATTCAGCATAGTAGCTGGCTCTGAAGGGGCAAGGAAGGAGATGGATTGGAAGGGGTTCTTAAACTGGAGGCCAGGTAAACAGGTATTCTTTGTATTTTTATTCTTTATACCATATACCTATTTTTATAAATATTGTTGAATATAAATATTCAACACTTTAAGAAACTAAAGCTTAACGTCTCAAAATGAATACACTCCTTCAGAGTTTTCAAAATGAGAACTGAAATTATTAGTCCATTAGATAGATTATTTGGCAATATTTGACTATTAATATCTTTAATATAAATAAGTCCATACAAATCAATAACATGCAAACACCCAAACAGAAAAACACACACATGAAATCAGTCTAACCCTCCATTCCCCTCTAATCACAACCCATGGTAAGAACCGATGTGAAAAGAAGAGTATGTATCCTTCCACACTCTTCTCAATGCTTGTGCAGCTCACTTACACGTTTACAGTTTGTTCTGTTTTGTTCCATCAAAATGAAATCATATTAATTTTTCTAAAGATTTTTAAAATGGATTTTCCCCTAAATGTCACAACTATTCTTCCAAGACAATATACGCAGATTCTATTCACTTTTTTTCTGTAGCTAACCAATATTCTACGCCATAGGTATAGGATAACATACTCAATCATTCTCCTACTGATGGACACAGGTTGTTTCTAGTTTTCTGCGACTACAATTACTGCTGCAGAAACTAGATCTTTGTACCTTAACTTTATAGTCCACTGCTTTTATTTCTGGGTCCAAAAGTATCTGTATTTTAACATATACTGCCAGATTACTTTCTAGTAACATTGTAAAAGTTCACATTCCCAAAGGCAAATATATTTGCGTGGCTGAGTCTCTAACTTTTCTATACTTTCTATATCTTCTGAATTTTCAATGATAAACACTAAACATACACAATTTTATAATTTAAAAAAAACTAAGTTCTACAAAGCATTTTCTCCATGTTACTCTTTCTTTGACTATATACTACAGGCGATTAAAGTAATTTGTACATTTATATTTAAAATTCTTTGTCATTTATTTGAAACAATCAATTTACCACTGAAAAAATCCATTTGGAACTTCATTACATTTAGGTAAGCATATTAAACAGTCACAAAATTCATATTCTTTTTTTTTTTTTTTTTTTTTTGCGGTACGCGGGCCTCTCACTGCCGCAGCCTCTCCTGTTGTGGAGCACAGGCTCCGGACATGCGGGCTCAGCGGCCGTGGCTCACGGGCCCAGCCACTCCGCGGCATGTGGGATCTTCCCGGACCGGGGCACGAACCCGTGTCCCCTGCATCGGCAGGCGGACTCGCAACCGCTGCGCCACCAGGGAAGCCCCAAAATTCATATTCTTTGATGAATTCTAGGCTCACTTATATTGATGTATTTTCTAATATTGTGATATCACTGTGTTTAAGGAGTAAGATGGATTTATAAAGGATATACTCAAAAAGATCAGTGGTAGAAGGAATCTCTTTCACATTAATTTTATCTCCCCACAAAAGGATAAACTATTTAAGCCTAAAACTTACCTCAAAGGTATGATCTAGTCTATAGACTGATACTGAATTTACTGCACTGACGATCTCTAATACACCATTGAAATTATTCAAATCTTGAAAAACTTGCAGAATTTCTATTATTCTACTTAGTACTGCCACCCGTTCCTCAAAATTTTCTGCTTCCACAATGCACCTAACCAAAAAAAAAAAAAAAGAAAACAGAAAATCATGGCTTAGAAAGCAAGTTCCTTGTTCCACATAGAAAAGAAGAAATATATTTTCAGCCACAATTTTTGCTTATATATGACTTAATATTATAGAAGTATAACATTAAGAAGTAGTAAGACAAAGTAAATAAAAACTTACTTTTCAAACCAGAGAGTGAGATTTGTGGTGTGGCGAATCATTTTTAATAAATTTGGAGAATTTATTTCTTTATCTTCTTTGGTCCATACACTCCCTACAAGTTCAGAAGGTTGAACTTTCCTGTGGAAGCAAAAATCAATGCACTTAACCTACAAAGGATTAGTATCAAAATTATTTAAAGGTCTCCTAAAACTTAATAAGAAAAAGACAAGTCTAAAAGATAAAGGAACAAACATAGAAGCAGGTAATTCACAGAGAAACAGAACTGAATAGCCAACGAACATGAAAAAATACTTTAACTCTTACTCAGGGAAAAGAACATTAAACCACAAGGAAATCCCATTTTATTCCTATCACACTAACAGAAGTGTAATACCAAATGGGTAAAAATGTGGATAAAAAGGGAACTCTCCATTACTGATGTGCAAGTAAAATTTGATACTTTTGTAAAATAATTTGGCAGTATCTCATAATACTGAAAATATACATACTAGATCACCCAGCAATTGTACACCTAGGTATACATTCTAGATACACCAGTTTATAAGAAAACATTTTTAAGAATGTTCAGTCAAGCATTGTTTCCAAGAGTGAAAAATCCCAAACAACCTAAAGGCTCCTCATCAAGAGACTGGATAAACTGTGGAGTATTCATACAATGGAATACAATATAGCAATTAAAATAAGCAAACTAGAGCTATACTCAGCAACAAATGCTAGAATCAATTTAAGTAAAAAACAAGTCACGGAATGATATATCAGTATAAACAACCTTAAAATGTGCAAAATAATGCTACATATTGTTTATGAATGTGTGTATGTGTATAAATTATACAGACATACATAGGAATAGTAAATATCAAATACAAGATAGTGGTTATCCTTTAGAAGAAAGAAGAGAAATGGGATTAGACAGAATTACACAAAGGGTTTCAATTTTATTTGTAATGCTTTTGTTGCTGATGCACCCGCATTGTATTATCTTCTATATTTTTTTAATACCTGAAATACTTAATAAAAAATCAGATGGAAGAGCAGATTAAATCACTGTATACAGTGATTCAGGATTACATAATTTTTAAAAAATTGACCATTGGCATTGCCATCACTGTCCTACAGACTTGGCTATTATAATAATTAAAAAGTTCAGTAGATTTGAGTGTAAATGGGTACTCTGAACAGTCTTGGAAGTAAGTTTTCTTAAGTGGTTCTATTATTTCACCAGAAATTAGTTTACAAAGAGTGTCAGTATTTTACATATGGTACCCTTCTTCCATAATACACATATCACTTAACAAAGGTATTTCTATGTTCTGAAAGTAGGTCCACATAGAGCTAAGTGCTCCCTTATTCCTGATGTCCATTCATGTGACACTATAAGGAAAAACCTGATTCTGTACTATTTGCTTTATCTAAGGAATAAGTCCCTTCATTCCCACCTATCACAAATCCCACAGTAAAGAAGCAACTTAAGTGCCCATCAACAGATGAATGGATAAAGAATTTGTGAGACACACACACACACACAAATATTACTCAGCCATAAAAAAGAATGAAATTCTGCCATTTACAACAACATGGATGAACCTAGAGGATATTATGCTAAGTGAAAGAAGTCAGACAAAGAAAGACAAATACTGTATGTTATCACTTATATATGGAATCTAAAAATATAACAAACAAATGAATATAACAAACAAACAGACTCAGATATAGAGAACAAACTAGTGGTTACCAGTAGGGAGAGAGAAGGGGGAGGGGCAAAATAGGGGGAGGGAATTAAGAGGTAACAAAGTACTATGTATAAAATAAATAAACTACAAAGATATTTAGCACAGGTAATACAGCCAATATTTTATAGTAACTTTAAATAAAATAGCCACAAAAATATTGAATCACTATAGTGTACACCTGAAACTAATATAATATTGTGTATCAACTATACTTCAATTTAAAAAACTGTGTTTTCCTACAAAAAAAATCCTACAATATCAACAAAAACCACCTGAACTCCAAATTACTTAAAATATAACATGACACTCTGAATGAGATGGTAACAAACTCTGATGGGTGTGCTAAATTCTGAACAGCACAGTCAGGGCAAATCAGAAACCCAACTCTAAAGAAGGTGAAGTTTTATATCTGGTGCTTTCCCACATTCTCCATTTACACTAAACTTTATATATTCTTGCTTTTCCCTGTGTAATCCCAGTTTTAAAAAAAAAAATGGCTGCTAATCAGGATAACTTCTTAAGGGTGTTTGTATTTTAAAATCGGCTTCTGAATGCAGAAAAGTTTTTGATGGAATGATAGTGGTAGGGGTTTATTTTCTGGATGGGGCTGGCACGTGGCGACTACCTGTAAGGCCTGTACTCTGTTTTTTTGGTGTTTTTTTTTTTGCAACGCCTCTACTCTTCACAGGAGCCTGGGTTGTAAATGAAAGAAGAAAGCTTAAATTATGAGGTAGGAGATAGGACAGAAAGAGGCTAATGTACTGGGAAGGACAGTGGTTTTAAAAAAAATGACAGAGGAATAAGTTGATAAAGCAAGTTGAAAAGAGAAAAAACTGTGGTTAGGAAGGTATGAGATGTGTGAGTTAGTAATTCTGGAATAAAATTTGGAGTGATGACAAGATTCAGAATATGACCATAGGAAATGTCTGATTTGGAGTAAAGAATGGCATTGGAAGTGATAAAGCCATGAAGCTAAAAGATTAGGTTGTAAATGAGTGATCTGTGTGGATACAGAGGCAGGAACTGCTTTATATATAAAGACAAATGATGGGATACAGCTAAAAATAGTCAAGCATATTTCTAGTGATCCTTATAAACAAAAGAAAATGGCTCAGAAGTTTTAAGTATGGTTCATCATCACACTACTTCAAAAATATACTTTTCTTTAAAGTGAATATTGACCTCAAATACCTAAAGTATTTGAGACTCCTTAAAAGAAGTGAAGAAATCTTTACTCTTCTAAGAATTTTGTTACTCATTTGCCTTGCAAACCTAACCCAGTCAAGCCCCACATTACAATTTTGATTACATATTGAAAAAAACCTTTTGATTACATATTTGAAAAAAAAAGAAGAAAGCTTATCTCACTCAATATTCTATTTACTTAGCTGCCCAGAGCCTAGCATCCACACTGTCTTAACGGAACCAACTCAAACTAAAGCCATGAGAAAGTATTAGGAATAGGAGCTGGGTGACTGTCTATAAAGTGGTTGCTATTGTACTGCATTAGTCTTCTCTCTGCCACTCCTCTTGTGAAGGATTGCTAGGACCTAATCTAGGCCTGAAGAGCAATAATTTATGACTTTCACCTGCAGAACAGACTATAGTTAAAAACTGTCCTATGCACTTTCTTCCCAGCTCACAAGAATAGATGAAGTATTTTTAAGCACACATGAATAATTTTCAAAATGTTCTGAAAATAGATGGAACTGTTCAAAGTTTTTGAAAACAGAGCAGCGAATTAATGTTAATTGTCTACCTGTAGAGATCAGATTCCAAAAGTGTCAGCTGACGTGCAATTTCTATTGGATGAAGTGTCATGAGATCAAACGTTTCAAACTGTCCTGGTCTGCTGATATGCCATTCAATTGGTGGAGGTGGACTTTCAAAGGTAATATTATGGCTTATTCCATTTGCCTGAGCTTGTTTCTTCCTCTTGATGATCTTAGCAATTGACTCTACCCATTTCTTCATAGCTTTCCCTAGAAAAAGAACACAAACAAAAATGTCCTTTACTTGACAGATATAACTGCAAATCTTCGTATAATCTGTAACTTTCATGCACCTTCATGAAACCCCACTCATGTCCGCCCTCTACTCCTTATGTTATTTCAAAGCAAATCTAAGATATCATATAATTTCATTCATATTTAAGTATTATCTAAAAGTTAAAAACTTTAAAATAACCATAATACCATTATCACGTATAAAAATGACAATATCTTCTTAATATCATCAAATATCTAGTTAGTATTCACATTTCCCTGATCATCTCATGTTTTATTACAGTTAGTTTGTATGAAATAGGATCTGAACAAGATCTACATATTGCATTGAGTCAGTATGTGTCAAGTCTCCTTTCATCTACAGGTTCCCCTTTCATCTCTCATTTTTGCTTGCAATTTATTTGTTGAAATTCAATCACTTGTGGAGTTTTCCAAGTCTGAATTTTGCCAATTCCATCTCTGTGGTATCATTTGCCATGTTTCTCTGTCCCTGTATCTTCTGTAAATCAACACATACAGATTTGATCTGGTCCAGGATAAACTTTCGACATGAATACTTGCAAGACTATTTCTGATAAGAGGCATATAATGTCTCTCTTTTTATGTTACTAGGAGTTGAGAAATGGTAATATTCTCATTCTATCATTCCTTCTTCACTTATTAGTTGCAATGCTTCTTTAAAAACTTTCCCTCATCAACTATTTAGTTATCTTGAGGTATAACTTGTATAGGAAAGGCCTTTAAACAAAATCATTTACTTGCTTTCTTCTAATATGTGTGTGTATTTTCGAAGCTTCTTAGATCACATATACTCTAGTGTCTTCATTAAGAACATTAAGTTAAAAATTAACTTAGTACTATAAACAATTTTAAAGCACACATGATAAAAATGTGTTTTAAACATCTCAAAACTGAAACAAAGGAATCACATTCTCTATTTAAAGTAAAATTTGCCTTGAAGAACAAGCAGGAGATGAAAGAAGCTAGACTTAATTATGGTATTCTTAATTAATGCCTTATACTATCAGAGAAAACATGAATTTTCTTGATTCAACAGCATACATTTGATATGTACATTTGTTTAATATTCACCACCTAGAGTTTCATTTCATGGGCTGTGTTCTGAAACTTCAGGTAGGAAACTCCTATCTTTCAGGTGTCAAAAATACACCAAAAACTTTTCCAGGGGAAGTAAATATTATTTAAGAATCTGTTAACCATTCAAAACTGAAGAATAAGACTAAGGAGGAGAAGAAAACAAATTAAATTACACAAACATTTAATTATTTAAAGGAATGGCAACCATGAAATGAGATAACATTAAAGGGCTTAAATTTACTAAAGAGGACTTCTGACTTCTTAAAAAAAAAAAGATTCTCCTAGGGCTTCCCTGGTGGCGCAGTGGTTGAGAGTCCGCCTGCCGATGCAGGGGGCGTGGGTTCGTGCCCCGGTCTGGGAAGATCCCACGTACCGCGGAGCGGCTGGGCCCGTGAGCCACGGCCGCTGGGCCTGCGCGTCCGGAGCCTGTGCCCCGCAACGGGAGAGGCCGCAGAAGTGAGAGGCCCGCGTACCGCAAAAAAAAAAAAAAAAAAAAGATTCTCCTAAAAAACTTCAAAAGGCAAGATTTTAACACTTCAGGTGGTTCTAAACACATGTGAGCTCCTTAGAATCTATAAAAATTATTCCAAATGTTATTTCTGCCTTTTAAAAATGAAAAATAGTTTAGCTTCTTAAATTGAAAGTCATAAATTAAAAAAAAAACTCATATGAGACAGAAGATCCAATCAAATCTTCAAATAATATACCTCTTACACTTGAAATGAAGGATTCTAGTCTTTCAAGCAACTCCAAGTCTCTTTCAAAGTCATAAAAATGGTGTTCAACCCAGTGCCGAAACACATTTAAGATCCTGACAAAATGAAAAGAAACACATTTTAGTAAAACCCAAGCATTCAATTATACTTCTTTCACTTCTCTAATGCCATGGTGATACTTCTACATACTAGGGCCAATGTAACACTCAAAAGAGTCTCTAATTTCTATTTAACTAATACCTTAAGTGCTTCAGTAATATGAACTGTTTATTATTCAAAAATTATACTTTAAAAAATTTATAAGCATAAAAATCGTGGCTTCTATACTTATCCATTTATATTCTGGAAAAGTACTTTTTCTTTATTTATATGTAGAAAATTCATACTCTGTCCAATACAAAAGCAACTTTTAAGTTCTTCAATTATATTTTCCACATAAAATGGAAAACCAACTAAGATGTAGTGTATCTGGTTCTAAATTCAAGTGCTATCATCAAATTTCTATGTAATTTACAGGTAGGTTCACATTCTTTTATTTCAAAAGACAAAAATATTTCTGACAGAGAGCTATTTTGTTTTACAGTACCTCAAAAATAATTACTTACAGAGATTTAAGTAATAGAGATTTAAGCAATCTATACAAATAAAACATTCCATTCTCCATCACGAAGATACAGATACTGTATATTAATTACATTAGCATTTTTCCTTCATTATTTCAATGAATATTTCTAGTTTATCTTCCCACCCACCACCCACCGCAGCAACTGTCAGACAGTAGTTTTTTTCCCAGACTAAGAAACTATTTTAAATTACTAATGGTATCTGTAATAAAACAACCTTAAGTGCCTGGTTGGCTCAGTGGCTTAGCGAGTGTTTCAAATGATCACAAAATTGATAGCTTCTAGGCTAACACTAGTTTTCAAATAACTCTGCTTCCATCCTTTCTACTTCCTAGTTTCTACAGAATCCAATGTAATTTAAAAATTATTATCATGTAAAAGAAAAAAAAATCTCATCACTAGATTTCACCAAAATTAAGAAAAGTTAAGATAATCCAAAGACGGGGAGAAAATATGTGTAAAACATTTATCTGACAAAAGACCGGCATCCAATCCTACTCAATACACTACTACAACTCCATAATGAAAAGACAACTCAATAAAAAATAGGCAGAAGATTTTAATAGAGTCTTGACCAGATAAATACGAATAGCCAATAACAGACAATAAAAAGTTCTCAACATTGCATCATTGAAAAGATACTAGTTAAAATCATAAAGAGATATCATCACTATACCCCACCTGTTTGGCTAAGGTATGAACACTGACATCACTAAATACTGGTAAGGATAAGGAACAACTGGAACTCTCATAAATTGTTGGTGAGAGTATAATATTGTACAATTACTTTGGGAAAAGATTTGGCAGTTTCTTTTAAAATTAAGCACACACCTACCCTATGACCCAGTCTCCCACTTTGAATTATTTACAAAAGATATATGAAAAAACATGTTCACGAAAGACTTATAAACTTCATAGCAGCTTTAATCATAATAATCAAAAACTGAAAGAACCCAGGTATCCTTCAGTGGGAAAGTGAATAAAAAAATTGTGGTATATTCATATAATAGAATACCACCTCAGCAATAAAATAGAACACTGATATAAGCAACAACATGCTCAAAAGCATGTTGAGTGAAAGAAGTCAGACACAAAAGAGTATATAATACACAAATCCATTTACATGAAAGTATAAAACAGGTAAAAGTAATCTATATAGGAAATTGAAAGCTGCTTTGGGCAATGAGAACAAAAATTGATTAGAATGGGCATTAGGGAACTTTGCCGGGTGAAAGTAACATCTTATACACCTTGACAGGAGTGTGGATTATAGAGATGTATTTGTTAAAAATTCGAAGTACACTTAAGATGTGTGTGTTTCATTATATACACATTTTACAACAACAGAATAAACAAATACTGAACTGTTAATTATATACAAACTGAAGTATTTAAAGAGAAATGTACTTTGAAATATGTCCCCCAAATTAGATGATTAATGGACCAAGAGAAGGATGATAAATCCATAGATCTGTGATAAAGTAAGGATAGTAAACTGCTAACAGTAGATCTAGGTGGTAGAGTCCTAGGTGGTACAGCTCACTGTAAAATTCTTTCACCTTTGCGTTATGTAAAAATTTTGTAATACAATGTTGGAAAAAGTTACTATCATTATAAAAATTACTATTATTGCTAAAAATCCTTAATGCTCATAGGCCAAGTTTAATAACTTGGCATGGATTTCAAGGCCACTGACAACTCCGCCCATTCCATGTAGTTAATCTCATCTACTACTACCTGCAATACAATTCATTCCTCTTGAGTCATTTTCCTTACCTATTTCCTCTGCACACTACCCTCATTTCTGCCTTCCTGCATTTGTTCATACTATTTCTCACGACTCTGAATACCAACAATCACCTTTCTGCCTATCTATCTAAATCCTACATATCCTTTGGGAGCAATTTCAGATTTTACCTCTTCCAAAATGCTTTCCCTAATTTTCCTGAAATTTTATGAGGCTGTATCTTTCTAAGCCACTTAAACACTTGACATTTAAAGTAGAATAATATACAACTGTTTCATGTATCCCTTTTCCCCAATAAAACTGTAATATCACAGTGGCAAAGAGGATATTCTATGCTCTGTTTTTTTGTTTGGCAGCGCAGCGCAGCATGCAGGATCTTAGTTCCCAAACCAGGGATCGAACCTGTGCCCCCTGTGATGGTAGCATGGAGTCTTAACCACTGCACCACCAGGGAAGTTCCTCTATGCTATTTCTGTATTCACTATAGTTACAAGTACAGGACTGAGAACACAGAAAATGCTTAGAAATAAATACTTAAAGAACATATATGACTGAGAGTCTAATATTACATTCTGCTCTAATATAGCAACCTCATAAATGTGTGCCTCATGTCAAGGGGCTTAATTTGAGTGTGGATTAGTACAAATGCATCACAGCTAGTAGAAAAAAGTTAATTACTTCTTTATGGTTCAGGGGTAAATAAGCTCATCTTCTTAGGCAAAGAATGACATATTAAAAGTTTTGGCTGACAGACATATAGTTGGGAGCACTATCATTCCTCTAAAACTGCATTTATTTGTGGCAATCATCCTGAAAAATAAGCAGTTAATATACTCAGTTTCAAAATGTCAATTTATTCATTAATATTAATCAAGGAAACTTAACATTTACAGGGAAAAAATATTTAGATCATATACAATTAATAAGATATCTCAGTTTTCCCATGGAAAAAGGTAGATAATACTTTGGTTTTCACTTGGACTATAAATAAGCCTAATCAAAGGAGCTTCCAATTTTCAATGCTCAGTCAGTGAACACTGAAACAAACAAACAAGCACTGGTTTACAAAGTCAGATATGGATCCTCCCCTGTCACTC
The DNA here is from genome assembly GCF_937001465.1 of Orcinus orca. Taxonomy (NCBI): domain Eukaryota; kingdom Metazoa; phylum Chordata; class Mammalia; order Artiodactyla; family Delphinidae; genus Orcinus; species Orcinus orca. The sequence goes on from NC_064560.1 coordinate 151,471,006, forward strand.
CCTTCATATGACCTATCTCAAACTACTTTATCCTGTTAAGTTTCAATTTTCTCTTAAACAAAGTGGAAATAGTAATTGTGTTGTGAGGATGAGATAAAAAAGATAAAGCACTTAGGCACACAGAGTAACCTAACAACCAGCAGATGTTATTATCAGATACATTTTTAGAAATTATTAAACCGATAACCAATAAGGACCTACTGTATAGCACAGGGAACTATACTCACTATCTTGTAATAACCTATAATAGAAAAGAATCTAAAAAAGAAAAAAAAATATATATATAAAACTGAATCACTTTGCTGTACACCTGAAACTAACACAAGATTGTAAATCAACTATATTTCAGTAAAAATTTTTTTAAAAAGAAAAAGCATGAAAAAAATAAATTATTGAAATGACACTTTTTAGATAAGTAACAAATGTCTATGTATCTTGTGGGAAAAGAGTGAGGAAAGAACTAGAACTTTCATAAATATTATAAATGGTAAAAAAGCCCAGAATTACTAAATGATCACAATGAGACAACGAAAACAAAAAGGGGGAGGGGGGATTGACAATAGGCAAATGAAATTTTCATATGAAATTTTATAATTTTTATTTATTAGGTACCCTGATCTGCAAGCATAACATATCACATGCTAGAGATATCTGATGCATATAACACAGTATATTTTAATAATTAAATTTCTTCAGGGAATTAAGAGTAGCTGCACATAAAAAGAACTTTGGAAGTTTAATTTAAACTGCTATGAAATTAATAATACCTACATCTGAATTAAGAGGTAAAAACTTTTGTGCTAACTATGTATTGAAAATTGAATGGCACATAAAAAAATATAATATTCAGGCCAAACCTAAGTTGTACTGGTTGGACATATTCCTTGCGAAACCTTTTAAGGTCTGCACTGATTGGCTGCTCGCCTTTCTCTACTGCCAATTTATCTGCTTCAGTAGGTTCTGGCTCTGGAATTTCAAATCTAAGAAGAAAAGCAAAATGAGAGAAATTTTTTGTTGTTCATACAGAAATGAGAAAGATTTCAAATACAGCAGAAAAAATATTTTAACTAACCAACCTTCTTTACTACCATTTATGTGAAAAGTGCAATTACTGATAAACTTCTCTTGAAGTATTACATACTACAAAAAACTGCCCTTTGTCTATAGTACTAAATACTTATATTCTTACTTTTATCAAAAAAAGTTTAATAACTAGCATTGACCAACATACGAAAGGTCAGTGGAAAAGATCCAAGAAAAGAATCTATGAAGAGTATGACCTCTTTAAAGAACATAACAGAGATACCTTATCTAATAATCTGTCCTTAATATTTAATTTATTAAAATGAAAGTAAATTTCCTAAAATAAGTGAACATAAATCCAAAGAGAAGTCCCACTCTGAATTTTAAATATTATTTAAAAAACATAACTAAGTGGATAAGGTAAAAAAATCAAAGTTAAAAAAAAAAAACCTTCCCCAACCATAGGAAATATAGCTAAAATATGTCTAACACGTGCTTTCCTTATTTTGGACATGGAAAGGCAGCTAAGTAAATCTTCATAGCACATTATACTAACTCAGTCTGCTATACTTAGTTTCATGGAACAACATAATGATAGAGGTCCAGATAAAATTCTGGTAGTTAAGTTTGAAAATGTAAAACAAAAATTATTTTGAAGTCCATATACTATCATTCAACCTATAAAGCATTTAAAGTACCACTAACATACTCAGTAAAAAAAAGTCAATCCAAAACTTAATTTTAAAAAATTAATCATAATAAAGGAAATTTTAATTTTTTTAGGTCTAATAATGATACTGTATTATGGTTTTAATAAGGACACTTATCTTTTAGAAATACAAAATGGGAATATTTACAGATGAAATATGTTGCCAAGGATTTACTTCAAAATAATCCTGGAATTAGGGTGTTCAAGTCAGTATGGAAACAGATGAAACATGAGTTGATAATTATTGAAGTTGGATGATTGATAAATGGGGCTTATTATATTCTACTTACTCGTTTATGTTTTAAAATTTTCCACGGTAAAAAGTTTGTTTCAGAAGTAAAAAGTCTCTTTCAAGGAAGTCTTGTTTTATTGAATAGAAAAAATTTCATTAAAATTCATAGTTTTTTTATCCTGTAAAAATGGGTCTTTCTGATTACCACTATAAATATTGCTAAGATCTGAAAAGATCTGTTATAAACAGGGATTTCAGTAAGTATGCTGCTTGAAGAGAATAGTAATACTGCAAATTTAATGTCAAATAAATTATGTTCAAAAACTACCTGAGGACATACTAGATACCTAGCACTTTGCAAGGTACAAAACAGTTAACTTTAAAAAAAATTTAAATATAAATGAAATATTTTTCTTACCGTTCAATCAGTAAGCTTAGCAATTCCTGTGGTTTACAAAATGAACGATACGTAGTAAGAAAAGTGCGAACAAAATTGGGATCTGAAAAGATAGAGCATAAAACAGGTTGCATATTCAATTTATTCAGATTAATTAATTCAAAGTACCATATTTTGGAGGGGTTCCTTCCTTACATACCTGCATACATGTGATATGTTAACCTTTCAATTAATTTCACCACAGTTCCTCCTTTAATAATGGGGATTCCACTTCTACTTTGCAAGTTGTCTTCAAAAACAATGTTTTCCTCAGAGTCTTTTACCACAAAACGATACACTTCAGGACTCGGTAATCTAAGTGGTTGTTCATTTTCTTCCTTCAGTAATACTGAATCTAGCATTCGATCTAGAGTACTACGATAATGAAGAGAAATAAGTGCTGCCATCCAATTATTTTTCTCTTCAGCAGACTTAGCAGCAAATATTATGCTGTTTTCATCTTTGGATACTAATTCAAAAGCATGTTTGCACTCACAAGTATCTTCTTTATCACATATTTGTATTTTCCTCATGACAAATTTTTCTTTTAATCTGTATTCTGCACTACTGTATCCTGGAAGGCGTGACTGGCTATGATTGGGTTTGCAGCTAATCATTAAGCCATCAAAGAGAAAAATGTGCCGTTCGTGTTTAGCACCAATTCTTGTCAATGGGCCTTCCATAATAAATTCATTACAACACTGTCCAATATCTTTGCCTTCCCATCCATCTATGTTTTTCTGAATTTCATTCATTTTTTTAATAGCCAGGTGCTTGCTTCTTAATTGACGATTATAAAAAGGGCAAACAGGATCCCTAAAAAAACAGCAACAACAACAACAAAAAACCCAGATAAATTTAGCTTATTCAATGGTTAAGCAACCTTAATTGCCTTAGGTATGAACTACCTCAAATCAAGTGACAAAAATATTAAATAACTAAACACTAGATTTTGCACACAGCATTTACTCGCTTCTAACTTTGCCACTAAATAGTACATGCCTCAATTTCATTATTGTGAAAGAGAAACAGCAGAGGCTCTATATATCATTCTTAATGCCATAAGAATTAAAATGAAAATAACACTAAATTTCTTATATAAATGATACAAAAATTATTTAATGTATCTTTTAAAAATTTTATTAAATATATCTTAATGCCAATTTTAAAAGACTAAAGGACAAAAGAAAAATGTAAAACAAAACTATAACTTTCAAGAATGCAACTATCACTGTAAGTTACACTTCTTTAGAAAACCAGACATCAGGCGTAAGAGAAGTATTCCATAAGCATTCATATTTTCAAAAGTTTGGAATTACCCAGGTCGGCGTCTAGGTGAATACTGCTTGTAAATTCGGTCCATACTACCTTGGAGATTCATAAGAGCAGTAATAGCTTGGTTCAAACATTCTCTGTCTTCATGCTCTTCACTACATGCTTTCAATTGCTAAGAAAAACCAAAAAGAAAAATTAAACCTGCATTGGTCAATTCTTTCCCTTTCTCATAATTAGAGGAAGCAGCAACAAATATTATGAACTCTCAAAAGAATTTTAAATACACTTAATAAAAACAACTATAATTTTATATAATTATGTATATACCTCCTGATCCTTCAAACCAGCCCTCTTTCTACGTATGTAAATACAACACAGATATTACTACCATTACAATCAGGAAAAAAAAAAAAAAACAACTGTGATAACTATTTGGACATTTTCCAGATATATCAAAATAGTTTAAAACATGCAAAGCATGAAACTTACAAATTATTTTATTTATGAGTAACTATGAACAGAGAAAAACACGTATTACTCCACATTCTCTAATGACTAAATTCTTAAGTTTTAAAGATTTCTAAAAGCTTTCATGTCTTTGTTATACAACATAATCAAGTATGCTAACTTTAGCAATTCAATCTACCATAAACTTTCCTACAAACAGCATCACACAAAGATTCAACTGATATTTTTTACATCGTAAAATTCAACTATTCTAGTAAACATCAAGAAACCATGAAAGTTAATATCCTATCTTACTAATCTTAGAAATAAGATTTATAATTACAAATTGCGTTATTCATCCTAACAACTCTGGCTTTATTTCATTTAACCAAAAACTTCTCCCATAGCTCAGTCTCAAAATGGAAGAAAATTCATCTTATAATAAATAATTCAGATTGGATGATGCGCCAGTGTTTTTCTTTTCTTTTCTTTTCTTTTTTTTTTTTTTGCGGTACGCGGGCCTCTCACTGTTGTGGCCTCTCCCATTGCGGAGCACAGGCTCCGGACGCGCAGGCCCAGCGGCCATGGCTCACGGGCCCCGCCACTCCGCGGCATGCGGGATCCTCCCGGACCGGGCACGAACCCGTGTCCCCTGCATCGGCAGGCGGACTCTCAACCACTGCGCCACCAGGGAAGCCCGCGCCAGTGTTTTAATTTGTTTGACAGAAGAATTCAAAGTGGAGCATTATACAGAGATTATGCAGATACAAATTTATATGAGAATACATGAGAATATGGAAAAATCATGTGAGAATATGGAAAAATTACAATTGCTTCAGAAAACTTTAAAAAATTTAAGTGTATTTCATGATCTTAAACTACCTCACTAGAAATTTTATGACAAATTTTCCTTATATTCCAAGAACAATCTGAAAACCATTCAGCAATGGTTCCCTTTCCTCAGCAAGGAACTGAATGGATACTGTTTAAGTACTAGGTCCATTAACTTTCATTTATATGTCTAGAAATTATTCTCTAAAAAACAAAATTCTCTCTATATAGAGCACAGAGCCATCTGATATTTTTTAAGATACATATAAAATTCTTGCTATCAAAGATTTGCAATATAAATAATTTAAGTGACTACCATCGGAAGTAAAACCTTCATCCTCTAGATTTAAGAAACAGAAAATTTAAAAGGAAAAAGAGACAAAAAACCACAGGAAGTTTGAAAAATGATCTTCACTCAATCATTCTGACTTCTAAAGGTGAAAATTACTACCAAATCACTTATTTTGCTGTTTCAAAGATTTCTTACAAAAAGATTCTTTTCAGCTCCACTCTAAAATACTTCCCTAGTAAATACGGACACTGATGATATAAAATGCTTAATTATAGTTTTATTCTTATTGCTTTTGTTGATCCAAATTTCCAAATTATCACTAATGAGATTCTACCAAAATGAGAACTGCTTTTCAATTTACATGTATGAGGATACTAAATTTCTACTGTCTACTTGGTCTTAAGGCTGCTCAAACTCTTCCACATAAATGGCCTTGTCATTTCTAAATATCCATGAAGAATTACAGGCTGTCAAAGAGAAAAAAACCTTCAGGATGATTTCTTGGTGATACAAGTATACAAAACAATGGCTTTCTTTGGCGTAAATGTAGTCCAATAATTTGCTAAACATTTCTTGAATTTTTGGCAGTGAGATTCAACAAACAACAGATTAATGAATATCCAAGCTAATTCTCTATAGCTGTCTGAGAGAATGTATTCTTACAGTGACACGGAAGTTACCACACTGAACTGCCTTGCAAGTCATGCTCTTTCACACTGCTGTGGCCTTCTACCTATCTGCCTCTGCTCCTCCTTATCTACCTGGTGAATTCAGCCTCTATGATACAGTTCAAATGCCTCCTCCCTATGAAGCTCTTTCCTTTTTTCTCCCCCCTTAAGTTTTCTCTTTTGAAATAATATCAAATTTGTAGAAAAGCTATAAAAGTAATACAACTGCTGTATACTCGAGTCACCAGTTTTTGTTTTTTTAATAAATTTATTTGTTTATTTTTGGCTGCGTTGGGTCTTCTTTGCTGCACGCGGCCTTTCTCTAGTTGCGGCCAGCGGGGGCTACTCTTCCTTGCAGTGTGCGGGCTTTTCATTGTGGTGGCTTCTCTTGTTGAGGAGCACAGGCTCTAGGCGCGCGGGCTTCAGTAGTTGCAGCACGTGGGCTCAGTAGTTGTGGCTCGCGGGCTCTAGAGTGCAGGCTCAGTAGTTGTGGCGCATGGGCTTAGTTGCTCCACGGCATGTGGGATCTTCCCGGACCAGGGCTCAAACCCATGTCCCCTGCATTGGCAGGCAGATTCTTAACCACTGCACCACCAGAGAAGCCCTGAGTCACCAGTTTTTAACACTTTGCCACATAGGCTTCATCATTCTGTGTGTGAGTGTATGTGCATTTTCCCCCTGAACTATCTGAGAGTAGTTTGTGATACAGTCCTCTCAGTTCCTTGCTGAGGAAGGTGAACCATTGCTAAATGGTTCTGAGATTGGTTTTGAAATATCAGGAAAATTCAAATATATCACAAACTACTCTCAAATAGTGTTATTCCCCTTTACTCCTTTGCTATTTCAGCAATGTGTCTTAGAACAAAAATTCTTTTACAGTATAGTGATCAACTTCAGGAAATTTAACTTTAGTAATGTTCTGTAATCTAATTTACAGTGCATCCAATTTAGTTAATGTCCCAATCCTGTCCTTTAGTGCAATTCCCCCCCAATACAGGATGCAGTCAGTGTGTACTTAGCTATCACGTTTCTACTGTCTCTTTTAATCTGTAGTAGTTCCTCAGCATTTGCCTTTTATGGCTCCCCCAATTAAATAACACCAACACACCAGAATAGTAGGATAAACCTCTGCATACCCAACACTCATAAATTTTTTTCTAACTTTCCTAGACAGAGGTTAGTTACTCCTGACTCAGTAATCCCACAGAACTACTTCTATTACGCACTTATTATATTGCCATTATTTGTCTGATGTTCATCTTCTTTACTAAACCATGAACTCCTTAAAGCTTGGGGATATATTTTATTCATTTTTAGTACAGTACCCACACATGGTAAGCACCCAATAGGGTAATCAGAAAGAGTGACTGCTGTATAACTACTTATTATTTTGTTAAGTGTTCAGACAAATAACGACAATGAACATTTATTAAGTTCTTATTCTGTGCATGCTCTTTTATGCATTAGCTTATATAATGTCTGTTACAACTCTGTAAGATAGGTACTATTATTATACACATGTCACAGATGAAGAAACTGAGACACCCAAGATAAGTGGCAGAGTCTATATTCAAACCCAGGAACTTTGACTCCAGGGTCCAGGCTTTTTGCCATACTACTACACCGCCTCTCTCCAATGACACAAAACACAATTATGCAAAATACTGAACTATGACAAAATCTGGTGAACGCGAGTTAAAGGAGATCCCCTCTACCTTAAAAACAAACTGGGTAATTACACAGTTTAAGAAATAAAATGAAGTAAGTGTGCTTTGGAAAAGAGGTCAAAGGGAATAAATGCCCTTACAATATATGCTTAAGCTAAGTAAAGTGGAAGTGATCTTTCATTAATGTGTAGTACCTTATGAATTTGACTGAAGAATATATTCCTTGCTTAACCGATAATCATTATTCTCCTTAGTTGTGTATATGTGTACCCTGCACTTCACGTAAGTTTTTTGTTAACTCTTATGAGACTTCACTGAAATACTTACCATGCTTCTCCTGAATTTCTATAAAATGCTGTATCTGTTATAGACATGTGTGCCTAAAGCAAGGGAAATTATAATAAATTATGAATTTGTCTCAAATTCATTATGCTGGGAATTCAGTTTAGATGTGAAATATATGTGATCAATTCTCTTTTGATAGTAATAAACTTCTCTCTAGATTTTCATAAAAATAGAATTTTAGTAATTTGGTGGGAAATTCAGCTCATTAAAACCTATCACTTTTCTTTATGTGATCTTTTAAAATGTGTATTATCTTCCTTTAGATGTCCTTGAGTGATGTTTCAGTACTGAAAGAGTAAATATTATGCAGTAAAATATTCCTCATCGTTTTTTTCAAGAGTCCGAACATTTCTTCCAAATAGACATTATCTCAAGTTCTTGATGTTATAAATACATTTACACACACACAGGAATGCAAAGAAACTGACAGAGTAATTGTTACATAATGTTAACCATTAGCAAATTTAGATGAAGGGAGTTTACTATACCATTTTTGTAACTTTTTTCCTATGTTTTTCAAAGTAAAAGGTTAAAAAAAAGTATTACTAAAGAAGCAATTTCAATTGTCTCACTGAAATATTGGCTTACCTTTCCCAATGAACCTCACTGAAGTCATTAATAATAGGTCTTCCTGTTAAGCTTTAAACTAAATTAAGATGGATTAAGTTCTCGAGAGGCGAATTTTTATTCTTTCCATTACTAAATTTCCAGAGAATGACCAGAGTTAGAGAGTAAAAGAATGTTACTTAGCTTTGAATAAATCAATTCCTAAGTGAGAGTCAGTATGTTCTTAGTAACAGAAGGATAAACACAGATTTTTTTCTTAGAATATAAGAAGTGTATTATAAAGATACTTATAAATCAGGAAATGAATTTGTTATTTCTTCTTCCTCTTACATAAGGATTGAAATACATATTAAGGAAAAAATCTAAAATTTATCTGAGAAAAATAAAGAAAATGAAAGTAGTTTATGAGTAACCCCAGAGGGGTTTAAATTGGAAAAGGCCAAAAAAAGAAACCTATTACCTATAAAATGAACTTTAAAGTATTGCTATAAATAATAATAATCTAGGACTTCCCTGGTGGTGCAGTGGTTAAGAATCCACTGGGTTCGCGCCCTGGTCCAGGAAGATTCCACATGCTGGGGAGCAACTAAGCCCGTGAGCCACAACTACTGAAGCCTGCGCACTTAGAGCTGGTGCTCCGCAACAAGAGAAGCGACCGCGATGAGAAGGCCATGCACCGCAACGAAGAGTAGCCCCTGCTCGCTGCATCTAGAGAAAGCCTGTGCACAGCAACGAAGACCCAACACAGCCAAAAATAAATAAATAAAGCAAACAAACAAATAAATAAATAAGGATTTTAAAAAATAATAATAATCCAACAACATACTGTAAAATAATTTCAGGAAAACTATATATGATATCCTCTAATTTCTCATTATGTAGTTGTTTTGTGTTTTTCTATCTTGCTTATCATAAACTCTGATTCTGGGAAATAAAACTCAAATAATATTTAAATATTATGTCCACAAATAAATCTCCCTTGGTATATGACTGGGGCAGATATTTCAAATTAAAACTGGCTTAAAACTGCTGCAGGACTGCGTTTTCTATTCCCAAAAGACTATGATAGCCTTAAGTCACACTGGTCGAGGCTTCTTTTATAGGTTCTCATCCCAAAGTAAGTTCAACGTGAAATGAAGTTTCCTTTGGATGAGTACTTGAGCCCAAACAGTATCACAAAAAGGCAATCAACAGAATGAGAGAGTATTTACAAATGACAGATCTGATAAGGTACTAATATTCAGAATATATAAAGAACTCCTATAATACAACCACAAAAATACAAACAACCCAAATTAAAAATGGGCAAAGGACTTGAACAGACATTACTCCAAAGAAGATATACGAATGGCCAACAAGCAAATGAAAAAATGCTCACCGTCACTAATAGGGAAATGCAAGTCAAAACCACAATGAGCTACCACCTCACATCCATTAGGATGGCTACTATCAAAAAACAAAAATACTGAAAATAACAAGTGCTGGCAAGGATATGGAGAAATTGGAATGCGTGTGTGCTGTTGGTGGGAATATAAAATGGTATAAAGCTGCTATGAAATACTGTACAGTGCTTCCTCAAAAAATTAAAAATAGGGGCTTTCCTGGTGGCACAGTGGTTGAGAGTCTGCCTGCCAATGCAGGGGACACGGGTTCGTGCCCCGGTCCAGGAAGATCCCACATGTCGCGGAGCGGCTAGGCCCGTGAGCCATGGCCGCTGAGCGTGCGCGTCCGGAGCCTGTGCCCCGCAACGGGAGAGGCCACAACAGTGAGAGGCCCACGTACTGCAAAAAAAAAAAAAAAAAAAAAAATTAAAAATAGAATTACCCTATGCTCCAGCAATTCCACTTCTGGGTATATATCCAAAAGAATTGAAAGCAGAGTCTCGAGGACATATTTGTTCACCGATACCTGTAGCAGTATTATTTACATAAGCCAAAAAGTAGAAGCAACCCAAGTGTCCAACACTGGCTGTATAGCAATATACTTAAGTCTACTGAACCGTACACTTAAAATTGTTAAGATGGTAAATTTCATGTTATGCTTTACCACAATTAAAAACAAAATGTTATTAAAAGGAACAGTATAACAGTCAGAACAGATATAAAAGTAAAAAGCAGTTTCTAATCTGACCATGTGATAATCCTCTTTGCTTCTGTCTAGAATTAGTCCTTATTTTGTATTTTTCAAAATGCATGTCATAATCTATTGAATTATGACATGAACGAATCCTTTTCTTAAAAATGAAAGAAACAGAATAGAACAGAATATAGTACATGAATATACTGCATGAAATGCTAAGTAGTGTTTCAAAACACTTTCTGTTTCTTGTGTGTGTATACACGCATGTATACAGCATCATCGTGATGCTTAATGTGTTTCTTCTCTTTTTTTTTTTTGTCATATACCATTATCATTGCATCCTTTATTCACCAACGCTCCCAATATAGCACTCAAGACACTCCTCTGCAATTTTAAGTTCTGGGAACTATTCAATTATTCACTTACATTTTTCAAAGGCTTTTCTATTTGGGAAAACAGTAAGTTAATTCATACTGAGATATATTTTAACATATAACCAAAGTGCCTGACATACTGTATTCTAAAAATTTTGTGTTTAAACATTGTAAGTGTAATATAACTGTTTATGCATATATATAATTTAATATACATACATAAATTAACATATATAAATATATGTATATACATGGAAATTGATATTATAACTCATAAAACATCACTAATTAGCAACCTTAATATTGCCCATGTAAGAAAACTGTAATTAAGGAAAGATAAGTGAAATTTCCAGTGTAGCCCTCCTAATAAAATATGGAGCATAAGTTTAAACACAGCCCTTTAAGGTGGGTAACATCTGAGGATGTTTGCAGGTATTCTTTCCACTTATCACCCTCACTCTCCTCACCCCAAGCCTCAAAAATTGAGAAAGAAATGCCAATATTTTCAGTGCCTTTAACCATGTATATATCTCAATCTTTTTTACTCTAGGCAATGAAAAATGTTAAGAACGTGTCTTCACTTATACTACTTTGAACTGATTGGAAGTAAAATGTGACAGTGTGAGAAATGCAGTAAATGTACAATTCACATGAATGTATTTCTGACTATGGATTATTCCAACTGTATAACATATAGACTGATTCCCACAGGACAATAATGCTATAAATAAGTGTGTCACTCTCTAGAATACCTCTAGAATAAGGTCCTTCTGATCCCACTAATTGAGTCATATACTTACCAAGAATCAGTAGTACATGTTTCCAAACATGTATGACACTTGTGCTTATGCTATTATGTAATTTAATTACTATATAAGTTAAAGAAATATGAGTATAAAATATTTATATGAAAACTCAAATCAAATAATTTTAAAGCAAGTCTTTTTAAAAGCTATAGGGAGATTGGTTCAAGATGGCAGAGTAGAAGGACATGCTCTCACTCCCTCTTTCGAGAACACCAGAATCCCAACTAACTGCTGAACAATCATCAACAGGAAGACACTGGAACTCACCAAAAAAGATACCCCACCTCCAAAGACAAAGGAGAAGCCGCACTGAGACGGTAGGAGGGGCGCAATCACAATAAAATCAAATCCCATAACCGCTGGGTGGGTGACTCACAAACTGGAGAACAATTATACCACAGAAGTCCACCCACTGGAGTGAAGGTTCTGAGCCACACATCAGGCTTCTCAACCTGGGAGCCTGGAAACGGGAGGAGGAATTCCTAGAGAATCAGACTTTGAAGGCTACTGGGATTTGACTGCAGGACTTTGGCAGGACTGGGGGAAACAGAGACTCCACTCTTGAAGGGCACACACATCGGGACCCAGGGGAAGGAGCAGTGACCCCACAGGAGACTGAACCAGACCTACCTGCTAGTGTTGGAGGGTCTCCTGCAGAGGCAGCGGGCAACTGTGGCTCACCAAGGGACAAGAACACTGGCAGCAGAAGTTCTGGGAAGTGCTCCTTAGCATGAGCCTTCCCAGAGTCTGGCATTAGTCCCACCAAAGAGCTCCAGGCCAAACAACCAACAGGGATGGAACCCAGCCCCACCCATCAGCAGTCAAGGGGATTAAAGTTTTAATCCCACCAGAGCAACAGCCAGCTCTACCATCCACCAGTCCCTCCCATCAGGAAACTTGCACAAGCCTCTTAGATAGCCTCATCAACCAGAGGGCAGATAGCAGAAGCAAGAACTACAATCCTGCAGCCTGTGGAACTAAAACCACACTCACAGAAAGACAGACAAGATGAAAAGGCAGGGGGCTATGTACCAGATGAAGGAACAAGATAAAACCCCAGAAAAACTACTAAATGAAATCCAGAAAAAGAATTCAGAATAATGATAGTGAAGATGATCCAAGACCTCAGAAAAAGAATGGAGGCAAAGATCGAGACGATGCAAGAAATGTTTAACAAAGACCTAGAAGAATTAAAGAACAAACAAACAGAGATGAACAGTACAATAACTGAAATGAAAAATGCACTAGAAGGAATCAATAGCAGAATAACTGAGGCAGAAGAACAGGTAAGTGACCTGGAAGAGAGAATGGTGGAATTCACTGCTGTGGAACAGAATAAAGAAAAAAGAATGAAAAGAAATGAAGACAGCCTAAGAGACCTCTGGGACAACATTAAACACAACAACATTCGCATTATAGGGGTCCCAGAAGGAGGAGAGAGAAAGGACCAGAGAAAATGTTTGAAGAGATTATAGTCGAAAACTTCCCTAACATGGGAAAGGAAATAGCCACCCAAGTCCAGGAAGCACAGAGAGTCCCACACAGGATAAACCCAAGGAGAAACACGCCGGGACACATAGTAATCAAATTGGCAAAAATTACAGACAAAGAGAAGTTATTGAAAGCAGCAAGGGAAAAACGACAAATAACACACAGGGGAACTCCCATAAGGTTAACAGCTGATTTCTCAGCAGAAACTCTACAAGCCAGAAGGCAGTGGCATGATATACTTAAAGCAATGAAAGGGAAGAACCTACAACCAAGATTACTCTACCCAGCAAGGATCTCATTCAGATTCGATGGAGAAATCAAAAGCTTTACAGACAAGCAAAAGCTAAGGAATTCAGAAGCACCAAGCAAGCTTTACAACAAAAGCTAAAGGAACTTCGCAAGGCAGGAAACAGAAGAGAAGGAAAAGACCTACAATAACAAACCCAAAACAATTCAGAAAATGGTAATAGGAACAGACATATTGATAATTACCTTAAATGTAAATGGATTAAATGCTCCAACCAAAATACACAGACTGGCTGAATGGATACATAAACAAGACCCGAACATATGCTGCCTACCAGAGACCCACTTCAGACCTAGGGACACATATAGACAGAAAGTGAGGAGATGGAAAAAGATATTCCATGCAAATGGAAATCAAAAGAAAGCTAGAGTAGCAATACTCATATCAGATAAAATAGACTTTAGGGCTTCCCTGGTGGCACAGTGGTTGAGAGTCCGCCTGCTGATGCAGGGGACACGGGTTCGTGCCCTGGTCCAGGAAGATCCCACATGCCGCGAAGCGGCTGGGCCCGTGAGCCATGGCCACTGAGTCTGCGCGTCCGGAGCCTGTGCTCCGCAATGGGAGAGGCCACAACAGTGAGAGGCCCGCGTACCGCAAAAAAAAAAAAAAAAAAAAAGACTTTAAAATAAAGAATGTTACAAGAGACAAGGAAGGACACTACGTAATGATCAAGAGATCAATCCAAGAAGAAGATGTAACAATTTTAAATATATATGCACCCAACACAGAAGCACCTCAATACATAAGGCAACTGCTAACAGCTCTAAAAGAGGAAATCGACAGTAACGCAATAATAGTGGGGGACTTTAACACCTCACTTACACCAATGGGCAGATCATCTAAACAGAAAATTAAAAAGGAAACACAAGCTTTAAATGACACAATAGACCAGATAGATTTAATTGATATTTATAGGACATTCCATCCAAAAACAGCAGATTACACTTTCTTCTCAAGTGCGCACAGAACATTCTCCAGGATAGATCACATCTTGGGTCACAAATCAAGCCTCAGTAAATTTAAGAAAATTGAAATCATATCAAGCATCTTTTCTGACCACAACGCTATGAGATTAGAAATCAATTACGGGGAAAAAAATGTAAAAAACACAAACACACATCTATGGTCAACTAATCTATGACAAAGGAGGCAAGGATATACAATGGAGAAAAGACAGTCTCTTCAATAAGTGGTGCTGGGAAAACTGGACAGCTACATGTAAAAGAATGAAATTAGAACACTCCCTAACACCATACACAAAAATAAACTCAAAATGGATTAAAGACCTAAATGTAAGGCCAGACACTATAAAACTCTTAGAGGAAAACATAGGAAGAACACTCTTTGATATAAATCACAGCAAGATCTTTTTTGATCCACCTCCTAGAGTAATGGAAACAAAAACAAAAATAAACAAACGGGACCTAATGAAACTTAAAAGCTTTTGCACGGCAAAGGAAACCATAAACAAGACGAAAAGACAACCATCAGAATGGGAGAAAATATTTGCAAATGAATCAACGGACAAAGGATTAATCTCCAAAAAATATAAACAGCTTATGCATCTCAATATTAAAAAAACAAATAACCCAATCCAAAAATGGGCAGAAGACCTAAATAGACATTTCTCCAAAGAAGACATACAGATGGCCAAGAAGCACATGAAAAGCTGCTCAACATCACTAATTATTAGAGAAATGCAAATCAAAACTACAATGAGGTATTTGTTATCAATGCTTTATTAAAAAAAAAAAAAAAAAAAACTACAATGAGGTATCACCTCACACCAGTTAGAATGGGCATCATCAGAAAATCTACAAACAACAAATGCTGGAGAGGGTGTGGAGAAAAGGGAACCCTCTTGCACTGCTGCTGGGAATGTAAATTGATACAGTCACTATGGAGAACAGTATGGCAGTTCCTTTAAGAACTAAGAATAGAATTACCATATGACCCAGCAATCCCACTACTGGGCATATACCCAGAGAAAACCATAATTCAAAAAGACACATGCACTCCAATGTTCACTGCAGCACTATTTACAATAGCCAGGTCATGGAAGCAACCTAAATGCCCAACAACAGACGAATGGATAAAGAAGATGTGGTACATATATACAATGGAATATTACTCAGCCATGAAAAGGAATGAAATTGGGTCATTTGTAGTGACGTGGATGCATCCAGAGACTGTCATACAGAGTGAAGTAAGTCAGAAAGAGAAAAACAAATATCGTATATTAATGCATATATGTGGAACCTAGAAAAATGGTAGAGATAAACCGGTTTGCAGGGCAGAAATTGAGACACAGATATAGAGAACAAATGTATGGACACCAAGGGGGGAAAGTGGTGGCGGGTGAGGTGAGGGTGGGATGAATTGGGCGATTGGGATTGACATTTATACACTGATGTGCATAAAATGCATGACTAGTAAGAAAAGAAAGAAAGAAAAAAAGGTATAGGGAAGATAATCATAAAAGATTTGGAAAAATTATAAATACTTAAAAGATATCTGCACTCAGATTGCTTTACAAGCATCTTCAAGTTTATGTACCATCTAAAGAAAGGGAAAATAGAAATCATAGAAGATACTTTTTGTACTTAAGCAAGATTCATACTCAAAGAAAAAGTTTTACCCCAAGTCAACAGATTAGCATATAAATACATATAAATGTTCATTTGTAGGGGTTTTGTGTGTATGTATTTATTGAAATAAAATATGCATATTTCTTTTTTATGATTCTTTGCCTTATTTTTAATTAACTGACCAACTACTAGTCCCAGTCACAATGGCTAAGAGTACTTGGAGTCCAGTAATTAATTGGTAGTAAAAGTAGCTGTGGCCTCAGGATGAGTCAGGGCATCATAGTCAATGTCTGATTTTAGATTCAGATCTCAGAGATTTTAAAAACCAATCATCCAGATAGGAGAAAAAAGTAAGCTTCAATTATAGTCAAGCCGGGATTTTTAAATGTTGGCAAATATTAGAAGGCAACTCTAAGACTAATGATAGGACTTCCAATTAGACATGAACATTCTCTAAAAATTTTTAGGAATCTAAATATACATCTGGGGCTGCTAATGTATTAGTCGTACGAAGCCTACACACAATAGATCTCATCAGTGAAACTAAACTCTTAGAAAAAATATGGAATATACTAAGTTTTAATTAATGCACAACAAGAAAAACAAATAGAAATATGAAATGCAAAGACAAGTCACAGAAGATATTTACAGTGGCAAAAGATTTGAATAACCCTATAAAAGGTTATCAAAAAGGCCAATAAACATATACCCAACCACATTAATAATCAAGAAAATACAAATTAAAAACACCGCATACCATTATAAATACACCATATGACAGAAATTTTAAAATATGAAAATATGCATAAAGAGACATCACCTGCATTCTGGTAGGAGTATAAACTGTAAAACCCACGTTGGAAAACTGTTTGACATCATCTATTAAATCTGAAAATATGCACACCCTATGACCAAGCAATTCCAACCCTGAGTATATACTCTAGAGACACAAAATGCATGCACATGTGTACCAAGAGATATAAAGAGAATGTCCATAGCAAGTGTTATCAGTAATAGCAAAAAACTGTTGTTCTGGGGCTTCCCTGGTGGCGCAGTGGTTGAGAATCCACCTGCCGATGCAGGGGACACGGGTTCGTGCCCCGGTCCGGGAGGATCCCACATGCCGCGGAGCGGCTGGGCCCGTGAGCCATGGCCGCTGAGCCTGCGCATCTGGAGCCTGTGCCCCGCAACGGGAGAGGCAGCAACAGTGAGAGGCCCGCGTACCGCAAGAAAACAAAAACAAAAACAAAAAAAACTGTTGTTCAACCAGGAAAGGATAAATAAATCATGGTTTATTCAAACAATGGAAGAAAATTAAACTAGAACAACATACAACCACATCAATGAATCATACAAATATAACTTTGAAAGAAGATAAAAGACACAAACTAATATATATAATTTGATCCAATTGATTAAAAAGTTCAGAAACAGGCTACATATATTTCTAGTGATATACACATAGGTGGTTAAAGTAAAGAAAAGCAAAAAAGTAATTACCATTAAAGTCAGGGTAGTGGTTTACCTCTGGTGTGTTTACGCATTACATTTATTTATTATAAAACATGTTTATGTTTTTATACTTTTCTCTATGTATATATCATAATAAAGTTTATACTACATATTAGAACTTTAGGAATTCAATATATTTTTATGTGTACTGATCTTTAAAAAGAGTTCAACTTTTACCATAACTTTATTTTTTAATTTGTTGCTTGGTTTCTAGCTATTACACTGCATACTGCATGTGGAAAAGGTGTCAACTTTAAAGCGTTTTTCTTGACAAGTTATAACAAGATGGAAGTTTAGAACAATGCTATACATAAAAGTTATTAATTACTTATATAAAATAAGAGTTAAACCATTGTTGCTGTGTCTCCAAAATATAATTTTTAAAAAGTCAACATTTTTATGATGTTATTACTTTGAGAATTTATATTATCAAATGATAGAGATACATTTTACTCTATCTACCACTTGGAAATGATATGAAGATAAAAAATATAGGCGTTTCTCTATGGTCTGTGGAAAGAAGGGAGACATTTAAGATACTTTACTTTTATGAATAAAAAGTATGGAAAATAACATCAGATTTAAAAAAAGGTTTTAAGCCTCATAAATGCAACTATTTTTTTGCCTCAGGAAGCTTTCATCTTACCTTTAATAATTCAAAATAGTGCCAACAATGATATACTGGCACCAGCATAAGGCGTGGAAGGACATAACGAACTGCCTCTTTAAAACCATCAGCAATGGACTGCAAAGCAAAAAGACAAAAAACAGTATATCTCTGATATCAAGGTTATGTAACCGTAGTGCCTAACAGAAGCAGATTTTAAGAATACAAGTTACAGGGAATTCCCTGGAGGTCCAGTGGTTAGGACTCGGCACTTTAACTGCCGGAGCCCCGGGTTCAATCCCTGGTCGGGCAACTAAGAACCCACGAGCTGCACGGTGTGCCCCCCACTCCGCCCCAAAAAAAGAATACAAGATACAGACTAACAAAACTATAACAGGAAGAATGTTCTATATTGAAACTGAAGTGCTGTAAATCAAGTTTTTTCCTCCTTTAAGTTATCAGATAATTAAATTAAATATATACATTTCATCTTTCATGGCTAAAATAACTTTAACAATATTCTTCTCAGCTTTTCTTCAAAAGTTTTGGCTTCCACATACCCTAAAGGAATGCCGAAAAGCTATGTACTGTCTCACACATTTTTATGTCAATTTTATTAAAAATGTTTTAAGTAGTTACAAAGAATGTGTTTTGGGGGATGTGGTACATTGTAGATGTGATTTAAATATATTTCACCAAACAATGATCAAATAAATTTCAGATTTAGCTCATTTAATTTATGAAAAATGTCTGTTATATAACTTAATTGATAAAGCCACTCTTCACTGTCAAAATAAATAGCCAGATCAGACTAAATTTCTGCAACAAGTCTGACTTCATTCTTAACTTGAAATACACATGCTAATGTCACAGTCTTACATACAGCAAGCATCTGGAAGAACCTCTGTTTCTAACATAAAACATGCAGGTATGAGAACTTTACAAGCCTCACCTCTCCTTTATCACAATGTCCAATGAATGATGAAGTACTTTTTAAAAAAAGGTAATATTCACCCTTGTTACAAACTTCTCATTTCTTAATTTTTAGATAAACATGACAAGACAAAGGTACATATGACATTTCAACTACCGAGAGTTTTTAACACAATCACCCCATCCCCTGCTTTTGGAACCCTTTTTGCTTTGCACTCAATAAACTCTCCTTCAGGAGCAATCCTTTTTTTTTTTTTTTTCTTTTCCCTGGCTGGTACCCTGGAGGTTTTTACACCTTGGATCAATGCATAATGAAAAATTCAATATGACGAGAAGTAATGTGTAAGAAAAATTGGAAGAGAATGCAACAACACAAACAAGGTTAGACTAGAAACTAATTCCCTTAAATATATCTGTACCCTTATATTGCCTGGAAAATCTTAGCGTATAGCTAGGGTTAGGTATATCCCAGTTTTGAAAACTAATAGTCTGCAGAATAAATGATTTTCTAAAATTTATAAGGCATTTAAAAGTTACTCATGTTGATTTTAAATGTCATTAAGGCTGACTTATTTAAAGTGGTATTTCTCCTCATCAGGTAAACACAGACAGAAGCAATATACAAAGTGAAGAAAGGGTTCGAGATGCTGCTTTTAAAATATATACTCATAGGTAAACCCTCCCATAACTCTCACCTATTGTTAACTCAAGTAAACTATAATTTGTTTAACAGACTTTTACCAGGATATGCAGAAATTAATTTCTTTTATCATTTAAGATAGTGATACAGATTATGCTAGAAATAATTTTATATATTTTATATACAGTGCTTTAAGTGGAACCAAGATGAAACTTTAAAATTAGCCTACAAAAATCATTTGTATTGTTAATTAGCACTGAAATGGCTACTAAAGTGCATTCTAAAATATTAACGCAACGTGTTTATAGTGTAAGGAGTCCTCTAAAAACAACACAAGCTAATGTCTGACTGTTTAATATGTGCCAAATGTGCTTAGTGTATTCCTGTTTAATTTTCGTAACCGTAAGAGGTACACATTATCATCATCATTTTACAAATGAGCAAAATGATTCTCAGAGATTAAGTGACTTGATCAGGGTAAGACAACTATTAATTGGCTCAAAGCCAGAAGTTCTGACTCCAAAGCTCATATTCTTAAAGTATGCCTACATCTTCTAAAGAAGTTTTGTTGTGTTTTTTAATTAAAAACTTTTATTAAAGTTTTTTGAGAAAACATTACTTTTTCATTTTACAAATGAAGAATCTGTTTTAAGTTAATACAGTACAAGTGAGTTTGGCCTGAAAAGGGGTTTTATATCTAACTCTGAATTTTACTGAATATCTGGAACAACAGCTTAAATAATTGGGTCTTAAATTCAAATTTCAAATCCCATTCAAATCCCATAGTAAGAATTACTAATCAAGTAAGAATAAAACAAGAAATGTTGTGAGTGCTTTTGATGAGTATGCAAAGATTTTATAAGCAGATTTTTCCATTTAACTAATGCCTACTTCATGGTTTATATGAATATATAAGATTTAACTTAAAGAATTATTCCTTCAATTAAGTAAATTTTGAGAATTAAGTGTAACTTTTATTCCAAGTTGACAAGTTTTTGAGTAGAGTAGAAGTAGAAGATGATAATAATGGGAACTCACAGTAAAGGAGGGAGGCAGGTAAGTTGTTTTGAACATTTATATTTGAAGTCCTCGTGGGATATTCAAATGAATTAGTTTAAAGGTCAGCTGGTTATATGAAAGTATATACATACACACACATACATCCACTGTTCAAAAGAAAGTTATGACTTGAGAATACAAATAGGAAGTCACCAGCATATAGGTGAAAGCAAAGGGCATGGATAAAGTCACCGAAGGATAGCACAGAGGAACAGAACAGCAGGGGCTGCTAACAGAAGTTGGGTAACACCTGCAACTACGGAGACTGAGAAGAAACCAGAGAAGATGAAAATTAGGTGTAAGTAGTATCATAGGAGTCAAAAAGGACAACAGGGGTACTAATAAATACTACAGACATAAATATGAAATCAAAATATCCACAGGATTTGGTGGTTAAGTTCACTGTCAAGGGCAGTTTTTAGTGTTACATCCTGATTAGAACACAGATGGTAGCAGTTTGATGGAGAATGATAAAAAGTAATATGAAGACAACTGGCGACAAATGGAAAAAACAAAAAGGGGACGAGCTAGAGTGACAAAGATTTGTTTATTTATTCGCTTGTTTTAGGACAATAAAGATTTGACCATATTCATATGCTAAGGGAGAAGAGCCAGTCTAAATGCAGGAAGTAGTAGTCAAGGATCATCAATGCCAATGTTACCTTTTCTTTAAGTGTTGAGAGAGTAAAAATATAATTTTTACTCTCTCTCCAATTACTCTCATTTTATCTAACTGCATTACTGAACCAATTAACTTGCATACTCTCCATTAATATATCTATCTCCTTTAAATGACAGGCCTGATAGAGAAATCTGTATGAATATATGTGAGGATATTCTCCACTCTTCATGATTTTGGTTTTATCTCCTGTAGGGAATAAGATCCTGAAATAGCTCTCCATATTCATCTCTACATCTGAGATCCAGAATGTGCCAGATTTTTCTAGTCAATCAGTATTTGTGATGGTATTCTATAAAAGGTTTCCACATTAAGGACAAATTGAAAAAACTCAAGACAGAAAACAGAAAACCTAGAATAGGCTTACAATTAACAGATTTTGAAGGACTGGTGAAATATTTCTTTAGTTGCTTTATTAAAAATAACATTCAATTTAAGTTTACCTGAAAGTGTAGAGCCACTGCAGGTCTGGCCATCAACTTACTGAAATGTTCATTAAATTTTGGTGAAAGAATATCCTGTGATAATGTTTCATAAGGATCAAATGCTTGTTCCTATTTTTTTTTAAAAAGGAAAACGTGTTAGGTTTAAAAGAACATCTTTTCTACTAATATGGCACAGATTACTTAATGGCAAATTTTTATTTAAGTCCTCCATTAGGTTTCAGAATTTTTTTTATTTCAGGGACAAATAATGACTATGGCTGTAACTTGGAAATGTTTAATAAATGTAAGTAATGACCTTGGGCAATGGATGACAAGAAGCTACTGGTCATAAGTTAGGTCACTGACTTGTGGTCACAAGTATCAAACTATTAAAATGTATACGCACATTTACCCCAGATAAACAAAAGGTGTACTTATTAGTAAAATAAGGCCAGGATTTGAAATTTCAGTTAGGTTTACCTAGGTTGAAATGAGTTTACACTGAGGATTATTTTCAAAGGAAGCAAAAAGTGATATTCCCACTGTTTTATCCACTCTCCACTTTTTCAAAATTAGAAAAAGAAAGCAAAGACTAACATACAGTAAACTAACAAAACAGAAACTGCCCATATTTTGTCCATGTTTATACTGAAATACATTCCTATTATTTTATAATAATCAATATCTCCAATGTTTAGCTAGAACTAAGATTTGTTTCATTTTTGTAAGTTAAAAATGCAGTATGTTTTTCAGAAAATAACAAGTGTTGGCAAGGATGCAGAGAAATTGGAACCCTTGTCCACTGCCAGTGGAAATTGCAAAATGGTGTAGCCCCTGTGGAAAACAGTTTGGCAGTTCCTCAAAAAGCTAAACAAAGAATTACCATATGACCCAGCAATTCTACTCCTAAGTATATACTCAAAAGAACTGAAAACAGTGACTCAAACAGATACTCATATGCCAATGTTTACTGTAGCATTATTCACAATAGCCAAAAAGGTGGAAAAAGCACAAGAGTCCATCAACAAATAAACGGATAAACAAAATGTGGTACATACACACAACGGAACATTATTTAGTCACAGAAAGAGAGTTCTGATACATGGTATGACATGGATGAACCTTGAAAACATTATGCTAAGTGAAATAAGCAGACACGAGAATATTGTAATGATTCTACCTTTATCAAATATCTAGAATCAGCAAATTCACAGAGACAGAAATAGATTAGCGGTTACCAGGGGTTATGTGGGAGGGAAGAATAGGGAGTTATTACTTAATGAGTAGAGTTTCTGTTTGGGGTGATTAAACAGTTTTGGAAATAGATAGTGGTAATGGTTTATAATACTATGAATTTAATTAATGCTGTTAAACTGTACACTTAAAATGGTTAAAATGGCAAATTTTGTTATATGTTTACCACAAAAATAAAATAAAAATTAGAAAATACATTTTTTAATACATGTTTTTGAACCATGATATCTTTAAGAGTACAACAAGCAACTAGACTACAAATTAATATGCTACGATATCACAATATTAAAAAACTTCAGAGCAAGCCTGAAAATCGCGGTTAGGCATCAGTAACTGAGTATTTCTATACTATCAGTTCCATTGTCTACAAAATGGATGTAATTAAAATGACTTACATTTTCAGAAAAATTAGGAAGAGATTATAAAACTAGCAAATTTACATGATATCTGAAGAAAGCACTTTTAATACCTGTTTTCCAGAAGAAATAAAAATGGCCAATGAGTATGAAAAGATGTATAACATCATTAGTGTAAAAAAAAAAAGAAAAATCAAAGAACAATGAAATATTGTTTTTTCCTACTAGACTAGCAAAAATTAATGGGGTAATAACAAAAATTAATGGGATAGTGAAGATATGGGTAAAAAGAGGGCCTGCATATACTGGAACTTATCTGGAAGTAAATTTGGCAAAATGTTTCAAAGTTCTAAAAATGTACCTAGTCTTTAGTACCACAATTCCATTTCTAGGACTGCATCCTAAAATAATTACTAGGCTATGAAGGCATTATACAAATATGTTTGTTACAGTATTGTTTACAATAACAAAAAGAACTGAAAAAACCTACATGCTTAATAATAATAGTTAAAATATAGTGTCTCCATAGAACATGGTACTTTCAGACTTTAAAAGCTGTGTTGAAGTATATTTATTGGCATGGAAAATATTCAAGATATTGAGTGAAAAAAAGCAGGTTATAAAATACTAAGATCCTATTTTTGTAAATATACACAGGTTTGTATGAATATGTAGACAAATGTTCATAAGGATAAATAAATCTTATAAAGATAACTAATCTCTAGGTATTACAAAATGAAGTTATTTTTGTCTTATTATATTCATCTATATTTTTCTGAATATTTTTACAATGAGCTACGTTATTTTTATAATCATTTGAAGAACAAAAATATGATTTGCATTTTGGGGAAAAAATATAAACTTCCTTTTTCATTTTTGGAAATTATGACTAAAATCCACAAAAGCTAAACAGCTATGGTCAATAAAATTTCTTTTCTTTCACCTTAAATGCACTTGCCATTAAAAAAAAAAAACAAAAAAACCTTGGGCTTCCCTGGTGGCGCAGTGGTTGAGAGTCCGCCTGCCAATGCAGGGGACACAGGTTCGTGCCCCGGTCCGGGAAGATCCCACATGCCACGGAGCGGCTGGGCCCGTGAGCCATGGCCGCTGACTCCGCAACGGGAGAGGCCACAACTGTGAGAGGCCCGCGTACAGCAAAAAAAAAAAAAAAGAAAACTTAAACATTACTAGTCTATCAACTTTTGCTATAAATATTATCATAATTACACTATAAAGTGTCACCATAAAGACAATGTAATTTTAGTTTGCTATTGGTTAAATCATAAGTATTTTTTATAGCAGCCAGCAGTGTCTTCTAATTTTCACAAATAATATCTTACCAATATCTTAATACAGCACTTAGGACTTTAATGAGAAAACAGTTTTGTAAACTTGCCTCTGCCAAATCTTCAAAACAGCTTCCAGCTAAGGGATGAGGGCTGCTTTCATCTGTCATTTCAACTGTGTCTTCAATTAAACCTAAAAGTTTCACGGTCAATTCATGTATATCTAAAATGTTACTGAAAATCTTTTCAATATCCTAAAAAAAAAGGAAGGTTAAGTAAGGCATGTCAGTTTGAGAATTTCATTTAAGAATTACTAAATATAAGTAATGTAAGTGTTAAGGATATTATTTTCACCCAATCACATACCAGTATATTTCAAGACATAAAATATTGAATATATTCCAAATTACAGCAAAAGTCAATCATGAATAAAGAAGAGAAATTTAAAAACCTCTTGGATTAGATTTAGAATTATTGAACAAAACTATATAGAATCTATATTTTCCAGTAAATTTACTGTAAATCTCATATGGTGGATGATTTAAGCAACTCTTTACATAAAGAATTTTGGCATTTGAGTATTTTAAAATTGGCTAAGTGCTAAAAGCCTTGATCAAGGTCTCACAGAGCTGGTTAATGACAAAAGCTGGGATCAAAATGAAGATCTGACTCCTAATCCAGACACAAACTGGTTTCACAATATGTGGCCTGTCTCTTGAATTTGAGGAGGAATTAAAGATTTCATTCAAGCTCTCAGGTGTGACTTTTATCTGGGTTAAAACATGTTAAGTCCTCTGGAAATAAAAAGACCATATGACTGATTATCCAGGTTATGGCCAACTATTTTTACTCACTCTGCATCTTGTAATGAAAGCATCACAGATTAAGGAACCTGACAGACCTGAGTTTGGATCCTGGCCCCACTACTTGCTAGATGAGTGACCCTGGATTAGGACAATAATGACAATTATAACAGTTTACATTTCTTGTTATTATGTTCCAGGCACTACTGTAAGTATTGATTACTTGACATGTAATTTCAAAACAGCCTTATTAGATAGATACTATCATCATCCTCATTTTACGAATGAGGAAACAGGCACAGAGCAGTTAAGTAATTTGCCCAGGGTCACACAGCTGGTATATTAATACCTACCCATAAAGTTCTTAAGAGGATTAAATGAGATGATTTCTATAAAATGCTCCTGGCATATATTAGGCCTTCCACAAATGTGAGCTTTCTGAAAACATAGGAGTAGGGCCCAAAGGAGTAAATTAAGATCAAGAGTCATTCATTCTTTTATCAAATATTTACTGAGTTCTATGCTCTGACCTTAGATGGCCTTTATTTCAAAAGTTTACAGTCTCATCTATGCTGAAAAAATATAGTAGATATAGAGATAGAGAAAAGGGATTCTCTCTTTCCCTTGACCCTTCAGTATTATAATAAAAATTTTCTATCAAATCAGCACAAATTCAGTGAAAAGAGACCCATAAAAATTAATTCCTGAGGAATGAAAACTGACGGGACACAGAAACGGCAACGAGGATAATATTAGCTAGTAGCAATTGTTATTAGCTAACAGCATTTGTTAAGCTTTTAATTTTTCACACCACTATAGACAAAACCCAATTATACTGTGGTATAAAAGAACCAAAATTCAAGTTCAACCTCCATAACTTATCATAACTATTTTATGTCAATTTCCTCACCGGTAAGCTAGAAATGATAATACCTGTCCTACCTATCTCAGAGAATTGTTAAGGGTCACACAAAATAGGAGAGTACTTTAAAAAACATAAAATGTTGACTACTTAAGGCAATGTGTCCAGTAGGAGTTATTATCAAATGTTAAACTAAATATGCATTTTTTAAAAAAGGATAAAAGCCAATTAAAAACACCTTAAGAATGAAAAAGCTAAATCAGGGACTTCCCTGGCAGTCCAGTGGCTAAGACTGCATGCTCCCAATGCAGGGGGCCGGGTTCAATCCCTGGTCAGGGAACTAAATCCCATGTGCTGCAACTAAGAGTTCACATGCCACAACTAAAGATCCCACATGCCACAACAAAGACCCAGTGCAACCAAATAAATAAATAAATGTTTTAAAAAGAAAAAAAAGCTAAATCAGTTCCTAATCTTAAACACTCGGCCAGCTGTGTCTGAGCATCACTTCTATTAACTCATGTAATAGTTATTTGGTGGAGGAAGTCAGGAAGTAAGAGAAAAGCCAAATATTTAAAGTGAAAGACACTCAGGGACTTCCCTGGTGGTACAGTGGTTAAGAATCCGCCTGCCAATGCAGGGGACACGGGTTCAAGCCCTGGTCCGGGAAGATCCCACATGCTGCGGAGCAACTAAGCCCGTGCGCCACAACTACTGAAGCCCGTGCACCTAGAGCCTGTGCTCCTCAACAAGAGGAGCCACCGCAATGAGAAGCCTGTGCACCACAACAAAGAGTAGCCCCCGCTCGCCGCAACTAGAGAAAGCCTGCACGCGGCAACGAAGACCCAATGCAGCCAAAAATAAAAAATATAAATAAAAATTTTAAAGGTCATTAAAAAAATAAAGTGAAAGACACTCAGACATCTAAGAAAAAACAGATCACATGAGAAATGAAGGAAAGAAAAATAAATCTAAATTTAACCCCCCCCCCCAACAAAACAGTATTTGTCTAGCTAGATTCCTTAGAGTGGACTTCAGAACCTAGAGAGGTAGGAAAAACATGGACAAGTCTCCCTGGATCCCCATCCTACTCACCCCATTCCTATGCTGTCTTCCAACAGTGGAGCTCTGCCTTTGCTTATTTGACATTCTGTATAAACTTTTATTCTTCAAAAGTTCCACTAGTAAAACTTTAAACTACACCCTAAAGTACTTACCAAAAGACAGGAAAAAGCGTAAGTCTTTCTTCTCTAGACCATACATTTCTTTCACCATCTTCAAATGAATGACTATAAATCTCAAATACTGCACAGCAGAAAAAGATCTTTTATTTTTTAAATTTTTTATTTTTGGCTGTGTTGGGTCTTCGTTGCTGCGTGCGGGTTTTCTCTAGTTGTGGCAAGCGGGGGCTATTCTTCGTTGCGGTGGCTTTTCTTGTTGCGGAGCATGGGCTCTAGGGTGCGTGGGCTCACTAGTTGTGGCTCACGGGCTCTAGAGCGCAGGCTCAGTAGTTGTGGCGCACGGGCTTATTTGCTCCGCGGCATGTGGGATCTTCCTAGACCAGGGCTCGAACCCGTGTCCCTTGCACTGGCAGGTGGATTCTTAACCACTGAGCCACCAGGGAAGCCCGAAAAAGATTTTATTCCAGTGTAATCCCCCTAATTTTGTGTCTAATTTTCATTGTCACTGCACTTATTATATGTTAGTATAACAATTCACATATTAAAAAACACACAATATCCCCAATGTTCATAGCAGCATTATTTACAACTGCCAAGATATGGAAGTAAGGTAAGTGTCCCTCAACAGATGAATGGATAAAGAAGATGTGGTATATATACACAATGGAATACTGCTCAGCCATAAGAAAAAAAATGAAATATTGCCATTTGCAGCAACATGGATGGACTTGGAGGGCTAAATGAATTAAGTCAGACAGAGAAAGACAAATATCAAGTATATGCGGAATCTAAAAAATACAACAAACTAGTGAATATAACAAAAAAGAAGCAGACTCACAGATAAAGAGAACAAACTAGTGGTTACCAGAGGGTGTGGGTGGCAATATAGGGTGAGGGAGTGGGAGGTAAAAATTACTGGGTGTAAGATAGGCTACAAGGATGTACAGCAATTCCCCTACATACAAACGAGTTCCGTTCCGAGAGCAGCTTCGTAAGTCCAATTTGTTCGTAAGTCCAACAAAGTCAGCCTAGGTACCCAACTAACACAATCGGCTATACAGTATGGGACTGTAATAGGTTTATAATACTTTTCACACAAATAATACATAAAAAACAAACACAAAATATAAAGAAAACATTTTTAATCTTACAGTACAGTACCTTGAAAAGTACAGTAGTACAGTACAACAGCTGGAATACAGGGGCATGTTTGCATCTTTGAAAGTTTGCAACTTGAAGGTATGTATGTAGGGGACTTACCATATTGTACAACCTGGGGAATATAGCCAATATTTTATAATAACTATAAATGGAGTATAACCTTTAAAACTTGTGAATCACTATGTTGTACACCTTTAATTCATATAATATTGTATATTAACTATACTTCAACAAAAAATCTGAAAAAAATGAAAAATAGACAAAGCTAAACAACCCCACAATACTATATAAAACAATATTTTTTCTACATACTCATAAAGTATATGAAGTTACTATTTATGATTTTAAGCTACTATATGACTTTTTGGGGTAGACAGAATTTCAAACCCAAAAAGGTACTTACAGAAGGTTTAAACAGGTCTCTGTCAGAAAGAAAAGCTTCTCGAAACACTTTTATGATCATATTTAGTTCCCGTAGATACTGTCTTTCTTCTGCAATTTCAGTTCTGACAAGGTCATAGTAGTTTAATTCACCTGAAGAACTAGGTTCATCTTCACAAAGAGAAACCAAGCCTATGTCATCCTGATCAAACATGTCCATCAAAACCTAAGAAATATAAATCAGTAATGGATAAATTTATTTTCCTTACTGTTATAAGACCATCTCAAAGTACTTGGAATTAAAACATTATTAAACAATGAGAGTTGTGTGTATTACAGGCTAAAATTGTAAGAGAAAATCCAAAATAAGAGAAATATGAAAAGTTGAAGTGAGATAACATTCAAATGAAACTGGATATGGAGAAATAAATATTTATGAAAATAAGATAAATCTAATAGTGAAATATATATATACATATATGTACATATACACATGTATGTCTGTGTGTATATAAATACAGGTACATACGCACACATAAACATAAAATATATAATAGCAAAAAGAGCACACATTTGGAGAACAACAATCTGAACCAAAATTCCAGTTCTACCACTTACCTGTGATTACAGACAAGTTATTTATTCTTTTGAAAGTCAGATTCCTTATCTGTAAAATGTAACTGATCAAAGAATTCAATGAAGTAATGGACATAAAACGCATACTATTAGGTCTGGCAAACAGTAGGCATTCAAAATGGTAGCTTTTTGTCCTACTGTAAGGATGCTTATGTGCACTTGAGTAGAGTTTAAAGGAGAAAAGTGAAATGATACGCAAAATGTATTAACAGCGTGATGCTTTTCTGATGCATATTCACTACATCAACAACTGCTATTAAGTACATTTGTTAAAATCAAGCATCTCCTGGAACTTCCCCTGGTGGTCCAGTGGTAAAGAATTCACCTTACAATGCAGGGGATGCAGGTTCCATCCCTGGTCAGGGAACTAAAACCCCACATGCCGCGGGGCTACTAAGCCCGTGTGCCACAACTGCTGAGCTTGCCCGCCTCAACTAGAGCCCACGTGCCGCAAAACTACAGAGCCCACGTGCTCTGGAACCCACGCACCATAGCTACAGAGTCTGCACGCCACAACTAGAGAGAGAAAACCTGCACACCACAACGAAAGATTCCACATGCCTCAATGAAAATCCCATGTGCCACAACTAAGACCCAACGCAGCCAAAAATAAATAAATAATATATAAATCTTAAAAAAAAAAATCAAGCACTCTACAGATGCTTAAATTGCTATAGTGACAATTTCCCCTTTCAGAAAATAGTGAAGATTGCTACTATGTTTTTAAGTCAACCAACAGGCAAGAACTAGCTGTATATCAAAAGCAACAGGAAAAAGGTGACCATACTTCTTAGAATTAAAAATAGTTTTAAAAGAAAAGAAAAATTGGACCTACTTAATTATATACTCCAGACTGACTGAAAACTACTTTCTTAGAGTTTAGGGGAAAAAAAAGGCACAATCCCAAAAAGGAAGCTCCAGAAAGTAAAACAATTTCAAGGGGATGAGAGGAAATTCTAACAATACAGTATGAGATATTCATTCATTCATTCTCAAAAACATCTATTGATCACCAGAAATTGTGCCAGATGTTAGTAAGACACAGCAATATGCAAAATAAACATGAACCCTGCCCTCCTGATCTTCTTTTAAATCTAACTCAAAAATATTTCTTAAATCTGGTCAATTCTCTCCATTCCCCTCCATGCTTCAAATCAGACTATTAAGCAATCACATCTATTAAAAGGTCTTACAATATGATCTCCCTGCCACTGGTTTCTTCCCAGCCCCATTTTCAAAATTATGTTCCTAAAACCAAATTTGTGTCATACCCTACCTAAAAACGATACTGGATTTCATTGCTTTCAGCACACAATTCTAATTTCATGAAGATAAAGGCCATTCACAATCTAATCCCAGCCCACTTCCCTAGCCTCATCTCCTGTGATACTTTAAAATCCATCTTCTCCTCATTGCCCCCACCTCCACGAAACTTACCCTCCTGCCATCATTACCTCTGATCCCAGCCACATTAGACCTTTGAAGAAACCATTGGGGCTGCACAGAGAATTAGCTAATGAAATCTGATTTTAAGCAGACAGAACAGAAGGTATGACACAGAACAGTCTTCTCTTCCCCACCAGAGATACTTTTAAAGTAGTCTGTACTTGCTCTAATTTCTTACTTCTCAAGCTCACTACTCTATTGAAACTGCTCTCACTAATGACCTTTGAATATCTTTTTGTTTTCTCTAGTTATTAACACAGCTGACCAGAACTTCTTAAAACTTTCTCTTCCCTTGGCTTCTCATACACCATTCGGTCAGTGAGGCCTCCTTCTCTACTACTCACCTTTTCCAACATCCACTGCAGGGTTCCATTTTTGGAACTGTTTTGGTCACACAACACCCAAAATCCCGAATGTAAATGCTATAGGAGTCAGGTAGATAATATCATGTTAATACATAAGAAGAGGTGATGGGGAATGTGGCAAACTAGAAGGTGCATGCACCTAAAGAAGAAAGGCACTGTTCAATGCCAACTATTCTGTCAGGCCTTTTCATTTTCTTTTCTCAAGAAGAGTCTGGAATATAGATTTTTATGAAGAATTTTCATATTTGTAAATATAAACAGACTGCAAATAATTCAAAATTTTAAGAAATAAACCTGGAGTCCTTATTCACTATCAGGCCACCAATCTGAAACATCTACTATACTTCCTCCTGAGTGAGCTCATCTTCTTAAACGATTTTCAGTTACTAGATAATAACTCCCTAAACATTTATCTCAGCATCTCTTTGGACCCTAGGCAAGTGTTACCAGAAGCTTGCTAGATATCTCTGTCTGACAAACCTATACATGTACACTCTACTTCAGAATCACTAATCACAGCATCATCTCCTTGGCTGTCATAGCTAGAAAACTTGTCACTACCCTAGACTTAACACGTCTCCAACTTCCACACCAAATCAGTCCCCAAATCCTGTTAACTCCAACTCAGAAACAGCTCTTAAATCTCATCAGTTCCTTCTATTCTCCTGTCTAGAATGTCTGCTCCTACTTCTCTTTCCTTCCAACCCTCACATTTATTCATCTGATAAATCCATAGCCATTTTCATCACTTAGCTAAAATATAATTGTCTTTGTATAGCTTTTCCCAACTCTCCCTGAACTCTATCAAAATCTTTTCCATTGGCTTCAGTCCTCCATTAGCAATTCTCTCTCTTTTCTATATAAGCACCTAATTTATATTGACATTTCTAAGGATAAGAGCCATGATTTCATCTTAAAATCCACAGCATTTGATACACAGTAAATGCACAAAAGATACTTACTTAAAGAGCATATATGTAGGGCTTCCCTGGTGGCGCAGTGGTTAAGAATCTGTCTGCCAATGCAGGAGACACGGGTTCGAGCTCTGGTCTGGGAAGACCCCACATGCCGTGGAGCAATTAAGCCAGTGCGCCACAGCTACTGAGCCTGCGCGCCACAACTACTGAAGGCTGCGTGCCTAGAGCCCACGCTGTGCAACAAGAGAAGCCACCACAATGAGAAGCCCGTGCACCACAACAAAGAGTAGCCTCTGCTCGCCGCAACTAGAGAAAGCCCACACGCAGCAATGAAGACCCAACGCAGCCATAAATAAATATATAGATATATATTTTTTTAAAAAGCATTTTATGTTATGCATTTTATGTTTGTAAACTGTTAGACTTGTAACGAAAGGCTAAAGCCCAAGTGAGTTAAAGATCAGAATAAACGTTAGGACAATAAAAGCATTTTTTTGGTCATGTTCCAAACAAGAATAATAAAGGAGAATTGGTTCTTGGAACAGATGGAGTAATATTACAACAAAAGAAAAAATACAGAAGAACTCAACTTCTATAACATCTGGGCTCACAGAAATAAACTTCTTCAGAGCAGCTCTGTGCTCTCTTACTCTCTCTTGCCTTTCTTAAACATGAATTTTCCTCTTAAGCATGTATGTTCTATTTTTCCAGTCTGAATATTATTTTCCTTAATAGTTACAAGTATATTAGGGGTTGAGCTCTAAAATTCCTTCCTATGACCATCTAACTATTCTCAGCAATCTTTGATGTGCCTGAATACATCATATAGTCAAATGCCGCTTTTATTTTTAAGTGTAGAAAAAAGGCTGGTTCTCAAGTTCTCTATCAAATTATACGACCTTGTCTAGGAAATTACACAGATTCCTAGAAAGCATTTATTTGTTATTTGTTTATTAAACAGATGGTTTGTGAGCTCTTGAAATAGTGATCACAGGAAATCAGTTTAGATTTACTAAGACCACACCATGTCACACTAATCTCATTAATCCATTCACATGACTAGTCCCACAAATAAAGTCATCTGTATCTTAGCTAAACCTAGGACAGTCTCTCATGACAAACTTGGAATCACAGTAGAAAAAGATGGGCAGGGGACTTCCCTGGTGATCCAGTGGTTACGACTCTGCACTCCCAATGCAGGGGGCCCGGGTTCAATCCCTGGTCAGGGAACTAGATCCAGCATGCCGCAACTAAGAGCCCGCAGGCGGCAACAAAGACCCAGCGTGCTGCAAGTAAGACCTGGCTCAGCCAAATAAATAAATGTTAAAGAAAAAGAAAGAAAAGAAAAGGATGGGCAAACTACAGCCCATAGGCCACAGTGAGCCCACTGCCCTTTATGTAAATAAAGTTTTACTAGAACGCAGCCCACACTCATTGGTTTATGGCTTCCTTTCTGCTACAAAGGCAAAGATGAGTAGTTCTAAGAAAGACGTATAGCCTACAAAGCCTAAAATATTCAGCCAGCCATCTGGTCCTTTACAGGTAAAGTTTGCTGACCCCTGAATTAGACAAAGAGGTAAAACAGTAACTGACGAAAAGGCCATAGTGAAAAAAAGTGGTCATTTATTAACCTGGAAGGATGCCTCTAATAACATACATGAGAAGTCTCATCTCTTAAACTTTTCCAATATTTTTAACAAATAATTCCAACTAAAACAAACTAAGTTTCTCAGACTGGCATATATTACAAAAAGCTGGTATGATATCTACAATGATGAGTGACAAAATTCGATTTTTATAGTATCTTGATATGCTAGAGCATAGTCTCAGTAACATTACGAAGTTTTATAGAGAAAAACTTGAGTTCAAATTTAGATGAAAAAAACAGCACAAGCTGTAAGAAATCAAAGATATAAGAGTATCTCATGTGGAAAGTCCCAGGGAGCTGAAACATCTGCAAATTCATTAAGCAAACAGAGTGATATGTGTGCCCAAAAAAGTTAATGCTGAAATTATAAAAGAACAGCATATAGAATAAAGGAGGTGAGCCTTTCATTGTACTCTGTGTTGGTCAGACCAAATCTAGACTGTTGTCTTTAGTTTTAGAAATCAGTGTAAGAGCAATGCAATAATGAGATCTGAAAATCATGTCACAAAAAGATTGGTTTTCAAAGTCTCAAAAGGTAAAAATTTAGTACATGGAAAAAAGCTTTAAATAACAGAATGACTTATTCTGAAAAACAGTTTGGTCTTATCTAATGTAGTCCAGAAGAGAGATTCTAATTAGTGAATGAAAGTTAATAGGAAATTCAGATGCAAACTATTGTACATAGTATGGATAAACAACAAGGTCATACTGTATAGCACAGGGAACTATTGATATATTCAATATCCTGTGATAAACCTGTGTGGATTGGTCTCTTGTAATTCTGAGACAGTGTAATTGTTTAGAATTTAACTACTTTCGCCTTTGAAAAGAGTCATGGAAAAGGTAACTGACTCAGATATGGAATAAAGTCTCTCCTTCCCACAGTCCCTCAATAATCCTGTACAAGGCCACTGTTTGAGGGCAGGGGGAGGGGAGGAATAGGGCAAATAAGGTAGGAATCCCTACACGAGGGTGTGAGGAAAAGCTGAGGGGGCCCGCCTCAGCGTGCTAGCTCCTGAGAGGAGTAGGGAGGATGTTTACTGGGGGCGGGGGGCGGGGGCTCACAACCTGGCACAAGACGTTAGAGATCATTCGGAGTAAAGAGACTATGCATATGATAGGGCAGCTTGATTCACGGTGCTGGAGCCCTCGTGGATAAGAAGGGTATTTGCACGGGAAGGTGGACCAGCAGCAGCAGTGGTGCAACATGGGATTGTCAGAACTTGAGTGGAGTATGGAGAATGCACACAGAGAAGAAGGGTTTCTATGCCAAAATAGGGTGCCTACACCAGCGGGGGGAGAGAGGCCTGCTGGGAGACTGGTCACATACAGAAGGATTGATCAAATAAATAAATGTATTAAGAAAAACAGGAGCCAGGTTTCTCACTATCAGATAAGGGAGTTACAAGTGTAAAAAGGGGAGGCTAAAATGAATCCTGTGGTGTTGAATGTGGATTGAAGAGATCTGTGAACTTATATAAAGATAGATGAGAAATAAATATAGATGTGTATGTATATATGTATACACAAAAACACACACACACACTCCCTAATTCTGCCCTCTAAGAGACCAGAGCAGTGACACTCCAATATCAACGAGCTCATCTAGCACGAAGATCTTGGTTTTTAAATACCATTCTCCCTAAAAGGAACCAGGATTTTTTAGAAACCAACTAATTCCAGGCTTGAGCAGCAGGTAAAGAACAAGTTGAACCTGGAGCATCTTGTGTCAAAAGAATGTGTTCAAAGAATGATAGGGACAGAGAAGCAAAATTGAAGGAGTTCCCATTGGCCAAATCTGAGACAATCTGAATATTAAATAATGAAGTGACAGGTTATGTTCCACTGAATAAGAATCAATGAGTCCATATTAAAATAAACAAAATAAATAAATTTAACCTGTGATGAGGAACAATATATTTACATAGCCTTAAAATATTCCACAAAATATTTATTAATTACAAAAGGGAA
Organism: Orcinus orca; assembly: GCF_937001465.1. NCBI lineage: Eukaryota > Metazoa > Chordata > Mammalia > Artiodactyla > Delphinidae > Orcinus > Orcinus orca. The sequence goes on from NC_064560.1 coordinate 151,507,265, forward strand.
AGGAGTCCTTTAAAATAGAGAAGCGTAGAGGATGAACCCTTAATCAAGTGATCAAAGTGACTATCACTAGTAATGGGATACAGTGAAATTGTATGTCGTGTAAGAAAATGCAATGAGAAGAACTCCTATGATATTCCTGCCACAGATCCATAACCTAAATCTTATCAAGAGAAAACATCAGAAAAAACTAAAAGAAGGGGCATTTTAAACATTAACAGGTATAATCCTTAAAAACGTCACGGTCATAAAAGTTAAGGAAGAATGAAGAACTGTTCCAGAATGAACAAGGAGAAAAAAGATGCATGACTACTAGACACAGCACATGATTCTGAACTGGATCATTTTGCTCTAAAGGACATCACCGGGACAAGTGGCAAAACTTGAACGGGGTCTAAGGATTACATAATATAATGTACCCACGTTCATTTCCTGGATTTTGATTGTCACACCGTGGTTATGCAGAAAAATGTTTTTGTTTGTAGGACACACTAAACTATGTTGGCAACCTACTCTCAAGGGGTTTAGGGTACAGGGGAGTATTTTTATTGTACATACAACTTTTCTAAAAGTCTGAGCTAGAAACAAGGTTAAAAAAACCATGTAATCATTTTTTTCATTTTTTCAGAAGTCAAAATAGAAATAGCAAAGAATTTCTACTATGAAATTTAAGTGAAAAATCATTTTTGGGACTACGGCATAGTACAATCACTCAATCATAACTGCACATCAGAATCACCTGTGATAGTTTCAAAAATTTTGAAAATTCTGAGGCTTAGAGGCCCATCCCAGGCCAAGTAAATCAGCTCTGGGGGTGAATGCAGGCATCAGTATTCTCTACAAGCTTTCTGGTAATTCTGATGTGCAAAGTGGAGAACCACTGGCATGTGCCAGGTCCTGGGGTAATTCACCCTTAGAGGTCTAGTTCAGGTATCTTCTCTATGAAATGTTCCTGGTCCCCCCTATGCCAGAGTTACTCACTTTCTCCACCACCTTTGATTTATTTGTATAATAGTTTTAATTACATTGTGCTGCCATTATTTGGTTATAATACTTTTATTTCCCACTAAAATAAACTCCTTCTAACACAGGGATTGCTGATTAGTTCACTGCTGTATTTTCAATGCTCAGGACAGTGACTGACACATAAGAGGTACTCAAAAATGTTGATTTAAAAAGTAAAAAAAAAAGGAGGGAAAGTGGGAAGGGAAGAAAAGGAGGAGAGAGGAAAATAAAGAAATGACTCAATTTCTTTCCTCAGTAGCTTACAGCCAGGAAGAAAGAAGATAAGTAACAAAAAATTATCAAAAGGAAGTAACTCTGGCATGGCAAAGTCTTCTCTCTACCTGTGCCCCAATGACCCATGCTGTGAAATCAAAGCATGTTTTTCAAAATTACTTCTTAAACGTATCTGAATATTCTGTATTTATTCTCTTTCTTAAAATACAAAACTCAAACTACTTTTCTTAAACTGGTTTGAGGCTTTGGATATTTTTTCCTGTAGGTAAAAAAATTCTTGCTGGAAAAAAAGAGATTCTCATCCTGTCACATGCTAAAAAACCTGAAAATATCATTGTTAGTCTGTAAAGCCACCATTTTTCTGTCTTCCAACACCAGTAACTACAAAAATCACTAATATAATCATGTATTAAAAAACAAAGGTATAGGGCTTCCCTGGTGGCGCAGTGGTTGAGAGTCCACCTGCCGATGCGGGGGACATGGGTTCGTGCCCTGGTCCAGGAAGATCCCACATGCCACAGAGCGGCTAGGCCTGTGAGCCATGGCCACTGAGGCTGCGCGTCCGGAGCCTGTGCTCCACAACGGGAGAGGCCACAGCAGTGAGAGGCCCGCATACCGCAAAAAAAAAAAAAAGGTATATATATGTATGTGTATATATATATATATATATATATATATATATATATAAAAAACAGAGGTATAAGTGACATATAGTCTCTATCATTCAGGTTAAGTTTAAATACCTTTTAACACTTACCTTATCTGCACACATTGACACTTTAATGTCCTGTTGGGATATTTCATAATGTCGGATATTAAAAACATAATTACCAGCCAATTTCAAAATATCAGCTGAGATATACTCTAGTACAGCCACAATATATAAGGACACATGGTAGTCCACTTTGTACCCTAAAACTTCCTGTGGAAAAAATAAACAATTTAATTCCAAAAAATGGCAGCACTGTCAAGTAGCAGTTAAGCACTTAATTTTATTTAACATTCTTGCTTATAAAGAACTTTCTATAAACCAAATATCTAAACTCAAAGGTACCACAGGATATAAAATGAGCTGTTGGCTCAGTATCAGGGTTTCTTTTTGTCTCTCTCTTTTTTTAAGAGACACGTAATCTAACAAATCTGTCTTTAGTATCAAACAAGAAGAGATGATTGATTCTAAGACAGAAATCTTGGACTGGACTTCCCTGAAAACCTCTTGATACATTATCCAAAACCCATCTGACAAGTATCTGCTATCTTCAAGGATCTTGCTTTAATTAATATCCCCAAATTACAATGGTTTCTACTAAGGGGAGGATGTGTGTATGTGTGTGTGTTGGGTGGGGGGAGGGGGAGTCTTGAAATTGCTACCAAATAGTATTCAAATCCATGTACACCAATTATTTTCTACAGACTAAATAATATTCCCTAAACAACTTTTCTAACGTATAGAAAAATATCTGTGATAAATACAGATTTAAAAACAGTTCTGAACTCACAGGAGCTTTTGCATTATATATTTTATTAATCAACAAAAAGCTGGAAGTCAATCAGGGGTAGCCATCATTAGAAGATGCCACAAAGATGCATTATTTCTTATCATTAACCTTTAATATTATTTGAAAAGCAATATGATTTCATCAAAGCATACTTCTTTTTGTTTTTTACACATATTAAGAAACATATATATGCATGTATGTGTATAAATAAGTGTACACACACTCAAGTGCACATACACAATAAGACCATGCTATATAAATACACAAATACTATATAAAGTATTATTTGTTAAAATAACCTCCCCAATGCTTTTTTGTGTCTGTTTTTTGTTTGTTTGCTTGTTTGTTCTACCTTCAATGAAGGATGGATTTTGTCCACAGGCAGTAAGAGAGGATTTCTTCGTTTTCGTTTCTCTATGGCAGACTGTGCATCAGCAATAGCCCATTTATCAATTGGATGAGGAAAGGTCTTTTGAACTCGTTCCTGTTCAGATCACAGCAGAACTACTGTTAATAGAAGTGCTCATAAACAGAAAATTCATACAAAATTAAACTTTATCATCATCCATAACACCAGCAGTTAATAGTAACACAGCATATTCTGATTCCTGCAATAAATGAAATTTTTTTGTTTAAAAAAAAAAAAAGACCAACATGCTATCAAGATTCTTCCACATAATTCCCATGGGTGAGGAAAAAGGTGAAGTTTAAACAGAAAGCTTTAAGTGTAAGCATAATTAAGATAAAATGGAAAAAGGAAAAAGTAATAATATTAGGGGAGATTAAAGCAAACATAAAATACTCTATCAGTGATTTTGAGGTCAAGGTTTCTAGGGTTAAAACTGTTTACCTAGCAGAAGTTAACTCATTATTAATAATTATTATGCAGTCTCTCTCCTGCTAATCTCAGAGCTTTATAGAGAAGAATTTTAAAAGAAGAAATATCATGTACCTCTTAAAGGATCAAGTGTGTGGCAGAGCTCAGAATGGTTTTAAGAAATATATCTCTTGGCAAAAACAATCCAAGCCTTTTACGTTACTATTTTGTTCATCTAATCTTAAATGTAACCAGTAATTGGCATGAATAATGAGAAGTAATGATAACTGAATGAAACTCCAATTTAGCAGGATTTCCTATTTTTAAAATTATATTCTCAGCTTCTAACATATTTAGCTTCTGAAAAGTATACATTTATTATATTTACTTATGTCCAATTCTTACAGCAGAGAACAGGGAAACAAATGCTTTAATTCCGAGAGTCCCTGAAAATCTTAATAGATCTATTACTCCAAATTAAGATTATCCCTACACTGGAAGTTGTTGCCTTGTTATAGAAATAATCTTCAAAAGAAAGGTGATATAAACAGTATAATGCCAAAGTAACTTTTAAAAGCTATACTGACGGATATTTCTAAAAATCTAGAAATACTCCCATGTAACTGAGCCAAAACAAATATTTCAGCACTGAATTACACACGATCTTTTAGAGGTATATGTATGTATATATATACTTTTAATCAATGAGTAAAATGTTTATTCTATACTAGTCCTTTATTGAGGTAATATTTATATGCATTAAAATGTACAGATCTTAAGTGTACCATTGAATGAGTTTTGAAAAATGCTTACATCTGTGTAACCATCACCCTAATCAAGATTACAGAAAATTTCTATCATCTTAATCTCACCCTTCATAGGCAGCCACCATCCTGATTTCTATCACCATTACTTTTAGCTATTTCTGATTTTTTATGTAACTGGAATCATATAATACATACTTTCTGGGGTATGTCTCATTTTGCTCTATATAATATCTGTGGATTGTAGCTATGTTATTGCGTATACCAACAGTGCATTCTTTCAGTTTACAATACTACTAAGTAGTATTCCATTTTATGAATCTATCACAATTTGTTTTCCCATTCTCTTGTAGATGGAAACTTTAGTTGTTTCTAATTTTTGCCTATTATGAATAAAACTGCTTGGCTATTCATGTATAAGTCTCTTTGTGAAGATATATTTCCATTTCTCTAGGGTTGAATACCCAGGGGTAAAATTGCTGGGTCATAGGCTAGATATATATTTAACTATAAGAAACTGCAAAACAATTTTCCAAAGTACTTTTGCTGTTTTATACTCCCACTAGCAATGTATAAGAGTTCTAGTTGCTCTACATCTCATCAATATTCCATGTTATCAGTCTTTAATTTTATCCCTTTTAGTGGGTGTGAAATAGTATCTCATCGTAGTTTTAATCTCTATTTCCCTGATGAATTATGAGCTTGAGTACCTTTTCATATGCTTATTGGCCATAAGTATATCTTCTTTTATGAAGTATCTGTTCAAGATTTTTGCCCACTTGGGTGAGCAAGGTATCTTTTTATTACTGACTTGTAGGAGTTTTTGTTTGTTTGTTTGTTTTAACATATTCTGGATACAAGCCTCACAAATACAAGCCTTACCTTACAATTCCTTTGTAAGGAATACATATTGAAACATTTTCTCCTAGTCTGTGACTTATACCTTTTGTATTTTCACATCAATTTTATTCTTTGATATTTACAGTGTTTTGAGTCCTCTGCAAAAAAACATTTGTTTAACACCAGCTTATAAAGATATTCTCCTGCATTTTCTTCTAGAAACTTTACAGTTTCAGCATTTATGTTTAAGACTATGATATATCTTGAACTAATTTTTGTGTGAGATAGGTTTCAAGGGTTTTTCCCACCATAAATTTATCCGGTTGTTTTAGCACTTTTTTTGCTGAAAAACTTCCCTTTCAGAATGAACTGACCATATATCCCCCATTATGATTTCAATAGTTTTACCTTCCATAATAATTTAGAATGATATAGATTTAGATATAAAAATTAATTTGTACAGTGGTTCAATGACTTTTTGAAATAACAAAATAATTTTTACCTCCACATCTTGAACAGTCCTTGGTTGGGCCATGCATAATTTATTAAGCAGCTGAAAAATCAGCTCTTCAATATAATAGAGAGACTCTTCATTAGCTGAGAGATTGGGATGTACTTGCTCCTGAACCTTTAAAAAAAAAAGTTCTCAATTTAAGTACAGGCAAAATGATATTTATTAAACAAAAGTCAGAGAATCTTATAAATAATTTATAGTATTTTACCAGAATGGTACTCAAATACAGATATAAAACAAAAAATGGAGAAAAACTGTATTTGTTGGTCTCTGTAAACTTTTCTTAACTCAGAGTAGTGGTTCTTAATCTTTTCTAGACTCTGAAAATCAGCTGAAAGCCACTGGCCCCTCATCCTTACCACCAAAAAAGCATATGCACATAAAATATTCTACACAATTTCACAGGAAGCATGGATACCCTGAAGTTAATTACTAAACCTACTATGTACCAAGATCCCAACCACGGAAGATATCAATCACTCTCACAAGAGTCGTGAGGCTGCTAAATTTCTGTGGTAAGAGGAGAGGCAGCCATCTGTGATAACTTACGTGATAACCTGTACATGGTTTGGGTTTTGCCCTTCCTGTGACAATTATAATCCTAATGGCTTCTCTCCCCTTTGAGTAGAGCTACTGCAGTGACTCAGTGGCTTGCCTACATGCGTCAGTGGATTACATGTGACAGTGAAGCCCAGGTGCTGGGGGTGGGGTGGAGGAAGCTGTCAGCTGCGTGTAGGCCAGTGGTGGAGCTGCAGGCACAATCTGCCCTGTCCCTGCTTCCCCACAGAGGTCGGGCAGAGGTGCCCTGCTCCAAGCTGCGTTTTCCCTTCCCCAGAAACAATGCCATTCTTGCTCCCATTCCTACACATCCCCCTCTGGCTCAGGTGAAAGCCATGCCACTCTGTTTACAGACAAAAAGTTCAGATGCTTTTGGCCACTGGTCTTGAATCTGCCCTCTCTTTCCAGTGATGAGATCCCACTTCAGAGGCATTTTCTGAGAAAGGTGGTTGGGGCTGGTGGCTATCACTGAAAAGTGACGCCAGTGCTGTACCGCCTAAGTGAGTCAGATGCTGCTCTGCAGGCTGGGCATGGTATCAACCAACCTCACTCTCCCAGGTAGGCAAGGCGCAGGACCCTCTTCACTTGGCCTGCCGACTCCATCACAAAACTGTTTTCCTACAGTTCAAAAGCAAGCCACCCCCACCCCTTGTCCTGGTCCAAAGGGCAGAGCATTTTAGTGAGATCTACTTTGTACATCTCTAGCAACAGTTAAGTCCCTGACATTGGGGCCAAATTCTTATTGTGAGACATACATATCCATCCGGCCTTCCCCAACTGTTCCTCCCAAATCTACTTTTGCTTCAGATCTGGGCCGGGTACCAAATAGAAGACTTTTTGATCATCATCTACTGCTTGAAGCCTGTTTTCTACAAGGACTCCAAAGGCTGAAGTCTCCCAGGGCACAACATGAGGACAAATTTCTCATCAGATAAATGTGGCCTCAAGGAGCTTTCCTTTGTTAGTGTCTTCCTCAGACCATGTTTTCCCATTATATTCCTCTGACCCCCTTTTCAGTCAACAGGTGAAGTTCTCCCAGCCCACAGAGGCAGTAACATCATCTTTTGCATCTCCTCCTCTCCTCTGGCCATCTTGGGAAGCAAAATATTATCTTTTAGCCCAGGCTTCACAGCCACTCTTCATGGGCAGCCCCCATCTGGACTCCAGACCCTGACCTAGGTGAAGTCAGAGGCTTTCTGACAGATTTCTGAATGGATATTACAGGGATGGAAGGGCTCCCCAACCTGCTGTAGGGAATAGCCTGAGAAGACATGTGTTTGGAATCTTAATATTTTGGCACATGGCTATGTCCATTTTAAGATCTCTGGTGGGTCTGAGATATTTAGGTGTGGGTTAAAGGGACAAGGAGTCTTTTTCTTAGCTAAAGTTTTCAAATACTGTTTTGAACAGTGACAGCTACTCTTTATTGCCAGCCCTTCTGGGCATCTCACTGCCACACCATCTTCTCTAGTGTTAACAGGATCTCTGGTCTTAGAAGCCTGCCTTCAGTTCCGAGCTATCCCAAGTAACTGACTGGCCTTGGTATTGGCTGCAACCTTCTGTTAGAAACACACAGGTTCCACCCTCACCTGGCCAGCCTGGTTACTTGGGCCAGTAGGTGCAAGTGACCCTTCCAAGGAACAGGTGTTGATGACTTCAGCATTCAGGGACACTTTGTGTTCCCCCTTACCTAGAACCCTTAGACTACTCCTTCTATTCTCTTCTCCCTGGAAGCCTCTTTCCAAGAGCCCTATTTTTTAGAGCTGAACTGCACAGATTATAGCTGCTATCATACTTAGTCAAGGAAGAGAGAAAGAAGGCCCTCAGGCACGAACTTTCAACTTCTCTCAAGCCAAACCAGTTTAAAATGAAAACTCTAGCAGAAGGAACTGGATTTCCATTTTCTCATGTCTACCTGTCTTCCCCCTATACTCTAAAGTTACCTGTTTCTAGCAAAATAGAAGGGAAGGAGATGCATGCCTAGCAATACATCCCCCCTCCTCCCCCATGCCCTTCTTTGAAGGCCCCAGCTCGGCTGTTCAGGCCACATCTCTCCTCCCCAAGCTCTTCTCGCTCAGCTTGGTGTCCAGCATCCTGAATATTCCTCAGCAGATTCATCTTGTGGGCTCAGATTCTGGGCTCTCAGTTGAAGGCAAGGAGCCAGATTCTCCGGCTCCCTGCAGGCACCGCAGGGACACTTAGGGAGAGGAGGCTGGCTGGGGGCCTAGGAATGTATGTGCCTGTCTGCCTCCCTGGCAGGCTGGTGAAGGGTGCAAGCCTCAGCTCACTGAACCACAGGAAAGGCTCACAACTAGTAGCAGTATCTTCCAGGTAGGGCTATCCTGGAAATAAGTGCGTGTGAGACGGAGAAATTGCTCAGAGTAGGTTTTTTCCACAGCTGTTGTAGGATTGCACATTTTAGACCAATCCTGTCCAGTATTTTTCCTGTCTTAACTTTTGTATTTTTTTTGTTAAGCCAACAAGTCAAGAATTTGGCCCTACGGGGGGATCCATGTGGTAGGCAATAGCTGCTCTTTGGTCAAGGCCTTCATAAAGGATTCGTTCATCCCATTGTCTGTTCCCTAGCCCCACACCTAGGTGAAGACCATGGGAAGGGAAGAATTTTGAGGTCAGTACAAACCAAGTAAGTCTGTAAATTAAAGCTATTAGTTTTCTTCTGGGAGGGCATTTTGCATCAGGCCTGGGCTATGTGCAGAATCAAACCTGGCTGTGAGTTAGGATAGGCACCATTTAGGCTTCCCTGGTGGCACAGTGGTTAGGAATCCGCCTGCCAATGCAGGGGACACGGGTTCGAGCCCTGGTCAGGGAAGACCCCACATGCTGTGGAGCAACTAAGCCTGTGCACCACAACTACTGAGCCTGCACTCTAGAGCCCACGAGCCACAACTACTGAGCCCACGTGCCACAACTACTGAAACCCACGTGCCTAGAGCCCATGTTCCACAACAAGAAGCCCCTGCAATGAGAAGTCCGCGCACTTGCAACGAAGAGTAGCCCCTACTCACCGCAACTAGAGAAAGCCGCGCACAGCAATGAAGAACCAAAGCAGCCAAAAATAAATTAAAAAAAAAAAGAATAGGCACCATTAAATTTGGGGTCCAGAACACTGGGAGAAAGGATTGTGTAGTATGTCATAAAGGTCTTCAGTGCGTCTGGGCCCACCTCACTATTCTGGGCCAGCCTGACTGCCAATGTCCACATTAGCACACACTTGAACCTCCCTGCTGAACTCTAGCCCTGCTCCCCTATGTAGGTCAGATGTTTGGCCTCTGGGTTTGGGAAGAGAAAACTGCCATGCCGAGAACCCTCAGGCCCTGGAGTTGGGTACTGGCTCTTTTAGCCAGCTTTTGTGGGAACTGTCTTTGATTGAACCACTAAAGAAGCAAAGGGGGTACATATGAGGTTCCAGCTACCCAAGACAGACCAGATATCCCTCAAAAACAGCTTGGGTTCCTAGCTACAGACTCTACGAAAGTGAATCAAACCTTTTTCCTCACATTTTTCTTTCCAAATTTATTTGCTTTTAAGAACTATAAACTTCTGGCTATTGTTTTTCTTGTTCTCGGGGCCCCTGGGTAGACAGACACAGCTTGATGATTTCAGAGCAGATATAGGCCAAGAAACCAAGGCATTGAGTGCTGAGTCCAGACAAATGATACTTATATACACATCCAAATTTGAAGAGAAAATGTGTTTCTTTAGGTTTCAAACACTGTAATAGATATAAAGCAAAAATAAAAACCTGCTGTAAAGTTAATAAATAAATAAAATAAATCTACTAGAAGTCTATGAACCCTAGCAACAGAGGTAGCCCTGAATAATCATACTACTTTACATGTTACAGAGGTGCTCTATGAAGTAGGTGCTAGTCAGATTTCTTTTACAATGGTATATGCTGCTTTCTGTTGCCACACAGCTGTGCTGAGCCTCTTTTGTTGTTAAATTTCTTTCTTTTTTTTTTTTGGCCTCACCACATAGCATGCGGGATCCTAGCACGCCACCAGGGATCAAACCTGCACCCCCTGCAGTGGAAGCACTGAGTCTTAAACACTGGACTGCCAGGGAAGTCCCTGTTGTTAAATTTCTTAAAATTAGAATCTAGTAATCTGTCCTAAAAAATAATCCAGTCAAACTGAATATGAGGAAAAAGAAAGTAAAAAATAGTGCCTAGCGTTATAGTAGGTGTCATGTAAATATCTGCTGAAAGAATGATTAAAAGTATTGTTCTAATGCATGGTATTAGGAGGATATCAATGCCACTGACATAATAAGAAAAAAATTTAAATAGTCTCATAGTTATTTTGGAAAACTGATGCGGTAGTTAAAAATCTTCCCACAAAGAAAACAGCATTAAGTTAACCACTTCATCTAAATTCTCAAAATTTAGCATAAAATTGTTCATTATAGCCTCTTGCATTTTTAAGTTCATAGAAACTTCAGTGAATTCTTTTCTTTCATTAATATCAGTTATTTGTGTGTCCATTATTTTCTTGATCACTCTCTCTGGGGTTTATCAATTTTATTAATCTTTTCAAGAACCAACTTTTGGCTTTGTTGATGCTCTCCATTTTATGTTTGTTTTATATTTTATTTATATGTTTCATTTCCATTTTTTCTTCTGCTATTTATTCTTTTTTCCTGACTTCTTGGTATGGATACTTATTTTCAACCTTTCTTCTTTTGCAATATGTATATTTTGTCTAAGAACTACTTTTGTAAAAAACCCACAGATTTTTATATGGAATATTTTTGCAGTCATCCATTTCAAAATAACTTCTAATTTCCATTATGGTATCTTCTTTAACTTTTAGAATTTAAGTATACTTAAATACTTTAAGTATACTTCTTAATTTCTAAACACAGGGTTTTTTTTTCATGTTATCTTTTTTATCAATTTCTAGAATAATCACACTGTGGTCAGAAAACATACTTTCTATGATTTCAATTTTTTTTGAAATATGTTAAGACTTGCTTTTATAGCTCATTGCATGGCCTTAGATGGCTTCACTGACAAACTCATCAAACATTCAAGGAAGAAATGCAACAATCTTAAGCAAGCTTTCTTGAAAAACAGTAAAAGAATAAGTAGACTTCTCAAGTTATTTTGAGGCTAGCCTTGATATAAAAACTCAAAAAGATGAAAAGTACAGCTTGTTTTCACTCATGAACCTAGAAACAAAAGCCTAAATAAACTATTAGCTAACTTAATTTTGTAATATATTAAAAAAAAGTATACAACATGACCAAGCTGGATTTATCCTAGGAATGTTAAGTTGGCTTAATGTTGGAAAATCAAGCAAAGTAATTCACCATGTTAACAGATTAAATAAGAGAGAAAAATAATATGATCTTAAACAGATGTAGAAAAAGCACAAAAAATTTTGAATATTCATTCATAATCAAATCTCTTAATGAACTTCCTGAATTTGGTAAAAGATATCTACAAAAATCTACAAAAAACATCATAGTTAATGGTAAAACACTGAAAGCTTTCCTTCTGAGATTAGGAAAAAGGCAAAGATACTAGCTATTATGATTTCTATTCCACATTGTACTGGAGGTCCTGGCCAGTGAAGTACAGCAAGAAAAATGAAAGTATAAGAATCAGAAAAGAAGAAACAAATCTGCAGATGATTTGATTGCCCACTGTGATAGTTAATTTGATGTGTCAACTTCTGGGCCACCGGGTACCCAGATATTTGGTTAAATATTATTTCTGAGGGTGTCTCTGAGGGCGTTTGTGGATGAGATTAACATTTGAACTGGTAGACTGAGTAAAGCAGATTGCGCTCCCCAGAGTGGGTGGACCTCATGCAATCCACTGAAGGCCTGAATAGTAGAAAAGGCTGGGTAAGAAAGAATTCTCTCTCTCTGCCTGACAGGTTTTCAGTCTTCTTTTGCTTTTGGACTAGAACTTGGACTAGAATTACACCATCAGTTCTCCTGGGTCTCCAGCTTACTGACTGCAGATCTTCACTTCTCTGTCTCTATAAGAGTGTGTGTGTGTGTATGTGTGTATTTCTGTTTCTCTAAAGATCCCAGACTAATACACCCATGAAGGAAAATAAAAATATGGTACACATAAATTATTTCAAATCATAAAAATAAAATGTTATTTCTGTGTAACAGCAACAAAGTTAGAAAATAAATTTTTAAAATAATATCACTTACAATAGAATAAACATTATAACATGTATCTTGGAATAAATCTTAGATAAGAAGTACAAGACTCCTAGGGAGAAAAACCAGACTATGAGAAAAATTAAAGATCTAAATAAATGAAATAAAATACCATGTTCATGAATTATCAGACTTAATATTGTAAATATATCAATTCTCCTCAAACTGATCCATGGAGTTAATAAAATCACAGTCAAAACCAAAGAGTATGTTTGGTTAAAATTGAAAAGATAATTTCAAAACTTATATAGAAATACAAAAAGCTAAGAAATCAGTCATATACTCTTAAAGAAATATAAGTGCTTGCTCCAATTATTATTGGAATTTATTACAAAGCTACAGTATTTAATAATGTGATACTGATATAATGATAGACAAACAGATGAAAAGAACAGAACAGAGAGTACAGAAACAAGCCCACAGATATACAGACCCTTGATGTACAACAAAGGTGGCATTATGGGCAGGGGGAGGATTGTTGAGGGACACTGGGGCAAGTCAATGAATAGTGAACAACTGGATACCCATATGGAGAAGAATGAAATCAACTCCTATTCACACTCGATACAAAAATCAATTTTAGTTGATTTTAGACCTATTAAATAAATAGACCTAATAAAGTTCTGATAATATAAAACAAGATAATAGATAATTATCTTCATGACCTCAGGACAGAAAAGGATTTACTAAACAGAACACAAAAATTACTACCCAAAGTGTGATAATACCAAGTGTTGTTGATTATGTAGAAAAATGGGAACTCTCACACACTGCCAATGGCCTGCAAAATGGCTCTATCACTTTGGAAAACTTTGCCATCAACTACTAAAGTTCAAGATAGGCATACCCTATGATCCAGTAATTCTACTACTCAATATTTTATATCCTTTAAAACTCTACAGTCCAATACAGTAGACACTAGCCTCATGTGGCTACTGAGCACATGAAATGTAGTTCTACTGAACTGGAGATGGGCTATAAGAGTAAAATGCATACCAGACATCAAAGATCTAGCACACACAAAAAATGTCAAATATCTCAATAATTTTTATGTTGACTATATGCTGAAATGATTAGATTTACTGGGTTAAATACGTTATTTAAATCAATTTCATCTGTGTCTTCTTATATATTTAATGTGGTTATGAGAAAAGTTTAAATTACATATGTGGTTAATATTATATTCCAATTGGACGGCACTGCTCTAGAGCAATAAGCACAAACGTTTACCAGAAGACATGTACAAGAAGGCTCATAAAAAACATTATTGGTGGACTTCACTCATGGTGCAGTGGTTACGAATCCGCCTGCCGGGATTCCCTGGTGGCGCAGTGGTTGAGAGTCCGCCTGCCGATGCCACAATGAGAAGCCCGCACATCACAACGAAGAGTAGCCCCCCGCTCGCCCCAACTAGAGAAAGCCTACAAATTGGAAGGAATTGAGAAGGAATAAAATTGGAAAAGAAGAAATAAAATCATCGCTATTTGCTGATGACATGATACTATACATAGAAAATCCTAAAGATGCCACCAGAAAACTACTAGAAGTATTAAGTGAATTTGGTTAAGGTTGCAGGATACAAAACTAATGCACAGAAATCTCTGGCATTCCTATACACCAACAACGAAAAATCAGAAAGAGAAATTAAGGAAACACTCCCATTTACCACTGCAACAAAAAGAATAAAATACCTAGGAATAAACCTGCCTAAACAGGCAAAAGACTTGTACTCAGAAAACTATAAAACACTGAAAGGAATCAAAGATGACACAAACAGATGGAGAAATATATCATGTTCTTAGATTGGAAGAATCAATATTGTGAAAATGACTATACTACCCAAAGCAATCTACAGATTCAATGCAATCCCTATCAAACTACCAATGGCATTCTTCACAGAATTAGAACAAAGAAATCTTACAATTCGTATGGAAACACAAAAGACCCCAACTAGCCAAAGCAATCTTGAGAAAGAAAAACAGAGTTGGAGGAATCAGGCGCCCCAACTTCAAACTATACCACAAAGCTACAGTAATCAAGACAGTATGGTACTGGCACAAAAAGAAAAATATAGATCAATGGTACAGGACAGAATGCCCAGAGATAAACCCACGCACATATGGGCACCTGATTTACGACAAAGGAGGCAAGAACATACAATGAAGAAAAGACAGCCTCTTCAATAAGTGGTGCTGGGAAAACTGGAGAGCTACATGTAAAAGAATGAAATTAGAACACTACCTAATACCATACACAAAAATAAACTCAAAATGGATTAAAGACTTAAATGTAAGAGCAAACACTATAAAACTTTTAGAGGAAAACATAGGAAAAACATTCTTTGTCATAAATCACAGCAAGATCTTTTTTGATCCACCTCCTAGAGTAACAGAAATAAAAACAAATGGGACTTAATTAAACTTAAAAGCTTTTGCACAGCAAAGAAAACCATAAACAAGACAAAAAGACAACCATCAGAATGGGAGAAAATATTTGCAAATGAAACAGACAAAGGAGTAATCTCCAAAATATACAAACAGCTCATGGAGCTCAATATCAAAAAAACCCGAACAATCCAGTTAAAAAATGGGCAGAAGACCTAAACAGCCATTTCACCAAGGAAGACACACATATGGCCAAGAGGCACATGAAAAGATGCTCAACATCACTAATTATTAGAGAAATGCAAATCAAAACTGCAATGAGGTATCACCTCACACCGGTCAGAATGGCCATTATCAAAAAAATTAGAAACAATAAATGCTGGAAAGGGTGTGTTGAAAAGGGAACTCTCCTACACTGTTGGTGGGAATGTAAATTGATACAACCACTATGGAAAACAGTATGGAGGTTCCTTAAAAAACTAAAAATAGAACTACCATATGACCCAGCAATCCCACTACTGGGCATATACCCTGAGAAAACCATAATTCAAAAAGAGACATGCACCACAATGTTCACTGCAGCACTATTTACAATAGCCAGGACATGGAAGCAACCTAAGTGTCCATCTACAGATGAATGGATAAAGAAGATGTGGCACATATATAAAATGTAATATTACTCAGCCATAAAAAGAAATGAAACTGAGGTATTTGTAGTGAGGTGGATGGACCTAGAGTCTGTCATACAGAGTGAAGTAAGTCAGAAAGAGAAAAACAAATACCGTATGCTGACACATATATATGGAATCTTAAAAAAAAAAAAATGGTACTGATGAACCTAGTTGCAGGGCAGGAGTAAAGAGGCAGACATAGAGAATGGACTTGATGACATGGGGAGGGAGCACGAAGCTGGGGCGAAGTGAGAGTAGCATCGACATATATACACTACCGAATGTACAATAGTTGGCTGGTGGGAAGCAGCAGCATAGCACAGGGAGATCGGTTTGGTGCTTTGCGATGACCTAGAAGGGTGGGATAGGGAGGACAGGAGGGAGGCTCAAGAGGGAGGGGACATGGGGACATGTGTATGCATATGGCTGATTTGCTTTGCTGTGCAACAGAAACTAACACGGTATTGTGAAGCAATTATACTCCAATAAAGATCTATTAAAAAAAAAAAAGAACTACAGTGGTGACAGTTCTGAAAAAAAAACAAAGGAACCAATACAGAAGAAAAGCCAAAGGAATGCCCAGGATGAAGTAAGGGAAAATTATAAGATGAGAGCTGTACAACAGGCATAAAGGTCACCAGTCTGATAAGAGCAGATCAGAAGGCTCTAAGAGAAGCTATCTCAAGAAGATGAAATTATCAGAGTAACTGATGGATCTAAAACTCTTGAGAGGATATTTAAACAACTGGTAGAGAGTTTGAGCTTAAATTAATAAATACACAGAAAATACACAAACAAGAAAACAAGACAATTATTAACTTCAGTAAAAGGTTAGGTAGTAAGAAAAAGTGGTTTAACTATAAATATAGTTATGTATATGGTCATTATTTATGGTTATAATACTATAAACTCTGAATACTGATCCAACCAAAATTAAGATATAACCATGGGGTGGGAGGAGAGACAGGAAGTATATGTGGTTGGAGGGGGAATGTATATGTGTATTGAAGAATATTAAATCCTTACCTTCCAGAGTAGGAAATCAACAGATAATGCCCAAAACAGAAAAGTCATAAGTAGCGATAGAAGCACTTTTTTTCCTTAGAGACACAGAATACTGAAATGAATCATTTTGAAAAATTAAAGGGACTGCCTCTAGGAAGCAAAAAATGTTGTGAATAGTGAGGAGGTAATGCTCTTTTTCGTAACAAGCCTTATAGAGCTATTTATCTTTTTTTTTTCCGTGAATAATTTTGATAAAATACAAAGAAATTTACAAGGAAACATGATAAGTGGGGAAGTGAGAAAGAGGAAGGACACATGAAACTGGAGACAATAATTAAAAACTACTTTTTCAAGAAGTCTGGATAAGAAGAGTTTAAATAAGGCAATTAGAAATTCATATAGGACTAACATCCAAAAAACCTGGCTTTATATTTCTTTAGAAATTCCAAATAGATTTGGGAGAAATAAATCTTTCCTCTTACAACCTGCACTTCTTTCATATAATAAGAGGAAACTTAATTACATCCTACCATGTATTTCTATTAGATCAACAGACATTTTAAAAAATATAAAATAAACATTTATATTGGAAGTTCAGCTTGGAGTTCATAAGGCTGTTTGTTATAACATCCTTCCATAAAAGCCAAGGGCCCTAATCAGTAAAAATGACCGTGCATGAGAATTAAGATAATGTCTAATGGATTTTTTTCTATGATTATGATTTTAGTAAATAACCTACAAAGCAACCTTAACACTGAGCATCTGAGTTTCTTATACTAAACTTGTTAAACTGCAAATATGAAAAGTCATAAAAACAAATATACAGTGTTAAAATCCCAGCCATAGGGCTTCCCTGATGGCGCAGTGGTTGAGAGTCCGCCTGCCGATGCAGGGGACACGGGTTCGTGCCCCGGTCCGGGAGGAACCCACATGCCGCGGAGCGGCTGGGCCCATGAGCCATGGCCGCTGAGCCTGCGCGTCCGGAGCCTGTGCTCCGCAACGGGAGAGGCCACACAGTGAGAGGCCCGCGTATCGCAAAAATAAAAAATCCCAGACATAAATACTAATAAGGACATCAAGATGACAATGAAAGATAACCATATTTTGTACTTTCACAGTATTTACTACCTCAGCACCCTGAGAGACAATCAACATAAAATTACCACATCAGAACAAACTCATTTTCAGATTTTTCTGAAAGACTGGTCAGAAAAAGAGCAATTAAAATAATTTTCAATCTTTAACAGTAGATTAACAAGTCAGACCTGTATTTTAGTTACACCGTATTTTCAAATTGCCAGAAGGTACTTCCTTATACACACACTGTAAACAGAATAGTCATAATACTATATATTCATGCATAGACACATATAAAAGCATTAAACTTTATTTTTTAAATTGATAAATACTAGGTTTGACAAATTTTGGAAATGCTATTTCCTAATATATATATTTTTTCAGTCCCCCATACTCACAATCAAATAAAAAAATCTTGCTAGTGCACTTGTTCAATCAACTATCATTTGAGTTTCTGGTACAATGTAGAAATAAATCCCTCTGGATACACAGTCTGTGTATTTACTTATGTCAAATTCTTTATTCCACTGCTAAGATTTCTGCAAGGATGCAAGTGCCTCAAACGCCAATTAAGAATACTGTAAGTTTTGTTTGTTGTAAGAGTTAAAATTCAATTTAAAAAGAAAAAGCGGCAAATTTCATCCTAAAGATATACTACTACAAAATATTGCTCATAGAAATTTTTAAAAACCTAAATAAATGAAAATTTAAACTGTATGGGTTTAAAGACTCAAAATTGTTAAGATGTCAATTTCCCTCAAATAATCTATAAATTCAACAAAATTCCAGGATTTTTTTTTTTGGTAGAAATTGACAGGCTAATTTTAAAATTCCTATGGCTATACAAAGGTCTTAGAATAACCAAAACAACTCTGAAAAAGAACAAAGTCGGAAGGCTAAAACTACCTGATTCCAAGATTTTTTATAAAGCTACAATAATCCAAATAGTGTGGTAATGATGTAAAGATAGGAAAATAGGGACTTCCCTGCCAGTCCAGTGGTTAGGACTTTGCCCTTCCACTGCAGGGGGCGTAGGTTTGATTCTTAGTCAGGGAACTAAGATGCTGCATGCTGCACAGCCAAATAAATAAATAATAAAATAAATAAATTTTTAAAAGACAGGACAAAAGACCAATGCAACAGAACAGAGAATCCAGAAATAAAAACACAAATACAGACAAATGATTTTTTTGCTCGTTCATGCAAAGTTTTAAAAATTTAAAACTTTTGCTCTTCAAAAGATAATATTAAGAGTGAATTGAATATAATCAGTGAATCAGACAATGAACTAATAACATTTTATAGTAATAAAACAATATATTTTGGTCTTTCAAGAACTGAGATTTTCTCCATAGGAATAATTTAATTCTTTAATTTTAAACTATATTAATGTGTACATTGAACGCTCTAAGTTGAAGCCATCATTCTCAATTAAATAACACTACTATGACAATACTTGAACTAAATTTTAAAACAAAAATTAGCACTTTCTCTTGGTAAATAAGCTATAACTCTGTCAGAAATTATTGACTAAATGCGTATTAATGTATTAACTATACTTTCTAAGGTGAAGTTGCTATAGTATTTAATGTATATATAGAAAGTGAGAAGAAATGAGTAAGTTGCAGATTAGACAGAATTTAGAATTAGGTTTCGAAAAATGAAGTTGTCATATATGGGTTCTAGCACATCTCACCATAAAAATTCTGGAGATCGGATAATTGTAACCTGGTTAATTTGGGATGATGGATATTTTGGACTAATAGTGACAACATAAATACATTTTAGGACTAGTATACATGTGGCATATGGATTCATGGGAAGAATGAAAACCTAAACTATATAGTTTATAATCCATAAACTATTTTATAGTATTCAAAGATAAGGTATCATTATTGATAGTATTAAATACAGTTACCCTGAACATTGATGGTTCAAAACATTTTACTGGATTATGCAATGTTAACCCAGAATTTGTTTTGATCCTTGGATGTATATATATATATAATAATGCCAATTAACTTTATTTACTTTCTTGTTTACATGTTGGGTTTTTTGTTTTAAAATTATTTTGTTAAAAAAATCCCAATAAAGATTTATTGCTATTTTTTTTTTTTTTTTTTTTTTTCCGTACGCGGGCCTCTCACTGTTGTGGTCCCTCCCGTTGCGGAGCACAGGCTCCGGACGCGCAGGCTCAGCGGCCATGGCTCACGGGCCCAGCCGCTCCGCGGCATGTGGGATCTTCCCGGACCGGGGCACGAACCCGTGTCCCCTGCATCGGCAGGCGGACTCTCAACCACTGCGCCACCAGGGAAGCCCCTATTGCTATTTTTGAAGAGGTAATACTAAGAGAATAAAAAACTACAGACTGAAAGAAAATCTTTGTATATAAAGGATTTATAGTTAGATACATAAAGAATCCTCAAAACTCAACAATAAGAAATCAAACAACTTAACAAAAAAGGGCAAGGGATCTGAACAAACAGTTCACCAAAGAAGATATATGGATGGCAAATAAGGACAGGAGAGATGCTTGACATCATTAATCATCAGGGAAATGCAAATTAAAACAAGATACCAGTATAATAACCCAATTAGGATGGCTAGAAATAAATTTAAATACCAAGTGCTGGCAGGAAGAACTGGAATTCTCATATGTTGCTGGTGGGAATGTAAAACTGTACAACAGTTCAGATAGAAAACAGTGTGACAGTTACTTAAAAAGTTAAACACACCTACTACCTGATCCAGTCACTCGTTGATAATTACCCAAGAGAAAAGGAACTATATGCCCATACAAAGACTTGTATACACATGTTTACAGCTTTATTTTTAACAGCCAAGATATGAAAACCAAATGTACATCAACAAGTGAATGGATTAAAAAAAAAAAAAAAGTGGGGACTTCCCTGGTGGTCCAGTGGTAAAGAATCCGCCTTAACGCAGGGGATGTGGGTTCGATTCCTCGTTAGGGAACTAAGATCCCACATGCCTCGGGGCAACTAAAGTCGCGTGCCGCAACTACTGAGCTCGAGCGCCTCAACTAGAGCCCTCGTGCCACAAACTACAGAGCCCACGCGCCCTGGAGCCTGTGTGCCACAACTAGAGAAGAGAAAACCCACACGTCACAACTAGAGAGAAGGCCGTGCACCACAACAAAGAGCCTGCACACCGCAACAAAAGATCCTGCTTGCCTCAACGAAGATCCTGCATGCTGCAACTAAGACTGGACGCGGCCGAAAATAAATAAAATGAATAAATAAATGATAAATCTTTAAAAAAAAAAAAAGTGGTATATCCACACTATGGAATGCTATTGAACAAAAAGGAATGAACTATTGATGTATGCAACAACATGGATGGATCTCAAAATAATTATGTTGAGTGAAAGAAGCCAGGCAAAAATAACAATATATACTGTGTGATTCCATTACCAAAAAACTCTAGAAAAAGCAATCTATAGTTATAGGAAGCAAATCAGTGATTGCTTGTGGATTAGAGGTCAGGAGGGATGGGAGGGAGAATTATAGAGTCAAGAGGAAATCTATGGGCTGAAGGCTATACTATCTTTATTATGAATGTTTCACTTAAGTATACATACATAAAAACTTATCAAACTGTACACTTTAAATATGTGCAGTTTATTGTATGTTAATTCTCAAATAAGTTATTTAAAATAATATAAAAATCAATATTCTGAGGTAGCATTTTTCTGATCAGGGTGTATAATCAAGAATTGAAACCACAGTTGTACACTATAAACTAAGGTCAGGAACTATTTCTTATGTTTTTGGTCTCTTCCTAGTTCCCCACTCCTTTATTCCTAACACAAAGGTAATTTAGCACCATGCTTTGCATAAAGCAAGCACTCAGTAAACAGCTGCTAAATAAATTCATGGTAGCAAACAGATTCCCTGAACTTGCTGAAATTCAGAGACTGGGAAAAATTAAGAACTCCATTAACTTTGGTTTTATTTCATTGGATATGTACCTGAAGACTCAGTTATCCCATATAACATTATAAATGAGGGGATTCCCACTGTATGTTCCTCTATTCCCACTGTCTATTAATATTCACTTCCCTTCCCACTTAGATTTAGTGTTCTTAATTAGGTGCTTTCTTGACAGGTTTTCAAGGTGGATTGATTGATTGACTGATTGATTGATTTACTTTTGGCTGCATTGGGTCTTCCTTGCTGCGCGGGCTTTCTCTAGTTGCGGCGAGCAGGGACTACTCTTTGTTGCGGTGTGCGGGCTTCTCAGTGCAATGGCTTCTCTTGTTGCAGAGCACAGGCTCTAGGTGTGCGGGCTTCAGTAGTTGGCACACGGGCTCAATAGTTGTGGCTTGCAGGCTCTAGAGCGCAGGCTCAGTAGTTGTGGCGCATGGGCTTAGTTGCTCCGCGGCATGTGGGATCTTCCCGGACTAGGGATCAAACCTGTGTCCCCTGCACTGGCAGGCCAATTCTTAACCACTGTGCCACCAGGGAAGTCCCCAAGGTGGGTTTACTTAAAATACAGAAACTACAGGCCAGGAATCTCATTCTATTTAGCTTAATATTAGGTAAGGGCTTACCATAAAACAATCAAAACATACAGGAAAGACTATTAGCTGAAACTGAAAGTTTTGTCATTAAAATTTTCCTTGATTGGAATGAAATGGCAAATGAACTGTAAGTACCTTCCCATACAATCAGGCCAAGAAAGTACAGGCTAGATCAATGGTTCCCAACTTGTTCCAGTGGCAGAGCATTTGGAAGTCACAGTGCTCTTAGAAGAATATGAAGTGTTAAGATACTTACACTTCATCATAGTAAGCAAGAAGAATGTTAATAAAAATGACTATAAAACTTAAAACTATAGGCACATGTTTGTAAGTAAAAACAAAAAGTATCATAAGCAGTTCTCCCTGTAAAACCTCTATATCTCTTGTTCATTTACTTTACAATCTTGCACTACTCATTAGCAGATAAACTGCAGCACGTACCACAGACCTAAGAAAAACTTAAGAGAAAAAAATAAAACTGAAAAAAATTAATAGTGGCTTTTTTTCCTGTGACCTGGGGAAAAGATCACTAAGTATTCAGTCAAAGTTTAAGACTCCCTGGGCCAAATGCCCATGTCCTTCAGCATACTACCAAAACTACTATTTGCACTCTTTCTTAAAGAAGATCTGCCGGCAAGGTACTTGCACTCAAGGAGTAAATAAAGGAGGTTCTCCTTTCCCACATCTCCACAACTGCCCTCCTCCCACTTAACTGAAGAAAGGCAGATCTCCTACTTATCCTGAATCTCATTATGGTGCATTGCTCTGCAGTATAATAAATAAATAAATAAATAAATAAATAAATTCTATGACACAAAACAAGGAGACAATGATAAATATTTTTCATTTAACCTTGCTTTTTCTATCCCCTAGCCTACTGTCAAAAAATACACTATAATGCAGGGAAAAGCTCATGAGAACAAAGAAAAGAAAGCATATTTAAAAAGTACTAAATAAGACTTCCCTGGCGGTCCAGTGGTTAAGACCCCACGCTTCCACTGCAGGGGGTATGGGTTTGATCCCTGGTCAGGGAACTAAGATCCCGAGTGCTGCACAGAGCAGCCATAAACAAACAAACAAACAAAACTAAATACAGGCAACATCACCTTATTTCATTCAGGAGAAAAAATTCAAAGCAAGTTTTCACACCTTATCTATCTTTCTATCTTACAATTTGAATTCAGAAGTGAGATGGTTGGCATGTGACATGTATTAACACATTCATTTGAATTGAAAAATTAAGTTAGACTTTGAACAAGATAAATACAATAGGCTGGTTGGCTTGACAACTAAATTGACTTTACCAATTAGGTTATGTGGGGATATTTTCCATAAAATGAGTAGGCAGAATTCTAAGGTGGCTGGCTTCCAAGATTCCCACCCCTGGTATACATGCCCTGTACACTCCTCTCCTCTTGAATGTGGGCAGGACCTGTGAATAGGGTGAGATATCACTCCTATGATAATATTACCGTATATGGCAAAGGTGACTAAGGTCTGTAATCAGTTGATCTTGAGTTAATCAAAAGGGAGATTACCCTGGGTGGGCCACACCTAAATCAGGTGAGTCCTTCAAAAGAGGGTCTAGAAGTGTGAGACAAGTGACAGCAGCAGATGCAGTTCTGCTGGCTTTGAAGAAGCAAACTGACATATTATAGGGAGGGTCATATGGCAAGGAATGGCAGCAGCCTCTGGGAGCTGAGGGCCTCAGACAGGAAACTGAAAGGAAATGAATTCTGCTAAGAATCACATAAGCTTGGGAGAAGACCCTGAGCCTCAGATGAGTCTGCAGCCCAAGCCAAAACCTTGATTTCAGCCCATGGGACCCAAAGCAGAGAATCTAGCTAAGCCATGTCTGGACTTCTAACTTAGAGTAACTGTGAGATAATAAATGTGTGTTGTGTTAAGCCACCAAGTTGTTGATAATTTCTTATGCAGCAACAGAAAATTAATACAATAAGCTAGATCTACAGCTCCAAGGATTCAATGAAAATGTATTTAAAAAGTGTGATAAGGTAGGGCTTCCCTGGTGGCACAGTGGTTGAGAGTCCGCCTGCCGATGCAGGGGACACAGGTTCATGCCCCGGTCTGGGAAGATCCCACATGCCGTGGAGCGGCTGGGCCCATGATCCATGGCCACTGAGCCTGTGCGTCCGGAGCCTGTGCTCCACAACGGGAGAGGCCACAGCTGTGAGAGGCCCGCGTACTGCAAAAAACAAACAAACAAACAAACAACAACAACAAAAAAGTGTGATAAGGTAAAATACATCTTATGAGTAAATATTGCCATGGCTAAGGTATATTGAAGTTAATACTATTTTTATTTTCCCAATCTTTCTTGGATATATTGGACTAAACAAGGTACTTCTAAATAAAAAAAGTGAAAAAGTAGCAGTAATAATAATCAGTCATTTGACAAGTCCTAGAAAATCTAGAAAATGAAAAAGTGAATAACTCTAAAGATCAGGTAACAAGTCATTTTTCAAGTCAGGTGCTTTATGATTATTATTTTTCAAAATTCATGACATTTATGTTCTTTTGATCAACTATGGACTACTAATAACTCAACCCAAAAGGAAGTTTTAAAGCTTTATGGTCATTGAGGAAATTTTAAAAAATTCAGTATATAGACATTTTTGTTGTTGCAAAGAAGTATAAATACAAAGGAGGGATCAAAGACTTTTAAACATAAAATAAATATTATATTAGAATATAATTATGTGGGGAAACTAGAATGAAAAGTTCACAGAGAAAAAAGAACAATGTAAATTTCCAACCATTAAAAAAGCACTTTGTCGTGTATTTTAAAAGGATGAACGGTGTGTATTTCATTGGGTACATTTTTTTAAAATTATCTTACCCTTTTATTTTTTTAACATCTTTATTGGAGTATAATTGCTTTACAATGGTGTGTTAGTTTCTGCTTTATAACAAAATGAATCAGCTATAAGTATACATATATCCCCATATCTCCTCCCTCTTGCGTCTCCCTCCCACCCTCCCTATCCCACCCCCTAGTTGGTCACAAAGCACAGAGCTGATCTCCCTGTGCTATGCAGCTGCTTCCCACTGGCGATCTATTTTACATTTGGTAGTGTATTTTGGGTACATTTAAAAGACTAACGGGACTATTTTATTTTAAAACATCAGTATTTACAAAACATATAAAACTATATCTTCTGAAACTAAACTTAAAGATGAAAATTTTTAGATGTCAGCATAAAAATGTACAAATTTTTCAAAAATTCTTTTGGGATACATAGCAAAAAAGTTAGAAAACTCCTTTTAAGAGAACAAATCAAGACTCGGTGTTGATTAGACATGAACCTGGTGTGAGAGGGAAGGAACAGATGATGCCTAGGTTCCTAGGTTTCTGGCTTGAGAACTGAGTACTGTATCATTTATACTGGAGACGTTAAGTTTAGGGAAGATGATAATAAGCTTGGATTGGGACATGCTGTGAACATTTACATATGAATGTCCAGGAAGCAGGAGGTGCAGATAGGCTGCAAGAGAAGGCCTCTTCAAGATGATGTTTGTCTGAAGACTTACAGGAGGTAAAAGGGCCACTCATGTTTTTATCTGCAGGAAGGTTGTTCTAGGCAGAAGAAACTCCAAGTACAATACAAAAGCCCTGACTAGAACATGTCTATGTGTTGGAGGTACGAGGAAGCCAGTGTGGTGCACGAGTAGAGCAAAAAAAGGTCAGTAGTAAATGAGGTCAGTGAGGTAAAAGGAGAAGCGGGGGAAATACCAGACTGCAGAGGGCCTAGCAGGCCACTGGGAGGACTTCGACTTTTATTCTGAGAAGCACTGAACAAGGTTTGAGCAAAGGAGTGACATGATCCCACTTATCTCTATTGTGTTGAGAAAAGGCTGAATGGGGCAAGGGTAGAAGAGAGGAGACCAGTTAAGAGGCTACTTTGATACTCCCAGAGTGTTCCCAGGTGGTAGAAGTGGAAGAGTGAGAAATGGTGACTGAATATTGCTATAGTGTGAAGTAGAGCTAAAAGGATTTGCTGACAGATTAGATATGGTTTATAAAAGAAAGACAGGATTCAAGAATAACTCAATATTTTGAGCAACTAGAATGATGGAGTAGCCATTTACTAATGTTGGAAATGTTACAAAAGGAGCAAGTTTTCAGGGGAAAAGAAAGAGCTCAGTATTAGTTGAGATGCCTATCACACATCTTTGTGGAAGTGTTAAGAAAGAAACTGGATATCCAAACTCAGAAGAGACACCTGAGCCAGAATTATAAATTGGAAACCATCAGATAGAGATGAAATGTGAAGCAACGAGGCTGGGTGGGGTCTCCAAGAAATCTACTGTAAATAGAAACAGGAGTCCAAAGACTAAGCTCCAGGGAGGTCAGGATGATGTAGATGGGAAGATGAGGAGATCAACAAAGGAGAAGAACTAGGAGGAGTAGTCAGAGAGGGAGAAAACCAGCAGCGTTTGGTGTCCTGGAAGCCAAATGAGGAAAAGATTTCAAAAAGGAGGAAGAGATAAACTATTAAATGCTGCTAATGGGTCAATTAAGAAAAAATTACCAGAGGCTTCCCTGGTGGCGCAGTGGTTGAGAGTCCGCCTGCCGATGCAGGGGACACAGGTTTGTGCCCCGGTCCGGGAAGATCCCACATGCTGCGGAGCGGCTGGGCCCGTGAGCCATGGCCGCTGAGCCTGCGCGTCCGGAGCCTGTGCTCCGCAACGGGAGAGGCCACAACAGTGAGAGGCCCGCGTACGGCAAAAAAAAAAAAAATAAATTACAAAGTGCTATGTAAGTAAGAAGTAGTATTTGAGTTTACAAAGTGTCTTAATGAAGAAAACTGGGGTAATGAAAACTTTACTTGGAGGAGATCATAGTAGTGCTCATATCTAGATCTTGATGTTATTTTCATTGTGTTGCTTACACATTAAAATGTAAAGTGTATAACACTTTACACATTTCAAAAGCTTTCTACTTACTATATGTTCTTATGTAAAAAAAGAAAAGAATTTTAGGTTGTTAATTTTTAACATGATTCCATGAGACAATGCTAAATCCATTACTTCCATTAAAATTCCTTCCTGATTCGAATATGCAGGCTAACAGAGGATATAATCAAACTACTGCTCCCTTGAAAGAAAGGCCATGGTTAATAAAAAGATATACACTTGATTTATGTCAAGTGGTAACACAAGTAATGCTTTGGATACTCAGCATAAAACACTTTAATGGAATATTATTGCTCCAAATATACCATACCAAAATTAACCTGAAAATAGAAGAAGACTACTAAATCATGGCTGAGACGAAGCTAAATGCAGCAAGCTAAAACGCATTCCTAATGCTCATCCAGTTCTGGCTGAACCCCTTGGGTCAGTCTGGGTCATTATTAGTTTGGAATAATTCCAAATGACTCCCTAGAGTTCCACTGTTATATTCAGTGGCTTTAGGAAATCCAGAACAGGCCTCATGTCACAAAAATCATAGTTTCTCCTATTCCTTTTAGTTGGAGTGATCTTTTCAAAGAAGCAAGTTTGATCAAGTTCATCTAATTAATTTGTCACATAAATAACCCTATAGGCCTTCCTATTCACAGGTAAAGACCTTAACCTGGGTCTACACTAGAGTCTCTCAACTAGCTCATCTCCTTTTTTTAAAAAAAATAAATTTATTTATTTACTTTGGGCTGTGTTGGGTCTTCGTTGCTGCACGCAGGCTTGTTGTGATGCGCAGGCTTCTCATTGTGGTGGCTTCTCTTGTTGTGGAGCATGGGCTCTAGGTGCACGGGCTTCAGTAGTTGTGGCACACAGGCTCAGTAGCTGTGGCTTGCAGACTCTAGGGCAAAGGCTTGGTAGTTGTGGCACACAGGCTTAGGTGCTCCACGGCATGTGGGACCTTCCCGGACCAGGGCTCGAACCCATGTCCCCTGCATTGGCAGGCGGATTCTTAACCACTGCGCCACCAGGGAAGTCCTCATCTCCTTTTCACTTGGTCTTGGTTCTTTAAATCAAGTCATGTTCCTACCTTTCCCTAGGGCTCAAATCCTTTCTCCCCTTTCTTTGTTTTGTTAATTCCTATTGATCTTTCAGATAATTAACTTCTTTACTGTCTGCCTCTCCCAGGCCTCTCTGCCACAGCCATTTAGAATGGAAGCTTTATGAGACCAAGGCCTTGCTACAACCTCAGTACCAAGAACAGCACCTGGCACACAGGAGGCACTCAATAAATATCTGAATATATCCTCCAGAGCTCAGCATGAATGTCACTTCCTTAAAGAAGCCTTCCTTGACCTTCTTATATCAGTAACACCAATTTCATTTTCTCAAAGGACCCCCAGGCTTTTCTTCTGGGCCCCAGGAAAGATCCAGCACAATCTTCTAAAATAGTTCCAAGAGATATTAGTACAAAGGCATAAACACTAGACTCTTTCAGATTTCACAAAAGCAGTTCTGAATCAAAACCCTCAACCTTCTTCCCCTACCCCCCCACCCCGCCACAGACTGCTATTAATTAACTCAAACATTCACACCTCTTGAATTTTAACAGATATCTAAGAGCAAACTATAATGGTTGAGGTGGGAGGTCAATATTTAACCTGAATGAAATTAGACTCAGGAACAAGGTAACTCTACCAATTCTTTCTAGTTCTCTGTGACATTTGTAACTACAGATAATAGCGACAGACATTTTCTCTTCCTTGGCTAGCCTGGTGAATAAGGCCTTACAGAAAAGGCATCTACCACGGAAATACCAGGGACTAAAATACCTGCTAAAATGATTTTAAGGCATGTTTCCCACATATAGAATGCCTACACTGATTTTTCTCAGCATACAATCGAATAGCACATGCACAAAGTACCACAGGCATTTCAAAGACACAGGTAATAAGCTGCATTTACAAATATATCCCACACTCTTCTTTCCTCCGAGTAATATGATAGCTTCAATCTTCTCGGGGAATAGTGATGAAGGCATTTATGTCTCTGGCTCTTTTAGGAAAGATACATAATTTAGCAGTAATGTTAACAATGCCTGTATTATCCATTAGCAGTGTCATTCAGCTCTACTTTACCCTTTGTAGTTCTGTATGTACTTAAATGTCCTAGGTGAAGTTCTGTTTTAACAGTTAAAGAACAGCAGCACAACAAAACAAAAAGTTAAAGAACAACACATTTCTATTTCCAAAATTATTTTTTCTTAAATCTATTTCTCAATGCTCGTGTTTCTTCTACATAGTGAAATGAATATTTAATGCTGGTTTAAAAAAATCCCTTGCGTTTTCAGTCAGTAATAGTAACTTGGTCAAATATATGTATTTTTTGGTTTCCAGAAAAATCAGCCAAAACTTGAAAATAAGCAAAAGAGATAACTAGGTGTTCTTCAGCACAGTTCAAGCTACGCTTGAACCTTTGATTACTTTCTACTGACTGGGCTCTTTTACAAATTGATCAGATTAACTTAGAGATTTTTGTCTGGTACAGATGCAAAACCTAATCAGCAGGAAAGACAATCCCAAATTTACTGCTTATGTTCTTGTAGGACATTAACAAATTTTGTGTCCAACCCCAAAATCTTACTTTAATATTCTTTTATTAAGTTGCCTATAAATACCTACCTCCTCCAATTTTCATTTGAAGTGGTTCTAAGATCTCATGAGTTCCCTCATTAAGTAGTAAATTGAATCAAAATTACTGATACATGTTCGTTCACATTGGTATGAGAGTTGTGACTTTACCTTTCTGAAAATTATATTTTAACAGTTTTGGAGGTTCCATCAAGATGCCCAAGTGAACTAACCTCACAGAGTTAATTAAACAACCTTGTTCTTTTCAAACACAGAGATATTCCTTACAAAACCTTGAGCTCATAACTGCTATCTCATTTACATAAACCAAAACCTCAAAGTTTATAATTTTCAGTCTAGGTGGTAAACACCTTTAGAGCAAGGCCTTTACTTTTATTCATGTTTGTATTCTTAGGATCCAGCTTGGTGCCAAGTACCTAAAATGTGTTCAATAAATGTTAAATGAAACTAGCGTACACATGTTTGATGGCAACACCAACTGGAGGAGAAAAATCTTAGTAGTCTAATACTATTGCTGCATCTACTATTAATCCTAGCAGTCTTTGTAACAATCTGGTCAGCTGGTAGAAGGAAACCAAATTCTAGATGCCTTGAATGTGAAGACAGAGCCTCCCCATAAGTGGTAGGAATTCTCAGTGTACAAAGACAAGGGTGGCAAGTATAGACCAGAATTTAACTCATCCTTCAAAGAGTGAACCTTGAGCTCTTTAAGAACTAAAACTCTTAGCAAGCACTACAAACCTACATGTTGCAATACCACAAATACCACAAAACTGAACATAATCTGAATTATGAACACCAAAAACTTTCCAAAAACATAAAAAGTGTCTTCCATAGGAATATACCTCAATTCTAGAATAACAGTAAATTAATAAGTTAAATAGAAACTGCTTCTTGAATTCACCTCAAAAGACCAGATTTTCTTTGCTGTATTTATTCCATAAGCAAAGGATGTACAAGAACTGTGGAATAAGAAAATAGAGATCTACAAGGCATCTGAGTTCCAAGAAAACAAGCACAACACATAAATGCAAAATACCAGACTCAAAGCAATGGACTAGGATTGGATGATAATGCTGGCTTTGTTTCCAGGCTAACCTGAAGATACAAATCTGTATTTGTGCATGACGGATTATTAGGGTCAAAGCTACCTACTGAATAAGTTATGCAACACATAATCAAATTCTATTTGCTACCAGAAAATACTAGTAGGTGGAGACCTACTTCACACTGCCAACAATACAGGCCTACCTGATAACCGTACTCAACACTTCTTTCTATGTGGTGGAAGATTTAATTACTATCTAAGCATTTCCCCCTTTGCTTTTCATTATCACCACTCAGCACACTTTCCATTTCTTTCCCTCTCCTTATAGAATCGGGCTGCCCACAAAAGGAAGGTCAATTTAATACTTTTAACACCTAATATACCTGTGAAATGATAATTGTCTAGCTGCTCCTAGCCACCTCCACCAAATTCTTTAAAAAGATACTAGCTGGTGTTTGGCCCAAGGGAGGCAGTATCTCTTCGTAAGAATTATGAAAATAATGGCAAATCTAAAACTCTGAATGAATGAGGAAAATGTTTTTAATTTAATATACTACTTCCTTTCACTTGTAGAAATTTAACGTATGAAGATTTATTTTCCAAGGGCAGCCTTTTAAATTAATGTTTATTCTTTCTTTATTATTTTAAAATTTATTCTTGGTTATTTTCCACAAAAGGTAGAAGGGACTAAGTTTGAATCACTGGCAAGGAAAACCCACGCTCAGTAGGTATGGTATCTTCTCCTGCACCCATTTACACTCTTTAAATGCCTTGACCTTACAAAAGGTTTTATTATAAAAATGATAGTAATGATTATTACCTAAATGCAGACGAAAACTCACACCATCTACAGGAGAGATGCACCCTAGTGATGCACCCAAACTTAAAAGATTTTTATGAGCTGCTCCTTTTTCGTCCCCTTAAAATGATTCTAAGTGCTAAACTGCACTCAGTGAAGAAACTGACCGAATTCTACAAGGGAAATCTCTCGTAAACAGGGGGGACGCCTTTTGCAGGAAGGGAGGAGGCACTTTAAGTTGACCTCAAGAATTGTTCAAAGCAATATCATGGCTCACTGACATTTCTCGAGAAACACATCCATCTTACAAAAAAAAAAGTCACCACCTCTTAGGTGAGTGGACCCCCTTCACGAGCAAATCGACTAAGGGAACAGCCCCAAGGAACTTAATTAAAAGTAATTACACAGGCTAGAAATGTGCTTTTGTTTTAGAAACTGTCTAAATACCAGCGGGACTTTCT
The DNA here is from genome assembly GCF_937001465.1 of Orcinus orca. Lineage (NCBI taxonomy): Eukaryota > Metazoa > Chordata > Mammalia > Artiodactyla > Delphinidae > Orcinus > Orcinus orca. The sequence goes on from NC_064560.1 coordinate 151,539,256, forward strand.
CTTGCCCGAATCCAGCCTGAGGACAACAAATTGGTCAACGGCGGAAGTCGCCTGACGAAATGACTGCAACGTGAAATCCAGTTTTATGATCATAACAAAACCTTCCTTCCGGGGCCAAGCAAGAACTTGAGAAAACGTCCTTTTGGACGCAGCAGGCAATCACGCGCCCCCATCGCCGGCCGGAGAGAAAGTGCAGGGCCTGCGGGCCCCGAGCGCGGGGAGGGCGTGTAGCTCCCCGTAAGAGCGTCCGAGGGGCCGCGGCCCGCGCGCCCCGCCCGCCTGCCTCCCGCCTCTGCCCCGGCACCTCCCTGGGGGCCCCGCGGCCGCACGGGCACCAGCACTGACCTTCCGCAGGGCCGAGACCAACAGTCCCCGCCATTTCGGACTGTTCTCTTCGCTGAAGAACTCGTACGGCTGCGGCGCCTGCTGCATGGCCCCGGCGGCAGCTCCTCCGCATCGGGGGCGGCCCACGGGCCGAAACGGGCCGGGCCGGTGGCCTGACAGACAGGGCGCAGGCCGCCTCGCCTCGCCGGCCGCCGCCGCCTCCTCCTGCCCGGGCCGCGGCTACGGCCGAGGCGGCTCGGAGGCGGCGCCGGCGGGCGGGCGGGGGCTCCGGGGGCGGCTTCCTCGGCCCCGCGGCCTCGCCTAGTGCAGAGTCCGCAGAGGAAGCGCGGCGGCCCGTGAACCCGGACGGCCCCCGGCTGCGACCGAAGCGGTGGCCTCCTTTCCTGGCGGTGCTGGCCCGCTTCTCGGGCGGCTCCTCCTCCTTTGTCTGGGTTCGCAACCCGGCGGGGGTACAGCTGGCCTCTCCCCTCCTCGGACTCCCGCTACGGCCGCGGCAAGCAGAGAGCGGCGGCGGCTTGTCTCCTCATCGCCTCATCTCCGCCCTCCCAACCGGCAACACCGCCCTGCCCGGCCCACCCGAGTCACCTCCAGAGGGCCCTGGGGACAGACCGGGCGCGCGCGTCGGGCGAGAGAGCCACACTGGTGCGCACAGCGTTGGCCACCACCACCGCCGCCGCCCCTTCAGCAGCCGCGCATAGCGCCCCAGGGCCGCCGCCAAGCTCCGGGTCCCAGCAAGCGCGGCTCGGCCAGCCCCCTCCGCCCCACGCTCATTATCCCGTGTAGCTGGAGCAGCCCCGCACGGAGCATGCGCGCCGCGGAGAGGGCAAAGGGGCTGGCCGGGAGCGGAGGCCTCCTCGCGGGAGTGCGCGTCTCCTGGGCGCTTGCTGGGTGCACGTTCCAGACAGACTCCGCAACTCACTGACTGCGTTTTACACACACTCTCCCTCCTCTCGATCTTCCCGAGACAATCCTGACTCGATGCCACTCCTCGAGCCGCAGGACTCCGTCATGGGAAGCAGTATAGGGATTTGTAGAGAAAGGGGCTTTCCGGCTGGACAAGATATTTAATGTATTTGTGTTTACATGGCTATTCTGTATATGTAACAATTTCATAGCGTGGTGCTGTGGGGACTGAAGGAAGTGAGGAGTGGGAAGCCCTTAGCACACAGTAGGGCCAAAAAAGGCAGATGGCAACGTTAATCAAGCTTGAACTTAAAGGTCTTTCACTTGCATGAGCCCCTATGTGTTCACAAAAATTTCATACCGTTTTGGTAAAACTTCCCATATTTTTGCATTGTTTTCTTAATGGTGTCCTCCAAACTGTGGCGGTGTGGAGGTGTCAGGCGCCACAAAACCCGGATCTGCCCTTGGGGCCAGCCATACTCATTAGCAGCCCAAAACAGATCCCCAGACCTTAAGCTTTCCTGAGTTGAAGACTCTGGAAACTTTATCATTAACATAAATTTCATCCCACTAAAGACGCTGAGAACATACATGAATTACAGTACATTGTTCCCAGCCACTAGCAGTGAGGAAGGGAAAGGAAGAACAGGTTGCCAAAAAAAAAAAAGTCTGTGCCACGCTTCAGTTCCAGATCAGTAGCAGAGCAATTATCCTACCTTAAAACAAGCACCATTTTGTCATTTTGGCAAAATCATAATGGCAGAGTTGGAAAATTTAGTATCCACTCAACCATTTTTCTAATCCAAGTATCCACTGAATCAAGAATCTTTTCTAATAGATAAGCAACAAGGATATATTGTACAGCACGGGGAAATATAGCCAGTGTTTTGTAATAAGTTTAAGTGGAGCATAATATATAAAAAATATTGAATCATTGTGTTGTACACCTGAAACTAATATTGTAAATCAGAAATACTTCAATTAAAAAAATATCTCTAGGGCTTCCCTGGTGGCGCAGTGGTTGAGGGTCCTTCTGCCGATGCAGGGGACGCGGGTTCGTGCCCCAGTCCGGGAGGATCCCGCGTGCCGCGGAGCGGCTGGGCCCATGAGCCGTGGCCGCTGGGCCTGCGCGTCCGGAGCCTGTGCTCCGCAATGGGAGAGGCCACAGCAGTGAGAAGCCCGCGTACTTAAAATATATATATATATATATATATATATATATATATATATATATATATATAATGGCCACACCCACATTCCCACGTACAATACTTGGGATAAAGGTAAGATAGGGAAATTCTTGTATCTCTCCAATCTTTCCATCAGTGAGGGCAAAGATCTTGGCTTATATAGTGTCTTCACTTTTCTCTCTCTTCCTGAACTCCAGCTATAAACTGCTAGGCTGTCAAACTACTGGACTGTGATTGTATTTTCTTGTAGGAGAGTAAAGTTGTTAATGGGAAGTTTCATTCTTGGCTAAGGAGGTTAGAAGCCTTCTCTGGGTCAAATCAGGTCTGAAGACACATTTTGTTTAACCAAAGCTATATTTAAAATTTTTAAACTGTTGTTAATATTTTAAAATTAAGAGATTTCATATAAAAATCTGGATTTTCAGCTTCTCTTGACAAAGATCTGGCAACACTGGGCCCTGATGCTTCTTGCAAGGGAATAATCAGCAGGCAGTGGGGTAGTGGCTGCCTCTTTAGAAAAATATGCCATCCCGTTTCCAGTTGGCTATACTCCCCAGCTGGCACTCTTCACCCTTTTATGTAACCTGCCTAGTCTCTACAGGCATCTGAGTTGTGATCTGTGGGCTAGGCAAACAGAAATGTGATCCACGTGCATGTGGAAGATAATCCAAGAATGACACCAGTAAAAAGTTTCCCAACCAGACAAATGGGCCACCTAGAAAAACATGTTGGATCAATACTGTATACTCTACACTAGGCTAAAGCCAAGATGTGTCAAATATTTAAATGTAAAAAATAAAACCATAAAATAATCTGTTTATAACTTTGGAGTACAAAGACCTTTCTACTATGATATAAAATGTAGATTGATAAATTCTATTTTTTAAAATGTATACCAAAGAAAAACACCACAAGCTAAGCCAAAAGGCAAATAACAAACTGGAAAAAATATTCGCAACTCATTTCCTACACAGTTAATCTCCCTAACATCTAAAGGAATTCCTGCAAATTAATAAGACTAAAACTTAATAAGAAAAAAAAGATAAAGGATATGAAAAGGAAATATAAATGTCTCAAACATATTGAAGATGCACAACCTCATATTACAAAAATCGCAAATTTAAATAATACTGTTATCATTTTTCACCTATTAGAATAGCACAGATCAGAAAGTTTGATTATATACTATGTTGGTGAGAATATGGGGAAACCGGTACTCTGATAGATTATTGGTGAGATTGGTAAATTGGTTCAATCTCCATCAAGGGCAACTTGACAACATCCAAGTTGCAAAGGCATATACCCTTTGACCCGATAAATTCTAAGAATATGTCCTATAGGTATACTTGCTCATATGTGAAATGACTTTGCACAGTATTATTCATTACGGTATTGTTTGTTACAGCAAAACAACAACAAAAAAACACCCTAGAAATAAACAATTTAAATAATCATCAGTAGGAATAAGGGACTGGTTCAACAAATAATAAATCCAGAGAATGGAACCTATAAAGTCATCTAAAAAGAACCAGGCCACTGTGTTCAGGCCACTTGAACATTCTCCAAGATACACCACAAAGCGAAAAGAGCAGGATGTATAATACAGTATGCAGAGTATGCTACCACTTGTGTAAAAAAAAATGGAGACAGTATTTTATTATATATAAATATTTCTGCAAGGCTGCACAAGATATTGATAAGTTTTGTTGCCTCAGGGATAAGAACTGGGAGGCTAGAGGAGAGAGGGAGACTTGCCACTGTGTACTTTTTTATGACTTTTGAATTTTCAACTATATGAATGTTGTACTTATTCAAAACATTAATTAAAAGCTGTTTTTTTAAATGAAAAACTCCAACCTCATTAGAAACACACGCTTCAAGTGTTGAAAAATAGAAGTATTAAACACACTGATACCATGAGAGAGAGGGCCTATGGATATATAACAAAAACTCAATCATAAATTTGAGTTAAAATTAATATGCTATCATACTAAGAATTTGATAATAATTTTACTTGTCTTTAGAATTTATTTTTAAAATTTTTTATTGAAGTATAGTTCATTTACAATGTCGTATAAGTTTCAGTTGTCCAGCACGGCGATTCAGTTGTACACACACACACACACACACACACACACACATATATATATATATATATATATATATATATGCTTTTTAAGATTATTTTCCCTTATACATTATTACATAATATTGAGTACAGTTCCCTGTGCTATACAGTAGGTCCTTGTAGGTTATCTATTTTATACATAGTAATGTGTATATGTTAATCCCAGTCTCCCAATTTATCCCTCCCCCCACACCCTTTCCCCTTTAGTAACCATAAGTTTGTTTTCTGTCTCTGTCTCTTTCTGTTTTGGAAGTAAGTTCATTTGTGTCTTTTTTGTTTTTCTTTTAGATTCCACATATAAGCGGTATCATATGATATTTGTCTTTCTCTGTCTGGCTTACTTCACTTAGTGTGATAATCTCTAGGTCCATCCATGTTGTTGCAAATGGCATTATTTCATTCTTTTTTATGGCTAACATTCCATTGTATATATATACGACATCTTCTTTATCCATTTTTCTGTTGGTGGACATTTAGGTTGCTTCCATCTCTTGGCTATTGTAAATAGTGCTGCATTGAACATTGGGGTGCATGTATCTTTTCGAATTATGGTTTTCTCTGGATATATGCCCAGGAGTAGGGTTGCTGGATCATATAGTAGCTCTATTTTTAGTTTTTTAAGGAACCTCCATACTGTTCTCCATAGTGGCTGCATCAGTTTACATTCCCACCAACAGTGTAGGAGGGTTCCTATTTCTCCACACCCTCTCCTGCATTTGTTATTTGTAGACTTTTTGGTGATGGCCATTCTGACCGGTGTGAGGTGATACCTCATTCTAATTTTACTTGTCTTTTTAGAATTTAGAACGGCTTTAAGGAGATAAGTTGAATGACCCAAGCACATTTCAAATTTTAAAAGGCAGTAAAAATTTTACCACTAAAATTCTCTCAGGGCTTCCCTGGTGGCGCAGTGGTTGAGAGTCCGCCTGCCGATGCAGGGGACACAGGTTCGTGCCCTGGTCTGGGAAGATCCCACATGCCGCGGAGCGGCTAGGCCCGTGAGCCATGGCCCCTGAGCCTGCGCGTCCGGAGCCTGTGCTCCGCAACGGGAGAGGCCACAAGAGTGAGAGGCCTGCGTACAGCAAAAAAAAAAAAAAAAAAAAAAAAAAATTCTCTCACTGAAAAACATTTTCAAGAAGGACTTAACTTTTCTCGCATTTACTCTCTCCTACTTCCTCCATTTATTTAAAGCTACAAGTGCTGCCAGTCAGTAGCAAACCAAAGCAATGCCACAGGAAACAATAAATGTTGTTGTCACTCACTTTCATGGTCCGTTGCTGTAGCTAACTCTGGTCCTCTTAACAGTCCACCTGCTGGAAAGAAATTGGAGCAGGCACTCAGATAGATCATTTGCCCTATAACCCATATGGGAGGCTCATGCCCAGAACCCCAACCCCGTGTAAGAGGTGGCATACCAAAAATGTCTTCCCAAGAGGAACAATAATTTTGTATGAAGTTCCAAAAGATTTACTTATTGCCCTCCTCTCCATGGAAAAAGCACTGTGTATTGGTATGTTATACACATTCTACTATGGAACAGAAATAATGTTCCCTGGTACTCTGGGTATGAGGATGACACTGAAGTCAGCCAGATATTGCTACCACTACCAAATGGAAAGCCATTTTCTGTAAGTAGGAAAGTGCTCCACTTTTTTTTTTTTTGGCTGTGTGGGGTCTTCATCGCTGCACGCAGGCTTTCTCTAGCTGCAGCGAGTGGGGGTCACACTTCGTTGCGGTGCTCATGCTTCTCATTGCGGTGGCTTCTCTTGTTGCGGAGCATGGGCTCCAGGCGCGTGGGCTTCAGTGGTTGCAGCTCACGGGCTTAGTTGCTCCGCAGCATGTGGGATCTCCCGGGACTAGGGATCGAACCTGTGTCCCCTGCATTGGCAGGCAGATTCTTAACCACTGCGCCACCAGGGAAGTCCCTAGTGTTCCACTTTTTACCCAAAATATAAACTACTCTACCTCATTTTTACATTATACACAAATACAAGCTTTTTTCTTTTCATTGGCTGCTATTTAAAGCCTATTGATAGCTCAAAATTTATATGAATCAGAGTTTTAAAAAAATCCTTATTTCTCCATATCCCTGTGTCATATTAACCACCATCCAGTACCCACATTAAATGGATGACACACTAAAGGTTCTCTTCAGTATTAGATAAACACAAACCACTGGACCCCTAGAAAACGGTCTTGAAGGATCTCTACTGTTAAAACAGAAAAAAACAGGGGAAAGCGCAAACACAGTTCCCCAATACCACAAATCATGCAGCCAAGTTTCCCACATTTGGGGAAATTGCAGGGGTCAGCACATCCGGAGTGCAATGCATGAGCTGCACCCTGGGAAAACCACCTTCATGATCATGGTATATCCCCTCCCAGGTAAGTACTGAATCAGAGTTTTTATGAAACTAAAATTTATGTTCACAACACCAAAGCTCATTAAAATATTTTTAATATTAATATACAATTCTTCTCTCTTAGAAATACACAAAACTTTTAAATATTATAGCATTATTCCACAACAAAACTCTATTGACATAAATAAAAACGTTTTACAAATAGAATAATCTACACATTCAAAATGCTTTCAATCATTTTTTCACTTGTATTTTTTGGGGTATAGTAAAGACCCAAATGGAATGGGGGTTGCTTTAATTAGGGTAGTTATTTTTATAACTTCAGTCTTTCACAGCTTAGTGTATATGCAATCTTACTGTTAATGAAATAGAGAATTGTAATATTTTCCATCTCTTAATAGTCTTGCAATGAAACAGAAAATACCCTGTGTATCACATTTCTTGGAAGAATCAGTTGTTATGAAGAACCATTAGGGCTTGTTTCCTCTGTGAATACTTTCCAACTGCTTTCAGTATTCTCATCCCAAGTGCTGAAGAACTGTCTAATCTATTCACCTGAGATGTGCTATTCTGTAACATGAGCTGATGATGTGTAGCCTTTCAAATTAATTGATGAGGTAGCTCAATCAATGTAATCATTGGCTTAAAGTGAAAAGGAAGAAAACTGGTAAGTTTTGCTATCAACCAAAATGCTCATCTTTCTGACTCATCCTTCACACAGTTTTGGAGAGACGAGAGGAAAGAAAAAATGAAGACTGGAAGATTAATCCAGAGACAGCATATGTGAGGGAATGGATGAAAATTTCTCACCTAAATGGTGGTTCTGCAATAAGTTTCCCCACGTTATACCATATTTTCATTTATATTTCTATTTTCCAACATTCTGTATTGCAAGAATCATTTCAACAGATACCACACACACACGTATATATATAGTACATAGTATACAGTATGGCACTTTAAACAATTTAAAATACTCATGAAATACACGATTGTAAGGCACTTTTGCGGTGTACAAAAGTGAATGCCTCAAAATTAGGTATTTCCCCCAAATGAAGAAATATCCTCATAAAGGTTTATAGGATTCTGGAAAAGTCAAGTAGGCATGAATCATTAGTGATCTTGGCCAACATCTGAGAACCTTGGTATGACTGAAGAACAGAGATATAAGAGATAAATACTATTTTAAATTACAAAGTTCTGTATGTCAGTGTCAGGATTCTAAGTTCTTTTAGTTTCTCAACCACAGAAGACTGAAGAGTAAGCAAAATACTCATTGTGGACTGCTGTTTACATTTAGGATGACACCAGACCAAGTGAATTATAAAGAAACTGGGAATAATAAATGCTTTGAGTTTCTTTTGCAAAGTTATTTCTTACAAATGTAGATAAGACAGAATCTTATTCAAACTACTTCAAAATGTGAAATTTCATGTATTTGAATCAACAATTTTAAATTCCCAAATACAAATACTGTTGTTCTAAATGATGTGAGCTTTTCTATGACTCTTCAAAATTAAAAGGTTTGCAACCTACAATATATTTTCTTGTCTAGGAAAGACAAAAAAGCTTAGATATTATAAAGTCAAAAAGTTAGGGGAATAATCACTTTTTCATGCTATAGTTCCCAGAAATTCCAAAAAAGCCAAATCTCTAGATCATGGTTGGTGAGGACAGGTCATTAACGAAGTCAAGAATTCAGGACAGATACAACTGTACCTTTTTAAAGAGCATGGACTTTAAAAAATCATTATTTCCACATTACATAATTTAAAAAATTCCGTGGTTATCTAAAATGACATTTTAAACCATTTTTCTTAAATGAAACTTAAAGAATGTAGTTAGTACATTCTTGTTGCTGAATGTGGAGATTAAAATGCATACCTAGCTCCTTTCATTATTTACAATTTAAATCTCTGTTGTACTTCATCTGCAATCATTCCAGAAATTGCAAGGGAAGAAGTGGCAGCAGGGGAAGGTGCATTTCTCACATGAAGAATGCGATTTCCAATATCCCCAACTCCTCCATCAAATACAAAATCTTCTACGAGATTTCCATCTCTATCCAGGGCTTGGGCTCTTACTCCAGCTGGACCTCTGCAAAAGCAAGAGTGGTAGTCATCTGACTAGAAGCGACAGGACACTTTACATACGTGTCAGTGGTTTCAAAGTATTCTTAAAGCAATAAAGTCTTTATTCTTCTAAATGCACAATTATGTGAAAACCCAATAGGTTTGTGTTTAGCCAAAGGCTGCCAGTTGTAGCCTGTCAAGCATATATCCTTACCCTAAAATACACAAATGGGTTCTTTCCAAAAGTAGCAGATAAATCCATATTTAATTAGAATAGATGTATTTTTATTTAAATTTACAAAATGAATTTATTATACAATCAATCACTAGAATAGAAAGCAAGATAATACAAAGTAAAGAAAGCAAGAATTATGTGTGTCAGCTACATTCCTACATGCGCTACAGAATTCTAAGTATTTTTATGTTTTGGTTGTACACTATTAAAAGTTATGGAAAAAATATTTGCAAATGGCAGCAAATACTGGCTTTGTAGTTTGTTTTGATTTTTAACTGTTTAGCATTTAATATCAGGATAACCTTCAATTAATTAAAGAGAAATGACACACTCTTAATTAAAGGAAATGCACAAAAATGAATTAACAGCATGTTAATACAGTAAGAGCCTTTAACGTTAAAAGTTCTGTTTTACAACATTTGAGTTTACAAATTAGATTTTTTTTTTTTTAGTTTTAAAAATACAGTTTACAGATAAAATCTGGATAAAATAATTTTGGAGTCCAAAAGCGCCTCCACTGAAACTGCTTAAGAAAACCCAGTTTGCAAACAGTTGCCTTATACACACCAGCAAGACTCAAGAAATCAGGCAACAATATTAAACACTTTTTATTGATTCTGGGCAGATGCAGATAAGCACTTGAGGAAGATACAAAGAACAATACGAGAGCACTGCCCTCTAAGACCTCAGCCTGGCTGAGGAGAGATCATGATAATAATAGCTATTTTTTTACCAAGTGCTTACTCCATGCTAGGAATTCTCTCATTTAATCCTCACAACAACTCTAAGAGGCTGATATGTTTATCGTTTATATTTAACAGCAAAGAAAATAGAGAGATTAAGTAACTTGCCTGAAGTTACATAGCTATACAGTTCATCATCTGTAGAGAGATAAATAAGAATTACAACAACAGGGGTGAAAGATTCTGTAATAAAAGTAACCTGTAATATAGAAGGCTGCAGGGAATCTGGACAGGAGATTTTTGAGCTATAAGGATTTCCAAGGAAGAATCAGATACAAAGGGCTTCCCTGGTGGCGCAGTGGTTGAGAGTCCGCCTGCCGATGCAGGGAACACGGGTTCGTGCCCCGGTCCGGGAAGATCCCACATGCTGCGGAGCTGCTGGGCCCGTGAGCCATAGCCCCTGAGCCTGCGCGTCTGGAGCCTGTGCTCCGCAACAGGAGAGGCCACAACAGTGAGAGGCCCGCGTACCGCAAAAAATACAGCACAAAGAGGCAGAATGGGACTGAAGCTGAAATTTCTTAGGGTAAGGATACATAACAGCCTATTAGCCAGTGTGTGGTCTATTTTGTACATTCTGTGTTTGTAGCTTCTCTCAACCAATCAAAACAGCATTTCTCCTCTCTTTTCTTGGATAATGCTCCTATTGCTGTTGTGAGCATCTCTATGAGTTTTCCTGTCCTTCTCCTTTTATCTCGCAGAAAGCCAACATGCAGGGGACACACAGTGGCATGACTACCTACTGATGTTGAGTGTTCAAAATAAAAACTTTCCTCTCCATGAAGGTTTAGTTAGTATATTCTCCTTACTCTTTCTAAGCAAAGAAGTTAGTACTGATTAACTACAGTTAAAAATGTGTCTATATTTATTTATTCCTCTTACAAACACCAACTATGTTCTCGACATCCCCTACAGTCCTGCCCAAGTATTCAAAACCTATAATCCAAACTGTAAAAAAAATATACAAGATTAACTTTTTCTAAGAAACTCACTTTAGTTCAAACTAAAGTAACTATTTAACATGGCATGTTTAAATTACCAAATTCTTCATGCTCCCTATTCAGCACTTAATGAAATTTCAGGGTTTTTCTTTGCATGATTACATATAGGCATTCCCCCTCAGAATATCTCAGCTTGAGATGAATATTATAATTTTGAAATTTCAGGTAAAATAAACCATAAACATCTTCAGGGCCAGAACTGAATCTTATAAAACAGTCCTATTTTGCCCCCTTGTCTAGACTTGTGTTCATAGGAAGTATTCAATAGGGATAGAAAATTTTAATTGTTTAACTCTCAATACTTTTAAATTCTATTTTAATAACTGAAAGAACAAATGATTCAGAAAATTTAATATTTGTGAATTTAGCTATATTTAACTGTTTAATGCTATTTGTAGCCACATATTTTGCCATATTTGTAGCTAAATTTAATAGAAATGCAAGGCCTAGACCCTTAAATATGTCTAGAAACAACAGGTAAATATGTAACTAACGGCACTCATTCTTCTGAGAAGTGTTGTATTTATTGCTTTATTATTCTGTGGCAGGCATAATCCTGTGGGCTAGAAAACAGCTATGACAGGCTACAACTGACATCTTTGGACAGTTCCAAATAGGACAATTTAGTATTTTATAAAACTCACATGGGATCTACTGTTAATCTAAAAACAGAAGTTCACAGGAGCATATTTAAATTGGGAGTGGTGATATAGGGCAAGTCAACCATTCCATCTTAATTTCCAAATGTGAAGAAAGGGTATTTTTGTTATTAATATTCAACCAAACTGGATTGCAACAAGAGAACATGGTTTTTCCATGCCCAGTTTTTTAGTTTTGTTGACAAACTGGTTTAGGGCTTAGATCATTTTGAGCCTTAGTAAATGTTCTGTGAGGGCTTGAAAAACATGAGTATTCTATAATGGGGGTGAGGGAGTTCTATGCATCCCTTAAATCAAGTGGTTTTGTTTGTTGGTCTTTTAAGTTTTTGGCCATGCTGCACGGCACGTGGGATGTTAGTTCCTTGGAAGCACAGAGTCTTAACCACTGGACTGCCAGGGAAGTCCCTAAATCAAGTGTTTTAATTGTGTTATTCAAAGCTAATTTTTTTTTTTTTTTTTTGGCCATGCCGAGTGCCTTGAGGGGATCTTAGCTTCCCGACCATGGATTGAACCTGGACCCCAGCAGTGAACCGAGTCCTAACCACTGGACAACCAGGGAATTCCCCTCAAACCTAATATTTTATCTGCTTGAGCTATCATCTATCAACAGACATGTCTTAAAATCACCCATCACAATTATAGATTTGATTTCTGCTTCCAGTTATGTCAGTTTTTGTTCTCTGTATTTCTTAGCTCTGTTATCATATGCAACAAATTTATAGTGACCCTCCTTATTTATAACAATAATTTTTTACCTTAAAGTGTCTTTTATCTAAAATGAACCTAGGACTCATCTTTCTTCGAATAAGCATTTGCCTAACACATAGGTGGATTTTTAAAATCCAACCTGATAATCTCTGTCTTAACACATTTGCATTTATTATAATTTCTGATATTTGATTTCAACTATATTATTTTATGCTATTTAACCTGATCTTTTTCTGAAGTTTTCCCACCTCCTTTCTTGACTTACTGAGTTTTCTACATTCTTTTTTCTTCCTCTACTATTTGGAATAGTATTTACATTCTTGTATTTAGTTTTTTAATTCAGATGGGACTCACTGTACATCTTGAATTTTATGTCTTTTTGTCCATTCCAGAAAATTCTCAACTACTTCTCTTCAAAGTATTGCCTCTTCTCAACTTCTCTGGAACTCCTATGAGATGTAGGCTGGAATCTTCTCATCTTCTCCATGTCTTAATTTGCACATGATGCATCTTTAGCTTACAACATTGTTCTCTAAATTCTTCAGATTTACCTTCCAATTTACGAATTTTCTCTTAAGGGAGGTCCAACCAGCTGTCTAACTTAATCATTTGAGTTTTAAAATTTAAGAACTATATTTTTCATTTCTAGAAATTCTGATTACTTGGTTTCTAAATTTGCCTAGGGTATTTTTTAAATTATTATTCTTTTTCAGTTTTTTTCATTCCCTTTTTAAAAAAATTCATTGGAGCATACTTACTTTATGGTTTCTAATATTACTATTATCCAAAGTTGTTAGAGTCTAATTCTAGTACTTATTCTATCTGCTTACTCTCACTTATAGTGCTTTGGAACTTTTGCTGGTGAGTTCCTATTCAGCAGGGGGCGTTGGGTTGAAATTATGTCCCTCCACAGAGGTTTTATATTTGCTTCTGTCAGACACTCCAGGTGTATAACCATTCTAGGAACACCTTTTTTTTTAATGGAAAATATTAAACATGTACAAAAGTAAAATGAACAGTATAAGGAACTCCCATGTATGTATTACCCAGTTTCAGTAATAATCAACACACAGCCAATCTTGTTTCATCTATATCCCCACTCTGTCTACCTCTCTCCACTGGATTATTTTAAAGCAAACCCCAGATGGCGTATCATTTCACTTCAATGTATATTTCTCTTAAAAGGATTCTTAATAATAATACAAAACTACTAACTGCTTAGTATCAACCATATTCAGTCTGTGGTCAAATTACCCTGATTTTCACTCACTCTAATCTGTTTAAAGTGAGAGAGTGAGAGGCAGAAGTGTTAGTCTGAAGCAGGATCCATTTCTCAGCTTAAAGTTCCTAGATCAAACTAGTGGTACAAATTGAAACTCCAAGTACTTGTGAGGGAAGGCCCAGGGTTCTAGATTTTTAGGAGATTTTTTTCTAGACTTCCTCTTCACTGAGGGTACAGCCCTTCCAGAGTCCCTGGTTTTACAAAGGGATCTCAGTTCCAACTTTTTACCTTTTACAGACCCAAGGCTTCCTTTCCAGCACTTGAGTAGCAATTAAAATATAAGTCCCTAATGTTTTATATCTTGATTTGTGTGGTGGATGCATGAGTTTATACAATTTCCAAACTTCATTGAGCACTCAAGATCTGCATATTTTATTGTCTGTAAATCACAGATTAAAACAAAACTCAGTTATATTTACATCAAAATCAGAAAATCCTCCCTACCTTTCCAAGTCAGCATCAGCACTAATTCCTCCTAGTTCTTGGGTATTCAATTTCCTCTCTGTTTTCGTTTCTGGGATGCCCTTATTTTCTTGCACTCTCAGCTATAAGTATTTCAAGGGATTTTTATTATATTGTCTCCAGACTCTCTTATTAGTATTTTGCAGTGTGAGGGTTACCAAATTCTCTAGACTAGTAGCTCTCAAACAGGGGAGACTTTGCCCCCAGAGGATATTTGGCAACGTCTGGAGACATTTTTGGTTGTCATACTAGGGGAGTACTGCTGGCATCTAGTGGGTAGAGTCCAGGGATGCTGCTAAACATTCTACAGTGAACTGGACAGTCCCCCACAATAAAGAATTATTTGGCCCCAAACGTCAACAGTACCAAGAATGAGAAACCCTTTTTTGCAAAAGGGTCTAGATCACCTTTTTTGCAGGATTTTTGGCTTTTACCCTTGCATTTCACAGTAGTGTAGTCTTTAGCTATCACTTACAATGAAAACATCTTGTCTGAAAATTTACTACAGAATTCCCCCAAGAATATATTTTCAATATGAAGTGTGGGAAAAAGAGGGGATCTTGGCAAATATGTCGTCATATTTTACATCCTTACAATGCTAACAGATACAAACTACTGTTAGATTACCATGTCAAAATTAATCACAGAACAAATTAAAGGACTTTAGAGCTAAAATTAGGAACCTTAGAGATCATCATTTAATAATGAGAAGTCTGTATACCTAATGCATACATTTGACAGGTTATAACTTTACATTCCAATCTAATGTTCATTGGTAAGTTATTGCCCAAGATACTCTGGCTGGGCAATGAGAAGTCCAACTGGATCCCTTTTGGTAGCTACTGCAACTAAAGGACACCATCTTGAGCTAAACATTCCACTAAAAGTGTTGCTTTGGTTCTTTTTTACTATCCAGAACTACCTAATATGCTTCTTCCCCAATATTAATGATAGGGCATTTATGGTGTTATACTGGTTGCAAACAGGACTTAGGCTTCAAAATGTGGGAAGTCTATTGACATTATTTTTTTGTATTATTATTATTATTTAAGATTCTAGGCATATAACAAGGTACAGAGAATAACATAATGAACATCAATATTTTTTTTACCAAACAGCTTAAGAAATAAGCATTATAGATATGATAGAAGCCCCCTGTCAAACTCTCTGCATCCCATTCTCTTGTCTCCCCGGAGATAAACACTCTCCTCAGTTAGGTGTTTATCACTCTCGTGTTTGTTTTTATTTTCACATTACATGTGCAATCCATATACATACACAGTATAAACATATAAATGGTATCAAACATATCTTCTACACTTTTCTTTTTGTTACTGATAATTTCCTGCATTTAAGAGCTACAGGAATCAAATGGAATTGCTGAATATGTTCAGCTTCTCCATCTTCAGAAAGAAACTCATCTGTGACTGGGTTGAATTTGTCCCCAAATGCACCTGCCTACAGTGTTGTGTGCCCTTTTCTACTACCTGGTAATGAAACTGGTAACTGAAATTCACACCTTTCCACCCAGAGACAAGGGTATTCACCAAAACCCACAAGCCCCAAGGTTCAGTTCTACCATGTGAAATCCACTGGTCTAAAGAGTTTTCCTCAGGCTTCTACAAAAGAGTGGTAATCAAATCTGCATAGTGAATTCACTGCAACTATTTATACACAGAATTCACTATGCCCACCTATTGTGTTTTCCAAGGAATATTAACAGCAGTAAAAGACACTAGATTTGACCAATCTATTTTCAGATATAAAACATAACAAGTCTGCTAAAGCAGACCACTGAAAACATAAAAGCCTTCATTTATAGGTGAGTGAAAGAACATAAAGCCTAGATATTTTTATCCCTTCTATTTCAGAAGGTGAGTAGAGGGCTGAGAGAGATAAGAGTTAAAAACATTAGCTGGGTTTTAATAGTTCTTCTAAGGATTCAAAGAGGCTGGTCTGAGAATGATACATGAGAATCAGATTTAGACCAGGAGGCTCCCCTGAGGGAGACAGCTGACGTGATTATTGCTCTCTTCCCAGATACAGAGTCGAGCTGCTGATATATTACACCAGGCAAGTTCAGCAGCTGTTACTGAGGAGACAGACACTTAGTGCTCTAGAGATTCATTGCGGGATGGATTCAGGGAGGAGAGGATCTCAAAGACCACTGCTGATTAGGCCTAACAAATGGCTGGTTCAGGGGAAAAGATGAGCACCCTAAAAATATCACCAAAAAGAAAATAGGCTTGTGTGGCATTTAGGACAAGGTATAGATCAAGTCCAGAAAGCCTTTATCTTTAAGAAAAAAACATTTTTTTTAAGTAATCCTTCCTTTGCCCCACACCCCCACAGCAAGGACTCAGACTGATTGCTACCATACTATTTCCCACTTCTGTTCTACAAATAGTCCTTGAGGGAAGTAGGATCCAAGAAAGAACAAAATAAGTACAGAGGAAGCAAGGTAAGATGCCAGGTATGAGTATGTTTCTAAAAGCTTTTAAGAATCAATCAAAGTATAATGTTTTAATATGCTTATTACCTAATTAGGTAACATGGTGATCAATGATCTTATACAGAATTAAAAGTCAGAAGGCTTTGGAATCACAAGAGTAAGTGGCCAGGGAGATTACAAAAACTTCAGGTGAGATGTTTATCATGAATGAAAGCTAGACACAAAGGTGAAGGTGGCATCATAACACAACTGAAATGGAGATTTCAGCTTAATGCTGTAAGGTAGTCCAGATAATCATAAATGGACCTAGTTCAAGCACTAAGGGCCATGATGCAGCAATGCCCAAACTGCAAGGGGAATGAACAACTTGTTGAGAAAGAGAGAGCACACAAAAATTCAGTGGACACACTGATTGAAAGTGTGCTTACAAGTCACCAAGTCAGACCCACCTCCCAAGTTCACCTAGGACATGACTGTATTTACAACCCTTACGGCTTTTCCTTACCTAAGTATGTCACTGATAGTAATTTCAGGGATAAACTTTTGAAGGTGCTTCACTGTTGCACTGAGAAAACAGGCTTTGTACATTTCATTAACTCCATAGGAAAAATTCTGGAACACCAGTTTAATCAAGCCACTGAAAGCAAAGAAAATAAAATCTTTATGAAAGAAAGGAATTCTTTATTATCATACAACACCTTTACAGCTATTAGATTTGGGGGTGGGGTGTGGCATCACAGAAATCTATGCAAAGTCAGAAAAACCACATATTAAAAGAAAATCAGCTTTTGGCCTACGTAAGAAGGAAACTTCATCAAAGGAATACCTTCCCAACTCTAAAAGTAAACACCATTCAAACTCAAATTCCCAGGGAATGCTGGTTTCAAACTAGGATAAAGCCTGCCAACATCAAGGCTTTCTAATTCAATGTTATGTGCTTTCAAAAGGCATTAAAGATCTTTAAATCATGGCATTAAACATGTGGGACATTTACCCTACTTTTCTTTAGTCAGCCAGAGGTGAGACGCTCTAGTAGTGATTCTCACATGAGACTCTGGGGAGCCTATGTACATCTGTATTTTTACAAGCATACGTGCTAGGAAGCCCCATCCTAAACCTGTTTCAGAATCTGTGCAGGGTGAAACTCAAGTATAGCTTTAAAAGCTTTCTAGTGATTTTGATGATGTGAAACCCTCTAGAGAGCAACAGTGCTAAAAGGACAAAATACTTCACTGGGTTATTTCTTACAATAGTAAACACGCTGCATTCCAGGTCAACACAGCAGTACTGTTAGTCTTCCACAAAAAGAAACAAACTTGCTTATCAGCAGTTTCTCCAGAGGTTTTCAAAATCATGGTGACTGGCCTGAAATGATCTTATCAAAGCAAACCATCTACTGATTTTGAGAGAAACTTCTGTTTTTTTTTCAAGCTCAGCTAGAAGGTTAGCAAAACAAGATCTGGATTCTCAGATGTGCGATCGCTCGTGGCTCTTGGTCTTGTTCTTTTTAACCACAACCTCACCCTGGCTCATCAGAGTGTTCTTGAAGTAGTTAAAATGTTATGCTTATTCCACAAAGCTCTTAATTTAGATTAATTAAAAAACCAATATACCAATCACAAATATGAAAATTTATCCAATAAACAGAATATTGAGAAAGAAAAAATTCCCATATTAAAAATATAAGCACATAAAATCATTTTTTTAAGGAAATAAAGTTACCTCTTGATAATTATATCCATAATATCTCTGGCACTGAAGTCAAAGGGTCTGTAACCCTCTCGTTTAAAGGCAAGAACTGCATTCGGCCCTAGCCAAATACTGCCGTCCATCCTTGGTGTGAAGTGAACTCCTAGGAAAGGAAATCGGCTATCTGGGACCTATGGATTTAACAGAGCAAAGAACTATTAGCCCCATTTCATACTGCATTTCATTACACATGCAAACATTCAGCTGGTAATATAAAACATTTTCTTCCCATGCATCTGATTTGCATTACTTTTGATTTGTACTCAGATAATACTTTTCTATTTACATGCTTCTGCCTAGAAATGCCACACAGGAAACCTGATGCTATGACAATAAGGTACATTGTCCCATCTATTCCTCTTTCTGGGTAAAGAAAAAAAACAACTGTCCTACTTTAGGTTATTCCCCACCTCCACCCTCCCCAAGTAGGGATATATGTGGGTGGCAAATAAAATCAGAGCTGCTGGAAAAAAACACACCTTCATAGCACAGGCTTTTGTAAAGTGGGAATGCAATACTTGGAACAGATGAAATGGAAGTTTTGGCAAGGTCAAAAACATTAAATAGCTGAATACTGGTTGTTCAACCTAGTAGTTCCAGACAGAAGAATGAGCTTTTCATTTAAACGGCTCTGTCTTCGCTACACCATGAAACTACACAGTGGCCAAATCCCCTTTTCTGCACTTATAGACAGTGAACTGAGAAAGAGGGTTGGCATCTGGGCATGCTATAAGGAAAAGTTCTGTTATGAGTACTCCTTCCACCAGAGAAGTGGAAGAATTGGGTTCTTTCTTCACAGCCCTTCCCATGGTGCACTCAAGCTTTCCTGTACTTGTGGGCAAGTCATTATAATTGAATGACTATGATATCGGAATAAAGATTTGGGGATTCGACCACAAGAGAAACAGGTGGAATGATTGCACCAAAAGCCCTTCAAAATATCTTACTTCTCACCCCGGGAAAAGTTTTTGTTTCATTCCCCTTTTTGCCCACAACCATCTTGAGAAGGCAGAAGTACTACCTACTGGATAAATATTCCCTTTTACAAGATAGCGTTTTTCTGGCTTCAAGAGCAGGTAATCTCCCCGGAATGGTACAATTCGCGGATTGGGATTGCAGCCACTCAACTCGGAAATACGGTCTGAGTGAAGTCCTGCACATGTCACAACATACTGACATCGAACCTCCTCTCCCTAGTGCAAGAGAAAAGAACAGTGACTTGTGGGAAGTAGAAAGATTAGGTGGAGGAGGGGGAGAGGGAGAGGGCGGATAGATGATAGAAAAGACAATAAAGGGCACAGATATGGACTTCTTCCTTTTTATTCCTTTTAAAAGAGGAAATTAAAACAAGTATCAGCAAAATAAGTTCTTCAGCATTTAGGTGGCAGGTAGGAACTTAGGGCAGTGGCACACAGGAGGATGTACCTTAAATTTTGTACTTTAATCTAGAGATACAGTGGTTGACCTAGTGAGGATACCTAACAAGCCACACACACATACACCCGTATTTTACTAACACCTAGCACGGAACTTAACTACTTGTTGCATGAAGTAGTAAACTTCGTTTAGGTGGCCCCAACCAATTTGGCTTCCTTTGTGTTTCAGATAGCTTCTCCTGTCTTAGGTAGGAGTAATTGATCTTGTTACTCAATAACCTTGCACAATTCCCACTGTAACCTACCCACCAACCAATTTCTGCTTCCTGATCAGTATCTACTTTGCAAACTGAAGCTACTTTCAAAAACTCATTCATTCAACCCACATTTACTGAGAACGCACACTACAGTCAAGGTTTGCTTTAATGACTAGGAGACTGCTAATCTTAGGCTGTGTTTTCTCATAAATTTTATTTTGTGATTATCATCTGCATATTTTTAGGTTTACTCTGCCAGGGTTAGCCAATTTGCAACTCTATTTCCTAAATGATTTCATTTAACTCTAATTCACCACCACACTCTAATTTCTATCGCTTTATTTCTTACAGAGGAGACAACTAACACCTTCTTGCTTCAGGTAATTTCTTGTTCCTAGATCTCCTTCCCCGAGGACCTATTTCTGAAGCCTTGGAGTTCTCACCTGCCTCAACGTTCTTTCTTTCTTTGTAGCCCTTACTGATTCAGCCTTATTTTATCTCCGCGTGCATCCTATTTTTGCTTAGCTACCAAGATAAGCATCTTTTCATGAGTTATACAAGTCACACTGATGACAAAAATCAGATGAAACTTGTTTATAGTGAATTCAAATTAGCTAGACTAAACCATGAAAGTTTTAAGATGCTTGAAGTCAAAGGACCATGTCAACAAAAACAGAAGTAGGTTGGTATCTTTCCTGTTCATCTAGAGTTATATACCAGAAGTACAAAAAAATTCTTTATGTGATATAAATCTTCTAGTTACTACTTTAAAGTTCAGCAACTCTTTGTTGAAGAGGAGCTTTATAAATGTGAAGTGAAGAGGCGCTTTACAAATGTAAAGATAAGAGAATTTATAGAATGGTACCAGAATGCAATAACCTAGAAGTTCTCTCTTAAAAGCTCAAGGAACGGGCTTCACTGGTGGCGCAGTGGTTGGGAGTCTGCCTGCTAGTGCGGGGGACACGGGTTCGAGCCCTGGTCTGGGAGGATCCCACATGCCGCGGAGCGACTAGGCCCATGAGCCACAACTACTGAGCCTGCGCGTCTGGAGCCTGTGCTCCGCAACAAGAGAGGCCGCGATAGTGAGAGGCCCAAGCACCGCGATGAAGAGTGGCCCCCGCTTGCTACAACTAGAGAAAGCCCTCGCACAGAAATGAAGACCCAACACAGACAAAAAAAAAAAAAAGCTCAAGGAACAATTCTGAAGAAAAAATTTATTAAAAACTGTCATACGTCTCTGAAATCAGTTTATGCTATACACGAAACAATTATTAAATTCAATAACACATTTATTTCACACCCAAAATTGAAATACTGAATTTACATTGAATTATTTGTTCAAACATAAATTTCTTTAAAAAAATAAACTATGCATTACTGTTGCTATTTCATAAGTGAAAGACTTTTTCCCCATATGCAATCTATAAATCTTTAGTTTGCAAATCCTCTCCCCAAAAGTTTATTTTAAAAATTCATTTTCTTTTAACCTGTCATAAAAGCGTAAATATTCAACTTGATAAGTTGACTCAAACTTTTATTTTTTCATTTTTTTTAAACAATTCCATGTATTTATTTTTTTAATTTATTTTTTATTTTTTTAAAGATTTAATTTTACCTGATTTTTGGCTGTGTTGGGTCTTCGTTGCTGCACGCGGGCTTTCTCTAGTTGCGACGAGCGAGTGCTACTCTTTGTTGTGGTGCATGGGCTTCTCACTGCGGTGGCTTCTCTTGTTGTGGAGCACAGGCTCTAGGTGCGCAGGCTTCAGTAGTTGTGGCTCATGGGCTCAGTAGTTGTGGTTCGTGGGCTCTAGAGTGCAGGCTTAGTAGCTGTGGCGCATGGGCTTAGTTGCTCCGCGGCGTGTGGGATCTTCCTGGACCAGAGATCGAACCCATGTCCCCTGCATTGGCAGGCGGATTCTTATCCACTGCGCCACCAGGGAAGTCCCTCAAAATTTTAAATTATATTTTATAATTTAAAATATATATTAAAATTATATTTTAAATTTTAAATTATATTATTTAACTATACTAAAAGAAAATGTCAAAATAAAAGCAACAACTATAGCAAATTTGGGTGAAATACAAATCCACTGGTATCCCATAGGCCCCTGCATATCCTGCATCACATGATGCTGTACTCTAGTGAAAATGTTCCTTAGATGAGGGCAGGGGCAGAAGCAGACTTTTAATCTTTTTTATTTTTTAGCTTTATAAAAGTTTTTAGTAAACGTTTCCATCAGTTTATTTTATGTGCTCCTTAAAAAAAAAATCACAGGTTTAATATTAATGCTTTAAAGTATTATACACCAAAGAAAGCCAATTGTCATTCATGCTGCAAGTTGGTCTGTGTTTTCTTTACTCCTGTTTACCAGATAATCTTCAATAATTTCTGCAAAGAGACTTCTCTTCAACAGAGTATAGGTAAGAGGTAAAAGCTGGCAGGTAACTTTATGACAATAGTCTGAACCATAACAGGAAGTCCATTCCCACTTAAGCCCCATCCCATAATCACATTCATCACTAGCAAACTGCACAAAAGTCATCGCTGAATGAGAGCAAAAGCTTTTAGTCTCTCATCACTTTGTGCTTCAAAAATTGTCTTGCAAATTCCCTTGAAGTTGGCATCCGTTTCAGGGAGCTCTCCGTACTCAGCATCATTTTCATCTACTGGGACAACTAAGCCTGCATCATGAAAAGTCTTTGTCTTGACTTTCTTATCTCTATGTTTCATCTTCATGGTTCTCTGTTCCAATGAGTAACCCAGTGCTCTGGCTGCTTCTGTGCAGTTTTCATCTATGTGTTTCAAGAAACTAGTTTTCTTTTTATGTTACTTAAGTTTTTCATCAAAACAAATTTGACTGCGGCAAACACATTATCTCCATTTTGATCAATTATACAATTTTTCTTTGCTCCATCTGTACCAACATATACAGGAGGTTCATCAGGAGACGCCCTGAAATACCCCACATAGAACTGAATTTTATTATCTCCAGTAATAACAGACTGGAACTCAGGAGGGTCATAGTAAAATCTCCAGTGAAGGTTAATATTGGGCTTGCTGATTTTTTGTTCATTTTATACTTCGTAAAGACCCACTAATCGAAGGCCAAGGCTTGCAGAAAAGTGCATCCGCTGACTTCTCAGGATCAAGTTCTTCACAGAAATTCCAGAAGTGACAGAAATCTTCAGGCAGGGCTTCCCTGGCGGCGCCGTGGTTAAGAATCCACCTGCCAATGCAGGGTACACGGGTTCGATCCCTGGTCTGGGAAGATCCCACATGCCGCAGAGCAACTAAGCCCGTGCGTCACAACTACTGAGCCTGCACTCTAGAGTCCACGAGCCACAACTACTGAACCCACATGCCACAACTACTGAAGCCTGCGCACCTAGAGCCCGTGCTCCATGACAAGAGAAGCCACTGCAATGAGAAGCCCACGCACCACAATGAAGAGTAGTCCCTGCTCACCTCAACTACAGAAAGCCCGCGCACAGCAACAAAGACCCAACACAGCCAAAAATAAATAAATAAAATAAATAAATTTATATATCTAAAAAAGAAATCTTCAGGCAGAGAAAGCTTATGATGATTTTCTATTTCTTTTCTAAAGTCACTGGAGACATCAGCTTTACAGGACTTCACTTCAAATGTTTTTTCACACTGTTGCTCCTCCACACTGGGCCTGCACTTCCCACCGCTGCCAACCATTCTGCTTTTTAATCCTTTTTTGAATGGAGACCCTGGTTGCTCTGCCACTTGGGCCACATGATCCAGCAGCTCTGATGGTAACTGAAGTGTGTGGCTGATAGTGATGTTTTACGGAGACCATGGTAGGCCCCTAGAGGTGGAATCAGTACAGAACCGTAGGATTTTGGAGGAAAGTTATACCATCCTCTGCAGGTAATTAGCCTCCTTTTGAGAAAGTGCTTCTGCCTTTGGCTCAACACTCGACCACCGGTCACCAAGTTACCATGTGAACTACCCATTATGAACTAGGTATTGTCTGACTCACCAAGCTGCAAAATTGGGTGTGTACACAGCACTCTGTCATCAAGAGGAAGTGGAATATACGAGATAAGGGTTGTATAGGTCCTGTAGGCACACATAAATTGTGCAGGCAAGTGGCTCAAATTCCCATGACCTCTACTGCTAAATCATCTCCTCCCTCTCAGCCTGCCCCCATGGCCCCATGGAAAGTTCTCTGTCATCAGCTGACCAAGGAAGAAAAAAATACAGGCCTGGTTTACAAATGGTTCTGCACAACATTCTGGCGTCACTTGAAAATGAACAGGTACAGCACCAGAGCCCCACTCGGGAGTGGCCCTGAAGGACTGCAGTGAAGGGAAATCTTCCCAGGGGGAAGAACACTGAACATTATACTTGGTTATTTATCTTACCTAGAAGGAGAGATGGCTAGAAGTATGGATTTAAACTGCTTCATGTGCAATGACTAATGGTTTGCTGGATGGTCAGAAAAGGGAGCTCTGGAGAAAAGGTATGTGAATGGACCTCTCCAAACGGGCTCAGATAAAAAAGATATTTCAGTACTATATGAATGTTCACTAAAGAGTGATCATGGAAGAGGAAGATTTTAATAATCAGTAGACAAGATGACCTGCTCTGTGGACGTTAGCTAGCCTCTTTCCCCAGGTACCCCTGTCCTTACCCAATGGTTTCATAAACTAAATGGTTATGGCAGCAAGGAGGTAATGCAAGGGTTCAGCAACATGGACTTACTCACCAAAGCTGATCTGTTTACAACCACTGCTGAATGTTCAATCTACCAACAGCGGAATCAACAGAGCCACTGATATGGTCCCTGGACCACTTCAATCAAAAACCAAAGGCAGCACTCAGTGCTCACTGGAATAGACACTTACTCTGGATATAAATTTGTCTTCCCTGCCCACAATGCTTCTATGGGAACCACCATCTGTGAATTTATAGGATGCCTTATTCACTGTTATGGTATTTTACTTAGAAGAATTACTTCTGATCAGTGAGCTTATTTTACAAGAAATGAAGTATAACAATAGGCTCATGCTTGTGTAATGCACTGATTTTATCATTTTCCCCACAATCCTGAAGCTGCTGGGTGACAAAAAGTAGAATGGGCTTTTGAAGATTCAATAACAGCACTAGTTGGCTGGCAACACCTACAGGCCTGGGGCAAGGTCTTCCAGGATTCTCTACATGCTCTAAACCAGTGACTAATATATGGTGTTGTTTCTCCCATAGCCAGGATTCACAGGTCTGGAAATCAAGAGGTAGAAAATGGGAGTAGCTCCTTACTATTACAGTAAAATTTTTTGCTTCCTATCCCTACAACTTTTGGCTCTGATGGTCTAGAGGTCTTAGTTCCCAAGGGAAAAAGGCTTCCATTAGAGAATAAGCAATGGTTGCATTAAGTTAGAAATTGATACTGCCACACTTGGCCACTTTGGGTTCCCCCTGCCAGTGATCAATAGGCAGAGGGGATTACTGCACTGAGTGGGGTAATTGATTCTGACTCTCAAGGAGAAACTGAGTTGCTACCACAGAGAGGGCTCAGGGAGGATAAAGAGGAATACATCTGGAATGTAGCTCTCCTGGGACATGCCTTAATTTTCCCATGTATTATTATAAAACTTAATGGAAAGTACCACAACCCAAAACAGGCAGGGCTTCTAATGGCACAGACACTTCAGGAATGAAAGTTTGAGTTACCCCACCAAACTAGGAACCATGACCAGCTGAGATGCTTGCCAAGGGCAAAGGGACTATGGAATGAGTAGTGGAAGAAGGAAATTATAAATATCAGCTATGACCACATGTCTGGTGACAGAAATGAGGAGTGTAGTAGCTATGGGTAATTCTTCCTTATTTTGAAATAAATATATTTGTCTATAAATTACCCAATTATTTCTTTATCCTCATTATTATGGACTGAATTGTGTCTCCCCTAAATCCATACATTGAAGTCCTAACGCCCAACGAGACTGTATTTGGAGACAGGACCTTTAGGGAGGTAATTAAGGTTAAATAAGGTCACAAAAGTGGAGCCCTAATCTAATAGGAATGGTGTTCTTATAAGACAAAGAGATACCAGAGGTTGCTCTCTCCTGCTCTTTCTCTGCACATGTGCACGCACAGAGAAAAGGCCACGTAAGGACATAGTGTGAAGACAGTCATCCACAAGCTGAGAAGAGAGATCTCACCAGAAGCCAACCCTGATGGCACCTTGACCCTAGATCTCTAGCCTCCAGAGCTGTGAAAAAATAAATTTCTGTTGTTAAAGCCACCCCGTCTGTGGTGTTCTGTTAAGGCAGCCCTAGACGACTAACACACCCATCTCTGTCACTTCCCCACTGTCTAACACCTCAATTTCAGTACTATCGACATTTGGGGCCAGATACCTCTTTGTTCTGGGGGCCTGTCTCTCACATTGTAGGATGTTTAGCAGAATCCCTGGCCTCTACCCACTAAATGCCAGTAGCATTGCCCCCCTTCTACTAGATGTGACAATAAAAATGTCTCCAGACATTGCCAAATGTCTCCTAGGAGGAGAAACTGCCTCCCGTTGAGAACTACTGATTTAATATAAGATGCTTAAATTGTGGTTAACCTTTTATCTCAGTATTTAAGTTGCAGGATCTCAAAGGGGGAGAGTGACTCAGCTAGAAAAGAAATGAACATTCATGATCAATAAAGTAGACTTCGTATCTTTTTTGGAGAGTAAGCATGTCTTCAGGTGTATGGAAGATAGTTGCACCTTGTGGATGGAAGCATAATCTTTCTACTCTCTTCATTTGGAAGTTAAATATGGTTATAAGGGGTGTGAATGGATGCCAAGTTGAAAAGGGATGGACTGCAGGGGGTTATACTGTGTCGATCTGGTTAAGCTGGGAACAACAATTCTTCCCTATACGGTTCCAGCTTAAAGCTGACCAAACAGGAATTGCATATGGTTTGGCAGGCAGAAGTACAGCAGCAGCCACTATTCTCTGAAGGTCATTCTAGTCCAACGAAGTGACAAACACCCACTGCAAAGTAAATTACAGCTCCACATTCAGCTTCCCAACTACTGCTCCTACTGATCAGGCACTGCTCCAGCCCACTGCTTGGGTATAGACAGAGGCAAGAGCCCCCCATATCTCCTCATGAGCTTCCTGCTTGCATTCCCACTTCAGCAGCTAGACACATGTGGCTTCTCAGACTGGCTGGAGATGCCTCTGATCTACCAACTCCCCTTCTGAACCTGCACTTCCCCAGATCCTTTAAAAATTGTGTAAGGGGACTTCCCTGGTGGTCCAGTGGGTAAGACTCCACACTCCCAATTCAGGGGGCCCAGGTTCGATCCCTGGTCAGGGAAATAGATCCCGCATGCATGCCACAACTAAGAGTCCGCATGCCACAGTGAAGATCCCGCATGCCGCAACTAAGACCCGGCACAGCCAAAATAAATAAATAAATATTTTTTAAAAATGTGTAAGGCCTAATTCCTATAATATACTCATTGATGACTCTACTCTCCTGACTGAACTCTGATCGTTCAATGAACATACAGCTAACGAAATGCTTCTATGCCATTCAATAATTCTTGTTTTAGACTATGAGAAGATGAAGAAAAGTAGTCCATCTCTCTCTGCACAACCTGCTCCCTGCCCCCAAAGTCTTCTCATTAGCAGACAGTTAATAAGTTAATGTAGATAAGTAGGCAGAGCAATAAAACTATCAGTTTTTATTACTCTAAGTGCTTATAATCCTATCCTTTGCTGGCACAAACACTTCATGAAGACATTTCCAAGTTGAAACCCTTCTTAGAATGAAAGCTGTTACACTGCTCTCAAAGGATTTCTCTCAGAATAACTTTTACATTAGACAAATTTCATTCAATGACATAAAATACAGCACTGTGGTTAATTCAGCTTTTTAAGAAAGGAGATGACCGTAGATAAAGTAGATTAAAGTAGTTTTGCTTAAGAATCTTTACCTTTGTATTCCTTATAACAACTGGGTATTTCATCCCTGAAAAAAAATTAGTGAAAGATTTATTTTTAGCAAAAGAAAGCCTACATTAAGTAAACAATATTCTAGTAATCATTTAAAGGATTGTCTCTGTCATAACCATTATTGCCTCCTACTTTTCATTCTAAAGTTTTTTACCAAGTAACAAGATTAAACTAGTTCATATTTGACAATATACAAAACTCTGGCATGTTTTTAGCATATTTTATTTTAATTCATTTAATCTATACTTATAAACCATTCCCCACCCCAGCTCCAAAATAGACAGTCCCAGCTTTTCTGTGAACTGCAATCCTAGAAAACAGGCTATAAAACGGATCATCATAAATCAGTATGCATTTTCTCACAGAACTAATGCTATGACACTTGTTCAAGTCTTGGTTATCTGAATCCTTGCGGATTCTAAGTTGTATAGAGAAGCAAGAGTTATCACAACACAGAATTTCCAATGATAAACTATTTATAAAATTAGTTCCCAATCAGATACATGTGATCTCAAAGACCTATAAAGCATATGTACAGCAGGTAAAAAAAATATGATCTACTTACTTATATCATAGATTTGATTGATTATGCTACCTGTCTAACAATCTCAATTATTTAACAATTTTGCTCATCATCTTAGAATTTAAAAGGACACTGGGAGAATGACTCTGATAGCCCAGATCTCCTTAAAAACCTGTCAAGAAAGAATGAACTGAACACTACTTTTTTTCTCCTTCAAATTTCCCAACAATGAATTTAAGGCTTAAAAACTAATTCATTTGGTTTAAAAAAAAAAATTGTCCCCAAAGCAAAACAAAACAAACTCTAAGTACAGGCTACAATGAAGGAACTGGGGGGGGGGGGGCGCGGAGTGGAGGGGGAATTCAGAATGGCTGAGTCATGTCCTATCCCCAGACAGTCTGATTCAGTAAGACTGGGTGATGCTAAAATCTGCATTTTTAACAAGCACTCCCAGGGGATTCTGACTAACCTGGATAGGGAAGTGTTTGCAGGCTAACTTTCCATAAACAGCCTTGGCAGTTCGGGATTTAGCACTAGTCAGAAGTGTCCCATCAATGCCTAGTTCTATCAGCACAAGACTCAGTAGAAGTCCCAGTTCTCCCATATCCGGTCTCACCCTCACCCCTTCTGTACCTGCCTCCAGCTCTGGGCCCTTACTGTAGCCTAGCTTCTGGTGGCCCTCTTGCCAGCACTACCCTAGCCAAAAACAGTCCCAAGTTTGTTCAGAAGTCAATTCAGTATTCAAAAGAAAAGACAAGGATTGCTTACCATCTTTACTTCTTGAAGGACTTTCTTTAGCCATTTTAATATCTTCTACTTCAAAATTGGTCAAAACAGAGCCACCTGCTTCTTGGAAATCCTGGGCAAATGACAAAGCCACCTGCTGATAGTCCACAATGCCAGTATGAGGACAATCAATAGCCATTAGACCCTGGCACAGAATTGTGAAAAAAGCAAGACGATACAATTAAAAACCACTGAGCATAGGTTGTGCGATAAATTTGATTTTGGGCTGGATTTTTTATTGTTTATATTGATGGATAACACACAATTAGCCTTTCCTGGCAAACATCTGATAGTCTTAAAGAAAAATAAAAGTGCTCAATTCAATGCCTAAATTTGAAATTGAATACATATATAATTTGTCTAACAGATAAAAGAAATAATACTAGCTAAATAAGAAAACCTCTATAATCAGGAAATAAGTCTCCTCCTTAGGGGAGTTAATTTTTCCAGGCTCTTCCAGCTGCTACAATGAGTTTTTCTGTTTTGTTTATACCTTACCCTATCTGATTCTGATTCATATCTGATTGTGAATCAAATAGTGTATCACCAATTATATTTTAAACAAACTGTAGAGATTTTTCCCAGTAGTATATTAGATGTCATGCACACTCAGTGAGAGCTCAGAGTTGTTCACAGTGTTTGCCGAGTGTTGATTTGATTTGCTGCAGAATCTATCTTCAAGACTACAACTACTGAATGGAGATTTTATGTGGTCAATTCAAACTTTCTCTTCAGGTAATATGAGAAATTAATAGCCTGGGTCTTTTGTTGCTATGTTGGGGGGTGTGTGTGTGTTGTCACTCAAAACATGTTTAAACTCTATAAATGAATGATCTACAACCATACCTATTTAATTTTTTGGAATAAGTATTGAATGTGCATTGGCTTTTCTAATTCTGAAGAAAAGGAAACAAGTAGCATTTCACAAAGTATTGACTACATTTTGGTGAATCCTTGGAAATGGCACCATTTTCTGTTGCCTTATTGTATATAAGAGTATAT
The DNA here is from genome assembly GCF_937001465.1 of Orcinus orca. Classification (NCBI taxonomy): domain Eukaryota; kingdom Metazoa; phylum Chordata; class Mammalia; order Artiodactyla; family Delphinidae; genus Orcinus; species Orcinus orca. Next base: position 151,569,478 of record NC_064560.1, read on the forward strand.
CAGTTCTCCCAATCAATTGCCCCTAAGAGCGTAGCCTGGTTCCCAGGATAAATGGCACCCAGAAGTTGAGCACGACAGGTAAATGCTCTATCCTCCTGTTTGGCCAGGACTGCACTGTTGTTGCAGTTTTACAATGATATGTGATAATATTATTTTAAATATCTCATCTGTATTCACTGCTCCACCCCTACCCCAGTGCATTTACCTGCTTGGCCTTTAAAAGTTTTTGACTTTGCCACCCATCCCTGACCAATGCTTCCAAATGGCCAGATGACACTAAAGGTGAAGGCTCACAAAATGCCTCACAGTCTCTTTTCACAAACTGAACATAACATTTGGCAAACTTCATCATTTTCCTGACAGTCTTGCTTCCAGAATATGACAGCATTTGCCAAGAACAGGAAATCATTCCTTCTGTTTCAATACAATCACATGTAAGATTTTACATTAGAACTTACATTGCCTGAAATCCCTAAATTCGCAGGTCAAATAAGTATAATTCAACTTTAAACTACAAATGGTATTTGGGGTACAATAACCTTGGAAGCTAACTTAGGATAATACTAAGAGTTTAGCCACAAAAAATAAGAGTTTAGTTACAAAAAACTTCCTTACGTAGCATAAAAACTATGTGACAAGTATGATAACAGGGTGATAAAAACATGCTGTAAAAGTGTTTCATATCAATAGTTTTTTATAATCCCAAATATCCTCCTTATTCATCTTATACTCCTATAACCCAGCACATGCCTGACACACAGAAGCACTCAACTATTTACTGACTGACTGAACTTTTGAGGGCTGTCTTTAAACTTACTAGATTCCTCCCCCGCCCCAGACCTTCCCTAACAGGTTTTCCTTCTTCCTTCCCTTTCTAGCCTTGGCTGTGACCGTCCTCATGAGATGTTGGTGTGCCCCGCCTATATGTGTAGTGGGGGGAAGGTGGAGCGAGTCACTGCTGCCCAGCAGTCAGACACTCTGGCCCAGGGCAGGGGTGGGGGACAGGCTGACTGTGTCTGTCAGCCGGCAGGCTGGGCGTGCACTGTCCAGGTTAGCAGGTCAGAGGATGAATCTGAGGTTACGGCAGGTCAGGTGTCTGGAAAAGAACCAGGCAAGCAGGTCAGGGAAAGTTGGGAGCTGGAAGTCAGTCAGGAGGCTAGAGGAACAGAGGAACGTGTGCCTGACCAATAGTGCTAAAGAAAAGGCAGGCGGATCACCACAGCTAAGGTCAGAGGAGGCAGTCAGGATTTACCCACAGCAAGCACTGTCAAGAGCTATCCTTCAAAGTTTACAGAGGCAGTTTAAAATTTTCCAAGATACTTCCCCTAGGGGCACTTAATTTTCTTCTTAAAGAGATCTGGTCCAAGAAGCCCTTTCCGAGTTCCCCTGACAAACTGTTTCTTTCTGGAGGGCCTGGAAGAAACAGATGTGACCCTATACCATGGAAATTTCGCCACCCATTCTTGGTAGTGGTGGTGAAGTTGGGGGAAAAGGAAGGAATTTACTCAAGACACTTCTATGAAATAACCAGAGTATATTTTCTACTATGTATCGCCACCCCTAAATATCAATACACCTAGACATTGATAACTATAATGTGGCATTCTATAAAGCAGATCACTACTGCAGAGGACTCAGAGAAAAGTAGGATATACCTCTTTTATGAGTTACACTATTTATTCATCTTTCAAGTGAGGGGTTCACTTCTGAGAAGATTTTCCTAGACTTTCAGAGTAAGCTAAAAGCTCTCCCTTACCTTGGCACAAGACAGAGTATCAGTTCTATCAGAAAACTTATCACTGTATTAAAATTGTATTTTCTGCTATACTACAACTTCCTTCAGGATGACAACTCTGTCTTACTCACTTTCATATCTGCAGTGCCCAACATAGTGTTCGGCACATAGTAAAGAAGAAAATGTCAGTTAAACTGAACAGAAACATACCAGTTCTGAGTCAGATCTGGGAGGAGGGGACTCTTTAAGTTGTACGACCTTGGAGAATTACCTTAACCAGTTTCTTCACTTATAAGACACAAAAATATGCATACATAATTTGATTATCTATACACACATACTTCATCCACCTCATTCCAAGACACGTGAGGATCACACGGTCAGGTACACAGAACAATATCCAGATTCATCCTGAACCTTTATGATTTATGAAGAGTTGTTCTGTTTTTTTTCTTTTTTAACAGTTAGGCATGATATAAAGAACCATGGGTCCATGTTTCTATTTTTTTTCTATCTTTAAAGTGCTGACAAGGATACATGACAGACAACGATTGTTGTTCCAGTTGATTAGCTGGAATCTTCCATATACTCCAGATTTCAGTACTGCCACGAAACCAATAATCCTGTTTTCCAAACTCCACAATCAATATTGTTTTTACATCTTGACTAAATCCACAGTGGGGTCAGGGGCTCATATGTGCTTTTATTTATTTTTTTACACCAACCTTAAAGTGTGAAAGAGCTTTTCGTTAGTACATAAAAAGAGAAACACATGTTAAAAATTAGCATGCCTTCCTGGGGGAGGTTATAAATTGTTTTATTCTCAAATGGCAAGGTAATACTTGATACAGATCAGCGAGATTCTCACATCTTAATTTCACAACCAAATCCCATCAAAACCACATAAAGCTACAAAACAGCAACAGGTTTAGCTGTTTTATATTCAGGAAGCGCTCAATAATTTTTGTAAAGCACTGTTTAGATGTGAGTTTAAATGCTTCATTTTTGTTTTAGTAGACTTCATTTTTTAGAGCAGTTTTAGGTTCACAGAAAAATTGAGCAGAAGGTAGAGAGATTTTCCATATATTTCCTGCCTCCCACATGTACAGACTCCTAATCTCTTTATTTTTTTTTATACAGCAGGTTCTTATTAGTTATCCATTTTATACATATTAGTGTACACATGTCAATCCCAATCTCCCAATTCATCACACCACTAGCCCCGCCACCACTTTCCCCCCTGGGTGTCCATACGTTTGTTCTCTACATCTGTGTCTCAATTTCTGCCCTGCAAACTGGTTCATCTGTACCGTTTTTCTAGGTTCCACATACATGCGTTAATATACGATATTTGTTTTTCACTTTCTGACTTACTTCACTCTGTATGAGTCTCTGGATTCATCCACATCTCTACATATGACCCAATTTCGTTTCTTTTTATGGCTGAGTAATATTCCATTGTATATATGTACCACATCTTCTTTATCCATTCATCTCTCGATGGGCATTTAGGTTGCTTCCATGTCTTGGCTATTGTAAATAGTGCTGCAATGAACGCTGGGGTTCATGTGTCTTTTTTTTTTTTGAATTTAATTTAATTTTTTTTTTATACAGCAGGTTCTTATTAGTGATCAGTTTTATCCACATCAGTGTATACATGTCAATCCCAATCGCCCAATTCATCACACCACCATCCCCACAACCCCGCAGCTTTCCCCCCTTGGTGTCCATACGTTTGTTCTCTACATCTGCGTCTCAACTTCTGCCCTGCAAACTGGTTCATCTGTACCACTGTTCTAGGTTCCACATACATGTGTTAATATACGATATTTGTTTTTCTCTTTCTGACTTACTTTACTCTGTATGACAGTCTCTAGATCCATCCACGTCTCAACAAATGACCAAATTTCGTTCCTTTTTATGGCTGAGTAATATTCCATTGTATATATGTACCACACCTTCTTCATCCATTCATCTGTTGATGGGCATTTAGGTTGCTTCCATGACCTGGCTGTTGTAAATAGTGCTGCAATGAACACTGGGGTGCATGTGTCTTTTTGAATTACGATTTTCTCTGGGTATATGCCCAGTAGTGGAATTGCTGGATCATATGGTAATTCTACTTTTAGTTTTTTAAGGAACCTCCATAGTGGCTGTATCAATTTACATTCCCACCAACAGTGCAAGAGGGTTCCCTTTTCTCCACACCCTCTCCAGCATTTGTTGTTTGTAGATTTTCTGATGATGCCCATTCTAACAGGTGTGAGGTGATACCTCATTGTAGTTTTGATTTGCATTTCTCTAATAATTAGTGATGCTGAGCAGCTTTTCATGTGCTCCTTGGCCATCTGTATGTCTTCTTTGGAGAAACATCTATTTAGGTCTTATGCCCATTTCTGGATTGGGTTTTTATTTTTTTAATATTGAGCTGCATGAGCTGTTTGTATATTTTGGAGATTAATCCTTTGTCTGTTGTTTTGTTTGCAAATATTTTCTCGCTTTCTGAGGGTTGTCTTTTCATCTTGTTTGTAGTTTTCTTTGCTTTGCAAGAGCTTTTAAGTTTCATTAGGTCCCATTTGTTTATTTTTGTTTTTATTTCCCTTACTCTAGGAGGTGGATCAAAAAAGATCTTGCTGTGATTTATGTGAAAGAATGTTCTTCCTATGTTTTCCTCTAAGAGTTTTACAGTGTCTGGTCTTACATTTAGGTCTCTAATCTATTTTGAGTTTATTTTTGTATATGGTGTTAGGGAGTGTTCTAATTTCATTCTTTTACACATAGCTGTCCAGTTTTCCCAGCACCACTTATTGAAGAGACTGTCTTTACTGCACTGTATATCCTTGCCTCCTGTGTCATAGATTAGTTGACCATAGGTGTGTGGGTTTATCTCTGGGCTTTCTATCCTGTTCCATTGATCTATATTTCTGTTTTTGTGCCAGTACCATATTGTCTTCATTACTGTAGCTTTGTAGTATAGTCTGAAGTCAGGGAGTCTAATTCCTCCAGCTCCATTTTTTTCCCTCAAGACCACTTTGGCTATTCAGGGTCTTTTGTGTCTCCATACAAATTTTAAGATTTTTTGTTCTAGCTCTGTAAAAAATGCCATTGGTAATTTGATAGGGATTGCACTGAATCTGTAGATTGCTTTGGGTAGTATAGTTATTTTCACAATATTGAATCTTCCAACAAAAGAGCATGGTATATCTCTCTATCTGTTTGTATCATCTTTAATTTCTTTTAACAGTGTCTTATAGTTTTCTGCATGGAGGTCTTTTGTCTCCCTAGGTATTTTATTCTTTTTGTTGCAGTGGTAAATGGGAGTGTTTCCTTAATTTCTCTTTCAGATTTTTCATCATTAGGGTGTAGGAATGCAAGAGATTTCTGTGCAGTAATTTTGTATCCTGCAACTTTACCAAAATCATTGATTAGCTCTACTAGTTTTCTGGTGGCATCTTTAGTATTCTCTATGTATAGTATCATGTCATCTGCAACAGTGACAGTTTTACTTCTTCTTTTCCAATTTGTATTCCTTTTATTTCTTTTTCTTCTCTGACTGCCGTGGCTAGGACTTCCAAAACTATGTTGAATAATAGTGGTGAGAGTGGACATCCTTGTCTTGTTCCTGATCTTAGAGGAAATGCTTTCAGTTTTTCACCATTAAGAATGATGTTTGCTGTGGGTTTTTGTATACAGCCTTTATTATGTTGAGGTAGGTTCCCTCTATGCCCACCTTCTGAAGAGTTATCATAAATGTGTGTTGAATTTTGTCAAAAGCTTTTCCGGCATCTATTGAGATAATCATATAGTTTTTATCCTTCAATCTGTTAATATGGTGTATCACATTGATTGATTTACGTATATTAAAGAATCCTTGAATCCCTAGGATAAATCCCACTTGATCACGGTGTATGATCCTTTTAACATGTTGTTGGATTCTGTTTGCTAGTATTTTGTTGAGGATTTTTGCACCTATATTCATCAGTGATATTGGTCTGTAATTTTTTTTTGTAGTATCTTTGTCTGGTTTTGGTATCAGGGTGATGGATGGCCTCATAGCATGATTGGGAATTTTCCTTCTGCAGCTTTTTGGAAGAGTTTGAGAAGGATGGATGTTAGCTCTTCTCTAAATATTTGACAGCATTCACCTGTGAAGCCATCTAGTCCTGGACTTTTGTTTGTTGGAAGATTTTTAATCACAGTTTCAATTTCATTACTTGTGATTGGTCTGCTCATATTTTCTATTTCTTCCTGGTTCAGTCTTGGAAGTTATACCTAAGAATTTGTCCATTTCTTCCATGTTGTCCATCTTATCGGCATAGAGTTGCTTGTAGTAGTCTCTTAGGATGCTTTGTATTTCTGCAGTGTCTGTTGTAACTTCTCCTTTTTCATTTCTAATTTTATTGATTTGAGTCCTCTCCCTCTTTTTCTTGATGAGTCTGGCTAATGGTTTATCAATTTTGTTAATCTTCTCAAAGAACCAGCTTTTAGTTTTATTGATCTTTGCTATTGTTTTCTTTGTTTCTTTTTCATTTATTTCTGCTCTGATCTTTATGATATCTTTCCTTCTGCTGACTTTGGGTTTTGTTTGTTCTTCTTCCTCTAGTTCCTTTAGGTGTAACGTTAGATTGTTTATTTGAGATTTTTCTTGTTTCTTGAGGTAGGCTTGTATTGCTATAAACTTCCCTGTTAGAACTGCTTTTGCTGCATTCCATAGGTTTTGGATTGTCGTGTTTTCATTGTCATTTGTGTCTAGGTATTTTCTGAGTTCCTCTTTGATTTCTTTAGTGATCTCTTGGTTATTTAGTAATGTACTGTTTAGCCTCCATGTGTCTGTGTTTTTTACATTTTTTCCCTGTAATTGATTTCTAATCTTATAGCATTGTGGTCAGAAAAGATGCTTGATATGACTTCAATTTTTTAAAATTTACTCAGGCTTGATTTGTGACCCAGGATGTGATCTATCCTGGAGAATGTTCCATGTGCAGTTGAGAAGAAAGTGTAATCTGCTGTTTTTTGGATGGAATGTCCTATAAATATCAATTAAATCTATCTGGTCTATTGTGTCATTTAAAGGTTGTGTTTCCTTATTAATTTTCTGTTTGGATGATCTGTCCATTGGTGTAAGTGAGGTGTTAAAGTCCTCCACTATTATTGTGTTACTGTCGATTTCCTCTTTTATAGCTGTTAGCAGTTGCCTTATCTATTGAGGTGCTCCTAAGTTGGGTGCATATATATTTATAATTGCTATATCTTTTTCTTGGATTGATCCCTTGATCATTACGTAGTATCCTTCCTTGTCTCTTGTAACATTCTTTATTTTAAAGTCTATTTTGTCTGATACGAGTATTGCTACTCCAGCTTTCTTTTGATTTCCATTTGCATGGAATATGTTTTTCCATTCCCTCACTTCAGTCTGTATGTGTCCATAGGTCTGAAGTGGGTCTCTTGTACACAGTATATATATATATTGGTCTTGTTTTTATATCCATTCAGCAAGCCTGTGTCTTTTGGTTGGAGCATTTAATCCATTCACATTTAAGGTAATTATCAATATGTATGTTCCTATTACCATTTTCTTAATTTTGGGGGGTTTGTTTTTGTAGGTCCTTTTCTTCTCTTGTGTTTCCCACTTAGAGAAATTTCTTTAGCATTTGTTGTAGAGCTGGTTTGGTGGTGCTGAATTCTCTTAGCTTTTGCTTGTCTGTAAAGCCTTTGATTTCTCCATTGAATCTGAATGAGATTCTTGTCAGGTAGAGCAATCTTGGTTGTAGGCTCTCCCCTTTCCTCACTTTAAATATGTCATGCCACTCCCTTCTGGCTTGTAGAGTTTCTGCTGAGAAATCAGCTGTTAACCTTATGGGAGTTCCCTTGTATGTTATTTGTCGTTTTTCCCTTGCTGCTTTCAATAATTTTTCTTTGTCTTTAATTTTTGCCAGTTTTTTTGCCAATTTGATTACTATGTGTCTCAGCATGTTTCTCCTTGGGTTTATCCTGTGTGGGACTCTCTGTGCTTCCTGGACTTGGGTGGCTAGTTTCTTTCCCATGTTAAGGAAGTTTTCAACTATAATCTCTTCAAATATTTTCTCAGGTCCTTTCTCTCTCTCTTCTCCTTTTGGGACCCCTATAATGCAAATGTTGGTGCATTTAATGTTGTCCCAGAGGTCTCATAGGCTGTCTTCATTTCTTTTCATTCTTTTTTCTTTATTCTGTTCTGCAGCAGTGAATTCCACCATTCTGTCTTCCAGGTCACTTATCTGTTCTTCTGCCTCAGTTATTCTGCTACTGATTCCTTCTAGTGTATTTTTCATTTCAGTTATTGTATTGTTCATCTCTGTTTGTTTGTTCTTTAATTCTTTTAGGTCTTCGTTAAACATTTCTTGCATCTTCTCGATCTTTGCCTCCATTCTTTTTCTGAGGTCCTAGATCATCTTCACTATCATTATTCTGAATTCTTTTTCTGGAAGGTTGCCTATCTCCACTTCATTTAGTAGCTTTTCTGGGGTTTTATCTTGTTCCTTCATCTGGTACATAGCCCTCTGCCTTTTCATCTTGTCTACCTTTCTGTGAATGTGGTTTTTGTTCCACAGGCTGCAGGATTGTAGTTCTTATTGCTTCTGCTGTCTGCCCTCTGGTGGATGAGGCTATCTAAGAGGCTTGTGCAAGTTTCCTGATGGGAAGGACTGGTGGTGGGTAGAGCTGGCTGTTGCTCTGGTGGGCAGAGCTCAGTAAAACTTTAATCTGCTTGTCTGCTAATGGGTGGGGCTGGGTCCCCTCCCTGTTGGTTGTTTGGCCTGAGGTGACCCAACACTGGACCCTACCTGGGCTCTTTTGCAGGGCTAATGGCAGACTCTGGGAGGGCTCACGTCAAGGAGTACTTCCCAAAACTTCTGCTTCCAGTGTCCTTGTCCTCACGGTGAGACACAGCCAACCCCCACCTCTGCAGGAGACACTCCAACACTAGCAGGTAGGTCTGCTTCAGTCTCCTATGGGGTCACTGCTCCTTCCCCTGGGTCCCGATGTGCACACTACTTTGTGTGTGCCCTCTGAGAGTGGAGTCTCTGTTTCCAGTCAGTCCTGTCAAAGTCCTGCAATCAAACCTCGCTGGCCTTCAAATTCTGATTCTCTAGGAATTCCTCCTCCCGTTGCCGGACCCCCAGGGAAGCCTGACATGGGGCTCAGAAGCTTCACTCCAGTGGGTGGACTTCTGTGGTATAAGTGTTCTCCAGTTTGTGAGTCACCCACCCAGCAGTTATGGGATTTGATTTTATTGTGATTGCGCCCCTCCTACCATCTCATTGTGGCTTCTCCTTTGTCTTTGGATGTGGGGCATCTTTTTTGATGAGTTCCAGTGTCTTCCTGTCGATGATTTTTCAGCAGTTAGTTGTGATTCCAGTGCTCTCACAAGAGGGAGTGAGAGCACATCCTTCTACTCTGCCATCTTGAACCAATCTCCTAATCTCTTTAATACTAGTGTATTTCCCCCTTAAGTATGGCATCAGTCTAAATAACCAGTTCTGCTATACACTGAATGTCTGTGTGCCTCCAAAATTCATATGTTGAAACCTAATGACCCATGTGACGGTATTTGGAGGTGGGGCCTTTCGGAAGTGATTAGGTCATGAGGATGGAGGCTTCATGAATGGGATTAGTGCCTTTATAAAAGAAACTCCAGAGAGTTCCCTTACCCCTTATGCCATGTGAGAACACAGCAAGAAGATGGTCTATGAACCAGGAAGTGGGTCCTCACCGGACATCAAATCTTCCAGAGCCTTGATCTCAGACTTCCAGCCTCTAGAACTGTGAGAAATAAATATCTGACATTTATAAGCTAACTGGTTCATGGTACTTTGTTGCAGCAGCCCCAACTGACTAAAACAAGCTCTTATATGAGTTATTCACAAGCCTGGTTTGAAGACATCCCAGGATCTCTCTACAATGTTTTTAAATAGCCTATTTTACTCTGCAGAGGAATTGATATGGCTTAAAGGAAATAAACAGAATGAAATATTGAGTTACAAGCAAAGCATCAGGAAAGGGGGAAAATGTAAAGCAGGAGGAAAAGAACAAACATAACTAAGTTATCTTAACAGATTTCATGAAAAGTCCCCAAGTATCTCAAACAAAACCAATTTGAATTCACTAGAATTACTGCTTAAATAAGCCCAAAATAACATCTACCACTTCTTGAGGATTAACATATGCTGGATGCCTTACATATATCACTGTATTTAATTCTCAGAACAACCTGCATTTTACAAATGAGGAGTCTGAGGTTTAGAACAATTTTAACCCACTCAAGGTAAACAGCTGTTAAATAGGCAGATATGAGATTTAAATTTATGTCTGTCTGGCTTCTCAGCCACCACATTCTGCTGCTCACCTTATGTCAGATCCTACTTTATGGAAAAAAAAAAAAGACAGAATATAGTGAGATAAAATAAAGAATAATATGTCAAAATTCCCTGAAGTCTAGAAATTACTAACCTATGATATCCAAGAGTAGCAGAAAGAAATCAGGTAGTCTAAAAATAACTATAAATAAGTGGTGTTGATGGTATCATGGTGAGCATAGCTGCCTTCCAATAATAAATATAAATAGCTTTGACCTCCCACCTCAAGGCTCCCCTCTCTCCCATGTCCAATTCCATCCTATGTACCAGAACTTGATTAACCTTCCTAAATTAGCACAGCTTGCATATCATTTTCTTGCCTAAATCCTTCAGTGGCTCCCTACTGTTAGATCAGGAGCTGGTAATCTTTTCTGTAAAGGGCCAGATAGTAAATATTTTTGCCCATGTGAGGCTTAGGATCTCTGTTTCAATTACTCGAGTTGGCTGTTTGGCACAAAAGCAGCCATAGACAACACATAAATGAATAAGTATGATTGTTCTCCAATAAAAATTTATTTGTGGACACTGAAATTTGAGTTTCATATAAGTTTCATGTGTCACAAAATATTATTCTTCTTTTAATTTTTTTCAACCATTTAAAACAGCTTATAGGTCTTTAAAAACATGTGGTGGGCTGGATTTGGCCCACAGGCCATAGTTTGCCAATCCTGGCTTAAGACCGTGTAGCATTTGCCCAAAGCCTGAAAGAAATAGCCAAAATTAGATATTCAGTGAAGGTGTCTTCTTTTTTTAAAAAAATCAGTCATTCACTCACCATCTCAGAGAGGTAAGAAATGCATGGGGAGAGGAAAAGGGAGAAGAAGACCTACTCCCACAAGTTAAACACTTTGATTATTCTGACTGAGTCTGAGGGGAGGGACGGGTGAGGTTTTCTGGAGTTGAAGATGCTATGACTTTCTCTGCAGGAAGAACTCATTTAACACTGTTTGGATTCCTAGTCTCTTGGGAACTTTATACTAATTAATAAAATCAAATATTTTGATCTAACTTTAACTGCACAACTACAGATAACTTAAGGGAAAAAAATCTATTTCTATCTTGTCTTTTTGTGAAAGGATTTGAAGCAGCCTGTAAAAACAAACAAACAAGAAACACATACAAAACAATATATGCTAGCATTAAATATTGAGCCAGACAAGTATATGGGTTGGAAAGGAAGAAATAAGTTATTATTTGCAGACGACATGATTGTACATAGAAAATACAAAAGAATTGGGACTTCCCTGGTGGTCCAGTGGTTAAGACTCCACACTTCCACTGCAGGGGGCATGTGTTCGATCCCTGGTTGGGGAAGTAAGATCCCACATGCCATATGGTACAGCCAAAAAAAAAAAAAAAAAAAGAATTTATAGACAAACTATTAGAATCAATAAGTGAATTCAACAACCAAGATGAATACATGGTCAAAAATCAATTTGATTTCCATATATCTGTAATGTATAAGTAGAAAATAAACTTTAAATAACAATACTATTTATGAGAGTATAAAAAATCAAATACCTAGAAATAAATCTAAGAGACATGTAAGACCTCTACACTGAAAACTGTAATACATTTTTTTCAATGAATTAAAGACTCAGATAAATGGAGTGATCCATGTTCATGGATTGGAAGATTCAATATCGTAAATATGTCAACTGTCTGCAAATATGTCAACCTACATATTCAGGGCAATCTCAATCGAAATCACAACAGGTTATCCTGTGGACTTTAGCAAATTAATTCTAAAATGTATATGGAAATGCAAAGATCCAAGAATAGGCAATACAATGTTGAAGAAGAACAAAACTGAAGGACTTACTCAACCGGATGTCTAGACCTATTGAAAAGCTATAGTAACTAAGACATTATGGTAGTGGTACAAGAAGAGACAACAGAAGGGAAGAGAGTCCAGACATAGAGCCCACCTATATATAGTCACCTGGTATCACAAAGGTAACACTGCAGTGCAGTGGGGAAATAATGGTCTTTTTGATAAATGGTGCTGGGCTAACTGGATATCTACATATGAGGGGAAAAAAGTGTACCTTGACCCCTATCTTATACCATAAACAAAAATCAATTCCAAATGGATCATAGATCTAAATGCGAAAGGTAAAACAACATAGCTTTTAGAAAAAAAGCACAGGAGAATATCTTCCTGATGCTGAAATAGGCAAAGATCTCTCAGAGTACAAAAAAGCACTAAGCATAAAAGAGAAATATATGCATAAATTGATTGAATGATTACATTAAGACTAAGAACCTCTGTTCATCTAAAGACACTATTAAGAGTGAAACCACAAGTCACAGAGTCATAGAAGATATCTATTGTGTATATATATATATATATATATATATATATATATACACACACAACAAAAGACATATTCAGACTATATAATGAACTTATAAAATTAATAAGAATTAATAATTGTTAAGAAGGACAGTCAACCCAATAGAAAAATGGGCAAAGGACTTAGTTATTTCACAAAAGAAAATATCCAAATGGCCAGTAAACATATGAAAAGGTGTACAATTTTATGGGTCAACAGGGAAACTATATTATACTACTACATAGCCACCAGAATGGCTAAAATGAAAACAACAAACAATATTAAGTGTTGGTGAAGATAAGGAGCAACTGTAACTCTCATACACTGCTGATAAGAGTATTATTTGGGACAAATGCTATGGAAAACTCTTTGGCAGTACCTGCCACAGCCAGACATATATATAAATTATGACCATAATTTCCCTCCGAGGTATATCCCCAACGAAAGTGTGTACGTGTGTTCACCAAAATAGATGTGCTAGAATGTTCTTAGTAGCACTATTTGCAAGAGCTCCAAATTGGAAACTACCCAAAACGCCCAACAACAGTATAAAGAACCATGCTATATTCATACAAAGGATTATTATACAGCAATGACAACAAATTATAACTACATGCAATAATATGGATGAATTTTATAAACAATACTGAATAAAAGAAGTCCAGACACAAACGAGCACATACTATATGATTCTACTTACACAAAATTCAAAAATCTATGATGTAAAAGAACAGTGGTCATCCTTAAGGGAAAGGTAGTGTCTAGGAGGGGGCATGAGGGGAATTCTGAGAAGCTGGTAATGTTCTGTTTGTTGATCTGGATGATCACACTTAACGAAAATTCATCAAGCTGTGTACATTTATGATTTTGGATGTATGCTGTGATTCAATAAAAAGTTCCAAAAAATCAGAGCATATAGAAAACAAAGGTGGAAAGATAAGATGAAACAAAGAGCAAATTTAGTACATGAAAATAAAAATGTATGCTTAATGCTCTAGATATTTGGCAAGAGTAGGGCACAAATGTGTTTCTGCTTAGAGCCAAGGCAAACAGGACAATACAGTTAAAGAATTCAGTGTCCATCGATAAAAACAAGCCAATTGCGCTCAGGAAAAACAAAATTATTCTTAGAACTGGAGTCTGAAATTTCTCCTGAGTGTTCTCAGAGAGATGTTGTTTGACAGTGAACCTATGTCCTCAACCACCTCCTTATAGTAGAGGCCTCAGTGAGTGACACAATGACTTTCTCCATAGGCTGATGCCATAAAACCAAAACACAACTCAAGGAGAGTAATCTGGGGTCAAGAAGTAGGATGGGGAGAGAAAAACACTACAGTGTAGGTGTACTACAATCTGATGGTCTGGAGAGATGTACAAGAATGAATGGTCTACATATCACCCAGGCTCTCTCCCTTAAATAGTGTTTCTCTAAAGCAAGCTTTTGATAAGCACTGCCTGACAGTGAGTTCAAGGTCACACTCGCTAAGACAGGTACCCACAGTCCAGCTATTGGAATATGTCATTAAAACACTGGGGAATGGGGAACAGGAGATACAGCAATTCATTGGAACAGTCAGCGGAATGAGAGTTGGACGGATAGCCTCTAAAAGGCTATCAAGGGAAGTTGATATGCAGAGTAACTATTATATTATTATTCGTGTTTCTATCACAAATACAAGAAAGAAGATCTGGTTTTCCTCACAGCATGTTTTAAGCCAGAAACTCTATAACCTACCCTCCTGAAACAATATTGTAGCCACCCTCCTCAAAAATTTTTAGTGGCTACCTATGCCTACTGGATAAACTTCAAAGTTATCAGCATGGATATGATATCAAGCCCTTTATGTGGGCTGATTCTGCCTTCCCAGTCTCATCTATTATCTCTTGCTACACACCCTATGATCCAACCACATCTCACCACTCAGTGGTTTCCAAACATGCCATAGAGTCTCAGACCTCCTCTTGCTTTTGCCTATGTTCTTCAGGACCTGGTAGTTTCTTGTAGGAAAAGAAGAAATCAGGCGTCCAGAGTTTGTGGCAATGCCCTCTTGTGTCTGGCACCTTAATGCTTCTGTAACAGGATTATTTAACTGTCTCTATGATTCCTGCTTCCTATAAACTCACCCTCAGCCTCCATGTCACAGGACTGAGCCCTATCCCTGTGAGCCTGTGTGTGGGGTTAGTGAATCACTTACCCTACAATATGGCTCCTTCTTTTTTATGTCCTCTTGCTGGATCAGCCTCAGGTCCTGGACACCATTCTGCAGGCCTCTCTCATACAGGGCCTTAAGTCTGGGAATTTCTTCTTGTTCAACAGCTACTATAAGCTTAAAAAGAAAAAAGATAAAGAACATGAATAGAGTTAAATATATCATCAGCTATGACAGATAAAATCAATAGAAAATCATAAATTAGTGTATGATTCAAATTGGGTTGATTTTTTTAAACTGTTTTTGCTTCATCTATCTACTTCTCACTTTCTTCATGACTTCACTTTCTTCCTCCACCAAAAAAATTTGTCTTAAGACTGCATTAAAACAAAGGTGAGATGTAGCCTCAATTGTCACATCAGCTATGACAGTTGCTACATGCACCTTGGCCAGAAGTATCGCCATCACTCCCTCAATCCCAGAGGGGAAAGAAGCACAGGTTGCTTAGTCTTTACATTAAAAACCAAACAAAAAACAAAAGCGAAACAAAACTAAACAAAAACCAGTACATCAGAAAGACAGGCAATATTCAGTATAATGGAATATCACTAACAGAAAACTATTTTATGTTTTGGAATAAAGTACATTTCAAAGTATTTACTAATGCATTCTGTTGCAGAGGAGAAAAACAGAAAATTCATCAAGACTCTTTTTTCTGTTTATTTCTGGGCAAAGTATCTGTTTGAGGTAGTTTCTTACTTAACAGCTACCAGCAAAGGAAAGCACAGATAATATTCACAAGTACATCAGAATTCAAAAATCACTATTTCATAGCAAGGAGTCAACCGAACTCCATAAAGTAATACTTTTAATCAAGGTGTAAAGGTTATTTAAATCAACAAATAATTAACCTTAAAATATACGTGGACTCATAGGGCACTATCAAGAAAGTGAAAAGATAACCCACTGAATGGGAGAAAATACTTGTAAATCATTATCGCTGATAAGGCTCTAATATGCAGAATATATAAAGAACTCTTTAGAAACTCTGTACAAACTTCCAAATATAAAATAAACAAGTCATAGGGATGTAATGTACAGCATGGTGACTACAGTTAATAATTGTGTATTGCATATTTGAAAGTTGCTAAGAAAATAGATCTTAAAAGTCCTCATCACAAGAAAAAAAATACTTTTTCTTACTGTGAATGGTGACAGATGTTAACTAGACTTATGGTGGTGATCATTTCACAATACATACACATGAAACTAATAATAATATTATATGTTAATCATATCTCAATTTAAAGAAATAAAAGGACTTCAAACTTGAAAAAAAAAAAAAAAGAAGTTGGGGAGGGGCAGACACTCAGAGGCACAAATCAGTGACTGAACCAGGAAAACTCTGAAATCAGGTCATTAAGTCACATTGACACCGTTGTGGCCTGGAAGCAGCAATCTGTAAATTAACACCTGGAGCTGAGCTGAGATGGATTAGAAGCAATGATGTGATTTGATGTGAAGAGAGAATATGAAGTAGTGTTCAAGGCTCCAGAAAGAAGTAGGGGTTACAGAGCTCAAAATCATCCTATGGGTAGGCATGGGGCACGGTATGTTTCTCAATGGTGGATGTTATGGATGTTGTCTGGTTCCTTTGGCTTAAAGGATTAAAAAAAAAAAACAAAAAAACCCCTCATAACTCAACCATAAAAACTGTAAATACAGTTTTATATCTTGCTTTTTTTACTTAACACTATATCAGGACCATTTTCCCACATCATTAAAAAAAAAATCTTCATAGCATCTTTAATGGTGACAATGAACTTTTATTCTTTTTTTTTTTTTTTTTTTTTTTTTTTTGCGGTACGCAGGCCTCTCACTGTTGTGGCCTCTCCCGTTGCAGAGCACAGGCTCCGGACGTGCAGGCTCAGCAGCCATGGCTCACGGGCCCAGCCGCTCCGTGGCATGTGGGATCTTCCCGGACCGGGGCACGAACCCGTGTCCCCTGCATCGGCAGGCGGACTCTCAACCACTGCACCACCAGGGAAGCCCTGAACTTTTATTCTTAAAAATTACATGAAGAAGAGTTATAAGGAAATATTATGAACAGCTGTATGCAACAAATTAGATAATCTATATGAAATGGGAAAATTCTTAAAAAGACACAAACTTCTGAAACTGACTCAAGAAGAAAAAGAGTATCTGAATAGACCCATAACAAGAAATGGAATTAGTAACTGTAAAGGCTCAGGCCTCATGAATGCTACCAAATGTTTAAAGAAGAATTAATACCAATTCTTCATAAACTCTTCCAAAAAACAGAAGAGAAGGGAACACTTCCTAATTCTATAAGGCCAGTTAACACTCAAACGAGACACAGATATCAAAAGAAAACAAACCTGCATATCAATATCCCTTATGAGTATTGATATAAAAATTCTGAACAAAATACTAGCATATTGAGTGCAGCGACATATAAAAAGGATTATATACCATGACCAAGTGGGATTCATTGCATGAATGCAAGATCTATTTAACATCCAAAAGTCAATTAATGTAATAAATTCATATTAATAGAATAAAGGACAAAACCACATGACTGCCTCAAGAGACATAGAAAAGGCATTTGAGAAAATCCAACACCTATTCATGATTAAAATCAACAAACTGCAGGTAAAAAGGAACTTACTCAGTCTGATAAAGGGCATCCACAAAAAACCCACAGCTATCATTATACTTAATAGTGAAAGACTGAATGCTTTCTCCCTAAAATCAAGAACAACACAAAGATATCCACTTTCACTACTTTTATTCAACATTGTATTAGAGATTATACCCAGGTAAATTAGGCAAGAAAAAAAGTAAAACTATCTTATTTGCAGATGACATGATCCTGCATATAGAAAATCCTAAGGAATCCACACACACACACACACGAAAAACTATTAGACTAAAAAACGAGTTCACCAAAGTTGAAGGATAAAGATCAATACACAAAAATCAATCATATTCTATACATTAGCAATGAATAAACCAAACTGAAATTAAGAAAACAATTCCTCTCACAAAAGCATCAGAAAGAATAAAATATCAAGGAATAAAATTACAAAAGAAGTGCAAGACCTGTAAAATGAAAAATGTTTTTAAATTGTTGAAAGAAATTAAAGAATATCTAAATAAGTGGGAAGACATCCCAAGTTCATGGTTTGCAAAATTTAATATTGTTAAGATGGCAATACTCCCCAAACTGATCTATAGATTCAATATAATCGCTCGCTAACAAAAATCCCAGCTGCCTTTTTTGGAGAAACTGACAAACTGACCCTAAAATTCATATGGAAATGCAAGGGACCCAGAATAGCCAAAACACTCTTGAAAAAGAACAAAGTTGGAGGACTCACACTTACTGATTTCAAAAAATAAAGAGCTACAATAAACAAGATAGTGTGGTACTGGCATAACGATAGACACACATCAATGGAATGGAATTGAGAATCCTAAACAAACCTTCTTACACTTATGCTCAACTGATTTTTGATACAGGTGCCAAAACAATGTAGAAAGAATATTTTTTTCAACAAATGGTGCTGAGACAACTGGATATCCACATGCAAAAGAATGAAGTTGGAACTCTTCCTCACACCATGTACCAAAATTAATTAAAAAGTGAACCTAGGGCTTCCTTGGTGGCGCGGTGGTAGAGAGTCCACCTGCCGATGCAGGGGACACGGGTTCGTGCCCCGGTCCGGGAGGATCCCACATGCCGTGGAGCGGCTGGGCCCGTGAGCCATGGCCGCTGAGCCTGCGCGTCCAGAGCCTGTGCTCCGCAACAGGAGAGGCCACAATGGTGAGAGGCCCGCATACCGCAAAAAAAAAAAAAAAGTGAACCTACGCTGGAGGAATACGTGTAGGGGTAGAAGCTCTGCTTCCGGTGGTGGAGTCTGGGGAAGGGGCAGTAGGCCATCTGAAAAGGTGGTAAGAAGCACCTGAAGCAGCCCAAGAAGCAGGCCAAGAAGTTGGATGAGGATGATAAGGCATTCAAGCAGAAACAAAAAGAGAAGCAAAAGAAACTTGAGGCTGCAAGGAAGGCCCTCCTGGCGACAGTTGGAATTAAGAAATCTGTCAAAAAGTAAGCTGTTCCTTGTGCCAGAGGCAATGGTGATCCTTAATTCCATTCCTGTTTAAATAACTGGATTCCCTGCCATAACATCTGTTGCCACCTATAGTTAGAATGAAGTGCTGTCTTGAAACCTGCTATACATTTAAGAACAAACTTTTGTTAAAGTTTAAAAAAATGAAATCATACAGTGGTTCATCTTCTCTTTAGTTCTTCTCATTTAGCCATTTCTACCTTAGCTGTGAGGTCAGAGTAAACCCAGCCCAGAATCCTGCCAAAGTCTGTTCTTCAGTCTTTGTTCTAGCTCCAATTCTATTAACACTCAGAATTAAACCAACTCATTTGGGGGAAAAAAACTATCACAGATCTAAACATCAGAGCTAAGGCTTTGACATTAGAAGAAAATGTAGGAGCACTTTTTCATGATCTAAAGTTAGGCAATGATTTCTTAGATATGACACTAAAAGTATAAGCAATACAAGAAAAGAAAAGATAAACTAGACTTCATCAAAATTGAAAGTTTCTGTGCTTCAAAGGATACCATCAAGAAGTAAAAAAGAAAATCTACAGAATGGGAGAAAATATTTAGTAATATTTAAAATACGATCATTACTATTGCTATTATTTTATTTAAAAAAATATATATATTTTAATATTTTAGTAGTATTTTAGTAAATATCATATAGCTGATAAGGGATATTTATATATCCAGAATATATAAATAACACATACAAATCAATAATAAAAAGACAAAGAACTCAATTTTAAAATGAGCAAAAGATTTGAATAGATATTTCTCCAAAGAAGATAAATGAATGGCCAATAAGTATATGAAAAGATGCTTAACATCATTAATTACTATGTTTAATTACATAAAAACCACAATGATATAGCACATCCTCTAGGATAGCTAAAATGAAACAGACAATAACAGGTGTTCATGAGGATGTGAGGATATTGGAATCCTCATTAACTGCTGATGGGGATGTAAAATAGTACAGCACTTTGGAAAACAGTTTCACACTTCCTCAAAATGTTAAACATGTAGTTACCATATGACCCAGCAACTCCACTCATAGGTATATACCTGACAGAAATGAAAACATAGGTCCATACAAAAACTTGTACATAAATGTCCATAGCAGCATTATTCATAGTAGCCAAAAAGTGGAAACAACCCAAATGTCCATCAACTGATAACTGGATAAACAAAATGTGGTATACCAATACAATGGAGTATAAGGAGGAATGAAGTACTGATTCATGCCACAAGATGACGAACCTTGAAAACACTATGCCAAGTGAAAGAAGCCAATCACAAAAGACAACATATTGTATGATCCCATTTATATGAAACATCTAGATTTTGCAAATTACATGGATACAGAGAAAGAAAAGCCAGGCATTTTTTAAATCAACATTTAAGATTCCTAAGTAAATGTTATTTATAAATAAGTCAAGGCCCTAGTAAAATGCCATACCTTGCCACATTGCTTGTAGGAAATTCCCTTTTGGTTACAGTACTCATAGATGAGGGCTGCGCCTTGTACACATAACTTAGCTTTCAGAGATTCAGGTTTATAATAAATTCCACTATGTATGACACCACTGTTATGTCCAGTCTGATGCATAGCTATGGAACAAGAGAAACAGGTTAAGAGAAACTACATGACTCATTCAAAACTTAAGAAGTGGGGGAATACACTTACAGTTGAAGCTATTAGAGACCACTATTTAAAATTCTGTCTGAGTTTGTTCTTATAGTCAGAGCACTTCTAGCCTCCCGTAGCAGCCAACCATGGTGTCTGTGTCACATCCCTCCAGCCCATCTCTGACTTCCCTACAACTTTGGTGCACAAACCGCCCCCCTCACCACAAGCAAACCGCTTCAAGGGTCCACTACAGCTCTCTGCCTTCTGCTCCAGGGCCTTTTCTAATATTTGGGGGCACAGGGACTCAACACCCTATGGACAATCCTCAACCAAAGGGACAGAAGCTGATGGATAAATGAGCACAATCCTGGGAAACATTAGGTAGCTCCTCGAGGGCTCAGTGGAATTAAGCTCACAGCTGCAACCTAGATAACACACCCTCACAAGGTTTTTCCTCCTTCCCTGTTTACTCTCCCCACCTCCTCACTCCTGCCTCCTCGAATAACCTTGAAAAAAATCACCTACACCCAAATCCTAGTCCTAGACTCTGCTTTCTAAAGAATCCAAACTGGGACACTAACATCGACATTCAGCATGAAAGATGTAGAACTGACAAAATGAGCAGGTGCTCAGGTTAAGCAACACTGAGAACATACATACCCAAATCTTTCTCCTTTTCCAGAACACCAATGGAAAGAGCTGGATGTCGCAGGATGAGCGCTCTGGCAGAGGCAAGCCCCACAATTCCGCCACCAATAATGACTACATCAAATGAGCTTTAAGAGAAAGCCACCTTTAAAGTAACTCATGTTTACAATAGACTTTATCAAACTTGACAGTTTCATCATCAACTGACAAAGTATTAATTAGTAATCATTAAAATCAAATGTTTATTGGGCTTTGTGACATTTGGCTTTATACTAACGAAGAAACCTTTAAAAGTCACATGCATGTATAATCAGCTACAGCCAGCAGGCAGAGTGTCTAGTTGCCCAAGCTGCTCTAAGTCTCTATAATACTCTGCCCAACCTGGCTACATCAGTGGTTACTCTGTTAACTATCACACTCTCTCCTCTACCATCTATTCGTTAAAAATTCAGGTGCAATATTCTTGAGGATAAGTTAACATTAAGTCTTTAACACCTAGTGTACAAGAATTTATAATTTTTTTATTCTGCTGAGAAGGAAACAGTCAGTGAGAACATCAAACTTAAGGAAATAAGTGGTCCAGAAACGGGCTCAGAACCAGTTTTAGCCATAACTCTGATTATATAATCATTTAAAAAATTAGAAAGGGTATGTATAGTCTATCTAAATCTAAAATGAGAAGCTTAAAAGATTACCACAAGCACTGATCTCGTGGTCAACAAATCTAGGTTTTACAGGAACGTGGCCTATCTTGCTTCTTCACCCCATTTATGTTTTTTCACCCCCTCCTGCATTATATTATTTCGATCTAAATCTTAAACATCATCTGTAAATATTTCAATATGTTATTTCTAAAATGGCTCTTTAAAAACACACACACAGGGCTTCCCTGGTGGCGCAGTGGTTGAGAGTCCGCCTGCCAATGCAGGGGACACGGGTTCGTGCCCCGGTCCAGGAAGATCCCACATGCCACAGAGCAGCTGGGCCCGTGAGCCATGGCCGCTGAGCTTGCGTGTCTGGAGCCTGTGCTCCGCAACGGGAGAGGCCGCAACAGTGAGAGGCCCGCATAACGCAAAAACAAAACAAAACAAAACAAAAAAACACACACACAATGTCATTATTCTAACCAAAAAATTCAGTTTTTAAATATCATCAAATATTCACAATAAAACTTTTAGAAGAAAACATAGGAGAAAATCTTTGGTATTTAGGGCTACTTGAAGAGTTCACACCAAAACCATGACCCATAAAAGAAAAAAAAATGATAAACTGGACTTCATCAAAATTAAAAACTTTTGCTCTGCAAAAGACTCTGTTAAGAGGATAAGAAGATAATGAACAAACTAGGAGAAAACACTTGCAAACCATATATCTTACAAAGGACACATTTCTCAAATATATATTAAGAACTCTAAAAATAAACAACTCAAGACTTCCCTGGTGGCTCAGTGGTTAAGAATCCACCTACTAATGCAGGGGATATGGGTTCGAGCCCTGGTCCGGGAAGATCCCACATGCTGCAGAGCAACTAAAGCTGTGCACCACAACTACTGAGCCTGCGCTCTAGAGCCCACGAGCCACAACTACTGAGCCCGCGTGCGACAACTACTGAAGCCCGCGTGCCTAGAGCCCGTGCTCTGCAACAAGAGAAGCCACCGCAATGAGAAGCCCGCACACCACAATGAAGAGTAGCCCCTGCTCTCTGCAACTAGAGAACGCCTGCGCACAGCAATGAAGACCCAACGCAGCCATAAATAAATAAATAAATAAATTTATTAAAACAAACAAGTCATTTAGAGAATAGGCAAAAGATATGAACAAACATTTCATCAAAGAGGACAGATATATAGATGGCAAATAAGTACATGAAAATATGTTCAATACCTTTAGTCATTAGGAAAATGCAAACTAAAACTACAATGAGACATCATTACACCCCTATCAGAATGGCTTTTTTTTTTTTTTTAAATGATAACAACAAACACTGGTGAGGATGAGAGGAACTGGATCAACTCACACGTTACCGGTAGGAATGTAAAATAGTACAGCCACTCTGGAAAAACAGTATGGCAGTTTCTTAAAAAACTAAACATGTGCTTACTACATGTCTTAGCAACTGCACTCTTTGGCATTTATCCCAGAGAAATGAAAACTTACGTTCCTACAAAAATCTGTACATAAGTGTTCATAGCAGCTTTATTCATAATAGCCAAAAACTGAAACAGCCCAGATACCATTCAACTGGGGAGTGGTTAAACAAACTGCAATACATCCATATCATAGACTGCTACTCAACAATTAAATGGAACCCACTATCAACACAGGCAACACCTTAGATAGATCGCAAGGACATTATGCTGCATGAAAAAAGCCAATCTAAAGGGTTACATACTGTGTGATTCCACTTATATAACATTTTCAAACTGACAAAATTATAGAGCTGAAAAATAGATTCGTGGTTGCCAAAGGTTAGAAAGGGTGGAGAAATGGGATGTGAATATAAAGGGGTAGGTAACACAATCTCTGTATTGATGGAACATTTCTGTTTCTTAATTGTGATGGCAGTTACACAAATTAACACATGTGGTTAAATTGCATAGTAACACACACAAAAATGAGTGCATGTAACAGCAAAGGAAATCATAAACAAAATGAAAAGACAATCCACAGAATGGGAGAAAATATTTGTAAATGATGCAACCAACAAGGGGTTAGTCTCCAAAATTTACAAACAGCTCATGTGACTCAATATCAAAATAACAAACAACTCAATCAAAAATTGGGCAGAAGAGCTAAATAGACATTTCTCCAAAGGAGACATACAGATGGCCAACAGGTACAAGAAAAGATGCTCAACATCGCTAATTATTAGAGAAATGCAAATCAAAACTACAATGAGATATCACCTCACACCAGTCAGAATGGGCATCATCAAAAAATCTACAAACAATTTGGTAAAGTGGCAGGATACAAAATTAATGCACAGAAATCTCTGGCATTCCTATATACTAATGATGAAAAATCTGAAAGTGAAATCAAGAAAACACTCCCATTTACCATTGCAACAAAAAGAATAAAATATCTAGGAATAAACCTACCTAAGGAGACAAAAGACCTGTATGCAGAAAATTATAAGACACTGATGAAAGAAATTAAAGATGATACAAATAGATGGAGACATATACCATGTTCTTGGATTGGAAGAATCAACATTGTGAAAATGACTCTAATACCCAAAGCAATCTATAGATTCAATGCAATCCCTATCAAACTACCACTGGCATTTTTCACAGAACTAGAACAAAAAATTTTGCAATTTGTATGGAAACACAAAAGACCCCGAATAGCCAAAGCAATCTTGAGAACGAAAGAAGGAACTGGAGGAATCAGGCTCCCTGACTTCAGACTATACTACAAAGCTACAGTTATCAAGACGGTATGGTACTGGCACAAAAACAGAAAGATAGATCAATGGAACAGGATAGAAAGCCCAGAGATAAACCCATGCACATATGGACACCTTATCTTTGATAAAGGTGGCAGTAATGTACAGTGGAGAAAGGACAGCCTCTTCAATAAGTGGTGCTGGGAAAACTGGACAGGTACATGTAAAAGTATGAGATTAGATCACTCCCTAACACCATACACAAAAATAAGCTCAAAATGGATTAAAGACCTAAATGTAAGGCCAGACACTATCAAACTCTTAGAGGAAAACTTAGGCAGAACACTCTATGACATAAATCACAGCAAGATCCTTTCTGACCCACCTCCTAGAGTAATGGAAATAAAAACAAAAATAAACAAATGGGACCTAATGAAACTTCAAAGCTTTTGCACAGCAAAGGAAACCATAAACAAGACCAAAAGACAACCCTCAGAATGGGAGAAAATATTTGCAAATGAAGCAACCGACAAAGGATTAATCTCCAAAATTTACAAGCAGCTCATGCAGCTCAATAACAAGAAAACAAACAACCCAATCCAAAAATGGGCAGAAGACCTAAATAGACATTTCTCCAAAGAAGATATACAGACTGCCAACAAACACATGAAAGAATGCTCAACATCATTAATCAGTAGAGAAATGCAAATCAAAACTACAATGAGATATCATCTCACACCAGTCAGAATGGCCATCATCAAAAAATCTAGAAACAATAAATGCTGGAGAGGGTGTGGAGAAAAGGGAACACTCTTGCACTGCTGGTGGGAATGTGAATTGGTTCAGCCACTATGGAGAACAGTATGGAGGTTCCTTAAAAAACTACAAATAGAACTACCATATGACCCAGCAATCCCACTACTGGGCATATACCCTGAGAAAACCATAATTCAAAAAGAGTCATGTACCAAAATGTTCATTGCAGCTCTATTTACAATAGCCCGGAGATGGAAACAACCTAAGTGCCCATCATTGGATGAATGGATAAAGAAGATGTGGCACATATATACAATGGAATATTACTCAGCCATAAAAAGAAACGAAATTGAGCTATTTGTAATGAGGTGGATAGACCTAGAGTCTGTCATACAGAGTGAAGTAAGTCAGAAAGAAAAAGACAAATACCGTATGCTAACACATATATATGGAATTTAAGAAAAAAAATGTCATGAAGAACCTAGGGGTAAAGCAGGAATAAAGACGCAGACCTCCTAGAGAACAGACTTGAGGTTATGGGGAGGGGGAAGGGTGAGCTATGACAGGGCGAGAGAGAGTCATGGGCATATACACACTAACAAACGTAGTAAGGTAGATAGCTAGTGGGAAGCAGCCGCATGGCACAGGGATATTGGCTCGGTGCTTTGTGACAGCCTGGAGGGGTGGGATAGGGAGGGTGGGAGGGAGGGAGACGCAAGAGGGAAGACATATGGGAACATATGTTTATGTATGACTGATTCACTTTGTTATAAAGCAGAAACTAACACACCATTGTAAAGCAATTATACCCCAATAAAGATGTTAAAAAAAAAAAATCTACAAACAATAACTGCTGGAGAGGGTGTGGAGAAAAGGGAACCTTCTTGCACTGTTCGTGGGAATATAATTTGGTACAGCCACTATGGAGAACAGTGTGGAGGTTCCTTGAAAAAGTAAAATAAAACTACCATATGACCCAGCAAGCCCACTACTGGGCATGTATCTGGAGAAAAACATGGTTCAAAAGAATACATGCACCCCAATGTTCATTGCAGCGCTGTTTACAATAGCGAGACATGGAAGCAACCTAAATGTCCATCGACAGATGAATGGATAAAGATGTGGTACATATATAAAATGAAATACTACTCAGCCATTAAGAAGAATGAAATAGGGGCTTCCCTGGTGGCGCAGTGGTTGAGAGTCCGCCTGCCGATGCAGGGGACTCAGGTTCGTGCCCCGGTCTGGGAAGATCCCACATGCCGCGGAGCGGCTGGGCCCGTGAGCCGTGGCCGCTGAGCCTGCGCGTCCGGAGCCTGTGCTCCACAACGGGAGAGGCCACAACAGTGAGAGGCCCGCGTACCGCAAAAAAAAAAAAAAAAAAAAAAAAAAAAGAAGAATGAAATAATGTCATCTGCAGCAACATGGATGGACCTGGAGATTATCATACTAAGTGAAGTAAATCAGACAGAGAAAGACAAATATCATATGATATTGCTTATATACAGAATCTTAAAAAAATGATACAAATGAACTTATTTACAAAGCAGAAACAGACTCACAGATTTAGAGAACAAACTTATGGTTACCGGGGGTAGGGTCGGGGGAGGGAGGGAGTTTGGAATTGACATGTACACACCACTACATTTAAAACAGATAACCAACAAGGACCTTCTGTATAGCACCGGGAACATTGCTTAATATTCTGTAATAAGCTAAATGGGAAAAGAATTTGAAAAAGAATAGATACATGTATATGTATAACTGAATCACTTTGCTGTACACCTGAAACCAACACAACATTGTTAATCAACTATGCTCCAATATAAAATATAAATTTAAAAAAACATGAATTCACTTGAAATCAGATTTCTAAATTGTGACACTGAAATCAAGAAGTCAATGGAGCATTATTTTCAAGGAGAAAAAAAGGACTTCTAACCTAGAGTTAAACTATCTCTTTTATTGTTTTTTAAATTTATTATTTAGTTGTTTTTATTTTTGGCTGTCTTAGGTCTTCGTTGCTACACACGGGCCTTCTCTAGTTGCGTTGAGCGGGGGCTACCCTTTGTTGCGGTGTGCGGGCTTCTCATTGTCGTGGCTTCTCTTGTTGTGCAGCACGGGTTCTAGGCGTGTGGGCTTCAGTAGTTGTGGCACATGGGCTTAGCTGCTCCACGGCATGTGGGATCTTCCGTGCCAGGGCTCAAACCCATGTCCCCTGCATTGGCAGGTGGATTCTTAACCACTGCACCACCAGGGAAGCCCAAACTATCCCATTTAAATATGAGGATTCAATAAAGATATTCTTGGGTAAACAAGGCTACAGGAACTTTAACATGCAAGAGACACTCCTAAAAATACTCCTGGACCAAAAATTAATGAGTTAACAACTCAAGAAGTTAAATATAATAAAGAAAAACAAACATATATAAACATGTATATATAATATATAAAACATATATATAACAAAATATAATAAAGAAGAAAAATCTTTTATTTGAAAAGATTTATAATGTAGACAAACCTCTGGCAAGAGTAATGGGGGAAAAAGTGAGATGACACAAATAAATAAAACAGAATAATAAAGAAAAAATACGTAAAGACACAACAAGGATCTTAAACATAATCAAAGAGTATCATGGAGATCTATATGCTAATAAATTTGATAACATAGATGAAACGGGGTGGGGGACTCCTTGGGCAAAATTACTGAGGCATAAAGAAATAGAAATTTTGAATCAATCACTATAAATTAAAATAGTCATCAAAAGCTTTCTACCTAAACACACACACACATACATTTTACCAAACTTTCAAGGAACGGATAATCTCTATCATCAAAGATATTCCAGAAAAATTTAAAGGGTTGAGAACTCCCTAACTCATTTTATGAAGCACATATGAACCAGGTTCCAAAACTGGATAAGAAGTACAAAGAAGCATCTTCTATACCAGTAAGATCCAACTGAAAGAATAATATAAAATAAGATACTATTTACAATAGCAACAAAGCAATAAGGGAATCAAAGAATTAACCTAAGAAAAAAGAACTTCACAGAGAAAAATTTTAAACTCTATTGAATAACAAATGAGGGACTTCCCTGGTGGTGCAGCGGTTAATAATCCACCTGCCAATGCAGGGACACGGGTTCCAGCCTTGGTCCAGGAAGATCCCACATGCCGCGGAGCAACTAAGTCCGTGCGCCACAACTACTGAAGCCCGCGGGCCTAGAGCCCGTGCTCCGCAACAAGAGAAGCCACCGCAATGAGAAGCCCGCGCACCACAACAAAGAGTAGCTCCTGCTCTCCGCACCTAGAGAAAGCCCCTGCGCAGCAATGAAGACCCAATGCAGCCAAAAAATCAACAAATAAATAAACTTTAAGTAACAAATGAGTATGCATAAATGAAAAGATATGCCAAGTTCATGGATGGGAAGACTCAGAATTATAAAGAAGTAAATCTCCCCCAAATCTATCTACCTAATTTCAATAATATTTTCAAAATAATATTTTAAGATACTAAATGTTATATAGAATAAAGGTCTATAAGTAGTAAAGCAATTTTAAAAAAACAAACAAGTGCAAAACTTCTAAAACTGATGAAAATCTGAATAAGGCCGGTGGGTTGTGCTAATGTCAATTTGCTGGTTTGATACTGTTATTACAGTTATGTAAGGTGTTGCTGGGGTAAATTGGGTGAAGAAGGGTACATGAGAGCTCTCTGTTCTTTTGCAACTTCCTATGGATCTATAATCATTTCAAAATAAAAAGTATAAAAAGAAAAAATAAAAAGTATAAACAAAACCTTCACTAACCTTACCTTTCTTCCCTTAAAAAAAGGTTCCCAAAAGAGCTGTCTACAAACCCCCACGATGAATCACAAATCCTATCCCACTCTAATCCCTCTCCAATCCACTAATACACAGCAGCCAGAATCAACTTCAGAAACATCAACATTTAATCACTTCTTTAAAACCCTTTAAAAGCCTCCCAGCGCTCTTAGAATAAAATTTCACGTGTATTTAAAACAAAAACTGTGCTGTGATGTAGCCCCTCTCCGATGTCATTCCACACCATCTCTGCTCCGCTAAGCTCTAGTCACACTCATCTTGCCCACATTCTAGTTCCCGAAACAGCCAAGACCTTTCCAGCTTTGAAACCTTCGCATAAACTATTCCCTCTACAGAGAGCAGAGAAAAACAGTAGTGGCGAATGTGGTCTCCAAACTTCAAATCACAGGGCGCTGAATTTTGCAGGGTTTAATTAGCAACTAACTGAGCTGCTTCTCACAGGGGCAACTCTATGCAGCATGCGTGTGCCAGGAACTGATTGATATAAGACTGGTTTTAGATCTTCCAAGTAACATCAGGAAGGCCAGCGAATAAACAGCATATTTGATTGCTTACAGTGTGTTAGGTACTTTAATCCTCAAAACGACCACTTAAAGCGAGAGACTAGGATCCGATTCACAACTGAGCTTTTAAGGAGCTTAACTAACCCGCCCAGAGTTGAATAGGAAGTGGTGGGGTGGTATTCAGAGCCAGAACTGTTCTTGACCTCTACTCAACACTGCCTTTCTTATTCTTTTCCTCTCGCCCACAAACCTACAGATGATCCAAGCAGGTAGCTCCTGGCACCATAGGTTGGAGACCGGGATTCACAGGATCCCGACCCTCTCCCACGCCGAGGACAGGGAAGTAGCGCAGGGGCAGAGGTCCAGCACAAGGCACCTCTGAGAGAAGCAGCGCAGACCGCGGGGGGTCGGGCCAGCGGCTACTCACCTGGTGCTGGCTCTGCGGCCACCTTGGCACAACAGCCAGGGCTTCCCCGGCGCGGGCGCGCACGCCGCGGAGAAGCCCCCGGGAAACCCCCCGCGGGCCAGTCCGCAGACACTGCCTAGGTAACGTAGCGCTGGCACCATCGCCTGCGCCTCCTCCCCTGCCTCAAGCCCCAGGAGCCGGCCCTTGAGCCCTACTCTGCCCAGGTCCAGGCGCTCTCTAGCCCCGCCCCCAGGCAGAGGCCAATGAGGGGCGCTCTTTCGCCCCACGTGAGAGCAGCCGCCAGTGGCCAATGGACTCGCGCGGCGGAGGGCGAAGGGCAAGCCGGCGCCGCCGTAGACGCTGGGGACGCTAGCTCGCTCCCTCCTTTTGACGCTGTGAGTAGAGGAGCTAGGCCCGGGGTGGGGCGGGTCTAGGGTGGTGGTTAGCCTCTGCCCTTTCCCTTCTCCCATCGCTAGGCTGACTGAAAATCTGGCCCACCGAGTCGGGCGTCCTCGATCTTCACCGCCGAGCGGACTCGGGGCCGCGGAAGAAAGTCGGGATGATTATGGTGAAAACTGTCGTTTGGGCAAGTCCAGCGGCCTCCCTTCCTCCCGCCAGGCCCCGCCCCTCTCGACCCCGCCCCACGTCACTCGAGGCTCCGCCCCTCTCAACCCCGCCCCCCTCAGCCCCGCCCCGCGTCGCTCGAGGCTCCTTTCAGGGCACCGCGATCTCCAACCCGGCTCCCACCCAGTGGAGTGGCCACTGGAGGGGCGCTCGCTGTCCAGCCCTAGCTCTCTCCGGACGGAGGCTCTGTCATGGCAACGCCTGATAGCCTGCAGTCTTCTGGACTTCCATATATGTGGCTCCTGACGTGCCATTCATTCATTTATTGGTCCTGTAAATATTGAGCACCTAAATGAACCAGACGTCTCGGTCTCTGACATCATTTAGCAATCTATTTCCTTTTTTAAAAAACCCTGGACCGAGATATACTTTTAAATATGCTGTGCGGGCCTGGGAACAGCGACTCACCTGTGCAGGTCACTTCACCCCTGTTTATCTGTAAAATGAGGGAAGTGGACCATGTAATGTATGAAAAACCTGTGTTAACTTACGTGATCCTTTATCACCATGCCTAACTAACATTTATCACCATGTTTAACTAACATTTGTTCTCTCTGCTTGATGGAAGTTTTTTAATTTTTAGGGTCAGGACAGCTGAACAAAAATAGAATCATTTAACTTTATTGCTGGAAGGACTTATTCTTGCCTGTGTGAATTTGGCTCCAGTTATTAGTCGGGTAGCTTGGGGAAGTCACTTCACCTCTTTGCCTCAGACCCTTCTCTGTGAACTAGGAGTAATAGCAGGATCTCCTTCATGTGGATTACACGAGATAAGGCTCATCAGATGTTAGCCCAGTAAAGTGCTCGATAAAATGATGGCTTTTATTATGTTTATATTGGTTTTATCACCTGGACAGTTGTACATATTTTCTTTATTTGCGAAAATAATGTGGAATGTTGCCTGCTTGTTCATCACAAATGAAAAAAAATAAGAAATGGTTATTTTTTTAGTTCAACTTTTTAGTTTTAAGCTAATCGTAGATTCCCATGCAGTTGTAAGAAACAGTAGAGATCCTGTGTACCCTTTACCCGTCTTCCCCAATGGTAACATCTTGTAAAAGAATAGAACAATAACTCAACCAGGAAATTGACATTGACACAGCCCATGGATCTTATTGAGATAACTGCAGTTTTACCTTTGTGCATGTATTTAGGTCTGTATAGTTTTTATCACATGTGTAGGTTTTGTTTTGTTTTGTTTGGCCGCGCCTTCGGGCTTTTGGGATCTTAGTGCCCCGACCAGGGATTGAACCCCAGCCCTTGTCAGTGAGAGCTTAGAGTCCTAACCACTGAACCACCAGGGAATTCCCCATGTGTAGATTCTTGTATCCACCACAGGCAAGCTACAGCACAGTTCCATCACCACCAGGATCCCTCGGTTGTCCTTTTATAACTACACTTCTCTCCTGCAGGGCACCCTCTTCCCCGTTCTAGTCTCCCTTTCTAAAATTTTGTCATGCCAAGAATGTTACATAAGCAGAATTATACAGTATGTAATTTTCTGGAATTGACTTTTTCACTCAGCATAATCCCTTGAGATCCATCCAAATTGTTGCATGTATTGATAGTTCATTCTAATTGCTGAGAAGTATTTCATGGTATGGATGTACCACAGCATGTTTAACCATTCACCCATTGAAGGACATCTGAGTTACTTTTAGTTTTTAGCTATTTCAAATAAAGCTGCTATGAAAATTAGTGTACAGCTTTTTGTGCGAGCCCGTTTTTGTTTTTCTGGGATAAATGCCTAAGAGTCCAATTTCTGGGTCATATGATAAGCACATGTTTACTTTTGTAAGAAACTGCCAAAGTGTTTTCCAAAGTGGCTGCACCATTTTACATTCCCACCAGCAATGTTGAGTGATCCAGTTCAGTTCCTCTTCAGTGTCACCAACTTTTGGTACTATCACTATTTTTTATTTTAACTGTTGCATGGGATGTAGTTGATTTGTTACTAGGTTGAGTACAGAATTATACAGTTCTAGGGTCTGTGGTCAGGCTTTCATGGGTCAGCCCAGAATAGTGACTTTTTTACTACTCTGTGATTTTGAGCACGTGCTTCTGAGTTTAGCAAAGTGAAAGAACTCAAAATACACATGCTCTTTTTGTAAAATTTTCTCTGCTTACCTTCTCCCCTAGGCTTGACTGTACATTAATTTGTTTCATTTAGATAATCTCACATCAAGAGCTCACCTTACATTCATTCACCCTGTAATGTCTTTGGCTAGAGACATTTGTGTTCTAGCCACCACCCTCCTCAGCTAAGAATTCGTGTTCATCTTCCATCTAGGTCAGAACCTATGTGAAATTAGTTCAATGAGTGTCAAGCAATATTAGCCTAAGAGTGGCTTTTGGAAACTTTGCTTCTCATTCCTAAGCAATTGCTCTGCTGTTCTATTTCACTAGACTCTAGACACCTCAGGAATAAGAATTGGCATCAATAATGGATGAATTTGCAGTGAAGTGGGGTTATAATTTGGGGAGTAAAAATGCCCCAGTTCTGACATCACCCACCCCTCTCTTCACACTTTTACTGCCCTCAAGAACAAGTTGGCTAGTTCAGTCTTTTTGACCACTAAAATAGCCAACGTTTTGAATAGCCCACCTAAGTAATTATGTCTCATATGTAAAAAAAGAACTTCCATTTTTTAAAAAAAACTTGTTTATATGCAAATTGGGGGGCTCTCCATATCCTATTTTGAGTCACACATTAGAGGTCTGGTCTTCTCTAAGTCGTGAACATATAGCAACTTTTAGAAACATCTGTTACAAACTTACGGCTCTAAGCTGTGTTATGATAGTAAAAAGAATTTTTAAAATAATTTTAATTCCTAAATTATTTATCACAGCGGTAATTTAGTAGTGGTTATTTTTTAACTTGCATTTCACTTGTTTAATTTATTAAAGCTAAATTCATCAAGTTACCACCAGAGGTCTCCTCTTTCCCTCTAGAAAGCATTCTCAGAGGTAGCTGCTTGAATTCATCTGAAATTCCTAATATCAATTAACAAAGTAGCAGTTGAGAATGCAAAAACCTACCAATTAGTTTTTTTAATTTATTGCTAAATAAAAACTTAATTTTCATGTTTAAATTATTTTAAATATAATATCTAATATTTTTAGAGATCATAAGCTGAAGTAAATTTGGTTTAATCTTTCCCTTAAGCAGAAATACAAGGTGGGCCAAAATGAATCAAGTGAAAGTACTTCAATTTTCACAAACCTCTCTAATTTACCCACTTAATGAGTTTCCTTGGTTTCTGCATGAAAATGTATCACCCATTGAAGATTATTAATTGCCAAATATTTATTAAACTTGCATTAGGGAATGGTGCTGTGCTAGGTGCTAAGAAAAATGGAAATGAGTAATATGTGATTCTTGCTCTTTCTTTTGCCCTTCATACTTTTCTTTTTTCTGCCTAACTGGAAACTCTTAATCATCCTTTGAGACCCATCTCAGAAGACACCTCTAGTATGAAGCCTATCCCTCACTCCCTTCTCTAAGCTCTCACAGAACTTGTCCATACCTCCATTAAGACATCGTGTTGCATGTTATTCATTTGTTTATATGTCATCTATACATATATGGTATATATACTACACATTCTATGAGGACAGGAACCATGTTTTTCTCGGTCTCTCTCCTGTGTTGTTTTGTTTTGCTTCTGTCTTGCCATTGAATCTCTTGCACTAAGTATAGCAGACATTCAATATTTATTGCATGAATGAATGGATGGATGGAGATGGCATTTGAGTAAGGTCTTGAGGCTGGGGAAGATTTCCATAGGATTCTGGGGGGCGGGGAGGGATGGTAAATGGAGGGAACAGCCTGAGTTGAAGCTGGAAAGCCCAGATTTGTAAACAAGGTTGGCAGCCAAAGGAGTTACTGAGATGGGCACAGGTGGAGAGAGATTTAACCAAAAGCTGGAAAGGGCTGAGAATGTGGGAGGAAGTAGCAGGGGGAGAAGTTTGCAGTAATGAAGGCAGAGTGATGATGGAGAAGGGATAAAGAGGCTAGTAGATGGCCCCAGGGTTCTGTCCTCAGACCTCAGCTCTCTTTGTTTTACAACCCAACATCCTTGGGCACTTCCTCAGCTCTAAGGTAGTTCCCACTCAGGCCTCTTTCTAGTCCTCTTCTTTTTCCTGAGTTCTAGAACCATCCAATGACTGAGGAAAGAGCCCTGGACTAATAAGAGAGAAAACTAGGTTCCAGTTTCAGCACTGCTAACAATTAACCATGAAACATTGGACAGGTCCCTTTAAACACATGCGTTTATTAATACCCCACCTTGTTCCAGAAAGGATTTAGGGTGTCAGCAAGTTACTTATTATCAGGGCTTAAGTTTCCTCATCTCTAAATGACCCTCAATCTTGATGCTGCTGTCTAATATTCCTGAAGCATAGTTCTAACCATGCCAGTGCTCTGTGCTAAAATCTCAATGATTCCTAGCCACCTGCAGAAGACAAACTTTCTGGCTGATCATGGGAGACCCTTCCCGATGTGACTGTGTACATTGTCTCCCTCCTCTTCTCATGACCCCCATGTGCTGTGCCAACTGAACTACAACATGCCTTAAAGGTTCCTGCCTCAGCTTATCACCTGACCTACATTTTCCTGGCATCTTTGTCTATTGAAATCCTTGTGTGTCTTTAACTCTTTTGAGGTCTTTTCCAGGTTCTATCATTTATTTTAACTACCTGGTAACTTGTTTTAGCTCACTCCACCCTGCATTAAATTGTCAGCTCTTCAAAGGCAGAGACCATGTTTCATTTATCTTTGTTTTCTCCCCACCTGGCACACTATCAGAGAAACTTGAATTGAGATAAATCAGGTTGAGACCCAATTCCAAAATTGCCTTTTCAACTCATAGTTATGGGTTTTTACAGCTGGAAATCATCTGAGCAAATCATCTCATTTTACAAATGAGAAAACCAAGGGTCAGAGAGGTGAAGTTACTTGCCCAGTCTTTCCCAGCTGCCCTGTACAGCTCTTGCTTTGCACTGTTCTGGGGACACTACTTGCAGCCTTGTGATAGGAAGATCTGTTTCCACGACTCCTCTCCTTTTCTGGACGTAAGTGTCTTAACCTTGACACATTGCTCCTTAGGTGATTTTAGTTTGTCATTTTGGTACTGGAAATGTAGATTGGGACTGGAGCTGGTTTCAGTAAATTTGTAGATGCACTGCCTGCATGGACACCAGGTGGCACCACTGCAGGCCGACTCCAATTGAGGAGTGAACAAGTAGAAAGAACAATGTCCAAGCTGGAAGGAACCATAGAGACCATTCAATTCAGCCTCTCATTTTTGCAGCAAAAGAAACCAAAAACCAGACAGAAGTAACTTGCTTAATAACTATTGAGTGGCAAGTGAGTCATCAGCTTTATCAGCATAAGAGCACTGACTCTGAAGCTGTAAAGTCAGTTGCCGTATGTATGGGACTCTGATTGCCAGCTGATGATCTAATATGAATACTGTTTTATGTGTCTAGATCAAATGATGCTGTTTGGAAAAATTTCCCAGCAGTTCTGTGGCTTAAAGAAACTCCCAAGGTCACGTGACTCCCGATACTTCTGGGGCTGGCTGAATGCAGTGTTTAATAAGTAAGTTTAACTAAAGTGAAGAACCGTGGGAATTGTTACAGCTTGATGAGTTCCCAGTAGCTAATTTGGTTATTTCTTGTGTTTCAAATGTTTTTTGTGTCGTGCGTGCAGTACGATCCTAACTTTCTTTTAAAGCAAATAAAACATACAAGCACTGAATAAAGATCAGAAAAATAGATTACAGAATATTAACTGCCTGGGTTACAGGACTTAAGTGATTCTTATTCATCCTTTCAATGCCTTTCAAGTTTTCTGAAATGAACATTTATTACTTTTGTAATCAGAAAAGCTCGGTAAATGTAATTTTAGAATATTTTATTCTATGGCTTCTTAAGGGATGTAGTTAACCTTTTGAATACTATCAAGGGAAATCAAGGTTTTAAAAAGTTGGTTGGGGGACTTCCCTGGTGGTGCAGTGGTTAAGAATCTGCCTGCTAATGAAGGGGACACGGGTTCGAGCCCTGGTCCGGGAAGATCCCACATGCCACAGAGCAACTAAGCCCATGTGCCACAACTACTGAGCCTGCGCTCTAGAGCCCGCAAGCCACAACTACTGAGCCCACATGCCACAACTACTGAAGCCCACACACCCAGAGCCTGTGCTCCGCAACAAAGAGAAGCCACCACAATGAGAAGCCTGCACACCACAATGAAGAGTAGCCCCCGCTCGCCGCAACTAGAGAAAGCCCGCATACAGCAACGAAGACCCAACACAGCCAAAAATAAATATATAAATTTATTTTTAAAAATAAAATAAATAAAAAGTTGGTGGCATGCTTAGAAATATCATTTTGAAACTGACAAAACTAACCTCCTTGTTGCTTAATATAGCATTAATACCACTAACTAGAGAAAAGGGCATATGTTAAAATTAATGAATATCACTTAATGACATTAATTTGAACAAAGGTTCAAAATTATTCCCTTTTTAATCTTTTGTCATTAATAAAAATGATAACCAAGTGTAGTCATTCATTCAAAACATAGATACTGAGTACCTCCTGGTGTGAAGCTATTGTGCTACATATGAATCAATGAAGACTCAATGTCTGCCTGATAAACTCACATAAGAATAACATGCCTTGACAGAGTTCACTTGAAAACAAAAACAAAAGCAAAAAAGGTAGCAGGTAGAGCCATCGAATGTTTTCTTTACATGGATTTCACTAATATATTATCTCCCTCCTCATCATGTGAAGTGAAAAGTGGTTGCTATTCTGTATTTACTTTGGTGAACATAGTTAAGAAGCTAGTGACTATAGTAAAAGCTACCGGCTTTTGTTCTCTTGCCAACAGAGTGGATCATGAACGCATCCGGGATGTTGGCCCTGACAGGGCAGCGTCCGAGTGGCTGCTGCGCTGTGGGGCTCTGGTGCGCTACCACGGCCAGGAGAGGTGGCAGAAGGACTACAACCACCTCCCAACAGGCCCTCTGGACAAATACAAGATTCAGGCAATTGATGCCACTGATTCTTGTATCATGAGCATTGGATTTGATCACATGGGTAACTCCCCTATCATTTGTTATGGGAAATGCAGGTGATTTGCAGTGACGTTTGGTTGCAGTTGACTCACTATTATAGTCATAGGTGTGTCCTTTTTGCCTTTTTCAGTCCAATCCAGCTTGCTTCTTCCTGCGTATGATATTTATTTTTAAATTAAATAGAGGTTACAAATACCTTCCTCTCCTTTCTCCCTGCACTAAGCTTCTCTCTACATGCCTTTATTCTGTGCTTTATTGACTTAAAATTCAAGGCCTTGTTTGTCAAATTTTCTTTGTCAAACTTCTGTCATTGAGAAACGCTCACGAATGTAGAAATAATTATATCCACACAGCTTCTGCTTGTGTGGGCATTTCTTTCCTCCAGTGCATTGGGCATCTGACTGCAGAATGGCCCTGTCCATCAGCACAACCTGTATAGTGAATACCTTGTATGGTTAATAGGGTGACTAATCGTTACTGTTTTCCTGGGGCTAAGAGGTTTCCTAGGACTTCCAATCCTAAAACTAGAAAAATTCTGGGCAAACTAGGATAGTTCATCATCTTAATGGTAAAGCAGGTTCTTAAACTGTACTTTTTTTCCCCCAGAAGGCCTACAGCATGTTGAAAAAATAAGGCTATGCAAGTGTCACTATATTGAGGATGACTGCTTGGAGAGACTTAGTCAACTTGAAAATTTACAAAAAAGCATGTTGGAAATGGAAATAATTTCATGTGGGAATGTCACAGACAAAGGTGTCATTGCTTTGCATCATTTAAGGTAGGTGGTCAGTGCCAAAATGGAAACTTGATAATGTTAAGGTGAATAATCGGAATTTAAAACAGTTGAGAGGTGGTCTCTTTTTTTCAATTCTGAAAAATATAATTTATGAAAATGACTTAACTGTCAGCTATAATATTTTAAAAGTTTAAATTATCACCCTTAATATGTTAAGGTTGTATTGCATTTTTTAGGGGGCATCTTTTTAAAAAATTGACCTACATAAAGCACCTAGCAGGGTTCCTAATACAGAAAGCTTTCAATAAGCACTAGCTATTATACTTCCTCCCTATTTTTAATTTCCCCTATGTTCTGCCAGTAACCTCAGCACCACAGAAGTCTGAGAAATCTTAAACATTAGAACCAAAAGTACTAGATTGTTTATCTCTTACATTAGTTGAGGCTTTAAAGCTTCACCTTTTAATACACACTTGGTTCCTTTAAGAACTTTCCCAATTTCTTTTCCTTCCTAGGTTAAGATTCATATTTTTAAAATTCAATTTACCTAAACTAAGAACAAAAACATGAAACCGTTCACCCATTTCTCCCACTCCCCACCCTGTGCCTTTGGCAACCACCAATCTGTTCTATGTATCTATGAGCTTGCTTATTTATTTATTTTTAGCTTCCACATATAAGACATCATACAATATTTGTTTTTCTCTGACTTATTTCACTAAGCATAATGCCCTCAAGGTCCATCCAAGTTGTTGCCAATGCAGAATTTCATTTTTTTATGGCTGAATACTACATCATTGTATACATATACCACATTTTCTTTACCTAATCCATCAATGGACGCTTAGGTTTTTTCTATATCTTGACTATTGTAAATAATGCTGCAATGAACATGGGGGTACAGATACCTTTTTGAGTTAGTGTTTTTGTTTTCTTCAGGTAAATACTGAAAAGTAGAATTGCTGGATCATATGGTAGTTCTGTTTTTAATTTTTTGAGGAACCTCCATGCTGTTTTACATATGACTGCACCAATTTACAGTCCCACCAACAGTGCACAAGGACTCCCTTTTCTCTACATCCTCACCAACACTTATTTCTAGTCTTTTTGATAATGGCCATTCTAACAACAGTGTGAGGTGATATCTCATAGTGGTTTTGATTTGCATTTCCCTGATAATGATGTCGAGTATCTTTTCATATACCTGTTCTCCATCTGTATGTCTTCTTTGGAAAAATGTCTATTCAGATATTTTGCCCATTTTAAAAATTGGATTGTTTGGGGGTTTTCCTATTGAGTCGTATGAGTTCTTTATACATTTTGGATGTTAGTTCCTTATCAGATATATGATTTGCCAATATTTTCTCCCATTCAGTAGGTTGCCTTTTCATTTTGTTGATGGTTTCCTTTGCTGTATATAAGATTTTCAATTTGATGTAGTCCCACTTGTTTATTTTTGCTTTAGTTGTGTTTGCTTTTAGTGTCAGATGCAAAAAATCATCACCATGAGTGATGTCATATTTTATATTTAACATACAAAGGAGTTCTATGCCATAATATACATAAAATATTTGGAAGAATTCAGCAGCATTATTGATGTAATTCAGAACAACTAAACTGTCCAAGGTCTGGCTTAGTGCCTAGCATGAATTTCATTTAAAGTAGTACTCTAAGACTACCGTTCTAAAAGTCATTTTGAAAGTGTAGGATGATATGAACACATTCTGTGTGTAGCTTTTTTAAGTCAATAAAGCAAGTTTATTTTTAATGCTATGAGTAAAGGCCAAATTAAATTAACTTTAAAAAATTTCTCTTCCAGAAACCTCAAGTATTTGTTTTTAAGTGATCTTCCTGGCATAAAAGAAAAAGAAAAAATTGTCCAAGTCTTTAAAACATCACTGCCTTCTCTGGAACTAAAATTAGACTTGAAGTAAAATAGTAATATTCAGTAAGTGTCTTATTTCAATATAAAGTATCATGTGCAATTGTTGATCCTAAACAGCAACAAATATTACATAAACATCAACAGAACTATAAGAATGTTATACCACAACATTCTAGCAGAGTCCATCATGTAGAAAATAAACATTCAGATGTGATTCACTAAAGTTACTAAGTTAGAAGTGAGAATTTAGGTACATTAAGTCATTTTAAGAACAATGCAAACCAGGTACCATTTTAATTCTTATATATTCCTTATTTTATATCAATCCTATATAAATATCTCTTGATGTAGATACTTAAGAGTTCTTTAAAATGATTTAAATGTACAACACAGATATTCTTTATTTTTAACAGTAATTTGTTACATTTTACTTTAAAGTTTTTGAAGCATGTTACTATAAATATACAATTATGAAAAACTGAAAGCTAAATTTCAGATTCACTGATGGAGTCAATTATGCAAAGTAGTCAGAGGTTGCTGGGGCATTCATATTGCTTCCCAGGATTCGCATGCATTTGTCATGATCCTGCATTCCTGTGCTGTTTATACCATACATCCTTTCTCTGAATGAACAGTTTCTGGCTAATTTGTCTATTTTGTAGGCTTAGTCTAGTGTCTTATTAAAACTAGACATAAATACCTGGCTGGATTTAAATAGCTTTGCTGATTGCAATAGAACAGAGGAAACAATGATGAAGGCCAGCAGAGCTATACTTACCTTCTGCTTAAATTAAAAAACTGCTTCAAACAGAAAAATTTAACATGTCAGTTAGAAACTAATTTGTATTCCCTCATATATGTTGGATAGTACTTCCCATGAGCTCAAGGGACATCATAAGAAGTATAAGCACTAAATTCACTTTACATCTAGAAAGCAGTGATAAAGAATATCATAAATAGGTATAAACAGATCTTTATTTTTATCTGCTTCAAATGGTCCTGATTCTATTATTGTTGTTTATATGCCAACTTGTTTGTGGATTTCTGTATGTTTGGTTTGAATATTAATCTGTTGAATATAACCTTGACTGGAGTTAATTTTAAAATAAACACTTTCTGTGATGCAGCATTAAAGTAGAAAAATGAATTTTAGTTGTGTTAGGAACCAGCTTATGTAGATAGCACATACCATAAATGATGTACTGTTTACTAACATAATTGCCACTGTCATTTTAAAAATCAGAAAACAGTAAATAAAAAAATGATAAGGATGTAGAACAGTCTCATGTGAAACAGTGGTGATTCCATGCTGAAGAAAAGATCACAGATATGGTTAAATTAAGTATAAGCATATATTTAATAGAACTCATTAGAAACAAATGACCACTTCTATCTCAGCCTTGTTTGATTACTTTGTGATGAAGCAACTGATTGACCACAGGTTAGTCTGGAGCTACTTTTCTACTCTGAATGGTACTCCTTAAAACTACTGAATAAATTAGGGAGTTACAGTCATCTGCCCCGTCAGGTACACAGTTGGGGGTAAGGAAAAAAGGAAAAACACAAAATGTAAACTATTAGCAGAAGCTGGATGTCCTTCTTTGTCATTTGAATCAAGTCTACATAACAAGAAGTAGATTATACTGTGACTAGTATTTAACCCGCTATCAGCTCTATGCAAGAAGCTACATACATTAGGAAGCCTCAGGATATCACTAAACTGGCTGGGGTAGCCAAAATTATTGAACAGATGCCAGAATTTGGTGGATTACTTAACAGTAAGTGAATAAGGTCAAATGCTCTCATGAAGAAAATTAACATAGCAGTAAACTGAGAATGCAGAAGAAAGGTTTTGAAGATACAGTAAAATACATCTTCAAAAACCGTGGCTGAGGACTGCTAGGAAATAGCAGCACATCAATCAAAAATGGGGTTGAGCAATAAGAAGCAGACATCAGCTTCATATTGCCCTTGTGTCCAGGGGACAAGGATGAAAAGCTTTTTGAATAGGAGCAATAGGCCAAATCAAAGCTAGTTATATGTTGTCATTTTAAGTATCACTGTACAAAGCTAGGAATTCTCAATAATATCATTTTGGTCTATTTTCTTATTAGTTAACTTTTAGTTGTTAGGTTGGTATATACACACACATATATATGTGTGTGCACTACAGATATACACACATACACACTAAAAAGATATTTCAGGGAAAACATCAGCTTATAACCTTATGTCTTTTATGACCCAAGTAAAAGCTCATAAGCAGTTTCTTCCAAAACCCAGATCACTATA
Organism: Orcinus orca; assembly: GCF_937001465.1. Taxonomy (NCBI): domain Eukaryota; kingdom Metazoa; phylum Chordata; class Mammalia; order Artiodactyla; family Delphinidae; genus Orcinus; species Orcinus orca. Next base: position 151,612,029 of record NC_064560.1, read on the forward strand.
GTCCTGCCAGTATCTCTGTCTCCAAGTCTGAGGCTGAGCTGGAGAGAATGAAGTACTAATTACTTTCAGGCTGGCAGGCCCAGTTCCTGTGAAGCCTGTGGATCTTGTTCTACCCCTGGGTCAGCTGCCAAGCTTCATGCCATTGTTTGCAAGGGGAATTGGGTGAACAAGTGTAGATGGATTATAGTAAATCCATCTTGCCTGCAAAAATGACTAAGATGCATCCTTTACTAAAGGTAAAGACCAAAGTATATGTAAGAAATGTCTATAAACATATCATTAAATATATAAGCATGTAAATTATAGTCTTTTATGATAATCCATATGATTTTAAATATTTTAAACATCTCATATATTCAAAAAAGTTTCAATATATAAAAATCAAGAGCTAGAGCAAGCAGGAAATGGAATTTTAAACATTTTGGTTTCAAGAACCTTAACTCTCCCTAAATACGATGAGAAAATCTGAAAAGGCAGGAGATAGGACTCAAAGCAACAGAGATCCAAGGAAACATATATGGGCATTCTGTAATCCATTTTTTCACTTGTTGCGTATGGTGCAATTGAAGCATAAATTTTTTTGTCTCTAATTTTGCTGGAGGTATGGGCGAGTGCAGTAGATAGTTTATATTCTGTCCATAAGCTCAGCTACTTAGATACAACAAAAATAAAAGTGAAAATCCAAAGAAGTTTTTCCTTTCTGTTCTGGACACCATCGTCAAGCATGGAACACTGCCTCTGGAATTTCCCTTCACGTCTTGCCAAGTGGCCTCCCCCAGTTAGTTATGTTTTCTCCTGATGTTTTTTTCAACACTGTGATTGCTTTCAATCAAATATATGTTTTATTCAAATTAATGATCAATTCTTTTTTTGTTATCCATCTCCAAGCTCTTTAAATGTTTGGAAAACGGTAGTTAAGTTTCTTGGTGTTATAGTAGTACTTCTTGTTATCCAAAGCTGGGAGGACGTTGCTGCTAGTCAGCTGAGGTAGGTACTGCAACTGAAAATATGAAACACAGAATTACGTTCAATGCTGTACGCTTTTTTCATTATTGCTAACACATCCAAAAGAGGTAAACAAACAACTTTTCCAGCACAGAAATACTTTTTCTGCACAGAATCCAGGATCTGAGAAAGGACAAAATGTTTAAATTTGGTCTCTGCTCAGGGGTGGAATTGAAGGATGTGGAGCTCACCCCCTCCCATAAATTTGGTCTCTGCTTTTTCTTTTCAATATTTATTTTCTATTATAAAGCAAAACATGCACATTAAAGGCAATTTAGAGAATATGAAAAAGAAAGGAAAATGTACATGTTAACATTACTGGGAAAAAGCATAGATTCGTGGGGGTTAAGAGCTTGCTGGGACCTTAGGGATCATTTAAGCCAGTATCTTGTCTTGTAGTGAAGAAAACTGATGTCTGGAGCACTCAGGTGATTTGCCCACCTACTACCTTAGTTAAAAAGGCAAAACTGCTCCTTTCATGCTGCCAGAAAATGTTTGAATTTATCGTCAATGTCAAATGAAAGTAAGGGAACACATTTTTTTTTGTACAGTACTATATGGCCTTAGGTATCTGAAAAACAAGTACTTTTAAATCAAACAATTGTGACCTACAAGCAACACACAAATTAGTTGGGTTCCCCTAGTCTTTCAAGTAAAAATATTTCCATCAAGACCCTCTTTTTTTTTTTTAATTGGTGCCTATTTCAGTAGCATTTATGGGCAGGTGGCTCATCCTGAGGTTCTAGTCACAACTCTGCTACAAGTCTCACTTTCTGCCATTGACAATCCACTTTAAGTTTTTTTTTTTTTTTTTTGGCTGCGTTGAATCTGTTGCTGCATGCGGGCTTTCTCTAGTTGCGGTGAGCGGGGGCTACTCTTCGTGGTGGTGCACGGGCTTCTCGTTGCGGTGGCTTCTCTTGTCGCAGAGCATGGGCTCTAGGCACATGGGCTTCAGTAGTTGTGGCACAGGGGCTCAGTAGTTGTGGTGCACGGGCTCTAGAGCACAGGCTCAGTTGTTGCGCATGGGCTTAGTTGCTCTGAGGCATGTGGGATCTTCCCGGACCAGCGCTCTAACCCATGTCCCCTGCATTGGCAGGCAGATTCTTAACCGCTGCGCCACCAGGGAAGTCCCACTTTTTTTTTTTTTTTCCGGTACGCGAGCCTCTCACTGTTGTGGCCTCTCCCGTTGCGGAGCACAGGCTCCGGACGCGCAGGCTCAGCAGCCATGGCTCACGGGACCAGCCGCTCCGCGGCCTGTGCGATCCTCCCGGACCTGGGCACGAACCCGTGTCCCCTGCATCGGCAGGTGGACTCTTAACCACTGTGCCACCAGGGAAGCCCTAAGTCCCACTTTTTAAAGTTTTAATTCCAGTTTCTTTAAAAGAAGGGATGAGGTTTTCTAAAATCCCCTGTAATTCAAGGGTTCTAAGATTCTTGAACACAAAGAAACAGCAAGATAAGGGGTAACTCTGAGGGGAAAGTCTATTTCCAGTCTGTTTTGCATTAAAAGCATTCTTAATTTCATAACTCTGGTCTTTTAGGGCCCTGGGTTTCATGCTGTACCTGTTCATAATGGACTGTCCACCCTCTCCTCTCCTCCAAACCTCACAAACACCACCCAGGTGCGACTCAGCATACTGGGCAGAGGAGGCTGCAAAGGGAAAGACTAAGACAAGATAATCTATAGCTTAAGGGGTACCTGAGCAGATCCGGAAGCAACCAGGAGCAGCCAGCTCATCTTAATTGTGGTTCCAACTACAGTCCCTCCTAAATTATTACAGCTTTTGGCTTATGACAAGACACTTAATGTAAGGCCATTCTGCCACTTTACACCAGTCACAATTCTCCACAGGCTCCCAGTGTGCAGCTTGGACGCTGTGATCTGGTTAAATGCACTGTTCTGCTGCTCCCACTGAAAGCACTCATCACCACATTTACACTAGCCAACTCTGATGATTAATGGATCAGGGAGGAAAACAGTTCCTTTTTTAGATAAACCTGGAATGTCAATCAATACTGAAGGTAAGCATGATGACAGAGAGCTAACCGGGATAAATTTGATTTCGTTTTCCAAAGCATAAGAAGCACGCTTCTTGTCCCTGGCTGGGATCTGTGCTCATGCACACCAAAAGCCCTGGCCCCTGGCCGGCAGCAGGGAGCTGCTGGGCAAGGTCACCTTTAGGATTCTGGGAGAAGGGCCCTTAGCAGGCAGATGTCTTTGGGACCCTGGTTGGTAGAGCTTGTGACCTGTGTGTCCTCATGCAGGGATAAAGGTGCTGGAGCTGCAAGCCACAATTGCCACCTCAAGTATAGATTGAGACTCTCCGCACCAGGTGGAAGGTATGAGCTCATTTGAAATTACGACCTTGGATGCTTCTGTAAAGCAGTGCCCCATCTTTACCCGCGGCAGGTGCTTTCGGCTCTGTCTTAGGGTCTTCCCTGTTGATTTCTCATGCTCTTTTGCCAAATCCCCTATTTCTCTGATGCTGTCAAAATACGGATGCCCCAACAGCTGCTCACATGTCAGTCTCTCAGCAGGATTCATGTGGAGACAGCCCTGAAAGAACAGAAAATAACCTCTCCTTACTTCTTTAAAATTGCATTAACTTATTGAAGTCATTTTTTTCTTCTTTGAAAGATTAAACTCTTCAGTTGGGAACAAAAGGGGGGAAAACTTTCGTTCCTTCCACAATCATTCATGGGTAACCACATAATGAATTAATAAATAGTTTCTAGGAGTAGTAGCAAAAAAAATCATTTTCTCCACCTTGTTCTGTTCCTGAGGCATTTGGCGCTCTGCCCTGAGGGAGTAGGATACGATTTTTGAGTTCACCTCAGTGTCTCACCAGAATAATCCACCTAACCCATTTGGTTCCTTGCCTGTACTTAGTAAAAACTAGTTTTTTATTTAAAAAATCACACATAGTAAAAATAAAATTTATACAGCATGTAGCAGAGTCTCTTCAGCACTCTGGTTCTTCCATTCTCCCTTCTAAAATCAGTTATTTTAAGTATATTCTTCCAGAAATAGCCCATGCATTACAAGTATCTATGTATATGTAAGGAAGGAGAGGCATAATATACATCTCTTTATGTTACATCATTCTTAACTATTTGCTTTGCCAGTAAATAGGCCAGAGGGCTCATACTTGGATAGATTAAATCTGACAATTACATACCCCAAGGAACTGTCTCATTTTTTAAAATTATAAATGCATCAGTAAATGTTTTAAATACTTTTTGAAATGGGTGGGACCTTGTCTGTAACTTGCAAACATTTTAATTGGTACCTCATTTTACATAAGGGCTATTATATTTCTGAAAATGTGTATATAAATCAAGTTTTAAAATCAAAACCTATTTCCAATATACTAGGGAGTTGGCTATTTAAAAGAATCCTATGGCTAAACATTTTTTTGAAGAAAAGGATCCTTTTGTAAAACAAACCACCCCAATCTTAAATTTCTATTTTGTGTTAATTTAGATTTCAAATACAGTTTAAGTTTATTTAAAGTGAAAAATACTTTCAGATGTTTTCACTGTTATGTGACCCATTTTAAAAAATGGAAAATATGTATACTTTTCAAAGGAGAAGAAGAATTCTAAAAGGAACACTTTTCAATCCATGGATTGACATACATCATTCAGATTCCCTAGTGATGCAGCTGCCGTGTGCTTCCAGGTCTGTTGGAAGCCATGATTTTACCTTTAAGAGCCCCAGGGCAGGATAAGAGATGTTTGGAAATTTTAATTCAAGTGGTTCCTGTTAAAGAAAAGAAAACAGGGATTTTATTTACAGCATATATTCAAATATAAGGTTACCTCAGATTGAATTTCTTTTGAGTGAGAGAAGCATCTTCCTGGCACCTTCTTCGCCTCTTCCACTCTCTGCCAACCCCACCTCCCTGTGTCTGTTTCATAAGCTCCTTCTTTCCCCACCTCCAAATTGTTTTATAAGCTCCTTCTCTCCCCACCTCCAAATTGCTTTTCCAAATTTTCTTCCTAACCATTAACCCCCTTCACTTCCTGAAGAACTGATGCAGGTAGCAAATTGTGAGGGAATACTAAGGAGAGGAAAAAAACCCAAAACACTCGTCAAGCAATTGTTATTTCCTTTTTTTCTGCCTCAACTTATATAACTTGCCTTGCCTTAGAATAATTTTTGGCATTTAGTTTGGCATTTATAGAAAGGGGCTCTGATTATTGCATTTATTGACATTTACATAAAGGGAGCTACAAAATAGATTTTTTTCCCGACCCAGAAAATGCTTCTTGGTTTTCTGGAATAAACACTGTTCTCTCATCCCACAAGAGCCTGCTGTTTCCCTGATCATCCTACTGTTTAAAGAGTCTCCCGAGCAGACAATTCATCAATCTCCCTTTGGCCCTTTAAGGCTATTTTGCTCCAGTCACAGGCAGGAGACAATCAGGAATAATAAACACTATAAAGTAGAAGGAATGCCTATGTCAGGCAGACAGGCCAGTTAAAGAGATATACAGCTGATAAAGAGGCTAAAGAGGAGGGGAGCTGAGAAATTAAGAGCTAGCCAAGCAGAGTCAAATAAATGACCAGGTGTGTTGTGTGTTTAAAGATGGCAGTTCCCTGGTGCTGCCATCAAGATTAAGAGCACAGTGTTACTTGGGACAGGGGAACCAGCCAACAACAACCAATTCCTGAGTGTGCAGTTATTCATCACTAATAAGAGATAGGAAACTCCAAAACTGAGGCTCTTAAGACCAACAGGGAAAAAAAAAAATCCTAAAGCGGATTTGTATTAGCCTTTGAGAGCGGCCCTCTCCACCCCCATAGCTAAACTATTTCACTTGCTATTTCTGTGTGTTGAATCTGAGCACCTCTGGGGATTGCCTTGACATTGCTGACATTGAGCCCTGCTGTCTCAGCAAGGACGCCTGGGACGAGGCCGGCTGGTTGGCTGTGATAGGATGGGCCCATCCCGCCTGCTTAGCCGGTTTCCCTGCCCCAGAAGCAAGCAGGCCTCTCTGGGGCAGGGTTGCTGACCCGCAGAGGGACTGGGGCACAGATGTTCAACCAGCACAGCCCCCCCACTTCTTCCTGTGTTTCTGTCAACAGGAAATCCCCTGCAGCACAACCTCTGGGAAACCATAGGAAGCCTTTTACACTGATGAAACTGATGAAACCTGGGTTGTTTCAGAGGCTTCCCCAGTAGAAAAGCGAACAGGAAATCGCTAAGGGATATTTAGCGTGAAACTGGGAACGTCCAGGTCACAAGGGAGCCGGCTGGGTCACCTCCCATATGCCAGGTGTCATTCCTGCTTCTGCGGCCCCGCAGGCTCCCAGCTGCCCCACTTTTCCTATTCCTAGCGCTGCAGGAGCAGGGGTGGCGGGGAAGTGGGAGGTGGGAGACTTCACTGCAGGACAGGCCAAGAGGTTGGGAGAACAGACAGCTCCAGTGGAACTGGATGGACCTTCCATCTGGAAACTGAGTAATGGAGAAGGGTTAGTTTCAGTTTGAAAGTACCTTCCTTAGGCAGTAGGAACTCAGGATCTCACAGACCTTAACTGTGCTCAGAAATGTTTTTGAGTATAATACAGGCTCATTAGAAGACTTCTGAAAATATTAAAAAACCATAAAGAAAGAAACAAATCATCCCACCACAAAGAGACATTCACTGTTAATATTTTGGTGTATATCTTTGCAGCCATTTATTTCACTAACGTAAAAATCTTTGCCTGATTTTCCAGAGGTTGTCATATTATTTTATATTTATACACGTAAATGTATGTTTTATTAAATATTTATACATGTAAATGTGTATATTTATTAAATATTTATTAATTTTATGTCAAATTATATATACTGTTTTGTAACTTTCTTTTTCATTTAGCAATATGTTGCAGACATTTTTTAGGTGATTACATATGAATCTATTTTTATTAGCTATGTGGTACTTCTATTGTAAGGACATACCATAACTTATTTAATTAATTCCCCACTGATGGAACACTAAAGGAAATGATTTCTATTAAAGAATGTCATGAGAAATGCAAATTGAAACTACAATGAGTTATCACCTCACACCGGTTAGATTGGGCATCATCAGAAAATCTACAAACAATAAATGCTGGAGAAGATGTGGAGAAAAGGGAACCCTCTTGCACTGTTGGTGGGAATGTAAACTGATAGAGCCACTATGGAGAACGGTATGAAGGTTCCTTAAAAAACTAAAAATAGAATTACCCTATGACACAGCAATCCCACTTCTGGGCATATACCCTGAGACAACACAATTCAAAACGACACATGCACCCCAATGTTCATTGCAGCTCAATTTACAATAGCCAGGTCACTGAAGCCACCTAAATGTCCATCAACAGATGACAGGATAAAGAAGATGTGGTATATATATATGATGGAATATTATTCAGCCATAAAAAGGAATGAAACTGGGTCATTTGTAGAGATGTGGATGGACCTAGAGACTGTCATACAGAGTGAAGTAAGTCAGAAAGAGAAAAACAAATATCGTATATTAACGCATATATGTGGAATCTAGAAAAATGGTACAGGTGAACCGATTTGCAAGGTAGAAACAGAGACAGAGATGTAGAGAACAAACGTATGGACACCAAGGGGGAAAAGGGGTGGTGGTGGGATGAACTGGGAGACTGGGATTGACACATATACACTAATATGTACAAAATGAGAACCTGCTGTATAGCACAGGGAACTCCACTTTGCTGTACAGTAGACACTAACACAACACTGTAAACCAACTATACTCCAATTAAAAAAAAGAATGTCATATCTTTATGCTTTTGTCTAATAGTTTCATTGGAATAAATTCTTGAAAGTGGGTTAGGATATGCACGTTTTAAATTTTCTTCAATTTTTGAAAAATAAGTGTTTTCCACACATTGGCCATAGGGGACAGGTATGAGAGTAAGGCTGGCCAAGCAAGTTCATCACCGTTTTCCCCCAGTCTGGGAGTGAAAGCACAGTAGAGTAGGGGGTTTGGACAACGCTGGATTTTCCCTGGATGAGTCATTGTCTAAAAGTTAATTGGCTCTGAGCTTCATAGCTTCCACTGCTGAAAATGATGAAGGACAGGTGAGGCTGGGGCAGGTAGCTCTGCATTCCTGTCCAAGATGCTGGCTAAGCTCTATCAGCAATCTGTAACTTAGCACTGAAGGCCATGATCTTGCTAGTCAATTTGTCCCAGTTTTCTTTTTTACTCTTAGACTGATCTTCCATTGCCAAGTGGACCATGGGGCTCAGGCTGGTGCATAACTACCAAAACCTAGTTAGCCTGCAACTCCTCATGTACATTCATCGAGTGAGAATGATCCCCCTTAAACACCCTGGTAACCTTAGCTCTGACATGCAGAGCTCTCTCCAAAGTGGGTCACTCACCATATCTTCAGGGTCTGGAATTTTTACCCCACTGAAGTACTGATTTGTGCTAAATACTTGATGGTGCCTAGGAATGAGGTCTCCTTTGGACAAGAAGAAAGAGGAAGGTAAAATTAGATAGGTTGTATATATTACAAAATACTGAGTATAGCTCCCTGAAATTAACATGATATTATAAATCAACTATACATCAATAAAAATTTTAAAAAAACCCACAAAAAATAAATAAATAGAAAATAAAGTCTTTTTCATCCTCTCAAAGAAAATTAGATCAGTTAGCAAGCACTGCTCTATGGTTTCCTTCCACTGGTGCTATGTTGGTCAGTGCCTATAGCTACAAAGGCTGCAATTTGTTTTTCCAATCAGAGGGAGAGGCACTGAGGGAACTTTCAACAAACTGTGCCGAGACCCACAGTGGGTGGAGTACTGTGTTAGGCACAGAGGAGGCATGAACGGAAACTAAAGGCTGCAACGTTCTTGCCCCTCAAAGGCTCACAAAATGTTTGAGGAGTCCAAACCAAACAACTCAGAAGCGTGTGCGTGCACACACACATACACACACTAACAAATAATGGCTTTTTTTAAATAGCAAAAGTATGCTGGAGAGGGTGTGGAGAAAAGGGAACCCTCTTGCACTGCTGGTGGGAATGTGAATTGGTTCAGCCACTACAGAGAACAGTACGGAGGTTCCTTAAAAAACTACAAATAGAACTATCATACGACCCAGCAATCCCACTACTGGGCATGTACCCTGAGAAAACCATAATTCAAAAAGATACATGCACCCCAATGTGCACTGCAGCACTATTTACGATAGCCAGGACATGGAAGCAACCTAAATGCCCATCAACAGGCGAATGGATAAAGAAGATGTGGTACATGTATACAATGGAATATTATTCAGCCATAAAAAGGAAGGAAATTGGGTCATTTGTATAGACATGGATGGACCTAGAGACTGTAATACAGAGTGAAAGAAAGAGAAAAACAAATATCGTATATTAATGCATATTTGTGGAATCTAGAAAAATGGTACAGACGAACCATTTGCAGAGCAGAAATAGAGACACATGTAACAAACGTATGGACACCAAGGGGAGGAAGCGGCGGGGGGTGGTGGTGGTGGTGGTATGAATTGGGAGATTGGGATTGACATGTATACACCAATATGTATAAAACAGATAAGTAATAAGAACCTGCTGCATAAAAAATAAATTAAATTAAATTTAAAAAATTAGCAAAAGTGCAACAACCACAAATCAAAATCATATTCACTGAATACTGATGGGTCGAGATAAAAGTGTATTGGCCTAGCGCTTAGAACAGTGCCTGACACGTAGCAAGCACTCAATAAATATCTGAGAAAGGAAGGGTTAGGGTTAGGAAACGAGCACAGAAAGGGAAGGAGGGAGGGAGGAAACAAAGCATGAAAGATCTAGCTAGAAGGAATATGTTTCCAAATTGGAACCACCTTTACTTGTTTTACCAAATAGCAATCACTTGGAAATGCCACTTTATGTACTGTCTAGAAGCACTAAAGATGTGAAGTAATAAAACAAAAGGAGCATTTCTATATTCTGGGGGATTATGTGAGGCTCACCTGCCCACATTTCAGCCAAATAAGCTAAAATCGCCCTCATGTAAAATTCCAGGGATATGACATCTGAAGAGGAATTTTGTTCAGAGAACAGATGGAGATGCTCAGAAGGGCACCCCTGGCACACCCAGGCCCACTTCCCAGAGCAGAGTGAACAGTGAAAGCCTGCCAGCCAGGGCCCCGGAAACGCTGCTATTGGACTGGGCTGGAGTTCCAACCTCAGGGTATCAAGTTGGCTAAATTTACCAGTTTGTCTCGGAACTTTACCTTTCACTCAAATCCAAAAACTGCTGTCCTTGCCCATTTTGGACAAGCAGACAAAATATGCTCTCTAATGCCTTGTCCCAGGTCTCAGTGAGCTTCCTTTCCTCATGAGCACATTGTCTGTACCTTAATAACCTTCTTCCACTGGAGAGCTGGGGGGTAGGACATGGACATAGTGCCCGAAAATCACTGGGAAAACACAGTGCCCCTGGCAGGGCTCCAAGGTGACTTACATGTCACTCAGCAAAAGCTACCAGCAAATACTTACTGCCTACTGTGTGCAGATGTTGGTGGAGGATAAATAGAAATAAAAGACAGGATCTCAGCCTCAGGCAGCTTACAGCACCTTTGGAATGATGCAAGCACAAGACACAAGTACAAGACAAGACATGGCAACAGCAGATGCTACATGAGTTTCAAGGAAAAAAAGTTTGCTTCAAACTGGGAGTCACAGCTCAACTCCCTGACTTCTGAAGGGATCAATGACTGCTCACAGATCTGTTCATCTGTCCCTTTCTTCCCCCTCTTCTCCTCCCCCCTATTCCCCAAGAGTAGAAACAAAGGAAAGGACTTTGGGGGTGGGAAAGTAAAACAAGAAGGGTGACATAAGAAGAACCAGGCTTTCTTCCCGACACTTAGAAGGTTGAGCATCTTCTAAATAGCATCTGAATAATCCGAACTAGCCTGACAGGCTGGAGTCAAGGACATCCAGAGAATGAATTACCACATCATAATAAATGAAGCGAAACACAACAGCATTCTGTAGCCTGCTAGGCCCTTATAGAAATGTATGTTTTTATTGTTGCTGTCATCATTATTCGGAGTTTAACTTGATCCAAACTATGTTGAAGAGAGAATCTTGTGTCTTTTTGGACAATTAGAACATACTCAAAATCGCTGATTCTTTTTCTTAAAACAAACCTGGACCTTTAATGGAGCCATTTCATTGAGACTTTCCCTCTTTGTGACTGTAAAGGGCATTAGATGAGACTAGGAACTTGGCTCTGCCCAGCACTGACACGGGTAAAACTATCCAGTTTCCAAAAGGCGGGACAGAAACACCACTTACCCAAGGTTCTCCTAATCAGATAGAGCTGATCCACATCTGATTTTCCGGGCCACAGAGGCACTCCTGACAGCAGCTCAGCAAAGACACAGCCAATTGCCCAAACGTCTACTGGGGGGCCGTACTGCATGTCCCCCACCAACAGCTCTGGGGAGCGGTACCACCTGGTGGCCACATAGTCTGTGTAGTAGTCACTCGGTCCAGCTGGCCAGTGATGGGACATGGAAAACAGAGAGAGCAGTGCAAGCGAGGAATCAAAACCGGGAGGGGGAAGACCTGAGAAATCAAGCTTGTGTTCCATCTGTGGCTTTCCTAAATCAGTGGTTCACAATACTGGGTGCACATTAAAATCACTTGGAATACAGTATTTTAAAAGTTACTGATGTTTGGGTACCCCCCCAGCCCAATTAAACCAGAATCCCTGGAGGGGTATCAGTATAGTTTTTATAGTTAAGAGTTTATAGTTTCCCAGATGATTCTAATCTACAGCCGAGGTTGAAAACCACTCTTCTAAAACAGTAGTTCTAAAATGTACTATTTTAGCAAAACATGGTAGAAACCAGGAGGGTAACATACTTTTTAATAAGCACTTTACTGTGGTAAAATTTACAGATAGCATACATTTTAAACCAGTGTATATCGACATGTTTTCAATTAATTGCAGACGTGTAATTTATAGCAAGCTTATGCCCTAAATATACAGGAACCAGCTTTCTATAACATTTAGATTCTTTATCATATTAAAAATCTTTCCAGCTTCGACACTTAACTAAAGAAAACTTCAATACTCACTCAAAAGCCGAGCGAATCCAAAGTCGCAAAGCTTAATCACAGAATGTTTTGTGACGAGGATGTTTTCTGGCTTTACGTCTCTGTGTATGCACTAATCACAAACACCAAACCAAAGCAGATTAGAAAGGAGCAACTACAATACATGGACTAAATAAAACATATGAATATTTAGCAAATATTTGAGAAATCGTTTGAACCTCTCACTGGCCTTTTGGAAAACAGACTACAGAACAGCAGCCTAAAATAAACCTAGTACCATACCCATCACAGCCTGAGTCAGCCCAGATTCCTGAAGGGTCCCTAAAGACCAACAAGTGTGAAAGGAAAAATGAAAGTAGGGTAGCCAGATAAACAACAAATAATTTTTTAGTATAAGTATGCCCCACGCAATGTTTGGGACATATTTATACTAAAGTGTTATGATTGTTCACCTGAAATTCACATTTAACTGGGTGTCCTGTATTTAATCTGGCTACCTTAGGTGACAGGGAAAACGTTAAAAGGCTCTGGGTGAGGCCTGCAGCATGGCTGCAGGAGCTGCAAGTTGGTGCCTAAGCAGAATTCACAATCCAGTTGTTGAACTGAGAACAGAACACATTCCGCCTGGTAAACAGGACAAGCCCTGGGCCTACTGAGATAAGCTGGGAAAGAGAAGGGCGGGAAGCAGCAGCTTGCCAAGAGACCTCCCTTCCAGCTCTGACATTCGTCCCCACCAGATAAATAAGAGCAGGCAGTGCTCACCCTCTGGGGAGTCGCTAGATGTCAGCTCCGTCCCACACACATCCAGCCTTCTTTCTGTGCCTCCACCCCATGGGATGTAGTCCCCATGCCAGAGTTTAGACACAAATCACCTGTGGTTTCCAGACTACAGCTGACATTGCTTAACAGGGTGATGCTGGAAGAATGTTTAAGAATCTTCACATGATTTTCTTATTAAATAACAGTTTTTTGGCAAGGAACAAATCAACAACCTAATTAAAATTACATAAAAACAACCGTGGGGTCATAGTACTGTTCAGGTTCCTAATAACCTTCCCTTCTTCCAAGTGTTTTCCTCTCTGGAGGAGAATGTTGGAGACTTCGCGGCTGATACCCTGGGATGATCTTGACTCTCTAGAATCTGGAGAGATGACAGAGTTTCCTCTTGGGCCTGGCCTAGTTCTCACTCCAAAGGATCTTCGGGGTGAGACCTCAGTGTGTTTCCCCATGGGTATTTATTATTCTGGAAAAACTGGGGGGAAATAACTGAATTATTTTATTACAATCTATCTGATTCTCAGCAAATAATGGCCCTGAGATCTCCACTTTTTTTTTTACCACTGGCTTCAAATATTACTATAAATGGGTACACCCCTGAATATCATGATGACAGATGGTCAGAAGTACTCGTAAGCAAGAATGTGCTCCTATTCTGCTCTGGGAATTCTTTACAAGTTTCTACAACCCTCCCCCCCATGCACATGTGGCCAAACAGCTTCAGGGGCTCTCCAGGGAACTGTGGTATGCGGATATATTTGTTCTTAGTGTCTCTGCTTTTCCCCACCAGGGCCTTTCTGCAGTCTCTCTTGCTCCCCCATCGTAAAACCTGCTCTCAGGAAACTGCTAACCCTCACTCGCAGTACCTATAAGGTGTCCACGCTCCCTGCTATGCATGCATTTGGACAAGGACTGTAGCCGTGAGCTAGGTGGACGAACAGCCAGGAGAAGTGCCGCCTACTCTCATATTTGCTTCTCTGGGAAGGCAGCTTCGGGGAAAAAAAAACCATTTAGAACAGCGTGAGGAAGGGGATTCAGCCCCACCAGTGAAATTGGACCCTGGCTGTTGTCAGGATGACATATTGTGGTAAATTGCCCTTGTGGCCAAAATGAAGCTCTGATGTTGGAGTCTGGCTTCTGTGCACAGGGACTGGGCCATGTTGTATTGGAAGGAACAGCAGGGTTCCCAGCATCTGTGAAGTCACACCACCTGGGCAGCGGTCCACTGTGCTTCCCGCCAGCCTCGCTGTGGCTGGGAGTGCTAGAGGTTTCCACTGGCTGCTTTGTTGCAGACTTGGCACCTCTATCTCACCAATGCAGACACTAGTACGTGTGCATGGCACTTGAGACTCCACGTACTGCCCTCAACAAGCATGAGCCACCCGGGGTTCCCCTCCCCAATTTCAGAGTATTTTGAGGGTTCCAGACCAACACAGACTCCAAGTGAATGGGATTCTACCTTAAATCTGAGCAGTTCCTAAGCAACGTAAAAATAACTCCTTTCTTAAAATCATAAAAATGCATCTTTAAAACCTGAACAAGAAGGACTAGCTAGGTTGGCATTTTTAGCGTCTACTTACCCCAACCAGGCTTACGAAGATTTGGGTAAAAAATTCTATCCACAAAAGTATGATATAAACTTTGTACAAAGGCTCCACCTCAGCTTAAGGGCAGCCTTCTGGTTTTTAGAGGGAGATCATGAGACTTACATTGTGTTTATGGCAAAAATTTACGGCTTGCAATGTCTGCCAAGTTATGCTCTTCACAAGATGTTCTGGTACCCTATTAAAAAAAAAAAAAAGCAACACAGACACATTCTTTAGTGTTGCCATGGAATTCAGCTCAAAAAAAGAAAAAAGCAAACCAAGACAGGCTTAAGTAGTGGAAAATCCTAGGTCACACATACAGTCATCTAACTCATGCGACAGGCATTCCAGGGGTCCAAAGTGTAGAGAACACATGATCAGAACACTGCTGAATTCCAGGGACAGCAAGGTAACAACAATGTAACATCTACGTCTATAGGGAGGGACCAGGAAGACCCACAGGGATTTCAACGAGTACTTAAGACCACCTACCTCGAACATCTGTGGCACCACTGGGAACCTGCCTGGTGACTTGAGCTCCGTCTCAAGTTACCAGGCAGGTAACAAAAAAGGAGCTTTTGTTGATGGCAAGTTATTAGTAAATATCAAGCATGAAAATGCTGTTTATTTTTTCAAGTTGCCCCAACTGATGGCCTTGAAGCAGAACTCATCTTCCACAGGTGGGCACATGGTTTCTTCAGATTCCCTAGGCAGCACTTTTTTTATTATTATTATTATTTATGCTTGCATTGGGTCTTCTCTGGGGCACACGGGCTCCCCTCTAGGCTTCACGGCATGTGGGATCTTCCCGGACCAGGGATTGAACCCGTGACCCCTGCATTGGCAGGCGGACTCCCAACCACTGTGCCACCAGGGAAGCCCCAGCACTTTTTTTTTTAAAGTAATGAAGATTTTACTGATGGTAAGGAAGAGGTTTACATTGCACATCAGGCAACAGAAGGTCATAATAAGTAGACGCCCACATAGGCATCTTGGTTCTTTCCTCACACCGTTCCTCTCTGGTAGCTGGCTGCATCCTGTTCACATCTCCCTGCCCTGTCCTCTATTACAGCATCTAAACCTCATGCCACTGCTCCCAGCACTTGCTCCCTAAGCTTACATAACCAGGGCAAACAGTGGCCCCAGTAGGTCCTTTGTGTGAATCAGAAAACGGTACCTGCTCTGAGAGCATTTTTTTTTAAAAATATTAGGCAATGAGCAAAACGAACTACAGAGAGAGTACATTTATTTTCAAAGACCCCCGCCCACCAGTTAGACTTAACTGTTTTTACAAATCAAACATTAAACAATGTTGTGATCCTCAGCCAGAACTAATATGTACACCAGGGAGGAAGCTCTGGAGTACTTGTGTCAAGGTGACCCAAAAAAGTCACTTCCAGCCTCCGGGAGGGGCTATGAGGCCACTGTTGTCACAGGCCAGATGTTCAGGAAATCCTTTCAAGCAGATAAGGGGAAGCTGGAACAGTGGGACAATGTGGAGGAAATGAAGAGGCCACTTCCATGAAGAAGAGCTGGGACATTCCTGGGCTGAAGTAGCTTTTCTCCAAATTCCCTTCCTTATTCTAGCGACATAAAGGTACAGATGCCAGAAAATCTCACCTGTCTAGAAAGAAGGCCTAGAAAGATACAACTAAGAAGAGGACATTTCAGGGGACGTGCTTTCCCCCAGCCTCCATTTTTTACCCAGAAAAAAATAGAATATATGTTGATTATGTAATGAATTAAGTATTAATATAAGGTTATTCAGTACCAGGCAATTTTAGTCTCTAAGAACATTTCCCAAAAGAAATTACGAGGCTTCCCTGGTGGCGCAGTGGTTGAGAGTCCGCCTGCTGATGCGGGGGACACGGGTTCGCGCCCCGGTCCGGGAGGATCCCACATGCCGCGGAGCGGCTGGGCCCGTGAGCCATGGCCGCTGAGCCTGCACATCCGGAGCCTGTGCTCCGCGGCGGGAGGGGCCACAGCAGTGAGAGGCCCGCGTGGCGCGGGGGAAAAAAAAAAAAAAAAAAGAAATTACGCAAAAGGAGCGTTTAAAAGTAAATTATAATAGCATATCATTAGCGCTCCTCTAACACTAAGCACCTTGTTACACAGTTTTCAAACGTAAAAATTCTGTTCAAGCTACCTAGTGTCGTCTTCGGTCAGCTACTCAGTCCACTTTTTTTTAATATATATATTTTATTATTTATTTAGGCTGAGCCAGTCTCAGCTTCAGCAAGCGGGATCCTTGCTGGGCATGCATGATCTTTCAGTTGCAGCATGCAGACTTCTTAGTTGTGGCAGGCAGACTCTTAGTTGCGCACGCATTAGGGATCTAGTTCCCCGACCAGGGATCAAACCCGGACCTACTGTACCGGGAGCACGGAGTCCCACTCACTGGACCACCAGGGAAGCCCCTCACTTCACTTCTTGATTACTCTGTTTCTGCTCTGGAATGCCAGGGCCTCAGATTCTATCTTTAAGACCCCTTTTAGCTGAGGATGATAGGAGCCAGGTTTTTCACTGTTGGTGGAGGGAGTTACAGATATGGAAAGGAAGAAAAATAGAATCTATTCTGTGGCGCCTCACTGGGACTGGATACTCACATATGTACAGAGGGCGCTGTGCTGAAAAGGGTGCTATCTTATACACATGCTCCAGAAAGCTTTTCTGCTTAGGACAACATCTGACGGAGTGGTTAAGGTGATGAGAAGCGGCCCAATTTGGACTATATTTTAAAAATAGAGTCTTCAGGATTTTCTGAGAGATTGGATGTGAGATTCAGAGAGAAATCAAGGAATGACACCAAGTAATTAGCCTAAGTTGCTGGTTTATGGTGGGGCCCTTTACTGTGGAGAATGCTTGGGGAGAAGCCGGAGAGGGGAAGGGAGGGTGGATGGGTGAGATGCTTCTCAGCCATACAAGGAAAGATTCTGGGAAAGGAGTTCTGAATTCAGAAGGAAGGTCCAGAGGGATAAATTTGGGAAGCATAAGCATAATGATGGGATTTACAGGCCTAGGAGTGGATGAAGCCACCTAAGGAATGAATCCAGAAAAAAGAAGAGAAGGTCAAGCCCTGAGGCCCTGCAACATGTAGAGATCAGAAAGAGGAGGGGGACCCAGCAAGAGACTGGGGTTGAACACCAAGTGAACTAAGATGACAAGAGAACACAGTGTCACTGAAGCCAACTGATAAAAGTGCTTCAAAGGACTTCTGGGTTAAGATGGTGGATTAAACACACCCATCTATTTCACTCTCTCCTAAAACCTAACTAGAACGCCACTGAAGCTCAATCTAAATATAATAAGACATCATCTCACCCTCAGGCAGCTTATAGTATCTTTGGGAAAATAAAAGTACAAGACAAGACATGGTGACAGCAGGTGAGAGCTACAGCTGTCCCTCTGGAGCCCACTGAGCTGTGGTCCAACTTGACAGAGGTACTCCCTCCAGGGAGGGTGGAATGGAATCCATCTTCCACTCGTGGGAAGAGGTGCAGGAGAAGTGCACTCCTGGGTCCTCCACCAGTGTGACCTCACGGCACTCCTCCTGCCTGCTTTGGGGACTTTGTTTCACCCCCAGGAACATAAAAGCTTCCTTTTATGTTACTCCTCCAAGGAGTAAGGGGGTATCATTAGAAATATCTGTGGTCTAGATTTCTGTGTGACTGTACCATCATTTTAGCCAATTGGAGACAGAGATCCTTGGCCACACTAAGTAAGCAAACCCAGAAAGAGGAAGACCGGAGATCCAGGAAGTGGTGAATCAAACTACAGAGAAATTCCAAGAGGGGATTCAAAGGATGACAGCAAAGGGAAGTCCCAGGAGGACAGCTGGTCAGCGGGCTTGGAGAACAGCAAGCCAAACAGATGGAGAATGGGGGTCTAAAGGCAGGATATAACCAAGGGGGCAAAAAAGTGAACTAATGGATTACCTGATTTGATTAGCCTGTGGAAAAGTATGCTGAGAGACTATTAGAAAGAGTGGGAAAAGTTAGCAATAGAATACTAAGCAAATTTAAAAAGCAAGGCAAATATAATTTGCAGAAAAAATACAAAAAGAAACCCTAGTATGGTAAAATGCTCAGCTATAAGTAATATTTACAGGCATAATAATGGGAACAGTGAATGCTGAATTAATAAAATTTTAATGTAACTACTGGGGGGGAGAAGGGGAAGCAGAGGAAATAATGGTGTAAGAGCTAAATCCTCATCTATCAGAATAGTCCATAGATAATGTCTAAAAATGTCTAAAAATTAATACATCAAGAAATAGCAGTACATCACTATTTTTATTACATTACATTGCTAGATTTAATTTGCTAAGGTTTTTTACACCTAAGTTCACAAGGGATATTCACCTGTCATTTTCTTTCCTTGAAATGTCCTCATCTAGTTTTGGTATCAGGTTATAGTGGTCTCACAATATGATTTGGAAAGTACTTCTTCCTGCTATATTTTCTGAAAGAGTTTGTGTAGGATTGCTATTATTTCTACCTTGTATGTTTGAAGGAATTCATTCATCAAATATTTTAATAATAGAAACCAAAGTAGCATGACTATAAGGAAAAAATATATATAAATCCACATCATTGGTGATAAGGTGAATTGGTTCAGTTTGACAAACCCTATGAGCCGATAATCCCATTTTGAGAACTTCTAAAGAAAAAGTGCAAAAGAAGAAAAATCTTCTTTTTGTAGGAAGATTTTGAGAGTAGAATCATTTATCAGACAAGACACTGAAAATGGCCTCAATATTCAACAATGGAGGAACAGTTAGATGGTAATGTAACTAGAGGTAATATCTTATAGTTAATAATAGATCTAAAAATTATACTGCAACATATTTAGAAACGCACATGAGGGGTTTCCCTGGCGGTCCAGTGGTTAAGACTCCGTGCTTCCACTGCAGGGGGTGCAGGCTAGATCCTGGGTTTGGGAACTAAGATCCCACATGCCTGCCGAAAGGAGAGGCGGGCAGGAGGGTGGGGCGTGGCGGAGAGAAATGCATATGAGAAAATATTAAGTGAAGAACAGAATTGGGGGGAAAAGTCATTTCATCACAGCAACACGGAGAATGTGCTGCTTCGTCTGGTAGGGCGGCCAGCAGCCTGGCTCCTTTTACAATGGTCTTCAGGTTTTCATATACAGACACTTAGTTTTGTCAGCACACCAAGACAGAATCCATTTCAAAGGGGCAGGCGAACATTACACAAATTTACTAGCCTGATATATAAAGCCAGAATGCTAATTTATTCATCCATCTTTAAATTCTGAGTGCCAGCTTATGCTCTCGTTGTAGGCAATTCCATAGAGAAACTCAAGTTCTAATGAGAATGGTGTTTGGTGAGCAAAGAGTTGGAATGAGAGAAAGTACACAGGTTGACTGGTTATTGCCTTTATGCTGAGAGAGTTTAGTTGCACCCATCTCCAAGTTAGGAAGCTGTCGTCCTTAGATAAAATGTGTGTAATCAGTCACATCTAACCAGCCCGGCAGCCTCCTATCCCTTTAAGGATGCTTTGCATATCTCTGCCCTGATGCATAATGTGTTGGTTTCACAAAATAACTCCCAGAAAGCAAACTTCTGTCTCTCCTTCCAAGTTTTGGAATGGATGGACTATGACCCTAATGTCCTGATAACAAAATTGAAATGAACAGGGAGAAACCTAAACAACTGCTGTGTGAAAGTGAACAGATTAAACTGCATTTTAAACACGTCTTCAGAAATAAGAGAGACGAGAGAGATGACAAAGAAAGACCATGGATCTCTTCCCAGGTTCTCCATACAGTAACGGTCCTTTCCACCACTGCTCCTCTAATATTTGTCACATTACAAGAAGTCAAGCAATCAACATCCATTCAAGCTTCATTTCTACACAAGGTTACAACAAAGATGGGGACGAAAGGGCTGGCCAAGCTCCTATAGAAATAATATGTTCTTTGAAATTTATCTTATAGAAATATTTATGTTTACTGTAGCCTTATTATTAGAGAAAAACTAGAAACAATCTAAATATTTATCAAGGGGGGGGGGTTGAATAAAGAAACCATGGTATATTTGCACCATGGAATTCGATACCATTTAAAAAATATAAAAGTAGAGATGTAGGTATGAATAGGGAGACAGCTCCCAAACACACTTACAAAATGAACAGTATGTAGAGTTCAATCTCTTTAAATACATATATGCATAGAAAAATAATTAGGAAACCATTTCTCAAACTTTATTTCTATATGTTTCTGTGTTGCTTGACATTTTTACAACAAACAATGCATCACTTTAAAAAAGAGAGTTTTAGAAAAGTTCTGGAATTCCATTGTCAGAAACTGAAAACTTGTAGTAATGCCCTTTACCCACCAGATGTTCTTTGAACAAACTATATGAGAGTCAGAGGAGGATCTAGTGGTAATGGAATATGCACAGGAAAAAAATGGGTGAAGTGTCTGGCTGCACTTACACAGGGACAGAAAAATGAGGAGAGAACACCTAAACCAGTTGTTTATGAAACTTTGACAGAGGAGAGACCAATAGTTAATAGAATAATAAGTACAAGGCCTATTCAGTCCTACAGAAGATAAGGAATACGCTTGTTTGAGAGCAAACATAAGCAACACGAACACAGCACTGGGAATTATAATGGACACATATTTATGCCACTATAACAGGACATATTCTGGCATAAACTTGCTTGTTAGTAGCAGCATGAATGTGAATCTTCTCCAAAAGCCTCCCAAAGGAGTTCAAGAAGTTATCAACATCTTACAAGGAGATAAATTAGTATCCATTTCAGATTCAAAGTAGAGATAAGTCTTTGAGTCTGATTTAGCAGGAATTATTTTTAATAATTAAAACATTGCCAAAGTAATAAATGGAACATGGAGAAAATATAAAAAAAACAAAGTGGAAAATATCTATACAATCATCATTCAGAGATAATCTCTATTAAAACATGTATATTAATTACTTTTCTTATTTTCTACCTATATATAAATTCTATGAAAGTGAAATATGTTTTTTTATTATAGCATTTTTTCTTCATTTTGCAACCACTCATGAACATTTCTCTATGTCAATGTTTGTTTTATCTTATAAGCATGATTCTTAGCAGCTCCACTGTATTCCATTGTAAAGACATACTATAATTTACTTAACGAATCCTCTATCATGGGACATTTCAGTTGTTTCCAATTTTTTTATTATAAACAATACTTTAACAATAGACACTTTTTAAACTAAATATTTACACACATACTCAATTATTTTCTTGTGGTAAATTAACAGAAGTAGACCCACTGCCAAACTGCCCTCTGGACAGGTTGCTCTAGCAGTGTACTAATAATTTCCTTGGACAGTATTAGGTTTTAGAAATTTTTAATCAAAGTAACTCTTTTTAAATGAAAAATAAAACATTGTTATGATTACTCTTCTTTAAAATCATCTTTAAGGATCAATTTATCAGTTTGAGGACTCAGTCACTCCACAGCAAGTATTGAGAATATACCAAGTGCCAAGAATTAAGCTAAAAATTACTGGGGATACACAGATGAGGAAGGCACAGCTCTTGCCCTTGAAGATTTTATAGTTTGCTGGGCAAACATAAATAATTCCAGAAGATGTAATGGATACCACAGGAAGGAACTCCCGAGTCTCCTAAGGTAGATATCATAAGGAGGTCATCTTTGAGCTGTATCCAAGGGCAAGCAGGAGTTTGCCAGGCAGAGAATGGAAGGTAGGGCAACCCAGGTGTTCTAAAGCCTAGGATGCAAATGATTCCATGGGACTGAAAACTGGTGGGAAATGGGGTGTTTCTTGCAGAGTGAGTGAGATCTTGTATCCCATGCTAGGGGTTTTTACCACACCAGTAAGCTTTGAGGAGCTATTAAATGACTTATGTAGGGGAGTGACATGATCCACTTTATATTTTAGAAATTTGTACCTGGAAATATAGTGATCACAGGACATTCTTGGGGTAAATGTACAAACCTAAGGAGGACCAACCTGCCATCAGGCAGGAAAAACGTCAGCATTAGCACATTATCTTCTGTTGATATTGTCTAACAGATCACATATGAAACTAAAAGGGAACTGCAGTCTTCTGAGCTCTAGGTATTATGATCATCAACTCATAACACTGTAGAGCTGGAAGTTCTCTTAAATTTCACCTGGTACTAAACTCTCATTTTTAGAGGTCAGGACACCTGTAAGCAACTTGCTAAAGGTCACACAGGTGATGCTGACCCACTTTTACTGGGAATACACTCACAAAGTTTTATTTTATAGTATAGCTTTATTTTGTAGATCTCTACACTGAAACGTAAAGTTTTCCTATGAATTTCAAAATCGTTGGTTGACAGAGTTAATGACATTTACTCCTTAATGATGACAAGCAAAATTCTGAAATAGCATTTAAAGGATCAGAGAATCCAAATAGGATAATGGAAAGTAACTTTTATTTTTAAAATACATACACACACACACACACACACACATCCTTAAACTTCAAAGTAAATGCATATGATCTGACTTAGAATAAATCTTACTTTTCAAACTTGCTCAGTTATTAGTGTTCCTTAAATCAATCTTATATTTGACAAACCATGGCACAGTGTCATTTGGAAATGAAGCTGCTTGTACTTAACCACACACGTGTCTACCAGTCTTTCCCTTCTCTAACCCACCTCTATATTAAAGCATTTTCTGGAACATATATAACAGATTTTAGCCAGTGGAGTTAAAAAAATCTGCTTCCAAGCCTCTAATCACTCCTCATCCTGTCTTTTTATTCTTCTGCTTAAACTATATGCTAAAAAAGAACTGACTCCCAATTGCTTGCAACCCCCCACTAATCAGTGTTTCTAAGTGACTCAATCTAACATGATTAATCAAACTCCCTGCAACAACCCCCTAGTTCCACGTAGCACGAGTAACTTATACTAGTAGGTTTAATTGAAGTGTCACTAGCAAGCTGTCAAAAGAGCAAATATCAACATAGTCAATGCTTTCTCCCTTGAACACATAATTTCTCTGTATCAATGACTTGCTGAAAGGAGGGAGGTGTCTGTTCTCTTGGCTCTCTCTGGCTGTGTAAATTAACAAGAAAAGCCTGTGCCATGGTCACTAATGAACCGTGAACCACTTTCATCCTATCTGCCCGGAGGTCATGGCAGATCATACATAACCACCACCACATGGCAGAGCAAGCGCTTGGCCAAGGCTTGAAAGCCTTGTTGAAAGAGCCTCAGCCTCCAGCCACTGGAGTGCGAATGTGAGCCAGGATGGGGTGCCGTTCCATCATTCTGATCTCCAGTGCACTCTACATAGCGTCTTCAGCCAAAGTCGGGCTCCCAGGAACACAGCAAAAGACAGAGAAGAGGAGATATCCTTCCCTGTTCGACTTCTCTGGAGTCTCCTCACCTTGCAAGTCAAAGGTCGCCTCCTCCATGAAGTCTTCTTTGATTGACCCACTTTGAATCATATCTCCTAGGACCTTGTAATCATTCTACCCTCTCCCTCTGGCACAGTGACTGGTTCCAGGGATAGTTGCATCACCTGAGCTGAGCCAATCAGTCTTCTACTGGACTTTGTATGCAGATGCTACCTTCTTCTAGAACTTCCTTTCTTCTAGAATGGCTACACAGGTTGATAAAAGCCTGTGGCAATGCTTTCTAGTTCACACTTTTCCCTTCCTAACTGCTTCCATCTCACAGCACACACACATACCCTCCAAAATCAACCCTGTAAAGGAGACTCAACTCCAAGGCAGAATGAAGCCAACACAGAGAGGAAGAGTTGGGAGTCGTTGGTGCGGGGGAGAGAGAGACAGAGAGAGAGAACGGCCCCACCTAAGGCGCTCTGCCTTAAAGACACCCAGCTGAGGAGTGGGTGGGAGCCAAAATCCAGCCTGCATTCTGCTCACCCTGGCAAGGAGCGACCTTCGGAGGAAGGGATCTCACCCCCACCCCCTGCCTTTTTTTTTTTTCAAACAAAGGCTCTGTCTGCTCACCGAGCCTTCTGCTGCTGCACACAAAGGTGTTGCCTGTGCTAGAAATGTGTTATAAGATCAGCGGGACCTCCGGAGTCACCTCTCCAATCACAGCCACCACCATTTCCTTTTTCACCTACACCCGGCTTCAGTTGGGTTTTTTGTCATTTGTAACCAAAAAGTTCTGACCAATAGAGCAGACCAGATACCTGGGTTGCTTCAGATAAAACACCACGTTTGTTTTAGCCTTAAACTTCCTATTAGCCATTGTTTTTGAACTCTACCTTTCAACCTCCAAGTCCTTATGCTTCCCTAGGCAGGCACAGAATAACTAATATCCCTCCTTTTCTTTCCTAGAGACTGACATAGCATTTATGCAGAGATAATATACCAAGAAATCAAGTTCAACCGAATAATGTAGTTGCTGCTTTCTTCATGAAAATGATGAGTTATGATTTCTTTCTCAACATTTCTGGTAACCCCTCAGCAGCAGAGTATGCTGGCCAAACACTGGCTGCCTTTGCCTACCGTGAAAAAGGGTCATAACTCATTTTCCCTCGCAAACCCTAGTGTGTTTTGCTGTGTTTTGTTTGTAAACGACAGGTCACTCACCCTCTTTGGTGTTTGTCCAGCTCGTGGAGCACCGTGTGGTCACAGTATTCAAACACCAGGTGAAGCTTCCGCTTCCTCCTGAAGACTTCGATAAGGTTGACGAGGTTGGGATGCTTGAGTTGCTGAAAACACAAGAAGCAAGGTGCTAAAGTGGAAGTGTGAAAGACAGTTTTCTCTAATTTTGGCCCAACATAAGAAAGCTATTTGTCCTTTAGAAAAATTCTTGTCTTGGATTGACGGAGGCTGTCGATAGCACTATCTTTCTTCACTTGATGAGCTGTTCGTTAGCAGCCTGTAAGTGAAAAATGATCATGATCCTGGTGGTTAGTGAAGGTAAGGAGAGATATGAGAAGGCTGGGAAAAAAGAATGAAAATGTCCCCTCCTACAGAGATCTCCCTGATCTCCCTAGACTGGTTCAGTGTCCCTCGTGGCCCCCCTGAAGTATGAATCCTTTGGAATCCTTCAAACCTACTAATTGTTCAATTGATTGTTTAATGTCCTCTGCTGCCAACAGATATAATGGATACATTCTATAGAATATAAGAACCATGACAAACATCAGGGTCTGTGTTCTCTTGTTTATGCAGAATGATGTTGTATTCCCAGCATGGGGCCTTGCACATAATAGGCGTTCGATCATTATTTGTGAATGAATGAGTAAATCAGGTTTCCTAGGCTGATGAAACCTTTTAAAAGAGAAAAATGAGGAAGACTCTCCAATCTGATATGCCTGAAGGAGTGTATCTAGAAAACACAGGCAGGAATGAATGTCGGTGTTGACAGAGATAAATCTTGTACTTAGCTTTCTGGCCCCTCCTGTCCGTGATCCTACTGGAAACACTACAACTAAGCAAACTACTGTGAAGAGAGCAAAAATGGTTAACTTTCTTTAGGGCTTGAAGGCCTCCGGGCAGTGACCTAAGAGAACAAGAGAGGAAGCCGAAAGGCTTCTTAAGGCCTAGTCTCAGGAATCAGGTGATATAACTTCTGCCTCATTCTAGTGGTCAAAGCAATCATGAGATCCACCCTCCAGATCCAGCCCAGGATGAAATACCACGAGGAGAGCAGGGCGCAGGTGTTCCAGCTGCGCTCATTCCCTGCCAGCCCTCATCTAATTTGGCTACGTGGGCGAGCCCACGCAGGACCCCTGAAGGAGCACTCAGCCAAAGCACAACTGTGAGAAGTAAGAAATCATGCTTTTTTAAGCTACTAAGTTTTTTTTTTTTTTTCGGTACGCGGGCCTCTCACTGTTGTGGCCTCTCCCGTTGCGGAGCACAGGCTCCGGACGCGCAGGCTCAGCGGCCATGGCTCACGGGCCCAGCCACTCCGTGGCATGTGGGATCTTCCCGGACCGGGGCACGAACCTGCGTCCCCTGGATCGGCAGGCGGACTCTCAAGTACTGTGCCACCAGGGAAGCCTAAGCTACTAAGTTTTGAGGAGGTTTGTTCATGCAGCACTAGATAATAACCCTGTAGTAGAATCATCAGGGGAACTTTTGAAAACTGCAGATGCCCCGGCACCACCCCCAGAGATC
Source organism: Orcinus orca (assembly GCF_937001465.1). NCBI lineage: Eukaryota > Metazoa > Chordata > Mammalia > Artiodactyla > Delphinidae > Orcinus > Orcinus orca. The sequence goes on from NC_064560.1 coordinate 151,638,621, forward strand.
CTGAATTGGTCTTGGACAGGGGCCCAGCCATCTGGTTTTTTTCCCCAAATTCTCCAGGTGATTTGATATGTAGACAGAGGTATTAATCATAGGTAGACAGATATTTCATAAATGATAAAAGACAAGGAGAAAAACTGAAGTTCTTGAACTGCACACTCCAGCACATTTGTATGGATAGAAGAGAAACAGTCAGCAAGAGAAATACTAAAGAAGACAATTATTTTCTCATTTTCTTTGTAAAACCCCTCTATCTTCAAGATGTGAAATTCCTGCTCCAGCGATTACACTTGATGAAACAAATATAAAACAGCCAAGACACTCTAAAGCCCATTAGCCACATTTGGGCCTTAGAACAGAAGGCACTCCAAGCTCTAAAGCCCCAGATTTACGTTCCCATAGCTGGAAACTTTTAGCCTGAACTAACACTTTCCAGATATAGGAGGACAGAACTGCCTGCTGTTTTAAACCAAAGAATTGCGTTGGCTCAGATGTCTCAAACAGAAAGCAAACGACCAAGTTTAAAGGGGGTAAATAGCAGCTTTATGACAATTAGCGGAAAGCAGAGATTTTCTTACAGCCTCTGAAAAATAACTGTCCGAAGGCCCAGACCTCAAATCTTAGATTCTTTTCATTTTCCATGTTCCATATGTAGTCCTCACATCTTCAGCCAACTTTTTTAGCAAAAGTACAAATGTATCAATTCTACCAAAACAAATACCTGGACCGTCTCAGATGCCAAGACTGGCACCTCCAACTTGTCCCATCCATACCTGCAGTGATCACCAGGGGCACTGCTGCCTCAGGATAAAACCCAAATATCCTCTCAGTTTGACCTCTGCTTACTTCTGCAGGCCCATCTCTTAAACCCTAGACACACTGAATTTCTCTCACTTCTTCAAAGGCTCACACTCCCTCTCGCTTCAGGACCTGTTCACCCAGTTCTCTCTCTGAAACACTCTCATCCTCCAGATGTCACTTTCTACGTCTGGCCCGCCTCTGCCCCACCCGACACCCTGGTATGAACTAAAAGAGCTATAACTCTGCAACCCAAGCATGGGGACCATGTAGCAGGAAAAGAGCATTGTCACAGCAGGATCCATTGAACCGGGTGGGACTGTAAATATTATATTACACCCATCTTCCTGTTACTGCACACCTTTTGAAAACCTAGATTCTAATAATTGCTGCATATTCTATTCAAATAACATAGAGAGTCTCTCCAAGTTTTGTGTATTGTAAATAAGGTTTCGATGAACAAGCTACTAACCAGCTGACCTTAACTTTGAATAATTTAATTTAATGTCTCTAGGCCTCAGTTTTCCATCTGTGACAGCAGGAAGCTCAAGGGCTGCTGTGACAGCTTCATAACACAAAGCACACGAAACAGTGTCAGGCCACATTGTTCTCTCCAGGAAGCTTAACTGTTAATATTGTTATTGGGGGTTCAATCTATTTCTATTTAGGCTGACTTTCTCAATTCATTTTATTCAACAAGTATTTATCTATCTTAATGTGCTTAAGGCACTCTGCTAGTCCTAAGGATATAGAGACATAGCAAGTACTTGACCATACTCTCAAGGAGCTTAGAACCTAGGAGAGGAGACAGATGTGGAACAAGTAATTACAGACGTGATGAGTGTTACAAAAAGCCCCCAGGAAAGGGTACCTGGCTCGAGGGTAGTGAGTGGCCCAGGGAAGATCTCCTTGGGGAAGGTGGCCATTTAAGAAGTTAGTTGGGCACCATTTAGAGTCCCAGGAGTACAACATAAAGCTCTAAACAGATATGGCCGAACTGCTTTCCAAAAGGATCAAACATACTTACACCTCTGCCAGGAGTGTGAGAGTACTTTTCACCATACCACTGAGGCGCATATAGACATTGAAGGCTTGTGACGTTTATCGTCAAATGCGAGGGCTTCCAATGCCTCTGGCAACATAGGAAGATGTCATGTGACACTTAAACCACTTGTCTCTCCTATCCCCTGCCATGAGACAACCTTTATGTAGCTGCAAATAGCCAATAACTTATTTCTCAACTGATTTCCAGAAAATTCTTCATTTAGAAAAATCAATTGCTAAGACTAAATTCTAATTAGGACTTACAAACGTTAAATTATAAATATTTTAAAATAAATGATTAACTCTCTGTAGGTAGCCAGGCTTCTGGGTGACCTGAAAACATTCCAGAGCAGCAGGTATCTGGGAGCCAGTCCCTGTCTTGGCTGTGTTCTTTGTTATATTATAACAAAGATCTGAGAGTGTCTGCTCAGCCTCTGGCACTATTCAAGGCACTAGGGACACACTGGTGAATGGGACGGAGGACTCGGGCATTAAGCAAAGAAATGCCATGAAGAGCCTTCCATATATAAAAGACTAGGCTGCCTTAGGGAAACTGTCCTTAGGAAGTGACTTTGAACTGAGCCCTGGAGGGTGAGAAAGGTCTGACCAGACCAAGGGAAGGGGTGGTGGTAGAGAGATGGTGGCTTTCCAGGCAGAGGACTGGCTCTGACCCAGGAGGAACTTACGCCACTTAAGGAACTGCAGGATGGTGTGGTTTGAATGTCAAGCACATGGAACTGATGCCAGTGAGACAGGCAGAAGGCAGGTCCTGTGGGGCCTTGCAGGACATACTAAGAAATTTACGTTTCATCCTAAGCGCAATGGGAAGCTACCAGAAGGAATTTTATCAAGATGTGATAATTTACCATTTGGGTTTTTAAAAGCTCACTATGGTGGCAGGATACAGAATGGCTCAGAGGAGGCAATATGGTGAGAGGAGACCAGTGAAGAACCTGTTGATAGCTGAGAGCTTGGACCAGTGTCGAGGCAGGGGAGATGGCAAGAAAGGCACTGTTTGGAGATAGATTTTATTAATAGAATAGTCCGGATGTGGTGATGGACTGGAGGTGAGGGATGCAGGAGAGGGTATCAAGAATGACCAAAGGTTTGTATAATGGGGGTGGATGGTGGTGCCATGACTGAGAGGAGGAGCAGGTTTTGGGGGGAGGGAACTACTGTTCTGGCACGTTGGGTTGACAGGGACTCCGAGGTACCAATACAGTCGTCAGGTCGGCTGGAGTTTGAGTTGAAGATAAAAGCTGGGGAGGCAGCATGAGTGTAAGCAAAGCCATGGCTAGAAGTGATTGCCCAGAAGAGTGAGAAGGAAGAGGCCAAGGAACCCCAGCACCCAGGTATGTGGTAGATGAGGAGGAAGCAGAGGAGGGGAAAGGGAAGAAGGTCCCCCAAGATAAGAGAGAAGACAGCAGAACGTGACACTACAGAGATATCGTGGAAGGAGGAAGTGGTCCACGGTGATGCTGCTGCTGAAGAGTCAAGTGGGAAGAAGCCTGAGAGGCGCCCGCGGGGGCGTCCTAAAGGGGTTCGCGTGACCTCACCAGAAGCAGCGTCAGTGCAGTGGTGAGACCAGGAGCCAGATATGGCAGATTTAGCATCCCCAAACCGTACTCTTCTCTGTTGACTCCCCTGACCTCAGGGGCAGAGCTCAGAGGGACACCTCTGGTCCTGAATCCAGTCTGCAATTGGTAGGTCTTGATCAAGGCTCCGTGTGTTTGCATTGACGAAGGTTTGGATGCTTCTTCTTCAACCTTGAATGGGTTCCTTTAGGGGCATTGGGAGGAATTAGATGAGAAGAACCAAGCAACGTGATGGACGGACTGTCCACAGGCTTACTCAACATGCTTATTACACATAGGAGTCTTACTAGAACAGACTAAACTACCATATGTACTACAAAGATGGAGTTCAGGGCTCTTTTAATTCTAATTCCTTCCTGTTTATGAGTATGTGAAACCAAAGCCTCGGGCCTGGTCTTATTCCTCAGCACTCTGAATTGTGCTGGCTCAATCTGCAGGATGTCAGTGCCTCTTCCCAGGCCACTCACCATCCTCCGGTTATTCTATATCTAGAAGCCTGGGCCGCCTCAGACTCAGATTTAGTGTCTCTTATATAAAGTTTCTGCCTTTGCTGCTCCTATTTTATTTTGGTCTCCTTTTTATTTCTCTGCTTTTTGAATATGGATGTTTCCTATTACACTGCGAAGCGAAGCACTTTCTCTGACATTAAAAAAAGAATGCTATTCTCACCCACCGAATTTAACCTGAGCCCCGCTTGGCTTCCGCCGCAGAGCTGAGAGGGCTACACATGCTTCTTGGGCAGCGCCTCCACCCTGTCATCGGCCCTTTGTCCTCACTGCCCACCTATCCGTTGTGATAAGCTCAGGCTTCTACGTCCTCTAAGGTCAAACGTTTGGCCTTAGCATTTTGAAGGATTTTTGACCCAGCTGCCAACACTTCAGATCAGGAAATGTTACTTTAAAACCCTGGTTACCACGATCCTCTTGAAAACGCTGGCAATCTAGCAATCCTGGGCCTGCAGTCTGTGGCGTCAGCGGGTTGGCACTGAGAAGCAGCTGTCCACGGTGGATAAGGCTGGGTACGTGAGTTCATCACAGTACCCAACACGCCCTACCACTCCCTGACACTAAGGCTAAGTGAAAGTTGCCCTTTATCATCACTCTTCCGGTATTAATTTTCTTAAAGTTAAAAGTGACATATTTAATGTGCCCATATCTCTATCAAAAGTGGGAAAATATACAAGCAATAGAAATAACTGCATATTTTAAGACAAATAAGAAAAAATATATTTGTTTGTGAGAGTGAATCATTTCTCCCACACCTGCCTGGCCCCTGTAGGTACTGGGTTTGGGGCCTCTACCCTAGGGACGCCTCAGCGTTCACACGTTACTGGATTGACCAGTGTACAGACCATTACATCTGTGGTCTCCCCTATCCCTCAAGTGCTAAGGATTCTCTGGTCTCTGTTCTTTGTGCAGAGCATGGGGTGATATTTATCCTGATCTGTGCTTTAGAGGAAAACAGACCATTTTCTCAAGGATCATATCTTGTTTTCCTTTCAAAAACATTCTTCTTTTCCCACAAATTTGTGGTAAATAAAAAAAGAACAGGGATTAAAGTTTAGAAAGTTGAGAGCTGTCTTGGTAAAATGTTTTTCACAAGCCTTTACAATTTTTGAACTCAACTCTTGGTCAAAGATCCCTTTGCAAGAATCTTTTATCAGTTAACATTCACCCAGAATGGAGAAAAGTGATGTCCCCCTCCTTTATAATAATTAATCCTGGGTACTTCCCAAGGATTCCCAGATCAGCATATTATAACACTCTCAAGAAACTGAGACCCAGCCAGGTTTAGAGCTTGTCTAAACTAAGAAAGAATCAAGGTTCTTCATATTTCCTCTTGTTCTTCCTTCTCACCTGGATGAATGCTCTCAACTAAATCATGCAACTCAGTGTAAGAGTTAATAGCAGCAGCACCCAATTCCAGTTTTGATTCAGAAAGAAAGCTCTCAATTTTACCCTTACCTCATTTAAGGACTTAGGACTTTGGAAGTACAAGTATGGTCCTGATAAAATGATACCAGTGAAGAATTCATATCATAAAAATGTCAGTTCTTCTGAAAAATATGTGGATGTAATGCAATTCCAATCAGAATACAAAAAGGATCTTTTTAACTAGATAAAATGGCTTTTATGTTCATATAGAACTATAACTGTTGTAAAATCATCAAGGAGAAAATTGGGTCAACTTGCTTTACCAAATGGTTAAATTTTCAATAAAGCACCTGTAATTGTCATCATCATCATCATCATCATCAACAGCCCAGAAGACTACAGTCACAGAAATGAACAAACAGAAGCAGTACCGAGTCTAGAATTAGATCCAGATACGTAAGGGAAATTAACATATGACACAGGTAGTACTTCAATATAGTTGAAAAATGTGTTCTATTTAATAATGATTCTGGGGGCTTCCCTGGTGGCGTAGTGGTTGACAGTCCGCCTGCCGGTGCAGGGGACACGGGTTCGTGCCCCGGTCCAGGAGGATCCCACATGCCATGGAGCGGCTGGGCCCGTGAGCCGCCATGGCCGCTGAGCCTGCGCGTCCGGAGCCTCTGCTCCGCAGCGGGAGAGGCCACAACGGTGAGAGGCCCGCGTACCGCAAAAAATAATAATAATAATAATGATGATTCTGGGAAAACTGGCTACTCATCAGGAAAATTAGAACCATATCTCATCACCCTATATACAGGAATAAATTTTACATATATTAAAACATTTACAAACATTTAATATAAATATATTAAACGTTTTAATATAAAATAATATAAATAGTAGAAAAAATTTAGGAGAACTTTGTAGGACCATAGCTTGGGAAGAAAGCATCCTAAAAACAACACAAGAGTTCCAGAAGAAAAAAAAAAAGATAGGTAAGTTTAGCTACATAAAAATAAAATAATGTTGGGAAGATGACAAAAGTTCTGAAGATGGTTGAACTGATGGTTCTATACCAATGTGAATCCACTTAATGCCACTGAAATGTACATTTAAAAGTGGTTAAAACAGTAAGTTTTATGATATGTATATTTTACCATAATAAAAAAATAAAATAATGTTGGTTTGCAAGAGGAAAAAAAAAAAAAACAAGTGCACTATAAACCATGTCAAAAGACAAATAATTGGCAGGGAAATGTTTGTTAAAGTTATGACAAATAGTGAATGATAGCTCTAAGATAGCTCTAATATTACAAAGAAGTTTTATGTACTATGTGGAAAAAGACAACCTAGTGGAAAAAACGGGCAAAAGCTATAAATAGGTAACACACAGAAAAGGAAATATAAACCATCGAGAGACATGAAAAGATACTTAATCTCACTAGTAGTAAGAGAAAGGCAAATCAGAGCAACAGCTTGATGTGACGTTTTTTCCTAACATATAGGCAAACATTCCAAAATTGGTAACATCCAGTGCTGCCCAGGGTACAGGGAAATGGATCTTCTCACACATGGCTGGTTAGAGTCCAAACTGCTACAACTTTTGGGGAAAGTTTTAGCAAAATTTATCAAAATAATATACCCTACTGCTGCTGGCACCAAGAAGCCTGTGTGCAAACACAGGTCACTATCCACACCTCCCCTCCTGGGAGCCTGTGCAGCCCGCCACGGCGAGGGTCCCGTGATGCAGGGACAACTTCCCCGGGAGAACGCACGGCGCGCCTCTGGCTGGTGCAACGTCATGCCACCTCTGCCGCCACAGGCTTCCGCGCACTCCATGCCCCCCCTCCCCCCGGCCTCAGTGAGCCAGAGACCCCGAATCAGCTGCTCCTTTAACCCCATCCTGTCTGAGCGAAGAACAGATGTCCTCCAGCGACCTACATGCAGAGGCGGGGCCAAATCCAAAGCTGAGCCCCGGGAGCTGTGTGAACAAAGAAGAGAAAGGGAAATCTCTCCCAGCAGCCTCAGGAGCAGCGGATTAAAGCTCCACAATGAACTTGATGTACCCTGCATCTGTGGAATACCTGAATAGACAATGAATCATCCCAAATAGAGGAGGTGGGCTTTGAGAACAAGATTTATGATTTTTACCCTTTTCCTCTTTTTGTGAGTGTGTATGTGTATGCTTCTGTGTGAGATTTTGTCTGTATAGCTTTGCTTTCACCATTTGTCCTAGGGTTCTATCCGTCGGTTTTTATTTTTTACTTAAAAAAATTTTTTTTCTTAAAAATTATTTTTTTATTTTAATAACTTTATTTTATTTTACCTTACTTTATTTTATTTTCTTTTATCCTCTTTCTTTCTCTCTTTCTTTCTTTCTACTTTTTCTCCCTTTTATTCTGAGCCGTGTGGATGAAAGGCTCTTGGTGCTCCAGCCAGGAGTCAGTGCTGTGACTCAGAGGTGGGAGAGCCAACTTCAGGACACTGGTCCACAAGAGACCTCCCAGTACCACGTAATATCAAACAGCAAAAATCTCTCAGAGATCTCCATCTCAACACCAACACCCAGCTTCACTCAACGACCAGCAAGCTACAGTGCTGGACACCCTATGCCAAACAACTAGAAAGACAGGAACACAACCCCACCCATTAGCAGAGAGGCTACCTAAAATCATAATAAGGCCACAGACACCCCAAAACACACCACCAGATGTGGACCTGCCCACCAGAAAGACAAGATCCAGCCTAATCCACCAGAACACAGGCATTAGTCCCCTCCACCAGGAAGCCTACACAACCCACTGAACCAACTTTAGCCACTAGGGCAGACACCAAAAACAACGGGAACTATGAACCTGCAGCCTGCAAAAAGGAGACCCCAAACACAGTAAGATAAGCAAAATGAGAAGACAGAAAAACACACAGCAGATGAAGGAGCTAGATAAAAACTCACCAGACCTAACAAATGAAGAGGAAACAGGCAGTCTACCTGAAAAAGAATTCAGAATAATGATAGCAAAGATGATCCAAAATCTTGGAAATAGAATAGAGAAAATGCAAGAAACATTTTAAAAGGACCTAGAAGAACTAAAGAGGCAACAAGCAATGATGAACAACACAATAAATGAATTAAAAATACTCTAGGGCTTCCCTGGTGGCGCAGTGGTTGAGAGTCCGCCTGCCGATGCAGGGGACACGGGTTCGTGCCCCGGTCCAAGAGGATCCCACATGCCATGGAGCGGCTGGGCCCGTGAGCCATGGCCACTAGGCCTGTGCGTCCGGAGCCTGTGCTCTGCAACAGGAGAGGCCACAACAGTGAGAGGCCCATGTACTGCAAAGGAAAAAAAAAAAACTCTAGAAGGGATCAATAGCAGAACAACTGAGGCAGAAGAATGGATAAGTGACCTGGAAGATAAAATAGTGGAAATAACTACTGCAGAGCAGAATAAAGAATGAAAAGAACTGAGGACAGTCTCAGAGACCTCTGGGACAACATTAAATGCACCAACATTCGAATTATAGGGGTCCCAGAAGAAGAAGAGAAAAAGAAAGGGACTGAGAAAATATTTGAAGAGATTATAGTTGAAAACTTCCCTAATATGGGAAAGGAAATAGTTAATCAAGTCCAGGATGCACAGAGAGTCCCATACAGGATAAATCCAAGGAGAAATACGCCAAGACACATATTAATCAAACTGTCAAAAATTAAATACAAAGAAAACATATTAAAAGCAGCAAGGGAAAAACAACAAATAACACACAAGGGAATCCCCATAAGGTTAACAGCTGATCTTTCAGCAGAAACTCTGCAAGCCAGAAGGGAGTGGCAGGACATATTTAAAGTGATGAAGGAGAAAAACCTACAACCAAGATTACTCTACCCAGCAAGGATCTCATTCAGTTTTGATGGAGAAATTAAAACCTTTACAGACAAGCAAAAGCTGAGAGAGTTCAGCACCACCAAACTAGCTTTACAACAAATGCTAAAGGAACTTCTCTAGGCAAGAAACACAAGAGAAGGAAAAGACCTACAATAACAAACCCAAAACAATTAACAAAATGGGAATAGTAACATACATATCAATAATTACCTTAAATGTAAATGGATTAAATGCTCCCACCAAAAGACACAGACTGGCTGAATGGACACAAAAACAAGACCCATATATATGCTGTCTACAAGACACCCACTTCAGACCTAGGGACACATACAGACTGAAAGTGAGGGGATGGAAAAAGATATTCCATGCAAATGGAAACCAAAAGAAAGCTGGAGTAGCAATTCTCATATCAGACAAAATAGACTTCAAAATAAAGACTATTAGAAGAGACAAAGAAGGACACTACATAATGATCAAGGGATCAATCCAAGAAGAAGATTTAACAATTGTAAATATTTATGCACCCAACATAGGAGCACCTCAATACATAAGGCAAATACTAACAGCCATAAAAGGGGAAATCGACAGTAACACATTCATAGTAGGGGACTTTAACACCCCACTTTCACCAATGGACAGATCATCCAAAATGAGAATAAATAAGGAAACACAAGCTTTAAATGATACATTAAACAAGATGGACTTAATTGATATTTATAGGACATTCCATCCAAAACCAACAGAATACACATTTTTCTCAAGTGCTCATGGAACATTCTCCAGGATAGATCATATCTTGGGTCACAAATCAAGCCTTGGTAAATTTTAGAAAATTGAAATTGTATCAAGTATCTTTTCTGACCATAACGCTATGAGACTACATAACAATTACAGGAAAAGATCTGTACAAAATACAAACAGGGGCTTTCCTGGTGGCTCAGTGGTTGAGAGTCCACCTGCCGATGCAGGGGACATGGGTTCGTGCCTCAGTCGGGGAGGATCCCACATGCCGCGGAGCAGCTGGGCCTGTGAGCCATGGCCGCTGGGCCTGTGTGTTCGGAGGCTGTGCTCCGCAATGAGAGAGGCCACAACAGTTAGAGGCCCGCGTACCGCAAAAAAAGAAAAAAAAAAGAATACAAAAAAAAATACAAACACATGGAGGCTAAACAATACACTACTTAATAACGAAGTGATCACTGAAGAAATCAAAGAGGAAATCAAAAAATACGTAGAAACAAATGACAATGGAGAAACGATGACCCAAAACCTATGGCATGCAGGAAAAGCAGTTCTAAGAGGGAAGTTTATAGTAATACAATCCTACATTAAGAAACAGGAAACATCTCAAATAAACAACCTAACCTTGCACCTAAAGCAATTAAAGAAAGAAGAACAAAAAAAACCCAGGTTAGCAGAAGGAAAGAAATCATAAAGATCCGATCAGAAATAAATGAAAAAGAAATGAAGGAAACGATAGCAAAGACCGATAAAACTAAAAGCTGGTTCTTTGAGAAGATAAACAAAATTGATAAACCATTAGCCAGTCTCATCAAGAAAAAAAGGGAGAGGACTCAAATCAGTAGAATTAGAAATGAAAAAGGAGAAGTAAAAACTGACACTGCAGAAATACAAAAGATCGTGAGAGATTACTACAAGCAACTCTATGCCAATAAAATGGACAACCTGGAGGAAATGGACAAATGCTTAGAAATGCACAACCTGCCAAGACTGAACCAGGAGGAAATAGAAAATATGAACAGACCAATCACAAGCACTGAAATTGAGACTGTGATTAAAAATCTTCCAACAAACAAAAGCCCAGGACCAGATTACTTCACAGGTGAATTCTATCAAACATTTAGAGAAGAGTTAACACCTATCCTTCTCAAACTCTTCCAAAATATAGCAGAGAGAGGAACACTCCCAAACTCATTCTACGAGGCCACCATCACCCTGATACCAAAACCAGACAAAGATGTCACAAAGAAAGAAAACTACAGGCCAATATCACTGATGAACATAGATGCAAAAATCCTCAACAAAATACTAGCAAACAGAATCCAACAGCACATTAAAAGGATCATACACCATGATCAAGTGGGGTTTATTCCAGGAATGCAAGGATTCTTCAATATACACAAATCCATCAACGTGATACACCATATTAACAAACTTAAGGAGAGAAACCATATGATCATCTCAATAAATGCAGAGAAAGCTTTTGACAAAATTCAACACCCATTTATGATAAAAATCCTCCAGAAAGTAGGCATAGAGGGAACTTTCCTCAACATAATAAAGGCCATATATGCCAAACCCATAGCCAACATCGTCCTCAATGGTGAAAAACTGAAAGCATTTCCACTAAGATCAGGAACAAGACAAGGTTGCCCACTCTCACCACTCTTATTCAACATAGTTTTGGAAGTTTTAGCCACAGCAATCAGAGAAGAAAAAGAAATAAAAGGAATCCAAATCGGAAAAGAAGAAATAAAGCTGTCACTGTTTGCAGATGACATGATACTATACATAGAGAATCCCCAAGATGCTACCAGAAAACTACTAGAGCTAATCAATGAATTTGCTAAAGTAGCAGGATACAAAATTAATGCACAGAAATCTCTGGCATTCCTATACATTAATGATGAAAAATATGAAAACGAAATTAAGAAAACACTCCCATTTACCACTGCAACAAAAAGAATAAAATATCTGGGAATAAACCTACCTAAAGAGACAAAAGACCTGTATGCAGAAAATTGTAAGACACTGATGAAAAAAATTAAAGATGATACAAATAGATGGAGAGATATCCCATGTTCTTGGATTGGAAGAATCAACATTGTGAAAATGACTCTACAGATTCAATGCAATCCCTATCAAACTACCACTGGCATTTTTCACAGAACTAGAACAAAAAATTTCACAATTTGTATGGAAACACAAAAGACCCCGAATAGCCAAAGCAATCTTGAGAACGAAAAACGGAGCTGGAGGAATCAGGCTCCCTGACTTCAGACTATACTACAAAGCTAAAGTAATCAAGACAGTATGGTACTGACACAAAAACAGAAATATAGATCAATGGAACAGGATAGAAAGCCCAGAGATAAACCCACACACATATGGTCACCTTATCTTTGATAAAGGAGGCAAGAATATACAGTGGAGAAAAGACAGCCTCTTCAATAAGTGGTGCTGGGAAAACTGGACGGGTACACGTAAAAGTATGAGATTAGAACACTCCCTAACACCATACACAAAAATAAGCTCAAAATGAATTAAAAACCTAAATGTAAGGACAGGAATTATCAAACTCTTAGAGGAAAATATAGGCAGAACACTCTATGACATAAATCACAGCAAAATCTTTTTGACCCACCTCCTAGAGAAATGGAAATAAAAACAAAAATAAACAAGTGGGATCTAATGAAACTTAAACGCTTTTGCACAACAAAGGAAACCATAAACAAGACCAAAAGACAACCCTCAGAATGGGAGAAAATATTTCCAAATGAAGCAACTGACAAAGAATTAATCTCCAAAATTTACAAGCAGCTCATGCAGCTCAATAACAAAAAAACAAACAACCATATCCAAAAATGGGCAGAAGACCTAAATAGACATTTCTCCAAAGAAGATATACAGATTGCCAACAAATGCATGAAAGAATGCTGAACATCATTAATCATTAGAGAAATGCAAATCAAAACTACAATGAGGTATCATCTCACACCGGTCAGAATGGCCATCATCAAAAAATCTACAAACAATAAATGCTGGAGAAGGTGTGGAGAAAAGGGGACCCTCTTGCACTGCTGATGAGAATGTAAATTGATACAGCCACTATGGAAAATAGTACGGAGGTTCCTTAAAAAACTAAAAATAGAACTACCATACGACCCAGCAATCCCACAACTGGGCATATACCCTGAGAAAACCATAATTCAAAAAGAGTCATGTACCAAAATGTTCATTGCAGCTCTATTTACAATAGCCAGGAGATGGAAGCAACCTAAGTGTCCATCATCAGATGAATGGATAAAGAAGATGTGGCACATATATACAATGGAATATTACTCAGCCAGAAAAAGATACGAAATTGAGTTATTTGTAGTGAGGTGGATGGACCTAGAGTCTGTCATACAGAGTGAAGTAAGTCAGAAAGAGAAAAACAAATACCGTATGCTAACACATATATATGGAATCTAAGGGGAAAAAAAAAAGGTCATGAAGAACCTAGGGGTAAGACGGGAATAAAGACACAGACCTACTAGAGAATGGACTTGAGGATATGGGGAGGGGGAAGGGTAAGCTGTGACAACGTGAGAGAGTGGCATGGACATATATACACTACCAAACATAAAATAGATAGCTAGTGGGAAGCAGCCACATGGCACAGGGAGATCAGCTCGGTGCTTTGTGCCCACCTAGAGGGGTGGGATAGGGAGGGTGGGAGGGAGGGAGACGCAAGAGGGAAGAGATATGGGAACATATGTATATGTATAACTGATTCACTTTGTTATAAAGCAGAAACTAACACACCATTGTAAAGAAATTATACTCCGATAAAGATGTTAAAAAAAAAATATACCCCAAAAACATTGGCAAAATATCTGAGCAAACACCTCCCCAGAGAAAATAAATAGATGGGAAATAAATATATGAAAAGATGATCAACATCTTTTTTCATTAGAGAATTGCAAATTACAAAAACAGTGGGATACCATTACACACTTATTAGAATGGCTAAATCCTAAAAAAAGCTGACAACACCAAATGCTAGTGATGATACTGAACAATACAAACTCTCATTCATTGGTGGTGGAAATGCAAAATGGGACAGTCACTTTGGAAGACACTTTGGCCGTTCCTTACAAAGCTAAACACAGTTGCACCATAAGGTCCAGCCATCCACTCCTAGGTGTTTACCCAAATGATTTGAAAACTTATATTCACACAAAAACCTGAACACGAATGTTTATAATTACCAAAAACTGGAAGCAAACAAATTGTCTCCCTATAGGTAAATTGTGCTATATCCATAAAATGGAATATTATTCAGTGATAAAAAGAAGTGAGCTATTAAGGCATGAAAAGGCATGTATGAAACAAATGCATATTGTTAGGTGAAAGAAGCCCGTCTAAAAAGACTAAATACTGTATGATTTCAATTTTATGACACCCTGGAAAAGGCAAAACTACGGAGACAGTAAAAAGGTCAGTGGTTGCCAGGGGTTCAAAGGATATGTGAGAGGGTTGAACAGATGAAGCACACAGGATTTTTTAGGACACTGAAACTACGCTGTGTGATACTGCAATGGTGGATATGTGACATTACACATTTGTCAAAACACATAGAACTTTACAGCACAAAGACTGAACCTTAATGTATGCAAATTTTAAAAAATCATTTAGGAGGTTAGGGAATGCAGAATGTGACAAAAGAATCTAACTGTATTACAAATGAAACCACCGCACTGAAGAGGATTGGGGGAGGAAGTGCTGACCTAAGCAACTTTGGAAATGGGTAGACAGTGTAAGACAGAAGTCCAAAGGAACTACACATAAGCATTATACTCTTGTTGATAAAGCTGTTTCCCATGGGAATAGGAATTAGCAATTCTGATAATGCTATACATGTATGTTGGAATGGAACAATGAAGTAAATGAATGTCGGATAGGGAAGCCAGGTTCTCCCTGTTAGCGTGGGACTTTACATCTAAGCAAGGAGAGGAGGCTAGTGTAACTCATGATCCAATCTATGCATGGACTAGAGTTGGAGGCACCAGTATAAAGTCATGTTTAGTTTAAGACAGATACAGATACAAATAGGAATAACTATAGCTAAGTGTATATACACAGGTTAGTACGCACACATACATTACCTTGCTTCCTCAGCTGCGAGGGCCTAGAAACAACCACATCCAGTAGCAACAAGTACTCCTAGTGTTCAGATCTTAGTTCCTAATACCATCCTCCAATAAAAGGAACTAGGGCTCCTTAAAGAAAATGGAGGATTCCATACAGGGCGGGAAGTATCTTGCAGTGCCAGAAAGGACAGTGCTAAAACAAAAACAAAAACAAACCCTGCATCGACGGGGGTACGTCAAAGGGACACAAATATCCATAGGTCAATACTGAATGAATGAACGAATGGAGAGAATAAATAAATCTATGTAAGAGAAATCCAAATAATTTATGTAAATACTCTGTCATCAAGGAGGAGAACCTAACTCCCCACTCCTTAAGTGTGGGCTGCATATGGTGACTTCCTTCCAGAAGAGTACAGTGTGGAGAAACCGAATAGGAGTAACTTTATAGCGAGAAGACAGTCAAACAGGTGATTCTCAACCAGGTGATTAAGATCAACATCAATAGTGACAGTATGTACACTTGATGTGATTCAGTCTTCCTTCCCCAAACCCATAACCCCAGTCTAGCCATGAAAAAAACACCAGACAAATTCCAATAGGGGACAGCCTACAAAATACCTGACGAGTACTCCTCAAAAGTGTCACGGCCATCAAACACATGGACAGTCTGAAAGTGTCACAGCCAAGGGAAGCCTAGGGACACATGACAACTAAATGTAATGTGGTGTCCTAGATGGGATACTGGAACAGAAATCCTTTGTCTCAGACTTTACTTTCTGGGAGATACACAGGCTAAGACAGGTGGTACCAGAAGTGACTCTAGCCAGTGGATCTTCAGAATGGGATTCTGGAACTGGATTGATCGCCAGGCGGATGGCAACAAGGACCCCTCTGCTGGTGGTAAGTGGGGTAAGAGAAGCCCTGGGGAGCTGCAGCAACACAATCACTAAGATTCCATTAGGCTGGCTTTGAATGAGGTGCAGGTTTGGCTCATGCAATGGCAGTGCACATGCGTGGTGTGGGGCAGTGGTGACGACAGGGATTATTGAGTGAGCTGACTTTTGTGAACACCTTTATGTTGTTGAAAAGAGAAGACAGAAGAATGACGGGTTTGGGTTAGCCACCGGTCAACTGCAGGAATCAGAAGGCCTCTAAGGCAGTATTTAGAGAGACATTTATCTCCTGCAGACACAAGGTGCTAAAACCAGGCTCAGGAGTTTAATAAGAGTAGCAGAGATACAAAGGAGACGACGTCCAGCCTCAGCAGGTCTCTTAGGCCAACGTGAGGGCTCTGGTGAGTAATGAGAGGGACGCTGAGATCTGGAATACGGACATTTAGGAGGATGAGCCTGAGACTCTTAAACTCTCAAATTTCCCCAAACCCTCTGGGCTGGGAGAAGCAACTTCTGCCCTTTTGCCCAAGTGAAACACTTCCTCTCACACAGAGACCCTGAAAATACCTCACTGAGGAAAGTGCCTCTTTAAGAAGATGATGTGCATCCTCCTTAGATTCTATCCCCACCTCCTCCCAGGGCACACAGACCTGTAACTAGGATGAGGTTATAGCAGCACCTGAGCAGGGCAGCACGGCTCTTGCTCCAGGAGGAAATAAGTGTACTCAAAGAACTCAAGACCTGGCTCATATGTAACAGCAGTAATCTTGAGGGTGTTGGACAATGAAAGTAGTGAAATATACAGCTGGATGCGGGGAGGAGGGTTCGTTGACATGAAGCACTCTCCTGTAACTTGGGACTTATTTCCTGACAATGACAGCTGGAGACAATCTTTAATATGCTGCTGGTATTTGAAACTTGGCCTTTCAATAGGTAAGATGGAGATGCTGGAACTGCCTCAGCAGAGTATTGAGGAAGGGGTCTGGGAAATCAAGGAGGTGGAAATGTTAGAGTGGACCTATTAGGTGACACTGCAAAACCCACATCCTCATTATCTTTCCTTGGGAGGTCAGGAGAATATTCCCTGCACTAAAGCAGTAAGGAAGGCACAGGGAAGGAGATCACCAGCATCTTTGAGAAGCTCAGTGGTGCCTGTCCTTTGTAGGCTGGGTGGACAGGCTTGTCATTTGTAGGCTAGAGATGCTACCATGGAATTAGGCTCTCTGGTTCCAATGGGAGTGATAAGATTCTGGAGTGGCTGAGACCAGGTGCTGACAGTGGCAAGATGTACATAGAGACCATTATGGGAAGTAAGGCCAGCTGCCTTATTTCCCAGAAATCTGTGCTGATGCACAGATAGGAACTCACCATGGAGTTCTTATAGGTAAAATAGAAGGGCAGCTGGCAGGTGTTACTAGGTTTGTCTTACCAGAAGAAATGGAGACATGGCAAGCAGAAAGTTGATGTCAACTGTTAGAAAACTGCAGTCCTCACCCAGTTTCTAGATCTAAGTCAAGTTTGTAGACCAAAAAGTGCTGTTGATTGAGTCACCTTGCCAAAGGATCCTGCAATGCTACCACAATACTCCTCAATCCTTTCCCAAAGCAAACTGTAGCCATTTACCAGAGTAGCTGAGGAAAGGGAAATACCCAGACCTTTCAAGAGCTGTGGCTACAAAGTCCGAGGTGGCACTGATATCTGGGGACCCAAAAAGCTATCATGGCCCCACGTTAGAGTAATGCCACACAGTGGGCCTAAAGGGTCCATGGATCCACTTTTGAGATTACTTCCTCTACTCCCAAGTGAATAATTGGGATGGATACACATTGGTTCCATGATTTGTGAATAAGAACCAATATGGCAGAAAGGGCCAAACAGAAGCGCCTGAAATTGCACAGCCCACAACATGACCCTGGCCAAAACAGTAAATCAGGAGCAAAACCACATCCCAGGAGTAACTGATGAGATTAGTACCACCATCAAAGATTTAAAGGATGCAGGATTGGTGCTCCCCATCATACCCCTACTCAGTTCACCTGGGAGACGACTCTAAACTCAACCAAATCATAGCTCCCGTTGCAGCTACTGAGCCAGGTATGGTTATCTCTCCTGGAGCAGATCTACACAGTCCCTGGTCCTTGACATGGAACTACTAATCTGATAAATGTATTCTTTCAAATCCCTATCAGTATGGAGGATCAAACAGTTCACTTTTTGTGGACTGGATAACAGTTCACATTCACTGTCTTGCTCAAGGCCTAGGTTAACTCCTCTCTTCCCTGTTACAAAAAGCCCACAGGGACCCTGATCATCTTGACACTCCACAGAATACCAAGCTGGTCCACTTCATTGAGAACACCAAGCTAATCGGACCCCCTGCGTGAGCAGGAAATGACAAGTACTCTGAATGCCCAATTAAGACACATGTCTGCCAGAGCATGGGAGAAAACCCTCTGAGGTATGGCATGCGGGTAATGTTCTAGGGGTCCGATGGCCTGGGGCAGGCTGAGACATCCCCTCGAAAGGAAAGGACAAATTGTTGCACCTTGTATCCTCCGCCACTGAAAAGGGGGCATGGCACTTAGTGGTTCTCTTTCGATCTTGGAGGCAGCGTATATAGTCCTTGGGAACACTGCTCTGTTTAATTTACCAGGCGATTTGGAAGGCTGCCACTATTGAGTAGGACCCAAAGCAAGACAGAACTTTACAGTGGGTCAAAGCTACACTACCACTCAGGCCATATGACTCTGTATATCCAATCATGCTAGAGGTATCCAGCTCCTGACATGTCACTGAGCCCTAGTAGAGACTGAGCACCTGACCATGGGACATCAAGCAGCTATGTGATCCAGAGCTGCCCACTGTGAACTGGGTGATAGAGATCCACTGTCGTAAGACCGCATGGATGCAACAGCAATCCACTATACTATGGAAAGTATCCATTTGTTATCCGGTTTAAGCAGGTCTGGAGGGAACAAGCAAGTTACAAATAATAGGTGGCCTATTCTCCCCTGTCACCTAGTTGAAGACGGACTGCCGATATACTTATAGCCCCACCTGGCAGAGCCTCGAAGGACATGGTGAAAGGGAATCCTCCCCCTGAGCAGAGCTTCAAGCAGTGCATTGGATGGTTCACTCTGTACAGAGGAAGAAAGGACCTGAGACATGCATGGACCTGTGGGCAGGGGCACGTAGCTCATCTAGTTGATTAAGAGTCCAGATGGAGCGAGACTGAAAGATCATTTGGAGAAGAGGCATAAACTGTACTTGTGGGAGTGAGCACAGAGCTTGAGGATCTTTGGGCTTCATATTAATACCCACCAAAAGAGCATCGACTGCAGAGGAAGTACTGAGCAACCAGGCAGAGGATGTCTTTTCAGGGGTCAGGCTGCTTTGTCTTTGGCCGCCCCAACCCTTGTGTAATTGACCTATGAACAGAGTGGCCACAGCTGCAGGGATGGTGGTTATACGTGGCCCAACAGCACTGGCTTTCTCTCCCCAAGGCTGATCTGGATACTGTTGCTGCTGAGTATCCAACCTGCCAATAGAAGAAAACAGATACTGAGGCACCGATCTGCACTGTCCTTTAAGGAAACCAGCTGTTACTTGGAGCGGGTAGAGATTGTGCGTACTGAAATGGATACTAACTCTAGATATGGGTTGTGCCTCTTCCGCCAGCACCACAATCCGAGGGCTTTACTGGCATGGGAGTCCACACAACATCAGACCAGGGGCCCATTTTACAGCAAAGGAGGCATGACAGTTAGCACACGGCCATGGGATCCACTGGTTCTACTACCTACCTCATCATCTACAACCAGCCAGCCTAATGGAATGGTGGGATCTGTACCCCGGCCCTTCAAGGGTATATGCATTGAACCAGCAGCCACCACACGGTGCCGCGTCTTCAGTGGCTGATTTGTTGGTTTGGGAACCAGGAGTGGAAGAACACTCTCGTTTGGTAAAGAAAAGCTGCCTTGATCCCACATTTTCTCCAAATGCCAAGAACCCCGTGGTAGACACCCTGGCTAATGGCTTAGTTTTGGGGATGGCTAGAAGAGGGGAGGAGTATCAAAAAACCTGGAGTTACAGGTGAAGAGGTGAAGTTAATTTATTTTAGGTCGGCAACAGAAAACATGGACAGAACTGAACGTGCCAGCCTGGTCCTCTGGCCAGAGACCTGGGCTGAGATCTCTTGTGGATTCCTCTCAAGACCCATCCCAGGATGTGGATGTACACAGCGGAGGCTTAAACTGTTTTACTGACTAATAAAGTATATGAAAAGTACTAGGAAAGAAGCAATAGTACAAACGAGATCAAAATGAGAATTAACAATGACACGGCCAAATATTCATGCAGCAACGTATGATAGTTATAAAATAAATGATTAGATTGGTTTTTAGGTTTTTGGTTTGGTTGATAGTGTCAGTTGGTTCAGAAACTCACCTTACATTATTCTAACAAAAAGAGAAATGGAGTTCAAAGATTTTTCAACAGGGCAATTTTACACCAAAGCATTTTTACTACAGTGCTTTTTAAAGTTAATAAGTAACAAAGAAGATTAATAATTAGCAAGAAAATATGCCTGTTGAAAACAAATTTGTGGCCTAAAACATCAATCCTGCCAAACAAAAAGGTGAATTAAAACATTAAAAAAATAAGAATGAAAGATACGAGCCTGGCCCATTAAATTTTTATTGCATGTAAAAAGTACTACTTTCTAGTGTGGTTTGAATATTTGATAATAACTATATGTAACATAGTTGTCTACCTATAAATCATTTTTGCTGGAAATAAAATTAAGTGGCAAAGGGGTTCCCTGGTGGCACAATGGTTGAGAGTCCGCCTGCCGATGCAGGGGACGCGGGTTCGTGGCCCGGTGCGGGAAGATCCCACATGCCACGGAGCGGCTGGGCCCGTGAGCCATGGCCGCTGAGCCTGCGCGTCCGGAGCCTGTGCTCCGCAACGGGAGAGGCCACAACAGTGAGAGGCCCGCGTACCGCAAAAAAAAAAATTAAGTGGCAAAGAAAGCAACAGAATATATTTATCAATGTGCATTATAAAATCATTTATTCAGCCTCCTCCTGTTCTATGATATTTTATTTTCTAGAGTAAGGTGTGTGGCAGGGTATGTGTAAGGGCGTTTAGAGCACTGACAGATGATGGTATGAGCTTAATCTCCTTGCAAACTGGGTATTTTTAAAAAGGTAAAGGGCCAGCTTGTTGATTTCTGCTTCTTTTGTTCTTGAAGTATGAGCATGGCAGCTTTATTTCTTAGGAGTTCACTACACAGCAGGAACAATCTTTCTAGACAAACACACTCTGAGTTAAGCCAAAAAAATCCTCTAATAAACAAACAAAACAGTCTGTTACTATTTGCAGTTAGAATGTTATCTTGTAAAAATAAAATCAAACAGGTCTCCACTTGTCGAACAAATAGGGAGGGAGGATGATAACGGGTTTTGTTTGGTTTCTATCATTGTGGGCAAGGGAATGCTTCCTTTGTCCTCCAATTGACAACCAGTTTCCATAAACTCCCAACACCTACATACATTAGCAATGAACTTGGAGGGGTCAGATCTGCCAGTCTCTAGTGAGAACATCTGCATACAATAAAAGCTGTATAGGAGTGAGCCAGAGCCTCCGAATCAGCGGCTCCTTTAACCCCGTCCTGTCTGAGCAAAGAACAGACGCCCTCCGGCGACCTACATGCACAGGCGGGGCCAAATCCAAAGCTGAGCCCCTGGGAGCTGTGAGAACAAAGAAGAGAAAGGGAAATCTCTCCCAGCAGCCTCAGAAGCAGTGGATTAAAGCTCCACAATCAACTTGATATACCCTGCATCTGTGGAATACCTGAATAGTCAACGAATCATCCCAAATTAAGGAGCCCTGTGGATGAAAGGCTCTTGGTGCTGCAGCCAGGAGTCAGTGCTGTGCCTCTGAGGTGGGAGAGCCAACTTCAGGACACTGGTCCACAAGAGGCCTCCCAGCTGCACATAATATCAAACAGCAAAAATCTCCGAGAGATCTCCATCTCAACGCCAGCACCCAGCTTCACTCAACGACCAGCAAGCTACAGTGCTGGACATCCTATGCCAAACAACTAGCAAGACACAAACACAACCCCACCCATTAGCAGAGAGGCTGCCCAAAATCATAATAAGTCTACAGACACCCCAAAACACACCACCAGACGTGGACCTGCCCACCAGAAAGACAAGATCCAGCCTCATCCACCAGAACACAGGCACTAGTACCCTCCACCAGGAAGCCGACACAACCCACTGAACCAACCTTAGCCACTGGGGACAGACACAAAAAACAACAGGAACTACGAACCTTCAGCCTGCAAAAAAGGAGACCACAAACACAGTAAGATAAGCAAAATGAAAAGACAGAAAAACACACAGCAGATGAAGGAGCAAGATAAAAACCCACCAGACCTAACAAATGAAGAGGAAATAGGCAGTCTACCGGAAAAAGAATTCAGAATAATGATAGTAAGGTTGATCCGAAATCTTGGAGATAGAATGGACAATAGAATGGACAAAATGCAAGAATCAGTTAACAAGGACCTAGAAGAACTAAAGATGAAACAGGCAACGATGAACAACACAATAAATGAAATTAAAAGTACTCTAGATGGGATCAATAGCAGAATAACTGAGGCAGAAGAACGGATAAGTGACCTGGAAGATAAAATAGTGGAAATAACTACTGCAGAGCAGAATAAAGAAAAAAGAATGAAAAGAACTGAGGACAGTCTCAGAGACCTCTGGGACAACATTAAATGCACCAACATTCGAATTATAGGGGTTCCAGAAGAAGAAGAGAAAAAGAAAGGGACTGAGAAAATATTTGAAGAGATTATAGTTGAAAACTTCCCTAATATGGGAAAGGAAATAGTTAATCAAGTCCAGGAAGCACAGAGAGTCCCATACAGGATAAATCCAAGGAGAAATACGCCAAGACACATATTAATCAAACTGTCAAAAATTAAATACAAAGAAAACATATTAAAAGCAGCAAGGGAAAAACAACAAATAACACACAAGGGAATCCCCATAAGGTTAACAGCTGATCTTTCAGCAGAAACTCTGCAAGCCAGAAGGGAGTGGCAGGACATATTGAAAGTGTTGAAGGAGAAAAACCTGCAACCAAGATTACTCTACCCAGCAAGGATCTCATTCAGATTTGATGGAGAAATTAAAACCTTTACAGACAAGCAAAAGCTGAGAGAGTTCAGCACCACCAAACCAGCTCTACAACAACTGCTAAAGGAACTTCTCTAGGCAAGAAACACAAAAGAAGGAAAAGACCTACAATAACAAACCCCAAACAATTAAGAAAATGGGAATGGGAACACACATATCGATAATTACCTTAAATGTAAATGGACTAAATGCTCCCACCAAAAGACACAGATTGGCTGAATGGATACAAAAACAAGACCCATATATTTGCTGTCTACAAGAGACCCACTTCAGACCTAGAGACACATACAGACTGAAAGTAAGGGGATGGAAAAAGGTATTTCATGCAAATGGAAACCAAAAGAAAGCTGGAGTAGCAATTCTCATATAAGTTATATATATATATATGTAGTTTGCTTGAGTGCAGTGTTTTTTGTTTTCTGTACTGAATTCATTAGCATGGGTCGGTATAAAATTTAGCATAGGTCAATATGTAATTTGTAAACTAATAAGGTCTTAAAAGTGAGGAATTAAGTCTTTTAAATTTAATTATTTATTGTAAAGAGCAGAATAGCATACATAAACAGGTGCCTAAGGAAAACTTGTATTCTAATATGGAACTCTCATGAACACCTTTTTTTTTTTTTTTTTTTTTTCTTCTAATGGTATGATAGTAGGCCATTTGATTATTTTTACGGCTTTAACTTTACAACAATGAAATATTCGTAAATTTTAAAAAGTATTTTTCTTTATTTGATGCGGGTGGGATACTGGAGAAATGAAAGGTCAAACATCTATTGAGGAATCCATACTTGTCTATATATTGTGTACTTTTATTTCAAGAACTGATTTAAAATTCCTAAAAGGATGCTATAATAAGTTATTATGCCATTTTACAGACTGAATTAAGTGAATTTCAGGGAGGTATGAAACTTGCCTAAGGCTATCCAGCTACCAAGCGGTAGAAGTGAGAATTAAATCCAGGTATACCTATAAAAAAAAAAAAAAAAAGAAGGCGAGGGCAGCACCAGGGTATGGGGTTGTTAGTTTTATAGGGGTGAGTAATTTCATACGCTGATGAGTGGGAGGAGTATTCCAGCTATTTTGGGGAAGGGGTGGGGATTTCTAGGAATTGAGCCACCGCCCACTTTTTGACCTTTATGATCATCCTTGGAACTGTCGTGGCACCTGTGGGTGTGTCGCTTAGCTTGCTGATGTGTTACAATGAGTGTATACTGAGGCTCAAGGTCTAGTGGAAGTAGACTCGTCCGCCATCTTGGACCTATTTTGTTCTAATCAGTTTATGTTGTGTCCTCGGGCTATGTAATTCTTTTAAAGGTTGTGCCCTGCCCCCTTTCCTCCTGTTTCATATTGAATATATAATATTTACCAGAGTATGTTTTAATAATTAATACATGATATATTGTATAATTAATTTATATATCATATATATAATGATATCTATAGGTATTTGTTCTAATAAGTCATTAAAAATAAATGAATATTCAAAAAAAAAAAATAAATAAAAGCTGTATAATCGAAAGGTCCCACACTGAGCCTGCAGGTCAAACATTGTCTGCTGATGTGTTTTGTTTGGGCTGAATGGTGTTAAAATTTTTTTTTTAAATTTCTTGTCAACATTTTAAAATCATGTTGCATTCTCACTAAAAGGAACCAGGGCTCCTTGGAGAAATGGCTGATTCTAGAGTTGGGGCAGGATGAGCCTGGAGCATTTCGTTGTGCCCCACAGTAAAGAAGTACACAAGGAATGACAGGCACCTGTCAGACCAAGGAGCTGGGTCCAAGGAGCCTCAAATGGACAAATGTGTGACAATTTGAGAATCAAAAAGAATGACAGTGATGATTTGTAACACGGTGAATTTTTTAAAAATCCATAATTCACAGTGACACTAAAATCTGTGTGTACTGGGGGCAAGGGCGTGGGTGAAAAAGCTCTTTTTACAGAAAAATTATAACTAATGAATGTAGAAAGAATTGTTGAAATCACCATTGTACAGTAACTCTTAGTATAATTGATTCAGGCAAGGATCATTGGGCGACAGTTGTTGGGGAGCAAGGCAGTCACACTGTTTCAAAGTATCACCCCACAGATTGCTTATTAATTATAAAGGGGAAAATGTTTCTTTACAATTGTGGAATATGACAGACCCATCTTAACCAAGAGATTAAAACTGAGAGCACCAATTACAGGACAAAATGATATCATGTACTTCCCGAAGAGAACTGTGTGATGGACACAGCCTCATCCATGTGTATCCTTGCTGAAAACATTTACCCTGTATCAAATCATGTGGAAACAGTGAGACTTATGTTGAGGCACATTCTGCAAAGCAGTTGACCTGGACTCTTCAAAAATGTCAATACCATGAAAGACGGAAAAAAGAATTTAAAAGTTAGAGAACTGTTGGACAGCCACATGTAAATCAATGAAGTTAGAACACACCCTCTCACCATACACAAAAATAAACTCAAAATGGTTTTAAAGGCTTAAACATAAGACATGACATCATAAAACTCCTAGAAGAGAACATAGGCAAAACATTCTTTGACATAAATCGTACCAACATTTTCTTAGGTCAGTCTCCCAAGGCAATAGAAATAAAAACAAAAATAAACAAATGGGACCTAATCAAACTTATAAGCTTTTGCATAGCAAAGGAAACCATAAACAAAAAGAAAAGACAACTGACAGAATGGGAGAATGTTTGCAAACAATGTGACCGACAAGGGCTTATTTCCAAAATATATAAACAGCTCATACAACTCAACAACAAAAAAACAAACAACCCAGTTGAAAAACGGGCATAAGACCTAAACAGACATTTCTCCAAAGAAGACATACAAATGGCCAACAGGCACATGAAAAGATGCTCAACACCGCTAATTATTAGAGAAATGCAAATCAAAACTACAATGAGGTACCACTTCACACCAGTCAGAATGGCCATCATTAAAAAGTCTATAAATAATAAATGCTGGAGAGGGTGTGGAGAAAAGGGAACCCTCTTACACTGTTGGTGGGATGTAAGCTGGTGCAGCCACTGTGGCAAACAGTATGGAGGTTCTTCAGAAAACTAAAAAAAGAATTACCATATGATCCAGCAATCCCACTTCTGGGCATATACCCAGACAAAACTATAATTCAAAAAGATACATGGACCCCTATGTTCATAGCAGCACTATTCACAACAGCCAAGACATGGAAACAACCTAAATGTCCATCGACAGATGAACGGTCCTACTGTACAGCACAGAGAACTATATTCAGTACCCTATGATAAACCATAATGGAAAAGAATATTTTAAAAATGTATATATATGTATAACGGAATCACTTTGCTGTACAGCAGTAATTAACACAACATTCTAAATCAACAGTACTTCAATTTAAAAAGAAGTTAAAATACTGTTTTAGATTGAAGAAGACGATAGAAACATGGCAATTAAATGCAATGTATGCTCACTGATTAGATCCTGGATTAAAATATACACATACATACATACATATGTATATATACATATATACACACATATACTTTATAATATATATAATAATAATATATTATTGAGACAATATGAGAAATTTGAGCACAGACTGTATATTAAATAATAGTATTGAGTCAATGATACATTTCTTGAGTGTGGAAATCACATTGTGGGACATAGAAAAATTTCTTCATTCTAGGAGATTCATGCTGCATACTTAGCAAAAACGTGTGTGTGTCAGCCAAAAAAGTGTGTGTGTGTGTGTGTGTGTGTGTGTGACAGAGACAGAGATAGAAAAGAAAGGAAGCAGAATTCTAACATCAGAATTAACTAGATTACTGAATCTAGTTAAAGATATGTAGGTATTCATTGTATTATTCTTTCCTCTTGTGTGCATATATATTGAATTTTTTTTCAAAACAAGAGTTATGGGGGAAAACCCAGGAGATTTTACACAAAATTTTTATCTCTGGCTTTAAAAAAAAGACTCTGAAAGCCTAGCCCCCTTGTAGCCTGTGAGCTGGGTGGGCAGTGGCCACCCACTTCCCACAAGACAGTCTCCAGTTTGCCCTAGTCTCCACTGCTCCATCTTGCCTTGCATTCAGCCCACTCCACTCATTTATGTTACCATTGTGATTCCCCACAGACTTTTGAGTTTGTAATCCCACATAAACCATAACAGAGAATGCTGCACATGGCTAAAACAAGTTACAGAAATATGTTACTAATCTATTATGTTTCAATAAGCCAATTAAGCAATACGAAGAAAAGGGACCTAGAAATGGCACAGCAAGATTAAATTGTTAAAGATGTCACAGGATTTCCCCTGGAGACGTCTACTGAGTTGGGAAATGCTATTCAACTAATACGGGGGAAATATTCCTTCAACTAATACTAGGGGAGACGAAGCCTCCAGAAATTATGAAAACTCTGCTTAGATTCTAATGCTAGGGAGCATTTACATGGTACTCTGCTAGCATTCCATGGAATGGGGCCTTGACACAAGAGCACGTGGTATTAAGCACTATATAAATGCTTTGAAAAACAGGGAACCTTGACAGTCCTGCTTCCCGCGGCACATTACCGTCACCAGGATGGTAATATGCCCAGCAGTGTTTCTGGTCTGATATTTTGAAACGGGGGAGACCACGTGAAGTGCTTCACCTCCACCTCCTCCCCTTGGAACCCCACCTGTCTGCCTTCCCACCTGTGCCTTTCTTTCTCCTTTCTCTACTGCTCCGCCTGTCTCCTCCTCTCTCCTCTCTCCTTTGCTACTGCTCTTTTGGACCCTCTACTTTCCTGCCCTGGCATCCTTAAGGCTGCTTGACTGCTGTTCGGTGTTTGTCCCCAAAGCACCCTGCTACCCTCAGCAACGTCAGCAAAGCAATGCCAAACAGAGACATAAATCATGGCAATAAGGTGGGCCAGGTTCCAGCGGGCACTGGAGCTTTTGCCCAAGGTCACCCAACAGCTTTGAGCCGGATCAGAAACTGCAGTTCCTAACTGTGGCTCCTGTCCCCGAGCAGTCACACAGCCCACAGCCTCGCTGGAATTTTTTTTTGTTTTTTTTCTGTACGCAGGCCTCTCACTGTCGTGGCCTCTCCCGTTGCGGAGCACAGGCTCCGGACGCGCAGGCTCAGCGGCCATGGCTCACGGGCCCAGCCGCTCTGCGGCATGTGGGATCTTCCCAGACCGGGGCACGAACCCGTGTCCCCTGTATCGGCAGGCGGACTCTCAACCACTGCGCCACCAGGGAAGCCCTCGCTGGAAGTTACTGAAAGTGAGGAGACAGTAGGAAAACAGGGACTGCTCTGAACATTCAGCAGGTTACTACTATTCATGTTTAATTACAGTCAAAGGAGAGCATGTTTCTGGCACACAGTATACACTCAACATTCTCATCCTCCCATACCCCATGGACCTTTTTTTTTCATATTTGTCACTCAAAAGAGTCTTTTTACACATTTTTCCTAATCATCTCTCAATGAAATTTTAATTCCAAAAATATACTGTATATATGTATATGTACTATATGTATATCTGTGCTTTATACAATAAAAATGTTAGGACCCAACTCCTAAGAACCAATTTTCATCTTCTTGGGGGTGACACTGCTCTCACGAAGAATGAATGAACTTTATTGTAATGTTTATAGTAAAGTTTTAAATGGACCTTTTCCCCCATGCTTATCTCCACCTTTGTTGGTAGCAAACCATAACTTTGTGCCTGCTAAAATAATCTATAGAGTTAAAGAATAAGAATTGGAAAAAACTGATATTCCAGTAAGAACCCCAGGCTTCCACAAAAGCCATGAGTCTCAGCACTAAGGCCTGCTGGAGGCAAGGGTGGGATAAGCCCTGAGGACCAGTCTCTGGGAGACTTAAGAAAGAGTACAGCGTTTGGTGTACCACGATGGTTCTGAGGTGTGGGAGCAGCAGGGCATGGACATGGGGACAGACAGAACTGTGTCGGTATCCAGGTCACTAACCAGGAGGCCATGACAAGTCATCGACCATCCTACATCCATTAGTACATCCATTAGTAAAACAAGACATACCTCCCAAGGTTTGTAAGCGTAGTTAGTGCATCCTAGGTAACAATCCTTGGCATTTCACCCAAGACCACTGAGTCACCAAATGGCAATATGATTCCGTCTCCTTGTTGTTGCTCTTGCTTTTCTCATCTTATGGAAGGAGGATAGTCAAACTTTGACTGATGTTGGTCTGATCTACTCTAAGGCCCCTGTACCGTCTGCCTCGCTGCCCAACATCTGCCCAGGGAACCTCATAGCTGCTGGCTGGAATTCTTTGATTCCTCTTCCAATAGTTCTATCATTTGCATCCCACAGAGAGAAGGTTCAGTAGCATAGAGGCTTGGGACCTTAGTAATACAATGATTCTGGGTTGGTTGGCTTGTGTTTGTTTTGAACCACACAGTTCTTTTCTTGCTGGACACACAGATATTCCCCAGGGGGCTGGGTTCAATTACAGCCACCTGCTTTATGCAGAAGCAGTACCCACTTCTCGCCACAGGCCTGTGATGCCAGACTTCTTGATGTAAGATGATTTCCTTTCAGGGACTGTCTCTCTCTCTCTCTCTCTGTAACCTGGCTTCTGTCATGACCATGGCGCCTCCTATCCAAAATATCTTTATATGCCTGGGACTTCCTTGGTGGTCCTGTGGTTAAGAGTCCATGCTCCCAATGCAGGAGGCCCAGGTTCCATCCCTGGTCTAGGAACTAAGATCCCACATACCGCAACTAAGCACGCGTGCCGCAACTACTGAGCCCGCGCTCTAAAGCAGCGGTCCCCAACCTTTTCGGCACGAGGGACTGGTCTCGTGGAAGACGATTTTTCCACGAACCGGGAGTGGGGTGTGGGGTGTTTCTGGTGGTAATGCTGGCGATGGGGGAGCGGCAGATGAAGCTTTGCTCGCTCGCCCACTGCTCATCGCCTGCTGTGCGGCCCTGTTCCTAGGGGTTGGGGACCCCTGCTCCAGAGCCTGCACGCCGCAACTAGAGAAGCCCAAGCGCCGCAACAAAGACCCAGTACAGCCCAAATTAATTAATTAATTAGGAAAATGTATCTTTATATGCTTGAACCCTAGTTATGGAAAAGGGTTGAACCCTCTCCTGAAGGGTTCATGGCTCACAACACAAATCAGATGTCATACACCCCGCTAGAAGAAGTTCTAGGCCAATAGCTTTAAGACAGCTGTGGGTCCTGTTACGTAAAGACTAAGAAGAGTGTGTGGAAAGAACCTAGCAACATTCCAAATAAAGAAGAGGTGGCCTAATCTCCTAACTGGTCCATGAACTGGTCTTTTAGTATGCTATAATAGTTATTTTGGGTCATGGTCTAGGTTGGTAACTCAAGGTCATGGCTCCAGGAATTCTCTCCCTCCATTAGCATACAAATATACGTATTTCTCCATATTAAAAACAACTTCAAAAACTCTCTCTTGACGCCACATCCTTCCAAGCACACACTGCCCCATTTCTTGGCTTCCTTTTATGATAAAATTCCTCAGAAGAGTTGCCTTTATCACTGTCTTCACTTTGCTCTTCTCATCCTCTCTTGAACCCTCTCTGATGAAGCTTTCATCCCTACCACTCTACTCAAATAGCTCTCATTAAGGTCTCAAATGACCCTCATATTTTCAAAGCCAATGGCTAATTCTAAGCCTGTACTAAAGGTGACCTTTGACACCATTGAGCAACCCCCTCATTCTCGAAACATTTTCTTCCCTCAGCTTTTTTTTTTTTTTTTTTTTTTTGCCACACCACACGGCTCACGGGATCTTAGTTCCCAGACCAGGGATCGAACCTGGGCCCCCTGCAGTGGAAGTGCGGAGTCCTAACCACTGAACCATCAGGGAATTCCCTTCTCTCAGCTTTTAAGAACATTGCTCTCGGGATTTTCCTGCCTTGAAGATCACCCCTTCTTACCTCTTTTGCTGGTTCCTGAGCTTCCTGACCTCCAGATGCTGGAGCTCCAGGGCTCAATCTTTGGTACTTGTCTCTCCATTCCCCATGGTGGTAACTCCAACCCGGACTTTTCCCTGAATGCCAGACTTGTGCATTTAATTGCCCACTTTACAGTGGGTTTACACCTCAAATATAACATATCCAAAACAGAACTTTTGACTTCCTTTCCCCCAGATTTGCACCTGGGTCTCCCTATCACAGTGAATGATGTCTTCATTCTTCCAGGTACTCAATTGAAGAACTTTGGAGTCATTCGTGATTCCTCATCCAACCATCGGATTCCTATGCGCTCTTCTCTCAGAATAAATCTTGAATTTGACCACCGCCACTGCTGCCCCTCTGACCCAAACCCCATCACCTCACACCTGGATCACATCAGCAGTCTTCTAAAAGACCTTCCTGCTCATGGAGCTGGAGTAACCAGCAGCTAGAGGAACGCTTCTAGGGTATAAGTCATGCCAGGGCACCCCTCTGCTCAAAACCCTCTGCTGGCTCCCATCTCATTCAAAGTAAAATCCACAGTCCCTACCATGGCCCACAGGGCCCTCATATCTAACCCCCTCATCTCTCTAACTTCATCTCCTATGGCTCTCTTTCTCACTTTCCCTGCTCCAGACACACTCATCTCTTTGCTCCTCCTAGAACACACTAGAACACACCTAGAACACCTCACTTGATCTTGCCTTGGGGCCTCTTACTCTTCCCCTTGCTTGGAATGCTTTCCCCCTAAATGGCTGCAAGAGTCACTCCTTCACATTTCTGCTGGAATGTCTTCAAATGTCATTCATCAGGAAGGCTCTTCCTAACCACTCTATATAAAAAAGCTAGCCCCTCCATCACCTCTACCCCCTTATCCTGCTTCATTTTTACCACCTGACATATAATCATTTGTTTACTGTTAGTCTCTCCTTATTTGTGAGGACAGGAGCCTAGAACAGTGCCTGGTACATGGCAGGAGTTCTGTAAAAACTTGCCAAATGAACACACGTCAACTATCTTACACACAGGTGTCTCATCAGAAACACTGACTGAAAATATTGACTTCTTTCTTTTTTTTCCACAATGGAAAGTGAGCTTGAGAAAGGGTAGGATAGTTGCTTTGAGCTCAGGTATGGCAGTATAATTTTATTACTGTCACTAGAACGGTACTTAATGTTCTTAAAGTAGAGTACTAGCTGACTAACTTTAACTGGAGCAATTGTTTATTTTTCTAAAAGCCTGGAAAAAATAAGATTCAAATGAAAACATTAAAGGGTTGACTATAGTAGGACCTCTTGGTGAAGAGCGAATTACATTTAGTTTAGGGAGCAGTTTATTAGCACAAATACTGAATTTATCTCATAAAAATGTGTCACACTTTTTCCCCCAAATGGCATGAAGTAATGTTATTTGAAAAGTGTTTCAATTTTTCAGAAAAAATGTTTTCTAAAAATATTAGCAAAATAGGTTTCTTGATAATAATTATTATCTTTAAAATCATTTACCAATGTATAGTTACATCTTCATATATGCTTTCACATCAAGAACGAGAAACACTGTAGATGTGGTGCCTTAATAATTATGCAGTTGACTGCTGGACAATTCACTCCCATGATCTTATCTGCTTAATGGAAACAACTGTAATTTTTAAAAGAGTCTGACAGCAACTATTGGGAGTTGCTTTAAATCATTAAATAAATGGTTTAAAAAACATACAAGCAATTCTCTGAGGACAGATACATGCCAAATTCTATTATAACTTAATAGACTTCCCTGGTGGCGCAGTGGTTAAGAATCCACCTGTCAATGCAGGGGACACAGGTTCGATCCCCGGTCCAGGAAGATCGCACATGCCGCGGAGCAACTAAGCCCATGTGCCACAACTACTGAGTCCACGTGCCACAGCTACTGAAGCCCATGCACTCTAGGCCCTGCGTTCTGCAACTACGGAGCCCTCATGCTGCAACTACTGAAGTCTGCTCGACTAGAGCCCGCACTCTGCAACAAGAGAAGCCACCGCAATGAGAAGCCCGTGCACCATGACGAAGAGTAGCCCCTGCTTTCTGTAACTAGAGAAAGCCCGTGTGCAGCAACGAAGACCCAGCGCAGCCAAAAAAAAAAAAAAAAAAAATCCAGGGACCATTCAGTTCTTTTGTGGTATTAGTATTTCGTTGTATCAGATAGATCCTATAAGTAGGACATCATCTGACCTGGGGAGTCTCTTTGTTCGCAGACATAGTACTAACTTCCATGAAATTTAGGCTGCACAAAACAGCTGATGTCTTCATTTTCATCAATGGATAGTGAAATGAGAAAAATAAGGGCAATGATCTCTCTCTCTCTCTCTCTCTCTCACACACACACACACCCCCCACACTCATACACTCTCACACACCTGAGAAATGTATATATAGAGAGATGTTGTTTTAGTTGTCAACTACTCTCTCAGGAAGACTGCTTTTTTCTTAAAATTGGGTCTTTCCTAGTTTTTTTAAAATATTAAAACGTCCTTTCATTTATGAAGTGATGGTGATAACCCAGCCTCTTAAAATGCCGACCAATCTGTAAACAAAAAAAATTTTTTTTTTGAAATTTTATTGATCCATGAAATTCAAAAGTCTGCAAATGATAACTTTCTAATAAAAACTCTTGGCTGGCTTCCCTCTTTTCACGTGAAAGCCAGACTCCTCAGCCTGGCATTCAAAGCCTTCTACATCTGGTCTTAATCTACCTTTCTTGCTTTCCGTATCATTAAGAGCAGTCTGGGCCTCAGCCCTTGCTTGTTCTCACCTGCTAAGGTCACTGAGGTACCTTCAGCCTCGGTCTTCCTAGTTCTTGACCTTAGCAGGGGTCATTAACAGCCCCAGTTCTGTGAGGGGTGTGCAAGGAAATTCCTAGGAACTCACACTCACTGAGCCCCTGAGCCCGTGAACCTGGGCCCATGGAACTGTGCTTGGTTCCGGTTTAGTATTCCCCTTCCATGGGCCCTAGAGCTCTGCCTTGAATGCAGCTCAGATGGGGCTCTAAAACACTAGCCTAGACCTCAGCAGTTTCCTGTTCTCAGGGACAACATGTCCCCAAGGCAGGCTCCAAACCCCAAAGGCCACCTGGGACCAAGGTGAAGCTATGTGCTAATCATCACTTATCCCAGGGCCAGACATGTTTTCCAAGAAATTCCTCACACCCCCTCCTAATGGACGCTGGCTTCCTTTCCTTCTCTTTTCTCCCAGGCCTATTAGCCCAGCAGGCATCTTGGCTAAGACTTTGGGGTTATTACCTGTGTTCCTTCAATATACTGTTTTCCACTTATGCACCTCTTTTTTCCCTAGGAGAGACAGTCTGCCCTGAATGCCTTATCTCTTATTCCATGTCTCCCTAAACATTTCAAAGTCTAGTTCAAGCAAGCCTCCAAACACTTTATTTAGAGGGTTCATGACAGGCATGGGGAGACAGGGTGAATGACACAGGCCCTGCCCATTAGGAACCCAGTCTACTGGGTGTAAGAGCTGAGGGGAAATTCATCTTCCACCGGTTAAGCATCTGAAAGACAGGATGTACAACTTCACGTAAACATTGTTTTAGGTACAATGGAGCTCCATAAATATTTACTGAATAAGTAAATGGAGAAAGTATGACTTCATTTAACAAACCCTCAATTCATTTATCCAGCAAATATTTAAGCACCCATTATGTGTTAGGAACATCACAGAATTCTGAAAAGTTAGGGCTTGACGGGACAGGCTCTACTGATAATCTAGTCCCATCACCTGATACACATCAGGGGCATCTCAGCTGTGCACTTGATTTTGGAGAATGGAGTGCTGTGTGCTTTGTACTCAGGCTCCTGTGCACTCAACTGTATCCTTCAGAGGACATCAATATTCAGTTACTCATGAGAACACATCTGACTTCCTAATTTATTGGCAACATCTACCCTTCCTAAGAGTTTATTTTGTTAACATCTTTTTTTCAATCCAACAATAACATTTATTGGTATTACATGCCAAGTGGTTGATACAGAGATCTAGAGGCAAGGTCCCCATCCTGGGGGAACTGAAGTAATTCAGGGACTAAACTCGTAAACACCGTATTGCTAAAGAATAGTGAGAGGTTTCAGAGAGGCGCTTGCAGGTGACCTTCAGAATCAGAAAAAGAGTATCTCTCCACTAGAAACAGACTGGCTTTTCTTTGGAGTAAATGGGCCCTTTGAAATACAATTATCACCTTCTCCGCTAGGGAAAGCCTGAGAAAGTGAAAAACATCCATGGGCGCCAGAGAAACAGTGAGACCCTCTCTCTCCCTGTGTAGAGAGTGGGGAGGGCAGGGCAACCAGGTGGTGGGATGGGCAAACACTGCTTGTCTCGCTCTTTCCTAGGGGAGTACTTCACAGGGGCTTTGGAAGTGTCTTCTCAGAATTGACAACATCCAGTTGGTAAAGAATGTCCTAGACCCAAATAAAGAAAGTCGTCCCCACCCGTTTTAATTTATCCAGAGCCCTCCACTTCCCATTTGGGGTCCTTATCCAGAGATAACCCCACACACGCAATTCATGGGGAGAAGAAGACTTTTAGAGAGGCCTGGAGAAAATGGAGAAGCAAAGATGGGAGAAAATCCCCTGGATGTTCCATTGAGCTCGCACGAGGTTGCTCTTTCCTTGTTGGATAGTTAGTTGTACTTGTCAGAACACAGAGGCCCTAACTGTTTAAAACCAACCCCTACGGAGAAAGTTAATCTGTTGAAAGTTAACCCACACTGCATTCATTACAGGACGCATTCTACGTAGGGTAGGATTTGGGTTTCATCTTCACAGAAATTCAGAAAAGAAGGAAAGATACTTTCCTTCTTCATTTCCATTCCAGGAAAAAAATACTTTCAGCTTATAAGAAACAACTCCCCTCCCCCCCCATGTCATGGTCTCCAAGAGTTAACTGATGAACATTTTTAAAGCAATCATTTCACTTTTTTTGAGAAAAATCCTTCTTCTAGAGACAAGACGTTATAAAGGTCAGCCGTAGGTAAATGTGAGGCATGATGAAAACCTGTCAGCTTTCTAGCTGTTTGAAAACAGGTGAATGATTCTCTTCATGGACTCAGAACATCAACAGAAGCTAGTCTAGAAGTTTAAAAATCATGGAAAGTTCCTGTACTATAAAAGTTGATGGCTTTTCATGAACCAGATCTACAGGTGACATGGGAAAGAAGCCACTGGGAAGAAAAATAAAATATTCCACAGCAAGTCTGAAAGTGAATACCATCGTTCCCTGCACTTAACGTCTCCACTTTATAATTCATTATATAATTGGTGACTCGCGCACAGATGTCCCATTTGTGTCACTGAGGACAGAAGTCCGTGAAGGAAGGAGATGTGGCCACATCTCAAGGCATTTATTTCACATAACACGACTCACTTTAATTTTGTTAGTCCATGAAACTTCACTTTAAAGAATCCATTACCAGGACTTCCCTGGTGGCTCAGTGGTTAAGAATCTGCCTGCCAATGCAGGGGACAGGGGTTCGATCCCTGGTCTGGGAAGATCCCACATGCAGCAGAGCAACTAAGCCCGAGCGCCACAGCTACTGAGCCTGCGCTCTAGAGCCCGCAAGCCACAACTACTGAAGCCTGAGTGCCTAGAGCCGGTACCCCACAACAAGAGAAGCCACTGCAAGGAGAAGCCCGTGCATCTCAACGAAGAGTAGCCCCTAGAGGGGTGGGATAGGGAGGGTGGGAGGGATACACAAGAGGGAGGGGATATGGGGATATATGTATGCATATAGCTGATCCACTTCAAATTCAAAATTGTAAAGCAATTATACTCCAGTAAAGATGTTAAAAAAAAAAAAAAGAGTAGCCCCCGCCGCAACTAGAGAAAGCATGCACTCAGCAATGGAGACCCAACACAGCCTAAATAAATTAATTAAAAAAAAATCCATTACCTTGAGCATGTGGATTTCTCGAAGGGAGATTTTCTTTATGACAGGGTCATCTTCTGATTCCAGAAACCTCTTGATGGCCACAATCTGACCCGTGTCCCTGTTTCTGCATTTGAAAACAACTCCATAGGATCCTTCGCCAATTTTCCCAATTTTTTCATACTTCTCCATCACAGAAGAATAAATCTTTTTTAAACGGATCTTCACATAGTTTGAAAATGTCGCTTATAAAATCTTGGCATGAACACACTGCACTAGAGCTTCACTCAGCGATGGGTCTTTGTCAAGGACCTAGAACAGAAGACGGCACTCGTTACAGAATTAGGAACCGACCCATTCCCTTAAAGCCTCGCCCCTCAGCCGTGGCCACTTGATCAAGGGTGACAGCCTGGAGTCAGCTGCCTTTGATAACTCAAGTTTAATCGTCTGTTATATACCCTGCAAGTTAAAATGTAACCCGTCATCCTAAAACGAACTGAGTTGTAAGACAATCTATCTTTTTAATGGTAAATTCATCCGATCTAAGACACATGAGCTGGCTGGAGGACTGGGAAGGGTAAGGGCTTCCCCGGTTCTAATATCGGGTTTCATTTCCCTTCGCGGGCGGCGGCGGCGGCGAGGCCCCGCCGGAGGGGAGAGCCCTGCGAGGCGCGCGCCCCGCGCCCCGCGCCTCCTGAGGCGGGCCCGGAGCTCTGTGGGAAGCAGGGACGCGCCGTCCCGCCGCTGGGCGGGGCCACCTCTCCCGCCCCGCCGCTGCTGCGCGGCCGCGGGGAAACCCGCCAGCGCCGCCCCGGCGCCGCCCCGGCTTCCCACCCGCGCCCCAGCCCCCGCCGCGCAGCCTCGAGCGGCGCCACGTGGCGGCCCGGCCCGCGCCTCCCTCCCCGCCCAGGACTCACGGCGCCGCAGCTGTCGGGCCGGCTAGCTCCTGCCTCGCCGACTCCCGCCCAGCTCGGTCGCGGCCGGCCGGCCGGCCCGCGATCCCTATGGGAACCGCCCCCTGCTCCGGCCTGGCCAGGGCGGGGCCGCAGCGCCCCGGCCTCCCTCCCGGACCCGGTCGCCGTCCTTGCTGTGGCGAAAGGCCCTGGTGGGCTGCCTCGGAGCCCGGGAGCAGCTGTTCCGGACGTGGGCCCGGGTCCCTGCACGTCCCTCTGCCGGGGAGAGGAGGCCTGCAAGATTGCAAACTCCAGCAGGTCGTGGAAGACGCAGCTCTGGCAGAGTCTGCCGGGAAGACGCCTGCGCTAGGAGCCCCTCACCCCACGCAGCCTGTACCACACCGTGTGATAACTGTGATTACTCCCCTGTATTCTCCGCGAGACTGTGAATGCCTTGAGGGCAGCTTCTGTGTCTCTCCTGGTCAGTGCTGTAGCAGCCAGTAATGAATGAATGAGAGAAAGGGGGAGAGGAAAAGAGGAAGTATGATGACAGTACGATGACTGAAATTGGTTAGAGTCTGCACGTACCCCCACTAGCTTGGGAGTTGGGGTGGGGTGGGGCGGTGCTTGACCATTGACTTCCACTAGAGCTGGGCTTATAATGTGGGAGATGGAGGCTTACAGAGCCTGCCCTATCTTACGTTCCTTATTTACATCCTTCTCCCGGCTGGCTCCTACTCGCTCAGGTCGAACGGAGCACAATGATGGAAAATTAACGGACTTGGAGGAAATCACGAAATAGGGTAATTCGCCACTGGGCAGATTGCCTCAGTACTTTATCATCTATCCCATTCCATATGCCCAGCATTGAGATGGGTGTTGCCTGGAAGCCATAGCTGAGGAGAGAAAATTTGCATACTGCCTACTAAACGGGGACCAATCCTGTGCCAAGCAGCATGCCACTAAATGTAAATCAGGATAGGGTTCAGGAAGGAGCTGGAGCTGGGAGGAGAGAGATTGGTGGCTGCCTTGAAAATGGAGTGGCATATAGATGGAGTCCAGGGATGGGCTGGAGGTGAACCTCCCAAAAATGGTTTGCAAATGGCGACCATTGATGTGTTTTCTGTCTCTATAGTTATGCCTCTTCCAGTATGTCATATAAATGGAATTATACATTATGTAGCCTTTTGAGGCTAATCTTCTTTCACTTAGTATTAATATATTTGAGATTCATCCATATTGTTGCATTTATCAGTAGTTCATTCCTTTTTATTACTGAGTACTATTCCATTGTATGGATATTGTTTATCCACTCCCAGTTGAAGAACATTTGAGTTGTTTCCAGTTTGGGTGATTATAAACCAAGCCACTGTAAATATTCATGAATGGTCTTTTGTGTGAACATATGTTTTCATTTCTCTTGGGAAAACAATACCTAGGAGTACTGCTGGGTCATATGTTAAGTATGTGTTACTGTAAGTGACTGCCAAAATGTTTTCCAAAGTGACTGTACGATTTTACATTCCTGCCAGCAATGTTCCAATTTCTGCCTCTTTGCCAACACTTGGTATTCAGTTCTTTTGACTCAGTCATTCTAAAAGGTGGGTAATGGTCTCTTGTGGTTTTAATTTGCATTCCCCTAATGACTAACATTGAGCAGTTTTTCATATGCTGATTTGCGTTTTCTTACTTACAAGTTCTAGAAGGTTTTTGTAAATTCCTTGAGGTTTTCTATGTAGACAGTCATCTACAAATAGGGACAGTTTTAGTTTTTCCTAACTGGTATGCCTTTTCTTTCTTTTTCTTGCCTTATTGCACTTGGTATGTCCGTCCTCCAGTGT
This sequence comes from Orcinus orca, assembly GCF_937001465.1. NCBI lineage: Eukaryota > Metazoa > Chordata > Mammalia > Artiodactyla > Delphinidae > Orcinus > Orcinus orca. The sequence continues at coordinate 151,678,388 of NC_064560.1, forward strand.
AATATCAAATAGGAGTGGTGAGAGCAGACATCCTTATTACTGATCTTAGGAGGAAAACATTCAATCTTGCACCACTAGGTATCCTGCACTAACTAGATTTCTTTGTAGAGGTTGTGGTAGGCAGTCTCTAAGATGGCCCTTAATGATCCCTGCCTCATGGTATTCATGCCCTTGTATACTCCCTTTGTATATTCAGTGTAGGCTTGACCTACTGACTTGCTTCTAAGGAATAAAATATGTTTAAAGTAATGGAATATCACTTTTGAGATTAGCTTACAAAGAGACTGTGATTTCTGCCTTGAGTACTCTCTTGTACTCTCTTGCTCACTGCCTCTGAGGGAATCCAGATGCCATGTTGTGAGCTGCCCTATGGCAAGGAATTGAGGCGACCAACAGCCAAGAACATAGTCACTCAATGCAGTATTCTGTGAGGAACTGAATGCTGCCAACAATCTTGTGAGTGAGCTTGGAAGTGGATCTCCCTACCACCACCCCTGCTCCTGCTCCAGTGAGTCTCCAGATGAGATCGTAGCCCCAGCTGACAATATAAGTTCACTTTTGTAAGAGACCTTGATTCGGAGGCACCTAGCTAAGTCATACCTAGATTCCCAGCTTCCAGAGACTGTGAGATAATCATTGTTTGACATTTATGCTTTGGAGCTGTTACACAGCAATATAGAACTAACACAGAAGCTGTTTATTAGATTGAGAATGTTCTTTTTTTAATATTTATTTTTTGACTGCGTCGGGTCTTAGTTGTGGCATGCGGGGTCTTCCCTGAGGCGTGCAGGATCCTTTGTTGTGGCGTGGGCTCTTCATTGTGGCACACACAGCCTTCTCTCTACTTGTGGCGTGCAGGTTTTCTCTCTCTAGTTGTGGAACGCAGGCTCCAGGGCGCATGGGCTCTGTAGTTGCGGTGTGCAGGCTCCTGAGCATGTGGGCTCTGTAGTTTGTGGCACACGGGCTCTCTCGTTGAGGCGTGAGAGCTCAGTAGTTGTGGCGCGTGGGCTTAGCTGCCCCGCATCATGTGGGATCTTACTTCCCCAACCAGGGATCGAACCTGTGTCCCCTGCATTGGAAGGCAGGTTCTTTACCACTGGACCACCAGGGAAGTCCAGAGAAAGTTCTTTTTAATTGCAATTTGCTGAAAGGTGTTTTTTTGTTTTGTTTTGTTTTGTTTTTAATAATGAATGGATGGAGAATTTTGTCAAATACTTTTCTGCATCTATTGAAATAATGACTTTTCTTGTTTAGTCTGTTGATATAGTCAATTACTGTGATTGATTTTAAAATGTTGAACCAACCTTACATTCCTGGGATAAAACCAGTTTGGTTATGGTGTTCTATCATTTTGATACACTGCTGGAGTTTATTAATAATATTTTATTAAGGATTTTTACATTGTTTCTGAGAGATATTAATAGTTTAATCGTCATGACGTTGTCTGGTTTGGGTATCAAGGTAATGCTGATCTCATAAAATGAGTTGGCAAGTGTTTCCTTCTCCTTTACCTTCTGGAGAAGTTTATATTAAATTGGTATTATTTATTCCTTAAATGTTTGGTAAAATATGCCAGTAGAGCCATCTGGAATTTTCATTTTTGAAATGTTTTTAATTACAAATTCTACTTCTTTATTATATAAAATATAGGACTATTCAGGGTATCTATTTCTTTTTTTTTTTTTTTTGGGCGGGGGGTACACAGGCCTCTCACTGTTGCAGCCTCTCCCATTGCGGAGCACAGGCTCCGGACGCGTAGGCTCAGCGGCCATGGATCACAGGCCCAGCCGCTCCGCGGCATGTGGGATCTTCCCGGACTGGGGCACGAACCTACGTCCCCTGCATCGGCAGGCGGACTCTCGACCACTGCGCCACCAGGGAAGCCCTCCTCTCTGTCATTTTTGATGTTAGTAATTTGGGGGGTTTTTTCCTTCTTTTTCCTGATCAGTTTGACTAAGGCTTACCAATTTTGTTGATTTTTTAAAAGAAACAGCTTTTGACTTAATTGATTTCCTCTGTGGTTTTTCAATTTCACTGATTTCATCTCTTTATTATTTTCTTCCTTCACCTTGCTTTGCTTTTAGCTACTTTTTCTAGTTTTTTAAGATGAAAGCTTAAACCATTAATTTTATTTTATTATTATTATTTTTTAAGTATTTATTTGGCTGTGCCAGGTCTTAGTTGCGGCATGCGGGATCTTCATAGCCGCGTGTGGGATCTTCGTGCGACATGCGAGATATTTAGTTGTGGCATGCAGGATCTTTTAGTTGTGGTATGCGGACTCTTAGTTGTGGCAGGTGGGGTCTAGTTCCCTGACCAGGGATCGAACCTGGGCCCCCTGCATTGGGAGCACGGTGCCTTAACCACTGGACCACCAGGGAAGTCCCAGAGATCATTAATTTTAGATCTTTCTTCTTTGCTAATATAAGCCTTTAATGCCATAAAATTTCCTCTGAGTACAACTTTAAATGCATCCCAGACATCTTGATATGTTGTACTTTCATTTTCATTCTGCTCAGAATATTTTATAATTTCCTTCATGACTTCCTATTTGAACCATGGGCTATTCTGAACTGTGCTGTTTTAATTTCCAACTTTTTTAAAACAGATTTTCCAGATATCTTTCTGCTATCAATTTCTAGTTTAATTCCATTGCTTTCAGAGAAATCCCTTTGTGTGATTTAATTTCTTTCAAACGTGTTGAGGTTTGTTTTATGGCCCAGGGTATGGTCTATGTCGGTGAATGTTTCTCTTTGACAATTTGAAAAATTATTTGTAAATGAGGTAGGAAAGTCAATATGAATTTCTCCAGAGCTACCTTGTCTGAAGTTCATTCCAGGTTAAAGTTAGTCTGGAAAACCAACTTCATGGACTTCACAGACTTCAGTACCCAAGCAGCCTGGAGCTGTGCCAAGCCCAGTAGGGAAGCAGGGAGCAAGCGCACAGTCATTTAAGCCTCACTAAGCAATGAGCCAGAGAGCTGGTGGCACCTGCAGTTGTACCAGTCGTATTTGGAGGAAGTTGGAGCAAAATACGAGAGAACAACTTTGAAAGGGAGACAAACAGTTGACGTCACCACTTGGCCCCAAACAGAGAGAATGCTATGGTCTCTACGCTGTCAAAATGCAGTCAGCCCTTTCAGCTGGCACGACTGGAACTGGTTTTGATATCAAAGAATTGTAACTCCCAGGAAGCAGAGTTCCTGGGAGGGTGAGAAATGGTCTGATATGTGGGTTCCTTTTCTCAAGCAAGCGCAAAGAACAGTGAAACAATGTTATGATTTTCTACTTGGAGCGATCTTTGATTTGCACCTCTGCATAATTAGAGAGAATACTTCAGTGCCCCTGGATAACACAAACAGCACTGTGGTATTTTAATCATTTAAGAAAGCAATAAACATTCAGTAGAGTAACACATGGTAAGAGAAAGAGCCTGGGATTTGGAGTCAGAAGACCAGCACTTCTACCTTCTTACTGGTGTTTGATTTTGTGCAAGATAGGGACTATTGGCCAACCAACAACAGCAATAATTATTTAACTAGTGCTTACTTCGTGGCAGGCGTTAAGCTAAGAATATTTTATGTATGAGCCTTACAACAACCCTAGGAGATGGGCATCAATATTATCCTGGGTTTCAGATGAGGAAAGTGAGTTTTAGAATGGATAAGTCACGTGTCTAAGGACACAAAACTAGCGAGTTGTGAAGTGGGGACAGGAATGAAGGCAGTCTGACTACAGACCCTTTGCTCCTAGCCCGTTTGCTAGTACTACCTAACACAGTAGAAGTGGTTGTCAGGATTCTTGAGTTAATGTATAGGACATTGGGAGTTGACCCAAAGTACATATTACATGCAATGTAGTACCCTCCTTTTTTTAAGTTGCCAGGAAGGTAAGTCTTGTCATTACGCTTCCTTATCACAGTGGCTCAGCAAATTCCTCTGTGTGCAGTTCCCAACTCTGAAGAGCAAACTTCTGTGAGGTTGGGCAGAATCCTGGGGCCTCATCTGAGTGCTGAAACCAGGGCAATGGTTCAAGCTTCCCCGCCACCCCCAATTATGCTTCCTGTAAGGAAAAGTGAGCTTAGTCACTGTGATCTTAAAATGACGCTATACAGCCGCTCGAGGAAATACTTGAATTTACTTTCTCTGCTTTAAGTGGATTTAGAAATTGTTTCCAGGGCACATACAGAAAAGAGTTCATAACTACCCTGTAGGGGTACTTACGTTTCAGGCTCAATATCTATAATATCGCTAATCTTTATAACAATCTTATGTGGTTGGATTTGTTAACTGGTCGACATTATTAACTACCCCATCTTACTAAAGAAGCAGCTGAGGCTCTGAGAGGTTGGTCCCCATAGTCAAGACCACCCAGCTATCCCGGGCCGACAGCAGGTTTCAAACCCGACTCCACCTGTTTCCAAAGCCCATGCTGTAGTGGCGAATGGAGTTAAAACAACTAAGAACACCTTGTGAACAACCTAAAGAGAAGCCAAGTGTCAGACAGGTTCTTCCTGAACAGCCACTGCTTAAATGTCACAAAACCGGGTGTGTGTAAATAACTTTCTCCCTTATCTGGAGATAGTAAAGGTGAATCAGTGTAAATACTGGAAAGTCAATTTAAATAAAAGCCTATCATCCTTGACTTTCTATGTGGACCCAACCAAAAACAGAATAAAGTGTTTTCATCCCTAATCACCATAACCTTAGTTATTTTGTGTGTATTTTTCCCTTTAGGTACTCATTGCATTTTATATATGATAAGCCATTCTTTTAAAGCACCTCTTCTTCTAAAAGCTTTCTTTGTTTCTGAGTCTACCTTTAACAACGTCAATACTTTTTTAGCATCTTCAGATTTTAAAACAACCACCCGGTACTTTTGCCAACGAACCCAAATACTGTGAGGGCTCAGCAAGATTAACACGAAACCCCGGAGGGTTTATGTGGTTGGCCCTGGGCCACCAGTGTGTGAGACAATGTATATGGTGATCCTTCTTCAGGAGACAAGTCTCCAGATCTCATGGTGTACATCTCTGCCACTCTGGACAGATGATTGCTAACCACACTTAATTGTAGACAGTCTATGTACATTTCTGGGTTTGTATGATTTTTGAATCATTACATTCTAGGGAAAAGGTAAATGTCAAAAAAAATTTATGAGACAATAAATAAGAAAGAACATAAATTACTTTGTGAACTTCAGCTTAAAGCCATGGCACAGAAATAGCTGTTTGGAAAGCAGACTTCTGCTAGGTGCTGACCTGGGTCAGATACCATGCTGGGCTCTGGAGGCTGAGAAGAGACTTTCCGGAGACCAAGCACTGTGTCATCGTGCACAGCCCGCTCTCCTGCCTCCCCTCCCAGTGAGTGTCTTCCCTGGAGGAAGTGAGATAGACCTTGGAGGGCTGGAATTCACATTGTACTTTTTGCTTCTCAAAACACTTCACTAGGCTCTGTGAAGGAGAGAGGGCACATTTGGCATTTGAGGAAACAGCTACCAAAAATCTAAATGACTTTTTAGGAGTCAAAAAACCAAATTTTGTAGATTAATCCTTTGTCAGCATGGACATATATACACTACCAAATGTAAACCAGATAGCTAGTGGGAAGCAGCCGCATAGCACAGGGAGATCTGCTCAGTGATTTGTGACCACCTAGAGGGGTGGGATAGGGAGGGTGGGAGGGAGACGCAAGAGGGAGGGGATATGGGGATATATGTATACATATAGCTGATTCACTTTGTTATAAAGCAGAAACTAACACACCATTGTAAAGCAATTATACTCCAATAAAGATGTTAAAAAAAAAATTTGTCCTAGACAACAAACAGGGCTAGAACCTGTGTCTCAATTCTGAGTTGTATTCTTTCCACCTGTTGTACCACACTGTGGCTTTAAATTAAATAGCTCTAATTACATGGTTAAAGAAGTGTAAATCTGCCTTAAGAAAACCCAGTTATCAGGGCTTGCCTGGTGGTGCAGTGGTTGAGAGTCCTCCTGCCGATGCAGGGGACACGGGTTCGTGCCCCGTTCCGGGAAGATCCCACATGCCGCGGAGCGGCTGGGCCCGTGAGCCATGGCCGCTGAGCCTGCGCGTCCGGAGCCTGTGCTCCGCAACGGGAGAGGCCACAACAGTGAGAGGCCCGTGTACAGCAGAAAAAAAAAAAAGAAAACCCAGTATCAAAACAAATATTCGCGTGTGTGACAAGGTGGAGGAGGAGGGCAGGAAGTAGAAATTATTTGCATTTTAAAAATATTCTTTACTTAAAGAATAAGTAAAGAATATTTTTGGCACCCACCCTAGATACATTTCACATTGAATTTTTAGGCGTCCATTGATCCAAAAGATCTAAATAGTTTCATAAAGACATCTTTAAGCTGCGTGCATGCCAAGGATTAAATGAAGATCATAGTTACCACCACATGGGGAAATCCTGTTCTTGTAAATAGCTTTCATAAGAATGGCTCATGGTCAAATATTAGTAGTGAGATATTATTGTGAAGCATCTAAACTGAATCCACATGTAGGTCCCTGTAAAAAATACGAGTTTAAACAATATTCCCGCTAAATGATAAGAAATCCTTCACCAGCAACATATTTCTTTTTCTACAATATCATCTCACCTGAGGTTTCCATTAAGAGGATGAACTCTGGAGCCAGACTGCCTGGGATCAAATCCAGCTCTGCTCTGAACCATCTGTGAGGCAAGTTACTCAACTTCCTTAGGCTTCATTTGTTCCATCTGCAACCTAGAAATCAGCTACCTCTTAAAGTTGTGAACATAAATGAGTGCTCTAATCATGTTAGCTTTAATTGTTGTTATTGTTACGATACTAATGATCTCTGTATACTGTTTTCTTTTCAGGTGGGAATTTCATTTACACTAAAATGTACTCAATACTTTACTGACAACATATGTACATTTATAGATTCACTTAACACCTATCAATCAAGGAAAAACATCTTCTTTTTCGTCACTCAGAGAACTAAGAAACACTCCCAGGGGTTTCTACTCAGGAAGCCAGCACTTTCCACTGGCAGAGCACACTCTTCCCACCACATCATGCTGCCCATGGGATGATCTCTAAGAAAGGAGACAGCATGTGATGGAGGACGAACCAGACCTGGGTTCATCTCTGGGTTATATGCTTTTTTGGTTGTGTGAAACCAGGAAAATTCGTGTATTGGTCTGGGATTTTTTTGTTTGTTTTTTTAAAGAATTAACCTTTCTAGGGACTTCCCTGGTGGCTCAGTGGTTAAAAATCCACCTGCCAATGCAGGGGACACGGGTTCGAGGCCTGGTCTGGGAAGATCACACATGCCGCAGAGCAACTAAGCCCGTGTGCCACAACTACTGAGCCTGCGCTCCAGAGCCCGTGCGAACCACAACTACTGAGCCTGTGTGCCACAACTACTGAAGCCCACACGCCTAGAGCCGGTGCTCCGCAACAAGAGAAGCCACTGCAATGAGAAGCCTGCGCACCGCAACAAAGAGGAGCCCACGCTTGCCACAACTAGGGAAAGCCCGCGCACAGCAACGAAGACCCAAAGCAGCCAAAAATAAATAAATAATTTTTTAAAAAGTTTTTAAAAAATTAACCTTTCTAATTTGAGATAATTCTAGATTCACGTAGAGATCTCATAAACTTTTTTCCCAGTTTCCTCCAATGATAACATTTTGCAAAACTATAGTACAGTATCACAACTGGGTGATATCACATTGATAAAGTCAAGCTACAGAACAGTTCTGTCACTACAAGTATCCTTCATGTTGCCATTTCCTCCATCGCTGACACCTGTTTGTGAATAAATTTTTCTGTGGGCATATGTGTTCATTTCTTTTGCGTAAATATTGAGAATTGGAACGGCTGGATTGTATGGTAAATGTATGTTTAAGTTTCTGAGGTACTGCCATATGTTTTTTCAAAATGGCCATACCATTTGGCATTCCCATCAGAAATATGTGAGAGTTCCAGTTGCTCCAGATCCATGCAAGCACTTGGTACTGTCAACCTTTTAAAAAAAATTGTAGTAAAATTCACACAACACACCATCTTAACCAGTTTTAAGTGGACAGTTCAGTGGTACTAAGTGCTTTCAGTGTTGTGCAACCATCATCACCATATATCTCAGAACCTCTTCATCTTGCAAATGGACACTCTGTACCCATTAAAGAATAATTTCCCCTTCTTTCCACCCACAGCCTCTGGCCACCACCCTTCTGCTTTCTCGGTGATTTTGACTACTCTATGTACCTTTCACATTTTAGTTACTGTGAATAACGCTACTATGAACATGGGTGCACAAATATATCTTCAGGACACTGCTTTCAGTCTTTCTGGTACATACCCAGAAGCGGGATTGCTGGGTCATATGGTAATTATGAAGAACCACCATACTGTTTTTCACAGCAACTATACCATTTTACATTCCTACCAACAGTGCACAGGGTTCCTATTTTCCCACATCCTTGCCAACATTTTTTTCCCTTCCCTGCCCTCCCTTCCTCTCCCTTCCCTTCCTCCCCACTTTCCTTCATAGTAGTCATCCTAATGGGACTGAGGTGATATCCCATTGTGGTTTTGATTTGGGAACTGGGATCTTACTTGTCAACCACAGAAGCTGCTAGTTCCTTAAACTAGCTAGTTTAAGGATTTATTAAGGGATATTAAATAGTTTGGAGAATCTCTGGGAGAGTCAGAGTCAGATCTGGAGCCTACGCAGCCAGAAACAATACCAAAACCACTATGTGGGACTGCCTCAGCCAGACCTCAGTGCTGCTGCCACTGGTGCTGTAGATGAGTGGACACTACACACAAGATGCTCCACCATTCCTGCCACTGAAGACCGGACTCCTCGTCACCATCCAAGCCAGAAAAAATGGAGTCAACACAGCACCTGCTTCCTCATGCTGCTCTTTTTTTGACTGAGACTTGTGTGAGTACGCCTGCCTGGGAGAGCCTGCACTCTAGCTGCCAAGGTGCCGAGCAAGAGAGTTTGGGCTTCTGCCTTGGGGAGTCCAGATTCACAATGTGGGAAATTACTCTGATGTAGGAAGGGTTTTCAAAGACAGTCACAAAGCATGAGAAATACCTACTGTACTTTTCTACCCTATTTCTAAATATATAACTTTTTATATTATAAAAAGTTTATGAGTATATACATTTATAAATATGAATAGGGTGATAATAGCTACCTCACTGACTTGTTTTAAAGATGAAATGAAATCCCACATGTAAAGTTTGTAACACAGTTTCTGGCACATTGCAGATGCCAATGATGTTATCCTTGTTTCCCTCAATAAAATGTAAGCTGTGAGTTACTTCCTGTGTGACATAAGGCTGTTTTGTAGGCAGCTGTATGATACAATTTTAGGAACCTCAAAAGAGCTCTATGACACCCCCCCACCAATATCCTATTGAACATAAAATTCCACGTTATTAATTTAGCTTAAGTTCTGATCTTGAAAGAAGGCAAATATTTGAAAAAGGAGTGCTAGTTTAGGCTATAAATGGCATATTAATACAAGGCTACATTATATGTTAGAAAGAGCACTCTTTTGGCCATTAAGAGGTCTAAGTTCAAATCCCATCTCTTATAACTAACTGTACAATTCTGAGCAACTGATTACCCTCTCTGGGCCTCTCTCCTCTGCTAAAAGGAGGGTGAGGTACTGAACCACCATCTAGCTCTGTTGTATCATGCTGCCATAAATGGAGGCTCTTGAGAGCAGGTTTTTGATTTGGAGCAGACAGGAGAAAGCAGGAATGCCCTGGTCCCTTGAAGGAGTGTAAAAGGATTCTTGGGGAAGAAAAGGACACCAAAGGACAGCAAAGTGATGGAGATAGGGGTGCTATTTCCTGTACCAGAAGGGCTGTGATAAGCTGAGACTCAGTAAAAACATTACAGAATAAGTGGCAGAAAAGTTAAGATTTTGTGGATTACTGAAATATCTTGAAGTTCTCTCTTGGGAAATAGTCATAGAAATAGAAAGTTATTGAGTAACCGTTTCCCGTAACATACTAGATACAAAGTTAACATACAGTCCTTGTTCTCAGGGATTAATTCCACAGGGAATTAATTAGAATATATTATAATTAGAATTAGAAATATAATTAGAATACAGTGTGGCAAGTCAATAGAAGCAAGTACAGACTGTGGTATTATATTAAGTTATCTGCATTTTGGAGAGTTATGTATGGAAATGCCAACAATTAAAAAAAATTTTCTGGGGAATTCCCTGGCGGTCCAGTGGCTAGGACTCTGTGCTTCCACTGCAGGGGGCACAGGTTTGATCCCTGGTTGGGGAACTAAGATCCTGCATGCGGTGTGGCACAGCCAAAAAATAAATTTATTTTCTGCAAGGTTTCTGTGGTTTCATTCCCATCATTGCTATCTTAAGATCAAGTAGAGACAGTTTGATAAAGGGGAGTACATATGTGTTAATCTAACACACACACACACACACACACACACACACACACACACAGTTTCAAGTTGGGAAGACAAGATTTAGCTTTTAATATAATGGGAACCATAATATGTTCGATAAATATTAAGACTGTTGAGATGACATTGGCAAAATATTCTTCAACTCCTCTCAGGAAGGAAAGTGAAACCAACTTTAAGACCCAGGTCTAATGCCACATTGTACAAAACTTCCTACCAGATCTTCCAGCTGGAGACAATCTCCACTACACTGCCACTCTGCCCAATTTTAGAGCTATTTTGTCTATGTCCATCTCAAATTAGACTTTGTGCTCACTGAGCACTGACTTTGTTTTACTCATGTTCACATCTCTCCAAGTCTGTGGTTCACTGCCATACCCTTAGTAGGGGATTGATATGAATATGCTGAATTAAACTGAATGTTGGAAGGCTTTCTCAAAGGATATGTCATATGCTAGAAATTAGAATCCATGTGCATTTTCAAAGGCTGAGTTTAAGCCTATCTTAAACTCAGGCAGTTTAAGCCTATCATCCGAATTTACGGGAACCACAATGAAAAAGTAGACTGAGTCACTGTATTTTGGCTAATCAGAGTGGGTTAGATAATATTTCATCAGTTGTAAGATATATTTCATCAATTGTAAGATATATTTCAAGACTATTAATTTATTGTTGCTTTACCACATACTGAAAATTTCTAACTTGCTCTGCTAAAACTTAGTGGTATAGAAGTACAGAGAATTATGTGGAAATATAAAGAAAAAGTAATTTGCAGAGAATTTATTTAGATATTAGTTGCCAATAAATATCATACGAGTCTTCCCTTATGAAGTCTTACTAGAAAGCTGGTTAGATAAAGGGCCTCAGTGAAATGGATGTAAAGCAATTATACCTATATTTAGTGTCTTTAAAATTCCAACTTTACTGATATAAGAAAATAAGTTGCTGGGACTTCCCTGGTGGCGCAATAGTTAAGAACCCTCCTGCCAATGCAAGGAGCACAGGTTCGATCCCTGGTCCTGGAAGGTCCCACATGCCGCAGAGCAACTAAGGCCGTGCACCACAACTACTGAGCCCACGTGCCACAACTACTGAAGCCCGCGTATCTAGAGCCCATGCTCCACAACAAGAGAAGCCGCTTCAGTGAGAAACCTGCACACCGCAACGAAGAGTAGCCCCTGCTCGCAGTAACTAGAGAAAGCCCGCGCGCAGCAACGAAGACCCAATGCAGCCAAAAAATAAATATATTAAAAAAAAAAAGAAATTGCTAAGGGAATGTGACACCGATGTAATAGGTGACATTCTTGCCATTTGCATTTAGATGGCACGTTAGTCCCTCTTTTGAGGATCATATTTAAAGTGATCCCTACACAACAATCTAGGTCAAACAATGCCCCTAAGTATATTATTTGCCTATTTAATGTCCTTCAGCTCCAAATTAACCATTTTATATTCTGTTCTGTTATACTGGGGCTAGAAGTCTGCAAACTGTATCTTCCAGAATCCATTCCAATTAGGGTGGACCAACTGGAGACATTAGGACAATGGATAGCAGAGGAAGAGAAAAAAGCTTCCTGCCTGTTTCTTGCTATTCCTTAACTCCAGCTTTTTAGCCCTTCCAGAACCAGCCTTATCACACACCTTCAGAGGAACCAGCGGCAGCTCCTCTCCTCAAGGTCTGAGCCCCATTTTCACGGGACCTTTCCTCTGAGTGCCTGATGAGCTGTGGCAGCCAGGCAGCAGACCCTTCCTGGGGCTGGAGCTCTAATATGGTGGGTCTTCTCTGAGCCCCCAGGTTCTGGAGATCCCATACTCTACCCTTCTGTTCCTCCAACCCTATTGCTGGTAACTGCTTCCTGCAGTTGTTCTGAGTTGTCTTAATGTCTTATTTTTGCTCTTTCAGTCCTCCAACATCTGTAACAATCCCCTATATTCTTTTGATTCTCCTCTAGTAAAATACCTACTGTGGTTTTCTGTTTTGTTGCCTAGACCCTGACTGACCCTAGATTCTGAGCCTAGGTACCTAGGCTCAATGGTTTTAAATAATTGGTTGCCTAGACCCTGAGCCTGGATACCTAGGCTCAATATTCTAAAATGATTTACCCACACGACTTTCCTAACTTTCAGAAAACTGGCAGGTTCTTGTAATGTATCTGCGTTTTGGACGAGCTAGACTCTAAGAGGCAACAAGTTTTTCTTAGAGTTACACCCATGAACAAGTTACACCACTGAACGAGTTACTCCATTACTGATTCACAATGTTCATCTTATTGTAGTTTGATTCAACGAGCATTTACTATTCACCGATGATGTGTCAGGAACTGTTAGGCGCTGGGGATGCAAATGTGTCATTGCTCTTACCCTTAAGAGAGAATAGAAATACCTATCTATTATTTAGCAATAGGAGCTTTAATCAAGGATGCACAAGAGGTGTGGGATCCTCGAGGAGACTTTGGAACTGGGCTTTAAGGAATTTAAGTGGACATTGGTATCCACTGTGGGTTTTCAGAAACCATAAACTGAGAAATATATATTTGAAAGCTTGATACAGAGTCAGTGCTTTATATGGAGCATTTAAAGGTCAAATAAATGGCTGAGATGCCCAGGCAGGTGCTCAATCCAGATGACAGGATTCTCTGTGTCCTCTAGTTATCACAAGATAATCACACTGAACTAATCCAGGAAGATTTAGATTTGAAAAACATGACCAGGATGAAGTCATATACCCAAAATTAAATATCATATTTAGAACGTGTTAAATCTTATACTTACCAAAATTACCGAGGAAAGAACTTGTGGTTGAAGATCATAATGATTTAGTGAACCACTTCACTCACACTTGGTGAATGGGTTTGTTTTTTTAAGCTTCATCAAGTGACGGTTTATAACTATACAGGACATCTGTTTCTTTTATCAGCCCAGCATCCATTTCTCCTTCTTGTCAAAAGCCCAATATCCATTCCTTCTTCTGCTTTGGGTTTCTCAGTGGGACTATTGTTCAAGGTACTGCACCCTCCATGACCAAGGAATAACCAAACCCAGGCAGATTCTCTTCCCTAGGAACCTGGCTCTTGAGTGAAAGGAAACAGTGCAGAAGGCTTTTGGAGTGGATTCCTTCTGAGGGCCCAAAGGGACTCTCCACTGTCTCCTGCCCTTAGGTCTTCTCTGAACTCAGTTTTCAGCTTTTTCTTTAATCCATAACAACCAAAGAACAGCCAAAGAACCCTGATACAGGAGCTTAACTCTCAACTATGTTTATTTCAGATACAATTTCCTCTGCCTGGAATGCCCTTTACCCCCTTCTTTATATTTCCAAATATTATTTTCCTTTAGAAATATAGATATTTGAGCTACACTTGATAGGTCTCCATTTAAGTAGTCATAAAGGGACTGTCTGGATTCAGACAGATCCATCCCAACTTTCCAAACAACTTAATATGTGAGTGTGGCAGCTGTAGATATGCGTCGGTCAGATCTCCCTTCAAGAGAGAACCTGCTACAAGAAATTAGTTAACCTTCAGAATTCACCTCAGCATTGGCCAAGTTCTCCCTGGGCTGCTCCCAGCTAACGACTGAGTTCTTCTGTATGGGTTTGAAAGCTGAGCCATTCCTTTCCAACTCGGGATTCCTTAGTGGACAATCTTTGCTCTGGAGCTCCCCCATTGACTGGCCAAGGTGTTCGCAGAGCTGCACTGCAGCCTGAGGCTCTATGCAACCCTCCTTCCTCCCCTTCTCATTTCACATGTGCCAGCGCTGCACTGACAGTCTCCCTGCTTACCCTGTTCACACTTCCTTTTGTTCTCCACACAGGTTATTTCCCTAAATAAATCTCCTGCACTTCTAATTCCATCTTGACGTTTGCTTCTAGAGAACCCAATCTATGACAATGACTAACCTCTGGTCTTCTCATTTATAAAATAGGAACCCTACTATCTCATAGGATTAATGTGAAAATTAGATAATATTTCTCCCCAGTACAGGTCTTGGCACAGATTCTAATAAATGTTTTTATTGAAGTATCAATATAAGTACATACAGAAAAAAATGCGTCAATCATGAGTACAGCTTGCTGAGAAGTGAAAATATGTAACATTTCCAGCACCTCTAAAGCATCCCCTCATGCCCCATCTCAATCTTTATTCCCTCACTCTTCCTCAAAGGTAACCATCATCCTGATTTCTAAGACTATAGTTTGCCTGTTCTTGAACTTCATTTAAGTGAAATTATACAGTACACTTTTAATGTCTGAATTCTTACAAAGAACTTAAATTTCTTGAGGATTGAAATCCATGTTGTTGTTGGTAGGAGTTCATTCTTTTTGATGGTACTGTAGTATTTTTGAACTGTGAATATACCACAACTTATTTATTCTTTCTACTCTTGATGGACATTTGGGTTGTTTCCAAGTTTTGGTGACTATGAATGATGCTGCTGTGAACAATCTTATGTGTCTTTTGGTGAACACGTTTTTTAGGGGCAGACCTAGAATTGGAAATGCTGGATTATAAGGTATGTGCATGTTCACCTTCAGTTTTTCAAAGGTATATTGTACCAATTTACACTCCAACGAACAGTATATAAGAGTTCCAGTTGCTCCATACCCTCATCAAAGCTTCATATTTTCCTCCTGTTTCATTTTAGTCATTCTGGGGGATGTGCAATAGCACTGTATTGTGGATTCATTTTGTAGCAGCATTTTTATTTTAATTTGGTTTTCCCTGGTAACTAATGAAGTTAATACCTTTCAAAGTGTTTACTGACCCCTTGGATGTTCTCTTTCTCTGTTTGGTTTTATTGGGGTACATTTTACATACTATAAAATTCTGTCATTTTAGGTCTGTAGATAAATGATTTTTAGTAAGTTTACAGAGTTATGCAACTATCAACAGTCTAATATTAAAATATTTCCATTATCTCAAAAAGAAACCTCATGCCCATTTACAGTCACTCTTCATTCTTAACCCCTGCCCTATGCAACCACTAGTCTACTTTCTGTCTCTAGATTCCACCTTTTCTGAACAGTTCATATAAATGGAATCATTACAATATGTGATCTTTTGTGACTGGTTTCTTTCACACTTAACGTGTTTTTGAGGTTCATCCACACTGTAGCATGCATCAGTACTTTATTTCCATTGCTGAATAGTATTCCACTGCGTAGATATGACTCATTTTATTCATTTACCAATTGGTAGATATTTGGGTTGCCTTTGGCCATTATGAATAATGCTGCTGTGGAGATTTACATACAAGTCTTTGTGTGGACATGTTTTCTCTTGGGCAGATACATAGGAGTGGAATTGCTGGGTCATATGGTGAATCTATGTTTAACATTTTTAAGAAACTGCCAAACTTTTCCAAAGTGTGCACCATTCCCACTAGCAGTGTGCAAGCACCCCAGTTTCTACACAATCTTAGATATTTGGTTTTATCTTTTTTTTTCATTTTAGTCATTTTAGCGGGTGTGCAAAGTACGGCATTTTTGTTTTAATTTGCATTTCTCTGATAACCAAGGAAGTGAATACATTCACACATATTTATTGACTGCATGGATGTTACCTTTTGTGGAGTGCTTATTCAAAATCCTTTGCCCATTTTTTCACTGGGTTGTCTGCCTTAATTCTTTATATCTTCTGAGTAGGTCTTTTGTGGATATAGGTAATGCAAGCCTCTTTTCCATTCTGTGGCTTGTATTTCCATTCTCGTAAAGGTGTCCTTAGGTAAAAAGAGCAACTTAATTTTAATTAGGTCAATTTTACCAACTTTTTCTTTTATAGTCAAAGTATTAATGTTTTGTTTAGGAAACCTTTTTTTACCCCAAGTTCATAAAGATATTATGTTTTATTTTAAAAGCATTATAGTTTTATAGATTTAGATTTATTTACAATCTATTTGGTATTTATTTTTATTGAGTGAAGTTGCAGTCAAGCTTCATTTGATTTTCCATTATTGTTTTCAATAAATTTTCAATAGAATTTATTGAAAAGGCTATCCTTTTTTTTTACTACACTGCAGTGTATCTGTTATACATAAGGTCTAAGCATGGGTCTGTTTCTGTACTCTCAATTGTATTTCATTGTCTATCTTCATGCCAGTGTCACATTTCTTAACTGCTATAGCAGCTTTATCATAACTCTTGAAATCTGGTACCTAAGATTCCCAGGTTTCTTTTTCAAGATTGCCTTGGTATCCCTAGCCCTTTGCATTTTATTTTTTATAATCAACTTGTCAATTTTCATATAATATCTGCTTGGATTACAGAGAATCTTTAAATCTAACATTTTTACATCATCAAATCTAATTCATTAACATGGCATAATCTGCCATTTATTTAGGTCTTTTTTTCACTGAGTTTTATTTTTTATTTATTTATTTAAAGGACAGAAATTTATTGTCTCACAGTTCTGTAGGCTAGAAGTCTGAGATCAAGGTGTCAGCAGGGTTGGTTTCTCTTGAGGCCTCTCTCCTCGGCTTGTAGATGGCTGCCTTCTTGCTGTGTCCTCACATGGCCTTTCCTCCATGCATGCCCCTGGAGTCCTCAGTGATAGTTTTAAGTATAGAGACCTTGCATCTCATTTCCTTAGATATTTAATGGTTTTCTATACTGTAAATGGCATCCTTGTAAAATTTCATTTTGTTTATTGCAGGTATATGTATATGTAATTGTTTTTTATGTTGACAGTGCATCCATCTGCTTTTCCAAATTCACTTACGATTTCTAACAGTTTATTTGCAAATAATGACATTTTTATTCCTTTCTAATCTTTTATTTTTTTCTTAGTTTTCTTTGTTTATTGAACTGACTAGGACCTCTAGTACAATGAATAACAAGCAGTGAGAGTGAGAATATTTGATTCATTTCTGATGTCAATATAGTAGATTTTTAACAAATGTTTCTTATTCTTCTCCTAAGTAAGATCCATTAGGACAATCTGAAATTCTCAGTAAAACCTAAAATGATCCTTGCTGCTAGGTTTGGTATGGAAGAGCTTCTTGGACCTTTGATACAAGATATCAGTTATTTTTCTAATGAAAAGGCATGCAAGGAACTTGAAAAAAGCAGAATTTAAAAAGCCCCACGATAAGTCTACCCATGTGTGACATACCAAAAGGAACAACTAAAGAATGAAAATGCACTTTATGCCTTTAATGAACTTTTTGGTTAAAAATAAAGGAGCCAACAGTTTTTTTTCCTCACCATAAGCAAGAAACTTTAATGCTCACAACCTCACTTAACCCTCCTAACAACCATGTGAAGTGGCCATTATTTGCAATCAACAGATGAGATGGATGCCTAGACAGGTTGAGTAATTTATCTAAGGTAAGTGGTAAAGGCTAAATGGTTTGGCCGGTAGGTGGCAACTGAGTACTACATTGAGATGTGTAATCTACATGTGCTGTA
Source organism: Orcinus orca (assembly GCF_937001465.1). Classification (NCBI taxonomy): domain Eukaryota; kingdom Metazoa; phylum Chordata; class Mammalia; order Artiodactyla; family Delphinidae; genus Orcinus; species Orcinus orca. Next base: position 151,696,237 of record NC_064560.1, read on the forward strand.
GAAATTCTGGAAAACAGAAAATAGAAAATAAACAGAGATGTCATGTAAAAGTTACAGCTTGAGTGAAGTAAACTAAGTACCTTGAGTGAAGTAAAGGATTTAAATTTTTGGTGAAAAATCAGAATTTCAGGATGGGAGAGCCATTATGAGTCAAGCAATGAAGGTGGAATGATCATGGCCTTTATGTGCTGGTGTTCCAGGGAGTATTAGGAGAGAAGGCTGGGAAGTAGGTTTAGCCAAAAAAAAAAAAAAAGGAGCTTGATAAAAAATGCTTTCTCTCAAAAGCTCTTCTGGATTTACTTAACCAGTTCCCCAGCCCATCCACCCCCCAATTACTCTGCCTTCTTCCCCACTATGCATACCTTAGCTATAATCAACATTTATTGAATACCTACTATGTGTAAGGTACAGTATAAAAAGCTGAACTTGTATGTTTGTTCATATTGTTTCTGTCACGTAACAGAAACATGCTTTTAATTAAAGTCTTCCTTTACATTAAAAAAAAAAAAGTAGGCACACACATAAATAACCAAATAGTCCTATAAGGTTTGTCAACAAAAAGAGCATGCTCTTCCCCCATCTCTCTTACTTCAAAAACCATTTTCCTTCTTTTAGCAGATTATTTTATTTCCATGTCACTAAATAAGCTACTTCTTGATTTCTAATTTTTAGGTATTATTCATTGATTTCACACTGTAGAGATGAGGATTTAGGTATTTTTAATACCTCACCATATCCTCTCTCAATATAATTATGCTGTGATTTTGATTAGACTATTATTTACTGTTAACGTTTTTATGGCATTCAACCACTGCTCATAGTTTCCTTTTCTTTCTTATAACATTTTGCTTTCCTGGAGTTAATATCTGGCAGTTTTTTGTTTGATTTCAACCAACCTTAAGGTTTTTTTTTTCTTTTTTAACATCTTCATTGGAGCATAATTGCTTTACAATGGTGTGTTAGTTTCTGCTTTATGACAAATTAGCTATACATATACATATATCCCCATATCTCCTCCCTCTTGTGTTCCCCTCCAATCCTCCCTATCCCACCCCTCTAGGTGGTTGCAAAACACCAAGCTGATCTCCCTGTGCTATGCAGCTGCTTCCCACTAGCTATCTATTTTGCATTTGGTAGTGTATACATGTCCATGCCACTCTCTCACTTCGTCTCAGCTTACCCTTCCCCCTCCTGGTGTCCTCAAGTGCATTCTCTATGTCTGCGTCTTTATTCTTGTCCTGCTCCTAGGTTCTTCAAAACCATTTTTCTTTTTTTAGATTCCATATATATGTGTTAGCATACGGTATTTGTTTTTCTCTTTCTGACTTACTTCACTCTGTATGATAGACTCTAGGTCCATCCACCTCACTACAAATAACTCAATTTCGTTTCTTTTTATGGCTGAGTAATATTTCATTGTATATATGTGCCAAATCTTCTTTATCCATTCATCTGTCGACACTTAGGTTGCTTCCATGTCCTGGCTACTGTAAATAGAGCTGCAATGAACACTGTGGTACATGACTTTTCTTGAATTATGGTTTTCTCAGGGTATATGCCCAGCAGTGGGATCGCTGGGTCGTATGGTAGTTCTATTTTTACTTTTTTAAGGAACCTCCACACTGTTCTCCATAGTGGCTGTATCAATTTACATTCCCACCAACAGTGCAGGAGGCTTCCTTTTTCTCCACACCCTCTCCAGCATTTATTGTTTGTAGATTCTTTGATGATGGCCATTCTGACCAGTGTGAAGTGATACTTCATTGTAGTTTTGATCTGCATTTCTCTAATGATTAATGATGTTGAGCATTCTTTCATGTGTTTGTTGGTAATCTGTATATCTTCTTTGGAGAAATGTCTATTTAGGTCTTCTGCCCATTTTTGGATTGTTGTTTGTTTGATATTGAGCTGCATGAGCTGCTTGTAAATTCTGGAGATTAATCCTTTGTCAGTTGCTTCATTTGCAAATATTTACTCCCATTCTGAGGGTTGTCTCTTCGCCTTGTTTATGGCTTCTTTTGCTGTGTGAAAGCTTTTAAGTTTCATTAGGTCCCATTTGTTTATTTTTCTTATTTCCATTTCTCTAGGAGGTGGGTCAAAAAGGATCTTGCTGTGATTTATGTCAGAGTGTTCTGCCTTTTTTTTCCTCTAAGAGTCTTACAGTGTCTGGACTTACATTTAGGTCTTTAATCAATTTTGCGTTTCTTTCTGTGTATGGTGTTAGGGAGTGTTCTAATTTCATTCTTTTACATGTAGCTGTCCAGTTTTCCCAAAACCACTTATTAAAGAGGCTGTCTTTTCTCCATTGTATATTCTTGCCTCCTTTATCAAAAATAAGGTGACCATACGTGCGTGGGTTTATCTCTGGGCTTTCTATCCTTTTTCATTGATCTATATTTCTGTTTTTGTGCCAGTACCATACTGTCTTGATTACGGTAGCTTTGTAGTACAGTCTGAAGTCCAGGAGCCTGCTTCCTCCAGCTCCATTTTTCTTTCTCAAGATTGCTTTGGCGATTCAGGGTCTTTTGTGTTTCCATACAAATTGTGAAATTTTTTGTTCTAGCTCTTTGAAAAATGCCATTGGTAATTTGATAGGGATTGCATTGAATCTGTAGATTGCTTTGGGTAGTAGAGTCATTTTCACCATGTTGATTCTTCCAATCCAAGAACATAATATATATCTCCATCTGTTTGTATCATCTTTAATTTCTTTCATCAGTGTCTTATAGTCTTCTGTATACAGGTCTTTTGTCTCCTTAGGTAGGTTTATTCCTGGGTATTTTATTCTTTTTGTTGCAATGGTAAATGGGAGTGTTTCCTTAATTTCTCTTTCAGAGTTTTCATGATTAGTGTATAGGAATGTAAGAGATTTCTGTGCATTAATTTTGTATCCTGCTACTTTACCAAATTCATTGATTAGCTCTAGTTTTCTGGTAGTATCTTTAGGATTCTCTATGTATAGTATCATGTCATCTGCAAACAGTGACAGTTTTACTTCTTCTTTTCTAACTTGGATTCCTTTTATTTCTTTTTCTTCTCTGATTGCTGTGGCTAAAACTTCCAAAACTATTTTGAATAATAGTGGTGTGAGTGGACAACCTTGTCTTGTTCCTGATCTTAGAAGAAATGGTTTCAGTTTTTCACCAATGAGAACGATGTTGGCTGTGCGTTTGTCATATATGGCCTTTGTTATGTTGAGGAAAGTTCCCTCTTTGCCTACTTTCTGGAGGGTTTTATCATAAATCGGTGTTGAATTTTGTCAAAAGCTTTTTCTGCATCTATTGAGATGATCACATGGTTTTTCTCCTTCAATTTGGTAATATGGTTTATCACATTGACTGATTTGCATATATTGAAGAATCCTTGCATTCCTGCGATAAACCCCACTTGATCATGGTGTATGATCATTTTAATGTGCTGTTGGATTCTGTTTGCTAGTGTTTTGTTAAGGATTTTTGCATCTATGTTCATCAGTGATACTGGCCTGTAGTTTTCTTTCTTTGTGACATCTTTGGTTTTGGTATCAGGGTGATGGTGGCATCGTAGAATGAGTTGGCAAGTGTTCCTCCCCTGCTATATTTTGGAAGAGTTTGAGAAGGATAGGTGTCGGCTCTTCTCTAAATGTTTGACAGAATTTGCCTGTGAAGCCATCTGGTTCAACCTTAGGTAAGTTTTTGCTTAGAAATAATATCATCAGTGATTGGGATTTCCAGTGGTTGAGACTTCACCTTCCAATGCAAGGAAGTGAGGGTTCGATCCCTGGTCGGGGAGCTAAGATCCCACAGGCCTCATGGCCAAAAAGGCAAAACATGAAACTAAGCAACGCTGTAATAAATCCAATAAAGACTTTAAAAATGGTCCACATCAAAAAAATCTTTTATAAAAAAATAAAGAAAGAAAGAATATCATCACTGATTGAATCCCTCCACCCATGTCTGATTTCAGCCACAGAGGGAGAGCTCAGATTTATCTCCTACTCTTCCAGCTTTCTGCCTCAGGGCCTTCTCTGACACTGAAGGAGCCAACATGGCCCAAGTACAAGCTGCAACTTGGTACTTCAGGAGGTAATGTCCCGGCAGCAACTCACCTAGTGAGGAGCGTGTCAAGATAAATGGTCCAGCCACTTGTCTTTCAGGAGACAATTGTGGGAACTATCACAGAGCTTCACAGAAGACCTGGTGGATCAAGCTGCCATTGTCTACACAGCAATGACCTCAATAATATACCTTTACATTGACCTTCCCTCCTTCTCCGTTTCAGTATCACAAGTCCCTCACTCTGATTTTTTGGGGTCTGGGAGATGCATCAGGTAGTTTATTATTTAATCTTTCTGAAAAAGCCTCTCTGGGAGCTTCTGATATGCTTCCTATGTTCTGTATGTCTGGTGTGGTGTCATCCTTGGATATCTCATCATCATCATCTGGGGAGTTCCTTCATCTCTCTCCTATGCTGAATCCCAGTCTTTGCACCTATGTCTTCATATTGCTTGGTTTATGACCTTATTTTTATGAAGCACATCCTCTGGTAGCTTCTTGAGAAAGACTATATGAAAGGTGAAGTTTGTGAGACCTTGTACAAATAAAAATGTCTTCATTATAACCTTAGGTTCAATTAATAGTTTGAATCCAGAATTTTAGGTTGGAAATTTCTTTCAGAATTTTGAAGGCACTGCTTCTGTTGAAATTTGAAGTTATTCCAATTCTTATTCCTTGGTATTTGACCTGCCCCTTTTCTTCAGAAACATAACAGATCTTCTCTTTGACCCTGACATGCCTGAAATTTCATAATAGATTTTTTTCATCCACTGTGTTCTTTCAATCTGAAATCTGAAGTTCTTTAGTACTGAGAATATTCCTTGAAATACTCTACTGATTCCCTATTTTCTCTGTTCTTTTTTGGAACTCTGGGAGATTGGATATTGGGCCTCCTGGCCTGTTAATTTTCTTAATTTTTTTCTCCAATATTTTCATTTCTTTTTATTTTCTGAGAAATTTCTTCAACTTTATATTCTAAATCATCTATTGAATTATTCAGCTATGCTATATTTTTTCTAATAGCTCTGTTTTTTCAAAAGCTCCTTTTTTAGTATCCTACTCCTATTCATAGTTGCAACTTCTTTGCAAAGATACTTTTTCTTTTGACATTTTCTTCCTTCTGCATAGTCTGTTTCCGTTAGGTGCTTTTTCCCCTATTGTTTTCTCTCGTTCCTGTAAGAGGTTTTCCTCAGATGTTTCATAACTCCTGGTTGTTTAATCATTTTTATTTTTATTATTATTTTAAAACATTTATTTATTTATTTTGGTTGCACTGGCTCTTAGTTGTGACATGTGTTGTGGCATGCAGGCTTCTTCGTTGCGGCGTGCATGTGGGATCTAGTTCCCCAATTAGGGATTGAACCCGGGCCCCCTGCATTGGGAGCACAGAGTATTACTGACTGGACCACCAGGGAAGTCCCTGTTTAATCTTTTTTGTTGTTGTTGTTTTTTGCGGTATGCGGGCCTCTCACTGTTGTGGCCTCTCCCGTTGCGGAGCACAGGTTCCGGACGCGCAGGCCCAGCGGCCATGGCTCACAGGCCCAGCCGCTCCGTGGCATGTGGGATCTTCCTGGACCAGGGCACAAACCCATGTCCCCTGCATTGGCAGGCGGACTCTCAACCACTGCACCACCAGGGAAGCTCATGTTTAATCATTTGTAATAGCATAGGACTAAAAGACTAACTGTAAGCTCTGGATGCATGCATGGGGTGGTGGGCACATTACGATTTTCACTGGGTATTTTATTATCTTCAACTGGGAGTTATCTAGCTGGGCAGTTTAGCCAGGACACTTCTGATGTCAGGATCTTTTTAGGTCTTTCCACTTGCACTGACCAGATGGCACAGAGAAGACTCTTCCAGTATTGTTAGGATGGGAAGATCTGGCTGCCAGGATTCAGAGAGGAGGAGGAGGATATTGGTCTTTGTATCCAGAATGTAAATATTTTCTGTTTTGAGTATGGTCCCCTGCCATCGATTGTATCCAGTGTCCTTCAGTCCAGAGGCCCCATTTAAAATACCCAAAATAAACAGCAACACACTTACTGAAATCATAGCATTTTTAAAGGACAATACTTTATATATCTCATTTGCATAATATTTTATTGTTTGCATATTGCATAGTGAAAAGAACAGAGTCACAAGACTCATGGTCTGACTCAACCACTAACTTGCTGTGTGAATTGGGTTAAGTCTCTTAACCTTGCTAACCCCTTATCTCCTCATCTAAAAAAAGGAGATGATGATAATACCTACTATACAGGACTGCTAAAGACTGAATGAGATAGTAACACTGTCTTTCTCTCAAGGAACTGCTGAAAATGAATTTATAGTCTGCTCTTGCCACCCCTTTGTTCATTATCTCAACAATAACTGTTAAATGCATTAAGACAATAGGTACCAGTGTGATGCTTTCAGTTTGAATACTAACAATAGCAGAAAGGAAGAAAACTCAAGAACGGCCCAATCCTTACTTATCTTTAGAATACTGATTTTTATAATACTTATTTATACTATCCCATCAGGAATTAAATTTCATTTAAAGATTTTTTTTTTAACCTACTCAAAATGAAGATCTATATATGTGAAAAACCCAAGAATACACATGTAGTTGCTTTACAATTTCCACTCTGGTATAGTATAAGTAAAATACATATCATGGGCAGTTAAACACTTTTCCCCCCTACATTAGGGATGATAATATATATGAAGATTAATTTCTTACGCATTATCCCTAATGTAAAAAAAAAAAAAAAATCACAGGTATATTATACTGCTTGTCAAGAATACATACACACAGTAGTCACATCTAGAAATACACACTCCTTCTAACAATATTTCAACCATCATCATTATCTTCTGTATGACCCCCTACAATTATATGTAGTTGAAAACACAAAACTCTCTTTTAAGGCAATTCTGGATGATATTATATTACAAAATACTTGCATTAAATAATATTGCATGTATGTATTGAACCTCCAAACACAGCCTTTAAACCCTCAAAGTACTAGTCTTAAAAGGTAAACAAAATTTTTATATATTATAAAAAAATTTAAGCTGCTCTGCAACCTTCCTTTGCTAAAAGTTAGATACATTACACCACTCCAGCAAGAGATTAATAAATAAGGATTAAATATTCTATTTTACAAAAACATACAGAATGGCCAATGTAAAAGTGAAAGGCTTACCTGATAATTTCTTTATCAAATTATGTTCATTAAGAAGGAATAAAACATGGTATAAAATGAGAAAACTGTCACTAAATTTATCTCTCTGAAGATAATCACATGAGTTGTTATCTAAAAATATCATGGCATCCTTGTTACAAACATTTTTTTTAAAAAGACTGTGTTTCCTGGAACTAGAGGACTATCTGTCTCATAGCTTTTATTAAGCAAACTTGATAAAACCACCACATAGTGGCAAGAGATAGAATAGCTGTTTCCAGCTACAGAAAATATTGAATTCTACCTTAAAGTACATATCATTTGAGATATAACCCATAACAATTAAAGCAAATCATAGTGTAGTTTGTACTGAATTTCCTTAAGATATTTTTGCTTTCAATGGAGTGTATTCATTTTCCTGTCATTTGAGACCAATTTCTGTTGCTTAGTAACTATTTTCATGTCCAGCCAAGATGTAAAGATTGCTGTGTGCAGTAGGATTTTCTGTTGGCCTACTTTCCAAAACAACAACCCTGCAATTAAATCAAAACAAAAGTCTTGTTAAAGAGTAGAAACAGAGATTTCATCTTCAAATACTAACATCAAACCAGGAAAGAATATCATTGTTCACATTCACATAAAATTACACAGAGATCACATTAATAGATGCACAGTCAAATTCAGCTTTACATTTTATAGCTTAAAAACAAAACTGAATAAGAATTGATGAATTTATGAATATAAAATATTAAAAACATTTCAGGATAGTCTCATCTTATTCCAACTAAAAACAAATTTGCTTTACTCATATATACCAAAAAAAGGTATAATAAAGCTTTAGAATATACATGAACAAGAAGGGGATGGAGGAAGGGCTGAGACAATAAAACAGGATTTTAAGAGGCACCCACTCACACTGTTCTTCAAGGTATTTGCAAATAAATAGTAAAGTATGAAATGGGGCCGTCTTCCTTGTCCCTGGAACAAAGGCAGGGTAAGAGTTCAATGAAAGGACCAATAGGAAGAAAAACCAATCAAGTGTCATATCATAGGATCTACACTGTGGGAAGACAGGTTTGAGAACAAAATAAAAAACAATATGCCAGTGCAGAGAAAAAAGTCTAGAAGGGGAAATGGGAGGTGGGGGGAGTTGCATAAATAATTTATATTTTTCTAGTGTATGAATTTCCTACAACTAGCATATTATTACTTTTGAAATGAAAACAAAAAAGTAATATATACTTAAAGCATGCATTAAAGAAAAGTAGAAGGGGAAAATAAAATTACCTATAATTCAACTGCCCAGAGTTTACCATTATTAATATTCTGACATAGTTTTCTTTCCTCCTAGACATTAATACCTATATTTAAACAATACAATTTAACAAATCACTTTAAAAATTAAGACAAAACAAAAGCCTTGGTTAAGATATATGTCTTAAAATCAAGGAGATGCTCAAGTAAGAAGATAATCAGAACAAGGCAATGGTCTGAAAAAAGTAGTTTTTTAGGTCAAGAGTGAGAGAATGGAGAAACAATACAAACAAAGAAGGGATAGATGAAAGAGAAAATTCTGGGGGAAGGAGTTGGAAGGAAACAAGTAACTAAGAGAAATGGCTTCTGATGCCTACCCTCTATCAAGCAGGAATCTCTCATACTATGTCTCACCAGAGTGCTATTTGTGCCAGGATCACTGAATGATCTACAATTCTTTTGTCAGCCCTTCCTGGAGAAGCAAAGGGCCTCCCATTCTACAGTCATTTACCAGGTGGTCCTCCAATTCTCTTTTATGCAGGACTAGTTACTAGGTTGCCATGCTCTCTGGGCTTGCCTTTTCAACGGCAATGGGTAGTTGCCATTTTCCAAAAATCCTTTTTCTCTTTACAAAAGTCTCTTTAAAAAATTTTTATGGAGTCATAACTCCAATTCTCCCCGACTTCCTTAAGTGTGTAATATCTAAGCAATGGTTTTGTGACTAGACTGAACTTGAAGATCAGAGGTTCTCAATCCTTGCCTCAGGACTAATGTATACCACTATAGCCAGTTTTGCTGCAGTAACAACTTTTGGAAAATAGGAAGGGATAGGTATTTTATTCATTGTAGAGGAAGATAACACAGACTTTGAAGAACAAAAGCTATAATTCTTTTTTCATGAGAAAGCATAGTTTTGGAACTTATCTTTCACTTTGATCACAGAGACCACATAATTCCTTCTAATTTAGAATGACCTCAGAGACTCAGTCAAGTATCTTGTGATATAAAAGTACATGTCAGGAGGTGCACATTCTGTTGGATATATACAGTAACAGATAATAGAAGTTAACATGCCAGGAAGAAATGATGAAAACAAAGGAGCCTGAAATATGTCATGATACTAGGGACATAAACACCCATCTAACACATTTTGTCTTGGCCAAGTATAACTGTTTCTGGAATCATGATCCTCACACTGACAATAGCTTGCTTAATAGACTAATTAAAATATTTTTTTCTCTCTCTCAATAAAGATACAGGGAAATTTCTCTAAGATTCTGAAGCCTCTAAGAGTTTTGTTTAACATACATAAAAATAAATAAATGAACAAACCAAACAAAAACAAACACGTAGATACAGAGTGGCTACCAGGGGGAAGAGGTAGGGGTGGAGGGAGAGTGAAATGGGTAAAGGGGGTTAATTGTGTGGTGATGAAAGGAAACTAAACTTTTGGTGGTGAGCACACTGTAGGGTATATAGAACTAGAAATATAACACTGTATACATGAAATTTATATAAATGTTATAAACCAATGTTACTTCTATTGAACAATATAAATAAATATATTGAAACAATATAAGTATATTGAAAAATAAGTGTTTGAAACACAGTCAGAGGTTGACAGTATAATTAAAAATACAATTGTTGAACTCCTTTGGTAATAAAACAACCAAACTATTACCTGTCTGATCCTAATAAGCGGAAAACTCTTGTTTCATCTGAAATCTCCTGGGTAACCTATGAAAGAAAATATCCCATATTATTAGTCCCCGTATTATTTAAATTATAATTTAAAAATCATTTAGGTAGAGCAAGTATTAAAAAGAATGATAATTTTTGATAGACTCAATTCCTCAAATTAAATAGATTTTAGTAAGGTTTTTTTTGATTGCTTATTAGTAGAAACACATCAACATTTATGGAACATCTGTTTGGGTCAAGCACTTTCCTTAGAACTTTTTATGATGTATTATCATTCCCATATTATTAAAGAGAAAACTAAGACTCAGTGAGGTTAAGTAACTTACTTTTAGGTCATATAACTAGTAGACCCAAGATCTGAGTACAGGTTTGCTGGACTGCACAGCCCCTACTCCTTCCTTTACGTCACAGGGCAGATGCTTGAGGTGGCACCCCTCAGCCCACCTGATTTCAGCAGAGCTGCGGTAGACACTCCCATGCACCTGTGTCTTACATCTGTGTACTGGGGGTATTCCTCTGCTCTGTCTTCTCCAAAACTAAAGAAAGAAGGTACTCGGTCGTGCACAGGTACTATTCCAAAGTGTGGGGAGTTGACACCTCTGGGGGAAACCCTTAACTACCAGGGACAGCAGTTCGTGTATAAATGCACCCGCCTCCCCACCTTGTGATTAGCCAATTCTGAGGTGTGCTCCACACTGTTCCTCAGTAGTCCCTATAGGATTAAGCCCTCGTTGCCCATAGTGAGAAGCAGTTTATTAATGTGCTCTTTGTTGGCTTTTTGTTCCTCTGCATCTTACATTCCTTACCCTGTCACTTGTTTTTCTGGGATCTACTCCCAAATAAACAAGGACCTGAGTCCTTGTTTTAGGGTCAGCTTTTGGAGGAACACAAACTCTTGACAGTGTGGATATAAAATAAGTATAAAAATACTCTGCTGTCAATGAGTTTGCAGTCTAGCTGAGAAGATGGAATTAACAAACTTGAACCAGAAAATAAATCTGGTGCTTAAATGCAGCTGATTTTCAGAGTATTCAGTTCAGAAATGTTCCAATCTTTGTGGACTAGAATGGCTGATTTTTACATTATGAACATTATAGGTAGGCCCAAATTGAAGGATGAGAACAAAACCAGAAAGAAAAAGGTAAGCAAGATGACTTAAAAATAGGAGGTAGAATTCACACTTGATATGGTAAACAACAAGTAACTTCTACAGATTTCAAACCACAGGAGTGACACAGTGAAAATAGCATCTAAGGACAATTAATGTTATGGCAGTAAGTAGGACTGTAGCCTTCATTAAATGCAGGGGCCTGGTGACATTTAGTGACATGGGTCAGTAACTAAACGGACGCTTTCAAAGACAAGCTGATTTACATCATTTTCTCTTGGAAGCATTCTAATTCCACTGATTTACATCATTTTTACTTGGAAGCATTCTATTTCTGCATTCATATAAGAGGTGGAAATAGTTATATCTAAATAACAGTGTAAAGGTAATTCAAATAGAAGACTTTAAGCTTCAAAATAAGTCCATATATTTGTGAGGCCCTGGTGTGCAAGAATTACACAGGTACTCACACAAATGGGAAATGTCTCTGTTAGTATTCTCTTAACTGTTAGGATTCACCTCTCAAGGTGGGAGCCCAAGTCCCACCTCCTACATGAAATATATCCCGATTATCTCAGTAGAAGTGATTTTTGGAGACCCTTCACATCCAGGCTCTGTCACTTAACTAGTTCTGTAACTCTGGGTAAGTTACTTAATCACTCTGTACCTGTAAAATCGGGAATATGAATAGTACATAACTTTACTTTGAATTGTACGTAAACCCCACTGTATTATTAGCCTTCAGTAAGATAGCATTTGTAAAGTGCCTGGAAGATAGACATCGTAAGGGTTTGATATTATTTATAATTATGCTTCATTATGTCTTCAGTGCTATAATAAGAATAGTGTCCTAAATGTATTTGATACTCAATAAATATTTAGTAAACGAATTAATTTTCTTAGATTTTCCTTAGTCCCGTGATCCAATACATATTAATTTAGAATTTAAAATATAACATTAAAAAAGAAGCTGCAGGGGCTTCCCTGGTGGTGCAGTGGTTAAGAATCCGCCTGCCAATGCAGGGGACACGGGTTCAAGCCCTGGTCTGGGAAGATCCCACATGCCGAGGAGCAACTAAGCCCGTGAGCCACAACTACTGAAGCCCGAGCACCTGGAGCCCGTGGTCCCAACAAGAGAAGCCACCACAATGAGAAGCCTGTGCACCACAACAAAGAATAGCTCCCGTTTGCCACAACCAGAGAAAAGCCCGCGTGCAGCAACGAAGACCCAACGTAGCCAAAAATAAAAAATAAATAAATTTATACAAAAAAAAAGAAGCTGCACATTTATAGATTATGGAAAAGGCTTATTACCTTTAGAAAAGTTTAGTAAGTTTAGCAACCATATTTATAAATTACAAATAAGAGGACTGAAATTGTGTAAACTCATGTTTGACAATTCCTTGTGGCCACTGAGAATACAATAAATACAAAACTGAACATTATTTGAAGGGAAAATACTGGCAGTTTTGTTCTACCGGCATTAAAGGCATTAAACATAGCAACGTGGGTTCACAAAGAAAATACATAAAATGAATGTTTCAACATTTAAAATCTTTAATGGGAATCACTGGAGGTAATTAGAGAAATCTTACCTCATCTGATTTGAAGCTTTTACCCTGCATTCCATGTTTCCAGAAAGCCAACACACTGTCTTGAAGGCATACTAAAAAGATAAGGGAGAACGGGACTAAAATAAAGCACATAGTAGTGCATTATACATTTTCCTTAACTGTCTTTAATAAATGATAATGTAAGGCTATTCAAGTGCTTGGTGCAAAATTCCACCGTCTAGACCATTAGTTCCCAACATTTTTGTGACTAAGTCATGACAAAGCTCAAATAATTTATTGAGGCAGGGTCATGGAAGTTTTCAAAGATACATTATAACAGGCATTTATTTAAAAATGGGCTAACTTTTGATGAGCTGGACATCAGCATATTAATTTTTCTTTCATATACTATCTTTTGTCTTAGGTAAATAAAGTAATAAAAACATAACTGGTTTTTTGGATTAAAAACATGATCATTTAAATAATGTGATATATTTAGAAGTAGCTATTAAGGAAGCATCTTTTATTTCTGTTCACATATTCCCTATTATAAAATTAATTTTTAAAAATAAACCTGTCCTGTAATCTAAAATTTAACCACACACTGAATATTTCTGATCTGTGAACCAATTCTTATTTGGAGGGGCTAGGGGCTCTCAGCTACAGTACTCACTGTTGCTGCCCAACCCCATCAGGCCTCCAGAGCCCACCGGGCCTTTGCCCTGTCCTTGCAGGTCCCACTGTTCACAAGTGTGGTCACAGATTTGAGCCAAGCTTGCCCAACTTCTTGATGGCTTTGGAATCAGGAACGACCGTGACCCCAAAGTGTGGCCACCTCATGACATGCCATATCCCCTCTTGCTGCCCACCCATCTCCCACGATCCCCTGGGGTGGCCTGAGGGTCTTGGAGGAAAACCTGTTCTCGCTGTGCCTTGTCCATTTCTGTGTCCTGCCTGTGCTGGGCCCACTGAAGCACACATATGGGGTCACTTAGTGGTTTAGAAACAGAGTGGCAGGGCCCCCAATTTTGGGGTGGGGGGGAGGCAGCAGGGCCTCTGGGTCCTTCCTGGCCAGAGGCTAGAGTCACTAAAGCACAGTGAGAGAAGGAGAAAACCAATTTGATTGTTGGAGAGTTAGCCATATGCCCTATACCAGTAAAGATGATGGGAGAAAGTGATTGAAATTTATTATATTTTTTACTAGAATATTGACTCTGTAAAAAGTTAACATAAGAATGTTCTGGAAACATAATTTAGCTCAATAAACATTAAAGTATTTTACAATAACCAATCATAGAAGCTTCACTAGCCATGAAATAAAAAAACAGGCAGTACTGGCTTCGTTTTTAAAAGGTGACTTAAAGGGACTCTTTTTACCCAGGAGGATCCTTGAAATTATTCCAAAGTTCACTGGAAAGAAGAGATGGTAGCCTAGGAGGAACAAACTTTTGTAGAACAAAAATATCCTAAAAAATTTGGCATATATGAAAAAGTTGAGGTACTAGTGTGTTTCAGTTAAAATTAAGAGGACCTAAAGATCTGTATATTGGAATCTCTATTGAAAATATTAAATCTTAGAAACTGGCATGCAACAGCCAGCATACAAAGGAGTAAAAGAAGAAAATATTTCCAAAATGCCTTTTGTCATGGCATCTACAGAAAGTTTAGGTTTTCTGCTTGAATAAAATTTCCAATCATAAGCAAATTATTCCTATGTAAGAGGGTTACCCAGAGGGATGAATGTTCTTTGCAATAGGGCAAAACTCCACTTGAGAAACCATTAAATTTTAAAAAAATCAACAGAAAACTTTCTAAACAGTGAGAAACACATTTTTAAAAGTATATACATTTAATTATAAAATACACATATTTTTTACAGCCCAAATAAAAATCACCAATTTTGTTTTAACTGTTTTTGACTTAAAGTAGAACCATATCATGAATTGTTCAAAATGTTTCCACCCACAGTATTTTTTCATAAGTTCTATCACCCTTGAGGAAAATACTTACTGACATATAATCAGTGAGGATGCAAACAATAATAATTTTTATCATAATACCAATGATATTACAGAGTAAAACACTCATTGACAAGGAAGCAAATTCAAATGGCATAGTATTTTCCAGATTCTGTGGGAAAGTATTTATATTTAAATAGACCTAAAAGCAAAAACCATCAACACACACCAACCAGAATCTTACACGGCAAAGAATTCTAGCATATCTAACATTGTTAATCACATCACACAAATACCTTCATGATTTGGAAAGAATTGGAAGAAGTATAATTCACTTGATGCAGCAAAGGGAACAATGAATAGAAGAAATGATTTCATGTTTTAAATATTCAAGAAACGACAATAAAAGATTTATTACGGTCCAGACCTGCACTGTCTAATATTATAGTAACTAGCCCTGTGTGGCTATTTACATCAAAATTTAAATTAATTAAAATTAAAAAAATTAAAATTAAAATGTAGCACTAGCCATGTTTCAAGTACTTAACAAGTGTGGTTAATGACTACTGTATTTAAGAACACAGAGAACATTTCTATATCAAAGAAACTTCTATGAGACAGTGCTGGTCTAGATAACCCTAAGTACAGAATGAACAAAAAACCAAGTACTCTAAATGCATTATTAATAAAAGGAGACTTACCTACAGATTCAATGCGAAAATCAAAACTTAGCTCAGAGGCCAGTTTCTTACTTGATTTTAGTTTTCCTTGTAGATTTACAATTTTTACAAATTCTTAAAAAAAGAAAAAACAAGTCAAGACTGGAAATGCAGATTTGCTAAAATAAATGTAACTTGGTAAGTGGATTTTACATGGATATATAACAATATTAATAAAGTTCAATTATTTCTCTTGATTCAAGTATGCCCAGTGAAAAACTGTCACTGATAGATTCTATAAGAGTGAGGCCTCCGTTGTAAATGGCAATTCCACCAGTATTTTTTTTTCATAGTTTATATTGAACACTTACGTTCTCATTTTTTAAAAAGTGAAGTGTTTCTTTAATAGTGGTTAACTTGGTGCCTAAATATTCAGCAATAAGAGTTGGTTTTTTCCCCCTTACAAATTACATAACATATGATAAGTAATATTTGCAGTAATTCTTAACTTTAGTATGTAACTAATATTCTACAGAAGTACAAGGGAGGAAAAAATAGTACTCTCAAAATTCAGAATTTCTTTATAAGTAAACTCTGGGATAGACAGTATATGTGAATATTTCTATTTCCCTTTTGTCCATTTATTTTTTAATTTAACCATCTTAGCTCTGACTTGGAAGATATCTTCACTCTGCATTACTTTCTCATCTGTCTACCATTATTTGTGATTACACACCTATCGTGATTACACACCTATCTCCATTGCTGCTTAGTAAAACTAATTTATACCATAGAGTTGACAAACAATTTTCGAAGTGTTACACTGCTCCCCTAAGAAAAAAAGAACAACTGAAGAAAGTCAACTTTCCATTTACCATGAATAGCTGGGAAATGGAAGTCCTAATTAATCAAAGGTTTAAAAAAATTTTTAAAAAATACATAAATCAACAAAATGAAAACTAAGTACAATTTATTTTCCTTGTTTGACTCAGAAGGTATTTAGGCATTTAATGTTAAAGGTTCAATACTACTACAATTAAATTCTGATCATCTGTTTATTTCATTAATTAGTACTGAGTCTTCTACTTGTTTGGGTAAAAAATAATTTATCAAATTCACTTAAGAGTAACCAAACAACATGCCAATCTTATCAGTATTCAAAGAATCAAAAATACTTAAGGGATAATGGGCAAATGAAACACTCTGGGGTTTGTTTACTTATCTATAATATTAGATGATCTTTATGATTCTATAAGGCAAATCCACTAGGGAACACTTTAGAGAACAGAAATTAAGACAAAAATACAGGTAAATTAAGTAGTGGAACAATTTTAAAAATAACCCTAAACATCTATGGGCAGGTCTAGTAATTTTAAAATATTGGAATGAATCAAACCACAGCAAATATTGCCAAATTTCAAATATAATGCCAAGTCTGGGTGAATTTCACTTGCAGGATTCATTGCATTAAAGTAAGGGGGATTTTAAGAATTAGAGTGCTTTGTTTGCGAAATTGAAAACACCTGTTGTTAAAGTTTTTCTGTCTCTTCCACTGCATATACAGTACAACACACATCTATCAGTAACACCTCTCGCTGCATCAAAAGAATCACTACTAGCAGGTAAAGGTGTCAAATCTATTTGTGCATTAGAATATCACACTGACATGATTCCAAAAGTTCATGTTATATGACTACAAGTGACCAAATTAGTATAACCACCTATGTTTTCATTAATTACAATGAATTATACAGAATTTTATACAGAATAATTTTATACAGAATTTTACCCCAAGGTTATGGCAAACTATTCTAATACAGTTGTCCCTCAGTATCCACGGGGAATTGGTTCCAGTACCCCTCACGGAGACCAAAGTCCATGGATGCTCAAGTGCCTTATATGAAATGGCCTAGTGTTTGCATATAACCTACACACAACCTCCCATAGACTTTAATTTTAAAAAATATTTTTATTGAAATATAGTTGATTTACAATATCGTAGAAGTTTCAGGTGTATAGCACAGTGATTCAGTTATACATATGTGTGTGTATATAAATGTAGATATAGTTTTTTTTAGATTCTTTTTTTCCCTTATAGGTTATTACATAATATTGAGTATAGTTCCCTGTGCTACACAGTAGATCCTACATTACTTATAATACCTAATACAACACAAAAGCTATATAAATAGTTGCCAGGCACTTGCAAATTCAGGTTTGCTTTTTTGAGCTTTCTGGAATTTTTTTTTCTAAATATTTTCAATCCATGGTTGGCTGAATAGAGGATGTGGAACCTACAGATACAGAGGGCTGACTGTAATGTTCCCAAGTAGGCCAAACAGAATAAAGAAAAAGGTCACAGAGGACAGTCTGACAAACAGATCAATTAGTTACTACATCTGTAGCCAATTTAGGTTTTTCATCAATAAAACAATGCCACTTAAGGTGGAAAACTGCAAATCTACTTTACTGATTCTATTAGAATCAATTCCATGAAAAGGTATGTTATATCAAGTAGTATACTTAGAATAAACTTTAAAATAATACTTACTGTCTAAACACACTAAAACAGTATCTCTCTCCAATTGTGTTACATGAATGGAATCTAACTGTTGGCTGCCTTGGGGGGAAAAAAACAAGGTTACAGTTATATAACATGCATTAAAAACTAGAACTTAGAAAAGAAACACAAATTATGATTTTTTTCTGTGATTTTAAACTTAAACCTTTGAAATAAACACAGAAATTATATTTTGTAATTGTCTTGTCAAAAACTGTATGTAAGTCAATTTAAAAGAACAAAGTCCTATGCAAGGCTAACTGAGCTGAGAAAGGCTCAATATTACATTTAGTTAATACCTCTGCTAGTTCTAGAAAGATGAGTTACAAAAATAAAATGAAGCAAACAGTAAATATGGGGAAGAAAGTAAGATGCATGCTATATACAGTGACTAGATTTTGCTTTGCATTTTGCAGTAGCCAATGGGAAGATGAAAACAAGATCAGTTACGTGCATCACAGTGTCCCTGAGATAAAAATAAGTCAGTAATTCAGAAAAAGCAAAAGGATTAACGAAACTATTAGAGAGAAATTTTCCTGGTATTTGGGGGGGGGATGGTGTGTGTGTGGGGGTGTATGCATGTAGGGAGGAGTTCCTGTATTAACAGGACACCAGGGTAGCATAATGAACAATACTGTCAACAACATCTTTGCAGAAAGCAACTTTCATCACTTTGCTGATATTCACAGTGCTACTTCTCTTAACATCTGCTAATAGAAGTCATGACATTTTTGTAGAACATTTTTGGTAAAACAATTTATTTTAGCCACTCAGATGGCGTGAATGGTCTAGATGAAGCTAAGAAAACATTTTAGATAATTTAAGAGCAGTTCTTTTTTTTTAAATTAATTTTTATTGGACTATAGTTGATTTAAAATGTTGTGTTAGTTTCTGCTCTACAGCAAAGTGAATCAGTTATACATATACATATATCCACTCTTTTTTAGATTCTATTCCCACATAGGTCATTAAAGAGTATTGAGTAGAGTTCCCTGTGCTATAGATTCTTATTAGTTATCTATTTTATATATAGTAATGTGTATATGTCAATCCTCTTGAAGCTTTTTTTAAAAATTTTTCAATTTTATTTTTTTATACAGCAGGTTCTTATTAGTCATCAATTTTGTACACATTAGTGTATACATGTCAATCCCAATCACCCAATTCATAACACCACCATCCCCACCCCCCCCGTGGCTTTCCCCTCTTGGTGTCCATACGTTTGTTCTCTACATCTGCATCTCAACTTCTGCTCTGCAAACCGGCTCATCTGTACCATTTTTCTAGGTTCCACATACATGCGTTAATATACGGTATTTGTTTTTCTTACTTCACTCTGTATGACAGTCTCTAGATCCATCCACGTCTCAACAAATGACTCAATTTCGTTCCATTTTATGGCTGAGTAATATTCCATTGTATATATGTACCACACTTTCTTCATCCATTTGTCTGTCGACAGGCATTTAGGTTGATTCCATGACCTGGCTATTGTAAATACTGCTGCAATGAACATTGGGGTGCATGTGTCTTTTTGAATTATGGTTTTCTCAGGGTATATGCCCAGTTGTGGGATTGCTGGATCATATGGTAATTCTATTTTTAGCTTTTTAAGGACCCTCCATACTGTTCACCAGAGTGGCTGTATCAATTTACATTCCCACCAACAGTGCAAGAGGGTTCCCTTTTCTCCACACCCTCTCCAGCATTTGTTGTTTGTAGATTTTCTGAGGATGCCCATTCTAACTGGTGTGAGGTGATACCTCATTGCAGTTTTGATTTGCATTTCTCTAATAATTAGTGATGTTAAACAGCTTTTCATGTGCTTCTTGGCCATCTGTATGTCTTCTTTGGAGAAATGTCTATTTAGGTCTTCTGCCCATTTTTGGATTGGGTTTTTTGTTTCTTTAGTATTGAGCTGCATGAGCTGTTTATATATTTTGGAGATTAATCCTTTGTCTGTTGATTCATTTGCAAATATTTTCTCCCATTCTGAGGGTTGTCTTTTCGTCTTATGGTTTCCTTTGCTGTGCAAAAGCTTTTAAGTTTCATTAGGTCCCATTTGTTTATTTTTGTTTTTATTTCCCTTACTCTAGGAGGTGGATCAAAAAAAGATCTTGCTGTGATTTATGTCAAAGAGTGTTCTTCCTATGTTTTCCTCTGAGAGTTTTATAGTGTCTGGCCTTAGGTCTTTAATCCATTTTGAGTTTCTTTTTGTGTATGGTGTTAAGGAGGGTTCTAATTTCATTCTTTTACATGTAGCTGTCCAGTTTTCCCAGCACCACTTATTGAAGAGACTATCTTTTCTCCATTGTATATCCTTGCCTCCTCTGTCATAGATTAGTTGACCATAGGTGCATGGGTTTATCTCTGGGCTTTCTATCTTGTTCCATTGATCTATGTTTCTGTTTTTGTGCCAGTACCATATTGTCTTGATTACTGTAGCTGTGTAGTATAGTCTGAAGTCAGGGAGTCTGATTTCTCCAGCTCCGTTTTTTTCCCTCAAGACTGCTTTGGCGATTCAGGGTCTTTTGTGTCTCCATACAAATTTTAAGATTTTTTGTTCTAGTCCTGTAAAAAATACCATTGGTAATTTGATAGGGATTGCATTGAATCTGTAGATCGCTTTGGGTAGTATAGGCATTTTCACAATATTGATTCTTCCAATCCAAGAACATGGTATATCTCTCCATCTGTTGGTATCATCTTTAATTTCTTTCATCAGTGTCTTATAGTTTTCTGCATACAGGTCTTTTGTCTCCCTAGGTAGGTTTATTCCTAGGTATTTTATTCTATCTGTTGCAATGGTAAATGCGAGTGTTTCCTTAATTTCTCTCTCAGATTTTTCATCATTAGTGTATAGAAATGCAAGAGATTTCTGTGCATTAATTTTGTATCCTGTAACTTTACCAAATTCATTGATTAGCTCTAGTAGTTTTCTGGTGGCATTTTTAGGATTCTCTACGTATAATATCATGTCATCTGCAAACAGTGACAGTTATACTTGTTCTTTTCTAATTTGCATTCCTTTTATTTCTTTTTCTTCTCTGATTGCTGTGGCTAGGACTTCCAAAACTATGTTGAATAAAACAGTGTTGAGAGTGGACATCCTTGTCTTGTTCCTGTTCTTAGAGGAAATCCTTTCAATTTTTCGCCATTGAGAATGATGTTTGCTGTGGGTTTGTCGTATATGGGCTTAATTATGTTGAGGTTGGCTCCCTCTATGCCCACTTTCTGGAGAGTTTTTATCATAAATGGGTGTTGAATTTTGTCAAAAGCTTTTTCTGCATTTATTGAGATGATAATACGGTTTTTATTCTTCAATTTGTTAATATGGTGTATCACATTGATTGATTTGCATATATTAAAGAATCCTTGCATCCCTGGGATAAATCCCACTTGATCATGGTGTATGATTCTTTTAATGTGTTGTTAGATTCTGTTTGCTAGTATTTTGTTGGGGATTTTTGCACCTACACTCATCAGTTACATTGGTCTATAATTTTTTTTTGTAATATCTTTGTCTGGTTTTGGTATCAGGATTATGGTGGCCTCACAGAATGAGTTTGGGAGTGTTCCTTTCTCTGCAATTTTTTGGAAGAGTTTGAGAAGGATGGGTGTTAGCTCTTCTCTAAATGTTTGGTAGAACTCACCTATGAAGCCTTCTGGTCCTGGACTTTTGTTTGTTGGAAGATTTTTAATCACAGTTTCAATTTCATTACTTGTGATTGGTCTGTTCATATTTTCTATTTCTTCCTGGTTCAGTCTTGGAAGGTTATACCTTTCTAAGAATTTGTCCATTTCTACCAGGTTGTCCATTTTATTGGCATAGAGTTGCTTGTAGTAGTCTCTTAGGATGCTTTGTATTTCTGCGGTGTCTGTTGTAACTTCTCCCTTTTCATTTCTAATTTTATTGATTTGAGTCCTCTCCCTCTTTTTCTTGATGAGTCTGGCTAATGGTTTATCAATTTTATCTTCTCAAAGAACCAGCTTTTAGTTTTATTGATCTTTGCTATTGTTTTCTTTGTTTCTATTTATTTCAGCTCTAATCTTTATGATTTCTTTCCTTCTGCTAACTTTGGGTTTTGTTTGTTCTTCTTTCTCTAGTTCCCTTAGGTGTAAGGTTAGATTGTTTGAGATTTTTCGTTTCTTGAGGTAGGCTTGTATAGCTATAAACTTCCCTCTTAGAACTGCTTTTGCTGCATCCCATAGGTTTTGGATCGTTGTGTTTTCCTTGTCATTTGTCTCTAGGTATTTTTTATTTCCTCTTTGATTTCTTCAATGATCTCTTGGTTATTTAGTAACGTACTGTTTAGCCTCCATGTGTTCATGTTTTTTACATTTTTTTCCCTGTAACTCATGTCTAATATCATAGCGTTGTGGTCAGAAAAGATGGCTGATATGATTTCAGTTTTCTTAAATTTACTGAGGCTTGATTTGTGACCCAAGATGTGATCTACCCTGGAGAATGTTCCGTGTGCACTTGAGACGGAAGTGTAATCTCCTGTTTTTGGATGGAATGTCCTATAAATATCAATTAAATCTATCTGGTCCCTTGTGTCATTTAAAGCTTGTGTTTCCTTATTAATTTTCTGTTTGGATGATCTGTCCATTGGTGTAAGTGAGGTGTTAAAGTCCCCCACTATTATTGTGTTACTGTCGATTTCCTCTTTTATAGCTGTTAGCAGTTGCCTTATGTATTGTGGTGCTCCTATGGTGGGTGCATATGTAATTGTCATATCTTCTTGGATTGATCCCTTGATCATTATGTAGTGTCCTTCCTTGTCTCCTGTAACATTCTTTATTTTAAAGTCTATTTTATCTGATATGAGTATTGCTACTCCAGCTTTCTTTTGATTTCCATTTGCATGGAATATCTTTTTCCATCTCTTCACTTTCAGTCTGTATGTGTCCCTAGGTCTAAAGTGGGTCTCTTGTAGACAGCATATATATATATATATATATATATATATGTCTTGTTTTTGTATCTATTCAGCAAGCCTGTGTCTTTTGGTTGGAGCATTTAATCCATTCACGTTTAAGGTAATTATTGATATGTATGTTCCTGTGACCATTTTCTTAATTGTTTTGGGTTTGTTTTTGTAGGTCCTTTTCTTCTCTTGTGTTTCCCACTTAGAGAAATTCCTTTAGCATTTGTTGTAGAGCTGGTTTGGTGGTGGTGAATTCTTAGCTTTTGCTTGTCTGTAAAGCTTTTGATTTCTCCATCGAATCTGAATGAGATCCTTGCTGGGTAGAGTAATCTTGGTCGTAGGTTCTTCCCTTTCATCACTTTAAGTGTATCATGCCATTCCTTTCTGGCTTGTAGAGTTTCTGCTGAGAAATCAGCTATTAACCTCATGGGAGTTCCCTTGCATGCTATTTGTCATTTTTCCCTTGCTGCTTTCAACAATTTTTGTCTTTAATTTTTGCCAATTTGATTACTATGTGTCTCGGTGTGTTTCTCCTTGGGTTTATCCTGCATGGGACTCTCTGCAGTTCCTGAACTTGGGTGGCTATTTTGTTTTCCATGTTAGGGAAGTTTTTGACTATAATCTCTTCAAATATTTTCTCTGGTCCTTCCTCTCTCTTTTCTCCTTCTGGGACCCCTATAATGCGAATGTTGTTGAGTTTAATGTTGTCCCAGAGGTCTCTTAGGCTGTCTTCATTTCTTCTCATTCTTTTCTCTTTATTCTGTTCCGTGGTAGTGAATTCCACCATTCTGTCTTCCAGGTCACTTATCTGTTCTTCTGCTTCAGTCATTCTGCTACTGATTCCTTTTAGTGTAGTTTTCATTTCAGTTATTGTATTGTTCATCTCTGTTTGTTTGTTCTTTAATTATTCTAGTGTTTGTTAAACATTTCTTGCATCTTCTCGATCTTTGCCTCCATTCTTTTTCTGAGGTCCTGGATCATCTTCACTATCATTATTTTGAATTCTTTTTCTGGGAGGTTGCCTATCTCCACTTCATTCAGTAGTTTTTCTGGGGTTTTATCTTGTTCCTTCATCTGGTACATAGCCCTCTGCCTTTTCCTCTTGTCTCTCTTTCTGTGAATGTGGTTTTTGATCCACAGGCTGCAGGATTGTAGTTCTTCTTGCTTCTCCTCTTGAAGCTTCTTATGAATATATTTTATGTCTTGTGTTCATGACACACTTGGGAATTCCAGGGCGGACCAGTGGTTAGGACTCAGCATTCTCACTGCCAGGGGCCAGGGTTTGATCCTTGGTCAGGAAACTAAGATCCTGCAAACTGCACTTCAAAAATTTCTCTTTTTATTTCAGTTAACATTTTTCTCTTGTTCTTCCCACTCAAGCTATCAAAAAATGTCCACATTTGCTGTCTCTATTTATTTACTTCCCACTCATCCTTTGCCATTGTAATCTCAGAGCAGTCATTCTTAACTACATCTCTTTGGGACACTCATAGATCCTCTCCCTTAAAAACTGCACATCTGAGCATAAACACAATTATTATTTTGGGTTTTGGTGGACCTCCCAAAGTTCATATATAGTGAAGAATCCAGATGTACAGAACTGGTAAACTGTTGTCCTTTGGCAACATTCCAAAAAATAGCTCTTCTCAGTAAAGGTATGTTCGTGCATTTATTCAACATTTATTGAGTGCTGATACGTGCTAAGCACCATCCTTGGAGAAAAGGATACTACAATAATACATCAAACTACAACTAAAAGAGTCTTGGAATAGGAGTTCATTTTAATTGTTACAGCTGTTGCCAGTTCAAGGCATGGCCTCCACAATCAACATACCTGGGAGATAGTTTAGCAATCATTTGTGAATATGGAAAAGCCTAATAAAGGCAGTCTCTGCTTTAGGGTGATTTGAATGTTTACCCTCAGAGTCCTGGCTCTCCTTAGGTAGTAATTTTGGGTCTGCCTTAATTTTAGCCTAGACAATGTTAAAAGTGGGTAGAACAGTTTGCCTCTGGCATTAAAAAACAAAACAAACAACAACAAAAACCCCTCAACCCTCAACCCTGCAAATTCACAAGAGGACTCACTGAATGCCCAGCCTTAAGCAATGTAACCTCCTAATACATCATACAGAAGATAGTAGTTTGAAAACTCACATTAGATAATCATATGAAATGACTTTTTCTACACTATTATTATATACTAACCAATAAAAACAAGTTGGGGCTGTCTGCCAAACATGATCTTGGTTTTTAAATAAACTGACCCAAAACTCTTCTTTTTAGCAATAATTACATGATAGGAACACGTTTCTATTTGGGCTGTTTATATTTCATAATAAATGTCATTTCCACCTTTCTGTTAGCTATACCAGGAAGATATGCATCTACCTCAACCAAAAACATTATTAGAAAGAAAGTAGGTGCAGGTGGGGTGGGAGGGTAAAAGAATACATTCCTATTTTATTCTACTGGAAATTATGATTTGGTCTACAAAGACAGTGATATTAGTCCAGGGCATGCTGGAACTGGCTTGTACTGGACTGCTAAATTTTCAGAGATTTTGCAAGCCAGATGACATCAAATTGGTAGTCTGAAATTGGCTGTGGTGGGAGTATTATATCACAGAAATAGGCAACTGCTACAAACCAGGCTTCTCTGCACCCAAGAGTCTATTGTTAAACATTTACTACTGATTCTGAAAATGATATTAGTGCAGTTCTACATTAACTTAAGTAGCTGGGTTTTATAAAAGAGTTCTTATAATTTAGCCTATAAATGATCAAAAGCCAAAGATATTTAATAAGAACCTTCAAACTTATAACACTTGTTAACAGACTTCTTCTCGAGGTGATAAAGAATGTAACAGTGGTCAGAAATAAGTTATAACTAAAGCTTACTTGACTTCATATATAAAAATGGCTTGATAAATCTGGCTGACAATACACTAGCACAACAAAAACAGTAAACTGGCAAAATGAAGATCTTCTTCATTTTACTTATTTTTTAACATGAATTCTTTAATATTTTATTTTTAAAAATTTAAAACTTTATTTATTTATTTTGGTTGCGCTGGGTCTTAGTTGCAGCAGGCAGGCTCCTTAGTTGTGGCTCACGGGCTTAGCTGCAGCTCGCGGGCTCCTTAGTTGCGGCCAGTGGGCTCCTTAGCTGTGGCTCATGGGCTCCTTAGTTGTGGCACATGAACTCTTAGTTGCGGCATGCATGTGGGATCTAGTTCCCTGACCAGGGATTGAACCCTTGTCCCCTGCATTGGAAGGTGGATTCTTAACCACTGCAGCACCAGGGAATTCCCTTGACATGAATTCTTGATTGATTTGTTCCAATTTTAAAGTGTGAAAATAAACTTCTCAACCTTTTCAGAGTTTTCACTGAGATATGTTTGATAAAATCCTAGGCTAACAAACCATTCTCAGAAAATGCAAGAGATATTTTCCTGTATCTTTAAATGGTAAAGCTTGGAGGCCACACATGAGAAGTTTCTATTCCAGTATGAAAAGTACCAGAACTCAATGATTTTAAGAAGTGTGGGGGGAAAGAACCGATAGGAAAAAAAATGTTATTTCTTTGCTTGAGAAGCTGATAAAATTTGAAAAGTATCTTAGAAAACTTAATTATTTAGTAAGTCCAAAGATTAACTGATAACAACTAAGACTTTTAAATGTCAGGACTCATTAAAATTTTCCTTGGTAAAATACTTTGTATCAAATTGCCTCAGGCAAATAGAGATCATAAACTATATGTACATGATCCTCTGGGCTTACTTGGGAAACTATGTTCTGAATCTTTATTTGAAAGAGCCCACGCAGGTTGAACCTATTCTGCTTCTTTTGCAGGCAAAAGCATCAATATTTTAACATAAAGTAAAAAACACTTACCTCCACCAATTTCTGTAAACCATGAAGATGCAGAGTTCAAATTGATTGTCTCAAACTGAACTACCTGATTTAATTCGGTGCCCTTGCTAATAGCTACACAGACCATAGGGTATTCCTGTTCTGGTATTACCAGCATTTCAAAAACATTCAAAGGACTTGGCAAAGGAAAATCAAAGTGCTGCAAAAAATAAACAGATGTATAATTTAGAAACAATCTCCTCATTCATATTGTTGAATAAATTCAACAGAAAGGCTTTCACTTTCTTAATTGATCTAAATCTAAAAAACGACTACCTCTTATCAGCACAAAAACAGACATATAGATCAATGGAACAGAATAGAGAGCCTAGAAGTAAACCCATACACCTATGATTAATTAATCTACAACAAAGGAAAAAAGAATATACAATGGAGAAAAGACAGTCTCTTCAACAAGCAGTGTTAGGAAAGCTGGACAGCCTCATGTAAATCAATGAAGTTAGAACATTCCCTCACACCATATACAATAATAAACTCAAAATGGTTTAAAGACTTAAATATAAGATATAGCACCATAAAACTCTTAGAAGAGAACACAGGCAAAACATTCTTTGACAAAAATCATAGCAATATTTTCTTAGATCAGTCTGCCAAGGCAAAAAAATAAAAATAAATAAGCAAAAATAAACAAATGGGATGTAATCAAACTTAAAAGCTTTTTGCACAGCAAAGGAAACCAGAAACAAAACAAAGAAAACGTCCAGAATGGGACAAAATATTTGCAAATGATGCAACTGACAAGGGGTTAATTTCCAAAATATACAAACAGCTCATATAACTCAATATCAAAAAAACAACCAAATCAAAAAATGGGCAGAACACCTAAATAGACATTTTCCCAAAGAAGACATACAGATGGCTAACAGGCACATGAAAAGTTGTTCAACATCACTAATTATTAGAGAAACGCAAATCAAAACTAAAATGAGGTACCACCTCACAACAGTCAAAATGGCCATCACTAAAGAGTCTATAAATAATAAATGCTAGAAAGGGTGTGGAGCAAAGGGTACCCTCCTACACTGTTCATGGGGATATAAATTGGTGCAGCCACTGTGGAGAACAGTATGGAGGTTCCTTAAAAAACTAAAAATAGAGCTAACATATGATCCAGCAATCTCACTCCTGGGCATATATCCAGAAAAGATGAAACTCTAATTTGAAAAGATACCCGCACCCCATGCCGTTCACAGTGGCACTATTTACAGCAGCCAAGACCAGAAACAATCCAAGTGCCCATCAACAGATGATTGGCATAAGAAAATGTGATTGACACACACACAGACACACACACACACACACACACACACACACACACACACACACAGAGGAATATTATTCAGCCATAAAAGGAATCAAATATTGCCATTTGCAGAAACATGGATGGACCTGGAGAATACTATGCTTAGTGAAGTCAGACAAAGACAAATACTATATGATATCATTTATATGTGGAATCTAAAAAATAATACAAATGAATATATATACAAAACAGAAACAAACTCACAGACAGAAAACAAATAGGAGAGGGAGTGGGGGAGGGATAAATAAGAAGTATGGGATTAACAAACTACTATACATAAAATAGATAAGGAACAAGGATTTACTGTATAACACAGGGAACTATATTTAATATCTTTTAATAACCTATAATGGAAAATAAGAAATAACTGAATACTTTGCTGTATAACTGAAACTAACACAATATCATAATACTTCAGTTAAAAAAAGGACTACCTTTAAATATCATGATAAGAATCAGTTTTCCATAAAAATATGTTTTAGAGACTTGGCCATATTCTTCTTTATGGCTGTGATATTTCTGGAAGTTTATTAACACAAGTTAAAGATAAAATCTTAAGAACACAAAAATCCCTAAACCCAATAAACACCTATAAATAACTATAAACATGCTAACCCTAGATGGTAGCCTTGGGGTCTTATAATTTCAGGCTCAGTTATACATTAGTGTTTTCTAAATTAAAAAAATGTAAACAAAGTAACATATACCTTTATTAACATGAATTTCTGCATTGGCTCATACCACTGAAGTAAAACAATTCCAGACTGTAAAGCTCCACAGAGGTATTTATGTCCTGTGTAAGGGTTTCTGACTGGAAAGAAACAAAACAAAACAGACACACCCAAAACAGTGAATATTTTTATATAAAAACAAAGTTTAGCTGAAAGCAATTACTAAGTTATACTCACCTAAAACCTAACCCAGCTTTCTGTATAAAGGCAGTGCTGATACATAGGAAAAACCAATTAAATGTGGCCTGCCACTGATGCCAAACTATGAATGGAAGAATAATCATTTGAACTGTTAATTTAGGGGATAAAGGATAATTATTGTTTCTGTTCACTAGGATGATAAGAGTGCAGAAAGTAAAGAAAGATGATATCTTTTTCCTTTGGCTTTGTTATACCCTTTCCTTTTCACTCTCTTATCTCAATTTTAATTGTGTACATTTACTTCTAAACATCTTTAATATACTAGGTTCTTAAACATAAAAACAGTATTTTAAGCACCAAAACACCTAAATTATTTTACAATCTAAAGAGCTGCTTAAGTAAATGGACCAAAAGAGTGAATTCTAGGTCTAGTGAATAAGAAGGTCTAGAAGGCAACTGAAATCTATCATTCCATTAAAAAAAAAAAAAAATTTTATTTATTTATTTTTGGCTGCACTAGGTCTTCATTGCTGTGCAGGGGCTTTTCTCTAGTTGCAGTGAGCGGGGGCTACCCTTTGTTGCGGTGCACGGTCTTATTGCGGTGGCTTCCCTTGTGGAGCATGGGCTTTAGGCATGTGGGCTTCAGTGATTGTGGTGCGCGGGCTCAGTAGTTGTGATTCACGGGCTCTAAAGCGCAGGCTCAGTAGTTGTGGTGTACGGGCTTAGTTACTCCGTGGCATGTGGAATCTTCCCAGACCAGGGATCAAATCTGTGTCCCCTGCACTGGCAGGCAGATTCTTAACCACTGTGCCACCAGGGAAGTCCTATGATTCCATTTTTGGTATAGTAGTTTACAGCTGTCTACTTAAGACAAGATGAAAATAATTAATTATTTTACAACTTAATAAAGATGTAACTTCCTTGACTCAAATCTATAGAAATTCACATTGGTCTTTCCTTCTCCCCAATTTGATTCCCATCAACAGTAATGTTTTGATTATAAGAGTAGTTATTTGCAGTAAGCTCTGTCTTAAGATATTTATGAGTTATACCTCAGATTGTAAGCATCGAGACCTTTCCCGAGTCAGAGATACTGGGAATCTGATAACGAAATGGACCTGCATCTCCCTAGAAAAATGCTCGTGAAATCTGCTTATAACTAGAGAGTATGCTGTGGACCTAATGCAGCATGAAGATCAATGTTTAGGCTCACTGATTAAACAATAATAAACAGAAAGTTAGGAGCCCAGAATTTGAAGCCACAGACCAGGTGTGATCCCAGGTTCTGCTACTAGTGACGTAAGTATCATAAGCTGTTTAAGGGTTAAGTGAGAGAAGATAATTATATAGCACAGAATTTCACCTTGCCCCAAAAGAGGTCTGGTCTTTGTCCTCTCTTCTGGGAGTTAATGTCTAAGCCTCAGGAATGTCATGCCTGACAGGAGTGTCTTTGTTTGCCTGGGGCCTCAGTCAACGTATACTGTAACAATATGATTCAGAGTGGGGGCTGGCGACACTGGATAGTCTCAGGGTGGGGGAACAGTAATGCCAGAAAGACAAACCATGTAATTTAGGGTAGGGGCTTTGGGTCAGGCAATATCACTTGACCTCCAGAGGGGATGGATACTGAGATCAGCCATGTGGGCAATCAAGCATGCCTATGTGATAGAGCCTTAATAAAAACTCTGGACACTGAGGTTGCTGAGTAAGCTTCCCTAGTTGGCAATGCTCTGTGTGTATTGTTACACATCACTGTCAGAAAAGTAACACTGTCCATACGCTGTCTATTAGTCCATGGAGAAAGGACAACAGAAGCTCTACATCTGGCATTTTTCCTGGATTCTGCCCTATGCCCTTCTTCCCTTGGCTGATTTTAATCTATATACTTTCCCTGTAATAAACCACAACCAGAGTATAACCACTTTCAGTGAATTCTGTGAGTCCTTCTAGTGAATTATTGAACATGAAGGTGGTTGGGGAACTCCCCAAACCTGTAGTTGGTATCAGAAGTGAGTGGTTTTGTGTGGACTCTTCCCTCTAACTTCATAGTTGGCCAAAGTCTTGAAATAATAATGTTCATAAAACACTAAGCAATAACTGTTAAATATATGGTAAGTGTCAAATGAAAGCTAGGATATCAGCAGAGATAGAGCCTTACGGACTATGGTTAAAAAATTCGAGGATCATTATGCTCTGAGAAAGCATCAGAGCAATATCTTCAAGCATTTTTATGTCCAACTATACATTCCTGAGCTTCAATGGCCCCTTAACTCCTTATTAGAACAAATATAAAGCCTACCTTCCTTCACTTAATACTATAAGACTCTACAGATAATTTTGAAGATGTTAAAAGTTCTAATCATCCAGTTTGAGAAACAGCATTTACTCACCTATGCAACATTTGTGGCAGCCTTTTGTATCAGGAATCTTTGTTGTTAAAGCGAACTTTCTGAAAACATAAGACAACATAAATGTACTCTACTGCAGTGGTTCGCAAACAGTGAGTGATGGGTGAATCAGTTCCATCAGAACCAGTCAAGGAGCTCTAAGAACCACCGTCTTAAACTCTGACCCCAAACTATCTGATTTTATAGAACTGAGGCAGGACCTGGGAATCTATATTATAAAACTTCTATGGATGATTGACATGGACAGTCAAGTTACAAGACACTTATCTTTTGAATTCTAGATGACATTTACTTTAGTGTAAACTACCTTTCAAAATTAAGACAAAGGAAGTTTTTTAGTGGGCAAGGAAGACTGGCTGTTTTAAAAATAAACACTAATTCCCCTCACTCCCAGGAGAATCAAAATATTTTGTACCTTGGTAGTATGCGGTCTGGAAACCTATGAGTTTGAATATGGGCAGCTAGTCCTGGTTTTTTGGCTTGTTCAAACAAAGCTATAAGATTATGAGAGTAGAGTTGAAAGGTTTTTCCTATAAAAGAGAAACATGTTATTTTTATTAGAATTATTTAAAGCAGAGAAATACTATTTTCAAGCAAAAGAAAAGATAATTACCTTCTAAAATGACGAGTCCAGCCATGTTCAAAAAACCAAGCAAAAACAGAGAAAAACACAAAAAAAAACCTAGTTAATACTATTTTGAAAGATAATAAGTAAAATGAGTTTTAACAAAGTAGATAATTTTGTTTCCCAGTACATAAATTAGATATATTCTGACTAATAGGTGATCTGGGCAGAATATATGTAAACCTTAATGAAGCCAACATAGGAAAAGAAATTGTCAAACACTGTACAATAGAGTGAGTTACAATGATGTACATGTGATTATTTCAGTACAACATGGAAAATTATATAACTATACCACATTATCTTTCTCAGATAGTCCTATTTATCAATAATCTACCACATTACCTTGGATTAAAAACTGTGAATGAAGTCTTAAAGATAACACTGAAATACTAAGAAAAATAAAGCAAACCATCATAGGATACAGTAGGGCTACAATTATATCCTGTAATTTATATGGGATAATAGAGCTACAATTTCCATGTAATCAAAACCACAGCTGTATTAAAAAGGGGAATATATGGTAAACATTTTCTGACTCATTATATACATGACATGGTACTATAACAACCCAAAATAGTATTTGATTATTTTACTACTGGAAAACATGAAAAAAAAATGGTTTTACCCTCAACAAAATTTTCTGTATTTTCTCAAAATGCAAACATTCTGCCTAACATTATACCATCCTTCCTTTCTCCAGTACCACTTTATATATAACTAGCGACCCAAGCAGCTAACACATGTGCATGTATGTGCACACATGCAAAGAAATGCAGACCCTTAAACGGAACGTTTTCTCCTATTGAGCACTGCTACCTATCTTCATTCAGTTCCACAGGTCATTTTGACTACATTTGGAAAGAACCAATTTATAGGCTAATTTTTCCCTGCCTTTCTGTAGTTATTTTATAAATATACAAGATGTACTCTGTGTGGCTTTTAAGCTTATTCCCAAAGACAGGTATAAATAGGGATAAAAGCAGTAAGAGAGTTAGAGGAAAGTGACTCTATATGAATACAACTCAGAATTGTTAATTCAAACAGATCTGGGTTTAAGTTTATTTTCATAATAGTAATATGATATATTAATATTTTATTAAACAAAAGTAAAAAAACTGGGGGAAACATAATCAAAATCAAAGAGATTAAATATTTTGAGGACCCCAGTTTTTTAAAAGACATTTATAGACAATTAAATAATATGCTCTTTGTAAACACTGTCATCAGCTCAAATACATACAAATTCCTGAAGAATCTCTACTAGGCAATGGTTAGTAGACAAGTTTAAGTTATACACACTTACACACACATACTTAAAATTATGAAAACGGCATTTCTTAAATTAGGCCACAATTCATAATGATCTGTCAGTGAGTTAAAACTATATCAGCACTGATGCTTTAAAGCATAAGTAGCTGAAAGGTACACTTAATAATGAAAAGCCTGACAGTACAGTAAATAAGAGCTAGGATGTAATCATCACGTAACTATTGAGATACAGAGCATGAAAGAGTATCAAACAAAAAAACTGAAAAAAATTTAAGAAATGTTAAAATAATTTTTCAAAGTGGAGAAAGGGATAAATGCTATTTTAATAGTTGATAGCATTAGGATTAAGGAACAGAGAGAAATAATTAACTACCTTGTATAGTGATCCCACCAGAGTATTGTTCTAGGACCCCCTGCGGATACCAAAATGTGAGGTCCCTTATAAAAAGTCCCTTATATAAAATGGTGTAGTACTTGCATATAACCTATGCCCATTCTTCCACATACTTTATATCATCTCTAGATTATGTATGATACCTAATATAATGTAAATGCATGTAAATAGTGACCCAGTGCCTGGCAAATTCAAGTTTTGTTTTTTCGGAACTTCCTGGAATTAAAAAAAAATTCTATCTTTGAATTGAATCTGTGCATGCAGATACAGAGGGCCAACTGTACTCTACTATCAGAATGAAAGCGAGCAGCAAGCCTTTAGGTAGCCACTTAAATCTAAAATGTAAGAAAATAGGTTCTGGCAGGTAACAATTAGGGGAAAAAAGCCTAAACACCACCCACCCACCCCCAACAACAACGAAAAAAGAAAAATACAAACAACAAAATTAGAATAGGTTGTTCTGGAACCCATTTGATTATTTATAAGACTTGAAAGCATTGGTCCAAGTTCGTTAATAAATATGTGGTCCAGAATAACATGAATTCTACCAGCAAGCATCTGTAAGTCTTCACAGTTTTCTAAGTACTTTGGATATCTCACTTGATCCTCACAGCAATCTTGTGAGGCTGTTATTGTTACCATCATCATTATGTTACAATTAAGAAAACTGGGCACAGCAACATGGATGGACTTAGAGATTATCACACTTAAAGCGAAGTAAGTCAGAAAGAGAAAAACGAATACCATATGGTATCACTTATATGTGGAATCTAGAATATGACACAAAGGAAGCTATCTACGAAACAGCAACAGACTCACAGACATAGAGAACAGACTTATGGTTGCCAATGGGAAGGGGGAGTGGGGGAGGGATGGACTGGGAGTTTGGGATTAGCAGATGCAAACTATTATATACAGAATGTTTAAACAACAAGATCCTACTGTATAGCACAGGAAACTATATTCAGTATCCTGTGATAAACCATAATGGAGAAGAATATGAAAAAGAATGTATATATATGTATAACTGAATCACTGTTGTACAGCAGAAATTAACACGACACTAAGCCAACTATACTTCAATAAAAAATAAATTAAAAAATGAAGATATAATTTATGAAAAAAAACTGAGGCTGAGAGACAAGAGACAGTGATTGGCTCAAGATTACAAAGAAAGGAAGCATCTGGATCCTCTGATTCTTTCCCTTCAACTGCTGATTCTCAGTGGAAGGCAGGGAGGTGATAGTAACAGAGACTGTGGAGAAGGGGATGGCCTCAGGGAACAATCACTGTCATGTTCTCCAACTGTGTAGTTCCTGGGCAGGTATGGGAAGTACTGCTCTGACAACAAGGTTCCTTCTCAAAGTTTCTTCCAGTTCTACAACAGTAAAAAATACCTGCAAGTCTCAAAAGTTAACTATACTAGATTATAATTACCCTGATTAACAACATTTTAAAATAATGTGTATTAAAATTACATTTCTCTGCTTGTCCATTGTTTATTTTTCATATCATTTTTATCATATACATACCTGACAATGACATTAAAGTATTATTGATGACATAGAGCCAAGTACATTTCCGTGGAAATAACTATTAAGGAAAAAAAAGGTAATTAAAACTCTCCAATTTTCATTCCCTTACCCCTTAACTTCCAAACTGCAACAGTCTGAAAGAGTAGAAAAATAAGTATTTTCTACCTTTCAGTAAATTACCAAAACCTTATGGAAAAAAATCTTTCAACATGAATATGTGAAGAGTACAATTTCACCCCTTTAAATATTTAAATCATAAAAATTAAAACTGAGGCCCATATAAATTGCTTTAAAATTAAGATATTTACTTTATTCAATTGACTCAAACTAATTTTTTGAGTTAAAACTCCTAAATTACCTGTTCCATCGTTGCCTCATGTAGTTCATTGAGATTCAATGTATAAATACCATCTTCAGTTCCAAAAATAATGTACTGATCTAAAATAGTTGAGATAAATCACCAGAATTTACTATCATTTTCTGAAATCATTCACTAAAATAATGGCCCTATATTTTAATGGTATTAAGAGTTAGATAGCCACCCACCAATCCAAAGAAAAGTTATTTTCTAAAACCCATGCTACCTTCTTTACCTCTTTCCCCAACTCTTTATTTTTTAAAAGTAGATATATTTTCTGTTACTAACTCTGCTTTATCTTACTATAAAATCCTTTTTTAAAACACAATTTTCATTACATGTCATTTATTCAAACATAAGTGAATAAATGAGAAAGAAGGGAAATTGTCAATAGATGTCAATGGATTGTCAACAGATGCTAAAACTAGTCAGTGAAAGTCTAATGAGCAAGAGGATATTTATGAAGTCTCAGTGAGTCTTCACACTAATTATGTGTTAATTACTTTGGGAAATTAAATAATTACACAATTACTTAGAAAGGGAAAAATAGGAACTTGACAGAAGAGAAGGCTAGTGAACACCACCTTAACCAACTGGTCAGTGTTAATATCACTAGTAATTGGACAAGCTGATACCATGTGCCTCCTGATATGATGGACTGAGAAGAGCACAAAAACATTTGTCTGATATTCCTGTCCAAAATGCATAACGTGATCTAAGCATGAGGACTCATCAGACAAACTCAAATTAAGGGACATTATACAAAATAAGCAGCCTCAAAATGGTAAGATCAAGAGAGAAAGAAAGGTTGAGAAACTGTTCCAGACTAAAGCAGACTAAAGGCATGGTAGCTAAATCCAACATATGAACTTGAACTGGACGTTGGATTGGGGAAAAAAGGGGGGAGAAGATGATAAAAGACATTACTGGGATAATTAATAAAATTTAAATATGGACTGTGGATTAGAAGACAGTATTGTATCAATGATAAACTCCCTAATGTTTATAAATGTACTGTGATTATGTAACAGATCATTCTTGTTCCTAGAAAATACAAACTGAAGTATAAGGGGAAGAGGAGCATGATGTCCACAACTCACTCTGAAGTGATTCAGAAAAAAATTCACATATAGACAGAAAAGAGTAAAACAAGTGTGGCAAAAGGATGAACATACACACACTACTGTACATAAGACAGATAACCAGCAAGAACCTACTGTATAGCACAGAGAACACTATACAATATTCTGTGATAACCTATGAGAAAAGAATCTAAAAAAGAAGAGATATATGTATATGAGTAACTGAATCACTTTGCTGTATATCTGAAACTAACAAAACATTGTAAATCAACTATACTAAAATAAATAAATAAATAAATAATCTGATGGTGAGGGTGCAAAAAAAAGAAACAACTGATGATTCTGAGTATATAGGAGTTTCTTGTACTACAATATTTCTCTAAACAACCCAAGATCACTGAAGAAATCAAAGAGGAAATGGAAAAATCCCTAGAGACAAATTACAATGAAAACACGACGACCCAAAACTGATGGGATGCAGCAAAAGCAGTTCTAAGAGGGAAGTTTATAGCTATACAAGCCTACCTCAAGAAACAACAAAAATCTCAAATAAACAATCTAACCTTACACCTAAAGGAACTAGAGAAAGAAGAACAAACAAAACCCAAAGTTAGTACAATGAAAGAAATCATAAAGAACAGAGCAGAAATAAATGAAATAGAAGCAAAGACAACAACAGCAAAGATCAAAAAAACTAAAAGCTGGTTCTTTGAGAAGATAAACAAAATTGATAAACTATTAGCCAGACTCATCAAGAAAAAGAGGGAGAGGACTCAAATCAATAAAATTGGAAATGAAAAACGAGAAGTTACAACAGACACCGCAGAAATACAAAGCATCCTAAGAGACTACTACAAGCAACTCTATGCCAATAAAATGGACAACCTGGAAGAAATGGACAAATTTTTAGAAAGGTATAACCTTCCAAGACTGAACCAGGAAGAAATAGAAAATATGAACAGACCAATCACAAGTAATGAAATTGAAACTATGATTAAAAATCTTTCAACAAACAAAAGTCCAGGACCAGAAGGCTTCATAGGTGAATTCTACCAAACATTTAGAGAAGAGCTAATACCCATCCTTCTCAAACTCTTCCAAAAAATTGCAGAGGAAGGAACACTCCCAAACTCATTCTATGAGGCCACCATCAGCCTGATACCAAAACCAGACAAAGATATTACAAAAAGAGAAAATTACAGACCAAATGCACTGATGAATATAGATGCAAAAATCCTCAACAAAATACTAGCAAACAGAATCTAACAACACACTAAAAGGATCATACACCATGATCAAGTGGGATTTATCCCAGAGATGCAAGGATTCTTCAATATACGCAAATCAATGTGATACACCATATTAACAAATTGAAGAATAATACCCATGTGATCATCTCAATAGATTCAGAAAAAGCTTTTGACAAAATTCAACACCCATTTATGATAAAAACTCTCCAGAAAGTGGGCATAGAGGGAACCTACCTCAACATAATAAAGGCCATATACGACCAACCCACAGAAAACATTCTCAATGGTGAAAAACTGAAAACATTTCCTCTAAGATCAGGAACAAGACAAGGGTGTCCACTCTCACCACTGTTATTCAACATAGTTTTGGAAGTCCTAGCCATGGCAATCAGAGAAGAAAAAGAAATAAAAGGAATACAAATTGGAAAAGAAGAAGTAAAAGTGTCACTGTTGCAGATGGCATGATACTATACATTGAGAATCCTAAAGATGCCACCAGAAAACTACTAGAGCTAATCAGTGAATTTGGTAAAGTTGCAGGATACAAAATTAGTGCACAGAAATCTCTTGCATTCCTATACCCTAATGATGAAAAATCTGAAAGAGAAATTAAGGAAACACTCGCATTTACCATTGCAACAAAAAGAATAAAATACCTAGGAATAAACCTACCTATGGAGGCAAAAGACCTGTATGCAGAAAACTATAAGACACTGATGAAAGAAATTAAAGATGATACCAACAGATGGAGAGATATACCATGTTCTTGGATTGGAAGAATATTGTGAAAATGACTATACTACCCAAAGCAATCTACAGATTCAATGCAATCCCTATCAAATTACCAATGGCATTTTTCACAGAACTAGAACAAAAAATCTTAAAATTTGTATGGAGACATAAAAGACCCTGAATAGTCAAAGCAGCCTTGAGGGAAAAAAAAGGAGATGGAGGAATCAAACTCTGTGACTTTGAACTATACTACAAAGCTACAGTAATCAAGACAGTATGGTACTGGCACAAAAACAGAAATATAGATCAATGGAACAGGATAGAAAGCCCAGAGATAAATCCACACATCTAAGGTCAACTAATCTCTGATAAAGGAGGCAAGGATATACAGCGGAGAAAAGACAGTCTCTTTAATAAGTGGTGCTGGGAAAACTGGACAGCTAGGTGTAAAAGAATGAAATTAGGACACCTCTTAACACCACACAAAAATAAACTCAAAATGGATTAAAGACCTAAATGTAAGACCGGACACTATAAAACTCTTAGAGGAAAGCATAGGAAGAACACTCTTTGACATAAATCACAACAAGATATTTTTTGATCCACCTCCTATAGTAATGGAAATAAAAACAAAAATAAATGAATGGGACCTATGAAACTTAAAAGCTTTTGCAAAGCAAAGGAAACTACAAACAAGATGAAAAGACAACCCTCAGAATGGGAGAAAATATTTGCAAATGAATCAACGGACAAAGGATTAATCTCCAAAATATATAAACAGCTCATGCAGCTCAATATTAAAAAAAACAAGCAAGCCTATCAAAAAATGGGCAGAAGATCTAAACAGATATTTCTCCAAAGAAATGGCCATACAGATGGCCAAGAAGCACATGAAAAGCTGCTCTAAATCATTAATTATTAGAGAAATGCAAATCAAAACTACAGTGAGGTATCACCTCACACCAGTTAGAATGGGCAACATCACAAAATCTACAAACAAGAAATGGTGGAGAGGGTGTGGGAATGTAAATTGATACAGCCACTATGGAGAACAGTATGGAGGTTCCTTAAAAAACTAAAAATAGAACTACCATATGACCCAGCAATCCCACTACTGGGCATATACACTGAGAAAACCGTAATTCAAAAAGACACATGCACCCCAATGTTCACTGCAACACTATTTACAATAGCCAGGTCATGGAAGCAACCTAAATGCCCATCAACAGATTAATGGATAAGGATGTGGTACATATATACAATGGAATATTACTCAGCCATAAAAAGGAACGAAATTGGGTCATCTGTAGAGACGTGGATGGATCTAGAGACTGTCATATAGCGTGAAGTAAGTTAGAAAGAGAAAAACAAATATATATTAACGCATACACGTGGAACCTAAAAAAATGGTACAGATGAACCAGTTTGCAGGGCAGAAATAGAAACAGAGATGTAGAGAACAAACGTATGGACACCAAGAGGGGAAAGTGACGGGTGGGGTGGTGGTGGCGGTGTGATGAATTGGGAGATTCGGATTGACATATATACACTAATATGTATAAAATAGGTAACTAATAAGAACCTGCTGTATAAAAAATAAATAAAATTCTAAAAAAATAAAAGAAAGACACCGTATGATTACACATATACAAAAAAAGTTAACATTTACTACTTTTGTTTTTATCCTTCTTTCTCTGTACACACATTTTTGTTTTCATTTTCTGAACTGTTTAAGTTATGAGCATGATACCCCTTTATTCCTAAATATTTGTGTGCATTTCTTAAAAAAAAATAAAAAGGTCTTATACAACGACACAACAATGATCAAAATCAGGATATTAACACTGAAACAATACTATTTTCTAATATCCTGATTTTACTGAAAGCGATTATCGTCTCAGTATTATTGTCCTTTTACATAAATGAAAATGCAAAATCATGGTTGCAATCAGTTGTGATGTCTCTTTAGTCTCCTTTAAGCAGGAACTCTTCCTGTATACTCACTCTTGAATTCTGATGCCTTAAACTAAAACTATTTACCTATTTAGGTTGTTACACTAAATAGTATAATACCTACACTCCTTAGTCTCTAAGTTGAACTTTTAAAGTAAAAAGCCCTCAGTTCACTGATCATAAGGATCTTTTCTGATGATAAATACTTTGTTGGAGATATATATAAAAATTCAGAAATGTTACCTTTTGTATCAGGATGTATCCAGGATGTTGCACAATTTATTTTCAAAGGACAGCCGTCAAAGACTTTGGAAAAACATGCTCCCATCTTATTTATAAAGAAAGAAATGTTGACTTATTTGATTAGATAATTTTATACATTCTTAGAAAATAGCTAAGATTATTATGAAATGTTAAACTGACTTATTTGCATATATTTATGGTCTCATTACAAAATTCATATTTTGATATAATTTAACCCTTTCTATGAAGAGTTTTATACTGTTTCCTCGTGTAATCCACTACTTTACAGCAAAAATATCAAATTTATCAAAACGTCTACATATGTCAATGATACATTCTAGGAATTTTACATCACTACTTATCTTTAGGACTAACATTTAATAATGGGAAACAATGAATGATTTTATTGAGTAACATCATAGTGATCATAATTGCAGTATACCTCCATAATAGTGATAGAAGACAAAAGACTGATATTTACACTAAACTTTTACTGTACAAAAAGGTACAATTTATAAGGTACCCATTCATATGACTGGCTGAACTACCTTAGGTAGGTTCTACTGAAGGGCCAGAGAACAAGAGTTAACAGAAGCTTCCCTGTTCCTTTTCACTGTGTATAGTTCAATGTAAAAATGGCTTCAGGGGTAGAAAGATATTTAACCAACATAATGAAGAGGACACAGTACTAGTAATATCATCACATTAAAATTAAATTGGCCTCTGTAGGCTAATCAGAGAACCCAACTGTCCGTATTTATAAAAAGTGAAATTTACCCAATTCTAACTCACTCACTCAAATTAGGGTACATGATTTGATCCATGGTATATCCAAATGCATTTAATGCCTTTGTATTTTATGAATCCTTCCTTTCAATGGCTCAAGATACTTGATAGCAAATAAACAATATTCTGTTGCTTCTAAAGAGAGAAAAATTGGCAAGTGGTTCACATAAAAATATTCCTTACCAGCACTTTTGGGGTGGGTGGGAGGCCATTGATTACTGGTTTCTGTGGGAAAAGTGATTTTTAATACTGTAAGACCTCTTAGACCTCTTAAAGCCTTAAGAAAAACTTTATACATTTAGAAATCCAGTTATTCAAACTCTTGAATTAAACAGACTATGCCCTTTATATGATAAATACAGTATTATTTACAACTAATCACCAAACACCTGTTATACCTACAGGGAAATCTCGCTTGTCCTTTTTTCGTGGTAACTGTGGTGCTTGCGCTGATCCTTCTGTGTTTTCACTAATGAGTTTTGAAATACCATCACCATTTCCTAAAGAGAATCATGGTTAAAAGTTGAATGACCATACAAATAAGTACTTTCCTTGAAAAATAATTTCCCCTTCCCCCCCAGTACTTGTTTTCCATTTGGGTGTTCCTTTATAGGGAAATATTCTCTACTGTCAGATGAGTTAAAGTATCTCTGGTGCCTTTCTCTAGCTCATGTAGAGGCAGCACTGCATCTATAGCAGTGGTCTTAATCCATGAAAACAACAAATGTCTTTCCATATTGTGAGAAAAATGAAATCTGACCTACTAATGCTGATATTCAAGGCCTTTCATAATTTAACTTCACCCTACCTTTTTAAGTCCTATCTCCCAGTATATACTCTTCAAAAGCTCACACTTCTACCATACTAGACTGTACTTCCAATACATTCTAGATTTTCCTGCTTCAGTGCATTTGTTCATTCTTTCTTGTTCTCTAAGAATGCCTGTCAGTATTGGTTCCACCTATTAAAGGCTCACCAAGCCCTTTAAACCTCTGCAAGGGCCTACCTCCTCTGTTCCCTATCCTTATCTCCCTCAGAGATCTCTTGCATTGTTACGTATAGTTACTTACTGTAGGAGACACTTAAACAAAATGTCTTGTCTGATATTACATGCA
The DNA here is from genome assembly GCF_937001465.1 of Orcinus orca. Classification (NCBI taxonomy): domain Eukaryota; kingdom Metazoa; phylum Chordata; class Mammalia; order Artiodactyla; family Delphinidae; genus Orcinus; species Orcinus orca. The sequence continues at coordinate 151,739,025 of NC_064560.1, forward strand.
CATTGGTATAACTTCTGCTATAGACCCTGAACTTCCAGAGGGCAGGGTCATCCATTCATCTTTCTAGATCCTATAATATTTAGTAAGGGATCAAATTAGGGTTGAATTGGATTGAATCTATTTATAGTCCACCCATGTGGAACTTTAAAGAACCTTCACAAAGCTTCAAACAGTAATAAGATTGACTAAAGAAAAAAGACATTCTTTAAAATATGAACAAAATGGCTTTCTTTTCAGCCTTCACTTTGATTTATTTACCGAGATCACAGTATCTAGCTGTATGCACTCCGGGCCTGCTGATACTGCTAGCCATACCAATTGAGGAAGTCTCAGCTACAGGACCACAACTTGGGCTACTCTGTCTTCTGAGAACTTGGGGAGCTCTGTTCTCTGAATCAGGACAACGTTTTACAGTTGATGATTTTTCTTCATCTTGGAGGTTGTCTTCAGGGTAACTGCTTATCCTTGGCTAGTTGATAATAAGACAAGGAAGTACTTTAATAAATTTGGACATAAAACATTAACACTTTGTTATTATTATGCATCAAAGACTTTAGGGGGAGGAGAATATGCCTTTTTTTCTTTCTCCTGTATAGTTCAATTCACTGGGCCAAGTAAGCAAGGCAAGCAAGAGCTGAGTTACTATCCCAACACAACTATGAACTTGCCATGTGACTTTTAAGCAGCCCTAACCCCAAACTGATAACGTTTTTATAACCAATAAAATCACATACATAATCCACAAAATATTTAATAACTACAAACAAGCAAGGAAAGTGACTTAATAAAGTATGACTCTAGTGCACTGTCCAACTGTAGTAATAAATGAGGACTGCAAATGATAAACTCCCCTCCATGTGGTCAAGTATTGCCTCAGATGAGTAATAACCTATCTTTGCCTTTTTCTAATAGCTATAAAAATATTATATTTCTCATGAAATCTTCTTTAATATATTTTTACATCTTCATAATAATGCTCTTGAGGAAAACTGTACCCTAAAATATGTTTAACAGAATTCTGAATAAATTCAATAAAGTTATTTAAAAATTTTATTTTATTATTTAAACAAGGATATATTGTTGAAAATCTTTAAGTAGCTCACCTTAGGAGGTAGGGGAGGTGGTATTGCACGTTTTGAGGTTGATCTAATACAAAGAGAAAAATGCAATTTAGATGGTGATAAATGACAATAACATAAAACACAGAGAGAGCATTACATGTACATTAAAATCTGCTTCTATTCAGGGGATATAAAAGACAATTAGATCATGGTACAGAGTATTTTTAAAAGCTACAGGAAGACCTAAGATCTCATTCTGTCAAACTGTATTAGTATGACTATAAAATAGAGTTTTTATAAAGTGAATATGAAGTATTTTTTACTTTACCGTTATGCTTTGCAACATTTAATATGTAATAAAAATGAAATTAAACTTAGTAGTGAAAAAGAGATTCAGAATTTTAGAGTTGGAATCCACAGTGAATCATAGATTCAAATGGCTGATCATCAAACCCTTTGTTACTCCAAGTGGGGTCCACAGATGAGCAACACCAGGTATCACCTGGAAGTTTCCAGGTATCATCTGGAAACTTTTTTTTTTTCTGGCTGCACAACACAGCTTGCAGGATCTTAGTTTCCCGACCAGGGATTGAACCAGGGCCCTCAGCAGTGAAAGCGCAGAGTCCTAACCCCTGGACTGCAAGGGAATTCCCATGGAAACTTTTATAAATGCACCCTCTAGACCTACTTAATCAGAATCTGCATTTTACCAAGATTTCCAGGTGATCCTCCAGGCACATCAAAACTTGAGAATCACTCATCTAGCCCACTGGTTCCACACATTTATCCATAGTCATTGCAATCAATTGGGAAGCTTTCAGGATTCTTAAATTCCACTCCCAAAGACTGTATTCTATAGCAGGGGTTAGCAAACTTTTTCTATAAAGGGTTAGACAGTAAACTTTGTAGGCTTTATGAATCATATAGTGGTCATAGTGGTCTTCTTTTGATTTTTTTTCAACCATTAAAAAATGTAAATATCATTCTAGTTTGTAGGATGTACAAAAATAGGCATTGGGCCAGATCTGGTTTATAGGCTTACAGGCCATACTCTGCTAACCCCAGATCCATAGGCCTAATGTGGGGATTCAGGAATCTGTATTTCCAAAGAGCTCTCTAGGCACTGCAATGGACTAATAGGTTTGGAACAACTCATCTAGGTCAGCCCTGTCACTTAATCGTTGAGGAAAGACAGGTCTAGAATATGAAGTAACCACATTGCAGAGACGGAACTGGGGCTTTCTGATTCCTACTATCGTATTTTTTCCCATGAGATCATGTAGCTCATCTTTCAGTATATTAACACCACACATACTGTATTTTGATTTAAAGAACAAAACCACAAAACCTTAATGATCAACACATTATGCCTTTGGGCAATTTTAAAAAGTCAGAAGCTTTTCACTGACAAAAGGCATAGTACAACTTTTATAAGAAAAAAATTAAAGCTTATTAGAATAAAGCACTCCCCATCAAATACTGTTCTTATATAATTAAGTAAAATAAAGTTAAGCTAGAAAAACAACTTACTTGCCAGTATTTGCACCATCAACAAAAGGATTCCACCGTAACAGAAAGTTTGGGTCTGAAGACACTCCCTGTGAAGGTAAAAAAGAGTTTAAAATGTTACCTTATAACAGGTATCATTCATTTTATTTGATTCAAGAACATACTCATTGTCATGATTATTAATCATCTTGGCTTTCAACGGTTTAATCTCTAGCTACATTTGCTGTCATTTGACACATTTACGTCAATAACTCATTATTAGATGACTTAAACTTAACAGAATGTATAAACATACTTACAGCTTAAAATGTGACAAGCCCTCTTTACCAATATATTGGTAAAGTATATTCCAAAGCAAAACAAAAATGTTAACTTTGAATTATGTGCATCACTACTCCATTAGCATGGAGAACTAAACACTGTATTATTCAATCACCTTTAATTTACTGGTGCCACACTTTTTCTGACTAGCATGGAAATTGAAAATTTATTGTCCAGCAACACATACAGTAGGAAGAGCACCACTTGCAGATGTTAAGAATGAAGAGATCCATTAACAGAAGACAATTACTCTAAAAACTATATTTACTATCAGTTAAAAATAAAGTAGATGTTAGGATAACATCTAGGCTGACTCTAATAATATCTTGCTCAATCTATTGTTTCTTTCTTTTTAGTTAAGGAAAGGGTTAACCAAATAGTAATCTCAAAATAAGAGCAATGGTTAAAAAAAAAAAGAAGCTATATTAACAAATAAATATTAAAAACAGTAAGGCAATGCAAAATCATACTACACATCTAACAGAATCATTAAGTAAAAAGATCCTGAGAGCTTAAAGCTGAGCATCAAATTCCATATACTTAATAAATTCATATGAATTCTTCAAAAGACTCAGAAGTGTCAAAATGAATGGTTAAAATGGTATATTACACACTGTACCCTAGTCAAAATACACCTAACCAGAAGCTTTTTCAAACTTTAATGTGTGAAATGCGTTATCAAAATCAATGCTCTGGGGCTTCCCTGGTGGTGCAGTGGTTGAGAGTCTGCCTGCCAATGCAGGGGATACGGGTTCGTGCCCCGGTCTGGGAGGATCCCACATGCCACGGAGCGGCTGGGCCCGTGAGCCATGGCCGCTGAGCCTGTGCGTCCGGAGCCCGTGCTCCGCAACGGGAGAGGCCACAGCAGTGAGAGGCCCACATACCACCAAAAAAAAAAAAAAAAAAAAAAATCAATGCTCTGAAGAGTTATTACTTTGTTCTTTAGTCAAAGTACACCTGACTATAACTTTTCTCAAATTTTAATATGGAAAATTCTTTAAAAGTCATTATTCCTACCATTTCATCCCGTGCTTCTGTTTCTTTTCTCAGAGGAGGTTCAAACTGTAATTTGTCAACTGTAAAATATAACATATATTCACAAATTCTATCTTAAAGGATCAATCCTGGAAATATGATGAGAAGCATGTGTACTGGGGAGGGGGGAAGGGAGAGAGGAGAAGAGAAGAAAGAGGAAAAGACAAAAACTCTTAATTTTTTACTACAGAGGACCCCTTCCTTTATGTTCGCCAAAAGAAAGTAACAATTTGGTATCTTCCTAACAATTCTACTTAATTCTTGGTTGGAATCAGGAAATTAAACCGCAATTTTGTATATAAAAGATTTTAAAAAATTAATTAAAAGTAGGTGACTAAACAAACACTTTAAGGATGTTTCTATCTAGGCTATAGACTCTGTCTTGAGACTAATTTAAACTACAACTTTATGGTAGGATGAACACCCCGCGCCCTGCCAAATCACCTATAATTATCTAAAAAGAACAAATATTTGTCAAATTAAATATTACTATGGCATTCAGGAATCTAAGATTATATTTTCCTAAATGTATATTTTATTTGGCCTAATGAGACCAATTTTAGAATTATTCCTAATAATCAAAGAGTAACTTCTTTTATATGAAATAGTCTGTAAATCAGAGAAAAGGATGGCTTATTATCTACTCATAAAGTACACAGAATTTTAAAATTCTAAGATATAATGTGACTAAAAGACCAAAAAAATTAAAATATACACTTGCATCATAGAGATACAAGTTTCCTAAATACAATCTTGGTAAACAAAATACACTAAAAAAAAGCACTTTCAAAAAGTATCTAGTTGTCTTTATTCCTAAAACCAAGATTTGTAAAGCAATACAGAGTACTTATATAATTTATTATACTAAATAAAAACATTAAGTCATAAAATTTTCCTTCTTTTTGTTTGTTTCACAAATTTTATTAAAATATAACATGCATAAAAGTGCATTTGTTATAATCAATGAATTTTCACAAACTGAGCACTTACATAACCAGAAGCCAGATAGAGGCAACATTACCAGACCCCAAACGCTCCCATTTACTCCCCACTCCAAGGACAGCTGCTCTCCTGACTTCTAGCACCATGCATTAGTTCTGCTTGTTTCTGAGCTTTGTAGATTGTTCCTTCTCATTGCTATACCGTACACTCTTCCTTTATGGGAATATGCCATAATTTATTTACCCATTCTACTGGTGGTGTGTATTCAGGTAGTTTCCAGTTTGGGGCTATTACAAATAGTGCAGCAACCAACATTCAAATAAGTGTCTTGTGGGTGAACATATGGGTATGTTTCTGTGTGTACCTGGCAGTAGAATTGCTATCTTAAGGTAGACAAGTATTCAGCTCTAGGAAATGCTTTCACTTTTCCAAAATGGGGGTGCCAATTTCCAATGCAGCCAGGAATGTAAGTTTGATTGATTGAGTTTTGCAGTTTTTGTCTGTACACTGCATGAACACATTTTGGGTACCTTCCCAGAGAGAGGGAGGGAGGGGAGGGAGGGAAGGGAGGAAGGGAGGGAGGGAGGGAGGGAGGGAAGGAGGGAGGGAGGGAGGGAGGGAAGGAGGGAGGGAGGGAGGGAGGGAGGGAGGGAGGGAGGGAGGAAGGAAGGAAGGAAGGAAGGAAGGAAGGGAGGGAGGAAGAGAGCGAGGGAGGGTCACATCAAAGATCCCAGAAGAGCCACAGAATTTTCTGAAGGCAAACTTTCCCCTTCCTTGACTACAATGTGAATTAAATGAGAGACTTGTGTAGGATTTCCTTATAAATCCTTATAAATGAAGGATTTCATTTATAATTCCTTCAAAATGAGTTAGTTCTGCTATGTACTAAATGGATTATGCATGAATCCCAAAACAAATCCAACTGCAATGAATGTTTTAATAAAATGGTTGTTAGTGTATGCAATACCCACAACTCATCAGGAGGGATGGTATTATATTTAGAAACGTTAATTAGGTGTTTGTTATTGTCAAACTAAACTTTAAAAATATGGACTGCTTCAAGAATTTGCGTGTCATCCTTGCGCAGGGGCCATGCTAATCTTCTTTGTATCGTTCCAATTTTAGTATGTGTGCTGCCGAAGCGAGCACCATAAAATTTTCAAAGACATTCCATAAAATATAGTATCTACTCTTCAAAAATAATCTAAAATAAAAAGAAGTTGTTCATTAATGACGTACTTCTTAAAATAATTTAAAAACATCTTAATTCAAGAGCCATTACTATAATTCACAAAGAACCACTTCACTCATTTGAGACAAAGATGAGTTAAAGATTTTTTTTTTTTTTTTGGTCACAACTAGAAATAGTGGCAAGCAGGTCTAGAGGTAAATTATAAAAGGCATAAATATGGAAAGGAAAGAAAGAAAATATTTTCAATAATTACATAATCAGCAAATTTCAAGACTTAAAAAATTACCAGAGAAAAATGAGCTCATAAATTTCAATTAAACATATAGTAAAATATCAACTGCATCCATTCATACCAGTATCAATGATTGAAAATAAAAATTTCAATTTCATTTCTTTTATATCAGCATAAACATTTAAGATGTTTTACTTTAACATGTAAGAAAAATATTCCTTAAAAAAAATCAAATTCCTCATGACAAGTCTAAAATTACTACAGCCACGCTTTATGGCAAAGAATGCTAGAGTCTCCAGTATCATTGTTCTGTGTGCAAGAATGGACTCCAAGTTGTTTTGTTTTGCTTTAAAGAAAATCCTGGCAGTACCTTTGGGTGTGTCTTTGGCTTATAAAAATACAAAGATGGGGAGGTCTTCTATTATACATCCTCATTTATCTCTAAAAAATGTTACTTATTATAGGCATAATAATTATAGGTATAATAAGTAACAGGAATCAGACTTACCCTTTTGCTATAAACAACTACAACATGTAACACAAATACATGTGTGCATACAAGCTATATGAAGCAATTATTTTGAGGCAATGGGTTAACAGATATCACAGAGTTGTAATCCTTGAAAGATGGTGTTAAGATCCCCACTCACCCCTGATTTCTGCGTGGGGGTACTTTCCAAGAAAGTAGAACCCAAAGAGAGAGTTTCACTGGGTGCAGGAAAGAAAGACTATAGTTTGGGGCTGCTTAGGCAGTGGGAATTTGAAGGGCAGAGGGCCAGAAATGAGAAAACTATGTCTCCTTAGAGAAGTCTTTGGTTGCATACTAAATTGCCCACAAGCAAAGCAAGACTATGCAAGGTATGTCAGAAAAACAGCTAACACAGTGCTGTAAGCTAAATACAAGTTCTAGTGATCACACAGTACCAGGAAAGAAATGAGTTTCCACCCAGAGGAAAGACTTTGCTGAATATTGTAGTAAAACCTGACATAGGCCTTGAAAGGACTGCAATGACCTACCAGTTAATTTATGCTTTAAACACTCTAAAATAAAGAGATCAAAATCCAGACACTCAATGTTGTATCACAACATCCAAGATATAATAAAAAAATGAATAAAGAAGTAGAAAAAAATAAAAATCAAAACCAGTTTAAAAAAATAGATATAGACTCAGAGATGACACATATGTTGAAATTAGCACACAAGGACTTTAAAACATCTATTATAAATATATTCAAGGATTTAAGAGAAAAGATGGACACAATAAGTAAAGAGATGGAAATTATCAGTAGAGAGATAGAAACTATACATGTATGTATATTATATATGTATGTAACCATCCATCCATCCATCCATCGATCCATTTTTCTTCCTATCTACCTATCTATCTTACCTATCTATCTCAATGAAAGTCTAGATCCAGAAAATACAATATCTGAAATAAAATTCACTGATGGGCTTAAATAGCAGACTGAACACTACAAAAAAAAAGGTCAATGAACTTAAAATTAGGGCAACAGAAACTAAACTTAAGTATAGAGAACAAAAACATCTTATGTGTGTTTACGGGGGTCAGGGAGAACAGATCCTCAGTGACCTATGAAACAACATCAAGTGGTCTAACATGTAACTGGAGTCCCAGAAGGAGAAGAGGGAATCTGGGACAGAAAAACTAAGAAACAGTGTCCCCAATTTGATGAAAAATATCAATTCATTGATCTAAGAAACTCAATAAACACTAAATAGAACAAACAACAAGAAAAATGCACCTAGGCACATCACAGTCAAATTGCTAACAAAGCAACAAACAAAAAAAATCCACAGAAGTTTCAAGGTATAGTACCTATTAAGAATCCAACTGATGCACTTAAATACTTGCTATTTTGTGCCTTTAAAAAAGAATCTGAATTGATGTCATGGATTGTGTTGCAACCTGCAACTTAAAAAATACCAATGTAGAAGAACATATGGGTATGCTATACTTCAGATAATTTTTCATAAATAGTTTTCCTGACAACAAATACTTTTGTTTTGGTTATTGTATATCTATTTCTAGGATGGATCAAAGGTTGTTTAAAAAGGCTCAACTTTAACAATGGCCAAAAAATGCTGCTTGAGTTTGTGTTTCCTACCTGGGAGAGCTCTAATTACTTACCTGCTAAACACTCACTTCTCTAGAACTGTTACTAAGGAGATTTGTGAGACAATACATCTCAAAATCTCTATCACCTTTATCATTGCCGTCTTCACATGAAATAAAAAGGGACAAATGGAATTTTCAAACTTAAGTTGGGTAAACTTTCAGAAATTCTTAGATCTCCTTAGCCTAAAGTAGGTTTTGCTTCTTTATTTGTTTGGCTTGAAAGAAAATGAGGTCAATTCCCTAGGAGCCCATTAACTCTCTCCCAATGAACCCAAAACTGAGCGTCTTATACATCTGGGAATACTGCCCCCAACTCCAGTTTCTACATTATTACAGACTAATACAGCTGAGACTTGTACAGTACACACAGTTTTATACTCAAACATGTCCAAGAAGTGTTTCCTCTGAATAAACTTTTCATTTACAACTCAGAAACTGCCTTCTGGAAAACTTCTCTCTAACCTCAATAAATAGAATCTCTGCCAGGTACTGTTAACAACTAACACGACAGTAAAACAGGGTGATGATCCTTGTATTCCTGTCTCTTAATTATAGAGACATGGGCCAATTTAAATCAGTGCAAGATTGTCTTAGTAGGACATCTCAAACTGGAGATGAAAAAAAATCTTCAGAAATAGATGACTGCAAAAATCAGTTTCTACACAAGTCTACTGAATCTAGCTGATGACAACACGAAATGAATCATTTGCCCAAGACCCATGGAAAAAGATGACCGAAGACACTGATTATCATACTTTAATGTGCATACTATAGCTCTTGAGCTACATTTTTTCTTCCTTTGCCAGTTGAAACTTTTGGATTGTTGACAGACTTGTTACCTCCTAATCATGATACCTGTAGAGTCTTTATTCTTAATACTGCTCTGTGTAACCTTAGTGAGTCCTTGGTATGAGTCCAAATACCTGGCTAAAATTTACTTGTGAGTCAGCTAAAATCATACACTTAAACTGACAGTTAGGTAGTCATTTTCTTTGTTGATACCTCTCATATCCCTTTGGTGCCAATTCTTTGTAATTAGTTGGCTTCCTAGGTAACTGTGAAACCGAACAAGGACCCTATGGGGCTCCTGGGCACGGAAGCCTTTCTGTCCCTTCTCTTGACTCCAGCCTCCATGACCTTCCTTGAATTCCAAAGGGCAGAATCGAACTGTTGCTAATCCCGGAAGGGATGCAAAGATAAGGGAGGCGCAGCCAGGGGACAATAGTGCAGCCTTGGGGCAGGGTCCTGGTTCCACCTCAAGGGATACACATAACAATGCCTTTAAGCTCTTTTAAGAGGTCAGCATTCTTCATACCAGAGAAAGACCACCTGAGGCTACATTAAAAGAACCAGAGAAGCTCATCAAGATTACCTGAGGCCAGATTAGAAGAGTGGAGGCCCTTCACATACTCTAATCTTATCAGCAACGCCACCCTTGAACGGTTGTTATAAAACTCCTCATCAAATCCTCCCAGGTTGGAACACATACTTTTTAGGGGCAGGAGCCCTCTCTGTCGCCCTTTGCCTGGCAAAGCAATAAAGCTATTCTTCTCTACTTCACCCCAAACTCTGTCTCCGAGATTCGATTTGGCACCAGTGCACAGAGGCCGAGCTTTCGGCATCAACTGGACTCAACCAAAAGGTGACTTTTCAGATGAAAACTTTTTTTTAAAAAAATAGGGAATTTAGGTAACACACCCATATCTGGATCAGAATAAGAAAGTAATCTGCCTTGCTATTCATCAGACTGGGAGGACAGACACAAATCCAAATGCAAAGTCAAGAAGAAACAATGTTTCTCCCAAGGATATGCTGCACATGTAAAGTATCACATGATGACCCGCCCCCCTGAATTGCCAATGCTGTCTTACTGAGAAACATCATTCTCTAAAATCACAGACTGTCAGAAACTTTGCTGTATGAAATCATATTCATTAAAATGAACCATTCCATTCTTGCCTGGAAGATTTAAGTCAGTGAGAGAGAAGCAGCCTCAGTTTCCAACATACATACAGAGCTTCAAATAAAGGGGTTACTGAATACAACATTCCAAGTTTCCAAGGAAACAGGCTTCTGAGTCTATTTTTACAGTATAGACTCTTTCATACACATCCCTACTTTGCTTTAAGTTTTCACCTAAATTTCACTTGAACTCCACTTTTTCCAAAAACGCTCTAACTCTTCTTTTCCTGTTTAATGAGATGTTCCATGGTTCCTCTGGTATGTGTTCTCCCTCATTGCAAGGAGTCAATAAACCTGACTTTGTTGCACTATACATTTGTCCCTGGTGGTCTTAGATCAGGCCAGGATCATCATAATTAGTTATATCAACTAAAAACACATAGTAAGGATGATTATAATAATCCTAATAGCCCCAAACTGGAAACAAATCAAATGCCTGTCAAGTAAAGAATGGATAAATTGTGGTATAATCATACAATGAAATACTACATTACAATGAAAACAATAAACTATTATTGCTACACATGACACGAATGACTCTCACAGACATAATGTTGAGCAAAAGAAATCAGGCAAAAAAGGTGCATATTGGTTTATCCTATTTATCTTAAGATCAAAATCAGGTAAAAACCAATCTACAGTGACAGAGATCAGAATAGTGATTAGCCTGGGCAGTGGGAGGGCAGGGGGATACAGGAAGATGGAAGGGTACTGATTGTGAAGGAGCATGAGGAAGCCTTCAGAGATTCTGACAATGTTTTATGTCTTGATCTGGGTGGTAGTTTCATGAGTGTATACAAATTTAAAAATTCATTGTGCAGTACACTTAAGTATTTTACTATATGTAAGTTATCAGATCAATGTAAAAAACTGAAACAAAAAACTAAGAATAGAACTAACTAGGTATGTATGAAATCTATCAAACAAACAAAAACAAAACTATAAAACAATCCTGATGGACACAAAAGAAGACTTGGGAGAATTTAAAGATAAATCGACCAATAAAATGAACTTCAATTCTACTGTCTTGTCTGGTACATGAAACACATAGGACTCACTCCATGAAGATATTAGTACTCCAGACACTTATAAGTTAGTGTACAAATTTATGAGATCTCAGTAAAAACACTGATTTTTTTTAACTTGGTAAGCTGATTCTTACATTTATGTAGGGAAAATATAATAGCCAAATATCATAACAGAAAAGGACAGCAACATGGTGTTTGTGTGTGTGTTTGTGTGGAGGGGGTGAGGGACAGTAGGAGGAGGATTATTTCTATCAGACTTTAACAGGTATTATAAAGATAATAATCAGAAGTATGAGACCAGCACAGGACTAGGTATATTAATGTAACAGAATAGAATTTCCAGAAAAAGCCCTAAAATATATGTGGCAATTTAGTACATAATAAAGATGGCATATCAAATCTATTAGCAAAAATATCAAGTTTTTAATAAATAGCATTGAGGCAAATGGGTAGATATTTAGAATGAAACTGAAGTTGAATTCATATTTCATACCTTCTACCAAATAAGTTAATACCTTATATCAAACATTTAAATATTAAAAACATGAGACTGTAAAAATACAAGAAGAAACAATAGGAAAATCCTTTTATAACCTTAAAATCAGGAAGACCTTACTAAATATGACACAGAAGACAAAAGCTATACAAGAAAAGATACACTTAGACTACATTAATTGAATACTATACAGCTGCATAAAATAAACACAATAGCTTTTAATGGAATATAACTTTGCTACTTTTCTGTCTGGTATTGGAAGCCCAGAGAGTTCACTGGGGATTATATAAGAAGATAGCATAAGAACATATCAGCAATCTGGGACTAACAAACACAGAAAATGTCGAATTATTGGTGTAACTTTGAAAAGATCTGACTAAAACAACTGATATGGGAAGGACATTCTAACTCTCCAATGACCTAGATTTCCAAAGCTGTATCCAGAAAGCTAGAAATGTCTGGTTTCAAAAAAACAAAATGCTCATCTGCAATAATTCTAATTAGCCTAAATATATAATAAATTATCTTCCTCCATTGTGGTTTATAATTTTTATTTATGGCTTATTTTAATGTAAACTACTTTAAATCTCTTTTGAAACAATTATGCATTTAAGTCAATATACTTATAGCTAAAAATTCTTTGCAAATCTGTTCTTCCAAATTAATGTGGCTAAAATGACAAATATAAATCAATTTCCCCCTTTAAATATGCACTTTAGAAAATATTCACCTTATTGTTAACTTGACTTAAAAAACTGAAACCAACCCAAAGGTCCAACAATAGGAGCTACAATACATCAACTCAATAAAAGAGGATAAAACCATTAAACATAATGGTTACAAAGCCTAGGCGAATACATAGAAAATACTTTTGACTATGTTAAGCAAAATTTTATGTATAGTATAAATTCAGTCATGTAAAACTATATGTGAAAAAACATGAAGGAAATTCAGCAAAATATTATCTGTGGGCTGGTGTTGGGTGATATGATTATGGGCAATGTTAATTTTCTACTTTTTTCCTCTTGCAAATTTTCTGCAATAGACATATATTGACTTTATAATTAGAAAATAAAAACTATTTAATTATAAAACCAAGAGAATTCCATTACAAGCCAGAAAAGCAGCCTTTATTTTAGAGGTATCCTGTTATGTTAAAGTATGTAGCCACAGTTAGTGAGACTTTATTATTCCAAAAAATTCCATAAGAACACCCAGCTCAACCCTCCAAAACCACCAATTGAAAATGTATACCAAACACATACAATTTATTTCTGAAGCTGTCCGTTCAGCTCTGGCATTCCTGTTTGTAGATCTAATGGTATGACGAATGATTGCATGGGGCTGTGAATATAAACATAATACATATACTTTAAAAAAATTCAGTGACAAAGTTAGAAGGTCAAACTTTTTCTTTTTAATTAAATTATTATTTATTGACAAGCAGGACTACTTACTAATAAATTGTAGGATAAATATTTTTAAAAATGAACACTAAGATACTTTAAAAGTGTATTCATTTAGTCCATGTTTATACTGTATAAAATACTGAAGAGATGCAAAGAAAATCAGATGGAAATGTTACCTTCAAAAGAGCTTATACTCTAAGAAGATAAGACACACAAACACTTATAAGATTAGAAAATGATAAGTGGCATTCATTAAGATTACTATTAATGCCCAGGGGAAGAAGAAATGACTTTCACCTGAAAGGGTAAAGAAATTCTTCGGGACAAAGCTGTAATCTTATGTGAGGCCTAGAAGGACAAGTAGGCATTGAATGTGCAGCAAGGTGGGAAAAGCATTTTAGACAGCACAAAGAATACGAACAAAGTGATACAAGAAAAAAAGGAAATTGTGGAGTGTTTAGGGGAATTGGAGTTGGTTATTATTTGACTACAGTGAACATTAAGTGAAGAGATGACAAAGCTGGAAAGACAGACTTGAGGATGAGCCACATCATGAAAGGCCCTGAATGTCTTGGCAAAAGAATTTATTGGAGATTCTACAGAAAGGGAGTGCCGTCACAAGAGTCAGCTTTAAGAGTAACCTGATTAAGTATGTAAGAGGGTATGGAGGGAAGAAATACTATATGGAAGGAGACTGAGTAAGAGTATTGTAGTAAACTAAGGGAGAAAGCTTACCACTTCCACCCTTTTGTATAAGCTCCTGATCTTTTGAAACAATGCCTTCAGCTCAACCCCTATCTACCAAATTTCTGATGACTCATTCTCATTCACTGATGACTCGGACAGGGGCTCAGATGTCTTTTTCTCTACTTTAAGACCCACCATCATACCAAAGGACTTCAAAAGACCATTGCTCTGGATTTAAGTTTTCTGACCTTATCTCTGAAGACCTTCTACCATACTTCAATGCACTCTACACTACTAAAATCATATCCTGGACTCTGTCATCCGCTCTGATATATGAATTCACATAATACTCCAAACTTCTCATCCTTTGAACTTACTCTCTCATTTACTCCAATAATTTTTAAATGCTCACACTGAAATCTCAAGTCCATCCATCCATTACTTTCTCACTCTCCACATGCATTTCTCTGATCTTCACTTTTTTTCCTATCCAGTTTAGAGTTGGTGGCCCATAATTTCAAGCAATCTCTTGCATATATCCTAAATTTGATTTGCCTCCCCTCCCCAACCCCTGCCATCCTTCTGTACAATGGTATACCAAAATGACAACCCTGGAAGACTTAAACTAACTACCTTTGGTTAATATCTGAAGTACCAATCACTGCTGGAGGAAAATTACACATTGAAAATTAATCTCATCTGAGCCTTCAAGTTTGCCCACAAACACTTCTCTAGTCATTTAACCCATCCATTCTTCTCAATTACTATTTCATAGCTTCACCACACTTTTCAAACCCACCTCCTCCACACTTTCAGGAGACGACATTGCCACCTAGCTCACAAAGAAAACAGAAATCAAATAGAAGATAACTTCTAGCTATACTCTCAAACTATCTTCCTCTTTAATGCAAAGAAAGAAGTATTTTTCTTTTTTTGTTACTCTGAAATATATTTAACGCATAATATTATTTTAGCTTCTGATGTACTACAGAATTATTTGACATTTGTATACATTAAGAGGTGATCACCACTATAAGTGTAGTAACCATCTGTCCCCATACAAAATTAATATTACTGACCATATTCCTTATGCTGTGTATAATAACCCTGTGACTTAATTATTATATTACTGGAAGTCTGTACCTCTTAATACCCTTCACCTATTTTGCCCACACCCACAAGCCTCCCTTCTGGCAAACACCTGTTTCTTCTCTGTATCTGAGTCTGTTTTCATTTTATTTTGTTTTGCTTTTTAGATTCTTTAGATTCCACATATAAATGAGATCATGTGGTATCTGTCTTTGTCTGACTTATTTAATTAGCATAATAGCTTCTAGATCCATCCCTGTTGTCAAAAATGAGATTTCATTTTTAATGGCTAAGTGATATTCCACTGTATATATATACACCATATCCTCTTTATCCATTAAGTTGCTTCCATATGTTGGCTACTGTGAGTAATGTTGGTACATGTATCTTTTCACATTAGTGTTTTTGTTTTCTCCAGGTAAATACCTAGAAATGAAATTGCTAGATAATATGGCAGTTCTGTTTTTAATTTTTTTGAGGAACCTCCATACTGTTTTCCATAGTGGGTGCACCAATTTACAATCCCACAAGCAATAACACAAGGATTCCCTTTTTTCCACACCAGTGTCAACACTTGTTATTTGCAGTCTTCTTAATGCTAGCCATTCTGACAAGTGTGAGGTGATAGCTCACTGCGGTTTTGATTTGCATTTCCCTTATGATTAGTGATGTTGAGCATTTTTCATGTGTCTATTGGCCATCTGTGTGTCTTCTTTGGAAAAAATGTCTATTCATGTCCTCTGCCCATTTTTTATTTGGGTTTTTTTCTTTTGATATTCAGTTGTATGAGTTCTTGGTATATTTTGGATATTAACCCCTTATCAGGATATATCATTTGCAAATATCTTCTCCCATTCAGTAGGTGACATTTTCGTTTTGTTGAGTTTTCTTTGCTGTGCAAAAAACTTTTTAGTTTGATGTGTCCCATTTGTTTATTTTTGCTTTTGTTTCCCTTGCCTGAGGAGACATATACTAAAAAATATTGCTAAGACTGATGTCAAAGGCCATACTACACATGTTCTTTTTCTAGGAGTTTTATGGTTTCAGGTCTTACGTTTAAGTGTTTAATCCATTTTGAGTTACTTTTTGTATATGATATGAGAAAGTAGTCCGGCTTGATACTTTTGCATGTAGCTGTCCAGTTTTCCCAATACTATTTATTGGGAGTATACCACTGTATATTCTTGCCTCCTTTGTCATAGATTAATTGCCCATATAAATGTGGGTTTATTTCTGGGCTCTCTATTTTGTTTCATTGATCTATGTGTCTGTGGTAGTGCCAGTACCACACTATTTTGATTACTGTAGCTTTGTGGTACAGTTTGAAATCAGGGAGTCTGCTTCCTCCAGCTCTATTTTTCTTCTTCAAGTTGCTTTGGCTATTTGGGGTCTTTTGTGTTTCCATACAAATTGTAGAACTGTTTGTTCCAGTTCTGTGAAGAATGCCATTGGTATTCTGATAGGGATTGCACTGAATCTGCAGACTGCCTTGGGCAATATGGTCATTTTAACAATATTAATTCTTCCAATCCATGAGCACAGTATATTTTTCCTTTTTTTTTTTTTTTTTGGCTGTGCCATGTGGCATGTAGGATCTCAGTTCCCCGACCAGGGGTCAAACCCATGCCCCCTCCATTGGGAGCACAGAGTCTTAACCACTGGACTGCCAGTAAGTCCCTATTCTTTCTGATGCAATTGTAAATGGGACTGTTTTCTTAATTTCCCTGATAGCTCATTTTTAGTGTATAGAAATGCAACAGATTTCTGTATATTAATTTTGTATCCTGCAACTTTACTGAATTCATTTATTAGTTCTAACAGTTGTTGTTTTTCTTTTTTTACTGCATCTTTAGGATTTTCTATATGTACTATCACGTTATATGCAAACAGTGACAGTTTTACTTCTTCTTTTCCAATTTGGACTCCTTTTACTTATGTTTCTTGTCTAACTGCTATGGCTAGGACTTCCAATACTATACTGAATAAAAGTGGCAAGAGTGAGCAACCTTGCCTTGTTTTTGATCTTAGAGGAGATACTTTTAGCTTTCCACTGTTGAGCATGATGTTGGCTGTAGTTTTGTCATATAGCACCTTTATTATGTTGGGTATGCTCCCTTTATACACACTTTGATGAGACTTTTTAACATAAATGGATGTTGAACTTTGTCAAAACTTTTTTCTGCCATCTACTGAGATGATCATGATTTTTGTTCTTCAATTTGTTAATGTGGTGTCTCACATGGATTTATTTGTGGATACTGAACCATTCTTGTATCTCTGGGATAAATCCCACTTGATCATAGTATTGTACAGTATTATTGTACATTGTATTGTATCATTCTTTTAACGTATTGTTGAATTTGATTTGCTCATATTTTGTTGAGGATTTTTACATCTATGTTCATCAGTGATAGTGGCCTGTAACTTTCTCTTCTTCTTTTTTTTGTGGTGTTCTTGTCTGATTCTAGTATCAGGGTGATGCTGGCCTTGTAGAAATAATTCACAAGCATTCCTTCCTCTGCAATTTTTTGGAATATTTTGAGAAGGATAGCTATTAACTCTTCTCTAAAAGCTGGGTAGAATTCACCTGTGAAACTGGTACTGGACTTTTGGAAGTTTATTGTATTACTGATCCTATTTCCTTAATGGTAATCCATCTCTTCTTATTTTCTATTTCTTCCTGATTCAGTCTTGGGAGTTTGTACGTCTCTAGAAATTTATCCATTTCTTCTAAGTTGTCCATTTTATTGGTGTATAATTGTTTGTATTATTTTCTTATGATTCTCTCGATTATCTGTTGTGTCAGTAGTAACTTCTTTTCATTTATGATTTTATTTGGATCCTCTCTCTTTTCTTCTTGATGAGTCTGGCTAAAGGTTTATCAATTTATCTTTTCAAAGAACCAATTCTTAGTTTCATTGTTCTTTTCCATTTTTTTAAAGTTTCTATTTCAGTTATATCTGCTCTGATCTTTATTATTTCTTTCCCTCTACTAACTTTTGGTTTTGTTTGTTCTTCTTTTTCTAGTTCCTTTAGGTGTATGGTCAGATGTTTGAGATTTTTCTTGTTTCCTGAGGTAGACATCTATCTCTAAAAACTTCCCCTTTAGACTGCTTTTGCTGAATGCCATAGACTTTGGATGGATGGTTGTGTTTCTATTTTCATTTGCCTCCAGTTATTTTTTGATTTCCTCTTTGGTTTCTTCAGTGACCCATTGGTTAGTTAAGAGCATATTATTTAGCCTCCACATGTTTGTGTTTTTGTAGTTTGTTTCTTGTAGTTGATTTCTGGTTTCATACTATTGTGGTGAGAAAAAATGCTTGGTATGATTTCAATCTTAAATTTATTGAGCCTTGTTTTGTAGCTTACCATGTGATCTATCCTGGAGAAGGTAGCAGTTGAAAGCATATATACTTTGCTGCTTTTGGATAGAATGTTCTATTTTATCTATTAAGTTCATCTGATCTAATGTGTCATTTAAAGCCAGTGTTTCCTTCTTTCTGGATCTTCTGTCCACTGATGTAAGTGGTGTATTAAATTCCCCTACTATTATTGTGTTACTGTCAATTTCTCCCTTTATATTTATTAACATTTGCTTTATATATTGAGGTGCTCCTATTGGGTGCATATATATTTATATATTAAATATATATTAAATATATATTTAATATATTTATTAATATATTAAATATATATTAAATATTAATAAATTAATTAAATATATTAAATAAATAAATTAATTAAATATATTAAATATTATATTAAATATATATTAAAATATATTAAATATATATTTAATTGTTGCATCTTCTTGGACTGATCTCTTGATCACTGTGTAATGTCCTTCTTTGGCTCTTGCTACAGTCTTTGTTTTAAAGTTTATTTTGTCTAATATAAGCATTGCTACAGCTTTTTACAGATTTCCATTTGTATGGAATACCTTTTCCCATCCCGTTACTCAGTCTGTGTGTGTCTTTAGATCTGAAGTGAGTCTCTTGTAGGCAGTATATATAGGGGTCTCATTTTTGGGTCCATTCATCCATCCTGTCTTTTTTTTTTAAATTTCTTTAAAAAACTTTTATTTTATTTATTTTTATTTTTGGCTGCACGCGGGCTGTCTCTAGTTGCGGCGAGTGGGGGCTACTCTTTGTTGCAGTGCGCAGGCTTCTCATTGTAGTGGCTTCTCTTGTTGCACAGCACGGGCTCTAGGTGTGTGGGCTTGAGTAGTTGTGGCACATGTGCTCAGTAGTTGTGGCTTGCAGGCTCTAGAGCGCAGGCTCAGTAGCTGTGGTGCACAGGCTTAGTTGCTCCATGGCATGTGGGATCTTCCTTAACCAGGGCTCGAACCCATGTCCCCTGCACTGGCAGGCGGATTCTTAACCACTGCAGCACCAGGGAAGCCCTCAATGTCTTTTGAATGGAGCATTTAGTCCATTTACACTTAAAGTAATTATTGATAGGTATGTATGTGTTGCCATCTTGTTAATTGTTTTCTGGTTGTTTTTGTAGTTCTTTTTTGTTCCTTTCTTCTTTTGCTCTCTTACCTTGTGATTTAATTACTAGTGTTATGTTTGGATTCCTTTCTCTTTCTTTAGGGTGTATTTCTTATAGGTTTTTGGTTTGGGGTTACCATGAGGTTCACAGATAACAACAACAACAACAACAACACACACACAAAATTATTTTAACCTGATGATCTCTCAAGTTCAAACACATTCTAACAACCCTGAATTTTTACCCCCTACCTCTGCCTCATGTTTAATGCTTTTTTGACATCATGTTTTACATCTTTTTTGTTTTGTGAATACCTTAACTATTTACTGTGGATACAGATGATTTTACTACTTTTATTTTTTAACTTTCATACTAGCTTTATGAATGACTGGTCTACTACCTTTACTATATGTTTGCCTTCGCCAGTGAGATTCTTCCATTTGTAATTTTGGTATTTCTAATAGTGGTCTTTTCTTTTTCACTTAGAGAAGTCCCTTTAACATTTTTTGAAAGCTGGTTTAGTGGTGTTGAACTCTCTTAGTTTTTGCTTGTCTGTAAAACTCTTTCTCTCTCCTTCAAAACTGAATGATAGCCTTGCCAAGCAGAGTGTTCTTTGTTGTAGGTTTCTTCCTTTATCACTTTGGATTTAATGTGTCACTCCCTTCTGACCTGCAGAGTTTCTGCTGAAAAGTCAGCTGAGAATCTTATGGAAGTTCCCTTGTACATATCTAGTTGCTTTTCTCTTGCTGTTTTTAAGATTCTCTATCTTCAATTTTTTTTTTTTTTTTGCGGTACGCAGGCCTCTCACTGTTGTGGCCTCTCCCGTTGTGGAGCACAGGTTACGGACGCACAGGCTCAGCGGACATGGCTCACGGGCCTAGCCGCTCTGCGGCATGTGGGATCTTCCTGGACCAGGGCACGAACCCGTGTCCCCTGCGTCGGCAGGCGGACTCTCAACCACTGCGCCACAAGGGAAGCCCTCTATCTTCAATTTTTGACATTTTTATTATAATAGGTCTTGGTATGAACCTTCGTTTCTCTTTCTTTTTCCAGGTTAGGAAAGTTTTCAGCTATTATTTCTTCAAATAAGTTCTCTGCTCCTTTCCCTCTTTTCTTCTTCTGGGATCCCTAGAATGTGAATGTTAGTACACTTGATATTGTCTCAGGGGTCTCTTAAACCACCCTTTTAAAAAATTCTTTTCTCTTTTTCCTCTTCAGCTTAGGTGATTTCCACTACTCCGTCTTCCAGTTCACTGATCTGTTCCTCTATATAACCAAATCTATTATTATTTCTTTCTAGTGTGTTTTTAATTTCAGTTATTGTATTCTTCAGCTCTGTTTGGTTCTCCTTTTAATTTTCTAACTCTTTATTAAAATTCTTACTGTGTTCTTCCATCCCTCTCCTGCGTTCATTGAGAATCTTTACGATTATTACCTTAAACTCTTTATCAGTAGACTGTGTAACATAGTCCTCTGCCTCTGTTTGCCTAGTTCTCTGTGTTTATTTCTAAGTATTAGGTAGATCAGCTATGTTTCCTGAATTTGGGAGGAGCGGCCTTATGTAAGAGACATCCTATGGGATCCAACAGCACACCCTCTGGGCAGCAGAGCTATATGCTCTAAGGATGCCCCCTATGTGGGCTGTGTGGGTCCTTCTGTTGTGGCAAGGCTGACCACTGTGGGTGTGCTGGTGGGTAGGCATGGCTTCTGGCCCAGTTGGTTGCTAGGACCTTACTGGTGCAGGGTCCCAGGGCTGGTGCTGGTCTCCTGGTGGGCAGGGCCAGGTTCAAAGGCAGCTAGCTATGGGGATCAGAGAAGCTCAGGGTTGGTGCCAGCACACTGGTGGGCAGATAAGCCCCCAGCACTAATAGGGTAGTGGGAGGACTCCAAAATGGTGGTTGTCAGCATTGATGTCCTAGTGGTAGAAGAAACTCTCAAATACAGCTGTCGCCATCTATATCTTTAGGGGGACTACCAGTTGTCTCCTGCCACTCCAAGAGGTTCTGCAAGATCAGCAGGTGGGTTCCTTTCAAATTACTGGCTCTGTGCTAGGATTTGGACTATGTGAGATTTTGTACACGCCTCATGAGAGCAGAGTCTCTGTTTCCTACAGCCCTCTGGCTCTCTTGTATGCAAGCCCAGGATGGCCTTCAAAGACAGATGTTTTGGGGCCCCATCTTCCCAGTGCAGGACCCTTCAGCTGGGGAGCCCAACACAGGGCTCAGATGCTTCGCTCCTTGGGGAGAACATCTGCAATTGTAATTATCCTCCTGTTTGTGGGTCACCTACCCAGGGAGGCGGGTCTTGACTATACCATGTCTCCACCTCTCCTACCCATCTCATTGTGGTTCCTTATTTATGCCTTCAGTTGTGGAAAGTCTTTTATGCTAGTCTTCAGGTCATTCTCATAGGTAGTTGAAATTTGGTGTGGCCACTGGAGGAGGTGAGCTCAAGGTCTTCAAGGCACCATCTATGCCACATTTCCCAAGAAAGCCTTTCAAGAAGTGTTTCTTTAAGATCAAATCCCTCGTTATAATCTAGATCTCACCTTCTCCTTTCTTTTCAAGGACTTTGCCTATTCACCTTGCTTCTTGACTCTTCTATCTCTAACTATTGGATCCTTTTTAATAAGCATTCTGTTTAAACTTTTTTGCCCCATATGAAAAAAAAATCAATCAATCAATAGCCAAAAAATAGAGAGACAGAAGACAGACAAATCCACTGTCAACTCATTTTCCTCCAACTACTGCTCTATCTTATCCCCCTCTTTCACAACTGAATTTCATAAATAAATTTATTTTTCAAACCACTCCAGCCTAGCTTTACCTCTAGTATTTTTATATTATCCTTTTTTAAAAATAATTATTTATTTATTTGGCTGCGTTGGGTCTTAGCTGCGGCACGCTGGATCTTCATTGCAGCACGTGCATTCTTTCGTTGCAGCACTCAGGCTTCTACCTAGTTGTGGCGCCCAGGCTCTAGAGCACATAGGTTCTCTAATTGTGGCACACGGACTCTAAAGTGCACAGGTTCAGCAGTTGTGGCATGCGGGTTTAGTTGCCTTGCAGCATGTGGGATCTTAGTTCCCCGACCAGGGATGGAACCCATGTCTCCCACATTGGAAGGTGGATTCTTAATCACTGGACCACCAGGGAAGTCCCAAATTATCCCTTTAAAGTAATCAAACACCAACACCTAAATCTAAAGATTTCTTTAATGTAACTTCTAGGCAGTATTCTTGTTGAAATTTTCCTACTGTCTTTTAATGTTCTTTATTAATCCTTTGCCATTCCTTTTTGGGTACCAGATTTTTTAATTTTGGGGAGGAATTTCCCCCAAAAGCTGTCCTAGGCCTTCTTCTCATTCTACATGCTTCCCTTGGATGATCACATTTACTCTTTAAGGTATCAACTACAACCATTATATCTAATAACTCTCTAATTTATATCTCTAGTCCAAACTTTTCTCCCCAAGCTATAACCACATATCTAACTCCTAATAAGACTTCTCCATTTGGAAATCTGGTGCAACATTAAAATCACCATATACAAAACTGAACTCACCTTTCTTCCCAAATCTGATCTTTAGTATTTCTATCTCAACAAGTGGCACTTTTATATCCACCCAGCTGTTCAAGTCAAAATCTGGGAGTAACCCTTTTATCATGCCCCTCCCTCATTTCTACATCCAATCACCAACTCTCTCATATAATTCTTTAATTAGTTCACTTTTTCCATCTTTTCCCTACCATCCTATTACAAAACATCAGTATCTATATCCTGGATAACTTCAACAGTCTCTTAAGAGGACTTTAGGAATGAAAACACCACTCTGAAGTCAGAGATCTTTAAAGGAAAAAAAATGCACATCTGATTACATCACTCTCTTACCCTTTAATGGTTTCTACTGCCCTTAAAGCCCCCATTTTTTTTCATTTGAAATGTCTAGCTTTGTGACCTAATCTCCCACCAAATTCCTTCCTTGTTTTCTGCTCTAACAGACTTACTTTTCTTTAATTCCTCAAGTATACCACACTCTCTCTTATCACTAGGGCTTTCAAACATGTTATTCTTCCTTTTGCTCAGAACACTTCTGACTGGTCTTTTCTTTTAATTACTATTTATCCTTCAGGCTTTCATCTTACATATTGTTTCTACAGTGAGTCCTTTCCTGTCCCTAAAATATGCCTGCATAGCACCCTCTCTTTCCCTTTTTGTAACAGTTATCACACTTGTAAATTATTTGTTGGTATTTCTAAGTTTCCTTTGAGACCATTCTGTAAGTTCTTTGAAGATTGGGATCATGTCAATCTCACCCACTATTGTGTCTCCAACTGCCTGGAACAAGGTTTTGCACTTCAAGGACTAAAAATTATGGTGATATCATTAAACAGAAATAGAGAATTCCAAATGTAAGAGTGGATTTAGGAAGCCTGGCAAAATTGTGTGGGGAATGAAAGAGGAGTTTGGTTATTTACATAACCAGTGAAACACTAATTGAGGAATCAAGTAATATCTAATGCTTCATTTAAACTAAAACAATTTGAACAATTTTGAGTTTTTAAGAGATTAAAATCTTATTATTACAAGTCTGCAAATGATGGTTTAAGTAAAAAGAAATCTATGTATGGCTGGTTTATTTAATATTTTCAATTAAAGTTCACTTAACATTCAATAAAATATTCACTGGGTACCTTACGACATGACAAGACTATGTTATATACTAGACAATGATTAGTTTGTAAAGACTGTTTAATGACAATTTCTATTAAGTATATATATAGAAATGATGGTATATTAACTAAGCGTAGGTTCTAAAGTCAGTTTGCCTGGATCCAAATCCTGGTTCCACTAGTTGCTAGGCATATGATCTCGGGCAAATGAAATTACTTCTATTCTTTCTCCTTCATTTCTTATTTGTAAAATGGGGATAGTAATAGTACATATTGCCAAGGACCGTTTTAAGTATTAGATGAGTTAACATGGAAATTATTTAGCCTAACACTTGGTACATGAAGACTACCCAATGAATGTTAATAGTTATCATGATACTTATACGATATAATTTGAAACTTAAGTACCTGAAGTAGAAAATTTCCTTCAATAAATAATAACACATAAAGTTTAGTCCTATAGTCTTACCAGAACTGAAGACAGAGGTATAAAGGGATATAAAGGCATAAAGAGAAATGAAGAGACAGAAATAAAAGGGAATCATAAAAGAGAGAAAGAGATACCAGTGGAAAAATACATTTATGCTATATATAGAGAGGCATAAACAGGTATCCGAAAATGGGCAGGAAGTCCCTCATTCCTGATTTACAAGTCGTGTTGTTAAATATATTCAAAATAATTCTACATATTTTCAGAGAAGACAAGCATAGTTATGAATAGCTCTACATGTAATTACATAAGAAATAATAGTTTTGAATAAGTATTAGAAAATATAGCTTTTTCTATGGGAACCTCAGCTTAATTTAAAAATGATTTGTATTCTGTTAATGATCTGTGTAACAGAGAAACTAAAAAAAAATGACCACATGGATTTCTAAGGAGTCTCTTTTGTGAAAAATAATATGTACATGTGCTCTGGCTAAACTTGTGTTCTCCTAGTGCAAAGCAATGCTCCTAAAACCTGTATTGTCTTGGAAAAGATCAAACTCTCACTACAGAAGCTGAGGTCTAGGGAGGAAACACTTGTGGATTTTGGGAGGAAAAAGGCACAGATGTGATTCTAATTGTAGATACCTCTTAATAACTTTAAGCAAACCAACTAAGAAAACAAAATGTTATAATGCTAAGAACAGTAATCCTAGTTCCTTCCCAAAACTAGGATTAAGAAAAGTATCAACTGGTAATTATGAGCAGGACAAGTGTAGTTTACACTGCTAATTAATCTTTGTTACTAAATCTATTTCAACTAACTTAAAAGAGTGAATTAAAAAACAAAGTCTAAGGCCACGTTAAACATTTGTTTTCAAATATTAGACTGCAAGCATTCCTTACCTCAAAGTCATCATCATCTCCTTCGGTGTAATGTGTATGGTTGTCTGGATTATTCACTTTGTCCAACAATTCAACTGCTAGGGCCCTAGAGAGACCTGGCTGTCCTACAAATGTATGCTAAGTAAAAACAAAACAAAACAAAACTTCATGAGTATGCTTTTATATCTATGGCTCATAGAAATTGCTATTTGTTCTTTTCCATTCAGTAACTATCAGAGACAAGCATATGGAAGCCTACTAATGCAAATAAATTAGAGAATGTGTTAGTAAAAATATTAATCAGAGAATTCATAATTATATATTATAAAGCTAAAGAACCATTGTGAGGTAAATTTATAACATGAATAATTTCTCTATTTAAAGTTAACCAATCCATGTTAGGTTGTCAAATTACAACCTTGGCTATAACAATGACATTTTTATGCATGTCATTATAATAATATGCAAATGAATACTGAGGTACAGTCCATATCACAATAAGAAAAAAGCATCTATATTTGCATATATTTAATTCAATAAAATTATGTTAATGTAGTAAGATACATAATTAAATTTTATAATATTTAAATAAAGTTTTCTTAGATTTTTATAATCATCAACTTTTTCTAATATAAAAGTATTTTATAAAGACATGCACACATAAGGGCATTCTATAAATTTACATAAGAAGCCAAGAAAAGCAATTAATTTTATGTATTTGTATTTTAAACATCTTTATTAGAGTAAATTGTTTTACAATGGTGTGTTAGATTCTGCTGTACAACAAAGTGATTCTGCTATATATATACATATATTCCCATATCTCCTCCCTCTTGCATCTCCCTCCCACCCTCCCTATCCCACCCCTCTATGTGGACACAAAGCACCGAGCTGATCTCCCCGTGCTATGTGGTTAAAGCAATTAATTTTAGATGAAAGCAACATTTTTAAGAGTTTTCTCCAAGGCAGGGGTTGGCAAACTACCATCCATGGGCAAAATCTGGTGCACTGCCTCCTTCTGTAAATAAAGTTTTATTGGGTGCTAAAGCCATACCTTTCATGTATACTGTCTATGGATGCTTTTGTGCTACCACGGCAAAACTGAGGAGATGCAGCAGAGACTGTATAGCCCACAAAGCCTAAAATATATACTATTTGGCTCATTACAGAATGTTTGCTGACCCCTGCTGTAAGAGATCACTAACATTTTTATATTAAAAATCTAAATACTATTGTTCCAGTGATATGTCTAATTACTGCATGACTACAGAAAATACTCCTATAAATTCAATGACTTACAGTCAGAAGTCTTTCAGCGGTTGGTCTTTTTTTGGGGTTTTTGGTTAGTGCTATTTTGACAAAATTATGGAATGTTGATGACCTTCAAATAAAAAGAGACACGTACAAAAATATTTCACTAATATTAGTTCTTTGGTGTTACTAAATAAAATTAACTTACAAGCAGTTAGAAAGACTGAAGCACATGATTTTTTTTCTTTGGCCTCTTAGCTGTATATAAGCCAAAACACTAAACCCAAAGCACAGTATATTCCTTGGAGAATATACCAGCTTCATCTCTTAAGTAAAATGCAATAAGTTAACAGAACACTGATATATAATCTCTAAAACATACACTAAAAACTAGAAATGGGTAGGTGTGTCATCTATAAGGTTTATAACCTTGTGTTCTAGGTACGACTTAGGAGTCAAAATGACCTCTTCTCATTGCCTAATTTATACAGTATGTAAATGTTTTGTTATATCCAAATTGTTGGGTGGCATGAGGTAGGGTGAGTAATGTAAGAGACTGTTTAAACCCTTAAAAAGTCACTGAATTTCTCAGGAACATGGTCAAAGAAGAGGGAGCGATCTTTGTAAACAGATGAGTTTTCCTGCTACCTGTATTGATGAAATGGGGAAAGGAAGAAGATATAAATTAAAGGAATCTGGGAATTCCCTGGCGGTCCAGTGGTTAGGACTTGGCGCTTTCACTGCCGTGGGCCTGGGTTTGATCCCTGGTCGGGAAACAAAGATCCCGCAAGCTGAGCGGCCAAAAAATTAATTAATTAATTAAGGAAATCATATTTTGATTATGAACTAAAGGCAAAGAGAGGTACTGCCGAGATTCCACTGGAGGAGGGACTGGGCAAGAACCAAAGAGAATAACCTTAATCATTACCAATGACAGCAACGACACAGCAGTTCTCTTCAGAGAAATCAAATCACTACATTACGTTTGGTAGCTTGTAGCACACATATCACGGAGTGAGAAGGCACCTGAGACTGGCAAAGGTACTCCAATGGTAATGACTGTTCTGGAATCTGACTACAAACGCAGCTGTTTTAGCTAACGGTCATTCATTCCTGAATGAATATTCAGTCATTCCTGCCACAAAGTCCTCCAGTTCCAGTTGTTTAGGAACTTAGGCTAATAACGAATAGGAAGAAACCCACGTCAATACAAAGGAATACAGCTAGCAGAAGGACATAAACTCCTTTACTTCTACAGTGTGATTTGCCTTTCATTCCTGGCATTATCCCCAGAATGGCCTGGCTCCTAAATAATACTAGGTACATACAGACAGGCTAATAAACATAAAAAAGTGGTTTAGAACTTGTACTGGGGACAGGCCTCTTTAGAATCGGTAATAAGATATGGACTGTCTCCCCAGAAAAAATGAATACACATAAAGAATTCTGGGGGCTCATGTATTTCCCAAGGTCTCCCAAGAGATCCATGTAATCTAGATGAAGAATTACTGAATTTAAGAATTTGGAAACTTTTATTTCCACGGTTTCTTTTATTAAATGTATGGAAAGACATTACCAGAAAAACAATTTTCAGCTTTTCCCATTTAATTGAAGACGTCTTTTACGGACTATAATAGGCAAACTGCTTTACTTTGTACGAGAAACAAAAGATTAGGATGCAAATAAGTAATAACCTTTTGAATGTTAGGGAAAGAAGGAGAGAAAAGCCAGTAGGGATTGATCTTAAATGTCACTGTATCTGGGAAACCTTCTCCTATTACTTCTCATGGAAGTCAACATGTAATTAATGGGAGTAAAGGAATACAGGGCAAAATATGAATCTCCAAAATCTTAATATATTCATTTCAAATCATTTCCTCACCACACCTCCTATTCAAGCTGCCAAAAACTAATAAAATGCTCAGAGTTTTATGAGAGAAGTACATTATAAAGGAACACTGACCAGAAAATAAACCTAGATCCTTGCAATAGCTCTG
The DNA here is from genome assembly GCF_937001465.1 of Orcinus orca. Classification (NCBI taxonomy): domain Eukaryota; kingdom Metazoa; phylum Chordata; class Mammalia; order Artiodactyla; family Delphinidae; genus Orcinus; species Orcinus orca. Next base: position 151,767,855 of record NC_064560.1, read on the forward strand.
CAAGTAAATTAGATGTGTAACTTCAGGGAAACTGTTTAATGCCTCTGGGTTTCAGTTTCACCACTTTTAAAATAAGGGAGGGCTTCCGTGGTGGTGCAGTGGTTGAGAGTCCGCCTGCCAATGCAGGGGACACGGGTTCATGCCCCGGTCTGGGAAGATCCCACATGCCGCGGAGTGGCTGGGCCCGTGAGCCATGGCTGCTGAGCCTGCGCGTCCAGAGCCTGTGCTCCGCAGCGGGAGGGGCCACAACAGTGGGAGGTCCGCGTACCGCAAAAATAAATAAATAAAATAAAATAAAGGAATTGAACCTTTGTCCCTTTCAGCCATAAAATGCTATAGATCTATATATATTCTATAACTCACCATTTTGTTTTGTCCTTTAGTTTCGGAGGCTGAAAATTACTTTTTGACATTAAGAAGAGGGCCCTGGAATAAAAATTTCAGTTAAAGAGCAATACAAAACACTTTAATTATTACATTTAATAATCAGAATCATATTCTATAATGAACTTATGCAAGATTACTACATATGTAGGTACTCATGATAACTGGTATAGAATATGGAAATTAATATTTTATATTTTGGATACCCTATGAAAAATTTCTCCTGGTTACAGAAAGGATCTTTAAGTTTCCAACAAGCTCTTATTCACATGGCGAAGCACCAAATGTTTGAGAAGGTTTTTATTACCATACCGTTACATATATAACTAGTGTTATATCTTAAGCACAAGTCTATATAATTGTGTATCATTCTGTAACACACAGAGATGATATGCTACTCTAACATTAGGTTGTATGTTTAACCAAAGATTAGCCTCTACAATTATTTTGGGTGAATAGGCAAATTATACCCACTTCCTAGTCTGTCCCCTTTTGGACAATAATTTTCCACATTCTCTTGTTATGAACAGAAATCAACCTACAAGAGGACTTTCCTTCTCGATGAACTTACCTTTGACCAATTTTTTTTAATGGACTATGGGGCTAGACGGATGGAGGATTTAAGAAGGAAGTTTTATTTCAGTATTTCCTACAAAACCCCATATTTCCAAGTAAACTCCTTAGCCTTTTTTTTTAAATACCAAAGATATTTTCTCTTTTTAAAAATTAAATGATTCATATATAAAGGAAAACCTTAAAAGAAAAAAAGTCTGATTCCTCCCACCTTAAGACATTATTTAAAATGTTCTGCTTTTCTTTTCAGTCTTTATCTAAATATTAACCAATTACTAACTTATTATAATAGGCAATATTCTGTTCTGCTTTTTTCACTAATCATCAATTTTCCATGTTGCTTTGGTTTATATATATATTAGCTGCCCTTAACTGCTAAATAATTTGCTTAACAATTCACCAACGAATGGACATTTAGATTTTTCCCTGTAATCCCTAACTGAATAATTCTTAGCTTTTTCTTTTCTTGAATTATTTCCTAAGTATAACTTTCCCAATAGTGGAATCCGCGCAACATTTTTGTTGCCCATAACAAATAACATCTAAATTATTTTCCTAAAGGCCTGTACTTAACAGCATTTCAGCTAAAAGCAGATATCGTTTAACTTATATATCTTTAGGTACTTGTGAGGTTAAATAGTTTTCCATGTTTCTTTAGTATCTGGTACTTGCTCATAAACAATTTATCTTTTGCTCTTAAGAGTCTTTGAATGAGTTATCTACGTAATATATAGTAATCTGCTGTCTAACATATGTTAGGAGAATACTGTATTTTGTTGATTTTCTTTTTAACTTTATACTATTTATATTAAAAGTTTAAATTTTAGCCCAATTTATTTTTTCCTTCAAAATATTAAAAACTCCTTCACAGTCTCTCAAATATTTTTTTCTGAGATAATATACTCTAAAATATAAATGATTATACTAAGCATCTACCTGCTCCTTATCCCTAGACAAAGTAAAAAGAAACAAAATCAAATGAGAATAGAAAAAAACCTCATTTGCATTCTATCATCTGTTTATAGATCCACTTAGGACAAAAAAGCCCATTTTTAATTAATAGACAAATAAACAAAGACTTAAAAAGACTTTTTTAATGATAACTGCTGTATCCTAGTATGATTTTTAAAGGAAATTTGTTTTATGCTTCAGACAGTATAGATGATTCACTCTATGTTGTCTTAGAAGTAGCAATACAAGAGAGATCAGGTTTTAGATGAGATTATCCCTAAGTCCCTCAGAACACTTTCACTATTTCAACATACTTTAAAATGAGCTTGGAATACCCAAGTTATGAGTATTTCACTCTCCCTGAAGCCCTTACTAGTAACTGCATAATTGTAAATACTGAGAACACCTCATGGGATGAAGATCAAACATAGGTGGCTGAAGTTCTCCAAGTTCAATTGCTGTTATTCCTACTGCCCAGATATCACAGAGTTGGTTGTAGCCACCATTCTTTTCTACTGCTGCAACTTCTGGGGCCATCCTAGAAGGAATCAATTAATATAACATTTTTATTTTTAAAAAATGATATGAAATCTGTTCTTTGTTATATTCACTAGACTTCTTGGCGGGAAAGAGGCTGAGAGGCATTTACTAGGAAAGAAGAAACTTTACTAGAAAAGACTTAATATAAGACCACATATATACACAGATACACACACTCTTTTAAAACTTATTATTTAAAAATCTTGAACCTTCTCTGAATACTGTTGCTCTGAGGAAAAACTGTGTTGTCTTACTTTAGTTTCTGTCTTGTGAATCTTGTTTTATAACATGGGAAAAGAAAAAGAACACCTAAATCTCTGTGAAGGTCAGAGAAAAGCTCCCAAAGGAGGAGAGATTTATAGAATGAATTAGCAGGGAGCTAAGGGGACATTTTAGTCAGAGGAAACAAGTACAAATGCAGGGGGACAGGAGAGCACAGAACACATGGAAAGGTGATAGGACAGTGCTACTCAATATATGATTTACAGACAGGTATAGGGCCATAAACAGCTTGTTATCAGTCTGTGATAAGTGCAGAAACTGAGAGCAGGTATTCTCATCTAGATAAATGATCATTTTTTAGTAGTTTATTTTATAAATGTATTAGTCTGTGATGGACAGAAAATGAAAAAAAATAAAACAAGGTCATTCATCACAGTTTGAGAGGGTCTAGAACGTATTTGGAAAATAAACCTCAGAGACAGAGGCTAGATAATGAATGATTATATAAGGAAGTTTAGACTTTACTGTAAAAAATGAAAGATTTAATTATGATATAAAACTTATGGCAACATGAAGGATAGTGTGAGAAGAGGTGAAACCAGAATCAGGTAGATGAGTTAGAAGACTATCTGAAAAACACAAGGGAAAAATAAAGGACTTTTCAAAGGCAGTGGCAGGGGACATAGAATGAAAGGGGCTAACTGAAGAGATTGATTTGAGTATAAAATGCTTGTGGATACTGAAGTAGTGCTATTATCAAACAACTGTTGAGTATATATAAGACTGAAGGTCAACTGAGTAGCTGAATTCGAGTTACCTATTTGGGAGTCAATGGTGTATAATGATGGCATCTGAAGTTATAAAAGCATAGGTGATATTGCTCAGGGGAAATACTCTTTTATTTTTTGAATGTTTATAATTTTTAAATTATTTTTTATTTATGTTGAATATCAACAAGGTAGAAGTTGTTTTTATGTGCACTTAGGTTACACAAACTTATATAACACAATGTCTCTCAACTTAAGTGCGGTTAAGGATATAAAACACCTATACCAAAAATGCTACATGCAAGTACTACATACATAATAATGGGTATAGGATTAAAGAGAAGAAAATGATCACCATGGAACAAGATGATTACAGAGTAAGGAAGTTGAGCTGGAATCCAGAGAAAACATACAGATTTCATCTCCTGTGCCCACTAGAATCAGTGGTGGCTAACTGAGCGCCAAATTGACCAGGACTGTTGTCAACAGTCATGAGCCTATCCACTAACCATTCATCTTTTACAACATGATTTTTAATATCAGCAACTTATCCCATTGACTTGAATGACTGTACATAATTTCCTTATAAGTCCTGTTACATATGCATACTTTCTCTCAATTTTTCATTATTAAAGAAATGTGATAAAGCTTTTCATATATCAATTCATGGCTCTCTGATAAATTACAACAAGCAGAATTGAGACTAAAGAACATAAACATTGCTTAAGGTTTTTGAAAAACATTACTGCCAAATTATCCTTCAAAACTGTTCTACTAACTTCCACTTTCACTGTCAAATATTTATTGATAGTCATAGGTATTACCCATGATTCCAAATATTTTTTAATTTGACAGAAAAGAATATCATTGTTTATTTAATGTACAGTTTGGGTCATCACTGGGGGAAACAATTTTCATATTTTATGAGATCTCATATATATTTTTTTGAGATCTCATATATTTTAATAACTGCTTCTAATTAGCAGAAACATTCTTTTTATTGAATTGTTAAGAACTTACATATTAACGATATTAAAACCTAATTTGTCATATTTTCTTTCTTGATTTGTTACTTGCCTTTTACTTTTGTTTAAGCTGGTAGACATATAGAAGCCTTAAATTTTCATGTAGTTAAATCTATCAAACAAATCTAGCAATGTTTTATACTTTTATGCCAAGAAAGGCTTACTCAACTCTTGAAGCAGTCAGTCACTGACAGTTCTTTTGGTTTCATCTTTATATTTAACTATTTCCATACACAACTTTTGAAACTCGAAGTGAGGATTTTTATTGTATAACTTGTGAATTTTATTTTTAAAGAAAAAGTATTAGCAATGTGAGTTTTAAAACTTTATATAGGGCTTCCCTGATGGTGCAGTGGTTAAGAGTCCGCCTGCCAATGCAGGGGACACGGGTGCGAGCCCTGGTCCGGGAAGATCCCACATGCCACAAAGCAACTGTGTGCGCCACAACTACTGAGCCTGTGCTCTAGAGCCCACGAGCCACAACTACTGAGCCTGCATGCTACAACTACTGAAGCACGTGTGCCTAGAGCCTGTGCTCCGCAGCAAGAGAAGCCAGAGCAATGAGAAGCCCATGCGCTGCAATGAGTAGCCCCCGCTCGCCACAACTAGAGAAAGCCCACGCGCAGCAAAAAAGACTCAACGCAGCCCCCCCAAAAAAACAAAAAACCTTTATATAAAAATTTGCTAATGAGATAAAAAGACTGAACACATCAAATCTAGTATAAATATCATCCCTGATCAATAACTCTTTGAGGTTCCATCTACAATTTATTTTGGCGTTAGGTATGAAGTATGGAGCTACTCTAAAATTCTTTCCAAATAATAGATTATCCAAGCACTGTATATTAAAGAATCCAATCTTTCACATAAACTTTGTCACTTTTTATAATACTCAGTATTTTACACATTAAGGTTTATTACTAGGCTTTTTATTATATTTCAATTATCTAACTTCATTAATGAAAGCAGTGTTTTAGAAAGATTATTTTGTTAGTAATTGGTAGGATGCATTAGAAGTAGGGTGGCTGGTGAGGACTAATGGTAGTGTAGGATGCATGAGTTTTAACAAGAAAGTGAAGTCCTAGATTAAAATACAAGCAATACAAAAGAAAGGGTAATAAAATGACAAAAGATTGTAATACAATTTTCTTTTGAAAATCTCCTACCTATGAGTCCTCTCAACACAGCATCTGAGGGACAGTAGGAATTATTAGCACTTTAACACAGGGAAAGCTGGACAATGGAAATGTGTATCAAAATTCCCTAACCCAATCAGACCTATGATAGTGTCAAGGAGCACGCAAGTGTCCAGACTCCAGTCAAGCATGAATTTTATTACTAAGCAACAATGCTGATCACTGACCTTGAAGAAATAAAAATGCACAAAATTCAATTATAATAATATCTTACCAATAAGGGGTGCCAATGAAAGATTTTCTCTTGGCAATGGTAGCTGTTATTTTTGCAGCCACACCAAAGTCAGCTGGTGGGGAAAAAAACAAAACAGAAAATTTTGGTTTTCAATAAAACCACCACCATTTCTATATTTTACACTCAGGGATGCCATTATTAATAATTCAGATAGTAATACTAAAGAAATGTATATATATTGAATACCTAAATCTCTTCTTGCTTAGTTCAAAACATAATCATTAAAAGAAAAGAACTTATTGGTACTTTATTAGAATGAAAACATACTTTATTAAGAACACAGATAATAAAAAAATTTCCATTACAAGTACCTTGAGTTAAGTTGGAAAAAAAAAATCCACCTGGATTGCTTTTATTCTAACACAACCAGGTTAGAATTTTGGTGCTATTTTTAAAAGTTCCTTTTTCTATGTATAAACTTCTTTTATTGCTGTTAAACATGGTTATAAAAAACTAAAGACTCACATAGTTCATTTTTGTCACTTAACACATTAGGGGATTTTACTCTTATTCTTCTTAACTATTAATTTTGATGACTGAATAATGTTCCATAAGTTGATTTATCACAGTTTAGAAGTTTTTCTACTGCTAGACCTATGTTTCCATTTTTTCCCTATTATAAATAATGTTATGATTAATACTTTAGCAAATATGGATTTTTTTATCTTTAGGATTAACTTCCTTAAACTGAATAAAGTAAAATTACTGGGTCAAAAGATGAACATTATTGTGGCTCTTCATGTGAATATTAAATTTGTATAATGTTATTCTCATTTAAAATTATACTAAAATTTTTTGAAAAAAAATTTTAGGAATTTGAAATAACATACCTAATTTTACATCACCATGATCTGTCAATAAAATATTTGCACCCTAAAACAAAAATACAAATACCATTAAATTAGCATCATAAAATTCCTTTCAATAAAATTATCAATTTAAACATATTGAATTTATTTTTTATTATTCTTTTATTGAAGTGTAGTTGATTTACAGTGTTGTGCTAATCCCTGCTGTACAACAGAGTGACTCAGTTATACACATAGAGACATTCTTTCTTTTAATATTCTTTTCCATTATGGCTTATCTTAGGATATTGAATATAGTTCCCTGTGCTATACAGTAGAACTTTGTTTATCCATCCTATATACAATAGTTTGCACCTGCTAATCCCAAACTCTCAGTCCTCCCCTCCCCCACCCCCCTCCCCCTAGGCAACCACAGCTCTGTTCTCTATGCCTTTGAGTCTTAAACATATTGAGTTTAAATTGAGTTAAATAAACTTACCTTGATATCTCTATGCATTTTGCCTTTAGTATGCAAATAGGCAAGACCCTGAAGTTTAAAATAAAAATGTATGCATTAGCAAAACTACAAACTTCACATCTAAATTTCTACTTAAAGATCTTATTGAATAAGAAAAACTAGAATGTCCTTTATTCGAGGGGAAAAAACCTAGATGTGTTTCTTCTTATTAATCAATGTTTACTGTATTTTAAGACTTCTGAATTCATTTTCTGATAAAAATCAGAAATATTTTACTGTAACACCCGTCACCACAATCAAGATAATTAACATATTCATCACTCCCAAAAGTTCCTCCCATACATAAACACTGATATACTTTGTTGCTATAAATACTTCCAAAATTTTCTAGAGTTTTATGTAAATGGAATCATACAGTATATTCTTTTTTATCTGGCTTCTTTCATTCACAATAATTAATCTGACATTCCCTGTTAATGTGTTAATAATATTTCATTCTTTTTTATTACTGAGTAGCATTCCACTGTACAGATATTACAGAATTTGTTTATTTATTCACCTGTTGATAGACATTTGGGTTGCTGGGTTGTTTCCAGCTTTTGGCTATTATATATAAACCTGCTTTGAAGATTTATGTCAAGTATTTGTATGATTTTTCCCTCTTGGGTAAATACCTAGGAGTATAATGGCTGGATCAGATGGTGGTACAAGTTTAAACTTTTAGGCAACTGCCAAACTGTCTTCCAAAGCAGCTGTACCATTTTACACTGAACCTAGCAGTGTACGAGAGTTCCAGTTAATCCACATTCTCACCAACCTTCCAAAGGTCAGTCTTTTTAATTTTAGCCATTCTAACTGGTGTGTAGTAGTATCTCACTGTAGTTTTAATTCACACTTTTCTAATAACTAATGATATTGAGCATCTTTTCCATGTCCTTATTTGCCATCTATACAGCTTCTTTGATGAAGCATCTGTTTAAATCTTTTGTCCATTTGTTTATTTGGTGGTTGTTTTCCTATTATTGAGTTTTGAGAGTTCTTTATATACTCTGGATACAAGTCCTTAATCAGATTTATACTTTGCAAATATCCTCCTCTGGCCTGTAGCTTGTCTTTTTATTCTCTTAACAGTGTGTCTTGAAAAGCAGAAGTTTTAAATTTTGACAAAGTCAAATTTGCCAAGTTTTTCTTTTATGGATCATGCTTTTTATGTTATGTCCGAAAAGGCTTTTATTAACTCAAGATTGCAAAATTTTCTATGTTTTCTTCTAGAAGTTCTAGTTTGAGGTTTTACATTTAGATCTAAGTAATTAGTATTGAGTTAATTTTTACACATGGTATGAAACGTGGTTCAAAGTTCATGTGTCTGTATATGGTTCAAAGTTAACGTGTCTGAAGTTATAATAATAAGTTCAATTATTCCAGAACCATTTATTGAAAAACCTATCCTTTCTCCTTTGTCAAAAATCAGTAGCCATATATGCATGGAATTACTTCTGGTCTTTCTATTCTGTTCCACTGAACTACTTATCTACCCTTATGCCAATGCTTACTACTATGCTTTGTTAGTGTAGTTTTGTAAGTCTTGAAATTGCTCCTGTTGGCCCTCCAATTTTCTTGTTCTTTTTCACAATTGTTTGACTATTCCAGTTCCTTTGGGTTTCTGTAGGAATTTTACAATCAGCTTGTCAATTTCTAGAAGGAAAAAAAAAAAGCTTCCTTTGATTTTGACTGGAACTGCATTGAATCTATACGTCAATTTGGGGAGAACTGATATCTTTACTGAACTTTCTGATCCATGAATATAGGAATACTACAGATAGCAAAGCTCTCAGTTTACTTAGGTCTTCTTTAATTTCTCTAAGCAGTTTTATAGTTTTTAGCATATAGTTATTTATGCATCTTTGTCATATATATCCCTAAGAATGTCATATTTTTGTTATAAATTGTACTTTTTATTTTAATTTCTGATAGTTGCTAGTGTATGGAAATCCAATTGATTTTGTACATTGATCTTGAATCTTGCAAACTTCCTAGTCTCACTCACTAGTTTTAGTAGATACTTTGTAGATTCTATTCCATTTTCTACAAAGATGGTTATTTGATCTGTGAATAAAGACAGTTTTAATTCTTACTTTCTAGTCTAGATGCCTTTTATTTCATTGCTTTTGCTTTTTGTCCTGGCTAAACCTCCTAGTACTATGTTAAAAAGAAGTGGTGAAAGCAGACATCTTTGCTTTGTTTGACTGACCTTTGTGGGAAAGAATCTAGTCTTTTACCAGTAAATATGATTTAGTCATAAGTTTGCCACAGGTGCTCTTTAGCAGGCTGCATTAGTTCCTTTCTTTTCTCAGTATGCTACAAATTTTTATCAGAAATAAATCTTGGATTTAGCTAAATGCGTTTCTGTATGTCTATTTAGATGATCACATGGTTTTGCTTCTCTTTTTGTTTGCTAATATAATCAATTACTTGAAATGATTTTTGAATGTTAAATCAACACTGCCTTCTAGTATAAAACTCACTTGTTTATGATGTATTACCTCTTTAAATATTGTTGGACTACCTTTGCTAACCTTTTATTTTCCTTTTCAATTTTTGTACCTATTAAACGTTCATGAAGGATATTAGTTCACAGTTTTGTTCTTTTGTAAAGTCTGATTTTGGTTTCAGATCAATGCTGACCCATAAGATGATCTGGGAGGTATTCTCTACTCTTCAATTTTCTAGAAGAGTTTGTGTTGAATTGGCATTATTTCTTCCTTAAATGTTTGGTAGAATTTATCCATGACATCATCTGGCTTGGACTGTTCTTTGTGGGAATAGATAGAGGACTATCCAGATGATTTCTAATTGAGCTACGATAGTTTGTGCCTTTCAAGGACACTGTCTATTTCCTCATCTAAACTGCAGGCTTTTTTGCTATAAAGTTGTTCATAATACTCCTGGGCTACTGAATATCCTTGTCATCCTTTTAATATTTGTAGATTCTGTCATAATGTCCCTCCATTCATTCCAAATATTGGTACCTTGCATCTTCTCTTCTTATTTTTCCTGATAATCTGGTTTATCAATTTTACTGATTTCCTTAAAGAATGAGATTTTGGTTTCATTGATCTTTCTTGTATTATTCTGCTTTCTATTTCATGGATTTCCACCATGATCTTTATTATTTCTGTCCTCTGCTTACTTTGGCTTTAGTTTGATCACCTTTTTCTAGTTTCTTAAGGTGGAAGTTGAGGATTTTGTTCTGTGAGTTCAACTTTTTTAGATTTTCCATATAACTGAGATTCTACATACAAATATTTGTTTTTCTGTGCCTGGCTCATTTCACTTAGCATAATGTCCTCCAGGTTCATCTGTGTTGTAACAAATGACAGGATTTCTTTTTTTGTGGCTGAATAATACTCCACTGTATTTATAAACCATGCCTCTTTATCCATTCACCGGTTGACAGACATTAGATGTGGAACTTTGTCAGCATAAGAGAACTTTTAAATTGGAACTAATATCTTGGAGGTCATCCCTTCTAGAGCCTCATTTTATACTTGGGGAACTACAACCATAGATGAGAGATCATGGTCATATACCAGGGCCAGACTGCAAACACAAGTTTTTGTTTTGTTTTCTACCTCCATCCAGTACTCTGTCCATTACTTAAAGAGGCAGTGATCTTTGGAAATTAAAACATAAAGAACACTAATCTGTCAACAATTTTCTGCTCTGAGTGCATGATTAGGTTTCTATTTTATATGGATATAAAAAAAAGCAGATTTCTTTGTTATGTAAATATTACAGAAATATAAATTATTTATATATATGTTTACTTTCATATATCTAACAATAAAACTTTAAAGCATGTGGAAACCAACTCTTTTGGAAATGACTAGAACTTTCCCTTAAATCAGGTCAAATTCCCAATTTCTAAAATATGGAAGAATAACATATAGAACATCAATTTCACTTCTAAACAAATTACACAATCTAGGAAATATAGAGATAGAAGCATCAATTAACAAGTATCAGCTGTGAATTGCCAAAATAAAAAACACAGTCCCTACTACTTAATCTTGCTTCTTAAATTAAATGCCTTAAAGTATATGAACAAAATTATTAATTGCTAATTTTTTCAACCACTAATCTTTCAAGGAACTAACAAAATAAATTGGAAGAAATGCTGCATACTCTATATACCTATTGAAGATTCATAACCTACTTTAACATACTAAAAGCTCTCACAGGATGTGAAATAAGGAAGTAAAGAAATCTCAACTTAATACGATGTTTAGAAGCTTCTAAAAAGGATTCTGATAACGATAGCACTTATTAATATTACACAGAACAAAGATTTCCAGATAACATTCTGGGTTATTGTTATGCAACTTTACTCTCATTTTGGGAGAAATGGTAAAAGAACTCATGTCTTTTGCAAAAGGATTCCTTTTACTGCCATAAAACTTGAAGGGAAAGCTTAGACAAGGTGTTATAATTGAGAGGTCTGGTGATTCATTCATGAAAAACAATTCACACCTATGGCTTTCCTCAGCTTTGCAGCAATTGAGGGCTAAGCACTACAAAGCAGAACCAAACATCACCATTGTGTATACCAGCATCAACTTAAATGAATTTCTGAGACTCATTCACAAAAGAAATAACTAGGCTTACAGAATTACCAGAGGTTAACAGAAACATTTGGTTTACTCTTTTTCTTTTGGGCAGATCACCATTTTATTGTTTTCAACTGTGAAACTAGAACTGCATTTCTATCTACATAAGCAAACATAGTACCTGTAAAGTTTCTCTGCATACATAGGCTATTTGCAATTCTGATAATGGTCCTGTAACTAGAAAGAAAAAAAGAGACCACATGTTACACATTTCAATACAACAGATTAAAAACATTTTAAAAATGAGAAACAATTATAAAACTTCTGTATAAATCATTGGGTGACTTCTCCTCATGAGCATATATTATTATTCTTATAATCAGGAAACAAAAAAAAAGTAAAGTTGAAAATTTTTAAAAGTACTTTAAAAATGGAGGATTTAAAGCTACCATGAGGTATCACCTCACACCAGTCAGAATGGCCATCATCAAAAAATGTACAAACAATAAATGCTGGAGAGGGTGTGGAGAAAAGGGAACCCTCTTGCACTGTTGCTGGGAATGTAAATTCATAGAGCCACTATGAAGAACAGTATGGAGGTTCCTTAAAAAAGTAAAAATAGATCTACCATATGACCCAGCAATCCCATTACTGGGCATATACCCTAAGAAAACCATAATTTAAAAAGATACATGTACCACAATGTTCATTTCAGCACTATTTACAATAGCCAGGATACGGAAGCAATGTAAATGTCCATCAATAGATGAATGGATAAAGATGTGGCTCATATATAAAGTGGAATATTACTCAGCCATAGAAAGAAACGAAATTGAGTTATTTGTAGTGATGTGGATGGACCTAGAGACTGTAATACAGAGTGAAGTAAGTCAGAAAGAGAAAAACAAATATCGTATGCTAACACATATATATGGAATAAAAAAAAAGGGTTCTGAAGAACCTAGGGGCAGGACAGGAATAAAGAGGCAGACGTAGAGAATGGACTTGAGGACACAGGGAGGGGGAAGGGTATGCTGGGACGAAGTGAGAGAGTGGCATGGACATACATACACTACCAAATGTAAAATAGATAGCTAGTGGGAAGCAGCCGCATAGCACAGGGAGGTCAGCTCGGTGCTTTGTGACCACCTAGAGGGGTGGGATAGGGAGGGTGGGAGGGAGACACAAGAGGGAGGAGATATGGGGATATATGTATACATATAGCTGATTCACTTTGTTATACAGCAGAAACTAACACAACTTTGTAAAGCAATTATACTCCAGTAAAGATGTTAAAAAAAAAAATGGAAGATTTGTTCCATAACAACTTTGGACAGTGAAAATATTAAGCACCCATAATGTGCAAAGCACAGTACTGGACATCACAGGATGTTCTATACAAAGCAATGGACATGATCTCAATCCTGAACAATATTTTAAACAATAAAGCCCCCAAATGAGAAAAACATATATAATTAATTACAGTTACATACACAAGTTAGAGGACCATACAGGGATCGACTGTTGAAATATACTAGAAGGCATCATTTATTTTTTTAAAAGTCAAGATATCATTTCCTTAGCATAATTCTTTACTATATCTATCGAAACAAGGAGCTTGATCCAATACCTTACCTAAGTATCCAAAAAGCAATTAGGTCACTTCTGAAAACCAAATCTCTCCCTACGAAATATAAAATCCTTCTGCAAGTACCCAACTAGGAGCTTTTGAAATATGCCTTCCAATATCATGAAAGAATATTTGAAATCCGGGGTGGTATTTGCTGACAGTGAAATCAAAATCAGATACACTTACATGTAATCTTTACTTAAGATAATATTTTACTACATATTTTAATCACTGATTCCCTACACCTACTCAGGAACATAAAATTTTGATTCACAGTAACTTGATAAAATAGGAGTAATAGAAGGGTTTTGAAACCACTTTATTAACAGTTATTACAGGTGTAGTTATTCTTGATTACTATGCTATCTAGTATATTTACAGGGATGAATACTTTTTAGATTCAATTTAATTCAATAAATAGCAGGTTTAATAATGGAAAGCAGAAATTTCATAAAGAAATAAAATTAATGTCTCAAAATAATTCTTTCAATTTAAAAGGGTAAGTAGTAAAAAATTAAAAATGCCCACTGCATAGTTTTATTAATCCATATCCTTGAGTTCTCATTCTGTGAAAGTGTGGATAAAAATTATAAATATTGATATTAGATAAAAATTCTTCGTATAAAAGATCATAATTCTTCATAAAATCATAGAAAATAATTTATTTTTTTAATATTTATTTATTTATTTAGGCTGCATCAGGTCTCAGTTGTGGCACGTGTTATCTTTAGCTGCAGCATGCGAGATCTTTTGTTTGTTTTAGTCGCGGCATGTGGACTTCTTAGTTGCAGCTTGTGGGCTTCTTAGTCTCGGCATGCATACGGGATCTAGTTCCACAACCAGGGATCGAACCCGGGCCCCCTGCACTGGGAGCACGGAGTCTTACTCACTGGACTACCAGGGAAGTCCCACAGAAAAGAATTTTAAACCAAGTGGCACAGAGCTGTTTTCTACCAATAATTTTTAAAAATCAACAACAGGGGTAAAACAAAAGAGAAGAGTCATTCTAATATAGTATTATAAGGGAAAGTTCAATTCAGAAAGTTGTCTAAATTAACATAATGCTAAATAAAATACTCCAAATTCTTAAAATTATATATTTTTAATACAAAAATATTATAGCAACAACTAAACTATTTTCCTAGTTAGCAGCTTAAGTTATTATTAAGATAGACATGTAATTTGCTTTATGTGAGAGTCACCCTTCACATTTCAATTCTAATTTACAAGCAAGTTTAGGCAGCTTTGTTTGTAGATAAAATACTTCCCTAGAGACTACATAAGACTTCCTAGAGACTACGTCTGAAAAGTTAAATCTGGATTGTTCAAGTACTCTCCGATTTCTCAGTTCAGGCTCCAGCAATTTAACTGAATAACCAACAAAATACAAAATATAGGTTTCTTTTACGCAATACTCCAGGAGCAGGACGGAGGAACAGTAAATCTACCTGTTAGTATCCCTTGTTAACTAGAAATGTCAAATAACAGTCATTAAAGTCAAAGTTTTAAAATGTGGAGTCAAATTAACAGTACCATGGTAAATATCTTGAAGTGATCCGCCACCACAGTATTCCATACAAATCCATAGTTTTTCCCGACTAACATGAAAGAGAAAGAAAATTATATTAGTTAGTAATTCTCAACAACTGACATATTTTGAAGGCTGTCACTCTTTAGCACACAAAGGTTTAGGATACACTACAGGTTTAGGATACATTGCAGGTTTAGGATAGACTGCAACAGGAAATTGCCCTTCAGGATACAGAAAAGCATACTAATTTCAGTTTTGTTCCCACCTTAAATGGTTTAGAATGTGCTCAGTTTTATAAGCTAAAACACATACTCGTAATCATTCATAGTATTTCATTAGGGTTGCCAGATAAGGTATAAATGCATAAATGAAACTGTCATTATTAATATAAAAGAGTAGACAATAAGAAGACCTGAGAAATTTTAGAACTTCAGACAAATAATTTTTAAAATTTATATACAAAATAGCACTTACATGAAAGGGAGGGGGTGTGTGAGCAAAGAAATAGGAAATACAAAGACAGAGTAGATGCGTTTGTGTTTTTTACCTGAGATAGCTCCCAAAGTAGGCAACAATGTTGCAATGCTTACATTCTTTAACCATAAATATCTCTTGTTGAATCAAAGAAAAATCATCTCCTGAAAAACAAAATGATAATAACTTGGTCACCATGTTACATTTTGTGTCTCTATCTATAAGAAGGAAAACTTTACAGTAAGTATCAGAGATGAGGAATTAGACATTCTTAATACTTTAATGGGAATGTACACTGGTACATTCTTTCTATAAAGCCAGAAGCCTTAAAAATGTATAAAATCCTAGAACTCATAATTTCACTTCAAAATTTATTTTCTTGAGATATGCAGAGATGATATTCTCTACAGTGTTACTTAATAATGAAAGCATGGTAAAATAACTTATGGTATAGTCATAGATATTACAACACAGTTAAAACATGTTTTGATATGAAAACATGTTCATGATATATTAAGTGAAGAAGGGATATTACATATATATTATATAAGTACATATGTATACAGAAAAAAAAGTCTCAAAAACATACACAATGTTTATGTCTGGGTATTAAAATTTAAAGTAACTTTGCTTTCTTCTTTTTTGAGTTGTATTTTCCAATTGTCTACCAAAAACCTATTTGGGTTGTTTAACTAGAAAAAGTTATATTCAAAAAAAATATTCGTTATTTATGGGAATTTTATGGTTAATATGGGAATACTGCCTAGAATGACATTGTCATGACCGAACTTCATTTTGCATAGAAACAGTGTTTTACTCCAGTAAAAGGAGTTTAGAAGTTGATAAAATGATTGCATTTGTATTATGTAAATGCAATACAATGAAGAAGAGCTCGAGGTCTGGATTAGACATACCTGGATTCAAGTGCCGATTCAGCCATTCACTGGCAATGTAACCTTGGGCAATCTAACTCTTCTGAATCACAGCTGAATCCATTAAAGTATCATCTGAATTCATTCCACCTGTTTGGCTTCCTTATCTACCACTTTCCAGAAACATTCCCTACATTTTGGTAATACCAGTTGCTGGCCATTTTTTTTTTTTTTTTTTGCGGTACACGGGCCTCTCACTGTTGTGCCCTCTCCCGCCGCGGAGCACAGGCTCCGGACGCGCAGGCCCAGTGGCCATGGCTCACGGGCCCAGCCGCTCCGCGGCATGTGGGATCCTCCCGGACCGGGGCACAAACTCGTGTCCCCTGCATCGGCAGGTGGACTCTCAACCACTGCGCCACCAGGGAAACCCAGCTGGCCATTTTTGTAATAGATTCTCATGCCCCTAAGCTTCTGTTTATGCAAGTCCCTCCGTTGGGAACGCTGTGAGAAAAGAGTATGTAGTGCATTTAATACAATATTTGACACAGAATAAATGCAACAGCAATATTATTATATGTTGGAGGCAAGAAAGATACAAACAAAAGTGTTCCTTTTTAGGACATCACCATAAGATATTTTTTATTAGATAGTGTTTTGTAATGGTCTTTTGTAAAACAACATCACGTTTAAAACCAGTGGTGTCCAGATAAGCTCTAGCTCTAACTTAAAGTCATCTTAGAATAACATACAAGGCCAAGAAGGAAAAACTTAGAAATTAGGCCTTAGATAAACAAATAAAATTCTCACACAAATCAGAGATATTTTCCCCTTATATTACAACTTTCAATTCAGAGCTAAAACAAAGCTTTAAATATTTTTCTATGCCATAAAATACCTTTTAAAAAAACCAGTCATTACTGATGTGGTTTATACATATATTTAATTTAGGTATGATACACCAAATTTATTTATAATCATTATGGCACTCTTTTCAACAGTCCCTTCAAGTTAACATTAATTGATAATTCAGTTAAATAATTTAGTGTTACCAATTTTAAAGAACTAGATAAATCAAATAAGGGTACAATTTTCTAACAATAAAAATCTGAGTAAAAATCTTTAAAGAAAATTTAGCTTTTATTTGTAAAAATGGGAAAACCTGTATTACATGAATGGTTACATATGCCTTAAACCTAAGTGCACAGTGGCAACATTTTATTTCAGCAAGCACCAAATAGAGTTCCTAAAAAGTGAGGAAGAAAATAATTTCTTAATAATCTGCCAGTAGGGACTTCCCTGGTGGCACAGTGGTTAAGAATCCACCTGTCAATGCAGGGGACAGGGGTTCGAGCCCTGGTCTGGGAAGATCCCACTTGCCACGGAGCAACTAAGCCTGTGTGCCACAACTACTGAGCCTGTGCTCTAGAGCCCGTGAGCCACAACTACTGAATCCTCATGCCACAAATACTGAGCCCACACGCCTAGAGCCCGCACTCGCAACAAAAGAAGCCACCACAATGAGAAGCCCGTGCACTGCAATGAAGAGTCGCCTCACTCGCCGCAACTAGAGAAAGCCCGCATGCAGCAACGAAGATCCAATGCAGCCAAAAATAATTAAAAAATAATTTGCCAGTAGAAGGGCATCAACGAAGATAATCCAGAATAGATGATAATTTCATGTTCCCCGTTATCAACTGAGGCAGAAGTACGGGATAACTCCTGAAGATTACAGTAAAAAGCTTGCAGCAGTGAAGGCCCAACGCAGCCAAAAATAAATAAATAAATTAATTAATTAATTAAAAAAAAAAAAAAAAAACCTGTGCCCCCTGCAATGGAAGCACATAGTCCTAACCACTGGACTGCCAGGGAATTCCCTACCTAATCATTTTTAAATGTGCACAGAAGTCTTATATCTGAGCTGTGCTGAACAATTCTTCAGTTAAGTCTAGCATTTAGAATATATTTTCTCACAGGAGTAACTTCACAAATGGTGCCTAACTTCTTAATGATGTCTAAATTCTTAAACCGACCTGTAAAAGTCAATAATATGGCTGAATTAAAACTACGAGTAACAGACACTAATTCTTCAGGAAAATCAGCTGTGTTCCACACCACAACTGTGCTCCCAGTAGTAGCTGTGTGAGGTTTCTGCCAGGAAAGACAGAGTCTTGGTGAGACTGAGCGACAGCCTTCTATGACTGTAGCTAGAAGCTAGAATTCACAAGAACAGGTCATTAATAACTCAGATGTTTGGGGACTGTGCCTTCTTTAATATACGTAACTTAGTGAATAAACTTCAGTTTTGAGTATGTTATTCAAATATCTATTTCACAGTATTGGCTTAAGCTTCAATGCAAAGTGGGCAGAATCTTCTATGAACCGAAATTGCACCATGAAGCAGTTTTACGTAAAGATAATATTTTGTAGTTCATCCTGAAAGGCAAGTAAGCTAAACAGTTGTTTATCACAGATATAGTTATTCTTTGATGGCTTACATCAGCCTCATCAAAATTACTTGAAATTTGGATTTATTTCATTCTTCTGATTGGGTGATACCAGATCACTGTTACCTTTCCCTGAGATACAGCATAAAATCCACTAAGTTCAGAGGCCTCAGGCCTGTAGGTTCCAGCTCTGTTGTTCATGCATAAATGAGTTTTGAGAAGCTATTTCTCAAAAAAGAGAAGTTTCATTCTTCATACCCCAGCAGTCAACTAGAGTAGCTGAGGAACAGAGCCCCGTATCTGCAGTTTTGACTATGTACCTGTTATTTTCACCTGAATGCCTTGCTAGCACCTTGAATTTAATATGCCTGAGGGTTCCAAATCTTCTCTCAGACACCAATTTTCTCTTTGGACTTTCTTACTTGTGCTAATGGCACTTTTTTCTAAAGGACTAACCACTGCCAGCCTGACCACAGCCCTCCTAAGAGAATCCACCTCCATGCAACAGGACCCACTGTGTGTGCCTTGTGGTTTTCTACTTGCTGAACACACTGAGGTGGGACAAGTGATGTTAAAAAATGGGATGAGCCAATCACACTTGGTGTCTTGAAAACCTGAAGCATGGAAAACTGAGTCAGTTGTTAGTTACAGGAGAATCACATTAAAAGTAGAATATTAGAATAAGAGTCCATGAATGACTGTGGCTAAGGTTCCTAGAAATGTCCTACTAAAAACCTGGCTGATGAGTATGTCCTTATATAGGAAGGGAAAAATCCACCAGAGACAGAATGTGTGGGTGTTTTTGCCCTTCTTCTCTGATAAGGGCAGTTGTGTGTTAGGGAACTCAACCTGATAGTCCTAAGAAAAAAACAAGTGTCCCCCACTTCAGCCAGAAAGGTGATCCATAGGGAAGAAAGAGAGACAGCAGCTCTGTGTTTGAGATGGTATAGTGGAACCAGTCCAGATTTTCAGTGCTTTTAAGACTGGCTTGAGCTCTGAGAGGCAGCCATAAAAAAGAACTGAAAAGTGCAGCATTAGTTATAGAGTCCTATATGGTTTGTTTGTTTGTTTATTATATTTGGCTGTGCCGGGTCTTAGTTGTGGCATGCAGGATCTTCATCACCACATTCGGGATTCTTAGTTGCAGCACGCGGGATCTAGTTCCCTGACCAGCGATCTTAGCTGGGCCCCCTGCATTGGGAGTGCAGAGTCTTAACCATTGGACCGCCAGGGAAGTCCCTCTAGATGGTACTGACACAGGCATTTATGTTTTAAATTTTTTTGAAAATAACACTGTATTAGGGTTTAAGTTTGGCACATTCAGTGATCCCAGCCTTCACCACAGTGTTTCAAGGCTAACACTCAGAGACAGATTTGCTAATAATAAGGGTAACAAGCACTACAAGATTCTGAAGACCAAGTTTTAAAGGTGGACAAACTCCACCGCTGTCCCTTGTTCCTAAGCCATCTCCTGTCTAGCAGCACACGGCAACCCTCAACTACAATTTTTAACTGAAGTAGGAAGCCCATTCCCCAAAACATGCTACTCTATAAGATATGGCCTTAGTATCTGGGGTCACTCTGGAGTCTGGTCTTTGCTTTCAGTTTCTTAGCTCTGGATACAATTAGCCAATGCCAGCGTTTACTTAGCTACCAGTTGCTTCTGCTACAATCAGTCCACCAAAATAGCGTTAAGATAGACTCTAATAATGCCACACTTAAGACATTTATAAAGACATAATAAGGAAAGAGTAGAAGTCTTGGAAGGTAAGAGACTGGAACTGTAGGGCCTTTTGATACTATTGGCAAGTTGACATAAAGGGCTTAAGTGTTCACACTCTGGGAATGAACTGAAGTAAGCTGGTTGCTCCCCTCGTGTATAATAAGGGTCCTTTGGATTACACTTGGATTCAATATCCTCTTAAGGGTTTTGGTAATCAAATGGGTCCTAAAAAATAGTACTTGGGAAATGACTAAAAGCAATATGCCTCTCAGATTTTAACAACAACAACAAATAGGGTCCTAGGTATTAAAAATCTGCTTGTGGCAAAACGAAAGGCAGCCATACGATTCATCATATCCCTCCCTGAAACAATATGGTAGTAGATCATGACTTTAATACTGAGGTTAATCAATTAAACCAATATCTATAACTACATAAATAGCTGCTGACCTAGATCAATTTAAAGGGCTTAAAGAATGAGCCATAGTGTGGAAGAGTCACTTAGTGCTTCAAACAACAGGGCAGTGTGCAGCAAGGACAATCCTAATTTCTGGAATGCCTGGCCCAAGACATAAAGGGAAACGGCATCATTATGAAGCCTAAACCAAAATCAGAAAGTGATCTCTGGAGTTGCCGCATCATAACCCCAGCTGACTTTCCAACTGCAACCAATTGAAAAAAAAAAGAAAAGGATCCTGGCAACTGGAAAGCAAGTATCTGGGAGGAGGCTGAATAACTCCCAGGACCCTGGCAAAGTACTTACTACTATGTCCTCCTTTCCAGCAAAAGAGGAACAACTACCTTACTGAGATGTGGCCTATGATTAGAATGCCAACACAGCATGGACTAAAAAATAAACAAAATCAGAGCAAGAAAGGGATTAAATCCAGAAAGAACTGCTGATTTCTATGGAATATAGTCAAAGGTAGAGTAGACTTTCTGGACATCCATTTTATGGATGTTAGCCCAAGAAGAACCAAACATAACAACTGATACCAATGTCATATTCCGGATCTCTGAACTTGGCTATAAGTCTTTGAAAGGAATCCTTTGGACTGCACAAACTAATTTCTAGTACTAGTATTCTCCATCAGACACTTCTAAGCACTCCATAAAAATAATAAAAAATTATCCTGAAATAAAGAAGAATCTTGGAATTTCAAAATCATCTTTCAAAAAGTATTTCACAAATAACCCCACTCTCATACACACCTTCAAAAGCAGGCTAAGAAAAGAGGATGGATGAGTATTTCATAGTAAAGGAAATATAAATGCCAATAAACTTATAAAGGATGCTTATTCTCAAATTAAAGAAACACAAATTAAAGCTATTTTTTAATCCCATCAGTTTTGCAGAAGTTTTACAATTCCCAGTAATATATATTTTGGAGACAGTATTAAGAAACATTTTCAAATCTGCTTGTGAAAATGAAAAACTGATCATGCTTTTGGAAGCCATTTGGCACTATTAATCAAACTTTATATACCCAACAATACATACAAAGATGTTCACTGCAACACTGATTCCAACAGCAAAAAAAATGTGGAAATAACCTAAATGTACATCGATAAGGGATTAAATGAATGTTACCTCTGTACAACAAAATACTCTGCAGCTATTAACAAGAACAAATAACAGCAATATATGTTAACATGGAAAATGTTCAAACAGTTGTAAAGTGAGAGGACAAAAAAAGAAGTCTGGAGAACAATATATAGAAAATGTCTGGAAGGAAATGGAAAAAAACAGTAGTTACTTCTGTGAAAGGGAATAAAGACTTGCAGCCAGGAGAACTTATTTTCCACTTCAAACCATTCTGTGTTGGTTTGATTTAAAAAACAAAAACACCATGAACATTACTTTAACAAAACACAGTACTCTAGTCTGAAAATCTTTTTCTGTCAACTAGGTCATTTAAATATTTTTTCTTTCCCTAGTAATTACTGAAATACATGGATAACTATCTACCTCTTATTTTGTGATTTCTATTGGTTCCATATTCTATACTTCTTTTTGTCCTGTCTTACCTTCTTTTAGATTGAGTTTTTTGTTGTTGTTTGGTTTGTTTTTGTCTTTTTTTTTCCCTCCACAACCAGTTTGGAATTGACAACCTCTATCGCTATTCTTCAGAAGTTACCCTAGAAATTTTAACACACATACTCTCCTTGGTAAAGGTTACGCATAATTCATATCTTTATTCTCCTCTCAAATAATACAATAACCTTAGAATGCATTAACTCTATTACCCCTTCCCAACTCACCTGCTATTGTTGGTCAGAATTTTACTTCTTTTCTAGAACCTCACAAAACATCATCTTCATTTTCATTATTATTTTATATAGGTATATCTTCCTTTTTGAAGATTTACCCATATATTGTGTTGGCCAAAAGGTTCATTCTGTTTCTTCAATAAGATGGCTCTAGTAGCATTTAGTTGTCTCTAACTTCATTCAAAGCAATTTTGTTAGACTGTATGTGACAGCTGTCATATCAGCATGCATTTACAAAAAGACATCAAAATTGGTGAATTTTTGTGTAGCCATTTTAATACTGAAGTTGGAAGAAAAAAAGCAACATTTTCGGCATATCATGCTTTATTATTTCAAGAAAGGTAAAAACACAATCAAAACACAAAAAAAAGGTTTGTGCAGTGTATGAAGACAGTGCTGTGACTGAATGAACGTGTCAAAAGTAGTTTGTGGGGAAGGCCTTCAAGACGGCAGAGGAGTAAGACGTAGAGATCACCTCCCTCCCCACAAATACATCAGAAATACATCTACAACTACATGGAACAACTCCTACAGAACACCTACTGAACGCTGGCAGAAGACCTCAGACCTCCCAAAAGGGAAGAAACCCCCCACGTACATGGGTAGAGCAAAAGAAAAAAGAATAAACAGAGACAAAAGAATAGGGACGGGACCAGCACCAGTGGGAGGGAGCCGTGAAGGAGGAAAGGTTTCCACACACTAGGAAGCCCCTTCACGGGCGGAGACTGTGGGTGGCGGAAGGGGGTAGCTTTGGAGCCACAGAGGAGATCTCAGCAACGGGGGTGTAGAGGGCAAAGCGGAGAGATTCCCACACAGAGGATCGGTGCCAACCAGCACTCACCAGCCTGAGAGGCTTGTCTGCTCACCCGCTAGGGGGGTGGGGGCTGGGAGCTGAGGCTCCGGCTTCAGAGGTCAGATCCCAGGAAGAGGACTAGGGTTGGCTGTGTGAACATAGCCTGAAGGGGGCTAATGCGCCACAGCTAGCCACGAGGGAGTCCAGGAAAAAATCTGGACCTGCCTAAGAGGCAAGAGACCATTGTTTTGGGGTGCGCAAGGAGAGGGGGTTCAGAGCACCACCTAAATGAGCTCCAGAGACGGGCGCGAGCCACGGCTATCAGTGTGGACACCAGAGACAGGCATGAAACGCTAAGGCTGCTGCTGTAGCCACCAAGAAGCCTGTGCGCAAGCAGGCTCTAGTACAGATTACTACAAGCAACTCTATGCCAATCAAATGGACAACCTGGAAGAAATGGACAAATTCTTAGAAAAGCACAACCTTCCGAGACTGAACCAGGAAGATATAGAAAATATAAACAGACCAATCACAAGCACTGAAATTGATACTGATTAAGAATCTTCCAACAAACAAAAGACCAGGACCAAATGGATTCACAGGCGAATTCTATCAAACATTTAGAGAACAGCTAACACCTATCTTCTCAAACTCTTCCAAAATATAGCAGAGGGAGGAACACTCCAAAACTCATTCTATGAGGCCACCATCACCTGGATACCAAAACCAGACAAATATACTACAAAAAAAGAAAATTACAGACCAATATCACTGATGAATATAGATGTAAAAATCCTCAACAAAATACTCACAAACAGAATCCAACAACACATTAAAAGGACCATACACCATGACCAAGTGGGATTATCCCAGAGATGCAAGGATTCTTCAATATACACAAATCAATCAATGTGATAAACCATGTTAACAAAGTGAAGGAGAAAAACTATATGATCATCTCAATATGCAGAAAAAGATTTTGACAAAATTCAACACCCATTTATGATAAAAATCCTCCAGAAAGTAGGCACAGAGGGAACTTACCTCAACATAATAAAGGTCATATATGACAAACCCACAGCCAACATCGTTCTCAATGGTAAAAAACTGAAACCATATCCACTAAGATCAGGAACAAGACAAGGCTGCCTGCTCTCACCACTATTATTCAACATAGTTTTGGAAGTTTTAGCCACAGCAATCAGAGAAGAAAAAGAAATAAAAGGAATCCAAACTGGAAAAGAAGAAGTAAAGCTGTCACTGTTTGCAGATAAGATGATACTATACATAGAAAATCCTAAAGACTCTACCAGAAAACTACTAGAACTATTCAATGAATTTGGTAAAGTAGCAGGATACAAAATTAATGCACAGGAATCTCTTGCATTCCTATACACTAATGACGAAAAATCTGAAAGAGAAATGAAGGAAACACTCCCATTTACCACTGCAACAAAAATAATAAAATAACTAGGAATAAATCTACCTAAGGAGACAAAGGACCTGTATGCAGAAAACTATAAGACACTGATGAAAGAAATTAAAAATGATATAAACAGATAGAGAGATATACCATGTGCTGGCCTGGAAGAATCAACATTGTGAAAATGACTATACTACCCAAAGCAATCTACAGATTCAACGTAATCCCTATCAAACTATCAATGGCATTTTTCACAGAACTAGAACAAAAAATTTCACAATCTGTATAGAAACACAAAAGACCCCGAACAGCCAATGCAATCTTGAGAAAGAAAAACAGAGCTGGAGGAATCAGGCTCCCAGACTTCAGACTACACTACAAAGCTACAGTAATCAAGACAGTATGGTACTGGCATAAAAACGGAAATATAGATCAATGGAACAGGATAGAAAGCCCAGAGATAAACCCACGCACATATGGGCACCTTATTTTCGATAAAGAAGGCAAGAATATAAAATGGAGAAAAGACCACCTCTTCAATAAGTGGGGCTGGGAAAACTGGACAGCTACATGTAAAAGAATAAAATTAGAACCCTCCTTAACACCATACATAAAAAGAAACTCCAAATGGATTAAAGACCTAAATGTAAGGCCAGACACTATCAAACTCTTAGAGGAAAACATAGGCAGAACACTGTATGACATAAATCACAGCAAGATCCTTTTTGACCCACCTCCTAGAGTAAGGGAAATAAAAACAAAAACAAACAAATGACCTAATGAAACTTCAAACCTTTTGCACAGTAAAGGAAACCATAAACAAGACCAAAAGACAACCCTCAGAATGGGAGAAAATATTTGCAAACGAAGCAACTGACAAAAAATTAACCTCCAAAATATACACGCAGCTCATATAGCTCAGTGTCACAAAAACAAACAACCCAGTCCAAAAATGGACAGAAGAGCTAAACAGACATTTCTCCAAAGAAGATATACAAATTGCCAACAAACACAGGAAAGGATGCTCAACATCACTAATACTTAGAGAAATGCAAATCGAAACTACAATGAGGGGCTTCCCTGGTGGTACCGTGGTTGGGTGTCCGCCTGCCAATGCAGGGGACACGGGTTTGAGCCCTGGTCCGGGAGGATCCCACATGCCGCAGAGCAGTGGGGCCCGTGCGCCACAACTGCTGAGCCTGTGCTCTGGAGCCCGCGAGCCACAACTACTGAGCCCATGTGCCGCAACTGCTGAGGCCCGCACGCCTGGAGCCTTTGCTCCGCAACAAGAGAAGCCACTACAGTGAGAGAGGCCTTTGCACCGCAGCGAAGAATAGCCCCTGCTCACCACAACTAGGGAGGGCCCATGCGCAGCAATGAAGACCCAATGCAGCCAAAAATAAATATAAATAAATTAAAAAAAACAACAAAACACTACAATGAGATATCACCTCACACCAGTCAGAATGGCCATCATTAAAAAATGTACAAACAATAAATGCTGGAGAGAGTGTAGAGAAAAGGGAACCCTCTTGCACTGTTTGTGGGAATGTAAATTCATAGAGCCACTATGGAGAACAGTATGGAGATTCCTTAAAAAACTAAAAATTGAACTACCATACGACCCAGCAATCCCACTACTGGGCGTATATCCTGAGAAAACCATAATTCCAAAAGAGTCATGTACCACAATGTTCACTGCAGCTCTCTTTACAATAGCCAGAACATGGAAGCAACCTATGTGTCCATCGACAGATGAATGGATAAATAAGATGTGGCACATACAGACAATGAAATATTATTCAGCCATAAGAAGAAATGAAATTGAGTTATTTGTAGTGATGTGGATGGACCTAGAGTCTGTCATGCAGAGTGAAGTAAGTCAGAAAGAGAAAAAGAAACACCGTATGCTAACACATATATATGGAATCTAAAAAAAAAAATGGTTCTGAAGGACCTAGGGGCAGGACAGGAATAAAGAGGCAGATGTAGAGAATGGACTTGAAGACACGGGGAAGGGGAAGGGTATGCTGGGACAAAGTGAGAGAGTGATATGGATTTATATATACTACCAAATGTAAAACAGATAGCTCTTGGGAAGCAGCCGCAGAGCACTGGGAGATCAGCTCGGTGCTTTGTGACCACCTAGAGGGGTGGGATAGGGAGGGTGGGAGGGAGACGCAAGAGGGAGGAGATATGGGGATACGTATGTATATGTATAGCTGATTCACTCTGTTATAAAGCAGAAGCTAACACACCATTGTAAAGCAATTATACTCCAATAAAGATGTTAAAAAAAAAACTGGTTTATGAAGTTTAGTGCTGGAGAGCTGGAGAATGCTCCACCGTCGGGTAGACCAACTGAGGGTGACAGCAATCAAATCAAGACATTAATTGAGATCAATGTTATACCACATGGGAGACAGCTGACATACTCAAAATATCCAAATCAATTGTTGAAAATCATTAGCACCTGCTTGGTTATGTTAATCTCTTTTATGTTTGGGTTCCACGTAAGTTAAGCAAAAAAAACCCTGTTGACTATATTTCCACATGAGATTCTCTACTGAAACATAAGTAAAACGTTCCATTTTTAAAACAAATTGTGATGGGCAATGAAAAGTGGATACTGTACAACCATGTGGAACGGAAAAGATCGTGAGGCAAGCAAAATGAACCACCACCAACCACACTAATGGCTGGTCTTCATCTAAAGAAGGTGATGTTGTGTATATGGTGGATTGGAAGGGAGTCCTCTATTATGAGCTCCTTCCAGAAAACCAAATGATTAATTCCAACGAGAACTGCTCCCCATTAGACCACGTGACAAAAGGCATCCAGAATTAGTCAACAGAAAACACACAATCTTCTATCAGGATAACGCAAGACCGCATGTCTTTTGATGACCAGGCAAAAACTGTTACAGCTTGGCTGGGAAGTTCTGATTCAACCACCATACTCACCAGACATTGCACCTTTGTATTTCCATTTATTTCGGTCTTCACAAAATTCTCTGGAAAAAATGTCAGCTCTCTGGAAGACTGTAAAAGGCACCTGTAATAGTTCTTTACTCAAAAAGATAAAAGTTTTGGAAAGATGGAATTATGAAGTTGCCTGAAAAGTGGCAGAAGGTAGTGGAACAAAAGGGTGAATACGTTGTTCAATAAAGTTCTTGGTGAAAATGAAAAACGTGGCTTTTTTTTTTTTTAACTTAAAAACCAAAGGCACTTTTTTTGGCCAACCCAATATATCATTTTCTTTGCTCTTCCTTCCTTTTTGCATCTTAGACTTACCAATTGGGATCATATTCCTTCTGCTTAATGTTTATCTTTTAGAATTTCCTTAGTGAGGGTCTACTTGTGCCAAAAACACTGGTTTCTGTCTGAAAATGCCTTTACTTTGCCTTCATTATTGAAAAATATTTTCATTGATAGCCCTCTTTCAACTGTTTGAAGATATCCACTGCCTTCTTCCTTCATGGCTTTTTAAATCACTGTTAGTCTTAATAGTCCTTCTCTGTAATGTCATCCTTCTCTACTTGATTTCAAGGTCTTCTGTCTGTAGTATTCTGCTGTTTCACTATGACATATGCACATGCACATTTCTTTTTATTAATTCTGGCTGGAATTCTTAAATATCTGGTATTTTCTATCAGTTTTGGAAAATTTTTCAACATAAATTCTTCAAATATTGGCTTTGCCCAAGTTAACAACATTTAACTTGCTATATCTACTGAATTTTTAATCTATAATTATTTTTCATACCTAGAAGGCCAATCTGCATAGATATTTCAAATCTGCTTCTTTCTTTTATTACCTTTCACTCATAGCTTCAAATCACTCTTTTATTTATCTAATTTTGTCATATATAGAGTATGTAATTCCAAAATCTGATGTCTTCATGATTCTGTTCTGTTGTTGTTTCTGCTGACTCTTACTCAAGGCACCTGGTGTCTTCTGCAATTTTTGACTCCGAGCTCTTATTGCTTAGAATTTTATCTATGTGAGTTCTTTGAAGCGCGAGTTAAAGGTGAGAGATTACATTAGCTTCTGCTACATGGTTGGATGTGCTACCCTAGGAGATATTTGCTACTAAAAAGCCAATGTTTTTAAAGCCAAACAAATAGCGTGACTGCAATTCAAGACAAGCATTACTTTTTGTAGTCCCTGGTTGGGGGATGGGCTAATTTATTCCTAGTTTTCCCACGTAAAAGGCCTCTGGGGGTGGTCCAGCTTTTTGTAGGGTAGTGACTTTTCACCTAGGATGGGTCTTAGACTTTGTCTCCTATCCTTTATGCCCTATGTGAAGGATCTAAAAGGCAAATCACAATTTTATTTGGTTGTAAACTGTTTCCTCAAGATTTAAGCCTGCCTCAATACCTTGGCCATTTCTCCAGGTTTTAGCATTTCATTATTCCTTACTTAATTCCAAAACACTCAACTGCTTTGTGTCTCAGTTTCCTCATCTACAAATGAGGATATAATAAAATCACAGAGAATTACTTTGAGAATTAAGTTAATATTTCTAAGATATATATAAGTAACACATACGTGTCTGTTGTTATTATCACTTCTACTGCACTGGTGTATTTCAGAAGATTAGAAAAATTTAAATCCATCACTTTGTGTTTTTTTTTCCAGCAATAGTAAATTTAGATAAGGTAACTGGCTATTGAGCAATTAAAAAGAGAAATCTAATCAATTATTTTATACTATAGCTTTTAACATGTCAATTCTGAAAATGGAGAACTGAGTAAAGCTATATGTTGTTGCTTATATTATGAGGAATACAAAACAAACTCCTTAGGACAGCTAAAAAGTACTTTTTAACTATTATTAACTATTACATAAAATTAAGGGGGTCCTGGAACCAGTCCCCCATGGATACCAAGGGATGACAGTATATCCAGACTCTTCATTTCTCAACACCTTTGCTGCCACCTTGGTCTAAGCCACTTGAACTCTAGCATGAATTATGGTCATGATATTCCTGCTTTAGACCTTGATATCAACTTCCCCTATTTTCTCCCTCCCACTCCGTACACTACGTTGAATCTGTTTTTTGTTTGTTTGTTTGTTTGTTTTGCGGTACGCGGGCCTCTCACTGTTGTGGCCTCTCCCGTTGCGGAGCACAGGCTCCGGACGCGCAGGCTCAGCGGCCATGGCTCACGGGCCCAGCCGCTCCGCGGCATGCGGGATCCTCCCGGATCGGGGCACAAACCCGCGTCCCCTGCATCGACAGGCAGACTCTCAACCACTGCGCCACCAGGGAAGCCCTGAACCTGTTTTTAACACAGCAACCAGAGCAATCGTTCTGATACTAAGGTAAGATACTACACTCTGTTGCTCACAACTCTCAAAGGTTTGCCGTCTTGCTCAGAATAAAATCCAAGGTCCTTTCGATGGCTGAAAAGGCCATATCTGATCTGGCCTTCTACTTCCTCTCTGATCTTATCTTCTGCCACCCTTCTGGTTCAGTTTAGAAACACTGCGCTTTTTATTTTCAAGCATGCCAGACACACTCCTGCTTTAAAGCTTTTATCCTTGCTGTTCCCAGTGCCTGGAATGCTGTTCTCTTAGGTATCCATTTGACCTGCTCCCTCACTATATCCATTTCTTTCTTCAAATATTACTTCATCAGAAGTAAAAATCATTTAAAAGGCATCCAAATTGGAAAGGAGTAAGTAAAATTATGTTTGCAGATGACATATCTTATTATGTAGAAAACTCTAAAGATTCCACCAAAAAACCTGTTAGAACTAATAAACAAATTCAGCAAAACTGTACAGTTGACCCCCGAACAACACAGGTTGTTGAACTATGTGGGTCTACTTACATAGGCATAAGTGATACTTAACATAAAATTAACCATGTGTTAGTTTTCTTACTATTTTATAACTTTGCTTTCAAAGAATTACACTACTGTACCCTGTGCCTCTCTCCCTCATAAATGGAGAAAGTACATATCAGCTTATTATCACAGGTAAGTGTTTTTTATTAAAAAATGTAACAATGTTTTTAAGACTGTATTACATAACCTTAATACTGTCTGCTATAAAAATTTTATGATTCACTCATCAGTGTATAGGCTAGGCTACTATGAAGCAACTGTATTGATTACACTAGGCTACCATAAAGCAATCTTATTGCTGTTTCTTCACTATCAATGCATGAATTGTTATACCTGTAAATAAAGATGAAACTCTTTCTCACATTATCTTTTCATTTTTTATGTCTAGGCTTAGAAATACATAAAACATCTGCAGTGTTTTGTACCACAAAAGAGAATATTGATGTCATTATGGATGACAATTCATCTTGTAAACAGATGATGTAAACTTATAGTATAGATAAATATGGTACAATACTATAAATATATTTTCTTTTCCTTATGATTTTCTATCAGAATGTGCATTTTATTTTTAATTTTTTAACTTTTTATTTTATATTGGAGTATAGCTGATTACCAATGTTGTGATAGTTTCAGGTGTACAGCACCTTATGATTTTCTTAATAACATTTTCTTTTCTCTAGCTTATTTTATTTTAAGGATACAGTATATAATACATGTAACATATAAATATGTGTTAATCAACTGTTTATGTTATTAGTAAGGCTTCTGGTCAACAGTAGGCCATTAGTAGTTAGCTTTTGGGGGAGCTGAAAGTTGTAGTTGGATTTCTGATTGCACAGGGTGTCGGTGCCCCTAACCCCTGCATTGTTCAAGGGTCAATTGTAAAATACAAAATCAGTGCAAAAAAATCAGTAGCATTTCTATACACTAACAATGAATAATCAGAAAGGACATTAAGAAAACAATTCCATTTACAATAGGATAAAAAAAATACTTAGAAATGAACTCAACTGAAGAGGTAAAAGACTTTTACACTGAAAACTACAAAACGTTGCTGAAAGAAATTTAAAAAGAAACAAATAACAGAAAGATAGCCCAGGTTCACAGATTAAAAGACTTAATATTGTTAACATGTCCATACTATCCAAAGTAATCTACAAACTCAACACAATCTCTATCAAAATCCCAATGGCATTTTTTTAGAAATAGAAAAAAATCATCCTAAAATTCATATGGAATTTCAAGGGAACCCAAACAGTTAAAGCCATTTTGAAAAGAGGAATAAAGTTGGGGGACGCACACCTCCTGATTTCAAAACGTAATACAAAGCTACAGTAATCAAAATGGTGTGCTACTGGCTTACAGACAGACATACAGACCAATGGAACAGAACACAGAGCCCAGAAATAAACCCACATATATATCATTTTCAACAAGGGTGTCGAGACCATTCAATGAAGAAAAGACAGTCATTTCAACAAAAAGTGTTGGGAAAACTGAATATCCTCACACAAGAGAATGAAGTTAGATCTTCATCTTACACTATAAACAAAATTTAACTCAAAATGGATTAAAGGTCTAAATGTAAGACTCAAAATTATAAAACTCCTAGAAGAAAACAAAGACGGAAAGCTTCATGACTGGATTTGGCAATGATTTATTGGATATGACACCAAAAGCACAGGCAACAAAAGCAAAAATAGATAAATGGGACTACATCGAACTTAAAAATTTTTGTTCATCGA
Source organism: Orcinus orca (assembly GCF_937001465.1). Lineage (NCBI taxonomy): Eukaryota > Metazoa > Chordata > Mammalia > Artiodactyla > Delphinidae > Orcinus > Orcinus orca. The sequence goes on from NC_064560.1 coordinate 151,800,380, forward strand.
AGGACACAATCAACAGAGTGAAAAAGCACCCTATGAAATGGGAGAAAATATTCGCAAACCATGTATCTGATAATGGGTTAATATCCAGAATACGTAAAGAATTACTACAACTCAACAACAAATAATCTGATTAAAAAATAAGCAAAGGATGTAAAAAGACATTTCTCCAAAGAGGGTATACAAATGGCTAACAAATACATAAAAAGATGCTCAACATTACTGATCATCAGAGAAATGCAAATCAAAACCACAATGAGATACACCCATTAGGAAAGCTACTATCAAAAAAAAAAGAGGGCTTCCCTGGTGGCGCAGTGGTTGAGAGTCTGCCTGCCGATGCAGGGGACATGGGTTCATGCCCCAGTCCAGGAAGATCCCACATGCCGCAGAGCGGCTGGGCCTGTGAGCCATGGCCGCTGAGCATGTGCGTCTGGAGCCTGTGCTCCAGAATGGGAGAGGCCACAACAGTGAGAGGTCCGCGTACCGCAAAAAAAAAAAAAAAAAAAAAAGAGACAGAACAAGTGTTAGGGATGTGGAGAAGTTGGAACACTGATACACTGTTGGTGGTATTATAAAATGGTGCAACCACTATGGAAAACAGTCTGGCAGTTCCTCAAAAAATCAAAAATAGAACTACCATACGATCCAGTAATCCTATTTTTAGGTATATATTCAAAAGAACTGAAAGAGGATCTCAAAGAAATATTTGCATGCCCATGTAAGTGGGCACTATGAATATATATATTCCTAGCAGCACTATTCACAATAGTCAAGAAGCAACTCAAATGTTCATCAACAGAGAAATTGAGAAATCAAATGTGGTATACACATACAATGGAATACCATGTAGCCTTAAAAAAGGAAGGAAATCCTGTAACATGCTACAACATGGATAAACCTTGAGGACATTACGTTAAGTGAAACAAGCCACTCAGAAAAGGGCAAATACTATATGAGCCACTTATATGAGGTATTTAAAGCAGTCAAATTTAAAAACATGGAAAGTACATTGTGGTTACCAGGCGCTGGGGGGAGAGTTCAAAGAGTAACAGTTGTTTAATGGATGTGAAATTTCAGCTCTGCAAGATGAAAACTTTCTGGAGATCTCTTTCACAACAGCGTAAATATACTTAACACTACTGAGCCATTTCCTTAAAAATGGTCAAGATGGTAAAGCTTATGTTTTTTGCTGTAATATAAAATAATTTCAAATTATGTAAATACAGATTTATTTAACCATTTCACTATGGTTGAATATTTAAGCTTAAAAAAATACTCTTTAAAAAAATATATAGCCCTGGCAATACCACTACTGGGCATATACCTGAGAAAACCATTATTCAAAAAGACACATGTACCCCAATGTTCACTCCAGCACTATTTACAATAGCCAGGTCATGGAAACAACCTAAATGTCCATCAACAGATGAATAAAGTAGATGTGTTACATATATACAATGGAATATTACTCAGCCATAAAAAGGAACAAAATTGGGTCATCTGTAAAGATGTGGATGGACCCTGAGTCTGTCATAGAGTGAAGTAAGTCAGAAAGAGAAAAACAAATATCGTGTATCAACGCATATATGTGGAATCTAGAAAAATGGTACAGATGAACCTATTTCCAGGGCAGCAATAGAGATGCAGATGTAGAGAATTGGACGTGTAGACACAGCAGGGGAAGGGGAGGGTGAGATGAACTGAGAGATTAGGTTTGACATAAATACACTACCATGTGTTAAACAGATAGCTAGTGGAAATCTGTGGTATAGTACAGGGAGCTCAGCTCGGTGCTCTGTGATGACCCAGATGGGTGGGATGGGGGCGGTGGATGGCAGGGAGGTCCAAGAGGGAGGGGATATATGTATGCATATAGCTGATTCACTTTGTTGCACAGCAGAAACTAACACAACATTGTAAAGCAATTATACTCCAAAAAAAATAAAATATATATATATATATAAATATATATAGCAAAACTACAATGCAAGAAGTAGATCTTTTAATTAATATTTGCAATGTCGGGCTTCCCTGGTGGCACAGTGGTTAAGAATCCGCCTGCTAATGCAGGGGACACGGGTTTGAGCCCTGGTGTGGGAAGATCCCACATGCCATGGAGCAACTAAGCCCGTGTTCCACAACTACTGAGCCCGCTCTCTAGAGGCCTTGAGCCACAACTACTGAGCCCGCATGCCTAGAGCCCTTGAGCCACAACTACTGAGCCCGCATGCCTAGAGCCCGTGCTCTGTAACAAAAGAAGCTACCGCAATAAGAAGCCTGTGCACCACAACGAAGAGTAGCCCCAGCTCCACACAACTAGAGAAACCCTGCATGCAGCAACAAAGACCCAATGCAGCCAGAGATAAAATAAATTTAAAATGGATTTCTATTTATAAAAATATATATATTTACAATATCAAGCACTGGGAAAAGATTTCTGCACTAAGTATTAAATACATTTGTGAAGTTTATGAAATAAAATCAATGTTAAAAATAGATTCTGAAGTGAAAACTGATTTTACTGTACCCTAATAAATTGTCAGTATTATCTTCAGAAAATTAATTAGTCCAATTCTAAATATTCTGTCAGTTAATTTTCAAATGTCCGTGAAAAATATAGTGGCGGCAACTTGTCAATTTGACTGTTTTGGTTGCAAATAAGGAAATATTCATGAATGTTTTCCATTGAGCTAAATGAATATAAAATATAAATAAAAGTCATTTCTAACAAAACATTTTCTCTGGAAGAATGCCTATCTTAGATTCCGAAAACTCACCTACACGGAAAATCCTTCTCAGTTTTAAATTCGATTAAATATCTATTTATCGATTCTAAATTAGAATCCGACATTGAAGTTCACCTTTTCTATATATTGTAGCAAAAAGTATCTTCACTTCTATTTTATCTTGTGTTCAGAAAGAAATTGGAATCTAAGGGAAACAGAGTCCTCTAGCATTACAAGTGATTTTTACCTATTAAATGGTAGAAAATGTCTACTTAGCCTTTATTAGTTTTCTGCATCTATTATTTCCCTGGTGGCGCAGTGGTTGAGAATCCACCTGCCAATGCAGGGACACAGGTTCCAGCCCCAGTCCAGGAAGATCCCACATGCTGCGGAGCAACTAAGCTCGTGCGCCACAACTACTGAGCCTGCACTCTAGAGCCCGCAAGCCACAACTACTGAGCCTGTGTGCCACAACTACTGAGCCTGTGTGCCACAACTACTGAAGCCACACACCTAGAGCCTGTGCTCCACAACAAGAGAAGGCACTGCAATGAGAAGCCCACGCACCGCAACAAAGAGTAGCCCCCAGTTGCCGCAACTAGAGCAAGCCCGTGTGCAGCAACAAAAACCCAACACAGCCAAAAATAAATTTATTAAAAAGAAAAAAACGAACACATTAAAATAGAAGTAAATACTGAAAAGCAGGAACATACCACTTAATCAGCATAGCTGACATTTGTCCTATTTGGCTAAACCTCCTACTTTGGGAATTGTTTCAAGAACATTAACAAGGCAAATTAATTGCTGTTTATATCTTTATATACTTTCTGACTTTAAAAAACTTCACTCTACTTTCTCCGTTTATATTTCCAGGAAATAAGATGAGATATCATAATGTAAAACTGAAAAAAGTTTTAAACACCTATTGAAAGATTTTTAAAGATTCCCACTTACTGTGAAAACTGATTAATCTAGTAAAATACATTTAACTTGTTATTTTATTTAAAAATAAAATATTTCATCAATATTTGGACTATTGGACTATTTCATGAATATTGGACTATTTCATGAATATTTCCAATTTAGCACTTTAAAAAACAAACAAGCAAACAAGAAAAGTATTGCATTAATCACCCTGGGCAATGATTTTATTAAGTTCCATCCCTGTATGCAAGGCTCACAGTTTTAAACAAATGATAATTTGCAAAATTTAAAAATACTGTCATGTAGTTCCACCATAATAAGGGGATAATGGGAGGAGAGTACAGATGGGAAGGCAAATTAGGATTCTGATGATCAGCTTTCCCAAGAAAGCTTGATCTTGTTCTGGCTGTCGGCTGGCACTAGCTACAGACTTGTTGAGCAAAAGCAGCATCTGTAAAATGAGTTAGAGGGTAGGCTGAAATTCAGACACAGACAGGAAAACATGGTGACACGCATCATCATAATATCTGCCTACTTTTATAGGGCAGTCCTGATGCCTGACCAAAGAGATAACAAAACTCAAAATGGTATCACTGGTATTGTTTATTTTCAATACTACTCACTAGTAAGTCAAACTTTATTTAAATGTCACTATTTATAAAATGGTACCTATATTTAATAAGTATATACTATAAAAATGAGATAGAGAAATGGTTAAATCACTCTTGAAAATAATAATTTGCTTGTGTATATATACAAATGGCAACAAATATAGGGAAGAATACCCACTCATTTTCTTTATCAATTATTTTTGTGGTTAATTAAAAAAACAGTTCTCTGTGCTAATCTATTTTTGCTCCTAACCCTAGGCTCACTTTAGGAATTTTATAAATATTAGAAGAGTCTCAAAAGCAATCTGTTTCAGTGAAATTTTAAATATAATATTATAAAATTAAATTACCAGGAACAAGTCAGTAAATCTGTAATATTGTAATATTCTACGTCATATTGGCAAATGATTATCTTCTCATGTCTAAATAAAATTCTAAACCAGCTCATCTGTTAAATAAATACAAGGAAGCACTTTTGCATTATACTGGCTTTAGTGCAATTTTTTAAAAAGCTGCTGAGTACAGTCAAGAATTCATTTCTGAAATACAGCTGTCTCCAGAATTATTTGAGGTATCTGAACTGAATGTTGACAAAATTCATTACTATACCATCATATTTTTGACATAAAAACTCCCCTAACTCTGTTTCAAAAACGTGAAAACCACCATCTGCTTTGGCTTTTCTGAAAATGCTAAAAAAGAAAAAAAAATAGTATAAAAACCTACTATCAATACAGAAAACATTTTTTAATGTTTTAAAAAAACAAAAAACAAAACAAATTCACAAATAAAATGTAATGAAACAACCCAAATGAATAAAATCACTGTCACAAAGAGAAGACCAATTTCTCAAATTCTAAAACATAGATTATGAAAATAAATGAAACTATTTACTAAAAAAATGTATATATATTTAAAGCATAAGAAAAACTTATTTCTCAGGTGACTAATTTTACAGTTATTTACTAAATTTACTAAAATCACACTTACTATTAAGGGTGAATTGAAATCTAAAGATATAATAAATACTAAGACCTTGTTTTCTGAACATCACAGATTAGAGAGGATATGCAGTATTAGTGCCACAGACAATAGGGCAGAAGCAGCAAGTCACCTACAAGAGGAAAAACAGTAGGCAAGTCTTACAGTTTTCTCTAACAATATTCAAAGAAGAAAACGTCTACAGATTTTTTAAGGATAGAAGAATGCATGACGTACTAATTCTATATCTAGTCAACTGGTCATTCTCATTCAAAGGCAACAGAAAGACATTTATAATGTTCCTTTGTACAAAGATATTTATTGAATGCCCACTATGTGCCTAAACTGTTTCAGGTGATGAAATATAACAGTAAAGACATATTACTATTCTCATGGTTCTTACATTCTAGGAGAGACAGACATTAAACAAACTAATACAAATAAACAAGAAAAGTGTCAGGCAGTCACATGTCCTAGGCAGAGAACTAAAATAACAAGGGCCTAGGTGACTATTTTAAATTAGGTAGTCAGAAATGGGTCTTTACAAGGATATATATAACATTTAAGCTGAAATCTGAATGACCAGGAGGTCTTCTGGGCAAAGATTGTGAAAAACAGTACTTTAGGCAGAATACAAGAGCCAGTTTGATCTTGGACTGGTTAAATAAGAAGAAAAAAGAAGAGAGGAGTAGAGAAGGGAAAAAGATACACAATGAGTTCAGAGAAGTAGGGCCGATCACATAGGGTTTTATAAGCAAGGTTGAAAATTTGAATATTATTCTAAGTGGAATTTGGAAGCTCCACAAAGGTTTTAAGCAGGAGAGCACTACGATCTGATTTGCGTTTTAAAAAGATCATTCCGGTGGCTTTGTGGAAACTAGACAGTGGCAGATGGGAGGTCTGGGAGAAGAAACAGGGAGACGAGAGGGTAAAGATGGCAATTAGGAAAAGTAGATGGATTCAGGATATGTTTTGGAGGTTGAGTTGAAGGAACTTGCTGACCGACTGACTCTGGAGTGCAAATGAAAGAGAAATCAAGGACAATGCCTACATTTTTGGCTTGGCTAACTGCTTAGCAAAATGGGGAAGACTGAGGGAAGAGCAAGTTTGAGAAGAACAATTAACTTGTGGTTCAAAATTATATTATTCCTGATATTCATAGGAAAATCAATGTGATGATATGATCCAACTTATCAACAACTGATACAAAATAAGTCATTCAAAATGACAAGGTCACGGAATGAAAGGACAGTCGGCAGTGAATCTGTTTAAATATAAAACTAAGTCTAAATAATTGGTATCTTATAAAAAAAAGACGCAGATTAAATGCACACTCATGCCCCAGTATAATCAAAAAATTCTCACACTAAAACCTCCAAATAAACTAACAAACATCTGAAAACTGGGAGATGAAGAGGCAGGAGTATAAAGTTCAACATCTTTAAGCCTAAGAAGTTAATGCCTGTTTCATTTCTTAATTGGTAAGTTAAAAACACAAATTTAAGTATATTATTCAAAGTCTTAGAAGCCATCCTCTGATAAAACTACGGACTGTGTATCTTTCAAATTATCAGCAATAAAAATAAAAGAAACCTCTAACCATTTTTTGTTTAAAACCTTCAAAAAACATTAAAAAAAACCCCACAGTAACAGGTGATTAATCATCTCACTAACCAATAATAAAGTGACTGACCTATCTATTAAAAGGAGAAAGATTCAAACTGGGTTGTAAAATAAAATTTCAATACAATTACTTACAAGACAAACCCTAAAAACCAATGATCCAGAAAGGATTAAAGTAAAATGATAGGCCCAAATATAACAGTATTATCCATTTGTTATATGCTACCCAAATATAAACAAAAAGAAAGGAGGGTTGGCAATAGCAATGTTTGACAAAGTTATATTCAAAGCAAAAAGAGCATCAAAGAACACTAAAAATAACAATTCTATCAGAAAAAATATGAATTCTGTAAGACTGTCACAGAGAAAATAAATCCAATAAAATCAATGATACGTAAGTATCAACAGTAACCAACTAGAAAGTATAAGAGGAGGAAAATTGCTATTCAGTAGCAAGAAATCACCATAAATATGAAGGCCTGTGGCAAAAGCTATAATATTTTCCTGAAGACCTAAATAAGAAAAAATCCTTACTATTGTCAAATGCTAAGTCTTCTAAATTATTCTCACAAGCTTTTTGTTTACTTTGATAAAAATGATATTAAAGTTCTCCTGGGAGAAAATTATTATAACAGAAAGGAAATAACTGAAAAATAAAAGCAATGAAGATTATAAAATGCAATGAAAAGTCAGAGTAGTCAAAAACAGGATAATCCTGAAGTACGAATGGGAGGGGGAAAAGAATCACTGAAACAGAAAACAAAACTCATACTTACATGGAAATTCAGTTCATGACAAGTGAGGCATTTCAAACCTGTGAATAAACAGCTTTGGAAAACTGTCTAGCCATTTGAAAAAGAACAGACCAAAGATCTCCATCACATCTTAGAACAAAACTGTCCCTGATGGAGCAAATATTTAAATGTTGGAAGGGGGAAAAAACTTGAAGAAATTGCAGTTAAATATCTTTAGAGTTGACTAGTACAAAAAGCTTAAGTATGAGGAAGAGAGGAATAGAGAAAGAGAACCACCAAATTTACCTAGGAGGGAAAAAATACCTCCCACACAGAAAAGTACCATAAGCAGAGTACAAAGATAGAAGACAAACTGAAGAAAACTTTTAAAACACATGAAAAGTCATTATTTGCAAAGTGTAAACAGCATCTAAAAATCAATAAGAAACTTCCCTCTTAGAACTGCTTTTGCTGCATCCCATGGGTTTTGGATCATCCTGTTTTCATTTTTATATGTCTCTAGGTACCTTTTAAATTTCCTCTTTGGTTTCTTCAGTGTTCCATTGGTTGTTTAGTAGCATATTGTTTAGCCCCCACGTGTTTGTGTTTTTCGCAGTTTTTTTCTCATAGTTGATTACTAGTCTCATAGCGTTGTGGTCGGAAAAGATGCTTGATATGATTTCAATTTTCTTAAATTTACTGAGGCTTGTTTTGTGGCCTAGCATGTGTTCTATCCTGGAGGATGTTCCATGTGCACTAGAATGTGTATTCTGCTGCTTCTGGATGAAATGCTCTCTATGTATCAATTAAGACCATTTGGTCTAATGTGTCATGGAAGGCCTGTTGTTTCCTTATTGATTTTCTATCTGGATGATCTGTCCATTGATGTAAGTGGGGGGGGGGTTAAAGTCCCCTGCTATTATTGTGTCACTGTTGATTTCTCCTTTTATGTCTGCTAATATCTGCCTTATATATTTAAGTTCTCCTATGTTGAGTGCATATATATTTACAATTGTTATATCTTCTTGGATTGATCCCTTGATCATTATGTAGTGTCCTTCTTTGTCTCTTGTAACAGTCTTTAATTTAAAGTCTATTTTGTATGACATAAGTATTGCTACTCTGGCTTTCTTTCGATTTCCATTTACATGGAATAACTTATTCCATCCCCTCACTTTCAGTCTTTATGTGTCTCTAGATCTGAAGTGAGTCTCTTGTAGGCGCATATATATGGGTCTTGTTTTTGTATCCATTCAGCCAGTCTATGTCTTTTGGTTGGAGAATTTAGTCTGTTTATTTAAGGTAATTATTGATATACATGTTTTTAGTGCCACTTTGTTAATTGTTTTGGATTTGTTTTTGTAGGTCTTTTTTTTCCTTTCTTCTTTTCTTCTCTTCTCTTGTGATTTGATGACTATCTTTAGTGTTTGGATTCCTTTTTCTTTTTTGTATGTATATCTATTGAAGATTTTTGGTTTGTGGTTACCATGTAGTTTTTGTATAGCAGTCTATATATATAAAATATTGTTTTAAGTTGCCAATCTCTTAATTTCAAATGCATTTAAAAACCCCTGCATTTGTACTCTCCTCCTCTCATGATTACTGTCTTTAATATCATATTTTACATTTAATTGTTTTGTGAATCCCTTAACTGTTTACTGTGGATGTAGATGGTTTTATTACTTTTGTCTTTTAACCTCCCTACTAGTTTTCTGTATGGATGATTTCCTATCTTTACTATGTGTTTGCCTTTATCGGTGAGCTTTTTCATTTTGTAATATTCTGTTTCTAGTTGCAGCCTTTTCTTTTTTGCATAGACAAGTTCCTTTAACATTTATTGGAAAGCTGGTTTGGTGGTGCTGAACTCTTTTAGCTTCTGCTTGTCTGTAAAGCTTTTGATTTCTCCATCAAATGTGAATGAGAGCCTTGCTGGAGACAGTATTCTTGGTTGTATTTTCTTCCCTTTCATCACTTTAAATACATCATGCTACTACTTTCTGGCTGAGGACTTTCTGCTGAAACATTAACTGATAGCCTTATGGGAGTTCCCTTGTATGTTATTTGCTGCTTTTCCCTTGCCACTTTTAATATTCCCTCTTTATCTTTAATTTCTGCCATTTTAATTACAATGTGTCCTGGTGTGTTCCTCTTTGGGTTAATCCTGTATGGGACTCTCTGCTTCCTGGAGTTGGGTGACTATTTCCTTTCCTGGGTTAGGGAAGCTTTCAACTAGAATGCCTTCAAATATTTTGAGACTCCTATAATGTGAATATTAATGTACTTGATGTTGTCCGAGAGGTCTCCTAAATGGTCATTTCTTTTCATTCCTTTTTCTTTCAGCAGCAGTGATTTCCACTACTCTGTCTTTCAGCTCACTAATCCATTCCTCTGCATCATTTATTCTACTGTTTATCCCTTCTAGTGTATTTTTCTACTGTTTACTCCTTCTAGTGTATTTTTCATTCAGTTATTGTATTATTCATCTGTTTCTTCTTTATATTTTCTCTTTGTTAAAAACTTTTAACTTATCACTCTGTGCATCCATTTTCTCCCTAATTAAATTCAAAAGGTTTTACACAGCAGGAGAAACCACTGACAAAACGAAAATACAACCTATCAGATGGAAGAAAATATTTGCAAATGATATGACTGACAAGGGATTAATATCCAAAATTTAAAAACAACTCATACAACCCAACATCAAGAAAGCAAACAACCCAATCAAAAAATGGGCAGAAGAACTGCACAGACATTTTTTCTAAAAAGGATATGCAGATGGCCAAGAGGCACATGAAAAGATGCTCAATATCAATAATCATCAGGGAGATGCAAATCAAAACCACGAGATATCACCTCACACCTCTCAGAATGGCTATCATCAAAAAGAATACAAATTAACAAATGTTAGGCAAGGATGTGGAGAAAAGGGAACCATGCACACACTGTTGGTGGGAATGTAAATTGGTGTAGCCACTGTGGAAAACAGTAGGGAGGTTTCTCAAAAAACTAAAAATAGAACTACCATATAACCCAGCAATTCCACACCCGGGTATATATCTGAAAAAACAAAAACACTAATTTGAAAAGATACCTCCCACTCATCCACCCCAATGTGCATGTATCTTTCATACATGAACATTTATAGTAAGCAAGATATGAAAGCAACCTAAGTGTCCACCAACAGCTGAATGGATAAAGAAATGTAGGGGTGTATACACACACATACACACACACACACACATACACACACACACACACACACACATACACACACTAGAATACTACTCAGCCATAAAAAAGAATGAAATTTTGCCATTTGCAGCAACATGGATGGACTTGGAGGGCACTATGCTAAGCGAAATAAGTCAGACAGAGAAAGCCCAATACTGTATGATATCACTTATGTGCGGAATCTAAAATATATAACAAACTAGTGAATATAACAAAAAAGGAGCAGACTCACAGATAGAGAGAACAAACCAGTGGTTACCAGTTAAGCAGGGGGAAGAGCAATATAGGGGTGGATGAGTGGGAGGTACAAACTTACTGGGTGTAAGATAGGCTACAAAGATGTACTGTATTATACAACATGGGGAATATGGCCACTATTTTGCAATAACTGTAAATGTAGTGTAACCTTTAAAAATTGTATTAAAAAATTTAAAAATCAATTAAAAAACAAATAACCTTATAGAACTGAACAAAGCATAACTATAAACAATTAACAATACTAAAATGGCCAGGCATTAAAATCGCATCATCAAGCATTTACTGGACTTCTATGTGATTCTTTTGGGGTGGAAGAATTTAAATATTAGTCAACCTTCGTATATGAGTGAACTCTAACATAAAGGCAGCAACTTTAAAAAGCCAAGCAGTGAGAAATTCCAACCTTTCAAAGAGTCTTAGTTTACAGTCCCAGCAATTAATCCTTATCTGTTAAATAATAACATCATATAATGGTGCACTTTCTTTTTTATAGTTTCTTGAGAAGTCAGAATTGTAGGATTTTAAAAATATATTCATTAATTCATTACATGAATCATAATCAAAAGTAGGCCATGCCCTTAAATAGAATAACTGAAACTGTGCTATGATGAGCCCAGTATACTTGCTGAAGGCAGATAAGGGATAAACATCTTTTTTTAACATCTTTATTGGAGTATAATTGCTTTACAATGTTGTGTTAGTTTCTGCTGTATAACAAAGTAAATAAGCTATATGCATACATATATCCCCTCCCTCTTACATCTCCCTCTCACCCTCCTTATCCCACCCCTCTAGGTGGTCACAAAGCTCCCTGTGCTCTGCAGCTGCTTCCCACTAGCTATCTATTTTACATTTGGTAGTGTATATATGTCAATGTTACTCTCTCACTTCATCCCAGCTTACCCTTCCCCCTCCCCATGTTCTCAAGTCCATTCTCTATGTCTGTCTTTATTCCTGTCCTGCCCCTAGGTTCATCAGAACCATTTTTTTTTTTTAGATTCCATATATATGTGTTAGCATACGTTATTTGTTTTTCCCTTTGTTTCCTCTGCAAAAACAGCCCATTCATTATCTGGACTATAACTGTTCCTTGAACATAACTTAAATATTTATTTGTTCAAGTAAGTCAAGAAGAGGCAAATGCTTGCGCAGTTCTGTTATATTATAGTCTCTTCTATGTGTGTTAATGACATTTTGGAGACCATACTACACTTACTAGGTGGAACTTAACTAGAAGACTCTAAAAGGGTATTATTATAATGAATTCTATTATCCAGAAAAAAAAAGATACTGTGCCATATCTGCAAGCTTATTTTTAAAGTGTTGCAGCATTTGCTACCTCAGTAATCTCTCCCTAATGAATCATACACATAATGATCAAAATATTGTATTTGAAATGTAAAACCATTTTAACTATGCAAATTAAGAAATTGGCATAATTATGGTGACACAATTACTCTACATGTCTAACTTTATGAAGCAGCAAATGAACAGATCAAATATTCACTCACCTGGTCAAAAATTACTACTCCTCACTCCAATGACATTTTTTGAAGAAATAGAAAAACACATCCTAAAACTTATATGGAATCTCAGAGGATGTTGAAGAGCCAAAACAATATTGAAAAAGAAGTACAGAACTAATGACACATACTTCCTGATTTCAAAACTTACTACAAAGCTACTAAAATCAAAATAGTGTGATACAGGTACTCTACAGACATAGAGACCAATGGAATAGAACAGAGAGCCCAAAAATAAACCTTCACATATACGGTTCAAATGATTTTTGACAAGAGTGCTAATAAGACCATTCAACAGGGGACTTCCCTGGTGGTGCAGTGGTTAAGAATCCTCCTGCCAATGCAGGGGACATAGGTTCGATCCCTGGTCCAGGAAGATCCATATGCCATGGAGATCCAAGCCCATGTATCACAACTACTGGGCCTGCACTCTAGAGCCCGCATGCCAAGACTACTGAGGCCTGTGCACCCTAGAGCCTGTGCTCCACAACAAGAGAAGCCACCGTAACGAAAAGCCTGCACACTGCAATGAAGGGTAGCTGCATCTTGCTGCAACTAGAGAAAGCCTGTGCAGAGCAACAAAGACCCAACGCAGCCAACAAGAATTAACAAATAAACAAAAAACAGACCATTCAATGGAGAAAGGACAGTGTTTTCAACAAATGATATTAGGAAAACATGGCTATCCATAAGCAGAAGAATGACCTTGGACCCTTACCTAACACTGTATACAAAAAAATTAACTCAAAATGGATCAAAGACCGAAGACTATAAAACTCTTCGAAGAAAACATGGGCAAAAGCTTCATGTTATCAGATTTGGCAATGATTTCTTGGGTATGACACCAAAGGCACATAATGATCAAGGCACAGGCAACAAAAGAAAAACAGGCAAACTGGACTTCAAGAAAATTTATACATTTTGTGCACCTAGAGACACTATCAACACAGTAAAAAGGCAACCTACAGAATGAGAGAAAATATTTGCAAACCATCTTTCCACATAATGATCAAGGGATCAATCCAAGAAGAAAACATAACAATCATAAATATTTATGTACCCAACATAGGAGCACCTCAATAAATAAGGCAAATGCTAACAGCCATAAAAGGGGAAATCAATGGTAACACAATAATAGTGGGGGACTTTAACACCAAATTTACACCAATAGACAGATCATCCAGACAGAAATAAATATGGAAAGAAAAGCTTTAAATGACACAAGAGACCAGAGAGACTTAATTGATATTTTTAGGATGTTCTACCCAAAAGTGGAAGGATACACTTTCTTTCAAGTGCACACAGAAGGTTCTCCAGAACAGATCACATTCTGGGTCATAAATCAAACCTTGGAAAATTTAAGAAAACTGAAATTGTATCAAGCATCTTTTCCAACCACAATGCTATGAGACTAGAAATCAATTACAGGAAATAAACAGTAAAAAACACAAATACATGGCCGCTAAACAGTGCGCTGCTAAATAACCAAGGGATCACTAAAGAAGTCAAAGAGGAAATAAATACTTAGAAACAGGGCTTCCCTGGTGGCGCAGTGGTTGAGAGTCCACCTGCCGATGCAGGGGACATGGGTTCGTGCCCCGGTCTGGGAAGATCCCACATGCCGCACAGCAGCTGGGCCCGTGAGCCATGGCCACTGAGCCTGCGCGTCCGGAGCCTATGCTCCGCAATGGGAGAGGCCACAACAGTGAGAGGTCCGCGTACAGAAAAAAAAAAAACAAACCCTAGAAACAAATGACAACGAAAACATGACAATCCAAAACCTATGGGATGCAGCAAAAGCAGTTCTAACAGGGAAGTTCATAGCAATTCAAGCTCACGTCAAGAAACAAGAAAAATATCAAATAAACAATCTAACTTACACTTAAAGCAACTAGAAAAAGAACAAAGAAAATCCAAAATGAGTAGAAGGAAAGAAATCATAAAGATGAGAGCAGAAATAAATGAAATAGAAACAAAGAAAACAATAGCAAAAATCAATAAAACTAAAGGCTGGTTCTTTGAGAAGATAAACAAAATTGATAAACCATTAGCCAGATTCACCAAGAAAAAAAGGGAGAAGACTCAAATCAAAAGAATTAGAAATGAAAAAGGAGAGATTACAACTGACACTGCAAAAGTACAAAAGATCATAAGAGACTACTACAAGCAACTATATGCCAAAAAAATGGACAACCTGAAAGAAATGGACAAATTCTTGGAAAAGTACAACCTTCCAAGACTGAACCAGAAAGGATTAGAAAATATAACCAGACCAATCACAGGTAATGAAATTGAAACTGCAATTAAAAATCTTTCAACAAAAGTCCAGGACCAGATGGCTTCAAGGGGGATTCTACCAAATGTTTAGAGAAGAGCTAACACCTATCCTTCTCAAACTCTTCCAAAAAACTGCAGAGGGAGGAACATTCCCAAACTCATTCTACAAGGCAACCATCACCCTGATACCAAAACCAAAGATATCACAAAAAAAGAAAATTATAGACCAATATCACTGATGAACTTAGATACAAAATTCCTCAACAAAATACTAGCAAACAGAATCCAACAACACATTGAAAGGATCATACACCATGATCAAATGGGGTTTATCCCAGGAATGCAAGGATTCTTCAATATACTCAAATCAATCAACGTGATACACCATATTAACAAACTGAAGGATAAAAACAATATGATCATCTCAATAGATGCAGAAAAACCTTTTGACAAAATTCAACACCCATTTATGATAAAAACTCTCCAAAAAGTGGGCATAGAGGGAACCTAACTCAACATAATAAAAGCCATATATGACAAACCCACAGTAAACATCATTCTCAATGGTGAAAAACTGAAAGCATTTCCTCTAAGATCAGGAACAAGACAAGGATGTCCTCTCTCGCCACTATTATTCAACATAGTACTGGAAGTCATAGCCACAGTAATTAGACAAGAAAAAGAAATAAAAGGAATATGAATTGGAAAAGAAGAAGTAAAACTGTCACTGTTTGCCGATGACATGATACTATACATAGAAAATCCTGAAGATGCCACCAGAAAACTACTAGAACTAATCAATGAGTTTGGTAAGGTTGTAGGATACAAAATTACTGCACAGAAATCTCTTGCATTCCTATACACTAACAACGAAAGATAAGAAAGAGAAATTAAGGAAACAATCCCATTACTATCACAACAAAAAGAATAAAATACCTAGGAATAAACCTACCTAAGGAGACAAAAGACCTGTACTCATAAAACACTGATGAAAGAAATCAAAGATAACATAAACAGATGGAGAGATATACTATGCTCCTGGATTGGAAGAATCAATATTGTGAAAAGGACTATACTACCCAAAGCAATCTACAGGTTCAATGCAATCCCTATCAAATTACCAATGGCATTTTTCACAGAACTAGAACAAGAAATTTTACAATTTGTATGGAAACACAAAAAGACCCTGAATAGCCAAAGCAATCTTGAAAAAGAAAAACAGAGCTGGAGGAATCAGGCTCCCAGACTTCAGACTATACTACAAAGCTACAGTAATCAAGACAGTATGGTACTGGCACAAAAACAGAAAGATAGATCAATGGAACAAGATAGAAAGCCCAGAGATAAACCCACGCACATATGGTCACCTTATCTTTGACAAAGGAGGCAAGAATATACAATGGAGAAAAGACAGCCTCTTTAATAAGTGGTGCTGGGAAAACTGGACAGCTACATGTAAAAGAATGAAATCAGAATATTTCCTAACACCATACACAAAAAGAAACTCAAAATGGATTAAAGACCTAAATCTAAGGCCAGACACTATCAAACTCTTAGAGAAAACATAGGCAGAACACTGTATGACATAAATCACAGCAAGATTCTTTTTGACCCACCCTCTAGAGTAAGGGAAATAAAAACAAAAATAAAGAAATGGGACCTAATGAAACTTCAAAGCTTTTGCACAGCAAAGGAAACCATAAACAAGATGAAAAGACAACCCTCAGAATGGGAGAAAATATTTGCAAATGAAGCAACTGACAAAGGATTTACCTCCAAAATATACAAGCAGCTCATGCAGCTCAATGTCACAAAAACAAACAACCCAGTTCAAAAATGGGCAGAAGACCTAAATAGACATTTTTCCAAAGAAGATATACAGATTGCCAACAGACAGATGAAAGGATGCTCAACATCACCAATTCTTAGAGAAATGCAAATCAAAACTAAAATGACGTATCACCTCACACCAGTCAGAATGGCCATCATCAAAAAATGTACAAACAATAAATGCGGGAGAGGGTGTGGAGAAAAGGGAACCCTCTTGCACTGTTGCTGGGAATGTAAATTCATAGAGCCACTATGAAGAACAGTACGGAGGTTCCTTAAAAAAGTAAAAATAGATCTACCATATGACCCAGCAATCCCATTACTGGGCATATACCCTAAGAAAACCATAATTTAAAAAGATACATGTACCACAATGTTCATTTCAGCACTATTTACAATAGCCAGGATATGGAAGCAATCTAAATGTCCATCAATAGATGAATGGATAAAGATGTGGCTCATATATAAAGTGGAATATTACTCAGCCATAAAAACAAACCAAGTTGAGTTATTTGTAGTGAGGGGATGGACCTAGAATCTGTCATACAGAGTGAAGTAAGTCAGAAAGAGAAAAACAAATAACATATGCTAACGTATATGTATGGAATTTTAAAAAGCGGTACTGATGAACCTAGTGGCAGGACAGGAATAAAGATGCAGACGTAGAGAACAGACTTGAGGGCACAGCAGGGAAGGGGAAGCTGGGATGAAGTGAGAGAGTAGCATTGACATATATACACTACCAACTGTAAAATGGATGGCTAGCGAGAAGCTGCTGCATAGCACAGGGAGATCAGCTCGGTGCTTTGTGATGACCTAGAGGGATGGGATATGGAGGGTGGGAGGAAGTCTCAAGAGTGAGGGGATATGGGGATATATGTATACATATAGCTGATTCACTTTGTTGTACAGCAGAAACTAACACAACATTGTAAAGCATTTATACTCCAATAAAGATGTGAAAAAAAAAATGGGCAGAGGATCTGAATAGATATTTCTGCAAAGCAGATACACAAATGGCCAATATGCACATGAAACGATGCTCAACATCACTAATCATTAGGGAAATGCAAAAAAAACCCTACAATGAGATACCCCCTCACTTCCATTAGGGTGGCTGCTATAACAAATAAAGCAGAAAAATAACAAGCGTTGTAAAGGATGTGGAGAAACTGGAACACTTGTGTAGTATGGATGGGAATATAAACTGTATAGCCACTGTGGAAAACAGTATGGTGGTCCTCCAAAACAATAAAAATAGAAGAATTCTGGCATGGATGGTGGTGATGGTAACACCACATTATGAATGTATTTTATACCACTGAACTGTACACTTTAAAATTGTTTGGATGGCAAATTTTATGTTATGTGTACATTACCACAGTAAAAAGAAAGAAAGAAAGAGGAAAGAAAGAAAAAAAAAAGAAATTGGAGAAAAAAGAAAGCTACTACTGCTCTCATTAGAAACTTTTAGGACATCAAAATAAGTAAATAGTTTCAGGTTTTATACAGTTGTTTTATTTTCAAAGCAAGTTACTCAGTATGTTTTAAAACAAACAGTCTTCGGACAGACAGAAGTATAAAAAAATAAGCATTAGGCTAAGACCAGAATTATTAAACCTATCAACCAGCCAGGGAATGGCTGACATATAAAATATAATTATCCTCAATTTCACCAAATATTCCCCCAAATCAATGAATACTTTACTAATCACATTCTCATAAAAGCTTAAATTGAAGTCCAAATATTTCACTATCATCTTAAAAGAAAATTAATTTAACATTATTTTAACGTTACTTTTTGTTTGTCAACGTGTCTTTCAATTTTTGAATATGCATATTTCAGACTTCAGCAACAAAATTACTGCATCAAATTCATCTTTAACCAACAACCTCCAGTGGAATTTAATGTAACCATATAGGAGATACCCTTTTTATGACAACATAAGACTCTTTTGGAAGAAGGGAAACAAGGAAGGAAATATGGAAAATGCTTTTAAGTGATATATTTATGAACTGCACAAGAAAAGTGTTCAAAAGTTGTCTTGAGAGTTTTAATACATACCAGGCTCCAATTTGATAATTTTTACTGCAGCCAGCTCTCCCGTATGTATATTTCTGGCCTAAAATAAAAATGAAAGTAAAACTTTAAAAAAGTCTGTCAACTGTATAAAAGTTACTTGGTACTATGTTAATTAGTTGCTTATCAATCAGGCTTTTAACAAAACTGAAAAACAAAATCTTTATTTCCAGTGAAATGAGTATACTCATTTTCCCAATAAAGAAAATATAGAAAAAATACATACACACACACAAAATTCTCTTTAATCCCACCACTAAAAAACAACTACTGTTTAAAATTTTGGTGTCCTTCCTCCAAGTCTTTTCTTATACTTACTTTTCTTAATTAAAAAAAATACTCATGGTTTTTCTATATTTTATAAATATAGTCCTAGGCCATTAAAGGAAAATAAATAACCAAATCATGTGTATCTTACTACCCAGAGGTAAAAAGTTAACGCTTAGTGTACGTATTTCCTTTTTCGCCCTGTGTATGTGTGCTCAAGTGTGTACGTGTTATAGAAGATGTGCCATCACAGTCTTTGACAACATGATGTGCAATGCTGCCTAATTTTCCACTGATGGTATATATAATTTATTTAACTTATCGGCTATTAATGGACACTTAGGATTTTAATATTATTTTGGAATTATAAATAGAGGAATATATATATTTCATAGCTTTATATCTATTCACAGCCTTGATTATTTCCTTCAAGTAAATTCCTAGAAGAGAAACTACTTACCACTTAAGAAAATATCATGGATAGACTTAGTATAATTAATGCTTCAATGATTATCACTGCAAATATTTTAGCACATATCAAAGTTTATCAGTAAGGCAACCTATAAACATAATTGTTAAGTTAAAACGTATGTGGATTTAAAATGGACATATTGCCATATTGCTCTGAAAAAAATTATGGGGATTCACACTCTCACCAACCTTAGATGTTAAATCTACGTCTGCCAAGTTCTATTATAGGTGCAGATTTTTATTTTATTTTTTCAAAATTATGTACTTTCTCAGTGCTCTACATAATTTTAAATGTCTATATAATAGCTCATATAATCATTCTCCCTTACTGTTAGATATTAAGGATGTTATACATAGTCTTTTCATTATTTAAGACTATTTCTTTCAAATGGATTCTAAGGTATGAGATTACGAGATCAAGGGTATAAATATGAACATTTAAGGCCATCAACACATACTGCCAAAAGAGCCTAAAAGCACTGTGCCATAATACTGTCAACACGAATATGAGTGCTCATGTTCATTACACCCAGTGTGGCACACTATGTGGAAATGCTATTTAATAATCTACAACATTTTTCACTTTAGTATATTAGATTTGAATATGAATTTTCACACTTGGCATAAATAAGGAGCATATGATAAAACAGAAGAGAATGACAAAGAATGTAGGGAAGAGAGCCTCAGAAGGGATATTTTTAGAAATGACATATAGAGGGTGAGAAAAATAATAGAATGGGGGAGAGGGATGCAGAGGGAAAGTCACAAACAGAAAGGTAGAAGAAAAAAGGATTTTTTCTACAGCAGCAGTCTCAAATATTTTGTGATGAGAAGTTCATATTTTCCTCATCTATTGCAGTAAATAGGGTAAGGAGGAGTCTCAGGAAGAGAAAACAAACATTTTAACTCCCCCCATCCATGGTTACCCTTCCCCCAACTGCAAAGGCATTTAGAGAAATGGGAAAAGGTCAGCCAGAAGCCTCACACCATTCCTACCCTCTCCTCTTCCTTGCCTGTGACAAAAGAATCGCCTCAGGTCTTTTCCCCATTCCTAAGATCTTTCAGCATTTTATATCCATACAGTGGAGTATTATTCAGTGATAAAAAGCTATCAAGCCATGAAAAGATATGGAAGAACCGTAAATGCATACTGCTAAGTGAAAGAAACCGGTCTGAAAAAGCTACATACTACATGAGTCCAACTATGTGACATTCTGGGAAAGGCAAAACCATAGAAAGAGTGAAAACAACAATGGTTGCCAGGGGTCTGGGTGAAGAGTGATGAACAGGTGAAGTACAGGGAATTTTTAAGATGGTGAAACTATTCTCGTATGAAACTGTAATGGATACACGTCATTAGGTATCTGTCAAAATCCATAAAACTGTACAACACAAAGAGTGAACCTTCACGTAAACTATGAACTATAATAATATATCAATACTGGTTCAATAATTGTAATAAATATACCACACTTAATGCAAGATGTTAATAAAAGGGGAAACTGCATAGGTGGGTGGGTGAGGTGTGGATGAATGTAACTCTATGTATGCGCTCAACTAATCTGTAAATATAAAGCTATAATAAAATTAAATCTATTAATTATTTTTAAAAGAATACACATAAAATTAAATTTTAAGTATACTGATACTTTCAGACATATTGAGTCAATTTTTATGATTAGAATCAACACAAATATGTTGAATTTCAATTTAACAGAACCAAAATGACGCAAGAACCAAGGACACCTTTCTTTAGAGATTCTGAGGGACTCGGGAAGGAACAGATCACTGGAAGATTTGAACAATCACAGAACCACATAAAATATATATGGTATTTTAAAATTCAGCTACACCATGCACAAGCCAAAATATACTATATGTCGTTACAGAAATTAAAAAAAAAGAATATAAGCTATAACTCCCACTGACAGGGTAAACACTTAAGTGTCAGTCTCCATTTTGAAGACATTATTTCTGTTCTCTCCAAATGAAGAACCGATGGGCAAATGTTCATACTCTGTAATTTTCCAGCTGGATTTTTAAAACAGAAAGCAGTACCAGGCTCTTTTATAATGAAAGGCAAAGAGGCTTTCAGAAAAAAAGATCTAAACAGAGACTTTACAGATTCAATTTACTAAAGAGATCTTTCAGAAATTTAACTATACAATTTCACACTATAATCCAGTGGAGTCATACGCAATACTAGTTTTTGAAACCCAACATTTCCTTTCAACAAATTAAGTGTGATATTCTCAAGTATTTTTGTTTTTAACTTTAACACACAAGAATTTAAAGATCCTGCACTGTGTTTATAAAAGGAACTAACAGAAATACCACAGCATCTCTACCAAAACATTTAAATATATTTCTGATTCCTATTTATTTTAGTAGGTTATTGCTATACACTAATATTTAGACTTAAGGGTATACTGAACACCTAGAAGTCCAATAAAATATTTTACTATAGTTTATCTCTTATTTAATTCTTTATTAATCAGGAATTAAAATTATTAGGTGGAAAAAGATAAACTAATAATAAATGGGATCAATGTCACTATAAAATCCATAAAAGAGCCTTTCCACTTAAATTAAGTTTCTATTCTCATTGCCAAGGTGTTTCCCTTATCTCTTAATATTTCCAAGTCAATTTACTACTGGAGACGTATTTTTACTCAAACTCTCCTGTCTGGATTTTTAATTCATAGTAAGAAGTTAAATTTCCACTTGCACCAAGAAAAAAAAATTAAAGATGTTTATCTTCTTAACTTATCCATTTCTATTTCAACAATATTATGCAGATGCCAGTTTTATAAGCCATGAACTTTCCAACATGCTGTAAAATTTTTAATGTGACTAAAAAATAATTAAAGGAAAAGTCTTGAGTTACCAACAAAGAATAGAAAGATATGACTTAAGGCACAGTACCTCTCAGTAGTGAGGAAACTGGAAGATAATTTCTTTTAACAGGGGTAAAAAATGTAACTGGCAAGTATTGACAGTCATCTAAAAGTTATAGCAACCAAGATGGTCACCATGAAGATAAATGAGATCAGCTCTTGTATGCCACTTCACTGTTCTTTACATTAGGCCCCTCATCCTATCCCCAGGTAATTTCCTTCCAGCATTTCTTAGGGTCACAAAACTTTTCCATGAAGCCAACTGGGGGCATCAATTTCAAATATACACCCTTCCTCCAAAAATATCCTTTAATATAACAATAGAGAATCCAGATATCTCAATATTTAACAAGCTACCTCTTGTGGCTAGTGACTACTTCTCAGAGTCAAAATTATGTATCCCAGACTTAAGAATATGAACTACGATACAAAAGTAGTAACACAGCATCTGTAAAGTTTGAAGAAAGCCAAGTAGCTGGTCTGCCCACAAAAGAAGCAGTCAATTATGTCATAGGTTGTAAAACCTCTATAGCTGATTCTTTATGGAACATTGTTTTTTACAGGTTCATTCAATCAACAAATATTACTAAACACTGAATACCAAATATTATTATTTAACAAATATGTGCCAGGCACTGATATTGAAACTGGGGATATAATGAAACAAAACAGTGCTGTCTTTAAGAAGCTTTCTATCAGTTGGTGACACAGAGAAGTGAATAGTAAATACAACGAAGTGTGACAAATCTCTCAAAGGTGATACAAGACAACACAGGAGGCTTCTGAGCCAAGTCAAAGCTGGTTGGAGAAAGCTTCCAGGAAAAAGTAAATCTAAACATGGATATTATGAGAGACTTTCCTGGGAAGAGTGGGGTGGGGTAAGGGATTATAACAGAATTCTAGGCAAAGGTGTAAAGATAGGAAAAAACATGGTCATTTCAAAGTAGTAAAATTATCTTGTATTAAGGGAAACATAAGAGTGTAAAGAGACGATGGTGAGAGACAACATTCCTTTGAAGCTCAGGAAAGACAGTATCACCCACTACCCTATTGTAGCCATCATCTACTAACTTCTTGGTCATCCCTTCTTGTTCACTCAGGACTTTATGGTTCCTGGCTCACAGTCTTCCTCTCCACCCCTTTTCTTGGTACCATTCTTAGAAACTTCAACATCCAGATCTACTCTCTGACTTTTCAATCCTTAGCCTCCTATCTGAATCTTGACTTCAAACATCGTAATTCCTGATCATGACTTCCTACCCTTTCAGCTCACTTACTCTAGTCTTTCCATTCCAGTGATCTTTCCACCTCATCAATCCATTGCATTCCTATATGACTACCAATTACATCTCTCAATTCCTCACATCTTCCCTTAACTGTCAGGGTTCCATGGTGCACCACTCTATTTATAATCACTCCCTTACAAACAACCTTAACTTCCTTCTCCTCTTATCCTCTGTCATACTAGCCTAGCAAAATCCTAATCTGATTAAACTTGATTATCCACTAATTCCATACTGATATTGAATAGCTAAATGATACTGGGGAAAAAATGTATAAAATCAGACTAACTGGTGTTATTTTCAAATCAAAACACAAACCTCAAACTACAAACTACAACTTCTCCATTAGGTTTGATTTTCTACTCTTCAAAAAGAATATTTTATATCTCTCTCTTAAAGCCTTCAATAATGCCTAAGCCTCTGTTTACTCACTCCTCTATTACCTATCCTAACACAGAATTTCACCTTTTCTTTACCTAACATTGTCCTATGCAGTCCTATGGCTTTAACAACCATCTCCAGGATAAATCTCTCCTCACCCAGCTCCAGACTCCTAAATCCATGGAAACCTGACAGGCATGTCAACCCTAACATGCCTAACACATAACACTCAGTTTTCTCTGCTCCATAAACCCATTCATCTTCACATCTTCCCAATCTAAATAAAATTTACTGCAGCCAGCCAGTTGCTCAAGTACAAAACCCAAGGTCATTCTTCATTTCTTTCCTTCACATTCTTCACATCTGATATCTCAGCAAATAATGATGGCTTAAAAATATAAAGCAAATCCATTAACTTTCCTCTATCTTCTCTGCTATGCTCTAGTCCAGCTTGTCTCCATTAGGAATTAGCAAACTAATGTGAATGCAAAGGAATAGCAAGTCTAGGATAACCCCTAGTTTCTACATTGTACAAGTGAATACACACTGTGATTCCATTCACTAAGATGACAGACACAGGAAGATGGACACATTTTATGGGTGGAGGGGAAGGACAGTGAAGGAACATAGATAAGGGGCTCAGATTCGAACATACTTAACATTTAGGTTCCTATGGAAAACTAACTGGAGATATGGAGATATCTGGTAAGCCACTTAATAGCTCCTGAAGCTCAAGAGCTAACATGGATTGGAGACAGATTGGGCATCATCAATATTATTGAATCCAGGCCAGTAGATGACATAACCTAAGAGGAGTATGTAGAGTTAGAAGAAAAGAGATTCAAGAGCAGAATCCTAGAATATTACCCACATTTAAGGGATAGGGAAAAAAACTCTCCACAACAGATCACATGCTAGACCACAAAACAAATTTCAATAAACTTAAGAAGAATGTAATCATAGCAAGCATCTTTTCTAACCACAATGATATGAGGCTAGAAATCAACTACAAGAAAAAAAAAAACTGCAAAAAATACAAACACGTGGAGGCTAAACAATATGCTACTAACCAACGAATGGGTCACTGAAGAAACCAAAGAGGAAATCAAAAAACACCTGGAGACAAATGAAAATGGAAACACAACCATCCAAAATCTATGGGATACAGCAAAAGCATTTCTAAAAGGAAAGTTTATAGAAATACAAGTCTACCTCAGGAAACAAGAAACATCTCAAATAAACATCTAACCATACACCTAAAGGAACTAGAAAAAGAAGAACAAACAAAACCAAAAGTCAGTAGAAGAAAATAAATAATAAAAATGAGAGCAGAAACAAAATAGAAAATTTTTAAAAATGGGAAAGATCAATAAAACTAAGAGCTGGTTCTCTGAAAGATGAAGAAAACTGATAAATCTTTAGCCAGACTCATCAAGAAAAAAAGACAGAAGACCTGAATAAAATCAGAAATGAAAGAGAACTTACAGCTGACATAACATATATCAAAGGATCATAAGAGAATATTACAAACAATTATATGCCAATAAAATGGACAACCCAGAAGAAATGTACAAATTCCTAGAAACATACAAACTCTCAGGACTGAATCAGGAAGAAGCAGAAAATATGAACAGATCAATTACCAGTAATGAAATTAAATCAGTAAAAAAATTTTTTTTCCAACAAACAAAATTCCAGGACCAGATATCTTGAAAAGTAATTCTACCAAACATTTAAAGAAGAGTTAATACTTATCCTTCTCAAATTACTCTAAAAAATGGAAAAAGAAGGAATACTTCCAAACTGATTCTACAAGGCCAGCATCACCCTGATACCAAAACCAAAGACACTACAAAAAAGAAAATTAAAGAACAATATCACTGAACATAGATGCAAAAATCCTCAATAAAATATGAGCAAATTGAATTTAACAATACATTAAAAGGATTATACATTATGATCATGTGATATTTATCCCAGAGATGTAAGGATGGTTCAAAAGCTTCAAATCAATCAATGTGATACACCACATTAATAAACTGAAGAATAAAAATCATATCATCATCTTGAGAGATGCAGAAAAAGCTTTTGACAAAGTTCAGCATTCACTTATGATATCATATCATCATCTTGAGAGATGCAGAAAAAGCTTTTGACAAAGTTCAACATTCATTTATGATAAAGACTCTCAACAAAGTGGGTATAAAGGGAACATACCTCAACACAATAAAAACCATATATGACAAATCTACAGTCAACATCATACTTAACAGTGGAAAGCTGAAAGCATTTCCTGTAAGATCAAGAACAAGACAAGGATGTCCACTCTCCCCACTTATATTCAACACAGTTTTGGAAGTCCTAACCTCAGCAATCAGAGAAGAAAAATAAATAAAAGGAATCCAAACTGGAATAAGTAAAACTGTCAGTGTTTGTAGATGACATTATATTATATAGAGAGAAAATCTTTAAGATGCCACAAAAAAAACTATTAAAACTAATAAATGAATTCAGTAAAACTGCAAGATAAAAATTAATATATTATTGTAGCTTTATAGTATAGTTTGAAATCAGGGAGTATGATACCTTTAGTTTTGTTTTTCTTTTTCAAGATTGTTTTGAAACCTATTGTGTCTCTATATACTAGTAATTAACTATCAGAAAGAGAAATTGAGAAAACAATCCCATTTACAATTGCATCAAAAAGAATAAAATACACAGGAATAAATCTAACCAAGGTGGTAAAAGACTTGTACTAGGAAAACTGTAAGACAGTGATGAAAGAAACTGCAGACAACAGGAACAAAGGGAAAGATATGTCATGTTCATGAATTAGATTAATATTATTAAAATGACCATACTACCGGCGGCAATCTACAGATTCAATGCAATCCCTGTCAAAATACCAACGGCATCTTTCATGGAACTAGAACAAATAATTCTGAAATTTATATGGAAACACAAAACATTCCAGATAACCAAAACAATCTTGAAAAAGTAGAACAAAGCTGGAGGTATCACACTCCCTGATTTATACTATAAAGCTACAGTAATCAAAATGGCATGGTACTGGCACACAGGTCAATGGAACAGAATAGCAAGCCCAGAAATACCCACACTTATATGGTCAATTAATCTATGGAAAAGGATGCAAGAATATATAATGGGGAAAAGACAGCCTCTTCAAGATATGGTGCTTGGAAAACTGGAGAGCTACATGAAAAAGAATCAAACTAAACTACTTTCTCACACCATATACATACACCTTAAACTCAAAATGGATTAAAGACTTAAATGTAAGACCTGAAACCATAAAACTGAGGAAAACATAGGCAGTACACTATTTGACATTGGTCTTAGCAATATTTTTTTGAATATGTCTCCTCAAGTAAGGGAAAAATTGAAAAAACTGGACTACATCAAACTAAGCTTTTGCACAGCAAAGGAAACTACCAACAAACAAAAATGCTGCCTATTGAATGGGAGAAGATATGTGCAAACATAATATCCCATAAGGGGTTAATATTCAAAATACATAAATGGCTCATAGAACTCAACATCAAAGAAAAAGAAAAAAACCAGATTAAAAAATGGGCAGAGGACTTGAACAGACACTTTTCAAAAGACACAGACAGCCAACATACATATGAAAAAATGCTCAATACCACTAGTCAGAGAAATACTAATCAAAACCACAATGTCACAGCTATCAGAATGGCTATCACCAAAAAGACAACAAATAAAAAGTGTTGGCAAGGATGTGAAGAAATGGGAACCCTTATGCACTGTTGGTGGGATGTAAACTGGTGCAGTCATTATGGAAAACATTATGAAGGTTCCTCAAAAATTCAAAAATAGAACTGCCATATAATCGAGCAATATCACTTCTGGGCATGTATGTGAAGATAACAAAAATACAGATTCAAAAAGATACATGTGTGCCACTATTCACTGCAGATTTATTTACCATAGCCAAGATATGAAAGCAACCCAAGTGGAGATACACACACACACACACACACACACACACACACACACACACACACAGAGAAATATTACTTAGCCATAAAAAATGAAATCTTGCCATTTGTGACAATGTGGATAACCTCGTGGGTATTATGCTAAGTGAAATAAGTCAGACAAACACTGTATGATTTCACTTGTATGTGGAATCTAAAGAACAAAATAAACAAAACAAAACAGAAACAGATCAAAGAACAAACTGGTGGTTGCCAGAGGGGAGGGGGATAAAGGATGAGTAAAACCAAGTGAGGGAGGTTAAGAGGTACAAACTTCCAGTCATAAAATAAATAAGTCACAGTGATGTAATATACAGCATAGGGAACAGAGTCAATAACATTGTGCAATAAATTTGTATAGTGATGGATGGTAACTAGACTAACTGCTGTCATCATTTTGTAATGTATAAAAATATCAAATCACTCTGTTGTAATGTGAAACTAATATAATACTGTAAGTCAACTACACCTCAATAAAAATTAAAAAATAGGTAGGTAGGTAGGTAGATAAGAAGGAAGGAAGGAAGGAAGGAAACAGACAAAACTAAAACTACAACTACTCTAGAGATACTGTTCTATTAGAATCTCAGTTTGGAGGAAATTTTAGAAATGATCTAATTCAATCTTTTTTCTAAAAAAGCAATTTTCTTCTATTTAGTTTATGGAGGTCATTTGATCAATCTCATACATTCATTTTGTAGGATAAATTTAGTTGTATAAAGACTTTTTATGATAAGCAAAATCTACTTTCCTATAATTTCTCCTCAATGGTCCCAGTTTTGGTCTGTGAGATAAAGCTGATTGAGTCTATTGCTCCTATGACAAATTTCAGATATCTAAATTCATTGATTTATTCAGTAAGTATGTATTGATTTATTCAGTAAGTATGTATTGCCATTCTTATGGCAGTTAGGGGACCTAGTTCTAATTTTAACTCTCCTCAGACAGAAACATAAAAGCTTCCTTCTATCTATGGATGAAACATGCTAACTTCTTCAACATGCTACACACAGATTCCAGACCCTTACCACCATTCTGATTACTATGTGTTTTGCCTATGTGCTCAAAGTCTGATGTCCAACAAAAATGATAGTAGTTAAAATATTAGATTCATTACAAAAGTCATGTTATAAGTGACTTTTTTCTTCAAATTTCTATAAAGTTATGATATTTTTAAAATTTAAAAATATATGTTGAAAGTGTTATATTCAAACACAATGCAGTACTTTATCCTGTGGTAAGAGTAAAGTGCTTCATTTTACATTCTATTATAAATCTTTTTGGGAAAACAGGAGGTTGTAAACACATATTATATACTATATAAATTATCTAAATTTCAAGGAAACCACTTCCATTAAGATTATCAAATTTATGTCAACAAAATATAATAAGGGTGG
The DNA here is from genome assembly GCF_937001465.1 of Orcinus orca. Lineage (NCBI taxonomy): Eukaryota > Metazoa > Chordata > Mammalia > Artiodactyla > Delphinidae > Orcinus > Orcinus orca. The sequence goes on from NC_064560.1 coordinate 151,829,893, forward strand.
AGCCACACAGCATATCCTCCACATGAAAATTTAATATAAAGATTAGTCATTCATTATTTTTTCATTTACTCAGCATCCCTTATGCATCAGGTACTTTACGTATGAGGGTAGTACTGGTGGGATGACAGCAAAGAATTAAAGATTTATCTGCCTTGTTTGAGTTTCAATGGGACAGATTTTAGATCCAAACAGGAAAGTTTTCTATAGCTTAAAAAGGAACCAACTGCTTCTAGTATATCATTATTTAAATAAGTTAACTGACCCTTTGTCAAGGATAGGGTAGGGGACATATGTACTCTGTAAGAGGTCCCAGCCAGCTCCCAAATTCCTTAATTTTTGTGAAGCAAGTTATTTCCAAGCTGCCTTCCAGATCTAGACAGGTGCTCCCTCTCCCACAGAAGGAGGCTGTACTGCAGGGTTTGCCCCACTACCAGGCAGACATATTCAGAGTCTAAGGCCTGCCTGTTAGGGTGACCCCAAATCTGTCCAGATGACTTATATCTCAGGACACACTAAAGCCTTAGTATGTTAGGATACTTACTTGCCTTTGAAAAGAATTTTTCTAATCCTCTCCTAATACAGATTGATTTTACTAAAGGGAGCATTCCTTCTAGAGGATTACTTAAATTGTAATTATCTGGAGGCCCTCATGGCAAAGCAAAAGGAGAAAAGGGCTTGAGTTAAAATTAAAAGCGGTAGGGAAAAATCAAACACGAAAACATAAGTGTAAAATAAGGTAACAGAAATACATTACATTACATTATTAATAATAAAGAGGTAGGAAATATGTAAACTCTCAATCACTGCTGGTGGGTGCAACTATTGAGGGGAATAATAGGTCAAATTCACTGAAACTTTAGCCAGAAGGACTCCCCCAGGATTGGCATCTCTTGCTCCATGTGCAGCCACATTTTCACGCAGTGTGAAATTAACAACGTGGATAAAAATCTCATCACAAGGAAAAAAAGAAAATTTAATTCTAGAAATTTACTTAAAGAAATAATTAGATATGTGAAAAGAATTTGTTCAAGGATACGGATCACAGCATGCTTATAATAAGGAAATACTGGAGATAATCTGCTTGTTCAACAATAATGAATTAAACACTGTACAATGATACAAGGAAATAATACACAAATATTAAACGTGTATATCTACTCACATGAAAAGTTGTTTGTGACATACTGTTAAATGAAAAAAGTACCTTATCAAATATATATGCTATATACTATATATAGTATGCTTAAATATATGCTTATATAATATATATTATGATCTATGTATGTGTCCTTAATATGACTTTTTAAAAGTCTTGAAAGATATACAAAAATGTTCATCTTTCGGGAAAAGAGGTACATGTAATTTTTCATTTATTCCTATATCCAAGTTTTCGAAAATAAACACATATTATTTAAAATGTATTTTTTGAAAAGGTAGGAAAGAAGGCTATCTATTCTGAGGCGAGGACGAGAGAGGCAAATAGGAAGGCAAGTCCTACCAATGGATCTACAGAAAGAATAGGGAATTATTCATGGATAAAAAACATTATAGGGGACCCAAGCATCTCCAGTATTACAATTAGGGGCTAAAAAGCTTAAAATGCAAAAGTTGTTAATAATTTATTGCAACTTATGTCTATTAAAATATACTGTCATGCCCACATTGGATCCTTCCTGATATTGATAAGAGGTAGGTTTAAAAAAGGACAAAAAGGCACAGGGCACCTAGAAAAGAGGGTGCATGTATGTGAGGGGTAACACATTGGTTCACAAGACATCCTTCTCAAGCTGTGACAAATTAGACATAGGCAAACAGAAGTAACCAGCTAATGCTACAGAAGGTAGGCTATTCTACTGCCTGAAAGAATTAGCATTTTGTTTATTTTAACTTAGAATAGCATTACCAAATCTAGTCTATGGGACTCAGCTATCTTAGGTAACAATAAGTCTAAAGTTCCAACAAAATGAGCACAAGAGAAGGCACATCAGGAAGGGTGTCTAACAACCAAGAAAAAAAAGTTTCTCTTTTTACTTATTAACATTGTAGGGTGGCTATGAGCTATTGATAGGTTCATCTCCACAGTAAAAGCAAGTCAAGCCTGGGCTCCAATTTGGAAGTTTTAAGGGTAAGAGTAACGACCAGGTGGGTAACCAGGAAATAGTACTTCTGAAAGTTGGTGCTGAGACCTGAAGCTTATATGCATATTCAAATCAATCCAAAAAACTCCTCACCTCTCAGCAGAGGGGTAAGGCTGCCAAGTCTCATCTGATCATCTGCCCATAATTTGCTTACAGCTTATTATGTGCTAGACAATGTGTTAAGGGCTATGTATACAGCAGTGAATTTAAAGATGTAGTCCCGAGGCAGTTTGCTATAGTGGAAAGAACAGAGATTATAGAGTCAGAAGATCTGGATTCATGTCCTCACCGTGCCACCTACTATCTGTAAGATCTAGAGCAAGTATCATACAACTTATGATACAACATAATATATAACACACAACTTATGATACACGCAAATATCATACAACTTCTTCTTGGGTAAACTAGAGATGATAATACATCTGTCCCACCTACTTCATAGGATTATTGTGAGAAACAAGTAATATACTGATTATGAAAGAGCTAAACAAACATTAGTCACTCATTCATTTTAATCCAATTCCATTTTTATAAAAATGTTAGAAGGTGGGGGTCTATATGACTCATGGGCCCAAACACCTCCAAGGATAGACTGGGCTATCAGCCTGGCTTCCCACATCATCTTCTCAAAATCTCAGTGGGAGATTATGACATTTAACAGACATAGTTACACTAGACATAAATTCATCTTGCCTTTTTCAAAGAGTTATCTACACTCTCTAACTTAAATAGTACTTCACATAATTGAAAAGCAATAGCCTTCTACTAACATTCAAACATGTACAAATACTCAAAATAGTCCGATGCAGCCAAGAAAAAGTGCCTGTTCCAATTTATCTGATCTAGGACTAAGTTCTCAAATTGAAAACAAAGCCCTGAAAACACAAGTATCACTTGTTTATAAGTTAATAAGTATCACATGTTTCTCTTCCTGTGTATTTGGTCTGAAACCACAATTTTAAGCTAAGAGTGAAACTTTTATAAATTCTGAAAGGAAAACTAGAATAAGAAATCTAAGTCCATTTGCATTCTATCCCATTGTCTTCATCAAAAACTGGAAATGATGGTTAAAGTGAAAATACTGAACCTATGAAAATAAAAATAATACTAGATACATTATAAGCCTAAGGCAGAGGTTGTATCTAAAAGTCAATTTTGGAACTAGAATTTATATACCTGCACCAGTGATGGCACTGTTTTATGTCTATTTTCACAACGTTGAAAGTATTTAAGACTTTTATAGTTTTCAGAACATTTCTATGAAAGTAGAAAGGCGTTTTTAAATTATTTGCCTCTAACCATGATCCAGAGCTTCACATCCACCATCAGAACCATGGTCTTTTTCCAGGCAGTCGTAACATAAGCCTACTTCTACACAGTAAGAATAATAAATACAAAATAAGAGTTTAACCAGATGATTTGCAAAACAGTAAACATCCATAACAGAACACTTCATCCTAATAAAACATGTTTTATTTTCAGAGCAACCTTTCACAATATTTAACATAATATCTAATTAAATAACTTTTAATAAGATATCCACTAGCTTAATAAAAAGCATAATTTTAAATAAGATTCTTATTTCCCGCTGTTAACCTATTTTTGCAAGTTATTCACTCTCCTTCACCCTAACATGACAACCCAACAGTCTCTTATGTCAGATTACCAGGACACAGAAAGGACAGTATATTCACACAAACTGTGTTAGAATCCAAAAAAACAAAAAACAAAGAAGAAGAAGTGGGTGATGTTTTGATATCAAATGTCAGAGAAAGTACAAGCAGAATATACATCCATCCTCTATCACCTTCACATTTGGGGCCATTGGGCATGTCTATTTTATTAGCATTTAAAGATTAGAGAACACCAGTGGGGAAAGATATAGTAGAAGCAGCTACATATCCTTTGCTTGCAAAATCATGCTATTAAAAAATGACAGAGGGACTTCCCTGGTGGTCCAGTGGTAAAGAATCCGCCTTCCAATGCAGGCGACACAGGTTTGATCCCTGGTGAGGGAACTAAGATCCCACATGCTGCGGGGCAACTAAGCCCACGTGCCGCAACTATTGAGCCCACGCACATCAACTAGAGAGGCTGTGTGCTGCAAACCACAGAGCCCATGCACTCTGGAGCCCATGCGCCACAACTAGAGAGAGAAAACCCGGATGCCACAACTAGACAGAAACCCACGCACTGCAACAAAAATATCCCGTGTGCAGCAACGAAGTTCCCACATGCCACAACAAAGACCTGACACAGCCATAAATAAATAAATAAATAATTTTAAAAATGACATAGAAATGGGTAACTTACATACAACTGCTGAACTTAATTAAAATCACAATGACTTGTACCCCTGCACCAGCCAATGAGATGCAATGGTGGCAATGACTGTGTCTCAGTTCTAATTCCTAACCCTAAGCTTACAATTTAGCTGTAGATAGGTTCAGGTGATTCAGTAAGAGAGAGAGAGTTAAGACATCCTCTGGTTACCCAGATATCCACTTGGCCAACTCCTCAGTCTCTGAGCAAATCTAATCTTCTCAATGTGGCCTACCCTGTCCATCTCAATATAATTCCTCAACCTGCCTTCCCCATCCCACCCTGGCAATCCTGAACCCCTTAACTTGTTCAGTGTTTTCTTCTTTCCACATCTTTAATCACCTTCTAACATATCATACAACTTATTTATTATGTTTATTACTTGAGGGCAAGAATCTTTGTCTACATCGTTCACTGGCGTATTCCAAGACCCCAGAACAGTGGCGAGCACATCAGAGGCTCTCTATAAATACTGGTTGAATCTTAAATACTCCTTTCCACCCTGTCATTCCCCGGCTGCATTCCAGTTCCCCATTCATCAATGTGCCTCATCCTAACCATACCCATAGGGGAACAACTGGGGCTGGAAATCAATGGAGGCTCTATTTCAGAGAAGGAGAGAGGGAAAGAGGGAGGAAAAAGAAAGGGAGGGAAGGAGGTTTTAAATTTATCCCCTACCTTGGTCCCCAACAATTCCATCCTAAATTTTTATATTTAATCTTCCTAAATTTTCAATTCCTCCCAAATTCTTTGTCTTGATTGCCTTCTCTGTGAAATTCCTTCTCTAAACTCAGCAACACTCCTGGTCAATTGAGTGATAAGACAATTTTAAAGAATAATAACTGGAAAACTATGATCAGTCTCAATGGAAGAAAAAAAAACAGAAACAGTGGAAAAAACATCTGTGTGTCTCATTTCTTTTCCACTTCATAGCTAAGCTGCTTCAAAAAGTGGTCTATGTTTCTCCTATTTCCTTACTGACCATTCAAACCTCAACTCTTCTGCTCTTAATGAACCCTTTCAACTCCTTACTTAAACGACCACTATGTTGCTCACTCCTTCAAAACATTTTTATTGAGCACTTATTATATGCCAGGCACTTAGGCTAGGCTAGCTGATTCGGTGGTAAACACAAGTCCCAGGTCTTGCAGTTTGAGCAGAGAAGGAAGACTGACAGCAACAATGATGAGTGACAAATGGTAAGTATTATGTAAGAAGTCAAACAGCAGACAGATATGACCTTATCTAAAGGACAGAAAAGGCCTCACTGAAAATGCAATGTTTAAAGAGAAATGCAAACAGTGAAGACAGATGAAAGATAAGAGGAAAACTGTTCTAGTTAAAGGAAATAGTACCTGCAGAAACCTGAAGGACAGAATAGAGTGCATATAAAGAACCGGAGGAAATTCAGTATGGTTAGTCTCAGGACAGGCAGGGCCTTAAGAGCCATGTCATTCTAAGACTTTATTCTATGAACAAGGAGAATAAAAGGGAATGACACAAAACCTCAGATTTATATTTTTTGGAAGATGAAAACATTTGCCTTACTAGAGTGGGAGGAAACAAGAATGAACACAGGAAATGATAGAGAACAGTTCTTGAAACTCTTGATTTCTATGGAAAGAACTTCATCATAACATTCTGTTTCTTCTCAGACACCTTCAATACATTATTTTCTTCTGCCACTACTCTAAGACTACTGCCTTTACTCAGCTCTCCTACAAATGTACTCTCCTGGGTGACCTCACCTATACTACACAGGTACCACCCCATAAAGTGACAATGACTCCCAAACCTGTATCCCCAGTCCAGCTCTCTTAAGGACAGAGCTGAACTTCCTACCATGCACTGGACATAACCACCTATACACTGTCATACATCCAAAACCAAACACAAGATCCAGACCCCACAAATCTGGTAGTTCCTAATTCTGCTGATGGCACCAACGTAGTCACCCAAGGCAGAAATTCTAAACGCCACTGACTACCTGTTTGTCCCTCACTCATCATCAGGTAAATTTGATCATCTAAAGCTATCAGTTCCTTTCATCCCTATAGTTCCAGAAACTTTGTCTAATGAAGCCTCTACACCATGAGAGATTCCCTCCTAAAGTCTTTCTTCAGTTTACAGGAAGAAGTCCAAATTCTTTGCTATGACATACAAGGTCCATTATCTGGTCCTTTTCTGTCAGAAAATAGCTTTTGTTTGCCATCTATGGAATCCCTGCCAGATTTGGTCACACCAAACTTGGAAAGCAGAAGCAGATCCCTCAAGACTCACTATGGTTTCTCAAGCCACCAGGTATTTGCACACCCTATTCCCACAGCCTAAAATTTCTTTCCCGCCTTGTCCACCTGGAAATCACCCTGCACTCTTTTAAAATCCAGTCAATGTCCCCTCCGCTTTTAATCTTCCCTGGTTCACATCATAGTTCTCTCTCCTTTCCTCCCTTCCCCAGTCCCCACAAAAAACAGAGTTGGGCATATCTTCCACTTCACTTCTATTCTGGCACTTACCAAATTATGACTGTTTACATGTCTGTTTTCCTGACTACATTATATGTTCCTGTATGTTGATAGTGTACTTTCTCTTTCTCGTGTTTGCATCCCCATACCCTACCATACAGTTGGCACTCAATAAGTATTTCTTGAATAAATGAACGTTTACAGAAGTGTTGTGACGTAACAAGCTTTGTCTCTGTACAATGGGATCCTGGGGTAGGCTTTAAAGTATCAAAAGCCATTCCAGAATTGTGACTTCTGGCTTGGGGAAGAGAGAGGGAGGGCATATATTAAAAAGGGATTCATTACAGTGGACCCAGTTCATCCAGCACCCAAAGAACCCACAGAAGTGATATGACTGTGTGCCACAGATTTCTACACAAATTATAACATTTAAAATTGTAAAAATTAAAAATTGAAAACAAATATGAAACTCATAACGATTAACTAAATGAGAGTTTGTTCAATGCATCCTTTAAAAATGGTATTTTTGAAGACTATTTAAAGACCAGGGAAAATGATGGCCATTCCAATCAAGTAGAAAAAAGAGATACATCATGATCCCAATTTTATAAAAGCCATGTTTAAACATACTGGTTTAAAAACATTTAGGAAAAAAGCCTGAAATAAACTGTATTAAATTATTAACAGTATTCATCTCTGGTAATTTTCTACCACTAATATCATTTAATAAATATTTATTAAGCATCTATCTCTCTGCTACTGTACAGTGAAAAGCAGGAGACATCTGTTCCTGTCCTCCTGGAGCTAAACATGTCACACTTTTATAATCAATCGGAAAAAGCAATACAGGTTAGAAAAAAATACATGAGATTGCCCACTCTAAATTTATAACCCACAAAAAATAAAAAAAGATTACTAAAACTTCTCTGGAATCTAGACTGGGGACAATTTTGATCTAAATATTTGGATAAAGACCACCCAAATGCCTTGTACTGTTAATTGTGAACCGTATCATGATACTACAACAGTCCAGATCACTATGGACAGAAGGTAGTAGAGGCACTAAATCTGCAGGCTTCCTCTTCCTGTTAGAAGATTTAAAAATTAATGATAATTATAAATAAAATTTGCTCAGTTGAAACTTAATCCTTCATCTTCCACCACATTTCTTTTCTCTTTTGTGTTTCTTTCCCCTCCACTATTTCCTGCTTTCACCCTCAATGATTTACCCTATTTATCTAAAAGAAGCTTTATAGATAAATAGCATTCTTCTTTCTACCAGGGAATAGCCAGTTTAAGATTGAGCTCTGCCCTCTTAAGGAGTCTCAGGGAAGACAGGCGCTTTCAAAGATTCAAAGGGGATCTGTGTTTTTGAAAAACATGAAAATAATTCACAAAAAATCTCAAGGCTGTGCTACCTTTAAAGCTCCAGCTCCATAAGATAAAAAAAGAAGTAGGGATAATATCTGACTAGAACAGCAACTAATTTACCTGCATTATTCTTCACTGTAATTATTTTGCTAGTTTACATCACAGATTGAAATTCTTCTAAAACTTCCTAGGATTTTCAGCTCATCCTAAACACAGTGATAAATAACAAAATTAAGTGCTCTGAGCTAAAAACTTCAGCACTACAGTTTGAATGTTACATGTTTTTAGGCATATTAAGGAGCAAATATAAACTGATAAAATTCTGTAGGACTTCGAATGCTGAAAATGGATACGCTATACAATAGTTTTCCAGAAATATTTTTCCTGGAGGACTCAAATAATTGAAATTTGTAAAAATATATATACAGGATATCATAATAGGCATTACAGGAATATATAGAATATTAAATGCTAACTTAGTGTTGTATATGCCCAGATATGCCCAGTAAGTATAAAGTATAAGGTATATGCCCAGAGAATTAGGGGACAGAAAGACTGATAGCCATTCATTCATTCATTCATTCATTCCTCAAATGTTCAGAAAGTACTTACTCTGTGCCAGGCATAATTCTAGGAACTATCAGAGATAGAGCAGTGAATAAAAGAGATAAAATTCCTGCCCTCAGAGAGTATGTTAGTGGATTGAGATAGATAATAAACAAGAAAAAATAAGTAAAAAGGTGGGATGAATTGGGAGATTAGGTTTGACATAAATACACTACCATGTGTAAAACAGACAGCTAGTGGGAACCTGCCATAGAGCACAGGGAGCTCAGCTTGGTGCTCTGTGATGACCTAGATGGGTGGGATGAGTGGGGGGGAGGGAGGTCCAAGAGGGAGGGGATATATGTATACATATGGCTGATTGACTTCATTGTACAGCAGAAACCAACACAACATTGTAAAGCAATTATACTCCAGTAAAATTTTTTTAAAATGACATTAGATGGTGATAAGTGCAAAGATAAAAGAAGTAGGAAAAAAAGACTGAGAGGATATAAAAGCAAGGAGGGAAGGGAGCAAGCCATGTGGCTGAGTAAAAACATTCTGAGCAGAGGCAATAGCCAGAACAAAGGCCCAAAAGTAGGAAGATGGCAACACTGGCCTGCTTGCTCTTCCTTATGTTTAAGGAAGAGCAAGCAGGCCAGTGTTGCTAGAAGAGAATGAAGGAGGGTGAAAAGTAATAAATGAGGTTGGAGAGATAAGGGGGAGGGGCTGGGGCCTCCTGGAGGCTTTGAGTAAGGTAGGATGTAACAGTTGGAAATGGGGGTGGGAGGTAATTCCAGGTAATTAGAACAAAGGAAAAGACAAAGAACCAGGGTTTTGAGGATATTTAGGAATTAGAGGCTGGCTTGGTGTGGAATGAGGATACACATAAAGTGAGGGAGCATGAATATGAGGGAAGGGGATCATTTGTGGGGAGGGTGTTTGAAAGTGGTGTATGATAAATATTGTCTTGATCCTCTGTTTAGGAGCTGTTGAAGAGAGAGATAGGGCAGGGAGGCACCAGGGTAAAAGCCGAGCATTAGCTGTCCCTTTAATATAACCCTTTGCTTTCCCCAGCAAGGATAAAATCCTGCTCCAGACAGTTGCTTTAGTTGTTATATTTATAAAGAAAAAAGGTGAGACCTTGGGAGTTTTGTGGGGAAAACATTTTAAATTTTCGGGTAGTAGGGAGGAGAGAAAATATACAAGAATTGGAATTCAGATTATTGTATTATTAACATGAACTGAATTAATTACCAATTGTGTGACTAACATGAACTAGTGTAATACACAGTGAATCATAAGATGAAGGTGACTAAAAAGTGGGACTGAGAAGGCAAATAGGAATTTCAATTGTTTAAAAAGCATTCCACAACATGTCTAATCCATGAATAAACAGTTAAGAGTTAACTACCCCTAATTCTATATAAAGAAGAGGATTCTATTATAATTATCTACTTTGAATTAAAATTATTCACAAGGCAAAAGCTGGAACCATCCTCCCAATTCAACATCTCATACAGAACAGTACCTAGTACAGAAGATTCAAATGCTTGTTTAAAGAATAAAAAACCTACCCATTACATTTCATCTCAATAGAATCAAACAGTGCTAGAATTGTCATAACACAACCTCAAATTGTTACTATTAATAGGGAGGATATTACACAAAAACAGAAAAGTTAGGAAGAAGGGATGTTTTTTCTTCCATATTACCATATTACCTGTAAAAAACAACATACCCTAAAGGCTTCTACTGGTTAATTACCCATATGACACAAAGCCATTTCAGGTATATGAAGGAGTGCTGTTTGGAATAATGGGATACCTAACATCATTAAATCCAATAAACAAAGCTGTTCCGAATCAAAGGAAATTTCCCTTGATATACCCATGTGAGTTGCATTAGTGCTCCCTTTCTGGAACAGAGAACAAAAAGCATAAGGCAATCTAAAACAATCTTTCCTCTTCATCCTTCAAGAACTCAGTGGATTTAGGGACCTGGGTTTGCTTCTCTATGATGTTTTTTTTAAATCTCAAATTAAGAGTAACTCATCCTCATCATTTGTCTCAAATAAAGCAAACGAGTATAATAAAAATACAGCAGCTCTTAACCACTCTTGGTCATGGTATGTTATAAATCCCAAAGAGAGGAACTGCTAAAGTAGAAAAAGAATCATCAAGCGGATACAAATAATGAAACTTCTGCCGGGAAAAGCATCGTTCTTCACTGGGTAATGTTTGTGCACAAGTCACTCTGACCCAGTATTAGACTTAAAATTGAGAGACAGGGTTTCATAGGGCTTTTTAAACCAAGATTATCCATGAAAAAGTTTTTTATGCAAATGTCGGAATGTCAACATACTTTCTTGTCTACTGTTTTCCAGGAAGCATTTTTCCATGCTAAGACAAGAACATCCTCAAGGGCAACTCCATAAGCGGATTCGAACTCCCTTGGATACCATAAATAAGCGTTAAAAACCCTTTATACCACAAAAAAGTACTACGGTAGTTTGCAAAGGTGTGTTTAGTTCTGCTTGTTGGAGCGATTAGAGCAAGCAGTGAATAAAAGGTGCCCTGAATCGAGTACACTGAACCCGGCCGCGGCATCTCCAAGATGCAACAATAAAAGCATCCTCCCCCCTCCTCATACTTCCCCAGAAAGTGGCCCTATACCCGGGAGCCAGCGGGCCGCAGGGAGAGAGCCCGGCCTGCCTCACCTTATAGACGTCCCCGTAGGTGCCGCTGCCGACCCTCTGAACGAGCTCGTAGTCATGCTGCGGGTTCCGCCTCAGGATGTCCGCGCCAGGCCGCAGAGGGGCCTCCATCTTCGCTCAGGGCCCGGCTCCCGCCGGCTCTGCCCGCGGCGCCCCGATTCCCGCTAACAAGGACGAGCGGCGCCGCTTCCCAACATGGAGCCTCTGCCCGCAGCTCCGCCTGCACGAGGAACGAGCAGAGGCTACAACCCCGAGCGGCCCAGCCCCGTCCCTTCCGCCCGGCCGGGGCCAGCGAACCACCGGGCCTGAAAGGGTCCCCGGCGCCTAGTCGCCGCGTTCCGGCCTCGGCCCTTCCCCCCTCCCCGGCCGCCCGCGAACTGCCGAGCCGGGTCTGCCCGCCCGCCGGGGCCCGGGGCCGGCTGGGTACCTGAGGGGAGCGGCCCCACTCTTTGTTGAGCGCCGCGCCTGGGACCTACTTCCTCGCCGGCGCCAGCGTCCTGCTTCCAGGCGCCCGCCGTCCGCTCCAGGTTCGGCGCCGTCTCCGCCTCCCGCTGCACCGCACGTTCTCTCGCGGGCGGCGGAGGGGCGTACCGTCGCCGCCGCCGCACCACGTTCTCCACCCGGGGCTGCGTCACCGGGAGACACGTTCCCGGCCAGTGTGGGTCGGCGCCCAGCTGCCCGCCCGAGTACGCCGGCCGCAGGGCCAGAGTGCCGCCCTGAGGCCTGCTCGGGACACGACACTCTCCCGGCCGGGCCGCCGCGCCCCCCGGGCCGGCGCGTCCTTTCCGGGCCCAGGCTCTGCTTCCCACCCTCGGGGCTTAGGGACGCCCCCGGGCATTCGTGGGCCGAAGCGCCTCCGCTAAACCGCCCCCCGCTTTGTCAGGTAATCTTAGAAGGTAACGGCTAGAGGGAGAAGGGTGGGCACGAGGGCGAAGGGAACGCAGCCCTCCCAGTTCAGAAAAGGTACGTTGAGGGCACTGGGCCAGGTGAGAAGTCACCTGGCAGTGGGGCACCAAGGAAGGAGGTGGGGGAGTGGAGTGCCAGATTAACTAAGTCGCGGCACACCCTACTGCACCGTCCTGTTTTGCAAATCATTCTCAGTGATACGAGTTTGAGGCTTCACTGCACGCCTGCGCAACCTGTCTTCTGCTGAGTTTTCCCAAGACATTTCTGAAAGTCTGAATTCCTAGGAAGTCTCGATGGCCTTTATCCCTGTTGGGCACACGCGGTGTCTGAACGCGGGTATCGCTCCTTGGGTCACGAGTTCTGCAGAATCTGAAACAAAGTCAGGGACCACAACCTGGTTCTGGCTCTACCACTTCCTCAGTATGTGATCTGGGACAAGAAAGACATCGTATTTGGCAATGTCTCCGTATCCTTATCTGCAGCTTGAAGAGGATAAGGTTTTGCATCAGACACCCAAGGAAGTGTTTATAAAGCATTTTACAGGATTATAAAAAGGGTTCTCAAAATATAAAAGGTTTTAAAATACTTCATAATGCACAGAATATGGAACAGGAGTTTAGGGAAGTAATTTGGCTGATATTAACAAGCTGTTTTGCAGTTTCAGTTCCAGTCTTGTTCTGAAGGTAGAAATAAAGTTGCCAGTTTGTACACTGGCAAAGTTATTTCTAGAGCCCAGTGAAGGTTTGAACAAAAAAGCCAGCTAACACTTGGCCATTGCATTTAGTGACTGAAAAAAATCACAAAAGAGCAAGTTGCAGATGTTGGCTTGCGGCTTTGAACATCCAATTCAATTCCATTCTTGGGCAATGTACTCCTTGTTTTTGATCATTGTAATCAATTGCATAATGTAGAAATTAAATTCACACCTTAACAGGACAGGGAATATATGTATTTTCTTGTGCTCTGTACACAAAGGGCACTTATTTAGGGAACATAAGTAAGCTCAGACTTAACATGCTCTATGGACAAAGCCTATGTGTTTGCTGCATTGAAAAAATTGTTGAAGAACAGTTCCTTCTTTCAGAGCTTCTTGGCACTTGTTTTGGTGGGCAAATACTTTTGGCTTCAATGACTCAAAATCTTTTCAAATGTTCTATTGGTATCCTAGTACTTATTTACTGTCATAGATTTCTTTTTTTCCCCCTTTGATCCTATAAGCATTGATCCTTTTTCTAGTCTGAAATTTATTTATCCTTACTTATTTATACCTACATTATTCCTCAGAGAATTTGAGGCAGCATACAGAAAATGCATACTATAACATAAGATAAAAATGAGGAAATAGGTATGATGTTAAAGAAGAAAACAGAACAATACAGCAAATTGGCCAAAGCAGAGGGTTTTATAGTGTTTTTGAGATCACAGTAAACCAGTTAATTGAGAGAGAGTTACATCTTTTCCTGATACTAAGAGTTTAGGAAAACTTACCTCATGGGCCTTCCTAAAATGAAAACTCTGAATTCCCAGTTTGAAACAAGGATAAATGTTTTTCTGACACTCCTTTAAGCATGTTAGTCTTGAAACACAATGTTTGATTTGAATTAGGCAATAAAGTTTGAGGTCATAGGCTTCAACAAGACCCTGGAGTGCAGATACTTTATGCTGCCAGTAATGGCAGATCCACATGCTTTGATCATCAACCCAGAGGTGGCTAGCATGGAAAAAGTCAAGATTTTATGTGGTGGTTAAGAAGTGTCTGCCATAATCGTTCTTTTACTTGTACCACAGTTGTTGCAAGCAAAAAACATCTGCTTTATACTAACTCCAAGAGAATCTTTAGAATTTTTAAATACTGGTTGAGTTAATTTTATCAAGATCAGTGAAGTCATAGCTTGTCTGTTAAATATTTCATGGTTAGTAAAGAAATTCACATTCAATTTCCATAAAATAAACATACAGTGCATAAATTTAAATTTACGTCCTAAACAATTAAGCATATTGTTTCAAGGTTGAAGGTAACATAACAATAAAAAGTTTTCAACTGAGCACAGTAGAGTTTCTTACAAACTACCAAATTTCATAATGCCAAGGTATTGAATAAGTATGGCTTGATATAACTGTCATATATTCTTTGTGTCTTCATAATATCTGACATGTAAATATATTCCATGTTTTCCTGTTATCTACCTAACAACCTTTTATGGTTTGCTCTATGCTTTATAGTGTTTTTCCCTTCTTTCAAAGTTCTTTAGTAAAATGCTAATTATAATCTGTGGCCTCTTGTTTCAATTTTAGCCGAGGCTTAATTTTTTAAAATTGGGGGACACGGGGACTTCCCTGGCAGTCCAGTGGTTAAGACACTGCGCTTCCACTGCAGGGGGCATGGGTTAGATCCCTGGTGAGGGAACTAAGTTCCCGCATACAGCACAGTGCAGCCAAAAAAAACAGAAAACAAATGAAGGACATAAAATTTTTCAACTTCTGCCTAGGTAAGTTTCACAATTTAGTAACCAAGACAGAATGGCTAGTTAAAACCCTCAAGTGTGACAAAACAGAGCATGAGGACAATAATTTTAGTATGGAACATATAGGCTTAAACAATATAATTTCCTGATGAATCTTCCAACATAAGCTAGTTGCAAAATGTAATTTTATGTGATTGAGCTTTATAAGTTTGTTAAATATAAATCAATTAAATATTGGAAGACATTTGCCATAATTATCATTTGGATTTTTAAATAGTTAAACTATTCTTTCTGTTACTAATGAGGATCAGTTGTCTGTTGAGGCCAAAACTGTGTTTTCAAAGTATAGGAGAATTCTGTTTTGTTCTGGAGAGCAGTAGAACATGTGTCTCATTCAGAATCAGTATCAGGTCATTATAATGGGAGTTTTCAAAAGAAGAGTTGAGGAAGGCAGTGCACATCCTTTTTTTATCCAGCTTGAATTGATCATCTGATATGTAACTTTGATCCCTAGGGTGGTTTTAAAGTTTATATGAGAATTGATACAGGGGTTCCTGTATTCAGCTCAGTTGAAAAGCAACTCTTGGCTTGCTACCAGGGCTCGGCAGATACTAAACACCTGACCACAGGATTCTAAGTGATTTTGTGCTGTGAACTGCTCTTTAGGAACTGGATTTTATCTGATGACTCATAAATTGAACATGGGCAGCAGAATTTCATTGTCAAATGGAAAGGTATATACTGGGGTAGCCTGAGCTGATCTGGAAGGCACAAGTAAAGTACATGGACTAACTTTCATTGTACCTGCCCCTACTTCTTTGCCACCTTTTTTTGAACCCTGTCTTTGGGCTCATGGTCATTTAGCAGAGGAAGGAAAAGCTTGGGCCTGGTTTATTAATGGTCTGGATGATATACTAGCACCAACTAGAAGCATAGAGCCACTGAATTATGGCCCTACTTCATAGTAAAGTGGGCCTGAAAAATAGAGATGAAGAGAAATTTTCCTAGAGGGCATAATTTTGAATAAAACATCTGGTTGTCCTCTGTGTTAGGAATGAAAGATAGCCTGAGGTATGGATCTATACTGATTTATGCACAGTAATTAATAAGCTGGCAATAACTTGGAAAGATGATCAGAAATAAGGAAGTCAGTGGGAGATGTATTATGGATGGAGTCTCAAAATTGACCCGGAATGTGAAAATGTCTGTGAACCATTTGACTGCCCACAAGAGGGCATCCGTCCCAGTAATCAGGTATACAAGATGATCTGTCCTATGGATGTCAGTCAGCCTCTACCTAGTTACCTTAGTACTAGTTCAGTGGGGCCATGTGGCAATAGGAATGGAGGCTAAACACAGATTCAGTGGCATGGGCTTCCACTTGCCAAGGGTAATACGGTTACTGCCTCTATGATGTATTTAGCTTCCTTATAGCAGAGGCCATTGCAGTGACCCTAGTAAGGTACGATTCCTTAGACCAGTCAGTTACCTGGTGGCAGTTTAATTAAACCAGGTCCCTTTGATTATGGAGGGAAGAGCAATTTGTCCTCATGGGAATAGATACATAGTCCAGATACAGGTTTACCATCCCTGCTTGGAAAGCTTCTACTAGTACCACAATTATGGACTTACAGAATGCCTTATTTCATCACTAGGTATCACAAACAACGTTAAATTTGAGCAAGAAACTCATCTTACTATGAGGAAGTGTGGCAATGGAGTCATGCCCATGAAATTAACTGATCTTACCTCAAACCCATCACTTAGGAGCATCTAGTATGATACAATGGAGGAAAGTCCTGCTGAAGGATCAGTTGGCTGAGAGATAACCCCTATGAGGATATGATATAGGATTTAACTCAGTAGCCAATATATATTGCCATCTACCCCATATTCAGAATGCATGGGCCGAGGAACCAGGGGGTGGAGGTAGGAGTGACCCTTTTATTATTCCTAATAATTCAGTTGAAGAATTTTTGTCTGTACAACTTTGACTCTAAAACATTGGGCTTGGTGGATCTGAAGGCCCTAGTGCGCAAGGGACAGATACTTTCCCCAGATAACCCAGTCACAGTTCCATTAAATAGGAAGCTGACACTACCACCCGGGCTATATGAGGTGTTCAGACCACTGAGCCAACAGTTAGAGAGGGGTTCATTGTACTGGTTGGGGTGATTGGTCTTAATTACCAAGGGGAAATTGGTTGTTGCTCGACAAAGAGAATAAGGACTATATCTGGAACCCCAGGTATACACTAGGGTACCTCTTGGTTTTCATATGTCCACAATTACTGAACAATGGGAAACTGCAGCAATCCAGTAAGTATAAGACCAGTAAGGACTCGGATCCTATGGGAGTAAAGTTTGGATCACCCTACCTGCTGAGATACTAATGGAGGGTGAGGGGGAAATGGAAGCTATGATTATGACCTTGGGCATTCTGCTCAGAAACGATCCTCTTTCTGTATTATCAGAACCACAATTTTGTGGACCTTTTCTGAGTGGCTATGTCCATTAAAGGACACTGAGACCTTCCCCAATCTTAGGGGGTAAATATCGATTGGCCTAGCCTCGTTCCTCTTGTTAAGGGGATGGTTTAGGCTTAGACCATTGAGGACAATGACACATGAGGAAAAGTCTGCTGGAGTGCTTTTTTTTTTTTTTTTTTCTGTACGCGGGCCTCTCACTGTTGTGGCCTCTCCCGTTGCGGAGCACAGGCTCCGGACGCGCAGGCTCAGCGGCCACGGCTCACGGGCCCAGCCGCTCCGCGGCATGTGGGATCTTCCCGGACCGGGGCATGAACCCGTGTCCCCTGCATCGGCAGGCGGACTCTCAACCCCTGCGCCACCAGGGAAGCCCTGGAGTGCTTTTTAACAAGGTACACAAGACATAGACATGCCTTTTTCTGTCTCTAGGCATGGCTGTGTGCCTCTGATGACTGGAATGGCAGATGCCGTTTTGGAACTATGGCAGGAGCCTGCATTAGAAAATAAGCCCACACACAGTATGGTAGAATGCAATCTTGGTCCTAGTGAAAAAGTCTGCTTGTATTCTCCAGTATCCATTTCTCTTCTTTCTGTGGTATTAGATTCCCCAAATTTTAGTTAAATACATGGTATATTTATCAACTGCGTGGGACATGTATGGTCAATGGTATTTGAGTTGAGGTGATGTGTGCAACTTCTGAGTTGTACCTGCAGATTGGATATATCCACTTCTTCCTTTTCTTCCTTTCTACATGGCTGGAATGAGGATGTGAATGTCCAAGCAGCCATCTTGGATTACATGATGGAAGTCCCAAGTTAAGGGTGGAAGAAAGTATAAAGAGGCCACCATATTAGTCCTGGATGGCTTACACTCAGATTATTTCATGAGAGAGAAATAAGTGTCTTAAACCACTGTAGTTTTTTTTTTACAGCAGCCAATTCTTTATCCTAACTTATCCATGATGATGTTGCACTGATGAATGAACCACCATAAAACCAACCTGTCTTCAAAAAAATTATGTGACAGTAAATGTCCTTTTATTTAAGCCATTTTGAGTTACAGCCAAAAGCATTCTAAATGATATACTTTAACAAGATTGCTAGTTATAGAGGGAAGGAGCAAGTTGGATCATCGATTACTGAAAAACTCCTGATTGAGAGGTTTTTGGGGGAAAATGAGCATGGTGAAGGAACCAATAGAAGAAAAAATAATTGAGGTTATAGGAGGGAGGGAATAATTTTTGGAGTAATATCCCAGAGGAGTCAGGAGGAGAGAGGATCTAGAGTACTAAAGTACAAATACCTTTTCCTCTTTTTTTCTGATTTAAAATAAACTTGACTTTGACTTTTAAAACACAGCCTTATTGAGATATAACTCACATACCATATAATTCACCAATTTATATAACTAAGTGATTTTTAGTATATTCACAGAGTTGAACAGAATTGATTTCAATAAAAATTTTTAAACATTTTTATTACCCCCAAAAGATGCTTTGTATTCAATAGCAATTGCTCCCCAATTTCTCCCCAACCTCCCACCCACCCTCTGTAGCCTTAGGCAACCTTTAATCTACTATCTATCTCTATAGATTTGTCAATTTGGGGCATTTTATATAAATGGAATCATACAATACGTGGTCTTTGTGACTGGCTTCATTCAGTTAGCATAATGTTTTCAAGCTTCATCCATGGTGTAGCATTTATCAGTACTTCATTCCTTTTTATGGCTAAATAATATTCCATTGTATGGATATATACCATATTTTGTTTATCCATTGATAGTTATTGGTATTTAGGTTGTTTCCACCTTTTGGCTACTACAAACAATGCTGTTATGAACATTCCTGTACAAGTTTTTGCATGAGCATGTGTTTTTCATTTCTTTTGGGTATATATCTATGAGTGGAATTGCTGGGCCAATTGGTAACTCTATATCTAACTTTTTGAGAAGCAGCCAGACTGTTTTCCAAAGCGGCTGTATTCCCACCAGCAGTGCCAGTTTCTCCACATCCTCACCAACACTTTTTGTCTTTCTTTTTGGTTACATTCTGAGGTGATGTCTCATTGCAGTTTTTCAAATTTTGATTTGCATTTCCCTAGTGACTAAAAACATTAAATCATCTTTTCATGTGCTTCTTGGCCATTTGTATATCTTCTTTGGAGAAATGTCTATTTAGAGCCTCTGCCCATTTTTTTTTAATTCAGCTATTTGTGTTTTTACTGTATCATACTGATACCTCAGATTCCAGTTCAACACCACAGGGTTCATTCTGTCCTTCCCCTCTCCTTATTATAACTTCATCTCCAAAAGCAAGAAATCTGGCTCTGATTACCCACGATATATTTGTTCAATTCTAGTGCAAACATAAATAATTTCAGAATTGCTAACCCACGTATGTCCTGGGAGGAAAAAAAATTATGAACTAAAGAGCAATACTTGTATACAGTTTTTGTCTTTAGTCTTACAGCATACAATCAAAATACAATTTTCTAAAGCTCCTCAGGTTTAGAAAACACTTCAGTGTAGTTATGTTATTCCCCTGTAATATAGTTAGGTTCACTTTTTTTTTTTACTGTTTGTAATTCCATTTTGAGTTCCTTCCACCCCTAGCCCCATATCCTGATTGATTTTATTTTATTTTTTTAATTTAATTTATTTTTTATACAGCAGGTTCTTATTAATATATTTTATACATATTAATGTATATATGTCAATCCCTATCTCCCAATTCATCCCACCATGATTGATTTTAGTTATTTATTTTGGAGAATGTGAAACATTGCCATGGTTCTAACAGTCAGGGCTTTATGAAAAGGTTACGCTTAGAGAAGCATCAGTCGTCCTAATCCGTACTACCCTATTCCCATTCTTCCATTGCTTCCATCCTATTCCCACTCATCTCCTGTAGATAACTTATCTCATTGGTTTCTAGTTTATCCTGTATTTCTTTTGCACAGATGAGCACATACATTTTTTATATGCTTTTCTTTCTTACAGGATGGGTTAAGCATTTGTGCTTTGGGTTTTTTTTTTCCATGTAACAATGTATTCTGGAATTCAGTATGTATCAGTTCATAAAGATCTTCTGTATTCTTTTTTATAGCTACATAGTATTCCATTGTGCACATGTATTATAGTGTATTTAACCACTCTCCTATATATGGGCATTTAGGTTATTTCCAATATATTGGAATAACAAAAATGCTGCAATAAATTACTCTGTATGTATGTATTTTCATACTGTTGGAGGTATTTCTTTAGAGTAGATTAAACTTATGGTTTTAAAAAATAAATGTGTTCTAACAATGTCCACTGAAAGAGTCTTGAAACAGTGAAATTCCAGCTAGCAGTGAGCACAACTAGCATTCAGATCTTGGTTTCTAAATTCCTTTTCTCATTAAAAGCAGCCACAGTTTCTTGGAGGAACAGTTAATCCTAGTTCTGAGGCAGGGAAAATACAAGGGAAACTTGAAACATTTTCTTGTGCCAGAAAACAAGGAAAATGATCAAAGACAAATAGGACATGTTAAAAGGACACAGGTGTTAACTTGAAGGAGCTACCATTGGTCAAGTTTAGGGCAATTTGAGCATTAGAAAGAATAATGATGGTAAATGATACAGTGAAGTTTTTTTAGATTTTATGAATCCATGAAATGAACAGTGGTACTCAACAAACAAAGGTGGCAGAGGAAATGCCAACTACTAAATGTAGAATGTAAAAGAAATGGTATAATTATTTTAAAATCACTAATATAAAGTCACTTCATGCAAGGATGTCAATGGATGCTAAAAACCATTGGATGAAAAAGTTCATGGCCAAGACATTCACACAGTCTCAAGTATTATCTCACAGATTACTTATTAATTACAGCAGAAAAAGGGTTTTTTGAAAATAAGTTTCCTTTTCAATTAGGAATAGATACTGAATTACATATATAACATTTTGGGGGTGGAATCTACTGTACTCTTTTTTAATGGGATTCACCTGAAAGGGATTTTCAGGCTAGAATGTGAGTTGAGAATTATAGTAAAGAAATACAAGAAAAGCAGAACACGCTTCTTTTTATTCAATGAATTTGTTTTGTAGGTATGGGGTGAGATAATTTCTATCTTCCTATGTTGTCTCATTAGTGTTTAGGGAATGCAACTCTGTTGAACACAGTCCCCTTTAAAACCATAATGTAAACTTTGTTTACAGTGTTCTGAGGTCATAGAACCATTAACTGAAATATGAAATGCATAAGATTTGGCAGTGGTGAGTGAGAGACTTTGGTTTTTGACATATTGATTTTGAAGTGTCAGTAGGAAAACAAACTGAAGATGACCTCAGGCAGTTATAAATTCAGCTCTGGAATGATGATTATCTCTCCTCAAGAGAGCTTGAGACTAGAAGAGAGATTTGGGAATCAACAGCATGGATGGAGGTCCTGTCTGAAGCCATCATAGTAAATTACATTGAGGGGACACAGAGTGAAGAGTTGCTTATGATGAGGAGTAAACAGAGACCAAGGATCTGGTAATTAAAAAGCTAGCAGTAATCTCCTAGGCAGAACTGATCTGTGTAGAGTATGGGCAACAACCACATTCAGGTGAAAACTGTGTGAGGAATGGGATGATGGTATCTTGAGGGTCAGGTAGCATGAAGGGACAGTGTTTCTAGGACATTGAAAATTAAGTTTATAGGGAAAGAGGAAGAAACCAGTGAAAAGGGAGAGATTGAGAATTTTTTTTTAAGTACTTAAAATACTTTTTAAAATACTTTTTAATACTTTTTAAGTATTTACTGCCTTTTGCTTTCAAAGTAACCTTTGTTACTGCCAAGGCTCTTCCAGATTATATAGTATGACTTTACTTAGAATATTTGTCAGTATAACGCCAGGTGATATCTCTGCAAATGTAGTGGGAAATTTTGCCCACTAGAATGGAGTTAGTTACAGATTATGGTGTATCTCCAGCTTTCATTTATCTTGATCTTAATCTAAATTTGCTATCCTAATTTTAAGACAGGCCTGTTCAGTACACAGGTAAAAAATGCATGATACCCTCTTTACTAATGTGACCTTGCTTTTAAGTTAGGGGGGAAATGGTACCTGGTAGATAAACGCAGATTTTTAAAATTTCTTTGGCTATGTAAATGTTGCCAGCATGTTTCTACTAATATGTAACTCGTCTAGGAAACAGGTATTTGAACATACAGAATCATGCAGTATACTGGTTTGTGTTATTTCTGACTGTATAATGCTGTTAAATTCTTTGACAGTGTGTAAGGGGGTGCTATTTATTTGTATGTTTTTTCCATCGAAAATGTTGCAGTACATTGTCTGTCACTGTCTTCAGGCTCTGGGGATGGGCTGAGGTAGGGAGGGTGTGACGCTGGTATTTGTGTGAACTTGGGCTTGTGATGCTGAGCTTGGTTCATCCCTTTCTCCTCCCTTCTCCTCCCCACTCCTTCCCACCAGCGCCACAGCAACATCCTCAGAGTCTGAGTGAACTGCGCCCAGCGCGGGCACAGAGCCTCCCACCGCCAGCAACCTGCGGCCGGGAGAAGAGCGAGCGCCCTGACAGCGCCCCACCGCCACCAGTCCCCGGACCACCATGGCGAAGAACCGCAGGGACAGAAACAGTTGGGGTGAGTAGCGTATGGTGACTTCTGCAGCCTGCACGGGGACGGGCCCTCCGCCTTCTGCTTCTGGAGACGAGGAGGGCCAAGGGCTGCTCGGCGCCAGCATCCAGGGCTGGGAGATGGCCACCGCCGAGCGGCTCCCTGTCGGGCGGGAGGAACGGTGGCCGAGCGGGACCCGTGGAACCGGCATCTGGCTGTGGGGCGAAGGGGCGAAGGCTGCAGCCAAGCGCAGGCCGGAGACTCCCGCTTCTCCCCACCCTCCTCACCCCACCCCACCCCAGTCCTCCTCCTCCCAGCATTTGGACAGCACCCACCCGGTCGCCTCCGGGGGATTCGACGGTTCCGCTTTAGCGAAAGGAGGTGGGCAGGAAGGGCGAGGGTGGTGGGCAGGGGGCGGTGGTTACAGGAGAGGGGCGGAGATCGCCCACCCCTTCCCCACGAGCTGCGGGGTCCCCGGCCTTGCAGGGCTCGCACTCCTGGCTGGCGGGCAGGCTGGTAGGCAGCGTTGGAACAATGAGGCGGAGCGCGCCGGGCCCAGGTCTGACCTTTGCCAACCCGAGCGACGCCTGAGAAGGGGTGCCGCTTGGGAATCCCCTAAGGCTGCGGTACTCGTTTTCATCTGGGGGTTGGGTGGGGAATTTGGGAAGAAGGGGAGCAAAGTTGTGGTTTCCAGTCTTCCGCCCCACCCCGACCTGGTACCCCATTCAGGCCAGCCCTAAGGGTGGCATTGTTCTCAGATTTTACCTTTTGGAGATGCAGGGCTCATGATTCAGCATCAGGCCGAGGGGAGGGGGAAGGAGAGGCTAGGCCCAGTGGGTTCACGCCGCGAGTGGGAGGGCGGTGCTCACGCAGGCGGAGAAGAGAGGGCGCAGTGATGCAGGAGAAATCGCAGCCCCGCCCGCTCTGCTGCTCCAGACTGGGTGCGGACGGACGGTTAGTGTGGGCAGGTTGGGCGTCTTTTTCCTCTTTGGGCTCCCGACTTCTTCCAGCCACAGTGAACCCACTGCCATCTTAGGGCATTTTATTATCTGCACCAGAGCAGATCTCAGACCAGTGTGGCTTAGTGGGCAGAGAAGTAGTTTGTTCATTAGCTTTGAATTGTTATTTGGAAAGTTTACAGGCACTAGGAGTTCAGGGCTCCTTGATTGACTCTCTTCCATGTCTCAGTGAGATCTCTTCTATAACTGTCCATCAGATTGAGAGGTATAAATTTTAATTAGTTATTTTGGTTATCTTTTATGAAAATTGATTATCTTTTATCAAAAGATCATATTTTTCCTTGCCTCTGATTGGTCACAGGACCAGCTTAACTCCTAAGTAGGCAAAGTCTACATTTGAGAGATTATCCAACGTTTATGGTAGATGCGGGGAGTTGGAGCAGGGAGGTCTGTCTTTAGTTGTCCGAGTTCGAGAGAAATCGGTTCCATTTTCTGATATCACCAAATCCCAATTTTAGTAGGCGTGACTACTGCAATAACACCGTTTTGTTTGCTTCTTCTGAAATATGGGTAAACTTTTTCAGTGTCCCCTTTCCGTCCTTTCCCTTGGCCTCCAGAATAGGAGTTTCTTGAATAGTCACAGTTAAGGTGTGTATGTTCAAGTCAATTTTGGTCTTAATCTCTGTGCACTGTTGACTCAACCCTGTTAAGAGACAGGCATGTGAAAATTTATTCTGACGATTAAAATTTTTCTCCTTCACGAAGCTTTGGATCATTATTTTTCAGTATTGCCTTTGGTTACAAATTTCTTATGTAGTGGAGGTTTTTTCTTTCTTGAGAATGTGGTTCTCAAATGGGATTTGCATAAAAATCACACTGGGAACTTATTAGAAATGCAGATTCCCACATCTTCCAGCCAGAGCTTTTGCCTCAATACATCTGAAATAAGGTCTAGGAATCTGCCTTTTATTAGCATTTTAGGTGATTGAGAAGCAGATCATCTTTGGATGTTACCTTCAGAAACACTGTCTTATTTACATTTGATAGAAACGTATTCTAGGCAGTTTACCCAGAAGTCACAAAAAGACTTTTGAGTCAAGTGATGAATTAAGAAAAGAAATACCACAGTTACTATGTGTTCACTGGAAATTTCACAGAAAAGAAATAGTGGAATTGTGGGGTCTTATCTTGATGTTCTATGGAAATGCTTTACTACTCAGATTTTTCTTTGCTATAAAGTGTATATGACATAAATGACTTAGAAAATGTAGCATATGGAGTAGGACATAGTAGAAGTTTTTGGCAAAGATGTTAGCCATGTCTGTCTTGATTCCATTTTATTACCAGCATCTAGTACAATGCCTAACGTGTAATAGGCATTTAATAATAACAACTAACATCACTGAGCTAATATCATATGAAGTAGGTATTATAATCCTCATTTTACATATTAAAAGGTAAATAATAGAGCTAGAACTCCAACTCTGGCAGTTTGACTTGATTCTTTTGCCATCACCAGTATTTTGTTGAATGGATAATACTTTCTGCATTGTTTAGAACTATAGTTTTCAAGACACATTCATCTGCATTATTGCATTTGATCTTTAGCCTCCTAAGTTGTCAAGACATATTCCCTGTTTGCAGATGAAAAAACTGAGTCTCAGGTAGGTTAAATAACTTGGTGAAAGTCACATAGTATTTAGTAAGTTAAAGGACTGAGATTAGAACCTAGAGTTGTCTTCTAATTTATTTTCTATAACATAATGCTATGGAATGTTTTTATGTTTAATGGGGCATGGTGTGAGGTTAATAGAGAAAACAGGCCCTCATAGAAGGCAGAGGTCTCTGATGAGAAAAAAACTCAGGTGATAGCTTAGAAAGAAAGACAGTAAACTGACCTTATCATCTAGCTAAATACATATTTTTCAGATGAGTTAGAAATCAAAGGGAAGAGGGGAAAGCTAAACTATCCAGAATTGGAAAATACAGGATTTCCAAGAAAAGTGCAAGAGAGGTACTTGCAAAATTTGTAAGGGGGACCTAAAGTTCAGATAAGGGCCCTATAGGACCAATAACAGGTATTATTTTTATCTGAGTGGTCAGAGAGCTGTTAGGTCCTACAGGGGCCATGGAAGCTAGAAAACAGAAAAGCATCTCTGCTGACACCCAGAGTTGGGTGGTGTTTGAGGATCATACCCATACGTACAACTGGGAAGCAAATCTGTGCTTCCAAAACTGAGAATCTCACCACCTGTACCTGGATCTACACTGAACTAGAAGTTTGAATAAATTTAAGCATTTAAAAGTCAATTCTTGGGCTTCCCTGGTGGCGCAGTGGTTGAGAGTCCGCCTGCCAATGCAGGGGACACGGGTTCATGCCCCGGTCCAGGAAGATCCCACATGCTGCGGAGTGGCTAGGCCCGTGAGCCATGGCCGCTGAGCCTGCGCGTCTGGAGCCTGTGCTCCGCAACGGGAGAGGCCACAGCAGTGAGAGGCCCGCGTACCGAAAAAAAAAAAAAAAAAGTCAATTCTTAAAAGGTAGGCATTATTATCCTTATTTTAATGTATAAGGAATCTGACACACAGAGAGTATAACTTCCCAGAGGTTTGATAATTTATGTTATAGACCTAGGATTTAAATTTAGGGTTGTTTGTTTACCGGGTCCATGTGATAAGGACAAGGAATTAAAATAGAATCCAATAGGTGCCACAACAAGCCTGTCTAGGCTTAAGCTGGTATGAGAAATCAATGCTCTATAAACTTGATCGCTTTGGACTAGAAAAGAAGGCAAAGAATATGCTAGTATATGGAAGACAAAGGAGACAGATGAATATCAGAAACAGTAGCCCAGAAAGCAGTCTTTCAATGTTGGGCTTAGAGTTTAAGTACTCCCAGAAACAAAACAGAAGTGTACCCGTTTTTATTTATTTGTTTTTGTTAATCACAGTTGCTTAAAAACTTGGGATGCCACCTGGTAATTTGAGTTTTCAGCAATGTAACAGAAACTGTTGGTGCAATCTTGCTTTAGAAGAAGAATATTTGCACTAAAGTGTCAGCTTTTCCTGCCCCTTTAAAAAAAACTCTTAGCTTCACAGTAAGTGTAGGAAACGTCTATTTGTTGAAAAGGCATTTGCTGAAAGTTAATTTTTAGGTTTCTGTTTTTGTTTTTTGAGGAAAGGTTAAAAACAATCTTGATTATAGTAATCCCCTGATCTTTCTTTTCCAATTGACTGTATTCTGTTTTCCTTGGAATGAGACCCTTTGTCCCTTTGTACTTGCCTCATTTTCTATATATCTGTTCCCCCTGAAACAAAATAAAATTTCTATTGGGTCATACATGTACTTCCCCTACAGACTCTTCCCTCCACATTATTCTAATGTAATTTGCCTTCCCTACATATTTTTTCATATATATTTTTCATATATATATATTTTATACTTTATATCTGTTTACCTTGTCTTGATGGCTCTTGGGTTATGTCTTTCCTCCATTTCAAACTCTGTAGCCTTTATTATCTTTAGAAACCAGTGACTAGACTGTAAGTGTAACCTGTGATCATCGGGAAAATGATTTACTGTGAGAAACTTTAGTCATAAAAAATAGTTGCATATTTTTAAAGTTGGAGGCTCTTTTACATAAAAATTATTCTATAAAAATGTCTATATATACAAAAAAGTAAAACAGATGTTCAATTTTAAAAAGTATAATAATGAGCACCTGTATCCCCGCTCCCCAGCTGAAAAAATAGAACTTTATCAATATTTTGACACTGCTTGTGTGCCCCTCCTTTATGGCAACATCTCATTATAAATACTTTCATAAATTTGGTGTTTCTCATTTCCTGATCATTTTATATATATATATATTATATATATGTATGTGTGTATATATGTAACATATATCACTAAATTATATATTATTTAGTTTTACATTTTTAAGACCCTAAAATAAATGGAATCTAGCGTATACATTTTTCCACAAAGTATTTTGTTTACTTATAATACCCACACTTGGTATTATAATAGATGTGAAATGATATCTCACTATGGTTTAAATCTGTGTTTTACTGATTACCAATGAGGTGTGAGTATATTTTCATACATTTATTAACCATTACTATTTCCTACTCTGCCTATTTGCCCTTTGCTGATCTTTTGTCAGGTTATTTGTCCTTTGCTACTTTGTGATGTGACTTTGCTCTCTTGATGGTATATTTTAGTAAACAGAAATTTTATATTTAAAAATAGTTAATTTAATATTTTCCTTTATGGTTTGTGCTCTTTGTATTTTAAGAAATCTTCCTCTACCTCAAAGTTATAAAATTTTCTCCTATAATATTTGGTTTTAAAATTTTGCATGTCTCTTTTTTTTCATTTTTTTAAAATTGTGGTAAAATACACATAAAATTTACCATCTTAACCATTTTTAGGTGTGCAGCTCAGTAGTGCTAAGTACATCATGTTGTTGTACAACCACCACTGCCGTCCATCTCCAGAATTCTTTTCATCTTGCAAAGCATCTGTACCCATTAAACACTAACTCCCTATTCCCTCCTCCACCAGCCCCTGGCAGCCATCATTCTGCTTTCTGCCTCTATGATATTGACTGCTCTAAGTATCTCATATAAGTGGAATCAAGTATTTGTCTTTTTATGACTGGTTTATTTCACTTAGCATAGAATCCTTAAGTTTCATCCATGTTGTAGCATATGTCAGAATTTTCTTCCTTTTTAAAACTGAGTAACATTTCATTGACTGTATATACCACATTTTGCTTATCCATCTGTCAATAAACACTTATGTTGCTTCCACATTTTGGCATCTGTAAATAATGCTCTATGAACATGGGTGTTCAAATACATCTCTTTGAGACCTGCTTTCAATTCTTTGGGTATATACCTAGAAGTAGAACTGCTGAATCATATAGTAGTTATAGTTTTAATTTTTTGAGGAGCTGTCATACTGTATTCCACAGTGGCTGTACCATTTTACTTTCCCATTAATAGTGCACAAAGGTTGTAATTCCACTACATCCTCACCAGCACTTGTTCTTTTCTGTTTTCTTGAATAGTAGCCATCCTGATAGGTGTGAGGTGGTATCTCATTGTAGTTTTTATTTGCATTTCATTTCCTAATTTCTCTTGTTTATTTCTTCTTTGATTCATTGGATGTTTATGAGTGTGCTGCTTAATTTCCACAGATTTGTGAATTTTCCAGTTTTACTTCTGTTACGCATCTCTAACTTCATTCCACTGTGGGTTAGAGAAGATATTTTTTATATGATATCTGTCTCTTAAAAATCCACTGAGACTTAATTTGTGGTTAGCATATGATCTTGTGGTCTAGCATATGATCTATCCTAGAGAATGTCGTATATATACTTGAGAAGAATGTGTATTCTGTTGTTGGGTAGAATGTTCTATATAAGTCTGTTAGACCTAGTTGATTTACCGTGTTGTTCAGATTCTCTGTTTCCTTGCCTACCTTCTGTTTGATTGTTCTATCCATTATGAGTGTGGGGTATTGAAGTCTCCAACTTAACACTTCACATATTTTGATGGCCTGTTATTAAATGTATAAATGTTTATAATTGTTATATCTTCTTGATGCATTGAACCTTTATTAATATATAATGTCCCTCTTTGTTTCGACTTTTTGAGTTAAAGTCTATTTTGTCCGCATTTACCATTAGAATTGGAATATCTTTTTCCATCCTTTCACTTTCAACCTATTTGTGTCTTTGGATCCAAAATGAATCTCTTGTAGACAACATGTAGCTGGATCATATTTTTTTTATTCATTATACCAGTCTCTGTCTTTTGATTGGAGAGCTTAATCCATTTACATTAATGTAACTTACTGATAAGGAGGGATTTACTTCTGTCATTTTGCTATTTATTTTCTATATGCCTTATAGTTTTTTTTGTTCTTTATTCTTGGCTTTTGGCTTTCAAGTTCTTTGGAAAGCCCAGTTGGGATTTTTTAAATTAAAATTGCATCCAAGTTGTAGATTAGTTTGATAGAATCAAGATTTTTACTATATTAAATATTCCTATCCATGTACATGGCACATTCCTTCATTTATTTAGCTTTTGTTTCTTGATGTCTTGCAGTAGTTTAAAAACTCTCCTTGAATGGCCTGCTTATCATTTGTTAGTTTTGCTCTTATGTTCCTTACATTTTTTGTTGTTATGATATTTTCCTCTATTACAATCATCCCTCAGTATCTGTGGGGGATTCGTTCCAGGACCTTCTGCAGATGCCAAAACTGACAGATGCTCAAGTCCTATAGTTTGCCCTTCATATTTGTGGGTTCTGCTTAGGCAGAGTCAGCCAACCACGAATTGTAAACATAGTGTATGATTCACAGTTGGTTGAATCCACTGATGCAGAACCTGCCAGCATGGAGGGCCAACTGTGTATTTATTGAAAAAAATCCACGTGTAAGTGGACCTGTGCAATTCAAACCTGTGTTGTTCAAGTATCAACTGTGTGTGTATATATATATATATATTTATATTTATATATATTTGGCTATTAATAGTATATAAAATGCAGTCAGCTTTTACATATTTATCTTATATCTAGGAACCTAATTAAACTGTCTTATTAATTCAGCTAAATTGCCTGTTGATTTTTTAGGGTTTTCTACATAAAGAAACCTATCATCTGCAGTAGTTATTGCTTTGTTCATTCCTTTTAATCTTTGTCTTTTATGTCTTTTTCCTGTCTTAATCAGATTAAGAATGTTCTCCTTTATTCCTAAGTAATATATTTTTTTAAATCATCACTGTATATTGAATTATAACAACTGCTTTTTCTGTAATTATTGAAATAATCATATGGCTTTTATTCTTTAATTTTTTAATATGTTTAATTATAAGATCTTCTTTGTTGAAGTGATCTTGCATTCCTGGAATAAACTGACGCTAGACATAGTGTATTACCTTTTTAAATACATTGCTGGATTTGCTAATCTTTTAAAGATATTTCCAAGCACGTTTACAACTAATTTTCTTTTTTTATACTTTTCTTTTCTGACTTTGGTATCAAGGTTATATTAACTTTATAAAATGAGTGGGGGGAAATTTTTTTTCTTTTCTTTTTGATTCTCTAGAAGTGTTTATATGAGATTAGAATGATCCAGTGTGGGAAAACTAGTCTATTAAACCATCTGGACCTCCTGTCTTCTTTTAGTAAGATTTTGAACTATTGATTCAACTTCTGTATTGGTTATAGAACAATTAAAGCTTTCTATTTCTTCTTGAGTCAGATTTAATAATTTATATTTTTCTTGGAATTTTTCCATTTTGTCAACTTGGCATGAGATTGTTCTTAATTTTCTATTATTTTCTCTGCTGAATTTTATCTGTATCTTCCTTATTATATCTTTTGTCGTTAATCTCTCCTTTTTCTCTTTTATATTTACCTAATTTCTGTTTATCATTTCCTTCTTGTACTTTCTTTGGTTTCATTCTATATTCTCTTTTTAACTTAAAAAAAAAGTTGGACACTGAGCTCATTTATTTTGAGCTTGCCTTCTTTTTCTAATATATGCATTTAGGGCTATAGGTTTTCTCTAAATATCAATTTTGCTGTATCCTATATGTGTTGATATGCAGTAGATTCAATCTCAATCAGTTTGAAGTATTTTAAATGTCCACAATGATTTCTTTCTTTACCTGTGAATATACAGAAAGTATGGATTTCTAAATTATATTTTTGTTGATATTGATTTCATACTTAATTTTATTCTAGTCAGAGAATATGTTGTACAGTAGCACCATTTTCTATGCTGATAGAAATGTTCTGTATCTATACTGTTCAATATGTTAGCCTCTAGCCATGTGTCTTTTGGGCATTTGAAGTATGGCCAGTGAGAATGAGGACCAAACACTTAATTTTATTTAATTTTAATTAATTTGAACAGGCACATGTGGCTAGTGGCTGCAATATTAGGCAGTTCAGGTTTATAGAATACCTGGTGTGAACTTTGTTGAAACTTGTTTTATGCCCTACTACGTGTTTAATTTTTTACACATATTCCATGTAGGTTTGAAAAGCACTTTTTGTTTACTAATTTTTGATGCAGTGTGCTATATATGTTCGTTAGCTCAAGCTTATTAAATGTATTGTTCATATCTTTCAAACTCTAACTGATTTCAGGACTGCTTGATCTACCAGATACTGATATCTGATAGATACTTTAAAATTCTGCGAGATGTTTTAAAACATGATAGTGGGTTTGCCAATTTTCCCTTAATATTCCCTTAAGCTTTGTTTATGGACGTTGAGCTAAGTTGTTAGGTGCACACAAATGTGGACTTGTTACATCTTCCTGATGAACTGAGCCTTTTATTTTTATGTAGTGAACCTCTTTCTACTGAGTACTGCTTTTTGCCCCAAAGTCTATTTTTTCTGATACTAATATAGATGCTTCATATGTCATTTGCTGTTTTAGTCTGTGGGCCTACTGAGCAGGAGTGGCTGGAGTAGGAGGCTAACTGACGTTCACAAAATGAGTCAGTCACCTTGTCCATCTGATTTTTGAGAGCTTCCTCTACAGTAAATGCCCCTTGATAAGCATTCACATGGGACCACATATTCTTACACTCTCTTCCCACTCCAAAGGTCCAGGCACATACTTCTTGAAAGTACCTTCAAAATGTTGGCTACTGTCTGTGAATTGTTGCAGTTCTGTTCCTTTTGGCATGTGCTGCAAGCCTCATAGGTGCTCACATATCTGGTCACATATCTGTCCACTCTGTTAGAAGGCAGTAAAGCTTTCATCTTCACTCTTGCCTCCAAGTGTCATGAGTGCCTTTCATGGGCAAAATCTAAATGAGAACCCTGCTAAGAAGGGATTGTAAGAATTGTAGTACTGTAGTTTCCACACTTCCAGTCTCTGCAATGTAAAGAAGAGCTTAGAGGGACTTCCCTGGTGGCACAGTGGTTATGAATCCGCCTGCCAATGCAGGGGACACAGGTTTGACCCCTGGTCCAGGAAGATGCCACATGCCGCGGAGCAACTAAGCCCACGTACCACAGCTACTGAGCCTGCACTCTAGAGCCCTCGAGCCACAACTACTGAGCCCACGCGCGGCAACTACTGAAGCCTGCGCGCTCTAGGGCCTGTGCTCCGCAACAAGAGAAGCCACTGAAATGAGAAGCCTGCACACCAAAACGAAGAGTAGCCCCGCCCCCAGCAACCAGAGAAAGCCCGCACACAGCAACAAAGACCCAATGCCGCCAAAATAAATAAATAAAGATAAAATAATAATTAAAAAAGAGAGAGACAGTGGCTAAATAAAAAAAAAGAAGAGCTGAGAATGGTGGAGATAGACCTGAGCATGACACAGACAATATTCAGCAGAAAGAGTAGCCACCCATTTTCAAAATAGCTGACTCAGAGATGATTAAAGGATGAGACAGTTCCTTAGAAACCAAATACTATAACTGCATGAGGATTTGTTTTCCTTAATGGGGACTACACTTCCCATGTGCTTTTTTTTCCTTAAAATATGTGAACATATTTTCTCATGATTAGGTATTTTTCTATAACATGCTTTCAAATGGCTCCATATTTTGCATAGTATAGCTGTGACATAATTTATTTACAGTACCCTAGAGTTAGGGATTTAGATTGTTTCCAGTTTTTTGTTATATAAATAATGCTGTAATGAACCTTTATGTAGATAAATACATGTGCACAATCCTGATAGTTTCCTTAGGATAAATTCCTAGAAATTGAATTGTTTCATTAAAGGGTATGTATATTTTTTTAGTGTTTTTTAATGTTTCCAACTCTGAGTGTATATATTTTTTAACCTTTGCAAGTTATAAAAGCTAAAAAGTTTATCTCCTTTTAATTAGCATTATTTCTTTAATTACTGAGAAGACCTAACTTTTCCCCGTGTCTATTAACCATTAGTATTTCTTCTTTTTATCAGTTACTTATCTTTCTATTGAAGTCTTTTCATGTATATACATGAACATATGAAATATATGTGTATATATATTTTATATATATATACACACAGTGCCCTATCATGATGACATTGTTCTTCTAGAGGCATCATTTAACCATTGCTTTTGGATTCAGTATAAATAAAGAGCCTGCCAAATGATTTACTTGTTTCTTCCAAGGCTCTGAAGTTGCAGGACCTGCATTATTCCTTTTAACCCTCTTCCTCAAGGGTGTTGTTAACAGCAGAACAATCTGAGAGTCTGCATGGTAGTGTTTTGTGGTCTGCTATGTGTAATCATCTCATTGTAACTTCTATCTCTACTCTTGTTGAAACATTCTTAAAATTCGTTTTATGAGTTAACCTTTTGTTTTTGTTTCCTCAACTCTATTTGTCCCTTTCTGTATACACTCCCTTTTGATGTGTTTTTGGAAGTCATTCTCAGGTGCTCATTCAATGTTTTCTCTGTCATTCTTCAAATTCTGTTAGAAAGAGACATAATAGTTTAAGGAGAAATAATATTTCAGTTGCCAAGAGACGGTTTCCTAGGTGCTATGTCTTTTTCTCTATAAAGGCTTCAGCATACTCAGAGTTAGTCATCTTGTGAAGTTTAATTTTTGCTGGAGACATGAAGTATAGATTTTATTTTTACAGAGTTTACAATTAAAATTAGAAATATACACCCACAGCATTTCCAGTATATTAAAATGATTATTCTCCATCTATAAGTTTTTGAAGATTTCCTTTCAACATTATCTTAATTCGGTAACCGAGTGGCCAGCTTCCAGTGATTTAAAACACCACATAGAATGGAAAAGTCCCTAAAATCCCTTTACTGAATATAAGATTTAGTATTTAAAAAGGCGAAACGATATATATTTTTTGGTTCTCTCCTTGTAAGCTATACATTTGTATTATCCATAGTAAAATGCTAATTCCTATCTGATTTGCTTCTGACCTGTTTCCTGCTTTTTAAACATTTACATAGTGCTCCAGGAATTGAAACTAAGTTTAGTTTAAGCAAAACATATTTAAGAAGGTAGAAATCTGGCGCTGAAGAGATTTGGCATGCATTCCAATGGACTTTTGGATTCTTTTAGAGCAAGAATAATATTTATTGCTTAGATAAAATATAGTTACGAATAATGAATCAAGCTCAAAATATTTGTTCTTGATTATCCTGTATATTCTAATACTTTTCAGTTATTTTCTATTAAATTCATATAAATATTTATTGAGTGCCTACTGTGTAAGCTTCTGTTACAAGTTTTTAAGAAATGGAAACATGAGTAAGGCAATCTCTGCTCTCCAGATATTTTCAGTCTGTGTTTTCAATTTTGACGTTTTTTACAGAAACTGAAGTTTTTCTAAATAGTTTTTTAACAGCTTTATTGAGATATAATTCATATACCATACAATTCACCCAC
This sequence comes from Orcinus orca, assembly GCF_937001465.1. Taxonomy (NCBI): domain Eukaryota; kingdom Metazoa; phylum Chordata; class Mammalia; order Artiodactyla; family Delphinidae; genus Orcinus; species Orcinus orca. The sequence goes on from NC_064560.1 coordinate 151,865,268, forward strand.
TTAAAGGTGTATAATTCAATGGCTTTTAGTGTATTCAGGGCTGTGCACTCATCACCACAATTTTGGAACATTTCATTAGCCCCCAAAAGAATATTTGTACCTCTTAGCCATCACCCCCTAATCCCCTTCCACTCCCCAGTCCTAGGCAACCACTAATTCACTTTTTGTCTCTATAGATTTGCCTATTCTGGACATTTCATGTAAATGGAATCATACAGTATGTGGTCCTTTGTGACTGGCTTCTTTCATTTAACATTGCGTTTTCAAGGTTCATCCATGTTTTAACATGTATTGGTTCTGCATTTTTTTTTCTTTTTTTCTTTTTTTGCGGTACGTGGGCCTCTCACTGCTGTGGCCTCTCCCGTTGTGGAGCACAGGCTCCGGACGCGCAGGCTCAGCGGCCATGGCTCACAGGCCTAGCCACTCCGCAGCATGTGGGATCTTCCTGGACAGGGGCACGAACCCGTGTCCCCTGAATCGGCAGGTGGACTCTCAACCACTGCGCCACCAGGGAAGCCTGGTTCTGCATTTTTTATTGCTGAATAATATTTCGTTGTATGGGTATACCACATTTGTTGTTCCATTTATCAGTTGATAGACGTCTGGGTTTAGCTTATCTAAATAGTTTTATATGTAAATATTGATTACCATAAATATATGTAGCGATTGATGGTAGCAATAGGTTTTGGATAGGAAAAAACTTTCTTAACTTTAGATGAAATACAAACTAATGATTATATATTTATGAATATTCCATAGATTAGTTCGATTCCATTTTTCATTCTATTAATAATAAAATATTTCTGTATTTTTAAAAGTTTCCTTACCAAAAAGGAATATTTAATATGGTAATTGGCTTACATTGTCATGAGACTTTTTCCTGTAAACTATCTCATTGTTTTAAAGTCACAACTCAGATATTTGTTTTGTTTTACAGCATACTTATATCACACTTAATATATAATCTCCTTCCTATTCATTTAGCCTGTTGGTAGCTGTTCAAAGACCTTGAACATCTAAACTGAAAGTTCAAAGTTATGTGTCTCATCCACACCTACCATATAAAGGTAGAGTTGGACAGGATAATCATATACAAACATCCACTGATGCCTTTTCTCTTTCCCTCACCCTCAATATCCAAAATCCTTTCAGATTGGGCCTGTCTTGCTTTGCATGATCCAGCCCTTCATAATCTTCCCAACCTGCTCCATCCATACCATACTCCTTGCTGTTCCTCAGATATGCCAAACACACTCTCCTACACACTTTTTTCCCCAGTGATACTATACTATACAATACATACTGTTTTATACCTTGTATTATATTTTCATAATATATATCGGCAGTTATTTCAAATGAGCTTCCTTATTCTTTGTAACTACCTTGTATTTCATAGGTGAATGAACCATAGTTTATTAATCAGTCCCTTGTTGATGGGCATTAACACTGCTTCTGTTGTTTTGCATGTGTATGAGTCTGTCTGCAGGATGAATTCTTTGAAATAGCATTGCTGGGTCAAGGAGTATGTATGTTTGTATTTTTGATAATTATTTGCCAAATTGCTGCCTGAAGGTGCTGAATCCATTTAAATTTTGCAGCGTCTGAGGATACAGATTCACATTCCAACTAATGAAAGGAATTATCTTTGATCTTTGTAAATCTGATATATAAAAAATGTATCAATATATTTTTTCATTTTTTATTTGCATGAGAATGAAGATCTTTTCCTATGTGTGGAACCATTTGATATTGTGGTTTTTGTCAGTTGCTTGTTCGTATCCTCTGTCCGCTTTTCCTGTTCCACATTTGGATCTAAGTTTTATTTGGAATTGATTTTTATTTATGGTGAGAGCTAGGGATGAAGGTTCATTTTTTTTTCCCTATATGAATATCCAAGTTAATTAGCATCCTTTATTGAAGATCATCCTTCCTTCATTTATTGCAGTTGCACATTGTTGTAAGTCAGATGCTTGTGTCTATGTGGGTCTGTTTCTGAAATCTCTAGTCTTCTCTATTCGTCTACTTGTCTATCCTTGTGACAATATCACCCTGCCTTAATTATTTTAGATTTAAAATATCTATTGGTGTCTGTTAGTGTAAATCCCTCAACTTTGTTCTTCTTTAAGGTGGTCTTTGTGTTCTTGGCTCTTAGCCTTTCCATATGAGCTAGTAAATCTTCATAAAAAGGATTTGTACAAGAAAGAAATAAACTTGTTAATCAACTAGAAATATTGCTGAGAATTTGATTGGTATTATAACCAAATTAAAAATCCAGGAGAGCATTGACATTTATAACAGAGAGCCTTCTAATCTGAGAACATGTATCAATATATACTTCCTTCAATAATGTTTTGTATATTTCTGTACAAGTCTTAAATATCTGTCATTAGATTTCAGTGGTACATTGGAGCCAGCTTATACTAGCTCATGAGAGATGATCAGGTGCATCTTTACCGAGCAGCACACTCCATGAGTCACACCAGTAGATTGAAAGGGGTCATAGTGGTAGTATTTATATCACAGAAATTGGCAAATGCTACAAATCAGGACTTTTCCACACCCACCTACCTCTAAGAGCTGGTTGTTAAATATCTACCAGCACATCATTTAAATTTATTATTAGATGTATCAGGTTTTATAATGACATGTAACTGTTTATTGTTTAAAAAATTAAGGTATAATATACATACAGTAAAATTTCCATCCATATATTTTCCTTAATTGTTCAAGTCTTTTTCCCATTTTTAATTGGGTAATTTATTTCATTATTATTGAGTTTTGAGAGTTCTTTATGAATTCCTTATATAAGTTCTTTATTAGATATATGATATGCAAGTATTTTCTCCAAGTCTATGGCTTGTCCTTTCATTTTCTTAACAATATTTTTTGAAGAGCAGACACTTTTTTTTTGGGGGGTCGTGAATATTTTTTTAGCTGACATACTTATCATAAATTTTCATGGGCTTCCCTGGTGGCGCAGTGGTTGAGAGTCCGCCTGCCAATGCAGGGGACACGGGTTTGTGCCCCGGTCCGGGAAGATCCCACATGCCACGGAGTGGCTGGGCCCATGAGCCATGGCCACTGAGCCTGCGCGTCCCGAGCCTGTGCTCCGCAACGGGAGAGGCCACAACAGTGAGAGACCTGCGTACCGCAAAAAAAAAAAAAAAAAAAATTTTCATGACACGGTCCTATGGTATAGAACAGAGAACTATATTCAATATCCTGTGATAAACCATAATAGAAAAGAATATTTTAAAAAAGAATGGGTATATATGTATAACTGAATCACTTGGCTGTACAGCAGAAATCAACACAAAACTATAAATCAAGTATATATATATATATATTTCTTTTAATAGATCTTTTTGGAGTATAATTGCTTCACAATACCATGTTAGTCTCTGGTGCACAACAAAGCGAATCAGCCATATGCATACACGTGTCCCCATGTACCCTCCCTCTTGAGCCTCCCTCCCACCCTCCCTATCCCACCCCTCTAGGTCATCGCAAAGCACCAAGCTGACCTCCCTATGCTGCTTCCCACCAGCCAACTATTTTATATCCGGTAGTGTATATATGTCGATGCTACTCTCACTTCGCCCCAGCTTCACCCTCCCACCCCATGTCCTCAAGTCCATTCTCTATGCCTATGTCTTTATTCCTGCCCTGCAACTAGGTTCATCAGTACCTTTTTTTTTTTTTTTGGATTCCATATATATGCATTAGCATACGGTATTTGTTTTTCTCTTTCTAACTTCACTCTGTATGAAAGACTCTAGGTCCATCCACCTCACTACAAATAACTCAATTTCATTTCTTTTTATGGCTGAGTAATATTCCATTGTATATATGTGCCACATCTTCTTAATCCATTCATCTGTCGATGGACGTTTAGGTAGGTTCCATGTCCTAGCTATTGTAAATAGTGCTGCAGTGAACATTTTGGTGCATGTCTCTCTTTTTTTTTTTTTTTTTGCAGTACGCGGGCCTTTCACGGTTGTGGCCTCTCCCTGTTGTGGCCTCTCCCATTGCGGAGCACAGGCTCCGGACGTGCAGGCTTAGCAGCCATGGGTCATGGACCCAACCACTCCACGGCATGTGGGAACCTCCCGGACCGGGGCACGAACCTGTGTCCCCTGCATCGGCAGGCGGACTCTCAATCACTGCACCACCAGGGAAGCCCTGGTGCATGTCTCTTTTTGAATTATGGTTTTCTCAGGGTATATGCCCAGTAATGGGATTGCTGGGTCATATGGTAGTCCTATTTTTAGTTTTTGGAGGAACCTCCATACTGTTTTCCCTAGTGGCTGTATCAATTTACATTCTCACCAACAGTGTAGGAGGGTTCCCTCTTCACCACACCCTTTCCAGGATTTATTGTTTCTAGCTTTTTTCATAAAGGCCATTCTGACCAGCGTGAGGTGATACCTCGTCATACTTTTGATTTGCATTTCTCTAATAATTAGTGCTGATGAGCATCTTTTCATATGCCTCTTGGCCATCTGTATGTATTCCTTGGTGACATGTCTATTTAGGTCTTCTGCCCATTTTTTAACTGGATTGTGTCTTTTTTTGATATTGAGCTCCATGAGCTGTTTGTATATTTTGGAGATTAATCCTTTGTCTTTTGTTTCACTTGCAAATATTTTCTCCCATTCTGAGGCTTGTCTTTTTGTCTTGTTTATGGTTTCCTTTGCTGTGCAAAAGCTTTTAAGTTTAATTAAGTCCCATTTGTTTATTTTTGTTTTTATTTCTGTTACTCTAGGACGTGGGTCAAAAAAGATCTTGCTGTGGTTTATGTCAAAGAGTGTTTTTCCTATGTTTTCCTCTAAAAGTTTTATAGTGTCTGGTCTTACATTTAAGTCTTTAATCAATTTGGAGTTTATTTTTGTGTATGGTGTTAGGGAGTGTTCTAATTTCATTCTTTTACATGTAGCTGTCCAGTTTTCCCAGCACCACTTGTTGAAGTGGCTGTCTTTTCTCCATTGTTTGTTCTTGCCTCCTTTGTCGTAAATTAGGTTCCCATATGTGCGTGGGTTTATCTCTGGGCTTTCTATCCTGTTCTATTGATCTATATTTCTATTTTTGTGCCAGTACCATACTGTCTTGATTACTGTAGATTTGTGGTATAGTTTGAAGTCACAGAGCCTGATTCCACCAACTCCGTTTTTCTTTCTCAAGATTGCTTTGGCTATTCGGGGTCTTTTGTGTTTCCATACAAATTGTAAGATGTTTTGTTCTAATTCTGTGAAGAATGCCATTGGTAGTTTGATAGGGATTGCATTGAATCTGTAGATTGCTTTGGGCAGTATAGTCATTTTCACAGTATTGATTCTTCCAATCCAAAAACATGGTGTATATCTCCATCTGTTTATGTCATCTTTGATTTCTTTCATCAGTGTTTTATAGTTTTCTGAGTACAAGTCTTTCACCTCCTTAGGCAGGTTTATTCCTAGGTATATTATTCTTTTTGTTGCAATGGTAAATGGGAGTGTTTCCCTGATTTCTCTTTCAGATTTTTCATCATTAGTGTATAGGAATGCAAGAGATTTCTGTGCATTAATTTTGTATCCTACTACTTTACCAAATTCATTGATTAGCTCTAGTAGTTTTTTTGTAGCATCTTTAGGATTCTCTATTTATAGTATCATGTCATCTGCAAACAGTGACAGCTTTACTCCTTCTTTTCCAATTTGTATTCCTTTTATTTCCTTTTCTTCTCTGATTGCTGTGGCTAGGACTTCCAAAACTATGTTGAATAAGAGTGGCAAGAGTGGATATCCTTGTGTTGTTCCTGATCCTAGTGGCAATGCTTTTAGTTTTTCAGTATTGAGTATGATGCTTCCTGTTGGTTTGTCATGTATGGCCTTTATTATGTTGAGGTAGGTTCCCTCTATGCCCATTTTCTGGAGAGTTTTTATCGTAAATGGGTGTTGAATTTTGTCAAACCTTTTTCTGCATCTATTGAGATGATCATATGGTTTTTATTCCTTAATTTGTTAACATGGTGTATCACATTGACTGATTTGCGTATATATACATATATATATATAAAATTTTTAAGATGTTGGGGGTAGGAATTAATTAATTATTATTTTTTTTTTTTGCTGTGTTGGGTCTTCATTTCTGTGCGAGGGCTTTCTCTAGTTGTGGCAAGCAGGGGCCACTCTTCATCGCGGTGCGCGGGCCTCTCACTATCACAGCCTCTCTTGTTGCAGAGCACAGGCTCCAGATGCACAGGCTCAGTGGTTGTGGCTCACAGGCCTAGTTGCTCTGCGGCATGTGGGATCCTCCCAGACCAGGGCTCGAACCCGTGTCCCCTGCATTAGCAGGCAGATTCTCAACCACTGCGCCACCAGGGAAGCCCCTTGATTTGCATATATTTTAAGATTCCTTGCATCCTTGGGATAAATCCTACTTGATCATGCTGTATGATCCTTTTAATGTGCTGTTGGACTCTGTTTGCTAGTATTCCATTCAGGATTTTTGCATCTATGTTCACCAGTGATATTGGTCTATAATTTTCTTTTTTTGTGATATCTTTTTCTGGTTTTGGTATCATGGTGATAGTGGCTTCGTAGAATGAATTTGGGAGTGTTTGTCCATCTGCTATATTTTGGAAGAGTTTGAGAAGGATTGGTGTGAGCTCTCCTCTAAATGTTTGATAGAATTTGCCTGTGAAGCCATCTGGTCCTGGACTTTCGTTTGTTGGAAGATTTTTAATTATGGCAATTTCGTTACTTGTGATAGGTCTGTTTATATTTCCTAATTCTTCCTGGTTAAGTCTTGGAAAATTGTACCTTTCTAAGAATTTGTCCATTTCTTCGTGGTTGTCCATTTTATTGGCATAAAGTTGTTTGTAGTAGTCTCTTATAATCCTTTGTATTTCTGCAGTGTCGGTTGTGATTTCTCCTTTTTCATTTCTGATTTTATTGATTTGTGTCCTGTCTCATTTTTTGTCGATGAGCCTGACTAAGGGTTTATCAATTTTGTTTATCTTCTCAAAGAACCAAGTTTTAGTTTTACTGATCTTTGCTATTTTCTTCATTTCTATTTCATTTATTTCTGCTCTGATTTATGATTTCTTTCCTTCTACTGACTTTGGGTTTTCTTTTTTCTTCTTTCTCTAGTTGTTTTAAGTGTAGGGTTAGATTGTTTATTTGAGATTTTTCTTGTTTGTTGAGGTGACATTGAATTGCTATAAACTTTACCTCTTAGAACTCTTTTTGCTGCAATCTATAGGTTTTGGGTCATCGTGTTTTTGTTGTCATTTGTTTCTATGTATTTTTTTTACTTCTTTTTGATTTCTCTGGTGATCTCTTGGTTATTTAGTAGTGCACTGTTTAGCCTCCATGTATTTGTGTTTTTTACAGTTTTTTTCCTGTAATTGATTTCCAGTCTCACAGCGTTGTGGTCAGGAAAGATGTTTGATACGATTTCAATTTTCTTAAATTTCCCGAGGTTGATTTGTGATCCAAGATGTGATCTACCTTGGAGAATGTTCTGTGTGCACTTGAGAAGAAGGTGTATTCTGCCACTTTTTGGTGGAATGTTCTATAAATATCAATTAAATCTATCTGGTCTATTGTGTCATTTAAAGCTGGTGTTTCCTTATTTATTTTCTGTATGGATGATCTGTCCATTAGTGTAAGTGGGGTGTTAAAGTCCCCTAGTATGATTGTGTTACTGTCGATTTCTCCTTTCATGGTTGTTAGCATTTGCCTTATGTATTGAAGAGCTCCTGTGTTGGGTGCATAAATATTTATAATTGTTATATCTTCTTCTTGGATTGATCCTTTGATTATTATGTAGTGTCCCTCCTTATCTCTTGTAACAGTCCTTATTTTAAAGTCTATTTTATCTGGTATGAGTATTGTTACTCCAGCTTTCTTTTGATTTCCATTTGCATGGAATATCTTTTTCCATCCTTTCACTTTCAGTCTGTATGTGTCCCTAGTCTGAAGTGGGTCTCTTGTAGATGGCATATATATGGGACTTGTTTTTGTATCCATTCAGCCAGCCTGTGTCTTTTGGTTGGGGCATTTAATCCATTTACATTCAAGGTTATTATCGATATGTACGTTCCTATTACCATTTTCTTAATTGTTTTGTGTTTGTTTTTGTGTGTCTTTTTCTTCTCTTGTGTTTCCTGCTTAGAGAAGTTTCTTTAGCATTTGTTGTGAGGCTGGTTTGGTGGTGCTGAATTCTCTTAGCTTTTGTTTGTCTGAAAAGCTTTTGACTTCTCCATTGAATCTGAATGAGATACTTGCTGGGTAGAGTAATCTTGGTTATATGTTTTTCTCTTTCATCACTTTAAGTATGTCCTGCCACTCCCTTCTGGCCTGCAGAGTTTCCACTGAAAAATCAGCTGATAACCTTATGGGGCTTCCTTTGTATGTTATTTTTTGTTTTGCCCCTCTGCTTTTAATATTCTTTCTTTGAATTTAATTTTTGTTAGTTTGATTAATATGTGTCTTGGTGTGTTTTTCCTAGGGTTTATCCTGTATGGGACTCTTTGTGCTTCCCGGACTTGGGTGACCATTTCCTTTCCCATGTTAGGGAAGTTTTCCACTATAATCTCTTCAAATATTTTCTTGGACCCTTTCTTTTTCTCTTCTTCTTCTGGGACCCCTATAATTCGAATGTTGGTGTGTTTAGTGTTGTCCCAGAGATCTCTGAGATTGTTTTCAATTCTTTTCATTCTTTGTTTTTTTATTTTGCTCCTTGGCAGTTATTTCCACCATTTTGTCTTCCATCTCATGTATTCGTTCTTCTGCCTCTATTATTCTGTTATTGATTTCTTCTAGTGTATTTTTCATTTCAGTTATTGTGTTGTTCAACTCTGGTTGTTTGTTCGTTTGTCCTTCTAGATCTTTGTTAAATATTTCTTGTATTTTCTCAATCCATGCTTCCATTCTATTTCTGAGATTCTGGATCATCTTTACTACCATTATTCTGAATTCTTTTTCAGGTAGATTGCCATTTCCTCTTCATTTATTTGGTCTTGTAGGTTTTTACCTTCATCTGTGATGTATTTTTTTGCCATCTCTTTTTTTTTTTTTTTTTTTTAAAAACCAGTGGGATTCTGTTCCTGTTTTACTTGTTGTTTGGTCTGAGGCTTCCCACACTGGAGTTTGTAGGCTATTGGGTAGAGCTGGGTCTCGGTGCTGAGATGAGGAACTCTGTGAGACCTCACTCTGATGAATATTCCCTGAGGTCTGAGGTTTTCTGTTAGTCCAGTCGTTCAGACTCTGAGCTCCCACCACAGGAGCTTCTGCCCGCAAGCCACGTTGGGTGGCAAAAAAGTCCCTGGGGGCTGTGGGAGGTGGAACTTAAGCTCAAGGAACAGAAGGGGCCCAGGCATGCCCCCCACCCCTCTTCTCAGAGGGCAGGGGACCTCACGTGGGAGCCCAGCAGGCTTTCTGGGCTCAAGTGGGCAGGGCAAATGCCCTCCTCTCCTCTCCTGCTCCTCCAGTCTTGGGTCTGGGAGGGCCCCTCCCTCCTGCCTCTCCTGATCCCCCGGCCTCCTTCATATGCCCCCAAGGACCCATGCAGCCTGGAGGGGCCTTGGAGGGCGGGGGATCGGCCTGGGAGCTCAGCAGGCTCCTGGGGCCCAAGTAAGCGGGACCATCGCCCTCCGCTCCTCTCCCACTCCCCCCAGAGGGCCTCTCCCGCCTGCCTCTCTTGATCCCCCCGGCCTCCTTCTTATGCCCAAGGACACACCAGACCTGGAGGGGACTTTGGAGGGCAGGGGTTCTGCCTGGGAGCTCAGCAGGCTCCTGGGGCCTGAGTGGGTGGGGCAGTCGCCCTCTGCAAAGAGCAGACGTTCTTAATTGAAGAAGTCCAGTTTGTAATTTTTTCTTTTATCGGTGTTATGGTCTGGATATTTGAATCTCCCCAAAATTCATATGTCGAAATCCTGAAGCCCAATGTAATGGTATTAGGAAGTAGGACATTTGGGAGGTGATTAGGAAATGAGGGTGGAGCCTCATGAATAGGATTAATGCTCTTATGAAAGAGACTCCCACAGAGCTCCCTAGTCTCTGCCACCATGTGAGGATACAATGAGAAGTCTGCAACTTGGAAAAAGCTCCTTTCCTGACCATGCTGGCACCCTAATCTCAAAACTTCCAGCCTCTAGAACTGTGAAAAATAAAGTTCTGTTGTTTATAAGCTACCCAGTCTGTGGTAGTTTGTTATAGCAGCCTGAAGAGACTAAAACAATGGGTCATGCTTTTGACATCATATGTAAGAAATCATTGCCTAATCCAAGGTCATAAATCTTTTCTTTTATGTTTTCTTCCAAAAATTTAATAGTTTTAGTTTTATCTTTAGATTTATGATCCATTTTGAGTTAATATTTTATATGAGTGTGATATATTGAAATTTACTTTTTTGCATTTAGATATCCAGTTGTTCTAGCACCATTTGTTGTGAAGACTATTCTTTCTCCATTGAGTTGCCTTAGCATCTTTGTCACAAATCAACTGAACATCCTAGAGAAATGAAAACATATGTCCACACAAAAACTTGTTCATTAAGTTTATAACAGCATTATTCATTTTAGCCAAAAAGTGGAAACAGCCTAAATGCCCATCAACTAATGAATGGATAAACAAAGTGTAGTATATCCAAACAAGGTAATATTATTTGGCCACAAAAAATGAAGTCCTGATACATACTACAACAGGGATAAACCTTGAAAACATTATGCTAAGTAAAAGAAAACAGTCACAAAAAATCACATATTGTATGATTCCATTTATATGAAATGTCCAGAATAGGCAAATCTTTGATAGACTAATGGTTGCCTAGGGCTGGAGGTGGGTAAGGGAGAATGGGGATGACTGCTAAAGGGTGTGGGTATTTTGGGGGGTGACCACAGTGTTATAAAATTAATCACGGTGATGGTTTGCACAACTCTGAATATATTAAAAACCATCAAATGGATTTTTTTAAATTAATTTATTTTATTTATTTATTTTTGGCTGCATTGGGTCTTCGTTGCTGTGCGTGGGCTTTCTCTAGTTGTGGCAAGTGGGGACTACTCTTCGTTGTGGTGTGCGGGCTTCTCATTGCAGTGGCTTCTCTTGTTGCGGAGCACAGGCTCTAGGCACACAGCTTCAGTAGGTGTGGCACATAGGCTCAGTAGTTGTGGCTCGTGGGCTCTAGAGCGCAAGCTCAGTAGTTGTGGTGCACAGGCTTAGTTGCACCGTGGCATGTGGGATCTTCCCGGACCAGGGCCATCAAATGGATTTTTGACTTTAAGTGGGTGAATTATATGGTATGTGAATTATATCCCAATTAAACTGTTACAAAAAGTCAACTGACCAAGAACAAGTCAATTGACTATATATTTGTGAGTGTTTTTCTAAATTTCATTTTGTAATTATTTGCTGCAAGTATATAAAAATAGAATATAATAAAAAGTCAACTTTATATCTGGAAACTTTGCTAAATTTATTAATAATTATCTGTATATTCTTTTGGATTTTCTACATACATAATCATGTCATCTGTGTTAATGATATGTGATTTCTTGTTCTCCAATCCTTTTATTTTTGGTTAATTATCTTCCCTATTGCACTGGCTAAGACTTCCAATATAATATTGATTAGAACTAGTGATCCATGTCAGATCCCCAATTTCAGGGAAAACTTTCAGTATTTCAAAAATAAGTGTAACCTGGGACTTCCATAGTGGTCCAGTGGTTAAGACTACATGCTTCCACTGAAGGGGGCACAGGTTCACACCCTGGTGGTTGGGGAACTAACATGCCGCATACCATGCAGTGTGGCCCCAGAAACAACAATGAGATACCACTTCACACTCACTAGGATGACTATATAAAAAATAAAATTTTTTTTAAAAAGTGTAATATTAGCTGTACTTGTCAATACCATTGATCAATTTAAGGAATTTTCCTTCTATTCCTAATTTGTTCAGAGTTTTTTTTAATTAGAAATAAATGTTGTACTTTCATACCTGCGTTTATGAATCTATTGAGATGATATGGTTTTCTCTTTCACTTAATGTAGCCAATTATATTGCTTGCCTTTTGAATGTTAAACTAACCTTGAATTCCTATAATAATAAATACTGTGTAGTTGTGATGTATTATATTTTTTATTGTCTCTGGAGTTGAATTGCTATTTTTTTTTAATTTTTGTGTTTATCTTCATGAGACAGTGGCTTATAATATTCTTTTTTTTAATGTTCTTATCACTTTTTGGTATGATAGTTATTCTGAAATCACAAAACAAGTTGAGAATGGTCCCTCATTTTCTGTTCTCTGGTAGAGTTTGTGTAAGATGCCTATTTTTTTCTCTAAATATTTGGAAGAATTCACCATGGAAGCCAGACGAGCCTGGAGTTTTATTTTTTGTTTTGTTTTTGCATGAAGATTTTAAAGTATGAATTTAACTTATTTTCCAGATGTAAGATTATTCATATTTTCTATTTATTCTTGTGTGATTTTTAAAATAAATGTTTTTCTTTGAATTTGTCCATTTCATTAAAGTTAACAAATTTGTTAGCATAAAATTATTCATAATATCCTCATATTATCTTTTAAATATCTGTAGGATCTGTAGTGATATCCCTTTTTCATATCTGATATTGATAATTTATGGGGTTTTTCTCTTTTATTTCTTTGCTTAGTTTTAGATTACTAAATTAATCATGTTAATCTGTATTTCTAGTTTATTGATTTCTGACATTATCTTTATTTCCTACCTTTTCTTTGCATTTAGTCTACCATTCTTTTCCTCACTTCTTGAGATGGATATCAGAGTAGGATTTTTCAAACATCTTTTCTACTAAATGCATTCCAAGGTGTTAATTTCCTCTAAGCAAGTTTCCAACATGTCATATTTCTCTATTTCTATATAAGATACTATACTCCAACATATTGATTCTAATATTTATATGGAAAGAATCAAAATAGCTACAACCAATAATAATTTTAAAATATGAGGGGCTTGCCCACTATATATAGTGACTTTCCTTGAAGCTATTTTGATTAAGATAGTATAGTATTGCTGCTGTAGATAGACAGATTGATGAATGGATCAGAACATTCATTGGATCATTTAGTTTACAACATTTTCTAATTTGTTATGATTCCTTCTTTTATTCATAAGTTATTTAGAAATTTACTGCTAAATTTCCAAACATTTAGGAATTTTCTAAATATCTTGTTATTGATTTCTAGTTTAATTTCTCTATTGTCAGAGAACATATTTTGTATTATTTTAATACTCTGAAGTTTGCTGAGATCTGATTTATGAACTGATACCTGGTCTATTTGGTAAATGTCCAATATGAACTTAAAAAGAATGCATGGTTCTATAATTATTAGATGTCAGGTTGGTCAGATTGACTAATGATACTGTTCAAATCTATATCTTTACTGACATATTGTCTGAAATTTTAGAGGATGGAGAAAAGTTCCTAGAAAGATATAATGTACCAAAAGCTTCTCAAGAAGAAATACAAACCTTTATTACTACTAATATAATTATAGCATCATAAGTATTAATAAAATTGAGGTAGCAGTTAAAAATTATCTCACAAAGAAAATATCAGACCCAGATGGTTTTACAGGCAAGTTCTGTCAAAATTTCAAAAAACTGTTTAATGTTTTACTATAAACTCTTTCTGAAGATAGAAAAGGAAGAACTTGCGAATTTATTTTATAAAGCTAATGTAACTTTGATAATAAAACCAGCCAAAGACAAAATGAGAAAGGAAAGTCATAGACTCAACTCATTTATGAATATAGCATGCAAGACCTAAACAAATTTTAGCAAACTGCATCCAATAGTGTATAATTAAGCTACTGCACCTTGAAAATATTAGGTTCATACAAAAGTGAAAAGATATATCACTCACTACATTAACAGGCTAGAGATGAAAAACCATATGATCTCAATAGATACAGAAAAGACATTTGATAAAATTTATTTTCTATTTATGATTTTTAAAAATCAATAGTAAACTAGAAGTAGAACTCCCTTAACCTGATAAGATAAAGTGCATCTATCAACGAAACTAACAAATACAACCTCAAATATTGCACTCACATTAAAATCAGGAAGTTGTGCCCACTACTACCTCTTTTATTCAACATTGTATTGAACGTCCAATAATACAAGAAAAAGAAAAGAAATACATAAGAATTAAAAAGGGGGAAATAAAACTCATTATTTGTAAAAATTATTTCTATTTCTACATTAAAGAAACCAAAAGTATCTACACAAAATTTATAGGAAATAATAGTTTAGCAGAAGTTGCAACATGAGACTAATGTATTAAAGTCAGTTACATTTCGTTACTCAAGCAACAACTATAAAACGTAATTCAAAAAGCAACAATGGGGGCTTCCCTGGTGGTGCAGTGGTTAAGAATCCACCTGCCAATGCAGGGGACACAGGTTTGTGCCCTGGTCCGGGAAGATCCCACATGCTGCAGAGCAACTAAGCCTGTGTGCCACAACTACCGAGCCTGTGCTCTAGAGTCTGCCAGCCACAACTACTGAAGCCCGCACGCCTAGAGCCCATGCTCTTCAACAACAGAAGCCACCGCAATGAGAAGCCCGTGCACTGCAACAGAGTAGCTCCCGCTCGCTGCAACTAGAGAAAGCTCACGCAGCAACGAAGACCCAATGCAGCCAATAAATAAATAAATAATTATTTTTTTTAAAAAAAGCAACAATGAAACCAGTTATAGTTAGCAACAAAAACTAATGTTTCTGGCCATCAATGTAACAAATCTCCTCTCCCCCACCACTCCAAATTATAAAAATTTTATTCAAGGGGATAAAAGACCAAATATAAATGGAGAGATATCTCATGTTTGTGGATTTGAAGATAATACTATAACAGTATTGATTCCTTCCAAATTGATCTATAAATTTAATGTAACTTCAGAAAATTTAACTAACATATTGATTCTAATATTTATATGGAAGGGTCAAAATAGCCAAAACCAATAATAATTAGAAGAATAAGAGGGGCTGGACCTACTATATATAATGAATTTTTATAAAGCTATTGATTAAGATGGTGTACTGTTGGTGATGGTATAGACAAATTCGTGAATGGATCAGAATTGAGAGGTCAGAGAGACCTTCAAGATGGCAGAGGAGTAAGATGTAGAGATCTTCTTCCTACCCACAAATACACCACAAATACATCTACACGTGGAACAACTACAGAACACCTACTGAACGCTGGCAGAAGACCTCAGACCTTCTTCCCAAAAGGCAAGAAACTCCCCACATACCTGGGTAGGGCAAGAGAAAAAACAGAGACAAAAGAATAGGGACAGAACCTGCACCTCTGGGAGGGAGGTGTGAAAGAGGAAAAGTTTCCACACACTAGGAAACCTCTTCACTGGCAGAGACGGGGGGGAAGCTTCAGAGCCACGGAGGAGAGCGCAGCAACGGGGGTGCAGAGGGCAAAGCAGAGAGACTCCTGCACAGAGGATCAGTGCCGACCAGCACTCACCAGCCTGAGAGCCTTGTCTGCTCACCCGCTGGGGCAGGTGGGGGCTGGGAGCTGAGGCTCGGGCTTCGGAGGTCAGATCCCAGGGAGAGGACTGGGGCTGGCTGCGTGAACACAGCCTGAAGCGGGCTAGTGCGCCACAGCTAGCCACGAGGGAGTCCGGGAAAAAGTCTGGACCTGCCTAAGAGGCAAGAGACCATTGTTGCGGGGTGCGTGAGGAGAGGGGATTCAGAGCACCGCCTAAATGAGCTCCAGAGATGGGAGCGAACTGCAGCTATCAGCACAGACACCAGAGACAGGCATGAAACGCTAAGGCTGCTGCTGCAGCCACGAAGAAGCCTGTGTGCAAGCACAGGTCACTATCCACGCCTCCCCTCCCAGGAACCTATGCAGCCTGCCACTGCCAGAGTCCCGTGATCCAGGGACAACTTCCCCGGGAGAACACATGGCGTGCCTCGGGCTGGTGCAACATCACGCTGGCCTCTGCCACAGCAGGCTCGCCCCGCATTCCTTACCCCTCCCTCCACCCGGCCTGAGTGAGCCAGAGCCCCCGAATCAGCTGCTCCTTTAACCCCATCCTGTCTGGGCAGGGAACAGACGCCCTCACGTGACCTACACGCAGAGGCGGGGCCAAATCCAAAGCTGAACCCCAGGAGCTGTGTGAACAAAGAAGAGAAAGGGAAATCTCTCCCAACAGCCTCAGGAGCAGCGGATTAAATCTCCACAAACAACTTGATGTACCCTGCATCTGTGGAATACCTGAATAGACAACAAATCATCCGAAAATTGAGGCGGTGGACTTTGGGAGCAACTGTAGACTTGGGGTTTGCTTTCTGCATCTAATTTGTTTCTGGTTTTATGTTTATCTTAGTTTAGTAATTAGAGTTTATTATCATTGCTAGATTTCTTTATTGATTTGGTTGCTCTCTTTTTTAAAATATATATATATATTTTTTTTCCTTTTTCTCTTTTTGTGAGTGTGTATGTGTATGCTTCTTTATGTGATTTTGTCTGTATAGCTTTGCTTTTAACATTTGTCCTAGGGTTCTGTCTGTTTTTTGGGGGGTTTTTTTTAGTATACTTTTTAGCACCTGTTATCATTAGTGGATTTGTTTTTTGGCTTGGTTGCTCTCATTTCCTTTTTTTATGACTTTTTAATTTTTTATTTTTAATAATTTTTTATTTTAATAACTGATTTTATTTTATTTTACTTTACTTTCTTTCTTTCTTTTTTTCTCCCTTTTTTCTGAGCCCTGTGGCTGACAGGGTCTTCGTGCTTGGGCCGGGTGTCAGGCCTGTACCTCTGAGGTGGGAGAGCTGAGTTCAGGACATCAGTCCACCAGAGACCTCCTGGCTCCATGGAGTATCAAATGGTGAAAGCTCTCCCAGAGATCTCCATCTCAACGCTAAGACCCAGCTCCAATCAACGACCAGCAAGCTACAGTGCTGGACACCCTATGCCAAACAATTAGCAAGAGAGGAACACAATTCCACCCATTAGCAGAGAGGCTGCCTAAAATCATAATAAGGCCACATACACTGCAAAACACACCACTGGATGCGGTCCTGCCCACCAGAAAGACAAGATCCAGCCTCATCCACCAAAGCATAGACAGAGGCCTACACAACCCACTGAACCAACCTTAGCCACTGGGGGTGGACACCAAAAACAACGGGAATATGAACCTGCAGCCTGCAAAAAGGAGACCCCAAACAGAGTAAGTTAAGCAAAATGAGAAGACAGAGAAACATGGAGCAGATGAAAGAGCAGGGTAAAAACCCACCAGATCAAACAAATGAAGAGGAAATAGGCAGCCTACCTGAAAAAGAATTCAGAGTAATGATAGTAAAGATGATCCAAAATCTTGGAACTAGAATGGAGAAAACACAAGAAACATTTTACAATGACCTAGAAGAACTAAAGAGCAAACCAACAATGATGAACAACACAATAAGTGAAATTAAAAATTCTCTAGAAGGAATCAATAGGAGAATAACTGAGTCAGAAGAACAGATAAGTGACCTGGAAGATAAAATAGTGGCAATAACTACCGCAGAGCAGAATAAAGAAAAAAGAATCAAAAGAATTGAGGACAGTCTCAGAGACCACTGGGACAACATTAAATGCACCAACATTCGAATTATAAGGGTCCCAGAAGAAGAAGAGAAAAAGAAAGGGACTGAGAAAATATTTGAAGAAATTATAGTTGAAAACTTTCCTAATATGGCAAAGGAAATAATCAAGTCCAGGAAGAGCGGAGAGTCCCATACAGGGTAAATCCAAGGAGAAACACGCCAAGACACATATTAATAAAACTATCAAAGATTAAATACAAAGAAAAAATATTAAAAGCAGCAAGGGAAAAACAAATAACATACAAGGGAATCTCCGTATGGTTAACAGCTGATCTTTCAGCAGAAACTCTGCAAGCCAGAAGGGAGTGGCAGGACATATTTAAAGTGATGAAAGGGGAAAGTCTACAACCAAGATTACCCTACCCAGCAAGGATCTCATTCAAATTCAACAGAGAAATTAAAACCTTTACAGGCAAGCAAAAGCTAAGAGAACTCAGCACCACCAAACCAGCTTTATAACAAATGCTAAAGAAACTTCTCTAGGCAGGAAACACAAGAGAAGGAAACGACCTACAATAACAAACCCAAAACAATTAAGAAAATGGTAATAGGAACGTACATATTGATAACTACCTTAAATGTAAATGGATTAAATGCTCCAACCAAAAGACATAGACTGGCTGAATGGATAAAAAAACAAGACCCATATATGTGCTGTCTACAAGAGACCCACTTCAGACCTAGGGACACATACAGTCTGAAAGTGAAGGGATGGAAAAAGATACTCCATGCAAATGGAAATCAAAAGAAAGCTGGAGTAGCAATTCTCATATTCAGACAAAATAGACTTTAAAATAAAGACTATTAGAAGAGACAAAGAAGGACACTACATAATGATCAAGGGATCAATCCAAGAAGAAGATATAACAATTGTAAATATTTATGCACCCAATATAGGAGTACCTCAGTACATAAGGCAAATGCTAACAGCCATAAAAGGGGAAATAGACAGTAACACAATCATAGTAGGGGACTCTAACACCCCACTTTCACTAGTGCACAGATCATCCAAAATGAAAATAAGTAAGGAAACATAAGCTTTAAATTATACATTAAACAAGATGGACTTAACTGATATTTATAGGAAAATCCAAAAACAACAGAATACACTTTCTTCTCAAGTGCTCATGGAACATTCTCCAGGATAGATCATATCTTGGGTCACAAATCAAGCCTTGGTAAATTTAAGAAAATTGAAATCATATCAAGTATCTTGTACGACCACAGCGCTATGAGACTAGATGTCAGTTACAGGAAATAATCTGTAAAAAATACAAACACATGGAGGCTAAACAATACACTACTAATTAACCAAGAGATCATTGAACAAATCAAAGAGGAAATAAAAAAAAATACCAAGAAACAAATAACAGTGAAAACACAATGACCCAAACATATGGGACGCAGCAAAAGAAGTTCTAAGAGGGAAGTTTATAACAGGACAATCCTACCTCAACAAACAAGAAATACCTGAAATAAACAAACTAACCTTACACCTAAAGCAATTAGAGAAAGAACGAAGAACCCCCAAAGTTAACAAAAGGTAAGAAATCATAAGATCAGAGCAGAAATAAATGAAAAAGAAATGAAGGAAATTATAGCAAAGATCAATTAAACTAAAAGCTGGTTCTTTGAGAAGATAAGCAAAATTGATTAACCATTAGCCAGACTCATCAAGAAAAAAAGGGAGAAGACTCAAATGAATAAAATTAGAAATGAAAAAGAAGTAACACCTGACACTGCAGAAATACAAAGGATCATGAGAGATTACTGCAAGTAACTATATGCCAATAAAATGGACAAAGTGGAAGAAATGGACAAATTCTTAGAAAAGTACAACCTTCTGAGACTGAACTAGGAAGAAATAGAAAATATAAACAGACCAATCACAAGCACTGAAATTGAAACTGTGATTAAAAATCTTCCAACAGGGCTTCCCTGGTGGCGCAGTGGTTGAGAGTCCGCCTGCTGATGCAGGGGACACGGGTTCATGCCCCAGTCCAGGAAGATCCCACATGCCACAGAGAGGCTGGGCCCGTGAGCCATGGCCACTGAGCCTGCACATCCGGAGCCTGTGCTCTGCAACGGGAGAGGCCACAGCAGTGAGAGGCCCACGTACCGCAAAAAAAAAAAAAAAAAAAAAAATTAATGCACAGAAATCTCTTGCATTCCTATACACTAATGATGAAAAAACTGAAAGAGAAATTAAAGAAACACTCCCATTTACCACTGCAACAAAAATAATAAAATACCTAGGAATAAACCTACCTAAGGAGACAAAGGACCTATATGCAGAAAACTGTAAGACACTGATGAAAGAAATTAAAGATGATAAAAACAGATGGAGGTATATCCCATGTGCATGGATTGGAAGAATCAACATTGTGAAAATGACTATACTACCCAAAGCAATCTACAGATTCATTGCAATCCCTTTCAAACTACCAATGTCATTTTTCACAGAACTAGAACAAAAAATTTCACAATTTGTATGGAAACACAAAACACCCCGAATAGCCAAAGCAATCTTGAGAAAGAAAAACAGAGCTGGAGTAATCTGGCACCTGGACTTCCGACTATATTACAAAGCTACAGTAATCAAGACAGTATGGTACTGGCACAAAAACAGAAAGATCAATGGAACAGGATAAAAAGCCCAGAGATAAACCCATGCACATAGGGTCACCTTATATTTGATAAAGGAGGCAAGAATATACAATAGAGAAGACAGCCTCTTCAATAAGTGGTGCTGGGAAAACTGGACAGCTACATGTAAAAGAATGAAATTAGAACACTCCCTAACACCATAAACAAAAATAAACTGAAAATGGATTAAAGACCTAAGTGTAAGGCCAGACACTATAAAACTCTTAGAGGAAAACATAGGCAGAACACTGTATGACATAAATCACAGCAAGATCCTTTTTGACCCACCTCCTAGAGAAATGGAAATAAAAACAAAAATAAACAAATGGGACCTAATGAAACTTCAAAGCTTTTGCACAGCAAAGGAAACCATAAACAAGACCAAAAGACAACCCTCAGAGTGGGAGAAAATGTTTGCAAATGAAGCAACTGACAAAGGATTAATCTCCAAAATTTACAAGCAGCTCATGCAGCTCAATATCAAAAAAACAAACAACCGAATCCAAAAATGGGCAGAAGAGCTAAATAGACATTTCTCCAAAGAAGATATACAGATTGCCAACAAACACATGAAAGGATGCTCAATATCACTTATTATTAGAGAAATGCAAATCAAAACTACAATGAGGTATCACCTCACACCAGTCAGAATGGCCACCATCAAAGAATCTACAATCAATAAATGCTGGAGAGGGTGTGGAGAAAAGGGAACCCTCCTACACTGTTGGTGGCAATGTAAATTGATACAGCCACTATGGAGAACAGTGTGGAGTTTCCTTAAAAAAAGTAAAAATAGAAGTACCATTTGACCCTGTAATCCCACTACTGGGCGTATACCCTGAGAAAACCATAATTCAAAAAGAGTCATGTACCACATTGTTCATTGCAGCTCAATTTACAATAGCCAGGACATGGAAGCAACTTAAGTGTCCATCAACACATGAGTGGATAAAGAAGATATGGCACATATATACAATGGAATATTACTCACCCATAAAAAGAAACGAAATTGAGTTATTTGTAGTGAGGTGGATGGACCTAGAGTCTGTCATACAGAGTGAAGTAAGTCAGAAGGAGAAAAACAAACAGCATATGGTGACACATAAATATGGAATCTAAAAAAAAAATGCTTCTGAAAAACGTATGGGCAGGATAGGAATAAAGACACAGACATAGAGAATGGACTTGAGTCCACAGGGAGGGGGAAGGGGTATGCTGGGACGAAGTGAGAGAGTGGCATGGACATATATACACTACCAAATGTAAAATAGATAGCTAGTGGGAAGCAGCGGCATAGCACAGGGAGATCAGCTTGGTGCTTTGTGACCACTTAGAGGGGTAGAATAGGGAGGGTGGGAGGGAGACGCAAGAGGGAGGAGATGTGGGTATATATGTATGTGTATAGGTGATTCACTTTGTTATATAGCAGTAACTAACACACCATTGTAAAGCCGTTATACTCCAATAAAGATGCTTAAAAAAATATGTTAAAAAAAAAGGAAAAAAATTGCAAGGTCAGAAACAAAGTCTCTCTTTCTCTGTCTCCCTGTCTCTTTCTGGGTCCGTGTGTGTGTGTGTGTGTGTGTGTGTGTGCGTGTGTAACTCTTAACTATGACATGGCAGACCACTAGAGTCTTTGTTAAATAGAAATCTGAAAATTTTGTTACTCGTATTGAAAAAATCAAGTTGGAATTCTATCTCACCTCTTATACAGTTAGCAGCTCCTGGTTGATTAAGAACTTAAATATCAAAAGCAAAACTTAAAAACTAGAACAATATATATGAATGTCTTTTATGATTTTGTAAGGAATAATTTCTTAAACATGACATACAAAGTGCTAATGATAAAATAATAAAATCTATTATGTCAAAATTAATAATTGCTATTCATCAGTAACAGCTTAAGGAAAGTGAAACGACAAGCAGAGGATTTTTGCTATACACATAACTAACAAAGGTCTAGCATTCAAAATATATAAAGAACCACTATAAATCATTAAGAAAAAGACAATCTAATAGAAAAAAATGAACAAAAGGCATGTCCTCACTTCATTAGCATTTAGAGAAATGTACGTCAGGACTACAGTGAGAGACCACTTACTTATTTTTATTTTTTTTTTTTGCGGTACGTGGGCCTCTCACTGTTGCGGCCTCTCCCGTTGCGGAGCACAGGCTCTGGACACGCAGGCTCAGCGGCCATGGCTCGCGGGCCCAGCCGCTCCACGGCATGTGGGATCTTCCCGGACTGGGGCACGAACCCATGTCCCCTGCATCGGCAGGCGGACTCTCATCCACTGTGCCACCAGGGAAGCCCCGCTTACTTATTTTATACCTATCCAATGGACAAAACTTTAAAAGTCAGGCAAAACCGAGTGTTGGAAAGAATGTGAATCAATAGACTGTCTAATAAACTGCTGGGAGTGGGTGGGGAGTGAGAATTTGCTACAGCCACTTAGAAAAAATTTCTGAACACGTTGTGAAGTTGAATATTTGAAAAAAATTACAACCCAGAAATTCCATTCAGAGTACCTCTTGCATATATGTAGTTAGCTACAAGCAACCTTAGAGAATTATTTCAGTCTGTAGAAAGTTGTGATCTAGTTTTCAACTCTGAAGATGTTTTTCTATCCAAAATATTATGTCTAGCCAGCCTTCCTGATTCACATCAGTTGTATATGCAGATTAAAACTACACCATAGGTAAGGAGGTTCATCAAAGAATGTGTGTTGTTGCCCTCAGAAAGGACCTTTTACTGAGGCTGAAATTAGATGGGTAAGTAATGCTGGAATAAAATATGAATAGGTAATAAATAATAGCAATATTAGGTGGTCACCATCATTAGGCACGTAATATTTATCAAGCTCTTTGGTCTTCATTTAATAAATATTACTTCATTTAATCATCACAAAGCCTCGGATGTAGGTACCATTCTTTTATTTATTTATTTATGGCTGCATTGGGTCTTCGTTGCTGTGCGCAGGCTTTCTCTAGTTGCAGTGAGTGGGAGCTACTCTTCGTTGCAGTGCACGGGCTTCTCATTGCAGTGGCTTCTCTTGTTGCGAAGCATGAGCTCTAGGTGCGCGGGCTTCAGTAGGTGTAGCTCGCAGGCTTCAGAGCACAGGCTCAGTAGTTGTGGCACAGAGGCTTAGTAGCTCTGCAGCATGTGAGATCTTCCTGGACCAGGGGGTCGAACCCGTGTCCCCTGCATTGGCAGGCAGATTCTCAACCACTGCACCACCAGGGAAGTCCCGTAGGTACCATTCTTAATCTCATTTTTCATATGGAAGATGGTGAGTCATTAGGACGTGAAATAACTTACACAACTTCTTATATGTGTAAGTTGTGAAGCTACGATTTAAACAAAGACTCTGACTCCAGCATCTGTGATATGGCAATATAGAAGCTATTGTCTGTTGGATGTAAAATCAATTTTTCTTAACTTTGCAGAGAGAAAAACTGTGATTCATGGCTAACGCAGTGGTTTTGTTGTCTGCAGATGCTTCATACTGTTGCTCAGAAAGTAATGGTGTATGTCTATCTCCACTAATGAAAAACTAAAATTGTGTGTTAGATTTGTAATATTTCAATGGCATTATCTTATAGATGAACAGCAATATATGTAGTTATCAATGTGATATATGTGTATACATACATCAATATGATCTGAAAACTCATTTAAAATTATGCTGAGAAATATAACTGCCTTGTTTTTCTCTAGTTATGAGACTTCTTATCAGACAGACATAATGAAGAATGTCTATTTAAATATGTTTTCAAAAATTTGGATGAAAGGTTATTTAAGAGCCCAGTTTATTTCAAAATTAATATTATTAAGGGTTGATTTGAGGCTAGGTCATATATCTGATCTGAGGAATTAATTGATGTATGTTTTGACTTTCTGTTCTTTTGATAGAAAGCAAATGAGCCCATTTATGTGTTGTCCAAAAGTTATTTGATTTCCACTAAAGAGGCAGAATATTATAGTGGAAAGTTCTGAGATTAAAGTTTAATTACCCGGGATCTAAACCGAAATTGACAGTTACTGTGTGAACTCTAGTGGGTGTGATCTTGGGAAAGTTACTTAATCCAGTTAGTTCTTCCTCATGTGTCAAAAATACAGATAATAATAAATACCTTGCTGCAATATTGAAAGCAATAAATAAATAACACAAGAAGGCATCCATGGTAGGTTGCCTGATATAGAAATTGCATTTATTTCCCTTGGGCAAAGTCAGTGACATATTTGGCTTTAGTTTCGTAAATCTATAATAATGCTAATAGCATATACCAATACATATACCAGCCAGTGTTCTAAGTGTGTTACATGCATATATTAATTCACAGCAACTTTATGAGGTAGACACAAAGCGGTTAAACAACTTATCTAAGGTTACTCAGCTAAGAAATGGGGAAGTCTTGATTGGAATCTCAGCAGTCTGGTTCCAGAGCCTGTGTTTTTAACCACTACACTATACTGCCTTTCTAGAGGAAGGGGTTGTAGGGTGTATCAGTTATTTATTGCCTGTTATGCTGCATAATAAATAGTCACAAAACCTCAGGGGCATAGAACAATAGTATTTATTGGTCACATGTTGAAATGGTTGTTAGACAAATCTGTTGATCCTGACTGGGCTCCCTCATGTGGCTGGGTGTTGGCTTGCTGTGGGCCTTGGCTGGACCTGGGCAGTTTGCCTCTGCTCCAAGTGTCTCTCATCCTGCAGCAGACTAGTCTGTGAATATTCTCATGATGAATGGCAGAGACAAAAGAGCAAAATGGAAACACACAAGTGCTTTTTCAAGTCTCTGCTGTGTTATGTCTGCTAAAACAAATTACATGGCTGACCCCGGAGTCAAAGTGGGAGGACATTACAAAGTTACATTAAGAAGGCTATGGATATAAGAATGTGTCACTTGACACATTGAAGTTGTTTTGTAATATACTGCAAATGCCAAGGTCTAGCGTTCTAAAATTCTTGTATATTAGGGATGATTTCTAAAAGAGGACCTCTGTCAAAAACAGTATTTCTGACAATTAAATAGAAAACTCTGAAAACACACACATGTGAACACACACATACATGCACACACAAACACATATAAATTTATAGAAAATAGGCAGAAACTTCTGGGAATACTTAGTTCAGTTTATAATCCCAAGGTAGTGGTGGTGATGATGATGATAATAGCTAACCTTTATGAGCTTGCTGTGTGCCAAGCACTGTTCTCAACACTTTACATATAGTACCTCCCTTAATCTTTTCAACAACCCTATTAAATAGGTACTATTAATAGTTTCTGTTTTACAGTTGGAGGAACTGAGAGATTTAGTAATTTCCCAGAGTCACAAACCTTTTTTATAAGCTCTCCACACAAAGTAACTTTCGAAAAGCTTCTTATTTTTTTTTTTATTGAATTATATCCAGACCTCTTTTCCATAGATTTGAAGGTCTTCTGTAATCTGGCCCTACCCAATTTAATTATCTGTAACTTCCATTGCTACAAGATATAATTTTAGACAATTAAGAGTCTAGGATTTTGTAGGTGGGTTGCATGCATTGGACGGAGCTGAACTGGGTGCTTTAGAGATTTATTCCAGTTTCAAGAATATGTGATTTTGAGTCCCTCTGTGTATTTCCGCATATGCATGTTCAGCTTTAAAAAGTATTGCAAGGATCTTTCATGTGAATAACTAAACTTATTTCTAAGGGATTAAGTGTAAACTAAGGCTATTTTATTCTTCTCCAAAAGTAGAGTCCTTTGCTTTGATTTTTTTTTTTTCTTACTCAGCAAACAGAGATCTCTGCACTGATTTAGAGCTTTCTTAAAAATAAAATTCTGTTTGATTTGGCCACTTGATCAGAAAGACCAGATGTAAGTCGGAGATGTGGTGTAAATGACATCAATATATGTCAATAAAATGAACATTTCTAATTCCACTGTGCTCCTGTTTCAGAGGTTTGAATGTTGAGAGGTACATATACATTTCCTGTGTTTTGAGATAATTTGCTGAATAAATTCTTATTTTATTCAATAGGCGGCTTTTCAGAAAAGGGGTATGAATGGAGCTCTGAAGAGGAAGAGCCAGTGAAAAAGGCAGGACCAGTCCAAGTCCTCATTGTCAGAGATGACCATTCCTTTGAATTAGATGAAACTGCACTAAATCGGATCCTTCTCTCAGAGGCTATCAGGGACAAGGAGGTCGTTGCTGTATCTGTTGCTGGAGCATTTAGAAAAGGAAAATCATTCCTGATGGACTTCATGTTGAGATACATGTATAAGCAGGTAGGGAAGAGGTGCTTTGAAAAGTTTTCTGATTTCTGTGCTTTTATGACTTTGTGTTTTTATTTAGTAGTAGTGTCCAATATTTCCATTATTATGTTCCCTAAAGATGAACTAGTTTAAAAATGCTATCGTGTAACCATTCCAACTTTGGTGCTGTCGGCACCAAACTATATAGGCCACTTTCGTCTGAAGCCACTTTGCTACATTTCCCTTAGAACGTAACTTATTTTTTAAGCTCCTTTGAAAATAGACAAGTACAGTGATACGGTTATAAACTTTACATGTTAAATACTGTTTAAAATGTCAAATAACTTTTGTTATAATTTTTATTATAATCATTTTCCCCCCAACATTTATTATGACATTTTCCATGCATGCAGCAGAGTTAAAAGAATTTTACCGTAGACACCTGGATATGCACTACCTAGATTCTACCATTAACATTAATATTCTTGCTTTATCACATGTGTCTCCAGCTATTCTTCCCTGTTTCAGTCCATTGCTCCATCTTATTTTTTGGTTCATTTCAAAGTAAATTGTTGACTTCAGTATGCTTCCCTATAAATATTTCAATATACATCATTATTATATATTTCAGTATTTATTTAGTTTTTTTCTTTTGTTGTAAAATTCACATATAGTTACATGCACCAATCTGAAGTGTACATTTGCTTTTTTTTGAAAATGTAAATACCTGGGTAACCCCAAAACCTATCAAGTGTATCTTGCTGTTATCCCACAAAGTTCTGTTATCTTTTCCCACTCAGTCTCACCCTTAACCCACCCCCAAAGGCAGCCAACAGTGTCATAACATTTGAGACAATAGTGTGGCATAGAAAGGAGACTTTAAGGGGCCTAGGATCAACCAAAAGCAGAAGAATAAATAGGAGATTACAGTCGGGGAACAGAAGGTGAGGAGTAGAGAGCACACCAGTATTTTTTTTCTACCCTTTTACCCTTAGTAATTCGGGTGCCAATATGAATGTTGAGGCAGAATAGACATACTACCCAAAGGAACTTTGTATTATGCATTTATATCATAATTATCCATTTTGGATTGATCTTTTATAGGTAGGGTATTTTTGAACAACTTGGTAATGTTAGCTTTAACATCTTCTATCTCTAGCCTCAGTCCAAACAAATTAAGAACAAAACAACCAAAATACTTCCAGGCTTTGAAAGCAAACAAAATTCTTACCACTTTCTATTTCTATCATACCAACATTAGTACACACTTAACGTAGGTGGGAAAATTGAGTGAACAAAATTAGTATACTTTCCATTCTTTGGGATTATATAGTTTTAGGCATATTCATAATTTTAACTGTGCGATAAACATTACAATGAAATACTCAATAACGCTTGTCATGTTGCTTATGTTAAATAGCATTTGCTCAGATTAAAGTGTAACAGATTTGGTTTTTTTTTTTTACTAGGTGCTTCTCCTCCTGCTGTTCGCTCCCTCCTCTCCCAATAGCAAAACATTTGTGTATATTATTATTGTGTATATCCTGACATAATATGCTCTCTCATACCTTTATTTCTTTGTTTCTGGAATGCCCTCCCTGAGTTTGCTCACCTGGAAAGTTCCTAAACATCCTTCAAGTCTTAGCTTTAATATCACTTCTCCTATGAAGTCTTAACTGACCAAGAGTTAGTTGTTTCTTTTCCTATGCTTCCATGTATATCTAATATACACGCCCATTTTGGCATGCATATAGTGCATCATAATGGTTTGTTAGCATGTCTGTCCCCCTGTTAGGCTCTGAGCTTCCGCTTATCTGGAATGATATCTTTGTATCCCCAGGATGTAGCATAAAATGTGACAGATGGTTGCTCCTTCATAATTATTTTTTGGATGAGTAAATAAAGTAATTGTATCAATATAATAGATGTGCATACGTTGTTTCCTTTTGTCTAGAGTTGGAGAGGGATACAAACTGGTATGGATGAGTGGAAGAACCTGTACTACATATCTAGTTCAATATCATAGACTTTCTTAATTTATAGGAATCAGTTGATTGGGTTGGAGATTACAATGAACCATTGACTGGCTTTTCGTGGAGAGGTGGGTCTGAACGAGAGACCACGGGAATCCAGATATGGAGTGAAATCTTCCTTATCAATAAACCTGACGGTAAAAAGGTATGGTGTGAACTTCTTAAAAAAAATTGAGTTTTCACTTGCCAACAGTTACCACTTTTCAGGATCCTCCAAAATGCTCTTTTGAAAACTAATTTTGACCGCTTGGCATGAAGTTTAAAAGGGAAGTGGGTAGCATCCTCTTTCATGTTCCCAGTTTCCCTTTCTACTGATCACAGAAGGCAAAATCATAGGGACAATAGAACAGCAGATCAGCTAGCTAACATCTATATTTTGTTTCAGTGCTATTTCTGTTATGTTGGATTACCAGTGAAAATTAATCATTATACTAGTCAGCAGGTAATTAATATTTTTATTTTCAGTGGCATTCATGGCACATGTGAAAAATTACCTATTAAGTATTCATTGCTAATGGTTTGCTTTAGTTCTTATGGTGTTAACTTTGTAGTAACCCTAATACCCTGCATGTTCTATAAAATATCAATAATGTACTCTACTTGCCTATAGGTTGCAGTGCTATTGATGGATACTCAGGGAACCTTTGATAGTCAGTCAACTTTGAGAGATTCGGCCACAGTATTTGCCCTTAGCACAATGATCAGCTCAATACAGGTATGGAATAAAATAAATCCATTTTGATGGATGTTTCTTTAAATAAAAATTATGAATATATGTATTTCTGTATACATGTGGTAGTGAGACAAACAACAGAAATGGTAAATTATATCTATTATTTGACTCAATTAGCATACCAGTTCTTATGATTTCCTTAAGAGTGGAATTGTTTTATTACTATCATCTAATTTCTGATCAGTTTCAAATTGCCTGCTTTAGTCAGAAAATGTTATATTGTCTTATTGATAATTTTTTCTATTTCAAGCCTACAATAAAGTCAATAATATTAAATCTTATAATGTATGTAGATACACTGAGACTATTATTAGTTACATTTAATGAAATAAGATTTATAAATGCAAATTTTGTTTTATATAGCCAGTAGAAACATTTATATATGTTCACAACTTTTTATAGTATCTTAATGTGCATTTAGGAAAGTAAATGTCTTTCTTTCCTTTTTTCCTCTCTCTTTTTTTAAGTATTGTTTTTGAAGTTATTGTGTGCTTTATAAATTGTCCTGAAAGTCCTTGAGGGTTTTACTATGATCACAGAACACATAGCCTAAAAATTTTAAGACAATTTTTAGATTTTCTTTTCACCGGAAAGAGCAAGAAGAGACAGTAACCAAGAAGCAGACCATCAAAGAAAGGTAAAATAGTTTTAAAAGGTAGGAAAGGCAAAGTGGTTAGGATGAGTAAGTCAAAGTTGAAATTATAAGTATGTGGGGAGAATGGAGCTAGTGAACCAGCAACCAGGGCATTATGTGTAGTTAGGACAGTGAAAGGATGGATAGAAGGAAGACTGAATTTGTTTGTAAAGGACTTTAAAATAAGTCATGATTATAACCTATGATTACCTAGCTTTTTAAAAAAATTATTATATAAGTTTCAGGTGTATAGCATTATAGTTCAACATCTGTATACAGTGATCACCACCACAAGTCTAGTTACTACCCATCACTATACAGTTACCCCCTTTATCCATTTTGCCCAGCCCTCACCCCCCTTCTCCCCAGGTAACCACTAATCTGATCTCTATGAGTTCATTTTTATTTTATTTGTTCATTTTGTTTTTGTTTTTAGATTCCACTTATGAGTAGAATCACATGGTATTTGTCTTTATCCATATGATCTATTTCATTTAGCATAATACCATCAAGGTCCATCCATGTTGTCACAAAGTCTGGATTTCCTTCTTTTTTATGGCCAAGTAGTATTCCAGTGTGTGGTGTGTGTGTGTGTGTGTTACATCTTCATTATCCATTCATCCGTTGTTGTATGCTAAAGGTGTTTCCATATCTTGGCTATTGTAAATAATGTTGCATTGAACATAGGGGTGCATATATCCTTTTGAATATTGTTTTCATGCTTTTCAGGTAAATACCCAGATGTGGAATTGCTGGGTCATATGGTAGTTCTGTTCTGAACTTTTTGAAGAATCTCCATACTGTTTTCCCTAGTGGCTGCACAAATTAACAATCCCACCAACAGTGTATGAGGGTTCCCTTTTCTCCACATCCTCTCCAACATGTATTATTTCTTATCTTTTCAATAATAGCCATTCTAACAGGTGGGAGGTGGTATCTCATTGTGGTTTGTTTTGCATTTCCCTGATAATTAGTGATGTTGAACATCTTTTCTTGTGCCTGTTGGCCATTTGTATGTCTTCTTTTGAAAAATGTCTATTCAGATCCTCTGCCCATTTTTTAATTGGGTTGTTTGATGCTGAGTTGTATGAGTTCTTTATATATTTTGGATATTAGCCCCTTATTGGATATATGATTTGCAAATATCTTCTCCCATTCAGTAGGTTGCCTTTACGTTTTAATGATGGTTTCCTTCACTCTGCAAAAGCTTTTCGGTTTGATATAGTCCCATTTGTTTATTTTAACTTTTGTTTCCCTTGCCTTTCAAATCAGATCCACAAAAGCATAACTAAGACAGATGCCACTGAGGTTACCACCTGTGTTTTCTTCTAGGAATTTTATGGTTTAAGGTCTTACATTCAAGTCTTTAATCCACTTTGAGTTAATTTTTGTGTGTGGTGTAAGATAGTGGTCTTGTTTCATTCTTTTGCTTGTGGCTGTCCAGTTTTTCCAGCACCATTTATTGAAGAGACTGTCCTTTCTCTTTTTTGTACATTCTTTGCTCCTTTGTCATAGATTACTTGTCCATATATGTATAGGTTTATTTCTTGGTTTTCAATTCCATTCCATTTATTTATGTGTCTTTTTTGTGCCAGTACCATGCTATTTTGATTACTATAGCTTTGTAATAAAGTTTAAAATCAGGAAGTGTGATACCTCCAGATTTGTTCTTCTTTCTCAAGATTGTTTTGACTATTCAGGGGCTTCTTTGATTCCATACAAATGTTAGAATTATTTGTTCTAGTTCTATAAAGTATGCATTTGGCATTTTGATAGGGATTTCATTGAATCTATAGATTGCTTTGGGTAGTATGGACATTTTAACAATATTAAATACATGAGGACTGAATATCTTTCCATTTTTTGGTGTCTTTAACTTTTTAATCAATGACATATAGTTTTCAGTGTACAGGTTTTTCATCTCCTTGGTTAAATCTACTCCTAGGTATTTTATTCTTATTGATGCAATTGTAAATGGAATTGTTTTCTTAGTTTCTTTTTCAGATAGTTTATTATTAGTATATAGAAATGCCACGGGTTTCTGTATATTGATTTTGTATCCCATGACTTTACTGAATTCATTTATTAGTTCTAACAGGTTTTTCTGTTGTTGTTAGAGTCTTCAGGGTTTTCTATATATAGTATCATGAAGTAGCAAACAGTGACAGTTTTACTTCTTCTTTTCCAGTTTAGATGCCATTTATTTTTCTTGCCTAATTGCTGTAGCTAGGACTTCAAACACAATGTTGAGTAACAGGGGCAAGAGTGGGCATCCTTGTTTTGTTCCTGATCTTAGAGAAAAAGCTTTCAGCCTTTTGCCTTGAGTACGATGTTAGCTCTGGGTTTGTCATATATAGCCTTTGTTATGTTGAGGTACATTTCCTCTATATATCCACTTTGTTGAGAGTTTTTATCATAAATGGAAGAATTTTGTCAGATGCTTTTTCTGCATCTATTGAGATGATCATATGATTTTTAACCTTCATTTTCTCAATGTAATGTGTTGTGTAGAATGATTTGTGGATGTTAAATCATCATTGCATCCCTGGAATAAATCCCACGTAGTTATGGTGTATGACCCTTTTAATGTATTGTTGGATTCAGTTTGCTGATATTTTGTTGAGGATTTTTGTACCTATATTCATCAGGGATATTGGCCTGTAGTTTCCTTTTTTGTGGTGTCCTTCTCTGGTTTTGGTGTCAGGATAATGCTGGCTTCGTAAGATGTGTTTGGAAGATTTTCCTCCTCTTCAATTTTTTGGAATATTTTTAGAAAGCTAGGTATTAAATCTTCTTTGGATGGTTTATAGAATTTGCCAATGAAGCCATCTGGTCCTGGGCTTTTGCATGTTGGGAGATTTTTGACTCCTGTTTCAATCCCTTATTAATAATCAGTTTATTCAGACTTTTTTTTCTTCATGATTCAGTCTTGGAAGATTGCATGTTTCTAGAAATTTATCCATTTCTTATAGGTTGTCCAATTTGTTGGCATATAACTGTTCATAGTGGTCTCTTATGATCTTTTGTATTTCTGTGGTATCAGTAGTAATTTCTCCTCTTTCATTTCTGATTTTATTTATTTGAGCCCTCTCTCTTTTTCTCTTGGTTAGTCTAGCTAATGACTTGTTGATTTTATTTTTTCAACTACCTCTTAGTTTCATTGATGTTTTCTATTTTTTGTTTTAGTCTCTATTTTATTTATTTCTGCTCTGATCCTTATTATTTCCTTCCTTCTGCTAACTTTGGGCTTCGTTTGTTCTTTTTTCTAGTCTTTTTAGGTGTAAAGTTAGATTGTTTATTCAGGATTTTTCTTGTTTTTTTGAGGTAGGCCTATATTGCTATGAACTTCCTTCTCAGAAGCATTTTTGCCACATCTCATAGATTTTGGTATGTTGTATTTCTGCTCTCATTTATCTTTATGTTTTTTAAAATTTCTTTGATTTCTTTGATGGTCCACTGGTTATTCAGTAGCACATTGTTTAATCTCAGCATTTTTGTGGATTTTTCCCCGTTTTTTTCCCTTGTGATTGATTTCAAGTCTCATACCATTGTGGTTGGAGAAGCTGCTTGATATGATTTCATTCTTCTTTGAATTTATTAATATTTGTTTTGTGACCTAACATATAATCTGTCCTAGGGAATGTTCCATGTTCACTTGTGAAGTATGTGTATTCTGCTGCTTTTTGATGGAATGATCTTTATATATCTATTAAGTCAATCTGATCTAATGTATTGTTTAAGTCCAGTGTTTCCTTATTGATTCTCTGTCTGGTTGATCTATTCATTAATGTAGGTGTAAGACTAACTTTTAAAAATATACTTCTTAATTTACTTAGCCTTTAAAATACCAACTTAATATCTAACTTCTTCATAGTCAACAGTATGTGCAATTTACACAAGTCAATTAAAACCAGATTGATTTTGCCTTTTAAATATTTTTTTTTAAACATCTTTATTGGAGTATAACTGCTTTACAATGGTGTGTTAGTTTCTGCTGTATAACAAAGTGAATCAGCTATATGTATACATACATCCCCATATATCCTCTCCCTCTTGCGTCTCCCTCCCCCAGAGTAACTGTTAATTCAGAGCCAGGCTGTGGAGTCTTCCTTGAGGGTTGTTATAGCTTGTAATTGGTCTGTTCATATTTTCTATTTCTTCCTGATTCAGTCTTGGCACGTTGTGCCTTTCTAAGAATTTGTCCATTTCTTCCAGGTTGTCCATTTTATTGGCATAGAGTTGCTTGTAGTAATCTCTCATGATCTTTTGTATTTCTGCAGTGTCAGTTGTTACTTCTCCTTTTTCATTTCTAATTCTATTGATTTGAGTCTTCTCCCTTTTTTTCTTGATGAGTCTGGCTAATGGTTTATCAATTTTGTTTATCCTTTCAAAGAACCAGCTTTTAGTTTTATTGATCTTTGCTATCGTTTCCTTCATTTCTTTTTCATTTATTTCTGATCTGATTTTTATGATTTCTTTCCTCCTGCTAACTTTGGGGTTTTTTTGTTCTTCTTTCTCTAATTGCTTTAGGTGCAAGGTTAGGTTGTTTATTCGAGATGTTTCCTGTTTCTTAAGGTAAGATTGTATTGCTATAAACTTCCCTCTTAGAACTGCTTTTGCTGCATCCCATAGATTTTGAGTCGTCGTGTCTCCATTGTCATTTGTTTCTAGGTATTTTTTGATTTCCTCTTTGATTTCTTCAGTGATCACTTCGTTATTAAGTAGTGTATTGTTTAGCCTCCATGTGTTTGTATTTTTTACAGATCTTCTCCTGTAATTGATATCGAGTCTCATAGCGTTGTGGTCGGAAAAGATACTTGATACAATTTCAATTTTCTTAAATTTACCAAGGCTTGATTTGTGACCCAAGATATGATCTATCCTGGAGAATGTTCCATGAGCACTTGAGAAAAATGTGTATTCTGTTGTTTTTGGATGGAATGTCCTATAAATATCAATTAACTCCATCTCGTTTAATGTATCATTTAAAGCTTGTGTTTCCTTATTTATTTTCATTTTGGATGATCTGTCCATTGGTGAAAGTGGGGTGTTAAAGTCCCCTACTATGAATGTGTTACTGTCGATTTCCCCTTTTATGGTTGTCAGTATTTGCCTTATGTATTGAGGTGCACCTATGTTGGGTGCATAAATATTTACAATTGTTATATCTTCCTCTTGGATCGATCCCTTGATCATTATGTAGTGTCCTTCTTTGTCTCTTCTAATAGTCTTTATTTTAAAGTCTATTTTGTCTGATATGAGAATTGCTACTCCAGCTTTCTTTTGGTTTCCATTTGCATGAAATACCTTTCTCCATCCCCTTACTTTCAGTCTGTATGTGTCTCTAGGTCTGAAATGGGTCTCTTGTAGACAGCAAATATATGGGTCTTGTTTTTGTATCCATTCAGCCAATCTGTGTCTTTTGGTGGGAGCATTTAGTCCATTTACATTTAAGGTAATTATCGATATGTGTGTTCCTATTCCCATTTTCTTAATTGTTTTGGGTTCGTTATTGTAGGTCTTTTCCTTCTTTTGTGTTTCTTGCCTAGAGAAGTTCCTTTAGCAGTTGTTGTAGAGCTGGTTTGGTGGTGCTGAACTCTCTCAGCTTTTGCTTGTCTGTAAAGGTTTTAATTTCTCCATCAAATCTGAATGAGATCCTTGCTGGGTAGAGTAATCTTGGTTGCAGGTTTTTCTCCTTCAACACTTTCAATATGTCCTGCCACTCCCTTCTGGCTTGCAGAGTTTCTGCTGAAAGATCAGCTGTTAACCTTATGGGGATTCCCTTGTGTGTTATTTGTTGTTTTTCCCTTGCTGCTTTTAATATGTTTTCTTTGTATTTAATTTTTGACAGTTTGATTAATATGTGTCTTGGCGTATTTCTCCTTGGATTTATCCTGTATGGGACTCTCTGTGCTTCCTGGACTTGATTAACTATTTCCTTTCCCATATTAGGGAAGTTTTCAACTATAATCTCTTCAAATATTTTCTCAGTCCCTTTCTTTTTCTCTTCTTCTTCTGGAACCCCTATAATTCGAATGTTGGTGCGTTTAATGTTGTCCCAGAGGTCTCTGAGACTGTCCTCAATTCTTTTCATTCTTTTTTCTTTATTTTGCTCTGCAGTAGTTATTTCCACTATTTTATCTTCCAGGTCACTTATCCGTTCTTCTGCCTCAGTTATTCTGCTATTGATCCCATCTAGAGTACTTTTAATTTCATTTATTGTGTTGTTCATCATTGCTTGTTTCATCTTTAGTTCTTCTAGGTCCTTGTTAACTGATTCTTGCATTTTGTCCATTCTATTGTCCATTCTATCTCCAAGATTTTGGATCAACCTTACTATCATTATTCTGAATTCTTTCTCAGGTAGACTGCCTATTTCCTCTTCATTTGTTAGGTCTGGTGGGTTTTTATCTTGCTCCTTCATCTGCTGTGTGTTTTTCTGTCTTTTCATTTTGCTTATCTTACTGTGTTTGGGGTCTCCTTTTTTGCAGGCTGAAGGTTCGTAGTTCCTGTTGTTTTTTGTGTCTGTCCCCAGTGGCTAAGGTTGGTTCAGTGGGTTGTGTAGGCTTCCTGGTGGAGGGTACTAGTGCCTGTGTTCTGGTGGATGAGGCTGGATCTTGTCTTTCTGGTGGGCAGGTCCACGTCTGGTTGTGTGTTTTGGGGTGTCTGTAGACTTATGATTTGGGGCAGCCTCTCTGCTAATGGGTGGGGTTGTGTTCCTGTCTTGCTAGTTGTTTGGCATAGGATGTCCAGCACTGTAGCTTGCTGGTCGTTGAGTGAAGCTGGGTGCTGGCATTGAGATGGAGATCTCTCGGAGATTTTTGCTGTTTGATATTATGTGCAGCTGGGAGGCCTCTTGTGGACCAGTGTCCTGAAGTTGGCTCTCCCACCTCAGAGGCACAGCACTGACTCCTGGCTGCAGCACCAAGAGCCTTTCATCCACAGGGCTCCTTAATTTGGGATGATTCGTTGTCTATTCAGGTATTCCACAGATGCAGGGTATATCAAATTGATTGTGGAGCTTTAATCTGCTGCTTCTGAGGCTGCTGGGAGAGATTTCCCTTTCTCTTCTTTGTTCTCACAGTTCCCAGGGGCTCAGCTTTGGATTTGGCCCCGCCTGTGCATGTAGGTCGCCGGAGGGCGTCTGTTCTTTGCTCAGACAGGACGGGGTTAAAGGAGCCGCTGATTCGGAGGCTCTGGCTCACTCAGGCCGCGGGGTAGGGAGGGTCACGGAGTGTGGGGCGGGCCTGCAGCGGCAGAGGCCGGCGTGACGTTGCAGCCTGAGGCGCGCCGTGCGTTCTCCCGGGGGAGTTGTCCCTGGATCCCGGGACCCTGGCAGTGGCGGGCTGCACAGGCTCCCCGGAAGGGCGTGTGGCTAGTGACCTGTGTTCGCACACAGGCCTCCTGGTGGCGGCAGCAGCGGCCTTAGCGTCTCATGTCTGTCTCTGGGCTCCGCACTTTTAGCCACGGCTCGCACTTTTAGCCCTGGAGCTCTCTCAAGCAGCGTTCTTAATCCCCTCTCCTCGTGCACCAGGAAACAAAGAGGGACGCAAAAGTCTCTTGCCTCTTCTGCAGGTCCAGACTTTTCCCGGACTCTCTCCCGGCTAGCCGCGGTGCACTAACGCCCTGCAGGCTGTGTTCACGCCGCCAACCTCAGTCCTCTCCCGGCGCTCCGACAAAAGCCGGAGCCTCAGCTCCCAGTCCCGCCCGCCCCGGCGGGCGAGCAGACAAGCCTCTCGGCTGGTGAGTTCCGGTCGGCCCGATCCTCTGCGCTGGAATCTCTCCGCTTTGCCCTCCGCACCCCTGTTGCTGTGCTCTCTTCCGCGGATCCCAAGCTCCCCCACTCCGCCTCCCGAAGTCTCCACCCGCGAAGGGGCTTCCTAGTGTGTGGACAGTTTTCCTCCTTCACAGCTCTCTCCCGCTGGTGCAGGACCCGTCCCTATCCTTTTGTCTCTGTTTAGTTTTTTCTTTTGCCCTAACCAGGTACGTGGGGGGTTCCTTGCCTTTTGGGAGGTCTGAGGTCTTCTGCCAGCGTTCAGTAGGTGCTCCGTAGGAGTTGTTCCACGCGTAGATGTATTTCTGGTGTATCTGTGGGGAGGAAGGTGATCTCCGCGTCTTACTCTTCCGCCATCTTCCCGGAAGTCTCTGCCTTTTAAATATTTATTATTTACTATTTATATTTTTTCTGGAGACACTAGATATTTTTGCTGAAAACTCTAAGTCCTTTGTAATGACTATTTTTTGTTATTATCTGAGAAGTGGTCTGTTATTTAAATAAGTACACAAAGTATACTGTTTGTATCAGTACATAAACATATAAACATCATTAACTTTTCTTTGAAGTTACTGATATTAATCCTCCTCCTTAGAAAAAAAGAATTTCACCTTAATGCTGTGATCTGTTCGTGAAGCTATAATGCATATGTTTGAGGATGTGAGCATGATATTCAGAACTTAACTTCCATGTGATGGAGCTTTCTATAGACTTAAATAATTGATTGTAAAGAAGCCAACATAATTTTTCAAGACAAAATTTTATATATGGGTTATTAAGATCTAGATCATTATTATTTTCATGTGCTTGTAAGAATGATTATTTTATTACTAATTGTTGAATTAGGTTCATAAAATAATTTTAATGTTCTGTCTCCAAATCAGGTAGCTACTGTATTTCTGGAAAAATTGTATGATCATTGTACATTATTTATTGTCTCTCAGGCTTTCTTTACTCCTCTCTCAAGGTCTTATAAATATATGTGAGAGAGTTTGATTTTGTGAAATTGATATTTCAAAAAATAGAGAATAACAAAATAAGTGCTTAGTATGCTGCTAATTATTTTCTCATTTTAACTTTATTTCTTAATCAAGGTATATAACTTATCTCAAAATGTGCAGGAGGATGATCTTCAGCACCTTCAGGTAACAATATTTACAGTCTCTTTTGTATATCTTGTAATCTTTTGGGCATGTACAGCAGAACTTTAGGATTTTGGGGGGTCTTTTTGTACTTGGAAAACATAACAGTCAGAAAGATTTAAAAACATAACCAAATGGAGGTTGTCCCATTTCCAGGTTTCTAGTTCTTGCCCTGTATGGTTATATTCTTTCTAATTCAGTTTTCAAAGTCCTTTGTTTCAGTAAAGCTATTTGCTGTCAACCCTATATATGGAAAAATATATGGCAGATTAGAGTGGAGAAAGAACCTTTGGTTTAAAAATGACCCAGAATGTGAAGTTGAAGTCCTATGGTCAGGGATTTAATAATTGTTAGTATGATATCAGTTGTATGTCAGATTTTTTTTCCTGTGGGCCACTTTATAGCTAAGAACTATGGGGGACTACCTGATGATTACTCATAGAATTCTATTTTAGATCTGAAAAAGATCTCAGTGACACCTAATTTATCCTTAATATTTTATGGATGAGAAATTTTTTTCTGAAAAAAAAATGACTTGCCTAAACTCATGTGGCTAGTAAGTGGCAGAGTGGGAATAGAAATTTGATCATCTGATTGGACTCAGTGCTTCTTCCACTCTCCAAGCAGCATTTAAATCTCAAATAAGAAGATTAGATGTTTCCTAAAGATAGTTTGCATCTCTGTCTACTCTTTTTCTTTTTTTTTTTTTTTATGGCATTATTTCATTCTTTTTTACGGCTGAGTAGTATTCCACCGCATATATGTACCACATCTTCTTTATCCTTATATCTGTCTGTGAACATTTAGGTTGCTTCCATGTCTTGGTTATTGTAAATAGTGCTGCTATCACACTGGGATGCATGTATCTTTTTTTTTTTTTTTTTAACATCTTTATTGGAGTATAATTGCTTTACAATGGTATGTTAGTTTCAGCTTCACAACAAAATGAATCAGTTATATATATACATATATTCCCATATCTCTTCCCGCTTGCGTCTCCGTCCCTCCCACCCTCCCTATCCCACCCCTCCAGGCGGTCACAAAGCACCGAGCTGATCTCCCTGTGCTATGTTGCTGCTTCCCACTAGCTGTCTACCTTACGTTTGGTAGTGTATATATGTCCATGCCTCTTTATCGCTTTGTCACCGTTTACCCTTCCCCCTCCCCATAGCCTCAAGTCCATTCTCTAGTAACTCTGTGTCTTTATTCCTGTTTCACCCCTAGGTTTTTCATGACTTTTTTTTTTCTTAAATTCCATATATATGTGTTAGCATACGGTATTTGTCTCTCTCTTTCTGACTTACTTCACTCTGTATGACAGACTCTAGGTCTATCCACCTCATTACAAATAGCTCAATTTCGTCTCTTTTTATGGCTGAGTAATATTCCATTGTATATATGTGCCACATCTTCTTTATCCATTCATCCGATGATGGACACTTAGGTTGTTTCCATCTCTGGGCTATTGTAAATAGAGCTGCAACGAACATTTTGGTACATGACTCTTTTTGAATATTGGTCTTCTCAGGGTATATGCCCAGTAGTGGGATTGCTGGGTCATATGGTAGTTCTATTTGTAGCTTTTTAAGGAACCTCCATACTGTTCTCCACAGTGGCTGTATCAATTTACATTCCCACCAACAGTGTAAGAGGGTTCCCTTTTCTCCACAACTTCTCCAGCATTTATTGTTTGTAGATTTTTTGATGATGGCCATTCTGACTGGTGTGAGATGATATCTCATTGTAGTTTTGATTTACATTTCTCTAATGATTAGTGATGTTGAGCATTCTTTCATGTGTTTGTTGGCACTCTGTATATCTTCTTTGGAGAAATGTCTATTTAGGTCTTCTGCCCATTTTTGGATTGGGTTGTTTGTTTTTTTGTTATTAAGCTGCATGAGCTGCTTATAAATTTTGGAGATTAATCCTTTATCAGTTGCTTCATTTGCAAATATTTTCTCCCATTCTGAGGGTTGTCTTTTGGTCTTGTTTATGGTTTCCTTTGCTGCGCAAAAGCTTTTAAGTTTCATTAGGTCCCATTTGTTTACTTTTGTTTTTATTTCCATTTCCCTAGGAGGTGGGTCAAAAAGGACCTTGCTGTGATTTATGTCATAGAGTGTTCTGCCTATGTTTTCCTCTAAGAGTTGGATAGTTTCTGGCCTTACATTTAGGTCTTTAATCCATTTTGAGCTTATTTTTGTGTATGGTGTTAGGGAGTGATCTAATCTCATACTTTTACATGTAGCTGTCCAGTTTTCCCAGCACCACTTATTGAAGAGGCTGTCCTTTCTCCACTGTACATTTCTGCCTCCTTTGTCAAAGATAAGGTGACCATATGTGCGTGGGTTTATCTCTGGGCTTTCTATCCTGTTCCATTGATCTATATTTCTGTTTTTGTGCCAGTACCATACTGTCTTGATTACTGTAGCTTTGTAGTATAGTCTGAAGTCAGGAAGCCTGATTCCTCCAGTTCCATTTTTCGTTCTCAAGATTGCTTTGGCTATTCGGGGTCTTTTGTGTTTCCATACAAATTGTAAAATTTTTTGTTCTAGTTCTGTGAAAAATGCCAGTGGATCTGTCTACTCTTTTTCAATTCATGTTATTCTTGGCTACATAGAAAAACCTATTGTTTCTCTGATAGTTTTCCTCTGCATATTTTATAGAAAATTTTGCTTTCAATGTATTATTTTATCTTGCCAATAAGAGCCCTGTGCAGTTTAACAAATAACAAAGGATGATAATGCAGGGTGATCTGTGAGAGTGGAAATATCATTTGGAGTTCACATCTAGCATTACTCCCAAATATGTTTCTAGTACATCACACTGACCATTTATGACAAATAGACAATATACCAAATTGTTAGATGTTTCCTAGAATGAGTGCAATTGCTTCTTTAGGCATGTGTCATAACCTAGCCAGTTGCTTTCCAAGTTAATGACATGGCACTGTTCAATACCAGTTTAGGATTTCTAAAAAAGGACTGATTTGGGGCTTTGATATTAAGTGATAGTTTTTGAGATCATTTAAAAATTTTCCTGTAAATGACAACACCTCATCCTTCCTCAAAAAAGATTGTGAATTCAAATTATGTTAGTAAATGATTCTAATGAGAATGAGTAATCATTCTAATCCCTGGACCTGCTGCCTTTTAGACATATTCTAGACTTTCATTTAATCACTCTAATCAGATGCCTAGTTATTACCATTTGCTTTCTAGATTTCCATAGTTTTCACAGGGGAGGCAGTGTGGTACTTTGGGGGCTATTCTAAAGGGGCAAAGGAGGGGAATCCTCTGTGTCGGCATCCTTCCCCAGCTCTGAGAAGCCTCTGTGGCTTGCTACTCTTGTGTGATGAAGCGGCATTTCCTGTGTACATACGGGGAAATCCACCTGGCCAGTCTGGACGGAACTCTCACCAGAGGCCCAATCACAATCACCCCCTCAAGTCTATGTTCTCCAAAACCTTACATTTCTGGCAACACAAAATGATATGGTACCTCTCAATTGGGAGCAATAAAAAAATAAAAGAAGTTGGTGTATTTGATTCTTCACTTCTTAAGCCAAATGCCTGTATGTCTTTGTAATGATCAAGACCATTGGGACATTAAATTTCCTCTGGCAACAACAGTAAATTATCCTACTTAGTTTATAGCTCTCTGGTCTAATCTACGAAAGTCATTTAACATGTTTCTTTGTCCCCCATCTTCCCCACAAAAAAAATTGTCCTACATTTTAGATATAAAAGGTGTTACCTTTAAAATGGAAACTTCATTTTTAAAATGTACTTTATGTCCTTAATTTTAAAATATATAATTACTGTAGCTCTGCTTTATCTAATACTTAGTTACTTAAAATTATTATTTTAATCTTAATAATACAGTATTACGTTACAGCTAGAGAAAAAAATTAGTGGAAGAAAACCAAGAAGTAAAACTTTGCAGATACTGAAGTTTTCTCTCTGTGTGTGTGTGTGTGTGTGTGTGTGATTTTCCTTGTAGCTTTTCACTGAGTATGGCAGGCTGGCAATGGAGGAAACATTCCTGAAGCCATTTCAGGTGAGTGGGTATAAAATGATGATAAATTCTTATTAGAGTTTCCTGAAGATTATAACCAGGTATACTAACTAAGAGGGTCATGTTTCTTTCTCCATTCACAATAGCAAAAAAGAAAAAAGAAAAAAAAGCTTTGATAGTTAACTACCAAAATCCAAAATATAAAGACCTTTATGGAGAAAATATTTTCAAAGTTTCATTAAAGATCATAAAGGAAAATTTACACAAACCAGAGAGATATAATATGATTCCAGACAGGATGATTTAATGTTGTAGAGAATTTATTTTTCCCCAGATTAACCAATAAACTCAGTGCAATTCCAATTAAAACTACAACAGGATTTTTTGAGAAATTCAACACATGTTTTTATAACTTATATGGAAAAATTAAGTTCTCTTTTGATCTGTCAGTTTTTAAAAAGAAAATCCAAATTGGGGGATTGAATACATAGTAGAAAACCATAGCAATGAAAATGGTGTGATTCTGCACAGATACGAGAAAAACAGATGAAACTAAACAGAGTTCAGAAATATCCCTCTATATATAGAAACCTAGTATGCAGT
This sequence comes from Orcinus orca, assembly GCF_937001465.1. Taxonomy (NCBI): domain Eukaryota; kingdom Metazoa; phylum Chordata; class Mammalia; order Artiodactyla; family Delphinidae; genus Orcinus; species Orcinus orca. Next base: position 151,908,737 of record NC_064560.1, read on the forward strand.
AGAGGTCATGTCATAAACCAGTGGGAAATGGATGAATAGCTGGGGTTTGGAAAAACTATTTCACTTTTTGAAGAAAAAGTTGAATTTCTACTGAACACCATATGTGGAAGAGAGCTCCAGTTGTATTAAAGAACTAAATATGAAATTTAAAACTATAAAGTTAATAGAATAAAATATTGGAGAATATCCTTCTGACCTGGGGTGAAGAAACAGTTATTCACTAAGACCCCCCCCACTAAAAAAAAATGTAGTAAAAAATTGATGGATATTACTATATCAGAATAAAGTATTTCTATTTATCAGGAGACTCTATAAGCAAAGTAACTGGATTGGTAGAAGATAATGACAATGTCAAAAGTCAACAAGGGATTAATATATAGAATGTGCAAGGAAGTTTTGCAAATAAGACTGGGATGCCCATCAAAAATAGGCAAAGGAACCACTACACACCTATTAGAATGGCCAAATTTCAGAGCACTGACAACACCACATGCTCCACAAATGAGGATGTACAGCAACAGGAACTCTCATAAATTTCTGGTGGAAATGCAAAATGGTACAGCCACTTTCAAAGATAGTTTGGTAATTTCTTAAAAAACTAAACCTACTCTTTCCATACAATCCAGTGATTGTGTTTTTGGTATTTACCCAAAGGAGTTGAAAACTTATGTCCACATAAAATCTGCACACAGATGTTTGTAGCAACTTTATACATAATTGCCCAAACTTGTAAGCAACCCAGATGTCCTTCAGTAAGTGAATGGATATTTAAACTGTGGTACATCCAGATGATGGAATGTTATTCAACACAAAAGAAAAGAAATGAGCTATCAGCCACAAAAAGCCATGGAGAAATCTTAAATGTGCATTACTAAACAAAAGAAATCAATCTGAGAAGGCTACACACTGTATGATTCCAACTGTATGATATTCTGGAAGAGGCAAAACCATAGAGACAATAAAGAGATCAGTGGTTTTGGGGTGGGCCGAAGGTGCAGCATGAGGGGCAGAGAAAAGAACAGGCAGAGCACAGAGGATTTGGGGGGCAGTGAAAATACTCTATAAGATATTATAATGATGGATATATGTCATTATACATTTGTCCTAACCCATAGAATGTACAACACTAAGAGTGAACCCTAAGATAAACTATGGACTTTGAGTGATTATGATGTCAATGTAGGTTCATTCTTGCTTAAAAAATATATATACCATTCTAGCGAATGACGTTGATAGTGGGAGAGGCTATGCATGTGTTGGGACAGGTGGTATATATATGGCAAACCTTTGTACCTTCCTCTCAGTTTTACTAAAAGAAGGTCTTAAAAAAATCCCAAGCCATTCACAAATGATAAACTGAACTTAATAAAAAAAATTAGGCAATGGATGTATAGACAATTAACAGAAAGGAAACCTGAATGGCTAACACATTTTCTAAGGGATGTTAAGTCTTATTGATAATCAGTTAAAGATTAAAACAATGAGATACCACTTTATACTCATTAGGCAAAAAGTAGAACATGGGGATAAATATGAAATGATAGCTAGGATTTGAGTAAATGGGAACACTCAAGCCCTGTTGGTTAAAGTGCGGATTGGAGCAACCATTCTGTGGAGCAGGGCAAATATATAAGGATACTCACTGTGGCACTGATAGAGTTGTAGTAGCAGGAAGTTGTAGGCAACTTAGGTGTCCATCACCAGAAGAACAGATACATAAAATAGGGTGAAAAGCATACTCTGAAATATTTTGCAACATCCAAACGCAATGAAGCCAAAGTATAGAGTGGCATGAGTAAAGTGTTAAAATTAATACTGAATTAAGTAGGGAAAAAGTTTGAGTTCTATAGCATGATACTATGTGTGATTTTAAAACTTCTACATACACAAAATAATATATGTTAGAATAAGTGTGGTTGAGAGCAGACAGTTGAGGAATGGGAGTGGGAATCTGGGAAAAAATATGATAAAGTAAAACAAGAAAGGGACCTTTGCATGGAGAGATGTTGGTGTGCTGTGACTGAAGGAGTATGAATCTCTCCTCTCACATCTGGCGAAGCAGGTGGGGAGAGGAGTTGATATAGAATGAAATAAGTCCTTGCATACAATCTTCTGTGTGGTTTACAATACCCATTAGACTCTGTTGTCTTTTTTAGAAATCATTCATCATGTTGATAGTTGAAGTGTTGTATAGTGATTAGGCTATTTGCTTTGACTTTTCTCTTTTCTGAACTTGCTACCTCAGGACTCATTGACATAGATTGGGTAACTCCAGAGTAAATTCTGGAAAGGAGTTTTCAGTCTTACCAGCAGATGTCACTGCTTCTTATACTTTGCTAGATAAACTAAAACCAAAAGAGACAAACCAGTGCTCTGCTGATAGATAGATGGATAGATAGGCAGGCAAACAGGCCTTCGGTAAAACAAAACAAAACTAAACTAACAAAAAACAACAAACTGAAAACAATAGAAAAAACTTTAAGAGATCACTACTTGTTGGTAAACTGTTGGCGTTACAAATGTCAATGAAAAGAAAAAGTTTTGACTGAATGAGTCAACAGTGACTCCTGAACAGGTTTGGACTTATAAATCTAAGTATCTGAAATTGAAATGAGAAACTCGTTAAGTAGCAAAAGTAGCTTCCAACGCTACTTTAATAATATTTAAGGGACTTCTCTGGTGACACAGTGGTTAAGAATCCCCCTGCCAATGCAGGGGACACTGGTTCAATCCCTGGTCAGGGAGGATCCCACATGCCGCAGAGCAACTAAGCCCATGCACCACAACTACCGAGCCTGCACTCTAGAGCCCATGCGCCACAACAAGAGAAGCCACTGCAACGAGAAGCCCGCACACTGCAACAAAGAGTAGCCCCACTTGCCACAACTGAGAAAGCCCCGTGCGCAGCAACAAAGACCCAACACAGCCAAAAATAAATAAATAAATTTATTTTAAAAAATAATATTTAAAATTAAAGCAACCAAATTCAAGACAAAAATACTACACATCATGAAATTAAAAGATAAAATGCAAATATAATTAAATCTTAGAACAACATTTAAGATATCAGCAAAATAATTCACATTTAAATTAGAAAAAACATAGAAAAAATTCCAAAATAAAATAACTTTTAAATAAAAATTTAATTAATTTCAGCAGTTCTTTCAGCAGGTCACTTTCTACTCTCTTCTATCTGAGAAGATAATTTTATTTATTTGGATAAAATTGTGGAGAAATTTTAAATACTGCCTGAGAAAATGAAGTAAGGGGCAATAATATTTTTAAAATAATAATTTTTACTAAAACTAAATTTAACAAATTTAAAATAGAAGAATTCTTAACTCTGAAACAGAGTGAAATTATAAATAATAAACAAGATATGTCTCAGGCAGCAAAAGTGAGGGCAATTAGCCAATGAAATGAATAGCTGAATTAACAGATTAATTGGATTCTTAAACCAAAAGCCAATTTATACCAAGAAAACAAAATATCTGTAATTGTATTTTAAAACTATATTTTAAAAAAGAGAACTAAAAGCTAAGTGAATTCAGTTTAAAAGTGATTTTGAAGTGTTAAGTTTAGCCAGTGGTGTGCTGGTTAATGTTTACAACTGGCTAGGGAAGCAGGGGAGGTGGGTCTGATTTGTAGCATTTGCTGATTTCTGTGGTGTAAATACTTTTACTGTGGCCAGTTTCAAGCTACCAACATGCTATATAGCTTGTTTACAAACCTGATTTGTAATATTCCTCAAACTGTAATGTCTTCCTTGCAAGCCTATAAAAGCCAGCTGTAAACTACACTCCAGAAGTATAATCCAAATTAAGACATAATATAGCGTTCTCTGAGTGACATTACTTATTTTCTCACTTGCTTTGCTCACTATGAGCACTTGAATCTTAAGTATAATGATCCACTAGGAGCTACCTCATTAATATAACTATTCTTTAAAAATAACTAGGTTCTGGGCTTCCCTGGTGGCGCAGTGGTTGAGAGTCCGCCTGCCGATGCAGGGGACACGGGTTCGTGCCCTGGTCCGGGAAGATCCCACATGCCGCAGAGCGGCTGGGCCCGTGAGCCATAGCCACTGAGCCTGCGCGTCCGGAGCCTGTGCTCCGCAACGGGAGAGGCCACAGCAGTGAGAGGTCCGCGTACCCCAAAAAATAAAAAATAAAAAATAAAATAACTAGGTTCTTTAGCTTCTCTACCTTAGGACATCAAGAGGTTTGGTTGAGAATGAATACATTTCCATTAATTTAAACATGTAATACCCATACATATTTGACAAGGACTTTAGGTAATAATTTCCAGTTTGCTCTAAGGACCTGGTGAAAATATCTCATCAGGTGTGGTAGGAGATTTGTCTCTATTTGGGTCTATGAATTTTTCTTCCTTGGTCATAAGGCCCCACATAGCTCTACAGTGAGATGATTACATCCTTGTGTCGATATCCTTATTACTTATTACAAAATCCTTATTAGGAGTTTTTCAGATTGTTAGACCTTATTTGAAGTGCACCTTAAATGAACTGTTTCATTTACAGACTGTCTTTCAACACCAAGCAAGACTGGCTTCCTCTAATGCTCTGTGCTAAATGGTCAGCCATTAGTTACTTCTTACGCTGGGAAAGGCTCATTTTCCATTGTGTGGCTCTACAGCTTTCTCTCTGTGTGCTTGTCATTCATGTTCTCTCAACTCTGCTGGGCTGAGGTAGTGGAGAGGGTTTCCACTTGTTCTATAATGTGGTGATAACAGTAAGTTTGCTGTTGGGCCTGAGCTGAAAAGGATTCCCCAATATGCTGGAAAGTGGACTCTAAGAAGCCTTTATGTCATTAAATGTGCCTTTTGGTTATAGCAGCCCAGGAGTTTACTCTTTAACCATTTCATGTCCTCTAATTACATAGGCTACATCCCCCAATTTACTGAAGTATATTCTCAAGCTTCACTTGAACCAATTTTTTAGATGTCAGTACATTTCCCAGTGGTATTTCTGTATGGTGGGTATCTTTATAAGCCAGTCTACAAAAGCCTATTTAATCTCTAGTAAATTTAAATACTAGCCACAATATTCCTCAATCCTGGTCCTATTCCTCAATCCTGGTCCCTTTAAGCCAGAGCCTTGAATATATCCAATAATTCCTGCACCTCTCTGAGGCATGGAGCCCTGAGATAGGTTGGTAAGACTGCTGTCAGTATTTAGCTTGTGTGCTAACACAGAAGAGATGGCTTTTAATGAGATCTGCAGCCTTGGTGATAGACACAGAGCAAGATTTTATGAGCACGTAGATTGGAATTACCTGGTGAACTTATTAGTTAGATTTCTGAGCTGTATCCCAGTTCTTTTGAATCAAATCCTTGTGTTGGGACCAGGGAATCATTACTCGCCAGGTCATTCTTTTTTTTTTTTAATTTATTTTTATTTTTATTTTTGGCTGTGTTGTGTCTTTGTTGCTACACACGGGCATTCTCTAGTTGCGGCTAGCGGGGGCTACTCTTTGTTGCGGTGCGCGGGCTTCTCATTGCTGTAGCTTCTCTTGTTGCGGAGCACGGGCTCTTGGCACGTGGGCTTCAGTAGTTGTGGCACGTGGGCTCAATAGTTGTGGCTCACAGGCTCTAGAGCACAGGCTCAGTAGTTGTGGCACACGGGCTTAGTTGCTCCACGGCATGTGGGATCTTCCAGGACCAGGGCTCGAACCCGTGGCCCCTGCATTGACAGGCGGATTCTTAACCACTGCGCCACCAGGGAAGCCCCTCGCCAGGTCATTCTTAAGTACATGATATTTGGGGACTGAATTAGCAACTGGGCACACCCCAGCAGAGGATATCTATGATAGGGGAGGTTCTGGTAGCAGAGAGATAGGGTACCATTTATATGTACAGTTCTATGCACAGGTAGTTAGTAAATTAAGATTTGCCTGTAATAGAAAGAAGAATAAACCCTAAAAAAATTTTCTTGCACACAAACTTGAATTCCCTTCTCTTAGAAGCCTATGCTCAAGAATGAAAGATTCTTGAGCATATGTTTTAGGACTAATTACATTTATTCTCTTCTCTTTCATCTTCTCAGTATTAAGTACTCCATCTCCTGGATTAATTCATCCCAGTTTTCTCCCATAGCATTTTTTTTTTTTTTTTTTTTTTGCGATATGCGGGCCTCTCACTGTTGTGGCCTCTCCCATTGCGGAGCACAGGCTCCAGACACGCAGGCTCAGCAGCCATGGCTCACGGGCCCAGCCGCTCCACGGCATGTGGGATCTTCCCAGACCGGGATACGAACTCGTGTCCCCTGCATTGGCAGACGGACTCTCAACCACGGCACCACCAGGGAAGCCCTCCCATAGCATTTTTATTAACCATTTTTATACACTTAAAGGCCCACCCGTACCCTAAACCTTAGAAGTAGATTTGACTCTCCACATACACACACACACAGATGGTAACTATGTGAGGTGATGGAGGTGTTTGCTAACCTGATTGTGTTAATCATTTCACAGTATATAGGTATCTCGAATCATCACGTTGCAGACCTTAAATGTACACAGTGTATTATATGTCAATTATATCTCAAAAAAAGTGGGAAAAAAAGATCTGAATTCTCTTTGTGAGATAAGAGTGAAACTCAATTCTTCACGTTCTTTTCAGTGGATTTGTATTATTTGAGAGGAGATCAGTCCATGCCAGTTTTAAGGTTAAACTGAAGATTGCTAGAAAATAATAGTAGAGGAAGCATATAATAATGTACTATTATATTAGGATAAACCTGTTTCTCACAATTTTCCATTCAAATTAGGCCTACATATGGCAAATTAGGAATTATTTTACACTAGTTTACTTAATTATATTTAAGGACCCTTTATTCCCATGATTTAAGAGTGTTCCTCTACAGAATAAAGTTCTTTGATAGTGATTTCAGTGACTTTGAAACAAAACATCCTTGATCAAATATCTATGATGACTGCAACTGCCAAGGCATACCAGAGGAATCCATGATTTCACTGAGAAAATGAGAAGCTGTTGTTTGGCTCCTTGGGCTGTAAATGAAAGGAAAAGACACATTGGTAGGGCTGAGGAAAGGGAAAAGCCTTCTCTCTGTCTGAGAAAGTTGCCTTATCCCACGTTCTGTTCGGAGAGCAATTTAGGTGATCTGAGAATTACATGAAATTAGAATAAAATATTCATCTGGTTACACAGAATTAGGTAAGCAGTGTAGACCAGGATTCTCCCAATGGCCACAGGTAGGTACCTGAAATGTCTGGAAGGCCTACATAGTAATAATTTATTGAGCACTTTTTTTTTTTTTTTGCGATACACGGGCCTCTCACCGTTGTGGCCTCTCCCATTGCAGAGCACAGGCTCTGGACGCACAGGCTCAGCGGCCATGGCTCACGGGCCCAGCCGCTCCGCGGCATGTGGGATCTTCCCGGACCGGGGCACGAACCCGTGTCCCCTGCATTGGCAGGCGGACTCTCAACCACTGCACCACCAGGGAAGCCCTGAATATGTTTCTTACATGATTCAAATGAATGTTCATTATAGTAATATAAAATAAGTAATGTTGTTACTCCTTTTTATTCTTTTCTTTCTGTTTTTTAACTGATGAGGAAACACCAGGGCTTAAAGTAATTAAAAAACTTGTCCTTGGTCACATGTATCCTTAAGTTGCAGAGCTGGCCTTCAACCTAGGCCACAGGCTCAAAGCCCTTGCACTTCACCACCACCCCTTAATGTCTCTCTTCCTCCTCCTAATCCTAGGCACTTACTGAGCTATAGCTGTGGTCTTATATTTGAATGTGCATATCCCATCCCACTAACTAAATTATAAATATCTTAAGAACAGGAGCTTTGTAGTTTACTTTTTTTAGTCTAGAGCACCTACTTTTCATACAGCAGATGTCCAATTAATGTTTGCTAATTATGGTGTTATATGCATATTTAGGATTGTGTATAGTTTTTATACAAGTAAACTCATTGGACTCAAAGTTGAAATACGTGGATTCAGGATTTGGTGTGCTATTATGTATCCAGCCTAGTATTACCTCTTTACATTTTTAAGAAAGAGTAAGTCATAAATTGGTGTGAGAGTGTCCAAAATATTTATACTAGGTGCCATGGCCCTTCTTGAACTGCAGAAACACCATCATGAAATTATTTTTCAGTGGATAAAGTTAGTAGAGTTTCTGAATTGAAAGTATTAAATCAATGGATGGTAATACCAAAAAAAAAAAAAAAACCAACACATTTCATTAGTTAAGACGAACAGACAAAAGTGAGGTGTTTTCAGTTAGCAATAGTGATTGTATGTTGTACCATCAGATTTAAAGGTGGTCCTAGTACAGTTTGTAGATGCTTCAAGTAATTAACAAGGCTGCAACTGCTCTGAGGCAAGGAGGATAAGCCTTGGCTACAGAAACAAGGAATAGACCATAAAAGGCGATGAGTCTTTGATGTTGACCGTGTTGCTGATTTAATACCTGCCATGACCTAATCTTTTTGTGTATATAAAAAAGAAAGATTTACAATAATTTGAAACGGGTTAATCTGGACTCCTATAGAGTCTTCTCTACTTTTTCTGTCTATATCCTTAGAGACTTTTACTCAAAGAGATTCTTCAGTTTCTTTCTGAATCATACACACTGTAGGTATCTTTAGCTAATATGAAACTTTGTTTCTTCCAGTGGATTTTCTGCTTGCAATATCTGTCCTTATGGATAGGCTCCCTGAGTCTTAGAGAACAGAGGATATTTTGGTCGTTTTTATCTGGAGGGCCACAAATTTTTTTATTTCTACCTTGTTAATTATCCAAGCCCCTCTGAAAAGCCACCCATAAATTGGAAATTTCTAAGTTGATAATTTCTCATTCAAGTTTTTTTCTGATTCCTGTATTTTATGTCTGAGCACATTTTAGAAAGAGAGGACAAGGTTCCCTTTACTTTGACTATTTAGGTACCCGGAGTATTGTTTGAAAATCTCCTGAAGTCTATTTTTAACGTTTCCTATTGATTCATTCTTATATTGTTCACAATTTTGAATCTATGTCCAATTTATCTTGAAGAGAAAGTCTTCTGAAACGACCCTGTGTGGTGTTTTTTCTATTTTTCTTGCCCTTGAAAGGCTATTAAAAATTTTTAATTTAAAAAATTTTTTTGTAATGACCTGAGTTATTTAAATGTCCTTCTGGTCTTTCTTACCCTACTGCTTTTAACCATTTTTTCCCACCTGAGGGACTAACAATTAAGTGAACTAGTTGGAAAATAACTGATAGTTCAGGACAGTAAGTAACAAAATCCTGAATTCTGCAGCAAATTTCTGTCTTCCTGGGCTAAAAGAAATTCCTTAAAACTGAACTCTAGACCAGGGTTTAAATTCAGCTTCTTTACAACAGCCTTCTGGTCTAGCAATTTTAAGTAGTTTGGGGCAATGTGACTACTTTTTTTCTTGCAAAAATTCCTTAGGAAATGGTTTAGGAGGTCAGGGGAAGGAGCAGAAGGAATTGAAGGGGTGAAGTGATTGGTGAAGACAAAACTGAGTAGAGAGAGATACGGGAGGGTAATTTCAGAAAGTTAGAGAATCAAACAGAGATTATTTGGGAGTCAAGAGTTTGTTTTGAGGCCTCAGTTTACTAATCAAAGAAGCTAACTAATGAGTGTTTGATATTTTCTCTTCATTTTTATAGAGCACCTCTAAACTGTATTAATTATTTATTTTGACATGTCCAAAGCTCAACACAATGTTATTCTAAATTTTTTAAAAGATCATTTATTATTGTAAGTGCAAATATTAGGCTTATACTGCAATGCAAATAGGAAGCAGAAATTCTTCCAGGAGGAGATTGCAACTTTGATATATACAAGCCTGTAACAAACAAGTTGGTCAAATTGTGTGTTTATGAAAAGCATCTGGTTCCTCAAGCAATGAGAGGTTAGAACAGTGCTGTACGATCAATAATCTGACAATCATTGATCCTGCATTATGGAGTAAACAAAGAGACTCGCAAATTGACAAGAGCGAGAGTGTCCTCTTGAAAGCCTTGTTAGAGGACCCAAGGCAAAATTTGACTAATTATTTTTGCATAAATTTGTTGCTAGTTTAACCGACCTCCAGCCATTAGTCTTTGGGGCATCCTGATTAATCTGGGGACTTTTTAGGCCTTTGCCTCTATCTGTCCTTTATAGAGCACTTCCTTGTACATTCAGTGACAAAAGACAATTCAAGATAAAATCCATGAGACAAGACTTTGTACAAATTTTCAAACAAAAGAAGGTAAAGCAAGCAGCAAAACCATAAACAGATTAATGGCAAAAATATTTCCTAAATAGTATACCTCTAAACCAAAAGTTCTAATAACCTTATACAGAAATTAGGTATAATTATTTATAAAATGAGTATACTTCCAAAACTAAAGGTTAAACAAAGACTTAGAACTAATGACCCATATAAAGACCCACTGAGTCTTTATAACAAAAATCCTAGGATAAGAAATTAGCAACAAGAGCTCAGTGAAACAAATCAGAACTCAGATCAGATCGTTGTTGAGATAAATTCACCTGCAAGTAAATTCGAAGGACAAATGAAATTTGGGAACAAAGGACAGAGAGAATGCACATGTTAGTCTGAGGGTCATAGGGAAAGCTGCCAAGTGAGGGCACTTAAAACTTCTAGAATTGTCAGAGGATGAGACTGTCACTCAAAATCTGATACAAAAACCAAAGCTGAATTTATTGGCGAGTTAAGTAAAAGAGTTATGCTTGTGAGGCACAGTCTCATTGAGCATAACAAACTAACGATTATATGCAGGATTTAGGGGCTTGTTTGTTTTGGATTTTCATGGTTTAAAGAAACAAGAATGGGTTGACATCAGTTTTTGAATGATTTTTTGTCGTACACAGAAGCATGTTTCGTGTTGGTTATAGAGGTGAGAAACGGGTTGACACCAGCCTCAGTCAGTTTTCTGGAGCGAGTCTTCTGCTACTTGACTGAGTTTTAAAGTATAAAGTTTTAAAGTATGAAGCTATGAAGTTTTAAAGTATGTTGGCTTTCAGTGGGCTGTTGATTGAAGTGAGTTGTTACTTAACTAGATGGGTTTAAAACAAGTTATAGTATTTACTTATTACCCAAAAGTGAAATTAAAACTGAAATTGATTGATTAAACAGGTTACAACCAGTTTAGGTATTTACTGGCTACATGGCTCTACAAGAGTTTTTTCCTGGGAGTTTGGGAGTATTTTCATGTATTTATAATGGATGTGTACATAAATTTAGCATTATAATTCAAATAACATTGTTTTATATAGTTGGGGTTTTTTTTGCGGTACCCGGGCCTCCCACTGTTGTGGCCTCTCCCGTTGTGGAGCACAGGCTCCGGACGCGCAGGCTCAGCGGCCATGGCTTGCGGGCCCAGCTGCTCCGCGGCATGTGGGATCTTCCCGGACCGGGGCACGAACCTGTGTCCCCTGCATCGGCAGACGGACTCTCAACCACCGCGCCACCAGGGAAGCCCCCACATGGCTTTTTTATACTGATATAATCAACACATGTATTGATATATTCCACATTTTGTAATATTAATAGCTATGTAATATATTAATATGCCATAATTTGTATAGCCATTCCCAATTAATTAAGCATTTGGGTTTTTTTTTCCATTTTCATTACTACTAATAGCAGTGCTATAGCACTCCTTTTGAATAATTTCCTAAAGGCTAATGTCTCCAAAGGGAAATAAACAAAGGTTATGATGTTTTTCATGATTTAAAAAATATGATCATTTGTAGGATACGCATGGTGTAGGTCCATCATTTGCCCCAGTTGCCTGACTGGATTTAATTTATTTTAAAAAGTATGACTTCAGATATTCTTATCTGAGCAAATTAGGGTAATTTGTATCCTTGATTTTTTATCTCTACCTATATGTATGAACAAATCAAAATTCAGCAGTGTGGAAAAATGGATGGCTTTTGAAATAAGAACTGAGATTTATAGCATTCCACACAGGATAAATGTAAAGCATACAAATTATTTTGGGAGGGGATGGGGCCAGTGGTGGTTCTGTAGCTGGCTCATACCACTTTGAGAGCTAACTAGTAAATATTCAGGAATTATATAAGCCAAGTATTAAACTGTTAGTAGCTTGACATCAGCCATGGTAGGCAGGTTTGCACAACAGAAATTGTCAAATGCTACAAATCAAGGCATGTTGCTGCTGCTGGAGAGCCAGTTTACACCAGCACGTCACTGGATGGAACCATTAGGCAGAGAACTTGGAATTTGACACTATAGGGATATAGAATATAGATTGCTTATTAAGAAAATAAGACTTCATCTTTGATCCTGTTCTACACATGGTCCTCATTATGTTGACTTGGGAAGATGCCCAGTGAAAAAGACCAAGAAATGAAACTAAACGCTCCCAAGAAAAATGTGAAAATTGCCAAATCCACATAGTTGGTTTCATTTATCCTGGTTCACGAGCCTCTATTTTGCAAAAGTTGCTTCTTAGCTAACCTCTGTTTTCAAAATGCATGTTTTAGGTAGAAGTGTTCTAAATACAAATTATCATTTTGACAAAAGAATGGCCATCTATCTAAAGATAGTGAACTATTTAAAGATAGTGTATATAGGTGTTTTAAAAGCCTCCTCTCCACAAGAACCTCTCCTCTCCCCACAAGAATCCACGGAACACACACACACACACACACACACACACACGAGAAAGGGAGAAAGAGAGAGAGAGAGAGAGAGAGAGAGGGGTGAGAGGGAGAGAGGCTGAGAGAGGGGTGGGGGGTCAGGCTTTCACTGTAGTGAAACAAGAAATATCCATAATGCAAACTAAGAAGTGTCCCTGTTTAAGGTAAGAGAATGTGAGCCAAGGATTTTATATCCAGCAAAACTGACTTTCACTTATAAAGGGCACAAACCGTTATCAGCGTGTAAGAACACAAAGAATGTTGTTTCCATGAGCCCTTAATGAGAAATCTACTGAAGAATGAGCTTCAGTTAAGCAAAGATGACATAACTTCACCAAAGGAGAAATAATCATATACTATGTGCCTCCTAATAAAAGAACACTCTGCTTCCTATAGTCTTGCCAAAAAAATAAAACCTGAGTCAGATCAAGCCTCTGCATCCAGCTGCCAATTTGCAGGAAATCCAGAGGACAAAAGAACATGTTGAACCGCCCCGTGAATATGCAGTCAGCAAGGTCCAGATTGTGGGAATCTCTACATGTCAAATTCCCAGGTTCTTCAACAGATAAACTGTAAAGGGAAAAAAGGGATGAAAAAGGAACCTATAGCTTAAAAGAGATAATAAATTTTAATGGGGAAGACTAAAAGCTTCAATTAGAAACCCAAACTCTTAGAATATTTAAAGATAGCTAATTTCATTAAATATTCTTACTTTTTCTCAACTTCCTATGTTTTTACAGAAACTAAAATTTGAAGTATAACTTAATCTAACTTATAAAAGAGTGCTTTAATGCCTCAGATTGTAAACTATATGTTTTATACTTAACTTTGAGGCAGTGCAGGAGGGATTTTGAATAAGTCCCCAGTTTAAATGCCAACTCTTCCACTCTGGCTGTGTGGCTTTGGGCATATTACTTAATGTCAGGTGAGGGTGGAGGTGATCTTTATATATCTCTTTTAAGGTGAATAATAAATTATAACCTCTCTTGGGGCTGTTGCAGGAGTGCATGAAATACCATGTATATAATTCTGGTATTGTGGTTGGCTTATAATAGGCACTCAATAAATGAAAGCTACTCTTACTTTGGTTTCAGTAGGTATGGGGTGGGACCCAAGAATTCTGTACTTTTAGAAGCCTCTCGAATGATTCTAATGATTACTCTAATTTGGGAAACAGTTCCTGATAAAATCCTTCTGGATGTGAACAAATATTCAGCTTCAAGAATGTTTATCAATGTATTTCTTAGAATAATAGAAAAACTGGAAGACATCTAGGAGAATGCCAAAATAAACTATGGCCTATCCGTGTACGAAAATATTATGTGGCCATTGAAATCAAAATCAAATAGCTAACATAGCATTAGGTGCCTGGCGCTGTTCAAAATGCCTTATATATATTATCTCATTTAGTATTCCTGTGAGACATGTTCCATTATTATTTCTATTTGACAGATGAAGAAACTAAAAATGTATATGATATTACAAATAACAAATTGTGAAGCTGAAATATTTCTAAACTATTAATAATAAAAACATTTTTATAATAAAAAGTTTTGCCCTTGTTAGAGGAAAGACTGAATTAGTTTTCCAACAGAAAATATTTCAAAACTATCATATGAAGAAGTGATCAAAGCATTTGCAGCTGAAAACTTGGGGAAAAAAAGTATTACAGAGGTATCTTACTCTAAACAAATATTAACTTTCACGCCCATTTTTGTACCTTTTTCCTATTGAGCCCTCCCCCGACCCAGATTGTATAACCTTCAGGGCCCCACAAAACCTGGATTCTCACCCCTCTGCCTACCAGATATGCATGAGAGCCCCTGCAGAAGAGGGTAGAACAAATGTAATAGAGGAAAAATATTTAGACAGATGAAAGGAGAAAACTTTCCTCAAATAAAACTTGAATCTTCATAAAAAGCTTCCTGAAAACTGACAGACATGCCCCAAACTGGCTGAATGGCACCATGTAACTTTAATAATCAGTTTGGGAGCAGCTTTCTGTTCACATTCAGTGGAAACAGGGAGGATGATCTCAGAGCGGGGAGATTGCTCAGAAACAACTTTCTTAGGTTTTATGTTTGCTTATTAATTCCATTATGTGGAGAAGAACACTATTCAAATGACAATAATATCTAATATATTTCAATAAAAAACAGAGGGAGGAAATTTAGAGTTCCTTTAACAATCTTTTCTTCTTATTGTTTCTTAGAGTCTGATATTTCTTGTTCGAGACTGGAGTTTCCCATACGAATTTTCGTACGGAGCTGACGGTGGCTCCAAATTCTTGGAAAAACGCCTCAAGGTTTGTTAACTATTTAGGTGCATGAAATTTCGCTAATAGTAACCTAAAGTATTTTTGAATGATTTGCTGAATAGAGACTCAGTAGCCACAATCTCATTTGACCTTCATAGTGTCTCTATGAACAAACTAAGCTTGATACTTAAAATAATGTCAGAGTTACAACTGTAAACATTATCAATAATTATAATACAGAAAAAGTTCTTTTGTAAATATCTATAAAACCATGATTTATTCCTAAAGATAAAACTTTTAATTTGAAGAATTAAATCTGTTCAAGACTGACAGTACAAATATATGGATTCGTGTTTTAGTAGAGGTTTAAGGTCAATTTAACAGAAATACTTAATTTTTGAAATCCCCAAAGTCAATCTTAGGACATTTTGCTAGTAGTTCACAGAAGGTGATATTAGGAGGCTTTCCACTTGCTGTGTCATGATAGTTCAATAGTGAGTGAATTATTTACACTGAACAGATATCTCCCCAAATACCTACTGAGTAATCAGAAAAAAAAAAATGGAGATTAAAAAATCTACCTCGATAATCAGAATCTCTAAGCTTACCTTTTTAAGTTATGGTTACTTTTAGGGTAGTTTGTACTGTTAAATGTCAAATACATGTGAAAAAAGGGGGCAGTTTAGCTTTTAAGTAAACATCCAACTATCCAGATGCCTTTCTAGAATTTAAATGTATACCTACCAGGTGACAAGAGGCTGTCTTGAGCACCTCCTGAAATGAAGGTAGGAATATCTTATGATCTACTCATGTCTCTTGTGAGTACTTTGATTTAAAATTTGAATTTGTAGGAACTAGCTAGAGTAAAACCCCACTGATTTATACTAAAAAATGGGAAGGCCCATCTAAGTTAGCGTAAGAGTAGACATTTGTTAATTGTAATAATAATGCCATATGTATGCTATACTTAGATATGGCCATGTGGCAAATTCACCCCAAACTTTTCCTTATTTAGTATCAGCCCTGTCATGTCATTTTTTTTTTATCATTGTGACCAGACAGACACAGCAAATATAAATGCCACAGAATTCTTTTGGAGTTCAGTTTGTGTTGAAAGTAGTTTAAACTTCAGAATGATTTACTGCAGGTCTCGGGGAACCAGCATGAAGAACTACAGAATGTTAGAAAACACATCCATTCCTGTTTCACCAAAATTTCCTGTTTTCTGCTACCTCATCCTGGCTTAAAAGTAGCTACCAATCCAAACTTTGATGGAAAACTGAAAGGTTTGTCTGTCTTTTAATGTATTTGTTTATGTCACTTAGTCTGATTACAAAAATGTCATTTTATCCGTTGGGTTTATGGCTGCTAGTTTCGTTTATCCACTGATGTGAGGCTGATGATTGGAAATTTTCAGGAGGATTGGGAATCCCGGGCTCAGGCTAGAGTACCTCCTTGGTGAACTATGGGATTCTATGGGTACTGAATACATACACTGAGAAAATAGGCTAAATCCTGCATTCACCTGGGAGGCAGTAACCCTCGCCCTTTCTCCTAGGTTCCTGCTCACCTCTGTATTGAGAAATGCTCCTTAATATCTTCCTTTTTAATTTTCCTTATTTACATGAAAGAGGAAAATAGATGCCTATATTATTGGAATGTTTGTGTTAAGTTATATAATTAGAGATAGAAATATTGCATAGTACTGAAGTGAAGCTCTTTAAAACTGCTGCTAAAGAATTTAATTATACATCATTAAAAACTTCAGTAATAATGAAATCCTCTTCTGGATGAGGACCAGTTTCTTAAAAAACCAAAAGCACCAGAGTGTTTTTCAAACTAACAGCATGTAATTATCTCTTAAACAGAGGCATGACTAATGTTTAAAGATTCCAAAGCAACTCAAATTGTTAAAAAAAAAAAACGGGGGCGGGGGTGGGCAGTGGGAGGTGGAGGCAGGGGTCTGCAGAAGCAGAAGCTAATCTTGCCTAATAATCACCAGGTCTTTAGATATTTGCTTTGCAGTTGATACAAGGTGGTACAAAGACATTTCTGACTTTTTTACTTGTAAGCCTAGCATTGAGTACACCACTGAGTTTGGACATTTGCTTAATTTACTGTGGCCTTTCTGCATTGTGCCAGGGGTGATGAGACAGTGACATAACAAGCTTTGAAGCACAGTTGTTCTCAAAGGGCTTTGAAATTACTTTTAAAAAGGACAACATAACATTGTGTCCAGTTTTATGCAACTGGCAAGTTTGAAAAGCAAACCTATTGTTTTCTCCATGTATCCATGGCGTTTATTCTCAGATACCTTATATTTCACTATGGCAGCTAATATCATAAATAGAACCCCCAATTTCTCGATCATCAGCATTGTTTTTATACATGTTTTAAATAGTCTCTTCTTTATACAACAGAACAGACAGCTGTAGGCACATATTAACGCATGGATTCCAGGATCCTACAATTTCGCTGTCACTTACGAATTCCAACCTGCTAGTGAGCACATAGACCTCTTGATGCTGTGCAATTACCTAATGGCTTCAATGTGTTTTGAATAAGTTACATAAAGAGAGGGCTCCCACAAGGCCTTTCTTTCTTCTCTGGGGGTTGGAGAGCCATAAACAGGCAGAGCAGGGGCAGGCCTTCAACAACAGTCCTTTACTGGGACAAAAAAGTACTCTGCCTTGTTTCATTCCTGTAGTACACAGCTACAGTTCTTAAATTAATGGATACAGTTTGCAATGAAAGAACTCAGGGAGAGAGTTTAAGACAAATCATGCAGATATAAATTGTACTTTTTAATAGATTTGTTCTCCATCAAATTTTACTCACATGTCTAAACATATATTGACTCATACAGTTGGTTTACAGTTATCCATACCTTGCGAGTTTACCAAAGTGGCTAGCCCGAGACAAAGAGAAATGAAAGGCAGCTTTAGTTGCCCATCAAATTTCCATTTTAATTGAGGCTTTATAGGACTGCTGCTAAATCCTTCTGTGTGCCCAAATGTTCTGCTTTGCCTCAGTGTTTCTTTGGGCAGTTTTGAAAGTCTGCTATCTACATTATTTTTCCATCCTGAATCTTATAATGTGGTGTTATTTCTATCCAGGATGTCTTGTCTGCTGGCCATGCTGTTCTCCAGAGGGCTGGCATCTGAGTGGTTGCCTCTGGGGAAGAAATGTCTTTGAACAAACAATTGTGCAAAAATTCTTTGATGATAGTTTCTCACATACTCTTTCAGCACACTTGTAGAAATAGACTATGGCTAATGCTATCTTCAGAACACATTTTTAATCCAAATGTATGCTGTGACACTGGTTACTTTGATGATAATTAACACAGTTGTTGGTGCATTAGATACACAGGTTGTATCTTATTCCATTAACAATTTTATAAGGAAATTTGTGGGGGGAGTGGAATTTAAGTACATGTTTTGAAGGTGATTTTAAAGTGGTTTTATAAGGAGAAATCTTTTTGTTTTATACAGAAATTCAGGAAGAATTCATATATTCTAGATATGTAGTAATATTCTACTAATGTTGAAAAAAAGCATAAAATCATATAGCAAAAAAGAAAACTGTTAGCATCAGTGAATACGAATACATAGTAGGCAACAAAACACAACAAAGGAACATAGTAACATAATACAAATACCAGTATTTCAGTGAAAATTGGTAACTAAAAGCAAACCACAATAATAAATACATTTGAATAAACCTATACTAATACAAAGCACAATTATCAGTAAAAATTGGTACAGTGCAAACAGAAAAATAAATTTGAATAAACTCCTATCCAAGTCCTCATGAAATATGGACACAAATTTCAAAGCTGTACAAAACATGAAGCAAAAAAGTTGGAAGAATTTCCAGTGGCATGCTCATACATGTCATAAAAGCAGTAAGCAAGAGAAGAGAACCATAAATTCTTATGTAAACTAGTATTTCAGTGTATGTTGGGGTCATAATAACAAGCAGGGAACACGCAAACACAATCATAAGGTTTGAATCTTTATCCTTAAGACCTCAGAAATCACTAATCCCAAAGCCTGAAAACTCAGTGACTCTGCTGAAATTCAGATTTAAAAAATTATAGGCAGTTACTGCATTTTCTTAGATACCAAGTCTCTGGACATATCTTGCTTCTTGTGTAGTTTTCTATATGTTTTGAAATAATGATTTAAAAAATTATTGCTAAAAAAAAAATTATTGCTGTGTTCAAAAGACTTCTCTGAAGATCTGTTTTCTGTATTACTGTGCTAAATCTGTAATGTTAAGTTTGAACCTAATGCTATAAAATGGGTTATGGGCAATCAATTGTACCAAATAACTCAGACTACCTCTGATCCACTAGCTATGAGGCCTCCATTGCCTTTTTCCATGTTTGGGTCTTTTTTGGGTTTTTTTTGGCGGTACGCAGGCCTCTCACTGTTGTGGCCTCTCCCGTTGCGGAGCACAGGCTCCGGACGCGAAGGCTCAGCGGCCATGGCTCACGGGCCCAGCCCCTCCACGGCATGTGGGATCCTCCCGGACCGGGGCACGAACCCGTGTCCCCTGCATCGGCAGGCGGACTCTCAACCACTGCGCCACCAGGGAAACCCAGCCTTTTTCAATGTTATTTTGTGTTGCTGCGTTTCACTACTAGAGGCAGCAGCAGCATCACTATCTTTTTGAACTTGAGTCGTAGTTACCACACCTTACCCACTTCTATACACTTGTCCTACGGTGGGCACACTAAATACAGAACAACTTTTGGATACATTTTCTGGAGGGAATACATCTTATAAAGCAGTAAATATCCACCCTTTCCCCCCTTTATGACCCTATATATATAAAACCGTGAACCGTGAACAGGACTTAAAGGCATCAGAATACATGAACTGGTTATGTGAATGAGGTGTAAAACATTTGTATAGCATTTAATATCAAGAAAGCTATTTTATAGGTGGAAGACAAGATAAATAAGTAATTGGAGTGAAGATAAGAAAGATCAGCCATAGGAGTTTGGGCGAGGAGTATCGTTCACCCTGAGAAAAGTGGGTTTCGGGAGTAATTTAGATGATGGGAAAGTAAGTAATAGCTTTATCACTGCGGAAGAAACAGAGGAAATCAAAGGATGTTTTATTTTATGGTATGGAGGACTGCATAGGATTTTTAAAATAATGATGAATTTGCTTTTACTTGTAGAAATAGATGAAGAATTCATCAAAAACTTGAAAATACTCATTCCTTGGCTACTTAGTCCTGAGAGCCTAGACATTAAAGAGATCAATGGGAACAAAATCACCTGCCGAGGTCTGGTGGAGTACTTCAAGGTATCACTCTCATTTCTAGAGAAGTTGTGAGTACTTAGATTTGACATGTTTGGGAATGCGGTTCCTGTTTTAAACAACAAAAAATTATAGACTTTGTAATATAGGGGCAAAGGCATGAGGAATATACAGAAATGATTTTTAAAAAGGTTAGACTCCCAAGAGGAGCTTGCTTTCTGAAATTATTTTTTGAGAAAACTCCTTGAGGTAACTTTACTATCGCCTTTCATCTTGAGGGAAATATATTTTGAAACATAAATGTATCCTGGAGTTGGAAAAGTCTGTCTTTTTTGGGGGGAGGAGGTGTTTCCCAGGGTTCATACCACTTAGTCTTCAGTCATGACCTATACTGAATTTCACCTTCATTCTGAAGATTTTCCCTAACAGGCTATACTTTGCCTTCCTCCTGGAGAAAATTCTTCCACACTTCCTGCTCTCTGCACCAAGGGCCAATGTGAAGTGGAACTATTTTAATTTGCATTTACCTATTTACCTCAGGGAGCCCCAAATACAACACTTTTTTTTGTAACCAACACACATATGTAGTAGATTTCGGTTACCAATATAATTTTTAGATTGATGCTCCAAGGACTAAAGTATCAATTTTTAAAATCCACGTTTTGTCATTTAAAATGTGGTTGTATATCTCCTGTGTGATTATTTACCTTCACCACTTTCAGCAATAAATGACATGTTATTTATCTAAAATTTGAATTCTTGCTGTGCATAAAACACTGTGGAGGAGCTTAGAATTTAGTAGGAGACTCAGGGCCCATAAAGCTTGTGGCAGAAGCAGGTACAAATTCCTGTGAGTAACTGAAAAAGAAATGTTACTCCTAGCAGAGGGATCTGAGAAAGTTTTAAAGGAGGTGGTATCGAGTTAAGCCTTTAAGAAGGGTGGGATTGGCAAGTGGAGATGTGTGAAGAGGACCTTTCAGAAAAGGGAACAAGAATTAAGAAAGAGGGAATTAAAGTATGAGAAAGAGATAACAGTTCCTGAAACTATCAAGACCTTATTTTTTTTTTTGAACCGTCAAGACCTTAGACCTTAGAATACAATTTAACAGACTTAGAGAAATATTGAACGCAATTACTTGAACATGAGTCTTTTTTTTCTTTTTCTCTTTTTTTTTTTTTAGGCTTATATAAAGATCTATCAAGGTGAAGAATTACCACATCCCAAATCCATGTTACAGGTATTTATTCATCAGGAGGCTTGACATTCTAAAACATACTGTTACTAAAGCTAAGCTAACAATATGCTCCAATCTGGCTGTTGGAAATCACCAAATAAAAATAGTAGATGGAATGACTTATTGGAAGATTATTTTTCTAGTAACTACCCATTTGTGTGTTCATCTAAACATTTTCACATACACATATAGCAGCCTCACTTAGCATGCTGAGATACAAGAGTCTGCATTGTCTTTGTACTAAATTTGTTTAGAGAAGACTCAGACTGTGGTTTAGATTCACACATGTAACAAGAAGTAGAAAAGCAGGTTTTAAACAAGTGGCCTCTATACTTAGAAAAGGAAAAACTCACTTTTTCCATACTTATTTCTTAAATTTCTTAAGTTCTTGATGGTTTCTTTTTGTTATCAGTGATACATTGTT
This sequence comes from Orcinus orca, assembly GCF_937001465.1. Classification (NCBI taxonomy): domain Eukaryota; kingdom Metazoa; phylum Chordata; class Mammalia; order Artiodactyla; family Delphinidae; genus Orcinus; species Orcinus orca. The sequence goes on from NC_064560.1 coordinate 151,930,609, forward strand.
CTATCAGTAATCCTTAAAGTTGACATATTTTTATATATATTAGTATATATAAAATGTACTATATATTATTTCCCGTGTGTTTGGATTTATAGATGCCCCCCATATTTGGTGAAAGGCTTAAAAATATTTATAAAGAGGAATAATCTTCTAAATGAAAATTCATTTTAGAACTATGGTTTATTGAGTAAACTATATTTTATGTATTTTGAAGTTTTAATTTTACTAAGTTTAAAAGATGTAGTAGAAATATTTCAACACTTTTCAAATTATGTGATGACCTTGAGTTCTTGCATATTTCTTGCACATAATGCTCATATATGAAAACTGCCTGTGGAAGTTTAATAAAATATGAATTCCATTTTACATCATATTTTGTACTTTGTCCAAAGGCCACAGCAGAAGCTAACAATTTAGCAGCCGTGGCAACTGCCAAGGATACATACAATAAAAAAATGGAAGAGGTAAGAATTAAATAGTATTTTAAATGATGTTTTAATTAATTAATTGATTGATTTTTGGCTGCATTGGGTCTTCGTTACTGTGTGTGAGCTTTCTCTAGTTGCGTCAAGTGGGGCTGCTCTTCGTTCTGGTGTGCAGGTTTCTCACTGCGGTGGCTTCTCCTGTTGCAGAGCAGGGGCTCTAGGCGCGCGGGCTTCAGTAGTTGTGGCACGTAGGCTCAGTAGTTGTGGCTCGCGGGCTCTAGAGCACAAGCTCAGTAGTTGTGGTGCACGGGCTTAGTTGCTCCACAGCATGTGGGATCTTCCCGGACCAGGGCTCGAACCCATGTCCCCTGCATCCCCTGCATTGGCAGGCGGATTCTTAACCACTGCGCCACCAGGGAAGTCCCTTAAATGATGTTTCAAATAAAATCAGTATTTCTTCCATGAGCTCATTCTTTTTTCTTCCAAGTTACCCTGTATACACATGCAGAAGTGGCTTTCACTTATTCTTTCTCAAACTGTGTGTATCACATTTTTATGGTATTCCTAAAATATTTTAAAAACAAGTCAAGAAGAGAACATGATGTGTGCACAATTTAAAGATGTATTTTAAATGAATTATCTCTTTATAACACACACATTTTGCGGGGGTGGAGGGGTACAGATTTTCCCACTATTTATAAGATCTAGTGGCTAAAATAACATATGCTACCCTCTCCACTATACCTCCCTACATTCCACAGTCCAATTTCTATCTTAAATATAAAAACCTGTTAGAAAAAAATAAACTGCAAGGACCAATATTTCTAAGTACTATATTTCCTCTTTTTAACATTCTGAATTAGGAGGCATCTAATGATTATGGTATCTACTAATGTGATGAGTTTTCTTTCCACTGAAAATGTTATAAAATCAAAATTGCATCCAAAATTGATAGAGTCTTGGAATCAAAATATAGTATATGGAATGGTGTTTACAACATAATTAAAGGGGAAGTGGAATGAGAGTCTCCTTTATATAATTAAATCACAAATAACTGAAGTGAATGGTATGGGTAACAGAGATTTCCCATGTAACTTTTGAAAAAAAAGTTGAAAATTTGGTCCAAGAACATTTAATATGCTTCCATTTAGTCTGTTGAAGAAAATACCGAATGGGCTCCAAACAAAAATCAGTGAAACTGCTGAAGGAAATGTTTTTCACAGTTTTACTTTAGGGCTTTATAGCATTGCTCATTGTTTTAAATTAAACTTCATTTGGTCAAAATTAGTTCAGTGTAGTTAGAATAAATTTCCTACAGGAACTTGACTGTAAGTAGTTTTCTTAAATTTGGATTCATTCTATGAATGAACTGAGTTTGCAGTTCACCTCCACATCTTGAGGAAATTGGATTAAGTCATGGATATTCCTTCCCATGTCGAAAAGAGAATACAAATTAAGAAAGGCTTTATATAAGTCACCTATGAAGTACCAGTCCCACTTATAATCCCGCCTGATAGAAATGGAGTATGGAAAGATGTGGGTTGACAAAACGTAATGCAGGCTCCTTCGGATTAGTAATGTGTTCTAACAAATTCAACTAGCTAAGTGCAAAATTGTGATACAGTTGCTAGTTGTACTGTACACTGCGTGAATACTTCTCTATCCGATACAGATCTGTGGTGGTGACAAACCATTTCTGGCCCCTAATGACCTACAGACGAAACATCTGGAACTTAAGGAAGAATCTGTGAAGCTATTCCGAGGGGTGAAGAAGATGGGTGGGGAGGAATTTAGCCGGCGCTACCTACAACAGTTGGAGAGTGAAATAGATGAACTTTACATCCAGTACATCAAGCACAATGACAGCAAAAATATCTTCCATGCAGCTCGTACCCCAGCCACACTGTTTGTTGTCATCTTTATCACATATGTGATTGCTGGTGTGACTGGATTCATTGGTTTGGACATCATAGCTAGCCTATGCAATATGATAATGGGACTGACGCTTATTACTCTGTGCACCTGGGCATACATCCGGTACTCTGGAGAATACCGAGAGCTGGGTGCTGTAATAGACCAAGTGGCCGCAGCCTTGTGGGACCAGGTAGGAACACTTAATTCTCTTCAGCTAAATGCAGCACACATTTGAATGCTATCTATGTTCCAGACACTATGTTAGATGTTGTAAATATACAGGAGAACAGGAGACTTGGGCCCCAGTCTTCAAGAACTTTAGAATCTGTCAAGATGGCCAGATACAAACAGCTAACTATAATATAACATGTAAAGTCCTACACAACTGTTTTCCAGTCAACATTTCAATATTTTTCAAACATACGTGGATTAGGTAGTGTTTTCACTTTTTCTTATCCTAAAAGTTAAAGCTGTTAAGTGAGAAAACACAATCAAGTTTTTATTTAGCTGATTGTGATTCGACTATGTGTTCATTACTTCATACTTACAACCTATCATTTGACTAGCACTGGCTTTGTTAGGAGCATATATAAACCACCATCTGAAGTCATAGCACTGTCTCTGTTAGTAAAACCCCTAAACACAGCATCTGATCACTTCACATTGTCTCTATTTGAACTTTACATTTGAACCAGGCCCTGGCATGAGTCCAGGTCAACCTCTGGATCAGCTGCTTAGGGATCAGTTGTCCTTTATGGTCCAGTTAACCAACCCAGGGTCACCACAGTCCACTGTTCAAATAATTGAGTATGGATAGGGGAGACAATTATAAACACACCTAGAATAATAATCAACTCACTATGTCATTCTGGAAGTGTCTTCAGTTAAATTTAGGGGAATTTAGTGAAGCTAAAGTTGAGATTCTTCATAAAAGTTTGGAGTTAAGAATATTTATGGTCTCCAGGTAGCAAGTAATAGCTACAGTTCTCCCAGCATTAAGAGTGTAATTATACATACTCTTTAAAAGAGAATTGTAACTGATGGATTTGCCGTGTGTCTTTGAAGAATCTAGTTGAGATAAATAAATGGTAACACTACGGGAAAAGAATGAATTAAAATTGGATCCTCTGAGCCACTGCCTCAAATAGCCCTTCAACCTCAAAAGATGAAGAGAGGCTATTTGAGGTAAATCCCAAAGCCCACCTAGAATATGATGCTGAAACCTGTGATGAATATAGAATTGGGTTCTTCAAAAGATTCACATTAAATATGTAATCTAAACTGAAAAACTCTGCAGGGTTATTTGTTCTTAAATGCTCACAAATTACTACTGTAAACAAAGTTGATTATCATAATGCTATTAATGAAGCAGGATATATACTTTTCTTTTCTCCCTTTTAAACTGCCTTTGCCACAGGGAAGTACAAATGAGGTAAGTTAAATTTCTTCTTAAATTAAGAGCATGTATTTATAAACATTATGATATTCTTATTTTATAAACCAAGTAGCCATTAAAGGATATCTCAATGTACATTAAAAAATCTTTGGTGACTACAGCTCCTATGTTCTTCTAGCATTTACAATTTTAATTGTGAATTCTGGCAATGGTTTTAAAATACTTAACTTATTCTGGACATGATATATGATTTTATCTGCATATGAAACATAAGAATTGATTATCATGAATATTTTATGTTTTGTTTCCTGAATGTTTAGAAAATTTCAAAATTCTTAAGCTCCAACATTGGGCATTTTGCTCTACTGCAGAGTGAAACAAGTACAGTTATGAATCTTCAGGAAACTTAACTACTGGAGAGTAAACGGAGCTACAATCTTTAGAAGTTGTTTTTAACTTTGGCTTCTGAGTTACCTATACCACTTTAAGGTTTCAGACCAGTATGCAGTGTAACTTTCCTGTAAATTAGTGTTCATTTCTCCCACTGCACATGTACAAAACTCCGTATCTAAGGAAAAATCTAAGCTTCTAAGAAGGAATCACTTGTTACATAAGAAAAATTATCTCTGTGGAATCATTTAGGTCATTATCTTCAGGAAGCAAAACTGATCTTCAACAACTACAGAGATAGCACATAATTCCTCAGTTTCTGCTGTTATATATAAATAGATTATGTCCTCCAATCAAATACCAAGGATACATGTAATATTTACATGTCATAAGGAATTATTTCATGTAAGATTCAGTAAAATAAATTCACTAAAAAGGTAAAAACAAATTTCAACTTTGTAAATCAAGCCTTAAGAAAAATATCTAAGCTTTTAAGAGAACATGGATTAAACTGAATGTGTTAGAATCATAATACAGTAGAACTAAGGTTGCACCAATATGCATTCATAGAATTGATGATAGTACAATTCAGACTTAAGAAAATCAAAAGGAAGTAGCCATGCAGACTCAAAAACATAAAAATGAATGGAATTTCCTGGGGATTGATTACTATTTAAGGATATCAGGCTTTTATCCAACTTCTAAAAATATTCAGACTTTTTACAGACTTCAGAATTACATTAGATAAACTGGCCTTAACTGAGTGTTAATTATGTGAAAGTCAGAGGAGGTAATGAATCTTAGACACTAGCTGAGGGGAAAGAAAAGAACATAAAAATATTTATGGACACATAAAGCAATAAATTCCTATGATTCAAACACTCTTAAACAGACAACAATGACAGAGGTAGTTTTAATGAAGACTCTCTGACGTAATGTTTCTGAATAACGTTTTGTAAGATATGAACTTACATATGGAATGGAAACAATGGCAAGAGAGCATGTTTGAGAGAGCCCAGTGTGGCAGGGGAGAGGGTAACACACCTGCTTATCTGCATGACCATAGCAGGAAATCATGGAGAATAAAAGTGGTCCCTTTTTTTTTTATCAGGAAGCTCCAATAGCAAGTGGTCTACCTATGTATAATAAAGTAGCTATTGGCAGTCAGAAGTTATGAGCTCCTATAATTCCTCTAAAACTAATAATATTCACAGTATGAGTTTTCAACACACCCCTGGGGCACAGTGGTTAGGAAGCTCTGCTCCAAAAGGTGTGAAAGGTAAAAGAAAATGCAGTCTGAGGATAGAACATTTACCATGAAGATCGACCCACACATTGGACAGCTGAAAATACTTTTGTGTTCTAAGATATCTCATACAGATTAATGATATAAGGATCCCAAATTTAGCATGCTAAATTTGATATCATACCATAAACTAATTACACTAAGAAGGAAAAAAGTTATATCTGTGTATTTATACAATGTTTTATAATCTTGATTCTTTTATTTCTAGGCTTTATACAAGCTTTATAGTGCAGCAGCAACCCACAGACATCTGTATCATCAAGCTTTTCCTGCACCAAAGTCAGAATCTACTGAACAATCAGAAAAGAAGAAAATTTAATCAAAAATTTCAAAAATACAGGTGTGCATGACCAAATTGTCAGTTAAATATTGTTTTCCATCTCCATGCAAACATTCAAAGTGCTTCCATCAGAACAGGGTAAAATACCAAGCACCTCTGAAGATTGCAAAATGGTTTAGTTCCTTTATCTCAGTGTTTAATAAGCAGATGTATGTATGCATGGTTTTATTTTGTTAACATGTACAGTTTCCTGATTTTGTCTTCAAATATGCTGTTATAATTTAAAGAATTTGTCTATTTATGATAACAGTACATGTGTTCTGCTTGAATTTACTAAATTCTACTACCGGGTTATAGTTAAACCATGAAGTAATATTACTCCACATTTGGATATGCTCATTTAATTTCTACAGAAGAATTTTTAAATTATTTCACATAGCCATTTGTTAAAACATAGCATCATAACTCAATAGGCTTGATTCAATCTATACCATCTTACATATACCATTAGCTCTTACTATAAAAGACATATAAGAGAGCTTTTCAGTTGCTTTATCAAAAACTATATATTGCTTTTCTATCATGATTTAATATAGAATATAAACCTCTTGATCAAAAATGCACAAAAAATCACTTTGTGTATGTATTTGAGTTTCACTGCATTGTATATTTTTTCATTTGGTACACAAAGAAATGTATTCATCATAGGTTTATTCTTTTAACATGTGAACTATTATTAAAGTTTACTCTGGTTCCCAATATTAAAAACAACTGAATTTGGAAATGTTTGGGAGGTGATGATATAGAATGATGAAGATTTCTATCTCTTTTTTTAAATTCAAAATGCATTTTCTTTCATGTTGACACCATTACAAATTTAGGTTTCCATTTTAAGGAATGTACACTAAGCCCTTTTAGGTATCTTCCAATTCTTTTAAACCAGTGATTCTATATTGTTTTTATATTTACTAAAATCTGTAGTGGAATTTCATTGAGCTTACTTTCTAGAGGAAAAAAAAGTGTGGTAATGAAAAAAAAAGTAATGCCTCTTATCTGGGAGCTCTAAAACAGAGTAATTTCTAACTTTCTTAGAAATGGCTAAGCTTTAATTAAATAAAATGGTAATATTTAGTAAGGAGTAAAGAATGATTAAAACAGAAGAGTGTGTGAGAGTTCATAAGATATTTAAGCTCACATCTTAGGAAAGTCCGATCACATGCCCTGCAAAATAACTTTTCCCACTGATAACAGTCCAACTAGTCTATTTTCATTTTGGAATACCCCTTTCATTATACTGCTTCCTTTGCCTATGGGCCTCTGAATGGAAAAATCGAATATATATAAGTGCTATGCATAAAACATGGACTCAAACGCAACACATTTAGTTTCCACAAAAATATATTTAATAAGCTTGTTATATAAAATCAAACATTTAACACTTTCAACATTTTATCAATAATTCAGATTCACTGATATCTAACTGGGAGTGCTTTATATTTTGGAAGATTACCTAAACTAAAAATTTATTTACATATTTACAACACATGTAAATATAACTGAAGAGCTATTTCAACAAGTTTTGAAATTCACAGAATTCTAGAGATTTATAGGCTAGACGTGCCATAAATTTGCCTGCAATCAAACGTACTGTGCTAATTATGAACAATGTCTTAATAACTATTAAACCAAAGGAAAAAAAACTGGGAGAGAAATACTGGGTTTTAAAGTTCTGTGACAAACTCTTAGAAGATAAAAGATATGTAGAATCAATTTAATGACCAAGATTTCTTAATGAATCCCTGATTGTCATTTTTGGCAGTTTAACCCAGTCTGCTGGGATGGCAACGTGCTATGCTGTTGAAAAGCCTCCACTGTCTCATCAGCACCATGTTACTAAATGCCATAAAAGCCCTGGTCCAAAGTAAGGAAGTACTGTAATGTTAGCAACTCTTGAGTGCTGTGCACACTTTTCCCACACAGGCCTTATACCTAAATTTATTCCTGAAACATTATAGACCTTCACCCTTTCATACCAAAAAATACTTTCTCAACATGTTTTGAAAGGGTTCTTTACATTCGGGGGAGGGGGAGGGAAGGTGACTCCATACGTTACATATAAAAATTTATCACAATAAAGGTCCCAAATCCCATTTTATGTTTTGCACTATACAATGGTAATATTTAAACCATCCAATTCCAGACAATATTCCACACTAAAGCAGTAAACATTTTTTTAAATACTGCATAGGTTATCTCTCTCGTTCTCTGTTTTTTGAAGAAAGGTACTGCTACTGTGAGAGTTTACCAACTGATCATTTCCTATTTAATATCTGGTTAAATGACATTTCTTGTTGCATTTGTCTCCATCGAGAATATTCAAAGCAGTTTCCAAATATACAGCATTTAGAAGTGTCTGCCATGTTGGCTCTTAAAATGATAAACTCATTTTTTTCTCAATAAAAGAATATTTTTAATAACAAAATACATGTAAAATTAGAATTTTATAATTTCCAAAAAAGTAAGCTGCCTTTATTAACCAAAGTACTTGTTTGCAGTTTTTTTTAATCTGTGAAAATATTTTAAAGCCCTTATAATAAAACTTAAATTTTATTTTTAAAAAATTAACTTAAAAATTCTTGCCATGTTGCTGGGCATACCACTGCTGTCTCTGCTTGCGATTTTCCAACTCCGTGAGAAGAGCCTGTCTGTAGGCTTCATACATTTTAACAATCTGTTCCAGTTCTTTCATGAAAAGCAACTTTAGCATTCCCTGGTATGTATCCAGGTCAGCCAGCTGGAAGAGTTCCCACTTCAGAATGTGGTCATATCTGTTTTAGAACACAATCAGACATATGTTCACAACATATTCATAAATATGTATTTATAACAATAAACTGTTCTATTTTTATAAATTTCAATTTTATTATAACTAAATAAACGATAAATTTCAATTTAAAATAACCGAGTTTTTAACTGCTAGTTAAATACACTATTTTTTAGGGAGAGGAGAAAACTACTAATATTACTTCATTTCAATCTAAGTTAAAAAATATTTCCATTCATCTTATGTATCAGTTATTCTAATATTAATACTAGATAATAATGAAGATTTCAAACCACTGTGGTTCTATAATTTCTGAAGAACATATTCCATGCTATTCATAAGTTCATCCAAAGTTAATTGTCAGGAAGGTAAGAATACTTTAGACCACATTGTTCCTGCAATGAATAATATAGAAAAATAGGCAAGATCATCTGTGTCATTAGTGTTGATAAAGCTTTTTGAGGCATACTGTTTACTACAGCAAACAAGGAACTAAACAGGTAGAGGAAAAGGAACCATCATTTGTGGGCTGAATAATCCTGAGGTTGAGTATACAATATTACAAACAAACAACAAAAAATACAGAAAAACTCAAGCAGAAAGGAAAGAATAAGCTGTTTTCAAAATGACAGAATAAATAGACTGTAGAAGACTGCACCATGTGGGGCCGGACTCACATAAGTTTTTATTTATATACAGTTCAGAAGGTGTTTAGTCCTTCTTCAATGCTAAGTAGATCACATACTGAGATGAAGTATACAACAAACTACTAAAGCAGTAATTTACACTTTGAATTGAAAGAGACCTGAAGACAGTGCTCTACTCCAATCTTCTCATTTTATAGATGAAACCTAAAGAGGCTATATACATATCTCTTGCAAAATTGTTTAGTGATTAAAAGATCAGAAAGGCAGAGAACTATACGGACTAAGGCACATCACAGTAATAGTTTTGAATGATAATACCTACTAAGACTAGAGAAAAAACTTGAACAAGTTTTTATAGAGCAAGGCATATACCTATATTAAAGTTATACTTCTCAAATCATATTGCACAACAGACATAATAGGAAGAACTTTAGTTGTAAATTCTAATAAATTTATTCTTAATAATCATTTATAACATTTCCTACCCATTTCCTACCCATTTCCTTTGTTTGGTAATTCATTTACCATCTTATTCCAAGGGGATCATGTAATTTTTTTAAAAAAAGGGAAACAGTAAACAAATACAGAGCAGCCAGTATGAGCTACAGACTGTGCTTGGTATGTTGACATACATTTCTGAACAACCTGGTTATGTGTTCCAGGAATACCAAAAGCACAGCACAGTACACAAAAATCACAAGGTAAACGTATTTTGTTGGATCCCAAATTTACTAATTTACTTACTGAGCACTGCAAATTTACTAAAAGATATACTTGGCAGAAAGCTTTATATTCTCTTTAGTGGGAAACTCCAACTATTTGCCAACATATATTGGAGAAATACTACAAGAAATACTCAATGAGCCTCCATGAAGAAACAACTGCAAGGTATTTCCTAGAACCTCTGCCATTCATGTACCTTAAGATTTTATTTGCTTGAAACAAATTCATAACTCCTAACAAAAAACCTTAATCTTCCCAAGTCTGAATTCCATTGCTAAGGGGCATTTCAGCAATGTCTACTGATTCAAGATACATAAATTTATGCCAGGTGAACTGTAAGAACGTTAAAGCTCATTTATCATCTGGGACATTCTAGCAAGGAAAAGAAGGGAGAAGAATATGGTAATATTGATAAATATCAAACTTGTTTATAACACATGAATATCATTCTGTATAAGCATTCAAGTTTTTTTAAAAAAGGAAAAAGAAAAAAGCTTCAGACAATTTTGACTTCCCAATCACAGCATTTAGCATCAAGAATAGAATTGTGTGTAGAAGCAAGAAAATCAGAATATTTAGTGAAAATACTTTGGGAAGAAGAAAAAGTACTCTAAGGAAAACCACAGATGAGAAAAGTATGCAATGTGTCAATTTCCATTCCAAATCCTTGCCCTGCTGTTTCTATATAGTAACTTCCCTTCTGCTTATGCCTGCCATTTACTTTTCTTAAGAAAAGTATGTAATTCCCATTCTTTTCTTAAGGAGCCAAATAATCTGCTTCAGTTTAACTTCTTAGCCACTACACTCTAAATACACAAGTAAATCATTCAGAAAATAGGCTGTTTACTCCAGTATCCTTTTCTCATATCATCTCTCTTGCTATATTTTTCCTACAGCAGTATTCTATTCAAACAGTACTTATAAATAACCCATATAAGCAAACAACAATTGCTGTAATGCTACCAAAAAACCTTGTTCACACTCCAGTGGATGCTGCCTTCAGGAGCCAAAAGTACTGCTATTCCAGCCCCGGGTATTGTAATGTAGCCCAAGTTCCCTGTGCCTGTCTTATGTAACAGTATGCCCATTCTTCCTTTCCTCCTACACCCAGAAGTGAGTCAGCAGTGATACTGCAGGATCACAGACACAGGGATAAAATAGAGTCTGTGCCACAATACTGTTGGGGACTGGTGTTGGGGAATGGGGCGGGCATGAGGAATAATGGAAAGTAAACATGTCCCTGATGGTCTTTTTCCCGTTAAAGATTAAATCTTTTAATTTTATCCTATAGTTCAGCTTACTTACAGGTGCATGATACGTTACAGACTTTTGAGAGAAAACTTAGAAACATACCTTTACTAAAATTAATAAATAATTTAGAACATTATCTGTTCTAAGTCAGTTCTGGAAGTATATGCAAAAATTATTTTGGTAAGTTACTGCTAGAGATAGAAATAAAGCATTTTAGAAAGCTAGATAATGTCAATTGTTTCTTAAACAAAAGGAAGAAAGAAGCTAATTTTTTGGATAAGTAATTGATTCTCCATTATCTAATTCATGGATAACAACTCACCTTCTGTTGATAGAACAATATTAACCATTTCCAATCCTCTTTAGAGACAAAAATTTAGTATCAACTAAAAGGCAGACCTAGACCTCTTGTTTTAAGCAGTAAAGAAGTACTTGCTCTCTTTTCTCACTGGCCCATTCTGGGAGGAGTTCTGATCTATTTGAAAAAAACTTAAGTTGCTAGTTTCCTAAAGTTCTATAGTTAGCTCACAGAGCCAGAGTTGAAAGGGACTGTAATCTTTAGGAGTCTGTTTCTTTTCATCAGAAGCAAAGAATTCCATTTAAGTACCATCTTTTTCCCCCAAGAAGGAAAGCTTTTTATGTTATTTCTTTCTAACAACGGCTATAGAGTAGAAATAACAAAGAAGAAAGAATAACCCTACTCAATCTTATCAACTCCCAGAAATAACAAAGGTTAACAGTTAGGCACATATTCTTCCAGACTTAAGGAAATATAAATACATGCACATATTACATATGACTTAGGATCAGCATATGAACAAAGGCCACAGAGAGCAGTAGATCAAGTGGTATCAAGAGTGAAAGAAGAGAGGGAAAAAGGGAAGAAGAGTCCATCTGCTATCATTCCTCATCCTATTCCTACAGTATATGGATATTATCAGATAAAGAGGTTTCTGTAGGTTAGCTAAGACACCAAGCCATGCTTAATTTTATGGATGAATGTCTATGTAATTTCAAATAAACTAAAAACAAACTTCTCACAAGCACTGTTTATACTCTATAATAATATCTATAATTAAAACCTTTTTAAAAATTACACTGACAAGGCTTAAATTTGACTTAGAAAAAAAAAACTGATGATTTTAGACTACAACCCTCATAATATCATCTTGTCTCTCTGCATCAGGCCACACAGATCAACAGCCATGAATTTATAGACTGAAAAGATCAGAGGGAATGTAATGGAATGTTATGTTGGCCAAGAATTAACAAATAGTTCATAGTAAATGACCAGTGACTTTATAAGATTTAATTATTTTATTCGAAATTCATTGTACAATCATCTTAAACTTTCTAAAAACTCTTCTTTGGGCTATTTTGTGCTGATAGTTTTGGTTTTTGAAATACAAATGGAATATTAAGAGTAAGGCTGCAAAATTTCACCTTATATAATTGTTAACAGTACTGTACATGCAATTATTATGTGTAAAATACGTAGCAAAGTACCAGGAATTTAAATACTCAGTAAGTGATAATTATTATTAAATAAGAAGTAGTAATGACAAAAGTTAAGAGTATGAACTTTGAAGTTAGAGAGAAAGGTTTGAAATCTACCACTTAATATTTGTGTGATCTTAGCAGAGTTTTTTTCAGCTGTAAAATAGGTTTTGGGAAGATTATATGAGATAACATATGTAAAAACTTAGCACAGTATGGTACAGGAAGCACTGGATTATCAATAACTATTTACTTTCAGACATCCCCTTTTCTGAAATCACAGCACTTTGTATATACCACTGTCACTGATCCTTACCACACTGGATTATTGATCTGAGTACCTACTTCTGTTTTCCCAGAAGAGAGACGCTCTTTGAGGCAAATATTTCATTTATTCATGACTATATTCCAAGAACAGTGCCTACTATGGCACCCAACAAATATCCTCAATGAGCCTAGCAAACTCATAGCCATCTTTAAAAACTAGTGCATGGATTTTCCTTTTGGTGCAGCTTTCCTTGCTCACTCATAATAGTAAGAAACCATTGTTAAGGGCTTACTCAAGTCAGCCACTGTGCCATTTGATTTAAAATGCATGATCAGGGACTTCCCTGGTGGTCCAGTGGCTGGGACTCCATGCTCCCAATGCAGGGGGCCCGGGTTCAATCCCTGGTCAGGGAACTAGATCCCGCATGCATGCTGCAACTAGAGTCTGCATGCCACAACTAAGACCCAGTACAGCCAAAAATAAATAAATATTTAAGAAAAAAAAAGCATGATCACTTTTAAGCCTCACCACACCAAGTAAAGTAGACAAGATTATTATCCCCTGTATTTCAGTAGAGGAAAAACACTTAGAACTAAGTTCAATAACTTGCCCAAGGTCATTCGGTAAGTAGGTGATGGAGACAGAAATCACGCTTTCCTTCCAGACAGTTTCCTTCCTGAGTGATCTTAACCACTATTCTATACCTTTACCCACAATAATAACAGTAACCATTTACTAAGCCCTCTCAATGTGCAAGACACTGTGATACATATTTTAGATGCATTATTTTATTGAATACTCAATAACCTTAAGAGAAGGTACTATTATTATCTCCAATTTACAGAAAACAAAACTAAGTTAAGCACCCTTCCCAGGGTAACAAAGCTATCAGTGAACATAGATCACCTCCTCCCAGAACTTGAGCCACCACACATACTATTTCCTCAACACCCTTGTGTCCCGCTTTGATTCACCTATGTACCTAGGACTTACCTGGTTCCTTCCTTTTATCACAGGTATTGCATCACTTATTTACAAGTTATTCTACCCCTATGAGAATGTAAGCTTTTTATTGCATCCCTGTAATAGCCTAGGTCTGCACACAATAGAAAGTGAAGATTCAATAAATATTTGTAAAACTTCTATTTCTAATCAATGACTTTTCAACTTTATAAGCTGTGATATCCCTTCTTTAAATAACAATGGGCTTTTAAATAATATTTTTTTAAAAATGGTGCTGTGTGCTTTAAGCAGCCCAGAGACTCCATTCAGGCTTCTACTCACCACTCAACAAAAATTTGTGCTGTAAATTCACTTACTTCACAGGGGCTCGAGCATAAACCTGAAGCCAATCAGGAATTTCTGCAGTATGATAAGGATTTGCAGGTACCAGAAGGGACTGATTTCTTTCAGTTTGCTGTGGCTGGTATGTGACAGGAGGAGGTTGATCATACCGAGGTACACTAAGAAGAAACAATCAATGTTCATTAGGATAAAGGCCCTAAATAAAACATGAAATACAAGAATAATATTTAAGTGTTTTTCAATGTGCCTCTTGCCCAAACTTCCACCTAAAAAACATAAGGATCTGGCTTTTTTTTAAACCATACTATAGGGGAAGAAAAATGCACCTTCTCTTGGAAACTTGTATGTCACTAGTGATGGATATAAAACTAAGCTAAATCTTTACATATTTTTAAGAGATTTCATCTGGCTGATATTTATTCTTTTCAAGGGCAACTTTAAAGAAGGTTATTAAAAAAGTCAGAGCTAAGTTATAATCTTTATACAGAGGCTTAAAACTAGAATCAAATTTTAGTAATAACTAGTAATTAGCTATAAATTTATACTGGAAAAGTTGATAATTTTTCTCAAAATAAGAATGGATATTTTCTTTCTCCTTTAGGCTGAAAAGGGGGTTTGGAACAGGTACTACAGTAGGAGTGAGTACTGTGCTTGAAATATCCACATAACTATACTATTTCCTTTCTACTTTTACCACCTTAAGAGAGCATATCGGAGTTAGGGTTGATTAGAACCTGTTTTTAGAACCTGTTTTAAGTCAGAGACTTAAAAAAAAAAAAAAGACCATGCTTTTAATTAGTTCTAACAGCCTATAAGTTGGGGGAGGGGGGAAGGAAAGAACAGCAAGGTGGGGTAAGGGCTCTTAATGGGAAGATGCTAAGGAAAGCACTGACCCACTTGAAGGTTAAAGACTGAATTCCCGGAGACCATAATGGCCTATTCCAGACTTGGAGATAAAACTGGAAGAGCCTGCCTCCAAACATAAAGGTTTATGTGTGTATCAGGAAAGATCATTCCAATACTAAACCAGGACTCAAGTAACTGTTGGATTAGACTGTAGTTAACAATTTAAAGATCAATGTGCAAATGGCACTGAATTTTATCTTCAACTCTTCTTTCATAAGTAGGTGCAAAGTGAAATATTCCTTGATAGCACAACTGGGAGGTGGGAAAGAACTGAGGCTTCGAAGTCAGATACACCCTGGGGGGTGTGCGGGTTAACCTCAGTTTGGCCAATTACAAGCTGCACGAATGTAAGCGAAACTGCTTCACTTCTCTAAACCTTAGCCTTTTTATTTGTAAAACCAGAATAAATTCATACCAAAAATGACTCTTCTAAGGATTAAATGACCTAATATATGTCAAGAGTTCTGTATAAGGATTAGCATAATACAGACAACCAAACAGATGCTAATACTACCTATCTGAGCTTAAGGAAGGTGTTTATTCTCTCCTGCTTAAAGTCTACAGAGTTGCTAAGAGAAGCAAATTAACTAATTGTGAAAATGCTTTGTAAACTATAAAATTCTATAATAATATTCAATATAAAATTAATGATGATAAACAGAAAACTAGGCTCAATATACTCTCAAATCTGGTTATATGGACCAGAAAGCCTCTGAGATCCAGTGACAGCAAACTGTAACCACGTTTTGTTGGGGGTTTTTAGGGTTTTGTGGTTTTTTTTGCATTTCTATCATTTATTCATTCAACAAAACATCTACCTGTGTGTGTGTGTCTCTGTGTTTGGTGCCGGGGACACAGCAGGAATACGTGGAACTCATCCCTGCCCTTGGGTAAGGGTTGTGATCAGGTGGGAGGGAGGCTACAAATTACCCCTATGTCACAGGCCGGCAAATTGAAGCCAGGGAGAGCAGCAGCTTGCCTGAGATGGTAAGGAGAGCAGGCAAAGGGGCCAGAGCCCAACACAGGCAGAGAGTCTGACTTGGTTCTTTTGAAGGGATGACAACCTCACTTGCTCAATGAACACTGAGTGCCACTAAATGGAATCACTGGAAAAAAACTTTTTCAAACTTGAATTAAAAATCCAAATATGTAAAATGATTAAAACAGCACAATAATGACAAAGCTTAGTTTTCTGGGTGATAATATTAAAATGTAGGGACTTCACTGGTGTTGCAATGGTTAAGTCCGCCTGCCAATGCAGGGGACATGGATTCGAGCCCTGGTCCGGGAAGATCCCACATGCCATGGAGCAACTAAGCCTGTGCGCCACAACTACTGAGCCCGCGTGCCTAAAGCCCGTGCTCCACAACAAGAGAAGCCACCACAATGAGAAGCCCGCACAGCGCAATGAAGAGTATCCCCCGCTCACTGCAAATAGAGGAAGCCCACGCACAGCAACGAAGACCCAATGCAGCCAAAAATAAATAAATAAAATAGATAATCTTCACTTTCTTGTGTGGCAACAGTTAAAAAACATAAAATATCTGTAAATTGAATAAAATCAGCAAAACAAAATTCAAAATATATTCTGACACATTAGAAGGTAGATGTGTATTTTTTATAGAAATTTAAATGTAAAGAGGCAGATATTCTATTTATTTACTTTAATTTCTGGGTATCTTTAACAAAAGCATTCTGGCATATTAAAGCAGAATCTGATCATAAGAATATTGATCCTGTTTTTGAGGTTTGTTTAACAGTTGTTTTTTAATTATTAAAGTCATTCATTACTAAATATAAGTCCAGAGGAAAAAATCTCATAAGCTGTGAAAAATAAAGTTTTCAAATCAAACTTCAGGACATCTTTCTCTTTGATGAAAATATGAGTTCAAAATCTAACTTTAGACAATTTCAAAACAAAGAGTTAAGATAAAGTTGATAGTCTACCTCGGAGCACAGGGATGCCTATATTGAGCCTTTTTATTTGTGTGATCTACATAATAGGTTCCAAATTCTGATGACTCAACTCGCTCCCATCCTGGAGGAAGTCCTTCTCGCTCAAGAGGATGGCTCCAATGAGTTGTATTTGTGTTGTGATCTATGTAATATTTCCTCCCTCTCATTGTCCAGTCCACAGACCAGCCAGGAGGAAGGGGTAAATCTTCAGAACCATGGTTAGTTAAATTTCCTAAAGATGTAGCAGCAACTCTCCCAATACCTGAGAAGAAAGAGAAAAAGAGAAGAAATAGGACAATTATTCATAGCCAAAAAATATGCCATATGAAAAACACTTACAAAATTAACTATCCCAATCGTACTCTTCCTGTTAAAAAAAATCATGATTTTACTGTTGCAAATAAAATTTTTCATAAAACTAGCCAGTGTTACTATTATTTAATTACAAAAGAAGAGAGAAACTAGGCTCCCTCTTTGAAATCAGGCTTTTTTGGTTGATGCTTCCATCACCAGGCCATACAAATATTTAACTACTAACAAAGCTAATAAGTAAATATTATACGTATACTGCTTAAGAAAAAGTGAGGAACAGAAAAATTCACCTCATTCAAGATTTAAGATTTGACATTTCATCTAAAACAGCAAAAATGAACTTATAAAACTATTCCCAGTTTGTAATTTCTTAAAAATAACCTGGCTGTACTATAAAACTATTAAGTAAGTTTACCAAGATAACACAGTATAAGGTCAACATACAAAAATCAATTTAATATCTCTATACTAACAACAATTAAAAATAAGTTATACCACTTAGCTCCCAAAAATTAAATATTTACACATCAATCTAACAAAAAAAATTGTGAGATCTGTATGCTGACAACTACAAAACAATGACGAAAGAAATGAAATGGGTGTGGTCAAGATGGTGGAATAAGAAGACCCTGAGCTTGCTTCTTCCCTTGGGCGCACCAAAATTACAACTATTTACAGAGGAACTATTGATGAGAAAGACTAGAAACCAGCAGAAAAGATCTTCTACAACTAAAAATACAAAGAAGGAACCACAACAAGACTTACAGGAAAGGTGGAAACACAGTATGGTCAAGAACCTTACCCCCACGTGGGCGACCCACAAACAGGAGGATAATTACAACTGTAGAGATTCTCCCCAAGAAGCAAGGGGGCCCAGGTCCCACACTGGGCTCCCCAACCCAGGGGTCCTACACCAGGAAGGACCTTGTCCAGGAAGACAAGCCCCCAGAACCTTTGTCTTTGTAGGCCAGCAGGGCTCACTTTCAGGAGAGCTGGAGGGCTGTGAGAAATAAAGACTCCACTCTTAAAGGGCACACACAAAACCTCAGACACTCCGGGACCCAGGGCAGAAGCAATAATTTTAAAGAAGCTTGGGTCAGACCCACCTGCTAATCTTAGAGAGCCTCCCAGAGAGGCAGGAGGAAACTGGAGCTGACCCTGGGGACACAGACACTTGTGGCAGACATTTTGGGAGCTTCTTCTACCACCACAAAGACACTGGGTGCTGGCAAGCACTGTTTTGGAATTCTCCCTCTAACTTATTAGCACCAGAACCTGGTCTTGCCCACCAGCCTATGGGCACCAGTATTGGGACACAACAGGTCAAGCCAAGCAATTAGCCCAGCTGGGACACAGCCCCACTCACCAGCAGGCCATCTGCCTTAAAACCCCCTGTGACCGCAGCCACTCCAGGATATGCCCCTGTTCACCAGACGGCCTAGTACCAAGACCCACACACCAGGGCACCAGCACTAGTCCAATCCCCAGGACCCCGCAGCCAGATAACTCAGAACCTGGCTCCAACCACGAGTGGGCAGGCACTGGCTTCAGAACCCCCTGGGACCTGAACCTGCCCACCAGCAAGCTGACAAACAACTCTAGGACCCCCAGGGCCCTGTAGTCAGAGACCCCAGGACCTAGCTCCGCTCACCAGTGAGTTGGCACTAGTCCCAGAACCTGGTTTCACCAACTGGTCGGTGGGCACCAGCCCCTGGATCCCCTGAGCCCCGGCCCCATCTGCCAGCAGGCAGACATCAGCCCTAGGACCACCACAGCCCTGCAGCCTGGCTTGTCAGGACCCAACCCACCCACCAGCAGGATGGCACCAGCCCCAGGACCCCCTGGGCCCTGGCACCATCCACCAGCAGGCCAAAACCAGATCTGGGACACCTTAAGCCAATTTAGGCAGCCAACCTGGGATCTGGTCCCACCAACCAGTGGTCCAACACAAGCTCCGGGACTGCCAGGACCATGCCGACAGCTGTATAAGGAACCAGCCCCACCTACCTGCGGGCCAACACCAGCTCCAGGACCCCACAGGGCCCTATAGCCAGGGACCCTGGGACATGGCTCTGCCCAACAGAAAACCAAGTATAAAGCTATTAGGAAGGTTGAAAGACAAAAGTAATAAAATCATCTATATCCACAATAAGAAGTTAAGGGATACACAAACCAAAAAGAAGTAAAACATGACAAAACCGGTAAATATCGGGGGGAGGGGTAAAAATGCAGGGTTGTTAAAATGCATTTGAACTTAAGAGATCACCAACTTAACCACATATATATACACACACATATATATGGCTATATATAAACCTCATGGTAACCACAAACCAAAAATCTATAATAAATACACAAAAAAGAAAAAGAACCCAAATATAACACTAAAAATAGTCATCAAATGACATAAGAAGAGAACAAAAGGAACTACAAACAACCCCCCAAACAATTAAGAAATGTCAATAAGTACATATCTATAAATGTAAATGGACTAAACACTCCAACCAAAAGACATAGAGGGGTTTGATCGCAGGACTTCCACAGGACTGGGGGAAACAGAAGCTCTACTCTTGGAGAGTACACAAAAAGTCTCGTGCTCACCAGGACCCAGGGGAACAAAGCAGTGACCCCATATGAGACAGGGCCAGACCTACCTGCCTAGTACTGGAGGATCTCCTGCGGAGGTGGCGGGTGGCTGTGGCTCATGGCAGGGACAAAGACACTGGCAGCAGCAGATCCGGGGAGTATGCATTGGTGTGAGCCCTCTTGGAGGTTGCCATTAGCCCTACCCTACAGCCTGTAGGCTCCAGTGCTGGGGTTACCTCAGGCCAAACATGCAACAGGGCAGGAACACAGCCCCACCCATTAGCAGACAAGTGGCTGAAAAGTCTCCCTGAGCACACACAGCCCTTCCCACCAGAGGGATAAGACCCAGCTCCACCCACCACTGGGCAGGAACCAGCCCCTCCCACCAGGAAGCCTGCACAAGCCTCTTAGACAGCCTCACCCATGAGAGGGCAGACAGCAGAAGCAAGAACTACCATCCTGCAGCCTGTGGAAAGGAAACAGCAATCACAGGAAGTTAGACAAAAGGAGATGGCAGAGGATTAGGTCCCAGATGATGGAACAAGATGAAACCCGCAGAAGAACAACTAAGTGAAATGGTGATAGCCAACCTACGGGAAAAAGAATTCAGAATGATAGTGAAGATGATCCAAGATCTTGGAAAAAGAATGGAGGCAAGGATTGAGAAGATGTAGGAAATGTTTACTAAAGACCTAGAAAAACTGAAGAACAGACAAACAGACATGAACAATATATAACTGAAACGAAAAAAAAACACTAGAAGGAACCAATAGAAGAATAACTGAGGCAGAAGAATGGATAAGTGACCTGGAAGTCAGAATGGTGGAAATCACTGCCACAGAACAGAATAAAGAAAACAAAAATGAAAAGAAGACAGTCTAAGAGACCTCTGAGACAACATTAAATACACCAACTTTCACATTATAGGGGTCCTAGAAGGAGAAGAGAAGAGAAAGGACCTGAGAAAATATTTGAAGAGATAATAGATGAAAACTTCCCTAACACGGGAAAGGAAACAGTCACCGAAGTCCAGGAAGTACAGAGAGTCCCAGGCAGTAAAAACCCAAGAAGGAACACACGGAGTCACACAGTAATCAAACTGACAAAAATTAAAGAGAAAAAATATTAAAACAAGAGAAAAGTGACAAAAAAAACATACAAGGGAACTCCAATAATGTTATCAGCTGATTCCTCAGCAGAAACTTTGCAGGCCAAAATGAAGTGGCATGATATACTAAAAGTGATGAAAGAGAAGAAACTACAACCAAGAATACTCTACCCAGGAAGGCTCTCATTCAAATTTGATGGAGAAATGAAAAGCTTTACAGACAAACAAAAGCTAAGAGAATTCAGCACCACCAGACCAGCTTTGCAACAAATGCTAAAAGAACTTCTCTAAGCAGAAAAGACCACAACTAGAAACAAGAAAATTATGAATGGAAAAGCTCACGGGTAAAGGCAAACATACAGTAAAGCTAGAAAATCATTCACATACAAGTATATCGAAACCAGCAATTGTGAGAAAAGGAGAACACAAATGCAGGGTATTAGAAATGCATTTGACATTAAAAGACCAGCAACTTAAAACAATCTTGTTTATATATAGACTGCTATATCAAACCTCATAGTAACCACAAACCGAAAATCTACAATAGATACACACACAAAAAAGAAAAAGGAATCCAAACACAACACTAAAGTTAGTCATCAAATCACAAGAGAAGAGAACAAAAGAGGAAGGGAAGGAAGTTTATAGCAATACAAGACTACCTCAAGAAACAAGAAAAATCTCACATAAACAATCTAACCTTATGCCTAAAGGAACTAGGAAAAAAGAACAAAACCCAAAGTTACTAACAGGAAAGAAATCATAAAGGACAGAGAAGAAATAAATGAAATAGAGACTAAAAAGGCAATAGGAAATGGGCTTCCCTGGTGGCGCAGTGGTTGAGAGGCCGCCTGCCGATGCAGGGGACACGGGTTCCTACCCCGGTCCAGGAGGATCCCACATGCCACGGAGCAGCTGGGCCCGTGAGCCATGGCTGCTGAGACTGTGTGTCCAGAGCCTGCGCTCCGCAACGGGAGAGGCCACAGCAGTGAGAGGCCCACGTATCGCAAAAAAAAAGCAATAGGAAAGATCAATGAAACTAAGAGCTGGTTCTTTGAAAAGGTAAGAAAAATTGATAAATCTTTAGCCAGATTCATCAAGAGAAAAAGAGAGAGGGCTAACGTCAATAAAATCAGGAAAAAAAGGGAAAAGTTACATCAAATATCATAGAAATACAAAGGATCGTAGATTAATATGGATAATTACACATCAATAAAATGGACAGCCTAGAAGAAATGTACAAATTCCTAGAAATGCACGATCTCCCAAGATGGAACCAGGAAGAAATATTCAATAGAAGATACAAACAGACCAATTACTAGTAATGAAACTGAATCACTGATAAAAAATACTCCCAAAAAACAAAAGACCAGGACCAGACAGTTGCACAAGAGAACTCTACCAAACATTTACAGAAGAGTTAACACCTATCCTTCTCAAACTATTCCAAAAATTGAACAGGAAGGAATGATCATGAAATCATTCTACAATACCAGCATCACCCTGATACCAAAACCAAAGACACCACAAAAAAATTACAAGCCAATATCACTAATAAACATAGATGCAAAAATCCTCAACAAAATATAAAAATCAAATTCAACAATACATTAAAAGGCTCATACATCATGACCAGGTGAGATTTATCCCAGGGATGCAAGAATGGTTCAATATCTGCAAATTAATCAATGTGACACACCACGTTAACAAGTTGAAGAATATAAACTATATCATCATCTCAACAGATGCAGAAAGAACTATTGACAAAATTCCACAACAATTTATGATAAAAACTCAGCAAAGTGGGTATAGAGAGAACATGTCTCAACACAATAAAAGCCACTTATGACAAACCCATGGCCAACATAATACTCAACAGTGAAGAGCTGAAAGCCTTTCCACTAAATTCAGGAACAAGACAAGGATGCCCACTCTCCCTGCTTCTACTTAATACAATATTGGAAGCCCTAGCCACAGCAATCAGACAAGAAAAAGAAATAAAAGGTATCCAAATTGGAAGGGTAAAGGTAAAACTGTCACTATTCACAGATAGGATATTCTATATAGAGAACCCTAAAATCTCTGCACAGAAACTATTAGAACAAATAAACGATCTCAGCAAGGCAGCAGGATACAAGATTAATATACAGAAATCTGTTGCGTTTCTATACACTAATAATGAAATATCAGAAAGAGAAAGTTAAGATAAAAACAATTCCATTTAAAACCTCACCCCAAAAAAACAAACACAAAAACAAAAAAACCTAGGAATAAACTTAACCAAGGAGGTTAAAGACCTATATGCTGAAAACTACAAAACACTGATAAAGGAAACTGAAGAGGATTCGAAGAAATGGAAAGATATTCCATGCTCTTAAACTGGAAGAATATTGTTAAAATGGCCATACTACCAAAGCAGTCTGTAGATTTAATGCAATCCCTATCAAAACACCCATGACATTTTTCACAGAATGAGAACAAATAATTTTAAAATTTATATGGAACCACAAAAGACCCAGAGTTGCCAAAGCAATATTGAGAAAAAGAACAAAGCTGGAGGTATCAGTCTCCCAGCCTTCAGACTATACTTCAAAGCTACAGTAATCAAAACAGCATGGTACTGGTGCAAAAAGACACACATAGATCAACGGAATGGAATAGAAAGCCCAGAAATAAACTTACTCACCTACAGTCAATTATTCTATGACAAAGGAGGTAAGGATATACAATGGAGAAAAGACAGTCTCTTTCAACAAGCAGCACTGGGAAAGCTGGACAACTACATGTAAAACAATGAAATTAAAACATTCCTTCACACCATATAGAAAAATAAACTCAAAATGGTTTAAAGACCTAAATTTAAGACATAACACCATAAAACTCCTAGAAGATGACATAGGCAAAACATTCTTTGACATAAATCGTAGCAGTATTTTCTTAGATCAGTCCCCAAGGCAAAAAAAAAAAGCAAAAACAAATAAATGGGACCGAATCAAACTTACAAGCTTTTGCACAGCAAAGGAAACCATAAACAAAATGAAAAGACAACCCAATGGAATGGGAGGAAATATTTGCAAACAATGCAACCAACAAGGGGTTAATATCCAAAATATACAAACAGCTTACATAACTCAATGTTAAAAAAACAAATAACCCAATCAAAAAGTGAGCAGAAGACCTAAGTAGACATTTCTCCAAAGAAGACATACAGATGGCACATGAAAAGATGCTCAATGTTGCTAATTATTAGAGAAATGCAAATCAAAACTACAATGAGGCATCACCTCACACTGATCAGAATGGCCATCATTAAAGAGTCCACAAGTAATAAATGCCAGAGAGGGTGTGGAGAAGAGGGAACCCTCCTACACTGTTGGTAAGCATGTAAATTGGTGCAGCCACTATGGAAAACAGTATGAAGATTCCTTAAAAAACTAAAAATAAAGTTGCATATGATCCAGCAATTCCACTCCTGGGCATATATCTGGAAAAGAGGAAAACTCTAACTCGAAAAGATACATGCACTCCAATGTTTATAGCAGCGCTATTTACAATAGTTGACATGGAATCAACTCAAGTGCCCATCAACAGATTGGCTTAAGAAGATATGGTGTATATATGTGTGTGTATACATATATATATGTATACACACACATATATACACACACACATACACACACAATGGAATATTACTCAGCTCTAAAAAAGAATGAAATATTGCCATTTGCAGCAACATATGGATAGAGATTATTATGCTTAGTGAAATAAATCAAAGACAAATACTATATGATATCATTTATTTGTAGAATCTAAAAAATAATACAATGAGTCTATACACAAAACAGAAACAGACTCACAGACATAGAAAACAAACTTACGGTTACCAAAAGGGGAAGGGAGGGACAAATCAAGAGTATGGGATTAACGGTTACAAATTATTACATATAAAATAGATAAGCAACAAGGATTTACTGTATAGCACAGGGAATTATACCCAGTATCTTATAATAACCTATAGTGGAATACAATCTGCAAAAAATGAATTACTATGCTGTACACCTGAAACTAACACAATACTGTAAACCAACTAGACTTCAAAAAAAATTAGAGAGGTATAATCCCTAAATCTAATATACATACAAAAACTGCCAAAAGCAGCTGGGCTAGAAGAACAGTAAAGAAAGAAGTGGAAATAAGAACACAGCACTGCGCAAAACCAAGTAGCCCAAAACACTACCCTGGTAATTCTTCCTTTTCCCTACACAACCCCTTACACCCCTCGCAACCACAGGAGCCAATTTCAAATAACTGGCAGAGAAAAACCCTAATTATTCAATAATGTATAATTAGGACAGCACAACATCAATTCTATTAAAAAAATTAAAGGGGCAAAAAGGTACAAAGTTGATTAAAAAAGAACATTCAAAAAAATGTTGCCCCATGGACTTCCCTGGTGGCGCAATGGTTAAGAATCCGCCTGCTGATGCAGGGGACACGGGTTCGTGCCCCGGTCCGGAAAGATCCCACATGCTGCGGAGCGGCTGGGCCTGTGAGCCATGGCCGCTGAGCCTGCGCGTCCGGAGCCTGTGCTCCGCAACGGGAGAGGCCACAACAGTGAGAGGCCCGCGTACCGCAAAAAAAAAAAAAAAAAGAAAAAAGACAAGACTAAGAAATTGTCATACACCAAAGAACACTAAGGAAATATGACAACTAAATGTAATGTGGCACTCTGCACTGGATCCTGTAACAGAAAATGAGTATTAAGGAAAAAGCTGGTGAAATCCAAATAAAGCTTGGTATTTAATTTTTTTTAAATCCTCGAGTTCATAAAGACACTAAAAAAATAAACCTCATTGGTTACCTCTGGAGGTGGTTAGGGTATCAACTGACTATTCTGAAAAATAGTAAGTAAAGGAAAAGATCTACCATTTATCCTGTCTTATATGAATAGCAATATTGGATCTAGCCAATAATGATTAATGGCTTCCAAATCAATAGGTGAAAAGCTGATGGACAACATCATGATGATGAATTGGTATGACTTCTGATCCCATAACAAAATTTAATATCACAAAAAGAGAAATCAGTCATTATGTGTGTCTGGAACTGATGCAATAGAATGTACACAACGCCACCTATGAAGTACTCTGGCAGAACGGAAAATGCAAGAAAGAAAACAAAATCACTCTTGCTCAGTACCTTTTGGGAAGAAAGGCATACATTTCTAAAACATATGGTGACTATAAAACAAAACAAAGCTAACAAGTCTTTTGGTGAAACTGACTTTGGCTTCTGTCACCTGCAACTGAACGTTTATTTAGTAAGTGTAGCTTAAGCAACTTCAGTACTTAAAGAGAAAATATTTAAAGAGAAAAGAAATAAGCCAATGTACTAAAGACAAACACATAGCAAATAACTAAAATCACGCTGTTCAAGCATGCAGTGGCTTTATACTTTCTCATACTTCCATCACTAAAAATGTTGTAGTACTAGCCACAACCAAGGATAGCAATTTTTTAAAAGAATTATAATCAATTCAATGTACTCATATTGAGTTATTGATAAGACCCATAACATTCGGGCCCAACAGAGGTCCCCCTGGAAACACACAGATTTCTAAATGTAGCGTTAAAAACAAAAAGCTATTATAGTAATTTAAAACTGTACAGGCTTAGAGAGTTTGTGACAATTTCATTCATCTGCTTAGAAAATCCAAATTTCCATATACTGAACTTGCCTAAATCTAGAAACACATGTACTGTTACATGTAAACAATAGTAGGTACCAAACAGCAGATTTTAAACCATGATAAACTTGAAATTCACGTTTAGAGGAAACACAAAGACCTCTCTGTAAAACCTCTGTGTCCAGGAACTAAACCTTGCAAGTTATTGATAAGGGAGCCATGAAGTCCACAAAGTCCCAAATAGGCTCATCAGCTTTACCAATGCCATGTGAAACCATGATTCCTAACCTTTTTAGTTAGTTTCAATGACAGTTTATTTAGTTTCAATGACAAACCACCCCCCCACTTTCTGAAGCTGCCATGTGCACTAAATTTTTTTCAAACTATTATTTGGATAATTCTATAAAACTAGTGAGAGATGAATGTACTGTACAAAAAGACTGGAAACCACCAATCTAAAACATAAAATATTATCAGTAATAAAATAAGTCTAGCAGACTTAAAAAAAAAAAAGCTATATCAAGCTCTAACACACCAGACCTCCACTCTTAAGTTCAGTTAGAAAGCTGAAACTTCAATAACCAAACATGCCAAATCTGGAAAAAGCATACAAGAGCATATGATACCTTACAAAAAACATGAGCACTAACAATTATGAATGTCTACTCTGTCCCTGGCCCTTTCCATATGTACTATTTCATACTCAATCAGCGCTATGAGGTAGTGGTATCATTACCAATTTACAGATGAGGAAACAAAGGTTCAACAAGTAAGTTATTTTACCAAAGGCCACACAGATGATATAAGGTCAAATGACAAATTTATTACCAACCACGTAATCTTACCCCAAAAGATCAACTGTAATTCTTCAAAGAAAATATGACTGCCACTAATAAAAGAAAATGCAATCTATAATTCTGAACTTGTTTCTGAGCTACAAGGGAAAAAATAGTTTTCCATAATTTCAATTATTAGTCCCAGAAAAGAATGAGTGGCATTCATAATCTTCAAAATAACTTCCATTTGCAGGAATTAATGGCACAAGCACCTTCCACTTACATAAAATAAACTAGAACATTAATAAGCTACATACATGATTTCCCAAAGACACAGATAAAGTATTACTTTGTCTCTCCACCAAGCTTTCACTAGATATGCCTCCAAAGAACTTACTGTCCTACAAAAGTGGCAGATACCTACAAGATCTGTCCTTAGAGACAAGCTCAAAAATTCTAGTTTCCTTGAAGTGGCTACAGAGAATAAAATAGAATATGGAATTCTAATGAAGGTTACAACCTCCAGGGTAATACTAAACATTACAGACAATGTTATAATCAAGATGCTGATAAAAATAAACTAAACCAACTGCTTTTTTTCCTCCTCTCCAAAATAACTACAAATAAAGTTGTGCTCCTAAGGATTATTAACACTTCCTCAAAAGAAGATTCTGGTTAACTAATACTTATGCATTTCCTGGAGCAAACACAACTCCAGTAATTTTTTTTTTTTTTTTTTTTGGTAAGGCCTGGAACTTTTTAATTGATCTTTATTACTTGATTTCTTTAGCTGTCTTTAAAAATAAAAGTTAAAAGTTTGTTACTTACAATTGCATAGAACTAAATTAGTTAGGAGCAGAACAAAGGAATTCAATCTGCCTTTAGTATTCCAACTAAAGACTTCCTGTTAACAGCAGAATTCCTTCCTCTGGCACATACAGTAACTGCCTGTAGGCCAAAATGTTAAAGGTCAAATTTCACAGCTAAATGTAGAACGTGCTAGGCCGTAAAACCCGTTAAGATATTATACAACTTGTTTTTTGTACTTCTGCTAAATACAGTAAGATGAAATTAACCCCTGAGATAAGGCGTTTCTTAAAAGTCTAAGTAATAACTAATTGGCAGGAATTACTACTGTCAAGTCATTACAAAACTATTTTCTTTCATACCTTTTTTATGATTACATTAGTAACAAATCGAAATTTAAACCTTGTAAAAATAAATCTGTCTACAGCACATCCTTACTCTCCCACAAACTTACTTTCTCCTTTCCATTCATTCAAATTCCCTGAACTCTCTCCAGCATAAATCTGGAAAATATAAGAAGTTTCAAGTCTTTTCAAGATGAATTCAAGAAACTTCCAGCTATTGTCTCATATTCAGATTGTTTTTCTTCTGGAAAAGACAGCTGTTAGGCTTTTCTGTTTGGTTAATAATTGGGTTGTTAATCCTTCCCTGCCACTTAGGAGATCCCTGCAAAGAAGTTCCGTTTTTTTCTGAAAGGTAAAACATTAATCTTATTGCCCTGATATAAATTAATGTTAAGTGAAATTTCTCAAGCATGTATCACTGTCGTAATAAGTGCAAATCTTTTTTTAAATGACATTCTTTAATTTGAAAAAGTATCCAATTAACTTGTATTTTATTTATTTCTAAAATATGACTGGGGAAAGCTGTTTTAAAGTCTGTCATTAAAATTACAAAAACTATATCAAATTGCATAAAAAGGGTTCTAAGAGAGGATCCGTAGAAATTTAGTTTTTACAGTATTTCCTCAAAGATATTTTGTGAATCAGAATTTTAAAATAAGATTTTTAACCTGGTATCATTAATTCTTCATACTTCAGGCATAAAAGTGTCATGAGCTATCAGTGATGGTTGCAACATAAATATACATGGGAAACGTAAGTACGAAGAACAGCAATCTGTATTAATGAAAAAGATTGTTATAAGCTATTATTCCCACTACCCCTTGGCTACCAAAAATGTCTTAAGACTCCAGACTTGAAATCTGTGGATCCATTCACTTATTCAACCATTTATTTTTAGAGCACCTCTTATACAGTCAGGTGCTTTGCTAATCCTATCTGACTCTTCTCTTTCCCTCATCCCTCAATACCCATTATTGGCCAAGGCCCATCAATGCAGATGCGTCTCACTTCGCCCCTTTCCAAATGTCCCCAGCCTAGGTCAAATCCTCATTAACATTTAAAATATTAACCATAAGACATGCACCAAATGGAAATCTATGGAGCTTTGAAACTACATATAAATAGTGTTTAACATTCAGAAACTCATTAAAGTAAAAAAGCAAGGATATGAAACTGTACAGAGTATAATCACGACAATGTTAAAAAGAAATGTCATGGAAAAAGATGAAGGAAATAACTAAATACAAAGAATCTCTGGCATAATGAGTGCTTTACCTTTACTTTTCTGCATTTTGCAAATTTCCGATAATAAGCAGGTATTACTCTAAAAAATATATAAAAATGAACTTTATTTTTAAAACATACTATTTTGATTGGATAACAAATCACTTCTGAGGTTTAAAACTACACAATAGGGCTTCCCTGGTGGCGCAGTGGTTGCGAGTCTGCCTGCCGATGCAGGGGACACGGGTTCGTGCCCCGGTCTGGGAAGATCCCACATGCCGCGAAGCGGCTGGGCCATTGAGCCGTGGCCGCTGAGCCTGCGCGTCTGGAGTCTGTGCTCCGCAATGGGAGAGGCCACAGCAATGAGAGGCCCGTGTACCGCAACAACAACAAAAAAAGCGACACGATATCAGAAATAGCCAAAAGAAACACTGAAGTATGCAACTGTCTAATCCTTTAACCTAGAATTTAAAAACAAAAAAGGCTCTCACCTATTTTCATTACAGTATTTCTATATGCCTAGAAAACCTCTCCTCTTCAATATCCCAGTGAGACTTGAATGTCAGCTTTCACAAAATAAGCTGCTCTTGCCAACTGTTCCATACTATTTTCAAAACTTCAGTGATTTACTTTCTCCCCAAACCATAATTAAGTCTCATTTTTCCTCCAAAAGCATCATAGATTTGCACTACCACTGGTACCTGAGGTTCTCTTTTCTCTAGCAACCTATCCTGAGTACAGCTAGTAAACTAATCTTGAACACTGCTTTCATAAAATGAAAATCTTGTCCTTTTGAAATCTGCAATGGCTTCTGCTTGACTCGAGTTTAAATCCTACAGCCTGTTGTTGCATCACTAATCTCCACTCCATCTTACAACTTATTTCTTCAAATTAGACAGAATTACACAGTTACTTGGATTTACATGTCTGCTGTTTTCACTGATTATTTCACCTAAAATGTCCTTCCTATATCCCGTGTCAATCTACAGTCCAAGCGCAAAGAAAAATAGTTCAGGTCCCACCTCTTCCATGGACCATTCTCTAAGTATTCTAGCCTACCCTGATCTCTCTCTCTTCTGGCTCCCTATCGCACTCAGTCAGTACCACATAGTATAACAACTGTCTATCATCATTTTTCATATATTGGTTTTGTTCTCCCAAATAAGGTACCAGAAGTCAGATACCAAAAGGGAAAATGATAGACACATAAATGATTAATACTAAGTGAATGAAATGTTTTCTACACTCAAAACGCTCATACACCAAACTGTTTTTAAGTCACTTTATTTGAAGTTTCATGGGCTAAAAAAGTAAATGTCTCATGTATTTTTTATTTTTATCCTGCCAAAATTTAAAGCCTACAACTTACTAGGAAAAAAAAACAATCAGATTAAAAAGTTTAATTTTCAGCTTGCTTCAGTTTACCTAGTGTAATCTAGTACTTTAGGAATAAAGTAAAACTGTGCATTTCTCCTATCTCTTCTGCTCCCTGTCAGGAAAATTATCCCAAAGTCAGGAAATATAGAGAGCAGATTTTTGAAAATTATATGGCAAATATTTTTGCTCATTGCAAAAAGCACAACAACAAAAAGACACACTTAACACACAATTAATCATTTGACAGTAAGTCTTTTTAAACTAGGGAAATAATTCTTTAACTACAAAAACAGTTCTGTTAAAAAAGAAACAGTGCAAGTGTTAGCTAAGTAATGATGCAGTTGCCCGTGGTATCACCTACCATGCGCAATTCTTATTTGCCTTTCCTTTCCCAGGTTTAAGTCCAGTTTCTCTGAATCCCTAACCGTCCCATTCTACTAAATCTAAACATAGATTCAATCCAACTACAGACATTAAAATCTCTCTAAGTTTTCAAGGTTCATACTGTTAACAGTCTAGATAGAATTCAGATACGTATCAAGTTTTTACAAAATAATTAGGTGAGTTAATGGACACAAAATTCTTTCCCTCCATGTAGGTTAATAATTATTTGCAAGCAGGCTTAGCAAGACTGGCAAAATGGAGTAGTAGTTCTCTAGGAGTATCTGTTAGCTTCCCAAGAAAATCTAGAAAAAGAACATCTTTTTAATGAAGTGTTAATAAACCTAAATACAAACTAATTTTAAGTTACCTGAAGCATGCCTCCCCTGATTCTGTGGCATTCTTTGGAAGAGATCATGGTTGTATTCATAATATCTATAGTCTTCGTGTGCTCGATCTCCAAGTGGGCGCCTCCTCTGACCATCAAAATAATTATCTGAATAATAATATCGGGAACCAGAGTCTCCATTTTCAACAGCAAAATTAACTTCTGTTAAAAATGACTGAGAAGAGCCATATTCCCTAGGGACATCTGCTAGACTCCTGGCAAGGTAAGAAGGTGCAGATAATCTGTTGCTTTCTCTTCTCATTATTTCATGAGGTGTTCTTTGAATTGGAGTTCTAAGGAAACTATGGTTTCTTGAAACTATTCCATCTCCAGAAGCTGCAAAGGCATTAGAGCTTGAATCTGGAAGACAGATATCAGTTCGTCTTGGAATTGTTGGACCATGCCGGATAAATGAAGGCATAAGATCTATAACAGAACAAAGAGTAAAATGACCAGTAAGTAATACACTTTTCAAAAGTTGTTCATTTATATCTATCACCCCAAAATGAAAAATTTCAATGGACTTAAGAAAACACAATTTAAAATTTGGACTTAAGAAAACACAATTTAAAATTTTAGGAAAGTATTTGTGTTTGTTTGTTTATTTATTTATGGCTGCGTTGGGTCTTCATTGCTGCGTGCAGGCTTTCTCTAGTTGCGGCGAGCGGGGGCTACTCTTGGTTGCGGTGTGCAGGCTTCTCATTGCAGTGGCTTCTCATTGCAGAACACGGGCTCTAGGCACATGGGCTTCAGTAGTTGTGGCACGCGGGCTCTAGAGCGCAGGCTCAGTAGTTGTGGCGCACAGGCTTAGTTGCTCTGAGGCATGTGGGATCTTCCCGGACCAGGGCTCGAACCCGCGTCCCCTGCATTGGCAGGCGGATTCTTAACCACTGCGCCACCAGGGAAGTCCCTGGGTATTTAAAAATTGAGGCTGATTGATGTCTTCCCACTCAAATGAATTTATAATTTGTATAAACATGTTATATGTAAGCTCTGCCAGAATCGGACGTATTCTGCATACTACCATACATGATATGATTAAACGTCAATAAGCTTAACTATGAAATACACATTAATGAAACACTCATGAATAAACATGTAAACGATCTAACAAATGGATACACAGTTAACCAGCATAACTTAACATTTCAGTTTGTTTTGCTGATTTTACTTCATTTTCAAAATTCCCCAAGCCCTTCTTCAAGCAAACACGATTTAAAAAATAAAACAGAACATAATGCTATTCCCAAACATGTAAAGGTGAATTCCTCTAAAAAGATTTTAATATTATTAACCTGGCCTTCCTACTCTTGGAATTATGTAGCAGTAGTACAGTAATCAAAACATGGAAAAACTAAAAATTTAACTATGAAAATTAAAAAATAAAAAAGATCTCATTTCTGGGACTACCCTGGTGGTCCAGTGGTTAAGACTCCGCCTTCCAATGCAGAGGGCACAGGTTCCATCCCTGGTCCGGGAACTAAGATCCCATATGCCACAGGGTGCGGCCAAAAATCTTAAAAAAAAAAAAAAAAAAGAATCTCATTTCGAAGAGACACACAAATGTTGAACCAGTTCAAAAAAACGCCAAGTCTAAAACTATGGCTCCTTTAAGAACAATTATAACTCAAAACAGAAGATAAGAGAAGAACAATGGCTTTAAGGATACAGTACTTTTTTTTTTTTTTTAATTTTTGGCTGAGTTGGGTCTTCGTTGCAGTGCACGGGCTTCTCATCTTGGTGGCTTCTCTTGTTGTGGAGCACGAGCTCTAGGCACACAGGCTTCAGTAGCTGGGGCACATGGACTCAGTAGTTGTGGCTCCTGGGCTCTAGAGCACAGGCTCAGTAGTTGTGGCACACGGGCTTAGTTGCTCCGCGGCATGTGGGATCTTCCCGGACCAGGGCTCGAACCCATGTCCCTTTCATTGGTAGGCGGATTCTTAACCACTGTGCCACCAGGGAAGCCCAGGATACAGTACTTTTGAACACAGAACTTAAATAGCTTAGGTATTCCTGGTTAGAAAGCAAATACCTTTATAGCAAGAAGAAAACTGGATTTGGAGACCGTTTTATTAGTTCATTAACAGTATCAGAGAGCACTCATATTAATATACAACAGAAGCTAACTAAGCTAACTAGACAAAAATAAGTATCCAAATAAACAAGGCTCAACATTTGATGAAACTAAAAAAGTACTATATCAAAAGTTATTTGCTTAAAGGTGTGGCAAATGTATTTCATGATTTCAAGTAATGTTCAATAAACTTTATTTGCAGCAAACTGCAAGCTATTTTAGCCAAAATCCTAAGAGAATGTGTAACCGAAAATCAAAATGTTAAAAAAGGCTTAAAAATCAAGTTTCAGGTTACTGATGTACCCATCTGATCTCTTCTGTTCTGTAAGAAAGCACTGCAAATACAAGGATAAATCTGGAAAGTTGATGATGTGGTTGTAATGGAAAAAACATGCTCTCCACACCTTTCTGTGTGATCTTGGGCAAATATTACTAGGAACCTCTATGAAAAGCTTTCCCAATTACAATATGAGGTAATGCTTAAGTCACAAAGTCACCAGCTTCCAAGAAGGAAACTTACACAAAGGACCCAGCAGTATGAGCACCAAAAAATTAGCTCCTTAGCTCACAAATGTTCTGAACACACAAGCAAGAATTAAAAATTCAAAAGACTCCGCCGGAAAATCAGAGTCAAATACTTAAATTGAAAATTAGAAAAGTGCCAGTGTTCAGGGGGAAGAAAAATGCACTCTATTAAATTTTTTTTAAAAAACAAAAAAAAACTTTTTCGTAATATACCCTGAAATATGATAGAATTTGAGTACTTTCTTTTTGGGGTCTCTAGGGTGCTTTATTTGAAGCAATTCTCACGATGAACACAGCCAAACATGTAATTTTGGCTCCTCCACCCTGAGATCTACTATTGATGAGGCTTTGGGTAGTGGCTACAATAGCGACGGTCAGCTTTCACCTCCTTACTTCGGCATCCAACAGCTGACGGGCTAAGGAATTCTACCCAAGCGTTCGCACGGCTTCCAGCACGGGCGAGTGACACCCTCAATGTTTACAAACACAAGGCAAATCTCGACGTAACGAGAAGAGAAAAACATGTGCCCCAGTGTAATCACTTTAAAATCACTTTAAAATTTCCTATAAAATCTGGGGATCAGCAATTTAAGTGTTTCCTAAAGAACCTCTTTCTTCCCGTAATCAAAACCAACGACACTGCCACAAGGGAACCGGAAAATCTGTGGTTATTTGGGGGGAGGGGGGCGGAGGTGGAATAATCTAAGTTTCTTATTCTTTATCAGCTTTCAAACAACGAACACCACTCCAGGCATAATAAAATTAAAAAACAAAACAAAAACCAATATTCCACAGAGACCAAAAAGGAATGCGAAGCCGCGGGGAGCGGCGTCCGGCACCCCGCCCGGGTCCCCGCAGCCCGTGGCCGCCCCGGCCAGGTGTGGGCGCGGCGCCCGACACTCACTCCGCAGCAGAGGCGACGTCTCCTTCTTCACGTACTTCCCCTGCACCTCGGCCGGCTTGGACACTTCGTTTTTGGTTTT
The DNA here is from genome assembly GCF_937001465.1 of Orcinus orca. NCBI lineage: Eukaryota > Metazoa > Chordata > Mammalia > Artiodactyla > Delphinidae > Orcinus > Orcinus orca. Next base: position 151,966,265 of record NC_064560.1, read on the forward strand.
TTTTCGGGACAGCATCCTTGTCCACGAGGCCCCAGGCCACACCAAGCAGCCGCCCTAGGGCTCCGCGACGGGCGCCGGGCGTCCCCGCCGCCACCTCCGCCGGCGCCGCCGCCTCCTTCCCTCCCGAGCCGCCGCCGCCGCCGCCTCTCCGCAGCCCGGGGTCGCCCACAGGGACTGCCGCATGTTCGGGGCGCTAAGCGCGCCGGCCACCACTCAATCTCTTGTCCGCTCCTTCCCGGAAGTCTGCCCGCTCCGCGACGCTGCCCGAGAACTCAGAGAAGAGCGGCCAGGGACGCCCGCGCAGGGCCATGGTCCGCTGCGGGCCGCCTAATAGCCGCTACGACTGCCGCCGCCGCCGCCGCCGCCTACGTCCCGTAAACTTTCCCCGCGGCCGCTGGGAATTCTGGGAAACTCGACGCAGCGCGAGCGCCGCCGCCCCTCCCCCACACCAGCTCCGGGGCGCGGCTCGGACTGCCGGATGGTTGCTGAGCTCCTAGCTAACGGGCTGGCCCCGCTGTCTGCCGGAGGGGTAGCGGCTGCCCTCACTACCCCTCGGCGAGAAGCAGGTCCCGCGGACACGAAGGACAAAACCCTCCCGCGGGAGGCCGTGGCACGCTCCTGCAAAGGAGCTTCTTCTACCCGCAGATTTTTCTCTCAGGACCTCGAGGGAGCCGGTGACGCCCCCAAGATGCGTTCCCGTCCCCGGCCACGAAAGAGGACGTCCCTCTTGGAGTTTTTTGGGCTGGTAAATTCAAGTCCGTGATAGCACAGAACGCCAGTAGAGTTGAAGGAACACCACCACGCTTAGGCTAGTGCCGCACCAAAAAAAAAATCTAGAGCCCTCTTTTTGTTGAAAACATTAGTCTGGCCAATACTAATTAAACAGTATGAATCTGTAGTCTCCCAAGTGCCGGGGAGTGTGCATCTTTCTGATAAAGGAAAAAACGGAGGAAGAGGCCAAAATGGAGTTTCTACGATCTTTGATGTAAGATAAATTTGATTATTAGCATAACTTATTTAATCACCACTGTCATTATTATACGAACTAATCACATATTTCCTCTTGGAGATGTCAATGGAAAAAAATCAATAAATAATCTACAATAGGCATAGAAAAGAGTTTTATTTGAGCCAAACTGGGAAGTATAAGCCCAGAAGACAGCTTCTCAGATAACTTTAAGGAAGTGCTGGGGGAAGCATAGTTTTCCGCGTAGGTTTGTGTCTAGTGGGAACAAAGAACATTCAACAAGTCAGGGATGCGTTCCTTCAAGGTTTCCAAAAAATGTATCAGTTTGGAATACAGCGAGTCAGTATGGCCTTAGCACCTGGGAAGGGAGTCTTATCATTGAAGCAGCAACAGCATTGGTGGCCCAGCAAGGGAGGCATTTAATTTTTATTTTTAACATGGACATTCTTTAGTTTTGGTAAGTGAGCTCTTTTCTTTAATAATTAAAGCAGATGTACAATGTGTGTTTGATAGGCCACAGGCTGTTTTAGCTAGCATAAAGTTAACTCGTGTAATCCAGAATGACTTCCTTATACCTCAATATGTGAACATTTCTTTCTTAAATATTCCAGTATTCGATTTTTTGAGAATTTTGAGCACTAAAGGTCAAGACCTGGGATTTTTTAATCAAAAATAGACCGTACTTTCTTCTATATAACTTAGCAGAGGGGCAAAATGTACAGGATAACATTTAGAAAATAAGATGGGATCCACCCCCAAGTGACCAAATTGAGGCTTTGACAATGGAAAGTGCTTTCCCTGAGATAGGAAACATCCTACAAGAGATGTAAACAGTTAACAAAAGACAAGGAATTTTCTACTTATACAAGGTTAGGAAGCTGTTCAAATTTTGTTTTGCCATGAGCAAACAAATAAGACATTTTGTCTAGTGCCTGTCTCCATATTTGCATATTGTTATGGTCCCTTGGTACAAATCTCTCACAATTCATTCAATAACCAACAAATATTTATTGATCACCCACTCTGCTAGGCACTGTTCTAGGTGCTTGGGATATAGCAATAGGCAAAGAATCCCTACTCTCACGGGGAAGAGAGACAATAAAGAAGAAAAATAAATAAAATGTACTGTGCTACATAGTGATAAGTGCTGAGGTGAAAATTAAACAAGAAAAAGAGGATTTGTGATTTTAGTGGGACTAGCTCATGAGAAGGAGCCTTTGGAGTTAAGTGACAAAGGAAATTGGCAATGCAGCTATCTGGAGGAAGAATATTCCAGGCAGAAAGAACAGCAAGTGCAAAGTCATTGCAAGTTACCATGTTCCTGGCTGTTTGAAGTGATGTAAGAAGGTCTATGTAGCTGGAGCAGAGGAGTAGTGGGAAATGAAGTTAGGTAACAATGGCACCTAGGGCCTTGTAGGTAAGGAATTTCACTTTGAGCAGAGGAGTGACATGATCTAACTTAATGTATTTAAATAGGATGGTTTTGGATGCTGTGTTGAAAATAGACTGAATGGGAGCAAGGGTAAAAGTAGGGAGATCAGTCAAAAGCTATTGCTGGCTTGGACCAGGCTAACAGCAGTGGAGATGATGCGAAGTGGTCAGACTTTGGATATATTTTAACGACAGAGCCAACAGGATTTGCTAACAGATTGAATATGGAGTATGAGAGAGAGAGAAATCAAGGATCACTCTTGTGGGTATGTAAATCTTAACAATAGAACAGAAATATTATGTATAAAATAAATAAGCTACAAGGATATATTGTACAACACAAGGAATACAGCCAATATTTGATAATAACTATTAATGGAGTATAACCTTTAAAAATTGTGAATCACTATGTTGTGTACCTATAACATATAATATTGTATATCAACTGTATCTCAATTTTAAAAAAAAAGAATAGAATAGAATCTCAACAGAATAGCAGATTGTACTGTGAGAGGAACATCAGAAAAGCAGTTACTTGTTCCTGTTGTTCAGATAGGACCAGTACGAAAGTGTTGGTCGTGTGGATGGAGAGGAGTGATGAAACATAAATGGCGAGACAATGGGGTTTTGTTACAGATAGGGTATGGTGTCAGGAGATGAAGGGAGGGAAGGGGGAGCCAAAGAAGTGCCAGGTTTCTGCCTAGGGCTTACTTCAGAAGGATAAGAGAACAAAAGCATATTAAGACCTCGTTAATATAGCCAACTCTTCACACTTGTGGTTTTCCTAGAGACTGAAATACAGGATGCCTTGCACATTTATGTAAGAAAAAATATAGGATTTTATAGTTAGAAAAGAATCTTAGATCAGCTAGGCTAACCTCACTTTATTAATGTGGAAACCAAGCTAGAAAAATTAAATGATTTGCTTCAGGTTTTATTCCTGGTCATTAGCAAACACATCTCAGGATTGGAGTTTTCTATTCCCATTTTGGACCTTTTCCTGTTACAGCACATGAAGAGTCCCACTAATGCGAGTCCAGTTTCTAACAGTTATTTTGAAAGCCATTCATGTTCCAAACAAAGAACTCCCCTTTTCAATGTTATTTCAGTTCTTTGAATTGAGAGAAAGCCTCAACTAGGTGCTCTTTTTAAGAGCTGTAATTTGCCTTTTTATCAAGGAGGGTGCATTCCAAGATCAACAGTCTGCAGACAGCATCAGCAGTAGCATTATGTGAACTTTGAATTCAAATCCTTAAATCCAGACACTTTGAATTCACATCTGTTTTCTAGAAATTCCTGGATTTCTGGTAGTTTTTATTAAGGAATCTAGATTTTGCAGCTCTAATTCTCCAGGCATAGCTTTTGAGAAGGCTAATATTATATTACATAATAGCGATATTTCTTTTCCCTTGCAGTTGCATTCTCTATGGAGAAAATCTTAGTTTTCTCACATGAAAATTAAGAATTTGAACTAATTGTTTTCCAAAGTGTCTTTCAGGCCTACAGTTTTGTGCCACATAGGCAGAAGGAAATATACAAAAATAAAAACAATTATCCTAGTAGTATAGTAGGGATATAGGTGATTTCTTTAAAAATATTTATCATTGGGCTTCCCTGGTGGCGCAGTGGTTGAGAGTCTGCCTGACGATGCAGGGGACGCGGGTTCGTGCCCCGGTCCGGGAAGATCCCACATGCCACGGAGCGGCTGGGCCCATGAGCCATGGCCGCTGAGCCTGCGCGTCCGGAGCCTGTGCTCTGCAACGGGAGAGGCTGCAACAGTGAGAGGCCCGCGTGCCGCAAAAAAGGGGGAAAAAATATATATATATATTTATTTATTTATTTATCATTATTGTTATAGTTTTATCTAAAAACTTATTTAAAAGATTAAATAACAGTTTTTAGATAAAACCATAGCAATAAAGAAAATATTTTAATTAATTAATTTTTAATTAAAAGTAAATTAAATTTAAAAAACTGTTAAAGCAAGTGTTAAAATATCAGCACCATATAAAGTCATCATTAGCATAAAAATAAAATTTTATGCCAAGTTGCTACTTTCAAACAGAGCCAAACAGGGGGGGAGGGAGTGGTGGTGTGATGAATTGGGAGATTGGGATTGACATGTATACACTGATGTGTATAAAATGGATGACTAATAAGAAAATAAATAAATAAATAAACATTAAAAAAAAAGAGAGAGAGCCAAAGTTGTTATCCTATTTTTACTTTCTCTTGCTAGAAGCATGTGAAATTTAAAAGGGTGAACTATCTAATGGAGGATTGTCCAAGAAAGAACCAAGTGGAAGTGGAAATAAGCCCTATATATGGAGCCTCTTCAGAAAAAAAAAAAAAAAAAGAAGAGGATCTACTCTCCAACCCACTCTTCCTGGTCATATAACAAGATAAACTTAATCTGTCTCAGGAAGAAGTAATGATTATGCTAGAATATAGGGCTCTTCAAGCCTCCAAAGTTTTACTCTTAAAATCTGGGAAGGTAAATTCCTGAGTAGCCTTTTAAGCAGAAGCTTTAATTGTTCCCTATGAAGGAGAAGGATTTGTGATGTCTATACAGCTCTGAAAATAAATATATACTTAGTATTAACAACTAAGTTGGGTTCCCAAACTCTTCTAGTGTCTGATGAATCATCCCCCACCCCCAAATAATGTAGAAAATTAGTATCACAAGTCTGATCAAAAGGAATCAAGCTAGGAGATTCAGTGTTACTGACCTTAGGTCTGGTTCCTATATACTATTATTGCCTGGATTTAGAGGTCCTCTAAAACTCTGATAGGTAGCCAAAATGAATCTTTTGTGCTTGGCAATGCTAGCCTTTGACTTCAGTTGTCTGTCTTTATAGACCTTTCTGTCTCTCTGCCTCTCTAACCCTAGAAACCTTTATCTTTCTTCCAACATTGGCCATGTCTTCAGTCACTTTCAACTTTGTTTTTAACTATTCTTTGCAATGATGAATATTTACTTGGCTTTTAGTAAGTTTTTTTTTTTTTTTTTTTGAGAACTCAGTAAAACTTCACCCAGGGTTCTCATTCTGAGGGGTCTACTGATGTATATCTACTGTGGAAACACCTGCATCCCTTCTATACCACATGGGAGCCAAGGGATAATCAGAAACACCATCTAACAGGCCACACCACTATTTTTTTTGCTGTGGCCATTCCAGGCTGATGCAGAGGCCCCCTGCAAAGATGATTTTCAAGAGTCTCAAATGGAAATCAAGATAAAGCATTCCTCTGTCTTCAATAGCTGTGCGGATTTCACTAGACTCTTAATGCTACCATCTCTTACTCAAGCCTGGGACCTACTTTCTGTGCTCAAAATCTTTCTTCTCCCTGCCAAAATCGCTTTACTTCCATTTCATGTCTTGTGGGAACTTCTTCTATATCACCTCTTCCCTGTCTTGTGGCCTGCTTTCTTGAAGGGCCCAGTGATCTTTTTCTCTGGGGCAATAAGCTTAGGCTTAGGGTGCAAGGTAAACATATTTATGGGGAAGGGGGGAAAGAAAAATACACTTGTTTGAAATATTTTCAAGAAAGCAGTTTAAGTAGAATTCTTGCAGTTAGAGCCAGAATGCAAAGCTCTAAGGGAAACAAAATGGAACTGTCCTGTTCCATATGGAGACTGGCCACATAAATATATCTTTTCTCCCTCCTGGAACCCCACTTAAATGACAATGAAAAAATAAAAGGGGAATGAACTCATTATGAGAACACAGGATGGGCCACTGGTAGACATGACGTCAATGAATTTCAACTACAGAGTGATGGGATTGAGGCAAGGTAGAAAAGAGGTTGAAGAGAGCAAAGGAAGGACAGAGGAAGCCACAGCCTAAAATACTTGTGAAAGCACCTAACAGCCAAAGATCTAGAAGAGACTTAGGACGCACAAGTAACTGTTTCAGTTAAGAAAGTTAGGAAAGAGGGACTTCCTGGTGGTCCAGTGGTTAAGACTCCATGCTCCCAATGCAGGGGACCTGGGTCCGATCCCTGATCAGGGAATTAGTTCCCACATGCTGCAACTAAAATAAAGATCCTGCATGCTGCAACTAAGACCCAGCACAGCCAAATAAATAAATATTTTTTTTTTAAAAAAAAGGAAAGAAATGTGGAGCTGGGAAAAGGCATTAATTGAAAGTCAAACTTCCCAGAAAGGGGATCTTAGGGTTCTTTTCTGGAGAAATCAAATGGCCTTGTCAACACAAAGTTCTTGACATTCTAACATTTGTAGGTCCTGCAACAAAACAACCAACTCATCTCATAGGGAAGTTTGCCAGGCGATGGACCCTGATCCCTCATAGAGACTCCCAAGTGTTTTTTTTTAATGTGTTGTTCTTAAATATAAATACACAACTGAGGATTGCTAAAAATTTTAGGAAATTTTTCAACATAAGTGATAGCAAGATAAACAGAAAAATAGGCCCCAAAGAAAATACATAATTCAGGGGATAAATGAGTATGGTAAGATGACTAATACTACCATCAACAGAGAGATTTGATAAAAGATATTGCATCCCTAAGTCAACAACAGGATGCTGTAAAAAAGAAACAATCATGGCTTTCCTGGTGGCTCAGTGGTTAAGAATCCGCCTGCCAATGCAGGGGACACAGGTTCGAGCCCTGGTCCGGGAAGATCCCACATGTCGTGGAGCAACTAAGCCCATGCGCCACCACTACTGAACCTGTGCTCTAGAGCCCGCGAGCCACAACTATTGAAGCCCGCGTGCCTTGAGCCTGTGCTCCGCAACAAGAGAAGCCACAACAATGAGAAGCCCGTGCACCGCAACCAAGAGTAGCCCCTGTTCACCGCAACTAGAGAAAGACTGCATGCAGCAACAAAGACCCAAAGCAGACAAAAATAAATTAAATAAATAATTTTTTAAAATTAAAAAGGAACAATCAGCAATACAGAGCTCTTAGAAATTAAAGATAGTGGTTGCCAAGTAAAATATTCAGAAGAAAGGAGAATAGGTTGAGCAAATCTCCCAGAACACAGAATAAAAAGACAGAGGTGTGAAATGTGAGTGAAAATATAACAGAAATAGGTTCTATATAAGAGGCCCAGTATCCTGAAAATGTGAGTTCCAGAAAGAGATAATAGAGAAAATGGAGAGGCATCATCAAAAACGAATACAAGATATTTTTTTCAAAGATGAAGGAAAGAAAAAAAAAGATGAAGGAAAGGAATTTCCCAATTGAAAGGGTTTCCCAAATGCCCTACAAAATAATGGAAAAAGATCCATGTCTTAATGTGACATTGTAAAATTTCAGACCAAGGATAAAGAGAAGATCCTAACAGCTTCCAGTGAAAGTAAAGGTCAATTATAAAGGAATGAGAATCAGACTAGCATCATATTTTTAATCATCAGGGACTGCTAAAAGACAATGGAACAATGCCTTCTAATAAATGTGGGGAAATCAGTTTTAGTTTACAATTCCATATCCACCCAAAAGGGCAATCAAAAGCTAGGGGAGAATAAAGACATTTTGGGGCATGAAGGGACTCGGAAAATATCCTATCCTAGTAAGTTACCAGAAGATAAGTTCTAACAAAATGAGGTTATAATTCTCACACCACAAAGAACAAACAAAACAAAGTTAGGAAAATGGAGATTAAAGAAATAGTGACTCTAACTCAGGAGAGAAATGAACTTGTCTCAGTATCACAGCTGCACAGCTGGAACTCAATTAATCCAGATTGGAATTTACGAGGATTCTAGGAGGAAGTACCTAGAAAAAGATGGAACTTAAGAAATCTGTACAATTTGGAACAAATTAAGAAGATGATAAAGGCTGACCATTCAAGGAAATAAGGCAATGAAACATGAAAAACTTGAGGGAATACAGCATTGTGACCCTTCTGAAAAGACTTGCATGAGGATGAAATCCAACAAACCAAGATTAGTCAAAATTTAAAATTTGGGATTGGAGGAGTAGTTGAAAATGGACTGGTGATAAATATTAAAAGCGCTTTAATATAGAAAAGCCTAAACAATTGTGGGAATCAAGATTTTTAAAGAAAGCAGACTTGGCCTTGGGTTTTCCCATGTCAATATGTCTTTAAAATTCTTTCCTTAAGAGCTTAATGTCTTTAAAATCTTAACCCAAATCATGCATTTAGTCAAGACAGGTCTGAACAGGACACTAAATATCAAGATCCTCTGCCTTTGGCTAGTGATCTGTTTACTTCATGCTGATCAGGACTGAGGAACTAACAACATTGCAGACAAAGGGTAGATTCGGTGGAGTGAGCAAATTGGACGGCATGAACAGGAGGTTGCAGTCAGAGGGGAATTTCAAGAGTTTTAAATGATAGCAAGTATGACCATGTTAGCCAGTATATGTAGTAGAGGTGGAAGTGATGGAAATGAGAAAGTTAAGGAATGTGAAGGCAGCATGTCAGAGACATGGAATATGGTAAAAAAACAAACTATGAGCCATTGAAAAAGGATGAAGGGAATGTCCCAGGATAATATAAATAAAAGGCATAAAAATAACAGATTGCTTCCTTATGATTCATGTATTACTCAGAGGCCTCTAAATTCTGGAACTTCTATTGAGAAGTTTTTTGGGAACTTCTATTCCAAATCACTTAATACTACCATTAAAACATTGTATTTCACTGATGTGCTTCATTGTTAAATTCACAGTGCTATTAGGCCTCTAAACAAATTAATGTTCGGGATTTCCATAATAGTGTCCTCCAAATTTAGAGCATGTATGGACTTGCATGCAAGGGCCTGATTGTCTCATACATGATTAGTTAGAAGACTGGAATGATCATATCTGGCAGCCAAGACAACTTCCTTTTCTTTTTCTTGAGCTTTTAATTTTTTAAAATTTATTTTATTGAATTATAGTCGATTTACAATGTTGTGTTAGTTTCAGGTGTACAGCAAAATGAATCAGCTATACATAAACATATATCTACTCTTTTATTATTTTGTTTTTATTTTTGGCCACACTGTGCAGCATGTGGGACCTTAGTTGCCCAACCAGGGATCAAACCCTCACCCCCTGCATTGGAAGCTCAGAGTCTTAACCACTGGACCACCAGGGAAACCCTCGCCACTCTTTTTTAGATTCTTTTCCCATATAGGCCAATAGAGTATCGTGCAGAGTTCCCTGTGCTATACGGTTGGTCCTTATTAGTTATCTATTTTATATATAGTAGTGTATATATGTCAATCCCAATCTCCCAATTTATCCCTCCCCCCACCCCTGTATTTGCAGACTTTTTAATGCTGGCCATTCTGACTGGTGTGAGGTGGTACCTCACTGTAGTTTTGATTTGCATTTCTCTAATAATTAGCAAAGTTGAGCATCTTTTCATGTGCCTGTTGGCCATCTGTATGTCTTCTTTGGAGAATGTCTATTTAGGTCTTCTGCCCATTTTTCAATTGGGTTGTTTGTTTGTTTTTGAGATGTATGAGCTCTGTATTTTTTGGAAGTTAAGCCCTTGCAAGACAGTTTTCTTAATTATAGTATCATCAGTCTTTCCAATGACAACTTTGATGGTATTTTTGATTTGGAATTACAATGACTGAGAATATAGGGGAAAAAAAGAAATTTCAGCCTTTCTTTACTGTCTCCATTTCTTTCACCCCATAAACACACACATCATTTCTTACAAAACTGCTCCCATCTAAATACTAAACTTTATTGTAATACTGATATTAATAACTAATATTATTAATAGTAACGTTAGTAACTAATATTTGTAGTACTGACGCTACTGAGTGTAATATGAGGATCCATGGCCAGAACAGTTCAGATAAATACAAGCACTGTAGCTTTTGTTATATGGAGAAAATTCCTTCTTCTAGGATCAAATCAGTGATTGGTCCCTCATGTGAATACTCCTATAATTGAATTCCTGTGCAAATTTCCTTTGGATTAAACTGTTAGAGGCAGAATATCTAGGTCAGAGAGTGTAGTAGGCTATATAATGGCAGCCCAAAGATGTCCACACGCTAATCCCTGGACCCTGTGAATACATTAACATAATAAAAGGGACTTCACAGATGTGAATAAGTTAAGAATCTCAAGATGGGGAGAGCGGCTATATTTTCCAGGTGGGCCCAATTTAATCATAAGCGTTCTATGTTACCTAATTAAGTCATATGGATTCTGCTGGGGCCCTAGCTCACCTGAGGCTCTCTGCCTCAGGGGGGAGGGTTCTTTTTCTTTTTGGGTTCAAGCAGCCAATAACGAAACCAAAACTGAGATCGAGGCAGCACAAGCTTTATTTCGTGGCCAAAGAATGGAGAAGCGGGAACTAAGTTCACAGATCAACTTCTCGCCCACCTGGCAAGAGAGTTTTAATTTTAAAGAGTAGAGACGGAGGAGGATCGTGAGGCTAATGAGGAGGCATATACATTAGTCTACCAGGGAAGGGGGCAGTGCTTTTTCGAGGGAGTGAGGTGCCACCCGCTTTAATCCTTTTTTTGGTCCTTAATGTCTGGTCATGGCTACCGGTAGGTGTATCATTTAATATGTTAATGTAGTAAAATGAATGTATAATGCGAGATTCAGGGTCTGTTGGAGGACACATTCGTCGCCATCTTGGTCTCAGCCGGTTCCATCTGGGGTTTTTTGTTTGTTTGTAGCTTTCTTATTTCTGGATCATTTGACTTAAAGATTTATGTTAACCCCTGCTAAGGAGGGGGTTGGCGGTTTTGAGCAAAGGCCTGGAGCGGCTCTGGCAACACGTATAAGATTAGAAGGAGGTGATTCGATGATGGAAACAAGAGTTTGGAGTGATTCAAAGAAGGAGCCATGAGCTAAGGAGTGCAAGTAACCTCCAGAAGCTGAAAAAGCCAAGGAAATGAATTCTCCCCTCCGGGCCTCCAGAAGGAACTAGCTGTACCGACACCTGGATTTTAGCCCAGTGAGACTGGTTTTGAACTTCTAACCTCCAAAACTGTAAGTAATAAATTTGTGTTGTTTAATGGCACTAAATTTGTAGTAATTTGTTACAGCAGCAATAAGAAACTAATGCAAAGAGTTTGCAAATAGTTTGAAGGTTTTAATTGCCAAATTTCCCATCAGCAGTGTATGAGAGTCTCTCTCTTTGATCTCTACTTTTTTCTATTCATGTCCCTTTTCATATCAGTAGTTTGTAAACTTTGCTAGGGTGTAGGTTATATCCTCTACCTCTCTTTTCATCTCACACAAGTATCCTGAACCCGATAGATCCACAAAAGTATATATTAACAATGTTAATGCATTTCAGTAGAGTAAGAAGGCATGGAAGAAAAATTTGACCTGAATTGGTTTTTTTTTTTTTTGAAGAAATAAGTTCCACTTTGAGTCTTCTGAGTTAGGTTGAGTATCATATCATGTGTTTTAGAGTTAAAAAAAAAGAAAAGAAAAGCATCAAGTAGTAGGTATAAAAGTATCAGAAATCCCTTATCTCGTGGTAAAAGGGCAAGCTTAGCAGACCCACTATGCTATTTTGTTACCAAAATGAGACAAGCAATTGGAAAAACAATTATAGGAAATAAATATAAATATACTACACAGGTCTATATACACCTGAGCATAGATTGTGATTAGCACATTCTTCCATATTTTTTTCTCATCTGCGTTCTAACACAAGTTTCTATCAGGTTTACCCTTCATTTTTTTCTTCTCAATGGCTTTATTGAGGTATAAATTACATAAAATAAAATGCATGTGTTTAAAATATACAATTTTATAAGTTTTAACATGTGTTATAAAACCTGAGAGACCATCACCGTGATGAAGATAATGAACATAGCCATCACTCCCAAAAGTTTCCCTGTCCTCTTTTGTATTCTCCCTTTCCAGTCCTTCCCACAACCTTCCATCTTGTCTGCTTTATGTCACTACGGATTAGTTTGCAGGTAATTGAAGTTTATATAAATGAAATTATACATATGTACTCTTATTTTCTGGTTTCTTTTACTCAAAATAATTATTTTGACATTCATCCATGTTGTTTGTATGATAACTCATTGCTTTTTATTGGAATAGTAGTTCATTCTATGGACATACCACAGTTTGTTTGTACATTCATCTGTTGATGGACATTTGGGCTGTCCTTAGTTTTTTTTTTTTTTTTTTCCTGCGGTACGCGGGCCTCTTACTGTTGTGGCCTCTCCCGTTGCGGAGCACAGGCTCCGTAAGCGCAGGCTCAGTGGCCATGGCTCACAGGCCCAGCTGCTCTGCGACATGTGGGATCTTCCCGGACCGGGGCACGAACCCATGCCCCCTGCCTCAGCAGGCGGACTCTCAACCACTGCGCCACCAGGGAAGCCCTGTCCTTAGTTTTTGGCCATCATAAAGCTACTATGAATACTCATGTACATGCCTTAACATGAACATGTGCTTTCATTTCTCATGGTTAAATATCAGGAAAGCAATGACAAGGTATACATATATTTACCTTTTTAAGAAACTGCCAAACTGTTTTCCAAAGTACCATTTTACAGTTTCACCATCAGTGAGTGTGTGTGAGAATTTCAGTTACTCTACATCCTTACCCACACTTGTTTTGTTCACTCATTTATCGTTAGCCATTTTAGTAGGTATGTAGTGATATCTTATTGTGGTTTTAGTTAGCCTTTCTGTAATGACTAATGATATTAAGATTTTTTTCATGTGCTTATTTGCCATTCTTATATCTTATTTGGTGCCTGTTCAAATCTTTGTCAGTTTTTTTGGGGGGGGCAGGGCTGCCTTGGGTCTTCATTGATGCACATGGACTTTCTCTAGTTGTGGTGAGCGGGGGCTACTCTTGGTTGTGGTGCGCAGGCTTCTCATTACAGTGGCTTCTCGTTGCAGAGCACAGGCTCTAGGCGCATGGGCTTCAGTAGTTGCAGCATGCGGGCTCAGTAGTTGCGGCATGCTCTAGAGTGCAGGCTCAGTAGTTGCAGCACACAGGCTTAGTTGCTCTGTGGCATATGGAATCGTCCCGGAGCAGGAATCAAACCCATGTCCCTTGCATTGGCAGGTGGATTCCTAACCACTGCGCCACCAGGGAAGTCCCTTTGTCAGTTTTTATTGGGTTTATTTATTGTTGAGTTTTGAGAGTTCATCATACTTGGTAAAAATCTTTTAAAAGAAAATTTACTTTGTATAACTTGAATCCTCTTAAATGTATTGAGATTTGTTTTATGGCTCAGAACATGGTCTATTTTGGTAAATGTTCCATATGCACTTGAAAAGAATGTGTATTCTGCTGTTGTTGGGTGAGATGTTCCATAAATGTCAGTTTAAATTGGTTGATAGTGTTCAAGTCTTCTACATCTGTGGTAGGCACACTTATAATCCCCAAAGATATCCATGTGTTAATCCCCAAAATTGTGAATGTTTCTTTACATGGCAAAGGGGACTCTGCAGACATGATCATGTTAAGGGTATTGAGATGGGAAGACTATCCTGGATTGTTCAGGTGGGTCCAATTTAATCACAGGTCCTTAACAGCAAAGAACTTTCCCCAGCTGTAATCGTGTTACCAAGACGAAGCTCATACTGCTCCTGCAAAACAGGCCAGTAAATCGAGAGGCGAGCTGTTAAGGCAAGGAATAGCACTTTTTCAGAAAGCCAGCAGACTGAGAAGGTGGTGGATTAGTGTCCCAAAGGACCATCTTGCCTGGGTTTGGATGCTAATTTCTTGTATAGAGCAAAGAGGAGGAGGTGAGAAGGTACCATGAAAAAGGCCATAAGCTGTTGCAAATATTTCCTTGTTCTGGAGAGACGCTGGAGAGAATGTGTTAATTTCTTCTTTCCTGCAGCTATTCACAGGTGGACCTGGTCAGGATGTTTCCTATGAGCTAAATAAGGGTATTTTAGCTTAAGCTCAGGCACAGGAGGCAGGGTCCCCGGGGGTGAGCCATTATGCAATATATTTTAAGCTATAGGCAACATTCCTTTAGTGATTAACTTGTAGCAAAAACAATAGAATACAAAAGTTAATGTAAAAGAAACAGATCCGATATGGAGTCAGATTTGTCCTTCCCTGATACAATCAGAGGGAAACTTACTATGGAAAAAGGGTCAGAGAAATTCAACATTGCTTGCTTTAAAGAGGGAAAAAGAGATTCATGACCAGAAAATGTAGGTGACCTCTAGAAACTGGAAAAGATCAAGAAATGGATTCTTTCCTAGAGGCTCCAGAAAGGAATGCAGCCCTGCTGACATCTTGATTTTTGGCCCAATGAGACCTGTGTTGGACTCCTGATTTACAGAACTGTAAGATAAATATGTATTGTGTAAGCCACTGAAGTTGTGCTAATTTGTTACAGCAGCAAGAGAAAAATAATATATTTGCCCATGTAGTTGGAATTTCCAGTGCTCTTCATTTTGTTTTTCTTTGTTTAGATCCAGATTTCCAATTGGTATAATTTTCTATTGATGTAAAACTTTCCTTTAACACTTTTTGTAGTGCAGGTCTACTGGTGATGTAATATTTCAGCTTGTTTATGTCTGAAAAAGTCCTTGTTTCACTTTTTGTTATTTTTAACAATTTTTTGTTTGTTTTTTCATTGGGTAAAGAATTCTAGGCTAGTAGTTTTATTTTCCTTCAATATTTTATAGATGTTATTCCAGTATATTCTTACTTACATTCTTGAAAATTCCACTGTCATTTTAGATTTTGTTACTCTCCATGTAATATGTCTTTTTCTCTTGCTGCAGAAAAATGAGTGGAATATAGATTGATAAATCATGGTTTATGGTACCATAAAAATGTATTGTTTGATGAAAAGTGGATAAAATAACATCAGGTTGACAAAATTAGATTTGTCTGTAGGCTAACAGTATATAACATGTAATAATGGTTCTCAAACTTTTTGGTCTCAGGACCACTTTGCCGTCTTAAGAATTATTGAGAACCTCAAAGAAATTTTGCTTACATGGCTTATATCTATCAACATTACCTATGTTAGAATTTCAAACTGAGAAAAGTTTTAAAGTATTATTTAAGACAATAATAATAAGCCCATTACATGTTAGTACAAATAACATATTTTTGTGAAATGACCATATTTTCCAAAACAAAATTATCTGTTGAGAAGAGCTATAAATAAATCTCTTTAGCTTAATAGAGAATAGCTGAATTATTCCATCTGCTTCTGCATTCAATCTGTTGTATGTCTGTATTGTTTTGTTCAAAGAATATTAGGAAAACCTGGCCTCACATAGGTAAGTAGTTAGAAAAGGGAGGAATATTTTTATATCTTTTTCAGTTAATTACAGATATTATTTATTGATACTAAACCGAATACAACAAATTGTAGTTTCTCAAAGGTAGGTTGTAGTGTGGAATCTGAAACGATACCAATGAACTTTTTGTACTCTGTTACATTAAGACCCACTGGACTATCTTGGAATTTGTATCTTTTATCTACCCATGATTTTATAATACCATGCATTGGTCATTTGGAAACTACTGATACTGAGTTATGCAGGTCTTCTACCTGCTGATGCGTATCATTACAATATCTTAAAATCACATTCATAGATATCACCACTGATTTAGCCTAAAATATCTTTAAATATTCGGAAGCTATCAAAGTCAGACAGCAGATACAAGTTTTTCAAAATTCTAACTTTCTCTTGAAAGCTTAAATTTGGTCACTGACAATAAATATAGTCAGTTGTTCTTGAAATTATAGGTTCACTTCATTCATTTTCAAGAAAACGTCCAGATATCAGATCTGAATAACTATAGTTTTCCTATCATTCTTTTTTTCAGCTTTATTGAGATATAAACAAGATATATAATATAACATTGTAAGTTAAGGTGTACAATGTGATGATAGGTTACATGTATATATTGCAAAATGATTACCACAGTAAGGTTACCACATCCATTACCTCACATAGGTACAATTTTTGTTTCACATAGGTACAAATATGTACCTATGTTTCACATAGGTACAAGTGGTGAGAACTTTTAAGACCTACTCTCTTAGCAACTTTCAAATATACAATACAGTATTGTTAACTATAGTTGCTGTGCTGTACATTACATACCCAGAAGGTATTTATCTATAACTGGAAGTTTATACCCTTTGACCACTTTCACTAATTTCCTCCACACATCCCATCCCTACCCAACCTTTGTCAAGCTCCAATCTATTCTCTGTTTTCATGAGTTCAGTTTTTTCTACATATAAGTAAGATCATACAGTATTTGTCTTTCTCTGTCTGAAATTATTTCACAAGGTATAAGGCCCACAAGGCTCATTCATGTTGTCAAAAATGGCAGGGTTTCCTTCTTTTTATGGCTGAATAATATTCCATTGTATATATGTACCACATTTCCTTTTAAAAAAATTTTTATTGAAGTATACTTGATTTACAATGTTAGTTTCAGTTTTACAACATAGTGACTCAATGTTTTTTATAGAGTATAATCCATTTAGAGTTAATATATCATTTAAAGTTAATATAAAATATTGGATATACTCTGTGTGCTGTACAACATATCCCTGTACTTATTTATTTTTATACATAGGAGTTCATCTTTTTTTTTTTTTTATGGTACGCAGCCCTCTCACTGTTGTGGCCTCTCCCGTTGTAGAGCACAGGCTCCGGACACGCAGACTCAGCGGCCATGGCTCATGGGCCCAGCCGCTCCGTGGCATGTGGGATCTTCCCGGACCGGGGCACAAACCCGTGTCCCCTGCATTGGCAGGCGGACTCTCAACCGCTGCACCACCAGGGAAGCCCTGGAGTTCATACATCTTAATGCCCTATCTTGCCCCCTCCTCCCTTCTCTCGCCCCACTGGTAACTACTAGTTCACTGTATGTTTCTCATTTGTTAAACTCATTCCTTTGTTTTATATTTTAGATTCCACATATAGGTGATAACATTACAGTATTTGGCTTTCTCTATCTGACTTATTTCACTGAGAATAATACCCTGAAGTTCCATCCATGTGGTTACAAATGACAAAATTTCATTCATTCTTTTTTATGGCTGATTAGTGTTCCATTGTAGGTGTGTTTGTGTGTGTGTGTGTGTGTGTGTATGTGTGTGTGTGTTGTGTGTGTGTATCTCCCACATCCTTATCCATTTATGGACATTTTATCCCATTGATGGACACTTATGTTGCTTCTGTAGCTTGGCTATTATAAATAATGCTGTTGTGAACATTGGGGTGCATGTGTCTTTTCCAGTTAGTGTTTCTGTTTTCTTTGGATATATACCCAGAAATAGAATTGCTGGATCATATGGTAGTTTTAGTTTTTTGAGAAACCTCTATACTGTTTTCCATAGTCACTGCACCAATTTACATTCCCACCAACTGTGTACAAGAGTACACTTTCCTCATGCAGCTCAATATTAAAGAAACAAACAACCAAATCCAAAAATGGGCAGAAGACCTAAGTAGACATTTCCCCAAAGAAGACATACAGATGGACAAGAAGCACATGAAAAGCTGCTCAACATCACTAATTATTAGAGAAATGCAAATCAAAACTACAATGAGGTGCCACCTCACACTGTTCAGAATGGCCATCATCCGAAAATCTACAAACAACAAATGCTGGAGAGGGTGTGGAGAAAAGGGGACCCTCTTGCACTGTAGGTGGGAATGTAAATTGATACAGCCACTATGGAGAACAGTATGGAGGTTCCTTAAAAAACTAAAAATAGAATTACCATATGATCCAGCAATCCCACTACTGAGCATATACCCAGAGAAAACCATAATTCAAAAAGACACATGCGGGCTTCCCGGGTGGCGCAGTGGTTGAGAGTCCGCCTGCCGATGCAGGGGACACGGGTTCGTGCCCCGGTCTGGGAGGATCCCGTGTGCTGTGAAGCGGCTGGGCCCGTGAGCCGTGGCCGCTGGGCCTGCACATCCGGAGCCTGTGCTCCGCAGCGGGAGAGGCCGCAGCAGTGAGAGGCCCACGTACCTCAAAAAAAAAAGACACATGCACCCCAATGTTCATTGCAGCACTGTTTACAATAGCCAGGTCATGGAAGCAACCTAAATGCCCATCAACAGACGAATGGATAAAGAAGATGTGGTACATATAGACAATGGAATATTACTCAGCCATAAAAAGGAACGAAATTGAGTCATTTGTTGAGACATGGATGGATCTAGAGACTGTCATACAGAGAGAAGTAAGTCAGAAAGAGAAAAACAAATATCGTATATTAACGCATGTATGTGGAACCTAGAAAAATGGTACAGATAAACCAGTTTGCAGGGCAGAAGTTGAGACACAGATGTAGAGAACAAACGTATGGACACCAAGGGGGGAAAACCACAGTGGGGGGGGGGTATGGTGGTGTGCTGAATTGGGTGATTGGAATTGACATGTATACATTGATGTGTATAAAATTGATGACTAATAAGAACCTGCAGTATAAAAATACAAACAAACAAACCAAAGAAACAAAAAACGAAAACAGTACACTTTTCTCCACATCCTCATCCTTATTTGTGGTCTTTTTCACCATAGCCATACTGATAGGTTTAAGGTGATACCTCATTGTGTGTGTGTGTGTGTGTGTGTGTGTGTGTGTGTGTGTGTGTGTGTTTAAAGTATAGCTGATTTACAGTGTTATATTAGTTTCAGGTATGCAGCATAATGATTCAGTATTTTCATAGACTATACTCCATTATAAGTTATTACAAAATAATGGCTATAATTCACTGTGCTGTACAATATACCCTTGTTGCTTATCTATTTTATACATATTAGTTTGTATCTCTTAATCCCCCACATACACATACACACCAAGTCTTTATCCATTCATCTGTTGATGGATACTTGGGTTACTTCCGTATCTTGGCTATTGTAAATACTGTTGCTGTGAATACTGGGGTGCATTTATCTTTTCAAATAAGTGTTTTCCTTTTTTCTGGAAATATACCTAGGAGTTTTTTATGGTCTTTTTGACCATATCCATTCTGACAGCTATGATGTGATACCTCATTGTAGTTTTGCATTTCTCTGGTAATTAGCCATGTTTAGTATGTTTTCATGTGCCTGTTAGCTATCTGTGTGTCTCCTTTGGAGAAATGTTTATTTGGTTCTTCTGCCCATTTTTTCTTATAATTTCTTTAAAAAATTTATTTTATTTATCTTTGGCTGCATTGCGTCTTTGTTGTTGCACGCGGGCTTTCTCTAGGTACAGCAAGTGGGGGCTACTCTTCGTTGAGGTGCATGGGCTTCTCATTGCAGTGGCTTCTCTTGTTGCAGAGCATGCTCTCTAGGCACACGGGCTCAGTGGTTGTGGCTCGCGGGCTCTAGAACGCAGGCTCAGTAGTTGTGGCGCACGGGTTTAGTTGCTCTGTGGCATGTGGGATCTTCCTGGACCAGGGCTCAAACCTGTCTCCCCTGCATTGGCAGGCAGATTCTTAACCACTGTGCCACCAGGGAAGCCCTTCTGCGCATTTTTTGATTGGGTTGTTTGTTGTTTTGATATTGAGCTGTATGAGCTGTTTATATATTTTGGATATTAAGCCCTTGTTGGTCACATTGTTTGCAAATTTTTTCTACCATTCTGTGGGTTGTCTTTTTGTTTTGTTGGTTTCCTTTTCTGTGCAAAAGCTTTTAAGTTTAATTAGGTCCCATTTGTTGTTTTTTTTTTTTAATTTTTTTTATTATTTTTTTAACATCTTTATTGGAGTATAATTGTTTTATAATGTGGTGTTAGTTTCTGCTGTATAACAAAGTGAATCATCTATACATACACATATATCCCCATACCCCCTCCCTCCTGCATCTCCCTCCCACACTCCCTATCCCACCCCTCTAGGTGGTCACAAAGCACCGAGCTGATTTCCCTGTGTTATGCAGCTGCTTCCCACTAGCTATCTATTTTACATTTGATAGTGTATATATGTCCATGCCACTCTCTCACTTCGTTGTAGCTTACACTTCCCCCTCCACATGGCCTCAAGTCCATTCTCTGTGTCTGTGTCTTTATTCCTGTCCTGCCTCTAGGTTCTTCAGAACCTTTTTTTTTTTTAGAATCCATATATATGTGTTAGCATACAGTATTAGTTTTTCTCTTTCTGACTTCACTCTGTATGACAAACTCTAGGTCCATCCACCTCACTACAAATAATTCAATTTCGTTTCTTTTTATGGGTGAGTAATATTCCATTGTGTATATGTGCCACATCTTCTTTATCCATTCATCTGTCAATGGACACTGAGGTTGCTTCCATGTCCTGGCTATTCTAAATAGAGCTGCAATGAACATTTTAGCATATGACTCTTTTTGAATTATGGTTTTCTCAGGGTATATGCCCAGTAGTGGGATTGCTAGATCGTATGGCAGTTCTATTTTTAGTTTTTTAAGGAACCTTCACACTGTTCTTCATAGTGGCTGTATCAATTTACATTCCCACCAACAGTGCCAGAGGGTTCGCTTTTCTCCACACCCTCTCCAGCATTTATTGTTTGTAGATTTTTTGATGATGGCCATTATGAACGGTGTGAGGTGATACCTTATTGTAGTTTTGATTTGCATTTCTCTAATGATTAGTGATATTGAGCATCCTTTCATGCATTTGTTGGCAATCTATATCTTCTTTGGAGAAATGTCTGTTTAGGTCTTCTGCCCATTTTCAGATTAGGTTGTTTATTTTTTTGATATTGAGCTGCATGAACTGCTTGTATATTTTGGAGATTAATCCTTTGTCAGTCGCTTCATTTGCAAATATTTTCTCCCATTCTGAGGGTTGTCTTTTTGTCTTGTTTATGGTTTCCTTTGCTGTGCAAAAGCTTTGAAGTTTCATTAGGTCCTATTTGTTTTTTTCTGTTTTTATTTCCATTTCTCTAGGAGGTGGGTCAAAAAGGATCTTGCTGTGATTTATGTCATACAGTGTTTTGCCTATGTTTTCCTCTAAGAGTTTGATAGTGTCTGGCCTTACATTTAGGTCTTTAATCCATTTTGAGTTTATATTTTGTGTATGGTGTTAAGGAGTGTTCTAATTTCATTCTTTTACATGTAGCTGTCCAGTTTTCCCAGCACCACTTATTGAAGAGGCTTTCTTTTCTCCATTGTATATTCTTGCCTCCTTTATCAAAAATAAGGTGACCCTATGTGCGTGGGTTTATCTCTGGGCTTTCTATCCTGTTCCATTGATCTATCTTTCTGTTTTTGTGCCAGTACCATACTGTCTTGATTACTGTAGCTTTGTAGTATATTCTGAATTCCAGGAGCCTGATTCCTGCAGCTCTGTTTTTCTTTCTCAAGATTGCTTTGGCTATTCAGAGTCTTTTGTGTTTCCATACAAATTGTGCAATTTTTTGTTCTAGTTCTGTGAAAAATGCCAGTGTTAAGTTAATAGGGATTGCATTGAATCTGTAGATTGCTTTGGGTAGTATAGTCATTTTCACAATGTAGATTCCTTCACCCCAAGAACATGGTATATCTCTCCATCTGTTTGTATCATGTTTAATTTCTTTCATCATTGTCTTATAGTTTTCTGCATACAGGTTTTTTGTCTCCTTAGGTAGGTTTATTCCTAGGTATTTTATTCTTTTTGTTGCAATGGTAAATGGGAGTGTTTCCATAATTTCTCTTTCAGTTTTTTCATCATTACTGTATAGGAATGCAAGAGATTTCTGTGCATTAATTTTGTATTCTAAAACTTTACCAAATTTATTGATTAGCCTTAGTAGTTTTCTGGTGGCATCTTTAGCATTCTCTACGTATAGTATCATATCATCTGCAAACAGTGACAGCTTTACTTCTTCTCTGATTTGGATTCCTTTTATTTCTTTGTCTTCTCAGATTGCTGTGGCTAAAACTTCCACTACTATGTTAAATAATAGTGGTGAGAGTGGGAAACCTTGTTTTGTTTCTGATCTTAGAGGAAATGGTTTCAGTTTTCACCATTTATAATGATGTTGGCTGTGGGTTTGTCATATATGGCTTTTATTATGTTGAGATAAGTTCCTTCTTTGCCTACTTTCTGGAGGGTTTTTATTATAAATGCGTGTTGAATTTTGTTGAAAGCTTTTTCTGCATGTATTGAGGTGATCATATGGTTTTTATCCTTCAATTTGTTAATATGGTGTATCACATTGATTGATTTGCATATATTGAAGAATCCTTGCATTCCTGAGATAAACTGCATTTGATCATGGTGTATGATCCTTTTAATGTGCTTTTGGATTCTGTTTTCTAGTACTTTGTTGAGGATTTTTGCATCTATGTTCATCAGTGATATTGGCCTGTAGTTTTCTTTCTCTGTGACATCATTGTCTGGTTTTGGGTCAGGGTGATGGTGGCCTCATACAATGAGTTTGGGAGTGTTCCTCCCTCAGATATATTTTGGAAGAGTTTGAGAAGGATAGGTATTAGCTGTTCTCTAAATGTTTGATAGAATTCACCTGTGAAGCCATGTGGTCCTCGACTTTTGTTTCTTGGAAGATTTTTTTTTTTTTTGTGATGCGCAGGCCTCTCACTGCTATGGCCTCTCCCGTTGCAGAGTACAGGGTTCAGACGCGCGGGCTCAGTAGCCATGGCTCATGGGCCCAGCGCTCTGCGGCACGTGGGATCTTCCCAGACCGGGGCATGAACCCTTGTCCCCTGCATCGGCAGGCAGACTCTTAACCACTGTGCCACCACGGAAGCCCTGTTGGAAGATTTTTAATCACAGTTTCAATTTCAGTGCTTGTGATTGGTGTGTTTATATTTTTTATTTCTTCCTGGTTCAGTCTCGGAAGGTTGTGTTTTTCTAAGAAATTGTCCATTTCTTCCACATTGTCCATTTTATTGCCATATAGTTGCTTGTAGTAATCTCTCAGGATCCTTTGTATTTCTGCAGTATCAGTTGTTACTTCTCCTTTTTCACATCTAATCTATTGATTTGAGTCTCTCCCTTTCTTTCTTTATGAGTGTGGCTAATGGTTTATCAGTTTTGTTTATCTTCTCAAAGAACCAGCTTTTAGTTTTATTGATCTTTGCTATCATTTCCTTCATTTCTTTTTTATTTATTTCTCATCTGATCTTTATGATTTCTTTCCTTCTGTTAACTTTCGGGTTTTTTGGTCTTCTTTCTCTAATTGCTTTAGGTGTAAGTTTAGGTTGTTTATTCGAGATGTTTCTTGTTTCTTGAGGTAGAATTCTTTGCTTTAAACTTCCCTCTTAAAACTGCTTTTGCTGCATCCCATAGGTTTTGGGTTGTCGTGTGTCCATTGTCATTTCTTTCTTGGTATTTTTTGATTTCTTCTTTGATTTCTTCAGTGATCTCTTGGTTATTTAGTAGTGTATTGTTTAACCTCCATGTCTTTGTATTTTTTACATATTTTCCCCCATAATTGATATCTAGTCTCATAGCGTTGTGGTCAGAAAAGATACTTGATACAATTTCAATTTTCTTAAATTTACCAAGGCTTGGTTTGTGACCTAGGATGTGATCTATCCTGGAGAATGTTCCATGAGCACTTGAGAATAAAGTGTATTCTATTGTTTTTTGATGGAATGTCGTATAAATATCAATTATGTTCATCTTGTTTAATGTGTCATTTAAAGCTTGTGTTTCCTTATTTCCATGCTCTTTTGATTACTGTAGCTTTGCAGTATAGTCTGAGGTCTGGGAGAGTGATATCTCCAGCTATGTTCTTTTTTCTCAAGATTGTTTTAGCAATTCTGGGTCTCTTGTTGTACCATATAAATCTAGGATTATTTGTTCAAAATAACTGTTCTAGTTCTGTGAAAATGTTATATTTTGATAAGGATTGCATTATATCTATAGATGACTTGGGGTAGTATGGCAATTTTAACAACATTTATTCTTCCAATCTAAGAGCACAGGGTATCTTTCCATTTCTTTGTATCATCTTCAATTTCCTTTGTGAGTGTTTTATAATTTTCTGAGTATAGGACTTTTACCTCTTTGGTTAAGTTTATTCTTAGGTATTTTATTCTTTTGATGCAATTTTAAATGGGATATTTTTAAACTTTCTCTTTCTGATAGTTCATTATTTGTGTATAGAAAAATAACAGGTATCTGTAGATTAATCTTGTATCCTGCAACTTTGCTGAATTCAGTTATTAGTTGGAATAGTTTTTTGATGGAGATTTTAAGGTTTTCTGTGGGAAGTATATCATCTGCAAATAGTGACAGTTTTATGTCTTCCCTTCCAATTTAGATGCCTTTTATTTATCTATTTTCTCTTATCTGATTGCTGTGGCTAGGACTTCCAATACTCTGTTAAATAGAAATGGTGAGAGTAGGCATCCTTATCCTGTTTCTGAATTTAGAGGAAATGCTTTCAGCTTTTCACTGTTGAGTATGATGTTAGCTGTGGATTTATCATAAATGACCTTTATTATGTTGAGATATGTTTCCTCTTTACCCACTTTGGTGAGTTTTATAATGAATCGATGTTGAATATTGTTAAGTACTTTTTCCGCATCTATTGAGATAATCATGTGATTGTATTTTAGTCCTTACTTTTGTTAATGTAGTGTATCACTTGGATTGATTTGCAAATATTGAACCATCCTGTAGTTCCTGGAATAAATCTAATTTTATCATGGTGTATGATCCTTTTCATATATTGTTGGATTCAGTTTGCTAATTTTTTGTTGAGGCTTTTTGCATCTATATTCATCAAAGATATTGGCCTGTCATTTTCTTTTCTTCTCTTTTCTTTCTTTCTTTTTTTTCTTTGTGTGTGTGTGTGTGTGTGTGTGTGTGTGTGTGTGTGTGTGGTGTTTTTGTCTGGTTTTGGTATCAGGGTACTGGTGGCCTCATAGAATGAATTTGGGAGTGTTTTGTTCTCTTCAATTTTTTTGGAATAGTTTGAGAAGTCTAAGTATTTGTTCTACTTTATGTTTGGTAGAATTTCCCTGTGAAGCTCTCCAGTCTTGGACTTTTGTTTTCTGGGAGGTTTTTATTTTTTTAATTACAAACTCAGTTTTACTACTA
This sequence comes from Orcinus orca, assembly GCF_937001465.1. Lineage (NCBI taxonomy): Eukaryota > Metazoa > Chordata > Mammalia > Artiodactyla > Delphinidae > Orcinus > Orcinus orca. The sequence goes on from NC_064560.1 coordinate 151,991,568, forward strand.
GTGATCAGTCTAGTTCAAATTGTCTATTTCTTCTTGATTCACTGTTGGAAAGTTGTATGTTTCCAGAAACTGTTCACTTCTTCTACGTTGTTAGAATTTGTTGGCACATAACTGTTCATGGTATTCTCTTATGATTTTTTTTTTATCTCTGTGGTATTTTTTGTTGTTTCTCCTCTTTCATTTCTTATTTTGTTTATTTGGTTTCTTTATCTTTTCTTCTTGGTGAACCTAAAGGTTGATCAATTGTTTTTATCTTTTCAAAAATCAGTCCTTGGTTTCATTGATCTTTTAAATTGTTTTTTTTTTCTTTATTTTATTTCATCTCTGATCTTCATTATTTATTCCTTCTGGTGACTTTGGTCTTTGTTATTTTTCTAATTCCTTTAGGTGGGAGGTGAGGTTGTTTATTTGAGATTTTTCTGGTTTCTTGAGGAAGGCCTGTATTATTACAAACATCCTTCTTAGAACTGCTTTTGCCACATTCCATAGATTTTGGAATGTGTTTCCCTTTTCATTTGTCTGAAGGTATTTTCTGTTTTCTCCTTTGATTTCTTCATTGACCCTTTTTTTTTTCTTTTTTAGTAGCATGTTGTTTGGCATTCACAGGTTTCTTTTCCCATTTTTCTTTCTGCAATTGATTTCTAGTTTTATAACTGTTGTGGTTAGCAAAAAGTGCTTGATATAATTTCTATCGTTTTAAATTTGTTGAGACTTGTTTTGTAGCCTAGCATGTGATTTGACCTGGAGAACATTCCTTTTCATCTGAAAAGAATATGTATTCTGTTGTTTTGGGGTGGAATGTCCTGTGTATATCTGTTAAGTACATTTGATCCAATGTGTCATTTAATGCCAGTATTTACTGATTTTTCCGTCTAGAAGATCTGTCCATTGATGTAAGTGGGGTGTTAAGGTCTCCTACTATCGTTGTATTATTATTGTCAACTTCTCTCTTCATGTGTGTTAATATTTGCTTTATATATTAATGTGCTCCTGTATTAGGTGCATATATGTTAATGAATGTTATACCCTCTTCTTATATTGATCCCTTTCTCAGGACATAATGTCCTTCTTTGTCTTTTGTTATAGACTTTGTTTTAAAGTCTACTTTGATACAAGTATTGCTACCCAGCCTTCTTGTCGTTTCCATTTGCATGAAATTTCTTTTTCTATTCTTTCACTTTCAATCTGTTTGTGTCATTAAGCTCTAATGTGAGTCTCTTCTAAGCAGCATATAGGTGGGACTTATTTTTTTATCCAATCAGCCACCCTATGTCTTTTGATTGGAGCATTTAGTCCATTGACATTTAAAGTCATTATTGAGAGGTATGTACTTACTGCAATTTTGTTACTTGTTTTCTGTTGTTTTTATATTTCTTCTGTTCTGTTATTTTTTTTAATTGAAGTATAATTAATTTACAATATAGTGTTAATTTCTGCTGTACAAAGTGATTTAGTTATACACACATATATAGATTCTTTTTTAAAATATTCTGTTCCATTATGGTTTATTATATGATATTGAATATAGTTGTCTGTGCTGTATATTAGGACCTTGTATATCCATTCTATGTATAATAGCTTACATCTACTAACCCCAACCTCCCACTCCATCCCTCTCCCAGCCCCCTCCCCCTGGGCAACCACAAGTCTGTTCTCTATGTCCATGTGTCTGCTTCTATTTTATAGACACATTCATTTGTATCATATTTTAGATGACCCATATAAATGATATCATATGGTATTTGTCTTTCTCTTAATGACTTCACTTAGTATGTTGATCTCTAGTTGCATCCAGTAATGCTGCAAATGTCATTATTTTGTTCTTTTTTATGGCTAAGTAGTATTCCATTTTATATATTTTACATATATAGATTTATATATATAAATTATATATATTTCATATATATTCTACTTTTACATATAATTTTATATATATATATATATATATACACACACACACATACCGTATCTTCTTTATCCATTCACCTATCGATGGGCATTTAGGTTGCTTCCATGTCTTGGGTATTGTGAATAGTGCTGCTGTTAACACTGGGGTGCATGTATCTTTTTAAATTATAGTTTTGTCTTGATATATGTTCAGGAGTGGGATTGTTGGATCATATGTTAATTCTATTTTTAGTTTTCTGAGGAACCTCCATACTGGCCTCACCAAGTTACATTCCCACCAACATTGTAGGAGTGTTGCCTTTTCTCCACACTTTCTCTAGCATTTGTTATCTGTAGACTTTTTAATGCTGGCCATTCTGACTGGAGTAAGGTAGTACCTTATTGTAGTTTTGATTTGTATTTCTCTAATAATTAGTGATGTTGAGCATGTTTTCATGTGCCTATTGGCCATTTGTATGTCTTCTTTGGAGAAATGTCTATTTAGGTCTTTGCCCAGTTTTCTACTGGGTTTGTTTGCTTTTTTTTTGCTGTTGAGTTGTATGCATTTTTTGTATATTTTGGAAATTAATCCCTTGTCGGTCTCATCATTTGCAAATATTTTCTCTCATTCTGTCGACTGTCTTTTCCTTTTGTTTATGGTTTCCTTTGCTGTGCAAAAGCTTGTAACTTTGATTAGGTCCCATTTGTTTATTTTTGTTTTTATTTCTATTGCCTTGGGAGATCTGACCTAAGAAAACGTTGGTACAGTTTATGTCAGAGAATATTTTGCCTTTGATCTCTTCTAGGAGTTTTATGGTGTCATGTCTTATGTTTAAGCCTTTAAATCATTTTGAGTTTATTTTTCTGTATGGTGAGAGGGTGTGTTCTAACTGCATTGATTTACATGTTGCTGTCCAACTTTCCGAACACCACTTGTTGAAGAGACTGTGTCTTTCCCATAGTATATTCTTGTCTCCTTTGTTGAAGATTAATTGACTGTATGTGTGGGTTTATTTCTGGGTTATCTATTCTGTTCCATTGATCCATATGTCTGTTTTTGTGCCAATACAGTGCTGTTTTGTTTTCTTGTTTTTTGTTTGTTTGTTTTGGCCACGCCAAGTGGCCACATGTCTTGCAGGATTTACTTCCCCAACCAGGGATTGAACCTGTGCCCCCTGCAGTGGAAGCACAGAGTCCTAACCACTGGATCACCAGGGAATTCCCAATACCATGCTCTTTTGATTACTGTAGCTTTATAGTATTGTCTGAAGTCTGGGAGGGTTATGCCTCCTGCTTTGTTGTTGTTTTTTTTTAAATTTTTAACATTTTTATTTATTTATTTTTGGCTTGCTGGGTCTTCGTTGCTGCGCGCAGACTTTCTCTAGTTGCGGCAAGCAGGGGCTACTCTTCGTTGTGGTGCGTGGGCTTCTCATTGCGATGGCTCCTCGTTGTGGAGCACAGGCTCTAGGTGTGCAGGCTTCAATAGTTGTGGCTCGCAGGCTCTAGAGCACAGGCTCAGTAGTTGTGGCACATGGGCTTAGTTGCTCCACAGCATGTGGGATCTTCCTGGACCAGGGAACGAACTGTGTCCGCTGCATTGGCAGGCAGATTCTTGTCCTGTGTGCCACCAGGGAAGCTCTCCTCCTTTGTTCTTTCTCTTCAGGATTGTTTGTCAATTGTGGGTCTTTTATGGTTCCCTATAAATTTTAGGATTATTTTTTCTAGTTCTGTGAAAAATGTCATGGATAATTTGATAGGGATTGCATTAGATCTGTAGATTGCTTTTGGTAGTATGGCCATCTTAACAGTATTAATACTTCCAATCCAAGAGCATGGGCTATCTTTCCATTTCTTTGAATTGTGTTCAATTTCCTTTATTAATTTTTTGTAGTTCTCAGAGTGTATAAGTGTTTCACCTCCTTCATCAGGTTTTTTCCTAAATATGTTATTCTTTGGGGTGTGATTTTTTTTAACATCTTTATTGGGGTATAATTGCTTTACAATGGTGTGTTAGTTTCTGCTTTATAACAAAGTGAATCAGTTATACATATACATATGTTCCCATATCTCTTCCCTCTTGCATCTTCCTCCCTCCCTCCCTCCCTCCCTATCCCACCCCTCCAGGCGGTCACAAAGCACCGAGCTGATATCCCTGTGCTATGCGGCTGCTTCCCACTAGCTATCTACCTTACGTTTGGTAGTGTATATATGTCCATGCCTCTCTCTCTCGCTTTGTCACAGCTCACCCTTCCCCCTCCCCATATCCTCAAGTCCATTCTCTAGTAGGTCTGTGTCTTTATTCCTGTCTTACCCCTAGGTTCTTCATGACATTTTTTTTCTTAAATTCCATATATACGTGTTAGCATATGGTATTTGCCTTTCTCTTTCTGACTTACTTCACTCTGTGTGACAGACTCTAGGTCTATCCACCTCATTACAAATAGCTCAATTTCATTTCTTTTTATGGCTGAGTAATATTCCATGGTATATATGTGCCACATCTTCTTTATCCATTCATCCGATGATGGACACTTAGGTTGTTTCCATCTCCGGGCTATTGTAGATAGAGCTGCAATGAACATTTTGGTACATGACTCTTTTTGAATTTTGGTTTTCTCAGGGTATATGCCCACTAGTGGGATTGCTGGGTCATATGGTAGTTCTATTTGTAGTTTTTTAAGGAACCTCCATATTGTTCTCCATAGTGGCTGTACCAATTCACATTCCCACCAGCAGTGCAAGAGTGTTCCCTTTTCTCCACACCCTCTCCAGCATTTATTGTTTCTAGATTTTTTGATGATGGCCATTCTGACTGGTGTGAGATGATATCTCATTGTAGTTTTGATTTCCATTTCCCTAATGATTAATGATGTTGAGCATTCTTTCATGTGTTTGTTGGCAGTCTGTATATCTTCTTTGGAGAAATGTCTGTTTAGGTCTTCTGCCCATTTGTGGATTGGGTTGTTTGTTTTCTTGATATTGAGCTGCATGAGCTGCTTGTAAATTTTGGAAATTAATCCTTTGTCAATTGCTTCATTTGCAAATATTTTCTCCCATTCTGAGGGTTGTCTTTTGGTCTTGTTTATGGTTTCCTTTGCTGTGCAAAAGCTTTGAAGTTTCATTAGGTCCCATTTGTTTATTTTTATTTCCATTTCTCTAGGAGGTGGGTCAAAAAGGATCTTGCTGTGATTTATGTCATAGAGTGTTCTGCCTATGTTTTCCTCTAAGAGTTTGATAGTTTCTGGCTTTACATTTAGGTCTTTAATCCATTTTGAGCTTATTTTTGTGTATGGTGTTAGGGAGTGATCTAATCTCATACTTGTACACGTACCTGTCCAGTTTTCCCAGAACCACTTATTGAAGAGGCTATCCTTTCCCTACTGTACATTCCTGCCTCCTTTATCAAAGATAAGGTGACCATATGTGTGTGGGTTTATCTCTGGGCTTTCTATCCTGTTCCATTGATCTATCTTTCTGTTTTTGTGCCAGTACCATACTGTCTTGATTACTGTAGCTTTGTAGTATAGTCCGAAGTCAGGGAGCCTGATTCCTCCAGCTCCGTTTTTTGTTCTCAAGATGGCTTTGGCTATTCGGGGTCTTTTGTGTTTCCATACAAATTGTGAAATTTTTTGTTCTAGTTCTGTGAAAAATGCCAGTGGTAGTTTGATAGGGATTGCATTGAATCTGTAGATTGTTTTGGGTAGTAGAGTCATTTTCACAATGTTGATTCTTCCAATCCAAGAACATGGTATATTTCTCCATCTATTTGTATCATCTTTAATTTCTTTCATCATTGTCTTATAGTTTTCTGCATACAGGTCTTTTGTCTCCTTAGGTAGGTTTATTCCTAGATATTTTATTCTTTTTGTTGCAATGGTAAATGGGAGTGTTTTCTTGATTTCACTTTCAGATTTTTCATCATTAGTGTATAGGAATGCAAGAGATTTCTGTGCATTAATTTTGTATCCTGCAACTTTACCAAATTCATTGATCAGCTCTAGTAGTTTTCTGGTAGCATCTTTAGGATTCTCTATGTATAGTATCATGTCATCTGCAAACAGTGACAGCTTTACTTCTTCTTTTCCGATTTGGATTCCTTTTATTTCCTTTTCTTCTCTGATTGCTGTGGCTAAAACTTCCAAAACTATATTGAATAAGAGTGGTGAGAGTGGGCAACCTTGTCTTGTTCCTGATCTTAGTGGAAATGCTTTCAGTTTTTCACCATTGAGGATGATGCTGGCTGTGGGTTTGTCATATATGGCCTTTATTATGTTGAGGAAGGTTCCCTCTATGCCTACATTCTGCAGGGTTTTTATCATAAATGGGTGTTGAATTTTGTCAAAAGCTTTCTCTGCATCTATTGAGATGATCATATGGTTTTTCTCCTTCAATTTGTTAATATGGTTTATCACATTGGTTGATTTGCATATATTGAAGAATGCTTGCATTCTTGATATAAACCCCACTTGATCATGGTGTATGATCCTTTTAATGTGCTGTTGGATTCT